>NC_086183.1:5647500-8142500 GCF_023053635.1 Elgaria multicarinata webbii
CATGCTGATGGTAAAGCCAATTCAACCAGAGCTACATTGCTCTACAAAGGAGTTCAGCTATCCAGTGCACTCCTGAGTGATCAAGGAGGTATTTCAGCTGGTGCACCAACACCAGTTCTGGTCAGATGAAGAAACAGCAGAAACACTAGGAATACAAGTAAAGTGTGCCTGCCCTCTTCCCAGCAGAGCAGCCCACCCAAGCAAGCAAGGTTCTAGAAAGACCTGACATGTAGTACACACTGACATGTGTGAGAGCTGTCCAGCAGTGTTAGCAAACTTAATGCAAACTCAAAGAACCAAGTGCTGATCAGCAAGGGGGCTGTCCGGAAGGATAGTAGAACTAAGAGCTGCTCCACAGAGCCGTTGCATGAGCAGCTTCCAGACAAGAATAAAGACTTTACACCTGATGGTACTTAAGACACATAGTCTTCCTTCTGAGTAGGACTCTGACATGAGATGTGTCATGGCTCCAGGCAAGGGCTGTTTTTGCGGTCCTAGTTGTAATCACAGGGTTGATCTGACTGGTGTGTTAGGCCCCCCAGTTCTGCAGCTTAGAGTATTTTCTTGGAAATATCTTCATCCAGTTCAATCCTCCTCATGCATAAGCCCTGTTACTCCCAGGTAAGCATGGGCAGGATTTCAGCCTGAGTGTGATGGGGATGTATCACCCTCCCACCTGCACGCACGGCGGGCTTCATGTCTTTATGCATTAAGAAAGGAATGAAAGAAACGGAATGAGAGGTAGGAAATAAGAACCCTTTGTAAGTACCTTGACAGAAAGGGAATGGAGCTGCCTGCAGCTGTTCACCTAGAAGAAAGGAAAGCATGAACAAAATGAGAGGCAGAACACAGTGGAAAACGTCATGCCTGAGAGGCCCAGAGGAGGAAATCAACACAAGTTTAAGAAGCAGCAAGCAAGGGAATAGATTACAGAGCTTTTAAATTAAAGGCATTTGGGGGCTCCCGGCCAGAAGAGGAGCTCGGTGCAAATAAAGGAATTCATTATGGACAGGCTGATTTGCTCCAGTGATTCACCTGCCCTGTCTGGCTCTATTAAGCCCGTGTCTTACATCACCCTCAAAACTCGGACAGAATTGGTCCGGCTTGATGGCAGCCTGTTTATCTCATCCTGGATGACCTTTAGCAGAGGAGGCTGCAGCTCAGAGGCAAGCTAAATATTTACACTCAACTATGGCGCCCCTATAATTGCAATTAAAGAAGTTCTAGGTAGCAGATGCTTCAGGGATCAGGTATGTGGTCCAGAGGCTAGTGGATCAGAGATGCTCCTGTTTGTTTGTGTCTAATTTGATATGCCCCCTCTATCGAATGCTCGAGGTGGCTTACAAAAATATTTGCAGCGAGCAAATTAAAATGTCTGCTGTCTGATATGGTGCAAAGGGGTGCTGCATAGGGTGACCCTATGAAAAGGAGGACAGGGCTCCTCTATCTTTAACAGTTGTATTGAAAAGGGAATTTCAGCAGGTGTCCTTTGTGTATACCTCTTCCTCACACCAGTTCAAGCTGCAGGTGCCCTGCCCTCTTTTAAATCTGGTCACTCTAGTATAGCTCCTGCACCTTTAACTGTTGTGATGAAGAGGGAATCTCACCAGGTTCTCCATATACACAAAGGACACCTGCTGAAATTCCCTTTTCTATGCAACTGTTAAAGATACAAGAGCCCTGTCCTCCTTTTCATAGGGTCACCCTAGTGCTGCATATTAGGGAAATGCCCACATGATAGTGCCTACGTTAGTGAAAATAACGTTCAATATGCTTTATGTTAGGAAAAATGCTTGTAAGATTGTCAACATTAGGCATTAGGAATGCCTAACATGCAATATGGTTGCATTAGGAAAAAATGTGCACAAACATGCATGTGAATTTTCATGCAAACATTAAAAAAAAAAAAGTTGGGATGGACTAAACTTAAAGCTAGAAAACTGAGAAACTGAATGAAACTGACATTTGCAGGTGTGTCTATCCTGGATACAACTGTCCTACCTCTAATAAATAGCTTTATGTATGTATGTTCTGTGTTTTAGAATTTTAAATTTTGTATACTCGTTTTATCTTAATTTTAGAATTTCTGTAAACTGCCCAGAGAGCCCTGGCTATGGAGGTGGTATATAAGTGAAATAAATAAATAAATAAATAAATAAATAAATAAATAAGCAAGCAAGCACTGGTGCTGCTGCCCAGCCTTGTTCTGGCTCCAGTGATTTGAAAAACTACCCACAAACACTCCTCCTAACTTATGATTAGATGACACCTTCTGTGTCTATTCACAAACTTTCCAACAACCAAAGAGACAAGGCTGAGGTGTAGCACTGGAAGAGAAGGAAACTCCCCCCCGCCCCTCCCCCTCCCCTCCCCTCCCCCCCAGCTTGTCCTAGGCAACACAGGGATAGGTTCCCTTCACTCATCCCAATGGATGAACTTTCCCCATCATTCTAGATCCACCACACACCAAAGCATCAATTAAAAGGAGGAGTCCAGTTTGAGAGATTACAAATGAAGCTGTGAAGCCAGGGTGTAGGTTTCGGTTTGTCTCAAAAAAGTTTGGTCTTGTATGTATCCATCTTAGAACCTGAACATTAATGTCAATCTACGGTAAACCAAGTTAGGGCTACTCCACAGTTATATCTAATCCCATTTACATTGGTGTCACTCTGGCACAGCCCCCATGGAGTTTATCTGCATTTGCATCCAATCTCATTTTCATTAGCGTCAGTCCTGAGTGATCTCCGCGGAGTCCGCATGGCTGAGATTCGAATCTCATTTACTTCCCCTGCTCCCCTCTCCCTCAATCTAGAATGGCAACAAGGAGATGCTGTCTGAATGTGCACCTCATCCTCGTTGCATTGACTTTGGCTTCATGCCAGAATAACCACAGGAGAGTTTCTCTCGGCTAATTAGCAGAAGCCTTGCCAACACTCTCAGGGCAACTGGTACAGTTGTGCTCATTGTTGAAGAGGACTGTGTAGATTAGCATTTTACAAACTGGCAGGCTCTAGATGTGTTTGGCCATAATACCCACCATCCTCAACCAAGATGGTTGGAGATCATGAGTGTTGTAACCCAAACACATCTGGAAGGTGCCAGGTTGGAGAAGGCTGCCATAGATAATTTTATCACCCCAAATAAAGTATTGTACATAGAAATAGGATTATGCATTTGGGGGGTGGGTGAGGGCCCTACTTTCTCCCGTGGTGGAGGACCTGTTTTCTGTGGCTGCTTCCGGGAGGCTACCATTTTATTTTTCCAGTTTCCCATGATGTTGCTCTGAGGCATTCTGGGGAAAAGCAGCAGGAACCACAAAAGGGGTGGCCACCAGTAGGAGCTACAACCCCACCCACCCCCAAATAATTATGCTGAACACTGCAATGCCTGCCTGGGACATGTGGGAAATCAAAATGGAGACTGCCAGGAGGCAGGGCTGCAAGCATCATCTTCTTTGCTGCAGGTGATGAAAGAAAGAAAAATAATGGTAAAAAATAAAAAGGCAAATGGAATAAAATAGAATGTAAGTAATTAAATAAATGTGTTAAATGACTGTATAATGAACCAAATATTATTTTAATGAATGAATAACAACATAAATGAGATTTCCATTAATAAAATCAAATGTTACAATGGTTTGTTTGTTTTTTAAAATCATGCACATAACTACAGGGCTACCTTTTCATGTGCAGGGCCAGCTAGACAGGTGAAACTGAGGGGTCGCAATGCATGGATAAGGTGGTAGTGTAGGGAGGAGGTTTTTAGATTTCTTAAGCACTGGGGTACATTACGGCACAAGATGGACCTGCCCAAACCAGACTGCCAGCATGCAGTTGAGGCTTTGCATCATGGATCCCTCCCTGAGAGTTTCTGAGTGGTTCTGTCTGAGCCCCAGAGAGGATTCACCACCCCACTGACAGCAGAAGTAACATCAGAAAGAAGGGAAAGCAACTTTTAAACTGACTCCAAATGGGAAAGCCGACAGGACTTTGGAAGGGGGGTTGTATCTGGTTCAGAATGCATTGTCCGTACAATGCAATGGATGAGGATATTAATTCGTTTCATTTTTTTTAATAAGAATGTACCATAGTTCACAACATTCCCCATGTGAACTATGAGGGCAAAAACATTTTTTTAAAAAACAAAGTCAAATGTGGCAGAAAACAAAACTGTCAGATTTCATCCAACCGGGCCTAGGCCCCTAAGATCTTTCCTCTTCAACTTAAATAGTGCTGAATTAATGTTGCTTTTTCTTTCCTAACAGGCTCACCATGTACAATATGGCCCTTTCCATGCTGGGAACAATTGTATTATTATTATTATTATTATTATTATTATTATTATTATTATTATTATTATTATTTCTATACCGCTCCATAGCCAAAGCTCTCTGGGCAGTTTACGAAGAATAGAAAAAAACCCCCACCCCCCATTAAAATAAGGGATGTTTTATGTAAAAACATTTACATAAAACATCCCAACAAACAGCATAGGCAGAGTGTGGCTAGTGTGGGAATTTGGCTAGTGTGGCTAAGTGGGAATGCCATTTCAGTTAGGTTTTGATAAGGATTTACCAACTGACCAAAATTTGCAACTTTTTACATATTCAGGATGAAATAACTTGATACTTAAAAATTTCAAATGCTAGAGAAAGCTTTTGCCTGTATGTTTGGTTATTATTATTATTTTTTTAAAAATGGTCTGGTGTCTGTTTCCCTCCTCATTTCTGCCTCCCGGTTTGCACTTCAGTTCTGACTTGTTCTTCATTCCCAGTGACTGCTTCGTCCCAGGACTTGTGGTTCTTAGTACCCAACTCACCTCAACCTGCTGGCCACAGCCCAATCCTGTAAACTAATTATGCAGATGCGAACCTGCGGAAGTTGGTTATAACATCTGCTCCTCATTTTCCACTGTGCAGGCCTTAGAGACGAAGGCTGTAATGCTATATACTTTGTAGCTTTTCGGCATCTGAAATTTATGGCTTGTAAAACACTTTCAACAACCCTTGGAGCTGCGGCACACCACAAAGTATTGTTATTGCCTCTATGAGACGTGCTACCGTTCCCTCCTCTCGCTAGCAGAGGCCAGGTCAGAAGTGCTTCAACGTAGGTTGTATACTCTGGGTGGCAGTTGCTATAAAGCAGACAAATACTTTGGTACAATTCCAGGAGAAACTCTTAATAGTCTTTCTAGATCTGGGGAAGCAGAGGGCAGGAGGTGGCTGCCATCCCTAGAGCAGCAAAAAGTAATTTTAATACAGAGGGAGCGAAGAAGAAGAAGAAGAAGAAGAAGAAGAAGAAGAAGAAGAAGAAGAAGAAGAAGAAGAAGAAGAAGAAGGCTGTTTATTAGCACTGCCAAAGAGTCATACTCAGATGACCCATTTCACTGACATCTTTTTATACATGCAACAGCCAGTATTCAGCACCATATCTCTCTGGCCTCATCTCCAAATGTAGAATGAGGCAGTCAGCTCCTGAGATGGTAGAATGGACATTGCCACTTCAGATTGTAGGTAGGAAATCACATTAGTAATGCTCTGTTCTTTAAACAAACAGAATAATAATTCTGTTCAGAAGGGAATATATTAGCTAGAACCATTATCTCTGATTCATACCATGAACCAGGGGTCAAAGCTCCTCTATTGTATTTATTTATTTAAAACATCTCTTGGCCGCCTTCCAGGGCGAAGGCCTACCAAGGTGGCTTTCAATAAAATACATAAAATATTAAAAGCAGTTAAACAGCAATTAAAACAATAAAACCAACAATAAAACCAGCAGGAACAACAATAGCAGCAATAATAACCATGACATTAATAATAATACTCATGTGAAGGCCATGGCAAAACAAAATGTTTTTAAGGCCTTCTTGAAAGGAAGGTGCATGGCGGACCTCTGATGGAAGTTTGTTTCAGAGATTTGGGGCCACTGCAGAAAAAGCCCTCTCCTGTGTGGACACCCAACTGATTGCCCTCACAGTCGGGCAAATGAGAAGGGCCTCTCTTTCGGACCTTAAAGTGTGGGCAGGCTGATATGGGTAAAGGAGCTGAGGACTCTCGTGAGGAGGATTTTTTTGGTGCAAGAATAACCCACGGAGAACACTTCTCTGCCAGAAATATCTTTATAAGAAGAACCTAGGAGCTCATGACTTTCACTAGGCATGGGCAAACGAGCAATATTCAGGATTGCTGGAATTCTCCGAACATCATGCTGCCATTGATCTCATGCCTGATTCATCTTCGCACTTACAGTTGCTGCTCACTTTGCATAAAGAGGTTTTCAAATCAAGCAACAATCAAACAGTAGATTTTGGCAGAACTTCTTCAATTTGCACAGATTTCCTAATTTGTGCAAGTTTCCTTCATATACTAAAGTGATTCAGCCTCCTAAGCACAGTTGTGCAAATTAGGAAAATTGCACAAGATGAATTGGGAATCAGGAATGAGATGACTCAAGCATATCGTTGACAATTTGTGAATATTTTCAGTGCACACGTGGTCATGCTTGCATTTGTGGTTTCAAACTGTGCAGGCTTGCATTTGTGTAAGCTAGGGTGACCCTATGAAAAGGAGGACAGGGCTCCTGTATCTTTAACAGTTGTATTGAAAAGGGAATTTCAGCAGGGGTCATTTGTATATATGGGGAACCTGGTGAAATTCCCTCTTCATCACCACAGTTAAAGCTGTAGGAGCTATACTAGAGTGACCAGATTTAAAAGAGGACGGGGCACCTGCACCTTTAACTGGTGTGATGAATAGGAAATTTCACCAGTTTCTCCATAATACAAATGACACCTGCTGAAATTCCCTTTTCTATGCAACTGTTAAAGATACAGGAGCCCAGTCCTCCTTTTCATAGGGTCACCTTATGTAAGCAGTAAAGAAATTCCCATGCATCTTCCTTTCACCCACCTCCATGGCCCAAAGAGGCCATTTTGTTGTCTTCTTTGCATTCTGAAGATTCCACATCCAAACCCAAAATCTTTGCTGGAATTGCATCCCAGTTTGCTGTTCTCTTAGGAGTCTATATCCAGCCTGACCTATGATCAGTCCGATAGGGTGACCCTATGAAAAGGAGGACAGGGCTCCTGCATCTTTAACAGTTGTATTGAAAAGAGAATTTCAGCAGGTGTCATTTGTGTATATGGAGAACCTGGTGAAATTTCCTCTTCATCACAACAGTTAAAGCTGCAGGTGCCCTGCCCTCTTTTGTATCTGGTCACTCTAGTATAGCTCCTGCAGCTTTAACTGTCCCGATGAAGAGGGAATTTCACCAGGCGCTGCAGGCATACAAATGACACCTGCTGAAATTCTCTTTTCAATACAACTGTTAAAGATACAGGAGCCCTGTCCTCCTTTCCATATCATCACCCTAATCAGTCCATTCTGGAGTTTTCACAGTTCCCTTTCTCTGCCCGAACCTGTGCTCTGCTTGCCCAGTTCTATCTGGATTTACCAGGAACAGGATAATGTGCTCTCTTTTCTTTTAACTGGCAAGGAGTTGCTTGTTTGTTTGTGGGTCATTGCATCTCCTACTTACAGAGGAAGTATCTTTATATTTCCACACCTCCCTCCAGTCTTCAGGAGATAGTGATCTGGATGAGCATGATGTACATACTGGGTTGGTCTTAGTAAAGGTATTCCTTGACTGCAGATTTTGTAGCTTTCCATCTTCTGGTTCATTTCATGTTGTGCAAAATAAGAGAGTTCATTTCAGGAGCCTAATTCATTTAATTTCCCATTCATTATTGTCTCATTCATTTAATTTCCCTTGGTTTTTTGCACATTTTACATTGATTACAGTGGAGTCCCAATCTGTCTTCTGATGCTAATAATTTTTTTTGTTTGGTTTGGTTTTTCACTGGCCATATGGCATAAAATATCAGATGTTGTATTAATCCCTGAAGACATAAATGGGGATGTGTGAATCAATGAAACACAAGTGCATCAAACGTCTTTGAATTCCACCCTGAAGCTTGTACTGATTCATGTCTGTATCAGATTTCAAGCTTTGTTGTTGTTGGGGGTGGGAATTGTATGAAAATCCATGTGTAATTTCATACACATTTTTCTAAATGTAAACATCGTGTGTGCTTTTAAAATGTATGCATTTTCAAATGTACACGTTTAGTTGAACACACTTTTGGAGATCTGTAAGTCACATTGCAAGCTTGGAAAATTATGGACTGACTACAGATTGCATCCAGCTCTGTGTTCAGTCCAGAAGGTGCAGACAGGGTAAGTCCTGGTCAAGAACAAAATGAAACACACTTCTAATACATCCCTAACAAGCTCATTGATGTATGTACTTCAACCACAGATTACACTTGGGTCTGTGGTTGGTTCCAGGTGGAGTGAACTGGGCAAATTCTGGGGCTATTGCTAGATGAGGGTTTAGCCCGGGCTGAAACCCGGGCTCACCCCTGTGCATGCAGATGACGCACAGGGGATCCCGGGGTCAGGCCAGGCTAAACCCTCCCTTGACCCGGGATAACTGGATCCACTTGTGGCCCGGTTTTTCCGCAGCCCCTGGCTGAGCCTGGGGCTGTGGAAAGTCTAGCTGGTTCCACGGCTTTTCCCGGCTATGCGGCTTACTTGTGTGGAGCTGGGAGGAGCCGCGCACTGGGCAGAGTGCTCCATAGGAGCGCTGTGCCCATCAGGCTGAGGGCGAGGGAATCATGGGGGGGGGAGAGATGGGGGCCAGGGGGGAAGAGCGGACCCGTCAGAAGAGATGGGGGGAAGAGCGGAGCCAGGAGGGGAGATCGCAGCCAGGGTGGTGGTGGAGAGGCATCGGACATGGTGAGCGGTGGTGGCGAGTGGACAGGCGAGTGGGGGGGGTCAAGTGAGGGGGTGAGCGGACGAGTGAGCGGGGTTTGAGCGAGGGGGTGAGCGAGCGGGGGGACGGGCGAGCAATGGGGCGAGCAGACGGGCGAGCGGGGGGCCAAGCGAGCGGGCAAGTGGGGGCGAGTGAGTGGGCGGGGGGTGAGCGGGGGGCATCAGACATTGTCTGGGGGGAAATCGGGTCAGGGGGAGCGGGGAACCCTTTATTTTTTAAAAAATGACTTACCTTTTCGTTGGTGCGCTCCTGCGCACATGACCCCTTTAACTTTTTTAAAAATATGGCCGAGGTGATGGGGCTTTCCTTTCCCCATTGCATCTGATGTGGGATTTCTAGCGTGGGCTGGCTGCTCCTCCCACATGGTTTCTGAGGTAGGTCTAGCAAGGCCCTGGGTTAAAAAGATCTGAAATGAATTTCTCCTACATCCCTGTACATAACTCCTGCCAAGCTTCAGACCAATTGGACAAAAGGGCTTCATTTGATAAGCAGTTAAAAAGAGGTGACATTCTTTAACCTTCCCATTGGTTTATGCTACCTGCTTCGCATTGGATCATTTTCATAGCCTCCTTCAGGAGAACCACTCACATGAGAAACCAATGTGCGAGGCGGGGTTGCATGAGCAGTGAACACAGGCTCATGACTTTCCACTTGCAAAGCACTTCAAGACCCCACCACCACCACTGTACCTGATGTTCTCTGAATATATCAATTTCGTAAGTAGTGCAATGCAACGCCTCATACATTTTCTATTGCTTCTGTGCTTCAGGTCAAACAGTTTTCATGAGATAACACCTACAAAGTTCTTCAGGAACCCTCATCCTTACACAACATTCCAAGACTGCGTCGATTTTCGAAGTGATTCCATGCAATTCCTCCTTTCAGTCTAAGGACTGCTTTGCGTGAGAAAGAAGTGCAAATAATATAAACAAATGGGAGGCTAGAGGCTAGAATGGAGGAAGTATCTCTTTCATCCCAGGATACATAATGGTGGCTGCTGTCTTACATACATAGTGATGATATCCCTTCAGTTGCCTGTCTTCTGTTTCTTTGATGTATTCTGAGTTAGACAGCTGTGTGTGACATAGGCCTGGTCTATGGACACTGAATGAGATGGCGTTACAATACTGAGCCAATTCCTAGGACATAGGGACATATGAAGCTGCCTTATACTGAGGCCATAGCTAGACTACGGCTTATACCGGGTATCGCCTCGGGATCATCCCTGTATATCCACATAATGCACAGGGGATCCCGGGAGCAGGGAGGGATGATCCCACCATTTCCCTGGGATTTTGCCCTACCCTTGCAGCTCGGTTTTTCCATGATCCAGGTTTGCTCCTCACAGTTACTCACAAGTAGCCAGGAACTCTGTGCCCATTGGCAGTGGGGGAATGAGGAAATTTTAAAAAATCTACACTCGGGTGCTTCTTCTGTGTGTTTTTAAAAAAGAAAATGGCGGGCACGACATCCTCCCCCTCCGAGGTCATCGTGTGCCACATGTAAACAGAGAGGGAGACCTCATGATAAAAATATTGCGAGATCCTCACCCCTCCATCACGCTAGACCCATAGGTCTAGCTGAGGCCTGAGTCAGACCACAGGTCCATCTAGTCCAGTATTGACTGGCAGCAGCATCTCCCCTGGGTTTCTGGCAGGATTCTTTTCCCCGCCATACTTGGAGAAGCTGGGGATTGAACCTGAAACCTTCCACATGCAAAGCAAGTTCTCTATCACACTGAGCTATGACCCTTCTCAATAGCTATAGATCCTCAGTACCAGCTCAACAAGAAATAGTTTTGGAGCCATCATTGATTAATGGTATCATTCTCTCATGGTATGCAGCCCTTCAATTTATTTAATGAATTCATAATCCACCTTTTGCCCACAATGGAACCTAGATGATGTACATATAACATTATAAAAGAAGAATAATGTGATAACCAGTGGTGTAGAGGTACTGCCACTAGTTGTGGCAATCCCCACAGCCACGCCCCCAAGGAGAGCCCAAAATTCCAGGCTGCTGTTTTGTTCCCTATCACCAAGCAGTTTTCTTCTCCACCAGAAGAAACAGGTCTCTTGTAAAGGCAGTGGGTCTTAATTGCCCATTCAGGAGTAAGTCACCTCAAAATACTTTGCATTACAACAGGGGGCAATATATTATTTCTGGGGAATTCTGCCACCACTCAGCTAATGTGAGGATTGCAGCTAAAAGCAGAGAGAACATGGAATTGGGGGGGGGGCAGTTTGAAGATGACGTCAGCAACCCTCTGCTAATCAAAAGTGCTGGTGCTGCATCCCTGTGAGCTTTGTGTCCACTACACTATTGCTAATAACTACAATAAAATTACAAAACAAGAAGCAGAAAAAGCAATCAATCAATCAAACAAACAAACAAACAACAGCCACTATTAAACCAGCAAGCAAGCAAACAAATCAAGTTAAAACAAACATTTCAAATGCCTGGGCAAAAGATGTCAAAAGAATGCCATATCTCCATTGGGGGTGTGTGGTCATAGCTAGATGGAGCAATATCCCAGGGATGACCCCCAGGATCATCCCTGTGCATTCACATGACGCACAGGGCATCCGGGGAGCACGGAGGGATGATTCCTCCCTTTCCCCGGGATCTCGCTCTATACTTTTAGCCTGCATTTTCCATGGTCTTGGGATGATCCCGAAACCGCGGAACGTGTGCTCGGGCGTCGTGGGTTGTCCCAGCTCCTCGCAGTTACTCGTGAGGAGCTGGGAACTGCACTTGGGGTGCAGAGCTCCTCAGGAGCTCTGCCCCCATTGGGGGTGGGGTGGGGTAAGTTGAGAATGTAAGTGGAGAAACAAAAGACCTACCTTTTAGCGCACGAGCACTTGTGTGCTCCTTCTGGGTGTTTTTTTTAAAAAAACAAAATGGCGGGTGTGATGTCCTGTTCCTTTGAGGTCATCGCTTGCCACGTGTAAACAGAGGGGGAGATCTCACGATAAAAATAGTGTGAGATCCTCACCCCTCCATCACGCTAGACCCATAGGTCTAGTTGAGGCCTATATCTTCCTTGTGGGGTTTGACCACAGAGAGTGGACTTCATCCATTTGGTCACTGGCCCCAGGCAGCTAGGTGCAGCTTCTGCTCTGTTCTTCCATCCTTCAGAGAGAGAGAGAGAGAGAGAGAGAGAGAGAGAGAGAGAGAAAGAGAGAGAGAGAGAGAGAGCTGAGCTCTCCCACACTCGAGGCCTTCAAGAGGCAGCTGGACAACCATCTGTCAGGGATGCTTTAGGGTGGATTCCTGCATTGAGCAGGGGGGTTGGACTCGATGGCCTTGTAGGCCCCTTCCAACTCTGCTATTCTATGATTCTATGAGAGAGAGGTCCTGCTTCGCCAGTTCATAGGTGGGCAGGCACCCACTCCTTGATGCTACAAGGAGACAGATGTTGGGATAACACTCCGGGAAGTGGGAAAATGCTTTTCTGAGACTTAACCCCTCCCCTTAAATCTTTAGGAAGAGGGTGACAATGTGTGTTGTGGGGTGGTATGGGTTCTTGGAGTAAGATGATGTGTATTTGGGGCAGGACGCTGGGGAACAGGAGTGTTGAACGTGAAGAATGATAACAAAGTTGAAAAGGCAGTGGACACATATTTATTTATTTATTTATTACATTTTTATACTGCCCAATAGCCGAAGCTCTCTGGGCGGTTCACAAAAATTAAAACCATCATAAAACAACCAACAAGTTAAAAACACAGATACAAAATACAATATAAAAAGCACAACCAGGATAAAACTGTTGTTGTTTTAAATGAATACTGTTGTTGTTTTTATACTGTTTTTATGTTTTTTAAATTTTTTGTATACTTTTAATGTCTACTATTTTTAATTGTTGTAAACCGCCCAGAGAGCTTCGGCTGGGGGGTGGTATAGAAATGTAATAAAATAAATAAATAAATAAATAAATAAATAAATAAATAAATAAATCCACGCAGCAAAATTGATATAAGGTTAAAATACAGAGTTAAAACAGTATAATTTAAATTTAAGTTAAAATTAAGTGTTAAAATACTGAGTGAATATAATACACACATATAATACAAGGAGAACAGGTTGGTCCAAAAAAAATCCTCAAACAAAAGCAAACTAAAAAAAAAATCACAGTAAATTGCAAGGCAATAAAGATCCCTAATAGACCATCCCAATGCTGTTCATTTTTAATCTTCTTTTTCTTTCAGGGGATGGGGGGGACATTAACTCTTGACAATGGCTCTCATACGTTTTGCTTCTAGGACCATAATGTCAACTCTTGGAAGTTTCAACTGTTCATTTGCATAGAGATTCTGCTGAGATCAGGCCTTTTTTTCCTTCCTTCTGTTTCCCCCCCTCCTCTAAATCTCTCTCTTTTTTTGCCATCCTCTTTCCATTTGGTAAGGTTGTAATAAAGCCCTCGTGTCGAGGATTTTATTACCAGCTGCAAATCGGCTGGTTTTAATCATGCCGAGATGGAGAACTCCCTGCGTCCCCGTAGCAGATTAAGGAAGCTGGGAACTGAGAGGTGGAGAAGGTCAGGGTGGGAAGCTGCTCTGCCCAACAGTTTGGCTGTTATTTTAAGAGGCTGGTCACCGAGTCGAGGGGATTTAATGTTTTTGAAGAGAAATATAAAAATATGGGGAAACGTGAACAGACGAAATATTCCCCTTCAGAAAGTGGTACCCAAGGGAAAACAGATAATTTTTGCTTTCTTCCACATCCATTTTTTTAAAAAAATGATGATCTTTTTGTCCCATGTATGAATGAATGTGTAATTTTTTGAGTAAGTTCTTATAAACGCACACACACACACACACACACACACTTCTTACCCATCTGCACCAACCAAATTTAATAGGTACAGCTAAATGTATTTGCTAATTCAGTTACATACTCTTTTTTCCTCTGGGACTTTCTGTCATGATTTTCACAGGGTTGGGCTATCATTCAATTCACTGTTTGATCTTTGTGGCAGAGAACCAATGGGACTAATAGAGAAATAAACAGCAGTCAGAGGTCAGGAAGCATGAGAAATTCATACCTTCTAAACTGAACATGGAATCAAAGGCCATAGCTAGACGGTAGGGCTGTGCTCCGCTTCTCCTCGGACTGGAGAAGCAGAAGCGGATCAGGGTGCTTCACCTCCCCTTAAGGCAGAGCCAAAGAGGAAGGGGGAGCAGCGGAGCGTCGCGGAGCAGATCGAGGTGAAGGCGGATCTTTCGCCTTGATCTGGAGCTTCGCAAAAAAGGTACGGGGGGGTTACTTGGCCCTGCCGCTGCCACTGCCGCCCGTGTGGCAACGGCGGCAGAGCCAGGTAAGGGGGGGAGGGGGGTCTTACCTGCATCCATCCACTGTCCCGTGGCTGCTTCAACTGAGCCTGAGGACTCAAACAGGACTCCTGAGGACTCCTGTTTGAGTCCTCAGGCTTAGTTAAAGCAGCCGCAGGACCGCGGATGGACGCAGGTAAGGGGGAGGAGAGAGGGGGGTTACCTGGCCCTGCTGCCACCGCTGCCCATGCGGCCATGGCAGCAGAGCCAGGTAAGGGGGCAAGGGGGAGGGGCATCTTTTCTGCATCCGTCGCGGCCCGTCGCTGGCTTCACTAGAGCCCGCGGCTCAACCTGGAAGTGTAGGCCACAAGCGGAGCCTACAGTTCCTGCTTGAGCCAAGGGCTCTAGTGAAGCTGGCGACGGGCCGGGATGGACGCAGGTAAGGAGGTGAAGGGAGGGGGGCCTTTCCTGCTGCCGCCCCCACCGCTGCGGAGCTCTAATTCGGAGCCGGAGCTTCACAGCGGACCCTAGGTGGATCAAGGCGGGGCGGAGTGGGCCCAATCCACAATTTGCAGATCGGGAGCAGAGCAGAGCGGGGGATCATCCCCATGTGTCCACATGATGCAGAGGGGATCCCTGGATCAGGGAGGGATGATCCCTCCCTTGCCTCAGGATATCGCCCTCTCCTTTGGCCCCGGATTTACCGCAGTCCCTGGCTGAGCCCGAGACCGCAGAACATGTGGCCGGTGCTGCGGGTTGACCCGGCTCTGCACAATTCCTCGCAAGAAGCCTGGAGCTGCACCCATCAGGGGTAGGGTGGGGGGAGTGGGGAAAGTAATTTAACTTTTAAAAATAACTTACCTTTTGCGCATGAGCATTCTTGCGCTGCTGGCCCTTTAAGTTTTTAAAAAATGGCGGGCACAATGCCTCCCCTTCTGAGGTTGTTGCACATCTCGTGTAAACAGAGGAGGGATCTCATGTTAAACACAATGCGAGATTGTAGGTCTAGCTAAGGCCAGCGATTCATCAGCTGAGTGGTGTATTGCATGCTCCTTACTGCCCACTCGCGGTTTTCCGCAAGTCCTTTTGATGCTGCCATCTGCTTCCCATGTATCTCCTGCTCCTTCTGGCCTTTCTCCTGCCACAAAATAAGACCCCAGTAAGTCTGATTTAGTTTTTGAAGCAAAACTTGCTGCAATCTTCTGCTGTGTGCAGGAAAAGTGCTGCAATAAAAACACCCACTGAATGGTCCACGTGGTCATTCTTTACTTCCTCTTTCTTCTTCGTGAAGAAAGAGGAAGTATTGTGCAACAGAAGCAGAGGGTGAGAAGTGACAGGAGGGAACTGTGATTTCCCCCTTGTCTGATGATCCTCTCAGATGCAATCTGCTGTCGAATTCTGAACATTTGCAAGCTTGCAATGTGATTTGTGGGCCAAAGAAAAATGGTCGAATTTTCCTGTGGAAAAAAGACCAAAACAAAACCCATCTCACAACCTGATACAGATTTGAATTGAAATGACTGTCAGGTTAGAATTCAGAGAGCTTTGGTCGATCCAGAGGGAGAGGCGGGTAAATAATAATAATAATAATAATAATAATAATAATAATAATAATAATAATAATAATGTGAGCTCAGGTTTTGCTGGTTCACACTTGCATAGTCAGAGGAATCTACAGCATCTATCAGGACAGGTGGGTATTTTCATAATTCAAGTCAACCTTCCCCTGCTGAGATGCTTTGGACTAGAGCTCCCATCCTTCTTGGTCATTGTTGATGCTGGCTGTGGTTGTTGGGTTGTGTAGTCCAAAACTTCTGGAAGGCATCAGGTTAGAAGGATGGATAGATTAAGCAGATTCCAGGAGAAATGTTCTCTTCATCAGACCTGTCAGTTTACACTCAAAAACAGAAAATGGAGCATATGCAATGCCTCTGTGTTTCAGGCACGTTATCATTTTGTCCCATGAATTTACTGCAGGGTAACCACAAGCTGTCCCCAGAGGTAGTCTTAAGGTTGCCACCTGATATATTATTTGCTTCTGCCAATGGTTTCCTTCAGTTACTGTATAAGGTGTTGGGTCAAGTGTTGTTGGGCATTAAAAGTCTCCCTCCCCCACTCCAAAAACCCTTCTTTACCCAGTGTGTTCAAGCCCTCCCCACCGTGATAGATTGCATAGAATCATAGAATCATAGAATAGTAGAGTTGGAAGGGGCCTACAAGGCCATCGAGTGCTCAATGCAGGAATCCACCCTAAAGCATCCCTGACAGGTGGTTGTCCAGCTGCCTCTTGAAGGCCTCTAATGTGGGAGAGCCCACACCCTCCCTAGGTAAATGATTCCATTGCCATAGTGCTCTAACAGTCAGGAAGTTTTTCCTGATGTCCAGCCGGAATCTGGCTTCCTTTATCTTGAGCCTGTTATTCCGTGTCCTGCACCCCTGTGTATACAATGGACTGCAACTCACTTGAGTTTGCATTTATTTATTGATTACATTTATATACCACCCAACTGGCAAATGCCATCAGAGTGGTTTATGATCATAAAAAAGAAAAAGAAAGAAAAATAACAAAAGAAAAAATACAACTCTACGAATATCTAAATAATACTATCTATCTATCTATCCATCCATCTATCTATCTATCTATCTATCTATCTATCTATCTATCTATCTATCGAGGGAGAGCAGTAAAATTAAATGCCTGTAGGAAGAGGATGGTATAAAAAAGTATACAGTGAATTGCATTGCTTGCATTAACAAACAGGTGTTAAATTCTCAAGGTTGCATTGAGTTTACATCCATTCAGGAGTTCAGACTTCCAATGAACTTTTTAGTCTGGAATTTGGACCTATAGCTGTGGATGATTTAAGGGAAGGTGTGAACTGTACCATTTCTATCCATTGCCAAAGCTGGCCAATTTATCCAGGTCCTAAAATTTCAAAATCGTGAAGTGCACACCTGAGATTTCAAATGGTTGGGTTTGTGCTAAGCAGCAGAATACCAAAAGCCACCAGGAGACAGCATAGTGGTGTGCAATAAAGCAGACATGCGAGGAAGTTGCTTATCTAGGTCAGATGGTGGGGCAAACATGCACATCTTCTGACACCTCTTAGAAACCCCCAGTTAGAGATTTTACAGATTCTGACCCTAATCTGGGACCATCTGCCCAGAACTGGAGTTGGAATCAGTAACCCTGGGATTATAATAGCTGGAGGTGGAATCAGTAGCCCTCTGTCACCTGCCATAGGAAGAACAGGAACTTTCCAGCTTTCTGCTTCATTTTGGCATTGTCAAACAGGTATCCCACTTCTACCTTGGTCCTCACTCTCATCTTCCTGTGTTGTTGTTGTTGTTGTTGTTGTTGTTGTTGTTATTTCTATACCACCCCATAGCCAAAGCTCTATGGGTGGTTTACAAAAGATTCAAATCTTAAAACAATATTTAAACCATAAAAAAACACAGAACAGAAAATATACACAAAGAATATAGCCTAACCTAAAAACAGATACAGGATCAATTAAAATGACCTGGCACTGAAATGATAGCAATGTTGGCACCAGGCAGGGCTCGTCAGGGAGATCTTTCCATAATTGGCGGTGGGGGGCACCACTGAGAAGGCCCTCTCCCTTGTTGCCATCCTCCAAGCCTCCCTTGGAGTAGTGACTCAGAGGAGGACCTTTTTAGCTTGTAAACCTGAGGTTGGAGCCTCTGTCTCTCATATTCAGTAGGGGTATGCAGAGTGGGTCTTTGGGGGAATTTTTAGGATTTTTTTTTTAAAAAAATCCTTCTTGAAACCACAACCACAATCACACACACTTGATTCTGTATCAATTCACACCTGCACATTTATGGAGGGAGTTTTATCATTTACTTCACTGATGCACAGCTGTGCATCAGCAAAATAAACGATAAAACCTCCCTCCATAAATGTGCAGGTGTGAATTGATACAGAATCAGGTGCGGATGTGGGTGGGTGGGTTTGAGGGGGGGGATTTCTAAAAATCACAGAATGACGGGATCTGCTTCAACTTTGGCATGCCTAAAGCCCTACTTGAGAGTGATCATGCTACCAAGTTTCATCTCTTTAGTTCTTAAAAATGACACATATATAGGCATTTTATTAATTGCCATAGGCTAATGGAACAGCTGATGGTCAAACTTTTGACAGCTGAGCTGTCAAACATTTAAAAAGTTCAAAAAAAATCAAGAGATGGAGGGATATGTTTCAAACTTGGAATATCTAAAGCCCGCCTTAAGAGCTATCATTGTGCAAAGGTTAATCTCTCTGTCTTTAAAAATCACAGAGCTGTAAGCATTTTGGTTAATTGCAATAGCCTATAATGAAGTGGTTATCTGAAAGTGGGATGGAGCTCTGAACAACCTTCTCTCCACACCAGGGGTATCCAGCAGTTTTAAAACTGTTCCCTAACTGCAGACCCTTTGATTTCCAGTGTGGTCCACACACCCCTAATAAATACCACCCTCCAGGCAGTTGACTGAAGGTGAAGAACCAAACTCCTAACTCAATGGAAGGGCCACAGCTCATGACATTGGGTCTCTGAATCATGACATCCATCATCCAATGCAGGATTTTTCCTGCTCTGATGGTTTCCTGGTGGAAGAATATTAAGATGAAATTCAAGGTCATAGAGTGATGTCACAGTATAAGGCTTCATCTCACACTATCGCCCCGCTCGGGCTCTCCGCTCCTCCGATGCCATGCTTCTCGCCTGCCCAAGGACCTCCACTTCCCTTACTCGGCTTCGTCCTTTTTCTTCTGCTGCCCCTTACGCCTGGAACGCTCTTCCAGAACACTTGAGAACTACAAACTCAATCACTGCTTTTAAGACTCAGCTCAAAACTTTTCTTTTCCCTATAGCCTTCAAATATTGAGTTTGTTCTGACTTTACACTGTTGGTTTCGCCCTACCCTGTGCCTGTTTACACTTCCCTGTGCCTGTTTGCATTCTCCTTCCCTCTTTATTGTTTACTACAACTTATTAGATTGTAAGCCTATGAGGCAGGGTCTTGCTATTTACTGTGTTATCTGTACAGCACCATGTACATTGATGGTGCTATATAAATAAATAATAATAATAATAATAATAAAGTTCCCTGCAGTTGTACTTGAGGAATGGAGGTTTGACAGCCTTTAAGATGTTGGAGGCAGACATTAAGGTGTCTGAACTCTTATCAGAGCAAAATATTTCTTCCCTAGGAGTTCTCTCGGGTCCTGAAAACTAAGCCTGACCATGCTTCATTTAGTCAGATCAAGGGACGTGCAAATCAGATAAACCTGGATCTTCAGATTCCACCTTGAAGCTTATTAAGTTCAGCGCTCTTATCACATTGTGAGTTTTATTTTGGTTGTTTGCACAAAAGTTTGTGCACATTTTGGTATGCAACAAAAAGCACATTGATTAAAGCATGTTTGTGAATATTTTGTCAAAAGTATGCATCTTAATGCATATTTTCAAACGTATGCATTTTTGAATGGATTTTTCTCTCACATTGCCAGCACAGAAACATACAGCCATTGGCCACAGTTCACATTTGAGTCAACATTTGCATTCTGAAGGTGTGAACTGCAGAAAATCCTGCCAAAAATGAAGTGAAACGCATCTCAGGCATCCCAGGCTGGATCTTATATCTCAGAATTTCTAGCTACTGTGTCTTATGTGTTTCTAGATGACTCCAGTAGAAGGTCAGTACCACCATGTTTAGCTTAATGACCAACAGATTAAGCCTGGCTAGGACAGGTCAGGACAATGAGAACCATATGTAATTTCCCTCTGGGGATATAGTCAGATTTGTACAGCATCACGGGATCTACTTGAACTAGTTGCAGCAAGAATGATCTTGAAGATAAATGTTATTTAAATTGCTCTACCAATTCACTTGGGTACCCGTGTTCCTCAGCTGTATGCTAAATATACCTTATTAATTGCCGTGCTCTTTACTTACACCGGAGGCTGGATCATGGTTAAATACACCATGAACACTTTTATTTCCTGAAGGTTTTCTTTTTTATTAAGCTTAGCTGTTCCTTCAGATAATGGCTTCTCTGAATATGGCAGGGCTGGGGTCGGAATGTGTCATTTGGTAATCCATCCTCAAATGAAAATACCTTTATATCTGTTGAGTAAATTTGGGACTATAGAAGGTGGAATTAGAAGAGAGGGAGGCATGAAGGGTTTTAAGAATATTTAGTACTGCAGCAGATGAATGAATTTGTTCAAATACAAAGGATGCATAGGAAATGGTACATAAGAAGGGCTATGGTGGGTCAGGCCAAGGGTCCATCTAGTCCAGCATTCTGTTCTCACACTGGCCAACCAGCAGTAAACAAAGAACCCACAAGTAGGACAGGGTGCAATAGCATCCTCCTACCCATGTTTCCCAGCAACTGGTGTACATAGGCTTACTGGAGGTAGCACTTAGCCATCTGGACTGGAAGTCATTGTTCATTTTCTCCTCCAGGAATTTATCCAACCCCCGTTTAGAGCCACCCAAATTGGTGGCCATTGCTACATCTTGTAGTAGCGAATTCCATAGTTCAACTGTGTTCTGTGTGAAGAAGTACTTCCTTTCATATGTCCTGAATTTTCCACCAATCAGCTTCATGGGAGGACCCCATTGGGTTCTAGTATTATGGTGGGGTATACCTACCCTGTAATTGGTGGCACAGTCTCACATTGCAGCTTGGTGAATAGTAGGTTGCTCTTCATCTTTATGTCCCATGGAAGTATGAGAACAGGAAGTTGAGATCCCCTTGGGAAACATAGCACAGAGACAGGCTTGTGAGAGGATGTAATCCAGTTGTAGATGTGGAGGATGTTTTCCTCAGCCCAGAAACCCAGAAGTAATTTGCTGGAGCTGGGTGGTCTGCTGCCTCAAATTCAGTGGACAGAAAGCACTGCTGTGCTGACAACTCAGGGGAAATGGCCAGGCTCCTAGAATTCATTAGACCAGACCTGTCCAATGCAGAGCATTCATATTGTCTACCAATCATAAGAGCCAATACTCATGAAAAGAGCTTTGAAGCCGGTTCAAATCCTGGATTCCCTGACAATGAACAGAGTCAACAGTACCTCAGCTGAACCCATATGATGTTGCATATCACTGTGGGATTGCTCAAAAAGATGTAGTTAGGGTGTCCATTTGTCCACCTTTACAGAGAACAGTCCTCCACTTGAAGTACTGCCAAGGGAACTGCCTTCCAGTTGTAGGCATCTCCTGCTTGAAGGACTGTCCTGTCCATTCCCATTTAAAGGTAGACAACCATAAGAACTGACACCCATCATGAGTGAGCGCCTGGGCAGGCAGGCTGAACAGCAGGCCCACCAGTCACCTGGTCACAGACTTCCACATTTCTATTTAAATGATTTTAATGATTTCTAAATTTGCATCTAGACATATAAATTAGCCTATGTATATATTACGCAAGCATCTGTTCTCTTTTGTCCTCTTTTTTGGGGGTTTGTGTGTGTGTATGTGATGCATTTCCTCTTTTTGAGTGATGCCTAAGTCATGAGCATAGAAGTAATGAAATAACCCTTGATGTAGTGAAAGGAAACTGCTGTAGAAAGTTCCTTCCTAAGGCCTAGATAGATGGGGGAGGAGGTGGGCAGGGAGGTGAAGAGAGCCGTAGACATTCTCCAGGATGCTCATCTTCATTCTCCAAAACTTCATTTGTTTGTTTGTTTGTATCACTCATTGTTGTATCACTCATTGCCAGGTTGATTGTTGCTGCTGGTAGCACTTCTGTTTGTTGGATGGTTATTTAATAGATATAGCCTTCTCGGTAGCAGTGCCCTAATTTTGAGAAACTCAGCCCCCAGAGGTCTTCCCAGTGCCTACTTTGTTGCCCTTTCTGCTCTAGTCACAGACTGAAGTTTCTCCCAAACACACAGACACACATATAAGCAGACCTGTATCTGGGTTGTAGCACTTTGATCCTGTTCAGGTGGCATGCTAAGCCACGGTGGTCAAGCATTTTGAGCTAAATGTTATGGCTTAGCAAGTCAAGTGAACCAGAACCATTCCTAACCATGGTGGCTTCATAACCATGGTTTAAACATGCTCACTAACCATTTAATGCAAAAGGGTTAGTAGGCTAACCATGACCTAGGCCATAGCTAGACCTAAGGTTTATCCCTGGATCGTCCAGGTGTCAAACCTGTTCATCTAGGTGACACACAGGGGATCCAGTGCTCAGGCAGGGGTGAACCCTGGATGATCCCAGGATAAACCTTAGGTCTAGCTGTGGCCCTAGTGAGCAAGCCCTTCAGGATGTAGGTGGGGGCTCAGATGACAGAATGCTCCTGCATTCAAAAGAATCCCTTCCACATAGAAAGCTTACTAGATCCTTTCCCCTGATATCCATATGTCTACATAGAGAGAATTGTTTTATATAGAGGGAGATTGGAGGGATGTCGGAGAAATCCTCAACAAAATCAAATGAGTTTGGATTGCTATGAATCTGACCCATGGATTCCAGGGTGGACCAGATCTTCCTGTGTTACAGAGATTCTGTGGACTTGTGGATTAGCGTTGTTGTTGTTTTTCCAACTTTTTGGAATTTTACATACATTTAGTCATAGTGAAATACATATATATATTATATCCCAGCTGAAAATGCACATTTCGCCCATATATTAACATAGGAAAATGCACAATTTTGGGGCAGGAAATCTGTGCATTTGGGGGAATCTGCGCCTTGAGGGGGATTTGTGTATTTTCAAAAATGCAAATTTGCATTTGCACTAATTCAGGGTATTGGGGTGGGGTGGGGAATCTGATTCCACCAAAGAATGGACAATGGAATGAAAGGTTACTGACAATCCACAAAATACAGATGGAATGGATTTTACAAAAAAACTCTATATCTCTAACATTAAGTTATGTGACTCCCCACTTCCTGAAATCTCAACTGGTATAGCGCAGATCAGATGTAGCTTTACTGGCGGTCTGAGTTTTCACTACTCAGAATAGCTCTGTTCTCCTATTAAGTATCACTGCATGGGATTCTCAACATTGCTCCACCTGCCGTAGGCTGTAGTAGGTTACTCTGCATTGGCCTCCCCAGCACTGCCTTAAAAACCAAGAAGGAGTGTGGACTTTTGGTTAAAGATATGCTAGATAGCATTGGGGTGAAAATTTGCCTGGACCTACAAGGGCAGCAGATGTCCCTGCATCTGGTCCTCACAGGCCCAGGCGGACACACCCAGTGGATGTTCACTAAGGCTGTGCACCACTGTGCACCACTTCAGATCCAAACCCGAATCCAAAGTGGATCGGGACGATTCGGACCCTTCCGAACCAGATCCAAGGTGGGGGGTCCGTGCACAGCCCTAATATTCACCTCAGCTCCACCCCCTTTCCCCTTTCCCCCCAATGTGTTAATGGTGGGGAAATTGTGTTATTCTCTCCCACGGCTCTAATACGTTTCTCTCCCCACTTCTGTATAGGGTAACCATACGACATGGAGGACCAGACTCCTGCATCTTTAACAGTGATATTGAAGTGGAATTTCAGCAGGTGTCATTTGTATGCATGCAGCACCTGGTGAAATTTACTCTTCATCATAACAGCTAAAGCTGCAGCAGCTCTGCCCTCTTGAACAGATACAAAAGAGGGAAGGTCTCCTGCAGCTTTAACAGTTGTGATTAAGAGGGAATTTCACCAGGTGCTGCATGCCTACAAATGAAACCTAATGAAATCCCAATTTTCTATGCAACTGTTAAAGATTATAGGGTCACCCTACCCCTGCAGCAATGGGGGCCTTTAAGGTGCCCATTGGCACAGGGTGGGAGAGTAACATGATTACCTCAAGGCTAGGGAAATTGTCTGTTTTTACTAGGGGTGTGATCCGCTCCGATTAGGAGCGTAGAAGCAGTAGCGGATTGGCCTGCTCCGCCTTACCCAGAGGCGGAGTAGGAGCGGACCGCGGACCCCCTAGAAGCAAGGCGAAGAGAAGCGGCCATTTTTCGGAGCTCCTAGTTCAGGCGGAGCGCTCCGGTCGCCATCTTGAAAACATTTCACCATAGGATTGCATTGCGGCAAATAATCGCGCATAACTACGTTGTTTTTGAAGCTATCGTTCTAGAAATTCTTGTGCTCAGAGAGTCGTGGATGGGGGTCATTTTGAGACCACTCTCACCTCTCTGTGTTGTCTGGGTCGCGTGCTATATTTTTGTGAAAATCGGGTCAACCGCGCGGCTCAAACGGCGTTTTCAGCTTTTCGCCCATAGGATTGCATTGAGGGAAAGAATCGGGGATAACTGGGGGGGGGTTAAGCTATCATTCTGAAAATTCTTGTGCACAGAGAGTTGTGGATGGGGGTCATTTTGAGACTACTCTCAACTTTCTGCATCGTACGGGTCGCGCGCTAGAAGTTTTTTAAAAATCGGCGGGAAAAATACCTTTTTCAAAGGGCTGAGGGGCAGAGTCAGCTCCCGGTCATGATGATCCCAAAGTTGGAGGAGGGCATAGGCAAAACGGGTAACTTGGGATTCTGGGAAACTTCTCTTTCTTCATCTGAACGGGCTTTTCCCCGTGTTTTTTAACACAGTAGCCCCACCAAATGCACAAACACAACCTGAAATCATATACTAAGCCAAGAATAAGAGATAGAAACACAGCACTGCTCCCCACCCTAACCTTGGTGAACAACTGAATCGATGTGGTGCAAGGGGATGAGCTCCCCTAGGGCATCTCATCGTGGACGTGCCCCCACTCTCTCCTGCACTGGAAGGCCATTAGAGCCTTCCAAAGAGAGTAAAACGGTGGAGCAATGCCTATCATGAGTTGAAGTGAATGCTCACTTTTCAGTGGTGGAGCAATGCCTGTTATGAGTTGAAGTGAGCGTTTTACTTCTTCTCAGAGCTGTTGGTGGCTGTCTTGAACTGGCAGCTACTTCCCCCTCCCCCGGGCACGTCCCCCTATTGCTGGTAAAAGACAGATATAGCCTTTCTAAAAAAATTCTTCTTGCTGTTTATTGAGCAACACTGCTGCTTTTAATTCCACCCCTCCTTTGTTTATTTATTGATTTATTCCATTTTCTATGCATTACTGGCTTATCCTTGGCTCACTTCCTTATGCCCCCAGAAATGCCAGCTGCATGCCTGCCTGCCTTCCCTCCCTCCTCCCCTGCCCACCTCGCAGGGATGTTGTGTGTGGGGTGCCCGATTTTCAAAAATTCGCCAAAAATCAGGGGATGATGGGATTGCTTTGAAACTAGGCGTGCGTGTGTATATCCCCATGAGGTGTCATGGTGCCAAACATGAGGTTTCTAACTTGAACAGAAAAAAAGTTGTATAATTTTTTAGCTTTCAATGCAAGCCTATGGGGGGGGGGGAAACGGAGCTCTGGATCCGGATCCGGAGCTCCGAGCGGAGCGGAGTGGAAGTGGGCGGAGCGGGGGGCGGGGCGGAGCGGCCCGATCCGGAAAATGGCGGATCTGCAAGTGAAGCGGAGCGGGGGGTCCGTGCACACCCCTAGTTTTTACACTCCACTCTAATGGCTTTGGATTAAAAAGGCCTTCAAAGCCCCAGTAGGCGGGGGGGGGGCGCAACATGCTCTCTCTGGGCTCTCTGTTGTTGAATCTGCACCACAAATCCTTGTGGGGTGGGGTTCATAGAGACCTTAAATTAAAATGCAAAGGAAGAACCAGATTCATTTTGAGAACTAACACTTAGGTCTTTTGCAAAGCACAGAAGGTGCTTGAATGAGGCATACAGAAATGGGGAACGTATTCATTTCGTGCCAACAGATTTCTGAAAGGCAGGAAGGGAGGCCATTGAAAAATGGATAACCCCAATCTGCAAGGGATTTTCAGGCAGCTTCCGATGAATATGGCTTAATGCTCAACCACTCAAATGAAGGAGTCTTCCAGGAGGGGGGGGGTGGCTTCCGGATTCCATTTGTCACAGCCGTTCCTGGAACACATTGTTGGAAACGGCGGTATTTGATGGGTCTGTTGTTGGAGCCATTAGGCTGAGATGAGCATATGGGCACCAGGGATTTACAAGTACACAGTAAACATACGCAAAGGGCAACTTCCACGTAGTACTGATTGTGTAATAAGCTTTTAATATAATAAGCCATATGGACAAAATGTAGCCATGCTGCAGTATATTATGGGAAACTGTCTGAGTACAGATTCCTTTT
Source organism: Elgaria multicarinata webbii (assembly GCF_023053635.1). Lineage (NCBI taxonomy): Eukaryota > Metazoa > Chordata > Lepidosauria > Squamata > Anguidae > Elgaria > Elgaria multicarinata. Next base: position 5,673,778 of record NC_086183.1, read on the forward strand.
CTTGGCTGGAATCCAAAGCACAATCCCCAAAGCTGACGCAGTTCAACATTTCACGGTTTCTGATGCTTGTGATTTTTTTACCTTTAGTCTTCATGGTGATTCCAACATGTGTGTGAGTGTGTGTCTGAGTATCTTGGAATCTTTCAAGTGCAAAAGCAAATCGAGAGCATCTGGATTAAAATTAATGGGGCTAGGAATAAAAAGAACATGATAATCGGAGTCTACTACCGACCACCCAATCAAGGAAAAGACGAGGGTGAAACTTTTGAGAAACAAATTGCCAGTGTTTCAAGGAAGGTTGATGTAGTAGTGATGGGGGACTTCAATTACCCCAATATCTGTTGAAAGACAAATACTGCCAAAAGTGGCCCTTCCAAGGAATTCCTGACATGTGTGGGTGATAACTTTCTCCTACAGAAAGTGGAGGAAGGAACTAGAGGATCGGCAATCCTTGACTTGATATTGACCAATAGGGATGACTTAGTGGATAAAGTGGCAGTTACGGGAACTCTGGGGGAAAGTGACCACGTCATACTTGAATTCTTGATTATGAAGGAGACAAAAGTTGAGTGTAGCCATACACGTAATCTGGATTTTAGGAAAGCTGATTTTAATAAACTCAGAACTATGATAAGTAAGGTCCCATGGCAAATGACCCTAATGAGAAAAGGAGTGCAGGATGGGTGGGAATATTTAAAAAAGGAAATCTTAAAGGCACAATTACAAACAATTCCAACAAGGAGAAAAGATAGAAGACAACAGAAGAAACCAATGTGGCTCCACAAAAAGCTTAGAGATGACCTGAAAACAAAAAGGATACATATAGGAAGTGGAAGGAAGGCCAGGCTACAAAAGAAGAGTACAGACAGGTGGCACAGAAGTGCTGAAATGGCGTCAGGAAGGCTAAAGCTCAGAATGAGCTGAGATTAGTGAGGGATGCTAAAAGCAATAAAAAGGCTTTCTTCAGATACGTGAAAAGTAAAAGACAGAGGAAAGAAATGGTGGTTCAACTGCTTAATGAGGATGGCAAATTGATAACAGATGACAAAGAAAAGGCCGAAATGCTCAATTCCTACTTTGGCTCAGTCTTCTGCCAAAAGCGGGTCTCTGACCCCCCTGGAAAAAGTGAATCACAAGTTGAGGGGGCAGGATTGCAGTTTGAGATTGATAAACAAATGGCCAAGGAACTAGGGGTGTGAACGGACCCCCCGCTCCGCTTCACTTGCAGATCCGCCATTTTCCGGATCGGGCCGCTCCGCCCCACCCCCGCTCCGCCCACTTCCGCTCCGCTCCGCTCGGAGCTCCGGATCCGGATCCGGAGCTCCGTTTCCCCCCCCCATAGGCTTGCATTGAAAGCTAAAAAATTATACAACTTTTTTTCTGTTCAAGTTAGAAACCTCATGTTTGGCACCATGACACCTCATGGGGATATACACACGCACGCCAAGTTTCAAAGCAATCCCATCATCCCCTGATTTTTGGCGAATTTTTGAAAATCGGGCACCCCACACACAACATCCCTGCGAGGTGGGCAGGGGAGGAGGGAGGGAAGGCAGGCAGGCATGCAGTTGGCATTTCTGGGGGCATAAGGAAGTGAGCCAAGGATAAGCCAGTAATGCATATAAAATGGAATAAATCAATAAATAAACAAAGGAGGGGTGGAATTAAAAGCAGCAGTGTTGCTCAATAAACAGCAAGAAGAATTTTTTAAAAAAGGCTATATCTGTCTTTTACCAGCAATAGGGGGACGTGCCCGGGGGAGGGGGAAGTAGCTGCCAGTTCAAGACAGCCACCAACAGCTCTGAGAAGAAGTAAAACGCTCACTTCAACTCATAACAGGCATTGCTCCACCACTGAGAAGTAAACACTCACTTCAACTCATAATAGGCATCGCTCCACCACTGAGAAGTAAACGCTCACTTCGACTCATGATAGGCATTGCTCCACCGTTTTACTCTCTTTGGAAGGCTCTAATGGCCTTCCAGTGCAGGAGAGAGTGGGGGCACGTCCACGATGAGATGCCCTAGGGGAGCTCATCCCCTTGCACCACATCTATTCAGTTGTTCACCAAGGTTAGGGTGGGGAGCAGTGCTGTGTTTCTATCTCTTATTTTTGGCTTAGTATATGATTTCAGGTTGTGTTTGTGCATTTGGTAGGGCTACTGTTTTAAAAAACACTGGGAAAAGCCCGTTCAGATGAAGAAAGAGAAGTTTCCCAGAATCCCAAGTTACCCGTTTTGCCTATCCCCTCCTCTAACTTTGGGATCATGTGATCATGACCGGGAGCTGACTCTGCCCCTCAGCCCTTTGAAAAAGGTATTTTTCCCACCGATTTTTAAAAAACTTCTAGCACGCGACCCGGACAACGCAGAAAGTTGAGAGTAGTCTCAAAATGACCTGCATCCACGACTCTCTGTGCACAAGAATAGCTTAAAAACCAACCCAGTTATGCCCAAGTCTTTCCCTCAATGCAATCCTATGGGCGAAAAGCCGAAAACGCCGTTTGAGCCGCGCGGTTGACCCGATTTTCACAAAAATATAGCACGCGACCCAGACAACGCAGAGAGGTGAGAGTGGTCTCAAAATGACCCCCATCCACGACTCTCTGAGCACAAGAATTTCTAGAACGATAGCTTCAAAAAGAACGTAGTTATGCGCGATTATTTGCCACAATGCAATCCTATGGTGAAATGTTTTCAAGATGGCGACCGGAGCGCTCCGCCTGAACTAGGAGCTCCGAAAAATGGCCGCTTCTCTTCGCCTTGCTTCTAGGGGGTCCGCGGTCCGCTCCTACTCCGCCTCTGGGTAAGGCGGAGCAGGCCAATCCGCTACTGCTTCTACGCTCCTAATCGGAGCGGATCACACCCCTACAAGGAACACCTAATTTCTTTGAATGAGTTTAAATCTCCAGGGCCCAATGAACTGCATCCTAGAGTAATGAAGGAGCTAGTGGAAGAACTCTCAGAGCCTTTGTCTATTAACTTTGCAAAATCATGGAAGACGGGTGAGGTGCCGGACGACTGGAGGAGGACTAATGTTGTCCCTATCTTCAAAAAGGGCAAAAAGGACGAACCTGGGAACTACATACCAGTCAGTCTGACATCCATCCCTGGGAAAATTCTGGAGCAGATTATAAGGAAGTCAATCTGTAAACACCTTGAAATCAATGCAGTGATCACTAGAAGCCAACATGGATTTGTCAAGAACAAGTCCTGTCAGACTAATTTGATCTCATTTTTTGATAGGATAACCTCCCTTGTGGACCGTGGGAATGCTGTGGACGTCATATATCTTGACTTCAGCAAAGCTTTTGACAAAGTGCCCCATGATATTCTGATTAACAAACTAGCCTAAGCCACAGTTGAAGCCGCTGCCCAGACTGCAGTGGACCAAGGTAAGCCCCCCTCTGCCCTTACCTGGCTCTGACGCCGTTGCAGCAGAGCCAGGTACGTCCCCTTCCGCCCTTCCCCATTTACCTGGCTCTGCTGCCGTTGCCGCACGGACCATGGCGGCGGCGGCCAGGGGAGCCATGTAAGCTCCCCTCCCCACTTACCTGGCTCCAAAGCTTCAGACTGTTCCAAACCGCTTCGGGCTGATCCGGACCTCCCCTGATCTGCTCCAGAACCGGGCTTTGGAGGTCCGGATAGGCCCGCTCCACTTCGGATCCGTAACGGAGTGGAGAACATTTTCTAACAGGCAGTGGCAAAAATAACTAGGAAAGCAGGGAGTGCTATAGATGGCACCAAGTAGAACCCCAAACCTCTGAAGTATTTTGCTATTCTCCCACTATTCTCCTGTGCTGAGAACTGGCCATCTCTGCAAAAGTCTTCTCTCTCTCTCTCTCTCTCTCTCTCTCTCTCTTTCTCTCTCTCTCTCTCTCTCTCTCTTTTCTGTCATCTATCTTATTCAATTCTGCATCCATTCTCATATGCACTCATAGACTATTTTGTACACCAGTGTTGTCAATGACATTGTCTTGACTTTTTTCTTGGTTTTGTTTTGTTTATGTCTCTCATTTCATCCCACTTCCCACCACTGTCGGCTTCCCATGGCTTTGCTCAATTAAATGCATGGTACTATCTGTGTTTCGAAACTTTTAACAAAGTTCTTTTGCAGAGTTTAATTGCTATATGACTTCAGGCCAGGCTCCTGGAATACTTTTATTGCTCACTGTCTATTATCCCGCCGCTGCCACCACATTGACAATATTCAGAGGATGGCACCGTAACCAGTAGCAGAATGCGAGATGGTGGTGATCCAGCCTTAATGGCCTACTTAACCTGTCGGGTGGCGGGAAACTGCATTGCACCAAAGAGCTGCACACTCCAGCAGCTAGCAGACTTCAGCAGAAGGCTGCTTGTTCATTCTAGTTAAGTAGAAACTTACTATATGTTTTGTGTATAAACTGCACAGACAGGAGGAGATTTTCTCCCTCTCTAAGAATGCTATCACTCTGAATCAGCCAGTTAAATTTACTGGCAGTAGATTCAGGAGGGACAAAAGGAAACATTTCTCTCTGCAGTGGAACTCATGGCCACAAGGTGTGTTGATGGTTGGGATGTATGGATTTTGTTGAATCTTTTCCTGTGTTTCATGGATTGTCAGGCATCTTTCATTCCATCTCATTATTATTATTATTATTATTATTATTATTATTATTATTATTATTTTTTAAAAAACAGATCCCCCCTATTTGTGCTAATTCATATAAGTGCTTATTTGCATTAGTTAATGTGAGCCACCATTAAAGTGCATTATCGCTAATGTGAATTAGTTGCAAATCCCCCCAAACTGAAAAACGATCGCACCTATCACTAAGGAAGACAGGAAAGGGAACTCATTAGTCACATGAAGTAGGGTGGCCATGTGGAAAGGAGGACAGGGCTCCTGTATCTTTAACAATTGCATAAAAAGGGGCATTTCAGCAGGTGTCATTTGTATGCATGCAACACCTGGTGGAATTCCCTCTTCATCACAACAGTTAAAGGTACAGGAGCCCTGTCCTCCTTTTCATATGGTCACCCTACATGAGGTATCCATCCCACCCATATATTCTGTGCTATCCATTGCCCCTGCCCTTTCCACTTGAAGGGCAATCCCTGCTACAGTGGTGATTGTAGTGGCAACTCTTGTGTTCCAGGACTTCAGGCAAGCTGTCCTCCTGATGCCACCATCAGTGATGGGTCCAGGTTTTTGAGGACCCTTGGGCAAGACACACTCTGGCCTCAGCTAGACCAGGGGTTTTGGCAACGTTTTTATGATTGCGAGATCATTGCACTGGTCTACACGTGGCATGCGACATCACGCCTGCCATTTTGGTTTTTTTGCTAAAGCAGACGGAGTGCATGAGTACTTGTGCAAAAAATGGTGAGTTGTGGTTGTTGTTGTTGCTTTTTTTTAAAAAAAAATACTTTCCCCACTCCCCCCACCCCACCCCTAATGGGCACAGAGCTCTTGAGGAGCTCTGCACCCCATGCGTGGTTCCCGACTCCTCACAGTTACTCATGAGGAGCCGGGACAAACTGTGATGCCGCCCACACATTCCATGGTCTTGGGATCAGCCCAAGACCACAGAAAAAGTGGGCCAGAAGTGTAGAGCGAGATCCTGGGGCAAAGGAGTGAACGCACAGGGATGATCCTGGGGTGATCCCAGGGATATCGCCCTGTCTAGCTATGGCCTCAATGTGTCCCTTCTTCAGTGAGTCTACCTTCACTGCCATTGTCACCAGCTGCTCTTGCTCCTTCTCCTCTTTCACATTATGAGTACCACGACCACTTGATTCCTTGGCAGGGAGAGAGCCATTGATCAAGGAGCCAGTGGCATCTGCTGCTCCTTCTTTTCGCCACCACTGAAGTCTGGGCCACAGTGAAGAGCAGGTGAACAAAAAGGTTGTAATGGTGAAGAGGAAGAGCAACTCCAGGGGGCTTTTGCCAGTGGGGCCTGTGGCGTTACACCCCACAAGTCAATTCCAAATGTATGTCTGCAGTTTGTAAGTCTGTGGTTTTTAGACTGTTGGCCTGAGTGGGCGGAGTTAGAATGTCTTGGGAGAGGGGAGGAGTGATATATAAGGGAATGACTGAGGGGATGGAAAAAACTTTTCAGGGAGACTTGTTAGGTACTCTTAGAGTCTGTAGTGTTCTCTTTGTTTATGGTACTTAAGTTCTGGGAAATTTGAGGGTCAGTGTAGTGAGTGGTGTCTTTAGGGTGTGGTGTGCACATAGTGGAAGTATATTAATCAATACTGAGAATAAAGAAAGTTCAAGAGTGATTGTGTGAGAAAAAGGAAAGTGCGAAAGTGAATGAGTGACAGGATTGTATGAAAGGTTTCAAAAAGGTTTTTAAATGTTGTTAGTTGAAACAAAGCTTGTGAACTTTTAAAAATAAATTTTGATTGTTTTGTTTTTAAACTACCACAGAAATCCCACTTGTCTGTTTGGCATTTATCATCTTAAGTTTACACATTCAGCACCCACTCTGACAATCATTCCCCTAAGCAGATATAACTCACAGCGCATTATTATATATACTAAAATCCTTCTCCATTTTAACCCCTTTCTCCACATAGTTTGGAGGAAGGTGGGCTTTATCCCTTGCCTCAGGCGTATCAAGCGGTGGTGCTTGGCTTGAGCAGGGAGTAGCCTCGGCCGGGTCTGGTGTTCAGAGCCTGTGTCGCCCCATAATAAGTGGTCGCAGCCATGAGGTCTGGTGTTCAGAGCCTGTGTCGTGGCAGGGCCCACCAGGGGTCTGCAGCAGGTGCCTAGCCTTTCCTGCTCACCAGCTCTGTGGGCTAGCTGAATATTCACCAAACTGAATATTCTCCATCACCTCTTCCTGCACGCCCCCCCTCCATTTCAAATTCTATGCCCTGTGCATTGGCCGTTGCACAGACTCACATACCTATGAGAGCTTCCTGGGAGGGGACTGCAGCAGAGGCAAGTCTGGGGAAGCATGGTCTGGGGAAGTGAGTGTTTGTGCACTCTTTGCAACGGAACAGAGTTTAATCAGAAATTAATCAGGAAATATCCATTCAGCAAAGTAATTGGAGAGACATGACAATTACGGCTTAGTCTAATTAACATGGTTTAGTCTTTATTGGGAACGGAGACAAAACAAGTTTAAAATGCTATGCCTCTCAAAGTCTGATGGCATTAAAGCTGGCCTTAGGGAGAAGGTAGTTCTCCTGCTCTGTGTTTTGTGTGTGTGTGTGTGTGTGTGTGTGTGTGTGTGTGTTTATATTATGGAATAGCTCAGGAGAAGTATTCCTTTTTACTTGATATGTTCCATAACTGAAGCCCTGGGATCATGAACAGGGTCCGTGTTGATCCTGGATTGAATGAAGATCTATTAAGGGGCATCTGCAGGGGTCATTGTAGCATCCACCAGCCTCTGAGCAGTGGGTCCCTGATGAGCATGCCCTGAAATGATGGATTGAAATGCATGAGTGCCCATCTTTACTATTGAGTCTTTGTGTCTTTAGGTCGCAAATCCTTTCCACGGCCTTCAGAGATGCCTGAAACCTGCCTTGATATGTGTGCCTTCTACAGCCCAGAGCTAACTTAGAAGGTGTCACCCTCATCACCCTCAAGCCACGTTGATTGAGGAATACTATGGGCTTAAGGCAGGAGAGGCTTTGTTTGGGCAGTCAAATGTGTGAGCAAGCGGGTCATCTACTCTCCCTTCCCAACCTTCCACAAACATCGCCAGCCTCCAAAAGGCAGAGACTTTAAATATTTATGGAGGACAAAAATTAAATATTGAAATCAACTCCATCCACATTGCCTCAGCGGAGAGAGAGTGCCACAGTTCAGCAAGCAAGCGAGACGGCGGGCGGCTCATGCATTATGCATATCGGGTCAGGTCCAGAGACAAAGATGCAAGGCCGCATCCTGCTATGGATGCAACAGCACGGAGGAGCACGATTTAACACACAATGTGGGACTGGGGTAATCTGCCTCTGTGCAGCTGGCCGTGGCCTTCAGGTGGTGGAAGGCCCGGGGCCCCGTCTCGAAAACCTCTCAGCCACCTCCACTGCGGGCAACAGTTCCTGTAGCTGGTGTTTGGCAAAGCAGTGGTGAGGAATCTCAGAGGAATCCATCTGTGGGGTGGAGGGGGCTTGCTGAACTTTAATGAGCATGCCCCCCACCCCGACGTTGGCTTATTTGCCCCGGAACTAGCCTGACATGATCTGCCTCAAGTTGGGCCAGCTTGCAGATTTTCCATATGTTTCATAAGTAGGAATATCTGCAAATTGCAGCTGTAACTTGCATAAATTCGGGGCATAATTTTCACAAATTTCTATTTATTATTAAAAACAAACAAACAAACAAAAACCCTGGAAGAAGTTACTGGATCTCGGGGGGGGGGGGGGGAGGAATGCAGCTCAGCTCACAAATGCAAGCTGAATCAAGAAATCCAGCAAGCCCCAAATGGGCCGGATTTCCCAGTGATGGATATCCCTAGCCATGGATTGTACACAAGGGAGTGCTGACCACTGTGTGAATCAGCAAATCTCAAACTTGTCAAGGTTCTCCCGAATCCATATCAAAGCTCATTCTGATCCCTGTCCATATTTGGAATGGGTGAACTCCCCTGCACCCACCACCCATGCTGCTCGCTGTCCCCCCCCCTAACAACTTGGCCTATCCTGGCAGGAATACAGGAGAAAGCACCACACAGTCCATGGTGAATGTCACATGGCGTCTCTCTTTCCTGTGAGATGCCATTTTGTGCAAAACCACAGCTTTACAGAAATTTCCATTTGGTGCAACGTGGCAGCCATAATATCATGATTTATGCAAAGTTGTAGATGTAAACAGACCATTTCCCCCTGCAATATTGTGCAAATGACATCATTTATGGCTGCCATTTTGTGCAAAAGCACAGCTAGGCCCTTTACAGAAATTGCCATTTGATGCAACATGGCAGCCATAGGTATGATGATGTCTTGTGGGCATAAACAGACCATTTACCCTGCAATATTGTGTAAATCGTATCATTTATGGCTGCCATTTTGTGCAAAATCCCGTAAAATCCCGTAATTTCCGTAAATCCCATGATTTTGTGTAAAAATTGTGACTTGTGAGAAAGTGGGATGCCGTGAGCATATGCCCAGATGGGCGAGCTTGAGGGTCCAGGAGCTGGCATCCAGCAGGCCTAGCTGGTAACAACTCATTGTGCTTGAACCCCAAACTGAATTCCTCGGACAACCCTAGTCCATATCATATTGTGAGCTTTTCTCTTCTTAATACCTTTTTGTGTAAAAAGTAGGGCTGTGCTCTGCTTCACTTTGGTTCTTAGAACCGATAGTGGAGTGGCCTGATTCACCTCTGACAGTGGTGGAGACGGATTGGGTCGGGGGAGTTGCGGATCAAGATGAAGCAGATCGAGACCAAGCGGATCCTTCGCCTTGATCCGAAGCTCCGAAAAAAAGGTAAGTGTGGCAGGAGGGGGTCTTACCTGGCACTGCCGCAGTCCGTGCAGTGATGGTGGCAGAGCCAGGTAAGGGGGCAGGAGGGGAGGGGGGCTTACCTGCCTCCATCACGGTCCAGCAGCACCTTCAATTGAGGCCCAGGCCTCATACTGGAAGACCAGGCCGTCTTCCTGTTTGAGGCCTGGGCCTCAGTTGAAGCCACCGCCAGACCTCAACGGAGGCAGATAAGTGGTGAGGGAGGGGGGCCTGCCTCCAATGCGGTCCACCGGCGGCTTCAACTTAGGCCCAGGCCTTAGTTGAAGCCACTGCCAGACCGCGACAGAAGCAGGAAAGTGGTGAGGGGGAGGGGGAGGGGGGCCTTACCTGGCTCTGGATGCTCGGATTTGCTTCAAACTGGGCATGAATGTGGATACATGTATAAGCTATCGTGGTGCTGGTTTTGAGGTTTCTAACATTAAAAGTAAAAAAAAGTTATAGGCATTTGATTTTCAATGCAAGTCTATGGGGGGAACACGGAGCTACGATCCGGATCCGGAGCCCCGCAGTGGATCGGGGCGGAGCATAGCCGGATCAATGTGGGGCGGAGCGGACCCAATCCAGAAGTTGCCGATCGGGATCCAGAGCGGATTGGGTGTGTGTGTGTCCGTGCACAGCCCTAGTAAAAAGTATGTCCATTTTCATGTGCATTTCACCAAATGTACACATCATTTCTGAATTTTTTTGAAATGTACGCATTTCCCTCCAATTTATTAATATGTTTGTATGCATTTTCTTCAAATGTACACATTATTTCATGCACATTTTTCAAATGTACATATTTTAATAACATTTTTCTTCTTCTGAAGATCATATCCCAAAATTGGAAATATTTGGATTTTGATTACAGATTGGGTTTGGGACCAAGTTCAGTTCTGGGAGGCATTAACTGGGTATATTCTGGTCAGAAATACATCCCTACTTCTCCTAAAACCAGCTTCATGTCCAATGAGCTTCTGCAGGTGGGATTTCTTCAACGCTGGGTCAGAGACAGTTAGACAAGCGGTTAGGATCTGAAATGCAATTCCAGCCACATGGGACACCATGGCCTTACCCCCTGCCCTTCAAGGTATTTCACAGATGAAAATAGGGACATCCTTCTTATAGCACTAGGGGATGGCGAGCTCAGGGGACGCTCACCCACCTCCTCAGGCCGCCTCCACGAGACGAACCCTGCAAGCCCCTGATGACCACTAGCAAGGTTTGTGAGTGCTCTGCAACTACTGGACCTGGCTTGGTCCCTTTCCCCTGCTGCATTAATTGTGGCTCCCAGTAACACAGCAGGGGAAGTTGCTCACTGTCTGGAGGTTCCAGAAAGTGCACAATTTCCCCCAGCCTTGGGGAAATCATGTGTTTCTTCCTCGTCCCACTAATGGGGGCATTAAAGGCCTTATTGCTGCAAGGGTATGTAGCACTCCAATGTAGCACATCTGTGCTCATACTTTGCTAGCCCTAACTCCTCCTCCACTGATGGAGTTTTTTCCCCCCTTCCATGATCATATGCTGTATGCATTTGCCTTGTCACAGCCATGTGCTCCACTGATTCAATCAATGAGAGCCACTGTAGAGTAGTGGTTAGAGTGTTGGACCAGAACTCAGAAGATCCAGGCTCTGGTCTCTACTGTACCACGAAGCTCACTGAGTGAATGACTTTCACCATAACCTACTTCACAGGATTGTTGTGAGGAGAGGAGGAGGAGGACCACGTAAGCCACCTTGGCTTCTTTCCAAGAGGAATCAAGATGAGATATGCATGTAATAATAATAATTGCAAATGTCTTCAGTTCAAAGGAACAATAGACCATGTAACAGCAGGATGTAAAATTCTGGCAGGAATGGACAGACACAATACAGCTGCAAAAATAATTCACCAATAACTGGCCATCAACTTCATCAAACAACCTACACCATATTATATATTCTCACCCAAAACAATCTTGGAAAATGCAGACAATAAAATATACTGGGATAGAACAATTCATTTGGACAAGATAATACCTTGCCAACGGCCATAACAGTTATAGACAAAAAAGGAAAACACACATACCTCATTGACATAGCAATACCGAATGACAAAAATGTTGTAGAAAAGGAAGAGGAAAAGAGAGAGAGAAATATACACCACTGGCTGTGGAAATTAAAGAACTATGGAAACAGGAAAAAGTTACAATTATTCTGTTAGTCACTGGCATCACATCCAACCCCGCCCCCAACAACCTATACAGAAAACCTTCAGAAACTGGACCTACCCAAATACATCCACACCGACATCCAGAAAGCAGTCATACTTAAAACAGATTCAGCAATCAGGTAATTTCTGAATCAGTAAAAGACAGCATGACTTGGCAAAGCCCATCATGTTCATCTAGAAAAAACGCCATAAGCAAGATTAGGGAGACAACAACAACAACAACAACAACACATTGTTCTATTCTATTTACAACACATTGTACTATTTTATTTATTTATTTATTTATTTATTTATTCTAATTATAAATTATTACATTTATATTCACCTTCTTTTTGCAAAGAACTCAAGGTGGCTTACATAATCCTCCTGCTCTCCATTTTTTTCCTCACAGCAACGCTGTGAGGTAGGTGAGGCTGAGCATCCATGACTAGCCCTAAGTCACCCAGTGAGCTTAATGGCTGAGTGGGGACTGAAATCCCTTTCGCCTGAGTCTCAGGACATTGCTAGACCACGGGTTAGCCTGGGCTGACACCGGGGCTCGCCCCTGTGTGTCCAGATGACACACAGGGGATCCTGGGGTCAGGCAGGGGTCAACCCTCCCTTGCCCCGGGGTAACGGGCTCCACTTGTAGCTCAGTATTTCCACAGTCCCGGGCTGAGCCCAGGTCCGCAGAAGGTCTAACCCATTCTGCGGCTTTTCCCGGCTACGCGGCTTACTCGCGCATAGCTGGGAGAAGCCACACACGGGGTACAGCACTCCACAGGAGCACTGGGCCCATCAGAGCCAGGGGGGAAGAGATCACAGCTGGGGAGAGATGGGGGGATCGGGGGCAGGGGGGAACCTTTTTTCTTTTTCTTTTTTTAACTTACCTTGGTTGCTGGTGCGCTCCTGCGCACCCAGCCCTTTAAGACAAAAAAATGGCGGACGCGACGGGGCTTTCCTGTAGCCCGTCCCATCTGATGTGTAGACTGGGGTGACAGGCCATGCTAGCTGCAGCATGGGCTCGCCCCTCCTCCCAAACGGACTTTCAGGTAGGTCTAGCAAAGGCCTCAGTCATCTAACACTCTAAGCTCCACACCACAGTGGCCTGGTTCAGACCTCACACTACACCATGCTGCTTAACCACAAAATGGTTAATGGAATGCATTAAGGTCAATGCTTTCTGTTAGCCATTTTGTGGTTAAGCAGCATGGTTTAGCGTGTTGTCCGAACCAGGCCACTGCCTCTCTGTTAGCTATTTTGTGGTTAAGCAGCATGGTTTAGCGTGTTGTCCGAACCAGGCCACTGCCTCTCTGTTAGCCATTTTGTGGTTAAGCAGCATGGTTTAGCGTGTTGTCCGAACCAAGCCACTGCCTCTCTGTTGCACATTTTGGTTCAAAAGAAACTTGAGGAAAGCCCATAATTCAGTGCCTCATTCAATCCCTGGCATCTCCAGATTTGGGGGATAAAGAACGAGCCCTGTGTGAGTCCCTGGAGAGCCTTTGCTGATCACCTCACTCTGTATGTGGACCGCCTCACTATGTACGAAGGCAATACAGAGTGAGGTGATCACGGGTCTTACTTGACATAAGGCAGCTTCCTATGTTTATACCGTATTTCTTCGATTGTAAGACGCCATCGATTGTAAGGCACACACTAATTTCAGTACCACCAACAGAAAAAAAACCCTAAGACACACCCGCGATTCTAAGATGTACCCCGTTTTTAGAGATGTTTATTTGGGGGGAAAAGTGTGTCTTAGAATTGAAGAAATATGCTTTGCCTGGTATTCCCCCCCCCTTGAGTCTTATCTTAACAATGGAGGTGAGCTTTGGAACAGCAACACGGTCTCTTAATCACATGTTAAGTGGTTGATTTTAAGCACTATGCAAATGATGCGGATGAAATAACAACGATGCTGCCAAGATGACAGTAAAACAACAAGTGGAGGGTCAGGTGGGCTTTCGGCTGGCTTTCCTACAGCCACAGGAAAAGCTGGCCAAGAAGGGGCACCAGCCTTCCCTCCTGCAGAGGATCTGCTGACTCCCCCTTCCTGCCTCGACTCTCTCATTAAAACAAGGGCATAGGGGTGAGTCCCCACAAATGCTGTTGTCTTTTGCCGATAATTTGTTCAACTAATAGCCAGACATTTTGAATGCCTCTTCAGCACACAGCACAGTAATTGAATTTCTAATTTATTCCGTCCAGATATAATTAAAATAAGTATTATCTCAATTATTTATGGCTGGCGAAGTGGCCATACGCTCACAGCAAGGAAGATGAAGATATGGATTCCCCCCCCCTCCAAGGATTCACTCAGATACGCTCTGACAGGCTTTGCAAGATCTCATGGGACTGAGGGCGGAAAGACACCCTAACTAGGTTTCTTGTAGAATGTTGTCTTCCTAGATTAGGCGAAAGGTTCATGGAGTCCCGACAAAGAATGCACATCCCATGCATATAGAAAGATACATCTTGCTGGTGTTCCACCAAGGAGGTCAGGATGGCGACTAGGGAGGAATCTGGAGGAATCTGTCTGGGGAGTGAAGTTCATCAAACTTTCAGCAGCTTGACCCCTAAACTCCAGCTCACTTACTCACGAGCTGGCCTGACTTGTTCTGTAATGAGTCAGGTCAGCTTGTGCATTGTCAAAGCACCATTTATGCAAATCTTTGATGTAATTTGCATACTTTATGCAAATCACAGCTGTAATACTGCCCAAATTGCACCCACAACTTGCATAAATTGTAATTTTAAGAGTGGGAGCCCACAGCTCGACTTGCAAATGCAGTCTGAGTCAATGGCTCTGGGGAATCTGGCAGCTGGATTTCCCTCCGATGGGCCTTCCCTAATGTCGACAGTACATGGACACCCCACCCTGTTTATGCTCCCCACGCCCTCACACCCTTTGGTGTGAGAGACAAACAGAAGACATTGTTTTAATAATAACTATAACAACATATTATTTCTTATCTACCTCTCCTTCTGGATTGAGGCGGGGAACAACATTAGATACAAATACCATAAAATACATAAAACCGGTTAAAAACATATTAAACCGATACAATACTAAAATAACAGCCAAACACCTTAAAATTCATCTGGGTCAGCCTGCCAGAAGTGATCAAATAATAATAATGACATAGGTAGCTTTTTAAAGGCACAGGTAGCTTTTTTTACGGGAACTAGACGCTCAAAGCTAAGGTATGGTGTTTGTGATGGATCATCACCTGCATGCACTAGCTTTGAGCTTCCAGGGCAAGACTGTGGCCAGCAGTCTTGAGTAGGTCAAGAGTTGGGAGTCAAGACCACAGAGTACTAATCAGGACCAAAAGGCAGATTAGAAGCATGACTAGAGAATAAGACAGGAGGCATGACTAAAAGAGCAAGGGCAGGAACTAGGGAGGGGTGAATGAGCGACATTTGAGCTGACCAAGGGCATGTCTAGAGCAGGCAATATCCCGGGGATCATCCTGGGATCATCCCTCTGCATCCACATGATGCACAGAGGATCCTGGGGGCAGGGAGGGATGACCCTTCCCTTTCCCCGGGATAGCCAGGACAGCTTTAATTCTGACTTTTCCTGCAGTTTTGGGATCGTCCTGAGACTGCAGGACATGTGGGCAGCCATCCCGGTTTCTTCCTGGCTCCTCGCAAGTAAACTCAAGGAACTGGGAACCAGGCATGGGCCACAGAGCTCTTCGGGAGCTCAATGCCCATCAGGGGTGAGGTGGGGGAACGGGATTTTTATTTTTTTAAAAGAAAAAGAACTTACGGTAGCGATGGAGCACTCATGCGCTCATTTTTTATTAAAAACAAAACAAGACAGAAGGCGGGATGTCCTCTTCCTCCCGGGATGTCGTGCACAACATGTAGACCGAGGGGGAAGATCTCGCGAGATCCTCCCCCTCCATTCCCTAGTTCTAGACATGCCCCAAGACTCTCCAAACATTGGGTTGCTGCTTGTCTCTCAACCAATTCAGATTTGCATTTGTGATCATTGCTCATTTAGCATGAATGGGAATGATGTGCGAAAGGAACAGTGATTAGGGTGACCATATGACCAGATTTGCCCAGATTTGTCTGGGTTTTCGGTGACAAATCCGGGAGGGGAAATCCGGATTTTTTTCCAAACAGCAGCTCTAATGGGAATTAACAAAAATGCTTATAACTCCAACATTTTTTAAGATAAAGACATGAAACTTGGCATGATGGTAGCTCTTAGGAAGGGCTTTAGTCATGTCAAATCTGAAATAGATCTGTTCATCCATTGATTTTTAAGAATTTTTTAAAAATTGAGGTTTTAAAATTAATATTTTTAAAATTGTCATTTCTAAAGATAAAGAGCTGAAAGATGACACCATGATAGCTTATAGGTAGAGCTTTAGCCATACCAAATTTGAAACAGATCTGTTCATCCATTGATTGTTAGGAATTTTTTAAAATTTGAGGATTTAATTTTTTTTAAAAAATGTTATTTTTAAAGATAAAGAGATGAAACTTGGCACCATGATTGCTCTTAACAAGGACTTTAGCTAGGCCAAGTTTGAAACAGATCTGTTCATCCATTGAGTTTTAGGATTTTTAAAAAAGTTTGAGGTTTTAAAATTATTATTTTTAAATGACCTTTTTTAAGATTATTTTTTTAGGATTTTTAAAAAAGTTTAAAGTTTTAAAATTATTGTGTTTTAAAACTGCTGGAGCCATATCCTTCAAACTCAGGTTGTCAAACCTCCTCTTTGGGGTGTTGCACACTGAGCAGTTTCAGCCCTTGGCATTAAGGGGATCTCTAGTCTTTAGGTAAGAAGTCCTGGACAAGCAGGTCACCTTTCCTGTTGCAGATTTGGTGGGCAGTTGGGTACCTGGAGCTCAGCAGAGGCAAGGCATCCACAAATCAAAATGTGGGAAAGGAGAGGTCAGTCAAAGCTGCCCACAGGGCAAAACAGAATGGGTCAGAGGCCTTTTTCTCAAATTTCCACATCATGGGCGATGAAGGGTCATCTTTAGAGAAAAACTCTTACGACCAACAGTAGGGTGCCAGTTCAGAGAGAGGCTCTCTTCTTTGCGGATGCCCTGTTGCTGCAAAAGTTGAAACCTGGCATATCATTGCTTTGCTTCGCTACCACTTCCCTTCCACTTCACTTTGTACACTTGTGAGCTAGACTCTGACTGCACTGCTGGGATGCAATGCAGAACATTTGAAATGCATACCAGAGAAAAATAGATAGATTTGTGGGTTTGGCTGGCTGGCATATCTCTTAGAGACAGAGTTAGACTGAAGCCACAACTCAGAGATGGCTGTAGCTGAGCCCTGAGAGGCTGCTGTACCACACAGAGCCTTTTTAAGAGTGTCTCAGAGCCTAGTTTTGGTGCAGGCAGAGGCGGCTGGCGGTGGAGTTTTAAAAAAAACAAGAGTCACCGGATGCAACCAAGCCATAAGCTGTTGCCCTACCCCCAGCCACAGGGTACAAATGCACAGCCTGGCTGGACCGTTGGGAGACTTTGGCAGAGAGAGAGAGAGAGAGAGAGAGAGGAGAGTGAAGTGGGGGATTATTTGAGGCTGGAAATGTTGGCAGGCTGGCATAAGGCAGAAAGAGGCTGAAGGCAACCCAGATGCACCTGTAGCTTGGCCCTGAGGCTGGCTTGCCACGCAGAGTGTTTTAAGAGTGCATCAAAGTTGTGCAAGAGGAGAGGAGGTGGAGGTGGCTGGTGGCAGAGGTTTTTAAAGTATTGGGCAAAAGGCGGGATATAATAATAATAATAATAATAATAATAATAATAATAATAATAATAATGTAAGAGTCACCAGACATGACCAAGCAATAACCTGCAATAAACATTGGGAGACTTTGGGGGGTGGGGAGAGAGAGAGAGAGATTGTTTGAAGCTGGAGGCTTTGGTTTGTCTGCAGTGACTTAGAGTGAGAGACAACAGAGGCTGCACAGACAACCCAGAGACATCTATTGTAACTTATCCCCATGGTGCTGGCATGAAACGCAGGGCATTAGGAAGAGGGTCTCAGAGTCGCATGTTTGTGCAGGAAGTAGACAGGAGTTCAAAGTCTGGATGTGCGAAGTAGTGCCAACACACAAGCCTTGAGAAGCTAATGTATATAAGTGAGAAGTGTGAATGGGCAAAGTAGTGTTCACTGCCACAACACCCACCCTAATGTTAGAGTAGAGAAACTTGTGACAATTATACACAAGCTTTTTTTTAAAAAAATTGAAATTAAAAAAAGCCAGCCATCTGGCCAGCCAGTAGCAAACCCTGTTAACAACAACAGCAGCTTGCAATGAGTGAAGATACAGTCAGAAAAGATATTTGAGGGAAACGGAGAATGTAACACACAGAGTAAAGCAAAAGCTTCAAAGTACAGCAAAACCTACAAAAGTAGGAGTGAGTTAAGTTAATTTCAGATACATTGAATCTCTCACTTGTTCTTTATTTCAGTGATTTTAACATTAAGATGTTATGTAGAACAGATTTGTCTTAAATGTGTGCTGTAAAATCAGACATGTGACCAAGGCTATGTTCGGGTGGGCACGCCCCCTTGGTGCTGGACACACACCCTTGGGGGGTGACCATGTTGTCCTCCTTTTTGGTTTCCAAAATATGGTCACCCTAACAGTGATCAAACATGGAAGTTGTGCAAACATTTCCAAATTTGCACAAATTTCCCCCAGTAGTCGAAAGCAGGGCTTATTAACAAATTTGCACAAATTTACACAAATTGAATAGGGAAAGTTGCAAGGATTGAAGGCAAACACATGCTCAGTAATTTGCTAATGTTTTCAGTGAATGCGTTTTTGCACTCGTGTCCAGGGTTGCAAACAGAATTGGCTCACATGTTTTGGGAGCAGAAACAAAATTGTCATCCATTCCTACCAGAAACACGAAAGAGCTCAGGTAATAATAATAATAATAATAATAATAATAATAATAATAATAATAATAATAAATTTATTTCTTACCCGCCTCTCCCTTTGGATCGAGGCGAGGAACAACATTAGAACAGGAATCAATACATCTTAAAAATTCATGATTTAACATTGATCTGGATAGGCCTGCCGGAAAAGGCTAGTCTTTAAAGCTGCCTTAAAATCACACGGAGAGTTAATTTTACAAATCTCCTCCGGCAGGACATTCCACAATCTGGGGGTGACAGAAGAAAAGGTCCCCCGGGAAACTGATGTCAGCCTAGTTTTAGCTGACTGAAGTAAGTTCACTCCAGAGGACCTGAGTGTGCGGGGCGGACTATATGGGAGAAGGCGATCCCGCAGGTAACCTGGACCCAAACCATTTAGGGCTTTAAAGGTAATGACCATCACTTTGTACTTTGCCCGGAAACTAATTGGCAGCCAGTGGAGTGATTTTAATGTTGGGGTGATATGCTCACCCCTAGATGTACTGGTGACCAACCTGGCTGCCATATTTTGTACTAGTTGAAGTTTCCGAACTAGGTACAACGGTAGCCCTATGTAGAGCGCATTGCAGAAGTCAAGCCTTGAGGTTACCAGCGCGTGCACTACTGTCTTTAGGTCTTCTGACTCTAAGAAGGGGCGCAGCTGGCGTATCAGCCGAAGCTGATAGTAGGCACTCCTGGCCGTCGCATCTATCTGGGCTATCATTTGGAGCGACGGATCCAGGAGCACCCCCAAACTGCGAACACAGTCTTTCAGGGGGAGTGTTGCCCCATCCAGAACTGGCTGACACACCTCCAAACCTAGGTCAGGGCCCTTGACAGCAAGCACCTCTGTTTTGCCTGGATTCAGCTTCAGTTTGTTTTTCCTCATCCAGCCCATTACTGCCTCCAAGCATTCATTCAGAGGAGACACACTATCCTTAGCTGATGCTGTTATTGAAGGCATAGAGAAATATATTTGGGTGTCATCAGCATACTGATAGCACCCCGCCCCATGCCTCCGGATGATCTCTCCCAGCGGTTTCATGTAGATGTTAAACAGCATTGGGGATAGGATGGCACCTTGTGGTACACCATACAACAGCTCCTTTTTTGAGGAGCAACTATCCCCAAGCATCACCATCTGGAATCTACCTGAGAGGTAGGACCGGAACCACTGGAGCACAGTGCCCCTGATTCCCAAACCCCTCAGGCGTTCCAGAAGGATACCATGGTCGATGGTATCGAAAGCTGCTGAAAGGTCCAAAAGTACCAGCAGGGACACACACACCCTGTCAATGCTCATGCGGAGATCATCCACTAAGGCGACCATAGCTATCTCAACTCCGTATCCTGCCCTAAAGCCAGTTTGAAATGGGTCTAGAAAATCTGTATCATCCAAGACTGCTTGGAGTTGGAAGGCAACTGCCCTCTCAATCACCTTGCCCAAAAATGGAAGATTTGATACAAAGGTAGACTTTGTTCCTCAAAAAACATTCCACTGAGACAGGAGGGTGGATTTTGCTCCTTCCTGCCAGGAGGAACCAATAGCCAACCATAGCAGAGTGAGTAGGAAGGTTATTCACTGAGAAGCTGTATTGACATGGCTCACCACAAGGGTGAACAAGTGTTCTTGATAGCCTGTGATCGTCTCACAGTTATTGAGTTGTTATTTGAGATACTAAAATGATGTGAGAGAAGGCCTAAAGCCCTCCTCCCCTAGTGGAGTCTGGGACGTTTGACCTGCTGACTCAGAAAACTTTGTTTTCCAACAGATAAAAGCTGGAGATCTAGGCAATATCCAGTAGGGGTGTGCACGGACCCCCCGATCCGCCCCACGGGCCAATCCAAAAATTTCGGATCAGGCCTGCTCCGCTCCGCGCTGCTCTGCCCATAGTCCGCTCCTCTTTGCCGCGGCGCTCCGGCTCCGCAGTGGAGGGGAGTGGCGCCAGGTAAGGCCCACCTCCCTCCTCTCCCTTACCTGCAGAGCCTGGTAACGGACCAAGGGGGAGGGGGGCCTTACCTGCGTCCATCCGCGGTCCCTCGGCTTCTTCAATTGAACCCATGGCTCAACCAAGACTTCCTCAATTGAAGAAGCCGAGGGACAGCGGACGGACGCAGGTAAGGGAGAGGAGGGAGGGGGGGTTTACCGGGCCCTGCCGCTGTCGCCGCATGGGCGACAGTGACAGCGGCAGAGCCCGGTAAACCCCACTTACCTTTCCGGCGGAGCTCCGGATCGAGGCGAAGAATCTGCCTTCACCTTGATCCTCTTCGCAACGCTCCGCCGGCCCCCCAATCCTATTTGCCTCCGCTTTAATGGGAGGCAAAGCACCCTGCTCCGCTTCTAATTCGCCGGTCCGATTAGAAGTGGAGCACATCCCTAATATCCAGGTCCCATTTTCTAACTTAATAAGCGTAAGCTGCAATTCTATGCACACAATTTAGCTGGGGATAAGCACCATTGAATTTGATGTGACTTACTTCTGAGTAGGCATGCATAGGATTGCACTGCCAATCTTTTCTGAGTTAACAGCCATGGCTGTATTTGGTGTTAGTGAATCCCACAAATTATTTATGCATTATGTGAAGGGCTTCATTTCGTCTGCCTGGCCATTCAATTTCCACCTGATGTATTGCATTGCTAATCATCACAGAAGATTCCCAGGACTGAAGATGTCATATTTGAAGTCATTTGGCTTGCTTCTCTTATCTATCTTTTTCTGTGTAAAAATCTTCCTCCAAGGAGCTTTGGGTAGTAAAAAATAGTCAATCCAATTTTATCCACCCCATTGCCACCCAGTAGACTCCATGGATGAGCTGGGATTTGGAACTTGATCTTTGATTTCTTCTACCCACTGATTAATTGGAAGCTCTGGAAGCACAATTGTGCATTGCACCTTTTTTTTCTGATTTTGCCCCAATTTGATTTTGCTTGACCTTGACGGAAGGTTAATGAATCAGGAGCTTAGGCCTGGATCATCTGCGGGTTTACATAACTGATAAGCAATTCAAATGTGTGAACTGTCTTCAATGATTAGTGCTGTGTTTGTGGGAATATGGACATTCTGTCTGTGGTGTTGTATCTGTGGTGGCTCCTGTATCTTTAACAGTTCCATAGAAAAGGGAATTTGAGCCAGTGTTGTCTGTATGCATGCAGCACCTGGTGAAATTCCTTCTTCATCAGGAAAGTTAAAGCTGCAGGAGCCCTGCCCTGTTTTGTATGTGTTAAAGAAGGCAGGTCTCCTGAAGCTTTAACTTTCCTGATGAAGAGGGAATTTCACCTGGTCTTGCATGCAAACAAATGGCACCTGCTGAAATGTCCTTTTCATAGAATCATAGAACAGCAGAGCTGGAAGGGGCCTACAAAGCCATCAAGTTCTCAATGCTGGAATCCACCCTACAGCATCCCTGACAGATGGTTGCCAGCTGCCTCTTGAATGCCTCTAGTGTGGGAGAGCCCACAACCTTCCTAGGTAACTGATTCCATTGTCGTACTGTTCTAACAGTCAGGAAGTTTTTCCTGATGTCCAGCTGGAATCTGGCTTCCTTTAACTTGAGCCCGTTATTCCGTGTCCTGCACTCTGGGAGGATCGAAAAGAGATCCTCACCCTCCTCTGTGTGACAACCTTTTAAGTATTTGAAGACTGCTATCATGTCTCCCCTCCATCTTCTCTTCTCCAGGCTAAACATGCCCAGTTCTTTCAGTCTCTCTTCATAGGGCTTTGTTTCCAGACCCCTGATCATCCTGGTTGCCCTCCTCTGAACACACTCCAGTTTGTCTGCATCCTTCTTGAATTGTGGAGCCCAGAACTGGATGCAATATTCTAGATGAGGACTAACCAGGGCCGAATAGAGAGGAACCAGTACCTCACGTGATTTGGAAGCTATACTTCGATTAATGCAGCCCAAAATAGCATTTGACTTTCTTGCAGCCATATCGCACTGTTGGCTCATATTCAGCTTGTGATCTACAACAATTCCAAGATCCTTCTCGTTTGTAGTATTGCTGAGCCAAGTATCCCCCATCTTGTAACTGTGCATTTGGTTTCGATTTCCTAAATGTAGAACTTGGCATTTATCCCTATTAAATTTCTGTTTGTTTTCTATACAACTGTTAAAGATGCAGGATCCCTGTCCTCCTTTTCATATGGTCACCCTAGGATAACCTAATGCCTGCAGAATAGGTTGCTTAGAAACAGTGGGGACCCTACCTGAATGGCATTCAATGCAGCTTTGGATGTGACAGTGCACACATCCTGAAGGAAAGAAGCAGAGTAACTTTGCACACCCAACACACCTCTCTATCCAGCCCTATTGTGCCTATGTGCTAAGCTGGCATCAGCTGCTTTGCAGATCCAGCAGCAGAAATCAAGGAGGCAGGGAGGGTGGTGATATAAATTGTTTGGTAGGGTGTTTTCCCCCAATCCTCCTAGAAGAGTGCAATTAACTACCACCCCCTAAGAGTTATTTCTTTTCTCTTCCATTCTCTTTCTCCTCCTTCCCTGATGGAGGCATTTAGAAAATAAAATGCTCAATGCTTTAAAATGTCTCCTTGGATGAATAGGAGTGTTAATTAGTCTTTAGGAGGGACAATTGGGCAAGGTTAAAAGCTGTGGAGGGGAAAAGGAGAGAAGTTAAAGATTTAAAAAAGGAATGATGAGAGACGCAAGAAGCATTTTTACAGGGAGGTTTTTTGTTTTTGTTTTTTAAAAAGGACATTATTTCCAATTCTTTTTTAGGATGAAATGTATAATTTAATTCTTTCCCTTTGTCTGCACACGCATACACATTACTCCAACTGCTCTTTTCACATTCAAAAAAGGAACACACTGACCTAATCTCCTTTTTGTCATGGCTACAGTGGCAGATGTGGATCAACGCTTTTAAGAAGAGTCTTAGAGCCTTTCCAAATACACCTAGGTTTGTAACTGAGGCAGGATCTACACTACTGCTTTGTAATGGTTTATAATGGTATTGACAACCATTGGGGCCCAGGACCCATTCCTTATGCCATTTTCAAACTGCTTTCAAAGTGTTCTATCCTGCTCAGTGTAGATATGGCCCTTAGCTTGACCTACCAGTCTAGCAGGACAGAGAGGTGAAGATCTCACAAATATCATGAGATTTCCGCCTCTGTTCACATGCGGTGCGCGACGACCTCAGAGGGAGAAGCGTCATGCCTACCATTTTGGGGTTTTTCTTAAAGAAGAAGATGTGCACAAGCGCTCTTGCACAAAAGGTAAGGTGATATATATATAGATATATAGATATATATATATATAGATATATATATATATATATATATATATATATGTATGTATTTATGGCAGCAAGGTTGGTCACCAGTACATCTAGGGGTGAGCATATTACCCCAACATTAAAATCACTCCACTGGCTGCCAATTAGTTTCTGGGCAAAGTACAAAGTGTTGGTCATCACCTTTCAAGCCCTAAATGGTTTGGGTCCAGGTTACCTGCGGGATCGCCTTCTCCCATACAGTCCGCCCCACACACTCAGGTCCTCTGAATTGAACTTACTTCAGTCAGCTAAAACTAGGCTGACATCAGTTTCCCGGGGGACCTTTTCTTCTGTCACCCCCAGATTGTGGAATGGCCTGCTGGAGGATATTCGTAAAATTAACTCTCTGTGTGATTTTAAGGCAGCTTTGAAGACTAGCCTTTTCTGGCAGGCCTATCCAGATCAATGTAAAATCAAGAATTTTCATAGAGTCATAGAATCATAGAATAGCAGAGTTGGAAGGGGCCTACAAGGCCATCTAGTCCAATCCCCTGCTCAATGCAGGAATCCACCTTAAAGCATCCCTGACAGATGGTTGTCCAGCTGACTCTTGAATGCCTTTAGTGTGGGAGAGCCCACAACCTCCCTAGGTAACTGATTCCACCATCGCACTGCTCTAACAGTCAGGAAGTTTTTCCTGATGTCCAGCCAGAATCTGGCTTCCTTTAACTTGAGCCCGTTATTCCGTGTCCTGCACTCTGGGAGGATCGAGAAGAGATCCTGGCCCTCCTCTGTGTGACAACCTTTTAAGTATTTGAAGAGTGCTATCATGTCGCCCCTCAATCTTCTCTTCTCCAGGCTAAACATGCCCAGTTCTTTCAGTCTCTCTTCATAGGGCTTTGTTTCTAGACCCCTGATCATCCGGGTTGCCCTCTTCTGAACACGCTCCAGCTTGTCTGCATCCTTCTTGAATTGTGGAGCCCAGAACTGGACACAATACTCTAGATGAGGCCTAACCAGGGCCGAATAGAGAGGAACCAGTACCTCACGTGATTTGGAAGCTATACTTCTATTAATGCAGCCCAAAATAGCATTTGCCTTTCTTGCAGCCATATCGCACTGTTGGCTCATATTCAGCTTGTGATCTACAACAATTCCAAGATCTTTCTAGTTTGTAGTATTGCTGAGCCAAGTATCCCCCATCTTGTAACTGTGCATTTGGTTTCTATTCCCTAAATGTAGGGTCCCTGCTCCCACTACCCCTGATTCCCTATTAAATTTCATTCTGTTGTTTTCAGCACTATTTCAGCCCAGCACTCCAGCCTATCAAGATCACTTTGAAGTTTGTTTCTGTCTTCCAGGGTATTAGCTATCCCACCCAATTTTGTGTCAACTGCAAATTTGATCAGCGTTCCCTGCACCTCCTCGTCCAAATCATTAATAAAAATGTTGAAGAGCACTGGGCCCAGGACTGAGCCCTGCGGCACCCCACTCGTTGCCTCTCCCCAGTTTGAGAAGGTTCCATTGATAAGTACTCTTTGAGTCCGATTCTGTAGCCAGCTGTGGATCCACCTAATAGTTGTTCCATCTAGCCCACTTTTAGCTAGTTTGTTAATCAGAATGTCATGTGGTACTTTGTCAAAAGCTTTGCTGAAGTCAAGATATATGACGTCCACAGCATTCCCACAGTCCACAAGGGAGGTTATCCTATCAAAAAATGAGATCAAATTAGTCTGACAAATCTATGTTGGCTTCTAGTAATCACTGCATTGATTTCAAGGTGTTTACAGATTGACTTCTTTATAATCTGCTCCAGAATTTTCCCAGGAATGGATGTCAGACTGACTGGTCTGTAGTTCCCAGGTTCCTCCTTTTTGCCCTTTTTGAAGATAGGGACAACGTTAGCCCTCCTCCAGTTGTCCGGCACCTCACCCGTCATCCATGATTTTGCAAAGTTAATAGACAAAGGCTCTGAGAGTTCTTCCACTAGCTCCTTCATTACTGGCTTTGTTCCTACATTGTTGCAGACACTATTTTGGAACACTGTTGGAGCTGTTCTCTGTACTGTGGTGCATTGGCCTTCATCCATTGTTGCCTCGAAATTTACGTCTCCCACCCCTGTAAGATTCAGTTTAAAGCACTCCTGATCAAGATGTATTGATTTTAAGATGTATTGATTCCTGTTCTAATGTTGTTCCCCGCCTCGATCCAAAGGGAGAGGTGGGTAAGAAAGAAAGATATTGTTATTATTATTATTATTATTATTATTATTATTATTATTATTATTATTATTATATATTCCCTGTTCACCCCACCCCACCCCTGTGCGGGTCCCGGCTCCTTGTGAGGAACCGCGAGGAACCGGGACAAACCATGATGCACACACACACGTTCCCTGGTCTTGGGCTCAGCCCAAGACCGTGGAAAAAGCAGGCCTAAAGTGTAGAGTGAGATCCCAGGGCAAGAGGGGGATCATCCTTCCCTGATCCCAGGATCATCCTTCCCTGATCCCGGGATCCCCTGTGCATCATGTGGACACACAGGGACAATCCCAGGGATCACCCCAGCATTTTGCCCCGTCTAGCTAAGGCCATGGCCTCAGTGCCCACTTTGCAGGGAGGTGCAGCTATTGCCAGAAGTCTGTTATCATACCTATGTGATACATGTGTGTGTCTCCTTCACACATTACATTTTTAGGTTGAGCTGTTTAAGGCTGAGCCCAATTGAAGTTCCTACTTTTAACCTATGAAGCTTGAAACCATAATACCTGATGGTGTGCATCTTCCGACCTAAACCTATCCAGACACTACAGTGAACATCAGAGGCCTTCAACCGAGGGAGACTAAGGTGGTGTCAATAAAGGAAAGGGCCTTCTCAGGAGTGCCCCCCACCCCAAATAAGGAGTGATCTCCTGATTGAAGTCAACCAAGAGCCCATGGTCATCTTTTCAGCACCAGACATTTGATGGCATATGATAGGGCTGTTATGTCAGTTGTTCCTATCAACTCCTGGAACTTATTGTACATGTTTTACCTGTTGAAATTGTTTTAAATTTTTGTTTGTTAGAGGCGTTATGCTGTGTTTTATTAACTTGTGTCATGAATTGCATTTTTTGTGAACCGCCCAGAGAGCTTTGGCCATTGGGTTGTATAGAAATGAAATCAATAGATGATGATGATGATGATGATGATGATGATGATGACAATCACATGCAAATCATTTCTAAAGTAGAGAAGAGCAGAGGCTCTTTCTTGTCCAGAAATGGTTCACAGCATGAATGGGGAGTGCAGTTTCCACCACTGGTATGTGAGGTCAAGGATTATGGGTTCAGCTAAACTTATATTCAGAGATGGGAAAATATGTCAGTTTATCTTTCTCCCCCCACCACTCATTATATGCCAACTTCCATCTTTCATGAATATAAACTTTGCAAATGTTGTTAAATTCATGTTAAAACAGAACTGAAACAAAATTCTCATATGAACCAGCCAAGTGGAATAGCTACAGCTATTCGCAGCATGGAGAGAACCATATTGTACCTTCCACATAGCTGTTACAGATGAAGAGCTTTTTCAGAAAGAGAGAGTTGGCAACCCTAATTCAACACTGAATATACAAGGATGATTTAAACCCAGACTTTTAAGAGCAAAGCTATTGAAGCCCTTGGCCTGGAGAGACAAATCAGCCAGCTTTGGTTTCTCCCACAGTCAAATGTTTTAAATCCCAAGTTCTTTTTGCCCTGAATATGGAGAACTCTGCAAATTTTTGAAACGATTTATTAAAACCAAACCCATTTCTCACCCATCCGTAGTTATACTGGCAATAAAAAATCCTACGTGTTATTTGAATGCACACTTTTGGTGATGTGAGAGGCATTACTATGTATAGCAGTGTCCAAGACATCCTAGTGCTGCACCATTCCCAGATAACTGGGCTCATTTTGACCCAGGCCATTGCTAGACAAGGTCTTAGCGCGGTGTGAGGCCCAGTCTCCCTCCTGTGCATCCAGATGATGCACAGGGGATTCCGGGGTCAGGCCAGGCTAAGACCTCCCTTAAGCCAGGATAAGCGGATTCGCTTATGGCCCAGCTTTTCCGCAGCCCCGGCCTGAGACCGGGGCTGCGGAAAGTCTAGCGACTTCCGTGGCTTTTCCTGGCTGCTCGCTTACTGCGAGTAGCCGGGAGAAGCCACGGACTGGGCACAGCGCTCATAGGAGCGCTGTGCCCATCGGGCCGGGGGGGGGGGAATCACGGGGTGTGTGATAGGGGCCGGGGGAAAGGCTGGACCTGGCAGGAGAGGGGGGGAAGAATGACGGGTTACAGGGCATCGGGGAGGGGGGGAAAAGAAGGGTGGGCATGGGCATCGGGGAGGGGGGGAAAGGAGGGCGGGCACGGGCATCGGGGAGGGGGGAAAAGATGGGCGGGCACGGGCATTGGGGAGGGGGGGAATGAAGGGCGGGCATGGGCATCGGGGAGGGGGAAAAAGAAGGACGGGGACAGGGCATCAGGGAGGGAGGGAAAGAAGGACGGGCATGGGCATCGGGGAGGGGGGAAAGAAGGATGGGGGACAAGACATGGCAGATGGGGGGAGGATGGGTGAGCGAGCGGGCAGGGGGGCATCAGGCATTGGGGGGAATCAGGGGTAGGGGGAGCGGGGACCCTATATTTATTTTTAAAAAGACTTACCTTGTCTGGCGGTGCGTTCCTGTGCACATGGCCCTTTAAGGCTTAAAAAAAATGGCGGACGCAATGGGGCTTCCCCTTGCCCCGTTGCATCTTACATGTGGAAAGGGGCGACGGCGTGCGCTAGTTGCAGCGCACCGTCGCACCAACTCCCGGCCAGATTATCAGGTAGGTCTAGCAAGGCCCCCAGTATCTCATAGTGATCTCAGAGGAATCCAGCCCTCCAGATGCCAGTGCTCAGGTGCCTGGGCCTTCCCGACTCAGTGCACACCCAGTCGGGCAAGCTTGCGCTTTCCAGCTTCCCCAGGACCCACTGTTTTGCACAAAATTGGGGTAAAATCTCTATGCCCATCCCTAGTCTCTTGTGAATAGCATGAAGATGGAGAGACACTCTGAGCATAAGAGAGGCACCTGGATCCTCTACAGCCACTTGACCCCCCCCCAAAAAAAATGTCACTGGGTGCATTATAGGATCTATCTAAAAAAATCTCTCTAGATCTGGAACCAAAATTCATTTTTAGACATCATCCACTGGGTTTGCCAGGGGAATTATGAATTACAACGTAGGAGGGGGGCACCCATAAAACACTACACAATGTAAGATAACTGTTTTACATTTTTGCAAAATAAATAAATAAAAAGTTTTGTATTGCCAAAGGCTTCTAAAAATGGGCACAATATGCTCTCCACCCCAGAGGCATGACGGAACCCAAAGGGTCTTATCAGCTTTCTCCCCCCCCCAGCCACCCACCCACCACTGTCCCTTACAAAATGGCCACAGCTGCCCAGACCATGTTCTGTTCTCCTCCTTGTTTTGATCATAACACTCACCTGAAGGTCTCATTTCAATCTGCTGTAGCAGGCGGGTGATGGCACCCAAAATAAATGCCAGTCGATCATTAAGACCACATTTGCCGAGCCTTAACAGCTCAGCAATAGACAGGGAACCGGCTTGGCAGACTTGTTGCCACATAAATATGCTTTGATAAGCAGCTGGCACTTAAATGCATTGTAATACAAGGCAAGCCTGTAATTTCCTGATTAACAAAGGGCTGATTGCAATCGTTATTACGACGTCTATTTCCAAACATTCTGTGGCTGAAACATCACCCCCAAAAAGCGCACCGTGAGAGGGGAAGACCACAGAATGCGAAAAGGCAGCCTGTTGTGGGGAGGGGGGAATGAAGGAATCCATCTTTGGGTAGTTTTAATCACTACCTCTTATCACCAGTGGCATGCATTTAAGGACACGTCTACACCAAGGGAGGGGAGGCTCTTGCGATATCCTAATCGCGAGCTCTTCCCCCTCAGTCCACATGGACCGTGCAACGTCCCGGACATCGCACCCATCGATGAAGCGCACTCACACGCTAGTGAAAATTTCAAGGTAAAACAACAAAAAAGAAAAGCCCCGCTCCCGCTCCCCCTCCCCACCCCTGATGGGCATGGAGTGCCTGAAGAACTCTGTGCTCCGTGCCTGGTTCCTCACATTTACTCATAAGGAGCTGGGATGAAACCAGGATGGCTGCCCACGATCCCGAGACTGCAGGGAAAATCGGGCTAAAAGCCTTCCCGGTTATCCCGGGAAATGGAGGGATCTTACTTCCTGGGGGATCCCCTGTACGTCATGTGGATGCACAGGGATGATCCCGGAGCGATCCCCAGGATAAGGCATGGTGTAGACATGCCCGTAGTCTGCACGAATGGGATTGATTTCTGTCCCATCTTTTAATGCAGAACAATTTCTAAAGAAGCTTCCATAAAATAGGAACATACAATTGCAATAGGAGTGATTTCATCATCTTTGAAACAAAATTGTTCTGGGGAGGCAACATGTGGTGTTACACCCCACAAGTCAGTTCCCAAATGTATGTCTGAAGTCTGTGGTGAGTTTAGAACGTTGTCCTGAGTGGGGGGAGATAGAATGTCTGGGGAGGGGGGAGGACTGATATATAAGGGAAGGACTGAGGGGATTGAGGGGACTTTTGGGTACTCCTTTGGGTACTTGATCCCGTTATTCCATGTCCTGCACTCTGGGAGGATCGAGAAGAGATCCTGGCCCTCCTCTGTGTGACAACCTTTTAAGTATTTGAAGAGTGCTATCATGTCTCCCCTCCATCTTCTCTTCTCCAGGCTAAACATGCCCAGTTCTTTCAGTCTCTCTTCATAGGGCTTTGTTTCCAGACGCCTGGTCATCCTGGTTGCCCTCCTCTGAACACACTTCAGCTTGTCTGCATCCTTCTTGAATTGTGGAGCCCAGAACTGGATGCAATACTCTAGATGAGGCCTAACCAGGGCTGAATAGAGAGGACCCAGTACCTCACGTGATTTGGAAGCTATACTTCTATTAATGCAGCCCAAAATAGCATTTGCCTTTCTTGCAGCCATATCGCACTGTTGGCTCATATTCAGCTTGTGATCTACAACAATTCCAAGATCATTCTCGTTTGTAGTATTGCTGAGCCAAGTATCCCCCATCTTGTAACTGTGCATTTGGTTTCTATTTCCTAGACGTAGAACTTGGCATTTATCCCTATTAGTCCAACAGACCAGCTGCCCACAGAAACCCACAAGCAGGACATGATTGCAACAGCAGCCTCCTACCTGTATTCCCCAACACCTGGGGCGTTACTAGACGAGGCTCTAGCGCGCGTTACCTTCCGCAGTCACGTCGAGGCTTCCAGATGACGTTCACGAGGATCCGCCGTTATCCCGCGGTGAAGCCTCTTTCTCCCGACTTTAAAAAAGTGAGTTTTAGGACGCCTTTTCCTGCTGTCCCGCGGTAATTCGGAGTACGTGTGGGAGGATGTGAGGTCACTGCGGTCCGGACTGGGCAGGAAAAGGCGTGCTAAGGGGGAGTGGTCAGCGGCTTCGGTCAAGCCGCCTCCGCCATTTGCGCGCAGTCCGGCAGCTGGGGCAGCGCGGCGGAGCGGTTTTTTTTTTTTATTTCCCCAGTGACAGTTTGCGCAGGAACGGAGGACCGCAAAAGTGGCTGGTGACTCCTTGCGGTGGGCAGCTACCGTGGCCGCATAATGGCGGTGCTGTACGCTGCCTGTTAGTGTGGGTACCAGGCTGGCAGAGGGCAGAGCTGTTTGTGGGCTGCTGCCATGGCTACGGCCAGATGTGGGTTGGCTCCTTGGGATGGGGCACAGGGCACAGAGGCGGTCATCGCCGCCGACACCTCAGAGGCATGATGGGAGATGTAGGCACAGAGTGGCCATGCAGACGATTGACCTCGGGTCATATGACACCCGCCACGACCCCCATCAGGAAGTGAGCGCATCAATGTTGACCCTCAACAGCACCAGCAGCACTTCGGCTGGCACTGGCACTGCCGCCGCTGCCGCCGCCAGGGCCGGCGGCGGCATCGCTGACGGCTGCGCAAGTTTGCGGTCTTTCGGACGTGCGCAAACCGTGCAGCGAGCGAAAAAAAAAGCCGCGGCAATCAGGCCGGTGTGGCTGCGCAACCGTTCTCGCGGCGGCAGCAGCACAACCGGCGCAAACTTCCGCCACAAATCGAAGGCAGGTGTGGATGATGAGGCGTCACGGCTGAACGGGAAAAGCCGCTTTCACCGCTCCTCAACGACGGAACACCCGGTACGTCTAGCAACGCCCCTGGTGTTCATAGTGATATTGCCTCTGATACTGAGTGATACACTCAGTCTAGATCTGTATGGGGATCTGTGATACTTTTCCATTGATGGTGTGTAAAAGAAGAACTCTACCAGAGGGAGACCAATAAATCTCTACCCATGTTCAACTTCATCCTGGCTTCCTGCTCTTTCATTATTTAAGCTGCAGGGCTTTTAAAGAGAGAAAGGGTGACCCATTAGTTTAAGTGATGGGTAATTGTCATTTTACGTAGCTCATAGAATCAATCACATTAAGGGTTCCCTTATCTGAGAAGTGTTAAGTAATTAACGCCAGGAACCCTGGGCTCAGACTTCTATTGCCATTAGATGGAAATAAGAATCACAGAGCTTTTGCTCTTGACAAGACCATTCTTCTTTCAGTTGCAAGATCCAAACCTTTCAGCTAGGAGTTCAACATGTAGGAGGGATCTTCATTCAAAGCTTCTGTGTCAGGGAAATGAAGGAAGGATGTACAAATCAGGTGGGTTCCCATGGCCACGTGTCAGGCCACTTTTCAATTTATTCTATAATGAAACAATAACATTGGCACTAGTTCCAAAAGACTTCCAGAGTGTCAAAAAGGATAGGCAGGTTATGAACAAGATGTTCCAGCAGCAATGCCCCAGAGCCTTCTTGCCATAAAAACATTTTGCAGACTGAACTGTGTTCCACCAGACATCCACCTAGGCTGCAATACAAGCCCTATTACCTGTCTTAGCATCTGGACAGCTGACTACAGGGACCACTCCAAGAGTACAGTACAGAATAAAACTGTTATCAAGCTGGCATCTTCATGGATGGAGTTAGGGATGGGCAAAGTCCTCTGGGCCCAACTTGTCACTCGCTCATTGAGCCACAGTTGCTGCCCACCTCTGCTCACAGCACTGTGCAAGCTTCTCAGTGTCCCAGCCAGGGGCCATCCATCCTCTTTGCAAGCCACCGCCATTTTGTGCAAAATGACAGGGGGGGGGGGGGCGTCGCCCAGGAATAGACTGTTACGTGAAGGAGCCTTTTTCACAATATTACCATACTGGAAGAGGCCAAACCGCCAATGGTGGCTGTTGGGAGTCCCAGCTGCCATGCAATGAACACTTGTTTTTTCCTCGTGGAAAGGAAAGAGTGTGGTGTGATGACAGCGACTCCTGACCCCGGTAGCTGTCAAGGCCTCATTGTGGTCTTCTTCCTTGCCAGGAAGGAGACGGCGAGGGCTTGACAGCTGGTGTGGGCATCACAGGACTCCTGCCCCCACTGGCTCTCAAGCCCTTGTGATCTTCTTCCTTGCAAGCAAGGAGAGACCACAAGGCCTTGACAGCCAGAAGGGGCAGAAGTAGCCATCATTACATGCCAAACGCTTCTTCTTTGTTTGAGGAAAGACAAGCATTTGGTGCGCAGCGATCATGACTCCTGCTCCTGCCAGCTGTTAAGGCCGCATCGTGGGCTCTTTCACTGCAAGGAAGGAGATGGTGAGGGCTTGACAGCTGGTGGGGGCGGCAATGAAAGTGGACTGAACCCAGGTTCATCAGTGCCTGGTGGTTTGGTGAGTGCGGTTGTGGGGGGGGGGGAGATCACAAGCTGTAGGGAGTCCATTGGACTCCTGGACCCTAGCAGTCACTCTCAACATCCCTAGATGTACTTGACAGTCTGAGTGGGCACAGACACTGGCCAGATGGGTATGAACTTCCAAATGGGCACCAACTGGCCAAACAGGCAACAACAAGCCTCCCAGGAAGTACACAGGCCTTTACTCTCCTACCTTTTGGGTGGAATTCTGCTGCAGCAGGTCTCTTCTCTGGGTCTACAGAAACAAAGGGAATGGCCTGACCTTGGTCACTGGCCCCAGGGCTAATATGCGCTGAAGAATTGCCATGAACAAGAACGGTAAGCAACACCAGTATGAGCAGATCAGCCTATGCCCAGCTACTTGGAAGGTCTGTTTTAAAAAGCTTCCTTTACCTTTCTATTCTGATCCCCTTCTGTTGTATGTCTTGTCTTTTAAATTACGAGCCGGAGAAAAATGCCCACAGGTTTTTTTGCAAAGGTGGAAAGGAAGGGGTGTGTGTGTGTGTGTGTGTGTGTCATCATGCCTTGTGAAAATATTAGCTTATTTAGTTATATTGCCCAAAGTCTTTGATTTCCTTGTCTTGAACTCACTGATTGGCATAGTTCCATTCACTGACTGATCCCTGATTGTTTGGCATCAGCCATGTGACTTATCTAGGAAGTGTTAACCTTTATCCTCAGATGCACACATTTGTCATCTGTGATGCTATCTCCTCACTAAATCGTGTGAGCTACATATCCATGTGATGTTTTCTTGCTCATTATATGATCCTGGACTGATTGCATTGGTTGGTATTCACGTGACTAATCCAGAAAGAAAAAAAGAGGAGTCGGAGTCGTTGGGAGGGGAAAATGGCATCAAAGAAGCCGCCACCTCCAGAGCAACTAATGGCGCAGGACAGGATCAAAAGAGGGTGTTTGGTATCTCATATAATCCATGTTCTTTTTTGGAAAGATTTCTACCACACTGGAAACCAAAAGTGGAGAATATGTTCCACCACCCTGGGCTTTATTTTGATTTATGTACCACACCTATTTACTGTGGGTGCATTAAAAATAGAAATTAATAATCATCACAAATACGGAGTATCACATGATGCCTTTGTAAAGCATAATTTTCTGGGGTGGTGGGAAAAGTCATAGCTCAGTGTGATAGAGCACATGCTTTGAGGGCAGAAGGTCCCAGTTTCAACCCCTAGTATCTCCAGGTAGGGTGAGGAAAGGAATCCCACCTGACACCTTGTTGAGCTGCTGCCAGTCAGAGTCAACAATCCCGGACTAGATGAACCATTGTTCTGACTAAGTATGAAGCAGCTTCTTGTGTTCCTATGCCATGATTGCTGACTTGGGTTAAACACATAGGATATACTAGGTCCTCTAGAGAAACCGGATCACCTCTAAATCTAAGCCCATTTAAATCCAGCTTCATTAGTTTACAGCTCAGGTGGTGAACTCACCCTGACCAGGACCCCCAGCAGAACCCATCTCTGGTCTATCTCCAAGGCAAATCCATTGCTCTTTTAGTCATCGTGTCAATAATTTATACAAAGCCCATGGGGATACAAGGCACCTGCTTGTGAGCTCTTGAAAAAGGTTAATTCCTTTAGCTGACTGCTCTCTGCTCAGGCTGGAGCAGAGCAGCAGTCCACAAAAGCCCTTTGCAAGTTCTCATCTATTGGGAAATCTGTTGCTGAGGAACACAGAAATTACTCTGCCATTTCAGGTCCAATTTCAGCCTTTTTAAAAGGGCAACTGAATGTTCTCTTCTGCTGCCCTTGTAGCTATTCATTTTATCAATATGTCATTCAGCCCAGGACTTGAAGCAGATAACAACATGGTTGGTTTCAGGGATTCTGCATTTCTCTGAATGGTAGGTTTCAAAGACCAGCTACTACAGGCTCAGTTCCTGGATGTCTCGTAGCATTTTTGCCTTATCTGTTTATTTCCAGATATGCAGGATGCACATATGGGGAGAAAGCAGGCATGCAATCATGCTATTCTGGACAGCAGAATCAGGTCCCCCAAAAGCAAACTTCATGCCACTCCTAGAGACCACCCAAGGTTGCTCCTTCCCAGCCAGCTGCAAAACTCAGGTGCTCTTCTCCTTTGTGAATTACATTTCAGCAGCCAGCCTGCTTTCCAACCCTTGCTGCCAAGGTGGAGAGGGCGGTGGCCAAGATGCCCAGCTCTGGAGCCCTCCACACCCCCACCATCCTGCCTACTTTGTCATTGTTTGCTTTCTTTCCATTTCCGAGTTTTTAGGTTCTTGTTTCTCAGCCTCTTCTCCACCCGCACCCACTTTGTGGCCACCACATATGCAAAATGGTAGCTCAGTGATGGACTAGGTAGCCACACACTCGCCCAACTCAGCATGCCCAGTTGGGCAAGTGCAGTGATCCATGGACTGGCACCTAGGGGGCTGAGCTGACAATTTCTCACTGGGCCTCAAGATGCATGCCATCCCTAATATCTATCTATCGATCAATCAATCAATCAATTGATCGATCTATATGGAATGTAAATAGCAATTATGTAACAGGAATCAAGACAACAACAACCAAACAAAGGCATACGTTTGCCAGAAAAAAACACCCAGAAATACATCAGCTGGCCTGACTTGATACAGATTAAGGCAGGATCTACACTCCTGCTTTATGAAGGTGTATAATGGTATTGACAACAGTTGGGGCCCAGGACACGTTCCATATGCCTTTTTCAAATCACTTTATTCATGCTTGGTGTTGATCTGGCCCAAGTTGGGCCAGCTTGTGGGTAAGTGAGCCAGAGTCGAGAGGCCAAGGGCCTGATAGCTCAGTGCACTTAACCCTCCTGGTGGATTCCTCTGACAGCCCTATCATAGAATCATAGAATAGCAGAGTTGGAAGGGGCCTACAAGGCCATCGAGTCCAACCCCCTGCTCAATGCAGGAATCCACCCTAAAGCATCCCTGACAGATGGTTGTCCAGCTGCTTCTTGAATGACTCTAGTGTGGGAGAGCCCACAACCTCCCTAGGTCACTGATTGTCCAGCTGGAGCCAGATGTCCAGCTGGAATCTGGCTCCCTAACTTGAGCCCTTAAAAGGCTCGTAGCCACCCACTTCACTTCCTCCGGCAGGGACTCCTGAAGGACAATCTTAGGATCCGGGCAGGTATATATGGGAGGAGACGATCTTTTGGGTACCCTGACCACAAAGCATTCTATCCACTACATAATCCATGATCGGCTTGGGTCACCCATGTGACTAATCCATAAAAGACAAAGAAGGAATGTATGGGAGAAAAATGTTTCTGAAGAAACAGCAGGTGCCCGGAATGTATTAATAGAGCCCCTTGCTTTGCTCCTGGTACAAATACATAAAAATTGGCCAGGCCAGTTTTATTTTCTTGTCCATTGGCAATGCTGTTTGCAAAGCTATCACATCGGCTTAAGGTGAGACATCAAAGCCTCAAATGAAATCTTACAGCACTCCTGGGGTGGAAATGCATTTGGCTTGGGCTAATCAGTGGTACTCCAAGGGATCAGTCATCGATATCAAAAATCTTGTCTTTTTACAAAAGGTGGTGTAAAAAAGACCCGGCGAATTTCCAACTGTATTTAATTCTTCATGCGGAGAAATTCTAGAACGTAAAACTTTATACAAGAATCATAAGAAGAGAAATGGTCATTCGTATTCTCCACAAAAAATATGCATTGCATAACCCACAGCTTGCTGAACAAAACATTGAATGTACTCCAGTAATTAGAGGAAGAAAGAGAAGTTCTCAAATAAACAGAATACAAATGAGATTTGCCTTAATCTACTGTATATATGTATTACATTAAGCTGCAGAGTTGGTAAAGTGGCTTTGTACATCTAAATCAGTTCTCTCTCTTTCTCTCTCTTTGTAGTAAAGAGAGGGCTACTAGGCTTGTTCTATAAAATGCATATACTGCAGCGTACTGCATTGACCCATGATTTCAACTGCAGATTTATCTCAGGCCACAGCTAGACCTAAGGTTCATCCTGGGGTCATCCAGGGTTCGCCGCTGCCTGAGCACTGGATGCCCTGTGTGTCACCTAGATGAACAGGTTTGACCCCTGGACGATCCAGGGATAAACCTTAGGTCTAGCTACGGCCTCAGTCCACATAAGATCCCATTTATACTCTCTAGGTCCTGGAAAGTCTAAACCAGCCTTTGCCCCAGCCTAGCACCCTACAACTCCCAGCATCCACCACTGTGGTGACTGGAGATGATGAGGGGTTTTAGTCCAGCACATCTGGAGGCCACCAGGTTACATTTGAGGGCAAACAAAGACCATCCTGCAAATATTTAAGGTTAAATGGGTTTTGCAGATGTTGTCTGTGGCCATAGCTAGACCTCAGGTTTGTCCCTGGATTGTCCAGGGTCAAACCTGTTCATCTAGGGCCATAGCTAGACCTAAGGTTTATCCCTGGATCATCCAGGGGTCAAACCTGTTCATCTAGGTGACACACAGGGGATCCAGTGCTCAGGCAGGAGCGAACCCTGGATGATCCCAGGATAAACCTCAGGTCTAGCTGTGGCCCATGTGACACATAGAGTGTGTTTTAAATTATTCTGAAAGCACAATCAAAGAAACATTGAACTCCATCAGACGAGTGTTTTATTGCACGCTTGTTACGGGGCACTTGCGGATTTGGTGGGTCCCTCTCATGACATTATCTCCCTCCCGTGCACTTCCCACCCCTTCTAGCCTTCTTCATGTGTCAAAGAAACACCCCTGTAAATACGACTTATTTTTAAAGCTGGAAGTTGCCGCTATCTCCTGCTGTGTGCAGGAGAAGCAGCGCGATCAAACCCCCGCACTGAATGGGGCCACGTGCACATTGTTTACTTCCTCTTTCAAAAGAGGAATAAATGAGGGACAAACACGGGTGAAGAAGTGACGGTAAGCAAACACGATTTTCCCCTGTGTGATGATTCTCATTGTCACCACAGTCTCTTCCCTGCCTTCCCCTGCCCCCTCACCACTTTTAACCTTGAGACAAATTAAATCAAATTCTTCTGTGAAGCCTAAAGACATAAAATTTGTTAGCTGTAACAATGTATTCTGCCAAGCATCTGAGGCTCTGTAGTATTAATTACTTTACTCAGTAAATTAAACGAATGATGTGATATCAGAATTCAGGTGAGAGACACCCACCCAGGAGTTTTGTAAAGGAGAGAGAGAGAGAGAGAGAGAGAGAGAGAGAAATGAAAGGTTAGTCCTTTTAAGAGCATCCAAACTAGAATTGCTAATTTGATGCAAAGGAGTATTATGCTACTTTCTTCCCAATATAATGTTATATCATCTATGGCAATAAGGAACACTTAATTAACAAGGCTCTCTGAAAAATAAAATGTTCCTTCCTCTCCAATATTTTTGGTTACTGGTGGATGTGTTAAAGTAAAATGGTAGGGGTGTGTGGAGTCCACTTTAACAGTTTCATTTCTTTGACTCTAAGGGCCTTGCTAGACGGTTTCCCTGCAAGCCTGGTTTCCCTGCTGTGCGTCCAGATGACGCACAGGGGACTCCGGGGTCAGGCCGCACTGAAGCCTCCCCTAACGCGCCATAAGCGAAGTCGCTTATG
This sequence comes from Elgaria multicarinata webbii, assembly GCF_023053635.1. NCBI lineage: Eukaryota > Metazoa > Chordata > Lepidosauria > Squamata > Anguidae > Elgaria > Elgaria multicarinata. Next base: position 5,713,019 of record NC_086183.1, read on the forward strand.
GCGCGCCTTTTCCGCAGCCCCGGCCTGAGGCGGAACATCTAGCAAGGTCCGTGGCTTTTTGCGGCTACTCGCTTACTCGCGAGTAGCTGGGAAAAGCCACGGACTGGGCACAGTGCTCATATGAGCGCTGTGCCCATCTGGCCGGGGGGGGGGGAAGAAGAGAAAGGAGAGGGGGGGGTAGAAGGCCAGGCACCGGGATGGTATAGGGGAGAGGGAGGGCGGGCAGCACGGGCATCAGGGAGAGGGAGGGAGGGCACCGGGATGGTATCAGGGAGAGGGAGGGCAGGCGGGGAAAGAGTGGTCAGGGAGGCATCGGGGATGGCAGGGGGGGATCAGGAGCAGAGGAGGCTTAATTTTTTTAAAAAGGCACTTACGGCTTCGGGGCGCACATGGCCCCTTTAACAAAAAATAAATAAAAATGGCCGACGCTGCAGGGCTTCTGTAGTCCCTGCGCATCGTGCGTCTAGGAGGCGGGGCAGCATGCGCTAAAGTTAGCGTGCCGTCGCCCCGCCTCCCTGCCGGCTTATCCGGCTGGGTCTAGCAAGGCCCTAAATCTCTGGTGACATCGGACAGTCTTGATCCCACGGGGTGTGTGTGATCCCTTCATGTGGCAAGCAGCTGGTGGGGAAGGTTTAAACTCCTCTCCCAGCATGTGGCGGTCCCGATCCAGAGTAGGACTACAGAGTAAGCAACAGCTGCACAATTCATAATACATGTATCATGTAGTTTGACCCTAATAAGGATGTCTAAATCAGCTAAACCTGAGCTCACCAATTTTTTTCTGAATTCCATCTTGAAGCTTGTTCCAATTTGAATCTGCATCAGATTGAAAACTTGTTTTTCTTGCCACATTATTTATTTATTTATTTATTTATTTATTTATTTATTTATATACCGCCCCATAGCCCAAGCTCTCTGGGCGGTTTACAAAAGTTAAAAACAGTGAACATTTTTTTAAAAAAAGTATACAAAATTTAAAAACATAAAAAACATAAAAAACAGTACAAAAACAACAGTATCCATTTAAAAACAACAGTTCTGGAGTCTGTTAAAAAAAAATGTAGCGTTGTTAAATGCTGTTAAATGCCTGGGAGAAGAGAAAAGTCTTGACCTGGCACTGAAAAGATAACAATGTTGGTGCCAGGTGAGTCTCATCAGGGAGATCATTCTACAATTGGGGGGCCACCACTGAGAAGGCCCTTTGCCTTGTTGCCATCCTCTGAGCTTCCCTCGGAGTAGCCACTTGCAGGAGGACCTTAGATGTTGAGCACAGTATATGGGTCAGTTCATGTCGGGAGAGGCTGTCCGTCAGGTATTGTGTTCCCAAGCCATGTAAGCCATATAGGTTAAAACCAGCACCTTGATTTGGGCTCGGAAATGTATAGGCAGCCAATGCAAGCGGGCCAGAATTGGTGTTATAGATTCGAAGCTTCTGGTTCCAGTTATCAATCTGGCCGCTGCATTTTGCACAAGCTTCACCTTCCAAACCATCTTCAAAGGCTGCCCCACATAGAGGGCATTGCATTAATCTAATTTGGAGGTTACCAGAGAATGGACAACTGAAGCTAGGTTATCCCTGTCCACATGAAAACCCATGTGTATTTTTGTGTGCATTTTCCCAAATAAGAACCAGTGTAGTATAAAGGTTACAGTGTTGGACTGGGACTCAGGAGTTCTGGGTTCTAATCCTCACTTGACCACGAAGCTTACTGGTTGACTTTGGGCCAGTTGCTGGATTACAGCCTAACCTAGCTCACAAGGTTGTTGTGGGAATAAAATGGAGAGGTGGAGGAGGACTGAGTAGCTGCCTTGGGCTCTTTGAAAGAGGGAGGGGAAGGGGGGATATAAGAGTGTTGAGGAGGAGGAGGAGGAGGAGGAGGAGGATAGAATGTACACACCAATAATGTCCATCTCTGAAATGTACACATTCTTCTCCCATTGATTAAAGCATATTTCTGCACATTTTTCAAATGTACATTTTTTTTCATGCACGTGTTTTCAAATGCATCCATGTCATTAAACTCATTTCTTTTGGTCTGTGTATCACAACATAAGCTTGGAAATGTTCAGCCTTTGACCACAGGTTGCATCCAAGTCTGTGTTCAGCCTGGAAAGTGTGAAATGGCTAAATCCTGATCAAAAGTGAACTGAGGTGAATCCAAGGTTTGAGTAACAAAAACAAATAATGCTTCTCTGCCATGGATCCTTGTTGATGGTTTGGAAACTTCAACTGGTCCAGAATTCAGTGGCATAAAAGTTCTACTGCCAGCCATGGGAGGATGCTACTCCATTGCTAAATGACCCCCACTAGTTACCAATTATTTTCTGGACTAAGTCCCTAAGCCCTAATTCAGGAAGGACCATAGCTCAGTAGCTGTGCATGCAGAGGGTCCCAAGTTCTAGCCCTGATGTCTCCAGGTCAGACTGGCAAGGACCCCAGTCTGTGGCCATTTCTACACCTGCCGTTTTTCCAGGGATCGTCCCAGGATCATCCTTGTGCATGCAAATGACACACAGGGGATCCCGGGAACAGGCAGGGATGATCCTTCCATTTTCCTAGGATAATCCTTAGGTGTAGAAAGGGCCTAAGTCTTGACGTAGCAACGTTCTGGGAGAAGAATCATGGTGGACAAGAATCATGGCGGAAGAATCATGGCAGATAACCCTTAGCTGTAGAAAGGGCCTGTGTTCCTGGAGAGCTGTTACCAGTCAGTGTTGACAATACTGAGCTAGATGGACCAAGAATCTGACTCAGTATAAAGCAGGTTTTTTGTGTGTGTTCCTATGTGCTGTCCCCTCTTCTGTTCCTCTATGTGAATGGAACTGTTCACTTGGGAGAAATTTGCAGAAACACTTTTTGGCCTTCAACGGATACTGAATCCACAAGGCTTATTAAGTCCAGCATAGAGCTTTCATGATATTTTCATTAAGAAAGTTTTCTTTTTAATGAAATCCTATATTAATAAGACCCAGCTGGGTGACTATTTGTGAAAAAGAGCAAAGCATTAAAATGCAGAATTAAGAAATGAGGAGGGCAGGGGAGGAAAACAGATTTCTAGTTGAAATGGGCATTTTCCCAAGTAGAAAGTAGTGTTCAGACAATATGCTAGCCATAGTTAGGCCACAAACCCTTTTGCAGCAAATAATTAGGGTGACCATGTGGAAAGGAGGACCGGGCTCCTGTATCTTTAACAGTTGTATTGAAAAGGGAATTTCAGCAGGTGTCATTTGTATGCATGCAGCACCTGGGGAAATTCCCTCTTCATCACCACAAGTAAAGCTGCAGGAGCCCTGCCCTCTTTTAAATCTGGCCACTCTAGTATAGCTCCTGCAGTGTTAACTGTTGGGATGAAGAGGGAATTTCACCAGGTTCTCCAGATATACAAATGACACCTGCTGAAATTCCCTTTTCTATGCAACTGTTAAAGATACAGGAGTCCTGTCCTCCTTTCCATATGGTCACCCTAAATTAGTGAGTGTGTTTAACTGTGGTTATGTAGCCACTATGGTTAGGAATAGTTCACATGACACACTAAGTCATAGTTTACATGACACACTAAGCCATAATGTTTCACTCGAAATGCTTAACCACCGTGGCTTAGTGTATCTTCTGAACAGGGTCTCTCTCTCTGTTCTGAAAAGGGTTCGGGTGCCCAGTGGGGGTTCGAATGCTGGTGAGAAAGCACCACCTCCTTTAAGGATGCCTTTTGTGGAAATGGGATAGTTACGGAAAAGACCGAGCAACCATTTTTGGGTGGAATTGGTGCTCAGTGAAGGAGTGGGTGTCCACATGCACCCCCTGAACCACCCAGTGACTCACCCCACACCACTTGCCAGGGGCAGGGAAGTGGTGGGGATTTGGTGAGTGCCACATGGGGCAGGCATGAGGTATTCCATCCATCCCTAATTCTGCATAATATTGGGAGGGTGCTCAACAGGCTCTGTGCCCTTAAAAGAAAGCACACATTCTCATGTAGTAGATGGGGTGGGAGTGGAAATTGAGAGAGAGAGAGAGAGAGAGAGGGAGAGAGAGAGAGGTGTGCTCTTGTCATTAGGGAGGTTGGAGAAATCCTCAACAGAAAAGAATGAGTTTGGATTTTTTTGTAGAACAATCTGCAAGAAGAACAAGAAGGGAGGAGGAGGAGGAGGAGGAGAGCAGCTCCAAAATGGCCATTTCCCCATAGGCTAAATCATGAAAATGCATATTGTTTGGGGAAAATTTGCATAGTTTGGAGGAATTTTGTGCAAATTTGGAAACTGAATGAAAAATCTGATTCTGTCAATGGCAGATGATGGAACAAAAAGCACCTGAGAAAATGTGAAACACAGACAGAATGGATTTTCCACCATCTTTAGTTGCTGTGCTCCTGCTGGGGGGACGCCTCCTCTGAGGAGATGTTGCTCCCCGAGGGAGATGATGACATGACATTGAACTCTCTTTGCCAGGAGACATGGGGACCCCTGGGACCCCAGGGCAGAGGACCATGGATCTATCCCCACAGGAAGGGGGGAGGAGCTCTGGTTCAGAAACAAAAGATGACTGACACCCCCCCCCCCCCGCCAGTCCTAGAGAGCTGCCTGGTGGATCCCCATTGGATTACTTTCTCCCTGGATATCCACAACATTCCTAAGGCCCCCCAGCAAGTCACCAACAACACCTGGAAGGGTTACTGTCCTTGATGGCCTGTCTGGTTGGACATGGGCAGAAACAGAATGTCGGATTTGATGGGCCCTTTGGTCTGTTCTGGCAGGGCTCTTCTTACCACTGTTAATGTGGTTCGTTCCAGTGGTTGGAGAGCCAATACGATATAGGGGCTAGAGCTTTGCACTTAAATTAGGAAGAGCTGTGTTTAAATCCCTGTTCAGCTGCCTGGGAATCTCCATTATCCTAACCTACCTCATAGTGAAAACAGAATAGAGTGGGGAGCAGAAATGCCATCATGACCATATTGGAAGAAAGGAAAAAAAGGATTGGATATACATTGGATGGATGGATGGATGGATGGATCAATCAATAGTTAGATAGATGAATTGAAATTAGGACCCAAGGCCAGGAATGGATCTAGAGTATTGGGTGGTATAGAAATGTAATAAATAAATAAATAAATAAATAAATAAATAAATAAATAACTATGGTGACTGAGGCCTAATCTACATCAAGCAGGATATAGCAATATGAAAGCGGTATATGGCATGTGTCAATGGGCCCCAACAGTTGTCACTGCTCTTCAATACTGCTATAAAGCAGCAGTGTGGCTCCTGCCTTTTATATTCTGCTTCCATACTGCTTTCAAAGTGCAATATCCTGCTTGATGTAGATTAGGCCTGACTGTAACCCTCCAGAGCAGTGTAGTGTTGGTGAATAAAAGGAGGGTTGTGGGGTTTTCTTTGCATTTTACATGTGGCTCACTACACTGACACATTTTGAGATTCCTCTCACATGTTTAATTATTGTAGGTCACCTGTACTTGTTGGCATACTAATTTTTTAAATGGGTTAGTTCATCATGAAGTAAGGTGTTCCCATCCCCAACAATTCAATTCATCATGATTTGCTTTTCGAAACAGCACATTTTCACGATGCCTGCCACGCCCATGAAAAATTTCGTGAGGTGTTCTTTGTTTTTTGTTTTTACCTCTGCAATGCATGCCCTTGAGTCAGTACTCAGGAGCCTGGTGGTGTTCTAGAAATTGCAGGCCTACTTGTTCCCCAGATCAGTTTTAGCAATTAGAGAAGATGCAGCTGCCTTTCCCATATAAGCCCATGAAATTCTCTCTCGCTCTCTATTGTGAGTACAGTGCAAAGGAGCTCAACTTAATGTACATTTTGGAACACTGAGGGTGTTGCTATGTAGAACACTCTCTGGAAAGCTGATGACATAAGAATTATTATTATTATTATTATTATTATTATTATTATTATTATTTAAATTTATATACCGCCCCATAGCCGAAGCTCCCTGGGAAGTTTACAAAAGTTAAAAACAGTGAACATTAAAAAGAATACAAAATTTAAAACCATCAAAAATATAAAAACAACAGTATAAAACAACAGTATCCGTTTAAAAACATCAGTTCTGGGGTCCATTAAAAAACAAACAAACTTAGCATATGTTGTTAAATGCTGTTAAATGCCTTGGAGAAGAGAAAAGTCTTGACCTGGCACCGAAAAGATAACAATGTTGGTTCCAGGCGAGCCTCATCATGGAGATCATTCCATAATTGGGGGGCCACCACTGAAAAGGCCCTCTCCTTTGTTGCCATCCTCCGAGCTTACCTTGGAGTAGGCACTCAGAGGAGGACCTTAGCTGTTGAGTGCAGTTTATGGGTAGGTTCATGTCGGGAGAGGCGTTCCATCAGGTATTGTGGTCCCAAGCCATGTAAGGCTTTATAGGTTAAAACCAGCACCTTGAATTGGGCTCAGAAACATATAGGCAGCCAATGCAAGCAGGCCAGAATCAGTGTTATATGTTTAAACCTTCTGGTTCCAGTTATCAATCTGGCCGCTGCATTTTGCACAAGCTGCAGCTTCCGAACTGTCTTCAAAGGCTGCTCCATGTAGAGGGCTTTGCAGTCATCTAATTTGGAGGTTACCAGAGTATGGACAACTGAAGCTAGGTTATCCCTGTCCAGATACAGACATAGCTGGGCCACCAAACGGAGTTGGTAGAAGGCACTCCCTGAGGGAATCTACACGTCGTACTGAAGGCGCTTGTGTGCGCCTCCAGTGCGCCTTCAAAATGATGGTGTAGACGGAGAAAAAAGAGATGGAGGAAGAAGCGGTGGAGGAGGCAGCTGAGGAACCGGCTGCATCCTTGCCGCCGTCGCCGCCACCGCCTCCCCGCCGGCCTCCTGCCGCTGGGGTAAGAGCCACCCAGGTTGGAGAGCTTGGCGGAAGCCTCCGGTGCCGCCGCCTCCTCCCCGCCAGCCTCCTGCTGCTGGGGTAAGAGCCACCCGGGTCGGAGAGCTCGGCTTCCGCTTCCGCCGAGCTCTCCAACCTGGGTGGCTCTTAACCCGGCAGCAGGAGGCCGGCAGGGAGGCGGCGGCGGCGGCAAGGACGCAGCCGGTTCCCCAGCCTCCTCCTCCTCCGTCTCTTCCTCTGTCTCTTCTTTCACCGTCTACACCATCGTTTTGATGGCGCACTGGAGGTGCACGCAAGCGCCTTCAGTATGACGTGTAGATTTGCTCCGTGCCACCAAGGCCACCTGAGCCTCAGGTGGTGATAGAGATGGTTCTTGGAGAACCCCCAAGAAGAAGACCATGATCTTTTCATGTGTTGTCAGCTCACTGAGGAAATGGGGTGAGTGAGAGGTGTGGGCAAGGAGAAGTTATATGGCCTTACGGGAGAGGTGGTAGGCTGGAGTGTGAGGCCTGGCGGGCTGGATTTAGCAACGGTCCAAAGGTTCCCCAGCACTCAACTAAAGATTTCTCTCTAATTATGCTAGCTGTGGAAGACACAATGGTGGTTTGTAATTAGGCTTGCACCAATGTTATGTGAATGGGATAGGGTGAAATAGCTCACATTCATATGAAGAATGGGACCACCATTGAAGGCCATTCAAGGTCCCTGGTATGAGTGAAAAAGGAAGGATAGAAGGCATTTCTTTTTCTTATAGAGTCTAGACATCTACAGTCTCCAGCTGTATTTTGAAGACTTCTTCATCATAATGAAGATGGCAGCAGCAGCGGGTGGGGGCATAGGAGAGAAGAAGAACTGTCCTATTTCCCAGAGGGCAAAAAGAGTGAAGATGAAAAACAACTGACAGAAGAGTGTGAGCCTGGGAGAAACGCCCGTGAAAGAGCCTTTCATTACTGGAGACGAGTTTCCGGCTCTGGTTGAGTGCTGTCACATAAATACAGCAGCCAACGGGTTGTGGTAGCGCCGGCCTGGAAAAGAATGGGCTTCTGAAGGAACATTTCGACCTTATAAGCCATTGCTCAAAATTACTGCCAAGAGGTCCTGAGCTGCTACAATCGAGGGATAATTTATCGCCCAAAGGAGCTGACACCATCTCCTTGGAGGTGTTCTGAAGCTTAAAGGGAAGGTTGTTAAGGTGACTAATGTCAAAAATAAAACCCATGGGCCACATACCCCCATTGCCTGTTCAAAGGCAGGCAAGGGGATCATGGAAGATGGTTAACTTGCAACAAGGACATAGACTAAAATAATAAGTCGTTCTGTGGGAGACAATAGAAAACCAATGGTCTCTGCCATCACCCTCTTTCCCTGATGTCTCCTACCAAATATCCAAACTGCTTCCCCATCTCCGTGTCTCATTCTCTTTTACTTAACTTATCCTATGCTTTCCAGCTTGTTGCCATCAAAATGTGCTTCCACAAATGCTCTTTGGAATAGTTTCACATTTGTTTACTTTTCTAACCATTTGACTTATAAGGACTCCAGAAGGAACATTTTTAGTAGTGGCATGGACCTCCCATCCCACAATTTTTCTCCCTGCCCCTTCCCTCACCTGACTTCACCAGCAGCTGAAGAAATGCTTCTTTCAGGGAGTCTTTCTTTCAGCACAATCAGTTTGAGATGTGCATTTTAAATCCTAGGCTAGTTGGGTTCTCTGGTTGGTTGTCGATGGCTGGTCGTAGATGACTTTCAAAATCATGTAGGCTGAGCCTGAATGCTCACAAGGCAGTCTGGCATCACGCCTACGTCCCTTGCCTGACCTCTGCACCCCCATAGTGCACCTGATCCTTAATATTTGCATACTGTTGGATGCATAGACAAATGTGCTCTGACATTTCACTGAAGGTTCTGGGAGAAGGGGTGGCAGGTCTAAGCCCATGCATATTCTGCCCACATAATTTGACAGTCATTGTCACTGTGGGTTCATTGACGAGGTTTTTTAGGATATGGATTCGTTGTGGTAGCATTGATTTGTTTCATCTTGATGGTTTTTTTTAAAAAAACTGTATGATATTTAGAATGTACTGTAGAAAGAAAAGTCAAGAATTCATGAATAATAATTTAAAAAACCCACTAGACCAACTTTTTCAGAAAGTTCTTGAACCTTCTCAAAATGTTTTAAGTTCCCATGAAAACTCTCAGAAATTCTCTCTTCATCACAACAGTTAAATCTGCAGGAGCCCTGGTGCCTTTGGGAGAGTGACCAGATACAAAACTAAAAGGCCCAAACATTGTAAGTAGAGATGGTCCAAAATTGTGGTTTTCTGATAAATGTTTGAATTGTGACTTTTTGAGGTCTTTCTGAGCTGTTGGAGAATTTCAGTCATCCCTGGTTTGATCCCTGGCATTTCTAAGTAGCACTGTACACGGCCTTGAAGCTGTACCCTGAATCTGAGCCAAAGTGGGCCAATTCGGCATGCCTGAAGCTGGAGTGGTACTGGATCAGGCTGAGGCACTCCAAAGCAGTTTGGAATGGGTCCAAAACCTTCGGGGTGCCTTGGCCTGCTGTCATTGGACTCCCCACTCATCCCCTTCTTCCGTCTACCCCTCCATCTCCCCCATCACTCTCACCCTGCTGTCCCCCAGAACTGCTACCCCCACCAACCACAGGACTTACCTTAGCAGTGCATCCTTGATTATAGCCACCATTTTACTCAAAGATGGGGATCTGCAGTTTTTCTTGATTTACAGTCTCAAACTATGGCAGCCATAAAGAGCAAATTGCGTTTGTAGATCAATGAAAAATACACAGCCCCCATCTTCATGTAAAATGGTGGCTCTAATCAAGGTATGTCCTGCAGGGGGGAGGGACAGCAGGTCTGAGTTCTAGGGGTGAGCAGAGAGGAAAGGGGGGGAGGGAGGGAAGGAAGTGATTAGCAAGAAGTCCAATGGACTCCCAGTTGGCCATGCCTAGTAGGAGTGTGCGCTCCACCCAGGAATTATTTGATAACCGCAAACATCCATGGAGCATTCGATCTTCCAGAGCAGAGATTGGCCGCTTCCAATCCCATCGATTAATATCATAGCGGAGACATGCCCAATTGGAGCTTCTAACATCTCTGAAATTAACCCTCTCTCTCTCTCTCTCTCTCTCTCTCTCTGTGTGTGTGTGTGTGTGTGTGTGTGTGTGTGTTTGTGTCTAAATTGAATATCTCCATATTTGGAAGAGTGAGTTGAGTGGTTGATTTGATATCGACATCTGCAGCTAACCAATTAGGAATTGCCACAATGCTGTCCCTTACCGTGTTCTCCTCCAATCACAGTGTTTGGGGGAGTGGAAAACACTAATGGGCTGCTGATTCTGGCCATGCGGGGGAGGGAGAGAGGGAGTGCCTCTCTGCTCAGACTCATAGAAGTCAATCATCCACATTTCCACAGTGTGAAAGTGCTGCTGGGCTGGCTGGCATGGTGAGTGAGAAAGCTTCTATACCTGAGTCAGGCACAGGCAAGCTCTTTATTTAGTGGCTGTGGTGGTGGTGGTGGTGGGGGCTCCATCCAATAGTTCTGGAGGGAACCAGGTTGGAGAAAGATGGAGTGGGGATTTTTTTTAAAAAAATCCTAAAAATATCAAGGCATGAAGTAATCTGATTCAATCTTGACATGGCTAAAGCCCTCCTTAAGAGCTATCACTGTGCCAAGGTCTATCTCTTTATCTTTAACAATGAGGGAGCTGTAGGCATTTCTGTTAATACCAGTTACCCAAATACTGAATGGTTCGTCAACGGGTAATTTGATGAGGCAGAGAGAGTGGGAGAGAGGGGAACCGCTGTAGAATCGAGGCAGAGAATCTCCTCTACAGAGCTACAGATCAAATTTCAAGGCAGAGAAGACCCCTGAAGCAGTTCAGCTTGGTCCCAAAGCGCCCTGAGCTGAATCAGAACTGATTCAGAGCACCTGAATTGGCCTCCAAGGCAAGTTGGGGAGGCTGTGCATCACCCTATCTCTAAGTAGGGCTGCAAAGCTTCTGCCAGGCAGCATAGACAATACTGAGAGAAATAGACCCTAGCCCAACTCAGCTTCCTATGTTCCTAAGTAAATGTGAGGGTAAAAAGTTGATGGTAGGCTGAGTTTCATAGAGTCCGGCCGTCCTTCCCAGAGCATCACGTTAAGTATAATACACACCATAAAACCTTTCAACCATACACATCATGGCAACATAAAGCTGCTGTTGTCATCATGATTCATGCAGCTTTGATTTCTTTTTTCATTTATGTGTTTGAGAGAGGTAATCAAACCTTTATGAACAGAAACAAAAAGGATTAAAGGAGAGCTGCTTTATGCATGAATCACAACTAAAGAAAGGAACGAACTATATTAGGCCATGGCTACACCTACCTGGTCTAGCGTGACGGAGGGGGGAGGATCTCACGATATGGTGATCGCGAGATCTCCCCCTTTGTCCACATGTGGCGCATGACGTCCTAGAAGGAAGAGGACGTTGCACCACCATTTTGGTTTTGGTTTTTAAAGGAGAAGGAGTGCACAAACTAAAAATGTAAGTGTTTTCTTTTTTAAAAAAAAATCCCTGCTCCCCCCCACCCCAGGGAACAGGGATTTTTTTTTTAAAAAAACACTTACATTTTTAGTTTGTGCACTCAGGAGTTCCGTGCCCAGCTCCAGGCTCCTCGGGGTTACTCAAGAGGAGCCACGACAATTTGCAACGCCCATTCATCCTGAGACTGTGGAAAAAGTGGGCTAAAAGGGTAGATGATATTCCAGGGAAAGGGAGGAATCATCCCCCCCTGCTCCCGGGATCCCCTGTGCATCATGTGAATGCACAGGGATGATCCTGGGGTGATCCCTGGGATACCATCCCGTCTAGCCCTGCCCTTGGTCTCACATTATGAAGCAGGCTGAATTGTCTGTTATCATATGTAGCCTACGGTGTAGAGTCCCCCCACCCCCTCTGCTACATTACGATGTCTAAGGCTGCAATCCTATGCACTGAATGAGAACTTACTCCAATTGAACTCAACAGGGCTTGCTTCTGAATAGCGATTATAGGAGTGGAGAATAAGGAGGCATAATGCAGCTTTCCCTGACCTGGCACCCTCTAGACATATTGGACTACAATCCCCATCATCTCCAGCCGTTAATCATGCTGTCTGGGGAAAATGGGACTTGCGGTCCAACCCAAATGGTGGACACCAGGTTGGGAAAGGACATACCCTCAATAACATTAATTTGTGTGTGTTACTACAGCCTTTCTGGTGCCTGTACTAGGTTAGTGACTTCACATACCCTCAGCATGTCATATATAAAACTAGCGAAATTCTTGTGTACCTGGGCAAAGATCCCTTTTCTCACACCAAGTACTACTGCTGGAGTATATCCTGTCACAGTATCATGTATTTGCTGAAGACTCTTTTTTGTCGACTCATAATTTACTCTGGATTATTTATTTATTTAAAATAGTTCTGAACCACACTTCGTCCAAATGGATGCCAAGGAAATATATAAAGGCATGAATAAAAGTAATCAAGCTAATATAAATAGAATAAAATAAAAAATCAATGGGAAGAGACAATGAGGGATAATTATATCTATAAAAATCCTCAGAGCAGGCAGAGGCAATGATACAATTTGAAATACGTTCTGCATTTTTTAAAAGTCTTATCCTAGTGCCATAACAAGCCCATCTTTTGGGGGAGGTTGTTACAAACTCATGGCACCACCACAGAAAAGGCCCTCTTATTTGGAGATACTTAACATACGTCTATAATGAGTGCATTACATTAGGAAAATTGCTTGAAAAAATGTACATGTAATGCAACATTGCATACAAAAGCACATGTGTTTGGAGAAATGCACACGAGAATGCATTTGAATGTGCATGTGATTTCTAGTTTTAATTATTATTATTATTATTTTAAGATTATTAAAGTTTGAGATGAAGCAAACTCAAGATTGGGAGAAGGAGGAGGAGGAGGAGGAGGAGGAAGGGAGAGAGAGAGAGAGAGAGAGAGAGAGACTGAAATCCATCCATCCCTATCTCTGTGTAATAAAAGTGGTAACCAGCAGGTGCTAGAAATAACGTTTTCTGCCGTTTCTTGAAAAACTGGTGGTGGCAACCAAAAAGGTGGGGCAATTTCCTCTCAACATTCCCCTCTAAAATTTAAATCCAAAGTAGAACATTTGTCTTGGGCTCACTGACCTACGTCGGCATGCCAGAACTCATTACAAGCCCAACTGAGCCCAGATGGGTAATGACAGGAGAGCTAACTAGTTATGTAACAACTCCAGTAAATTCTTCTTGAACTTCTGTCTTAGACCCCTTCATAATTCACCACCTGGATCTGGATATTTCTGGAATTTGTCAGCAACTCTACAGCTCATGCATTATCAACTTTCTCTTTCTTTCTTTCTTTCTTTCTTTCTTTCTTTCTTTCTTTCTTTCTTTCTTTCTTCTTAACACCCACCAGGATTTGAACCTTGCTTTTAAAAAGATGTGCAAGCCGAAAACCTGATGGTGCCAAAAGAAGACATTAAGTATCACATCTGTGCAGCAAAGAAGCAGGTGTACTGAAGACACCTTCTGAAGATACTCACACAGGCTTGTTCCTCATTTAATTTCTTTCTTTCTCTTCTTTAAAATATTTTTTAAAATAAATTAAGCTGAGCCAACACCTCTGTGGGTTATTTAATAGCTGTTAATGTCCTTCATAATAATTATTGGAACAGCCAACATACTATTCTAATTGGCCTAATTGTTACGTGTTAGTTATTGCAACCACAATTCACTGGACTCATCTGGAGATGGGGAGGAATATCTTCCCCTTAGAGGAATAATCCAAATATATTTCTCTTGTATAGTTTTTTGCCATTCCATGTGCTCCACAGTCTTGACATTCAATAAGGCCAGTTTCAAACTGTAGTAGTCTGAAGTTAAATGGGTAGTAGCCTTAATAAGAACAAGAATAATGTAATACAGCTGCTGCTCTTGTTATTCTCCCTCCTTCTTGTTTATGGTGAAGCAAGGGCAGAAATGCAGGTAACTTAGGGTGACCATATGGAAAGGAGGACCAGGCTCCTGTATCTTTATTTAACAGTTGCATAGAAAAGGGAATTGCAGCAGGTGTCATTTGTATGCAGGCAGCACCCGGTGAAATTCCATCTTCATCACAAGAGCTAAAGCTGCAGGAGCCCTGCCCACTTTTGTACCTGGCCAAGAGGGCAGGGCTCCTACGGCTTTAATTCTTGTGATGAAGAGAGAATTTCACTAAGTACTGCATGCATACAAATGACATCTGCTGAAATTCCCTTTTCTATACAACTATTAAAAATACAGCAGCCCGGTCCTCCTTTTCATTTGGTCACCCTAGGTAACTGACCTGTAGGAACATCAGATGACTCTGCAGTTAAGTCAGCTGACCGATGGAAGCTGCATGAGATCTGGTCATCTGACTTGCAAAAGCATCACAAAGGCATATTGAAGGAGCAGCAATGGATAAGGAAGGAATATAGCAGTGAAAAATTCCTGTCAGGCCAAGGAGAAACTTCAGATCCATGACAAGGGCAATGCCATTCAGTGTTTCCATTCTGAGTATTTTGTTGCCCAGCTATCAAGGAAGGATAAATGGATACCTCTAACATTAATCTCACCCAACTCCTCGCATCACCAGATTTTGGAGTTCCAAATTGTCCAATCTTGTTTCTGAAGTACTAGAGCAATGGTGTGTGGATAATCACGTAAAGACTGTCTGTTTCTATGTGTATGGGGAGTGGGGGGGGGGGGAGTGTTGCAGTTTTATTTATTTACTTATTATTATACTTCTATACCACTTTCTTTTAAGACATTAATCTATTGGTAATAGGGCTGTGCACTGCCTTATTTATTCATTTATTTATTTATTACATTTTTATACCGCCCAATAGCCGAAGCTCTCTGGGCGGTTCACAAAAATTAAAACCATAATAAAACAACCAACAGGTTAAAAGCACAAATACAAAATACAGTATAAAAAGCACAACCAGGATAAAAACCATGCAGCAAAATTGATATAAGATTAAAATACAGAGTTAGAACAGTAAAATTTAAATTTCAGTAAAAATTAAGTGTTAAAATACTGAGAGAATAAAAAGGTCTTCAGCTGGCGACGATAGGAGTACAGTGTAGGTGCCAGGCGGACCTCTCCGCCTTGGTTCCGAACCCCAAATCTGAAGCAGATCAGGGTGATTCAGAGCTCTGGAACATGGATCCGAAGCAGTTTGGCCAAAGGCCAAGGTGGTCCGAAGCCGAAGCCAATTGGCTCGAAGCTTTGAACCGCCTCGGTGCTTCAGAGCCAAAACCCACCCACCCCCAGTCTCCTTACATGCTGCTTCTGTTGCTACTGCCATCTTTCTTCTGGCGGCTTCCAGTGCCATTGCCAGAAATGAAAGGGAGTACGCCATGCAATTTTAAGATATCACACGGCCTACTCCCTTTCATTTCTGGTGGCAACACCGGAAGCCACCAGAGGAATGATAGCAGTGGTGACGGAGGCAGCAGGTAAGCCCCTCCCCCCTTCCCCACTTACCTGGGTCCACTACTGCTGCTGCCACTCATACTTATGGCAGACGCAGGTAAGTGAGGAAGGGGGAGGGGGCTTACCTGGTTTCTCTGCTGTCCATGGCTGGGGACAGCAAAGGCACCAGGTGAGTGGGGAGAGTTTTCTGGGTGCAGAGGCAGATCAGGGCTGCTTTGGGGGCTCCAGATCGCCTACAAGGCGGATTGAGGGGTCCCTGCACAGCCCTAATTGGTAACATAGAGGGGAAAATATGCAAATCAGTTGAAGGAACTAAAAGTTGAAGTCAACTGTACGTGTACTAGGGTTTCCAATTCCTGTGGAACCTGGTCCTTTTTGAGCTCAATGCATTGCCACTGACCACCCACCTGAGCTTGCATTTGTGGGCCAAGCTGCAGGTCTTTTCCTGAAATCCAGGAACTTTTTTCAGATTTGTCTTAATTTATGTAAATAGAAAGGTGTCCAAATACCTGTTGCACATACACATTTTGGTTGCAAATTAGACAAATTATAGCCAAAAAGGGGGGGGGGGACCTTGAAAAACCCAAGAGTTAGCTTAGCTCAATGCAGATCAAGTTGGGCCAGCTTGTGGGGAGATGAGCTGAAGTTGAGGGGGGGGGATGAAAGCTTGGTGAGCTCTACCCCCCACCCTGCAGACAGATTTCTCCAACATCCCTAACTTGTACCTATACCAGAAGTGGGTTGTGTGTGTTTTTAGAAATCCTTCTAGTTAATTTCAGATTCAGTAGGACCACTTCCTTTCCCAGACATTCCTACAGGGATAGCCAACAGGCAACATTTAGACTTGACCTGGTCCTCCTCTTCCATCAACTTTCGCCGGCCCCCAGTGGCTCCATCAAATGTTAATTAAGGTATAGTGATTTAAAAATAAACTGTTCCATCTCTTTTGTATGAAAAAAGGAGCAATGAATCCCTGTGGATATTTCATATCGATGTTTATGGCATTGCTGTGTTATACATTTGCTGCTCTCTGCTTTGTGAGGGGTTCTTTCAGGAAGTGCATTCAGCCCTAGGAGGATATTAAAGCATCTAAGGGCCCATCAAGGCTTCACTGCCTCTCCAATTGAGTGTCTATTGATTATTCAATTGAAGGCATGCTTCATAGTGACAAATTTATATCACTTAACTTGCTTTATCCACTTTAGCTAATCAGTGTTGCCATTAATGTGAACTTTCCCTACATGGATGAATTCAAACTAAGGCTGTGTTCCAGTTTCCAAAATACCGATAAGATATTATCCCCCCACCAAAAATACCTTCCCCGCCCAAAAAAAACCCCTTTGACTGAACAAATATTTTTTCCCATTTATTCTGTTTAGTGCCACTCCCACCGTTCCAGTGATCCCATATTTCCAGGACCAGCCCCCGTTTTTTGGCATCTACCCCTCGACATGATCACAATTTTGTTTTCTCATTCATATTTTCTAGGGGTGTGCATGGACCCCCCGCTCCGCCCCGCGGGCCAATCCGAAAATTTTGGATCGGCCTGCTCCGCTCCACGCCGCTCCACCCGTACTCCACTCCTCTTTGCCGCGGAGCTCCAGCTCTGAGTTGGAGCTCCACAGTGGAGGGGAGTGGTGCCAGGTAAGGCCAGGAAAGGAGGGCGGGGGGGTTTACTGGGCCCTGCCACCATTGCCGCCCGTGCGGCGACGGCGGCAGAGCCCGGTAAAGGACCAAGGGGGAGGGGGCCCTTACCTGCCTCCGTCCGCGGTCCGTCGGCTTCTTCAATTGAGCCCACGGTTCAACCAGGAAGTCTGGGCTGTGCAGCCCAGACTTCCTGGTTGAACCGCGGGCTCAATTGAAGAAGCCGAGGGACCACGGACGGAGGCAGGTATTTTATTTATTTATTAATTATTTTTTTATTACATTTTTATACCGCCCAATAGCTGAAGCTCTCTGGGCGGTTCACAAAAATTAAAACCACAAAAAACATCCAACAGGTTAAAAACACAATTACGAAATACAGTATAAAAAGCGCAACCAGGATAAAACCACACAGCAAAGTTGATTATAAGATTAAAATACAGAGTTAAAACAGTAAAATTTAAATTTAAGTTAAAATTAAGTGTTAAAATACTGAGTGAATAAAAAGGTCTTCAGCTGGTAAGTGAGAGGAGGGGGGGCTTACCGGGCCCTGCCGCTGTCGCCGCATGGGCGACAGCGACAGTGGCAGGGCCCGGTAAACCCCACTTACCTTTCCGGCGGAGCTCCGGATCGAGGCGAAGGATCCGCCTTCACCTCGATCCTCTTCGCCACGCTCCGCCGGCCCCCCAATCCTCTTCGCCTCCGCCTTAATTTGCCGGTCCGATTAGAAGCGGAGTACATCCCTAATATTTTCTCCCTATATGTTTGGAGTTTTTAACTATCCCTTTACCAAATGGAGACAACGCTTTTGGAATTCTCCGTAGTTCCCTCACTTTTATTTACACATCTACAATTTTGCACAGCTTTCAGTTTCTCCAGGTTCCTTTCTGTCTCCTGCACCCCTGCCTCTTTAACAATGATATGTACAGAAGTACACAGCCCAATAAATAAAATTCCAGCTGTGATTGTTATACAGTTGTATCATGATAGTCTTTGAGCACTGTTTTACCAAGGTGCAGGTGTGAGTGTGTGCATCATTTAAATAAGAAATGGGAAAATTATTATTATTATTATTATTATTATTATTATTATTATTATTGAATCCACTCATTCATTTGAAGAGGTTCCTCCTGGATTTGTTTTCCATGCCGCTGCTCAGGCTATGCAAAGAACTTATTTATTTATTTATTTATTAAAAAAAGCAATGTCCTTATGAACCCTGTACTTCCCCCCCCATCCACAAATAAATCATAATTACTCATAGGAGGGAGTAGAGAACTAGTCCAGCAGTGCTGTAGAAGATTTAATTTGTTATTTGTTATATACTCTAGATGAGGCCTAACCAGGGCCGAATAGAGAGGAACCAGTACCTCATGTGATTTGGAAGCTATACTTCTATTAATGCAGCCCAAAACAACATTTGCCTTTCTTGCAGCCATATCGCACTGTTGGCTCATATTCAGCTTGCGATCTACAACAATTCCAAGATCCTTCTCGTCAGCAATACTACAAACGAGAAGGGTCTTGGAATTGTTGTAGATCACAAGCTGAATATGAGACAACAGTGCGATATGGCTGCAAGAAAGGCAAATGTTGTTTTGGGCTGCATTAATAGAAGTATAGCTTCCAAATCACATGAGGTACTGGTTCCTCTCTATTCGGCCCTGGTTAGGCCTCATCTAGAGTATTGCGTCTAGTTCTGGGCTCCACGATTCAAAAAGGACACAGACAAGCTGGAGCGGGTTCAGAGGAGGGCAACCAGGATGATCAGGGGTCTGGAAACAAAGCCCTATGAAGAGAGACTGAAAGAACTGGGCATGTTTAGCCTGGAGAAGAGAAGATTGAGGGGAGAATTGATAGCACTCTTCAAATACTTGAAAGGTTGTCACACAGAGGAGGGCCAGGATCTCTTCTCGATCCTCCCAGAGTGCAGGACACGGAATAACGGGCTCAAGTTAAAGGATGCCAGATTCCAGCTGGACATCAGGAAAAACTTCCTGATTGTTAGAGCAGTGCGACAATGGAATCAGTTACCTAGGTAGGTTGTGGTCTCTCCCACACTAGAGGCCTTCAAGAGGCAGCTGGACAAGCATCTGTCAGGGATGCTTTAGGGTGGATTCCTGCATTGAGCAGGGGGTTGGACTTGATGGCCTTGTAGGCCCCTTCCAACTCTGCTATTCTATGATGCTATGATTTGTTCCATGTTTAGCTTCCCTTTATTATAAGCTCCAGCAGGCTGAGGAGGGCTGTCTGACTGGTGGTATTCATGGTGGCGGCAGGGGCAGGAGGGCTAGCAGCAGCACGGCCCCCAAGAAAGCACCATGGCTCCCCCCTCAAAGCTTTCTGCACCCCGGTTTGGTATAAGGCACCTCCCTGTCTCATTAAACATTGGGGGACTGTGATCCCCATGCTGCATCCCTGTGAGAAGTGGATTCCTCTTTCCTTCAAGAGGAGCGCTTAAAGCTTCTGCCTCCATTAGTGCTCTTTTCCGGCCTCTGCTTTCCCTCCCTTTTGCAAGTGTGCATTTGAGGAAGGTGGGGACTGGCTCGGGAGGCCCGTCGACGCCATGGGTTTGGGATTCAAGTGCATCACTCATGCTAGGCAGGCCACCACAGCAGAGGTGTCCCCCTGCCTCCTTCCTCCCGTGGCTGGTGGGCTGCATCTTGACAGGCCTGTGGTGGTTCCTTCAGCAAGGTCCCCTCGCCCGGAAGTGTTGTCATCGCAGGTCCACCCTGATGAATTGCAAAGGAGTCACTTAAAGGAAAGGCTGAGGCCGAAGCAAGGAGATAAAAAGAAAGCGCAGGCCGCCGATGAAACCGTGGACACCGGGGGAAGGAGGCACTCTCCTTTCCATCGCAGGGCTTCATTAACTCCCCATCACATCCCCGGCGCAGAGTGAATAATGGTTACCTCTAACGCAGAAATATGTACTGCACTCGCCGCATTAAGCAAGGCCTCTGTGCGAATGTCTCCCACAAGCAGAACTAATAAAAAGACTAAAGAGAGTGCCGGATGTTCGCCTGACAAATGGGCCAAGGAGGAGATGCCACACGAGGAGGCCGGGGTTTTAGCGGTCCAGGAGATTGATCAAGGGCAGATGGGAGATCGGGTGACCTCTTGAGTGCTTTTGGAAAAGGCGATTATGGAGGGGGGATGTTTTTGCCCTTCATCCACTGACTGTTAGCTGGATGAGGGGGGAGGGTGCTTCTGCGGCACCAGCAACAAAGATGAGCACTGTGGGAGGATTGTGCCCCCCCAAAACAAAATCTTGATCGATGACATAGGTACAATGAATCCCATAAAACGTGTGTATGTGTGCAGTGTTTCGCCAACGCACACAACTACACAAGCATTTGTGGGCAAAGACACACACAATGTGCACTCTGCGCAAACATTGCGTCACTTTGCCACATGTGTGTGTTTCACCGGGAGTGTGTATTGTCAGGGGTGACTGCAGCCACCACAGAGGGCTAAATGTCCTGAGGCACCAATCAGTGGGAGCTAAGAAGAAGGACCCAGTCAATAAATGCCCCCACCCGGAATTGCCTAGGAGAGAGACCGGCCTATGGGTGAGCAGCAAGAGGGGCGCCAGAGCACCATCTCCATGCTAACACAGATGCATCCCCCATGATAGCAGAAGTCCCACACATAGGACTGTGAGAGGAACGAGGCAGTGAAAAGCATGCCCAGCTTCTCCGTCTTAACTTGTGGCCCTTCAGAACTTTGGCCTATACGTCACATCATCCTAAGCCAATGATGGCAGTTGTAGGTCAAAATATCTGGAGGCCAACAAGATGCTCACCCCTGATTTAGGAGCTCACAGTCATAGGCCCAAAAAGATTCTCCCACCCGGCTCTAGAAGCAGAGTCAGAGCTAGAGTATGGGGGATCCAGGGCAGTGGGCCTATAACCTTCCCCTTCTGAGTCTGAGGTCTATCAATAACAGTTGTCTGGAAACCCAGGTAGCCTCTGGCAACATCTAGTGTCAAGAGTAGGGGTGTGCACGGAACTCCCGCTCCGCCCCGCAGGCCGATCCGAAAATTTTGGATCGGCCCGCCCCGCGCCACTCTGCCCATACTCCGCTCCTCTTCGCCGTGGAGCTCCGGCTCTGAATCGGAGCTCTGCAATGGAGGGGAGTGGCGCCAGATAAGGCCAGGAGAGGAGGGCGGGAGGTTTACTGGCCCCTGCCGCCATCGCCGCCCGTGCGGCGATGGTGGCAGAGCCCGGTAAGGGACCAAGGGGGAGGGGGGCCTTACCTGCCTCCGTCCGCAGTCCGTCGGCGTCTTCAATTGAGCCCGCTGTTCAACCAGGAAGTCTGGGCCGCAAGCGGTCAAGAGTATGTGTCTGCCACATGTTCCAGTTACATTTGCAGGGTTTGGGTCTGATTTTTACACTAGGGCTATGCACTAGCCCCCCAAATCGCTTCATGGCCCGATCTGGAATGTTCGGATCAGGCCCGAACTGGTTTGCGCTGATCCGACCCAATCCCGACCCACTCCAGATCGGATCCCAGAGTGAGATCTGAAGGGTCGGATCAAGATTTGCCCGCCATTTTGCCTCCCTTCCCCATTTACAAGGCAGGTAAGTGGGGAAGGGGGGACAAAATGGGGGGCGAATAAGTCCCCTTCCCTCCTTACCTGGCTCTGCTGTCCGCCACCACATGGACAGCAGTGGCAGTGGGTGGCAGAGCCAGGTAAGGCCCCCCTCCCCCCCCACCCCCACCACTTACCTGCTTCCGTTGGGGTCTGGTGCTGGCTTCAACTGAGGGCCAGGCCTCAAACTGGAAGAGCAGGCCACAGCCTGCTCTTCCAGTTTGAGGCCTGGCCCTCAGTTGAAGCAGCCGTCGGACCATGACGGAGGCAGGTAAGCCCCCCTCCCTCCTGCCCCCTTACCTGGCTACGCTGTCATCACCGCATGGACTGTGGTGGTGGTGCCAGGTAAGCCGCCCTCCCCCCCCATTTACCTGTCTTTGGAGCTCCGGATCGAGGTGAAGCGATCCGCTTTGTCTCGATCCGCTTCGTCTCAATCTGCAGCTCCCCCGACCCAATCTGGCTCTGCCTTTGGTGGAGGCGAATCGGGCCACTCCACTCCCACGTCTACGAACCAAAGTGGAGTGGAGCACAGCCCTATTTTACACCTTTCTTAGACCTGGCTCTCTATGATGAGCGTAAGCAAGATTCAGTGGAGATTTAATGAACCAATAGGAGGCCTGCGATGTCTTGGAGAGCAGCTGTATTCCTCTGCCACTGCTCTCCCCCACCCAGCCCTGCTGCCACCACACACACACACACACACACACACACACATACACCCAGTTCCCCTGAGTTCAGCAGGAAAACAGCTAGTGATGGCTGTTCTGGAGAATCAGCAGGCCAGCTTTTGGATTTATCATTGTATACAGAGAAGAAGAAAAATGATTGAACTGCACCTTCAAACGCTCTTCATTTATTTTACAAATGACTTGGTGAAGTGTTATTTAAAATTCTCCAACAGGGTATGAATGAGAGAGAAAGCAAAAGGGAGAGAGTCTTCTCACACTCAGGAAGTATTTGGTATGAGGATAAATGGATTGTTCCTGCCCTCTGTCTTATTTCATGGCACACATGCATGCTATATAAATAAATAATAATAAAATAAATAATAATAATAATAAGATGAGAATTTTATTCCGTATGCATTTTTAAGTATATCAGACTGATGGACATTTCCCAGTCTAACACACAGATCAGAACACATTTCCCTGAATTTTGCAATACGGTGCTCTGTCATCATCATCATCATCATCATCATCATCATCATCATCCCCAGATGCATAGAAATATTTTTTAAAGGATGAAATGACTACAAAAATATGTATTTTGGGGTAAAATTGTTATAAGAGCTTGTATTTTGCATAAAATGTGTTCAAGAATAATGTTATTTTTGTGTATTGCATTATTTTTAAAAAGAGATTAATAAGGAAATGGGATGGAATAGTTTAATGAATTAACGTATGCAAAATTGATACAGACCAAAAATTGGCTGATCCGTCCATCCATAGTGTGTGCCAGGTATGTTCAATGATTGGACGGTACGGGGGGCGGGGAAGGCTTCTGGCCAAGGTAATCAATGCTTCTTCTGAGAAAGCTGAAGTCCTGCCCTCCTTCTCTTGAAGAAATAAATCCTTTGTAGAGATAATCTGGCCAATATTAGACCTTTCTTAAGACATGTATATTCCAGGCATTCCTGGATGGCCCATCCTTTTGACCCTTTTCAGCCCAGCTTCAGGCCCTGACAGGGGACGAAGACAGCCTTGGGCAGGATCTACATTACTGCTTTATAGTGGTATTGAAGTGCACTGACAACTGTTGGGGCCCAGGACGCATTCCATATACTGTTTCCAAACCACTTTCACAGTGTTATAGCAGCTTGGTGTAAATCCGGCCTTGGTTGTCGTGCTGTCTTGAGATCGATAAGGGTAATACCATTAAGGCCAAATCAGAAGTTCAAAAATTTGAACTTTCAGCTTGGTATTAAAGGCAATTTGGATGTGTGGGGCTGAAGCACCCAAAAGGTTTCCAAGGCTTATCGTGTGGCTAGTTGATATTAGGGGTGTGATCCGCTCCGATTAGGAGCGTAGAAGCAGTAGCGGATTGGCCTGCTCCGCCTTACCCAGAGGCGGAGTAGGAGCGGACCGCAGACCCCTAGAAGCAAGGCGAAGAGAAGCGGCCATTTTTCAGAGCTCCTAGTTCAGGCGGAGCGCTCCGGTCGCCATCTTGAAAACATTTCGCCATAGGATTGCATTGCGGCAAATAATCACGCATAACTACGTTCTTTTTGAAGCTATCGTTCTGGAAATTCTTGTGCTCAGAGAGTCGTGGATGGGGGTCATTTTGAGACCACTCTCACCTCTCTGCGTTGTGCGGGTCGCGTGCTATATTTTTTTGAAAATCGGGTCAACTGCGCGGCTCAAACGGCGTTTTCGGCTTTTCGCCCATAGGATTGCATTGAGGGAAAGAATCGGGGATAACTGGGGGGGGATTTAAGCTATCGTTCTGAAAATTCTTGTGCACAGAGAGTCGTGGATGGGGGTCATTTTGAGACTACTCTCAACTTTCTGCGTCCTGTGGTTCTTGTGCAATATTTTTTAAAAAATCGGGGTTTGGGGTTTTTTGTTTTTTTTTGGAAGCGATGACAGGCACATTCAACTCCCAATCCTGATGAGAATTGATCTCCTCAGAAAGCATCATCCTCCAATCCCAGCGTTGGAGGGGGGACTAAGGCAGACCCACCCTGAGAACTTTCTGTTTTGTGTCTCTTTGTGGGTTGGCGTTCGTGGAGGGAACACTTAGTTAGTTAGTGCTCCTGCTTTGGACTTTGGAGATAGATTAGGATAGATTTAGTTTGGCGCGTGTGTGTGTGTTTGTTTGCTTCTTTCTGACTTATAGCTTAGTTTGCCCTGTGTTTTTCCCTTACTTTGATTTAATATAAACTTTATTTTTAAATTTTGGAGTGTGTGTTTGGTGGGTTGGGTTGGTTGCCCCCCCCTTCCCTCTATTAAAGCCTGACTGTTCTGCTTTTGTGAAAGCTTTCTTTTGAAAGCATACACACACTTCTTGTCCCATTTCCCTACATTTATTAGTAATATTCTTAAACATATTATTATATTCTTTTACATATTCTTAGTAGTATATATATTAGTATATTCTCATACATATTATTAGTAGTATTAATATTTTATTCTTCTTATACATAGTAGTAGTAGTGTTTGGTTGGTTCTTTTCCCCCCTCCCCTCTCTTAAATCCTGATTGTGTTTCCTTCTATCTTCTATATACCAAAAAATACCAAAAAAAAATTATTCTCTTTTTCTTCTCTGTGTAACTTGGACTGAGTGTGCTACTTTTGTGAAGTGCAACAGGCAGCCACAGATTGAGCATTTTGGGGAAAGCATACACACACTTCTTGTCCCATTTCCCTACATTTATTAGTAATATTCTTAAACATATTATTATATTCTTTTAGATATTCTTAGTAGTATATATATTAGTATATTCTCATACATATTATTAGTAGTATAATATTTTATTCTTCTTATACAGCATACACACTTCTTGTCCCATTTCCCTACATTTAAACATATTATATTCTTCTTATACATATTCTTAGTAGTACCTTATACATATTATTAGTAGTATTAATATTTTATTAGTCATCATGAAAAGAGGGAGCAGGCATGCTGAAAGCAGCAAGGCTCAGGCTGGCACCAGTAAGCAGGCTGCCTCTCCTCCTGTGAAAATCAAACGGGCAACTCCTTGGCTGACTGCTCCAAAACAGAAGCAGGACAAGCAGCAGGCAGAGCCACTCTCTTCTGCAACTTGTGCCCGGCGTTCTCTTTTTGAGGGTGGGAATGGGAAAAGTGCCCCTTTACAAGAGGCAGGTGGCATTAGAGGAGGAGGAGTATCCCCAACACCTTCATTATCCTTTCAGCCCACGAGCCCGCTGATGGACCTAGACGAGGTGGAGGGGGAGGAGGAGGAGGCGGTGGGCCTCCAGGATGTGGGGGCTGAGGAGGAGGAGCAGCAGCAGCAGGCCCGAGGCTCTCTCCCCAGTCTCATCCCACACCCCTGTTTCTGTGGCAACACCAGAGAGCTCAGGCGGGCAATTGGTGGTGTCACCACGGAAACGAAAGACAAGCATCGTGTGGGACCACTTTGAGTTGGGAGCGGATCCCCGCTTTGCTGTCTGTCGCCACTGCAAACTCAGCCTAAGCAGGGGTTCATCGACAGGGCATTATGGAACCAGCAGCATGAAGATGCATCTTCAGAGGCAGCACCAGTCGGTCTTGCTGGGGAAAGAGGCGGGCAAGGCGACTGGTTCCAGGGGAAAGCCGAAGGCTGTTGCTGCTGCTGCTGCTGCTGGCACTGCCACTCTCAGCTCTCCATCTCCCATCCCCACAAGGGTTAGGCAGGCAACCCTGCCGGAAATGGGGTGGGGGAAGTATTGACCCACAAGATGCGTTTTCCAATGCCCACCCAGGGTGCTACTGTGGTGGGGCATCTGCCGGGACTGACTCCTCCCCAATACTAGATCTATGACATGTCACTCTGCCTGCCCTTCTGCTAGCCTGTCCTCCTCGGTGACCGACTCGCTGGGATGGTTTGCGTTTGCAATGTGTGACTAACTGCAGTGCTGGCTTAGAAACCAGCCATCCTGGCCTCACTTCCTTGTGCCCCCAGAAATGCCCGCTGCCTGCCTGCCTGCCTGCCCGCCTGCCCGCCTCCCCCGGGGTGCTGCTGTGGTGGGGCATCTGCCAGGACTGACTCCTCGCCTGCTCTGCCTGCCTCTCTGCCCGCCTGGTGCCTGGGAGATGAGCTTTGCGGTTCGTGCCCAGCACCCTCCGGCACGCTTGCTCCCAGTCCTCCTCCTCTGTGCCCCTCAAGGCGTAACTGCTGGCTTAGAAAGAAACAACCAGCCATCTTTGCCTCACTTTGCGCCCGCTTATGGGTTGGTTTGCTATGCGTTAGTGCTCAAGCCATCCTTGCGGCACTACAATGCATGCTGCCTGCCTGCTTTCCCTCCCTTCTCCCCTTCCCGCCTTGCAGGGATGGTGTATGTGTCTTGCTTTGACTCAGGGGAGAAGTCCTTCCTGCGCTCACTTAGACTTTATCAAGTTCAATAATCCCTTTTTCAAATGTGCAAGAAGATTTAGGGTTATCTCGTGGCATGTTGGGATTGCCTTGGAACTGGCCCCATTGAGCTGTCTGCAATTGCAACTTTAAATCCCTGACATACTGGAGTGCCCGATTTTCAAAAATTCCCCAAAAATCAGGGGATGATGGGATTGCCTTGAAACTTGGTGTCCATGGGGACGCATGGGTAAGCTGTCATGGGACCAAGGGATAGGTTTCTAACGTGCAAATTGACGTAGTTGTAGAATAGGACTTGATTTGGGGTGAGTTAAAAAGTTTAAGCCGCGCCAAAAATCAGGGGATGATGGGATTGCCTTGAGTGTGGGCGTCCCTGTGGACACATGGATAAGCTGTCCTGGTGCCAAGTTTGAGGTTTCTAACATGCAAATTGACGGAGCTATCCCAAGGGGTCTGAATGGGGTGCCCAATTTTCAAAAATTCCCCAAAAATCAGGGGATGATGGGATTGGCTTGAAACTTGGCATCCATGTGGACACGTGGATAAGCTATCATGGTGCTGAGTTTGAGGTTTCTAACATGCAAATTGACGTAGTTGTAGAATGGGACAATTTGGGGTGAGTTAAGCCGCGCCAAAATTCAGGGGATGATTGGACTGCCATGAGTCTGGGCGTCCATGTGGACACATGGATAAGCTGCCCTGGTGCTGAGTTTGAGGTTTCTAACATGCACATTGACGGAGCTATCCCAAGGGGTCTGAATGGGGTGCCCGATTTTCAAAAATTCCCCAAAAATCAGGGGATGATGGGATTGCCTTGAAACTTGGCGTCCATGCGGACACATGGATAAGCTATCATGGTGCCAAGTTTGAGGTTTCTAACGTGCAAATTGACGGAGCTATCGAAAGGGGTGTGATGGGTGGTGCGTTAGAGGTTAGAGCCGCGCCAAAAATCAGGGGATGATGGGACTGCCTTGAGTCTGGGCGTCCATGTGGACACATGGATAAGCTGCTCTGGTGCTGAGTTTGAGGTTTCTAACATGCAAATTGACGGAGCTATCCCAAGGGTTCTGAATGGGGTGCCTGATTTTCAAAAATTCGCCAAAAATCAGGGGATAATGGGATTGCCTTGAAACTTGGCGTGCATGTGTATACGCCCATGAGGTGTCATGGTGCCAAACGTGAGGTTTCTAACTTGAACCAAAAAAAAGTTGTATACTTTTTTAGCTTTCAATGCAACCCTATGGGGGGGAAAACGGAGCTCCGAGCGGAGCAGAGCGGAAGTGGGCGGAGTGGGGGCGGGGCGGAGCGGCCCACTCCGAAAAATGGCGGATCTGCAAGTGAAGCGGAGCGGGGGGTCCGTGCACACCCCTAATTATTATTATTTTACACTTTGGGGAAATTGTTGTTCTGAGAATTAGACCTATATACCAGGGCCTGCCTCTCTCTCTCTCTCTCTCTCTCTCTCTCTCTCTCTCTCTCTCTCTCTCTCTCTCCCCCTCTGTATGTATGTGTGTATATATATATATATATATATATATATATATATATATATATATAATTTTATTTATTTATTTTATTTATTTAAAACATTTCTTGGCCAACTTTCAGGGCAAAGCCCTTATAAGGCAGCTTACAATAAAATACATAAATTATTAAAAGCAATACAATGCTAAAACTATTTAAAGCAATAAAACATCAATTAAAACAATAAAACCAGCAAGAACAACAATAGCAGCAATAATAACAAAAACAGCAATAACAATACTCATCATGTGAAGGCCATGGTAAAATAAAATGTTTTTAAGGTCTTCTTGAAAGCCTGCAAGGCAGGTGCTTGGTGGACCTCCGATGGAAGTTTGTTCCAGAGATTTGGGGCCACCACAGAGAAGGCCCTCTCCCTTGAGGACACCCACCTAATTGCCCTCACAGGTGGGCAAATGAGAGGGACCTCTCTTTCTGAACTTAAAGTGTGGGCAGGCTGATATGGGTGAAGGCAGTCCTGTTTTAGCAGTTTGGATAAGTGGGTACCTTGGCTCTGAACCTAAATAGATATTGCACTTTGGTTCATAACAGGGGTGGAGCCTTGTCTGAGTTTCTGAGTCCTCAATGATCCACTGACAAAAACGTAGGTTTCTTCCCTGCCCTCCAAACACTCACAGAACCCTGCGTATTCAGTCCCTCCCAAACACAATGGGCCGATTTGGGCTTGCAGAGGCAATTGCTGCCATAAACATGAAAGATCAATCAAAGCCAGCTATTTCTGCTGAGACAGGAAGCTGACGCAGCACCTTCCTGCCGTCACTTGTGAAATGGGCTGAGTGACACATTTACAAGGCCAGGAGCCTTCCGGTCACCCAGCCGTGCTGAGGTATTACTGTAAAGCTGCCCAGCTCGCATGGATGAAAAAGCGATTCACCTTCACCACCACCACTGCCTGACATATGTTTACTTTATCTTGCTGTTCCTTTCTCTTGCCATGTCCTCTGTGTCAACAGTGATCGACACCCCTCCAAAATGGGGGTCAGAGAGAGGCCAGCTGGATTAATCACTGGAGGAAGGAGGCAATGTGTGTTCGTCACTAAAATTTGCTTTCTAGGTCTCGCGCCTTCCCAGGGGAGGCTGGTGGCTCCGACGTCAGTGGGGCAGTGAATCTGCTCTGGGTTTCAGTTAGAACCAGTCAGAACTCTCAATGAGCTATCCAAGGTCCTAAACCCATTTTGGAGCTTCTTTTCAACATCTTGAATTGCTCCTTTAGAGTTTTTGTCTGGTTCTGACTAAAACCCAGAATGGAAACAAAACCAGAGCCTCCAGCATCCACCACTCTCCTTCTTCTAGAGCAGGAGCAGACTAGAGCTCCAAAATGGCGAGGCACCCTGAAGCTTCGGAGCCAATTGGCTTCGGCTTCGGGGTGCCTGTGGCTTTGCCGAACTGCCTCAGCTCACTCCATTCATGCCTTGAATTTGCATAAATGGGGCCTTTACAGCCTACATTTTCACAACTTCAGAAATATGCAAATATTGAGAAATATTCCGGAACTACCATTGTTGTGCACTTGTCAAACAAATTATGAATTATGATGGGAACAGTTTTCCCACCACTCTACCTATTACCTTCTACATGGTGATGTGCAAATCAGCAAATCATGAGCTTGTTCCAACTGGAGTCCATATCAGATTGCAAACTGCTTTTCTCTCTCTCTCTCTCATTGCATGGAAATCCATGTGCATTTCTGTGTGTGTGTTTCCAAAGGCTTGCATCAATTGTGCACATTTTAAAACATACTCATTATGTATGGACTTTAAGTGCAGATTGTATCCATGGCCATGTTTGATCCAGAAGGTGTGAACAGGGTAAAATCCTGATCAAAATGAACTGAAGAGAGACTGAAACAACTGGGCATGTTTAGCCTGGAGAAGAGAAGATTGAGGGGAGACATGATAGCACTCTTCAAATACTTGAAAGGTTGTCACACAGAGGAGGGCCAGGATCTCGTCTCGATCCTCCCAGAGTGCAGGACACGGAATAACGGTCTCAAGTTACAGGAAGCCAGATTCCAGCTGGACATCAGGAAAAACTTCCTGACTGTTAGAGCAGTATCACAATGGAACCAGTTACCTAGGGAGGTTGTGGGCTCTCCCACACTAGAGGCATTCAAGAGGCAGCTGGGCAGCCATCTGTCAGGGATGCTTTGGGGTGGATTCCTGCATTGGGCAGGGCATTGGACTGGATGGCCTTGTGGACCCCTTCCAACTCTGCTATTCTATGATTCTATGATTCTATGAAACAAATTGCTCATACATCCCTCCTTCTACAGAGACCATTTGATGTAAATGACGTAATGTATATCTCCATCAAAAGAGGGAGATCACTTAAAATTGTTAAGTCTAGGCGAGGGAGGCGTAAGACAATGAAGTCCAGAGTCTAAAATTATCTAAGTGAATCACTTCTCTTGAAAAATTCACAAATATTTACAGACTCTTTACCAAATATTCAGAAACTGAATTAGGTTTTCAATGACATCAAATTTTAGTTAGATATTTGAAAGTTCTGGCATGACTTTTTGTATTTGCTAGTATTTTATTAGAGGTATGCAACAGTAGAATTCCACCTAAAGCAAAATCCAAAGTAAATGTGTGGGTTGGTACTCCTTACATGAAATATATGAAGGATTTCAAGGAAAGCAAAACACTGTTTGGGAAGAGCAGTAATGAAATTCCTCAGTTTTAGTCTGGTTCCAAAAAACCCTCACATGTCAATAGTTTTTATCTATTGCAAAATCCTAAATGGATTTGGAGGGTTTTTTGTGAGGACGAATATCTGAAATATACCAAAGGATGACAAAAAGAAATCCAATAGGACTAGAGACGTTTCTTTGGAGGGAGGGTGTGTTCATGTATACATAGTCTAAATAGCTCAATCCAGTCAACTTCTCCTATGAAGTAATGTAAGGCTGAGATTCCTGAATGGTGGTGATGAGGAAGGCAGATCAGCTGGCGGTTGGCTCAAATGAAGGGTTATGTCTTGGTAAGAGAAGTGTCAGTGACACAGTGAGACTTGATAGTCACTGCTCCATCTTGCCCAGGGCCATGTGCTCTCTGCCAAATGAATCCCACTCTTCCAATCTCAACATATCTCTAAAGTGCAAGTGAGTGCAGCAGATGGAACCAGAGATCATTAACTTGTTTTGACAAAGTGGCATTAGCCAAGGCCCAAGGCTGAAGCTTTAGGAAGAGATGTCCTCTATTGACTATGATGATCCATGACACAGAGAGTAGCTGATGCTTAGCAGCTATGGGAGGATTTGCTGAGGATGCTGCCCCAGGACGTATTTGAAGGTTGGAGTAGAAATATTGATGGGAGAGATACAAAAGAGGGCAGGGTGGATTTATTTATTTATTTACTGCACTTATATACTGCTCCCATAGCCAGGGCTCTCTGGGAGGTTTACAGAAATTCTAAAATTAAGATTAAAAACGAGTATACAAAATTTAAAATTCTAAAACACAGAACATACACACATAAAGCATTAAAAACCGTTAAAACTAAACATGTGGGTGATTAAGATGTGCCTCTATATGCCTGGGCAAAGAGTCTTAACCTGTCGCCGGAAAGATAGCAGCGTTGGTGCCAGGCGAGCCTCTTCAGGGATATCATTCCATAGTCTGGGGTCCACGACCGAAAAGGCCCTTTCCCTCGGATGGATGTAATAGCAAAAATATTTGCTTCATGGGGTGGGGGGACCCTTTCAAATTTCCAGAAAACATAATGTTTCGGAAGTATACAAGGTACACTTGGACAAACTAAAAGAAGTCCTCTTCGCTCTGGGTCATGGGCTGCAGTCTCAGGTGTGTTGGGAGCTGAGGACCAACAACTGTGGGACAATGTCAGTAATGAAAACCTAAGAGTAAATCAGGATCAGTGGAATCATAGAGTTAGGAAACTAGGGATGAATAAAAACATTGAGGCCTTAGCTAGACCTAAGGTTTATCCCTGGGTCGTCCCGGGGTCATCCCTGCCTGCTCCTCGGATATCCTGAGTGCCTTTTACATGAACAGGGATGACCCCGGGATAAACTTTAGGTCTAGCTAAGACCTGAGTTTTTGTTAAGAATTCACCAGAATTCACACAATTTTCCTTATTCAAGACAAATAGGGTTAAAGATTTGTGTTGTTTTTTAAAAAATGAATGTAGGAGAAACTTAAATTAACTGATGTGTCCATCCAGGCTCAGGGATTTGAGGGCTTACTTCTTACCAGTCTGGATTTGAATCCCTGAGTACTATTCAACCATGTGAGTGCTGAAATTGGGGTGCCGCCTCTTTAAGAGGATTCTCATCTTTAACAGTTCTATGGCAGGCAGGCACATCACAGTCCTCTTCAGGCCAGGCATAGCTGTATCTACTGAATTTTGCCACTGCGGTTGGGTAAGAATTTCAGTTCAGTTCATTTTTTAAAGTAAGATTTACCAAAAATCACAAAGTCCTTTATATACAGGAGAGAAAGAACTTGAGATGATGATGATGATGATGATGATGATGATGATGATGATGAAAAAACACACATCCCTAATAGGAATACACTATAGCACAGGATGACTTTGTTACTCAAGCATGGTCACCTCCTTCTTATTCTCTTTCCTATCCTGGAGGGTCCATTGGGGATGGGTGAACAAATGATTGTTGTGATCATCAAGTTTCATTCTATAAAACTGATTGGTGGGATATTCAGAGCAGAGAAAAGACAGTACATTTTCACCTGGCACGCCAATTTGGATGGCTTTAAAATGGGATTGGACAAATTCCTGGAGGAACAGCTGCTAGTCTTGAAGGCTATAAACTACCTCCAGTATCAAAGGCACTATGCCTATGTACACCAGTTGCTGGGAAACATGGGTAGGTGGGTGCTGTTGCACTCATGTCCTGCTTATAGGCTTTTCCGTAGGCAGCTGATTGGCCATCGTGTGAACAGAATGCTGGACTACATGGACTCTTGGGCCATAGCTAAACCTCAGGTTTATCCCTGGATTGTCCAGGGGTCAAACCTGTTCATCTAGGTGACACACAGGGGATCCAGTGCTCAGGCAGGGGCGAACCCTGGATGATCCCAGGATAAACCTTAGGTCTAGCTGTGGCCTTGGTCTGATCCACCAAGGTTCTTATGTTCTCCAAAGATCACCTCACATTGCTTCCCATGTTCAATTGTGCTCTGTTTGTTTGTTTATTTGTTTCACTCAAATGGGGAAAATGCACATCTTTTAAAAGAATGCACCCAAATGTTCCCTATTGCCCCATAGAGAAAAGCATAAAAATGCACATCTGGGGCAAAGATTTTCAGAAAGCATGCACCCCTGCTTGTGGTCATATTTGGGATTGTAAATGGGATATGTTGACATGATTTAAGAACACAATTCCTAGGACCCAGTGGCCAGACTACATGAGTGAAGTCAGTCCAGAGGCTGAGGATACTACATAGTGGCTGTGGCAGGGATTTGTGGTACAAATCAAGTAAACAAGTGACTATGTTGACAAGGAACAACAGGTGTGACAGGTTCTGGGTTGGCTGTGAGACTTGGTAACTGCCCTAGATGCCTCCAGCTCCATCCTATTCCTTCAATCCCTATGATTTTCCCCCCATATACCTTTCAAACAGAGCCTGTATTTCCACCCTGTTTGCCTCTGCTGGTGTTTAACAACCTTTTCTCCCTCCTGGCTACTTTGCTGATCTCATTACTGGTTCTCTCTTTGGCAGATCAACAGCAGCAACATACGTGTGCACACACAGACGTAAACACCAGAAGTAAACCCACAAAACCCCTGGGCTGTGGAAATCGCAGCACTATCAGAGCAGGAACATCACAGCAAAAATCCCTTGGCTGTGGGCGGTGGCTGGCTGGAAGATTTGATTTTCCACTAGGGTTGCTATAACAAGCAAGCACACCGTCAGGGTGTATGAAGACAAGGGACGTTAAGCTGAATTGGTAAGATAGCTCTGAGAGGGAGTGACAGGGAAACAAGACCTGATAATCAAGTGAGCAACTGGTGGGGCTAGGAATGAATCCTGCTCGAAAGCCCGGAGAGTTGCTGCCTGTCCGTGTGGACAATGCTGGGCTAAATGGTCTGACTCAGTACAAGGCAACTGCCTAGGTTTCTATGTCCCTATAGTTAATTCCCACTGTTCAGGCTTGATACCCAACTTCCAAACCAACCATAAAAAATGGTGGAGCAGAACATGTGAAATTGCCTTATACTGACTCAGCTACTTCAGTATTGTCTCCTCTGACTGGCAGTAGCACTCCACGGTGTCATGACCTGGGTTATCATCACAAACTTTGACATTGACCAGAGGGAGAATGTCAAAGTAAGTAACCCAGGTCTGGGTCTTAACAATGCGCCTGAGGTGAGCAACAAGGATCCATCTAAACCCAAAATGTCCAGACAAGATCCTCAAGACACAATCCCCAAGTTAGTCCACATGGAGGATCCAGCATCCCCACCTCCAAGATCCTCATATGCCAGATGATGACCATGGCTGGCAATGATCCTGGCAAGAGACAATAGATGGTGTTCATATGGTGAAGATAGCAGATAGAGAGATTTCTTTCCTCCCTTCTCCCATAATCTAGGGTAATCCAATAAAGCTGAGTGGTGTTGATGAGAATGCTACATTCTCAGGCCAGCATGCTATGGTGGACAGCTCCTAGCAAATTGGGGTGACCTATGATTCTTCTGAGTACTCCTCGCAGTGATTCTGGGCCTTGGCAGAAGGACACATGAGAAAAAGCATTGTAATATAAAGTTGCTAAGCATTTTTCTCATTGCCATGACTTACAGAGAGATATAAACCAGAAGTACGGATGTGGAAGGAATCTCACCAGGGGGTGGATCTCACCGAGCTTTTATCAGCTCAGCCCCCTGGACTTTGGCTTGTTTTCCCATGAGCTGGCCCAACTAGTTCTCCATTAAATCCAGCCGGCTTGTAGAATTTCAGCTGTAATATGGATAAATTATACAAATTGAACTGGAAATGTGTGTCCTACATTTACACACATTTCTATTTAGGTAAATTAAAAAAGATGGGGAAAGCTCCTGGATTTCAGGAAAAGCCCTGTGGCTTGGCCCACAAATGAGAGCTCAGTCCTCGCCGTGGGTCCATTAAGCCCCCAAAGGGTTACATTCCACAGTGATGGACATCCCTAGCTAGAAAGTCTTTGCTAATAAAATCCAGTGTTAAAAGTGGAGGTTATGAAAACACACAGGGAACAGAGGAACCTGTTAGCATGTCCTTAAGGTGCCACCAATGTTTAATGAGGCAAGGATTAATTATGTTGCCCATGTGGATCACACAGCCTCACCTTATTCTCACTTCTTGGATGCCAACGTTAGTCATAGCGCAAGAATTAACTTCCTGGCCACACTAAGCCGAGTCTCATTATTGGTCTCACATTTGATGTGCGTACTACATATCACGAGTGATCTTTCAAAAAACAAAACAAAACAAAAAACTTGCCCTTTGCTCTTTCACAGATAGGGAATGAATTTATTTCCCAGGCAAAAATTAATAATAATTGAGATTGTGTTGAGTGTTGAGCTCTGTTGGGGTCGCCGATGCTACATCTTAACAAGAGTCATAAAAGGGACTGACTCCATTATTCGATATGATTAGAGACAAATTGCTGCATAAGCAAGGGAAGAAGGAACCCTGGGTCAATACAGGTGTCCAAAGCAGCTGTCTGGCTTTGCTCATCTCAACCTTATGTAAATTCTCTGGCCAGACCTTCTGAAGGTGGTTCTCTTTGAAGTTCTCTGCGTGGCCTAAGGGAACAGAAATGGACTGAGTTCCAGAGATAATTAATCTGATCATCTCTGGTTTCCTTCTTCTATTTTCTCCATCAACACATCCAAGTTGTTGGTGCCATGCTCTCTCACCATGATTACGTTGCTTTGGGTTCGGGTATTTAAACCTTTAAAACATGAATTTCTTGGGAGATAGACTAGGATTGTTGTTGTTGTTGTTGTTGTTATATTTATTTGTATCCCGCCTTTTGCCCAATACTGGGCCTCAAGGTGTCCTTACAAAGTTTAAAACATACATTGAAAAGGAAAAAAGAAAAAACACGTTTAAAATACACAACAAAATTATAAGTCAATTAACATAGATGGAGAAACAGATTATTCTCCAAAAGGCCTGCTGGAACAAACAAGTTTTTGCCTGCTTCCGAAAGCCCATCAAGGAGGGAGCCAGCCTAGCTTCCCCATGAAGAGAGTTCCAAAGCACTGGATCAGCCACTGAGAAGGCCCTCCCCCATGTTCCCACGAAGCACACCTGTGAAGATGGTGGGGCTGAAAGAAGGGCTTCTCCAGAAGATCTCAAAGCACGGGCAGGCTCATAAGGGAGAATACAGTCTTTCAAATAACCTGGACCCGAGCCATATAGGGTCATAGCCATATCTGTTAAAAATTTAACAGATTTTATCCATGAGAGAGTAAGGGGGGAGTTATGTTTGTTGATGTTCCCCACACTTATTGCATGAATGTCTGCATTGTTTTTGTTTATATACCTCCTCTGCTTCTCCCCTCAGATCAGTAGGGCCTCATCTACACCAAGCATAATATTCCACTATGAAAGTGGTATGGAAGCGGTATATAAAAGGCAGGAGCCACACTACTGCTTTATAGCGGGATTGAAGTGCACTGACAACTGCTGGGGCCCATGGGCACATACCTTATACCGCTTCCATAGTGCTATATCCTGCTTGGTGTGGCTCCTGCCTTTTATATACCACTTTCATAGTGCAATATCCTGATTGGTGTAGCTGAGGCCTTGGTCTCCCACATTCCTAACTGATGAAATCCAATCCCCTTCCACCCTTGACCCAGAGCCACTCATTACTCTAACTGGCAGATACCAACCTCTCCTTTGCCAATATTTACCCATCCAGGAGATCTTCTCCTTAACATTAGTATTATGTCCTCCTAGCACCCCCACACCCCCATGTAGACTTACTATAGACATAGTTCGCTAAATTGGTTTGTTGTAGGAATGTCATGGGAGTCTGAAGAGGGTGAACCACACACACACACACACACACACACACACACACACACACTGGACCTCTTGGACCCTGTTCACCAAGCCTCCACACTTATCCAACCCCATTCATCAAGCCGTGTCATCATCTGCCAGAGGCCGTCCAACCCATCAGTGAGCCACCATTTTGCATAGAAAGGGACCATTTATGCAACATTATAGTTATGGAAAAACCTAAGCTGCCATTTTTATGCAAAATGGCAGCTTCCTGAGGGGTTGGGTGGTTCCCAAGTGCTCACTAGGCACCCAGGGACCTCACAGCATCTCAGCCAGGGCCGACCGGCAAGGGCCAACTGGTGCTGTGGATGGAGATGAGTCTTTCCAGCCCAAATTTGTTGAATACATAATCCCCCCCTCTCTTTCCCCCCCTCTCCCCTCACCCACTCTCTCTTTCTCTCTCAAAGATAGTGTGGTACTTTCCCCTCTTGATCACACTAAACCTCAGATGTCTGTATGTGCCTTGGGTAACAATATGAAAATCAGCAAAGTTCAAGCTCATTTGGTTTCTCAAAGTTCTACCTTGATGCTCAGTCTGATTCATGTCCATGTCAGATTGCAAGGCATTTTCTTTCTTCTTCTTCTTTTTTCACATAAAAATCACAAAGCACTCAGGTGCATTCTTGGCATGTATTTGGGTGTGCATTCAAAACTGCACAATCTCCTCCCAATGATTAAAGCAAATTCTTCTGCACTTTTTAAAAAAGGTATTATTATTATTATATTTATTTGTATCCTGCCTTTTGCCCAATGCTGGGCCTCAAGGTGGCCTTACAAAGTTTAAAACATACATTGGGGGGGGGGGGGAGAACATAGTTTAAAATACACAAAAAAGTTATAAGACATTAACGTAGATGGAGGGCCAGATTATTCTCCAAAGGCCTGCTGGTATGCATTCTTTATGTGCGTATTCTAATCACTGTATTGTTCAAACACATTTTCCCCTCATTTTCACATTTAGCTAGTGTGAACAGGATGAATTCTGGTTGTAAACAAACTGAAACAAATTTCTCAGACGTTCCTAACCCTGGATCACTCAATATGGCTTCTCTGTAAACAGTATTCCATTCATTTCAATGGATATCTATGGATAATAGTCTTATGAATTTTGGATTTATGAGATTTGGATTTGGCCAACATTTTTGTCATCTGATTCCGCTTATTTATGCAGCACCAGTTGCTAGGAGTCTGATAAATGGCATAGTGTCATCTATAATAATCCTACAAAGAGGCATTAGACAACGATGTCCATTGACATTATTACTTTCTAATTTATGTATTGAAATCATGGTTCAACAGGTGAGACAAGAATGTAGAACAATGCTATATGCGGACAATTCTGTGCTTTTGTTGCAAGACCCTATAAGACCAGCTATTATTCTCAAAAGCAAATTAGGCCACAGCTAGACCTAAGGTTTTTCCTGGGATCCTCCAGGGTTCACCCCTGCCTGAGCGCTGGATCCCCAGTGTGTCACCTAGATGAACAGGCTTGACCCTTGGACGATCCAGGGATAAACCTTAGGTCTACCTATGGCCTTAGATAGTTTGGTAATGTATAAAGTGAACTTAGGAAATTCTCCTTCAGTTTCACTTTCGATGGAACTTGGTGGCAGCGGTGCTAATGGCTGTCTCCATCTGGACGTGCCGTACCCAAGCAAACTTGTCTTGTGCATTGCTACAGAGCGTTAAATCAAATATTTCCTTCTCTCATGCAAGACCTGCCTTCAGCCTGATTACTTATTGCTTAGCAAGTACATTAGTGTAAATCATGAGGCATGTTTCAATTATCTAATAGAAGAATTATCGATCCTCACTCTCATTCCAGTTGTTCAAATGTTCCAGTAGGAGGAATAATATTTGTATATGCTGTACCACT
This sequence comes from Elgaria multicarinata webbii, assembly GCF_023053635.1. Lineage (NCBI taxonomy): Eukaryota > Metazoa > Chordata > Lepidosauria > Squamata > Anguidae > Elgaria > Elgaria multicarinata. Next base: position 5,752,131 of record NC_086183.1, read on the forward strand.
GAAATATAGTGCTATGTTTCAATTAATGTTGCACTTGGAAAGTACAGGTGTTCCATTTCACCATTTGAAGAGCTGTAGCCAAAATACGTATAGGGGTCAGATGAAGTTCAGAGCCTGGAGTCAGCTCTGGAAATAGCTGTTTTCTGTTTTAGAAAGATGTGGACTTATGGTGTATTGGTGACCTATCTGCCAGACCCATTTCTTGTGCAGCTGAGGATGGGGTGAGGCACTTATTGCACATGCATTGAATGTAATGTGTGAACACCCTAATGTTTAATATCACATTTCATCTAATAAGGGATATGGTTGTATTTACTATGGAAGAGCTGCAAGTCAAAAGCATTCAGCAACATTTATTACCCTAAGAATGTAAGAAGAACGTTGATGGGTCATACTAAAAGTTTATCTAATCCAGCATCTTCTTCTGCTTCCCCTGCAGCCTACTAGGTACATCTAGGGGTGAGCATATTACCCCAACATTAAAGTCACTCCACTGGCTGCCAAATAGTTTCTGGGTGAAGTACACAGTGTTGGTCATTACCTTTAAAAAACTACATGGTTCGGGTCCAGGTTACCTTTGGGATTGCTTTCTCCCATACAGTCTGCCCGGCACACTCAGGTCCTCTGGGGAGAACTTACTTCAGTCAGCCAAAACTAGGCTGACACAACTGTTACCCAGAGGACCTTTTCTTCTGTCATCCCCAGACTGTGGAATGGCCTGCTGGAGGAGATTCGTCAACTTAACTCTCTCTCTCTCTCTCTCTCTCTCTCTCTCTCTCTCTCTCTCTCTTGGAGTTTAAGCCAGCTATAAAGACTAGCCTCTGGCAGGCCTACCCAGATGAATTTTAAACCAAGAATTTTAACGTGTCTTGATTGTTATTTTGATATTGTATTGGTTTTATATGCTTTTTAAATTAATTTTATGTATTTGATTTATATTGTATTGTTGCACTAACGTTGTTCCCTGCCTCAATCCAAAGGGAGAGGCAATTATTATTATTATTATTATTATTATTCCCTGAACATGAAGGTTCTATCTAGATATCTTGGCTAATAGCTAGAAATGGACAGGCTTTCCAAAGCTCATCCCATATTGACTAGTATATGAGCTGTTTTCCTCTAATAATAATAGGGTGACCATATTAAAAGGAGGACAGGGCTCCTGTATCTTTAAAGTTGTATAGAAAAGGGAATTTCAGCAAGTGTCATTTGAATGCATGTAGCACCTGGTGAAATTTCATCATCATCATAACAGTTACAACTGCAGGAGCCCTGCCCTCTTGAACAGGTACAAAAGGGAGGAGGGCTCCTGCAGCTTTAACTATTGTGATGAAGAGGGAATTTCACCAGATGTGGCATGTATACAAATGACGCCTGCTGAAAATCCCTTTTCTTTACAACTGCTAAAGATACAGGAGCCCTGTCCTCCTTTTCATAGGGTCACCCTAAATAATAATAATAATAATAATAATAATAATAATAATAATACATCAGAAGATAATACATTAACATAGATGGAGGGCCAGATTATTCTCCAAAGGCCTGCTGGAACAAAAAAGTGCCTTAATGACCCCAAGTACCTTAATGGGTATCATGGGGAATGAGAGTATAGCTGAGAGAAACTTTCAAAATTCCAGTAATATGATTTATTTGATGTATTTCAAAGATGTATCTACCACCCTTCTGCAGAGCCTCTGGGGGTGGTTTACAAGAGCAAGATAAAACGCCCACAGAAAACATAACGCCATAAAGAAAAATATATTTAAAAGCAAGGGAAATTGAAAAAGAAGTCTTTAGCTTGTTTCCAAAAGAATGTTAGTGCCAGGTGAGCCCCTTTGGGGTGGAGATTTCAACTAAGGAGGTACCATCGCTGAGGAAGACTTGCTGTCCTGGTGGCCTCCTGCCTTACCTCCAATGGCCAAGGCACCTGGAAGAGAACCTGTGAAGGTGATATCTGCACAGCCAGGCAGGCAGAGACTGAAACAACTGGGCACGTTTAGCCTGGAGACGAGAAGATTGAGGGGAGACATGATAGCGCTCTTCAAATACTTAAAAGGTTGTCACACAGAGGAGGGCCAGGGTCTCTTCTCGATCCTCCCAGAGTGCAGGACACGGAATAACGGGCTCAAGTGACAGGAAGTCAGATTCCGGCTGGACATCAGGAAAAACTTCCTGACTGTTAGAGCAGTACGACAATGGAACCAGTTACCTAGGGAGGTTGTGGGCTCTCCCACACTAGAGGCCTTCAAGAGGCAGCTGGACAAGCATCTGTCAGGGATGCTTTAGGGTGGATTCCTGCATTGAGCAGGGGTTGGACTCGATGGCCGTTTAGGCCCCTTCCAACTCTACTATTCTATGATTCTATGATTCTAAGTAATCTAGGGGCTTAGTTCACTCCCATCTTCTCTACCAACCCTTGTCACCATTACATCAGCTCACCATATGCCAGCTCATCAGTCATACAACACACTCCTCCTTCCCTTCTCTGACTTTAGCTTGGTAACAGGTCAGGAGCCATAGTAGAAACATGTGATGAGAGGAAAGGATGGAGTTATTTTCTTCCTTTCCGGCTAGATCTACACTACTCTTTTATAGCATTACTGAAGTGCACTGATAAGTGTTAGGGCATGATCCACATTCCATATACTGTTTTCATAGTTTTATATTCTGCTTTTTGTTCCACATTCATAATGATTTGACACAAAGTGTAGTTCTGGCCATCTTTCAGAAGTACTGAACAAGGGGTGAGGGGTACCATGGGAAAAATACATCTCCCCTGGGAGGACTATATATCCTATGGGAGAAATCTTTCTCTGTCCAGCTATCTCTCTCGACACCAGTATCTGGATAGGTAATGATCAGGAAGCTTGAAGGTCATATGATTTCAGAGGAAAGAAAGGGGGCATTTTATTAGAACTTGGGACTTAATTGCCCTCCAGTACATTTTCAGTTTTTCAACACATCACCTCACCAGCTGCAGTAGGTGAACTGGAAGGCAGGCTGTGCTTGGCAGGGTCCCTCATTGATTATTTATTTATTTATTTATTTATTGCATTTCTATACCACCCAATAGCCAAAGCTCTTTGGGCAGTTTACAAAATTAAGACAATTCAAAACAAAACAATAGTATAAAACCATAATATAAAATACAATATAAAAGCACAACCAAGATAAAAACAGCAGCAATGCAAAAATACAAATTTAAAATACAAATTTAAAACAGCAAGGTTAAAATTAATTGATAGTTAAAATACTGGGAGAATAATAAGGTCTTCACCTGGCATCTAAAAGAATATAATGTAGGTGCCAGGCACACTCACTATCACTAACGTATTGTGTCAATGACGCAAATGCATCCATGTCCCCCAACCTAGGAATTTAACTCCTGGAGGCAAGGAGGGGGCAGGGCGCTGAAAATCAAAGGGTAGCAACTACACAGTACGCCTGTGCATCATTCTATTTTTTTATTTTAATTTTTTTTGTTATCATTCTTTCGTCCGGAATCACTTTGAGAGAAAAAGAAATATAATGACAAGACAGGAGCAAGTGATTCCACAGGGCAGGTTCCAGGAAATAAGAAAAGTTGGAGCATATTTTAAATTTGGGTGTTTAAATTGTTGTTATGATTTTAAGGTTGCTTTTAAGTTTTTGCAATGAGTAGTATCCACTGTCAGCCCTACATAGAGTAGACACATTGAAATGAATGGAACTAAAGTTAGTTGTGACTAATTTAAGTCTCATTCATTTCAAAGTGTCTGGTCTATGTAGGACTAATGGTGGATACATGAGGTTTTTTTTTTTAGTGTTTTGAATGTTTGTTGTCAAAACCTTGATTGGCTTTTCAAGAAAAATGGTATACAAACATTTTTAATACATAAATAATGGCATTGCTCATCTATTAGGGCAGTCTTTCTCAATAGAGTGTTCCCCCAGATGCACTATGCTTGCTGGGGATAATGGGAGTTGGAGTCCAACACATCTGGACTGGCACCCAGTTGGGAACGGCAGTGTTAGTGGTATGGAATAGGGAAGAAAGGACTGGAGAACTCTGAGGGAGCAATCCAAGATGCTTTGCACCCTGGATAACTCCGTTAGAGCTTTGCTTCTGATTGCAAACCAAAGTGGATTCGCTCCCCCCACTGACATTGGAGCCACCAGCCTCCACTGGCTGGAGTCAATGACTTTCACATCCCCTCCAGCTCTGTACTCCAATAACCACATCCAAAAGAATCATTTTTTATTTATTTATTGGAATTCATGAGGGTCATAAACGCAAGAGCCAGCCTTCCTTGTCAAAGCTTTGTTTCTTTGTTTTTCACCCCAAGGGACTTTATTTCAAGACTTTCCCTGATGTGAACCCAAACGTACGTTATTCGCCCCATGTTTATGAAAGGAAATCTCTCTCCACCTCTCATTTACTCAATGACAACTATAAATCCACCAAGGCTGAGAAAGACATAAAGGAGGACAGGAATCACATTTTTTACTACCGTGCATGAAACATTTTGTTCCTCTGATTTTCAGCTAAAATTTTACATTCAGTTGGATGTGATGCTACATGTTTCTTAACCATTTGGGGGTACTGGCTGCTGTGGAACCCCAGGACATGGGGCAATGTGAGGCAGTTGCCTCAGGTGACCACAGTTGGGGAGGGCAGGAAATGGCAGCAAGGGGTTGAAGGAAAGAACTGTAAATCGTCCAGGGGTGGATCATTGCCAGGTGCTCATAAATAGGTTCTGGTAAAGGCTGGGGGGGTTGTGAGTAGGGATGTGCTCCGCTTCTAATCGGACCGGCGAATTAGAAGCGGAGCGGGGGGCTTCGCCTGCCCTTAAGGCGGAGGCGAAGAGGATTGGGGGGCCGGCGGAGCGTGGCGAAGAGGATCGAGGTGAAGGCGGATCCTTCGCCTCGATTTGGAGCTCCGCCGGAAAGGTAAGTGGGGTTTACCGGGCCCTGATACTGTCGCTGTCGCCCATGCGGCGACAGCGGCAGGACCCGGTAAACCCACCCTCCTCTCCCTTACCTGCGTCCATCGGCGGTCCGTTGGCTTCTTCAATTGAGCCCGCGGTTCAACCAGGAAGTCTGGGCCGCAGCATGGGCGGCGACGGCAGCAGGGCCCGGTAAACCCCCCACCCTCCTCTCCCAGCCTTACCTGGCGCCACTCCCCTCCACTGCGGAGCTCCAATTCGGAGCCAGAGCTCCGCAGCGAAGAGGAGCGGAGTATGGGCGGAGCGGGCCGATCCGAAATTTTCAGATCGGCCCGCGGGGCGGAGCGGGGGGTCCGTGCACACCCCTAGTTGTGAGCAGGTCCAGGGGGGAGCAGGTGCAGCAATTTGCCAAATGCCTGGAGAAACCAGATGGAGGTGAGGCCATCCGTCCCCTCCAGAGACTCTTAGGAGGAGATTAAAACCTTAAAACTTCCAGCCAAACTCTGAGACCTGGCAAGTGCATGCTGGCTCTGCATTTATGGGCCCAACCTCTCGTCATGTTTCAACCTTCAGAGCAACTGTCTCTGCCTCTCCTCCTTTCCATTGCTGGCTGCTGGCTTTGGAGTTGCTCCATTGAATAGTTCTGATCATTCTAATCTGGAGCACTCTAGCAAAACTCAAGAGTCAGCGTCATTGGTAGGAATTAGAGCCAAGTCCCAGGAGTGGGCCCACTGCCAGACTCTGGAGTCTCTAATTCCTACCCCTGCTTCTCCTCACTTTTGCTGCCATTCACCTGCCCTCACCTGTGCCTTGTCCTCTCCCTCTGGGATGAGGCCCAAACTAGGCCCAGAGAGAGAGGCAAGCAAATGAGCAGTGGCTACAGTAGCGAGGTGGTGGGGGTGGTGTGGTCCTACTCAGAGGAGGAGCCCATTGGGAAGTTCTTGCCCAAGCATCCTCCACCCCCAAAATAACCTAGAACCTGTGCTGGGAACTATAAAAGTGAAAGGCCTGTACCCTTCCTGTCAGCTGACAGGCCAGTTTTCCAAACTGAGAGCCATAAGTGGAAACCATTTGCTCATCATGCTTATTATAACAGACAGTTTTTGTCAAGGGTTTGTAGGGGTGGGGTGATATATATATATATATATATATATATATATATATATATATATATATTAGGGTGACAATATGAAAAGGACGGGGCTCCTGTATTTTTAACAGTTGCATAGAAAGGGGAATTTCAGCAGGGGTCATTTGTATATATGGAGAACCTGGTGAAATTCCCTCTTCATCCCAACAGTTAAAATGGCAGGAGCTATACCAGAGTGACCAGATTTAAAAGAGGGCAGGGCTCCTGCAGCTTTAACTGGTGTGATGAAGAGGAAATTTCACCAGGTTCTCCATATATACAAATGACACCTGCTGAAATTCCCTTTTCTATGCAACTGTTAAAGATACAGGAGCCCTGTTCTCCTTTTCATATGGTCACTATATGTGTGTGTGTGTGTACATGTGTGTTCAAACAGCTCATTTCATTCTCCCTAATCCAGCAGAGAATGTGCACAGCAAACTCAGTTGCATCATGATCGCAGTCCTCCTTTCAAAGCTGGGCTCCTAACACTCATTTATTTGGAAGAGAAACAGGAGGGGGGCAACTCTAGCCCCTGCTTGCCATCCCAAACACTAGATCAAGGAATGCCAACTTTGAAGGAAGGACTGTGCATGTACAGCTCCAGCCGATAGATCAAGCCAGGCAATTGCATGTACAGCACCTCTTTGGAGAACAATAGATCCCTGCAGCTGACGGAAGGCAATGGGTAGACCTGGCCTCCTTGCAGCTGATGGAGACAAGAGGGTAGTCCAGGTTTTGAGTGAGGTAAATGGAACAAGTAATGAGACCTTGCCTCCCTGTGGCTGCTGGAAGCTGACAGGTAGACCTGGGCCATAGCTAGACCTAAGGTTTATCCCTGGATCGTCCAGGGGTCAAACCTGTTCATCTAGGTGACACACAGGGGATCCAGTGCTCAGGCAGGGGCGAACCCGGGATAATCCCAGGATAAACCTTAGGTCTAGCTGTGACCCTGGACTCTGTGTGGCTGATAGAAGTAGGCTTACAATGAGTTGATGCAGCTCTACGCAGAAAAGTAGATCAAAGAATGCCAACTTTGAAGGAAGGGCTGTGCATGCATAGCTCCAACCGAGAGATCAAGCCAGGCAATTGCACGTACAGCACCTCTTTGCGGAACCTAGGGATGTATGAGAAATTTGTTTCAGTTCATTTTTGATCAGGATTTGCCCAGTTCACATCTTCAGGATCAAACATGGACTGAAATGCAGTCTGCAGTCTAAGTCCGCACATTTCTGAGCTGCCAGTGTAATATCTGAACCAAGGAGAATACATTCGACAGCGTGCATGCATTTGAAAAAAAAATGTGCATGAAAAAATGCATACTTTTGAGAAATGTACACAAATACACTTTAATCAATGGGAGAATAATGTGTACATTTCAAAGATGCACAGAACTGATGTGTACGTCTGGGGAAATATGCATACAAATACACAGAGTTTTTTGTGCGAAAGAAAAAAGAAAATTTGCAGTCTGGTATGGACTTGAGCTGGAACAAACTTCAAGATGGGATTCGGAGAACTTTAGCAAGCTTAGGGTCTGTTGATGCACACATCCCTAGCAGAACCCAGTTAGGGGGCCATACGTGGGGGAGAGATATTCTCAGTGCTTTCCCCTTATTCTTTGTCTACCACTATGTTTGCCCTGATAAAGTATTTATTTAGTGTTTGACCAAGGGGTGGTGGTGGTGGAGAACTTAGCACCTTGGAAACTGAACAAACCAAGCAAAAAAAAAGAGCACACCTTGATTTATTTAGATTCAAAATCTTTGGTGAGAACGTAAGCTGTTATGTTGCGTGTATCAATGGGACACACAGCCTCGGTAATGCAGCTATGCCAACCCAATGCTTCTCTGATAAGATAGTGTTACCTTGTACCATCTGATGCAGTTGTGTTACCCACAAGGGCGTCTTCGATCTTGTGACCTTGGTGCCTCTTTATGGCAAGCAAAAGAAGAATGTGCTGCAGCAAGCTCAACACCTGGGAAAACCCCAAGTTACAAAACAGAAAAGGAGGGCGTTAAGATGTCAAATCTTCCATCCTCCCTGTCTAGAGAAGCCAAGAAAGTATCACCATAGTATTTATGAGCTATTCAGACTTAAAAATAGCAAAGATTGTACATGGAAATTGGTTAGTGATTGAAGTCAAAGCTATGATGTAATTCTTGTTCACAGGAGCCTCATGGGTGAAGAGGCCTTCTTTTAATTGTAAACTGCCCAGAGGAAAGGAAAGGAAAGGAAAGGAACCTCCCATGCAAGCACTTGAGTCATTGCTGACTCCTAGAGGGACGCCTGCTTTCGCTGACATTTTCTTGGCAGACTTTGTAGCGGGGTGGTTTGCCATGGCCTTCCCCAGTTGTGGTTACCTTTCCCCCAGCTAGCTGGGTACTCATTTTACCAACCTCGGAAGAATGGAAGGCTGAGTCGACCTGAGCCTGCTGCTTAGGGTGACCATATGAAAAGGAGGACAGGGCTCCTGTATCTTTAACAGTTGCATTGAAAAGGGAATTTCAGCAGGTGCTATTTGTATATATGGAGAACCTGGTGAAATTCCCTCTTCATAACAACACTTAAAGCTGCAGGTGCCCTGCCCTCTTTTAAATCTGATCACTCTAGTATAGCTCCTGCAGCTTTAACTGTTGTGATGAAGAGGGAATTTCACCAGGTTCTCCATATATACAAATGACATCTGAAATTCCCTTTTCTATAAACTGTTAAAGATACAGGAGCCCTGTCCTCCTTTTCATATTGTCACCCTACTGCTGCCTGAGAACAAGCTTCCGCTGGGATCAAACTCAGGACTTGGGAAGAGTTTCGGATGCAGTAATTGCCGCTTACCACCATGGCTATTGGGCAGCTTAAAAATGTAATAAAGAATAAGAATAAAATAATAATCAGTAATTCTAGAGATACATTTGCTCTTCTTCCTAAAGCCAGAGGTGATGTTTCATTGGTGATGACTGTTTTTAAATCTGAGAATACACAGGCTGGGCAAAGCAATTGTAGATATGACCAACTTAGCACCAAGTCAATGCATGGGGCTGAATTTGGAATGCAAACTCTGATATTTGCTTTCTCTGTGAACAAGCAGTGCAAACATTTCTGAGTCAGCTGAAGCCATTCCAGGCTGCCAAGGACATAATCTCAGGTGATATTTATGACATCGTTGGCTACACTGGGGAGATGGCATGAGATAGGAAGGTCACCGGTAGGGTGATAATATGAAAAGGAGGACAGGGCTCCTGTATCTTTAACAGTTGCATAGAAAAGGGAATTTCAGCAGGGGTCATTTGTATATATGGAGAACCTGGTGAAATTCCCTCTTCACCACAACAGTTAAAGCTGCAGGCGCTATACTAAAGTGACCAGATTTAAAAGAGGGCAGGGCAGCTGCAGCTTTAACTGTTGTGATGAAGAGGGCGTCCCTGAACATCACTCAGGAATCTCTGGACCTCCCCAATTCATGGTCCATGTAGTCAGTTGTAGGAACCAGAAGCATAAGCTGGAAAAGGGAGTTAGATACAACACACTGAAGGTGACTGAACAAGGGCAAAATATTAGGATTCTAGATAGTGCTAGTATCAAGGGTTTTTCTCCCCCATGTCTTCTCATTTCCCTTATCTCAAATGACCTGGCCCACCCCCTTCCTCTCCATCCTATGGTGACCATAAGAAAAGGAGGACAGGGCACCTATATCTTTAACAGTTGTATGCAAAAGAGAATTTCAGCAGGTGTCATTGGTATGCACACAGTACCTGGTAAAATTCCCTCTTCATTACCACAGTTAAAGCTGCAGGAGCCCTGCCCTCTTTTGTATATAGTCAAGAGGGAAGGGCTCCTGCAGTTTTAACTGTGGTGATGGAGGGGGAATTTCACCAGGTGTTGCATACATAGAAACGACACCTGCTGAAATCCCTTTTTCTACACAACTGATAAAGATACAGGAGCCCTTCCCATATGCTTACCCTACTCCACCCTCACCTTTTTTTAACGGAGCCATGTTTGTCTTCCTACGTTTTCCGAAGTTGCACTTGTTGACATTCCATAGCTGCCTCTTTCCACTACCAGTTAGAATGTTTGTAAATATTATGTGACACCACAGCAATTTGTCCCATGTCAAGTGAAGGAAGGAATTTCTCCCAATCATTTCTCTCTCTCTCCCCCCCCCCCCCACGCACAGACACACATTGCATTGACATCCTTTTGACGCATTGGAAAAACTTGGTAAAGGACCCAAAGAAACAACATAAAAATCAAGAATTTACATCATCTCTATTTCCCCCAAGTGGAATGCGTGAATTTATAGGCTGAGTAAGACAAAGAAGGTCTTCAGTGGAATATTACAACACATATTTCTTGGTGGGAAGCCAACTGGTGTTTCGGCCATTCTAAATTTTTGTATTTTATGGAAGCTAGGGATATAAAACAAGCATGCTAGTTCCTAAAACCAACAATAAGATTGATTTATTTCAAGAAAAAAAGGCCTATTCTCATTGCTGTGTTCATGAACATTTTTCCTTTCTCTCTCTATGAGAATCTTGCTCGTATACTTCTCTTTGTGAGTACTGCTTCATAGATTCCAATTTTATTGTTGAGTGTTAATATTAATGATGTTATCATTTGGTTTGAGCCAATGGAGAGATGTGAGTAGTACCATCTGCATAGAGCAGTATGAAAGGCACAAGCTCTAACATGATCATAAACCAGCCCGCAAGTGAAACAAACCTCTATCGTAAAAACTCTACTGAAATCAAAATGGTGTCAGGAAATGGTAGGGCTAGAAATGGTGTTGTAGTCCTTTCACAGCAGGAGAGTAAGTAAAGGTGTAAATGGCTTCCAGCTCAGATTTTCCAAAAAGACTGACATCTCCCACTGGGCATGGTCTGGCACTTACATTCCACTTAAGAGAGGCCATTTCTGGGTTCCACTGCCTTCTGAGATTAGGCAGGGAACTACAAGAAGCAGGCACCTTTTCTCTACAGAAGGGTGACTGAGCCATGTTTGAGATTGCCAGGATTCCGTGAGCATTGTATTGGCGCTTACATCATGCTCGATTTGCATTTGTGCTTGCTGCTCACTCTGCACAAATGGGAAATTTGTGCAAAGAGAGCAGGAGATATTCACAAATCTCTCCAAACTTTTCCAGAATTTGCACAATTTTTCTCCATAGACTAAGGGCCTTGCTAGACGAGGCCTTTGAGGCCCGGTTTCCCTGCTGTGCGTCCAGATGACGCACAGGGGAATCCGGGGTCAAGCCGTGCTCAGACCTCCCTTAATGCGCCATAAGCGAAGTCGCTTATGGCGCGCCTTTTCCTCAGCCCCGGCCTGAGGCCGGGATTGCGGAACGTCTAGCAAGGTCCGTGGCTTTTTACGGCTACTCGTTTACTCGCGAGTAGCCGGGAAAAGCCACAGACTGGGCACAGTGCTCATTTGAGCGCTGTGCCCATCGGGCCGGGGGGATCCTGAGGGGGGACATAGGGGGGGAAGGCCGGACCGGCAGGAGAGGGGGATGGCGGAGGGCGACACGGGATGGCGGAGGGTGACACAGGATGGCAGAGGGCGACACAGGGGATGGGGACAGTGAGGGAGGGTGGGGAAAGAGTGGGCAGGAGGCATGAGAGGGGATCAGGAGCGATGGGGGGGCTTAATTAAAAAAAAACCACCTACCTTCTCCGGAGTCTTCGGGGCGCACGTGGCCCCTTTAACAACAACAAAAAATGGCCGATGCTACAGGGCTTCCGCAGTCCCTGCGCGTCGGCCGTCTAGGAGGCGGGGCGGCACGCGCTAAAGTTAGCGCGCCATCGCCCCGCCTCCCTGCCGGCTTATCCGGCAGGGTCTAGCAAAGCCCTAAGGTGGGCTGATTCAGTCTATAGAGAAAATTTGCAGAAATCAGAGAACTGAGAACGAGGTGAATGCGAGGAAGCATTCAATAATGTGTTAACTTTTTTGGCACGCACATTCTCACACTCGCATTTTTGGGCTTTGAATGGGGCATGATCACATGTTTTGCAAGCTAGAGCAACCAGCTCCAGCTGAGAGCCCCCTCCCTCCTGCTGCCAACTGTCTCTGCAGAGGCCACCAGTGGGGGAGGAAGCAGCAGCCAGGCACCTCTCCATCATGCCTGGGTCCATGTCCAGCCGAGAGCCCCCGCCCTCCTGCTGCCAACTGTCAACTGTCACTGCTGAACTTTGCAACTAAAATTGTAGTGCCTGAATTTGCTTTCCTTTTCCCCCTCCTCCTCCCTCCCTCCCAATCCCGTTTCCTTTTGTGTCATGTCTTTTAGATTGTAAGCCTGTGGGCAGGGACTGTCAAGAAATACTTTTGTAAGCCACTGTGAGAGCCTTTTTTGGCTGAATGGCGGCATAAAAATACGTAAATAAATAAATAAATAAATAATATGTGAGAGGGAAGTGTGCAATTTATGGAGGCTCCTGAAATTGCACAATTTCCCCTTCCTGTGTTCATAGCAGGGGGAATTGCACCATGTTGGGCACCTCCATAAATTGTGCCATCTCCTCCCGTGGCAAGAGCAGCCTTGAAGGCCCCATTGGCACAAGGGGAAAGGCTGCCATTGATGCAGGAAGGAGATGCATGTGCAATTTCAGCACACGGGTGGGGGGCTGCCGAGCACATGCTGAGCCAAGCTGAGCCTCAGAAGAGGCTCCAAGGCCTGGCAAGCAGGGGTGGGCAGCGGTGGGGTGAGTGCCTATCAAGGCAAGCGCCAGGTGAGTTTGCCCACCCCCAGTCCCTGTTGTATTTTGTCCCCACTTTTGCAATAAGGATGTCACAGGAGTCCGCGTGGGAGGAAGCCCGACAGACTTCTCCGTGCCCACCCTCCCTGACCCCACTTGCCAAGACCCGTTCATGCCTGTAATGTGATCAGCCCTAGCATGTCCCTAGTACAGGGCTTTTCAACATGACGCCCATGGGCATCGGGAAAGGGTATTTATTTCATTCATGTATGTATTTCCCCCATTTTTTAATATACATCCCTAGAGTTGTATGAAATGCATAAAAGTTTCCAGCAATTATACATGGGTGCAACAAAAGTGGGCAAAATATCCAAAAAAGTATCTATGTCTATATAGATACTTTTTGTGAACCGCCCAGAGAGCTCCAGCTATTGGGCGGTATAGAAAATGTAAAAAATAAATAAATATGCCACACTTTCGAATATTGGAAGTGTTGTAAGATCCTCTATCCATTGCATTATAAGCGGTGAATATTTATCCTTCCAATGATGCAATGTTAATCTTTTCACTGTCAAAAGGGTGCAGAGAATCCACACTGATTATTTGCCAGTTACCATTAAGCAGGTACAGGGATGTAGAGAGAACCCGGAAGGGGGTTGACTCCCCCTGGTTCAGCCTCCCAGACTCCAGCCCATGGATGGTGCCACTGACCTGCCCCTGTTTGACTTCCTGGATGACCCGTTGCATGTTCTGTGGGTGCCTGGCAAGTGGCACCTGGCCATCCAATCTGTCAGTGATCCACCATTTTGTGTAAAATGGTGGCTTGTGGTTTTAACTGAAAGGCCCGTTCTGGAAATGATGGCCATAAAGTGGCCATTTACACAAGATTACAGCAAGAGTGGTCCATTCACATGTGTAATGTTATATAAATACCCCCCTTTAGCTCACATTTATGCAGCATTGTTATTATTTTTTCACAAAATGGCAGCTTTGTGAGGGATCGAGTGGCCATGCATCACTTTCTTGGACTTGAATGGCAAACAGCAGCAGCTGGCTGGTGGGGTTTGGTGAGCAATGACCAATGACAGAGCAATGACAGTGCAGCATGGACAAAGGTGTGTCCATTCATGTCTAAGCAGATAAATAACTTAAAAGAATTCGTACTTCAATGAATATTAAAGACTGTCCCTGTACATTTTTTTCTTTATGTGCAGTAACCTCCCCTCAAAAAGAAGCAACTACTGGGGTTTGCCAAAACATAAGTTTAAAAGAAGCATTAGCTTTAGTCAAGATGGTCAGGAGGATCTAGGTTAGGGTGACCATATGGAAAGGAGGACAGGTCTCCTGTATCTTTAACAGTTGTATAGAAAAGGGAATTGCAGCAGGTGTCATTTGTATGCCTGCAGCACCTGGTGAAATTCCCTCTTCATCACAACAGTTAAAGCTGCAGGAGCTATAGTAGAGTGACCAGAAAGAATATGTGAATCCCTCACCAAAAGCATATAGATAATTTCAGCCCTAGTTTTTTCTTTAAAACAAAATTGCACAATAGTTCCAGAAATGCTGTACAAAGAGTTAGCAAATCAATGCTGAATTGAAAATGTAAGCGACTTGGAAAGTTTTTTCATCCTCCCGTCCCTATTACTAACCCCCCCTTCCCCCCCCCTCAAAACGTCATAGATCTGTTCTTATCCAAAATCAAAAATAAGATTTGTGAAGATCCAGTAACATACATCAGCACAGCATCTACTTTCAAATGCTTCTAGAATTATAATTGTCATAATAAAAACCTCACTCCCATCGTACAGTTTTTATTACTTTCTCCTGTGTGGCCGCGATGGCATTACTAAGATTCCCATCTGTCTCCTTTATGTGTTTTGGTTATTTTCCCATTTTTCTGGGGAAAAAGAAAATGATTTGAAAGTAAAAAGTTTGTCAAACCGAAGAGTTCAGCAGATTCTCACAGGGAAAGTTGAGCGACAAAGCCCTAAAGCAAGTTCTCAAGGGAGGGGGGGGGGGACATGAAATAAACTTCTTTTCCTTTCATAATAAAATGAGAGGAGCATTTAGATTTTATGGGAGGAGAAAAGAATGATACAAAACAGCTGGGAAGCAGGAAGGTAGATTTTTATTTGTCAAGTGCCACAACTTTTGAAAAGGAAAACGAAAAGGTAATAAAATCAGATCCTCAAAGCCACATTAAAAAATCCTGAAATATCAAGATGCAATCAGACCTAGGGATGTTCAAGGATTTAGTTTGGTCTGCATTTCTAAGTGAATTGATCCTATTCACACCTCCTGTACTAACGCAAGGATGAGAAAACAGTCATCCTTAGGATTACATGCTTCTTTGAATTTTGCAATACTGTTCTTGGCTCCTAAACGTACCAAAATGCCTATTAAAATGTATATTTTAGGGTTAAAAACATGCAGAAATGTATGTTATAGGATAAAATGGATACAAAAACATAGTTTGTGAAGAATTTCATTAAAATAATGCAAATTTTGGTTCATTAAAAATCATAAAAATTGATGTGGAAATGGGATGGAGTAAACTTTTGAATAAACTTATGCAAAACTGACATGTACTAAAATTGATTAATCTGTTGAAACAGCCCAATTTAGTAGTGGCTATATAGAGCAATTACATTCCAGGGCTCCAGCGTAATCAGGAAAATCCTCTACGTAGGCCCTCCTCCTGATAGCTACCAGGAGGAGGGCCTTCTCTGCTGTGGCACCCCGGCTATGGAATGAGCTCCCTAAGGAGGTTCACGTGGCACCTACATTATATGCTTTTAGACGCCAGGTGAAGACCTTTTCATTCTCCCAGTATTTTAACAGTCTATAAATATATATTTAACTTGGTGTTTTAAATTTGTAATTTGCATTGCTGCTGTTTTTATCTGGTTGAGCTTTTATATTGTATTTTATATTATGGTTTTATACTGTTGTTTTCTACTTTGAATGGTTTTAACTTTTGTGAACCGCCCAGAGAGCTCCGGCTATTGGGCGGTATAGAAATGTAATAAATAAATAAATACATACATAGGGCAATATTCACAACTAGCCCCTATGTAGAGTAAAGCCACTGAAATGAATGAGACTTCAGTAAGTTGTGTCTAATGTAAGTCTCATTCATTTCAATGGGTCTACTTTATTTAGGACCAACACTGAATACTACCCACAGTGTCAAAATGTGACTATGTTGTTCACAGCTCATTTATTTCATTCCCTTGATTCGTATTATATTTTATAACAAAAGCCTGTGAAGTGGGGATACTGTTTGCTGAAGGTTATTCTAACTGTTCTTGCAGAAGATGTGTTCTCAAGAAATCAGAAGACTTCTGTTCATCATGTGTTTGGTCCAGATTGGCTAACCTTAGGCCGAGTCCGGAAGCTGGAGCTAGTGCAGAATGCAGTTGTGAAGCTACCAACAGGGGCCTCAGCATGTTACATTTCTGTTAAAAGTAGGGATGCACAGACTCACCCATGCCCACCAAGTGTGCTTGTTTGCCCCATCACCACAGCCAGCCACCCTCGCTCGCTCACCAGGCCACATGAGTCCTGGAGGGATAGGTGAGTGGTCTGCAAACATCCTGCAATTGCCAGCTCCTCCATGCATGCTGGCATTTTCATGGAAGATCAGAGATCTCGAAGTTGCTTGTATCTAATGTTGCACAAAATGGCAGCCGTACAGGGTCATTTCTGCAACATTAGAGGCATAAAGGGCCATTTTATGCCTCTAATGTTGTAGAAATGGCCCTGTACAGCCGCCATTTTGTGCAACATTCAGCTTGGTGAGTGAGGTCCTGGTGTCCAGGCGTAGGGTAGCCCGCCAGACTGCTGGACGCAGTTGGGGGCTTGCATCATCCCTAGTTAAAGAACCACACTGCCTGCCAATAAGCTACCTTAGGGAGACCAGGTTACCTTAGGGATGGCCTCACCTCTTATGTCCCTGCCTGATCTCAGTGATCATGAGAGGGAGAAAATGGGGGGGGGGGCATGCTCCAGAGGTTTGCTTCAGGAATACTTGCCACAGAGCATTTAGTGTTACAGCACCCACCCTCTGGAACCCTTGACCAGCTGTCATTAGAGAGGCCTCCACAGTTCTGACATTTAGATGTCTCCTCAGGACCCATCTCTTCACACAAGTGTGTCTGACATGTCTGTAGCACACAGTACAGTGTGGGCTTTTACTGCTGATTAACATTTTTATTATTGTGTTGTTCTATGGTTACATTTTATTGCTGTTTTGATGGTATTTCATGTTACGTTCATGGCTTTGATTTATTGACCACTTCTTAGCAGGAAATATTTTTGATGATGATGATGATGATGATGATGATGATGATGATGATGATGATGATGGAGTGATTTTCTGAGGAATGGCAGTGTGTAACACATGGACACTAGTGATCTTGATCACCTTTGCTGCTAAAAGTGGCGGGGAAAGAATGATCTGGATTGAAGTCTCTGTGGGACCATCCCTACCATTAGGCAAAGTGAGGCAGTCATCTCAGCCAGCAGATGCTGTGTGGTGTGCAGGGGTAGAAGCAGTGGCAGGCCCCTAACCACCCCCATCAGCCAGAAGACAGAGCTGTGTCTTCCAGGCAGTGTACCCTATGCTAGTCTGATGCCCTCAGGCATTGTGGAGGTTGCTGTCCCATTGCCAGTGCTGAAGTAAGATTCAACTGATTTGGTGAGAGCCAATGTGGTGTAGTTTTAACAGTATTGGACTGGGACTCAGGAGATCAGGGTTCTAGTCCCCTTTCAACCATGATGATCACTGCTTGACTTTGGGCCAATCACTGACTCTCAGCCTAACCTGTTTCACAGGGTTATTATGAGGATGAAATTGAGAGGAGGAGGTGGAGGTGGTAGTAAGCCACCTTGGGTTCTTTGCAAGAGAGGAAAGGCAGAAAATAAAATAATAATAATAATAATAATAATAATAATAATAATAATAATAATAATAATACAACTGCTGGTCCAGTCAACTTCTGTGGATGAAATTGGGAGGTGGGGCTCCATCTTGTCCTTCACCTCAGTAAAATCTCTTGGGCCAGTCCTGGTGGGAGGAAGTGAAGAGGGTGTAAAACTGGCAGGTCCTGAGTCAGCCTACCTAGCCATGAAGAAAACCCAAATCAACATATGCATATATAATTAAGAGTAGTGGGGGCTGGGGGCTCTGATGTCAGTGGGGTGGTGCTGAACCCCATTCCCCCAAATGGGTTCAGCACTTTTGAAATAGGAGACACGAGCCACCAGTGAACGAGACTGCTGGAATTAGAAATGTAAACAGAAAGAAAGAAAGAAAGAAAGAAAGAAAGAAAGAAAGAAAGAAAGAAAGAAAGATTCTTCTATTAAGTAAGCTTTTTTCCTTTTCTTTTTTAAAGGAACCTGTCAAAATGACATGGTGTGGGTCTAGGAATTGTTGGTTGTTTTCTCTTTTTGTAAAAAAATCCCTAGTTATGTAGCAACAGCAAAATAAAGCCAACCACATGGACTCAGCTCAATTTAGTCATTTTAATTTTGGGAGGCAAAATGTCCCCAAAGGGAAGTACGCTGGCTGCCATGAGACTTTGTGGTAATTATATCATCTCCATTTTGAAGAGCTCCTCTCAGGATTGAGTGCCAGCACATATAATTCCAAACTCCATTTGACTCCGTCCTCCACCCCCTCTATGCTCTTGTTTTGAGGAGAGCTAATGACATTAACAATTCTCCTCAAGAAAGCCTAACTGCCACCCCTGCCCTGGGCCTAACAGAAGTAGACATTTGAAAGTGTGAGTGGTGACATGGATCTCCAGTGTCCAAGCTGCCCTCATAAAGAAAGCATCCTAGGGACTTATGGCAGCAGGGGCGGGGGACGTCTTTCATCTCGAGGGCCAGATTTCATTTCAGAGAAGCTCTCTGGGGCCACATTCCAGTGGTGGGCAGGGCCAAAGGCACAGGAGAGGGGCCAAATTACCCAAATGCCAGCATAGTTTAGCTTAAAGCTATTACTGCCAGTAACCGAGCCTTAGCTGAAGCATTTCAAGTTCAGCATTTTAGACTTAGGGGAGACATTTCAACCTTTTAGAAGTGTGGGTGGGCGGGTGGGGAGGAACTGCACAAAATCAGTGGTTGGGAGCCAAAAAGTGGGGCAAGGAGAAGGGACCATGGCCTTCTGGTGACCCCAGAGGGCTGGATTGGGGCCTTAGGTGTAAGGTTTTGCATGCCTATAGTAGGGGGAATGAGACTGGCTGAGACAACATCCTTCCTTGGTCCTTCTCAGTGAAGGATTTAACTATGTGTGTTGACTCTATCATTCAGCAGACTTCTAAATACGTACAAGTTTTCAGGTGTACATTGAAAAAAAATGCAAATGGATACAAAAATGAGATGAGTAATCTTAATATTGAAAAGAAAGGAAAAACAAGAAACTGGTCAAGATCAAGACCATGATTGTTGGTCTTGCTCTGCTCTGGGCCTGAATGCTACTCCTATGCTTACATAGCTTAGCAAGCCAAGTGAGACAATGCCCTTGGTCCTTCTTAGTAAAGGAGTGTCCAAGGGCCTTCCTAGATGGGACTTTAGCCCGGTGCGAGCCCCGGGCTTGTCCCTTTGCATCCAGATAACACACAGGGTATCCTGGGCTCAGGCGGGGTGAACCCTCCCTGGGCCCGGGATAACCAGCAACGCTTGAGGCCCGGTTTTTCCTGCGGTCTCGGGCTGAGCCTGAGACCACAGGCATGTAGCCAGGTCCGCCACTTTTCCTGGCTACCGGATTTACTCCCGAGTAGCTGGGAAAAGCGGCGGATGGGGCGCAGCACTCCACAGGAGCGCTGTGGTCATCAGGGCTATGGTGGGGACATGTGGGGGTAGGAAACGGAGACCGGGGAAATCGGGGGGAACCGCGGCCCAGGGGACATCGGGGGAATTGCAGGTGGGGGACATTGGGTGGGGGATTGGACATCGCGGGTGGGGGGATGGGCGGGATGAAGGAGATGGGGCTGGGGGGGAGATCATGGATGGGGGGGAAGGAGAATTTTTTTTAAAAACACCTACTTACCTTTCCTGGCTCCTGTGCTGCTGCTGCTGCTGCTGCTGCTTTAAAAATAAAAAAATGGCGCCCACAACAGCTTTCCTCCAGAGCTCGTTGCAGCTCATGTGTGAATAAGGGCGAGATCTCGCGTTATTCATAACACAAGGTCTCCCCTCCTCTCCCCTGGATTTTCCACCAGGTCTAGCAAGGCCCCAAGTGTGTTGAGTTGATCATGTGGAATATTTCTAAACCAGTCCACCTCAGTGGCATTCAGGCCAAATCTACACCAAGCAGGATATTACACTATGAAAGCGGTGTGAAAGTGGTATATAAAAGTCAGGAGCCACACCAAGCAGGATATAGCACTATGAAAGCAGTATATGGTATGTGTCAATGGGCCTCAAGACTTGTCACTGCACTTGAATACTGCTATAAAACAGTAGTGTGGACTAATAGTGCATTAGTGCAATATCCTGCTTGGTGTAGATTAGGACTATGTCACCCATCAACCACTACTTTGTTATCTTATACCTTATTTCTAGACTGGGATGGATGAGAAATGTGTTCATTTCACATTTGAATGCAAACATACCAAATTTGGATTTCCCAAAATGCACACCAATTTAAGTGCAAGTTATATTGTGTTGTTCACACTTTTACTAATTTTGCAACAGAATTCAAAAATAAAATTGTGCACAAAATGCACATAGTATAGAAAAGTACATCCCAAAATGCCTACACTGTAGAACATTGTAGAACAGATGGAACAAAATTACCGAAAAGTGTGCACAATTTAGGGGGAAATCACTTAACAAACAAGCATATATTTGCATAGTTTCTATTCCGCACTTGGTCAAGGAGCTCACTGTGTGAATTTGGGCCAGTCACCGATTCTCAGCCTTGCCTACCTCACAGGGGTGTTGTGAGGATAAAATGGAAAGGGGGGGCAATTATGACACTCCTTGGAGGAAAGGCAGGATATAAATGTAACAAATAAAATAAATATGTGATACATTTATACAAAAAAAGGACATAATGCATACATTTAAAAAAGATGTCATGGCAATGCATACATTTTTTCATGTGTACTTTGAAAAAAAAAAAAGGAAACTGATGTGAAAATGAAATGGGCTGTTCTTACCAAAAAATGAAATGGGGTGTTCTGAGAGAGAGAGAGAGAAAGAGAGAGAGAGAGAGAGAGAGAGAGAATGAGTAAGATCAAGACTGAGAGCTTCATCCATCTCCACTCTGCTCCTGAATGCTGCTCCTATGGCTACTTGGCTGGGCAACCCAATTTGCCCTAGGGGCTAATTATAACTGAGCTATATAACTGAAATGGGCAACCAAAACTGGGAGACAAATTTTGGTGGGGTGTGGAGCCGACATACTATTTCAGGGGAGCTTACCTTTTCTTTCTTTTTCTTGAACATTTTACCGCCGACTGTGACAGCTCCTTGCTGCAACTGACAGATGGCATTTTGCTTTAACATTTTTTCTCCACCTGTGGTGGCAACGGCAATTGAGCTCTTCACAGTGGGGAGCAATGTGCTGCTAGCCACCATTATTCTCTCCCTGGAATGTTGAGATGCCAAGATGTAGCGCTACCCCATACTATGGGCATGTCTACACCAGCCCTATAACCCAGGATGATCCTGGGATCGTTCCTGAGCATTCAAATGCCACACAGGGGATTTCGGGAGCAGACAGGGACGATCCCTCCATTTTCCTGGGATAACCCTTAGGTGTAGAAAGGTCCTATCTCTCAACATAGCAACGTTCCAGGAGAAGAATCATGGCGGACAGCCCTAACAAGTATTCTCTGATGCCTACCATCACCACAAGTCGGCATAAACAATGGAAATCAGGTAAACTTCTCCTCCCAGAAATGGTTTATTGAATTCACACCATTGCAACCCACCTGCTAAAAAGAACCCCAATAAAATGCTGCCATTCCATCACCCATAGAGTTAGGAGCTAAAGCCTCATGAAAACCTAACTTGGAAGTGGTCTTGCAGAGGTCTCTTGCCTCATGCCCTACCTGGAGGTGACAACAGTTAGCACCACACCCCAATTTCATGGCCGTCATGAAAGACAACACAATAATCATATAATGCAGGCTCCAAACTATACATACATCCACTTTATTGCAATCCTTGCAAACAGAACGGGCTGTTAGAAAATGGGTTTTTCATACGGAATGAGCCATTTTTCTCCGACCTTATGAAACTAATTATTTTATATTCCCTAACTGAAATGTATAATTCAATGTAATTGGCAGCTGTAGTCTCCCAGCGCCAATAATGGTGGCTGTTATTGTTTCCTTGACTGGAACCGCAGCATGAGGGCTGGGGAAGCAGGCTCCCATTCTCATGTTTAATGGTGAGCGTTAAAATAAATCAAGCCAGACCCAACAATAGACTTTGCAATAAATAATCCCTTCCCCTTTCAAATTGTTTAAGTCTCTTTGGAGTTCAGCAAAGCGGAGGATGGAGCCTTTTGTGGCAAGGGAAAGAAAAGGGTCCAGCAGGGAGTATAATTTACCACTTAAGAGAAAGGCCATCGCAATCAGGAAGGAGAAAAGGAGGGTAAAATATCACTAGTGGATGTGAGGAGAGTTCTGCTGGATCAGAGAGGAACAGTTCGTCCTGTTTCTAATGGTGGTCACCTGGAAGCCTCAGGGAAGGTCACAGGGCAGCCGGGAAGGTGATTGCTTTCCCTGTTCTGTTTCTTTCCAGGATCTCAGAAAAATGAACTCATTTCATTTCATTTCATGATTGATTACAATTCTATACCAATAGCCAAAGTTCTCTGGGTCATTCACAAAAACTAAAATTCCAAATACGACAGAATAAAAATATAACAAAACTAACAAAAATTGGACTGTGTACAGCCTCGAGGCCAAACCATGAATCTGAACTGAAGTGAAACGATGTGAAACGATTCGGTTCACTTCAGTCCAAATCCAAATTGGCACCAGGTTGTGCCCAAAGCACTTCAGACTACTTCAGCCCAGTCTGGGGTGATGGTAAGCTGCTGCCCCCACCTGCCTGCAGGACTTATCTAAGCCACCCTACAGCTGTGTGTCCTCAACAGAGCTGCCATTTTAAAAACAAGATGAGGGCTCTGCAGTTTCCTACATCTAAGGTTACAAACTATGGAAATGGAACCCAGGGACCTGCAATGGCTGACCCACTTTGGGGTGTCCAGATCTCACGTTAGATCTGGATCTAAAGCAGGTCAGCCTGGGTCCAAAGCACCCTGAGTTGAATTGGGGCCATTTCAGAAACTCCGATTCAGCCTCTGAAGCAAACCCTGGGGTGGGGGTGGGTGCCAAAAAGCAACTAAAACTAAAAAACAAACAAACAAAATAAAATACCTGGACCCAATAAAACATCAGACATTAAAAGCCCTGCCATCTTATCCTGTCAAATGCCTGGAAATAGAGGAAAGTCTGAAGCTGAAGACAATCTCAGCATCAGGCGGATCTCAGTGAGAAGGTGTTTCCCTTGATGCCATCAAGTTGTGCTTGATCAGACTGAAAGTCTGTGGAGGCTGGTGGCTTCAATTTTGGTGGGATTGTGACTCCATTCTGGGTCTCAATCAGAACCAGCCAGAACTCTAAAGGAGCTATCCAAAGTATTTAAATCCATCCACAAAATAGTTTCAGCATCTTTGATAGCTCATTTGGAGTTCTGACTGGTTCCATTTGCATTTCATGGATTGTTCGGTGCCTTTCGTTCCATCATATGCTCATTGATGGAATTGTTTTTTGGTGTTGTTGTTTTTAAAGTTTCTGAATTCGTGTAAATTTGTATTTCCGCAAATTCACATTTGCACAAATTCACACTTGTGAAAATATTCAAATCACCACATGCACAAATCCACCCCAAATATGCATTTTCACACTTTAGCCAATGGGGAAATGGGTGCTTTCTTTTTTGTTGTTGTTGTTCAGCTTTTTTTGTTTTTGGAAATAAATGCATATTTTTCAATTACCAAATTTGTGCAATATTTGGAAAGGTTAGCACTCTTCAAATACTTAAAAGGATGTCACACAGAGGAGGGCCAGGATCTCTTCTCGATCCTCCCAGAGTGCAGGACACGGAATAAGCAGCTCAAGTTACAGGAAGCCAGATGCCAGATGGACATCAGGAAAAACTTCCTGACTGTTAGAGCAGTACAACAATGGAATCAGTTACCTAGGGAGGTTGTGGGCTCTCCCACACTAGAGGCCTTCAAGAGGCAGCTGGACAATCATCTTTAGGGTGGATTCCTGCATTGAGCAGGGGGTTGGCCTTGTGGATATATATATATATATATATATATATATATATATATATATATATATATGTCTGCAAGTCTGTGGAATGTGCCCAGCTGGGGAAAAGCCAGTCTGCCATGGAATCCATAGGTCAGACTCATGAAAATGGGAATATTGAATATAATGGGAATATAGAATGAATGAATGAATGAATGAGCATAAATGAGCGTGAATGAATGAATGAGCATAGTAAGAGCATAAAGGCCCTCTAAAATGAAGCTAGGGTGAGATTAGCCACTTGTTCAAGACTGGTAATGGTTGAGGGAGAAGTTGTGCTGCAAACTCAACATGCAATCCACTGAAGAGCACCTGTGGAACTGTGATGAACTCGGGTGAACTGTGGAACTGAGCTAGTTCAAGCTACTTTGCTGCCCTAAATGTGAATTAATTTCCCAGTGGATCTCAGCGCACCTGCAGGAGATTTCTTCTCAGAGGTTTCATGATTTCTGCCCTTTTTTCTGGTCCCATACAACTGTGTGGAGAGAAGAGAGGGGATGGCAAAGAGTAGAATTATGAGGACAGAAGAACAAGAGAAACATCAACCCCCTTTGCATGCGCATGGAGACCAGATCTTTAGGACAATGAGGTGTTGGACAGGAGAAGGATTGGACAGGAGCACTTGTCTCTGCTCCATTGCAAGGGAAATAGACCCGCAATCAAGGAACTCCAGGCACACAATCACACCCTTTCTTAGACCTGTTTTCCAGAGGTTCAGGGGGTGCATTAAGGATTTTGTTTACCCATCAAGCAGGGCTGGAAAACTGTTTTTGAACCCAAGGATGGAATATATGTGTGGAAACCTCCCAGGGACTACATGCCAATAGCTGGTAGGGGCAAAGCCCAGACTATATGATGCTAAAGCCAAATGTGGGCAGGGCCAAAATCATGAAAATACCCCCTTCGCAGATATCCATCCACTCTCACCTACCCCTTCATATACATTCATGCATGCACCACATTCACACAGATCAGCACTTAGGGATGAGCAAAACACGGTAGTATACTGTCTCACTCCCCATCTCATGCTCAGTTCCCATTCCTGTTTGGAATCGCTGCTCGCACTGGGAAAACAGGAAACTTTGCAAATCAAGCAGCAATTGAATTTCCTAACTTGCGTAAATTTCCTCCATTTATGTATTTTATTATTTATTTATTGCATTTTTATACCGCCCAACAGCCGAAGCTCCCTGGGCAGTTCCCAAAACCTAAAATCATTCAAAGTATAAAACAAACAGTATAAAAACACGATATAAAATACACATTAAAAACTGATTAAAACATGCCATACATGATTAAAACTAGGGCTGAGCTCTGCTCAGATCGGAGAAGCAGAAGCGGATCGGGGTGCTTCGCCTGCCCTTAAGGTGGAGGCAAAGAGGATCAGGGGAGCAGCAGAGTGTTGCAGAGCAGATCGAGGTGAAGGCGGAGCTCCGCAAAAAAGGTAAGGGGGGTTTACTTGGGGGCAGGGGGGAGGGGGATCTTACCTGGTCCGTTGCAGCCCATCGCTGGCTTCACTAGAGCCTGCAGCTCAACCCGGAAGTGTAGGCTGCAAGCGGGGTCTATAGTTCCTGGTTGAGCTCTAGTGAAGCTGGTGATGGGCCAGGATGGACACAGGTAAGGGGAAGGAGGGAGGGGGGTTTACCTGGCCCTGCCGCCCCCCATGCGGCGATGGCGGCAGAACCAGGTAAGGAGGCAAGGGGGAGGGGTGTCTTACCTGCATCCATCCACGGTCCCATGGCTGCTTCAACAGAGCCCGAGGACTCAAACAGGAAAACCAGGCCGCAACTGTGGCCTGGTCTTCCTGTTTGAGTCCTCAGGCTCAGTTGAAGCAGCCACAGGACTGCAGACAGACGCAAGTAAGGGAGAGGAGGGAGGGGGCCTTACCTGGCGCTGCCCCCCGCCACTGCAGAGCTCCGATTCGGAGCCAGAGCTCCGGAGCAGAGCGGAGCAGACCCTAGACGGATCAAGGCAGGGCGGAGCAGGCCCGATCCGTGGAGCAGGGGGTCCATGCACAGCTCTAATTAAAACATCTTTAAAACATTAAAACATCTTTAAAACATTCTAAAATTTTACTGGGTAGGCCTGCCGGAATAGATCAGTCTTTATTGCTTTTTTAAATTCTAAAAGACCATCAAGTTGACGAATTTCCTCCATGGGCTAAAGGAGAACTGATATCCTACTGAGGAAATGCGTGCAAATCAAACTGGGAATGCAGGTTTCCCACAATTTCCAAAGAATTTTGGCAGACACGTTCTTGCACTTGTGCTCACTTTCAGGGCTTCAAATGGGAGCATGTTCACATGTTTTGCAAAGAAAAATGAAATGCAGACCCAGCCCTATTTCCAGGCTTTTCAAAAGGCAGTGAAGCTGCACAGAGTAGCAGAACCTGGCAGGAAATGTAGGCAATGTTAACTCTTGCAGAGCAACAGTAAACAGGGCAATCGATGGAGAAGGGGTGCAGTGAGGTTGAGTAGAGGGGATGGGGTTGAGGAAGGGAGGTCACTTGACCAGACTGTAGGACCTCATGGGCTGGTCCTAGCCTTGGGGCCCCTAGTTCCCCACCTCTGCCTTAGGGATTTTTCAGTTAGCCCAGCACTCCTCGAATCCAGCCTTCCCAAGGTAGCCACTTCCTCTGCCTCTTAGGTTGGGCTGGCCCTGGCTATTGACATGACCTCATCCATGTTGCTACCCAATTTCTTATGCACAAGATGATGCATCTTTCCAACCTCATTATTGTGATTTGATCTACGACTTCAATTAACTCTCTGGAGAAGTCATGTAAGACGCTCATTCCTCTTCTCCCCACCCCACCCCACCCCGCTTGTCTCCCCACCTACTCAAAGTGTATTCATCTTGGAGCTGAATGCCGCCAGAGTGGTGCTTCATCTGAAAAGCAATTCACAATTTGGCTTGGCAGTCATGCCAGAGAATTGCTCACCAACTCCTGCACAGTGGGATGGGTGGGGGAGTACAATGAATGGGCCCGTTTTAATGTATGCAGGGCAATTGATAAAGAGTACAAGGGTGCTCATTAGGGTTTATTCATTCCCCAGCTGGACCCTGTTTACATTCACCCTAGCCTGTTCTTCAATGGGCGTGTGCACTACCAAACAATCAAAATGTTTTACTGAAAAGGCTGGCTCCTATTCTTTTGCCACTTGTATGGAATCATAAAATCCTAGAAAAGTAGAGTTGGAAGGGACGTATAAGGCCATCGAGTCCAGCCCCCTGCTCATTTGCAGGAATCCACCTTAAAGCATCCCTGACAGAGGGATGCCCCTAAAATGATCAAGGGACTGGAGCATCTCCCCTATGAGGGAAGGTTACAACAACTGGGATTGTTTAGCTTGGAAAAAAGGAGGCTAGGAGGAGACATGATAGAGGTGTACAAAATTATGCATGGTATGGAGAAGGTGGATAGGGAGACATTTTTCTCCCTCTCTCATAATACTAGAACCCAATAGGGTCATCCCATGAAGCTGATTGGTGGGAGATTCAGGGCAGATGAAAGAAAGGACATCTTCACACAGTGCATAGTTAAATTTGGGAACTCATTAGCACAAGATGTAGTGATGGCCACCCATTTGAATGGCTTTAAAAGGGAGTTGGATAAATTCCTGGAGGAGAAGGCTATCAATGGCTAGTAACCCTGATGCTTGTGTGCTACTTCCAGTATTCTACTGGACTAGATGGACCCTTGGTCTGATCCAGCATTAGGGCACTTCTTATGTTCTTGACTGTTGCCTTAGTGATTTATTGTAACTGGACTATAATCTGATCCAGTGAGGATCTTCTCATGGGTCCAAGTGCTGGGCCACAAGGCCACTTAGCGTGGCTTTGGCTTGTGTCAAAAATAGCAGCACCATTGCCTATTGCATCTTCCATCAAACCATTTGACACCATTCACATGCCCAACATAGGACACAGTGGAACTATGGAATTTGCAATCACATGTTGCTTGTTTGCAGTGAAGGTCACTGCAACGTTACACCTATACCAGGCCTGCCGCATAAACCCTTCTCAGGCCAAGCATCACCACTTGAAAACCTGAGGGAGAGTTAAATAAAACCTTTCTCCGAGCTATGAGTGAAACAGGTTAAATATAGGATCTGTTTTTAAATGTACTGTAGTTATATTCTGGTGAGGGTGTTCGATAACTGTGAAGCAGGTAAATAATGCCAAGCTGACATGTGGTAATTGGTAGCTAACAAAATAATTGTAATGTTAAAAGCTTCAAATGAAAATATGCTTCCAATCCTGCCTAATCCAAACTCCCTACTCACCAACCACCTCCCCACCCTCTCTCTCTCTCTCACACACACACACACACACACACCTCACACCAATCCTAAATCCCTAGCAATTAATCCCCTCTCACTCTACAAGCAATTCCAATCTCTACTCCCAACCAAACTCAGCAACCCAACACACTAACCAACCTAACATACACTGAGGCCACAGCTAGACCTAAGGTTTATCCTGGGACCATCCAGGGTTCGCCCCTGCCTGAGCACTGGATCCCCTGTGTGTCACCTAGATGAACAGGTTTGACCCCTGGACGATCCAGGGATAAACCTTAGGTCTAGCTATGGCCTAACTCTCTAACTCCCTCAGTCACTCTTTATATACTTCTTCCCCCACCCTACCTATTACATCACAAAGCACGCCCACTCAGTTCTAACATTCCATACTCACCAGACATACTAATCAGACACATACAGGATACTCAATTGTGGGGTAATGCCACAGCCACCGATTTGGATGGTTTTAAAAGAGGGTTAGGGAATTTCATGGAAGAGAAGGCTATCAGTGGCCACTTATCAGGATGTCTGTATGCTACCTCCAGTATTAGAGGCACTACGCCTCTGTATACCAGTTGCTGGGGAACATGAGCGGAAGGGTGTTTTTGCACTCAAGCCCTACTTGTGGGTTTCCTACAGGCAGCTGGTTGGCTACTGTGTGCTCAGAGTGCTGGATAAGACAGACCCTTGGTCTGATCCAGCACGGTGCTTCTTGTGTTCATATACAGATCTTTATATTTTTAATTGGAATGCTTGTAAATTTTTAAAGACAATAGCATGTACTTTGGGTGACCCTATGAAAAGGAGGACGGGGCTCCTGTATCTTTAACTGTTGCATAGAAAAGGGAATTTCAGCAGGTGTCATTTGTATATATGGGGAACCTGGTGGAATTCCCTCCTCATCACCACAGTTAAAGCTGCAGGAGCTATACCAGAGTGACCAGATTTAAAAGAGGGCAGGGCACCTGCAGCTTTAACTGTTGTGATGAAGAGGGAATTTCACCAGGTTCTCCATACATACAAATGACGCCTGCTGAAATTCCCTGTTCAATACAACTGTTAAAGATACAGGAGCCCTGTCCTCCTTTTCATATGGTCACCCTAATGTACTTCCCTTACTTGGTTTAAAATTAAAGGGGGAGTACTGAAAACTGTTGACACCCTAATTAATTTGGCAACCCAAAGAACCGTACATAGCTGACAATGCCTCATCTATTTCTACTAGGGATGGCCGTTGTGGGGAAATCTTGCCCTATTTTTGCCCAACGGATCCCCTTGGTGCACCCAACACTATGTGCATTTGCGAGCCAAGTGGTGGGTCAGTTCCCAGAACTCAGGAACATGCCAAATTTTCTAAAATTTATTTTTAAAATGGGAGTCATGATTTGCAAAAAGTTGCAGCTGTAAATGTTTCCGGAAATTGCAGTTTGCACAAAATCACTGCCATGAATAGAACAATGTGTGAAAAATTGCAGGTGCAGTTTTTCACAAATTTCACTGCAGTTTTGTGCAAATTGCGCTACTTCTGGCTACAATTTTGCACAAACCGAAAACCTCTGAGCTGGCCTGATTCATTGCACAATGTCTGGTTGTATTTGTAGGCAGCGCTGTGATTGTGGCCTGACTTCAATGTAGATCCTGCTTTCCCCGCCCATCCAATTAACGCCCTCCAGTTTGTCCTCTCATTATGGAAGAGTCAACACAGCCATGCTGAAACCCAGCTGTTTGGAGTCCCTTTTCCAGCTGTGCTCCAAGACACAGAGGAATCCTCCTGCGACTTATTGGTGCTGAGAGGGGTGGGGGAGGAAGAACTGGAAGTGAACATGTTTACCCAGGGGCCGTATTTGACAATCTGTCTCGACAGGCCCCATAAACCTACCTCCCCTATGGCAACTTCATATATTAAGATATGTCTCTCCCTCCCCCACCCTCCCTGCTTAATCTGCTTCACATTTCTGCTGATTTGTCTCCCAGGTGGAGTCTGTAGTGACAAGCTAAATGAAGCTACGCATCTGTATACACTTAAAAAGAATTCATTTTTGCACTGACAAATTCCTGCATCTCCTGTATAATACGACCAGGAGGAAGTGACAGTTTAGCAGTAAATACTTTCAACAATCAGGTTGGAGTGAATGCATCTTCAAGAGTTAAGGTCCCAAAGAACCCAGCATCTGGCCTATTAATTTTACATACTATTACATTTATATCTTCTCTAGGGTCAAGCTGAAAGAGAACATTCAGGCAAAACCATGGCGTGAAACAGGTTTACCTGTTGCACATTCTTTCTCTTTAAATAGTTTCTCACTGTTGCCAGGTTTGTTTCTCTGATGCACCCAGGCTGGATGTATGGATCAGTGGGAATTTTGTTTCAGTTAGTTTTTTGATAAGAATTTACCAGAATTCACACAGTTCTCCATATTTGTGACAAAAAGCATTTCAGTAAAAATAAAAAATAAAAAAGCATGTGGGAGAAACTGAAATTGACGGGTCTGTCCACCCCAGCTCAGAGCTCTGAGTGTTCTGCTCTTAACAGTCTAGGTTTTAATCCCTGTGCATTCAGCCATGTTTGTGGTGCTTAATTACGATTGCCACCTCTTTTTTCCTGATAGGCTCCTCATCTTTAACAGCTATGTGGCCGGCAGCTGGTCCTTTCCATGATGGAGCTGTCTATTAAATTTGGCCAGTTCAGATAGGAGAGAATTTCATTTCAGTCCATCTCTAGCGATATGCAAAGCAACAAAACTTCTGCTCCTACAGGTTCTCTGAATTCCATCTCAAAGCTGGTTCTTCTGACTCGATTCTGCATCAGATTGTGACCATTTTTTCACATGAAAATCTCTGCACATTTTTGTACATATTTTTCCAAACGCATACATCAATTGTACACATCTTTGAAATGTTCCCCTTGTTCTCCCACTGATTAATGTGTGTTTATGCACTCCCCCCCCCCAAAAAATGTGCACATTATTCCATGTGTGGTCTCCAAATGTACGCATGCTAACCAGCACCTTTTTTCTGGTCCACAAATCATACTGCAACCTTGAAAATGTAAGGATGTCAACCGCAGAGAGTGTCTGAGTCCATGTTCGGACTTGGAGGCAAACCCTAATCCTCTAATCTGATTAAAAAATGAACAGAAATAAATTTCTCATACATCCCTATTCATTTCTAAGTGTTGGTCGAGTCAGGTGCCTCCTTCGAGTCAAACGCCTCAGGCACCATCGGTGGTGGTAAGGAGACATGCCGAGGAAGAGTTGGCTAGCAACATCCCACATCTTCACTCTTGTCTTGGATCTTTCTAACCCCGCCATGCTGGAGGATCCCAAGGTGGCTCCATGCACCATACACAGAACCCCTGTGGACCAGATTAGGACTACAAGACAGAGGTTCTTCAACCTGTTTCATGGCTTTACAATCCAGGGGTTCTTTTCATCTTTGCAAGTCAGGATTTGGGGTTGTTCCCCTCTCCAAATATTGTTTTTAAATACCCCTATCAAAAATACCCCAAATCAAAATGAAAGGGTTTAATTTCACTTCACATTTAAGATTAGATAAACTCAAGTTGGCTCTTAAAATAAAATTTAAAATCATGAAATGGCTTATTCGAAGAGACACTACGGCCATAGCTAGACCTAAGGGTATCCCTGGATCGTCCAGGGGTCAAACCTGTTCATCTAGTTGACACACAGGGAATCCAGTGCTCAGGCAGGGGCGAACCCTGGATAATCCCAGGATAAACCTTAGGTCTAGCTGTGGCCACAGGGGATCCAGTGCTCAGGCAGGGGTGAACCCTGGATGATCCCGGGATAAACCTTAGGTCTAGCTGTGACCTACAATTACCCT
This sequence comes from Elgaria multicarinata webbii, assembly GCF_023053635.1. Taxonomy (NCBI): domain Eukaryota; kingdom Metazoa; phylum Chordata; class Lepidosauria; order Squamata; family Anguidae; genus Elgaria; species Elgaria multicarinata. The sequence continues at coordinate 5,784,366 of NC_086183.1, forward strand.
AAAGTGAAGTGGAGGTGAATCAGACGCTCACAGGCTAAAGAATGTGAAATCTAAAGCTTCCCTTGACTTGTGATTACGTTTCCTTTCCTGTTCAAAGGCCTGGTCTCTCCTCCCATATGACGCAGAGTTGGCAATTAAGTCTCCCAAAGGACTCAGCACTGTGCAAGTTATTGATTAGGGATTTAATTGCTAATCTGTAGCATCTCCTCCTCCTCTCCTGGTGAAATGAACTCTAAGGGAACATGTCAGGGGAGAGATGGATGAAACGCACACCAGCCGCGCCACAGGGATCATGTTAAACAATTGCTCCCGACTGGTGTGAGCTTTGTGATCATGTTGCCTCTTTTCAGAACCCCTGTTGCAAATGATTTGTTGAAAAGGTTCCAGGGAGAGCCACTTGCCAATTGCCTGCTTCTCAGCCAGGGAACGATTCATTTATTACATTTTGATGAATTAAAATCATTGTGAGATTATGAACCTCTTCAGATGAGCATTTTATGGCATGCTCACAGCTTTTCGTGGGGCATTTTGATGATGCAGCGATCCTCCCGCACACCTCCCACGCCTTCTGTTCTTTTTTCCGGCACAAAAAGGACCCAGAGAATCTGATGTTGGGCTATAATGGTACTTACCACCATTTCCTACTGTGTGCAGGAGAAGCTGCGCAATAAAAACGCCACGTGGTCATGGCTTGTTTCCCCTTCTCCATGTGAAGGAAGAGGAAGCTGCTTGTCCCTCTTATGGGACAGAAGCAGGAGGCAGAGCAATGGAAGGGAAACGTGATTCCCCCCCATCTGATCATAGAATCATAGAATCATAGAATAGCAGAGTTGGAAGGGGCCTACAAGGCCATCGAGTCCAACCTCCTGCTCAATGCAGGAATCCACCCTAAAGCATCCCTGACAGATGGTTGTCCAGCTGCCTCTTGAAGGCCTCTAGTGTGGGAGAGCCCATGACCTCCCTAGGTAACTGATTCCATTCTCATACTGCTCTAACAGTCAGGAAGTTTTTCTTGATGTCCAGCTGGAATCTGGCTTCCTTTAACTTGAGCCCGTTATTCTGTGTCCTGCACTCTGGGAGGATCGAGAAGAGATCCTGGCCCTCCTCTGTGTGACAACCTTTCAAATATTTGAAGAGAGCTATCATGTCTCCCCTCAATCTTCTCTTCTCCAGGCTAAACATGCCCAGTCGTTTCAGTCTCTCTTCATAGGGCTTTGTTTCCAGACCCCTGATCATCTTGGTTTCCATCCAGCTTGTCTGCATCCTTCTTGAATTGTGGAGCCCAGAACTGGGCGCAATACTCTAGATGAGGCCTAACCAGGGCCGAATAGAGAGGAACCAGCACCTTTATTTCACCTTGTGAATTGCACTCTGTTACTGCCCTGTCCGCAACACCCGTGACAGATTCCCTCCCTCCAAGAGAATGCAGGCTGCTTCAGAAAACTCTGCCACGATCCTGACTTTTATCAATGTATCTTGATCACCAGTCTAAGGGACTGACTTTTGTATCAGGCTATGGAAACAGGAGCTAAGCTCTTCCCCTTCTTCCTTCATTTAAAAAAAAAGAAAAGAAAAGTGAGATCATAATGTATCCAAAAATGCAAATTCACATCACAGCAAAATCCATGAGCCATTAAATCCAGCTTCCATTAAATTATTTCCATTATCTAGAGACTGAGGCTGGATTAGAAGAGAATGTGTGTGTCTGGCGGGTGGGGGGTGGGGTGGATTTCCAGACTTTCCCTCTGTAAATCACCCCCATCTACTCCAAATTGAAAAGTACAACACTGGAAACACAATGAGGTGGTTCTCTGCAGCTGAGACAGGAACACATTGCCAACTCGTCTTCGCTTGCCAGACCTTGTAAATGTAACAAAGATCTTCAAGGTCCTGTCTCTTCATTAACCACGAGTTGTTGGTGTTTTTCTTCAAGCTCCCTTTGGTGAAGAATAAATAGTTGTGTTGACCAGTAAAAATGGCTTGTATTGTAAAATAATTTTGGAAAGAATCCCTCTTTTTTTCCAGCCAGCCACTAAGCTTCATGTAGATAAAATCTTCTAACGTCTCCTTTCTGGTACCAAAGTAAAAACCTTATTTTATTGTTGTACTCTCAGTGTTTTCTTCCACTAAATATAGTGTCACACACACACACACACACACACACACACACACACACACATTAATTGTGTGGCTGTTGTGCAGTTAAGCCAACTGCATGTATGATGTCCAACACTAATCGAGATCTGCAATACTATTATTTCAACTAGTATTTATTAAATTTATATCCATTTTTGCCAAAGAATGGAGCTCAAAGCAGCTAATAATCTGGAATAAAACAAAATATGGATTAAGGCACAGCATGGAAACAAATACATTAAAAACACAATTAAAAACACAACAAGAAGAAAAATCTGTGATTTGTCAGTTCTTGAATAATGTTTAATTATACCTGTTGGATATATGCAATGGGGCCGTTTCTGTACACACTGCAAGGCAATGACTCACAAATTGTGAGAGTGGCATATATCCAGTTTTAGCTAAAAGTATCGAAACGCATAGTACCTCCGTTTGGGAAGGCATGAAGGTCTCTCTGTTGAGGAATGGATCACCACTAATTCCCTGTTGGCTCTGTGGTCCAATTAGCCCATCTTGCTGCAGAAATGAGTGGGGCAGAAGTGGCATTGAGGTGCCAGCAGCAGGGCTACAGGTCCTGATCCCACCATCTGTTCTATAAGCCAGAGTGCTAGGCTGGATTTTTGCCCTCTGCTTAATGGGCTAATAGACGACCATCCTCTATAGCCTGTCCAATTCCTATTTATTTATTTATTTATTTATTTATTTATTTATTTATTTATTTATTGTATTTATATACTGCTCCATAGCAGAAGCTCTCCGGGTGGTATAAACGGCGGTTTCCATTTTAAAGGTAAAGAAGCATAAGGACTGTCGTCCATCACCTGGACTGCAGACTGAACAGGCAGCCACACCTGATCATTTGGTCAGAGTCATCTACAGGAAGGTGAGATGGGCTGTACTTCTATTTAAATTATAATAACATTTTTTACATGTGCATCTATACATGCGCATATCCTTCTCATTTCAAATGCTAAGGCCTGTGGCTGATGCAAATAAAGGAATTCATTCATTCATTCATGTGCCTATCCACAGTTTAGGTAAATTTCTGCCCCCTTTGGTGATGAATTCTCCCTTTTTAGCCCATTGATATGTTGCCAGTTCAAAAGCCACATGGGGGGTGGGGGTGTCATCCAGTAACCAAGTGACCGAGAGGCTTCTGGAGGCAGGGTGCCTCAGGTGCTTCAGAAATGCTAAGATGGGCTCAATGATGGCTAGGAGTCTGCACAAGGCCAAGAGAGGGGCCCCAAGAGGGATGCGATGGACTGGGGATCTGCAAGGTTTATCTAGAGCTAATGGGTGCCCCAACCATTTCCAAGAAGGCAGCTTTGAGCTTTTGGTCAATACATCAGCAGCCTTTCAAAAGATGGCACAAACTAGGTGCGCCCATGCATTGCACCCATGGGGACAGGAATGATAAGGGCTTGGATGTGTGTGTGTGTGTGTGTGTGTGTGTGTGTGTGTGTTTTGTGTAGGGGGAGAGCTTGCATACATGTTCTCATCTTCACCCTTTTCGCCCTCATGTGTGAAGGCTGATTGCCTGCATTGGGGTTATTTCCCAAAAAAATGCAATGCCCCAGAGGTTCTGGGGCATTGAGAGTAAAAAGAACATGGCACCCCTCCCAAAAATATGACAGTCTGCACAGGTGGTGGCCACATTTTTGTAGTGGCCACCACGGTTGTTGTTTTTATCCACAATACCAATGTCCTCTGAAAAATAAAGAGGTCCAAGGACACTATAAAGCAGAATTGGGGGTGGGGGTCATTCTGTTGCTTTATCTTTATATGTATTTGCCTCCCAGCCACACCAACATCACCATATTACAGAAGAGAGAAAGGGAAAGGGGCTGACAGACAATACCTCCATATTCTTGTTGTGTGCTCTGAGGATATCAAGTTCTACAAGAGAGAGCACAAAAGGGCAATCATATTTCTTGAGATCTAGCAACTTGAAAATGTCAACCCGTCTGGAATTTCTCTCACCAGTACAATTGGGCATATACAACCTGCTTTACCACAAATGGGTAATGAGGGCAGTAGAGTCAGGGCCAACCCCCTGCCTGAAGGCAAGCTGCCTGAAGGAAACCTGGTGTACAACAGATCTGGAGAACCTAAGAGCCTTCAGAGATGGTTGGACTCCCATCAGCCCCAGCCTGCATGGCCAATAGCCATGATGGAAGTTGTAGTTGGACATCTAGAGGGGCACAGGTTCCCCACTCTTGATGTAGAGCAAAACAATGGGCATGAGAGGGATGGAAACTGCCAACAGAGATGAGTTTCTGGCAGTGCTCTGCTTTAAGTAGTGGGCTGGGATGAGACTCAAATAGCTTGGGGGGGGGGGACTTCAGGGCCTCCAGACCGGTCACATTGGATTAAATGACATTCCACAGGTAAGTCAACTTGAACACTATTCAGGAGTTACACAACAACACATGAACAGGGAGTGGCCCTTAGCTGAATAGCCCAACATGTGACATTGACCTAATCTACACCAAGCAGGATATTGTGCTATGAAAGTGGTATGAAACTGTTGGGGCCCATTGACGCATACCATATGCTACTTTCATAGCGCTATATCCTGCTTGGTGTGGCTCCTGCCTTTTATATACAGCATTCATACCACTTTTATTTATTTATTTATTTATTTAATTACATTTCTATACCGCCCAATAGCTGGAGCTCGCTTTTATGGCGCTATGTCCTGCTTGGTGCAGATTAGGCTATCCTGTGCATTGAACAACACTTCCCCAGGCATGCGCACATCTACCAAAATGTGTCCAGGGTATGATCCCTTTGTACATGCAGGTCTACACATGAAGATAGGGTAAGAAACCTTTGTGTGCTTCTGGCAGCCATTCATGTTCTACGTGCAGACACCGGGGGGGGGGGGGTGAGGCTACTTGACACACATGATGTCAGGGGAAGAGCCTCTCAATGCAACCCCATTTGTGTGTTATTTTTACTCATAAGTAGAAAGAATGAGTAGGCCTTTTCTGCCTTGGTTGGCCATAAAACAGAAAGACACTGACAGAGAGAAATGTACAAATGTCGGATCATGTTGACTCACTGTCAGACAACGGGCACATACATTGTGCCTGTCATCCTGAGAGATGGTGTATGGCTCAGTTGCAATCAGATGTCAATGAATGAAATCACACTGCCATTCACAGAGTTTGGCGTCCTTGACAACAACACAATCCCCGGGCTTCAGTTTTCGAGCAAAACCATGTCAAGCACTGGGTTGTCTTTTCTTTCCTTTCCTGAGGTCCTTGTCACAGCTCTCGAATATTTTTTTTCCTTTCCTCTCATTTTCCAGCAAAAGCTCATGAATAAAGAAATCTTTTCTCCATGGGGTACGTGGAGCCAGGTCACCAGAACAAAGATCAACCTGGTCATGGGCATTGCTGATGCTTTGCACACAATAACCCTGCTGCACCAGCACTAGCCTTGAATTCTTCTAGATGTACATAGAAGGACAAAAGCTAAACACAACCCCCCTGATCCAATGCCAGTTCTGCTTTTAAAAAGGGGGCATTTACACTTGAGTAATATCAGTGCTTGGGTGGGGTTGCACATGGGAAGTGTATTCAAATCTCTCCAAACTTAAGCTCGGCTTAGCTCATTCCTGTTTCAGTTTCTCCTCTAGTTTTCAATTCATGCACATGGGGAAAGTGTCCATTTCTGTGTGCATTTTTCTATTGAGTAAAGCATGAAAATACTTTTTTAAATAAGGCACATTTCAAAGACCCTTTTTTAAAAAAAGAAAAAAAAGTTGTTTTTTTAAGGTGATTGCAAGTTACAAACATAAGAAAAGCCCTGTTGGGTCAGAACAAGGGTCCATCTAGCCCAGAATTCTATTCACACAGTGGCCAACCTGCTTCCAATGGGAAACAAGCAGAACATGAGTGCAACAGCACCCTCCCACCCATGTTCCCCAGCAACTGGTGTACATAAGCATATTGCCTCTGATTCTGGAAGTAGCATATAGCCCTCAGGATTAGCAACCATTACTAGCCTACTCCAGGAATTTGTCTAATATTGATTTAAAGCCATCCAAATTGGTGGCTATCACTACATTTTCTGGTAGTGAATTCCCTGCTTTAACTATGTGCAGTGTGAGTAATCTTTCGGGAGGGGGCGTGCATTCGCATTCCCATTCAGGGGTGCAAACAGGGTAAGTTTGGATGTTTTTCAAACTAAAATGAAATTCTCCCTAGCTCACGACTGAAAGGGACCTTGTCCCCTTCTAGCAACTTGTCAGAGACCATTGTGAAAGGGCTGGAAAACTGTTCAATACTTAGAATGATCTTTGACTGGCTAGGATTGCTGATTGGCTAGGATTGCTGATTGGCTAGGATTGCTGATTGGCTAGGAATGCTGACTGACTAAAGCATACCTGACAGATAGTTTCAAGAGGCAGCTGGACAACCATCTGTCAGGGATGCTTTAGGGTGGATTCCTGCATTGAGCAGAGGGTTGGACTCGATGGCCTTATAGGTCCCTTCCAACTCTACTATTCTATGATTCTATGATTCTATGACTAGGCTGTGCTAGGGATGGATGAATCAATCAGTTTCACTTTCCCCACTTCTGATTTTTTTTAAAAAAAATCCCAAATTCTTTCCATCCCAAATATAAAGATATTTGCAAATTTTGGAAAATACTGTTTAAAAACTAACGGCAACTTGGGACATGTCTACACCATGCCTTATCCTGGGGATAACCCCGGGATCATCCCTGTGCATCCACATGACGCACAGGGCATCCCAGGGGCAGGGAGGGATGATCTCTCCATTTCCTTGGGATAACTGGGATGGCTTTAATCCTGACTTTTCCCACAGTCTTGGGATCGTCCTGAAACTGCGAGAGGTGTGGGAGGCCATCCCAGTTTTGTCCCAGCTCCTCATGAGTAAACAAGAGGAGCCGGGAACTGGGCATGGGGCACAGAGCTCTTCAGGCATTCCATGCCCATCAGGGATGGGAGCATGATTGGTGGGTTTTTTTTAAAAAAAAACCACTTACTTTTCTGTCGGAGCACTCGTGCACTCTTCTTCTGTAACAAAACAAAACAATAGTTGCCTGCAACAGCCCTCATTCCTCCTGGGATGTCGTGCGTGCCGTCTGTTCAAATGGAAGGATCTCGCAATCAGAATACCATGAGATCCTCCCTACTCTCCCCCGGAACGCCGGGAGGTCTAGACATGCCCTTAATCATCACACATCCGTAAAAGTGACTGCTACAAAAAGGATTGTCAATGCTCCAATAAGTTGGGATCTAGGAATGGGGAAGAATTTAACTTTGTCTACATTTTCAAGTAAACGAACTAATATACTCTTCCTTGGATAATATGCAGATCAGAACATATTCATCCTTCACTTCTGCAAATTTTGTGATGCACTTCTCAGCTCAACCATTATGTACAAAAATGTGCATATTAAGGAAAGTTGTGTACAAAGATTAATGCAAAATGTGTTGGCTTTTTTTTAAAAAAAAATCACAAACTGCTGTAGAAATTGATGGAATACAGGTAGGAATTGATGGAATACACGTGAAACTGACATGGACTTGATTCACCCATCCCTAGTGGGAACACCAAAGGAGGAATGCAACGAACTGACTGCCAACACAGCAGCAAAGGGCTGTTAAGGGAGAACCAATAGGGGAAGAGTACCTGCACACAGATCCTAGAAGAACATAGGACCCAAGGTGGTTTTTTGTTTGTCTGCTTTTTTTAAAGAAAGGTTCGTGGTTATCATATTTTGAAAAGATTTTTCCAAAAATTCCAAAGTTTTGGGAGAATTAAACAATGTCCATCCAGGCCAGGGATTTGAGTGCTTCTGTGTATTAAACTAGGGCTGTGCACAGAACACACACACCCCGAACCACTTCGTGGCCCAATCTGCAACTTTCAGATTGGGCCGATCCGCTTCAGGTCAATCCAATCCGCCCCAGCTCTGCTCCACGGAGTGAGATCCGGAGGGGAGGATCAAGATTTTGCCCCCCCTTCACTACTTACTTGCCTCTGCGGCAGGCAGCAGGTAGGTGGGGAGGGAGGGGCAAAATGGGGGCCGAATAAGCCCCCCTCCCCCTGCCCCTTACCTGGCTCCGCTGCCATCACCACACGGACTACGGTGATGGCAGCACCAGGTGAGCCCCCTCCCCCCCACACTTACCTACATTTGGAGCTCCAGATTGAGGCTGCTTTGCCTCAATCTGCAGCTCCCCTGATCCGATTCAGATTCACCTTTGGTGGAGGCAGATTGGGTCACTCCGCTTCGGATTTGCAATCCGAATCGGAGCGGAGCACAGCCCTACATTGAACCATGTTGGTGCCTTTTTTTTCTCGACACATTTCTAATCTTTAACTGATATATGGCAGGTACATCGTGATCTTCTGTATAATGGGAACAGCTATACCTGAAGAATTTGTTTGGTGAAGGTGAGTGAGGATTTCATTTCAGTTTGTTTTTGATAAGGATTTTTCTTTTCTTTTCTTTTCTTTTAAAAAAAAACTTTGCAAAGTTCTTTATACTGGGGAGAGAAAGAACAATATATTAAAAAAAAAACACATGAATGTGAAAGAAAGCAAAATGGGCAGATTCACTCCTCCCTAGCACTCCCCCTCCCATTATGGCAGGTGCAGGTTGTCCTTCAGTGGTGAGAGAAGCTGCCCCTGCCAAAATTGCCTCTCCTGCCTAGATATGAAAGGTGTGGGAGCTCTGTCAACTTTGGCATTTGGTAACACTATTTAGATTTGTTCTGAGATGAAAGGATGTGTGTGTGTGTGTGTGTGTGTGTGTGTGTGTGTGTTTGTACGCGGGCACGGGCGGGCGGCATGTGTACGATTCTCTACTTGATGCTCATTAAAGAAGCTAACATCACCACAAACCATTTCTGTCACTTCCCAGATGTTCATGCTGAGTTCCAGCTGTGGGCAAAGGTACCTTGAGTCAACCTCTCATTTCTGTACTTCAAATGTGCAGGCTGTTCAGAGAGTGCTACAGCCTGCCTTTGCTTGCTGCAGCAGTCCAAATGAATTACACTTAAGGAAGACGAGCAAGACAGAGTTTTCGTCGGCAGCCTTAGTGTGGAGGTGAACAAAAAGAAGAGTGTGGAGGTGAAGAAAATGAAGATGGAACAGAAAGTCCAAGTCTCCCAGGAGGAGCAGAAGAAGAAGTGGGGGAAACTGGGATGCTTAGTAAGGATTGTGGAGTTTGATTGGTGTCAGGGAGGTCAGAGTTGCCGGAGAAATGCAGAGGCCTAGAAAACAATGAGAAGCTGGAGTTCTATTGCAGAGAGAAATAGGGAGGCAGTCTGGAATCTTTTAAGCATAAAATGCTTGGATAAGATTAGAGATGTGTGAAAATCATTTTTGATCACAAAACACATGCCCCCATCCAAAGCTTCAAATGGGAGTGCAGGCATGAACCCCACCAAAACTATTCATAAAATGTTGAACCCATGCTTGTGTTCGTCTCATTCCTGACAGGGATGTTGCAGGCACCCGAGATGGGTGAGGTGTCTGACAGACTCACCTGCCCAGTTGGCCCCTCCACACCCCTGCTCACAGACTGCATAACAAACACCAAATCCATCCATGAGCGTCTGGCTACTGCCCACTCTTTCCCCAAGCCACCATTTGGTGTAAGAATGGAGGCTCCAGAACAGTAAAGTTAGGGGTGGGTGAACTGGCCTGTGCTCACCTTGGCGGGCACTCCTCGGAGCCTTAGCTTGGCCTGGCTCAGCCCAGCTGAAGTCATGCACTTCGCCCTCCTGCATCAATGACAGCTGGCCTTGATGCAACGGGGGAATTGCGCCATCTTGGGAGTTTCCATAAATTGTGCACTTCCCCCCCCCCCGTGCCATTGGCAGACTTAAAGGCCCCATTGATGCAAGAGTAAAGGTGCAAATGGAGCATAGGTGGGGGAGTGCACAATTTACAGAGTTTCCAAAAATTGTGCAATCCTTTCCATTGTGTCAATGGAGGCTGCCCTTGATGCAGAAGGAGGAAGTCCATGATTGTAGCATGCAGTTGGGTGGGCGTCGAGCACTTGCCAGGGCCTCGCAAGCGTTTGGGCAGGGGGTCCGTGCTCATGTTGGGCGCTTGTGACATCCCTAAGTAAAGTTGTTTGGTTACAGCTGTAAAGCACAATCTACGCAACATTACAGGCGTGAACGGGCCATTCATGCCTGCAAAGTCATGTAAATGGCTGCTTTACAGCCACCAATCACACAATGTGACCTTACCAGAATTACCCCAACCACTATTTTGCACAAATTGACTTTCCCGGATATTCCCCAGCTGACATTTTGTGCAAAATGGCAGCTTGTGACGGAGCTGCTGAAACCTGATCTGGGTGAGTTCACCCATCCATAGTTCCTGATCCCAGTTCAATTTGTGAAAATTCACTACTTTGCAAATTTGCTAGTAAACATTATTATCATTATCATCATCATTATCATCATCATCATCATCTTGGGGATATTTTCTTTCTTTTTTTACTAACTCCTAGTAGTTGATATGAAAGCACAAGTGTAGGGCGTGGATCAGGGGATTTTTACTAGGGGTGTGATCCGCTCCGATTAGGAGCGTAGAAGCAGTAGCGGATTGGCCTGCTCCGCCTTACCCAGAGGCAGAGTAGGAGCGGACCGCGGACCCCCTAGAAGCAAGGCGAAGAGAAGCGGCCATTTTTCGGAGCTCCTAGTTCAGGCGGAGCGCTCCGGTCGCCATCTTGAAAACATTTCACCATAGGATTGCATTGCGGCAAATAATCGCGCATAACTACATCCTTTTTGAAGCTATCGTTCTAGAAATTCTTGTGCTCAGAGAGTCGTGGATGGGGGTCATTTTGAGACCACTCTCACCTCTCTGCATTGTCTGGGTCGCGTGCTATATTTTTGTGAAAATCGGGTCAACCGCGCGGCTCAAACGGCGTTTTCGGCTTTTCGCCCATAGGATTGCATTGAGGGAAAGACTCGGGCATAACTGGGTTGGTTTTTAAGCTATCGTTCTGAAAATTCTTGTGCACAGAGAGTCGTGGATGCGGGTCATTTTGAGACTACTCTCAACTTTCTGCGTTGTCCGGGTCGCGCGCTAGAAGTTTTTTAAAAATCGGCGGGAAAAATACCTTTTTCAAAGGGCTGAGGGGCAGAGTCAGCTTCCGGTCATGATCACATGATCCCAAAGTTAGAGGAGGGGATAGGCAAAACGGGTAACTTGGGATTCTGGGAAACTTCTCTTTCTTCATCTGAACGGGCTTTTCCCAGTGTTTTTTAAAACAGTAGCCCTACCAAATGCACAAACACAACCTGAAATCATATACTAAGCCAAGAATAAGAGATAGAAACACAGCACTGCTCCCCACCCTAACCTTGGTGAACAACTGAATAGATGTGGTGCAAGGGGATGAGCTCCCCTAGGGCATCTCATCGTGGACGTGCCCCCACTCTCTCCTGCACTGGAAGGCCATTAGAGCCTTCCAAAGAGAGTAAAACGGTGGAGCAATGCCTATCATGAGTCGAAGTGAGCGTTTACTTCTCAGTGGTGGAGCGATGCCTATTATGAGTTGAAGTGAGCATTTACTTCTCAGTGGTGGAGCAATGCCTGTTATGAGTTGAAGTGAGCGTTTTACTTCTTCTCAGAGCTGTTGGTGGCTGTCTTGAACTGGCAGCTACTTCCCCCTCCCCCGGGCACATCCCCCTATTGCTGGTAAAAGACAGATATAGCCTTTTTAAAAAAATTCTTCTTGCTGTTTATTGAGCAACACTGCTGCTTTTAATTCCACCCTCCTTTGTTTATTGATTGATTTATTCCATTTTATATGCATTACTGGCTTATCCTTGGCTCACTTCCTTATGCCCCCAGAAATGCCAGCTGCATGCCTGCCTGCCTTCCCTCCCTCCTCCCCTGCCCACCTCGCAGGGATGTTGTGTGTGGGGTGCCCGATTTTCAAAAATTTGCCAAAAATCAGGGGATGATGGGATTGCTTTGAAACTTGGCGTGCGTGTGTATATCCCCATGAGGTGTCATGGTGCCAAACATGAGGTTTCTAACTTGAACAGAAAAAAAGTTGTATAATTTTTTAGCTTTCAATGCAAGCCTATGGGGGGGGGGAAACGGAGCTCCGGATCCGGATCCGGAGCTCCGGGCGGAGCGGAGCGGAAGTGGGCGGAGCGGGGGCGGGGCGGAGCGGCCCGATCCGGAAAATGGCGGATCTGCAAGTGAAGCGGAGCGGGGGGTCCGTGCACACCCCTAATTTTTACTTCCACTTGTAACTTAATTAATGCAAATATGTATGAATAAACCTCACTCTGATTATAGCCTCTGGAAACTTTCTCTGAATATCAAGAATGCCACCCATAAATATTATTCTGTAAAGTCAGATGGAATTACACATTTCAAGCAATTCCAATAGCAAAACTGATTAAGCTGTTTTACTGTGAAGGAGAGGATTTAATTTTGATACAGTTTGTTTAAAAAGCAATATAAAGAATGCCCTATCAGCAAATGATTATTACAGCTGGCATTATATACCCAGAGGTCTGCGTACACAAAAAGCCAAAGATTGGTAATGAATTAAAAAAAAACCCACTAGAAGCCATTATCCTTCATTGCCTGCAACTTAATCTTCAGGGAAGAAATCTATTATACAAGTGCCTAATTCTTCCCTTCCCCTCTTCCAAGCAATCAGAACACTCTCTTTCAAAGTTGCTGTTGGAAGACTTCTTTGCATCTGCCTTTAATACTTTATCTAGCTTCTGGTATGGCTTCTTTTTTTCTTTTCTTTTTAAAGGCCAGTTACTAGTCCTCATTGGTCACACACCAAATCTAAACGGATAAAGCTGGAAATGAAACAGAGAACACCATGCTCTTCTCCTCTCCCACAACTGTAATCTGTTGGCAGCAATTCCACATGGCTTGCAGGAGAAGTTGAAATGGGATAGCAGGGTCCACTCTGTCGTTTCAGCTGAGAGGGGTGTTGCTGTTGCTTTATCAATGATCTGACTTGGTTCAAGGATGTTTTCTATATTTCTGTCCTGGCTAATAGCTGTGGCTAGACCTTTTCTCCTCCATCAATATCTCTAGTCCCTTTTAAAAACTATTTGAACCTCGTGTGGCGCAGAGCGGTAAAGAAGCAGTTTTTGCAGCTGAAACTCTCCCCATGGCCTGAGTTCGATCCCAGCGGAAGCTGGTTTCAGGCAGCCGGCTTGAGTCGACTCAGCCTTCCATCCTCCCGAGGTCAGTAAAATGTGTACCCAGCTAGCTGGGGGAAAGGTAATAACGGCCGGGGAAGGCAACGGCAAACCACCCCGCTATAAGGCCTGCCAAGAAAACGTCAGCGAAAGCTGGCGTCCCTCCAAGAGTCAGTAATGACTCAGTGCTTGCGCGAGAGGTTCCTTTCCTTTCCTTTTTAAAAACTATCTGCACTACTGGCCAGATCCATCCATGTTCATGTGGCACTGAGTTCCATAGTTACGTATCGCACAAAAATGTACTTCCTTTTACCAGTCTAGAGTCTCCCCCTCAACTCCTGGATAAATTGTCCAACCTTATGGCACCATATTCTCAAGTCTAGGCTAGCTCGACCACTGTCCATTGTTGTGGCAGCAGGAGGGCGTGTACATCACAAGGAGGACTCTGAGGGACACTGGACATGTCAGAGACACATCTGTACTCCCAACTTCATGATTCCTGTAAGCAAAGGTCAGACCATCCAATGAAGTGACACTGTCCCCACATATTCAGTGCTTTACTTCTTCCTTGTAGAAGTGATGAATGGGTTTCACCTTTACTTATATGAGATTGAGGAAAGGGGATCCTTCATGGGTAACATGGAGGGAGTGCTAAACCTCTTCTTTTCCTCAGGGCATCTTCTAGATCCATAGCGTCATCTTGAGTTCTGTGTTAGGGATGGACAAAGCAGTCCATGTCACGTTTCCCATTTTTCATGTGGTCCTGCCTAAGTCCTTTCCACTCTGTTTCCTAATTTGCCATTTATTGAAAGCAAATAGGATGGATAGCCACATTTTGATCTGCATTGTAATCCAAGAGGTATGGATCAACTCCCTTCCTTTTGGAATTGTGAAGATGGTATCTATCTATGGCGATAAGGCATGATAACTAAATGGAACTGCCCTGCACAGAAGTGGTGTCACATCCTTTCATAGTGCACTTTCATAGTCCCCCATCTATTGTGCACACATAGTGCACAACAGATGGGGGACTTGGCTCACGGAGGACCTGGTGAAGGAGGGTTTCAGCCTGGAACCCTGAATAAGAGCACTCCTATGAGAGAATGCATTGCAATGTTTTGTTGCTGAAGACCTGGGAGATGGCCTTTGTATCCTGGCTGGGCAACATCTGGATAGGGATGTATGAGAACTTTCTTTCAGTTCAGTTTGGATCAGGATTTACCCAGTTCACGTCTTCCAGACCAAGGATGGACTCAGACACCATCTGAAGTACAAGCCTGCACGTTTCTGAGCTTGTAATGCAATTTGCAGAGCCCCAAAACATTCATTACTCAGTATGCGTACTTTTGAAAAATGTATGTATTTTTCAATACGTTGAAGAACGTATACATTTCAAAGATGCACACAACTGATGTATATATTGGGGGAAATATGCACATACACACACACCCAAGTTCGGAATCGGACATGGACTCAGATCAGAATGAGCTTCAGGATGGAATTGCTCACTTTCTGGAGGCCCCAGAAAGCCCCCTTTGTCATGTGCCCCCCTCCCCTACACCAATCAGGCGTTAAAGGCCCTCTTAATGCAAGGTAGCCAATTGGCATAAAAGGGGGGGAGGACAGCAAAGCGTGCTTTCCGGAAAGTGTGTGGTTGCCCCCAGCCCTGCCGCTAGTCCAGAAGGTGTGCTTTGCCAAGGGCTCAGGAGGCGCGTGCAGCTTCCTGAGCACTTGGCAAAGGCTCGCAGGGCCCGACTCCCTGTAGCAGGACTGCACAAGCAGAGCCTGGCATGCTTACGGGGTGGGGCCCCCACGACTTCTCCAAAGCCTACTGTCCTTTGCTGGTGGTGTTTAAGCAACAGCCGGGTGACCATCTGTCAAGGATGCTGAGGTTTCAGGATTCCTGCACTGAGCAGGGGGTGGACTATATGACCTCTCTGTTGCCTTCCAACTTTTAACATTCTGCTGTTCAAAATGGAAAGCTCTGTTTGATGGAGACATGAGCTCAGACTGCCACCCACAAATTGTCCACCCATTCAAATTGGAGTAGGGAGCATTCGAGTGATATTTTTTCAGGGGGGATGATGAATTCTATCAATTTTGGGAAGGCTTCAGGTTTACATGGAAAAGGAGCAAGTATTGGCAGAACTCTAGTCAACAACCTGTCAGTGGGTAAACACCCCCCCCATACACATACACACACACACACACAAAATACCTACCTTGGAATGGCACATGTCATTTCAAAGGTTACATTCTGGGAGAAATATTTTCCTGGTCTGTGCCATAGTTGGGGGGGGGGGGATGCCTTGCAGTCAGAAGGCTAGCAGTTCAAGGACAAGATCATCTTTCTCCTGATATGATTAACTATGTGCAGAGACTTTTCTGTTTGGGGAGGAGCAGGGCGAAGACATTCAAATATGAAGCAAGCAACCATGTCCCTTCAATCTACAGTGATACACTCCAAGAATAATAAGAAGAAAGAAGTTTTAAAACTTGGCTATGCTGATTGTATAATGTGGCTCTCAGAGGTCAGGAGAAATTGCTCAGCCAAAAGAGCAGCCCAGCTGGAGGAAAAGATCTGAGGTTTCTGCCATCTTCCTGACAAGTGATTTCTCCGAAATGGTGAAGGAGAAGATATGCTGTGGGACTGATAATTGAAAATAGGCTGGTGTCAAAAATTCATGTCAGTTCTGCAGGTAGATAAAATTATACTGTATTGATATTTTATAACAGTTTTCACCCAAGACATCTGAAAATGCTCCCCCATACACACACCCCACCATCACGCAGACAGAGGTTAGGCTTCAAAATACATGTGTCAGCAGGACTCGCTTTTCCAGTGCTGCTTCATAAAAAAGGGACAGAAGAAAACTTGTTAGCTGCAAATGAACTGAACCAGTAGCATAGAGAAATGGAATTAGAACTGGGATTTGGAAAGGGACGCCATATGAAGCAATGGGTGGTGATGATAGGCAAATTGGTCTGTTTATGTTCTGGGTCACTTTCACATGCTTTTATCCATTAGACCATTCCCATCCTGTTGCTGCATTAACCTGCCATAATTATTAGTTACTCATTTTTATTCACAAAATTCAAAGTGTGCAGTCCAAAGGATAATGCGTCCTAGGGATGTGCGTTAGATTTGGATGAACCCCAAAGCCCAATCGGACAATTTCTGATGCTTACTGGAGCAAAGTGGACTTCCCTCGGGAGCCATCAGAACCTGGGATGGGCAAACTCTCCTGTGTCCCCTTCGCACTCTGTTCGCCAGACTCTTGTCGGTTGCCTGACCCTGGCATGCCTGTGGCTCAAAATCATGAGCCACGATTTTGCACAGAACTACAGGTGGGGATATTTATGGAAATCACAATTTGTGCAAATTCCAGCCTGTAAGTAGATTAATTTGCACAAAATTGGCAGGTGAAGACCACTTATGCCTTCATTCTGCATAAATTGCACTATTTACAACCGTGAATTTGCACAAACAGTGATTTCTTAAATGTTCCCATCCACAGTTTTGTGCAAATCATGATTTGCACACACACACAAAAAGTCAGGAATCTGTGAACTGGCGCCCGGGGGGTGGGAGGAAGTTGGTGAAAACCTGCAAAGCTCCAACCCCAAACTGGATTCCTTTGGTATCCCTAATCAAAACCAAAGTTGGGACAGAATGAGGTTTCATTACCATTTCATGCTCCAATTGATTTGTAAGCAAAGACAGCAGCCTTTCCAGGTAATGCCCCCTGAAGTTTCATGATAGGTGGGGTTGAGCATTTGTGCAAGTCTGAATTTGTGCAAATTTTGACTTCTCCCCCCAAAAAAAGTACAATTCTGTTGATGAATAGACAATGGGACAAAAGTTGTCTGTTAATCCATGCAATGGGGATGGAATCATAGAATCATAGAATAGCAGAGTTGGAAGGGGCCTACAACGCCGAGTCCAACCCCCTGCTCAATGCAGGAATCCACTCTCTCTCTCTCTCTCTCTCTCTCTCTCTCTCTCTATATATATATTAATACATCCAAACAATACAACAATACAATATAAAACAATACCTCATAATACACATAATATAAAGTAAACAATTTAATAAAAATATGTTCTAACTTAATTCCCTTTAACATAATCATAATTAACATAAGTGTGCTCCCTCCAACCACGAGATCTTATTCATATTTCCAAAATCTCATTACTTCTTCTGGAGGTGTTTTCCCTCTCCCCTTTAATAGTACAAATTCTAAAAACTGTTTCCATATTCCTTCTAACTTTTGTTACATGTTAATTTATCATTAATAGCAATATCCCATATTTCTTTATACCAATCTTGTATATGATAATCCCCTTGAACCTTCCAGTTCCTAGATATCATTAGTCTTGCTGCTGTCAACAAATTCGTTATCAATTCTTTTGTCTCTTGATTACATTTCAATTCTCCATACACTGATAACAATGCCACTATCGGTGTCTCTTCAATCTCCATTCCTAAAATTTCTTTTATCTCTTTAAACACCATTTTCCATAATTTTTGTACAAATTCACATTCCCACCACATATATAAATACGTTCCTTTCTCTTGACAACCTCTCCAACATGTTGCTGAATTCATCTTATTTATTTTATTTAATTTCACAGGGGTTAGGTACCACCTCCAGACAAGCTTGTAATAATTTTCTTTTATCCTCAGAGACATATTTCTCAACACTCGTTGTTTCCATATCCCTTTCAAACTCTGTTGCCCTATTTGTTCCTTCAAGTCAGTTTCCCATACCATCTTGCCTACACTTTCCATCTCTCCCTTTTCCACTAATATTGTATATATTTCGCTCGTTAAACTTTTTATTAATTTGTTTTCTCTTTTCTCATTTTCTTTTTTAAAATCAGCTCCTCAAACTTCGTAATTCCTCTACACTCTCCATTATCATTAACCATTTCTTCGTGCACTGTTCTAATTGAATATAATTTGACCATGATATGTTTCCCTCTTTTAATCTCTCCTTTATTTCTTCCCTAGTTCTCATCCTTTCTAGCCAATCTTTTAACTTCATTACCTTTCCTTTTAAAAAATCACTGGGAAATATGGTGATTATATAAAATGGACATACTTCCAAGTATTTCCCCAATATCACCAGTGATAATGATGAGGAACCTTCCGCGAAATTTAAAAAAAGAGATAGGAATACACTCTAAAGCATACCTGACAGATGGCTGTCCAGCTGCCTCTTGAAGGCCTCTAGTGTGGGAGAGACCACAACCTCCCTAGGGAACTGATTCCATTGCCGTACTGCTCTGACAGTCAGGAAGTATTTCCTGATGTCCAGCTGGAATCTGGCTTCTTTTAACTTGAGCCTGTTATTCCATGTCCTACAATCTGAACATCCCTAGGTGGGAGACAGGCAGGCAACTCAGGACCAGATTGGAAGTGAATTTTTAAAAATAAAAATAAAAGAAGCCACCAAAAAACCCACAGTATCCACTATCACCACACCTAGGCCCTGTCTACACCAGCCATTTATTCCAGGATAATATCAACGTCGTCCCCACCGGACCACATGACGCACAGCTGATCCCGCTGTGATCTTGGCTCCACCATTCAGTTATTCAAGAATTTTGCTGACTAATTTTGTAGTGGTTTTCTCAGCTCTCTTGCTAAAATCCTGAAGTCTGTGGCTGGTGTGCCCCCCCCCTTTTCACGAAACTGCTGCTGTTCAGCATAAGCTCCTGACTCAGCAAACAGCCAACCCATTGTGAGGGGACATGGGCATTGGGGTGTTTCATCTGCCTGAGCTGGGTATGGGTGCGTCTGTCCATCCCTACACTACAGCTTTCTTTTCTGGGATCTTACCTGAACCACTGGCTGTTTTCATTCCTGTAGACTATCTAGCCAGATGAAAGGATGGCCCAACTATGAGGTGGGGAATTCCAGCACTTTTACTTTCTTTTTCAATGAAACAAGTGTGTGATATTAGGCAAAGAGGATGACAGATTCTGGTTGGCCTTCTTTTCCCCCCTGTCTACTTTGTTCTCTGCTGCAAGATGTCTAAGGAGATGGTCACAACTGGAGAAGAAAGATTATGTAAGTGTGTTTAATGTTCTGCTTTACACACACACACATACAGAGAGAGAGAGAGAGAGAGAGAGAGAGAGAGAGAGAGAGAGAGAGAGAGAAGAGTGGAAGGAAACCCAGTGACTGTTGAGACAAAGATAAATGAATTTACTCTCTTCCCTGGCTGACCAGGTGGAAAAAGTGTGTGTACTGTACTTCTCAGGGGCTTCCCAGTTCATCTCCTTTCCCCTTGAATTTAGCAGAAGGAGACTCCCCTGGCTACCATTTTAATCTCTTGCCTCGAAAAAGCCATCACTTGCAACAATGGCTTCATGGCTTTGTCTGTGATGTTGATTTATTTTTGAATGACGAGCGATCCCCCATCCCTAAACAGGCAATGTACATATTCAGAGCTCCTCATACGCATGTAGAAAACTACACATAGAAAACTAGTAATGAAAGGAGCTTCTCCTGAAAAACTAGTTTTCCACATGTGGGGACTTTCTTTGTTGGAGAGCTATCAAAATTTCTGTCCTCCACCTGCCATATGAAGCAGTACAGTCTAAGAACAATTTGATCACATCAAGTGATCTCAATAGTAGGGATGCATAAATCTGTCAGTTTTGGTTTCTCTCTCATTTTTCCAATTTTAAGTTTGATTCCTCAAACTTTGAGAATTTCTCCAGTCTTGATACATCCTAACGTTTGCATGAAAATTCATAACTTTCTTCTTCTCCTTCTCTTCCTTCTCCTTCTCCTTCTCCTTCTCCTTCTCCTTCTCCTTCTCCTCCTCCTCCTCCTCCTCCTCCTCCTCCTTCAAAGCAAACATGCATTTTTGCTGAAGGTGCACATTTTTGCAAGCAATTATATTATAATTCTGAAATAATATAATGCATTGTGGATATTATTCCTCACCACCACCAATATATACATTTTAATATTGGAAAACTTCTTTGCAAAAATTTGAAAAGTGTGAATTTCAAAAGATTACTGAGTTTCAGTTTGCATAGTGGTTGGAAAGTGTGAGATTAGGGAAGCTTGCATTGAAATGCGAACTGAAGCAGGGTTTTCTCCTCCATTCCTAAGCAATACCCTGTGCTATTGCTTATGTAGCACAAATGGCATCATCCACATGCAAGAGAGAGGTATCAGCAAACCCTGGGGTTTGCAAAAGTGGCAGTGGGGAGGGGAACTATTCAGAGGTGGGGACCTCTCCCCCAATACCACGAGGATTCCGCATGCTCAGAGGACATGGAATGTCTTGTTGGAGGGGTTGGGTGGAAAATTGGGTGGGACAGATGGTATCTACTGATATGGCTAGAAATGGCTGGTCCTACCATTAGGTAAAGTGAGGTGGCTTGCTGGGGGATCAGCAGAGTGGTGTCTGAGGACAGAGCAATGAATGCTAGAGATCCCCCCCACTGAATCCCCAAAGCTACCTTGCCAACCTCAGGGATGTTGGCAAATGCTGTCCCACAGTCAGTGTGGAAGAAAGATTCAACGATCACCGTGTTTGATCTAAATAAGTGGAAGGGGGAGTTGCCGTTTTATACTTTGCCTCAGGCAGGAAAATGACTTGGTCCTGCCATAGTTGGAAACCTGAAGGGAAACACTCCAGACTGCAACATTTTGTTACAGATCCCATGTGTGATGATCTGTTTGTTAATTTCAAGCCTATGTACCTGCTGCAAGGACCAGAATGTAGACAGTCTTTTTGAGACCTGATAGGGATGGATGGACTCACCTCGACCCGTTTTTGGCATCTTCTTGACAAGCTGCCGCTGCTGCCAACTTCAGCCCGCCATGCTGTGCGAGCTTCTCATGGGGCTGTGTGCCCACCAGCGGCTCTCTTGTGAACTGCCATTTTGCACAAAATGGCCACCTGGGAATATCCAGGAAGGCCATGTTGCATAAATGGCAACCATTTAAAAACATTACAGGCATGAATGCTCCATAACCTTGCGAAGGGCAAAATGACAACGTGGCAAATGGGCAGACTACCCTGTTGGGTGCTCACTGAGCCACAAGGCGCTTAGCAAGCCTGCCCGTGAGCCCACCGCAGCTCGGTGAGCAAGGTCCAGATGCGTGGGATCCTGCCAGACTCCCAGACCCATTCAAGCACTCCCTAAAACATTACCTGGGCTACTTTGGTGCAACTATCTCAAGGCAGCCATCTTGACGGCCTCAAAAAGCCCCCAATATGTTATTTGTAGTCAATTTGATGCATTGACTAACATTTGGAGTCAAAATTACGAAACCAAAACTAATGACCAGCACAGAAAGTTCTTCATGGTTGGCTGTGCCTAAAATTGAATTCTCTGCATCTCTATTTGGCTTTTTTGTTTTGTTTTGCTTTAATTCCACTGTTGTCTTTCTCTCTTGTCTCCTAATTAGCCTTCCCCAGTCAACAGGGGTTGACATTTGAAATTAACTCTGGTAAAGCAAGTGTTCCTTAGCACAGCTCCCCAAAGCCATTCTTCCAGAGAACAGTTAAGAGAGAACCTTGCAGTGAATGTCAACCTCTCTTTTTTAATGGTTAGGTGCTTGTCAATATTCATGTCACTTTCATTCATGGAAGGTGCCCTTAGTAGGAGAAAGTGATTCTCCAACTAAGTGCACACCAGGGCACACTGGGTGGCCGAGAGAGAGAGTGAGAGAGAGAGAGAGAGAGAGAGAGAGAGAGAGAGAGAGAGAGAGAGAGAGCTGGAGTGTGTCTTGAAGAAGAAAAAATAACCCAACCTGTTGGATGTCACCATCACTGAATTTCCACAAACATTTTTATAACCTGCTGAAGAAGGCTTTACACTACAAATAGGCTGAAAAGCAATGAGCATTTTACAAATCTTCATTCCAGCATCCTAAGATATTTGTGGTTCTAATTTGAATGTCATCCCATATTTGCATCTTTGTTATTGTTGGGGTTTTCTTCCTGAAAGTAAGGATGCAACAAATGGTTGATGAAACATCAGCTAAATCTGATAGGTTTGTAGGAATCACAGAGCATCAACATTGACCAGAAAGGGCAGTCCCCCCCACCTGAGTTCTGGTGAATGGACAAACGTGAGGATGTAAGACCCTCATTAGGACCATGTTTTCTAGCCAATCATAGGATCATAACATTTTAGTTGGAAGGGAGCCTTAGAAGCCATTTAATCCAGCCCCCATGCTCAGTGCAGGAATCGGGCAACTATGGCATCCCTGACAGATGTCTATCTAGCATCTGCATAAGAACTCCCAACTTCCAAGGTGAGTCCACCACCTCCTGAAGCACTTCATTCTAGGGATGTGCTCCGCTTCTAATCGGACCGGAGAAGCAGTAGCGGAGCGGGGGGCTTCGCCTGCCCTTAAGGCGGAGGCGAAGAGGATTGGGGGGCCGGCGGAGCGTGGCGAAGAGGATCGAGGTGAAGGCGGATCCTTCGCCTCGATCCGGAGCTCCGCCGGAAAGGTAAGTGGGGTTTACTGGGCCCTGCCGCTGTTGCTGTCGCCCATGCGGCGACAGCAGCAGGGCCCGGTAACACCCCCCGCCCTCCTCTCCCTTACCTGTCTCTGTCCGTGGTCCGTCAGCGTCTCCAATTGAGCCCGTGGTTCCAGCAGGAAGTCTGGGCCGCACGGCCCAGACTTCCTGGTGGAACCGCGGGCTCAATTGAAGACGGCAACGGACCGTGGATGGAGGCAGGTAAGGGCCCCTCCCCCTTGGTCCCTTACCGGGCTCTGCCGCCGTCGCCACATGGGCGGCGATGGTGGCAGGGCCCGGTAACCCCCCCCCTGCCCTCCTCTCCCTTACCTGCCTCCGTCCGCGGTCCGTCAGCGTCTCCAATTGAGCCCGTGGTTCCAGCAGGAAGTCTGGGCCGCACTTGCGGCCCAGACTTCCTGGTGGAACCGTGGGCTCAATTGAAGACGGCAACGGACCGCGGACAGAGGCAGGTAAGGCCCCCTCCCCCTTGGTCCCTTACTGGGCTCTGCCGCCGTCACCGCATGGGCGGCGATGGCGGCAGGGCCCGGTAACCCCCCCTATGAGGGGGGGACCGGAGCTCCGATCTGGATCCGGAGCTCCGAGCGGAGCGGAGTGGGCACAGGCAGAGTGGGGGCGGGGCGGAGCGGGCCGATCCAAAAATGGCGGATCTTAAAGTGAAGCGGAGTGGGGGGTCCGTGCACACCCCTACTTCATTCTACTGTCTAACACCTCAAGCCATTAGGAAGGTGGGAATATATGGGAAATCCATTTCAGTTCATTTCTTATCAGGATTTAGGGAATGGAGAACTCACGGGGGGCTCGCCCCACAGGTTTGCCGAGCCCTGCTTGTCCATCCCTGTTCTGAGGAACCGGGCCTTGTGAGTGCTCAGTAAAGTGTACTTTCCGGGGCCTCCAGAAAGTGCACAATTCCCCTGGCACACCAGACAGCATGCTTTGCCTCCCCCCCAACACACACCCATCAAGGCCTCAAAGGCCCTCTTAATACTGACATCATCCTAATAGAAGAAATGAGGACCTAACAGGGTTTCCAGATTCAGCCTGCATTACCATTGGCATTGACAGAAGCATCACCATTGTGACAGCTAAAAAAAACAAACCCCAATTTAAGGCTGCAATTAAGAGAAACAGAATGTCCACATCACAAGAAGTAATAGTTCAGATCTGTTCCGTGCTGGCCAGGCCACATCTGGGCTACTGTGTATAATTCTGGGAGCCACATTTTACAAAGGACATTGCCAAAATAAAGTATATCCAGGGGAAGGTGACCTATGAGGAAGGGTTGAAAAAGTTGGGGTATGTTTAGCCTGAAGTAGAGAGTTTAAAGGGGGGATGTGATAGAAGGCTTCAAGTATCTGAAGGGCTGTAATGGAGAAGATGGAGAAAATATATTCTCTGTTGCACCAGAGGGCCAGACTAGAACCATTGGGTGGAAATTGCAAGGAAGCCGATTTCAGTGAAACTTTAGGAGAAAATCCCTAATAGGAATGTGTCAATCAGCAAAAACCAAATTCACTGAAGTCCTCCGAATTCCACCTCAAAGCTCATCCGAGCCAAGACCATATCAGATTGTGAGCTTTGGTTTGTTTCTTTTGACATGAAAAACTGCGCATATTTTTGTGCATATTTTTGCAACTGTCCAGCCCTCCCAGGCCCAGGCAGATGTGCCCAGCATCAGGACAGCCCCACGCCTGCCTGCTCTCAATCTTTCAAGAGCAGTCAGCCACAGTTCCGTGATCTCTGCCCCCTTTGTCCTTTTCTGCCATTAACACAACTGGGGAAAATATGCAATTTCCCCAGACTTGAGAATACAGCATTTCTTTTCCCTATCCCACTGATGGGTGCCTTAAAGTCCCTGTTAATAGGGCCTTTAAGGCCTCCATCAGCACGGGGTGTGGGGAGAGAAACAATGGAGGCTCCAGACATTACATATTTCCCCCGTTGCATAAATGGTGGCCGTAAAGCCCCCATTTATGCAAGGTTAAAGCCAGGTACTCCTCAGACACTCAAAGCATGGGCCTGTGAATGCACCATGTTTGGTGAGCAGGGTCCAGGAGGGGTAGGATGACCATATGAAAAGGAGGACAGGGCTCTTGCAGCTTTAACTGTTGTGATGCAGATGGAATTTCACTTGGTGCTGCATGCATACAAATGACACCTGCTGAAATTCCCTTTTCTATATAACTGTTAAAGATGCAGGAGAGGGGGGCGGAGCTTGGCGGCCATGGAGACGGCGGGTTTCTTTTGAGGCTCTAATCGGCTTCGCCGGGAAAAGCAATTATCTCTCTTTTAATGGGCATAAATCTTTGAGCAAATGATGGAAAAAGGACTACAAATGCTGCCGGTGTTGGAAAAAGCTGAAGAGATAAGGTGAGACAGACGGAATGTTTGTATAAGCTTCGGCTGCAAAAGTGAAAGTAAATCAACTGGTCTGCCTGTTGGTGTGGCGCAGTTTGGAAAGAAAGAATTTGTTTTTGTTAGACGCTGAACTGATTTATAGCGATTCTCACCTTTCATCTTTTATCTTAAATGGAAAAGACTGAAATACTGGCTTTGTAAAGTGGAAGCTGTTTGCTGTAATTATCGTTGTGGCGTGAAGGGGGGGTGTAGGGGTGGAAGAAAACAGCATTCGGTGAGGGAGATGTGGGATATTGATTGACTGTGTATGATTAGTTCTGATCCCCTCTAGTGAATGCTGTTGTGAATCGGATATATCCCCCCCCCTTGGGAAGAAGGAAGAGTGTTTAACACAGAGAAGATAAGCTAGTAAAAGCCGCCAAGAAAGTGAGCTGGACTCTAAGATTTATGCCCTGCCCAGAAGCGTCCTATGTCTAACATTAAAAGCAGAATTAGGAAGGAGTGGAAAAGGTTAAATACACAAAAAAAGAAACCATCCAATCATAATCTCTCCCACCTGGAAAATACAGTCCCTGAAGCGGAACAGGAAGACGAAGATATAGGCCCAGTTTTCTTAGATACAGTACCAAATAAAGAAAAAAACATGGCTGAAGGGGGAGAAGCAATTGGCAGTCAGCCTCCCTCTTTAGTGGAAATTAAAGCGGCAATAGCCGAGAATAATACCGTTATTTTTTAAAAAATGGATCAACAAATGGATGTTTTTAGACAACAAATGCGTGTTTTGGCTGATAAGACATCTGAAAATTCAGACAAGATCAAAGATTTGGAGGCAAAAGCGGATTTGGACCAGAAGAAGCAAGAGGCTTTTGAAAAATCAACTAAAATACAATTTAAAGATTATGAATTAAGACTGATAGCCTTGGAGGACCAATCTCGCAGATCTTCAATTCGAATAAAACAGCTGAAGCAGACACAAGGAGAAGATCTAAGAGAAATCATTCTGAATTGGTTCAAGGAGCTGCTGCCTGACGTACCAATAGACGGATCGGATTTGGATCGAGTCCACTACAAAGGGACTAGAGACATTTTGGTGAAATTTGGTAACTATTACAAAAAAGAGCAAGTTATGAAAGAATTGAGATCTATGGCTCAGTTGCAGTACAAAGGCAAAGCAGTGCAAATTTATAATGATCTCTCTCAACACACACTAAATTGGAGACGCAGTATTAAACCAATAACTGAAACATTAATGAAGAATAAAATTCCTTATGCATGGGGTTACCCTGTTTTTCTAAGATTTACATATGGGAGGGGGGAACACAGAGTAACCTCACTGGATCAAGGTAAAGAGTTGCTGAAGAGGCTGGGTCTGTATGGGGAAGCAAGTGGGACTGGAGTGGGTGGGGGGGAATGAGGCTGGGACATCTGGGGAGTAATAGAATTGTTAATTATGTCTTGAGATAATTACAAATAGAAATGCCAACATAGAAACTTGCCGGCCAGGCGAAGCACTGTCTCCCCCCCCTTTAAAGTAGATGGCTGGAGTATTAGACTCACGGGGATATGGGGGGGATCAGAGTGGGGGGGTGGGGAGGGGGGAAGGTAGGAGGGGAGGGGCTGGGGTAGGAGGGTGGGGGTTTGTTGTATGGAGTTTGTGTTTTTATGTAAGTAAATTTGAGTTGCAGAGCACAAGGGATCGGAAGAGATTTCAAAAGGGTGAATATGGATAAAAAGATAAAAGTATCAACACTCAATGTTAAAGGTTTGGGGGCAGTCGTGAAAAGGAGGAGAATAGAACAAATGTTTAATAAAGAAGGATCGGATATTATAATGGTCCAAGAAACACACCAAGGCTCTGAGAATTCGAATATGATAAAATTAAAGTGGTTAGCTTATTATGAAAAGTCATTAGGGACATCAAAAAAAAATGGAGTGGCCACTTTGATTTTTAAAAAAAGTGGGTTTATATTAGAAGAAACAAAAAAGGATGATAATGGCAGATATCTTATGTTAAAAGGTAAAATTGAAGGAAAGGTATATACGCTAATTAATGTGTATGCCCCAAATGAGAGACATAGAGAGTTTTTTATAAAGCTATTTAAAGAAATAGAAGAATTCAAGGAGGGGTATGTCATATTAGCTGGGGACTTTAATATGGTTATGGATAATAGATGGGACAGGTCAAATCCCACTAATGTTGAAAAGAGGAATAATATAACTATATTGAATAAACTAGTAAAAGAAAATGATTATTCAGATTCGTGGCGTTTACTCAATGGGACTAAGCCTGGATTCTCATACTTTTCCCCAGTTCATCATACATACTCCAGGATAGACTATATATTTGTCTCAAAAGATTTTGTAATGAAGATTTGTAAAATGGAAAGGGGGGTAATAAAAGTAACTGATCATGCCTTGTTAAGCTTAGAATTTACAGTTAAGAAGAATTATAAAGAGGCATATAGATGGAAGTTGAATACAAAAATATTGAAATATAATAAAGTGGTAGAGAAAATTCAGAAGGAACTGTCGGAGTCATGGGAAATTAACGAAAAGGGAGGAACAGTTGGGTCAGTCATTTGGGACACCATGAAGGCTGTAGTAAGAGGAATTTGTATTAGAGAAACGTGCAGCTTAAAAAGACAACAACGTGCAGAGCAGGAAAAGTTAGAGATAGAAATTAAAAATTTGGAGGAAGAATATTGGCGAGGTAAAGATAAATATAAATTAGTAGAAATACAAGCTAAGAAGAAACAATTAGAAAATTTAAATATAGAGGAGGTTCAAAAGAATTTAATGTATATGAAAAGGGAATATTTTGAAAATAGTAATAAGAATTCTAGGTTGCTTGCCAGACTCACACAAAAAGAAAAAGGGAGGAATGGGATAGAAACATTGAAAGATAATCGAGGGAACTACTGTCATACAATGAAAGATAAAATAAAAAAATTTCAGGAATTTTACCAGGAATTATATAAGGGTAAAGAAACTCAACAAGAAAAGGTGGAGGAGTATATTGGAAGATTTATAAAGAATGGAATAAAATCAGAATATAAAGAGTTAATGGAGAAAGTAATAACTCAAAGAGAAGTTGAAGAGGTTATTGATAATTTAAAAGTTGGTAAATCACCGGGAGCAGATGGTTTAGGACCAGAATATTATAAGGTCTTCAAAGAATTTTTAGTTCCAAAATTAATGGAACTTTATAATAGGATATCATTAGGAGAGAAGATACCTGAATCATGGGAACATTCATTGATAATTCTGATCCCAAAACCAGATAAAGATTTGACTAATCCCGATTCTTACAGGCCTATTTCGTTAATAAATCAGGATGCTAAAATTTTCACATCTATTATGGCTAAACGGTTAAATAAATTTATATCAGAATATATAGGAGAAGATCAATGTGGGTTTGTGGTAGGAAGGCAGATGCATAATTTAGTGGGAAGAGTTTTAAATGTAATAAATGTAATAAAAAATCAAATATCAAGGCAGGAATTATGGCATTGGACATTTTTAAAGCTTTTGATTGTGTGAGCTGGCAGGCATTAAAGATTATTATAGATAAATTGGGATTTGGAAATAAATTTAAAAGTGTAATAGAACAGTTATATTCCCAAAATACAGCTGTAGTGGTGGTAAATGACGGACTCACTGAAAAGATATGACTAGCCAGAGGAACAAGACAAGGATGTCCGCTCTCGCCGGTCCTGTTTGTAATGGTTATGGAAGTTTTGGCGAAGGCACTAAGGGAGGATGAAGAGTTAGAAGGAATTGGAGAGGTAAGCGAAATAAAGTTAAACATGTTTGCGGATGATACTTTATTGACCATTAAGAACCCAATAAGAAAATTAGAAAGAATTAAATATCAGTTGAGGGAATTTGAAGAAATTACAGGGTTAAAAATAAATTGGTCTAAATCAGAGATGATGTTGTTTAATTATACTAAGAAGGAAGAAAAGGATTGGGAACATAAGGGAATAGAAATGAAAGTTAAGGAGGAGATTAAATATTTGGGAATTAAAATTACAAAAAATCTAGAGAATCTTGAAAGGGAAAATTTAACGAGGTTAAAGAAGGAGGTATTAGAGAAATTGGAGAAATATAAAAGATTAAATTTATCTTGGTTTGGAAGAATAGCCTTAATAAAAATGAAGATATTAGCTAAAATTAATTTTGTGTTTAGGATGTTACCAATAAAAATATCAGAAACTGAGATAAAAAGTTGGCAAAATATTATTAATAAATATTGTAACGGAGAAAAGAGAGCAAGAGTGAATAAAAATAATTGGTATCTAAGCCAAAAAAAAGGGTGGATTGGGTCTCCCAAATATAAAATTATACTACGTAGCAAATAGATTAAGACATATTGTAGAAGCAATTATAGGAGTAGGAGATTTATATTGGATGGAAGAAAAAATTATAAGTAACATAGAGATGAACTTGGACAATGTTTTTTTTAAAGATGGAGGGAGAAAGTGGGTTGGAAGTATAGATAATCCACTCCTGAGGACTCAATGGGAAATTTGGAGTAAATTTAAAGGGAAGCTGCTTCCGAGCAACTCTCCCTTAGCACCGATAATAATGTTAAAGAATTTCCCAGAGGATCTGAAGGGTAGATTATGTAAAATATTAAAAGAGAAAAGTAAAATGAAATTAAAGGATTGGTTAAGAGATATAAAAACAAGAGAGGATATGGAAAAATTGTTAAAGGAGAAAAAATTATCTTGGTTAGAATATGGGCAATTAGAACAATGGAATAAAAAGTGGATTAAAGATAATAGAGTTTGTAGAAAGATGACGAAGTTTGAAGAGTTAATAGTAAATAAGGAAAAAGGGAAAGGAGGTAGTATAGTTTTAAAAGGGTTAATGAGTGAAATATATAAAATATTGTTAGAGAAGGAGTTTAGAGAGAACCCAGAGAAAATGGTATGGGAGTCAGATTTGAAGGTGCAAATAGGGCGACAGAGCTGGGAGGGACTATGGAAACAAAGAGTGTTGAGAAGTTTATCAGTGAGAATAAAGGAGAACTATTTTAAAATTTTGTGGAGGTGGTACCTAACCCCGATTAGATTGAATAAGATAAATGATCAGCATTCAGCAAATTGTTGGAGAGGTTGTGGGGAAAAAGGAACGTATTTACATATGTGGTGGCAATGCAAATATGTACAAAGATTAAGGAAGATGGTGTTTTCAGAAATTGAAGAAATAGTGGGAATGAAAATAGAACAAACACCAAAGATTGCATTGCTGTCACTATTTGAAGATATAAAGTGTGGAAAAGGAACTATAGAGCTGATATCGAGTTTGCTGGTTGCAGCACGATTGATGGTAGCTAGGAACTGGAAGATTCAAGGGGAATATTCTATTGAAGAATGGTACAAAGAAGTATGGGATATAGCCATTAATGATAAATTGACATGTAATATTAAGTGAAGAAAAGGCGTAACTAAAATAAATGAATTTGAAGGAATCTGGAAACAGTTCCTAATATTTGTGTTTACTAAGGGAAGTGGGAAACCGCCAGTAGAACAAACGATCAGATTTTGGACTCAGGAATGATCCCGAGGTGGGGGGTGCACTTTTATGTTAAGAATGATTATGTTGTAGTATGATAATGTATAGGTAATAGTTATTCAACATATATGTACTCAACATTTATTCAATATGTATGTAGCAGTTGTTTGATGTTTCTTTTTATTATTATTATTATTGTAATGTTTTATGTATGTTTATATAGTGTAGAAAATAAATAAAAATTATATAAAAAAAAAAAGATGCAGGAGCCCCATCCTCCTTTTCATATGGTCAGCCTAAGGAGGGGGCAGATGTGGGGGAGTCC
Source organism: Elgaria multicarinata webbii (assembly GCF_023053635.1). Classification (NCBI taxonomy): domain Eukaryota; kingdom Metazoa; phylum Chordata; class Lepidosauria; order Squamata; family Anguidae; genus Elgaria; species Elgaria multicarinata. Next base: position 5,815,415 of record NC_086183.1, read on the forward strand.
ATTGGACTCCAGGATCCAGTTGGGCACCTGCAACATCCCTAGCTGACTGAATGGATGGATATGGGTGAGAGAGAGAATGGTAAGTGATTTTAAGATGCGACGTTTCTCTCTTAAGAGCAAATCTCTTCTTAAGAGAGAAAAAGAGAGACAGAAGTGTGGGGCATTGATTAACTTGAAGTGAGAAGGTTTGGAGAGGGTGACTCTGGTCCTTCCACTACCATCACATGTCCCCACCACCCAGACAAATTCCCTGGGTGGAAAACGTTTTCCACTGCTGCCCCTCACTGCAGCTTGAGGACCACGATCTTCCACAGTGGTTACTTTTTGCAAACTGATTCACTCTGGATTAAAGAAGAAGAATATTTTATAGAAAACATTTCCTTGAAACATTTCCAAAGCAGTTTCAACAGTTCTGAGCAGCTTACAGACAAGTTTCAGTGACCTGTTTTAGGCTGCAATCCTGCACCCACTTCCTCAGGAGTAAACCCCACTGAACTTAATGGGACTGACTTCTGAGTAGCCATGTATAGGACTGCATTGTTAATCAATTAACCAGTTAGATTAGTGAGTGTGTGCTTGTTTTTAAACACGACTTTTAATCAAATAAAAAGGTACCCAACCCTAACCGCACTGCAAATTAAAAAACAAAAACAATAAACATATCATACTTCTAAAATAAGACATATCACCTTAACTGAGAAATTCTTTTGCTCTCAGGCAGAAGGGAACATCTCTTCTAAAATAATACCTGCTGCAACATTCATCATCTAAAAACCAAAAATGTGCTTCCTGCCGGTGCAAAACTAATCAGCTGATTAACCAACTAAAACTGATAGGATTAATCAGCCAAGATTTGCTTAAACAGACGACACCCCTACTTAGACTGAATGCACAGTGGTTAAGCATACAGCGGGATTTTGTGTGGATGTGGTGTAGCGTCAAGGAACGTGTGGCACATTAAAATCGCTTCTGCATGTCCCTGCTTTCTTTGGAGTCTCATACAAGAGCAACAGCAGCTCAACCTCCTGGAACAAGCTTAGTGCTCTGCTACACTCACATCTCCCCCATACATGCAAACACTTCCCATTGTTTAGGGCATAGTTCAGCAGCTTTTCTTTGAAAGCTCCCTGAATCCAGGAAAACCAGAGCTAAGCCTGGAAATCCATCACTAATACAGACTAAACTTCCTCCAGAGACCACAAGGAATAAATGTGTTTTAGAGAGATGTGCCTAGCTAGTATTATTTTTGAAATCTCAGGACAAATTCACAGCAAGTTGGTTAGTTGATGTCTGGGCTTCTTCACTTCAGATCACAGATGGGGCTGGCATGATTGAATGCCCCTACCACCCCATGCACACTAAATGTTAGTGCTGGGCTGAAAATGTTGACCATTCCATTTTCAGCCATTTCATGGGGGGAAATGAAAACTTGGTGAAAGTTTAGGGTGACCATATGAAAATGAGGACAGGGCTCCTGTATCTTTAACAGTTGCATAGAAAAGGGAATTTCAGCAGGTCTCCTTTGTATGCATGCAGCACCTGGTGAAATTCCCTCTTCATCACAGCAGTTAATGCTGCAAGAGCTATACTAGAGTGACTACATACAAAAGAGGGCAGGACTCCTGCAGCTTTAACTGTTGTGATGAAGAGGAAATTTCACCAGGTTCCCCATATATACAAAAGACACCTGCTGAAATTCCTTTTTCAATACAACTGTTAAAGATACAGGAACCCTGTCCTCCTTTTCGTATGGTCATCCTAGTGAAAGAGGCTGGTAGAGGTGAGAATTTTGGAGAATTTTCTCCTTGGGGAGGGGGACAGATTTTTCACGTACCCTTTTAAATGTAGCCAGTTGTTGAGGGGTCTTCTTTGTTTCTTTTATTTACTAAAAATCCTCCCATAGAGAAAATTAGATAGCAGGGAGAAAGTCAGGCCATAATAGTTTTCCCTGACATGGTTTATGCAAGGAGTTTGAGGGAGGGGTTTGCATAATAGTAGTTCAATGTGGGGTTGGGGGGACTTTGCAAAATGCACTCCCCCGTTTCAACTCAGCTCAGCCCCAGCTACTTCTAACACAACTTTGTATCAGGCATGATTGGATCATTGAGTTACTGCCAATGTTGAAATTCAGAAGAATCGGCTTCTGTGAAGGAACGAAACTGTGAGTAAATCTTGGTTGTAAAAGGGTTGTTTTAGGTTTGGAGCAGGAGTGGGCAATTTGTGGGCAACTCCCATGATCCCTCAACATTGGCTATACTGACTAGGCCTGGTGGGAGCTGTAGGCCAAAACATTCAGGAGGGCAACAAATTGCCCACTCCTTGTTGTTCTTATAGCTACCTGTGAAAACTGTGTGTGTGTTTTTCTATAGATGCCATCCTAATAACTTTTTAATTGTTGCTTTTCAAAAAATGTAATCATAAATTTGTTGTTGGTTTATCCTTGACCTGATGCCATGACGTTCACCTCATGCCTTATTGTCTCAACACATTTTCCAGTACATTGTACTGGCTGGGGCAGTGATAAGGTTACAGCTTTAAAGGGCTATTTTAGTGAAGGCATCTAAAAAATAAAGATGGTCACTTGATGGTCCATGGTGTCCAGCCCACAGTGTCGCACTGCTCTGGCGGCTGCCATTTTGAGCAAAATGGATGCTACGTCTTTTATGTAAATCACCACTTTGCAGAAATGTCAGCTGTAAATACAATTCTGTATACACAAAATTGTAAGCATAACTGGCCCTATTTACAGCCGTCATTTGCACAAAATGGCAATTTATGTAAAATGCTTACCATTTCCTGCAATGTGATGGCTTGCGGGCAAGCATGGGGGTCCATGCACTGGGGTGCATCAAGCCTTTGACTTGATGCTCTCCATTCTTATGTTGTTGTTTTCTACCGTATTTCTTCAATTCTAAGACGCCATCGATTGTAAGATGCACACTAATTTTGGTACCACCAACAGAAAAAAAGCTTTGATTCTAAGAAATAATAAACACACCCGTGATTCTAAGATGCACCCCATTTTTAGAGATGTTTATATGGGGAAAAAAGTGTGTCTTAGAATCGAAGAAATACAGTATTTCAAACCAGACTTGGACATAGTAGCCCATGAAACATTTTCAAGCAGAGTACTACTAACCATGCCTAAAACAGGATAGGGTCTAGATGGAAAAGGTGCAGAAAAGGGAAACCAAAATGATCAAGGGGCTGGAGCAACTCCCCTATGCCTAAAAGGACTGTTCAACTTAGGGGGGGGGGAGACAAGTTAGGGGAGAAATGTCAGAGGTGTACAAAAAATTCCATGTTGTGGAGGAAGTGTAAAGGGAGACATTTTTCTCCCTCGCTCATAATACTTGAACCCAAGGTCACCCCATAAAGCTGATTGGTGGGAGATTCAGGACAGATAAAGTGATGTACTTCTTTATATAGCACATATTCAAACTATGGAATTCACTCCCACAAGGTGTAGTGATGGCCACCAATCTGAACAGCTTTAAAGGAGGATTAGACAAATTCATGGAGGAGAAGACTATACATGGCTACTAGTACTGATGACTATATGCCACCTCCGATATCAGAGGCAGTATACACTAGCTGCTGGAGAACATGAGTTGGAAGCTGTTGTTGCAGCCATGTTTCCCACAGGGAGCTGGTTGGCCATAGTGTGAAAAGATTGTTGGACTTGGTTTGATCCGTCTAGTCTGGAGGGACATATGTTCTTATGATTTGACTGTGAAACTCTTCAACTAGAGACCTGTCCTCTGAAAAGTAGGGAAGAGTTAACTGATTCCCTTCCTTACCCCCTTCTCATGGTACAGGCTACAGGATGTGCTGTTACACCTTACTTCAGAGGAAAGTGTGAATGAGTCACAGCTCTGGGCTTGTACCATTCCGGTCAAGAGGTGTTGCTGCAGACAAGCTGGAGGTGTTCAGAGGGCAACCAGGAAGATCAGGGGTCTGGAAACAAAGCCCTATGAAGAGAGACTGAAACAACTGGGCATGTTTAGTCTGGAGAAGAGAAAATTGAGGCGAGTCATGATAGCACTCTTCAAATACTTAAAAGGTTGTCACACAGAGGCGGGCCAGGATCTCTTCTTGATCATCCCAGAGTGCAGGACACAGAATAACGGGCTCAAGTTAAAGGAAGCCAGATTCCAGCTGGACATTAGGAAAAACTTCCTGACTGTTAAAGCAGTACGACAATGGAATCAGTTACCTAGAGAGGCTGTGGGCTCTCTCACACTAGAGGCCTTCAAGAGGCAGCTGGACAGCCATCTGTCAGGGATGCTTTAGGGTGGATTCCTGCATTGAGCAGGGGGTTGGACTCGATGGCCTTGTAGGCCCCTTCCAACTCTGCTATTCTATGATTCCATGATTCAGAAACATAAGGAATGGCCTCCCTTGTGGGTCTAGGAATTGTCCCTTTTACACTTTCTTTATGAGAGTTAATTGAGTCTTCCTTTTTACTTCTCAAAGAAAGTGTGTGTCAGCTGTCCAAAGTCTGGGACATGCTGAGCTAACCGCATTTCTAGCAAGAATGACTCTGTTAATACGCCGGGGAATGGACTTTCCATCTCTGCTTTGCATTTTTCATCTTCCCAAGTTTTTTTCAAATGAAATGATTTGTAGAATTTCTTACAGAATCTATCAACACCTTTGAGCTGATTTATGGAGCCCTGGGATCGACTGGCCATGAAAAGCCTCCTCTGTGATGTTGGCACGCGAAATGACACAGCACCGATAACATATGAAGCCATGAATAGTTCGGCTCGGGGCAAGAGCGGCTTGTTTTGTGCATCTCCATCCTGACTGCAGCCATATCCTCTCAATAAGCGAAAGCCAGAGGAAGGATACCACCTTGGCTTCTTTGCAGAGGTACAAAAGGTGGCAGAGGCTGACCTTTTGGGCCCCATATTTCCAGAATCTGAAGGTAAGAAGCAGAAGGAGCTTTAGGTAAGAAGCAATGACTTTCCTTTGGATCAGATCTTCCTTAGTCCTCCCTGCTTTGAATGCAACACTGTACATGATTTTGAAAAAGTATTTTGACCAGTTTTGCCAAGCTGTCCTTGTTAACGGGATGGTAAGATGTGGGCTGGACAATACTACAATTAGGTGGGTCCACAGTTGGTTGAGCAACCACACTCTACAAATGCTAATTCATGGCTTGGCATCCTTCTGGAGGGAGGTCTCAAGTGGACTGCCACTGTAGGATTCTCTCCTAAGCCTTGTCCTGTTCATGAGACCTCCCTTCAGAAGGATGCCAAGCCATGAATTAGCATTTGTAGAGTGTGGTTGCTCAACCAACTGTGGATCCACTTAATTGTAGTATTGTCCAACCCACATTTTACCATGAAAGACTTGGATGAGGGTGTGGCTCCTCCCTCCCTCATCCATTGGGACCCACCATGAGTGACTGGAGATGCCCTTGAAGAAGGCCAGATCACTGTGGGCCCTCATGGTCGGTCCAGGTAAGGGGCAGGGGCACTGTGTGGCAGGGGAAGGGGTACAAGAAGATCTTTAAGAGGCCCTTTCAGGCAGTGGCCCTGTATAAAACCCCATTGGTGGGGTGGGGAAGACTTACACTATTTCCCCAAGGCTGGGGGAAATTGTGCATTTCTCCCCATGCCTGACAGGAGCAGCAGCCCCATTATTAGGCAAGGAACCATGGGGCAAAGGTCCAAGGCCCCTGCAGGTTTTTGACCCCTCCCTTGTTGTTCAACTTCTGTTCCCTTCATCCCTCGCTACTGGCTATGCTGGCTAGGGCTGGGGCCAGTTACATTCCCACACCACACATTTCCCACCCTTGGCTGAAAGGGAAAGAAAGCAAAACCCTGACATGTGATGTAAGCACAGTTGGAGGTTAACGAAAGCAATGGGAAACGGTAGTGGTGTCTCAGATGGGGGAGGTGAACCCACACAGTCCACGTACGCATTTGCACATGCATGCACAGATGCAGCATGTCTCCATATTTTAAGGGCATTTGAAAGAGAAGAAATGTGTGCTTCAGATTTGTATTTGTAGTAATAGCAAGTTGGGCACTTTCCTACTCTACTGCATGAGCCCCTGTGTAGCCATTTTTTTTCTTTTTATAAAAAAGTAGCCCATGAATCCTGAGAGCTGCCTATGGAGTATGCAGGGTGACCAAGATATCCCAGCCTCCTTTGACTGCAGTGGCCATTTGTGCATCATCAAAAAAGAAGAAATGCATCACTCACACACACACACACACACCAAAAAAAAAAGACAAAAAGAGAACATTTGTTTATTTATTTCTATACTGCCCAATAGCCAAAGCTCTCTGGGAGGTTCACAGAAATAAAACCATAAAGATACAGCAAAAATATAATATAGAATCTTTGAATCACAATATAAAACTACAACCAGAATGAAACTGAGCAGCAATGCAGAAATTCCACAACCAGGGTGCCACAGCAGAAAAGGCCCTCCTCCTGGTAGCCACCCACCTCACTTCCTTTGGCAGGGACTCATGGAGAAGGACCCCTGAGGATGATCTAACAGTCTGGACAAGTACATGTGGGAGGAGGCAACCCTTCAAACAACCTGGCCGCAAACCGTTTATTACATTTCTGTATCACCCATTATCAGAAGCTGTCATGGATTTGCATAAGATTTGCACACACGCACACACACAATTATAATTTAAATAGAAATGCAATACATCACACCAGAGTGGAGAAAGACTGTAAGCATGTGAGGTGTGTGTGCTTGCTGCTCAATCTGCTATCCAGGTCCTGACTATTGATGGGCCAATTCAAGGCTAGCCCCTGCTCTCCAGTTGAATGGTGATCTTTAAACTGGACTTGGACCGGGCAGCCCTTCAAACAGAGGAGACCTTTAAATAGAGGACTGTCCTCTGACAGCCCTGAAATTAAAGTATTAATAATAATAATAATAATAATAATAATAATAATAATAATAATAATAATAAAAAATTTATTTATTTATATAGCACCATCAGTGTACATGGTGCTGTACAGGGTAAAACAATAAAATAGCAAAACCCTGCCGCATAAGCTTACATTCTAATAAAATCATAATAAAACAATAAGAAGGGGAAGAGAATGCACCAAACAGGCACTGGGGAGAGTAAAACTAACAGTATAAAAGTCAGATCAAAATCAAGTTTTAAAAGCTTTAGAAAAAAGAAAAGTTTTTAGCTGAGCTTTAAAAGCTGCGATTGAACTTGTAGTTCGTAAATGTTCTGGAAGAGCATTCCAGGCGTAAGGGGCAGCGGAAGAAAATGGGCGAAGCCGAGCAAGGGAAGTAGAGACCCTTGGGCAGGCGAGAAACATGGCATCAGAGGAGCGAAGAGCATGAGCGGGGCAATAACCACCCTACTTTTGACCCCCAGTGCTCTGGTGTCCCAGCCTCCCCCCCCACACACACACCATCTTCCTGAATGGAGGCCCCAATGAGCCTCATGAATAAACAAGACCACTCCGACGCCATCCAACCCAGCAGGCTTCAAGGGAACAACAATCAGAAGGAGATCAGTTCTGCACTGAATCAAGGACCGGGTTTTCTGATCTTCCCCCAAGCTGCATGCTGGACGCACAAAAGAACCACCGTCTCCTTGGCAACAAAATTCCTTGTGACGACAGAGTCGGAAAAGTTCCCCTTCATCAGACCCCTGCAGCGAAGGGAATAAGCTTGAATGATGCCATCGGAGATGCCTTTCTTCTTATTTACATTTGTTAAAAGAAACAGGGGTGGGGGTGGCGAGATGAGCCAGCCATCCTCTACAAACGAGACAAAAAAGAAGACCAGTGTGAATGACAGACATGGCCTTCTCCTCCGCCCCCCCCCCCCCATATGTTTCTTGGTATTAAAAGCAGAAGAGGCCATTATGAGCAACTCGCTTAACTTCCTGTCTTGGACAGGAGAGAATTTTCACACAACTATCCCGACCCTTAGTAGAAATTGCTCCTGAAGACTTATAGGTTTTCTAAGTTGCATGGCTTGACATTCCTCATTTTAAATCATTTTTCTTTCCTTTTTGTTTGTTTGTAAAAATAGGTCTGTAGAACACATCGACAACAGGCCATTCCAGGGGGTGTCTTGATGGTGTGTGGGGTGGCGCTGCCTCCCTCTCAAACCCCACACTTTCCCTCTCCCAAGGCAGCGATGGATAATCCTGACACTGAGGAGGGAGCATGGGGGTTCTGGGGGCCATCCAGGTACTGGAGCAGCCCCTGCCCTCTTCCTAGTGGAAGGTGACCAATCACCAGTCGCCTTGCACCAGGCACTGCCCCAGATTGGCCCTAGAGTGGTGTCAGATGGCGAAAGTGCCATGCTGATGTTGCTCCAATTGAAAAGGTCAGGATAAATCTCCAACGTTTTCAAAGCACAGCATCACAGCACCTTTTATCGGCTTAGGCTGATATACCAACTGCGCCCTTATCTGGACAGAGATAGCCTAGCTACAGTTATCCATGCTCTGATAGCCTCTCACTTGGATTACTTCAATACGTTATACGTGGGGCTGCCTTTGAAAATGGTCCGGAAGCTTCAGCTGGTACAAAGCAGGGCAGCCCATTTACTAACAGGGACTGGCCGGCGAGATCACATTACGCCAGTCCTTTTACAACTTCATTGGCTGCCAGTCCAGCTCCGGGCATGATTCAAAGTGCTGGTATTGACATTTAAAGCCCTAAACGGCTTGGGGCCAGGTTATTCGAAGGAACGCCTCCTCCCATATGTACCTGCCTGGACCTTAAGATCATCTACAGAGTGTCAGGGTGCACCAATTCACCTTGATCCTGGTTCAAACTAGGGCCAGTAATGGTGACCTACTCCTCTGAGGAGGTGTTGTCCATTTCTGGTTCTGGGAAGCGTCAAATATGCTGTTGTGAACTGTCCTTGATGGGGGAGGGGGGAGGAGAAGGAGACAGTGTAGCACTCACATTCCTTGATCAGGATTCTTTTTCAAGGAGCTCTGGGGCAGCCCAATGCCTCACAAACCAAATGCAGCAAAGTTGTGAACCCCTTTCTCCTGTGCGCCTCCTTCCCTCCTTCTGACACATTTGAGAGGAGGCCGAGGGAAGCAAAGGAGCATCTGTTTGCAGACCAAACCAGCTGCCGGTGCTTGGAGTTATTTTTCTCATAGACAAGAGATGTTCCGAAGGGGTTAGGATGAAAGCGGGTGACGCTGCAGCGTGGCCTCTTCGGTCTAGCGTGATGCATTACCGTCAGGGTTGCTGGGAAACAAAACACTTCTAAAGCAGCGAGGCAATTCGAGCTTGTATTTTATTTTTTAAAAAAGCAAAACAAGAAAAATATGTGAGGAGTCCAGCTCTGTGATCTGTCGATCATGAAGATTTTCTATAGCATTTTCAAGGTGACAAGGGCTTTACTGTCATCGCTATGATCCTTCCCCTCGAAATCCTGGAGCCCGTTATTAATTCTTCACACAGTGCATGGCTAAGTTACGGAATCCATTGCCACCCGATATAGTGACAGACAGACCCTATTTAGGAGGCCTTGAAAGGGGATTAGAGAAATGCTTCAAGGATAAGGACTATCAATGGCTCCACGTCATGATGCTGCGTGTTACCTTTGGATACCAGTTGCTGGGAACAGCCCTACTTCTGGGCTTCCCATTGTGGCAAGTAGGATGCTTGGTCTACTCCACCATGTTCTTATGATTACTTCCACATAGCGATACGTCACCAGTTCTGAGAATAAGCTATTTTAAGAAAAACATGCAATTACGACAACCATCTGTCAGGGATGCTTTAGGGTGGATTCCTGCATTGAGCGGGGGGCGGGGGGGGTTGGACTCGATGGCCTTCCAACTCTACAATTCTATGGTTCTATAGGGATGCGTTAATCTGTCAGTTTCACTTTTTCCTACATCCATTTTTTTAAAAAAATAAAATGAAAACATCTGAAGTTCTGTCTCTGACAAATATGAACATTGCAAATATTGGTAATTTCGTATCAAAAACAAACCTACCTGCATCAGCCAAATTCAATAGGTACAACTCTTCCCAATATTCCTCATATTGAGGCAGTAGCTAAATCTTGTCGATTTTTCCTGTATAATATTGCCAGGATTCGATCATTTTTGTCTGTCTCTTCTGCCAAGATGCTTGTTCATGCACTGGTTATTTCACGGTTGGACTACTGCAACCTTCTTCTCTCTGGCCTTCCTTCTTCTCACATCAGTCCGTTGGTTTCTGTTCACCACTCTGCCGCAAAGATCATCTTCTTAGCTCGCCACTCCGACCATGTTACTCCGCTTCTGAAATCTCTTCATTGGCTTCCAATTCACTTCAGAATCCAATATAAACTTCTCCTGTTAACCTTCAAAGCTTTTCACGGTCTAGCTCCTTCCTATCTCTCCTCTCTCATCTCACACTACTGCCCCGCTCGTGCTCTTCGCTCCTCTGATGCCATGTTTCTCACCTGCCCAAGGGCCTCTACTTCCCTTGCTCGTCCATTTTCGTCTGCTGCCCCTTACGCCTGGAACACTCTTCCAGAACATTTGAGAACTACAAGTTCAACCGCAGCTTTTAAAGCTCAACTAAAAACTTTTCTTTTTCCTAAAGCTTTTAAAACTTGATGTTGTGCAGACTTCTACTGTTACTTTCTACTGTTAGTTTTTCCCTACCCTGTGCCTGCTTACCCTACCCTGTACCTGTTTGCATTCTCTTCCCCTCCTTATTGTTTTACTATGATTTTATTAGATTGTAAGCCTATGCGGCAGGGTCTTGCTATTTACTGTTTTACTCTGTACAGCACCATGTACATTGATGGTGCTATATAAATAAATAATAATAATAATAACAGTACGGAGAGGCCCATGATGTACCCACTGGCCATATAGCTGTTAAAGATGAGGGGCCAGCCAGAAAAAAGAGAGGTGGCAATTCTAATTCAGCACCACCATGACTGCACTTCCATTTTAAAAAAATAATAAAAATCTCAAGTTCTTTTTGTCCTAGGTATGGAGAACTTTGTGGATGTTGCTCCATTCTTATTAAAAACCAAACTGAAACATAATTCCCCTCCATCTACACATAATTCCCAAGATTTTTAAACAACAGCAGTAGCATTGCTTTGTACTTTTTCCTTGGTGGGATGGGTAAGGTGATCTTCTTTGGTGGGGTGGGTGAGGTGATCTTGCTGTGACATGCTTCCAGCTAGCCTCAATCTTTAAAGGCTTCTGAAACAGGTAATCACTTCTAAGAACTGGGCTGGGCAAATAGCATTATGCATCATTTCTTAAAAATATTCCACCCAGCAGGAAAAGCTGATACCATCAAGCCTTGATTGTGGGTTTTCTTGAGACATCTGGTTGTCTACTGTTGGAAGAAGGATCTTGGGGAAGATTAGTGATGTATGAGAAATTTGGTCCAGTTGGTTTTTGATCAGAATTTGCCTAGTTTGCACCACCTGGACTGAACATGGATTTGATCGCAACCTGCAGTCAAAGTCCAGACTTTTCCAAAACTGCAATGTGATTTGTGGACAAAAGAAAATGTGCTTGACAGTATGCATGCATTTGAAAAATGTGCAAGAAAAATGCATAATTTTGAAAACTGCACACTCTATAATTTTGCGCATCCATCATTTTGAAAAATGCAGACAAATATTTTAATTAATAAGGTGTACATTTCAAAGATGTGCACAATGCATACATTTGGAAAAATACACACAAAACTATGTACACATAAACCCAAAGATTGCAGTCTGATATGGACATGACATTGAAAGAGTTTAGAGGTGGAATCTGGAGAACTCCAAACAACTTATGTTTTGCATATCCACAGAAAAGACAGAATTCTGGTCTGACCCAGCAGGGATCTGATGGCCATATGTCACTTTTCTTCCTTGCTCTAGAGGAAAGATTCCCTTCTTCTAGAACCCAATGAAAGCAGAAATAGACATGAATCCATATATTCCGTTATTAAGACATAATTGTTAGCCACCTTTTTCTTTTCTTTTTTGGCTGAGGAGCAAGTGAAAAAGTCTTTAAATAAACAATTCCATGATAGATAAATAGCATGGGGACCATGTCTAACAGGAGGATACTCACAGGAATTAAAATTTCAGGACACATAATCAGCAACCTTATGTGTGAGATATCTATTGCTGAGCAGTACCTCTTTGTGCCAGAGACAGGCAAATCCCCCTTAGCTTGATTTGGAGTCAGTTCAGCGTTTATAAGCTCTCTCAAGGAACAGCGGGCTCAGGCTTGTGGACTTCTCAGAAGCATCTGGTTGGGCACTGTGGAAAACAGGATACAGGACTAGATAAGCCTTTGGTGTGATCTAGCGGGGCTTTTTCCTAATGCTCTTATGCTTAAACGTTCAGGAAAGACCTCGTCTCTGTAACGGCACCTACAAAGCAGCTGGCTTTGGGTGCCAAGTCTACAGAATGCTGACTGTACATTAAGAGAACCCAATTTAACATTCCAAGCCGGAGAAGAACTGTGAAGAGGTGGAGGAAATACTCAGTTCATAATACAGCCAAGCATTAAGGGCTGGACAAACAAGCAGTCTGTCATGCAGGGGAACTGTCCTTGGGTGGTGGAAACTATACATTAAAGCCCAGGTTCCAGACTGAGAAGCTTTCTTACTATTAGGTACAAGGGAAGAGTGAAAAATAATAGGTAGCATCCCAAAGAAATCAAACAGTGTGCTTTCTAAATAGCCAACACTAGACAATCAGAAAGAAAGATTTCAAGTCTTACTTGTAAGATATGAAGTGCCACTCACTTTGTTCAGTTTGGGGGGGGGGAACTACATAGGGTGGGGGTGCAGAACTAATCTTAAGTGGGGGGGCTGAATTCCCCCACACACACCATGGTCCTCTGTGGGCTGGATGATATCAGGGGATCATGTTCACTGATGTCAACAACCTTCCACTACCCCTTTTTTTTACTTTCTCTGCATTGAAACCCTGGATTCGTATACCACGTCACCCTGATCAGGGTTGCACATGAATGGACCCAGACAGTTCTGGGAAGAGCAGCTTCTCACAGTGCCTGTTGAGCCAGGTGCCTTCTCTGCACATGACTCACCTACGGCTTCATGATAATTTAGTTAGGATTCATTTTTACTTTTAATTCCCCCCCTTTCCAACCCCAAACACATGAATTTCTGGCAATTTTCCAGAGAAGCTGACAAGTTTCTGAACTTGTTGTGTTCATTTTCAAAAAATGTGCATTTTTAAAAACAAAAAAAAATGTGCTGCCACATTTTAGTATATGGAGAAAAGTGCACAATTTGATGCCCACTTCTAAAATGCATGCACTAAAATGTGCTGATTTTGGGTTATAAAAAAACAAACAAACGTGGGAACAAGATGAACTGAGCTCAGGGGTGAAAATAGGAAAATCTTGAATTCAGACCTTGCTGATTCTGCGATACCTACTCTGTGGGCTCGATTAGGGAGCACAGCTGGCCAGTCTTTGCCCACAGGCTGGGGGCTTTGCACCCATGACCTAGGGTGAATCCCTGACTTCTTATCCCTGTAAAATGGGGAAGAGATTTAACAGGGGAAGGAGAATCCTCCAATCTGAAGTGGCAAGAAAGCATTGTATGCCAAATGTGGAGGCAATGAACACCCAGTAAGGAGGCTCTTCAGGCTTTTCCAGCCAAGGGAAATGGGAGTAAGGGGTGTGAAATGGGAGATCTGCCCTCTTCACTCCTGGTAGATGGGCTCCACTGGGTGGGAGTGGGCTTAGATTTCAGTTTGTGTACCTGAGAGATGCATAAGAGACGTGACTGGACAGGAATTCTATAATGGGAGAACTTGGATATTGTGCCATATGTAGTGGGTTTATATGAAAGGAAGGAAGGAAGGAAGGGGCAGTTTAGAGTGTCATCACATCGGGGAAATCACATTTCCTTACCGTCACTTCTCTATCCCTCCTTTTGTCCCTCATTACTTTCTCATTATTCCCAGAGGGGAAAGAGAAAGTAAACAAAGACCATATGGCCCATTCAGGGGGTGTTCTTATGGCACCGCTTTTCCTGCACACAGCAGGGGATCACAGCACATTTCTTTTTTTAAAAAAAAAAGTTGGATTACAAGGGGTCTATTTTGCTACGGAAAAATGAGCAGAAGGAGCAGGAGGTGCATGGGAGGCAGACGTCATTGTCTAAAAGATGCATGCACATCCGTAAGTGGGCAGTAGTGAGCATGCAATAAAACATTCGTCTGATGAACCTCTTAATCTCAGGTCTCTCTCCATAGAGATTTGCATTAAAGAGCAGCATTAGGGAGTGACAGGAGAAACTGGGATGCCCAAATACAATCCTACGGTCCCAGGAACCATAGGATATATCAGATTCCCCCCTCCCTTCTGAGTTCGGAGAGAGAGATCCACCCTTGGAGACCTGATCTGGGGCCATCCCCTCCCAGCCCTTGCAGAAACACGCATGCCTCTTACCTACACTGTACTCCTTTAGTCGCCAGCTGAAGACCTCTTTATTCTCTCAGTATTTTAACACTTAATTTTAACTTACATTTAAATTTTACTGTTCTAATTCTGTATTTTAATCTTACATCAATTTTGCTGCATGGTTTTATCCTGGTTGTGCTTTTTATACTGTATTTTGTCTTTGTGTTTTTAGACTGTTGACTGTTTTATTATGGTTTTAATTTTTGTGAACCGCCCAGAGAGCTTCGGCTATTGGGCGGTATAGAAATGTAATAAATAAATAAAACAAATAAAAAATAAATTCCAGGGGTAAAGCACGCATGATCACACCTCCCCTCCCTCTATGCCAACTGGAGGCCAAGGAATCTCCATTTTGCTGAGGATTGCCCATTGAGGGGAAATCTGGGCCTTGGGAACTTAGAATCATAGAATCATAGAATAGCAGAGATGGAAGGGACCTACAAGGCCATCGAGTCCAACCCCTTGACGGATCCCCCTGACAGACCCAGCTCAGCTTCCATTTGTGACTCAAGCCACCTGAGACTTTCCAAAACCTAAGACCTTTGCTGGCTTTTTTTTTTTTTTTTGCTCAAAATAGTGGTGGCAGCGTCAGCGAGTGGCCTCAGCAGGACTCCTCCTCCCCTCCACCACTGGCACCACTGCCGCCATGCACAAATGGCTGCTTCTCTCCCTCCTAGGACCCAGGAGGGGGAGCGCCAGCCCTATGTGCACAGCGGGGTCACTGTACATGAGTCTTTCTTTCCCTCTCATCTATCCACCCCTGCTGCCGTGCTGCTGTGCAAGAGG
Organism: Elgaria multicarinata webbii; assembly: GCF_023053635.1. NCBI lineage: Eukaryota > Metazoa > Chordata > Lepidosauria > Squamata > Anguidae > Elgaria > Elgaria multicarinata. Next base: position 5,830,636 of record NC_086183.1, read on the forward strand.
GGGAAACCTGCCAGCTGGCCCAATTTGGTGTGAGCTGAGTTGGGTCAGCTGGCAGATGTCAGACCAGAGTTGGGGTGGTGGTTGGGCCAGCAAAAGCTCATAGCTACACACACACTGCTCATTAGTCCAGTTTCTGATTGTTGGCCATAGAGCTTTTGATTACAAGCAATAGTGAAGCCCTGATCATTGAAAGGGTGGAGAATGAGGGCCTTGCTAGACCAGGCGTTAGCCCGGTGCGAGGACCAGTGCGAGGACCATGCGAGGATCCCGGCCTCAGGCAGGGGTCATGCCGCCTTGGCACCACGCTAACGGGAACCGCTGGTAGCGTGGTTCTTCCTGTGGTTCCGACCTCAGGTCGGGCTGAGGCCAGGACCATGGGCATGTAGCCAGGTCCACCACTTTTCTCAGCTACCGGATTTACTCCCGAGTAGCCAGGAAAAGCGGCCAATGGGCCACAGCGCTCCACAGGAGCACTGTGGCCATCAGGGCTACGGTGGGGACATCGGGGGGATCGGACTTTGCGGGTGGGGGGGCGGACGGGGATGGAGAATTAAAGAAACAAAAAGCCCCTACTTACCTTTTGTGGCTCCTGCCGCTTTAAAAAAATAAAAATGGCGGCTGCAACGGCTCTCCTTCAGAGCTCGTCGCGGCTACCGTCTGAATAATGGCGAGATCTTGTGTTATTCCTAACTCAGGGCCTTGCTAGTAACTCTAGCAAGGCCCTGAGTTACTACCCAGTAAAAGTGTGTAGCCAACACCTCTTCCTGTTAGTCTTCTTCCTCCACAGAATTGGCAGTTAATTATGACAATCTCTGAGCTCCAGCCCCCAAACGGATTCCTCCGACACCCCTAATTTTGCCTCACCCTCCAGCATCCCCCCTCCTCTGCTCAAAATGGGTGAGAGTTGCCATTTCACTGTGTCATCCCTGTAGAAAAGCTCTGTATTGGGAGGCCACAAAAGCTCCCGCGGGAGGGAGAGCAGCCATTGCAATTGCCCTCCATCATTGAATTCAATTTATTTATTTATTTATTTATTTATTTATTTATTTAGAATATTTATATACAGCTTCCCATTGAAAAATTTCGGAGCGGTGTACAAGGTAAAATGAAAATAAAAACAGAATAAAACAGTTAAAACAAAATTTAAAAAGAAGCAAAAATTCAATGAGTAACTGGCCTTTGTGGAACATGCAGGCATTAGTGAAAGGCAAAATTATATATATATATATATATATATATATATATATATATATCCTCAAACTGTTTCTGAAATCACTTTTTAAAAATCATGTTTTTCTCTTGTTGGGCACATGCTGGGTGTGAGTGGTCTGACAAGTCTTCATAACCCTCCGATTTACACAGCTGGTAGCGATGTGCATATGCACACACTCTCACACACTTTATTATTACAGTGCTGTAGTGTGGCCTACTGTTTAGCAGAGAATATTATAACTGCTGTTCATTTCCTCTGCAGATAAGTGCCAAGCAGGGAGGGGTTGCAGCAGTAGTTTTCCTGTTAAGTCTGGTTTGTTGCAGTTATTAGTAACTTTCACACACACACACACACACACACACACACTGCTTAGTCCAGTTTCTGCTTGCTGGCCATAAAGCTTTTGGTTACAAGCAACACCAACCATTTTGTGGCAAACCTTGGAAAAGATAAATTCACCAGTTTCCCCTTTGAACGGTGGCCAGCCTCCCAGGAAGCCCACATGTGGCTAGTAGGGGTGTGCATGGACCCCCCGCTCTGCCCCGCGGGCCGATCTGAAAATTTTGGATCGGCCCACTCCGCGCCGCTCCGCCCATACATCGCTCCTCTTCGCCGCGGAGCTCCGGCTCCGAATCGGAGCTCCGCAGTGGAGGGGAGTGGCGCCAGGTAAGGCCGGGAGAGGACGGCGGGCGGTTTACCGGGCCCTGCCGCCATCGCTGCCCATGCGGCGACGGCGGCAGAGCCCGGTAAGGGACCAAGGGGGAGGGGGGCCTTACCTGCCTCCATCCGCGGTCCGTCGGCATCTTCAATTGAGCCCACGGTTCAACTAGGAAGTCTGGGCCGTTGAACCGCGGGCTCAATTGAAGACACCGACGGACCACAGACGGAGGCAGGTAAGGGAGAGGAGGGCGGGGGGGTTACTGGGTCCTGCCACCATCGCTGCCCATGCGGCGACGGCGGCAGAGCCTGGTAAGGGACCAAGGGAGAAGGGGGCCTTACCTGCCTCCATCCGCGGTCTGTCAGCGTCTTCAATTGAGCCCGCGGTTGAACCAGGAAGTCTGGGCTGCAAGCGGCCCAGACTTCCTGGTTGAACCGCGGGCTCAATTGAAGATGCCGACGGACCGCAGACGGAGGCAGGTAAGGGAGAGGAGGGCAGGGGGGGTTACCGGGCCCTGCCGCTGTCGCTGCATGTGCAACAGCGACAGCGGCAGGGCCTGGTAAACCCCACTTACCTTTCCGGCGGAGCTCCGGATCAAGGCGAAGGATCCGCCTTCACCTCGATCCTCTTCACCATGCTCCGCCGGCACCCCAATCCTCTTCGCCTCCACCTTAAGGGCAGGCGAAGCCCCCCGCTCCGCTTCTAATTCGTCGGTCCAATTAGAAGCGGAGCACATCCCTATTGGCTAGCAAGAATGCAAGGCAGACTAGGGGTGTGCAAAGTGGGTCTTATCCACACCAAATTTTGAGCCAGAGCTCTGTTGAGGTGATTCTCTGCCCCAGTTTTGGAGCAGCTCCCCTTACTCCATCCTGTCGGATTGCCTGTCGGAAAACCGCCCGTTTTCAGATAACCGCTAGTCAATGGAAATTAATCAAATGCTTAGAGCTCCCTTATTTTAAAGATATAGAGATGAAACTTGGTACAGTGATAGTTCTTAAGGCAGGCTTTAGCCACACCAAGGTTGAATCAGATCTGTTCATGCTTTGATTTTTAGGAATTTTTTAAATGGAAAAAAATGCTTACATCTGCGTAATTTTTAAAGATAAAGAGAATGTTTTTAGAATTTTTTTAGGATGTTTTAACAATGTATATTATGTTCTAAATTCAGTTTATGTATTTTATATTTACTGTTGTTCCCTGCCTTGATCAAAATGGAGAGGCAGGTAAGAAATAAATTTTATTATTTTTATTATTACTCACAGGCGTTTGAGAGTATATGAAGATTTTTTAATAGCTCCTGGGATTGTTATTATGGATTGTGCCAATTTGTTGTACACATTTTTGTATGCAAATGGTTTTATATTTTCTTATTTACCACAAGTCATAGGGCATGTCTACACCACCATCTATTTATCCCGGGGTCAGCTTGAGGTCATTCCTGTGCATCCAAATGATGCACAGGGGATCCAGGGGTCAACTGTGGACAACCACTCACTTTCCCCAGGATAACTGCAACCACATTTTCCCCGATTTTTCCTAACATCCTGGGACAACCCCAAGAACCACAGGCGGTGTGGCAAAAGCTCCCAGGTCTCTCTCCTCCCCATAAGTAGAAGGCCTCAGCAAACGGGCACGGACCTGTGGGGGGGGGGGAGAGGAAGACTTTTTTTTTTACTCACATTTTTTGCAAGATCGGGGCTTTGCAATTGCACAACCAGCTCCTGCTTCCAAAAACAAAAACCCTACAACACACCATGCTAGAATATCTCTTCCAACACAGTGTGTTGCTGGGGGGGGGGGTTGTGGGGTTTTTTGTGAGCGCCTGTCCCTTCTGGCTTCCAGGATGTCACACTGCATGCTGGGGGATGATGCCAGAAGCAGGGAAAGCCTCCCCTCACCATCCCGGAAAGGTGAAGACGATCCCACAGTGATGACAACCAATTTGGATGGCTTCAAAACAGGACTGGAGAAAATCCTGGAGAAGGCTATCAAGGGCTACTAGTCTGGTGGCTGTCTGCTCTTACCTCCACTACCAGAGGCAGTGTGCCCATGTACACCAGTTGCTGAGGAAGATGCACAGGAGAGTGTAGTTGCCCCCGTGTCCTGCTTGTGGGTTTTCCCTGGGAAACCACAGTGGTTGGCCACTGTGCGAACAGAATGCTGGACTAGATGGACATTTGGGGCATTTCTGCATCAGCCTGATAGTCTGGGCTGGTCACAGCTGAGTCCCTGTGCATCCAAATGACACACAGGGACTCCCAGGGGTAGGGGAGATAGGCACAGGTTTTCCCAGGGTTAAATAAACCCTGGGAAAACCCAATTCTTCCTGTGGTCTCAGGATCGCACCGAGACCATTGGAGTTGTGGGCGCCTCTTCTGCCTGGTGCCGTGTTTACTCATGAGTATGTGTGGCACCAGAAATGGCCACGGAGTGAGGCTCTGTGCCCATCAAGGGAGGGGGTGCCAGCAATTTCATTTCCCCCTTGGGATGGCAGGGATGGGGGGGCGATTTTGGGGTTGTTGCTTTTTACTTACAGTTTCAAAGTGCTGTTACTAACATGTAAAGCCCTAAACGGCTTGGGGCCAGGTTATTTGAAGGAACGCCTCCTCCCATATGTGCCTCCCCAGACCTTAAGATCATCCACAGTGGTCCTTCTTTGTGAGCCCCTACCAAAGGAAGTGAGGCTGGTGGCTACTAGGAGGAGGGCCTTCTCTGCTGTAGCACCCTGGCTGTGGAACGAGCTCCCCAGAGGGGTTCAGCTGGCGCCTACACTGTTTTCCTTCCATCGCCAGCTGAAGACCTTTTTAGTTTCTCAGTATTTTATACTGCCCAATAGCCAAAGCTATTGGGGGTATAGAAATGTAATAAATAAACAAATAAATAAATAAATAAATAAATAAAACGGAGCAGGGCCTTGCTCTTCTGAGACTGGGCCCCTGCTATTAAAAAAAAGGAAATACCCGCAACATCCCTGCTTCCTCCTGGGACATTGCGCACCTCATGTGTGTGCTGGGATATTGCAGGAGCCTTCCCCCCTCCCTCCTGGGCTGATCCAGCATGGTTCTTCTTTCTGTTTTTATTTTATTGTATTTTTAACATTTTAATCTTTGTAAATTGCCCAGAAAGTTTTGACTATTGGGTTGTATAGAAATATAATAAATTGAATAAAATGAAACGAACAGTGTTTTGACATGGAGAAAACTTCAGTCATTTAATTCCCCCATTTTCACTCTGCCTGCATTGGTCCATCATTGTTACAGATCTACCACAGGGGACTTGTGTACTTCCGTGTTTGAGCTCCCAGTTTTACTTCATAGTGTTTTTCATCTTCCTCTTTGTCCTGCGTAGCCCTGGGTGCAGCATGCCATCTGCCTTGCACCTCTGAGGCTAATCCAATTATGTGTGCATAACTACTCTTGCATTCGATTTTGGATTGTTATGAACTGCAGGTTTTGGGACAGCAACAGAGTTCCCATTCCCTCCCCCTACACACACACACACACACATCGTTTTGTGCATCACCCAGCCCAGTGAAGATTTCTAGAGAACTCAAAAGCTTGCTCACAAGTTTGTGGCATTTTGCTTGGTCTTATTAAAGATATATTTACCCTAACTGTGGCTTTGGAGATTTTATTTTCCATAGGATGGGAAATTATAGGAATGGGTGCACACCTTCCTGCAGAAATTTGAAGGTCTTACTGATATTTCATTTTGATTGTTTTTGATTCTCCTGAGCAATGGGAAGAGGGAAGCTACAAATTTTACTCTAGGTGAAATGTAGAGAAGCTCCTTGGGAAATTCCACTAGTGTTATCAAACTTTCTTGGCTTCCGTGCCAAGCTCCATCCGACAAGCATTTCATTGCACGCTCATTACTGGGCACTCACGGAGTTTGCTCAGGTCCCTTCCATGACGTCATCTGCCTCCCGTCCCCCTTCCGCCCCTTCTGGCCTTCCTCACGCAAGACACACACACACAAAAAAACCCTCTTTAAGTCTGATGTTCTTTTAAACTCGGGATTGTTGCTGTCTCCTGCTGTGTGCAGGAGAAGCAGCGCAGTTAGAACAGCGGACTCAATGGGCCTCGTGTTGGTTCTGTACTTCCTCTTCTTGAAAAAGGAAGTAACTTCAGGAAGGAAAACATGGGCAGAGAAGCGAGGTAGGGAGCATGTTCATCCCTGGTGTGATGGAGCTCTAAATTCCTTCACATTTCACTCTAGGCAAAACCCAGTGACTACCTAGGAGTGTGTGGATCGCCCTTCCTCTCCTGCTCCCATTCCATGTTGATGGTCTTACTGAAACTTACTTTATTTATTTATTTATTACATTTCTATACCACCCTTTGGCCAATGCACCTAAAGCTTATTTATTTATTTTAACAATTTTTAAATACTGAAACAAACACCCACCTGCACACACAAATCCAACACCAAATTACAGAATTTCCATTTTAAAAATATCTAAAAGTCAAAACATGAATGGATCTGATCCATCCTTGGAGGGGCTAAAGCCCTCCTTAAGACCTATCACTATGCCAAGTTTCATCTCTTCATCTTTTTTTTAAAAAATGAGGGATCTGTAAGCATTTGATTAATTTCCATTGACTGGAGTATTTATCCGAAAAATGGGCAGTTCTCCGATGGGTAATCTGATGGAGCAGAGTAAGGGGAGCTGCTCTGAAATCAAGGCAGAGAATTGCCGCAATGGAGCTCTGGCTTGAATTCTGAGGCAGAGAAGAGCCATTTTGCACACCCCTAGTAACTGATACTGGGACACATAGGCCAGATCTACACCAAGCAGCATACAGCACTATGAAAGTGGTATGAAAGCGGTATATGGTATGTGTCAATGGGCCCAACAGCTATCAGTGCACTTCAATACTGCTATAAAGCAGCAGTGTGGCTCTTGGCTCTTATATGCCACTTTCATACTGCATTCATAGCGCAATATCCTGCTTGGTGTAGATCTGGCAATAGTGCCTCAGAACTAAATATATAGGCCACAACTAGACCTAAGGTTTATCCTGGGATCCTCCAGGGTTCACCCCTGCCTGAGCACTGGATCCCCTGTGTGTCACCTAGTTGAACAGGTTTGACCCCTGGATGATCCAGAGATAAACCTTAGGTCTAGCTACGGCCATAGTCAACATGAGTTGTAGCCACTGATAGCTTGCTCCTCCATGTTTGTCTGTTACCATTTATAAAGCCATTGTAAAGCCACTTGATGGCTTTCAGTACATCTCATAGTAGTGAAATCCCTAACTGAACTATGTCCTTTTATCTTTCTTGAATATCCTTGTATTCAGCTTTGATGGGTGAGCCCACTTTCTAGTATTGTGTGTGTGTGTGTGTGAGAGAGAGAGAGAGAGAGAGAGACAGACAGACCTTCCTTATTCACTTTCTCTACACAATGCATAATTTCGTACACCTCAATCTAGTGCCCTCCCTTACATGCCTTCTTCCTAAACTAAACAGCCCCAAATGTTGTCACCTTTTCTCATTGGAGACTTACTCCAGCCACTTGATCATTCGGATTGCCCTTTCATGCACCTTTTTCAGCTCTAAAATGATGAGCAATCCTGCCTGGAGGACATATTCAGAAAGAACTCAAATGCCACACCGAGAATAGAAGGTTATGTGTTATGAACTTGAAAATCCCCCCTCCACACCTCCCCCCTTCTCTCTCTGATTCATTATTTCCTTTCCAATGTTTTTTCTGATTTGCCAGTTGGCCTGCGACACTTTGGTGTCCCGCAGATTTAATTTTCTGCCATTCATGTACTGACAGGCAACAGTTTTGTGAAGAGTATTTCCCATGGGTGCACTCCTTGGAGTTCAGAATAGGAAAAAAAAAGATTCCATCTTCAGAGGAGTAGCACAACACATAACCTCAAGGTAAACATCTGCTACAAGGAAGGTGAGCAGCTGATGTCCCAGTTGGAGATGGAATCCTATTTGGGAAAAGACGGGTATTGTGACGAGACAGAAAAATGCAAATGGAGCTGCTACGGAGAATGCAATGGTCATCAATCTTTCAGTCACTCATGGCTGGGAAACCCTATGCCAGATGTTGACGAAGAACTATGTCAATATCCTATGATGTTCCTTCCTTATCAGAAGCTATCCCACACTCCTTGCTGTGGGTGAATTCCCCAGATCTGGGACGGTGGCATTGTGGTAAATTTTGAAGCCCACACAGTCACAATCAGAGGAGGGCAACCAGGATGATCAGGAGTCTGGAAACAAAGCCCTATGAAGAGAGACTGAAACAACTGGGCATGTTTAGCCTGGAGAAGAGAAGATTGAGGGGAGACATGATAGCACTCTTCAAATACTTAAAAGGTTGTCACACACAGGAAGGCCAGGATCTCTTCTCGATCCTCCCAGAGTGCAGGACACGGAATAACGGGCTCAAGTTCAAGGAAGCCAGATTCCAGCTGGACATCAGGAAAAACTTCCTGACTGTTAGAGCAGTACAACAATGGAATCAGTTGCCTGGGGAGGTTGTGGGTCTCCCACACTAGAGGCCTTCAAGAGGCAGCTGGACAACCATCTGTCAGGGATGCTTTAGGGTGGATTCCTGCATTGAGCGGGGGTTGAACTCGATGGCCTTGTAGGCCCCTTCCAACTCTGCTATTCTATGATTCTGTAATGACAGGCCCCATAGTCACAGCCCCTAGGAGAGGCCAAAAATACAGACAATTGTGTTGATACCTCTGTGTGTGTGTGTGTGTGTGTGTGTGTGTGTGTGTGTGTGTGTACATGCTATATTTTAGACATGTCTTTTATAGATCTAATACGTCTTCGTTACCCATTCAAGGCTGGCTCACAATAATATATTGGTGCTTGGAGAAACCACTTTCCCACAGATACAGTGAAGGAAACAGATGGCTGAACAAGAGATGTTCATGCTTGTCCAGATCATCTGAACATCAGCTTTGGGTTCTTCTCATCTCATTTACCGCAGTTGTTTCTGATCTCTGTTTGATCTGCACAAATGAGAAAATGGCACAAATCAAATGGAATCAACAGCAAATAGAGCAAACATGTGTGCATTTCCCAAAGTTGCACAACTTCCCCCAATAGACTTAAGTGTGAAATCCGAGCATGACTGCATGCTTGACAGTTTGCAAACATTTTCAGAGAAGTCGTTCTCCTGCTCGCCTATGTGTTTAGGGACTTGTTCAGCTGTTGCACGAGCGCAAATGGAATTCTCGTGCATCTGCAATGAGGAATGTGGCTTAAAAGGAACTGAGAAACCTGAAGAAAGGGTGGCTTTACCCTCCCAATCAAAATGTCCTGGGGCTTCAGTCCTGTGAGACCTGTCTCCACTACATCACTGATCTGGAATAGTGATGGTCCATTAATAACAGAAGGGTTTCACTGACTCTCAGCTTCAGCTGGATGCTTGCTAGCCTAGACACTAGGCACATTTTAGAATCTATTTTTCATATTGGTAAGTATGTGTAGTTGACTCCAAAAGGCTGTTGTTAGTTATGACTCAAACAAGCCAGCGGGCAAGAATTATGCAGAAGCTCTCTCGTACTCTGAGTTTTCCTACCTATCACCACCCGGAGCACTTTCTGTTTCTTCCCCCATCCCTTGCTGTTTTGTATCATCTTTCTTTTTCAAACTGCTCTGTAATACTTACATCAATGTCGCCTGAATCGATCAGCACACAGTGATCCTGATTCAGACAAAGATGTTACTGTATGCCAAGATTTGCTCACTTTTAACAGCAACTTGTTGAAAGTAGGGCTGTGCACGGACCACCCCCCCCCCCCGCTCTGCTCCGCACCCGATCCGCAAATTGCGGATCGGGCCCACTCCACCCCACCTCGATCTGCCTAGGGTCCGCTCTGTTCCACTGCGGAACTCCGGCTCTGAATCGGAGCTCCACAGTGGTGGGGGAGGTGCCAGTTAAGGCCCCCCTCCCTCCTCCCCCCTTACCTGCATCTGTCCCGGCCCATTGCCAGCTTCACTAGAACCCGCGGCTCAACCAGGAACTGTAGGCCCTGCTACAGTTCATATGGTCACCCTAATTAAAAACATCTTTAAAACATCCTGAAAACATTCTAAAATTTCTCTGGATAGGCCTGCCAGAATAGATCAGTCTTTATTGCTTTTTTAAATTCTAAAAGACTGTCAAGTTGAGAAATCTCCTCCAGCAGGCCATTCCACAGTCTGGGCGCAGCAGAAGAGAAGGTCCTCTGGGTAACAGTTGTTAAACTAGTTTTTGTTAGCTGAAGAAGATTCTTCCCAGAGGACCAGAGTGTGCGGGGCGGATTGTACAGGAGAAGGCGATCCCGCAGGTAGCCTGGACCCAAACCATGTAGGGCTTTAAATAGGGTGACCATATTTTGGAAAACAAAAAGGAGGACATTTCCAGCCCCCAAGGGGGCATGCCCACCAACATGCCCAGCCCCCAAAGGGCTGTGCCCATCCAAACATGGCCTTGGTCACATGTCTGATTTCACAGCACACAATTAAGTCAAAACTGTTCTACATAACATTTTAATGTTAAAATCACTGGAATAAAGAACAATGTATCTGAAATTAACTTCACTCATTTGTACTTTTGTAGCTTTTGCTGTACGTTGAAGCTTTTGCTATACTCTGTGTGATACAGTCTCCCGTTCCCTCAAATAATCTTTGCAGACTGCAAATCCTTCATTGGATGACCATAGTCTATCCTTTCCTAACATTTAAAACTCTTTCCCCATCACCTTTCTCATATCCATACTCACAGATTCAGCATACTGCAACCACTGAATAAATGAAGCAGTTTATTTTGTTTTATTTTATTTTATTTTATTTATTACATTTTTATTCCGCCCAATAGCCGAAGCTCTCTGGGTGGTTCACAAAAATGTACAAGTACAAGTACAGAAAAATGTACAAGTACAGAAAAATCTAATATAACAACCAAGCAACCAAGCATTCAGAAAGAGTATAAACTACTATTACCCTGCAAACTTTAGCCATGGAACAAAGTGGACTAACGGTTAGCACCTCATACCTAATGACAAAAATGTTTCAGAAAAGGAAGAGGAAACACCACTGGCTATGTAAATTAAAGAACTATGGCAACAGGAAAAAGTTACAATTATTAAGTTAGTCACATCAGTCACCAGCATCACATCATATATATTTTTAGAGAAAACCTACATGTACGCCAACATCCAGAAATCAGTCATAATTGAAACATGTTCAATAGTCAGGAAATTTCTGAATCAGTAAAAGACAGCATGACTTGGCAAAGCCCATCATGTTCATCTAGAAAAACCACCACAAGCAAGAAAAGAGAGATTAATGATGATGATGATGATGATAATGGCAACCCTGTTAATTTTTAAAATATTTTTAAGAACGATAGACAATTATCAGCCATTGTTACAAAATATACATCATGCCAATTATATCAAACAAATTGGAGGAAGGTCTATGGGTCAAAATGCATTATTTAATAGGGATATCACGTCCAAATCATCCCCCACAAACTGCAGCAAACTACAGCTCCCCCCGCCCCCCGCAACACACACTGCAAACATGCATCCATTCATAGTCAAACAACCAGAAATCCCATTCAGACATCATCACATCAATACACACACTGCCAGTACACACACACACACACACACACACACACACACACACACAGGATCACCCATTCCAAAGCACACTCAAACAACCAGGCACCCTCACCCATACACTCTCTCTCTCTCTCTCTCTCACACACACACACAACTTAGTCTTATCTTCTTCTTCTTCTTCTTCTTCTTCTTCTTCTTCTTCTTCTTCTTCTTCTTCTTCTTCTTCTTCTTCTTCTCCTCCTCCTCCTCCTCCTCCTCCTCCTTCTTCTTCTTCTGCGCTGGGTGTGTGTGTGCTGGAGGCCGCGCACTGGAAGTTCCCGCACACAGCCCCCCGCCACTTGCCTCACGTCGGTCCCGGATGTGCGACACGAGGTGATGGGCGGGGCTGGAGGCTGTGCTCCTGCACTTCTGGGAACACAGCCCCCAACCCTGCCCGTTGCCTCGCGTTGCGTCGCTCTGAGGCTTTTCTTGGCTGGCGCCATTGAACTGATTGAACTGATGTCCGCATCTCTAATAGAGGCAGCAAAGCTAAAATGGGAGATTGACCCAGATCCTCTGTTTAGAGTATGAAGAATGGTCACAACTGGATGGAGTGCTGGGGGAGGCACAGATTTGCAACCCTACTCTCAGTGTAGTAGAGAGTCCTTGAGTATCCAGGATGGATGTCTGTTATGGGGATCCCAGATAGCGGTACCACCAGGGAGTCGGTCTGCTGCACTAAAGTGGCTACATGAAGCACATCCTGACATTGTGCTGTTGAAGGGGCTAGCACGTGGTTATGTGTGCTGGCCAGGAATAGCCCAACAGATGGAGACAGTAGTGCGGCAGTGTGGTGTTCGTCCCTCTAATTGCCATGCTCCTCCAACAGCACCCTTGGGAGTGGCCACAACGACCCTGGGCAAGACTTCAGGTAGGTTATGCTGTCCATTTAGTGGGGGGGGGGGAATGTTCTTGATAATAACAGATGCACACTCTAAATGGCTTTAAAAACATCTCCTGGCAGGAGTAGGTCCCTGCTTCCCTGCTGTGGGGTGAGGTCCACATACACGCACCTCCCCGCCCTGCTTCTACATCCACGTAGCAGCTTGGCCTCTCTATGGACGCGCATACCGGGCTCCGGCTTTAGCACGGACCTTCCCAGCACTTCCCGCCTTGCTTCAGGCAGACCTTGGCTGTGTTTCACCATTTCCCCCCAGGAGGCTGGCATGTCGATCCACTTAAAAGTGGGTGTTGTTGTTTTTACTTGAAACATTCGTGGTGGGTTCATCATTGTGGCAGCAGCCTGCCTCAGGCAGCTGATTTTGGGTGTCATGAAAGGGTAGCAAGTTGTTATTTCATTTATTTATTATTGCATTTATATCCCGCCTTATGAACAACCCAAGGGGGTGTACATAATCCTCCTCCTCCTCCTCTCCATTTTATCCACACCACAACAACCCTGTGAGGTAGGTTGGGCTAAGAGTCTGTGACTGGTCCAAAGTCACCCAGTGGGTTTCCGTGGTTGGGAGAGGACTAGAACCCGCATCTCCCAACTCCTAGTCCAACACTTTAGCCGCCAGACCACACCGACTCTCTTTATGTCTATAAGAGCTGCCCTGGGGCTACTATGAGCCTTTACTTGCAGGGTAGAGGAGGCGCTTTATCTTCAGCCTACTTTGGGCATTAAGGGCATCTGACCACTTGGATTTTGGCTACCACTGCATTTTTGAAAGCCCTGGCAAGAGGCCCGGCCTCCACAGGATTGTTGTGTTAGTGCATTTGTTTTTTAAAAAAGTCTAAAATACCAAGGAATGTTTTATAATAAATGCTCGTAAGCCCCTCTAGTCCAAAGGGTTCATATCTTTTTAAATTGTATCATCTACATCCGCTGGAGAAGTGCCCAACTCTGAACCAGCGTAACCTACAGTAGTTGCTAATGAAATGTTGCAAAATCGAAATGTCTAAGAAGCCAAGAAATTATTAGATAACTTAAATCAAGTGAATGTTCCCTTAAAGAACAGTGAGTACCTATCTCTTTTAGTAGATGCCTGCCAAAAGAACAGAGACTGTATTTCCATGTACTTCCTTTTCAGCTAGAAAGTTCCTGTTAGATGGTGCCTGCGTATGCGGCCGCCTGAGAAGGTAGTGTGTAAATACCTAGCTACCGCCCTTGCGAGGTAGGCACATGCTTTGCTGCAATTAGCGCCCGTGCCTCTTTATTCTGCAGAATAAACACTGTTTGACCCAAACTTCTCCTCCTCTCCTCCTTGTGTGCTGAACTGGACTTGGTACACCAGGGAGCGAGCTATTTTTGCTACACATCTGCAACCCAAACTGGATTGTCCTGTTTTAATTACTAATTGAATCACAGCATAGAAATCTTCAACATTGTTTTTCATTTGTTTCAAGTTAAAAGATGCAAATGAAAACTTTGGCCTCAGGGGAAACCTAAACTTCCTAGGGGAATCCTGATGGGAAAATGGAGAAGCACCTTTGTGTGTGTGAAGGAATTGGATTAATGGTGGAATTTGTGCTGTAGATCAGCCAATAGGCTCAGCTGATGAGTTTTTACCTTTTTCAACACTCCAGAATAAACGTCACTAAAGAACTAGTGCTCTCTGCCACACACACCAGCACACGCCTCTTCTCCGTCTGCCCTCCTCTCCTGTTCTCTGAAGCTGGCGACGAGGACTCAGAGGGCTCCAAGGCCTCAGCTCAAGCCCCCCTTCTCATCACTGCTCTCCAGACGAGGCTGCTGGAAGTCGTTGCACCTGGGGCTCTTTGGAGACGCATCAGGTCAGGAGATGGCTGCTGGGCTGCTCACTGGGCCCAGGTAACTCTCTGGTGACGGTTGAGGAATCATTCTCAACGTTTCCACTGAATTCTATCTGTTCGGGACGACAGCTAAAAGACGCAAATGAAAAGCTTCCTAAGGGGGTTTGCATCCAGAACCCAGCAATGAGGAGACGAAGCAACAGTCCAGGTTTGAAATGGGAAACAAAGTTTATTCATGACAATTTAAAGGGTTACACAATGATCGGCCGCTCCTAGCTCCTGCTCTCGCCCGTGCTGGTCCCTGTGAATCGGTGTGGGTCCTCAGTCGCTTCCCGTCAGCCTCAACTCCTGATGGCTCCGGCCCTGGCCAGTGCGGCGTAGGCGAAAACCCCCTCTGTGGGTCTTGGAGGGGGGGAAATTCCTACGCGGCCCCAGATGGAAACTGGCGACCAGAACCTCCCACACTGCACCAAGGGCCGGCCGGAGGCTGCCAGGCTGGAAACGGGCCTGAGGGAGGAGACGCGGAGCAGGGCCAAACGGCACGGCCTCTTCTTTCCTGGGCCCGATCCTCCAGACCGCCTCTTCTTCCTCCCTCGATGTCCCAGGAGGCTCCAGGGCAAGGGGCACCTGCAGGACCAGAAAACGGCGTCAGTCTCATCGGCTCTGCTCCTCCCCCCTTCCCACTCCGGCAGCCGAAGCCACGTCCAGCTCGGTTCGCTCGGGGATTGGGTGGTGGTGGTGGGGCCCGGATGCAGCCGGGAGAATCCTCTTCCCCGGTGCATCTCCTCCTGAGGGGGGGAGAGCACACAACGCAGCGAGGGCCTGGCCCCGGCCCCCACCGTAGCAGGCAAAGGAACGTCTCTGAGTTGCCTCCGGGCCAGGACAGGATTCCTAATAAATCCACCGGCGTTCAACAAGGGCTCCTGCCCTGTGCCTGACCACCTCCTCCTCCTCCTCCTCCTCCTCCTCCTCCTCCTCCTCCTCCCACTAGCCTCTTGGGCTCCCAGGGGCCTCTCTGCTTCCGGGGCTGCTCTGCGGCTGACGCTGCCTGGGGAAGGCGGCAGGGAACGAAGGGGGACGCGGGGTTTGGCTGCCGGAGAGGGAGGGGAGGAGGAGCAGAACATCCTGGCGGGGAAGGGGGCAGGGGCCCGGAGGCCGTTTGGGAGCAGGGAAAGGGGTTCAGGAGTAAAAAGGGGGCACCCCACCCCCCAGCAGATGGAGGGGAGGGGAGATGACCTTCCTTCCTCTTCCCTTGCGGCCCCACAGCCCCTCCTGACCCAGCAAAGGATCCCAGAGAAGGTCACTTGTGCAGGGGAGGGGCCTCCTGAGACTAGGGGTGGGGCTGCATGGGCTCAGAGGGCGGAGCCAGGTTCCCCCTCGCTGTTCGGCCTCACGTCACTTCCCTGGGGGGCTGCGGCATGGCTCCCAGGCGGTGTTCCGAGCCAGAAGTCCAGGAGATCTCATTCCTGAAAGACACACACAGAGAGAGGAGAGATTTGGGGCTGTGCCAGCCTTTGCCAGGGACACGAAGACAGGGAGAGGAGGACTCTTCCCAGCCGCTAAGCGAAGCAACAGCAATCTTTAGGGGGGTTGTGGATTCCCAGCCTACTCCTCACGTGAAACATCCGCAAGAAATAAGCCTCTCTCGCTATGGCACCCTGACCGGAAGGGAATCCAGCCTTCCCTAAAACTCCAGCCCTCCGCCCCGCCTCCTCTGGTCTGTCTTCCTCCAGAGGAAACATCCCAAAGGCAGCATCCGCTTGGGAAAAGCTCCGTGTTCCTCGGCGCTTCGGCCTCCTCATAGAACCACCTCATGGATGCGCAGCCCCGGACTGGTGGAGCCCAGCAGAATCCAGCCACCGCAAGGGCCGCGAAGCCCCGTCGGAGGGAGGGCTCCTGCAACCCGCCAGGCCCTCAGCCGTCCTGCTCCAGTTACCATTCCATCAGGCAGGGAGGTCGTCGTACTCTGGCGGGTACCTCGTCCGCCTACAGCCCGCAACGAAGCGCCGGACGGCGGCCCGCAGACCGCGGCGGGAGTGGAGAGCGAAGTTCTTCCGCAGGATGTCCCCTGTCCAGTAGCCGACTCTCCTGACGGCAGGGTCCTTGTCGCGGATCAGGAGGTCGACAACTGCGGGGACGCACGAGAAAGGCAGCTCACAGCCAGGCCCGGCGACACCGAGGGGACCCTCTCCAGGCCCTGAAGCACACAACGTCAAAGGGCTGGGCCTCAGAAGTGGCCGGAGGGACACCTTGACCCACCTTCTGCCCTGAGAGGTGGCAGTCCTACTGGGAACACCAACCGACGCGCCACAAAATGCCCAGCCAGCGGGAGCACCCGTCCCCTGCAGTCCTCCGCACCGCCATCCGCCCAGGGAGGGAAGTGGAAGGAAAGGGAGGAACGTGGGCTGAGCACCCTACAGTTTTCCGCCCGGGGGAAGTCACACCCGCAGCTCCTCACTTACAAGCATGATAGGTGTTGACGACGCATTCAATGATGACGCTGCCATCCTTGTGCATCAGGTGACCTGGAGAGACACGGAGGGAGCCATAGGAGACCTGAGCTGTCCACGTCCACGGTCTGCATCCCATCCGCTCGCAGAGGGAACCCAGTGGCCTCGGATTCCCGGGAGCCCCGAGGCAGCCTGAGCAACACCTCCAGGGGCTCGCATCTTGCACTGGGCCTTGGGGGGAACTGCACAGGTGGTCCTGCCCAGCCAGGATCAGGCGCTCCATCAAACGCCGAAAGAGCCAGGCCTCTCCTGGGCGCCCCACATCCTCCAAGGCTGGGCCAGAGGCCGCCCTTTGACCTGGGGCTGTCCACAAAGGGAGACCCAGAGGTTGTGCTTCCTTACCCAGGAACATGGCAGCCGTCCTCCTCACTGAAGCCTGCTTGCTGCGGAAGTAGGTCATGATGTCGTACACCTCGCTCTCCAGCACATACCTCGACATGAAGTGCCGTAACTAGGATGACACGGAAAAGCGCAAACGCTGAGCCCTCTGGGAAGACGTCCCTCCTCCCCGCCCCCCCTCTTGCCTGAACGGGACCGAGAAGGGCTCTTACCAGTCGCTTCGAGATCTTGTGCAGCAGCTCCTGCAGGCTGAAGGGTTCCCTCGCCAGAACGTGCCAGGGCAGGTCCCACTGCAGGTCCTCCGTCAGGCGCCGGGCGATGTCCTTCGCTGCCTTCGAAGGAACAGAAGCAGACAATGAGATGCTAGCAGGGGGAGAAAGAGATCTCCAGGCAGGGAAGGGCTCCTGCACAGAGACTAAGGAGCTGAGATCCCCAGGAGTGGCATCCATGGGTGAATTGCCGCAAGAGCCACGGAGGACGTTTGCCATGGGGGAGCCAGAAGCCCGTTGGAGGGGCACGGAGGGGCCTCACCTCTGCCACGGCCTCGTCCTCGTCCTCCACATGCATCAGGGCCGCTATGAGGTCTGTGACCTTCCGCCTCCTCTCCTCATGAGGTTCCTGGTGCTGCAGAAGAACCCGGTAGTAATGCAGGGCTGCCTTTCGGACCTGAGCCGACTCCTACGAAGAAGGAACAAAGAGGAACGTCAGAATCGTTTCCTCGCCTCTGTCACCACGGAGATGCCCTCTTCCCCAACCGATGAGAATCCGGGTGACGGGGCCCGGGGCTGAGTCTCCGTCGGTCACGCCTGCCCCAGCTTCTGTGCTGGACGGAGCGCCCCTCGAGGGCTGGCGTGCAATACTCACGTGGTGGAAAAGAAGGCAGACCTGGGCAGCCAGCGGAGCGTTCAGAGGCACCTGTTCTTGCTCAGGGAGGTGGCGCCACAGCTGCTGGGCAAAGTCCAGGGCCGCCAAGGTGGCGTCTCCGTCAGAGGACCCAAGTATGCCCTGGACGAAATCCTCGGGCCTCTTCCTCTGCGGGGAGAGAAGGAGGATCCTGTCCTATCTCCTAAGAGGTTGCCCTCCGGGTGAGACCAGAGGACTCCCTTGTGAGGAAAGCCCTGCATTCGCTCTGAGCCAAGAGTCCTCCCTGGAACTTCCAGCCACCCACCGGGATACCACAGGGGTAAGAACACCGAGCACTTTCAGGGACAAAGTTCCACTGGAAAAGTGCAATAAAACGGAAAGGATCCCGCCTGATCCCGCCATGAGCTGGCTACGGACGGGGAAGCATCAAGAAAACCCTCCCTCGGCTGCAATACCCTGGATGCGACAGGAGCTGTCGAACCCAGGGCCCGGTCCACCATCCTGCTACTTCGGTTATTGCCCAGAAATAAAGCCAGCAGACGGAGACGGAGGAACTGCTGGGAAAGTGTGTGTGTGGGGGGGTGCCACGTAGGGGGCCCCTTAACCGTGGGTGCACGAAGAGTGGCAGTTCCTCAGTAGGAAGGGCGAGAGCCACTCCTGGGCTCGTGTGTGGCTGCTGCCACTTACCCTCTTACAGCTGACGTAGAGGTGGAGAAGGCCCTTCCTGCTCAGCTGGAAGGCGGTCTGACTGGGGTGCGCCAGCCAGCCCGCGAGGAGCGGCCAGGTCTTCTCCAGGGAGATAGGGCACGTGTCGTTGAGCAGCAGCTGAAACGGAGGAAGCCAGCAGAAACCGCATCAATACCTGGAGTCCCACCGAGAGGCGATGGCCTGGGTGCTCCAGCCCTGAGCGCATCAGCTCACCTCCGCCACGCTGCACGTCGCTTTGCCCCTGCGGTGGCTGTGGGTGTGTCCAGACCCCAGTGGGAGCACAGGAGGAACGGCCAGCCTCGCCCAGGAACCAGGCTTCTCCAGGAGGAGGAGGAGGAGGAGGAGGAGGAGAAGGAGAAGGAGGAGGAGGAGCAGGAGGAGGAGGAGGAGGAGGAGGAGGAGGAGGAGGAGGCTGCTCTGTTCCCACAAGGGGTGGTGCGGGAACCCCGTTTTCTGGGACTGCTTCTGCCCCTCTAATGCTTGGACCCTCGCCTGCCTAACTCCTGGCCTGACTTCCAGCTCCTTTGGGTGATCCTCTCTGATCCTCCTATGCCCAGATTAGGGCCCAGCTGCAGCCCCTGCTGGCGTTATGACGAGGCCACATGGGCAGCCCTGGGCACAGCCGAGAGAGACTGGCACAACCTCCGCTCCCTAAGCACTCACCCAGCTGGATTCCCGCCCTGCACTCCTCCGTCTCCAGCTGCAGCTGGGCCCCTGTGGCCCTCTGGAAAGGACTGGCTTGGGCCCCCCGGCCTCTCCAGTACAAGCCCTCCCCAGTCTCTCTCGCGGGCGACAGTTGCTCCTACCTCGATGAAGAAGGC
Organism: Elgaria multicarinata webbii; assembly: GCF_023053635.1. Classification (NCBI taxonomy): domain Eukaryota; kingdom Metazoa; phylum Chordata; class Lepidosauria; order Squamata; family Anguidae; genus Elgaria; species Elgaria multicarinata. The sequence goes on from NC_086183.1 coordinate 5,850,093, forward strand.
CACCGCTGCCACCGAATGCGCCGTGGGTTCTTCTCTCTCCATGAGGGACCTCAGGTGTTCCTGGAGGCCCTGCTGCGTGGAGGGCGATGCTGCGAGGAGGGCCCTGCAACACACAAGAGCCCCGGCTGACTGCGAGGGAACGTCCTCGCGGAGAGCGGGAGGGGCTGACCTCCGGGCCCCCTCGGACAAAAGGCGCCACGCTCCCTCTTACCTCACCAGGACGGCCACTCCGTCCAGGCAGGTCTTAGGGCAGCACAAGTTGTACCAGCAGACCGGGTCCACTGCCACGTGTGCTGCCGCCCGCTTCAGCGGCATCCGCATGATGGCTGTTGTTTCTCTGCAGAGGAGAGGGGGAGGCCAGAGTCACCGAGGCACCGCTTGCCCGGGTGAAGGGGGCCTTTTCAGCCAGGAAATGGCATGTCTGGGGAGAAGGGCCCTCGTGCCCAGAGGACGCCTCCCTGCCCCAAACATCTCCACTGCCGGGGAACGTGGGGCAGAAGGCCTTTCCTGTGCCCACTGAAGCGTGGGGAGACCAGGCCCCTTCTGCCCCCGATTTCCCTGTGCCGTGACTTACTTAGGAGGCAGGGAGCCGATGTCTTGGCTCTCGGATCCCTCGGACGTCCTCTGCAGGCCGGCGGCTTGCATGATCTTATTCACCAAGGCCAGCAGAAGTTCCGGGAACCGGGCCTCCAGTGCCATGACGTCATCCGTGGACTGGATGATCCTGCCGATGGTCCTCGTGGCTTCTGCCTGAGGAGAGGAGGAGATTGGGACTCGTCACCGGGGCTCCTGGGAATGGGGATCTCCCCACCGCCCTCCTCCCCAGTCTGGGATCTGTTGACCCTCAGGGGTTGGACTCTGCCACTGCCTCCCCCCACCCACCCTCGGCTGTCCTGTCCCCAAATGTTGCTGAAGGCAGGCTGGCCACCCAGAGCCTTTGCAAACAGCGAGGGGGCTGAAGGGCTGAAGGGCTGCATGGAAGCAAAACTCCAAAGGTTTCCGAACATCTCTGCCGGCATTGTCCCAGGCAGCTCCTACATCCAAGCAGAGGCGACGTAAGATGGCTGCTGGATGAGGCCAATGGGAACTCCCTGCCCTGAGTGCTCTTGGGGGTAACTCCCCTTAGGTCCGCTGGAACCTGTGAGGCGAAGGGAGGGGAGGGGCCTGGAGCTGCAGGCAGGCGAGGCCTCGAGAGAAAACGGCCCCTGGGGCCAAGGAAGGGTTCTCTTCAGCTGGGACCGCATGTCGGTGTTATGGATTCACATGTGCAGGCCAGGAAACCCTTTGAAAGGGGCTGGGCCCAGAGGGTGCTGGGAGAAAGGGGCACTGGGGAGGGGAGGGGGCGCTCTGGGCGTCCCTGTTGACGTATGTTCAGAGCTGCCTACCTGGTTTTCCATGGTTTTCAGGAAGAATGAGATGTCATCCATCCTCTCCTGGGCCGCCTCCTTCTGTAAACCCAAACCCCAAGAAAATGTGAGGGGTCAGTGTGGATGTTTCAGTGAGGAAATGATGTTTGAGATTTCCCACAGATGTGCCCAAATCCCAACAGGACCGTTGGCCATCTCCACGTCCGGCCAGGAGAGGACGTTCCGGGAGCGGGAAAAGGTGGGCAGGAGAGGCGGTGGCGTGGAAGGAAGTCCTACCACTCCTCGCTGGGCTTTCAGGCCTTACCTCTGCCAGGTTGACCGGCCCTAGGCAGCTGGGGCTCAGGGTGGCGTCTTCTGGGGACACCCGAGGGAGCTGCAATCCCAGGCATCCCTTGTCCCCCGTCCTTGCCTCTTCGGCCTCCTGCTGGTCCACGTGGTCCGTCTGGAAATCCAAAGAACATGTGAATGCTCCATCTTGGGGATCAGGGAAGCCAACTTGGAAAAGGATGGGGAGATGGCCATGGAGGGGCAAGGGGGCAGGCGAAGCCAGCCTCAGGGCCTGCTCCACCTGGAGCGCCCCGTCACGCCACGCAGAGCCAGCTCACATCGACGGCCCTCTTGCAAGGAGCGTTAGAATGAGTGCTACTCGAGAGAAGAAAGCCGGCCCTCTCTCGACCTCAGGAAAGAGCGGCATGCCTGAAGTCCTTGTGGGGCCATCAGATGAAGAGCTGAGCACGGATTCAGGCTGCAGGCTCCAACGAAGCCCCTGTGGCCACGTCCCTGTTGTGCATTGGCGTTTGCAAACCCGGTTCAGAACCTCGGCAACGTCGCAAACCGGGCCAGAGAAGCATCCTTCCACGGGTGGCGATGTTGTCATGGTGCAGTGATGGCTCAGGAGACGCCTTGGGCCTAAGCCAGGGCCAGGGGTCCCACCTCGTGGATCCCCAGCCGAGGCCAGGAGGCCAGGCTCCCTGCACTTCCACCAGGCAGGCCGGACCAACCAAGAGCCTTCCTACGGCCACCCAGGTGCAGAGACTGACGTTGGGACACCCGGATTGGCCAACATCACATCTGTCCCGGAGATGTGGCTGCCAGTGAGCGGAATGGGGCTGGGTAAGAGAGGTGGTGGGGTCAAAGGAAGCCCCCAGTGTTCCCCCGGGAGTGTCACGCCTCACCTCCTCCAGCGGCGGTAAGCAGCTGGGCGTCAGCGGTTGCTCCTCCTGGTCCCTGAGAGGAAAGGAGAACGCTTGGTTAGGCAGCTCCCGCCTTGGGAAAGGCAGCCATTGCTAGACAGACCCCAAGGGAAGGCAGAGCACTTGGGGCAGGGAGGGAGGGAGGGAGGGAGGGGCCTGGATTTCGAAGCTGGGCGGGAAATGACCCTCAGGAGCTCCAAAGAGCCTGGCTGGATGGGACCCGAGATCCACCGTCTTCTACGGTGGCCTTCCGGACGCTTCTGAGAACTGGGAAGCCCCCAAGGAAGGAGCAAAGGCAACATCCCATGGCCACCCCACCCCCTGGGTTCGTCCCGACACCTGCTTGGTATGGAGAAGGGCGGAGCTTGCCCAGTCCCACCATGGATGCGCCTCCTTCCTTTTAAAGCGAACGGCCATCCCGTCTTGTGGCAGTGAGTTCCACAGGTAGGCCAATCGGAGTGTGAAGACAGACTCCCTTTGGGCTGTGCTCAGTCAGCTCCTCTGGCTGGCCCCCAGTTGCAGCATGGGGAGGGTGAACCAAGTCCCCTCCGAAGTGTTCTCCTCTCGCCCCTGGATCCCACTGGAACCTCTGGGGGAAGGTGCTCCCAGCCCTCCACCGCCTGAAGCGCCCTTCCGCGGAGGACAGGCTACCTGGCTGCCTCGGGGGGGAGGTCCCACTCCTCGTCCTCGATGCTGCTGATGTCGGCCAGGGTGTCATCGCTCTGGGAAGGAAGGAACAAGAGAAGAGTCCGACGGGTGTGGAGGACATGGAGGACAGAGGTCCGCCTGGAGGCAGAGTCCGGGCCCGCGTTCAAGAGGAAGGGAGGGTTTGGGCCCCCCAGGGCCAGGGCCAGGGCCAGGTTCCCTTGGGCTTTGAGCCTTCGGCATGGGGAGGGAGAAGGCCGGCAGGCCTCTTGCAGCCGGAGGCCCTGGCGTCTTTCCTGGGGAGACTCCTCCGCCTCCGGATGCAGAGGGAGGCGTCTTCTACCGGGGGTCTCCCGGGGGGGGGGCCCAGACTTCCCTTCCCTTCCTCAGGGGGCGAGTGTGGGGTGGCCGTTTTTGGGGTGGGAGTCCCCTTCAGGAGCAGGGGCTCAGCGGGGAGGGAGGGAGGGAGCAGCATCTGCTGAGCACCACAGCTGAGCGGTGGAGCTCCCGATGCGCCTGCAGCAGCTCCCCATGGGCCTCTCCAGGGAGGGCTGGGGAGGGCCCTCGCTGAAACGCCCCAGAGCCCTTCCAGGGAGGCCAGGCCAGGGGAGAAGAGGCCAGGGCTGCTGTCCCCCCACTGCCAGGGAACCACAGCTCATCTCTTTGCCACGGTAAACAGTACACCCCAAAGGTTTGTGCTTGTGTATCTCGGTCTGGAGGTTTGTACGTGTGTGTGTGTGTGTGTATGGTTTGGGTTTTGTTGGTGCATCTGTGGTTTGGTGTTTGTATCTTTGTGAGAGTGTTTATGATTCGGTGTCTGTCTTTCAAAAGGGGTGTGTGGGTGTGGGTGTGACCACAAGAGGCAGAGTCAAGGGGGACAGCGGAGTGGAGCCATCCTGGAGAACCCAAGAGTCAGTGGCCTGTGTGTGTGCTTGTGTATGTATGCTGTGAAGTCTCCGTGTGTGTCCATGTGGGTGGTTTGGAGGTTGTGTGTTTGTGTGTGTGATGTGGGCTTCATGTGTGTGTGTGTGTGTATGATTTCAGGGTTGTATATAGTTTGAGATTTGTGCGTGAGTGTTTATGGTTTGGGGTATATGTGCTCTTGTGTATATACAATTTGGGGTTTGTGTGTGGGTGTGGCAGGGACTTGTGTGGGTGTGTGGGCATCTTCATCATCACCACCAACACCAAGGAGATTGTGTACGGCTTTGTGTGTGTACATTTGGGGGAGTGTATAGCTTGAGAAACGAGTGTGTGTAAAATTTGGGGTTTCTATGTCTATGTTTATGCTTTGTGAGTTGCGTGTGTTTGTGTGTTGAATAGTTGTGTTTGTGTGTGTATAGTTTGGGTTTTGTGTTTGTAATATTAGGGCTGCGTGAGTGTATGATCTGGGGGTTTGGATTCTCTGTGTGTGTATGATTGGGGTTGTGTGTGTGTGCTTTTGTGTGGTATAGTGTATTTGTGTGTGCATATTTGGGGGTTTGGTGTCTGTGTGTGTATGGTCTGGGTTTCGCGTGCTCTTGTGCATATACTATTTGGGCTCTGTAGGTGTGGGTCTGCATGTGTGCTCCTGTACGGCAGGGACTTGTGTGTGTTTGTAGGTCTGTTTGTGGGTGTGTCTCTTCGTCGTCATCCCCAGCAGCAGCACCAGGGTTAGCATCAAAGGGACGCCCATCCTTCCCCTTGGGCCACCCAGGCCTTCCTTCTCAGTCCCGTCACTCTCCCCGGAATGGGGCTTGTGGCTGGGAGAGGAGACTGTGGGTCCAAAGGGTCCCCTTTGGGCGGGCTGTGTGATCTCCCCCCACCCCTCTGCATCTTCTGTGCGCCAGTTGTCTCTTCCGGTGGGGGTGGGGCTGCTGACTCTCGGGGACTCCACGTCGGCTCCACTCCACTGGCCCCCTTGACTCCGCCTCTTGTGGCCCTTTGGCTCCGCCTCCCGTGACCCCTGGGTTCCACCTGTCTTCCGCCCCACCAGTCGGGCGGTTCTGAGGGCCCAATGGAGAGACTGGCCCTGGGCAAAGCGGCCGGCCTGCTGTATGCTTACGTCTCCGGAAGGGGATCCGCCTTCCTTCACCTCCGTGGGCTCTTCAGCGCCACATCCCTCTGGCTCCAGGTCACTGCGGGGAGAAAAAGGCACAAGCCCTGAGAATGTGGAAAGACTGGAAGAGCCCTGCTGGGTCGGCCCATGGGCCCAGCACCTTGCTTCCAGCAGTGGACAGCCGTACACCTTGAAGCAGGCTACGGGGAGCCCAGCAAGGCAACGGCCAACCCCACCGCTTGCACCCCAGAGATCTGATTCTCTAGAGGGACTCACGGCATGTTTGTGGGAGTGGTCCTTACCTAGGGCTTCCAGCGCAAGCCCTCTGGCGTCATTTCACCCCCAAGGCATGGCACTGGCTCCGCGGGACCCCTTCCTCCCCTTGCCTCTCCCCCTCCTCTGCCCATGTCCCCCAGCCAAAGGGTGCCAGGTTGGGGAAGGCCGACCGAGACGGCAAGCTCCTTGTCCACGGGGCCCTGGCTTTGGGGGCTGACGTAAGGAGACGGCGGTGGCGCTGAAGCCGTGCGAAGCAGAGGTTGGGAGCAGCATATCCTACCTCACCGAAGCCAGGGGATCTCCTTCTCCGAGGATGTCCAGGAGGCTGAGGGAACATCCCGGCTCCCTTTCCTGCAGAAAGAGGAGGGAAGAAATGCCCCCCCCCCGGTCAGAGGGGAAGGGGAGAGAGGGGTTGTGCCCACCTGGGCCACCCCAAAGTGGGCACGATGGGCCCCATCCCAGAGTGCCCTGATCCGACAGCCAACCAGCCCCAGAGCCCAATTCCCAACAAACCTCTTTGGCTCCCAGGGGAAGGGGGTCAACACTCACTCTGGACCTCGTCTTGACGGCCATCTCTGAGGCGGAGGTGGCGCTCAGGTGCAGGCAAGTGGAGCTGAGCGGAGCGCTGGCAGGAGCGATGCAACGGCGCTTCTGCCTGCAACGACGTCCAGAAATTCAAAGAGCAACAACGGACACTTCGGAATGGGGTGGGCTGGATCGGAACCTCAGCGACCCGGCAACCGTGTAAACACACCCGGGACTGGGCAGCAAAGCAGCAACTGCCACGTTTCGAACCAATACACGTACGGTGGCCTTCTCAGGGCCCAGGGTGGTCATGGGGCACAGCCAGTAGGCAAAGCTGCCAACTCTTTGACTGACCCGGCTCCTGCACACAGCCTCACATATGGAAAACAAAGACATGGAAATGTTATCTCACTTTATCTCCATACCAAGAAAAGCTTCACCTTCTACATTTATGCATGTCAAGCCTTTGTCAAAGGGACAAGAGCCAAGCCAGGAGAAGAAAAAAGAAGAAAACATTTAGCCTTCCAGGCAGGGACCCAGAGAGAGAGAACATGTGTGCCATCTTCCAAGCAGGGCGTTCTTCTTCAGTTTTCACAACGTGTTGCCCACCAAGCAGAGTAAATCCCAGCAGCCACATCATCAGCATTATTATTATTATTATTATTAATAATAATAATAATAATAATAATAATAATAAAGTTTCTAAAATGTATTAAAGCATTGTATACAGATTAAAAACAAGACAGTCTTAAAGATGTGGCATCTTTAAGGGGAAAGGAAGCAAAGGCAAGCATCTCCAGGCACTCTTGAATGAAATGGATTATCTAGATCCATTTCCATCGGGCTTCAGGCCTGGCTTTGGAATGGAGACTGCCTTGGTCACCCTGTGGGATGACCTTTGCTGGGAGAGGGACAGGGGGAGTGCAACACGGTGGATTCCCTTGGACCTCTCAGTGGCTTTCGGTAGCGTCAACCCTGGTATCCTTCTGGATAGGTGGGCTGGGCTGGGAGTTGGAGGCCCTGTGTTCTACTTGGACGGCCGATTCCAGAAGGTGGTGGTGCTGGGGGATTATTGCTCTGTGCCATGGTATTTAGGCCATGGGGTTCCCCAGGGCTCTATTTTATCCCCTATGCTGTTTAACATTTACATGAAACTGCTGGGAGAGGTTTTCCGGAGATGTGGGTTGAGGTGTCATCAATGTGCGGATGACCCCCTGCTCTGCCTCTCTTTTTCATCAAACCCAGGTGAGGCAGTGGCTGTTCTGAATCAGTGCCTGAGCACGGTAATGGGCTGGATGAGGGCCAATAAACTGAGACTCAATCCAGACAAGACGGAGGTACTGTTAGCGGGTGGTTCACCTGTCCTGCTAGGTGATGTTCACCCTGTTCTGGGCGGGGTTGCACTCCCCCTAAAGGATCGGGTTTGTAGTTTGGGGGTGCCCTTGGATCCAGAACTGTCACTTGACACACAGGTGAATTCAGTGGCAAAGAACACCTTTTATAAGCTTAGGCTGATATACCAACTGCACCCTTATCTGGATGGAGATAGCCTAGCTACAGTTTATTTTATTATTTATTTATTTATTTAAAACATTTATATCCCGCCCTGTATCATTAAGGTCTCAAAGTGGCATACATGCTCTCATTACCTCTCCTTTGGATTACTGCAATGTGTTATACATAGGGCTGCCTTTGAAAACAGTCCGGAAACTTCAACTGGTACAAAACCGGGCAGCACATTTACTAACAGGGACTGGCCAACGAGACCACATCACGCCAGTCCTTTTCCAGCTTCACTGGCTGCCAGTCCAGGTCCGATTCAGACTGCTGGTATGAAATTTAAAGCCCTAAACGGCTTGGGGCCAGGCTATCTGAAGGAACGCCTCCTCCCATACGTACCTGCCCAGACTCTAAGGTCATCCTCAGAGGCCCTTCTCTGTGAGCCCGTGCCAAAGGAAGTGAGGCAGGTGGCTACCAGGAGGAAGGCCTTCTCTGCTATGGCACCCCGGCTGTGGAATGAACTCCCTAGGAGGTTCGCCTGGCACCTACAGTATATTCTTTCAGACACCAGGTGAAGACCTTTTTATTCTTTCAGTATTTTAACAGTCTATAAATTAATTTTAACTTTGCTGTTTTAGTAAGTAAGTAATAATTTATTAATGCTTAGGCCATAGGCCATTTGCATACAGAATAGATACATTATGGAGAAACAACAATATAAAAATACTACATATAATCACAAACAGATCATACATAATAAAAGAATAAAATTCAGTACAATTAAAAACATAATTTGAAAAAGCTGCTGCTTTTTTCTGATTGTGCTTTCATGTTGTATTTTATATCATGTTTTTATACTGTTGTTTTATACTTGGAATGGTTTTAATATTTTTGTGAACCGCCCAGGGAGCTTCGGCTATTGGGCAGTATAAAAATGCAATAAATAAATAAATCACTTCTAAAAGTTATAAAGTTTGTTATGGTTTGCCAGCAGGAGGGGCTTAATCCCTCCGGGGCTGTTTCAGTCCCTGGCAGGCAGCAGCAATGGGAGGGTCACCAAACCAAACCATGGGTCAGAGGTCATATTGGGCTGCCAGGCAGTGTTCAGCATGGCAGGTCCAATTCAGCCAGGACCTTCCTAAAAGGAGAGGCTCTGAGGCTCGGGCAGGCCTGGAAGGGGCAAACGCTGGCTTGCAAACCCTTCCTCTCAATTCCAGGTGTGCAGGACCTGGCAGTGGGCACGGAATGCTGAGGGAAAGGCCATCTGAGCATCCTCAGGGCAGGCATGGAATTTTGGCTTTGGCGGAATCGGAATGTGAGGAGGGGGTGGGGTTTGGGGGGTCGTGTTGTGGGAGGGGGAGTGTGGAACGTTAAGGGAAATGGGAGGGGGAGCGCGGAATGGCAGTTAGGAGTAGGAATTTGGCCAGTTGAATGCTGAAAGTGGGGAAGGGAAGCGAGGGGGTTGGACTCGATGGCCTCATAGGCCCCTTCCAACTCTACTATTCTATGATTCTATAAAGGTGGTGGGGGTGAGGTTTTTAGGACATCGCTAGTTGTGGTCAACACAGTGCTGTTCAGCACAGTAAGATTGTGAGCCAGTCTTGGTCCCATCCTGGGCAAGTTTGCCCTTCTCCTGACGGAGCTCATCTGTAGTCTGATCTGTAGTCTATGGCACGGAGCACCTTCTTCCCGCTGAGGCTGGGGCGCCAGCTGTGATCCTCCACAGGCAGAGATCACCTCCGCTTAATGATCCAGGCCCAGATCACCTCCAGATCCGAATACTGGGATGCATTGCATGTGGGATTTCTTCTGAGGATATCTTGGAAATGGCAAATAGCCACTCGACTGCTATCTGGGACTGGGTGTTACAATGCTGTCACTGGCCCTGCTGAGATGACACCTTAAGCCACAGCTTCAACCATGGTGAATAAGGCTTTTTGCCTCATTCACGGTGGTTAAAGCTGTGGTTCAAGGCGTCTTCTGAACAGGGCCGTCAAGATCGTTGACAAAGGCTCTTCTCCAGGTGCCCCCCACCAATAGACAATGGCTACTGTGTGGCCATATTATGGGATGCTCTCCCCAGGGAGGCTCGCTGATGCCTATTTTGTTGTCCTTCTGCCCATGCTTTTTCACTGTTTAACATAATCTGTTTGGTCTCTGTTGCTGAAATAACACTGCTTTTTTAGATATCACTGCATCCAGTATTTAAATTATCTCGTATAGAAAAAACCTCTACTGCTTCATTAAATACCTTCTCATGCTACTCTGGGGCAGGCTAAGATATTTTATTAAAGAAACAAATAGGCATAATATTAAGCCCAAACTTTGTTTCAGCCTTAAAAAAATAATTCTGTGATTCCTATCGGTTTAGTTAATTAGGCTAAAGTCCCTGCTTTTCACTTGCAGGGTAATCTCAGCGCAGACGTATCTCCCCTCTCTGCTTTTCGGTCCACCCCCCTTGCCGCTCTAGTAGCAAGCATACCTGGCTCCAGCCCTAGCATGGACCTTCGTACTACTTCCCTCCTTGCTCCAGGAAGGCTTTGGTTGAGGTTTGCCATTTCTCCCCAGGAGGGTGGCATGTTGAACCCTTAAAAACAGTTTGGGGATTTTGAGACTTAAAAGATTCATGATGGCTTCATAATTGTAGCTGTCTCGGGCAGCTGATTCTGAGAATAATGAAGGGGCAGCAATTTGTTAGTTATTTAATTTATTACTCTAATAACTTGGCTGGCCTTGGGATACCGTACACCCTGACTTGGAGCGGGGGGTGGGGAGCACCATTTGCTGCTCCATCTCAGGGTGCCTCCCCTGGGCACTTGACCCCTTGGATTTTGGTTCCAATTGCATTTTTGCACTGCAGGATATGAAAGTGAATTGGATTCACAACCTGACCTCCATAGGGTTTCTTGGTTAAGTGCATTTGTTAAAAATAAGATCTAAAAGATTCATGTCCTTTAAATTATATCAGCTACATCTGCAACTAAAAACTGCTCTGTCCAGTTCTAACTGTTCATTGAATGATCATGTAAGAGTTTTTATCATTTTTTTACAACATGGCACAAGTTAAAGCATGCAAATGAGAACCTTCAAATTAGCACTTATCCCCAAACCAGAGGAATGAGGAGAAATGAAGTCATTTAAGTTTTAAATGGGCAACAAACTTTATCGAATACAATTCAAAACAATCCTAGTTCCTAATTCCCTGTCACCAGTGCAGGTCTCTATTAATCAGTATGAATCCGAATTAATTTTCCTCAAGCCATCGAATCTTGGGCAAGCTCAGAGTGTATTCCTATTTCTAGCCCCTCCTGGATTCACCAAGGTGTTTCTGGCTGTATCCCCACCTTCTCGGCCTCACAATGGTGAAGTTCGCAGACCGGAGGCCTCCCACAGGGTCTCCTTGGTCTGATGGCAGGGGCGCAGGCTGTCCAGAACTGGAGGAACGCAAGACAAGGGCAGCTTACAGCCTGGTACATAAGACCCTCTCTGTGCCCAGAAATTCATGACATAGGAAGGGTGGGGCATTGGAAGTTGCTGGAGGGAAACTTTGAGCCCATTCCATCCCATACACAAGAGATGTCAGTCTGATTAGGAGAAAATCACCCTAAAGCCCAAGAAATGCCCAGCAACCAGGAGCACCCCATCCCCTGCCACCCTCTGCCATTTACAAGGGCAAATTCTGAGTGCTGTGGGAAGGTGCACCTCCCTCATCCCCCAACAGTCCACCCACTCTTCTCTGCTCAGGGACTTCGTGATCTCATGCAGCAGGTCCTGCATGCTCTAAGTGTCCCTTGCCAGAAGGCTGCCCTCTAGTTCCCATTGGAGGTTGAGGAACCATCCCATGAGGTGGAACTAGAGTGCAAAAGGGACCTTTGATATGGGGAAAGCTAAAAGGCCTTTTGGGGGACACAGAGGGTCCTCAACTCTGCCACATCCTTGTTCTCACCCTTCACATGTATCAGAACCACAATGAGATCTTTGATTTCCTACTTCAGTGTTTCTAGTGCTGTAGAAGAAGCCAATAGTACTGCAGGACAACTTTTCAGATCTTGACAATTTCCTACAAAGAAGAAACAAAGAGAAAAATCAGAAGCATTTCCCCACTTCTGTCACCACAGAGAAGTTCTCACATTTCCCTTTTGCTCTTAGACAAGTCACCAGAAAAAAATGTGCCCTCTCCTCCTCCCCCTCCCCCTCCCCCTCCTCCTCCTTCTCCTCCTTCTCCTTCTCCTTCTGTCCCATCAGGATTGGATTGACAGGCTTCATCACAGAATCAGTCTGTCTGGGGGGATCCACACGTCGTTCCCAGGGCGCTTCTAAGCGACCCCAGTGCGGCCCCAAAGCAATAATGTAACTTACCTGGAGAAGAGCCGAGGAAGAGACGTCCTTGCCGCCGCCACCACCCAACTCCCTCCACGCTGGCCGGCGAGGAGAGCTCCGCCTTCTTCCCCCGAGCTCTCCTCGCCAGCCAGCGTGGAGGGAGTTGGGTGGTGGCAGCGGCGGCGGCAAGGACATCTCTTCCTCGGCTATTCTCCAGGTAAGTTACATTATCGCTTTGAGGCCGCACTGGGGTCGCTTAGAAGCGCCCTGGGAACAACGTGCGGATTCCCCCTCAGTCAGTCTTAGGCCACAGCTAGACCTAAGGTTTATCCCGGGATCATCCAGCGTTCGCCCCTGCCTGAGCACTGGATGCCCTGTGTGTCACCTAGATGAACAGGTTTGACCCCTGGACGATCCAGGGATAAACCTTAGGTCTAGCTATGGCCTTAGTCTAGCATAAGTGCTGAATCGACTGGCCACTGGCTGGTCCCCAGGAGGGAGAAATTGTAGACAATACTCACATGGTGTGGTACTGGGCAGCCAGCACAGCATTCAGAGGCACCTGGTCTTCCTCTTGGATGTAGTGCCAAAGCTTCTGGGCAAAGTCTACAACCACCAAGTTGACTTCTACATCAGCGGACCCAAGTATGCCCTGGATTTCATCGACAAAATACTCAGGCCACTTCTATTACAGAGGAAAAAGAAGGAATTTGTTACTTCTCCCACCTGTTTCCCCACTGTGTTACATCACAAGACTTCCTGTGGTTCCTTCTGAGGAAAACTCTGCATTAGTTCTGAGCCAAAAGTCTGCTATAGAACTCTTCTGGTCAACCCCCTCCCCTGGATATTTCAGGGGTAAGAAGACCTAATGATTTCAGAGACAAACTGTACCTGGAAAAGTGCAATAAACTTTAAAGAACTAAACATGATAAAATAATTAGCAGTTTACAAAGAGGAAACTATTAATTAACCTACTCGTAACACACTGGGACCAAATGAGCTCTCTAAAAAATTGCCAATTCAGCCATCCCATAAAAGCAAGGAAAGGGGAAAGAATAAATTGGGCACAAGCCTCCAGGGGGACCATACCCCTAAACTCATCTACACCTGCAGAGATTGTGCTATTGTTCGGTTATTGCCAAAAACAAAATAAGCAGACAGAGGAACCACAGGTAAACCACAAGATTTGATTATAATGCCCTTTAAAAGTCTGTGAACAAAGGGTGGGGATTTCTCAAGAATAATCATCTAATAATACCTGACGGAACGCCTCTCCCGACATGAACCTACCCTCTCACTGTGCTCTACATCTAAGGTCCTCCTCCAAGAGGCTACTCCGAGGGAAGCTCAGAGGATGGCAACAGGGGAGAGGGCCTTTACAGTGGTGGCCCCCCAGTTATGGAATGATCTCCATGATGAGGCTCGCCTGGCACCAACATTGTTATCTTTTCGGTGCCAGGTCAAGACTTTTCTCTTCTCCCAGGATTTAACAGCATTTAACAACGTTAAGTTTGTTTTTAATGGACCCCAGAATTGTTGTTTTTAAATGGATACTGTTGTTTTTATACTGTTTTTTATGTTTTTGATGGTTTTTAAATTTTGTATACTTTTAATGTTTACCATTTTTAATTGTTGCAAACCGCCCAGAGAGCTTCAGCTGTGGGGCGGTATATAAACGTAATAAAATAAATAAATAAATAAATAATGGGTAGCAGAGTGTTTCACCGCCAAGTGTATGTGTGTTTAATACAAACATATCTCTGTGCAGGAGCGCATATTTGATGGAGTTCCTATCCCCCCCCATGTATTGCTGCACAAGGGAGAGGGCCTTTTCAATGGTGGCCCCGCAATTATGGAATGATCTCCATGATGAGGCTCGCCTAGCGCCGACATTGTAATCTTTTCCGGCACCTGGTTAAGACCTTCCTCTTCTACCAGGCATTTAACAGCATTTGACAACATATGCTGAGTTTGTTTTTAACGGACCCCAGAATAGCTGTTCTTACAAGGACACTGTGTTTTTATGCTTTTTATCTTTTTAAACTTTGTATATTTGTTTTAATGTTTACTGTTTTTAACTTTTGTAAACCGCCCAGAGAGCTTCGGCTATGGGGAGGTATATAAAGGCAATAAATAAAATAAATAAATAAATAAGAAGCACTGCAACCGCTCCCGGCTTGGGGCGTGGGCTGTCACTTACCCTCTTACAGTTGGCATAAAGGTGGAGAAGGCCTTTCTTGCTCCGCTGGAAGGCGGTTGGACTGGCGTGCGCCAGCCAGGCTGTCGAGAGCTTCCACCTCTTCTTCATGTGGGCAGGCCGCGTGTCTCTCACCAGCAGCTGAAGCAAAGCAAGCCAGTAGAAACCCCATCAGTGCCTGGAGCCCCATAGAGAGGGGTGGGTCTGGGTGCTCCAGCCCCGACCACATCAGCTCACCTCCACCACTCTGCACAGCACTTCACACCTGTGTTGCCTGCTTTTGTGCCTCCCCTCCCCCACCTGAAACCTTGCTGGGGTCCCCCATTAGGAGTTCTTCATCCGCTATCTGAGTGTCCGAGACCCAGTGGGAACAGGGAAGAAACGGACAGCCCCACCCAGGAACTAAAATAGCTTAACAACCGTAAGTCAGAAAAATGCTAGACTGATAAAGAGAAGGAAAGGTAGGAGGACAGGGAATTTTGCCAGGTGCTGCACGCATACAAATGACACCTACCTAAATACCCTTTCGTATACAACTGTTGAAGATGCGGGAGCCCTGTCCTCCTTTTCATAGGGTCACCCTAGAGAAGGAGGCTTCTCTGCTGCCACAGGAGAAAGAAGAGAAGGGTCAGGGAGCCCCCCTTTTCTCTCAAAGAAGGTGCCGAAACCCCTATTTCTGGGCTGCATCCCACTGACTGCTTCCCTTTGAACCTTGTCTGCCTGATTCATTGTCTGACTTTCAGCTCCTTTGTGTGATCCCAGCTGATCCTCCTAGGCCCCAGCTGCAGCCTCTCCCAGAGTTAAGACAAGGGCTCACGGGCAGCCCTGAACATAGCCAAGAAAGGCTGGAACAACCTTCTCTCCCAAAGCTGGTTTTCAGACCTGCACTCTTAGGTCTCCCAAAGCTGGTTTTCAGGCCTGCACTCCTAAGTCTCCCAGAGCTGGTTTTCAGGCCTACACTCCTAGATCTCTCAAAGCTGGTTTTCAGGCTTGCACTCTTAGGTCTCCCAGAGCTGGTTTTCAGGCCTGCACTCCAAGGTCTCCCAAAGCTGGTTTTCAGGCCTGCACTCCTAGGTAGGGTGACCAAACGTCCGGATCTGCCCGGACATGCCAGGAAAACGGGGGGCAAATCTGGGTCCGGCCGGAAATGCCCATTTCCTCCCTTTTGCCTGGGAAAAAATGTGCTTTAAAGGCCCTCCAGGCTTCCATCGGGGCCTCTCCTAGGTCATCGTCACTACAGCGACCAAGAAGAGGCCCCAATGGAAGCCTGGAGGGCCTTAAACCACGCGTTTCCGAAACGCGGAAATGCCCGGCATAAGCCACGCCCACCTTGTCCATCCAGGCCTCTCCTATGACGTCAATTGGAGAAGACGGCAGCGCAGCAGAAGGTTGCAATCAGCCCTGGGGGGAGGAGTTGGAGGACACGATCCTGGGACTTCTGGGGTGCCATCTCCCAGCCCCCACCTCCCCCCAGGGCTCCTGTACCCCTTCTGCTGCTCTGGCACGATAGCGGCATCACCAAGGCAGCAAAGGGGGACACCAGCAGCGACGGACCAAACAAGGCGGCAAACAAACAAACGAGGACTGCAGAGGGACCGCTTCCAGGAATGCGTCCCTCACCCCCTCCACAGCGCAGCCTGGGTCTGGATGCAAACAGACCAGGAAGAAGACTCGGCCAGCGGCAGCCCAACCCCATCTCAAGAGTTTCTCAATTCCTGGAGCTGGCTTAGAAATGTAGCAACAGCTCCGGCCGGTTGGCTGGGAGAGCAAGAGCAGCCCTTTCCTGCTCCCTCGTGGCTGCAGACGCGGAGCCTGGCGGAGGTAAGCGAGGCCCCGTAGCGGAGGATGCTCTCCCTCTCTCTTTATTTCTTCTCTCTATTTCTCCCCCTCCCCTTTTCCTCCGGGTATTTCGCCTTTTTGCCTTTGGCGCTGCAAAAGTCAGTTGGGGCGACTGCTGCCACCGCTGCCTCTCTCTCTCCCCCCCCCACGCCTTCCTTTTCACTCCAAGGCAGGAACAGATCTATCTTTCCCTTTCCTCCCTTCTCTCTTTCTCTCCATCCATCCAGCCCCCACCCAACCTGATGCTGCCCAGATGAGTTGGACTTTTCTTTCTTTCTTTTAAAGCTATTTTCTGATTTTATAATATATATATTTTAGGGGACACACAGACACAGAATTTAGGAGGGGGAGAGAAAATTAGGGGAAGAGACAGAGAGAGATGAGTGTGTAGGGGAGAAAAAATGTGTTTACTGCCTTCCTAAAAGGTTAAATAATCTGGGCAGGGGGTCCAGTTACCCCAACTGTGTATTATGTGTTCCCAAACCCAGTGCCTTCAACATGTGTTGGACTACAACTCCCATCATTGCCAGCCAAGATGGGCTGGGGAAGACTGGTGCATTAAGTCATGTGGTATGTGTGTGTTTGTGTTTGACTTGTGTTCCTCGTGTCTCTCATGGAGACTTAATGCTAAGTGTCCAACTTCCTAGCCTGCTCTAATTGTGTATTCTTCTCTGTATCTCTGTGTTGGGGTGGGAGCAGTCAGCGAGCAGTTTACCTCTTATTCCCCTTCAAGAAATTCAAGGTCCACCAGAAAGACTCTAAGTATTTTTAAATGTATAAGTCTTGTTAGAATCCACAGGGTTTTATTTTTGTTTTTTGCATAGGGTTTAAATATTCAAGAAAAACGTGGTAGATTTGTTTACAACTAATTTTAAAAGCATTAGAAAAAAGCATTTCTGAAGCCTTAAACTAAATGAAACTAGAAATGGATGCAAGCTTTGAAATTGAAGATTTGTGTTTAACAGCCTTAAATCTCAATGAATTATGTGGGACTTAATTCTGAGTAAATATGTATGGCCTCGGCTTTACAACTACCTTGCCACAGTATCTCACTGGAAAGTCTCCCATTAAGGTATTTCCATTGGAGTTCTACTGAGGAAAATTCTGACCAGCAAAATATCACAATCTATGCCAATATGAGCAAGATTTCCTAAAACCTTTGCTGGGTCATCAAACTTGGTATCAGAAATTTTGAATCATGAAGGAAATTATTTCTCAACAGCGATAGTAGTTTTTAGCCATCCTCTGTGGCATGTGGTTTGGCTCACTTGCTTGAGTTAGTTGTGCCTAGTTGCTCTGTAGTGCAAATGAAAAAGTGGGACTCTAGTGCTAAAAGATAGTAATTTGTTTTTTAATAATCTATTTGACCCATAGATCTTCTTTTCCAATTTGTTTGAAATACTTGGCATGACGTAGATTTTGTAACAATTGCTGATAATTGTTCATCCTTCTTAAAAATAAAAATCTTTAAAAAAATTAACAGGGTTGCCGTAATTATTATCTCTCTTTTCTTGCTCATGTTGTTGTTTTTTCTAGATGAACATGATGGGCTTTGCCAAGTCATGCTGTCTTTTACTGATTCAGAAATTCCCTGACTATTGAACATATTTTAAGTATGACTTCTTTCTGGATGTTGGTGTGGATGTATTTTGGTAGGCCCAGTTTCTGTAGGTGTTCTGTAAGATTTTTTTTTTTAAAAAAAATGATGTGATGCTGGCTACTGATGTGACTAACAAAATAATTCTAACTTTTTTTTTACTGCCGCAGTTCTTTAATTTCCATACGTAGTGGTGTATACCTCTCTCTCTCTCTTTTCCTCTTCCTTTTCTGCAACATTTTTGCCATTAGTTATTGCTATGTCAATGAGGTAGGTGTGTTTTTCTTTTTTGTTTATGACGTTAGGTCTGGTAATTTTCAAAGTATTGTCTTGTCCCAGAATTGTTCTGTCCCAGCATAGTGTAGCTTGGCTTGACTTGTCTGAGTGTGTCAGGATCTCCTAGGCTCTGAAACCATCTTTCTTCAGAGCACCTGCTGGATGCATGATCCAGGAGGCCAGGTTCTGTGAGTGCATAGCTGTCCTTGACAGGAGGGGCTTGCACTTGCTAGAGTAAGGTGAACAGATGTGACGAGGCTGTAATCCTATATTCATTTATCTGGGAGTAAGCTTTATTGAAATCAATGGGTTTTCTTTGGGTCCCTCATTAGGATTTCTGTTCTCTGCACATTGAGACAGTGAAAATTCAGGATATATTTGGATAAAGGGAGGGAAAGATCTTTGTCTAACATTGTGATAATGGGCATCCATTGTGATAAAGGGCACCCAGGGGACCTTTTCTTCTGCTGCCCCCAGACTGTGGAATAGCCTGCTGGAGGAGATTCATCAGCTTAATACTCTATCTGAGTTTAAGACAGCCATAAAGACTAATATCTTCTGGCAGGCTTATTCAGATGAATTTTAAACCTAAGAGATTTAAGATGTTGTGATTGTTAAATGTTAAGAAAGGTGAGACTATGGTCTTTGCAGTCAGAAAAGATATTTGAGGGAAGGGGAGACCATATCACACAGAGTATAGCAAAAGCATCAAAGTACAGCAAAAGCTACAAAAGTAGGACTGAGTGAAGTTAATTTTGGATACTTTGAATGTCTACTTGTGCTTTTTTTCAGTGTTTTTAACATTAAGATGTTATGTGGAACAGATTTGTCTTAATTGTGTACTGTAAAATCAGACATGTGACCAAGGCCATGTTTGGGTGGGCACGCCCCTTTGAGGGCTGGACATGTTGGTGGGCATGCCCCTTTGGGGGCCGGGCATGTTGGTGGGCACACCCCTTTGGGGGCTGGACATGTTGGTGGGCACACCCCTTTGGGGGCTGGACATGTTGGTGGGCACACCCCTTTGGGGGCAGCCATTTTGTCCTCCTTTTTGGTTTCCAAAATATGGTCAGCCTACTCCTATGTCTCCCAAAGCTGGTTTTCAGGCCTGCACTCCTAGGTCTCTCAAAGCTGGTTTTCAGGCCTGCACTCCTAGGTCTCCCAAAGCTGGTTTTCAGGCCTGCACTCCTAAGTCGCCCAAAGCTGGTTTTCAGGCCTGCACTCCAAAGGTCAACCAAAGCTGGTTTTCGGGCCTGCACTCTTAGGTCTCCCAAAGCTGGTTTTCTGGCCTGCACTCCTAGGTCTCCCAAAGCTGGTTTTCTGGCCTGCACTCCTAGGTCTCCCAAAGCTGGTTTTCGGGCCTGCACTCCTAGGTCTCCCAAAGCCGGTTTTCTGGCCTGCACTCTTAGGTCTCCCAAAGCTGGTTTTCTGGCCTGCACTCCTAGGTCTCCCAAAGCTGGTTTTCTGGCCTGCACTCCTAGGTCTCCCAAAGCTGGTTTTCTGGCCTGCACTCCTAGGTCTCCCAAAGCTGGTTTTCAGGTCTGTACTCCTAGGTCTCCCAAAGCTGGTTTTCAGGCCTGCACTCCTAGGTCTCCCAAAGCTGGTTTTCAGGCCTGCACTCCTAGGTCTCCCAAAGCTGGTTTTCTGGCCTGCACTCCTAGGTCTCCCAAAGCTGGTTTTCAGGTCTGCACTCCTAGGTCTCCCAAAGCTGGTTTTCAGGTCTGTACTCCTAGGTCTCCCAAAGCCGGTTTTCTGGCCTGCACTCTTAGGTCTCCCAAAGCTGGTTTTCTGGCCTGCACTCCTAGGTCTCCCAAAGCTGGTTTTCTGGCCTGCACTCCTAGGTCTCCCAAAGCTGGTTTTCTGGCCTGCACTCCTAGGTCTCCCAAAGCTGGTTTTCAGGTCTGTACTCCTAGGTCTCCCAAAGCTGGTTTTCTGGCCTGCACTCCTAGGTCTCCCAAAGCTGGTTTTCGGGCCTGCACTCCTAGGTCTCCCAAAGCCGGTTTTCTGGCCTGCACTCTTAGGTCTCCCAAAGCTGGTTTTCTGGCCTGCACTCCTAGGTCTCCCAAAGCTGGTTTTCTGGCCTGCACTCCTAGGTCTCCCAAAGCTGGTTTTCTGGCCTGCACTCCTAGGTCTCCCAAAGCTGGTTTTCAGGTCTGTACTCCTAGGTCTCCCAAAGCTGGTTTTCAGGCCTGCACTCCTAGGTCTCCCAAAGCTGGTTTTCAGGCCTGCACTCCTAGGTCTCCCAAAGCTGGTTTTCTGGCCTGCACTCCTAGGTCTCCCAAAGCTGGTTTTCAGGTCTGCACTCCTAGGTCTCCCAAAGCTGGTTTTCAGGTCTGTACTCCTAGGTCTCCCAAAGCCGGTTTTCTGGCCTGCACTCTTAGGTCTCCCAAAGCTGGTTTTCTGGCCTGCACTCCTAGGTCTCCCAAAGCTGGTTTTCTGGCCTGCACTCCTAGGTCTCCCAAAGCTGGTTTTCTGGCCTGCACTCCTAGGTCTCCCAAAGCTGGTTTTCAGGTCTGTACTCCTAGGTCTCCCAAAGCTGGTTTTCAGGCCTGCACTCCTAGGTCTCCCAAAGCTGGTTTTCAGGCCTGCACTCCTAGGTCTCCCAAAGCTGGTTTTCTGGCCTGCACTCCTAGGTCTCCCAAAGCTGGTTTTCAGGTCTGTACTCCTAGGTCTCCCAAAGCTGGTTTTCAGGCCTGCACTCCTAGGTCTCCCAAAGCTGGTTTTCGGGCCTGCACTCCTAGGTCTCCCAAAGCCGGTTTTCTGGCCTGCACTCTTAGGTCTCCCAAAGCTGGTTTTCTGGCCTGCACTCCTAGGTCTCCCAAAGCTGGTTTTCTGGCCTGCACTCCTAGGTCTCCCAAAGCTGGTTTTCAGGCCTGCACTCCTAGGTCTCCCAAAGCTGGTTTTCTGGCCTGCACTCTTAGGTCTCCCAAAGCTGGTTTTCAGGCCTGCACTCTTAGGTCTCCCAAAGCTGGTTTTCAGGCCTGCACTCCTAGGTCTCCCAAAGCTGGTTTTCCGGCCTTCACTCTTAGGTCTCCCAAAGCTGGTTTTCAGGCCTGCACTCCTAGGTCTCCCAAAGCTGGTTTTCTGGCCTGCACTCCTAGGTCTCCCAAAGCTGGTTTTCAGGCCTGCACTCCTAGGTCTCCCAAAGCTGGTTTTCTGGCCTGCACTCTTAGGTCTCCCAAAGCTGGTTTTCAGGCCTGCACTCTTAGGTCTCCCAAAGCTGGTTTTCAGGCCTGCACTCCTAGGTCTCCCAAAGCTGGTTTTCTGGCCTGCACTCCTAGGTCTCCCAAAGCTGGTTTTCAGGCCTGCACTCCTAGGTCTCCCAAAGCTGGTTTTCTGGCCTGCACTCCTAGGTCTCCCAAAGCTGGTTTTCAGGCCTGCACTCCTAGGTCTCCCAAAGCTGGTTTTCTGGCCTGCACTCTTAGGTCTCCCAAAGCTGGTTTTCAGGCCTGCACTCTTAGGTCTCCCAAAGCTGGTTTTCAGGCCTGCACTCCTAGGTCTCCCAAAGCTGGTTTTCAGGCCTGCACTCTTAGGTCTCCCAAAGCTGGTTTTCAGGCCTGCACTCCTAGGTCTCCCAAAGCTGGTTTTCCGGCCTTCACTCCTAGGTCTCCCAAAGCTAGGGTGACCATATTTTGGAAACCAAAAAGGAGGACAACATGGTCGGCCCCAAGGGGGCGTGTCCAGTACCAAGGGGGTGTGCCCACCCGAACATAGCCTTGGTCACATGTCTGATTTTACAGCACACATTTAAGACAAATCTGTTCTACATAACATCTTAATGTTAAAATCACTGAAATAAAGAACAAATGAGAGATTCAATGTATCTGAAGTTAACTTCACTCACTCCTACTTTTGTAGGTTTTGCTGTACTTTGAAGCTTTTGCTATACTTTGTGTGTTACATTCTCCCCTTCCCTCAAATATCTTTTCTGACTGTATCTTCACTCATTGCAAGCTGCTGTTGTTGTTAACAGGGTTTGCTACTGCCCCCAGATCTGTTTCAAATTTGGTACGGCTAAAGCTCTACCTAAAAGCTTTCATGGTGCTAACTTTCAGCTCTTTATCTTTAAAAATGACAGTTTAAAAAATAATAATTTTAAAACCTCGATTTTTAAAAAATTCCTAAAAAATCAATGGATGAACAGATTTGTTTCAAATTTGGTATGACTAAAGCCCTTCCTAAGAGCTACCATTGTGCCAAGATTCATGTCTTTATCTTAAAAAATGATGGAGTTATCAGCATTTTTGTTAATTCCCATTAGAGCTGCTCTTTGGGGGGAAATCCGGATTTCCCCTCCCCCTCCCGGATTTGCCATCAAAAACCCGGACAAATCTGAGCAAATCCGGTCATATGATCACCCTAGCTTTAAAGGTAATAACCAACACTTTGTACTTCACCCGGAAATTATCACAGGCTAGGCATTATCATCAAAGAGGCAAAAGCACCTGGAGGAAACTGCAGTTTTGCCCAAGCAAGGCCCACGGCTGGATGCTGCCCAGGAAATGGGGCAGCGCCCGAGGCTGAATTCCAGGGTGTGCTGAAAGTTTTCTCATGAGAGTTTCCAGCTGAGATTTGGGGAAGATGAGCAGCGAAACTAGGGCCTACCTTATTTTGCTGCTCCCTTTTTCACAGTGTTTCACACAGTGGCCTCTAGCTGGCAGCCACCATTTCTTTCCCCCCACAGTTCTCTTCCAATTAATAGTGCATAATCCTGTAGTGTAATTCCAAGTGTGTGCTGTGGTAGGGTGACCATATGAAAAGGAGGACAGGGCTCCTGTATCTTTAACAGTTGCATAGAAAAGGGAATTTCAGCGGCTGTCATTTGTGTATATGGAAAACCTGGTGAAATTCCCTCTTCACCACAACAGTTAAATCTCCAGAGCTATACTAGAGTGACCAGATTTAAAAGAGGGCAGGGCACCTGCAGTTTTAACTGTTGTGACGAAGAGGAAATTTCACCAGGTTCCCCATATATACACATGACACCTACTGAAATTCCCTTTTCAATACAACTGTTAAAGATACAGGAGCCCTGTCCTCCTTTTCATATGGGCACCCTATGCTGTGGGGATTGTTGGTAATAAAAATGGTGGTCGCTAGAAGGTGGCTCCTGGGAGGAGCTCTGCAGCTACCGGTATGTTCTGGCCTCTCCCCCAAATTGCCCCCATTCCTGAAAATCACCCCCAAATGCATCTTTTCCTGGGCAGCAGCCTCTCCACATTTTTGTCTGCTGTTGAAGAGAGGACCTGGAAGGGCAATATTGCACCTGTTTTCTCTCCACTGTTTAGGAACGAACAAATCTGTTAATTTCACTTTCTTTCTTTTTTTAGTTCACCTTGAACATTGAGGCTATGTTGTTGTTTTGCTTTGTTTCATTTTGTTTTTAATTTGCATGGAAAATGTATGCATATCTTTGTGCACCTTTCTCTTAATACAAGCATTTTTGTACGCAATATTGTCAAATATTTTTGCAAGCATTTTTGCAAATGTAATGGGTGTTTTTTTAACATTCTTTTCATGAATATATGCATTGTGCATGCATTATTTGATTGAATAACTCCACTGCAAAATTCAGAGAAGTCCAAGTTTGAAGGACAACTGAGTTCTATTTTGCATATTTGTAAGGAAATGCAAAATTTACATTACCATTTTGTCCAATATACACAATTTTGAAAGCAATTTTCCAAATGCATTTTTGAATATTAGTTTCATTAATATATACATTTTTGTGTGGACTTTCCCCCAATATGTGGATGCATTATTTGATTCTATTGCAAAATTCTGAGAAATGCAAATTTTGAAGAATACCTGAGTTTTCTTTTACAAATTTGATTGAAAGTGCAAAATTAGGTAAGGTCACATTAAAAGGTAAACCAAGATCCTACTATAGAGTCCAAGTTGACTTATCAGCATACACAGCAATAACATTTCAGTTCTAAACTATGACACATGTGATGTCATTGAGTCTTGATACTACTAGTTCTAAAACTGAAGTCATCAGTTTTAATTGTCTGTGGATGGGTAGGGGAAAATGATGAGGCACATAAATGAAAAATTCAAGAGAGTGTTTTGGGAGGGAAGAAAATGTTGGAAGCCCCTGAATTCATTACATTTATGGGTCCTTCTAGACTTGTTTTCTCATGGTTCTTTTACTGTATAATGTTCATTTCGTCTGGGAAGAAATTAAGGGGGTGAAAGAAATTCTGCAATACTGAGTTTCTGTTTTTCCCAAATGCAAAGGAAATGAGTTATTTCTTTTCTTTGTCTTTAACAAACAAATAAAAAATGAAATTCAAGAAAAGGAAGGATATATAAAATGTTGTTATGGTTTTAAAATGTATTGGGTTTGGGGTGGGAAATTTGAAAGAAATAATATGGTTCTGTTTGAAGGCGGGCTTTTCAGAGGGTAGCAGGAGAAGTTTTGTTTGAATGTGCCACTTTCAAAAGCCAAGTCTCCCTTCCTGGCAAGATAAGGATGGCTTTCATTTGCAAATGTGCCGTATCTCCTGATGGCCAGCTGTAGCCTACTCTCTTCCCTTTGAGGGGTTCCTCAGAAATAACTGCTGAGAGCAGAGATAAATGTTGTAGCATCCAACACAGATCTCACTTTCCTGCACAGCCCTTTTCCATGGGAATAAATGCCTACATTTCTCATTAGGAAAATAAAATAGAAATCCCTTAATTCAGAACGTTAAGTCTGACACCTGTAAGACCCATAAGGGCACACAAATATTAAGAGGAGACGTGATGGATCAGTCCATGGTCCTATCTAGCCTCACATTCTGTTCCCATGGTGGATAACCAGATGTTTGTTGCAAGTCCACAAGAAGAACATGAACATGATAGCAGCCTGACATTTGGCGTAAGACCCAGGAGGCTGATTGAGGAGGCCTGTTTGCAAACAGTTTGGGTATTAGGAAGCCATCATAGTGCTATTTGGGTGAGTTGCTTTTCTATGGAAATATGTGGATACTTCCTTAAGAGTGTGAATTTAAGGTATAATCATCATACTTTATTAATGAAATGGAATATGCAGGCATTTGTATGAGGTAACTTTTTATAACTTTTCATGTTTTAATTATATGTTGAAATGATAACAATTATATGCATTACAAGTTTTGTTTCTATGCATAGAAGCCCTTGAAGAAGGAATGACATTTCCAAAACATGTTAGGCCAAATAAAGTATTTTTTTAGATACTTTGAGAATGTTTTCTCTCCTGCTTTTGCATGACATTCTTTGCTTTTCTCTTTTGCTGGTTTGAATAACTATTTTCATTTTTATTATTACATTTATATCCCATATTTTTTCCTCTTATACGGAACCCAGGGCAGGCTACATGGTCCTCCTCTTCTCCATTTTATCCTCACTACAACAACCCTGTGAGGTAGGGCAGGCTGGGAGTCCGTGAAAGGCCCAAAGCCACCCAATGAGCTTCATGGCAGAATGGGAACAGGGGCCTCAGCTTGACCTACCTGGTCTAGTGTGATGGAAGGGTGAGGATCTTGAAATATTTTTATCACGAGATCTCCCCCTCTGTTTACACATGGCGCTCAATGACCTCAGAGGAAGAGGATGTCATGTCCACCATTTTTTTTAAAAAAACCCAAACAAACAAAAAAACAGAAGTGCACAAGTGCTTGTGTGCTTAAAAGTAGTTTTTTTTTAAAAAAAAAATCCCCGCTCCCCCCACCCCACCCCCGATGAGCGCAGAGCTCCTGAGTTGCTCTGCGGCCCATGCGTGGTTCCCGGCTCTTCACGAGTAACTGCGAGGAGCCAGGACAAACCCAACGCCCGGCCACATGTTCTACGGTCTCGGGATCAGCCCAGGACTGCAGAAAAACCAGGGCAAAATCCTGGGGAAATGGAGGGATCCCCCCTCCCTGTTCCCAAGATCCCCTGTGTGTCATGATCCTGGGGCGATCCCAGGGATAAGCCCTCATCTAGCTATGGCCTAGAACCCAGATCTCCTGAGTCCCAGTCCAACATTCTGGCTCTCATGAATATTCTCCATGAATTAGTCGAATGCTCTTTTAAAGCCATCCACATCATATGGTAGCAAATTACATAGCTGGACCATGTGCTCTGTTCAATGGGACTTGGTCCTAGGTAGGGGTGTCTGACCTGTTTTTAGGCTGCCAGAGCCTGACTCGGGCTGCCAGAGCCTGAATCGGCTAGCATTTGCGAGCCAAGCCACGGGCTTTCCCGGAAACTCAGGAGCTTGTGGAAATAGACATTTGTGGAAATTGTAGATGTGATTTGAAGAAATGTCTACTTCCACAAATAAATATATATATATATATATATATATATATATATATATATATATATATAAAAAAAAAATATACATGGAAAATTTGCTAGTTGGATGACTTGCTGCATATTGACTTAGGCCAGCTAGCAGAAGGTGATCCAACTTCTGAGGGGCCAAGCCAATGAAAGCTCTTCGTGCTCCCCCCACAACTGGATTCCTCAAACATCCCTACTCCCAGGTAAGCAGGTATAAGGCTGAAGTCAGTAAACTTCTGAAGGTGGGGGGATTCATCCTGTCAAACGATCTATTTCCTCTCCTCCTTTCCCTGTTTCCAGGTTTTTATTTTAAAAATAGAATCATAGAATCATAGAATAGCAGAGTTGGAAGGGGCCTACAAGGCCATCGAGTCCAACCCCCTGCTCAATGCAGGAATCCACCCTAAAGCATCCCTGACAGGTGGTTGTCCAGCTGCCTCTTGAATGCCTCTAGTGTGGGAGAGCCCACAACCTCCCTACGTAGCTGATTCCACTGTCGCACTGCTCTAACAGTCAGGAAGTTTTTCCTG
Organism: Elgaria multicarinata webbii; assembly: GCF_023053635.1. Lineage (NCBI taxonomy): Eukaryota > Metazoa > Chordata > Lepidosauria > Squamata > Anguidae > Elgaria > Elgaria multicarinata. Next base: position 5,876,685 of record NC_086183.1, read on the forward strand.
ATGTCCAGCCGGAATCTGGCTTCCTTTAACTTGAGCCCGTTATTCCGTGTCCTGCACTCTGGGAGAATCGAGAAGAGATCCTGGCCCTCCTCTGTGTGACAATCTTTTAAGTATTTGAAGAGTGCTATCATGTCTCCCCTCAATCTTCTCTTCTCCAGGCTAAACATGCCCAGTTCTTTCAGTGTCTCTTCATAGGGCTTTGTTTCTACACCCGTGATCATCCTGGTTGCCCTCTTCTGAACACGCTCCAGCTTGTCTGCGTCCTTCTTGAATTGTGGAGCCCAGAACTGGACGCAATACTCTAGATGAGGCCTAACCAGGGCCGAATAGAGAGGAACCAGTACCTCACGTGATTTGGAAGCTATACTTCTATTAATGCAGCCCAAAATAGCATTTGCCTTTCTTGCAGCCATATCGCACTGTTGGCTCATATTCAGCTTGTGATCTACAACAATTCCAAGATCTTTCTCTTTGTAGTATTGCTGAGCCAAGTGTCCCCCATCTTGTAACTGTGCATTTGGTTTCTATTCCCTAAATGTAGAACTTGGCATTTATCCCTATTAAATTTCATTCTGTTGTTTTCAGCCCAGCACTCCAGCCTATCAAGATCACTTTGAAGTTTGTTTCTGTCTTCCAGGGTATTAGCTATCCCACCCAATTTGGTGTCATCTGCAAATTTGATCAGCGTTCCCTGCACCTCCTCGTCCAAATCATTAATAAAAATGTTGAAGAGCACTGGGCCCAGGACTGAGCCCTGCGGCACCCCACTCGTTGCCTCTCCCCAGTTTGAGAAGGTTCCATTGATAAGTACTCTTTGAGTCCGATTCTGTAGCCAACTGTGGATCCACCTAATAGTTGTTCCATCTAGCCCACTTTTAGCTAGTTTGTTAATCAGAATGTCATGTGGTACTTTGTCAAAAGCTTTGCTGAAGTCAAGATATATGACGTCCACAGCATTCCCACAGTCCACAAGGGAGGTTATCCTATCAAAAAATGAGATCAAATTAGTCTGACAGGATTTGTTCCTGACAAATCCATGTTGGCTTCTAGTAATCACTGCATTGATTTCAAGGTGTTTACAGATTGACTTCTTTATAATCTGCTCCAGAATTTTCCCAGGGATGGATGTCAGGCTGACTGGTCTGTAGTTCCCAGGTTCGTCCTTTTTGCCCTTTTTGAAGATAGGGACAACGTTAGCCCTCCTCCAGTCGTCCGGCACCTCACCCGTCTTCCATGATTTTGCAAAGATAATAGACAAAGGTTCTGAGAGTTCTTCCGCTAGCTCCTTCATTACTCTTGGATGCAGTTCATCGGGCCCTGGGGATTTGAACTCATTCAAGGAAATTAGGTGTTCTTTGACCATTTGTTTATCAATCTCAAACTGCAATCCTGCCCCCTCAACTTCTGCTTCACTTTTTCCAGGGGGGTCATAGATCCGCTTTTGGGAGAAGATCGAGGCAAAGTAGGAATTGAGCACTTCAGCCTTTTGTTTGTCGTCTGTTATTAATTTGCCATCCTCATTAAGCAGTTGAACCACCATTTCTTTCCTCTGTCTTTTACTACTCACGTATCTGAAGAAAGCCTTTTTATTGCTTTTAGCATCCCTCGCTAATCTCAGCTCATTCACAGCTTTAGCCTTCCTGACGCCATTTCGGCACTTCTGCGCCACTTGTCTGTACTCTTCTTTTGTAGCCTGGCCTTCCTTCCACTTCCTATATGTATCCCTTTTTGTTTTCAGTTCATCAATAAGCTTTTTGTGGAGCCACATTGGTTTCCTCTGTTGTCTTCTATCTTTTCTCCTTGTTGGAATTGTTTGTAACTGTGCCTTTAAAATTTCATTTTTTAGATACTCCCACCCATCCTGCACTCCTTTTCTTTTTAGGCTCCCTTGCCACGGGACCTTACTTATTATAGTTCTGAGTTTATTAAAATCAGCTTTCCTAAAATCCAGAGTACGTGTATGGCTACGCTCGACTTTTGTCTCCTTCATAATCAAGAATTCAAGTATGACGTGGTCACTTTCCCCCAGAGTTCCCGTAACTGCCACTTTATCCACTAAGTCATCCCTATTGGTCAATAACAATAACAAATAAAACAAACACACACACACACACACACACACCTATAATTGTCTGTTCTAGACATTTATTTGCCTCAGTATCCTTTTGAAATTCTGTAGGAGGTAGCCATGAAAGGAGATTAAAAACAAGAATGCAGTATTAAAGTCACAAGAGGAAGGGTGGAGGTGCATTAATGTCTTCTCCTCAGCAGTTAGAAGTCTACACTTATCCAGAGAATCAAACGCTAATATATCAGGACTCAAGTGGCTGCCTGCTTCCCACCCTGGAGGAAATGGGAAGTCTTTCTATTGTGCACTTCAGCTGCTGGCGAAATGAGGACTTCAAAATAAGCAGTGGTGAGGCTGTGTGGAGAGCAGGGGAGGGAGGGAGGCCCATTGCTCTTTCTCTCCAGAAATGGGAGGCAAATAAGTGCCGAGCTAGATTTCCCTTAACACACGGGTGTCGGACTTCAGGCCCGCCGGCCAAATCCGGCCTGCCCGTCATCCCAATCCAGCCTGCTAGAACTCTCTGGAGGGCCGCCCCTGGGCCCTACCCTCTTTTCCCCAGCCTCCAATCAGCTGGTTTCTCAGCACTGCAAAGGAATTTTCTCATTCTGAAAAGCTGAAAGGCCTCCCCGCAGGGTTAGCTATTGGCAGTAAGAGACTGAAGCTAAAATTGTACTGCTGGTTTTGCCCTCCCCCTGTTTGCCATTGAGCCCACCTACAAGTGCATTGTGGCCCTCAAAGCTTCTCCATAGTTAAATGCAGCCCTCATGCTGACAGCGATTCCAGACTCCTGGCTTAATACATTGCATGCCCACTACGTATCTTATGTCCCCTTAATTACTGATGCAGGAAGGAGGATTCCTATTGGGAAGGCAGTGCAAGGGGCAAGAAGCTGCATTGCTTCTCCACACTGCACCACTCAGAAAGAAAATCCCCACCACCACACACAAAATGCACACAGCTATGAGCCTAAGGGGGGAAAGTTGCCATTAGCGCCAATGGGAACTTTTCAGCCTAAGGCTTCTAGATGCACAGGGAGGTGGAGGGCAATTTCCATTGCCCGATCATGTCACGGAAGTGAAGAAATTAGTTTCACCTCCCCGCCCACTGCCTTCCCAATAAAAATCAGGCAGGGGGGCATAATCATTTAAGGGGGGGGAGAGATACTTACGTTACATACTAAACACATGTCTAGTTTGGCTCTCTGGAACAAGCACTTTTTCCAGACTTCCAGTAGCTGAAGCATAGCTGAGAGACAAGCTTCCACCAGCTTGCCAGGGAAAATATTGTTTTTTCAGACCATCCTCAGGTAGGAAAAAAAACTCCAGTTTGACCAAGGCCCAATCTATACCTGCTATTTATCCCATTTTATATTGTAATATGGTTTTATACTGTTGTTTTGTTTTGAATTGTCTTAAATTTGTAAACCGCCCAGAGAGCTTCAGCTATTGGGGGGTATAGAAATGCAATAAATAAAATAAAATACATCCCTACATGTTCAAATGATGCACAGCTGATCCCGGGGTTAATGGGAGACGAGCACTCAGTTCTCCCAGGATAGCTGGGACTACTTTTTCCCATTTTTTCTGCTGTCTCAGTACCTTCCCAAGCTCCGCAGGCGATGTGGTTCTCCCTCCCAGGGACCTCCCTCTTCCCCATGAGTAGCAGGGTGCAGGAAATGGACACAGAGATGGGAGGGGAGTCCGTGGACATCAGGGGTGAGGGGGAGAGCATTTTTGCCATCTTTGGGATGGTGCTCGGTATCTTCCAGTGCCTAGTTTGTTGGGTTGTTGTTGTTGTTTTAAAAAACTCACCTTTGCGCAGGATTATGCCCATGCAATTGCGCAATTGCACAATTTTTTTAAAAAAATGTTGCCCTGGACTGTCTCTCTTAACTTCCAGGAGAACTCACTGCCTTGTGGCCCCTGAGGGATGATCCCGGAAGTGGAGAACTCCATGGTTGTCCCTCCCCACTCCCCAAAGGGCTGCAGGTGTAGATGAGCCCTAAGTGTTTTCTGTGAAAGCTTAGCGGGGGGACTCCACCCCTGCTGTTTCACCCACAAAGTTCACAACCACCCCTCAGCCCAGCTTATCCCTCCCCATCTGTCTGCATAAGTTCCGGCTCTTCCAACTGTAGCAAACAGAATGAAGGGAGATATCTTCCTCTCTCCTATTTGCAAGCAGGCACAAATAGATCTGGGAAATGTAGTTTTTTCAAAGACCACTCACTGGCATCTGCGGTAACCCTTGAGAGAACTACTTTTCCCAGGCCAACTTCTTCCCAGTTCACTGGATAGCAGCACTCAAGATGGTGGAGGGGGGGAAGGACAAGGGCCTTTCTGAGATGAAGCCACCTACTCTTTGACCTTCTTGGATCCAACACATCTGTCCCTGTGCAGCAGTGTGGGATTAGCCCTACCTCCACCCACCACCAGCTCCAGGCAAACACCCTGGCATGTGCCCCCCAACCCTACCCCCATCATCACAATGGTTGCCCATCTTTAAGGTGAGGAGGCAATGGATGGTTTGGATCAGAAAGATGGTTAGTTTGGTACATTGAGCCAGGATGGTCTCACTCAAATTCGGAGACAGTGGAAAACTTCTTTCAGCTGTTTCTTCAAGCCCAGGAGTTAATGAAGTTGAGTAATTTTGATGCTCACTGCAGATTATTGTTAGTTAATAAAGTTGTGGTGTTTCCCCCCAATTTCCAGCTCATATCTTCATTCTAGTGGTGGGAAATATACAATAGATTAAGAGCAAATAGTCCACAAAGGACACTGCTTCCTGTGATTCCACATGAGTTGCTGTTCTGATTTTGCCTTTTGATCAGAAGAAGCTAAACCCAAAGCAGTAACTTATACAGAGATGCAGCTAGCATCATCCTCTGCCAGGTCTCTGCACTTATCTACATCACAGAAATCACTTTGCCTGATAAATGTCTCAGGCCTTAGCTAGACCAGCGTTTATCCCGGGGAGAACTCCGGGATTGTCCCTGTGCATCCAGATGACACACAGGGGATCCCGGGATCAGGGAGGGATCATCTCTCCTTGGCCGCAGGATACAGCCCTACACTTTGGGCCCAGTTTTTCCGCAGTCTCGGGCTCAGCCCAAGATCATGGAGCATGTGGCCCGTTTCCGCAGTTTTAGCCGGCTCCGCACGATTACTTGCACGGAGCCGGGAGCTGCGCCATTTGGGGTAGGGTGGGGGAGCGGGTTAATGACTTTATTTTTTAAAAAAGCCTTACCATTGCACACGAGCGTTCGTGCGTGCCATCTTCTTTTTTAAAAATGGCGGGCGCGACACCTCTCTTCTGGAGGTCGCCGCGCCTTAAGTGTAAACGAGGTCGAGATCTCCTGTTAATCGCAACGCGAGATCACCCCTCCTCCATCCAGGATTATCTGGTAGGTCTAGCTAAGGCCTCAGTATCAGGCTCATATTAAATGCACAGGAGCAGAGTCAATGAAAAAAATGGCAACCCTAAAGCGATTATTGCAGGCCCTGGGTGTGGCAGCCGTCATCCTGCAGGTATGATCATGAATGTGTGAAGCTTCTGTAATTCTGTCCCCATTATAAAACAAGTGAAACCATGCTCACCACTTCCCATGTCGAAGAAGAAAAGCAGGGTGAGAGCATTTCAGAGGAAAGAATTATTACCGTCTGGGGGGAAAGCCCAGCAGAAAGAAAGTTTGGAGTCATCACAATTTATAAGACTGCCCCAAAGGAACTCGTTGTACCAGTTTGAATGCATCTCGATCGTCAGTCTGCCACCCTGTAATTTGAAGAGGGGAGCATCATGTTCCAAAGAAGAACATCAGTGAGATTTTGATGAAAAAAGAAGAAGTAGACATTCCAGACCATGGGAGGGAACATGGTGTGGAGGTTTGGTTGCCCAAAGAGAGTACTTCTCTTTGATTAAGAAAGCCCACTTATCTATCAAATTCATGGCTGGAAAGCTTGGATAATTTCTTATGACTGAAGCTTGTTTCCAGCAAGTCAATATACTTTTTTGCAATAGACTTTTTAAAGAGTCACTTTATTGAAGCCATGTGGGTTTTTCGTCCTAGACAGTTTTATATCATTGACAGGGCAAACATGGTATGCCGCAGATACAGAGGTTATTTTAGTCGTGAAATTCACTGGGATGCCAACTGTATTTTTCTTTTTTTATATACATAAGGTAAGAAGACTTTCTTTCATATTCACACAAGCAATTTCTGCATTCTTTCTTGTTCTTTTCTTAAGTCTAGTGATGCATTAATACTCTGCTTCATCAGTTGTCACCCTCCCCACCTGAGAAAGACACCAGACTAAAGTAGTTTGTGCTAAAGAGCTACAATGCTATTTATTAGGGGTGTGCACAGACCCCCCGCTCCACCCTGCGGGCCGATCCGAAAATTTCGGATCGGCCCGCTCCACTCCGCACCGCTCCGCCCATACTCCGCTCCTCTTCGCTGTGGAGCTCCGGCTCCGAATCGGAGCTCCGCAGTGGAGGGGAGTGGTGCCAGGTAAGGCCAGGAGAGGAGGGCGGGGGGGGTTACCAGGCCCTGCCGCCGTCGCCGTCTGTGCGGCAACAGCGGCAGAGCACAGTAAGGGACCAAGGGGGAGGGGGGCCTTACCTGCCTCCGTCCACGGTCCGTCGGCTTCTTCAATTGAGCCCGCGGTTCAACCAGGAAGTCTGGGCAGCAAGTGCGGCCCAGACTTCCTGGTTGAACTGCGGGTTCAATTGAAGAAGCCGAGGGACCGCGGACGGAGACAGGTAAGGGAGAGGAGGGGGGGTTTACCCGGCCATGCTGCTGTCGCCGCATGGGCGACAGCGACAGCGGCAAGGCCTGGTAAACCCCACTTACCTTTCCGGCGGAGCTCCGGATCGAGGCGAAGGATCCGCCTTCACCTCGATCCTCTTCGCCACGCTCCGCCGGCTCCCCAATCCTCTTCGCCTCCGCCTTAAGGGGAGGCGAAGCACCCCGCTCCGCTTCTAATTCGCCGGTCCGATTAGAAGCGGAGCACATCCCTACTATTTAAGGACTAATATAGGTTCTGTAATGGGGGGGGGGAAATCTAGGGCTAAATATGGGCACCCGTTCCCTATGTAAGCCTGATAGGTAAAGACTAGTACTAGCCTAGCACTACACTGACTGGGCAATTCCACCCTGGCTTCAGGCAACAGATCAAAGTCAAGCATATCTACATCTTTCAGTGCCCCTGCCCACCATGAAGGCAGGTGAAAGGACCCTGACACTGGCCAATCCCACCCCATTGGCCAGTGTTCACTGGGGCAAAACTTCCAGGGTCCCAGTGTGCCCCCCTCCTTCAAGCCCTCAAACTGGTAAACAGTGAGGTATATGCTGGCCCAGCCACCTTTCACCCTCGGTGTCTGAGAGCGTTGACCAGGGTATACTACCTCATCTCCTGGAATGCCTGTCCTACCTGCCAGATACAACCAAGGAAGAAGCCAGATGCAACCAAGGAAGAAGCAAATCAGACCAAACCACCCCCAGGTGTGGAAATAGTAAGGAGTAGGTAAAAAAAGGAACCTCCAGTCCTAGGGCCCCTGAAAGGTGACTTTCATCCCTTCTGGCAGCAGAGGGAGGGCAGGCACAGTGCTGCACTGCAGATGGAAGAGGGCCAGCAAGGCAGGGATGAATCTGTGAGTTTCACTTTCCCCTGCCTTCAGAGTTTTTAAATCTCATATCCTTTCCACTCTGAATATGAAGAATTTTGTGAGTTTTGGTAAATTCTGATCAAAAATTATCAGGTTGGACTTGATGGCCTTATAGGCCCCTTCCAACTCTACTATTCTATGATTCTATGAACTAACAAAACTCTTACCCATCCCTTCATGGGGCATGGCCACCTTAAAAGGCTGCCGAGCTGCTCTCCATATGGTCCTTCTGCAATGCCAGATCCAGGTAAATGAAGGTCCTTGGGAAAGACATCCTCTGTGGCCCACTCTTGCAGTGAGTCCACCTTCTCACTGCCCTTGTCACCAGCTAGGAATTTTGCAGGACACACATACACACACACACCTTGTTTGCTGGGCTGCCACACTTACTGGACCCCACTTGTGAACTGCTGTGTGGTCCATGAGAGCCCCTGAACCCTTGGTGAACTGCCATTTTGTGAAAAAACAGCTGCTTGGATTTTTCCACAATTGTAATGTTATGTAAATGGCCCCCTTTATGACCACCATTTAGGCAACATTACTTTTTCAGAAAAACGTGACCCGCCAATTTTACATCGATGGGTTGGGCAGCTGCTGGGTGCCCATGGGCCACATGGTGGTTCATCCAGGGAGCCAGACAGTCACGGGTGCGTGGCAGTGACTTAGTGAACGCCCAGTGACATGGACAGAGAGGAATCCTTCTAGCCCTATCTCCAGCTTCTCTTGCTCCTCATGCTCTTCCTCATCATTGCTACCAGTTGCTTGCTTGAAAGTAAGAGAGCCAGTGAGCAAGTTGGTTGTGAGATCTACTGTTGCTCTTTCTCACCACCATTGTTGCCTGGGCCAGAGTGAGAGGCACGTAAACAAGCCCGTAGTTTGGTGTAAATGGCCCCTTTATGCCTGCCATTTACTTAAATAGGCCTTTACGACAAAGGCCAAGCCACAAAATGGCCAGCCGGCCAGGGATTGGGGACATCCGCACTTGCCCATCCTTGCATCTGCCAAGTTGGGCAAGCATGAGGACCCCTGGACTGGTATCCAGGGTGGGCAGGGGCTGAGCCAGTGAGAATTTGCCAGGCCTCAAGCCTCAGCCAGATACCTGTGCCATCCATACTCCCTGAGAAAGGGCAGGAAGAAGAGGAGGAGGAGGAGGAGGAGGAGGAGGAGGAAGAAGAAGGAGAAGAAGAAGAAGAAGAAAAAGAAAAAGAAGAAGAGGAAGAGGAGGAGGAGGAGGAGGAGGAGGAGGAGGAGGAGGAGGAGGAGAAGAAGAAGAAGAAGAAGAAGAAGAAGAAGAAGAAGAAGAAGAAGAAGAAGAAGAAGAAGAAGAAGAAGAAGAAGAAGAAGGCGGCAATTTAAATGAGTAATGATGCAGTTGTGAAAGAAGAGAAAAGCACCGAAGCAGGGATGGTGCTGCCAAAACCATTCTCAAAAATGTTGACTAGTTTCATCTCTGGACTAGAAACTGCCGGTGGAAAATGCTCTTGGAACAGAGGCTCCATCCCCCTGACTGGCCCAATAATTACTCGATTCCACATGATGGTGCCCTAAATACCACTCTCGTTTTCGTTCCTTTCATTTGAAAGGCCAGACAAGAGGCATGGAGAAGAGGCCGAGGTGAGGAACATGTATCCCATTAGCCGTTTGTGAGTAGCCTTCCATCAAAACCTTTAAGTGAAGCTTTTGGGCTGATTAGAAGGAAAAAGTACTGATTAAATAAGAACCCCCATCTGGTTCTAGGGTCCAGCATTAAAAAAGAAATCCCAAAGTGAATGCTTTCACCTACTTGTCAATGACATTGCTGTAAGAAAGACTCTCTCTCTCTCTCTTCCCCCCCCCCCTTCCTGATGGCTATCAGGTAATAAGCAGGACAGTAGAAGCTGATTTGGAGAAAAGAACAAGCACTGTGGAAAGGTAAGAAAACACAATGAATGAGTTCAGGTCCAGAAATAATCAGGGCATGTCGCATTATCTGCTGGATGTCCCGAAGTCCAGGTCACATACATCAGTGCAAATGATTTATAGGAATGTGTGAATCAGCAAACCCAAGTTCTCCAAATTCTGTCTCAAAGCTCGTTCCAACTCAGACTGATATCAGATCGTGAGCATTGGTTTTTCTTTTGTTTGTTTTACTTTTTTCCATGAAAATCCATGTGTGTGTATATGTATTTTTCTCAGTGTAAAAATCAACCGTGCACTTTTGAAATGCAGGCATTAAAGTGCAGTTGTGTGTATTTTTCAAAAGTATCAATTTTTTCGTGCACATTTTGAAATGTATGCCTGCATATATATAATATAATATTGCAAGCTTGGAAATTTATGGACTTCAGTTGCAAATCATGTCTGAGTCCATGCATGGTCCGCAAGATGCAAACTAGGTAAGTTCAGTTCAAAACGCAACTGAAACAAATTCACATCCTTACCCCCTAACAAACAAATTGTCACCCACAGTTTTTTGCCTTGGTGAACTACACCATAGCTGGGCAGGAATTAGGTCTCCAGATGTTTTGGACTGCAACTCCCAAAAATCCACCCTCAGCTTGGCCAAAGGTCAGGAAAGCTGGGAGCTGAAGTCCCAAACATCTGAAGATTGACTTTCTGGCCACCCTTGACCTACACAACCTGTGGCAATAAAAGACTTGCAGGTGGAGGTGGACAGACTCACCTGCACCTGGCTCGTTAGACTCTGGCCAATCTGCCAGTGCTGCCTGCTTTTTTAAGACTCTGCAAGCATCTGACAAGCCAAGCAGCACTCTGGCCACAGCTAGACCTAAGGTTCATCCTGGGATCATCCAGGGTTCGCCCCTGCCTGAGCACTGAATCCCCTGTGTGTCACCTAGATGAACAGGTTTGACCCCTGGACGATCCAGGGATAAATCTTTGGTCTAGCTATGGCCTCTGTGAATGGAGCATTCACGCGTTGAATCTTGCATCAATAGGGCCTTTATGGCCACCATTTGCACAAAAGTAGGAAATGCATAAGTGGGGCCTTTACAAGCTGCCATTTATGCAACATGGAAAATGCATAATTTCCAGAGCCTCCACTGTGTGCAGCAGTGGAGGCTCCGGACAAGCCTGGACAGCTTCTGAGTGCCGCCTGAGGCCATGCAGGTGCTCAAGGTGCCTGCCCACAAACACGCTGTGGCCTGGTGAGCTGGGTCCAGGGGGTGGATGCGGTGGAGTCCTTCAGACTCTTGGACCCAGTTCGGCACCGGCAACATCCCTACTGGCAGTCTTAACATTGCCAAAGAAGGTTCCAGTTGAGATGAACTTGCACAATGGTGTTTCAGTTTTCCGATTGATAATGTATGGGACAGGCAAGTTCCATCCCTCTTGTCCTTAGCAATCTCTTGGGTGTCTTTTTGTGCATTTTGATCTGCAGCCTCAGCCTTGCCTCCTTCCAGCATTCTCCCACATAATTAGAACATCTAAATCTCTCCAATATTTCACTCTGACTTCATAAAATTTACTTTGATTACTGGCACCTGGACAGCGGACTTGCAAAATTCCTTTAAAATGCTCGAGATAAGCATAATTGCTTCTCATTGTTCCCTCTGAAAACATCTCCTGCTTTTATAGCCGCACTGAATTCAATCACCTTTTGTTGACTCTAAGAATCTTTATGGAGTACAGTGCATAATGCTGAAACTCCTCAGTGCCTCTTCATTGCCGAGCAATAAAATGTCTGGAATTTAGAGAAGTTTCTTGAAACAAATCCCTTCTTATAAGCTCTTCCAACCTGTGTCATAAACAAATTTGTCAGGATCTGGAGGAGAAGCAAGAGGACATTCAATGATTCTAACAACCGAATTTGTCTTTCCAAGACAACTTGGAGAAGCTTCAGAAATGAGTGCAAGAGTGGGCCACTAGACAGGAAGGCAAAAACAAAAAACAAAAAAAACCCTGTGTGGTTCCTGCCTTCCATGCTTTGCACATCTCTGGCATTTGTGAGAACAACAAAATGTATCTTGGGTCTAGGGATAGGAAAGAAATTGGTTCATTTCCCATTTTTACACAAACGTACCTTGAAGTGCAATCCAGTCCAACTCCAGTTTAAAGATGAAGAACACTACAAAGGAAGAGCAGGAGCCCACCTTGAAGATGGACATCAACAACAACTGGACAACAGACTGAGACCTTAGCTAGACCAGGCTTTATCACGGGGCAAACCACATGGGGATCCCGGGATCAGGGAGGGATGAACCCTCCCTTGCCCCGGGATAGAGCCCTCCACTTTGTGCCCACTTTTTATGCAGTCCTGGGCTGAGCCCGAGACCATAGAACATGTGGCCCGTTGCCACAGTTTGACCCAGCTCCACGCGATTCCTTGCTGGGAGCTGTGCACAGGGTGCAGCACTCCTCGGGAGCCCTGCACCCATTGGGGGTAGGGTGGGGGGAGGGGGAAGTGAAATTATTTTTTAAAAAAGCAACTACCTTTAGCGCACAAACGTTTGTGTACTCCTCTTCCTTTAAAAATAAAAAATGGTGGGCGTGACGCCTCTCTTCCTGAGGTCGTTGCGCCTCATATGTAAACGGAGGAGGGGGTGGGAGACATAAATTTCAAGGCAACTATGGATGAAGGCCAATGCACCACAGTACAGAGAACAGCTCCAACAATGTCCCAAAATAGTGTCTGCAACAATGTAGGAACAAAGCCAGACTATAAAACACATGGTCTTCGATGTCTATATACTAATGCCCAGAGCATGGGAAACAAACAGAATGAACTTGAACTCTTATTACATGAAGGCAAATACGACTTGATAGGTATAACTGAAACTTGGTGGGATGACTCCCATGACTGGAATTTAGCAATTGAAGGATATAACTTGTTCAAAAAGAACAGAAGAAATAGAAAGGGAGGTGGAGTTGCACTATATGTTAAAAATACCTATCCCTGCACAGAAATATAGGCGGATGAGACTGGGAGCCCCGTCGAGAGCGTCTGGATTAAAATAAATGGGGCTAGGAATAAAAAGAATATGATAATCGGAGTCTACTACCGACCACCCAATCAAAGAGAAGACGAGGACGAAACTTTTGAGAAACAAATTGCCAGTGTTTCAAGGAAGTGTGATGTGGTAGTGATGGGGGACTTCAATTACCCTGATATCTGTTGGGAAACCATTACTGCCAAAAGTGGCCCTTCCAAGAAATTCCTGACATGTATGGGTGATAACTTTCTCCTACAGAAAGTGGTGGAAGGAACTAGAGGGTCAGCAATCCTTGACTTGTTATTGACCAATAGGGATGACTTAGTGGATAAAGTGGCAGTTACGGGAACTCTGGGAGAAAGTGACCATGTCATACTTGAATTCTTGATTATGAAGGAGACAAAAGTCGAGCGTAGCCATACACGTACTATGGATTTTAGGAAAGCTGATTTTAATAAACTCAGAACTATAATAAGTAAGGTCTCGTGGCAAGGGAGCCTAATGAGAAAAGGAGTGCAGGATGGGTGGGAGTATCTAAAAAATGAAATTTTAAAGGCACAGTTACAAACAATTCCAACAAGGAGAAAAGATAGAAGACAACAGAGGAAACCAATGTGGCTCCACAAAAAGCTTATTGATGAACTGAAAACAAAAAGGGATACATATAGGAAGTGGAAGGAAGGCCAGGCTACAAAAGAAGAGTACAGACAAGTGGCGCAGAAGTGCCGAAATGGCGTCAGGAAGGCTAAAGCTGTGAATGAGCTGAGATTAGCGAGGGATGCTAAAAGCAATAAAAAGGCTTTCTTCAGATACGTGAGTAGTAAAAGACAGAGGAAAGAAATGGTGGTTCAACTGCTTAATGAGGATGGCAAATTGATAACAGACGACAAAGAAAAGGCTGAAGTGCTCAATTCCTACTTTGCCTCGGTCTACTCCTAAAACCTGGAAAAACTGAAGCACAAGTTGAGGGGGCAGGATTGCAGTTTGAGATTGATAAACAAATGGTCAAAGAACACCTAATTTCCTTGAAGGAGTTCAAATCTCCAGGGCCCGATGAACTGCATCCTAGAGTAATGAAGGAGCTAGCAGAAGAACTCTCAGAACCTTTGTCTATTATCTTTGCAAAATTATGGAAGACGGGTGAGGTGCTGGACGACTGGAGGAGGGCTAACGTTGTCCCTATCTTCAAAAAGGGCAAAAAGGAGGAACCTGGGAACTACAGACCAGTCAGTCTGACATCCATCCCTGGGAAAATTCTGGAGCAGATTATAAAGAAGTCAATCTGTAAACACCTTGAAATCAATGCAGTAATTACTAGAAGCCAACATGAATTTGTCAGGAACAAATCCTGTCAGACTAATTTGATCTCATTTTTTGATAGGATAACCTCCCTTGTGGACTGTGGGAATGCTGTGGACGATATATATCTTGACTTCAGCAAAGCTTTTGACAAAGTGCCCCATGATATTCTGATTAACAAACTAGCTAAAAGTGGGCTAGATGGAACAACTATTAGGTGGATCCACAGTTGGCTACAGAATCGGACTCAAAGAGTACTTATCAATGGAACCTTCTCAAACTGGGGAGAGGCAACGAGTGGGGTGCCGCAGGGCTCAGTCCTGGGCCCAGTGCTCTTCAACATTTTTATTAATGATTTGGACGAGGAGGTGCAGGGAACGCTGATCAAATTTGCAGATGACACAAAATTGGGTGGGATAGCTAATACCCTGGAAGACAGAAACAAACTTCAAAGTGATCTTGATAGGCTGGAGTGCGGGGCTGAAAACAACAGAATGAAATTTAATAGGGATAAATGCCAAGTTCTACATTTAGGGAATAGAAACCAAATGCACAGTTACAAGATGGGGGACACTTGGCTCAGCAATACTACAAACGAGAAAGATCTTGGAATTGTTGTAGATCACAAGCTGAATATGAGCCAACAGTGCGATATGGCTGCAAGAAAGGCAAATGCTATTTTGGGCTGCATTAATAGAAGTATAGCTTCCAAATCACGTGAGGTACTGGTTCCTCTCTATTCGGCCCTGGTTAGGCCTCATCTAGAGTATTGTGTCCAGTTTTGGGCTCCACAATTCAAGAAGGATGCAGACAAGCTGGAGCGTGTTCAGAAGAGGGCAACCAGGATGATCACGGGTGTAGAAACAAAGCCCTATGAAGAGACACTGAAAGAACTGGGCATGTTTAGCCTGGAGAAGAGAAGATTGAGGGGCGACATGATAGCACTCTTCAAATACTTAAAAGGTTGTCACACAGAGGAGGGCCAGGATCTCTTCTCGATCCTCCCAGAGTGCAGGACACGGAATAACGGGCTCAAGTTAAAGGAAGCCAGATTCCGGCTGGACATCAGGAAAAAACTTCCTAACTGTTAGAGCAGTGTGACGGTGGAATCAGTTACCTAGGGAGGTTGTGGGTTCTCCCACACTAGAGACATTCAAGAGGCAGCTGGACAACCATCTGTCCGGGATGCTTTAGGGTGATTCCTGCATTGAGCAGGGGGTTGGACTAGATGGCCTTGTAGCCCCCTTCCAACTCTGCTATTCTATGATTCTATGATTCTATGATTCTATGATCTCATGTTAATCACAACATGAGATCTTCCCTCCTCTGTCACGGACTATCATGTAGGTCTATCTAAGGCCTGAGCAGGCATACAGGTGAACACCTGGACACAGGCCTTAGCTAGACCTAAGGTTTATCCCAGGATCGTCCCAGGGTCATCCCTGTTCATGTAAATGACACTCAGGGGATCCTGGGATCAGGCAGGGACAACCCCGGGACGATCCCGGGATAAACTTTAGATCTAGCTAAGGCCAAAGTCTTGCTTGCTAGGCCAGTTGAAGGTTTTAAAATATTTTTGCATTCAATTTACAAATCACGTACTTCTGCATAGCTAGGGACTCCCCTGAGTATGTAGAAAGAAACTACTCTTTTCTTTGGGGGTGGACCCATTTTTCTTTCAAGTTGATTGGCACTTCATTGCCTGAGTTCATGAGTAGAAGGACTAATGATGTATCTATATATATACACACACACAGTGGATCTAGTTCATTCTCTTTTCCCATTCCCATTCACTTTCCCTTCCAATTGAAAGACTAACATTTAGTCTTCTGCAATCTGGCTTGGTAACTCTAAACAGAAATGCCCATTTATCAAATCTGCAGGGCTATGCGTTTCTGCTAATGACCCAATATGGGAACCCTGCCAGTTCTGCTAATAACAGAGAGACTGAGTAGACTACCCACACACACAAAAGCCCCACTAGTTATTGATCATTATTAGTTTCTTGTTAAATGAGCTGTGACATTGACAATTTACCTGCTTGGTGAAGAAATGTGTTAGTAGTCAGTAAGGTAAGAAATTCCTCATGTCTTTTCCTTTGAAGAATCATTAAACACACACACACACATACACACACACCTGAATAGTCATTATATCACATTCATTAAAAATGTAATGAAAATTGTCCCATTTCAGTTGCCCCATATTTCTCTGTAGCAACTAGAACTCTGCTTAACTACAGAAATGGTATATTTAGGGCTGTCAGCTGATTAAACAGGTGTTAGTTGAACAATCACTTCCTTTTGAACCAGTTAAGTAATTAATTAATTGAATTTAAATAACTTTGTATATTGTTTAAACCTCCATACAGGTGCATTACCGAGATACTGAAGGAAATGCGAGCTAACGTACAATTAAAAAAAACCAATATCTAACATTCATTGTTTGAAGGGCTACTTTAATGTTTTTGTTCGTTTGTTTGTTTTTTGTTTTGTTTGTTTGTTTTGTTTTCTACTGTGGTATGATTCCAGAACCACACACACACCCCAAAAAAAGTCTTTAGAAAGAAGCAAGTTTCTCCCTTAATTCTTAGTCCCACCAATTCAAATTTGCCTCCCTGGGAATTAATCAATTGAAATGATAGTTGAGTAATCTCCAAATTACCCTGTTTTGTAGTGGGCTAGTTTATCTCACAGGGTTATTGTGAAGATAGCATGGAGAGCAGGAGGATCACGTAAGCCACCTTGGGTTCCTTGCAAGAGGAAAAAAGGTGGGATATAAAGGAAATCATGAACCATAAATATAAATAAATTAGGGCTGTGCCCCATGACTCACCTCGGAGGCCATTTCAGAGCCTCTGAAATGGTCATGATATGACTTGGGGTGATTCGGGACTGGGCTGCCTCCAAAGTCGACACCACACACCCCTGAAGCAGGTCAGCCTTTGTGAGTTCCTGAGTGCCCGCCACACAGCCACATGGCAGGCACCCAGGAAAGTTGTGTGCAAGGCCAACCGGGAGTCCATTGGACTCACCACTTGCCTCCCTCCCTCCCAAACTCTAAGCTGCCCACTGTGGGACTTACCATTGCCATGTGTGCTTCTCCACTAGAGCTGTGATTTAAAAGTAAGATAGAGGCTCTTTCTTTTTCATAGTGCTCCATCATACCTACTTTTATGTCCTGGTATGCACCTGCAATTTTGACCTCCATTTCATTAGCGCGGCAATCGCTGTTCCTTTTCACAATTGCCACTGTACTGGTGAACTCTCTTTTCACTTGTTTGCTCTCCCGCTCCACCCCACCCCTTCACCTTCCCCCTCCAGTTCATTGGTTCTTCTTGTGTGATAGACGTGGGTGCCTTCCCCCGCCACTCTGGTTTTGTTGTCTGGCATTTTACTGATTCAGCATTTAATCAGCTGGGCACGGTTTCTGCAGGCAATAAGGGTGGGGTTGGAGCAGCAAAAGGAAATTCGACCGACTCAGCAAAAGTTCATTCGTTTGACTGACGGACTCGGCAAGCTGGAGGAGAACTGCCCGACCCGACCCTTTTGTCAGCAGACCACCCCAACAAAAGCAACGTAGCATGAGGACGGCAATACGCAGGGACAGAAGGGTGATTTTATTTTGCATTGAGCTAATAAATCACACTTTCCCTGTGCTAGAAAAAGACGGAAAATGGAGGGGAAGAGGGGAAGTGACTGTAGGACAGGCACAATGTCATGTGAGTATCGCATTTCAAAATAGCAAACAAGGCAGAACGAGAGTGTGATAAAAGACTGGAGTGATGAAGCTCATACATCTACAGTTGCAAACGAGGGAAATTCTTATTTAAGAATATGCAAATACTAGAAGCCTCCAAGCCAAAATGGGAGAATTGAAGTGCTTGGTTTCAAAGGAGAACCTGGACATAGTGGGTACTACCAAAACCTGGTGGAATGGAGAGAACCAGTGGGATACAATCTTAAGTGGTACTGCCCAGGACCTAATACAAGATGTAAATATTATTGAACCAATCAGTAACACTGACCACAGTGCTATCAGATTCAATATATACTTAAGTGGGAAGTTGCCCAGGAAATCCAACACATTCACAATTGACTTCAAAAGAGGAAACTTCTCTAAAATGAGGAATTAGTGAAAGGGGGAATCAAGAGGGACAAATCCTTGCAAAATGCATGGAGCTTGCTCAGAAGTACAATAATAGAAGCTCAACTAAAATGTATTCCACAGGTAAGGAAAGGTAGCACCAAGTCCAAGAGGTCACCAGCATGGTTAACAAGCCTCTAATTGTAAATATTATGATACAAAGGACTTCTTTGTTTTTTAGATAAAGCCCTGAGGAAGAATGCAACCGCATTCCAAATGTGTAGGCACCTGGCACTTTAATAAAACTTTTACTATAATATTATTGTAGAAGATTACTTGGTTCCACCCTTGCCTTTGGCTATTTTTTTATCTCCCCTACGGGGTTTTCCTTGCTTTCGCACTTTTTGAACAAGTCCCCCACCAAAGACTCCTGATTAAGCTTAGTAGTCCTGGAATACGAGGAGAGGTCCTCTGATGGATCAGTAACTGGTTGAAGAACGGAAAGCAGAGAGTAGGAATAAATGGTCCATTCTCCTGATGGAGGGAAGTAAATAGTGGGGTCCCACAGGGATCAGTATTGGGACCAATTCTTTTCAATTTGTTCATAAATTATCTGGAATTAGGAGTGAGCAGTGAAGTGGCCAAGTTTGCTAATGACACCAAATTATTTAAGGTTGTTAAAACCTAAAAGGGATTGTGAAGAGCTCCAAAGGGATCTTTCTGAGCTGGGAGAGTGGGCATCCAAATGGCAGATGCGGTTCAATGTAAGCAAGTGTAAGGTGATGCACGTTGGGGCAAAAAAACCTAACTTCAAGTATAACCTAATGGGATCTGAGCTGGCAGTGACCAAACAAGAAAGAGATCTTGGCATTGTGGTGGACAGCTCGATAAAAATGTCAACCCAGTGTGCAGCCGCTGTAAGGAAGGCCAACTCCATGTTAGGCATTATAAGAAAAGGATTTGAGAATAAAACTGCCAGTAACATACTGCCTTTATACAAATCTATGGTGCGACCACACTTAGAATACTGTGTACAGTTCTGTCACCACACCTAAAAAAAGTTATTATAGAGCTGGAAAAAGTGCAGAAAAGGGCAACTAAAATGATGAAGAGGCTGGAGCATCTCCCCTATGAGGGAAGGTTACATCAATTGGGATTGTTAAGCTTGAAAAAAAGGTGGCCAAGGGGAGACATGATAGAGGTGTACAAAATTATGCCTGGTGTGGAGAATGTGGAGAGGGAGACATTTTTCTTCTTCTCTCAAAATACTAGAACCCGGGGTCATCCCATGAAGCTGATTGGTGGGAGATCCAGGACAAATAAAAGGAAGGACTTCTTCACACAGCACAGAGTTAAATGCGATGTAGTTAAACAGGATGTAGTGATGGCCACTCATTTGGATGGCTTTCAAAGGGGATGGATAAATTCCTGGAGGCCGAGGCTATCCATGGCTACTAGCCCTGATGGTTGTGTGCTATCTCCAGTATTCGAGGCAGTAATCCTGTGTGCACCAGTTGCTGGAGAACATGGGTGGGAGGGCGCTGTTGCACCATGTCCTGCTTGCTCATGGCCGATGGCTGGTTGGCCACTGTGTGAACAGAATGCTGGACTAGATGGACCCTTGGTCTGATCCAGCAGGACTCTTCTGATGTTCTTGGGTTCTTAATATATAAGAATTCTTATATAAGGCCTTTCCATTCCTTGACTAAATTAACAGCATTGATTGAGCATACAAAATCCTATGGAAATTGTCTCTAGGTACATGGGGACCTTGGACATGAGGAATTTGGGAACAAGGCTGATGAGCAGGACCCAGATTCCTTCCCTGTGTGCCACACAGCAGTGAACTGCATGAAAATGTTTCCAGGTTTCTGGAGAGAAGCGAAGAGGGGATTTCGCCACTGGAGAGGAGCCACTAACGGTCAAAGTGAACATCCTGTAAGTACATGGCCTGCAGCTCTGCATCTGGTTTTGCTTTAGTTAATTACAGGTGCGCTGGGGGATGGGTCCTTCAACATTGATTAGGTCCTGGATTCTTATTGATTGTTTAAAGGGGATTGAGATGCATGTATGTATCTCTCTCTCTGTGTTGTCTATTTATATGTTTGTAGGTAAATGGGTTTTTATACAATATATAATGTATGTTTCATGGGTTTTAATCTTCGTAAACCGCCCAGACAGTTTCAGCTAAAGGGCAGTATAGAAATGTAATAAATGAAATGAATGAAACTAAATTGTGCGTTGGGAGTTAAGTTTAGGGTTTTAGTCCTCAGGATGGCCAGAGTCTAAATGCCCCCCCCCCCCCCAGTGTATTGCTAGAAAACACAGAGAGGAAAATTCCCATTAACATCAATGGTTATTTTTCTCACTGCATTCTAGATGGGTGGTGGGAGGGGGTGGACTCAGGGGGAGTCCACACCAGCCATTTATTGCAGGCTTCTGTCACGGTCATCACTAATGGGCCACACAACATTCACCTGCTCCCATGGTGATCTGGACGCCACCTCTCAGTTTTCCCAGAATGTCCCTGACTGCTTTTGTCATGTTTTTACTGGGGGCCTTCCTAGACGAGGCCTTAGCGCGCCTTCTGACCCGGTTTCCCTGCTGTGCGTCCAGATGACGCACAGGGGGGAATCCGGAGGCAGGCCGCGCTGAGGCCTCCTCCAACGCGCCATAAGCGAATGCGCTTATGGCGCGCTTTTTCCCCAGCTCCGGCCTCAGGCCGGGGCTGGGGGAAGTGTGGAGACTTCCGCGGCTTTTCGCGGCTCCTCGCTTACTCGCGAGGAGCCGCGAAAAGCCGCAGACCGGCCTGGCACAGTGCTCGTATGAGCGCTGTGCCCATCGGCCCAGGGGTGGGGGGGAAAGAGAGGGGAGGGGGGAGGATGGCAGGGTGGGTGGCAAGGGGGGGCGGGTGCCCAGGCTTGCGAGCGGCGGCGGCGGTGCGCAGCGCTCCCTCTGTCACCCGCCCCCCCCCTTGCCACCCACCCTGCCATCCTCCCCCCCCCCCCCGGTTTTAACAAAAACACCCCTTACCTTCCCGGAGTCTTCGGGCCACCCGCGGCCCCTTTAAACAAACAAACAAAAAATGGCGGACGCCGCAGGGCTTGCGTCCTCCTTGCGGCTCCGCCGTCTGGAAGCCTGGGGGAGGCGCGCTAATGGTAGCGCGCCTCGGCCCCTCCTCCCTGCTGGCGTAAGCCGGCAGGTCTAGGAAGGCCCTGGCTCTCTCACTTCCATTTTGAAGGATGTCTACAATTTACCCACCCACCCTTTGCGAGGTTGTTGCTGTTCGCCATGAGTTCTGGACTCAGTGAACAGCCAATCAGCTGAGAGGGGCATGTGCATGGGTATCGGAGGTGTGCAGGAGTGGACCCATCCACCATTTCCACCACATGTTTTGGATGGCTTGGGACCGCAATACCTGATGGAACGCCTCTCCCAACATGAACCTACCCGTACACTGCGCTCAACATCTAAGGTCCTCCTCCGAGTTCCTACTCCGAGGGAAGCTCGGAGGATGGCAACAAGGGAGAGGGCCTTTTCAGTGGTGGCCCCCCGACTGTGGAATGATCTCCCCGATGAGGCTCGCCTGGTGCCAACATTGTTATCTTTTCGGCGCCAGTTCAAGACTTTTCTCTTCTCCCAGGATTTAACAGCATTTAACAATGCTAAGTTTGTTTTTAGTGGACCCCAGAATTGTTGTTTTTAAATGGATACTGTTGTTTTTATACTGTTTTTTTATGTTTTTGATGGTTTTTAAATTTTGTATACTTTTAATGTTTACTATTTTTAATTGTTGTAAACCGCCCAGAGAGCTTCAGCTGTGGGGTGGTATATAAATGTAATAAAATAAATAAATAAATAAATAATGGGTAGCGGAGTGTTTCACTGCCGAGTGTGTGTGTGTTTAATACAAACATATCTCTGTGCAGGAGCACATATTTGATGGAGTTCCTATCCCTACCCCCATGTATTGCTGCACATTTGCACTCGTGTGCATGCCTCACGAGTCATTAAAAAAGATCTCTGCCCAGCACTGCCCACTTCTGCTGATCCACATGTACAAGCGGCATAGTGGTGCACACATGCTCCCGCAATGGCACTCCTGAAATTTCAGTACACAACAGTGCCATGTGCCCTGTGAGTGGCGATCGCGGAAGCAGGGAATATTCAGAAGCATCCCTCTTCCATGCTGAAATGCCTGCAGGTGTAGAGTAGCCCTTAGACTCCATTAACACTGGGGGAGTAGAGACATGACTCCCCTCCCTGTGTGCAGTGTTTCTGATATTTCATGATCCCCACCACCACCACGCACAAATGCGCATGAGTGCGATTAACTAACGCAATTTTGGATAAATGGCTGCATGCTATGTGTTTGCCAAGTGTCTGCTTTGGCTCTTAGACTGCCTATCTTGCCCAATCGTCCCCAAAGGGTATAGGAGACAAATACTAGATGATGTCAGAGCCTTCTGCTCATCCTCAGCCCTGCCGGCAAGAAAAGTGCAGGGCAGGAGACGCAGCAGCGGCTTTTGCAAAGATTTTGGGTAGACAGGTCTCTAAGCCCACCGAGCTGCTCTGTGCTGCAGGGGATGAGGCAAGGTCCTAAGAAGCCTTTGGATCTGGTGGATCCTGGGCTTCTCCCATTTGCAGGTATAAATGTCATGTAAATGGCCCCTCTACAGCCGCCATTTATGTATCAATAGATTTCCGGAAAACACGACCTGCCATTGCTACGCAAAATGGTGCCTTGTGGTAGTCCCTGTCGCTGCCCGTCAATACCTCCTTGCAAGGAGAGAACGAGGGGTTGGCGAGTGGTGCGGGGGGGGGGCTGCCCCTTCTGCCAGTCAAACCTGCCACTTTGCAAGGAGAGAACGAGGGGTTGACGGGCAACAGGGGCAGGTTGGAGAGACAGAGGCCTTAGCTAGACATACCTTTTGTTCCGGGACAGAGAAGGGATGATCTCGCATTGGGATTGATGTGAGATCTCTCCCCCGTTTACACATAAGGTGCGACGACCTCAGGAAGAGAGGCATCGCGCCCGCCATTTAAAAAAAATTCTTAAAGCGTCGGCAGCGCATGAACGGTCGTGCGCAAAGGTAAGTGCTTTTTAAAATGTAAATTAATTTACCTGCACCCCCCACCCTACCCCCAATGGGCGCAGCACTCCTGAGGAGCGCTGCACCCTGTGCGCGGCTACCGGCTCCATGCGAGTAATCGCGCAGAGCGGGGTCAAGCCGCGGGAACGGGCCACACGTTCCGCAGTCTCGGGCTCAGCCCGGGACTGTGGAAAAAGCGGGCCCAAAGGGGAGGGCTCTAACCCGGGGCCAGGGAGGGATGATCCCTCCCTGATCCCGGGATCCCCTGTGCATCATGTGGACGCACAGGGACAATCCCGGGGTTCGCCCTGGGATATAGCCTGGTCTAGCTAAGGCCGGAGGGAAATTACTGCCACCGCCTTGCCAAGGCCATCTGCACTGCTGAGATTGGGACCATATTCAAGCTTGCTATCACGGCCCAGTGAAGAAGCTGCCTGTCAGCTGTGTGGATAAGATAAATCCAAATAAGGCCATTTTGGGTCATTTCTGGTGCTTCCTTAACTAGGAGCATGTGAATTTGCAAAAGTGCCCTAAACTCTCGCCCAGCATAGCTTGGGCGGGGTGGGGCTATTGTGGGGGGTGCACAAAGCAAGTCGGGGAGGCCGTCGTCTGGCGGCCTCTGCTTGGGCCCACGTGACCGGGGAGGGGGTTAGGAGCCTATTTTAGGGCTCGAGCCCCTCCCCGCCTCACCTTTGCAATGCGGCTTCCTCCCTCCCTTCCCTGTAGGCAGTGTGGGCTTGCTGGTTGTCCTTTAATGGAAGCCAAGCAGGAATTTTTTGCTCACAATCTGCGATTGGTTGTGAGTTTTTTCGCCTACTTCGTACTGCAGGACAGATAGGGAGTATTAATAGGTTGATTGGTTTAATTCGATCACATTAATGGCGGGAATGCAGGCATCTTCACCTGGTGACAGACAGTGAGCATTCTAAGGCACCAACCGGTCATTGGTAAATACCTGAGGTTCAACAGCTGCGAGTCCCGCGACCCAGCTGGGGAAATAAGGATTACCTCTGAGGCCAACCTTTTCTCACCCACTCGCGGTTACATACCACGAGGGGGGGGAGTGACACGGAAGGCCTCCCTACCCCGGAAGGGAAAGCTTGGGGGCGGCAAAGATCAAGGTGCCGCCCCTTGGCTAAGAATGTCTCACCCATTTTTAGTTAATGGATCTATGCCGTTTTAGAAGAAGATGCCTGCTTTCGTCTCCTTCTGCAGATCCATCAATAAATGTGGCCCTGTTTAAAACCCAGCTAACATCTCTGACTCGTTATTTCGCGCACTCCACACTCCACAATGCCCGTTCTCTGAGGTTCTCCTAATTCCTTCTCTATTGCCATTCCAACTAGAATTGGTATCAGATTGTGAGCTTTGGGGAACTCAACCCAGTTTTTTATCATCACAGGAGCTCTGCCAAGACCTTCATACTTTTATCTCTTCCATTTTCCTTGAGGATAATTTAATATTTTTTATTTATTTTTTACAACTTCCTATTAAAAAGTAGAGCATCAGAGAACGAACGCTGCAAAAGATTTTGCTGACTTGAAGGTGTGAGGACATTTTCAAGTCCAGCTCTTTCCTTTCTGTTCCCTTTTTAGAGGGAATATTGATTGCTATTTTTAATTTACACCTTGGAAAGCCTTCTCTCTCTCTCTCTCTCTCTCTCTTGCCTCCCTCCTTTCTCTTTCTCTCTCTTTGGTGTGCATGAGGGTCTTTCATGTTGCTCTCAATGAAAACTGAATTGCTGTTTCTTTGAGGGAGAGAGAGAGAGATTGTACTGGGAATAGCCAGTGTGAACAACAATGAAAGGTATTTGGCAGGCCATGCCCAGTTGCTACAGCCCCCAAACAGAGAGACCAATTTTCATGGAGCCTGACAGGAGACTTCCACTAATAGGTTGGGGAGTTCTAACAGTCTCCCATCTTGCTGCAGAAACTGAGAGGCATTGACGCCACAACTGTATTAGCTGACCTTTTCTGGAAGTCAACCAGAATGTTTACAGAAAGGGGAAACCAAGGAGAGGAGGAAACGTCTCCAATTATCAGGAAAAGGAAGGTGTTTTCAAGCTCAGCATGGTTGCCGTGGCTAGCTACCTGAAGGACGAATGAAGCTCAGGCTTAATGTGGAAAAAATATTGTTCTCTGGTCCAGTCAGAACACAACGTAAAAAGTTCAGATCCAGAAAGGGAGGCTGAGGTCATTTTTGCACAGTCATGTCCACCGTTTGTTTTATCTGCATTTGATGAACTGACAGCACTGACAAGTTCACACAGGAAAGGAGGAGTCCCCTTTGCCCATGTAAGAAAGCCCAGTGGGCTGAGTAGGTTCAATTTAGGGGCAAGCCCTACTGTAATAAGTTTCAAGCATTATTATTTTTTTAAAAAAAATCCCTTATTTATTGACTTTTAGGCAAAACATAATTAAAATACTAAAAATATTTTATTCTGGAAAAACTGAATAAGAAATAGATTTAACTTATTATTATTATTATTGTTGTTGTTGTTATTATTATTATTATTATTATTATTATTATTATTATTATTTACATTTCTATACTGCCCCCTGGCTGAAACTCTCTGTGCAGTTTACACCACTTAAAAACTTAAACGAATAATTAGCAAACCAACAAGTGTAATTTGTGTAATATTCCAACAAATGTGGTACTGGGGTTAGAGCATTGCACTGGGACTCAGGAGATCCGGGTTCTAGTCCCCACTCAGTCATGAAGCTCACTGTCTGATTATGGGCAGTCACTGACCTTCGGCCTAGTCTACCTCACAGGGTTGTTGTGAGGATAAAATTGAGCGGACAAGAATCCCAGGGTGCCCACCCCAAGGGAAGCTCAGAGAATGGCAACCAGGGAGAGGGCCTTTTCAGTGGTGGCCCCCCGACTGTGGAATGATCTCCCCGATGAGGCTCGCCTGGTGCCAACATTGTTATCTTTTCGGCGCCAGGTCAAGACTTTTCTCTTCTCCCAGGATTTAACAGCATTTAACAACATTAAGTTTGTTTTTAGTGGACCCCAGAATTGTTGTTTTTAAATGGATACTGTTGTTTTTATACTGTTTTTTATGTTTTTGATGGTTTTTAAATTTTGTATACTTTTAATGTTTACTATTTTTAATTGTTGTAAACCGCCCAGAGAGCTTCAGCTGTGGGGTGGTATATAAATGTAATAAAATAAATAAATAAATAAATAATGGGTAGCGGAGTGTTTCACTGCCGAGTGTGTGTGTGTGTTTAATACAAACATATCTCTGTGCAGGAGCACATATTTGATGGAGTTCCTATCCCTACCCCCATGTATTGCTGCACATTTGCACTCGTGTGCATGCCTCACGAGTCATTAAAAAAGATCTCTGCCCAGCACTGCCCACTTCTGCTGATCCACATGTACAAGCGGCATAGTGGTGCACACATGCTCCCGCAATGGCACTCCTGAAATTTCAGTACACAACAGTGATCGTAATGGAACAATCTCCCTGATGAGGCTCGCCTGGCGACAACATTGTTATATTTTCGATGCCAGGTCAAGACTTTTCTCTTCTCCCAGGCATTTAACAGCATTTAACTACATATGCTGAGTTTTTAAACTGACCCCAGAATAGTTGTTTTTAAAATGGATATTTTCTGTTTTTGTTTGTATTTTATGCTTTTTATGGTTTTAAATTTTGTATATTTCTTTTTAATGTTTTGTATATTTCTTTTTAATGTTCACTGTTTTAAACTTTTGTAAACCACCCAGAGAGCTTCAGCTGTGGGGCAGTATATAAATGTAATCAAGAAGAAGAAGAAGGAGGAGGAGGAGGAGGAGGAGGAGGAGGAGGAGGAGGAGGAGGAGGAGGAGAACTATATGAACCATCTTGGGCTGTTTGCAAGAGGGAAAAAAGGTGGGATGTAATACATAAAAATTGTCTTTGGCAAAAACAACAGCATATTATCAGTTTAAGTTTCAATATTTCCAAATGACCTTTGAAACCTTGATGCAAAGAATAATACTCCAATGAGTGTATGGGGTTCTATCTGATATTAAAGTTTCTGCTTCTCAAAGATTAGCCTCATCAGCCCTAGCTGCACTCTCTGGCTGCGTTCAGACAACATAATAGTAAATGGTGGGTTAATTGTTAACTCCACAGTTGATTATCGAGGGGGTACTCCCCACACCACATGATTATGATCAACTGTGGTGTGGATTAATGCCAATGTCGAGTTGACTATTAGTCAATAGTGTGTTTGATTGAGACGTCCCCCTCCCTCTCTCCCCTCCCTCTCCCCCTCCCTCTCTCCCCTCCCCAGTTCTCCTGCTGGTATCCCACCAGCCATTGCGAGTTAGATTAGAGCAGCAGCAGGAGCTGCTGCTTTGGTTGCTCTTGCCAGGGGGCTCCGTAGTGTCCAAAAATAACCAACTGTGTGTGATGACATAGTCAACGGTGCCCGACACATGACAAGATAACCAAGAGTTGTTCAAATAATCAACTCTACACAGCACTGATTATTTGGGCCAAATAACCCAGGGCCTTGCTAGCCCTACCTGTTAATCCAGTGGGGAGTAGGGGTGAGGCCATGCTGCAGCTAACGCGGGCTGTCACCCCAGTCTACACATGACACGCGATGGGGTAAGGGAAAGCCCCATTACGTCGGCCATTTTTTTTAACACTTAAAGGGGCCATGTGTGCAGGAGCGCACCAACGATAAGGTAAGTCTTTTTTTAAAAAAAAAGGGTTCCCCGCTCCCCCCTGCCCCCGATTTCCCCCCAATGTCTGATCCCCCACCCGCTCACTCGTCTGCCCCCCCGCCCAGCCCCCCACTCACCATGTCCGCTCACCTGCCCGTCTGCCCATCCCCCTGCTTGTCATGTCTGCCCCCCGCCTGTCCGCCCATCCCCCCACTCGCCATGTTCTCTCACCTACCCATCTGCCCCCCCCTGCTTGCTATGTCCGATGCCCCCTCCGCCCCCCCGGGTTGCGATCTCCCCACCCTGGCTCTGCTCCCCCCAATCTCTCCTGCCAGGTCCGCTCTTCCCTCCTGGCCCCCATCTCCCCCCCCAGCCCAATGGGCACAGCACTCCTATGGAGCGCTGTGGCCCGTCCACTGCTTTTCCCAGCTACTCACGCATAAGTGCGGTAGCCGGGAAAAGCGGCGGAACGGTCCACACAGCCCCATCTGAGGCCGGGACCGCAGGAAAAACAGGGCTAAATGGGGTTTCACTTACCCCGCACCCAGGAAGGTTTCACCCCTGCCTGACCCCTTGATCCCCTGTGCATCATCTGGATGCACAGGGGTGAGCCCAGGTCAAGCACCGGGCTAAACCTCCATCTAGCAAGGCCCCCACTGTGTCATGAAAAAGTCCCGACAGATGACACATTAACCAACCATTGACTATTTAACCCACCATTGGTTATCATGTTTTCCAAACCCAGTCTCTATCTCTATAGGTTTCCTTGGCTGTTATGAGTCGCCTGAAAAGCAGTATTTCAATACCTTAAATTAACAAGCAAACAAACAAACATTGTTTTCTCCAACTGTTGTTTCTCAAGAGCCTACTCTCAACTAGAGATGAGTGGATCAGTCAAGCTTGATTTCACTCAGATTCCAATTTTTAATTCCATCACAATCCTGCAACAGATTGCAATTTATTTATTTTCAGTTCTCCTGAAAATGTGTACACCTTTTTATGTGCACTTTTGCAAATGTACACATTTCTCCCCTCTAAAAGAAGTGCTTTTGTATGCATTCCTGCCCCCCAAATATACACATTTCTGTGCATATTTCTCCCCAAAACTGCATTGCAACCATC
Organism: Elgaria multicarinata webbii; assembly: GCF_023053635.1. Taxonomy (NCBI): domain Eukaryota; kingdom Metazoa; phylum Chordata; class Lepidosauria; order Squamata; family Anguidae; genus Elgaria; species Elgaria multicarinata. The sequence continues at coordinate 5,905,616 of NC_086183.1, forward strand.
AGGAATGCATTGTTTTCAGTGGCAAATTGTGTTCCTGTTTGTGTTCCGGTTCACAAAGTGTGAATGTGGTAAATTCGATTTGAAATGTGAACCAAACGAATTCCTTGCCCATCCCTATTCTCAATGTCTCTCTTTCATTGGAATAATGCAGGCTGATTGAACATACTGCTTTACATATGTATCACTTCATAACAACACCATCAAGATGTGATTTGTATCTGTATCTAGAGTGGGGCGACATCCCTCGGGGATGGCGATTAGGACTGTGCAGATTTTGTAAAATCTGTTCTGTCTACTTCCTATGGATTGTCAGGTGACTTTTGTTCCATTTGGCTACTCACTGATGGAATTTTGTTGTTGTTTTCAGTTCCCCAAATTTGCAGAAATTGACCTTTATGCAAATGCCCAACCACCAAATGCACAAATCCCCCCCAAATGTGCAAATACCCCCCCCATGTGGGTTTTCATTAGGGCTGTGAGCAGAGCAACCCGATCTGCCTCCACCAAAGGCAGATTGTAATCAGGTCGGGTGAGCTGTGGATCGAGGCGAAGTGGTTCGCCTCCATCCAGAGCTCGAAACACAGGTAAGTGGGGGGGAGGGGGCTCACCTGGTGCTGCCGCTGCAGTCCATGCGGCGACGGCAGCAGAGCCAGGTAAGGGGGCAGGGGGAGGGGGCTTACCTGTGTCCAGCGCAGTCCGGTGCCAGCTTCAACTGAGGCCCAGTCCTGCCTGCTTCAACTTTGAGGCCTGGGCCTCAGTTGAAGCCTGCGCTGGACCATGATGGAGGCAGGTAAGGGGGGCTTACCTGGCTCCGCCGCTGCAGTCCATACAGTGACGGTGGCAGAGCCAGGCAAGGGGGCAAGGGGGAGGGGGCTTACCTGCGCCGGACCACAACAGAGGCACGTAAGTGGGGGGAGGGGGCTTACCTGCCTCCGTCGCTGCAGTCCATGCAGTGATGGCAGCGGAACCAGGTAAGGGGCAGGGAGGAGGGTGGCTTACCTGGCTCCATCATGGTGTGGTGGCAGCTTCAACTGAGGCCAAGGATTCAAACTGGCAGCACGGCCTGGTCTTCCTGTTTGAGTCCTTGGCCTCAGTTGAAGCTGCCGCCAGACCACGACAGAGCCAGGTAAGGGGGAAGGAGGGAGGGGGCCTTACCTGGCGCTGCTGGCACTGCCGCACTCCATGCGGTGATGGCAGTGGAGCCAGGTAAACATCAGGGGGAGGGCGGCATACCTAGCTCCATTGCGATCCGGCGGCAGCTTCAACTGAGGCTGAGTCCTTGGCCTCAGTTGAAGCTGCCGCTGGACCACGATGGATGCAGATATGTTGTGAGAGGGTAGGGGGGCCTTACCTGGCGGCAGCAGTGACGCAGAGCTCCAATTCAGATCTGGAGCTCCACAGCGGAGCAGAGTGGACCATAGGCGGATCGGTGTGGGGCGGAGCAGACCCGATTCGGAAGTTGCGGATCGGGAACCAGAGTGGATCGAGGGGTCCATGCATATCCCTAATATATATATATATATATATATATATATATATATATATGTGTGTGTGTGTGTGTGTGTGTGTGTGTGTGTGTGTGTGTGTGTGTGTTTTAAAGGAATTTGAAAGGAATTTGGCCCTTGAGTTGAAAGAGTTGCAACAGCCTGGCTCTGGAGAGCAAGATCATTGATTGATTTTTAATGGCTCCCACACACTGGGACGCCTGGAACCCCCTGCAAAAAAGAGGTTGGTGGTCTTACCAGGTCTCTTTCCTTACCCCAGCATTCTCATGAGACATTTCTGCTGAACAGGAAACTCCAATTCTGCCTTGAGTTTTTGCTTCTCCAGAAAGTGTTTCATCGGCCAGTTCTGCTCACACAAACCGAGGGCCTTCCCAGTAGGCAGCTCCACTGGGGGCCCAGTTCAGAGATCAGCTTGACAAGTGCAGCTGAAACAATTACTGCCAAAAATAAGCACAATAAAGCACGCCTAAGAGGCTCATTTTGCAGCAAGAGAGACTTCGAAAGGGCCATTCACTTCTCATCATTCTCCAATCACCTGGGAATGGGATGGGAAATGCAGTTAAGAGCCATTTATTCTGTGGAAGGCACAAGTGGGCACGGAGGAGGCAGCTGGCTTTTCATGCTCAGACTGCAAGAGGCTGGCCTCTCTCAGAAGTCATGGCCCACCCCAAAGGAAAGCCTTTCCCTGGGGAGATGGAGAGGCCAGTGGCTCCCATGTCAGCGGGGCATTCCCTCCCCGAGTTGCCATGGGCTATCCAAAGTGTTGAACCCTAGCTCCAAAATGGGTTGGGCACCTTGGATAGTTGCTCTGGAGTTCTGGCTGGTTCTAACTAAAACCCAGAATGGATTCACAGCCTCGCCATAATTGCAGCCACCAGCATCCACTGAGATGGAAGGAGGGCAGAGGGAGAGATAGCATCACATGTCTATGTGAAATGAATTTATTGACTACATTTCCTAAATGCGACAGAAGACATCAGGGAAGTCAACACATATTTAAAGGTCTCACTCTCTCTGTGTGTATATACAAAACAAACAACAGGGTAATTTCAAAATATATTAAGTGCTAAACATTTCTGCTTCCACCATCATCAGTAACTGATGTGACAGCTTCCGATGACAGCAGAAACTGAAACACTTAACACTAAATATATTTAGAAATTACTCTGTTGTTAGCCTGTCCTTCCTACGTTTTTATTTAAGATTAGCTGCATCTATAGTGGATCCTTGCCACTTTGCTCTTACACAGATAGATAGATGATAGATAGATAGATAGATAGATAGATAGATAGATAGATAGATAGATAGAATTTTGTTTTTGCTAACAAAACATGTGGACATGTTTGAAGCTCTGAACTTAAACGTGAGCCTGCGTCTGCTGGAAATGTTTGTAAATTGTCAAATATGGGCTTACCTTCACCTCATTTCCGATTCGCAATTCAATCTGCACAAATTTCCTAATTTGTGCAACTTTGTTCCATGGACTGAGTTAGACCAGTTTTCATCTATGGAAGAAAGTTGAACAAATTAAGAAAGTTGCACAGATTTGAGTAAGCTTGCACAAATCTGCTTTTCAATTACTCCTCAACTTTTCCATTAATATAGAGTGCAGTTGTGCATGTGAACAAGAACTGGGCAAAACAAAATTGATAAGACATGTAAAAACATGCTTGACATCACCAGGATTTCCCCGAACGTGGTCTTATCATTTTTGTTTTGCCCAGTTCTTGTTCACATGCGCAGTTACGCTATACTTTTGTAAGCTGCTGTGAGAGCCTTTTTTGGCTGAATGGCGGCATAAAAATGCTTAAATAAATAAATAAATAATATATATATATATATATATATATATATATATATATGTATCTCACAGAGTCAGACCATGGGTCCATCTGACTGCACATACATAACTCTGTATGTAGGGAAAGGGGATAGTAAGAAAAACACGAGCAAGATGGGGATATGGCAGAGTCATGTCCCTACTCATGGATGATAAAGTTATCATATGTGCTCCAGAGCCTGGAGCACCCTTCTCCAAGCTGCTGCCAACTAGATATGTTGGGGTACAACTCCCATCATCCCCAGAAATGATGGGAGTTTCAGTCCAACAGATTTGGAGGGTGCCAGGTTAAGAAGGCTGGCCAAGAGTCCCAATTCTGGAATTAATCTGCAAGGTCTGGAATAATTTTGGATCAGATGGGAGTTTTGCCAATTCCTAATGAAAGACCCATGCCTGTTGGTGTGACTGCTGATTTTGTTCATAAGTGCAGCCCATTTCCCGCTGCCGTTTACTCTGACCTCATTCCCATTGATTTCAGTGGGGTTTTCTTCCAAGCAAATGCATTTAGGATTGTATTGATCCTAGAAGTCTGCAGCCAAAGCGCCTGCTGCAAATGCAGTGAAGGAAACAGAGACACCTGACTTTGTTTGAGGGTTGATCTGGCAATGAGCAATTGAAAGTCTTGCAAAGTTGGTGTTTGGAGGAGTCGTAAAATCTGCTGATCACTGTGGGTTTCTCCCACAACAACCCCCACCTTTTGCTGGCACATCAGATATAGATTTTCAACCCCCCCGCCCTCCTTTGTTGTTCTGTATGCCTCAAAGGTTAATACATGTTGGTTATGAATGGGTTTCTTGCAAAAAAGGCAATTATCTTTTGTGCAATTACAGTGTTTTCCACTCAACAATAGATGGCTTCTCTGTACATATTTTGTAACTGCTTTTTTCTCATTAGCATTTGCTTAGTTGTTTATTGGAGGGATAATTCAAAACCAAAGGAGCTGGAAGAATGCAATATTGGTGATGGTAAACTGCCCAAGGTGTACCACTTTAAGCTCTTGGGGATATCTCACATAATGGAATCCTCCCCCTACACATGTCTGTACAGGTAAGAAAAAAAGCATCATCATCATCATCATCATCATCACCTGCCTCTCCCTCTGGATCGAGGCAGGGAACAACATGGAATACAAAATATTATAAAGAGAAGAGCCAAGTGGCACCATTGTGGGTTTCTTCTTCTTCTGGGAATGCCTGAGAATTAAGTCTGTTTCAGATAGATAGATAGATAGATAGATGTGAACATACCAACATGTGAAACTTTTTTCATAAAAAGGGTAGTCTTGGGGGGTTTTAACAGGTGGAAAATGGCACAGGAGCTCTGTGCCCATCAGGGGTGGCATGGGGGGAGGGCGAGGGATTTTAAAAAAAACTTACCTTGCCTTCAAGTGCTCCTGTGCTCATTTCCTTTTAAAAGAAAAATACAGAATGGCAGCTGCAATGTTGCGTGCCACATGTAGACCAGGGCGACAATCTCACGACCATAAAATCAAGGGATCATCGCTCTACTACCCCCTCATCTAGCCATGGTCTAAGCCAGGCTCCTAAAAGTAGACACATTGATATCAACTGGTGTAATTAGAATCACAGAGTCATAGGCCCTGTTCAGAAGACACCTTAAACCACAGCTTTAACCACAATGAATAAGGCTTTTTGCCTTTTTCACCATGGTTAAAGCTATGTTTTAAGGTGTCTTCTGAACACAGCCCAGCTTTCTGGCTTAACCACCATGGTTAAAGCCATGGATTAAGGTGTCTTCTGAATGGGGCCATAGAATAATAGAGTTGGAAGGGGTCTATAAGGCCATAAAATCCAACCGCCTGATCAATTATTATTATTATTATTATTATTATTTATTTATTTATATAGCACCATCAATGTACATGGTGCTGTACAGAGTAAAACAGTAAATAGCAAGACCCTGCCGCATAGGCTTACAATCTAATAAAATCATAGTAAAACAATAAGGAGGGGAAGAGAATGCAAACAGGCACAGGGTAGGGTAAGCAGGCACAGGGTAGGGAAAAACTAACAGTAGAAAGTAACAGTAGAAGTCTGCACAACATCAAGTTTTAAAAGCTTTAGGAAAAAGAAAAGTTTTTAGTTGAGCTTTAAAAGCTGTGGTTGAACTTGTAGTTCTCAAATGTTCTGGAAGAGTGTTCCAGGCGTAAGGGGCAGCAGACGAAAATGGACGAAGCCGAGCAAGGGAAGTAGAGGCCCTTGGGCAGGCGAGAAACATGGCATCAGAGGAGCAAAGAGCACGAGCGGGGCAATAGTGTGAGATGAGAGAGGAGAGATAGGAAGGAGCTAGACCGTGAAAAGCTTTGAAGGTTAACAGGAGAAGTTTATATTGGATTCTGAAGTGAATTGGAAGCCAATGAAGAGATTTCAGAAGCGGAGTAACATGGTCGGAGCGGCGAGCTAAGAAGATGATCTTTGCGGCAGAGTGGTGAACAGAAACCAACGGACTGATGTGAGAAGAAGGAAGGCCAGAGAGAAGAAGGTTGCAGTAGTCCAACCGTGAAATAACCAGTGCAGGAATCCCCCTTAAAGCATCCCTGACAGATGGCTGTTCAGCTGACTCTTGAAGGCCTCTAGTGTGGGAGAGCCCACGACATCCCTGGGTCATGGGTTCCATTTTTGTACTGGTCTAAGAGTCAGGACTAAATTCTCCCATTGGTTTCAATGACTCTATTCTGAACATAACAAAGTCTGGATCAAACCCAATAGAACTTTATTCTGCATAAACATGCATAATTATGAATACCAGAAGATGGATGATAGCAAGCCTAGTTAACACTATGGAGCAAGCATAAAGGAGTGGTGCATTGTCTGAAGGATTCATCCACCTTCTCCAGTGAGCCCTGTACCATCCTCAGGACTCCAGATGGGGATGTTGGAGAATTTATTATTATTAATAATATTTATTTATAAAGCGCCATCAATTTTCATGGTGCTGTACAGAATAAAACAAAACAAGACAATTTTACCATCTAAAATTTAATTTAATCCACACATCTTGGACTAATATGTTGCTCAAAATGCAGTTGTCCTTCAGACCCCCACTCTACTCTGAATTTTGTGATGCAGTTTTCAGCTCAAAAAAACACTATTTGTTGAAAAGAGGATACAGAAGTAGTGCATTCTATGGGAAAATGCACATTTTGCGCATATTAAAAGAAAAAATAAACACAGATAATGGGATGAAATGGAACTGTAATTGAAGAAATGGGACGAGGGATGCGAGAACTAGGGAGGTTCGGGTTTTCCAAAATTCTCTAAACTTTTAATCGAAGTTCAGTTCAGTCTGCACCCACATTCGCCATGACTTGCTGTTTGGGTGGTTCAAACTGGAAAAGTGTACATCTATACACTTCTTTTTTTCCAAAAGTGTGTTCACTTCCTCCACATTGACTAAAGCAAGAAAATGCATTTCTTTTTTCTTTCTTTCTTTTTCTTTCTTCTTTTTAGAAAATGCACATGATTTTTTTAAAAAAATCAATCCTCATTTTCTGAATGTGATTATTATTATTATTATTATTATTATTATTGTTATTATTATTATTAATTATTTATATAGCACCATCAATGTACATGGTGCTGTACAGAGTAAAACAGTAAATAGCAAGACCCTGCCGCATAGGCTTACAATCTAATCATAAATTTGGGAAGGTGAAAATGTTTCCCAAAAGCATGTGCTCTTGTTCACATTCAGAGAGCTTCGGCTATTGGGCGGCATAAAAATGTAATAAATAAATAATAAAAAATAAGATTTGCAAACGGAAATAAAATTCTTACGGATCCCCAGATGGGACCCAAACTGACCCATCTATTCCTAATCCAGTATTTCCTTCTCCTCAGCCCCAACACTGGGCTCTGGACCCACTCATGAGAATGTGGACTCATTGCTGGTGAAATGGCTCATATAAAATCAAGTCAGAAGGAGAGGTAAAAACGAATGAATAGAAGAACACTTTTGGATCACTTTCTTTTCCTCATGGCATCTGATAGTGGGTGCTGAATGTAATAGCTTCCAGATCAGCCTTAATCTTGCATAACCATCTCCATTACAGGGCATCCCTTTTCACAATCTGTTCTGTTAACAGCTTGTCACATATCACCTGGAGAGCATCTGTTATTGATGCCACAAATAACTCCCCTTTGTGATTTACGTTGCTATGCATGACAACTCAATCTCTGTTTTTTCTTGGTGAAGTTATCCTCCACCCAAACTCACAAATTTGACATTGTCCAGCAAAAAAAGAAAGAACTCTATTTTGACTGAAGTGGAATGTAGATCTGGCCATGAGAGCAGTGGATCATAGAATCATAGAACAGTAGAGTTGGAAGGGGCCTATAATGCCATCAAGTCCAACCACCCGCTCAGTGCATCCGTAGCCCCACATTTCTGGAATAAATTGCCATGGGGGGTGTTAAGAAGGCCTTGAAAGCATATTATTTTACTCTGGCTTCATCCTAATATGATTGCTATTGTTTTTGCTTTTATTGCTAGCTTGATTGCGGCTAATATCATACCAGTTTCATGTGTCTGATTGCTATACACCACCTTGGGAGGGTTTCTACCCTAAAAAGCAGCCAAGAATTGTTTTAAATACATGAGATGAATTTTCATGGCTTAATGCTAATTCTCCTTTCGCCTTAAGAGGACAAGACCCTGGCGGCCAGTGGGTCTTCTTGTCCTCTTAAGGGACATTCTAAGCCAACCTGCCTTTCCCCGCCCCCCCCCCCCCAGACTCCCATCATTCCCAGCCAACATGGCCGTTTGCTCAGACTGTTGGGAATTGCAGTCTGAAACATCTAGAGGGCACCAGGTTAGAGATGGCTATTCTAAACTCCTTCCTTAAACTTCCATCTAAACCCAAAGCATTTGTCATTGTACTTCCAGGGTTCAAAGGGGAACTGAGCCATTTTTTATTATCTTGCTCAGCACTCTGTAGAAACAGTTCAGTGTAAACAAGGGATGGGAGCCCTCTTTCACCCCAAGGGCTGAGTTCAATTTGGGAGAAGTTGTTGAGAGGCACATTCTGGTGCAGTGTGGGCAAAATGGTGGGGGGATGGCAAAAATACCCACCTGTTTGAGTTTAATGGTCTTACTGATAGTAATTATGCCTTAGGAGGGTCCTTTCAGCCTTTTTGAATGGGGGAAACATGGTGGGAATCTACATTGATGTTATTCTAACGTTTTGAATGTGTTACTGTGATGCACAGCGTCACGTGACCCTGGGTCTCCAACGTTGTAAATGAGTCGTGCTTACAGGTTGTGTTTCTTAGTTCCAGCGTGGCTACAAATTCATGTGCTTCGTCCTACCGGTAATTTTCCTCTGCCTTTCTCAGAGCTGCTGGGTTTGCTCCGCCCACTTCCTGTTCTCCTTCCTTCACCCCGTTTGCTATCTTATCTGCTACAGCAGATAAATCACACTAGCCTTATACTGTGCAATCACTGACAATTGCATGCAAAGGACTCAGAAGTTTTCCACCTTAGAATCTGCTTTGATTGTGAAGTACTCCCATGCATCCTGCCTTAATTGTGCTCCTCTTGCAAAAGATTCGCACCAGCCGCTGCTGTGAGCGCAGGAGCAGGATTTTAAACAAATGCTTACATCTGCGTAAGCTTTATAGATAAAGACACCAAAATTGGCACAGTAATTCAAACACCAAATTTGAATCAAATTGGGTCATCGGTTGATTTTTTATGATTTTTTTTAACATTTCCCCCCTCTTTGCAAAGGAGCTGAGGAGCGCTCAAAGGATCGCTGTAGCTCCGTGCAGGAAAATTAACAAGGGTCTCTGCTCCCAGTCCAAAACTCATGACCAGCAGGGCTTAAATGGGTCTGCTGCTAAAACTTTTCAATTTGGTCTCCCATCCAAACCCTGACCAGAGCCAGCCCTGCTTAGCTTAGCAAAGCAGCTGGCTCCTACGCATTCAGGCAATTCCCTGGGATTTGGGTTAAGATGTTTTGGGAGAGGGTTTGTGTGTGCTTATGACTATTGCCCTGCACTGCTGGCTAGGAATGAGGCAGGCAGTGGGTGGAGCAAACCCAGCAACTCTCAGAGAAGACAGAGAACAACGGAAAGGATTTAACAATGTGCCCTGCAGAAACGTTACAGCTAAACGTAAGTCACGCTAGTGTGCCCCGTGATACAGAGAACCGATACAGAGAACCACGTTAGAAAGGGACACTAGCAACGTTATAAGACTAGTGTAGATCCGGCCATGAGCTCTGCTCAAGGTATATTGCTACCTCAAGTGAGGAGGTGCGTCCACTGCCACCCACCCGCCCGCACTCGGTTGCTCACTGGCTCAGCTGGCCAATCAGCCTGCTCCCTTCCTCTCCTGTTGCAGCTGCCCCTGCACCCCCAGGGCTCCCCGTACCATGCCGGCCCTTGTGAGCACACAACATTGCATTTGGTGCTGGAAGTGGGAGCAGGCCAGGGCTGCCTTTCCACGGAATCTGTGCGGCAACTCTATTTGTGTTGCTAAGGCGGGGGTGGCCTTTTGTGGGAGCCCTGTGCCAGAGACATAATGCAAGAATGATCAGGCACATGAGAACAAGTGGTCAGTCAGGCTGCTGGCTGGCTGAGTCCAAGGGAGAGAGGCCAAGTGAGGCAGCGGGCGGGTGTTGGCCCAGCGGTGTCCGCATCCGCAGCTCAGGTGACACAGAGGAAGTGGGGGGGGCTGCCGGGGTGGTGGTGGAAGAGTGTTACAATGCAAGACTCTTCCTGCTCTGTCATCTGATGACATGAACCCGCATAATGGTAGGGCCGGCCCTGCAAAGAAAGCTGGGAAACCAGGGCCAGATCTACACCAGGCAAGACATGCCATTTTGAAAACAGTTTGAAAACTGTATGTGCAGTATGTCCTGGGCCCAAACAGTTGTCACTACTATTATAAACCATTTTAAAGCAGTAGTGTAGATCCTGCCCAGGGGAAAGCTCAGGGGAATGGGATGTGGCTATTTGGGAACTATAGAGGGCCTAATTGAAACCCCGATTTGGGGGGGGGGCAGATTTGGCTCACAGGCCTGAGATTCGCCACCCATGATGTATTTATTTATTTATTTATTTATTTACAATATTTATATACTGCTCCCTATTCAAGAATTTCAGAGCGGTGGACAGATAGAATAAAAACACATTTAAAAAGAAACAAAGTGCAAATAAAACCACGGCTGGTCATTAAGGGAAGGATTCCTGGAGCAACGACGTTTTCAGGAGGCTCTGGAAGGAACACAAAGTCGGTGCTTGCCTGGCCTCCAGAGGTGGGGAATTCCATAGGATGGTGTGCTCCAATCACACGAGAGGTCTATATGGAACCACCAGGAGCATGAAGCAGACCACAAGCGTGATGTAGACCAAGGAGTGCCATGTGCATTGAGATATATAAATATATATGGTTTACAGCAGAATAAATATACATATGATCAAGCTGTAAGACTGCAGTCCTGCCTTCCATCCTCCCGAGGTCGGTAAAATGAGTACCCAGTTAGCTGGAGGAAAGGTAATCACGGCCGGGGAAGGCAACGGCAAACCACCCCGCTATAAGGCCTGCCAAGAAAACTGGCATCCCTCCAAGAGTCAGTAATGACTCAGTGCTTGCACCAGAGGTTCCTTTCTTTTTAAAGAAAAAAAAAAGACTGCAGTCCTATGCACATTATGCAGGAGTAAGTTCCATTTGATGCAGAGGGCCAATGTCTGAATAAACCCACCTAGGATCACGTTGCCAATCTCATGCTGTTTCCGCTGGAATGAACCTACTTGACAAATAATCTTTCTGTCCCCCCATCTGCTCTCTCCCACTCTATTTAAGTAACGAGGGTGACCCTGAGCCTCAAATCCCAGCACTCTATTATTTTCCAGGGGTAGCGATTGCCTTCGCCTCCATTCCGAAAGTGCGAGGAGACAAATGAGATTTCAATCAGCAGAAGAGGCGTGGGGACTCTCAGCTCATATTAGCTGATAATAATTGCTCTGGGAGCAGAGAAAGTTGCCTGAACGATTTTTTGATATTCATTCTTTGTTGTTGTTCCTTTCTCTGCTAGTGAGTTTTCAGAAAGAAATGTTTGTTCCTGCGCCAGCTGAGGCAGGCAGGAGAAGTCCTTGAGTGAGGACAAAGCATCCCATCCCTTTGTTTTATTACTTGGCAGTGAACAAAAAGGACCCAGGTGTTCAGCCTAGGACTGCTGGGAGCATAAGGCGGAGTTTGTAAGGCAGGTGGGAAGTAAGCCCTAGGAGTTGTACTCCGCTTCAATGGTGCATTTGAGGGCAGCGACCTGGCAAAAGTCTTGGACTCCCTTTCTTGAGGATGTTTCATCAGTGGGGGCCATATGGTTCTTCACAGCATCCTTTTTACAATTTGGGAACTGGGAGGAAATCCCTATCTGCAATTGCATGTCATGTTATGAATTGCACAACCGTTGCATGTCACGTTATGAATTGTAAGCCCTCAGTGCAAAGGAAGCTGCCTTATACTGACTCATAACATGGCTCCATCTAGTCCAGTACTTAAGGATGGCACGGGCATCCAGCTGGGGCGCAACGCCTGGAGAGAAACTGCTGGTTCAGCCCCCAGACACCAGTCTACAGATCCCTGCAGTTGCCCAACTCAGCGCATGCAGAGTTCGGCAAGGGCGCAGCAGCATTTGACTGAAAAGGGAGTGTTTCTGTGGAGGCTAAAACCTTCCCCACCCCAGTGGTCAGGACTGCTCTCCTGGTGCTGCTGATCAGCTCAGAGGCCAGATGGATTGCAGCTGCAGACTGTAAGTGGCCCGGGGACTGTGGGTTGCCCACCTTTGATTTAAGTAGGGAGACACAGGGAGACATTCTTCCCCCTCTGTCAGAATGACAGAACTCGGGAGCATCTCTTTCCTATCCTGGATGATCCAGTGGAGGTGGGTGGACAAGAGATGGTTGGGAACATCAAGGTTCAACCCAAGAAGCCAAGGACACATGAAAGGAAGGACTTCTCTATTCATCATATAGTCAAACTATAGAAGTTATTTCCACAAGATGTAGTGATGGCCCCCAATTGCACCCTTATCTGGACAGAGATAGCCTAGCTACAGTTATCCATGCTCTGATAACCTCTCGTTTGGATTACTGCAATGCGTTATTTATTTATTTATTTATTTATTTATATACCACCCAATAGCTGAAGCTCTCTGGGTGGTTCACAAAAATTAAAACCAGAAGAGCATAATAAAACAACCAACGAATTTAAAACACAAATACAAAATACAATATAAAAAACACAACCAGGATAAAACCACACAGCAAAAATTGATATAGGTTAAAATATGAGATTAAAACAGCAGAGTTTAAATTTAAGTTAAATTAGGTGTTAAAATACTGAGAAAATAAAAAGGTCTTCAGCTGGCGACGAAAGGAAAGCAATGTAGGGGCCAAGCGAACCTCTCTGGGGAGCTCGTTCCACAGCCGGGGTGCCACAGCAGAGAAAGCCCTCCTCCTGGTAGCCACCTGCCTCACTTCCTTTGGCAGGGGCTCAGGGAGAAGGACCCCTGTGGATGATCTTAAGGTCCAGGCAGGCACATATGGGAGGAGGTGTTCCTTCAAATAACCTGGCCCCAGGCCGTTTAGGGCTTTGAATGTTAATACCAGCACTTTGAATCGGGCCCAGACCTGGACAGGCAGCCAGTGAAGTTGTAAAAGGACTGGCATGATATGATCTCATTGGCCAGTCCCTGTTAGTAACTGTGCTGCCCTGTTTTGTACCAGCTGAAGTTTCTGGACCATTTTCAAAGGCAGCTCCACGTATAACGCATTGAAGTAATCCAAACGAGAGGTTATCAGAGCATGGATAACTGTAGCTAGGCTATCTCTGTTCAGAAAAGGGCGCAGTTGGTATATCAGCCTGAGCTGATAAAAGGTGCTCTTTTCCACTGAGTTCACCTGTGCCTCAAGTGACAGTTCTAGATCCAAGAGCACCCCCAAACTACGGACCCGATCCTTTAGGGAGAGTGCAACCCCGTCCAGGACAGGGCAAACATCACCTCGCCGGACAGATGAACCACCCGCTAATAGTACCTCCGTCTTGTCTAGATTGAGTCTCAGTTTGTTAGCCCTCATCCAGTGCATTACCATGCCCAGGCACTGGTTCAGAACAGCCACTGCCTCACCTGGGTTTGATGAAAAGGAAAGGTAGAGCTGGGTATCATCTGCATATTGGTGACACCTGTGGCTGCCTTTGAAAACGGTCTGGAAACTTCAACTGGTTTCATGGCAGCATGGTTACTAACAGGGACTGGCCGATGAGACCACATGACGCCAGTCCTTTCCCAGCTTCATTGATTGCCAGTCCAGGTCCGGGCCCAATTCAAAGTGCTGGTATTAACATTTAAAGCCCTAAACGGCTTGGGGCCAGGCTATCTGAAGGAACGCCTCCTCCCATATGTACCTGCCCGGACCCTAAGGTCATCCTAAGGGGTTCTTCTCCATGAGCCCCTGCCAAAGGAAGTGAGGCAGGTGGCTACCAGGAGGAGGGCCTTCTCTGCTGTGGCACCCCGGCTGTGGAATGAGCTCCCTAAGGATTTTCGCTTGACGTCTACATTATACTTTTTTAGACGCCAGGTGAAGACCTTTCAGTATTTTAACAGTCTATAAATTAATTTGAAGTTGCTGTTTTAAATTTGTATTTTAAATTTGTATTTTTGCATTGCTGCTGTTTTTATCTTGGTTGTGCTTTTATATTGTATTTTATATTGTGGTTTTATACTGTTGCTTTATACTTGAATGTCTTAATTTTGTAAACACTGCCCAGAGAGCTTCGGCTATTGGGCAGTATAGAAATGCAATCAATCAATCAATCAATCAATAGTCCTGCCAGCTCTATGCTACTTCCAGTGTCTGAGTCAGAATGGCTATGTACATCAATTGCTGGGGAACATGGGTGGGAAGGTGCTGTTGCACTCCGTTCCTGTTTGTGGGTTCCTGTGGGCATCGGCTTGGCCACTGTGTGAACAGAATGCTGGACTGGATGAGCCCTTGGTCTGATCCAGCAGGGCTCTTCTAATGTGCTTATGTTCTTAAGTAAACGAAAGAAACCAGAATCCCACATCATCAACCATCACTTGCCAATAGTGATAAACTTGCAGCTCAGATAAGCTGCTGTCTCCCCCTTCCTTAAGCAGTTTCCCTGCCACACGAGGTCAATTGAATCCATTACAGTGTTAAATGCAGTTCTGAGATTGATTGAGGGCTCCTTTTTAACGTTTGAAATAAATGAGTTAGTTTTGCTTGACAAAACTCTGCAAAGGTCTCATAAAAAATCCCTGTTAAATATCTAAACTAGTTTCGTTAAATCATTTCCCCCCTCCTCCTTTAATTTTCTGGAACTTAATTACCCTTCCCCCTGCTTTGTTTTGTTTTAAATAGTCCGCTTTGCCCCCAATATAATGCAATCAGTGTTAATTTCAGGAAGGGATAATTATCACTGCCAACAGAAAGTTTAGTGCAGCGAGATGAAGAAAACATTGCAGATGGGCAGCGTAAAGAAAATAGGCGTGAAAATGGGTTTTGAAAAGATCCTCCAACAAATCATGTTTGCCTTCAAAAATATGCCTCTGAATTTGTTGACCCTGTTGAAGTAAGTTTACATTTAATTGACGCCTATGTGGAACATATATGGAACCACCTCTGGCTCTGACCATGTGTTGCATGAATTCTCACAGGCATGTGTGAATCAGCAAAAATTGAGCTCCCTGAACTTCTCTGAATTCCATCTCAATGCTTGTTTCAATTTGAGTCCATATCATATTCCAAGTTTTGTTTTATTTTGTTTTTCTTGGGAGAACCTGTGCATATTTTCCATGTGTATTTTTCCAATGTATGCCTCAGTTGAGCATATTTTTTGAAATGTACCCGTTTTCAAATGTAAGCATTTTTGAAATGTATGCATGCAGTCGAATGCTTGGGGGTGGGGCTGTTGTGTTCACATTGGAAGCTCGGAAATGGACATACTCTTACTGCGAATTGCATCTGAGTCTCTGGGCAGTCCAGAAGGTGCAACCTGGGTAAAATCCTGATAAAAAAAATGAACTGCAATGAATTTCTCAGATATTGGTAATTCTCCCATGCAAAGTCAATCAGCCGTAGAAGTCTGGCCTGGAGTGTCACAAGCAAATCGTTGAAGAGGCAAGGAGAGAAGACCAACCTTACAAGATTTCTGCCAGAGATGATGAAGAGGTTTCCTATTATCTGCCCATCAGGATGAAATAGAGAGGAGGAAGAAGATCAAGTAAAGCCACCTTGGGTTCTTTGCAGGAGGAAAAAAGGCAGGATATAGGTACAATTAATCACCACCACCAGCACCACCACGGGATCAAACTAATATTGCAAAAGCTCTAAGGTAGCAATATCCAACACCCTCCAGATGTTCTGGGCTACAACTCCCAACCTTTCTAACCACTGGCTATGCTGGCTTGGGCTGTTGGAAATTGACCTAAACATCTGGAGGGCAGCAGGTTGGAAAGGCCCTCCCGTGTCTCATGGAGAGGTTACCCAGACCTCCTTGAGGCCCATTGATCTGGAAGCATGAAACATGTGCTCTATTGCTAAACTGTGGGTATAGCCTTTGTTCAACAATGCATAGGAAGCAACTGCTGTAGCTAATGGGATGGTGGCCAGCAGACCTTTTTTTCTTGCACATGCATCAACTACGAGATTGGCAATGCTGGCTTGGAATGATGGTATTTGTAGTCCAACACATCTGGGAGGCACCAAGTTTAAAAAAGCAGCTCTGCAGCATGCATGCACCCTCCTCACCCCCTACCCCATCGCACTGGAGTAGCTTTGTTTATTGTCCACCTAAGCCAGGGAGCAAGACACTGGTCTCACCCACAAAGGCCTCATCTACACCAAGCAGGGTGTTCCACTATGAAAGTGGTATATAAAAGGCAGGAGCCACACGACTGCTTTGTAGCGGTATTGAGGTGCCCTGACAGCTGTTGGGGCCCACTGACACATACCATATAGTGCTTCCATTCCACTTTTCTAGTGCTATATCCTGCTTGGTGTAGAGGTATCATGGGCCCCAACAGTTGTCAGTGCACTTCAGTACCACTATAAAGCAGTAGTGTGGCTCCTGTCTTTTATATACCACTTTCATACCATTTTCATAGTGGAATATCCTGCTTGGTGTAAATGAGCCCAAAGTTCACTGGGAGCCAATTACTGCCTTTTGGACTAACCTACCTCACAGGGCTATTGTGAGGATAAAATGGAAACTGCAACATTCTTCTTAAAGGAAAGGTGGGGTATAAATGGAGTAAATAAATAGTAGCAAATAATAAAAGTAAATAATTTTCCATAGTGCTGGAAAGATTTATATTTCTGCCACCTGAAGATGGGACTCCCTGGGTCCTGTTGATGCCATATTTTTCTTCACCTGGTGTAGAGGTGGTAGGGACACACCTATAAGAAACAATGCTGAAATCCAGGAATTTAGCATGGCTGTGATCACATGTCTACTAAGAGAGAAAAAACAGATTATTATTATTTATTATTAATTACATTTCTATACCACCCCATAGCCTAAGCTCTCTGGGTGGCTTACATATGATTAAAAACAATTAAAAACAATATACAAAATTTAAAACCACAAAAACATGCAACATACACAGAAACATATATCTAAAAACAACTATAAACTAGTTTATAAACAATTATAAAAACAAATCCAGGATCACATATTGCTAAATTCTGGGGAAAAGAGAAAAGTTTTAACCCGGAACCGAAAAGATAGAAACGTTGTCCCCAGGCAGGCCCCATCGGTGAGATCATTCCATAATTTTGGGGGCCACCACAGAGAAGGCCATCTACCTTGTTGCCATCTTCTGGGCCTCCCTCGGAGTAGGCACCCAAAGAAAGACCTTAGAAGTTAAACATAATATATGGGTAGGTTCATTTTGAGAAAGATGCAGTGGGGGGGGGGGGTGTCTGTGATCTTTCTAATCCAGGTTTTCCGTTGTAAACTTCCGAAGTTAACCAGAAGCTGTGCATGATTCCAGTCCAACTATATGATACAGCCCTGCCTCACTCACTCACTAACGCCATTGCTAGACCTGCCGGTATCCCGGGGATCACTCCAGTATCATCCCTGGGTGTCAACATAAGATGCAGAGGGCATCCCGGGAGCAGGGATGGATTACTCCTCCCTTGCCCCAGAGTATTGGCATAGCCTTTAATCCCACTTCTCCCTGCAGTCTTGGGATGATCCCGAGACTGCGGGGCATGTGGGCGGCCATGGTGGTTTCATCCCGGCTCCTGGTGAATAACCATGAGGAGCCAGGAACCGTGCATGGGGTGCAGATCTCCTCAGGAGCTCTGTGCCCATCAGGGATGCAGTGGGGGGAGGAGAAGTGGGGTTGTAAAAAAAACACTCACCTTTTGCACTTGACCCCTCAAACACTCCTTCCCCTTTAAGGAAAAAACCAAAATGGTGGCCACGACACCATCCTCCTCCCAGGACATCGCACGCCACATGTAGGCACGGGGGGAGATCTCACAATCATAAAAACATGAGATCCATCCCCTCTGTCACGCTAGACCGCTAAGTCTAGCCATGGCCCATGTTAGGTCCTAGCCTCAGGCCTGGTAATTTCTTGCTAAGAGCTGGGAGTCTCTGACCGTGACCCTTTAGGATAGGATGCAATCGTAAGCATAAAAACCAGGCCACCACATCATCCAAGGTGATGTGGTTAGCTAGCTGCCAGGGAGTAGCAATGAACAAATCCATCAAATCCAGTTTCTCATTTTCCTACCCTGATTTTGTTATTTGCTCATATTTCCTTATATGTGATTTAATAGAGGAAAATATGAAAGTAACACACATCCCAGGCCAGATTTAATTCTCCACTTAAAGGAAAACAGTGGTGGCAGAGATAGGAACACGTTCACCTGAGTCATTGGAGAGCTGCTAACAGTCAAAATGATCCAGCCGTGGTTTCGTGTCCTCCCGTGGGGGTGGGGTGAGAACTCGCCCAAATATTGATTATGCCTAGAGGAGAGGGCAAAATTCTTTCATGTCTTTGCATGTATGGGTGTTCTTCTTATATCTTATCTTAATGTAAAGTGACAGAGGCCGTTGCTAGACCAGGGTTTAGTCCAGTGCGAGCCTCGGGCCACTCCCTGTGCATCCAGATGATGCACAGGGGATCCCAGGGTCAGGCAGGGATCAACCCTCCCTTGGCCCGGGATAACTGGCACCAGTTGTGGCCCGGTATTTCCCGTGGTCTCGGGCTGAGCCCGAGATTGCGGGTGTGTAGCCTGTTCCGCTGCTTTTCCCGGCTACCGCATTTACTTGAGAGTTGCCGGGAAAAGCGGCGGACGGAGGCAGTGCTCCGCAGGAGTGCTGTGGCCATCACGGCAGGGTGGGGAGATGGGGGGAAACAAAGCCAGGGGGATGGGGGATCGGACACCACGGGTGGGGGGATGGGGGATCGCGGGCGGGCTGGGGGATGGGACATCGCGGGCAGTTCTGTCTGAAACCCAGAGCAGATTCACTACTCCACTGACATTCAAGGCACCAGCCTCCACTGAATGAATTAAATTAATATGAAACTTTCAGATAACTCATATTAAGGTAAGAAGAACTAAGAATCCCCTTTGTGTAAAAGATCTTAGAACAGACATCCCAGAAAAGTCACCAGATATCTTCCTGCCCTGCTTTTGTAAGGGATGAATGGTCCCACAAAAGTGTGGGGAGAGAGATACTTGGCCCAGTTTTACCCAGGACAGACGCTACCAGGCTAGACAAAGCAAGAGTCTGATTCCTGATGCAGCTGCTCCATCAGCCGCTCTGCGAGGAAGGGTGCTGGGATGGGCTTCATAAGAGGCAGCCCGGTTGTCCACTCTTCCCCCGTGGCGAAGGCAAGGAGCGGATCTTTAGGGCCTTTTGAGTTTGACAATGTGCCAGTTCTAATGCAGCACAAATAATGTTCCCTGTCAGCTCTGATAAAATTTGGAATCTATCACTTTCTCTTTCTTCAGAAGTTCTCGTTACCGACGAAAGTAATTACAATTTGTCCTTAATTCCAAATGTATTGCCTGGGAAAAGATAGCAGGAAATGGGAGGCAGAGGGGGCCGGGAGTCCGATCAAATGGACTGCCGGCCAATCTCAGTAATTGCTCACAAGCTCAGCATCCCACCTTGCATTCTTTTTCATTATACTCTACTGTCTGTAAAGCAATTGCAACCCGAAATATTCCCCACAGGAAGACCAGGGGAACGCCTCCTGCCTGGCCTTGAAAAGTTTGGCTGTCTAGGCTCTTTCTGAGCAGAACTTTTAAGGGTGGAAGAAAACAACGCAGAGCTCAATCCCTCTTTTGGGGACAGCCACCTCTTTAGGGAGTCCAAAACAACTTGGACCTGAAGGAATGCCTCCTACCAGGTCAACCTACTGATGCTATTCTGTACGTGATTTTCCTGTCTCCTGTGAACCTGGTGGCAGGTAAGGATTTTGCAGGCACACGGGAGTGTGGCGGACTCCCCTGCACCCTCCCCCACCCTTGAATCCAGCTCGCTGAGCCGCGGCGTATTCACTGGTCTTCTCGGCAACTGCCTAGCAGCCGCCCGCTCTCATCCGGCCCTGCCACGCGCCACGGTGCAACAATAGTGGCCTCTGGATATCGTGTCTTTATTTATTTTTATTTATTTATTACATTTCTATACCGCCCAATAGCCAGAGCTCTCTGGGCGGTTCACAGAAATTAAAAACATTCAAAGTATAAAACAACAGTATAAAACCATAATATAAACTACAATATACAATATAAATTTATTTTATTTATATTTAAATTTATTTTATTTATTTATTACATTTCTACACCGCCAAATAGCCGGAGCTCTCTGGGCGGTTCACAAATTTCTAAATTTCTAAATTTGCAGAAATGGCTGCTGTAGAGGGACCCTTTTATGCAACATGAAAGGTGTGAATGCGCCAATGTGCAATTTCTGGAGCCACCACTGTTGAGCACAATGGCGGGTCAGTACAAGGGCGGGTTGCCCTGTAGCTTCGTCAGGCACTAGCCGGGCCTCAAAGAAGCTGACAGGTTGCTGCGAACAGGGACTTGGGGAGCGCCCAACAGAGCCGGACTCAGGTGAGTCTATCCATCCGTACTGGCACCACAGGGCTTTCGTCTGGCCAGGATCCAGGATTCCTATGGAATTCCCAGCCTCTGGAGGTCAGGCAGGCGCTAACTTTGTATTCCTTTTGTCATCTCCTGAAAACGTCATTATTCCAGGAAGCCTTTCCTTAATGACCTTAATGATTCACTGTACATTTGGCTTCTTTTAAAATCTATTCTAAAGTGTTTTATTCCATTTTTATTTTATCTTTTATCCCGCTCCAAAATTTTTGAATGGGGAGCAGTATATAAATATTATAAATAAATAAAATAAATAAATAAACTAGAGAGAGGAGTTTTACACCGAAGGCCTGGCCCTCTCCCAGGTAGCTCCAAATTGCATTCTTTTAGACATCAGGCTGAAATTTTGCATTCTTTTAAATTCTGCTTACAACTCTTTTATCTGCAGTCTCAGCTCTCACCTGTGATTTCTTTTCTTTGTCTTCACTTGCAGTTTTATGCAATTGTATTTTTCCCCCCAACCTTGACAACCACGCTGGCATCAATTTCAATGGAGTATGGTATATACATGCTTCAAATACAATGCAGTACAATTAAATATAATAGTCTAGAATAGGAATGAGGGACATCATTCAATTTGCGTTTTCATGCAGACTTACTTAATTTATCACTTTTGAACCACTATGTAAACAGAGACTGCGTTGCCCTTCGAAATTCAGATTTTGCCAAATTTTGCAATGGGTTACTCCAATCAAAACTACATGGAGCAATATGTATATTAGGGGAATTTACATTTAAAAATCCATTATATTAAAAAACCTGTTGCTAAAAATGTGTAGGCAACAATGCATACAAACATTCATATATTAGGAAAAATGTGCAGAAGATGGTTATGAATTTTCATGAGAACTAAAACAAACAAAAAACGGTCACAACATTTGGGATGAACTGAAATTAAAACTGGAAACATCCTTAAACTTCCAGCAAACACAATTGAAGATTGGAAAAGTGAGATGCTGAAAGAAACCCAAAATGACAGATTTGTCCATCCATAGCATAGAAGGGGGCTATACAAATGAGGTACCAAATTAATCCACAGAACATGTGGATTTGCCAATTTCACACCCTATCCTGATCCAATCAGATAAACTAAGGGCCTTGCTAGACCTGCCGGATAAGCCGGCAGGGAGGAGGGGCGACGGCGCGCTAGAGCTAGCATGCGCCGTCACCAGCTTCTAGACCTACAACACGAAGGGGCAACGGGAAGCCCCATAGCGTCATCCTTTTTTTTTTTTTTAGTTAAAGGGGCCATGTGCGCCGGAGAGCTGCCGGACAAGGAAAGTGTTTTTTTTAAAAAAAAAATTGAGCCCCCCCGCCCCTGATCCCCCCCACAATTCCTGATGCCCCCCTGCCCGCTCAGCTGTCCTCCCCCCATCTCCCATCCCCGATGCCCTGTCCCCGGCTCTCCGTCCCTCACCCCCGTCCCCAATGCCCGGCTCTCCATCCCTCGCCACATCCCCAATGCCCGGCTCTCCGTCCCTCACCCCCATCCCCGATGCCCGGCTCTCCGTCCCTCGCCACATCCCCGATGCCCGGCTCTCCGTCCCTCGCCACATCCCCGATGCCCGGCTCTCCGTCCCTCACCCCCATCCCCGATGCCCGGCTCTCCGTCCCTCGCCACATCCCCGATGCCCGGCTCTCCGTCCCTCACCCCCGTACCCAATGCCCGGCTCTCCGTCCCTCACCACGTCCCCGATGCCCGGCTCTGCGTCCCTCACCCTCGTCCCCGATGCCCGGCTCTCCGTCCCTCGCCACATCCCCGATGCCCGGCTCTCCGTCCCTCACCCCCGTACCCAATGCCCGGCTCTCCGTCCCTCACCACGTCCCCGATGCCCGGCTCTGCGTCCCTCACCCCCATCCCCGATGCCCGGCTCTCCGTCCCTCACCCCCATCCCCGATGCCCGGCTCTTCGTCCCTCGCCACATCCCCGATGCCCGGCTCTCCGTCCCTCACCCCCGTACCCAATGCCCGGCTCTCCGTCCCTCACCACGTCCCCGATGCCCGGCTCTGCGTCCCTCACCCCCATCCCCGATGCCCGGCTCTCCATCCCTTGCCCCCGTCCGCCATCCCCGATGCCTGGCCTTCTTCCCCCACCCTCTCCTGCCAGGTGCAGCCTCCCCCCGCCCCTCTCCCCCCCAGGATCCACCCCGGCCCGATGGGCACAGCGCTCATCTGGATGCACAAGAGGGAAACTGGGCCTCACACCGCGCTAACGCCTGGTCTAGCAACAGCCTTCGCCCCCTCAAAATGAAAATAAATCTAAACTGCATTTTCGGAAACTTTTACAGTTATATTGGCTGCGGCGGTTTATCTTTAGTTTATTGAAATGAGCCCACCTGCGCCTTGCTTGCCTTCAGGGGTGCTATAGGATGCTTACAAACATTCCAACTTCATGGAAGTCTAAAGAACCTGTCAGCCCACAAGGTCCATCCAACCAACCTGGCATTGTAATCAACCTCTACAGAGCCTTTGGCCTTACCAACCACTGAAAAGTGGCCCCTGAACTCTTCTTCAAATGGAAATTCAGCCCTCAGGGTGAAAGAGGTTCAATGCCCCGAGTTTAAACACAAAGTCCCTCCTGCACCTTCTTTGTATCAGTCTTGCCAAATTGTACAAGTAAAGTGTGCAGGGGGAGGGGATTGCATTATCCCAAATTTCTGTTGATCTAGGGATCATTTTGCATACATTTAAACTCTAATTGGATTGTCAGAGACTGTGCTTTCTGCTTCCCCTTGCGATTTAACGCCAACCTTCACATTTCCCTCATTTTTCTCCCAGGCCTATATATACTTGACAACCGTGAATCACACTTCATCCATCCAATGAAGTGACCTCTAGTCCACAAAAGCTTCTGCTGTAATTAGTATTTTAAGGTGCTACAGGATTGGTGTCGTGCTGTTGCATTTTCTGCAACAGACTAACAAAGCTGAAAAGCTAAGAAATTAAAAGCTGATGATTAAAAAACAAATAAGAATATAATATCTCCCATCTAGCTGAAGTTCATTGTAACTTGGTCCCACTGAAATCAATGGAACAAATGACTATTGTGAATCCCATTGCTTTCCAAATAGCATTTTCCCAGTTAACATGAGCTGGATTGGGGGCAATAGATACAAATATCAATTACAGATCACCTCAAATCTCTAGTGATCTTGACTCAAGTTTTAAGAGTGATCAAGTTTGGTTAGCCCATCTATAGCCCATGAAAGGAGTCCCAATTTGGCCCTCAATGTGAGCAAGAGAATGATACTGCATTTTTATTAGAGCTGTGCAGTTCAAGGGGACATTCAGGAAACAAAATAAATAAATTGGGATGCAAATTTCTAATATGTATTTGGGGATGTGGGAGTTAGCTTACCTTATGGTTTGCAGTTTTAAAAAGCTTCATCACAGCATCATTCCCACCAATCACAGAATCATAGAATCATAGTAGAGTTGGAAGGGTCCTCTAAGGCCATCAAGTCCAACCCCCTGCTCAATGCAGGAATCCAGCTCAAAGCATCCCTGACAGATGGTTGTCCAGCTGCCTCTTGAAGGCCTCTAGTGTGGGAGAGCCCACAACATCCCTTAGTAATTGGTTTCATTGACATACTGCTCTAACAGTCAGGAAGTTTTTCCTGATGTCCAGCTGGATTCTGGCTTCCTTTAACTTGAGCCCGTTATTTTGTGTCCTGCACTCTGGGAGGATTGAGAAGAGATCCTGGCCCTCCTCTGTGTGACAACCTTTCAAGTATTTGAAGAGTGCTATCATGTCTCCCCTCCATCTTCTCTTCTCCAGGCTAAACATGCCCAGTTCTTTCAGTGTCTCTTCATAGGGCTTAGTTTCCAGATCCCTTGATCATCCTCATTCCCTCCTCGTCGCACCCCCTGGGAATGTATGTATTGTGCAAAATCCGTTCTGTCTGTTTTGCAGATTGTCAGGTGCCATTCGTTCCATCATCATCCCATCAGCAGAATTGGATTTTTTTTTCTTCATTTTCCAAATTTGTGCAAGCGTGCAAATTCCCCCCAAATGGGAATTTTCACACTTTAGCCTATGGGGGAAATGACCATTTTTGGCATATTTTTCTACACCATTATTTGCACCAAATTCGCAAAGTTCAGAAAAATAGTCTGCAAGTCTGGGGCTCTATCCAACAGGGCAAAAGCTGGTCCACTGAGGAATCCCCAGGTCAGGTTCATAAAAATTTGAACTCATTTGGTTCTATTGCTGATTTCTCTGGCATTTCTATTCCAACCCACAATTCCTGGATTCTAGAAGAAGAGCCACATAGACTACTACAATTGGATATGATGAGGGCTATAAAAAGGGAAAAAATGAAAAAAGAGCCCTCAGGTACCTTTTAAATCCATAAGGTAAGCAAGTTCCCACTTGAACCTGAAAAGTTTTTTCATGAATCATCCCCTGTCCCCCAAACCAATAGAAAAAAGCACCTTCTCCCATATCATCCTGCCCATTCATTGAGACCTTCAGATCAAGGCCTCTTGGTTGTCCCCATCAACTTCAAAGGTATTTCTGATGGCAACCAGGTAGAGGGACTTCTCTGTTGTGACACCATGTTGGAGGTCTCTCCCCACCAACAGTGTGACAGGTGCCATCTTTGATGGTGTTTTGGCTCCTGTTGAAAATCTATACATTTACACAGGCACCTGCTGATTTTAACACCTAGCTGAGTAGAGGTTTTTTGCTTGTTGATGTTTAACTTGGTTTTGTTGGTTTCATCGTTGTTTTAATGAAGAGCAGTATATAAATATTGATATACTGCCATCGTGTGATTTGATTATGAAGGGCAGTATATAAATGTTATAATTAATTACTTAATTAACAGCCCCTCCCTCTTTTGATGTGGGATGATGGCTTTTGGGAAACTGGATTTTTTGACCTAGTTTTAATTTCTATGAAAGTTCTTCAAAAACATATACAAAGTCTCTGCTAGGCTGATCTCGTGCTTCCCATTTGCTTGATTAAACTGCTTTTATGCTTTAGACTTCCTATTGTTCTAAAGGAAGGAAAAAGGCCTTCATCCTCAAACTAGATACGAAGTGATGTGACATCTGAGACTCAAGATGGATTGAGGTCTACAAATGCCTAATCTATTCTAAATAGGCTCCATTAAAGCTATCTTTTTGCAGGCTGAGTACAGCTCCCATTAAGTTTGCCATTGTGATCATCAGTTCAGAATTTCTTGGAAATAATTAACATTGCCTCTTCTGATCTATTCTTCCTGCTCATCTGTCTTATTCCCGAAACTCTGGGATGATATGATTTATAGGCAGAACTATACCAGAGATGAACAGGTGGCCCCTGTCAGTTTCATTGTTGTTCCAAAACTTGGCTGGCTCTAACCAGTGTTCCACTCTGCCTGCCTTTTGGTTTAACCCAGCCTACTTCTACAATTAATTTCAGAACTTGCACACACAGAGAGTTTGCTACAGTTTTCAGTTCACATCAGTTTACATTAACCTCAAGCAACCTATTCCCGCGTTGTAACACTACTGGCTTTCAAAGAACGTCCAAAGAACTGTCTTTTTAATTTCTATTTTTTACCAATGTAGCCTCTTCCCCCACTCTGAAGCACTCAGGCACATGAGAGCAACATCTCAAACAGATATAAAATATCCCATTAAAATTCAATACAAATCCAATTACGCAGTTTAAAATATGACAGACTAAAACCTTCTGTCAACAAAAGCTCTTGCAATCCTCCCTCCTAGCTGTGCTAACCTGAGAAGTGACAATATTCCAACCACTTTAAAACCCTTCTCCCTATTAAGGTGGCCATGTGCCCTCTTTTACAGAGGGCATTCCTCTATTTGAAGGGCTACCCTGTCCTATTCCAGCTTAAAAATAAACAGCCATAAGAACTGTTTCCCATCAGTAATGAGCACCTGGACAACTAACCGAACAGGAAGACACATGGGTCACCTAGTCACAATTTTGCACACTGTGGTGAGAAGGACTGTATTTCTATTCTATTCAGGCCCACAGTACCTGATGGAGCTATTCTCCTGGCCTGAAATGACCTGTACACTAAACTCAACATCTAAGGCCCTCCTCTGGGTGCCTCCTCCGAGGGAAGGTCTGAGAGTGGCAACTAGAGAGAGAATCTTCTCTGTGGTGGCCCCCTGATTATGGAATGTTCTTCCTGGTGCCAACATTGCTATCTTTTTTTTAATGCCAGATTAAAACTACCCTCTTCTCTCGGGCATTTAGCAGCATACAATGAATTTAAATTATGTATTCAATCATCCTTGGTTGATGGTTTAACAAATTGATTTTAGATATATGTTGTCTGTGGTTTGATGTAAATGTCTTCCTTTTTGTATTATGTACGTATAAAGTGTTTTTAATGGTTCTTAATCACTCACAGACCTTCAGCTATGGGATGGTATAAAAACATAAAAAATGAAAAATGAAATTTAAATTAGAAAAAATATTTCTAAATTTGCATCTATGCATATAAATTAATGGATTTTTTTTTTAAAAAAAACCAAATAGGTACATTTATAGCTCACCCTTCTTCCACAGAGCCCAAAGCAATGTACATGACGAGAAAGCAAAGAGAGGAGATCTTCCTTTTCTTATAAATCGCACAGCCCACCCAGGGGCTTTCTGAAACATTCATCTGTCAGAATGCTGTACTTGCTAAACATAGTAAAGCAATCCACAGCAACCACCACTTCCCTTTGCAGCTGGCAGAACTGATGGGCATCGTCTCATTACATTGATAGTTATTAACAGGGGGGAACTGGCAGCTAATCCTCCTTCAAGGTAATGGAGAGTGCCGACTATAACAAGTCAGAAGATTAAATTTGACTCTAAAGTGAGAGGGGTGAGTGGCAGCATCCTCTCATATCTTCTTCAACATTTACGAGGTCAATGTTACAATTCAGTCTTCCCCAACATCAATGGCTGTTATAATATCTGAGCACAGAAAAAGAGCCCTGCTGGATCAGAACAAGGGTCCATCATCTCCAGCATTCTGTTTACACAGTGACCAACCAGCTGGCCATGGGAAAACCGCAAGCAAGACAGGAGTGCAGCAGCACCCTCCAGCCCCTGTTCCTCAGCAACTCTGAACTGCATGTTCAGAGGAGGGCAACCAGGATGATCAGGAGTCTGGAAACAAAGCCCTATGAAGAGAGACTGAAAGAACTGGGCACGTTTAGCCTGGAGAAGAGAAGACGGAGGAGAGACATGATAGCACTCTTCAAATGCTTAAAAGGTTGTCTCACAGAGGAGGGCCAGGATCTCTTCTCGATCCTCCCAGAGTGCAGGACACGGAATAATGGGCTCAAGTTAAAGGAAGCCAGATTCCAGCTGGACATCAGGAAAAACTTCCTGACTGTTAGAGCAGTACGACAATGGAATCAGTTACCTAGGGAGGTTGTGGGCTCTCCCACACTAGAGGCCTTCAAGAGGCAGCTGGACAACCATCTGTCAGGGATGCTTTAGGGTGGATTCCTGCATTGAGCAGGGGGTTGGGCTCAATGGCCTTGTAGGCCCCTTCCAACTCTGCTATTCTATGATTCTATAGGCTTAGAGCCTTTGATACTGGACGTAGCATAGAGACACCACGGCTCGTAGCTATTGATAGCCTTTACCTCCAGGAATTTGTCAAACTCTCTTTTAAAGCCATCCAAATTGGTGAACATCACTACAGCTTGTGGTAGCAAATTCCATAGTTTAATTATGTGGTGTGTGTGTGAAAAAGTCCTTCCTTCCATCTGTCTTGAATCTCCCACCACTCAGCTTCATGGGGTGACCCCAGGTTCTATCATTAGGAGAGAGGGAGAAAAATGTCTCCCTATCCACATTCTCAAACCATGCATAATTTTGTACACCCCATCACGTCTTCCCTTACTTGCCTCTTGTCCAGACTTGTTGTAACCTTCCCTCATAGGGGAGATGCTCCAGCCCCTTGATCGTTTCAGTTGCCGTTTTCCAACTTTTCCCATTTTTTCAGTGCAGTGCCCAGATCTGTTTCCAGGATTCCAAGTGTGGCCACCCTATAGTTTAGTATAAGGGCAGTATGATCTTGGCAGTTTTATTTTCCATTCTTTCCTAATTATGCCTGACATGGTATTTGCCCAGCCAGCAAGGGCCATCATCAGGAATTCTAGGAGATGTAGTTCAAAACTTCTGGAAGGTACTAGGTTTGGGAAAGGTGGAACAGAGACAGAGAACAAACCCTGCAGGTAAGAAGGAAAACTGTCCTACTTCAGATGGGATGTAGGGATCTGCAAATCAGCAACACTTTAGCTCATTAAGGCTTATTTTTATTTAAATTATTTCTTCAAATCCTACCTTGAAACACATTCTAACCTGAATCTATATCAGTTTAAGAGCTTTATACATATTTATATGTGCATTTCCCCAAATACACCATTTCTCCCACTGTTCAAGGCATTTTTTCATGCACATTTTCCAAATATATGCATGTTTCAAATGCATTTTTGTTGCTGCTGTTCAAATTGCATCACTTTTACTGCCAAGCAGGATATTGCACTATGAAAGCGGTATATGGGCTGTGTCAATGGGCCCCAATGGTTGTCAGTGCACTTCATTACCACTATAAAGCAGCAGTGTGGCTCCTGCCTGTTATATACCGCTTTCATACCACTTTCATAGTGCAATATCCTGCTTGGTGTAGATTAGGCCATGCTAATTTTCTGTCTGGAGGACATGTTCTTATGGGAAGGCATTTTCCACCATGCAGTTTCCCCCTACCTGTCATCTGAAGTGGAACAGTCCAGAAAGAGTTGTATGGTGCAGCCTGCTGGGATTCATTGAGACGTTATTGTTCACACATGTTGCTTTCACAACATCTCTGAATGCAGCTAGGGTTGCTGACTAGTTAAAAAGAAGAGGGGGGTTGCTCTTCTTTGTCTTCTCCCTGCCAACGCAGGCTAGTGGTATGTATGGATTGAGTAAAATCTGTTCTCTCTGTGTTTAGTGGACTGTCAAGGGCATTTCGTTCCATCACCTGCACATCAATGTAATCAGACTTTCCCCCAGTTTTAGAATTTGCACAATTGCAAATTTTTGCAATTTTGCACATCGGTTAATGTTCAAATCCCCCCCCCCCAAATGCACAAATTCCTCCCACATGTGCATTTCACACTTTATTCTAAGGTATAAATGTGCAGTTTGGCTGGTTTGTTTGTTTTACATTTTTTGTGCATTTTTAACGAAATTTGTGCAAAATTCATGAAGGTTTGGGAAATGGTCTACCAGCCCGTGGACTTCACCTGACAGAGGTAAACCCGGGGCTAGATCTACACTCCTGCTTTATAGCAATATTGAAGTGCACTGATAACTGTTGGGGCACAATCCACATTCAGCTTTCATAATGTTACATCCTGCTTTTCATTCCACTTTCATAATGATTTGACACAAGGTGTAGATCTGGCCCCAGTCTGCAGCAGAATCCAAGAGTCAGATTCATAAAAATCTGAACTCATTTGGCTCCATATCAGATTTCTCAAACATCCCTATTTGGGAGTGAAAGAACTGTCTGCTAAAGCTGGTGTCAAGTCCTAGGGTATGATTGCTGTGAAACAGCCAGAGAACTGTCTGCAATACAGCAGCACCAGGGAGCTCAGCAGTGTAGATGCTATACCAGAACTAGACAGGCAGAAATGGAGAGTTTTAATAGCAACTCTTCCAGGTGTATTGGTGGAGATCCCAGTGCTGGAAGCACTTTCCCCATCAGGGTCTTGAGCTTGGGTTGGGGAGGCCCTGTGTTGTCAAGTGAGTACACTGTCTCCCAAAAGCCTCTCTCTCTGGGATTATTGTCCCCTCTATTTTAGGGTGGGGTGATTGCGCCTGGAGAGTCTGGGCATATGGGAATGGGGGCAATATCTGAGTGCTTGGTTTGGCAGGGTCTAAAGTTAAGGTATCCTAATTCTGTAGCCCCAGAATCCCCATGAGGGGTTGCAGGACCCTTCTACCCCCCAGTATGTACCAGGTCCTTCAGGGTCCCGCTTCCTCTTTCCAGTATAGCCCATTTCAGTTAAGCTCCAAGAGCAGGCAGATTCTGACCTTGTTCTCCTTTAATGTGGTGCTGGAGAACTCCACAATGGAAACCAATGCATTCGGAGATTCTGCAGCAGACCAGCTGTCCTTTACACAGTTTCTGTGGATTTGTGGACCAGTTTTATTTAAAAAAAACTTTCCAGGATTTTTCACAAATGTAGCTGTATAAAAATACATAAAATAAAAACCACCAGCCCAAAATGTGCATTCCCTCCATAGGCTAAAGCATGAGTGAAAGGCAAATTTGCAAATGTTCACAAATGCAGATTTCAGCAAATGTAAATTTGAGCAAATTCAGAAAATTGAAAAGAAAATCGATGCCATCAATGAGCTGATGACAGAATGAAAAGCACCTGACAATCTGTAAAACACAGGTGGATCTGATTTTACAAAATCTATACATCCCTTTCTGCAGGTCACTTTTTTCATGGGATGGAGCCAAATCAATGCTAATAATCAATGACTTTTTGGACATTTACCCACAAATAAAGTTCTATACTTTCTGCATCCCAATGGCACTGTATGTCAAGGACTAGTTTGCATCCTACATTGAATGTATTGTCTCCCATTCAAAGTAAACCGCCCAGAGAGCTTTGGCTATGGGGCGGTATATAAATGTAACAAATAAATAATTATCTACCCCCCTGAATTTGAACCACCAAGCCAGGCCATTACTTATCACTGCCAGCTGACAAAGGGCTGATGGGGTTACTATTGCCCTATGCCAGGCTTTTCTCTACTCTTGTTACCTGTCAAAGTGCTAACTGGCCTGCTACTTCTTATCAGCGTTACCCTTCAAAGTGCTGCCTGGTGCGCTCTTTCACATGGTGTCAGCTTGTTGCTGAGAAGTCTCAGTGGCTACACATCCTTTTCTGTCCAGAGAAATAGGCTTAATCTTGCAACATCTTGCAGAACACTATACTGTTTTTGAGGTGGGGTGAGGGTGCATGATAACTACATGGAAACCTGTTGGTTCATTCAAAACAAATAGCTTCAAAGTTATGATTTTTACTTCAGGAGTTTTTAAGAGAAATACAGATGTATGTTGCATCCTGTGCAACACGGACTACTATCGATCCACAATCAATGTTGACGCTTGTTCGGTCTATTTATTTTTAAACACTAGAATATAAACATCGTCTTGCTCCAACTTCTGACAAAATTCTAAGATAAAGATGGAATTAGGACGGAGTCAAAACCATTTATTCCATATTTGTTTCATGAGTTAAAAACAACAGCAACAACATACCCAATATTTGTATGTGTTTGAATTGTGTTTGGGGGAGGGGGTGATCATAGAGGTTGCCATTTCTCAGCAGCGTCATTTCCCATTCTTTGTCCCATGGGGGTCATCCCATGAAGCGGATTGATGGGAGATTCAGGAAAAATAAAAGGAAGTATTTCTTCACGGAGAACATAGTTAAACTGTGGAATTCACTACCACAACATGTAGTGGCAGCCCCCAATTTTGATAGCTTGAAAAGGGGTTTAGATTACTTCCTGGAGAAGAAGGCTATTTATTTATTTATTGCATTTTTATGCCGCCCAACAGCCAAAGCTCCCTGGGCAGTTCACAAAAACTAAAGCTATCAATGGCTGTTGGTTATGTGCTACCTCTAGTATCTGAGGCAGTAAGCCTGTTGCGTGTTGTAGGAGGAAGCAGCAAATAATACACAGACACAGAGCTTGGGTTAAACTTGGGCCTCTTTATTTATAATTACATAACTGCATCCCTCCCAGGTTCTTCATGTGCCAGTGTGGGAATTAATTCTAACTCAGGCAACTTTGCCTGTCTTGTATGGGACAAGCCACACTCCAAGCAAGAAGCCGTTAAATCCGGCTCCCTACTTATCTGTCACTTTTAAAGTGTGGGGCGATTGCCCTATTTCACCCCCGCTTGCTGCCATAATGACAGCAAGTAGGTAAAGCAGGAGGGTCTCCAAAGGCACACCATATCCTGACACGTGAGCCACGGAGCCCCACGGAGCAGGCCGTCTGGATATGCCAATCACCCAAACGGGTGCCAGTGTGCTTACCATCCCTAGCTAAACTTATCCAATTCCCGCACATCCCTGCCACGAATTAACCTATTTATTCACCCTTCCTCCTAATAGCTCCAGTATAAAGTAGGCAAAACCCAGTGGGAAAAATTCCTACTTAGCCCCCTCTCCAAAGAGAGCAACTGGCTAATCCCATAGTAGAAGGAGGAGGGAGGGTGGGGTCAGTGACCCAAAAGAGGCCAAAATGGCGGTGAGGGCTGCTTATATAGAGCAGCCCCCACCCCAGCCCCACGTGGCCAGGTAGCCAATGGGGGAGCGCTTATTTTCGCTCCTCCCCAAACACAACTGCCGGCCTTCCTGCCCAAACTTATGTTGGGTGTTGGCCGGTTTATGCACCACTAGCTGGGGAACATGGGCGGGAGGGTGCTGCTGCTCCATGTCCTGCTTGTGGGTCCTTGGTCAACAGCTGATTGGAGTGCTGAACTAGATGGACCCTTGGTCTGATCCAGCCTTGGGGCTCCTCTTATGCCCTTATTTTTCTTTATCCTTACTGTCATTGGCCTCACTTACCTTCACTGACTGGCTGTGGCAGTCCATGGCATTTTGTCAATGAAGTCATGATGTGACACGATGCCTATAAAATAACCCATGGAGGTTGCCATGGCCAATGAGACTTAGCAGCATTATGAGCAAGTGAAAAAAATAATACAGTGAGGGTGAATAATAAAAAAAGGTGCCTTGAAGCAACACAGGGCAGGAGAGCAGTGGTGTTCCGAATAGATTCAAAAGAACATCAAACATCATCAAGGTGACCATATTAGAGGGAGGAGCATAATTTGTTTAGCTAAAAGGAATGTGCTAATTTGGAAGAGAACGTTGAAATTAGCGACTATTCAGTACAGCTTTAGCAGGAATCCTTCCTTTCACTGCGTGATTAATGCTTTTCTCAAGCAATGTTTCCAGATGGGCCTCTTCCCTCCCACAGATGACTCGATCACCGTCACAGCCTCCCTGCCGTCTCCCTGACAGGTTCCCAGATATGTTGTGGCTGTTACACGAGTCGGGGGTTTGGAGAGCAGGGGGCGACTGTCAGATGTTTGTTGCTCCACCTGATTCCTAGAATGTAAACAAAGTCTTTATGATGGATGTTTTGCCTACTCCCCTTCCATGAAAGCCAACGGGGCTTTGATGTCTTGTGACTGCCTTCTTTAAATAAATGCAAAAATATATAAATAAAATAAAATAAAACAGCAATGTGATGGCTCCATGCTGGTGTTAATGTATTCCATCACTCTGCCTGGGGGTGGGGGGAACCTCATCATGCCAAGATATGTCATTCTGTCACATGTCAGGAGGAGAAAGAAGACACCCATGGGGGGGGGGAGTTGGAGGAGCAGACTGTATTGCATGAACATTCTCAGAGCTGGGAGAAATGTGCATAGAAAGAGGGGGAAACTGCATAGAAAGACCCTTCTAAAAGAGTCAGCAGCTGACAGCCTTGTGCATGGATGCCTTGCATGGGGGAGCTACCAGGACTGCTGCTTGTGAGATGGGTTACCCATTCCTGCTCCATCTAACTGGACTTACCTGGGTCTCTGCAATCCCTCTCAAGCCAAATAGCACAGAGTGCCACCACAAAAGATATAGTTATTGCTCAAGCACTATTAAAGAATAAACCACTTTGCAATAATGAAGCAAGCAAAATACTTTACTGTGTGCAGTGCAATTAGGATGGTTGGAAATATTAGAAATAGTGCTTAAAGTATTTCTTAGTAAAATTAAAATTCTCTTCATCTCAATCAGCAAAACAGTCATCATTATGATTTTATAGTTAGTTACCTATCTGGCAAGCATGGTTGGCAGAGCTTAGGTAATCATGTTAGACAGGCTTTTCATTCTTCCAGGATTTCTCTGGGCAAACAGATCAAATCCTTGCTTTTAATAACGCCTGTGTTGATGGCTCCATCCTAAGGTTTGGACTTGGTCATACAATTACCCCAAGTTGTACCACCTAAACCTAATAGGGCTGCTTCCCAATGTCGCCATGTTCACCATTGATTTCAGAAGCTCCTTAATGAAGGTATCTCTCCTAAGCCAAGCAACTTTTTGGTTTGATGGAGGTGGTTAACACGGGTGACTATATGGAAAGGAGGATAGGGCTCCTGTAACTTTAACAGTTGTATGCTGTCATGCAGCACCTAGTGAATTTCACCAGGTGCTGCATGCATACAAATAACAACTTCTGAAATTCCCTTTTCTATACAACTGTTAAAGATGCAGGAGCCCTGTTCTCCTTTCCATATGGTCACCCTAGGTTAACCAACCCACTTGTGGCAACTCTCTGTGCCCGCTCTGCACACAGCTTGCAGAACCACCACCACTTACGCGGCCCTGTTCCACTCCCTGGGGGGTGCTGTTTAGCAGTCACAGGCACCTGATGAACAGATGTGGGCACCTGGTTCCTCAGCGAGCTGCCATTTTGCATAGAAATGGTGGCTTGTTGTTTTCCATAAAACACATCTTAAAAATTGGCAGCTGTAAAGCGGTCATGTTCACAAGATTACAGATGTGAATGGACCTTGTGTATATGGCTACTTTATAACCACCTTTTGCGTAAGATGTATTTTCTATGCAAAAAGATGGCTTGCTAAGGAGTCAGACGCCTGTGCTCCACTTCTTCAGGACCTGCGCCCCACTCTGCAAAAGCTGAAAAAGGCGGGTAAGTGTTGGCAGTTTACGGAGTCCAGGAAGCTGATTGTGGGGAGGGCAGTCCCTCAGATTCTGCCCAACTCTCAGACTCATGCGGCATCCCTATTTCCAAGTACACTTTTTATTACTTACAGTTAGTTTATACCATACATAGTTAATCACTCTATTACTATTTACATGGACACTGCAGTGTCCATGTAGTTATAGACGGTAAGTAGATTCAGCATTCCACCATTATAAAGCTGTAATTTGGGTGTGGGTCATTCTAACGTTCATGAAATAGAAAATGTTTCACCAATCTTGCTAAAATTTACATGTACCAGAAAGAAATGCTGGTTTTACATGCCCTGAAAATTTCAAGAAGATTGGTGAAAGATTGAGGAAAAGATGGCAGTTTAAAGTACAAAAGGAAAAAAACCCTCTCTGAATCAAAATGACACTGATAACTTGAGGTGGCAAGTATTTGGCTCATGGAATTCGGGAAATTGAGACCCTTACCCATCAATACAGTGGTGGGGTCTTCTTCCTCTGTTCTTCTAGTTGGTGGAATGGCTTTTCTTTTTTTAAAATTCCCTTCGGTTGATTTTTAATGAATATTTCTTTGCCCCATTAGAGTGAATACAGAAGCCAGCTTCACCCATAGCGCGACACATGCTCAGTAGTGTCGCTCTCCCCCTCCCTTTTGCCTCAGATAGATTGGAATGCTGGAAATAAAATGGCCACCTGGCTCCTCTAGCAGCCATTTCCTTAGTGGAATTATCATTCCTTCTGATTGTTGGGTTTTGCTTTAACCACTAAGCAGCCTGGTTTCAGACCCTACCACAAGGAAGCTATGGAATTCAAAGGGATTGAGCAGCCCTGGCTTTCTGAGAAACAGACTCAGCCTGGTTCTTGCCTCCCTCTTGAGAGATGAAGAGTTATCTTTTGGAACATGTTTTCCTTTGGCTTTTTGAGAGTATTTTGGGCTCTCTTTCCCCAAGGCCAGTTTGCTTTTTCGCTCACTGGTGAAGCAGGGTGTAGAACTCAGCAGAGATCTCTTTCAGCCTTCCTCTGGATCCATGATCGCCTGGTCTTCAGATCTCTCCTTGGAATAGGGAGCTGTACATTCAGTGCTCCTTTCCCTTTTTTTCTAAGAGTTTGATCAATACTGCTATAAAGTTGAAAGCTTCAAACATTCATTTAATTAGATAGGGCCGATGTAAGTTTTTAAGTACAATTTTGAAACCTTTCAAAGTGCTTCTGGGCCTGCAACATTGGTTTCGGCCTATTCACACTGTTTTTCTCATAAGCTTTAGAAACAGTTAAACTAGTGTATTTTACATAGGCCATAGCTAGACCTAAGGTTTATCCCTGGATCATCCAGGGGTCAAACCTGTTCGTCTAGGTGACACACAGGGGATCCAGTGCTCAGGCAGGGGTGAACCCTGGATGATCCCAGGATAAACCTTAGGTCTAGCTGTGGCCATAGTGTACACAGGTATTTTCTTTCTAATCATTGCAGTCTAGAGTGGCTTTTGAAGTGTTTTTGGAGGCTGGCAAAACCCTTTTTTGTTCCGGCAAGCTTTTGGCAAATAATCTGGACCTCTCTATATACCTTGGACTTTTAAATAGTTATATATTTTAAAAGTTTTAAATGTTTTATTATTGAAATGTAGTTAATGTTTTTAACATTTGTATATTTCTATTTTTATTGTTCATTTATTTATTACATTTATACACCGCCCCATAGCCGAAGCCCTCTGGGCGGTTTACAAAAGTTTAGGCTTTAGCTGTATATGTTTTCATTTTGTAAGGCCTCTTTGAGGCCCAGCATTGGGCAAAAGGCAGGATTCATTTATTTATTTATTTATTTATTTATTTACATTTATATAGCGCCCCACAGCCGAAGCTCTCTGGGCTGTTTACAACAATTAAAAATAGTTGTAAATAATTAAAAATGTATACAAATAAATATAATAATAATAATAATAATAATAATAATAATACATACATACTGACTTGCAATGATGGGAGTTGTAGTCCAACAACTTTGGAGGGCACCAGGTTGGGGAAGGGCTGCTCTATACAAAAAAAAGAGAAGTAGGTGGCCCTAAGTTGTTCATCATCCATTTCCCACAAACCCACAGTCACCTCTGCATATCATATCCTCCGTCCTGTCCTCATGGTTTATCTGCTTTGGGAGAATGAGAATTTCACTGGCACTTTCTGCCTCCTTAGGGAGGATGTGGTGTTAAAGCTTGTGAGCCTTAACTCCCAATTTCCCCGCTTTTTGGTGCTTGGTTGAAAACTGTAGAGCCTTAATGTTGTTTGGTAAACTGTATGTTTTTTGTTTAATGAATTCAATTATAGTCAGCATATGCGGATTATTATGAATAGCACTCCAATGAAATACAGGGAATTCATAAGAACAATACACCTTACAATCATACTTCGTGACATATGGAGCATTCATCCCAACCCCAGAAAACAGCTGCAGCTGAGTCAGAAAGCATTTTTTAACTTAAAACTCTTTCTGTCAGTAGGGATGGATGGACCCACCACCATCTAGTTTCTGAGTAGCAGTCAAACCTGTAATGTTGTGCCAATGGCCCCTTTATGGCTGCCATCTCCTGCCCAGACCCTAAGATCATCTTCAGGGGTCCTTCTCAATGAGCCCCTGCCAAAGGAAATGAGGTAGGTGGCTACCAGGAAGAGGGCCTTTATTGCTGTGGTACCCTGGCTGTGGAGTGAGCTCTATAGAGAGATTTGTCTGGCGCCTGTGTTGTACTCCTGTCAGTGCCAGCTTATTTCCCCAGTATTTTAGCATTTTAGCATCCTAGCCTTCCAGTTCTGCTGTTTTAAATCTGTATTTTAAATCTTTGCATTGATGCTTGGTTTTATTCTGGTTGGACTTTTATACTGTGGCTTTATATTGTGGTTTTAAGCTTTAATATTTTATATTTCACACAGTACCTTATTGGTTTCATTTTTGTGAACTGCCCAGAGAGCTTCAGCTATTGGGCAGTATAGAAATGAAATGAAATAAATACATTTACTATTACGGATATCCCTGAGCAGCTGTCGGCTCCCTATGGGGATGGCTGGCTGCTAGACTCGGTCGCTAATGAAGGTATTAGACTTGGGAATTTTTGCTTATAATCCACGGCTACCTTTGCTGTATGTGAGGCCTATATTGCTAGTTAGCATTCGATCTTGTATAAGCCACCAGCTGTCTTTGAGTCAGTTGATCTGCCTGCTGACAGACTTCTCCTGAATCACTGCTATCTAGGAGGGAAGGAAATTTGGTTTTTTGCTCTCAAAACATGCGAGCAGGCCTCGCTCAATTCTCCAAACGCAAGGGCGAGCAAAAATATTCACAAACTGTCAAACCCTTGCTCATGCTTGTCTTGTTCCTGGTGCCCAGTTCGATTTCTAATAATTTTCTAATTTGCACAGATCTCCTGAGCGGACTGAATCAACTCCCACTTCATTATGTGGAGGAAATTTGCACAAATTTGGAGAAAATCTGCTCAAATCTCCATTGCTGCTCAATTTGCGCAAGTCTCCCCTTCATGCAAAGTGAGCAGCAATCACAAACGCAAATGAGAATCGGGCAGGAGATGAGCAGCCGCACGATATTCAGAGGATCCTTGCCATCCTGAACGTTGCTTGTTCACCCATCCCTAATGCAATCAGAAAGAGAATAGAAGCTAGATATTAATATGTCATCTTTGGCGCGCTGGAGACCTTTCCCATGGAACGTAGCCCCCCTCCCTATGTAACACCCAGCCAGGAATAGGAGTGGAGATGTAATTAGATCTAAACAAGAGGGCAGGATTAACACAAATGTAGAAAATAAAGAAAAGGGCAAGTATAGAAGTCAGATAATGAAGAAAGGGAAGTGACACATATAACAATGGGGCCAGAAGAAACAAATGTAAATTAGTGCTGGGCTGAATTGTTTTCAGGAACTTTCTCTCTTCCTGTGAAAGGGGCATTGATTTTTTCTGCCTCCTTCATCAGGAATGGGGGGGGGGAGTTCAGAGAATTTTCTCTTTGGGGAAGGGGGGCAGGATTTCCACATACCTTTTTTAACTGTAGCCAGTTGCTGAGGGCCCTTCTTCCTTTTTTTTCATTTTTCACACACACACACACACACACACACACACACAACCACCCCCTTCCTCCAGCATTTGGATGAGCTCTGCAGTTCTAAGTGGATGCCTATTGGAGGTCATGTGACCTCTCCCTCTCCAATAAGCATTCAGGAAGAACTCCTGGGCTCCTGGAAATGTGAGGGGGAGTGTTTAAAAAGAAAGAAAGAAGACCCCCTCAGCAACTGGAAAGGAAAGGAAAGGAACCTCTCGTGCAAGCACTGAGTCATTGCTGACTCTTGGAGGGACGCCAGCTTTCGCTGACATTTTCTTGGCAGGCTTTATAGCGGGGTGGTTTGTCGTTGCCTTCCCCGGCCATTATTACCTTTCCCCCAGCTAACTGGGTACTCATTTTACCGACCTCAGGAGGATGGAAGGCTGAGTCGACCCGAGCCGGCTGCCTGAAACCAGCTTCTGCTGGGATCGAACTCAGGCCATGGGGAGAGTTTCGGCTGCAAAAACTGCTACTTTACTGCTCTGCGCCACATGATACTTTATCAGCAACTGGCTACGTTTAAAAAGGTACTTGGAAAACCTGCCCCCTTCCCCAAGGTGAAAAATCTCCAAAATTCTCACTTCTCCCAGCCCCTTTCACCTGAGTTTTTATTTTCCCCACCCACCTCTGTTAGCCAGAGGGACTCCATATTTGCTTGCTCTGTAACTTTTAGTCACTCTGTCTTTATACTGTAACCTTTAGGTTGGAAAGTCCCCGTGCTGTGTAACCTTTTGTTTGGAAAGTCCCTGTTCTGTAACCCTTGGCTAGCAGATGCTAAGCTTACATTTAATCCTCACCATGAGCTAATCACAAAGGCAACTGTATTCTGTTTATGAAATGTATGCAGAAATGTAAAACCATAATGTCACAACGTTAGTTGCTTGTGCCGCACTATATAAGGGGCCATGAAATAACCAAAGTGTGTGCTCTCTTCTTGGTGCAGAACTAGAGAGAGACACCCACTCAGCTGAATGTATCCAGAATAAAGACATGTTGTACCTGACCAAGGACTCTGTGCATTCTTAGGAGAGTTTGGCTGTCTCCTAGGGAAAAGAACCTGGCAATTTTTGGCTAACACCCCCACCCCACAAAATGGCAAAAATTGAATGGTCAAAATTTTTGGTACAGTTTCAACAAATGGTAACACTTGTAGCATAGTGGCCTGGTTCAGACAACACACTAAACCATGCTGCTTCCCTTAACCATTTTGTGGTTAAGCAGCATGGTTTAGCGTGTTGTCCG
Source organism: Elgaria multicarinata webbii (assembly GCF_023053635.1). Classification (NCBI taxonomy): domain Eukaryota; kingdom Metazoa; phylum Chordata; class Lepidosauria; order Squamata; family Anguidae; genus Elgaria; species Elgaria multicarinata. The sequence goes on from NC_086183.1 coordinate 5,946,259, forward strand.
AACCAGGCCAGTGAGTCTGTTGCAGTTGTGCCTCTCCTTCCCACAACCTCTGGAGGTGCCCCTACAGAAAACACAACCCCAAAGTCCCACTTTCCGTTTCAGTCAGGGCTGAAACTAGGGATGGGCAAACTCACCCTGTTGATCCGATGCTCACCCCACGGCCACAGCTATTTGCCTCCACTCATGCGCCATCCAGAGCGTCTGCTGTTGCACACAAGGAAGGCTCCTGAATTTACATAATTCCCCCTGCTGTAGAAATAGTGGCCATAAAAGCCCCGTTTATGCAAGAGCAAAGGTGCAAATGGGGAAATGCATAATTTCTGGAGCCTCCATTGTGTGCCACAATGGAGGCTCTGGAAATTACGTAATCTTCCCACTGCCTTTACAGCCACCATTTACCCAGTGGGGTGGGGGGGTTACATACTTTCTGGAGTCTCCACTGTGGCTCACAATGGAGGCTGTCTGGATGGGGGTGGGTGGCTGCTGGGCACTCATCGGGTCATATGGGCGACTAGGTCTGGGAGGCAGGCGCCAGGGAGTCCGTCAGACTCCCATACCCAGTGAAGCGCCCGTAACATCTCTACCTGACACACAGCACAGATCCTTTGCTATCTCAGGATCAGATGCTTCTTCTGTCCAAAGTAACTGCTCTTTCTCCACCAGGTCGTTTAGTCTCTGTCTTCTGCTGTCTCACGTGCTTATTCTGGACTACTTCATCTGTTTTCTTCTTCCTCTTATGAAGATTTTCATTAGCTTCCCTCACAGTCAGCCCTGACTCCACCTTTTTTCCATTCTTCCTTCTCTCCCCCTCCCTCCATATCATCTCCCAACATTCTTTTTTCTGTTACCTGGTCCATTCCTGTCCCCTCCCCCCAGCCCTTGTTGAATCTATCTGGTCATTTCAGTTCCCTCTACAGTAGTAAGAAAGAGTTCAGCAGCATTCAGCAGCCAGTAGACCAATCCTTGCCTTTAGCATGCTTTTTTTTGGGGGGGGGGGGTAATCAGCTCTAAATGGCAAGCTGAGGCCATGCTACATATTCCATACGTTCCCAACGTTTGGTGAGCATCTCACTAGTAAGGAATAATTATCATCGGCAGATGATTTCAGCCGCTCTGAGTAATAGCTACAGGAGGCACCTAGCAGGAAGACGATGTAAGGGCTTGAATGTTGACAACCTGTTGCTCAGGAAATGCTTATTGCTGGATGACAAACTGAAACCCAGCAGGATCAATTCTATTTTCTTTGAATTACAGAAGAGAAAAGCCCCCGCCTCTCACCCATTCTTCCGGCTTATTACTCGTTTTTTATTTAGCTTCCCTTCCATTACAGATGCTTCTATTTAATACTTGAGTGAAAATGCTGGCGGCTCTGTTTTTTACAGGCATTTTCTTTCTTTCTCCCGCGCTTTACTTACCCCCCTCCTCCTCCAACCCTTGCTGAGAGCACTAAAAACTTTTTTTTTCCAATTAATTCTGAGAACGCAATTGCCCAAAGTGGGAAGAACCATCGTATAATTTTAAAGTAATGCAATCTGTCTTCTTCTCCCCTGCCCCACCCTCTGGCCCTTGCTACACCATACAGGTGTAGAGGGAGGGGGCCCGATCCCAGACTTACCTCCTTCTGGGATCGGCCCCCGTGTCCAAATGGCCAGCGCAGCGTCCCGGATGGAAGGAGGGACATTGCACGAGTGGGGGCAGCCATTTTTTAAAAAAAAGTTACAGGAGCTGGAGCACACTCGCGCTACAGCGAAAGGTAAGTGGGGGGGGGAAACCCAAAAGGAAAAAACCCACTCCCCCACCCACCCCAGATTCCTCCTGGCCCCTTTTCTCTATTGATCCCGCTACTTGCAGGGATGAGGGAAGAAGCCGGGACAGGTGGCCACACACCTCCCATGGCCTCAGGATGATCCCGAGCCCATGCGAGGAATCTGGTTTTCCCAGGGATTATTTATCCCTGGGAAAATGTGTGCTCTGCCCCCGGGAGTCCCTGTCCCTGACTTTTTCCAGCTCCACCCCCAGAGGTTTAGTTTCAGTTTTTCATCCTGGCACTGTGACTCACTCAGTAGTTACCTCTTTTTTTTTCATGGTAGCAATTTGTGCTGTTTTTTAATCCTTTAATTTGTGCAATTTTTAAAAGAATAAACATCCTTTGATTTTCTCAAATACTGGCTTAGTTTGTTTGACATTTGCTCAATTTTCAGAATTGTACAGTTTTGTACAATTAGTCACGGCTTGGAATTTTAATGTTTCTGAACCTGGAAAATTCGGATCTTTTTGGTTTTTTTCTGTTTTATTTACTGCACTAGTAGTTCCCAATCTTGTGGTATTTATATGTCTCTGTCTTAATGTTAAGCTGCTTGGAAGGCCTTGATCCTGCCGAGTAGAGACCACAGGAATGGTGGTCTCCACTCGGTCCTAGTGTCCTCATGATCTCTTGACAGCACTGCTTACATTCTTGAATAATTGGTACAGTAGTACAGAGTAGCTCAACATAGTAATGAATAAGGACTGTCTTATATCAACCCAGACCATTGGTCCATCTAGTTCAGCGTTGTCTACTCACCAACTGGCAGTAGATTTCCAGGTTTTCAGACAGAAATCTAGAGATGCCCAGGATTGAACTGAGGACCATCTGCATTCAAGACAGATGCTCTGTCACTGAGCCATGCGGCCCACACAAGGAGCTGCCTTATACTAACCATTGGTCCACCTAGCTCAGTATTTTCTACACTGGCTATCAGTGAGATTCTAGGGTCTCAGACAGAGGGGTCTTCCCTAACCAGCAGAGGCTGGTGATTCCAATTTCACTGAGGCTGTGAATCCATTCCTGGTTTATGTCAGAACCAGCCAGAACTCTAAAGGTGCTATCCAAGGTGCTGAACCCTATCTGCAAGCAAGTTCAGACACGGATAGCTCCTTCAGCATTCTTGCTGGTTCTATCTGAAACCCTGATGTATTCAAAGCCCTGCTGAAATCAAAGCCACCACCCTCCACTGTCTCTAAACCTACCTGGAGATGCCAAGGACTGAAACTTGATACGAGACAGCTTCCTATGTTTCATTGCATTTATGCCTTTTGGTGCCCAAGTGTCAAATAGTCTGGGGCTTGACCCAGGAAACTCACAAATAAGGGGTGATCTCTTGACTTTTGAACCCTCTCCAGATGCAGAAGGAGATGACAATAAACCATACCAGCCCCTGTGATTGGCAGGCAGTATGAAGCATCTTGGTTGGCAGGCAGTGAGTTGGATCCAGACTTAGTCATACTTATTAGAAGTGTGCACAGTGGGTCTTCTCCTCCCTGAAATTTGGGACAGAGCTCCAATGAGGCGATTCCCCACCCTGGTTTTGGGGGCAGCTCTGTCTCCCCACACTGCCAGATTACTCATAGGAAAAGCACTGTTTTCTGAGAACTGTGCTATTATCAGCAATGGGACACATTCCACATACCATGTTCAAAGTGTTATATCCTGCTTCCTACAGATCTGGCCCAAGTATTGATCTGACCCACTGTCCAAGCTGACATACAAATAAGACTGGATCCAACCCAACTTCTGCTAATCAAATTGCTTCATGCAGCCTATCAATCACAGGCCATGACTAACCTATGTCCCATTGATTTCAATGGATCTACTCTCAGTATGAGTAGAATCATAGAATCATAGAATAGTAGAGTTGGAAGGGGCCTACAAGGCCATCGAGTCCATCCCCCCTGCTCAATGCAGGAATCTACCCTAAAGCATCCCTGGCAGAGGGCTGTCCAGCTACCTCTTGAAGGCCTCTAGTGTGGGAGCGCCCACCACCTCCCTAGGTCACTGGTTCCACTGTCGTACTGCTCTAACAGTCAGGTACGTCTGGATCCAACCCAGTAGAAATTACAGGAGCCTGGCCATCTTCCCTTGCCTTATTCAGAAGTGCTTCTGCTCAGCATGTATATTTCCTCTAGAGCGTTCAGAAAGCTAGGGCCAGCCCTCCCATGTGGTGGATTGAATCCCTTGCCTCAGACAGCAAATTGCAAAGAGCAGCAGATCCTATGTGTCTGCCCCTGGGAGTCCTGATGCTGCCAGTGTCTCTCAAATTAGGCATAGGGTGGTTAGGAAAGGAAGGAAATGCATTGTTTGAAAATACACAACACAATATACAAAACATCCCCATTTCCATTCCATCATTCTTTTGATCTCCATTGAATATTCTCTCTCTCTCTCTCTCTCTCTCTTTCTCTTACTTCCTCCCTCCCTTTTGGGTACATTCCTAAAGGCATTCTCTCCCCACACACACCTCATTTCTGCTTTTATAAAATATCCATTCATCCGACATTCCTATCAATTGATTTTCATGTTAAAGCTGCTCTGTGTTTGCCCTTGATTCAAGCCCAGCAGGAAAAGAGATGTCTGTAAACGAAATGGCTACCCCATTGCTTAAGAAACTAAAATTTACTGACGGCTCATATGCTCCGAATCCCCCAAAGAGGGGGGGATGGTGCAGGGGAATGATTGGCTCAATTAATTATAAATGTTTTAATTTAAATGGCTAATGTAGGAGAGACTCAGATGTAAAGCCCCAAATGGCCAAGTGTTTTATGAGTCCTGAAAGATCACTAACTGCTTCTTCCCAGTTCTCCTGTGATAATGGAGAGTTTCTGCTCATCCACAATGCTAGGTAATAAACATGCGCTGGGCAATTCATTTTCTCGTTCAGAGACATTTCTGTCTGAAGACAGTTGCTGCTGAGAGAACAGAGCAGCCTTCCCCAACCTACAGATGTTTTGGACAACAACTCCCATCATTTCCAGCCATCAAGGATGGGGTTTGTAGTCTAAAAACAAACAGGTGGAAGGAGGAGGGAAGGGTTAAACTTCCCCACCCATTGTGTGCTGGTCCTGTTTTGAATTGTGGTCAAGCACACTTACTCTAAAGTTAAAAACAAGCAAACAAAAGTTTAGCTACATGCTGCACAATTAACATGTCATTTTTCTTACATAACTGAAAAAGAGTCTCATCCAGGCCTTAGTGGGGATCCATTCATGATGGCAACAGAACTGAACATTAACTGAAAAACCAAATGTCACTCCCCAAATATCATTCCCAGTTTGTGGCAGATTAGAATTTCATGATTTCCAAAATAGGCAAATAGCTTAATGCCAGATTTTAGACGAAAAGTAAACCTTGAAACCAGTGATGTATGCAAATCCTATTCAGATGCAATGTACCCACCAGGTTTTGGGAAATATGCATTCCCAAGGGAGATTTGAAATCCTATTTCACCTCCCTTCATATCCTTGTGTGTGTGTGTGTGTGTGTGTGTTTCTCTTTCCATAGTCCTTGTCCATGCCTGTCCCACTTGAAGCTGTTTGCTTTGTTCGTGAGGCGCTCCGTCTTCTTGTGCAGAATGTTTTGATCTTCAAAGGGGGGGGGGGGGGAATGGTCCAGCATAAATGGAAGCTTCATAAAGCAATTGATTCACTTGATTTTTTAAAATAAGTATATATGAAATCAATTCTTGCATCAGAGGACTTGTTGACTGGATTAGGGTCGCTTTAGAAAAAGCTAATTTTCTCTTGTTGTTATTCAGAATTTGTGGTGAGAGTTTATTTCAGGAAGGAATTCCACAGTGATAAAACCTCATTTTCTGATTTCTTTTGCAGGGTTTGTGGGTGGGGGGTGGTTGTGTGGGAGTGGAGATTTTGGTGGTCCATCATTGGCCACAGCAGAGGCTGGGATGGCAGATGTTGCATAATCCTGATCTAGCAGCTGCAACATTTGCACCCCCAAAGACAATGTTCTGTCTGGTATCCCGTGAAAATATCATGGCCACTATTAAAAAAAAAAAAGTTGCTCCCACTGGTGGCTAATATTTGTGTGGTAGCCCCTGTTTTCTCCCCCAGAATGCTCCTTCAAATAGGATTTCTTTTTCAGGAGACATGGTAGCCTCAAGCCCCCTGGAGCTGCAAGAGAGCTCCAGGATGTTCTTCTGCCTGCCCGCCCCCAATTGCACACTCCTACCCTGAAAATAGCATCAATCCCCCATTTGTTTTCTCAGCCTGAGAATGGGGCCATGAACAGGGGAACTCAGGTACCTGATCCTTTTAAAGGTTTACTTCTGGAGCGTCAAGGAGTTTGAACTAGGCGTGTGTGTTGGCCACAAGATGCAATTACCCCAAGCTGGAAAACAGCCTGGTTTGCCTCATACTGATTCGGTGGATGCCTGATTTGACTAACAGCCTGGTCTGAACCTCACTTTGGAAATCCAGAGCTTCGTACCTCCCATTGACGATCATGAATTTTGCAGACATAATAGACACTTGTGATTAGGGCTGTGCACGGACCCCCCCGATCCGCTCTGGATCCCCATCTTCACCTTCCAGATTGGGTCTACTCCACCCCACATTGATCCGCCTATGCTCCACTGAGGGGCTCCAGATCCAGATCAGAGCTCTGTGTTCCCCCCACCCCGACTTGCATTGAAAATCAAATGCCTATAACCCCCCCCCCCTTCACCACTTACCTGCCTCTGTCGCGGTCTGGCGGCGGCTTCAACTGAGGCCGAGGCCTCAAACAGGAAGACTAGGCCACGGGCTTCCGGTTTGAGGCCTCGGCCTCAGTTGAAGCCGCTGCCGGACCGCAATGGAGGCAGGTAAGCCCCCTACCCCTGCCCCCTTACCTGGCTCCATCGCTGCACAGACTGCGGAGGTGGTGCCAGGTAAGGCCCCCCTACCCCCTCACCACTTACCTGCCTCCATTGCGGTCCGCCGGCGGCTTCAACTGAGGCCCAGGAACCTAACCGAAGTGGAGCACAGCCCTACTTGTGATAGGATGAAACCTGAAAAATGTCGGAAAATACAGGCAGGGAGTTTTGTGCTAGATGCCATTCAAGAAACAAATTCTTTCAGGAGCACAGTTACTAACAACTAGGGGTGTGCACGGACCCCCCACTCCGCTTCACTTTAAGATCCGCCATTTTCGGATCGGCCCGCTCCGGCCCGCCCCCACTCCGCCTGTGCCCACTCCGCTCCGCTCGGAGCTCCGGATCCGGATTGGAGCTCCGGTCCCCCCCCATAGGGGGGGTTACCGGGCCCTGCCACCATCGTCGCCCATGCGGCGACGGCAGCAGAGCCCGGTAAGGGACCAAGGGGGAGGGGCCTTACCTGCCTCCGTCCGCAGTCCGTCGCCGTCTTCAATTGAGCCCGCGGTTCCACCAGGAAGTCTGGGTCGCAAGTGCGGCCCAGACTTCCTGCTGGAACCACGGGCTCAATTGGAGACGCTGACGGACCGTGGACGGAGGCAGGTAAGGGAGAGGAGGGCGGGGGGCGTTACCGGGCCCTGCTGCCGTCGCCGCATGGGCGACAGCGACAGCGGCAGGGCCCGGTAAACCCCACTTACCTTTCCGGCGGAGCTCCGGATCGAGGCGAAGGATCCGCCTTCACCTCGATCCTCTTCGCCACGCTCCGCCGGCCCCCCAATCCTCTTCGCCTCCACCTTAAGGGCAGGCGAAGCCCCCCGCTCCGCTACTGCTTCTCCAGTCCGATTAGAAGCGGAGCACATCCCTACTATCAACACTTATGGCATTAGACAATCGGTAACATGCAATTCCACTAAAGTGGCTAATTTAATTGTTGTTGTTGTTTGGTTAAGGGATGTCACATGCAATGTGTACAGGCAAAACTGCAATAAATCTAAGGACAGGATTCCGTAACCACAAATCTGTGATTCTCACCCAAAAACAAACAAACTGGAGCAATCTGCTGCAAGACATTTCAGCTCAGCTGCCCACAGTCTCTCTGATTTACAGCTGCTTCCAACAGAACAAACAAACGACACTGACTTGCATGACAAAGGGGAAAACTTCTGGATCTACAATCTACAGACTCAGAACTCTTTGTCCAAATGGCTTTAATTTGGAGGACAATTCATAAGCATTATACCAGCCGGACCTTCGTTTTTCCTCCTAAGGCATTTTCATCTCCAGGCATCGCGAGAGCTGCCACTCCTGCTATCCATTTAACAGCACAGCTACTGACACGGGCAGAAGCCGAAAAGTTTAGCTCAGAAAAAAAGAAAAAAAGAAAAAAGTTAAGTACTCCGTGGTTCGTCTTTCTATCTTTCTCACACATGCAATCCGCCAATTGCTGTGTGTGATTTGTGTACGTGAAAATTAGAGGCATTGTTGCCCCTTCTGAAGGGATTAGTCTTGCCAAGTTTCAGATGAATAGGTTCAATTGGGGGAGGGGGGGTTCAATAGGATAAGGGTGGATGATGGATGTGGAGCATACAGTGGCAGAGGCAGGCTTGACCACAAGGATTTCCAAGCAAGCAACCCTCCTAGGCCCCATAGAGTCCACCCAACCTCTTTTAAAGTCCTTGCTCCTCAGAGAGAGAACTAAGAAAATGCAATGAACATGGTTCTGTGCTACAAGATAGATTACTTCAACCACCCTCCCCCAAAGCACTGGAATTGGGAAGGCCAGGTAAAATCATTAGACATTAGAGCGGTCAAAAAATATACCCCTTCTTCTCCCTACTTGGCATTTCCTTATATTAGGAGCTTGGGGGGAAATGTATCCATTTTCGCAGGCACACGGTCTTGGTCTCTGTTTTTCTCCTTATCCAAACCACAAACAAAACTGATTTGGATTCAGTCTGCTTTGGATTCGTTTCGGACATCTCCTGCCTGTGCCTTGCTTGTAGATTCCTGGTCAACAGCTGGTTGGTTACTGTGTGAACAGAATGTTGGACTAGATGGACCCTTGGTCTGATCCAGCCTCAGGGCTCTTCTGATGTTCTTAAATCTTTCCAAATCAGCCTGATTCAGTTTGGGATTTTGCCTAATGCAAAGCACACCCCTAAGAAGAACTGTTCACCCTTAGAGGACCCCCCACCATATTTCTGTGCGAGATACTCATCCAGACATGCATGCTAACCAGCTGGCAATCTACACGTCATTGTGAGGGCGCTTGCATGCGCCCCCAGTGCGCCCCCACAATGACTGTGTAGACGGAGAAAGAAGAGATGGAGGAAGAGGCGGAGGAGGAGGAGGCTGGGGAACCGGCCGCGTCCTTGCCGCCGCCGCCACCTCCCTGCCAGCCTCCTGCTGCTGGGGTAAGAGCCACCCGGGTCGGAGAGCTCGGCTTCTGCTTCCGCCGAGCTCTCCGACCTGGGTGGCTCTTATCCCGGCAGCAGGAGGCCGGCGGGGAGGCGGCAGCAAGGATGCGGCCAGTTCCTCAGCCGCCTCCTCCTCCGCCTCTTCCTCCGTCTCTTCTTTCTCCGTCTACACAGTCGTTGTGGGGGCGCACTGGGGGCACATGCAAGTGCCCTCACAACGACATGTAAATTCCCTCTAGCAAACTCACAATGGTGACATGCACACAGGGCCATTAAGTATGCCCTTCTCCTGGCACAGTGGCTAGCAATTTCAGTTACAAGAGGGAATGAAAACCAACCATGTAAAACAGGTGGTGATTTTTCAAAGGCTGTTCTCCATCCCAAGTTTTTCTGTTGCAATCTTTGAGGCTTATATAACTTCTACTCATATGGGTTCTATGGGGCTTAATTAGAATAAGGAAAGGAAAGGAACCTCTCGTGCAAGCACTGAGTCATTACTGATTCTTGAAGGGACGCCAGCTTTCGCTGATGTTTTCTTGGCAGGCTTTATAGCGGGGTGGTTTGCTGTTGCCTTTCCCGACCGTGATTACCTTTCCCCCAGCTAACTGGGTACTCATTTTACCAACCTCGGAAGGATGGAAGGCTGAGCTGACCCGAGCCGGCTGCCTGAAACCAGCTTCCGCTGGGATCGAACTCAGGCTGTGGGGAAAATTTCAGCTGCAGAAATTACTGCTTTACCGCTCTGCGCCACAGAAAGCCTGAACAACGTATGTCTTTAGTAAGCATAAAATTATAGAAGTAAGCCACAATTAGTCCTTCAATGTCCAAACACAAAAGTATGGATCACTTGCATGGAGCCCAGTCCCAGGTGTCTTTTGTATCTCCAGATGCTGAGTATTTCTGGAAGTCTCTTTTGTAGGATTCCTTAACGTTAATTCACAGGGCAATCGCCACTTTGTAACTCATCATTGTTGTTCAGTGTATTAGCCCTGCAATAATACAGTAATTATGACAAATATCTAGGATGCAAAAATGATTCCCCAGCGGTTGAAATTCTACTGTACACAATAACAGTTTAATTTACAAGACTAGCAAAAAAGCCCGTCATACGACAGGTGTAGAGGAGCAGTCTGGTGAGGCGGTTAGTGGGTTTTGGCCCCTCTGCTAGGCCGGAAGCTCCTGGCAGTTATCTTTCTCGGAACTTGGAACTTCCCTAGAAGGCCGCAGTTCCGAGAAACATTGTTAGATGGCGCCAGAGGGCAAAACCTAGAAGTGGCTTGGAGGCGCCCTCTGGCCTTCTATCTTGGAACTCAGTTATTTTTCTTGGAACTTCCATAGAAGGCCCTGTGAGCTCAGAATGTTTAAACATACAAATAGGAGAGAAGGCAGAGGCAGTGGATTGGCAACCAGTAGGCCAATCCACTGCCTCTGCCTTCTCTCCTATTTGCATAAGTGGCTTGGAGGAAGCCTCTGGGCTTTTATATATATAGATGATAAGAGCCCATAGTTACACTGCAGTTCTTCTAACATTCAGCTTTCAGCAGAACAAACTGACTTTCGCTTTAAGTTGTTTCTTCTCTTTGCCCTCCGTCGGAATGAGGACTCCGCCCAAGGGACTAAACTGTCTGCTCCATAGGGGTTACAAACACACACATGCACACACACACACACATTTCAGTCTGACTGTCTAGAAATTTCATTGCTTCAGATTTCTTCTCCACTGGCTCAGACTTGCCCACACAGACATACCCTTGTAAGAGGCTTAGCTGTTCAGAAGAACCATCCAACAGTTCCCAAACATCCTTTATGCTTTAGTTGAGTGTTTCTGTGACTGAAAACTATCCTGCAGCATTGCCAATTTGCTTCTTCTAGCAGTAAGTGGAGCTTAGCATTGCAACCAGATTCATCTGCCCAGTACCTGGGAGGAAGCCCATAATCCATGGAAATTCAGGACTGGGGATAGAGGAGAAATTTGTTCAGTTTGCATTTTAATGTGAACTTGCTTCATTTTGCAGTATTGAACTATGAGAATCAAAGGTCAATTATCCTTTAACATTCACACTTCTCTGGATTTTGCAATGCCCTTTGCTGATTAAAAAAAACATGTTTAGATTAGGGGAAATCATGTTCAAAAATGCAATATGTTAAGATATTTGCTTGCAAAAAAAGTTGTATATTAGACAAAACTACATGTATTAAGAGAAATGTGCACAAAAATACTTATGAATTTTCATGCCCAAAAAATCTCAAAATTTGGGATGAACTGAATTTAAAGTTGGAAAAAAATGAGAAACTGATAGAAACTGAAATTGACAGATTTGCCCATCCTTAATAAGGACTGGATCCAACTCTACCTATTCTGATCCAGCCCATATGTTAGGTGGGAAAGGAAGGTGACTCTTACCTCCTCACCAGTCTTAAAGGAATTGCACTGGCTGCCTATATGCTTTCGGTCGGAATTTAAGGTGTTGGTAATGACATCTAAAGCCCTAAATGGATTGGGACCTTGATACTTGAGATAGCGCCTCTCCCTACCCAAGACTTGAGACCTGTTGGAGGAGCCCTCCTTCACATCCCATCAATGCAAGACATACACTATGGTGGGATATGGGAAAGGGCTTTGTGGGACGGACGCAAGAAATAAGAGACGACTCAAGCGCTGGAATTAAACTGGGCCACTTTTATTTGAGATCTGCAAAGGGTTCCACCGGGCATCCAGCCAGGCCTGCTTCAGGCCTTACTAAGCGAAGGGGCGAGCTTCCAGGCCCAGCGGGTGGCGCTCAGTTTCGCCGCCCTGCTGTCCATCCCCTACAAGGGGTAGGGAGGCCTTCCCTTGTCACCCCCAACCCATGCCCCCGGCTCAAGGTGGGTGAGAGAGGTCGGCCTCATAGGTGGTCCTTATCCCCCAGCCTGGCCACAAGGCTCAACACTGGGAGCCCTCGGGAGTCACCTATCACTGTAACAGTGCCTTGGAAGCTCACCATTATATTCCCTCTGGATGCCCTTCCCTACCTGCCACAGGAGGCGGCAAGCCACTTGATTAGTCGCTCCCCCCCCCATCTACCTAGAACGCCTTGGAGTCCCCCTTGCAGATTGTATAGAAATAAGTCATTTCCAATGTCAGACAGGTGCACACCGTCCTGTCGGTATAGCTCCCTCCGGTTCAGTGTAATTGAGGGGTGCATTATGCTGATGTCCCCGTGTTTGCTTAGCTCGCAGAAAATTTCGCCGTTCACGCGCCGCCGAGCCCTCTCTATTGGCTTGATATCGCCTGAACGCCATGCGAACCTGGGTAGTATGCAGGACCAAATTATTATTACTCCGGGCCAACGCCGCCGAATGATGTTGAAATCCGCAATAGCTTGCAATATTAGTGCCTTGCCCTTGAGTAACCCCAGGTCATTTCCACCGAGGTGGATGATGAGGACCTGGGGCAGCGCGGCCGCAGATGTGTCCTGAAATAAAGTGGGGATGCGTTCCCACCGCATTCCGCGTCTACCCAGGCACTGAATGTTGGCAAACTGGCTGAAGCCCAGCTGGGTTCCATATGAAGAGGTAGCTGCTCTCCTGCCAGCCCAGAAGACCATGCTGTGGCCGCATATGACAACGCGAACAGGTGCCCGTCTTCCCCCACGATCTAAAATAGACAAGATAATTAGGCATTTGAAATATTATCGTTAAGGCATTTTTCTGACGTACGACCGGAACGCTACCGATTTCCATCAGCCTATGTTTTGAATCATTTGCGGGGGTAGCTGTAAACTAGCCGCTGTGGATGCTGCTCCAATTCTGAACGAGTGGGTGCCGTAGGAAGCCTCCTGCAAGCCTAGCGCTTGTAATGTTATTTTGGTGATGGTCCAGAATTGGTATTTAGTTAGCGGTGATAAGTTGCTATGGCAGAAAAGGTAGCCATCCCCCTTGGCCCTCAAATTAATGTAAGTCTGTAAGGCCGTTACCGGGCAAATGTCAGCAACTGTGGCACGGTTAAGGGATATTTCTACACCTTTACCCTCCTGGTCCGTCTTAGACCTCCTCAGCCGTATTATGACCCCTTGGTCGAAGAGTGATAGGTCCGTGAATTGCAAAGCCTTGTGAGAAAGAACCTCAGCCTGCCCACACTATGGAGCAGCATCATACACCCGAACAAGACAACAGAAATAGCACCGCACAGCCGGATGTAACAACACAGCTAGGACAAGCACTGCCAGATGGGATTCAACCGAATGCCATCGTTCCTGCACTGCCTAACCCAAGTATGCAACCTGCAATGTCTATGCCACACGCCATGAACCCCTGGGGTTGGTTTCCGTGGTTAGCCGGCATGCCCTGGCTGCAAATGCAAACTCCCGCCCTACCTCATTGTCTATGCTGGCTAAATCCAATGGGGCTTCTAGGCCAAAACATCTGGAGGGCCACTAGTTGCCCACACCTGATCTAATGCCTTTATAATCGTTCCAGGTTAATAGGAGCCAATGGCTCCCTTGGGAGGCAGAATCATGTAAGAGCCTAAGAATACTTACCCATCCTCGGAACTCTCTGACATGTAGCCCCAGTGGATCAACACATGACACAGCAGCTAGCAATGTGTGAATCAGCAAAACCTGAGCTCCCAGAAGTTAACGGAATTCCATCTCAAAGCTCGTTCTGACTTGAGTCCACATCAGATTGTGAGCTTTGTTTTATCTTTATTTTCACATGAAAATCTGTGCATATTTTTGTGTGTATTTTCCCAAATGTATGCATCAATTGTGCACATCTTTGAAATGTGTGCATTCTTCTTAAAGTGTGTCTGTGCACATTTTTCAAAATTATGCATTTCTTCAGGCACACTTTTCAACTGTATGCATACTGTAGAATACTTTTTTTTTATTGCCCATGGAGTCACATTGCAAGCTCAAAAATGTACAGACTTTGATAGCAGATTGCACCCAAGTTCATGTTCAGCCTGGAAGATCTGAAATGGATAAATCCCCATCAAAAACAAACTGAAACAATTTCCCCACATCTCCCTAGCATCAGCACAGAGATATCTGGGTTCCTTGTAATGCTGCTTGGGACAAAGAGGTCTGTAGGTCTCCATCACAATCCCTCCTTTTGATTTAAAAGAAAAGAAAAGAAATCCAGGCTCTTCGGGTGGAATGAGAGAGTGAAGCTAAAGGAGAAGCTAGCCAGAAGAGCCAAGATGGAAACTGGCAGGAAAGAAGTGCAGTCAGGGCAGAACATGGGGGGTTATGGGTGAAACCGGGTAAATCTGAAATCCACGGGCTTTCAGACCCAATGTCAGTTACCTGGCAGAACACAATTGTGTTGATTTAAGTGGCCAAAGACACTTGAGGCCGGTAGCTCCACTATAAAGGTTCTGTCCGAGGATCTTCAACATCTAAGGTCCTCCTCCAGGTGCCTACTCCGAGAGAGGCTCAGAGTGTGGCAACGAGGGACAGGGCCTTTTCGGTGGTGGCCCCCAGACTATGGAACGATCTCCCTGACGAGGCTCGCCTGGTGCCAACGCTGCTATCTTTCCAGCGCCAGATTAAGACTTCCCTATTTGCCCAGGCATATGGCAGCACATCTTAATCACCCACATGTTTATTTTTAATGGGGGTCTAATGCTTTATGTATGTATGTTCTACGTTTTAGTATTTAGAATTTTGTATACTCATTTTAGAATTTCTGTAAACTGCCCAGAGAGCTCTTGCTATGGGGGCGGTATATAAGTGTAATAAATAAATAAATAAATATCCCCCAAATAGGTTCAGAACCTTGGACAGCTCATTTACAGTTCTGACTGTTTATGACTGAAGCCCAGAATGGATTCACAGCTCCACTGAAATCGGAGCTACCAGCTTCCACTGGTCCAAGACTACCTGCTTGGCAGATAACTCTATCAAGATGCAATGATGCGCAGGATATCGTGTCCAGAAAGTCTGTGGTTCTAGCCACCCCCTTAGTTGATAGTCCTGACAATCCAGATTTTAATGTGCCATAAATAGGCGTGAGCAAGATGTACCACATCAGCATGCAGGGTTTTTTTGCAAATATTTCAATAAGCTGAATGGATCTGACCGTTTGGGGATTGCTCTCCATTTGCCCCCCTGCTGCTCTTGCAACGCATGCATTTGCCTCCAAGGATAAAACAAAACCCTTCATTGGCAATTGTTCTGAAGTAGCTGAAGTCTCTCTTCCCCCTCTGGTTTATCTGGCTTGGCAAAAACGGTTCCCTGTCGAATCAGCCAGGAGCAAACGGTGGCCAAGGCAGAAGGGTATTGACAAAGCTGACTCCAGTAATGGCCCTTTGACGCGGCAGCCAGCCTTTTTGCCTTGCATCACTTCCTCCTGCAGAGGGGTCTTGCCAGCAACGGCAAACAAAAGTATCCGATCTGGAGGGTAAGGGGAGGAGTGCCGTGCAGAATGGTCTCCGCACGAGCGCCAAGCTCTCTCGCCTAATTGCAGACTGGAAGGTAGTGCGTTCATGTGCCAGCCATCTGGAAGGGTTATTAGCAATTTGCTTCACTTCTGTAGCACATTAAAGGGAGGGAAAAGTCGAGGGCTGAACTTGGTCAGGCTGCCTGCCTGGACTACTAATTGGAGCGACCGCCGAGGACTTCTTTTGAGCTCTGGAGGACGACAGGCAGGGCTTTCTGTCCTGGTGGAACAGCCGCAGAACACAGCCCACGGAGATCCTACTCATTTGCTTTGAGAAATGGAGGGAGCGACAGTGTTCCAGGTTCACAAGCAGCCAAATGGACTGACATAGAAGCTGGGCCTCATGTAGAATGGCACATTGTGTGAACAAGCCATAGGTCAACCTCAGACTGGAACTAGACATCTTGAGAGATACCAGGCATACATAATCATGCTCTTCCTCTCCATTTTATCCTCACAATAACAACCCTGTGAGGTAGGTTGGGCTGAGAGTCTGTGACTGGCCCAAAGTCACCCAGTGAGCTTTCATGGCCGAGTGGGGACTAGAACCTGGATCTCACAACTCCCACTTTAGCTACTACACCACACTGGCATTACTTCTCCGCTTCACCATTGCAACCTGCTTGTTCACCTGCCTCTTTCTCTAGCCCAGACAATGATGGTGGTGGTAAGAAGGAGGAACAATTGGTGCCACTGTCCAAAACCTAGAGCCAGCCCTTGCTGAACACATCTGTTCACCTCTTATATAACATTGCCGTTTCCCTCAGACAATATCCTCAGACTCAGCTCGCCATTTGAGAGGCCAGGCCTCTCACCCTCTCTGACAGCTGGAATACTGCCATTGTAGTCTCCTAGGCACAAAGAAACTTGGGTATGTAGTTCTCCCAGGATGGCTTAGTAAGGATGTCAATCATCCTAGAAACCGCATACCCCAAGATTCTTTGTGGCAAGGATGCTAGAGTAGCCTTGCCAGTGAAACTGAGTGGTCCCCAAATTTGGGGGATCAATGGACACAGCTGGAATCTTGAGAGAGTATTGAAGGTGTTTTCACAAAATAGCTGCCATGGTGGGCATTAAGGATGGATGGATTCCCCTCCATCCATGCTCGCCAAGCACTCACCAAATGACCACCACTGCCTGTCCCTGCTTGCTGCATGAGCTGCCGGATGGCCCAGTGAGCACCACAGGGCCAGCCACCCCCTTGTTAGCCACCAAAGATGGTGGCTCGGGTTTTCCGGCAATGTAATGTTGTGTAAATGGTGGCCGTAAAAGGGGCCATTTACGTAACATTGCATTTACAGAAAACCCGAGCGCAAAGTGGCCGTTTGTTGAGGGGTTAGGTGGTGCTCACAGACTGTCCATGGGTCTAGTAAACATGTGGGAGCTCAGCGAACTGGGCCCGGGAAGCTGAGCTGGGGGAGTCCACCAGACTGCACCCCCCTCTCGGACTCCCGCAATGCAACATCCCTCTTGGGCATGGCCAGTCTCAAAGCACCCATTTCCCAGTAGGCAAACTGGTGACAGGAAAAGAAAGGTAACTTCTCCAAGAACATAACCACAAGGCAGAGGTAGGAACTGAGCTCCAAATCACTCTTTTGAACCCCTGGTTTCTGCTCCAACATCCATTTCACAGAAGGATCTCACTGATGATGCTCTGAGAAACATGAATTGTAGGGATGTTGGGGGAATTGACTTGTGAGGTACAGACTGATGAGTTTCCCTTGTTTCAGCCCCCTGGACTTTGGACTGTTTTCTGCAAAATGGGCTGATGGATTTTCATTTTTTTTCTAGATTTGTGCAAATGGAAAGAAATGGATTTCCCAACAGCAGACACCCCTAATACATGGCAAAACACATACAGAGAGAGAGGGGGGGGGACAAGCCAACACCCCTTTCCTCTCCACTACCTTCACTAGCCGCTCAGGATGCTCCCTGAGATTGCACCCCCCAGTTCATGGTTCCCTTTTTTCAGGCAGGCTGGGCACACTTCAAGAAAGCTAGAAAGACTGATCTCTTCCACCAGTGGAATTTTAAGATGTTTTAGGAAGCTTTTAGGACGTTTTAACAAAGTATATTATGTTTTAATTCAGTTTTATGTATTTTATATTTACTGTTGATCAAAATGAAGAGGAAGGTAAGAAATAAAATTATTATTATTATTATTATTATTATTATTATTATTATTATTATTATTATTATTATTATTATTATAAAGGTCTGATCTGCAGCTGTACACCCCTTTTTATTTCCTAAGGATGCCTCCTTCTGGGTCCTACCTGGGGCCCAGACACATTCTAGAAAATGAAGTGGACACTGTAGGCTACCTATTTGCTTTATAACATGCCATCCTAATATATATATATATATATATATGTAAAATAGAAATCAAGAGAAGCAGGGAGCCTGGCAGGCACCAAGAGAGGTTCCTACAGGCACATTTCTGCCAACAGGAGCCATGTTGGAGAACCTAGTACTAAAGGTTACTCTTGAAGAGGGGAGACAGAGGTAGCAACATGTTGTCTCCAGGGTCATCCATGCATCTCCCATCATGGCCAGCTCTGCCCCAGCTGGTGAGTTCAGCCCTACTACTATGAAAAAAAGGAGGAAAACAAGGGAGAGGGCCTTCACGGTGGTTGCCCCCCAATTATGAAACAGTCTCCCTGGTGAGGCCCACCTAGTGCCAATATGGTCATCTTTTTGGTGCCAGGTTAAGACCTTCCTCTACTCTGAGGTATTTGGCAGCATACAATCTGGTCTTTAAATTGGGTTTGGGGATGTGTTATTGTTGATTGTTCAAAGTGTGTGTGTGTGTGTGTGTGTGTGTGTGTGTGTGTGTAGAGATAGATAGATGTGTTTGTGTGGGGGGGTGCATGTGGGTGTTGTCTGTTTATATGTTTGTGTGTAAATGGCTTTTATATCTACAATATTATATTTTAAAGGTTTTAATATTTGTAAACCACCCAGAGCGCTTTGGCTATTGGAGGTGGGTGGGAAGGGCATAGAAATGTAATAAATTAAACTAAATGAAAAAGTCACTCTCTCCCCACCATGCACTTTTTTAATAAACTCCTATCCTGTCCCGCCCCACCCTTTAATAAGCCTAATTGCCTTCATCTCCAGTTTTGTAAATTCATCTTTCCCCATCCTCATGTGACCTCTTTTAAACATTGTGGGAACTCCAAAACAACCTCTTTTGTGTTTGGTTGCCTTAGTAACAGACTACCATGAAGAACAGAAGTGGAGCAACATCTTAGCCATGAAGACTTGTCTTACTGCAGGGAGGCCTTAGCAGGAATAGCTGAGAATCATTTCCCAGCGTACTTTAGACCCTGGGATCATCCCCGTGAATAGGAACCTGTTGAGAATAACATAGCCCACCTGCTCAGAAGTAACTCGGATGGATTTCTGATTCACCCGCCACCTGCTCAGTGTGGAAGAGCACTTCCGTGGCTTATAATTACAAAGAGGTGCTTACAAGCTTGGTTTCTAGGCAACTGGTGCCATCTTTCAATTCCGTTTCAAACATTTCCCCCTCCTCCCTTGTTTGTTAGAAATGTTGGAACAATATTTTGCCAATTCTAACGGGAGAGAATGTTTGCTTAGTGTTCCTTTTAATCAGTGGTATTCCTGCAAATCTCTCTGCACACCCCTGACATTGTACAAGGATTTCAAGTTTAAGACAAACAAAGGGTGTTGTTATGACTGCACCAAAGAAGTAAGGCTATGCCTGGCTGTACCATTCCAGATTGCTGGTAGAGACTAATATGATTCCTTCACATTGAAAACCAGGCACCAAGAAGAAGCCTTCCATTCACGCCTTCTTCATGACAAAAAAAGTGCTAAAACAAAGAAGCCCCCACCTCCACGAGCTGAAGCGGTAGACTCCACTCCTCCTCCTTGAGAACTGGAGCCTACATGCAGAAGCTATGCAGAAAACACAGCTACTGCAAAAGTAAGTTCTGTCTCACTAACCTTTAGAGTTCTTCGATAGTGTCAATAAACATGTAGACAGGGAGGATCCAGTAGACCTTGTTTACTTGGACTTCCAAAAGTCCTTCACCAAAGACTCCTGAACAAACTTTGCAGTCGTCGAAAAAGAAGGGAGGTCCTCTTATGGATCAGTAACTGCTTGAAGAACAGAAAGCAGAGAGTAGGAATAAAATGGTTAATTCTCCCAATGAAGGGAAGTAAATAGTGGGGTCCCACAGGGATCGGTATTGGGACCAATTCTTTTCAACTTGTTCAGAAAGGATATAGAACTAGGAGTGAGCAGTGAAGTGGCAAAGTTTGCCAATCACACCAAATTATTTAAGGTTGTTAAAACAAAAAGGAATTGTGAGGTGTTCCAGAAGGACCCCTCCAAACTGAGCGAATGAGCATCCAAATGTGATTCAATGTAAGCAAGTGTAAAGTGATGCACACTGGGGCAAAAAACCCACAAAAAAACCAGCTTCAAGTATAACCTGATTAGATCTGAGGTAGCAGTAACTGATCAAGAAAGAGATCTTTGGATTGTGGTGGACAGCTTGATGAAAATGTCGACCCAGTGTGCAGCTGCTGTAAAAAATAATAAGGCAAACTCTGTGTTAGGCATAATTAGAAAAGGAACGCTTCTAATTATACAAATCTATGGTGTGAACATACTTAGAATACTGGACATTACACCAAAATAATATTATAGAGCTGGAAAAGGTGCAGAAAAGAGCAAATAAAATGATTGAGGGACTAGAGCATCTCCCCTATGAAGGAGGGTTAAAACAGTTGGGATTGTTTAGCTTAGAAAAAGGTAGGGTAAGGAGAGACATGATAGAGGTGCATGGAATTATGCACGGTGTGGAGAATGTGGATAGGGAGACATTTTTCTCCCTCTCTCAAAATACTAGAACCCAGAGTCATCCTATGAAGCTGTTTGGTGGGAGATTCCAGACAGATAAAAGGAAGGACTTCTTCACACGGCGCATAGTGAAGAAGGCCATGAATTTAGATAGCTTTAAAAGGGGGTTGGATAAATTCCTGGTGGAGAAGGCTATCAATTGCTACTACTCCTGATGGCTATGTGCAACCCTCAGTATCATAAGGGCATAAGAAAGGCCATGCTAGATCAGACCAAGGGTCCATCTAGTCCAGCACTCTGTTCACACAGTGACCAAACAGCTGTTGACCAGGGACCAACAAAGCAGGACACGGTGCAACAGCACCCTCTCACCCATGTTCCCCAGCAACTGGTGCACACAGGCTTACTGCCTCGGATACTGGAGGCAGCACATAACCATTAGGGCTAGTAGCCATTGATAGCCTTCTCCTCCAGGAATTTATTCAGCCCCCTCTTAAAGCCATCCAAATTGATCTTTGGATTGGTAACTTTTTACTTATGGTCAGGACAACAATCAACAGAGATTATAAAGGGTAAAAGGCAGAGGACATAGAGGTAGGGAGAAAGGTTAGCCATCAAGATGTTGACCTCTTTGTAAGATAAAATGTAATCTAATTAACTTTTACTAGGCTGCTCAGATTCCAGAATAATTTGTAGATATCCGTGTAGGTGACCTAGCTAGCTACTCCATGCTAGATGGCCTATATCACTTCCCCAGCAATTAGTCTCCAAGGCATTTTTGGTCACTTCCTCCCCCCAGCCCCCCCCCCCCCGACCGTCTCTGGCTGTCCTTTCATTCCAAGCACTTAGACTTAAGGCTATCATTAGTGGTCACAGTGGCAACAATTAGGCAATCAATCAATAGGCTAATTAGTCTATTGGAAGTCATTAGGGACTCCAGGTCCGCACATCGGCTCCAGCTAATGACTTTAAAATTCAGCCGAAGAGAACTGAACTGCTCCATGAATGAAGCAAAAGGGGAATTAGATTTTGAACTGGCCTCCGAATAACATGACATCCCTTCTAATTGCCAAGGTTGCTTTGTTTTGTTTTTCCTGGTTCCCTGGAACTCATTTAGATAGAAGGCTACAGCCTTTGAAATGGATGTACAATCATAAGAATCATTGCCTTTGGACACAGATGTCATAAAGATGTAAAATGGCTTAGCTTCTATATCTCACCAACCCAGTTCCTATGCAATGCTGTAAGGCAAAAGGAGAAAGTATTGCATCGAAAAGGCCAGTCTGCAAATAGCAAGCATAGGACTCTACCAGGGATGCGGTTCCTCCTACGGCCTTTAAAGGTGCAGCAGTGCAAAGCCCTACTAAAGAAACCAGCATTCAACACTTCCATTGTAGACAACCACTGTCCCATCTCTAGCCTTCCCTTTCTGGGGCAGGATCTACACTACTGCTTTATAACAGTTTATAACAGTATTGACAACTGTTGGGGGCCAGGTCACACTCCATATACCGTTTTCAAACCACTTTCAAAGTGTTATCTCCTGCTTGGTGTAGATCTGGCCTAGGTTATGTTTTGGAGAGGGAGGTGGTCTCTCAGCCAGTTACTTAGGTTCATTCCAATTGAGGTTCCAGCCTAGGTTCAGACAGGAACAGCCTTGGTTGCCCTGGCGGTTGACTTGCAAGGGGCACTGAATGGTTGGGTGCAACTTTATTGGTATTACTGGACCTCTTAGTGTCTGACTGTCCCAACTATCTGATCATAGAATCATAGAATAGTAGAGTTGGAAGGGGCCTATAAGGCCATTGAGCCCAACCCCCCGATTTGGGCTTAGGAAGTGCAGTATTGTGAGGGCTCCAATTTTTCTTTGATGGCTGGTACTGGAACATAGCACTAGGTAAGGCTAGTTCCACTTCAAGGCCTTTGGTTTAAGGCAGGGGTATTGAACCTCTTTCAGCAAGAAGGCAGAATTCCATTTGTGGAGGACCACATTTCTGTGGTGGGATTTGCCAAAGACAAAAGAGAGTGGGGCGAAAATACCAGCATATTTAAATTTAAAACTTTTACTGCCCGGACCTTAAGATCATCTACAGGGGCCCTTCTCCGTGAGCCCCTGCCAAAGGAAGTGAAGCAGGTGGCTACTAGGAGGAGGGCTTTCTCCGCTGTGGCACCCCGGTTGTGGAATGAGATCCCCAGAGAGGTCCACCTGGAGCCTACACTGTACTCCTTTCGTCGCCAGCTGAAGACCTTTTTATTCTCTCAGTATTTTAACACTTAATTTTAACTTAAATTTAAATTTTACAGTTCTAACTCTGTATTTTAATCTTATATCAATTTTGCTGTGTGGTTTTATCCTGGTTGTGCTTTTTATACTGTATTTTGTAATTGTGCTTTTAACATGTTGGTTGCTTTATTATGGTTTTAATTTTTGTGAACCGCCCAGAGAGCTTTGGCTATTGGGTGGTATAAAAATGTAATAAAATAAATAAATAAATAAATTTTGCCTATAACTAAGCCTTAGGAAAGGCACCTTGACCTTTCAGGATGGAGAGAAAACTGCACAAACACTGGAAAACCAAATGATTGGTAGTCACAGGAAATGGGTAGTGCTAGAGGAAGGTGTGTGGCTACCTGGGAACTCTGTGTGTCAGTGGCATGGAGCTCTACATTTCTTTTCCTCTTAAGAATCCCAGGGAGCCAGTGGAACTCTTGAACAAGTTTTTGGAGGCAGTTTTGTTATAAATGAGTACAAACTAGGGATGTGCTCCGCTCCGATTAGGAGCGTAGAAGCAGTAGCGGATTGGCCTGCTCCGCCTTACCCAGAGGCGGAGTAGGAGCGGACCGCGGACCCCCTAGAAGCAAGGCGAAGAGAAGCGACCATTTTTCGGAGCTCCGGTTTCAGGCGGAGCGCTCCGGTCGCCATCTTGAAAACATTTCGCCATAGGATTGCATTGCGGCAAATAATCGCGCATAACTACGTTGTTTTTGAAGCTATCGTTCTGGAAATTCTTGTGCACAGAGAGTCGTGGATGGGGGTCATTTTGAGACCACTCTCACCTCTCTGCGTGCTGTGGTTCACGTGCAATATTTTTTTAAAAATCGGGTCAACCGCGCGGCTCAAACTGCGTTTCGGCTTTTCGCCCATAGGATTGCATTGAGGGAAAGAATCGGGGATAACTGGGGGGGGGGTTAAGCTATCGTTCTGAAAATTCTTGTGCACAGAGAGTCGTGGATGGGGGTCATTTTGAGACCACTCTCAACTTTCTGCGTGCTGTGGTTCACGTGCAATATTTTTTTAAAAATCGGGTCAACCGCGCGGCTCAAACTGCGTTTCGGCTTTTCGCCCATAGGATTGCATTGAGGGAAAGAATCGGGGATAACTGGGGGGGGTTTAAGCTATCGTTCTGAAAATTCTTGTGCACAGAGAGTCGTGGATGGGGGTCATTTTGAGACCACTCTCAACTTTCTGCGTGCTGTGGTTCACGTGCAATATTTTTTAAAAAATCGGGGTTTGGGTTTTTTTTATTTATTTTTTTATTTTTTTGGAAGCGATGACAGGCACATTCAACTCCCAATCCTGATGAGAATTGATCTCCTCAGAAAGCATCCTCCTCCAATCCCAGCGTTGGAGGGGGGACTAAGGCAGACCCACCCTGAGAACTTTCTGTTTTGTGTCTCTTTGTGGGTTGGCGTTCGTGGAGGGAACACTTAGTTAGTTAGTGCTCCTGCTTTGGACTTTGGAGATAGATTAGGATAGGTTTAGTTTGGCGCGTGTGTGTGTTTGTTTGCTTCTTTCTGACTTGTAGCTTAGTTTGCCCTGTGTTTTCCCCTTACTTTGATTTAATATAAACTTTATTTTTGAATTTTGGAGTGTGTGGTTGGGTTGGTTGCCCCCCCCTTCCCTGTATTAAAGCCTGACTGTTCTGCTTTTGTGAAAGCTTTCTTTTGAAAGCATACACACACTTTTTGTCCCATTTCCCTACATTTATATTCTTAAACATATTTTATTATATTCTTTCACATAGTCCATTAGTATATATTCTCATACATATTATATTAGTATTCATATTTTGTTCTTCTTATAGTAGTGGTTGGTTCTTTTCCCCCCTCCCCTCTCTTAAATCCTGATTGTGTTTCCTTCTATCTTCTATATACCAAATATACCAAAAAAATTGGATTCTCTTTTTCTTCTCTGTGTAACTTGGACAGAGTGGGCTGCTTTTGTCAAGTTCAACAGGCAGCCACAGATTGAGCATTTTGGGGAAAGCATACGCACACCATTTCCCTATTCTTAAACATATTATATTATATTCTTTGACATAGTCTTAGTAGTCTATTAGTATACATTCTCATACATATTAGTAGTAGTATTCATATTTTGTTCTTGTTATAGTAGTGGTTGTCCCATTTCTTGTCCCATTTCCCTACATTTATTAGTAATATTCTTAAACATATTATTATATTCTTGTAGATATTCTTAGTAGTATATATATATATATATATATATATATATATTAGTATATTCTCATACATATTAGTAGTAGTATATTTTATTGTTCTTGTCCCATTTCCCTACATTTAAACATATTATATTCTTCTTATACATATTCTTAGTAGTACCTTATACATAGTATTAGTAGTATTAATATTTTGTTAGTCATCATGAAAAGAGGAAGCAGGCGTGCTGAAAGCAGCAAGGCTCAGTCTGCCAGCAGTAAGCAGGCTTCCTCTCCTCCTGTGAAACTCAAACGGGCAACTCCTTGGCTGACTGCTCCAAAACAGAAGCAGGACAAGCAGCAGGCAGAGCCACTCTCTTCTGCAACTTGTGCCCGGCGTTCTCTTTTTGAGGGTGGGAATGGGAAAAGTGCCCGTTTGCAAGAGGCACGTGGCAGCAGTGCCATTAGAGGAGGAGGAGTATCCCCAACTCCTTCATTCTCCTTTCAGCCCACGAGCCCGCTGATGGACCTAGACGAGGTCCTCAGCACAGTGGAGGGGGGGGAGGAGGAGGAGGCGGTGGGCCTCCAGGATGTGGGGGCTGAGGTGGAGCAGCAGCAGGCCAAGGCTCTCTCCCCAGTCTCATCCCACACCCCTGTTTCTGTGGCAACACCAGAGAGCTCAGGCGGGCAATTGGTGGTGTCACCACGGAAACGAAAGACAAGCATCGTGTGGGACCACTTTGAGTTGGGAGCGGATCCCCGCTTTGCTGTCTGTCACCACTGCAAACTCAGCCTAAGCAGGGGTTCATCGACAGGGCATTATGGAACCAGCAGCATGAAGATGCATCTTCATAGGCAGCACCAGGCGATCTTGCTGGGTAAAGAGGCGGGCAAGGCGACTGGTTCCAGGGGAAAGCCGAAGGCTGCTGCTGGCACTGCCACTCTAAGCTCTCCATCTCCCATCCCCACAAGGGTTAGGCAGGCAACCCTGCAGGACATGGGGTGGGGGAAGTATTGACCCACAAGATGGCGTTTTCCAATGCCCACCCAGGGTGCTACTGTGTTGGGGCATCTGCCGGGACTGACTCCTCCCCAATACTAGATCTATGACATGTCACTCTGCCTGCCCCTCTGCTAGCCTGTCCTCCTCGGTGACCGACTCGCTGGGATGGTTTGCGTTTGCAATGCGTGACTAACTGCAATGCTGGCTTAGAAACCAGCCATCACTTCCTTGTGCCCCCAGAAATGCCCGCAGCCTGCCTGCCTGCCTGCCCGCCTGCCCGCCTCCCCCGGGGTGCTGCTGTGGTGGGGCATCTGCCAGGACTGACTCCTCGCCTACTCTGCCTGCCTCTCTGCCCGCCTGGTGCCTGGTTTGCTCCCAATCGTCCTCCTCTGTGCCCCTCAAGGCGTAACTGCTGGCTTAGAAAGAAAGAACCAGCCATCTTTGCCTCACTTTGCGCCCACTTATGGGTTGGTTTGCTATGCGTTAGTGCTCAAGCCATCCTTGCGGCACTACAATGCATGCTGCCTGCCTGCTTTCCCTCCCTTCTCCCCTTCCCGCCTTGCAGCGATGGTGTATGTGTCTTGCTTTGACTCAGGGGAGAAGTCCTTCCTGCGCTCACTTAGACTTTATCAAGTTCAATAATCCCTTTTTCAAATGTGCCAGAAGATTTAGGGTTATCTCGTGGCATGTTGGGATTGCCTTGGAACTGGCCCCATTGAGCTGTCTGCAATTGCAACTTTAAATCCCTGACATACTGGAGTGTTCAAATTTCAAAAGTTCCCCTAACATCAGGGGATGATGGGATTGCCTTGAAACTTGGTGTCCATGGGGACACATGGGTAAGCTGTCATGGGACCAAAGGATAGGTTTCTAACGTGCAAATTGACGTAGTTGTAGAATGGGACTTGATTTGGGGTGAGTTAAAAAGTTTAAGCCGCGCCAAAAATCAGGGGATGATGGGATTTGCTTGCAACTTGGCATGCATGTGGACACATGGATAAGCTCTCATGGTGCCGAGTTTGAGGTTTCTAACATGCAAATTGACGGAGCTATCCCAAGGGGTGTGAATGGGGTGCCCGATTTTCATAAATTCCCCAAAAATCAGGGGATGATGGGATTGCCTTGAAACTTGGCGTCCATGTGGACACGTGGATAAGCTATCATGGTGCCGACTTTGGGGTTTCAAACATGCAAATTGACGTAGTTGTAGAATGGGACAATTTGGGGTGAGTTAAGCCATGCCAAAAATCAGGGGATGATGGGATTTGCTTGCAACTTGGCGTGCATGTGGACACATGGATAAGCTCTCATGGTGCCGAGTTTGAGGTTTCTAACATGCAAATTGACGGAGCTATCCCAAGGGGTGTGAATGGGGTGCCCGATTTTCAAAAATTCCCCAAAAATCAGGGGATGATGGGATTGCCTTGAAACTTGGCGTGCATGTGGACACGTGGATAAGCTATCATGGTGCTGAGTTTGAGGTTTCTAACGTGCAAATTGACGGAGCTATCTAAAGGGGTGTGAATTAGGGTTATGGGTGGTGCGTTAGAGGGTAGAGCCGCGCCAAAAATCAGGGGATGATGGGATTTGCTTGCAACTTGGCGTGCATGTGGACACATGGATAAGCTGCCCTGGTGCCGAGTTTGAGGTTTCTAACATGCAAATTGACGGAGCTATCCCAAGGGGTGTGAATGGGGTGCCCGATTTTCAAAAATTCGCCAAAAATCAGGGGATGATGGGATTGCCTTGAAACTTGGCGTGTGTGTGTATACGCCCATGAGGTGTCATGGTGCCAAACGTGAGGTTTCTAACTTCAACGGAAAAAAAGTTGTTTACTTTTTTAGCTTTCAATGCAACCCTATGGGGGGCAAAAACGGAGCTCCGGATCCGGATCCGGAGCTCCGAGCGGAGCGGAGCGGAAGTGGGCGGAGCGGGGGCGGAGCGGAGCGACCCGCTCCGGAAAATGGCGGATCTGCAAGTGAAGCGGAGCGGGGGGTCCGTGCACACCCCTAGTACAAACAAGGTGGAAATTTAATCCAGGAAAGATGGCAGTTCTGGGAAAGATAGAGGTTCTGTGAACTGTGAAGTTGGCAGATTGGGAGAGTGGTGCGTAACCAGTGCTGGATGGAGTTGTACCTCCCTTGGAAGACCAGGAGTGCCACCTGTGGGTGCTCCTTGACTTGTTGATGTCTGGAAAGGTGCAGGTTCTAATACACAACTGTGTCCCCCTGGAGGGGTTAAAATGCCTCCTCCTGATCCTGGGCATGTTAGGGCAGTGAAGAAAGGCCTTTTGTGCTTTAAGGTTGGGATCGGGAATAAATTCATTAAGTTTTGATGTGAACTTACCTACTTTTGCACTTTTGAACCAATACCCAGACCAAAAATTCAGTTATCCTTTGAAAATTGTACTCCTCCAAATTTGGCAATGGAGTTTTCCAATAATAAAAAAGCACCCCAAAATGCATATATTAGGAGAAAGTGCATACAAATGAAAACAGTATTCAAAAATGTGCAAGCAGTTCTTCTCCATGGAAACTTCTAGTAAGGTCAGCACTTTGGGAACTAACTCCTGGGGAAACTGAGGGACCTAAACCACTCTGCCCTTGGAGTCTTTAGAACTGAGTGGGGCCTGGGTCTTATTTATTTATTTATTTATTTATTTATTTATTTATTTATTACATTGCTATAACACCCAATAGTTGGAGCTCTCTGGGTGGTTCACAAAAATTAAAAACATTCAAAGTATAAAACAACAGTATAAAACAGCAAGCATTTCTTTCGATGGTCTGTTGCCCTGGGCGGAATCTGATGTTGCATTTCTGTGCATTTTCCAGATGTGAAAAATCTGATCCATGAGCTGAAGGTGAAAAGAGCATTGCTGAGAATCCAGCCTCCTATTCTCTCTCTCTCCCCCACCCCCACACACAAATTGTTTGGCTATTGTTGGAACCAGAGTGGTGGATTTGATAGACCTTAGGTCAGGAGTTTTCTTACATGGTTAGGGCTATCTAAGGCCTTAACTAGACGGGGCGAAATCCCGGGGTGATCCCCGGGATCATCCCTGTGCATCCACATGATGCAAAGGGGATACCAGGATCAGGGAGGAATGATTCCTCCCTTGCCACAGGATCTCACCCTACCCTTTAGGTCCCGCTAGACTGCTAGGTCTAGCTAAGGCCTAAGACAGCTTGATGGGAGCATCCTTTTTTTTAAAAAAAAAAATTATTTTTATTCAATATTTCAACAAAATAACAAATTAAAAATAAAGAGAATCTAAAAAAATAACAAGTTTAAGAACACTTCAATGCCTGATTAAAAAGGAATTGGGCCAAGAATCTTCTGGGTAAAATACAGAAGGGGGCTCAAAGCTTAAAGATTCCAAGCTCCATATTCCTTCGTTATATTGATTATTTTCTATTTTCCAAATAGTCTCGGCCTCTTTCTCAGTGTACTGCGAGTTGCCAACCTGGTTCTCACAGAAAAAAGAAGGAGGGACAGCCATTTTGCTGCTACGATTGCATGCCATGTCCAGAAGGGAAGATTTCAAACCAGGAGGGTGAGAAATATACTGTAGACATTTATATATAAAAAAAGAATAATAATAATAGAGAACAATGTATAAAATTATCCATATAGCAGAGTTTTCTTCAATATTGATCAAAAGGTTGTGTAAAGAGGGCCTGGAAGGAAGCTGCAAAAACAGAAAGAATTTGGCAGGGATCTTCGACTGCATGTCTTTGAACATTTCTACACAAGGCTTTCATTGTGTGCTCATGATTGGTGAGTTGCATTTTACACAATGCCATTCACCTCTAGGGATCCCCTCCAATGCATTCTGGATATTATAGCAGCTTGGTTCCCAACACAGACAACATGAGAAGAAAATATATTACACTTTGACGCATGATAAATTTACGGGAAATTTCAGGAAACCTGCTGTACTGCAACAATAAATTGTAGCACCAACTATTGAACATATAGAACTTGCCCAGAAAAAAACAACACTTGGATAAAACCACACTGGTGAAACATGTGGCGGATCTTAATCTTGCAAGGAATCTGGAGGGAGAAGCCCTGGTGAGAGTGGAGGATTTTAGTCTTGTGTCTAAATTTTTTTTAAAAAAAAAATTATTTATTAAACTCCATTTAACAAAGCAGTTTTTAAAAAAGTTAAAAATATATATAAAAACTTACAAGTCAGACAGCGTTTCTAATAAATACACAAACACGATTTCTGTAGTTGCCGAACCGAGCTTGTTTCCTTCAATTTACTGTGTTCAGAGGAAGATCTGTTAAACCAGAGTTGGATGCCACATCTATACCATTGATGTAATTGAGAAAAGGAGACCATATTTCATTGAATGGGTCATAGCTAAGTTGACCCGACGAGACTCTGCGGTGGTAGGTTAATTTTTCAGAGCAGGCTATATCCCACACTTTCCCTTTCCATCCAGTGAGTGTAGGGCCCTTCGGATCCTTCCAGTGTTCGGCTATTTCTAAACGAGCTGCCGTAAGGAGGATAAATACCAATTCTTTATGGGTAAGGGAGGGGTTTAGAGCGTTGGGCAGGGACAGCAGCGCCAGGCTTGGTTCTGGGAAGATTATCTGATCAGTGGCCTTAGAAATTATATTGAAGATAGTTTCCCAGAACTGCTTCAGGGCCTTACACTCCCACCACATATGTAAGTAAAAGCCCTTTTCATCGCATCCTCTCCAACACAGTGGGGAGATTGAAGTCGTTGCATGCGAGAGTTGAATTGGAGTTATATACCATCTTAATATAACCTTGAGGGCTGACTCCTGTATGCGGGACGATATTGTTCGGAGGGGGGGATTTATCCAAATTTGTTTCCATTTTATATCTTCAATCTGTATATGTAGATCAGTTTCCCATATGCTCCTCAGAGCCAGGGAGAAGCCACCGCCCTTCTCAAGCAATAGGTCATAAATTGCTGAGGTCACGCCTTTATCTTTCCCTTTGGATCTCACACATAGATGCTCAAAGGGGGAGAGAGGGCGAAAATCCGTCTCGCTACTGAATCTTTTGTTTAAGAATGTTCTGACTTGTGTCAGTTGGAGCCAAGAGGGATTGATCCCTTTTAGCTTGTCTTTTAGTTGACTATCGTTAATTATTTGGTCTTTGACTAAAAAGTCCCTCAAACGATAGATCCCCTTACTGTCCCACCCAGCAAACTGGGCATATTTATCTTCATGTCTAAAAGATGGATGATCTAAAAAAGGTAGCATTGGAGACTCTGGGGGAGAGAGATAGGTTGACCATTTTTTCCATATTGCTAGGGTAAGGCGTGTGAATGGATTGGAGATTTGTTTGACGATGGTCCAGGAAGTTTTTAGGAAGGGGAGAGCTGGGATTGTGGGTTGTTGGGATATCGTTTCTATTTGTACCCAGGGAATACTAGTCTCACAGTTGATTATTTTGACTAGCTGCCTAAGCTGGAAGGCCTCAAAGTACATCAGTAAATTGGGCATTCCTAGGCCTCCTTTTGTGCGTTTCCTATATAACGTCCCCTTATTTATACGGGAACGTTTGCCGTGACTGACAAAGCGGTCTAGTGTAGCTTGCCATTTGGAGAAGGACTTAGGAGGGATATTTATAGGTAAGGCCTGATAAAGGAATAATATTTTGGGCAATAAAGACATTTTTATTGCGGCTATTCTGCCAAGATATGTGAGTTTTAGTTGGCTCCATTTAGTAAGGTCATGGAGGATCTGATTAGAAAGTTTCCCAAAATTTCTTTTAAGCAGCTGCAGTGGGTCTTTTGTAATAGTCACTCCTAGGTAGCGAAACCCCCCATAACATGGTTTGAAGCCTGTTTGGACACACAGAGAATTTGTAGTCTCTAGGGGAGTGTTCAGTGTCATAAGAATTGATTTTTCTTTATTAATTTCGAGACCTGAGACTTTTTTAAAGTCTTCTAGCTCACATAGTAGCTGAGATAGGCCGATGGGAGCATCCTTGAATTATTCAGTCTTGGGACATTTTGCGTGGCTAGTGAGAAAAAATTATGTTGGTTTATTTATTTATTATTTATTTAAGCATTTTTATCCCACCATTGGTTATTGGTCAAAGTGCATTATGAGCATGATCTTCTGCCTTTCCTCACCACTGGAGTTCATGGGTGGTGAAGAAATGCTCTATACAATGGGCAATATTGATAAAACCCAAGACTAGATTTCCCAGTGAGTTTCAGGACAAGTGCCAAGGATTGACTTCTTCCATACAAACCTGCCTTAATTTCAGGTACAGCTCTGAGAGTCCTTCTTTTTGTACTCTCCCATCTCAAGCCTTCAGAGGTTGGACAGGTGATGACCACAGAGATGGCCTTTTCAATGGCAGCAACCCAGTTCTAGAATGACTTCTGTAGCCAGGTCTGGCTGGCAACCATTCTCCTGCTCCCCCCGCCCCTTTTATAGGCAACAGGTTAGGACTATTTAATTATCCAAGCCTTCTCTGTGTGATTGATTTCTTTGCTGTATTTTGTTTCTATATTATTTTAGCAATGTTTTTCCTACCGATGTTATTGTTCTTGGTTTATTTTATTTTATTTAAAGTAGGAATGTACAATTCAGTAAGTTTGCATGAATTCAGGAACATAGAGAGCATGAATTCTGAAGCATAATTAGAGAGACTGGGTGGTGGTGGAATGGATTAACCCAAATTTTATTGAATTGCCCATTTCTACTCCACACTCTTCTCTAATTCAGGAGGGAGAGAGGGAGAGGGGCAAAATATGGTTTGGAATTCATTTGAACAAGCAGAATTTTACATCCCTAGAATCATAGAATAGCAGAGTTGGAAGGGGCCTACAAGGCCATCGAGTCCAACCCCCTGCTCAATGCAGGCATCCACCCTAGTTGTATTGTGTTTTATGTTGAAGTTTTCATAAACTGCTTTGGATATTGTAATTAAAAAGTTGTCAAAATTATTTTTAAATAAAGAAACACTGAGCTTCCTCCTTGGCAGATATATATATATATATATATATATATATATATATATATATATGGGGAAAGGAACCTCCCATGCAAGCACTGAGTCATTATTGACTCTTGGAGGGACGCCAGCTTTCGCTGACGTTTTCTTGGCAGGCCTTATAGCGGGGTGGTTTGCCGTTGCCTTCCCCGGCTGGTATTACCTTTCCCCCAGCTAGCTGGGTACTCATTTTACTAACCTCGGGAGGATGGAAGGCTGAGTTGACCTGAGCCGGCTGCCTTAAACCAGCTTCCGCTGGGATCGAACTCAGGCCGTGGGGAGAGTTTCAGCTGCAGAAACTGCTGCTTTACCGCTCTGCGCCACACGAGGCTCATATATAGATATATAGATATATATGGAATTACAAGGGGAGCAAAATTTTAAAAAGTTTTGTTCAGATTGTGAGAATGCTCCAGGAGGCTGCACACATCTGGTTTGAATGGTTTCAATATGTTTCCCTTAGGAAGAGAGGGAGGAAGTGCACAAGTTGCTGGGGAACATGGGCAATAGGTCGCTGTTACACCCTTGCCCTGCTTGTGGGTTCCTGGTTGACAGCTGCTCAGCCACTGTGCGAACGGAGTGCTGGACTAGATGGACCCTTGGTCTGATCCAGCAAAGCTCTTCTTAGGTTCTTATGAAGGAAGGGGTGATGAAGAATATTCACTTTGACAATGTTTTTTTATATGGTGCACTTTCATCTTAAGGGAAAAGAAAAAAAGTAACAGGAGGAAGCCAGGCCAGAACAAATCTTTTGATGTGTAAATGAAATGCATCATCTAATGGGCCCTACTTTCAGGAACCACCTGTTTCTTAATGCTGGTCTGAATTGAAATGGCCCTTGTAATGTCCTTTCTTATTTAAATGTCCATTCCTTCCCATTGAGACAGATTGTGCCTCTTCTCTCTGGCATGTGGAGAGATTTTAGGGCAAAGTCATTTCTGGCTAAAAGCGAAGACCTAGAAAGGAGTTGCCATCCATTTGATGTGCCTCTTTCTTCCTCCTGCGCTCCCCCTCCCCACGCACCCTTCCACCATCACAGTCATCCTTCCATTAATCTACTTGTCTTTCCACCTTGGACCAAATTCTATTTGCATCTAACCCATGCAGAGCGCAGGCAAGGCAAAAACTATGGAAAGTCTCCGTTATAAAAAGCGTTAAAATTTATCATCATACACTTCATCTCAGCTCCAGGGAACTTTTAGTGAGAGCATTAAAAGTATGGAAAATTGCTCACACTTTATAATGTGGCACATTAACTTAAGCGACTGCACAGATAAGAGTGCATTTAATTACTTCTGTACTAGTACGTTCTATGACAGGGTACTTTCCATTAACTTCAGCATCCTGGTATGAACTGGGTTGGATCAATTCCTGGAGGGGAAGGCTATGAATGGCTACCAGCCCTGATGGTTATGTGCTGCCTCCAGTATCCGAGGCAGTCAGCCTGGGTGCACCAGTTGGACCCTTCGTCTGATCCAGCATGGCACTCCTTATGTTCTTATGGGCTGTCTTGCAAAACTCCTGATAACCAAAAGAAGGCAGTAATTGCCGAACTTTTTGGCAGTATAACTCTCTCTCTCTCTCTCTCTCTCTCTCTCTCTCTCTCTTCTCACTGTCAGAGTAAATTAGGAATTTGCGAAAAAGGAAAATTAGAGGGGGGGAATTATAATTGTTTATATAAGTAGATTTATATAAACTACATTGAGTCTCCTTTTGGGTTGCATGTTCCCGTTCACACATTCAGAAGCATCAGTACAGGAACTGGAGTCATTAAGTCACTTTAGGCTCTAAAATGACTCTCTCAAGCCCCCTCAATCTCTGTAGAGGGCAATGCAGTGGAGGCGGGTGGCTCCGATGACAGTGGGGCTGTGTATCCAGTCTGGGTTTCAGTCAGAAGCAGTCAGAACTCTAACGGAGCTATCTGAAGTGCTGACTATATTTGGGGGATAGGGTTAAGCACTTTGGAAAACTCCTCTAGTGTTCTGGTTAATTTTTCTTGAAACTCAGAATAGATTCACAGCCCCACCAAACTAGAAGCCACCAGCCTCCACTGTGGCAATGTGTATTACTTCAAAATGTGAGAAGCCACCCCTGCTGAGTTTGTGGGGTGGGTGGGTGTTCCTGCTCATTCTGCTAAGTGGCAGTGGAGTCTGGTGGCTTTGATGTCACTGGTGTGTGGGGGCGGGGGGTAGTGAATCTGCTCCAGGTTTCAGTGAGAGCCAGTCAGAACTCCAAAGGAGCTACCTAAGGTGCCAAATATAATCCTCTTCCTTTCCATAATCCTCCAGGTAGGTTGGGCTGAGAGTCTGCAACTGGCCCAAAGTCACCCAGTGGGTTTCCATGGCCAAGTGGGGACTAGAACCCAGATCTCCTGACTCCCAGTCCAACACTTTATCCACTATACCACACTGACTGTTAGAGCAGTACGACAATGGAACCAGTTACCTAGGGAGGTTGTGGGCTCTCCCACACTGGAGGCATTCAAGAGGCAGCTGGACAACCATCTGTCAGGGATGCTGTAGGGTGGATTCCTGCATTGAGCAGGGGGTTGGACTCGATGGCCTTTTAGGCCCCTTCCAACTCTGCTATTCTATGATTCTATGATTCTAAGGAAGATAGTGGCTCTGGCCTCATGTGGATCTACTGTTGCAAACTACAGCTGCCGGAAAAGGGTTTGGGGGCGAGTGGGAGGGGAGGGGAATCCTTTGGACTCCTGGTCGGCATCATGCCCGGCTTTCCCAGGAAACTGCAATAGCCAACCTGCTTTGGATTCAGAACTGAATCCAAAGTGGACTGAAGTACACCAAGCTGAATCAGGACTAAATCAGCCTCTTTGCTGAATAGGAGGGGGCAGGGGCTGTGCACAACCCTAGCTTAAAAGCTCTTCACCAGCAGTGATCCATCTTGGGAATGGGATGGCTTGACCTAGCTGATACATGGTGTCAGAACCAGTAGTATATTGACCAATGTTGAAGTGTGGGTGCTCATGAACACGTTCCCAAGGGGGAGCCCAACAGTGTAGGCATCCACACCAGCAATCGAAGCCAAGCAGTTTGCGTCTCCATTAGGAGCAGAGGCCTGTTCAAGACCCAGCCGCTCCAATACTCTTTGCATTACAACAGGCATCGCTGAACAATATATTATTGCTGGGGAAATCGACTTCCCCATCAGCTGCTCTGGGAATGGCAGCTAAGCAGATGACGGCAGCATCTCTGCTGTCAAAAGGTGTTGGTGCTTCATCCCTGTGAGCCCTGCCTCGACTACAACACCACTTGTGCCAAGACTATCTGAAAAAACTGCAGGGTTTGGGGGCTAAATGGAGCCCTCCAGGGTTCCCCAGAAGGCCCCACACCCCTCCTCTGGCCCCACCCCTTTCCTCCAGCCCCACCCTCTTCCCCTAACCACAGATCATTTGAGGTTTTTCCAAATGTTATGCATGT
This sequence comes from Elgaria multicarinata webbii, assembly GCF_023053635.1. Lineage (NCBI taxonomy): Eukaryota > Metazoa > Chordata > Lepidosauria > Squamata > Anguidae > Elgaria > Elgaria multicarinata. The sequence continues at coordinate 5,982,486 of NC_086183.1, forward strand.
CCCCCCCCCATTCTAAAGGGTCAAAACAGCTCCCCTAAGGTTTAGATACTGGCACTAATAGCTTTGAGCTAAAATAGGCTGGCATTGGGCCCCGCCCCCATTTCCCTTTGGCTCCACCCACCACTGGAACGCTCCCACCAACCGCTTCTCCCACCTGGAACTCGGCCTTTGTGCTGTAAGTGTTTCTACACCCCCGGTATGCAGCCAGAGGATTCTCCAGCCATGTTCATGCCCCTCCCCATGCCTTGCTCTTGGCTTCTCTGAATCCAGATGAGATGGTCCTCAAGGCAAAAGTCATTGCTAAACCCAAAACGGCATTTTCCCATTTCCCTCAACATGTTACCGTCCGCTTCCTTGCTTTCCGGAGCCTTTGCAGCGGTTTAAAACTCAGCCTGTGCTAATCCATATAAATTCTGTTAATCGTAGATATAATCTTTTAAGCGTGCAGTAATTAAATTACACGCCAGCCAGCTCCGGCTACATTAACTTAGCATGTGAGTTTGTGATTTCCCTGCACATGTAGGTAGCGATGGAGAGGGAGGGAGGGAGGGAGGGAGGGAAAGAAAGAAAGAAAGAAAGAAAGAAAGAAAGAAAGAAAGAAAGAAAGAAAGCATTCCTGCTGCTTGGATGACCTCTGAGTGCCACATCTGTATTCCCCTCTCAGGCACAGGAACCTGGTGTCATTTGGGTCACATCGTTTCATCCCAATTTGCATTCAGCTACAGCCTAACCTACACCAAGCAGGATATTTCACTTTGAAAGCAGTATGAAAGCGGAATATAAAAGGCAGGAGCCACACCAAGCAGGATATTGCACTATGAAAGCAGTCTCTGGCATGTGTCAATGGGCCCCAACAGTGGTCAATGTACTTCAATACAGCTATAAAGCAGTACTGTGGCTCCTGCCTTTTATATACTGCTTTTATATACCGCTTTCATAGTAGAATATCCTGCTTGGTGTAGATGAGGCCTACATGTGACCTGGAAGTAGGGATGTCAAAGAAATCTATTTGGTGGGGTGGAGCTCAATGAACTTCCCTGCACCCCTCACCCCCGGCCCCTGGATTGCAGTCTGCTTTCCGCTGCTGAGCCCAACTCAATGTGCAACAAATTGGCCAAGTTCACAGACATCCCACTTCCCCCCCACACCGCCTTTGCATCAATTAGAGCTGCAGCTGCTTTAAATCCCCTTCTCTGTGGCTCCATGCGACTGAACACAGGGCTTTAAGTGAGCCTCACCTGTGAGGAGCAAGAGCTTGTCCCCACTGAATGCAAGAGAATCACAGAATCATAGAATAGCAGTGTTGGAAGGGGGCATACAAGGCCATTGAGTCCAACCCCCTGCTCAGTGCAGGAATCCACCCTAAAGCATCCCTGACAGATGATTGTCCAGCTGCCTCTTGAAGGCCTCTAGTGTGGGAGAGCCCACAACCTCCCTAGGTAACTGATTCCATTGTCGTACTGCTCTAACAGTCAGGATGTTTTTCCTGATGTCCAGCCAGAATCTGGCTTCCTTTAACTTGAGCCTGTTATTCCGTGTCCTGCACTCTGGGAGGATCGAGAAGAGATCCTGGCCCTCCTCTGTGTGATAACCTTTTAAGTATTTGAACAGTGCTATCATGTCTCCCCTCACTTTTCTCTTCTCCAGGCTAAACACGCCCAGTCGTTTCAGTCTCTCCTCATAGGGCTTTGTTTCCAGACCCCTGATCATCCTGGTTGCCCTCCTCTGAACCCCCTCCGGCTTGTCTGCGTCCTTCTTGAATTGTGGAGCCCAGAACTGGACGCAATACTCTAGATGAGGCCTAACCAGGGCCGAATAGAGAGGAACCAGTACCTCACGTGATTTGGAAGCTATACTTCTATTAAGGTTTCTCTGTGTGCATTTGTGTGTGGTGGGGAGGAGCTTTCCCTCTGCACTCCCTGCAGGACAATTGCAGGCACAACTGTGGACAGGGCAACTGGCAAGCTCATGGATTTGTGGGTACCTTTGATAGCTATGTGTGACCTGAAGAGGTCTTGCCGGGGCTTCTCCTGGCTGCGTGAAACTGCCGTTGTAGAGGTGTGCTTTAGGGGTGGGTGGGTGAGTACGAGTTAAGTTGCGGGTCCTTTTCCATCTTGACCCAGTGCCGTGTATTCTGACTGACAGCGGCTCTCCAAGGGCATGAGCAAAGTACTCTCCCTTGCCAGCCGGCAGGTGCTGTAATTGACTTCTTTGCCACAAGAAAGGGCTAGAATGTAGAATGTGCAAAGGCCTTTCTCCAAAACATAATAGTAATAAACCCCTAGATGCCAGTACCAGAGGATGATTTTTTTTTTTAAGCCTGAAAATCTGTAACGGCTTAATAAAGAGACTTATTGTTTCATCAAATTCTAATTTGCAGTGATTGCTTCCTAATTCGCCAGAGATCATTCTTCCAAAAAAATGCATATTCTCTTCCTTTGCAGTTATCACCAGTGCAATGGGAAGAGGAAAGAACGCCTTGATCAGTGCAGCCGTGCTCCACCTGATGCCCTCCAGATTTCTTGAACTACAGCTGTGGGATGATGGGAGTTGTAATCTCACACACCTGGCGGGTGCCAAGTTGGGGAAGGCTACACTAGTGGCCAGTGTCTCCGAAGTTAGTGGGGTGGTGGATCCCCTCCACGTTTTAGTCAGAACTCTAAGGAAGCTATTCAAGGTGCTTTTCACCTTGAAAAGCTTCTTTAGAGTTCTGATTAGTTCTGACAGAAACCCAGGCCACAGCTATACCTAAGGTTTATCCTGGGATCATCCAGGGTTCGCCCCTGCCTGGATCCCCTGTGTGTCACCTAGATGAACAGGTTTGACCCCTGGATGATCCAGGGATAAACCTGAGGTCTAGCTATGGCCTCAGAGTGGATTCACCACAACACTGGCATCAGAGCCACCAGGCTTCACTGCTACTAATATGTTAACAGGGTGGACCAACAATCATGATGACATGCGCCTAAAGTGGGCAGGTGGGCTGACCCTTCCCAGGGCTGATTTTAGGGTAAAGGCTGATGGATGCTGTATTCAGTTGTTGTTGAAGTTTTTTTTAAAAAAAAACTGCCAGCTTAAAACCAGAGTTAAGGTTATTTCATGTTGGCTCAAGCTCCACAAAGCCAGGAAACTGGAAGCTGAGGCTGATGCCTTCACAGACATGCCCCGTGATCTCTGATGATGTTGTGCAAGGTCAGCAATTGCACTTGCTTACAACTTACCCTCCATACACCCACACTATTCCTTGGTCTTTGAGGCCCAAATCCAGATTTTTTTGGGGGGGGGGGGGTACCACCTGGGACCAGCAAAGATCTCCTGATTCTCTGTGCAGCATTTTCAGGGGAGTGAAGAGGCTGTTGTGTCGTGGGGTGTAGGGGGCAGGGATTCCCACTTCTGTCGGCCCAGTTGTGTGCACCTATATCTGGATCCAACCTATAGGTGTGTGTGTGTGTGTGTGTGTGTGTGTGTAGGGAGGGAGGGAGGGAGGGAGGGAGGGAGAAAATTCTCATTTCATGCTGGAAGAGAACCGGAGTGGAACCCAAGACACAACAGAATGACTGAATAATAATGGTGCAGAACTGACCACATTTGCTCATCCCTGGTATTTTGCTTAATAGAAGGTGCCAATTCTGTCCTAATTAGTTTGCCAGTGAAAAGCACTTACTGTTTCAGCCCAATTGGGTCTGAAACAAGCCAGCCCTAAAAAGAGACACAACATCACCCCATGCTCAGAATTTAAGCAAAATGCATTAAATCCTTTATTGGGGTGGGGCAATAAAATAATGGCCAGCATACTAACTACATGAGCTAGAAATTATGCAGGTCTCGAGCTAATATACCATATCTTCTCAACACTCTCTATTTGCATTCCAAAAGCTAAGCTAAAGCATGGTGAATAATTTAACTTCCATTTAACTTCCTCCTGGACCTGCAAACTACTTGAATGTAAAAAGCTAAGCTACAGCATTGCTAAGTTTCTCTAAGCATGTAAAGGCTTAAACCTGGTATCTAAATAGTTAAATAGATTAGGCTAAGAATGAAAGTTCCTTACTCAAAATCTAAGCAGTTAGCTTCAAACATTCCTGAAGCTAAAATTAATTTTATATCAGTCAGCACTAAAAATGTCAATTTAATCCTAAACCCAAGCCCTATATTTTAAACATAAACCTGAAAGACACTTAAAGGGTTAACCAACTTTGGTTACAAGGTAGTTCTAAGTTCAGAAAAGGGGGTCCCAACTTAAGGAAAAATTCCAAGTCCCAAACTTAGGGAAATAGTCTCAGGCCGTAGCTAGACCTAAAGTTTATCCCAGGATCATCCCAGGTTCATCCCTGCCTGAGCGCTGGATGCCCTGTGTGGCACTTAGATGAACAGGTTTGACCCCAGGACAATCCTGGGATAAACCCTAGGTCTAGCTATGGCCTAGTAGAGCCTCGTGTGGTGCAGAGTGGTAAGCGGCAGTTACTGCAGCCAAAACTCTCCCCACGGCCTGAGTTCAATCCCAGCGGAAGCTGGTTCACTGGCAGCCGGCTTAGGTCGACTCAGCCTTCCAGCCTTCCGAGATCGGTAAAATGAGTCCCCAGCTAGCTGGGGGAAAGGTAACCACGACTGGGGAAGGCAATGGCAAACCACCCCGCTACAAAGTCTGCCAAGAAAATGTCAGCGAAAGCAGGTGTCCCTCTGGGAGTCAAGTGCTTTGCATGAGAGGTTACTTTCCTTTCCTAGCTATGGCCTAAGTGTCAAAGCTCACATGAAGTTAAAGCACAGAGAGGGTTAATTTAAGACCAAGTATAAATGAGATCCAAAGTTATTCTGGTCCATGGATCTGATGGTCCAGCAAAGATCGGAGGCAAAGAAATGAAGGTGAAGTCCAAGAAAGACAAGAGAAGGAGGAGTAGCAGGGTAGTCAGCCTACATGGTCTTTTATATCCTTGTTCTGGTTAGAGGAGAGGTTTGCAATGGTGGTAAGACCCACCCTTAGCACCTATCTATTCCGTTCTTATTCTCCTTGATCTAACTGCAGCCTTTGACACGGTTGATCATGATCTTCTTTTAGATTCCCTTCATGACCTCGGATTTTGTGGCTCTGTCTATAACTGGTTTGCCTCCTATCTAGCAGGTCGCTCTTTCAGTGTGTTGGCTAATGGCAGCTCGTCTTCTTCTTTTCCCCTTTCAGTAGGGGTTCCGCAAGGCTCGGTGCTTGGCCCGTTGTTGTTTTCTTTATACATGTTGCCCTTGCGTAATCTTATTCAATCTCATGGTCTCCAATATCACCTGTATGCCGATGATACACAATTATATCTTTCATCTCCGGATCTTTCTCCTGATGTTCACGACCGTATCTTGGCATGTCTTTCAGATATCTCAGCTTGGTTGCTTCACCGTCGTTTGAAACTTAATATGGCAAAGACTGAATTGCTTGTTTTTCCTCCTAAACCTTCTCCTCATCTCTCATTCTCTCTTACTGTCAATGATGTTACGCTTACTCCAGTCAAGGAAGCTCGTAGTCTTGGCTTTATATTTGATTCCTCGCTCTCCTTTATTCCTCATATTGAGACAGTAGCTAAATCCTGTCATTTTTTCCTGTATAATATTGCCAGGATTCGATCATTTTTGTCTGTCTCTTCTGCCAAGACTCTTGTTCATGCATTGGTTATTTCTCGGTTGGACTACTGCAACCTTCTTCTCTCTGGCCTTCCTTCTTCTCACATCAGTCCGTTGGTTTCTGTTCACCACTCTGCTGCTAAGATCATCTTCTTGGCTCACCGCTCTGACCATGTTACTCCACTTCTGAAATCGCTTCATTGGCTTCCAATTCACTTCAGTATCTAATATAAACTTCTCCTGTTGACCTACAAAGCTTTTCACTGTCTAGCTCCCTCCTATCTCTCCTCTCTCATCTCACACTATTGCCCCGCTCGTGCTCTTCACTCCTCTGATGCCATGTTTCTCGCCTGCCCAAGGGTCTCTACTTCCCTTGCTCGGCTTTGTCCATTTTCTTCTGCTGCCCCTTATGCCTGGAACGCTCTTCCAGAACATTTGAGAACTACAAGTTCAATCGCAGCTTTTAAAGCTCAGCTAAAAACTTTTCTTTTTCCTAAAGCTTTTAAAACTTGATTTTGTTCTGACTTTTATACTGTTAGTTTTACCCTGCCCAGTGCCTGTTTACCCTACCCTGTGCCTGTTTGGTGCATTCTCTTCCCCTCCTTATTGTTTTATTATGCTTTTATTAGAATGTAAGCCTATGCGGCAGGGTCTTGCTATTTACTGTTTTAGTCTGTACAGCACCATGTACATTGATGGCACTATATAAATAAATAATAATAATAATAGTGTCTATCTGCCAAACCATGTTTGTTTTGGGAATAGCCAATCCAGCCCTTTTGCTGTTCCAGGATATACTTGCATAAACTCTTTTGGACTCCTCTGATGCTTCTTCTAAGGCTCAAGGTCAGCTACATCCTTTGCCAACCATTGTCCATTCCATTCTTATGTCTCCCCAAAACCAAGTGGCATCAAGTAAAGGTGGCCTCAATCTTCTTATCATTGCAGATGCTGAACATGAGCTACTAATAAGCAAGCTCTTTCCCCAATTAATGTCTGAGCATGAGTCCGAGCTGCGTTCTTCATTTGGATCCTCATCAACAGCTGTGAGGCCTTCACCCAAACAACCTTTGTTATTCTTTCAGTGGCCTTGCATGAAGCAAGACCACACAGCACACATTCCACCTGCCTAGCAAGACCAGATACAAAAGTGGGCAAGGCTCCTGCAGCTTTAACTGCTGTGATGAAGAGGGGATTTCACTAGGTGCTGAAACCTGCTGAAATTCCCTTTTCTATGCAACTGTTAAAAATGCAGGAGCCCTGTCCTCCTTTATGTATGATCACCCTAGAGTACATCCCATTAGCCTTAGTGTGATTTATTTCTGTGTAAACACGCTCTAACTCGGGCTGTACATCTAGCAACCATCCCCTTAACCAATGCATTCTTTAAAAAAAAATACACTCAGGGTACTAGTATCCATAGCTTCGACTGCCATTTTATTCTCCTGTGAGTAAAGTAGTCTGAGAGGTACCAATGGCTCCGAGGTTATGGCTGAGGTGGTGTTTGAACCTAAGCCTCCCCGATTTCTCTTTCATCCAATAACACTCTCCCTCAATCCAACCTGGATCATCATTCCTGATCCCAAGCTGCGGAACATGTTCCAGAATTAATGGAAGTGACAAGGTCCCCTCATTTTCTCTCTCATTCTATTTCTATTCCACTTCCAGTGACAGACTGAGCCCTTCAAAACCCGTCTCCCCCCCCTCCCCACCCACCCCAGGAACCTCTCTCCTGCTCCCCCCCCCCACACACACACCATGAAAATTAACATGTAGCGGTTCCAAACAGGTGAGCAATTTACAAAACAAATAACTCCCCTATTAGCTAACGAGCAGAGGGCTGACCTTCCAGAGACCTATTCATTAGGCGACACTTATACCCCCCATCTTTTTTTGTATAGAGTATTGATTAAAAGGTGCGGATGACAGGCAGCTCTTCTTGGGGTTTTAATGAATTAAACCAATGCTCCCCATTTGGAGACGAAATTAAATACAGTAGTTGTCATGATCCCCAAAGACCTTTACTTTCAACCACATTGTTTGCCGTGTTATGCTTTTTGAACAACTCAGTCCCCCTCCCCCTGTGTCACCCCCATACACACACACATCAACATGAAAATAAGCTGGTAATGTCCTTCTGGTGCAATTTTGCCTTGTTAATGCTAATCAAGCTATACTGCGTAGACAAGCTGAGAATGGACATCAACAGGCAGGAAACCAAATAAATAAAATGCTGTATGGATCGCAAGTTCTTCTCCTGGAGCAGAGCAGAACTGGTGTCTGGAGCATAACCCATTGTGAGATGTGGTGTAGTGGCTGTAGAGTGTTGGGCTGGGAATTGGGAGATCCGGGTTTGTTTTATTTATTTATTTATTTATTTATTTATTTATTTATCTATTTATTGCATTTTTACACTGCTCAATACCCGACGCTCCCTGGGCGGGTCACAAAAATTAAAAACATTCCAAGTATAAAACAAACAGTATAAAAACATGATATAAAATACAATATAAAAGCACAACCAGGATAAAATCAGCAGCAGTGCAGAAATACAAATGTAAAATAAAATTTTAAACAGCAACGTTAAAATTAAATTTATAGACTGTTAAAATACTGAGGTGAAGACCTTTTTATTCACCTGGCATCTGAAAGCATATAATGTAGGTGCCAAGCGAACCTCCTTAGGGAGCTCGTTCCATGGCTGGGGTGCCATAGCAGAGAAGGCCTTCCTCCTGGTTGCCACCTGCCTCACTTCCTTTGGCAGGGGCTCATGGAGAAGGACCACTGAGGATGATCTTAGGGTCTGGGCAGGTACATATGGGAGGAGGCGTTCCTTCAGATAGCCTGGCCCCAAGCCATTCTAGTCCCCACTAGGCCATGAAACCAGCCACTGTCTGTCAGCCAGCCACTAACTCTGTCTAACCTATCTCACAGGGTTCTTGGAAGAATAAAATGGAGAGAAGAAGGATTATGTAAGACACCTTGGGTTCCTTGCAAGAGGAAAAAAAAGGTGGGATATAAATAAATAAATATAAATAAATAAATAAATAAAATGATCCTATTGTCCAATCCCATTTAGCAGTCTAGCTGCCCAATTTGGACTAAGGCAGCCCCACATATAAGACATTGCAATAATCCCAGTGGGAGATTACCAGAGCATCAATACGTGCTGCAAGACTATCTCTGTCCAGTATGGTCATAGCTGGTATGTCAGCCTAAACTGACCAAAGGTGCTCTGAGCATTCAAGGCCAACAGAGACTATGTTGGATCTAAGAGCCTCCCCTCCCCCCCCCCCTCAATAAGTTGAACCTACACTTTTAAGGGGAGTGCAACTTCCTTCAAAACAGGTTGAATGTCACTTAACTGGACAGATGAACCACTCACCACAAGGATCTCCATCTTATTCCCACATTTGGTGGCGGGGACAGATCTGCAGGCTTTCTGAAACCTAATGATCAAAGTCATTCAATTGCACCAAGGCCAGATCTACACCAAGCATGATATGACACCTTGAAAATGGTTTGAAAACTGTTTACGGAGTGTGTCCTGGGCCCCAACAGTTGTCACTACTGTTATAAACCATTTAAAAGCTGCAGTGTAGATGCTGCCCAGGCTTCTGCAGACTAAAGTGGGGCTGATTCAGTCTAGAGCAAATTTGCGCCAATCAAACTGGGAATCAGGAATGAGATGAACGCAAGCACCTGTCTGACAATTTGGGGATATGTTGTCCATCAACACTTAGCAGCAGGCCGTCTGACTGAAGTCCCCAGCTCACAGTTTTCCCCACTCTTATGTGGTGTGTTGTATTTCAATTTAAATTCTAGTCATTATTTCTAAATTCACATCTGCTCATATCCATTGTCCTATGCAAATCAGTACCCACTTTGCTCCCCCTTTTTTTTTAGGGATGCATTTCTGCTGTGTAAGTGGCCAGTCTAGGGCTATTGGCTCTGATGTCAGCAGGGCTCTGAATCCACTCTGGGTTTCAGTCAGAACCAGTCAGAACTCTAAAGGAGCTCTCCAAAGTGCTGGACCCTATGGTCATGGGTTCAGCAGTTTGCATAGCTCTCTTAGGGTTCTGACTGAAACCCAGAGCAGATTCGCAGCCCTCACTGACATCAGAGCCACCAGCCTCCACTGGCTCAACCTCCCGGGGCATAATATTATTCAGGCTACAAAAATGACCAAATCTGGGATGCAAGTTGCCAGGAGGGAAAGAGCAGCCATAGGCAGATGCCCTTGGCAGTCCCTTGTGTGCCTGGGACAGGGCACTGCTTTGGCCCTGTGGCTACATACTGGATCGCTTTCAGCTACATCCCTTGCAGAATCATCCAGTACTCCAAAGCCAATTCTCCCAATTCCCCTCAAGGTTGGCTGGAGGGCACTTGGCTATCCATCTTCTCTCCTGTTCAGTCTTATTTTTTTCTTCAGGGCCCCTTCCTCATCTGGTTTGCAAATAGCTTGTACCTTCTGCTATTTGTGTGTGTATATATATATCTTCATCTGCTTAATAAGCCGCAATTGAAATGAGACCCAGCAGTAACCCAATGAGCTACATCTGACAGCTGTGAGCTCATCAGGGGTGGACACCTGATTTGTAAGGAATAAAGGCATTTAAAGACCAAACAGATGTTCCTCCCAGAGGTGCAGGTGATTCCCAACTGATGGATGTCTCCATAACTCTGCCACAATAAATTTGTTGATAGCAACACGGAGACATCTTCCGGAGCTCAGCTGGTCCTGCTGATGCCATCAGAAACACAAATCACAAGCTGTAGAGATCACGTAGCGCCCGTGTGTTCTGGGGGGATCCTGTCCTGGGGCTCCCCTGAAACTGTATAGGGGTTCTACAGTGAGCTAAACCTCCTGGCAAGGCAGCTTACTTGCTGCCACCGATTTCCCCCTGCCGTTAGAGATAGCACCAAATATCCTGTTTCCAGGCTTGGAAATACACATTTGGACTGCTCACTATGTTTGCCTGAAATGAAAAGGCATAAAAGTTCAGCTTCTGCTCAGGTTTTAAGCCAAGCCAGGGAAGACCTTCACTCCTCTTAGGAACCTAGGAAGCTGGCATCACCTAAGACAGAGCATGGATCCATCGTCTACACTGAACATGTCTAAACTGACCACTGACAATTGTCTACACTGGCCTAGACCATAGGCCACCTAGCTCAGTATTGTCCACACTGACTGGCAGTGACTAAGGGTAGCCAAACTTACCTGCTGCCGCCTCCTGCACCAATCAGCAGATGCCTGCTGGCTACTGGCCCTGTTCAACATGCAGGCAAGCCACCAGATGGTCTGTTGGCACCTAGTGAGTGGCATGCAACGTCCGATCCATGGCCGTCATTTTGCACAAAACCATGATTTACATAAATAACTTACGATTTTTGGCAGTGGGATGCTGTGAGCTTGCTTAAGATGGCATGCACTGAGCTGGGTAAGCTTGGGAGCCCGTGGACTGGCATCCGGGGGACCATGTGGATGGACGGGGCATCTGCCAGACTCCACCCCATCCCCAGATTTCCACGTGATCCCTACCAGTGGGTCTCCATGATTTCAGGCAGGGTTTTTTTCCCAACCCTACTCAGAGCTGCTGTGGACTGAACCTTGGGCTCTCTGCATGCAAAGCAGGTGCTCTGCTAGTGCAGCTCAGCACTTACCGCTGAAACCAAATAATACATAATTGAATCTGATTGAATGCCTCCTGATGAATAAATATCAGTAGTATTAATAATAGAAACAGGTATTTCATCTTCATCACGGCAACTCAGCACATTCACGAGTGCTTTCACCGTAGCTGTCTCTGGAAGACATGCAGCGCCTTGTGCAATGATGAGAACCAGTCATCTCACAGCGCTCAGCCACGTGGGCAGTATATTGGACCAGGAAAGATGTCGTTCAAATCCCCACTTAGCAACGCAGCTGACTGGGTGATTTTGCAGCTGTTGTTTTTTGTGATGAAAAAACGGGAGGGGCAGGGATAAACATGTAATAATAGAATAATGTAACTAGATCATCACTGGATAGTTTATTCTCATGCAACTCATGTCAGAGATAAGTGATCCCATTGTTGCTTCTTGCAAATTTTGCACCCCATAACCCATTTATTTATTTATTTATTTATTTTGTTTGTTTGAAGTTCTAATCTGCATGGATTTTTATTTCATTGTTTGTTTATTGAACAACTAGGTTTTTCTGACAGCTCCTTGGGAATTATAGTGTGGGGCACAGAAAGTTATGCATTCTGCATATGTAATATCTGATAGATTGGATTTGTGAGAACTATCCCCTAATCACAACCATCATTCCTGGCTTCCCTATAGCTTTAATAATTTGGAATCCAGTTGGTGGTCTCAGGCACAAGTGCATAGCTTGGCTAAGAAGGTGGGTTCAACAAAGACAAGAGGGTCTTTGAAAAGCACACATTAAAGAATCCACCCACCAAATAAAGATATACATGGTGTGAATCTGTCAAATGCCAAACCCAGATCCATGAACCTATTGGAAAACACTCACACACATGCATTAGGAAGCACACAACATTCATTACCTGATCGGTAAGTTTGACCAGATTTAAATTTGGTTTATTGGCTTGTTGGTGATGAGGTTTGCTATTTACAAAAAGGGCAAATAAAATGATCAAGCGGCTGGAGCATCTCCCCTATGAGGGAAGGTTACAACAGCTGGGACTGTTCAGCTTGGAAAAAAGGAGGTTAAGGGGAGACATGATGGAGGTGTACAAAATTATGCCTGGTGTGGAGAATGTGAAGAGGGAGACATTTTTCTCCTTCTCTCGTAATACTAGAACCCAATGGGGTCATCCTATGAAATTGATTGATGGGGGATTTAGGAGAAATTAAAGGAAGGACTTCTTCACACAGCACATAGTGTTCAACTCTGGGATTCACTACCACAAGACACAGTGATGGCCACCAATTTGGATGACTTTAAAGGGAGTTGGATAAATGCCTGGAGGAGAAGGCTATCAATGGATACCAGCCCTGATGGCTTTGTGCTACCTCCAGTATCAGAGGCAGTAAGCCTGTGTGCACCAGTTGGTGGGGAACATGGGTGGGAGGGTGCTATTGCACCCATGTCCTGGTTGTGTTGAGAGCTTATTGGCTATTCTATGCCTTCCATGATACGTTGGAGCTGGGCCATTCTTTTGTACATTTCAGTGAAAAATGGCCAGGACTTCTTCTTTTTTAAAAAAAAACCTCAAGGAGGAATGACAGTTCTTGAGAACAGGTAAGATACTAAACCCATTAACCTCTTGAGCGTGTGCCAATACTGGCTACCAGCCCCACTGGTACCAGCCAGATAAATGCTGACTGTGCAAATGTAGAAGCAAGGCATCTTCAGTTTGAGTGAGGCGGAAGCCTCATTATTAATTGTAAGGGGAGTAAGATTTTCAGGGTGGAGTACCCAATATGATTAAGCATCACAAGCATTATTATGATCCCATTATTTTTAAACTGTGTACACATCCCTAACTTCTGTTTCCAGTTTGATTTCCAAATGCTTTCAGTTATACTCCTTGTTGGTAAGTATAATAATAAAAGCGAATGTGTGTCTGTCTGTCATTGCCAAGATCATGAAACCTAGGCCATAGCTAGACCTAAGGTTTATCCCAGGATCATCCTGGGTTCGTCCCTGCCTGAGCGCTGGATGCCCTGTGTGGCACTTAGATGAACAGGTTTGACCCCAGGACAATCCTGGGATAAACCTTAGGTCTAGCTACGGCCCTAGTCACCAGAAACTTAGTAGGCATACTTAGGAGACCCTGGGGCTGTACACCTCCAGTTTCTTTGTTTTAAAATATTTTTAATGAATTTAAATGTGCCCATGTGTTTGAGTCCTGCAGGATCATCTTCAGTCTCTAGGTGCCAGACCTCCCTAACCAGCACATAGCTTTGCAGTCAATATAACTTGCAGTAGTCGAAGGGACAGTTATATGGCTCCCCCTGCTTTGGACAGCACCCCATCACTGGGGGAATAGATTGGATATGGTCCTTTCTCAAGGATCTACAGCAGTACATCATGGCATGGCAGGGGCCTGGAGGGCCAGCAGGCATGGTGTCAGACAGGACAGACACAGTGAGTCCACTTCTGACACATCTGTCACTTTGCTTCCAGGCTCTGCTGTATCAAACCACATGCTATTGTGATTTGTGCGAAGCCAGGTATGTTCACTAGAATGAAGTCCCTAAAATAATCAGATTTCTGATTATAGAATCATGGAATCATAGAGTTAGAAGGGGCCTATAAGGCCATCAAGTCCAACTCCCTGCTCAATGGAGGAATCCACTTTACAGCATACTTAACAGGTGGTTGTCCAGCTTCCTCTTGAAGGCCTCTAGTGTGGGAGAGCCCACAACCTCCCTAGGTAACTGATTCCATTGTCGTACTGCTCTAACAGTCAGGAAGTTTTTCCTGATGTCCAGCTGGAATCTGGCTTCCTTTAACTTGAGCCCGTTATTCCGTGTCCTGCACTCTGGGAGGATCGAGAAGAGATCCTGGCCCTCCTCTGTGTGAGAACCATTTAAGTATTTGAAGAGTGCTATCATGTCTTCCCGCAATCTTCTCTTCTCCAGGCTAAACATGCCCAGTTCTTTCAGTCTCTCCTCATAGGGCTTTCTTTCCACCTTTGATTCGCCTTTGTCCTGATTTTGCTTCAGAATAATCTAACCCATCTACTAATTGCTGTGTTCTGTTCAGAGGATCCCAGTTAGATGATAGATATAGATGAAAGATAGATAGACTAACAACAGAGAAGCTTAAAATGTATTTAGTGCTAAACATATTGGCTTCTGCCTTCATCAGTAGCTGCAAATTTACATGGATACCAAAACACATTAAGCACTAAATATATTTTTAAATTACTCTGTCATATACATTTTAAGTGAAGACTGACTGCATCTATAGTAGATCCAGAGCCTCCTTATTACTTCGCTCTTGGGGAAATTTACACACACACACACACACACACACACACACACACACACACACACACTCCTTCTCTCTCTCTCTCTTTCATATAATGCTAAGTTACCATTAGTGGTGTATGGATTTTGTTAAATCCATTCTGGCTGTGTTTCGTTCCATTGTCCGTTCATTGACAGAAACAAACTCTTTTTAACCAGAATTCCATTCCACTGGTGCTGATCCCCCATAAAAATAAAAACTGGTCCACAAGTCCATGGAATTTGAGTGACTTAGAAAAAGCTGGTCCACCACCAAATCTAAGGATCAAAATCATAGAAATTCCAACTCATTTGAATCAGTTGCACATTTCTCCGACAACCCTACTTACCCACTGTAATTATTCTTTTTTTCCTTGCCACTAATTAACCTCTCCTTCCTTGCTGCAATTGCTTCAGTTTCAATATATATGTTAAATAGCACACTTGCATTCACATGACATGATTGTGGGCACCCAAGTGAGCCTGGTTAATTCCCCACTTGAACTGTCTTGTGAGTAGTGGTGCTTGAGGAATACCATCATTGTGAATTCTTGGGACCTCTCTCTATATGCCTGCCTGAGACTTGAGATCTGTTGGAGGAGCCCTCTCCCACGTCCCACCAACATGAAACGGGGCTTTCTTTGTTGTGGCACCCTGGCTGTGGAATGCCCTCCCCTTAGAGCCCCAACTAGTGCTGGCCTCATTTCAGTGCCAAGTTAAAACAAGGCTTTTTAACAAAGCCTTGGATGGCTAAAGTGGTATAGTGGCTAAAGTGCTGGACTGGGAGTTGGGAGATCTGGGTTCTAGTCCTCACTCAGCCATGGAAGCCCACTGGGTGACTTTGGGCCAGTCACAGACTCTCAGCCCAGCCTACCTCACAGGGTTGTTGTTGTGAGGGTAAAAATAGAGAGGAGGAGGATTATGTATGCCGCCTTGGGTTCCTTGGAGGAAAAAAGGCAGGACATAAATTCAATAATAAATAAATAAATAAATAAAATTCTCCAAGGTTGCACATAGTTTTAATTGTTTTAATTGTTTCTATTATTTTAAATTCTATACTGGCTTTAGTTTGATTAATGGCTTGATTTGTTTTGAGCTGTGTATATTTATCGTTTTATATTATTTGTATGATTTTATCTGTATGCTGCCCTGAGATCCCGGTGATATAATACAAACGTTTTAATAAATAATAAAATAAAATAAAAAATTCTGGGATGAAATGAACCTAGACAATGTCCCAGAATCCTTTGCAATTTACGAACATTTCAAGGGTAATACCCAGGGATTCCCAGGTAAGGAAGTTAACGTGGAAAATATTCCCTGAAAGTAGGAAGTCTAAAAACCACCACTGTTAGCGTAGTGAGCACTCCTGCTTTCATGCACTCTATTACTAATGCACAGGTCAGTATACATACTACAATTCCACTGGAGTGCAGAAAAGCCACAGAACTCTACTCCTCTACTTCCAGGCATTTAACAGCATATGAGGGGGCACTTCAGCCAGCCAGAGAAGCTTCGGCTATTGGGTGGTATAGAGATGATGACGACGATGATGATGATGTTTGGATTTCTAGGAAATCCAACTTGCTGATCACCTCACTCTCCTGATTGCAGTGCAGCCATATTAAAAATCCCTTCTTCTTCTTCTTCTTCTTCTTCTTCTTCTTCTTCTTCTTCTTCTTCTTCTTCTTCTTCTTCTTCTCCTTCTCCTTCTCCTTCTCCTCCTCCTCCTCCTCCCCCCTTCCCCTTCCCCTTCCCCTTCTATTTTACAGGAGGAGGGTGAAACAGGTGAGTGGAAGAGTGTGAGAGCTGCAAAATCTATAGCTGCTTCATTAAAGTTAATGGGTTGCAACCTGGCATCCCTAGAAAGAGGAGGGCAGGATGTCTCACCCCATCCACAAGCCAGCCAAGAAACTGCTGGTTCTCTTTCCCTGCATGGTGAACATTAAAGTTAGCAAGTCGTGACAGTAAGAAAATGAAGAGGCTGCTTGTGCCCAGTGGTGCAGTGGTATGTTCTGGGCTTGCCCCCAAAGAGAGTGCAAAATACAGGTGGGAGTGCTCATCCATGCCGACAAACCAGTTATAGCAATTTTCACCTCCACCAAGAGCAGGTCCTTTGTAAAGTGAATGGGTCTGAATTGATCATTCAAGACCAAGGCCATAGCTAGACCTAAGGTTTATCCCTGGACCGTCCAGGGGTCAAACCTGTTCATCTAGGTGGCACACAGGGGATCCAGTGCTCAGGCAGGGGCGAACCATGGATGGTCCCAGGATAAACCTTAGGTCTAGCTGTGGCCCAAGCCACCCCAAAATATTTTGCAGTATCCAACGATGCCCTTCTGCAAACTCAAATAAGGAGTTCAAGTGGAACTCCACCGAAACTTTCCGTTGCACAAGCAGTTTCCCACTGTGCTTACACAACCAGGAACCAGTTGTGCAACCCTCCAATGGGTTGCACGGGAGCTACGTGCAATCTCTGGCACAACGGGTTGTGCAGTTATAATGCACAACTGCTAGCACAGCCACACTTGTGCAAATGTAAGTTTAGTTGGATTCTCCTCTTGTGCATAGTTCAGAACCGAGTCTCTGCTACTGCAACATCACTTGCGCTGATGGTATGACCAAAATATGAGGTTGGATACTGCCTAATATTTTGTTCTTGGGGAAATTTATTTTCCCCAGCTACTGTGAGGGTTGCAGATAAGCTCCGAGGCAGCTGGCTATTCTGACGGGATAGCAGACGATGTCAGCATGCCTGCTAAGAAGAAAAAGGTGCTGGTGCTGCTTCTCTGTGCTCCACTACACCACCAGAGGAGTCAATGGCGCAACTAGGGAAGTCTCAAGTGATTGGTTAAAGGTGCTCACAAGTGCAAGTGGCCCCGAACGCATGCTGGGGATCAGGAGCAAGGTGAAGCTGGTCCTGCACGCAGCCTGGTCGATGCAGTGCCAGCAGGGCTGTGCTTGCCCCAGGGGCTTCCTCGAGGTCTTCTTTCCCTCTCGGTTGGCTCCACATCTGGGCAGCGGCATTTAGATGATGCAGCCGCAGATTTGAAGCCACCCAGGGGCAAAGAGATGAAGATGCGAGGCTGAAAAGTTGGGGACTTACCCCAACTTTCCCCGCAGGAATGAGGGCAGCCTGGCTCTTCCGCCAGTCTGTCCTCACTCTGGAGCCGCTCCGGGGTTGTTCTCGGAGGATGGCAACCCCTACTTGTTCACTGTCCACCCAGGCAGAGGGCAGGGGGTGGGCCAGCAGTCGAATGGATGCTGGAACGCCCCGTGCCCTACATTGCTTTACGTCTTTTCTTCTTTCAGGGAGGGACAGGGGAGTGGTTGGATGACTGCTGGAAGGCCCTGTGAAACCACAGGGTTTGGGGGAAAAGTTGTGCCAACTCAGCACCATGAATGTAACTCCCCGGTCTTCGAGCCATCGCTTTTCCACCACCCCTCTCCTGTACAAAGGCGAAGAACCCCTCAGTCTAAAGATGGGGAGGGACTCGTTTCGTTCACATTCTCATACGAACCTGACTAATTTGCAGTTCCCAAACTAATATGAGGATTGCAGCTAACCTCAGAGGGGACAAGGAAGTCTGGGGTGGGTGGGTGAGCAGATGATGTCAGCGTCCCTTGCTAATCAAAAGGTCCAGTTACTCTGTGCCTATGAGCCCTGGTTGCCCAACACCACTGCTTGTGCAAGGACACTACGTTTGTCTATCTGGCCCAGTATTGTTTACTGTGACCGGCAGCTTGAACTCTCTGGGGCCTCCATCACTTATATCACTTTTATCACCACCTACTACTAGCAGTGGAGGCTGGTGGCTCTGATGTCAGTGGGGTGATGAATCCGCTCCGGGTTTCAGTCAGAACCAGTCAGAACTCTAAAGGAGCCATCCAAGACAGTCTCCACTGCCTACTACCTAATTCTTACTAAAATGGAGATGTCCAGCACTGAATCTGTGGTTGAACCTGGCAAAGCAGGTGTTCCGCCATTGAGCTTGGTCTCTTTCCAGTTGCAATGTCTCATTTCTGAAGTGAAATTGATGCATTAGGAAACTTCTGCTACACCATATTTTTTTTTAAAAAAAATTGTACAGAGTGCTGTCCTTGCCAAGTTGACTATACCTTCTTTGGATCATTCCTGCCGTTCCCTCCCCAAATCATTAATGCACAACTGTGCATTCATAAAACATTGCCAAAAATGAAACTTGATGTCATGGCTCGTGCAGCTGAGGGGAGGGATGTAGTTCAGTGGATGAGAGGAACCTGCATCACTTCCAAATGACCCGTCTCTAGGTAGAATTTGGGGAAGTTGGGCTGTCTAAAACGCAGGAGAGCCACTGCCAGGCACCGTCCACAATAGTGAATGAAAAAACACTGTATGAAACGCTGAAAAGCCACTGCAGCAGAGCCACTTTCCAGAAGTCCTGCACTACAATTCTCAACATATCTAGCTGACATGGACACTGCACACAGCCATCTCAGTACTGAGTGAGATGAACCGTTAAGATTACTATAAGGCAGCTATCAATTGTGCCCTCAGGGGATTCAGGGATTCCTATGCCCTGCCTAGCTGAAGGCATAGGAGGGCATAGGAAGGCATAGGAGGAAGGCATAGAAGGCATAGGAACGCATAGGAGGAGTGGCAGAAGGGACCATTGCTTCTCCACCCTACAGTCTCCATTTTTTGCTAGATGGGCTTTTCAACCAGTCTAGCAAAGGCACTTCAGAGGGCAAACTGCCCGTGCGCCAGTGGCATAGCTAATTTTAGAACTTCCCCCAGTTAAACTGGAATTCAGGGGGAGTGAAACTCAATTTCCGAGCAACTTTCCTAGTCTAATAAAATTTTGAAAGTCCTTTTCTCTAATATATGCATCATTATGCCTTTTTTTAAAAATGGAAGAACTGCATTATAAAATTCAGAGAAGCACAAATTGTGAAGAATAGTTGAGGTTCAGTTCGCATATTGGTTCTAAAGTGTGAAATCATTGTTGTTGTTGTTGTTGTTGTTGTTGTTGTTGTTTCTTCTATACCACCCCATAGCTGAAGCTCTCTGTGTGTTTTACAACAATTCATAATAGGCTAAGTTCACATTAAAACTGAACGAATGTCTCCCCATCCCTATTCTCAACCATTTCAGGTTTCTGATGATGGCAGGCTGTTCTAGCCAATGAAATCTTGGGCCACAGTAACTTTGTGAGTTTTAAAGCTGCCACAAGACTAGAGATGTCACCAAAATTTCATTATTATTTTTTACTTACATTGAAATTTGAAGTGAATTGAGGGGTTCCACCAGAAATTAAATAGTAGGGACATATTGCAGAAAAGTTTGATGACAATAGCAATATGTCACCAGGGAGTTCTGAATATACCTAATAGGCCACAGAGTTTTGCCTAAAGTGAAAAGTGCAGCCCCATATGATACCTTCAAAGAGAACTGAAGGAAGTGAAGAGAGGTCCCTCGGTTCTTAGAAGTCGGGGGACAGCCTTGAGGCCAGACTGGTTGCATCGATGATGGTAGGAGCCATAGATAACGTGCAAGTCAGTTGCTTACCTGAGGAGACGTGTCAGCCGCTCTTCCCCTGTTCTGCTGGAATAAGCAATGGTGACAGTTTGCGGCAGCTGTGCCGGAGAATTACCACCTGCTTTCCTGGGCTCCCAGGCATGAACAGGTGGTGCGAGTGTGTGATCTCCCCTGCTCAGGTAGAAGCACAGCTGTTTCCATGCTATGGTGGGCAGCTGTGGCCCTCACTCCATCTCCCTCTAAGCATCCTTTGAAGCATCCCTCAAATGACATCTACTCATAAGGAAGGTGATGCTCAGTCCGAGTTTTGGAGAATGAGCAATGAGGAAGCTTGAAGGGTGATTGCTCTTAACGCCGCCTGTCCAGGCTGATCATGTCCAGTCAATTCATTTCTCTCAGCAAACAGAACTTGGAACTAGAAATACAGCACAAGATCACGTCTACTTCCAACTATTTTTTTCTGGGCCTGGATTAGCCACAATACTCAGTATACTAAAAAAGTAGGAATGGGTGAACCTGAAAATATTGGGTTTTCTCAATTTCTCAAAAAACCCCAACCCATTCTTTAGTTCCATTTGTCAAAAACTTTGAGAATTTTACCAACCTTCAACCAGAGGTTTGAGATTTTAAAATTTAATGTTGGCATGAAAACCCGTACACAGTTTTGTGCATATTTTCTCTGAATACCTGCATTTGAGGTGAAAGGCGTGGGTGAGGGAGGGGGGTGATAATGAGATTGACTCATTAAGACAATTATGTGTGGTATTTAAAGATCTGCAAAGGGAAACTGGGAGGGAATCTACACGGCGTACTGAAGGCGTTTGCGTGAGCCTTTAGTGCGCCTCAAAAACGATGGTGTAGATCCTGCCCAGAAGAGGCGGAAGAAGAGGTGGAGGAGGAGGCAGCTGGGGAATCCGGCTGCGTCCTTGCCGCTGCCGCCCACCTCCCCGCCGGCCTCCTGCTGCTGGCGAAAGAGCCACCCGAGTCGGAGAGCTCGGCGGAAGAAGGCAGGGCGGCTTCTTCCGCCGAGCTCCCCGACCCGGGTGGCTCTTTCGCCGGCAGCAGGAGGCCGGCGGGGAGGTGGGCGGCGGCAGCAAGGACACGGCCGGATTCCCCAGCTGCCTCCTCCTCCGCCTCTTCCTCCACCTCTTCTGGGCAGGATCTACACCATCGTTTTCGGGGCGCACTGCAGGCGCACGCAAGCGCCTTCAGTACGCCGTGTAGATTCCCTCCGGGTGGGCCCTAATCTATGCCAGCAAATAGTTAGGAGTTATGTCAGACAAAGCATCCTATGCCTCTCCTGAGTGGTTCCAGTGGGATCGCCACCCCCAGGCCTACCCCTTTTGGGGATGAGAGGCCTTCCTGTGTCACACACACACACACACACAGTCACAAAACACTGGGTGGGTGAGGTGACTTAGGCTCACAGGTAACCCTTATCTCCCCACTGGGGCTGCAAAACACTCAGGCCTCAGGCATCACCTGTCACAAAAACAGCCCCCCAGAATGGTCACCATCCCTGTTCCTCTAAGCCCCTACCAGCCCAAACCAAATGTGGCCAAATTAACCTAACATCAAAAACAAAATCAATTTCCTAAGACCCCCGTCTCCCCCACTTACACTGTGAAGTAGGCAAAAAGATACATAGCCACAGCCAATGAGATTATATGCCAAAATGAGACTATATGCCCTACTCAGCCCCTGAAAGGGTGACCGGGTAAAACCCACACGATATCTAGGGAGGGAGCTGAGATTTGAAGAGGCCGGCTGGGCAAGGCCAGCAAATATGGGCTCCGGTGGCTGGCCCCTGTCACTGGTGCCACACAACTGTGCGAATGGCGATCGGTCACATCTCTCCTTCCCTCCCACCTGCCTGAAACTGCCTCCCCACTGCCAGCAAGCCAGGTGTGGCAGAACGGTGCTTTCATATAATTTTTTTGCAAGCACGTTTCCTAATAAAATGCATTTTTAACATTGTTTTGAATGGCTTTTAAAAAGGGATTAGCCAAATGGATGGAAGATCAGGCAATCAATACTCTTGAAGGTTCTATGTTGCCTGCAGAGACAGAGACAAAAATGTCTCAGAATACCAGTTGCACCTTTCCCATTCAAAATGCACACTTTCCCCTCTCAAACAAAAAGAAAAAAAAATCTCATACTAAAATGGGAGCAAGGTAAAATGAGCTTCGAAGTAAAATGCAGACCTCAAGCATCCCTGGATCTCCCATCCCTATAGGTACGTTTGCATCATTTTATCAGCCTATTTCCATAAAGGAAAATAAATGTACATGGCTGCACTGCTACCGACACACTTCGCACACATGCGCAGCACATAACTGCAGGAAACAAGCAGCATGGGCTCATTTGAGGGCAGGGATAGTGGAATGGTCAGTTGCATCATGGCCCAGAAAGCCTCTCCGCTAACATAAAACGTTTATCTAGAGCGAACATAAAGCATTATTGCCAATGACGATTGTAGATGATTATTTAGAAGTCCACGTGTCATGACAGACTGGATGACTGCAGTCTCTGTAGATGGCTGCTGTGTACATGGCTACTTTTGTTGATAATTTTTAAGAAAAATCCCAAGGTCGCTATCCTTTAAGCATCCCAGATAGACTTGCAATGACAACTGGGTCTTTATAATGCCTTCTGAGTCTTGGGGTGTGAGTCATTATTACACCTGTTACTTAAGAAAGAAGCTAATTAGGTATCCATTCCTTTGTGGGCTCAGAGAGAGAGAAATCTATAGATGAAAATGATCTAATGTGCAGAAAAGTTCCTGCTAGCTGTGCACGGCATTTGGTTAGCAGACCGCCAGGAAGGACGAAAGGGAGATTCCTAATGGGCAAAGCAGTGTTATTGTTCGGTCAGGGTTTACTGGGGGGTGGTCAGGATTCCACATGCCAGCAGGATCAGGCCTCCAAGGTCAGAGGTGAGTACCCATCACCCAGGTGGGAAAAAGCACAGTCCAGGAAGGAGGAGAGTTAGGTACCAGAAGCATTGACAACTGTGAAAAAGAGTGGGGGGGGAGTGGGGGAGTAGAGTAGAAAAGAAGCCATCAGTTCTCGTCAGCATAAGAGATGGCAAGAGCTGTAGGTCCAAACTAGTGCTGGGCCAAATCCTGCCCCTGTTTTCAGGAACTTTCTCCCTGCAGCAGAGACATTGATTTTTCTGCCTCTTTCACAGAGTGGGGGTGGTAATTTGGAAAATTTTCTCCTTGGGGAAGGGGACAAGGTTTCCACATACCTGTTTTAAGTGGAGCCGGTTGCTGAGGGGCCTTCTTCCTATTATTATTATTTTCAGTTTTTCTTGTTTTTTTTGTTTTAAAAAAACACCTTCCTTCCTTCCTTCCTCCAGCATTTGGAGGAGCCCAGCAGGGCCAGATCTACACTATTGCTTTAAAGCGCTTTATAACAGTTTTATAGCGCTTTAAAGCAGTAGTGTAGATCAGGCCCAGGTCTTAGTGAATGCCTATTGGAGAACATGCGACCTCTCCCACAGCACTAGACATCTGGAGTATCAGAAGTTGCTCACCTCACTAGAGCACAGCCTTCCATGACCTGGTACCTTCCAGATGTTTTGCACTTCAACTCCCATCAGCCCCAGCCAACATGGTCTAGTAGCAAGGAATCATAGAATAGTAGAGTTGGAAGGGGCCTATAAGGCCATCAAGTTCAACCCCCTGCTCAATGCAGGAATCCACCCTAAGCATACCTGACAGATGGTTATCCAGCTGCCTCTGGAAGGCCTCTAGTGTGGAAGAGCCCACAACCTCCCTAGATAACTGGTTCCATTATCGTACTGTTCTAACAGTCAGGAGGTTTTTCCTGATGTCCAGCAGGAGTCTGGCTTCCTGTAACTTGAGCCCATTATTCCATGTCCTGTACTCTGGGATGATCAAGAAGAGATCCTGGCCCTCCTCTGTGTGACAACCTTTCAAGCATTTGAAGAGTGCTATCATGTCTCCCTTCAATCTTCTCTTCTCCAGGCTAAACATGCCCAGTTTCCCCACAAGGTGGGAATGATGTGGAAGAGTCTTGAGGAGATAGCAGGGGCTGTACCACTTCAGGGAGCAAGCATGTAGCCTTGCTTGTGAACATTGCCCTGTATTAGCCTTCACTGTATTATAGTACCTGTTTCCCAAGTTAAATTCCTGGCATCTCCAGGCAGGATTGGAAAAGACCTCTGGAGAATATGGTGTAGGCAATACTGAGCTGGATGGACTAACAGTCTACTTTGGTATAAAGTCCCAATGTCCAGCCGGAATCTGGCTTCCTTTAACTTGAGCCCGTTATTCCGTGTCCTGCACTCTGGGAGGATCGAGAAGAGATCCTGGCCCTCCTCTGTGTGACAACCTTTTAAGTATTTGAAGAGTGCTCTCATGTCTCCCCTCAATCTTCTCTTCTCCAGGCTAAACATGCCCAGTTCTTTCAGTCTCTCTTCATAGGGCTTTGTTTCCAAACCCCTGATCATCCTGGTTGCCCTCTTCTGAACATGCTCCAGATTGTCTGTGTCCTTCTTGAATTGTGGAGCCCAGAACTGGACGCAATACCAGTACAATGATGAGAATTGTACTCCAAAACATCTGGAGGGCACCAGATTGGGAAAGGCTGCACTGGAGTCACCAGCACTTGGGGTCTCGCTCACAGACGCAACTGCAACACAGCTGATTGTTGATCAGTTGGATATGGAAACTGTTGTAAACTGCCTTCCCCCAATTCACCAACTTATTGATGGGGGTGGTGGTGAATTGGGGTGGGATTTCCCAGTTTTTTGAGGGGTGGGAACAAAGGATATTTAAATGCTTCAGGGGAGGAAGGCCAGAAGTTTATCTTAGCTGCATGTGGCATGGCAGAT
Source organism: Elgaria multicarinata webbii (assembly GCF_023053635.1). Lineage (NCBI taxonomy): Eukaryota > Metazoa > Chordata > Lepidosauria > Squamata > Anguidae > Elgaria > Elgaria multicarinata. Next base: position 6,007,435 of record NC_086183.1, read on the forward strand.
AGTGGTGCCATAGCAGTAGTGGCTTCCTATTCTACACAGGAGGAGAGCAATGTAGTTTACCCCGCACGTGCAAGAGCTCTTCTAGCAAGCAACCACCATTTCCTGTGTGTGTATGTCCCCCCTCCCCAGGAATATGCTTTAGGCCAGACTCAGCTCAATAGCTCAACAGTTCACTATTCAGCGTCTCTGGAGTACAAAGCTAAAGGTACACTGTGCTAAAAATGCCACCCACCTTCCACAGGACCATGCATCAAAGGAGGGTCTGTGGCTCAGAGGTAGAACACCTGCCTTGCATGCTGAAGTTCCTAGGCTTGATCCCTGGTGTCTCCAGGTAGGGCAGGAAAAAATCCTAGCTGAAGAATCATTTTTGATAGACGAACCAATGGTTTGACTCAGTATAAGGAAACTTCCTCCATTCCTATCCCCTAGGGAGAAATTTCCAGTTGCGTTTGGAAGAATGGAAGACGTTTCTGCAGAAATGTTGATGGTTTACCTTAGCTTTAGACATGGTGGCCAAAGAAGCCATGTGGGTGCTTGGAGTAGCAGTGTGTGTGTGATGCCAGCCCTGAGCTTTAGGGCAGGGACAGGCTGCAAATCCCAATAAATTTCAAATAGAGTAACATTCTCTCCATAGGATTTCATCAGCTATATTTATAAGCATGCATGTGTGTACGAGATAGAGGTGGGAAGAGAGAAGGGGAGAGAAGGGGAAAAGAAACAAGATTAATTTTAAAAGGTTATATTGATTCCAGTCAAGCATAAACCTCGGGCAAGGGGTGTTATGTAATTACCCACTTTGAGCAGTGCCGATGATGGAGACAGCTGCTTTTCTCTCCACGCAGCCGCTCTGTTTTAGCGGCTCTTCGACGCAACGAAGCATCCCGAGCAAAAGAGATTACAGGCTTGCTCCAAGTGGCACATCTGTGGGCTCATGCATTTTTAACTTTAAAAGGGAGATGAAGGGGGCAGAGTCTATGATCCTAGACACTCTTACGAACTAAAACAGTTCTTGAAAAGTGTTCTTGAAAAGTGTGTGTGTGTGTGTGTGTGAGTGTGTTTAACTTTGTAAAGAGTGTGACATTGCAAAAGGCCAATACTAACATCTCCTGGAATCGAATTAAGGTGCACAAGCTTTTATTTATTCAACGCTTTTATTTATTCAAGAAGCCTTGGAACAGCTACAACCACATTTTCTTCCAGGACATCTTTTGGACTTGGAAGAGTGTCAATGAAATGTTCAGTAGATTTTTGTTGCAGGTTCAAACCACCTGAGCGCCCTTGGATTTAGCTCCACTTTCTTAGCCAGCACTGAATATGACTGATCCTTGCTGTCTTATTTCCAGCTGAACTTCAACCTTTGCAGTTTGGGGGATTTTAGGCTCCTTTCCCCCCCCCCCCCAGAAGTGGAAACAAAAGGTGAGAAGAGAAGGGAGTTGTGGCCAGCTCAGTGAGAAAATCAGAGGTTATTTATTCTTTTGTCAGTTTGTAAAGCCCAAATGAAACAGCAAAAGAATGAAACATGGAGATCCATGGATTGGTTTCACTCTCTGGCATTCAAACAACCATATTTCATAATGGTGTGCTTGGTTTGGTTTGGTTTCCCTATCCAATCAAATTTTGTTTCCAAAAAAAATAATCAAATTTAATTTCTTAAATTGCATTATTTGTGAAAATCACAATTGTTGCATTCATGAATCATCCAAAGTGCATTAATTCCATTATATTCATGACCTTTTCCTTTCTTTTTTCAGCCATTTTTTCCACTACTGCCTATAGTGTTTCTTGACCGTTCTTTCGTGGCAGCTACCATTTTATTTACCCAGAATGCTCCAGATGTTGTATCATTCTGGGGCATTGTGGACAGGAAATGGCACCCTCCACCGGTAGCTGCTATTTCTTGTGATGGCCGTCATTTCTCCTTAATGCCCTGGAATAACACAACCTCTCAGGCACTCTGCATGAATGAAATGGTGGCTGCTAAGACAATGGAAGCAGTTCCACTTCCACCAGATAAATGTAAGCATTCCCACTCCCAAATGGTACAAATAGATATGAATGGCATATCCACAAATGTGAATAATGAAAAACATGCCCATTTGTACCACTCAGTCATTACTAAGTGCATTTTCTTTGGAAAGGCTGGAAATTCAACCAAATGGGACCCATTAAGTTAAATGTTTCATTCATTCCAAAATGAATGCCCTTCCTGAATATTTTAGATGCTGGAAGTACTGCTTTATGCTCAGTGGGTGGTCATGGAAATCAATGCATCCAACCATGCTTTTAAATCCCATTGATTTCAACAAGACGGAGTCTGCTTGCAGACCATTTCCGACTGGTAGCCTGCAGCCAGTGAAATTCAGCCAAAACGTCCACTGCTTCTTGGCTCTCCTTGTTCTTTTCAGGTTACCAAGTCACAATGTTGGCAAGGATCCAAGGAAAAGTGCAGAAACGGGCAAGCAAAATGATTCAATTAAAATGATTAGGTGGTTGCAGCACCCTTTCTACAAGGAAAGGTCTTGGGGCTTTTTAGTTCCAAAAAAAGAAGAGGACAAGAAGATGGAGGGTTATATAATGATGCACAGTGTGGAGAAAGTGGATAGAGAGAAGTTCTTTTACCCCTCTTCCATAACTCTAGAACCTGGGGATCATCCCATTATACACATCCAAAATGTGTCCATTTTTCTAACTTTTGCCACTCAGATTTTGAATGTCAAATTTTGAATTCAAAATTTAAATTCACCCTTTGAATGTGAAGTACTATCTCAAAATTTGAAATTTGAGAGCTTTGGGCTTATTGGCATCTCTTGCTTGTTTGAAGGGACATCAGACATGTCAACTTACAAGCTGCCATCTACAGAATGCAGACAGGTGATCAATAGCATTGTGTATCATCTATGAAATGCTATCTCTAAATAGCAGCACTGAGGGCCAGCTATCAAATGCCATCATTTATTGAATAATGAAATAAAATATTGTAGAGGCAGCAAACACAAGGAAGTTAACATTTGACAAACATCCCAAGCAGTCCAATGTTAACTGAAGATCAAAATCAAACTGTCCAAATCCATTTTTGAGGAGAATTTTGGGGAAATCTTCTTAGCCACTTCATACCAACCTGAAAGCCCAACTGCCCTGTCCACGGGAACTCATGGAAAAAGCAAAAACTTCTTTAACTGCTCTCCATTTACTAAGGAAACAGATGAAATCATATAAAAGAGCACTTCTCATAGATTTATAACTTAGAAGGTTGAACGATTTCATTATGGGAGTTTTCTTTAGTGGCTTTTCTCATTCAGTGACAGCCCTACCATGTTTGCAAGGTACCCACGATTTCATTTTCCGCACACATGCAATTGCTCCCTTGATGGGGGTCAAACCTTCCAGTGTGTGTCAAGGAAGAAGGTAGATTTCCCCTCCCTCTCCATTGTCTCTCGTTTGCCGGCGTTGGCTGAGAGACAGTCGCTTGATATTCGGTGACAATGCGCCCCCCGATCTGGAGGTCTCTACGACTGGAGGAACAAAGCATCGTCTGCTTTATCATAACGGACAGGAACGGCATTTGGTCGGCAGCTGACTGTAGGCCGGCGATGAAAGGCATTTGCTTCTAATGCTTTCCCGACACGGCGTAATTGGAGTGGTGCACTGCCGAGTAATGGTAGAACTCGACCAAAGCCAAGAGCCCCACGAGGTGATGGCTTTGCATCAATGAGCGCAGGGTCACGGAGGGTTGGGCTTTTTTTCACCCCCTCTTGCCTTCCTCTAAGAGAAAGACTGGTTGATTCTCTTGGAAGCTCCATCCTTCTGTGTAGGTTTCACTCCTTCAGCAAAAGGAACCTGAACAAAGCTGTGTAGGAGAACATAGAGGTAACGATCTCTGATATTCTGGTTTTACATGCAGAATTTTGACAATTGGCGGAAGCAAGCAGGCACTGCCAAAACTCTCCCCTTCCAAATTCCATCCCAGATCAGCCCCCCCCCCCCAGCCAACCATTTTGGGTTGGTGGACACATTTGGATTTTTGTGAACTGTCCAGGGGGAGAGAGTATAGCACTGATCATCATGGTATGTAGCCTGTTTTTTATGCTTTTCATGATTTTAAATTTTGTATATTGGTTTTTTAAATGTTCAATGTTTTTAATCTTTGTAAACTGCCCAGAGAGTTTTGGCTATGGGACAGTATATAAATGTAAATAATAATAATAATTGATAATAATAATAATAATAATAATAATAATAATAATAATAATAATAATAATATCAATTGTACCCCCTCTCCCCTTTCCTGAGCACTCTCATAAAATGGCAGCCATTCATAAAATGGTTGGCCATTCATAAAATAACTGCTGTGGTGAGCATGAGCAGTAACAAAACACTCATTTCTCAGGTGGCAAACTGGTGAGACTAGTATCCTGTTCAGGTGAGATCTGAGCTCCAAATTACAAAACCACTCTTTTGAACCCAAATAAAGATGGTGCTGGGTGGCAGTCTCTCACAGTGTCCTCATCAACACCAAGCAGGATATTGCACTATGAAAGTGGTATGGAAGCAGTATATAAAAGGCAGGAGCCACACTGCTGCTTTATAGCAGTACTGACAACTGTTGGGGGCCATTGACACATACCATAAACTACTTTCATAGCACTATATCCTGCTTGGTGCAGCTCCTGCCTTTTATATACCGCTCTCATAGTGCAATATCCTCCTTGGTGTAGATGAGGCCTTTGTTTATTTAAATCAATTTAAAAATCTTAAGGAGGAAGAGGAGGAGGAAAAGGAAGAGGAAGAAGAAGGTGGTGGTGAGGAGTAAGTAAACCTAGTGGGCACCGTGATGTTTTACTGTTTATTGCCAATTATATATAGTATTTGTAATGTTTTAATGATTATTGCTATCTAGGATATAAGCACTGTTTGGACTTCATTTGGTAAGTGGTTAATGTTGGGAGGCGGAATAAGTGAAATGAATGGAAAGTGAATGCTGATTGGCTGGTGGTTCAATGGTTTGGATTGGTACTTAGCAGTGAAAGGAAGGAGTTAGAAAAGAGCAGTGGAGTGTGTGTGCAGAGAGAGAGAGGGGAGAGGAGTCTGGGTTTGGTCTGCGTAAGGGATTTGTACAGAGTAGGATCAACATGTTTTGTTATTTGGGGGAAGAAGTGAATGGGAGGAGATAGTGTAGATTAGTGGGTAGAGTAGGCAGGGTTACATCTGAAAAAAAGAAGTGATATGACCAATGAAACCACAAGCTTGGTAAACTGCATAAACTTACTTATTGTTAAATAAAAAAAAAATTCTGTTTCATAAAATGGATTGGATTCTTGAGGGGGATATAGGAAGCTCAAAGGGGGTAGTCACAGGCAGCGAGAGCGTGTCCATGGGCTGCATGTCGGAGTCCTCAGCCCTAGAGGTTGTTCCAAATTACCCAGGCATGTTTCCTAAGCAGACCTGATGCATTAGGAATTGCACAGAGCGCTATGCCTGTGCCGTTCCCTTCAGTTCATGCGTCTCTTTCCCCCACCATCTGCATTAGAGACACACAGCTGCTCATTGATAAAATGCCTCAGAAAAGCAATCAATGCGATTTTGCACAGCGTCACAGCAGCCCTTTTTGTCCCATGCTTTATGGCTATCAATGCACATGTGCACTTGAGAGCATTTATTGAAGGCAGCAAGCAAGCAAGCAAACCCGATCTGACTGTGCATGTTTATTTGTTTATTTGTTTATTTATTTGTTGCATTTTTATACCACCCAATAGCTGAAGCTCCCTGGGCGGTTCACATCCCATTATATCAAGATGCTTTTTGTGTGGTGTCTTATCAATGTTCAAATGCACACCGAGAAAACACACCACACAGAAAAGCATCTTGACACAAACACATCACTTTGAGTTCCCTTTATCAGTGTGCTTAATCAATGCACACATGATCTACATTGTCGGCAATGTCGAGGGAGAAATGATTCAAATGAACTGAAGGAATAGAAATCAGCTGCAAATTGTGCACGCTTAAGTCTGGAACTAATTTTAGATGTTCTCCTACTTAAAATAGAATTCAGGGGTGGAATGTAGGGCAGAGTGAGCCAGGGAAGCACTAAAGCTGGGGTGAGGAACAGAGGCCCAATGGATATTGTTGGACTACAAGGCCCACCATCCCTGCCCATTAGCTGGGGGCTGGGACTGATGGAAGTTGGAACCCAACAATGGCTGGATGGCTATGGGTTCCCACAACTGAGTCATTGCATCTTGGATCTTTCCTCTTCAGCAATCAGCAGAAAAAGAGCAGGCAAAATTTAAAATTTAATGAACAGTATTGGGGCCAGCTCACATACCCACATTTAAGAACATAAGAATGTAAGAAGAGCCCTGATGAATCAGACCAAGGGTCCATCTAGAATCATAGAATAGCAGAGTTGGAAGGGGCCTACAAGGCCATCGAGTCCAACCCCCTGCTCAATGCAGGAATCCACCCTAAAGCATCCCTGACAGATGGTTGTCCAGCTGCCTCTTGAAGGCCTCTAGTGTGGGAGAGCCCACAACCTCCCTAGGTAACTGATTCCATTGTCGTACTGCTCTAACAGTCAGGAAGTTTTTCCTGATGTCCAGCTGGAATCCGGCTTCCTGTAACTTGAGCCCGTTATTCCGTGTCCTGCACTCTGGGATGATCGAGAAGAGATCCTGGCCCTCCTCTGTGTGACAACCTTTTAAGTATTTGATGAGTGCTATCATGTCTCCCCTCAATCTTCTCTTCTCCAGGCTAAACATTCCCAGTTCTTTCATAGTCTAGCACTCTGTTCACACAGTGGCCATCCAGCTGTCAACCAGGGACCAACAAAGCAGGACAGGGTGCAACAGCACCCTCCCACCCATGTTCCCCAGCAACTGGTGCACACATGCTTACTGCCTCAGATACTAGAGGTAGCATATAACCATTAGGGCTATTAGCCATTGATAGACCTCCTACAGGAATTTATCCAACCCCCTATTTAAATCCATTTAATGTCTGGAGGCTTTGGTGTACTATGACATCTTCTATGGCCAGATCTACACCAAGCAGGATACAATACTTTGAAAACAGTCTGAAAACTGTATACGGAGTGTGACTTGAGCCACAACAGTTGTCAATACCGTTTGTTTTCAAACAGTAGTGCAGTTCCTGCCAATGTGTGAATGGGCTACCACAGATACAACATCAACAACAGAACTTTCAACTCACCTCAAATGAAATTGTGTGGCCTATTTGTCCTCTCCTCTCGCCCACCCCAATGCAGTCAGTTCACCATTCAGATGCCAGACATTTGTTCAGAGATATATGTATAACCCTTGATCTCTCTACATTTGATGATTACACTAGACCACTGTATGTGTGAATGGGCTCCCTTGAAGGTGACCTGAGGATCTGCCACATGCATGACAATTTGTACATGCACATCATTATTGGACAGTGAAGTCTTTACAGGATGTGTATGCGCTAATGATGTATAAAAATGCATTTCAGTTCATGTTTGATCAGGATTTACCCAGTTTGCTCCATCTGGATTGAACATGGACTCAGACACAATCTGCATGTTCATACATTTCCAAGCTTGCAATGTGATTTGTGTACCCCCCAAAAATGTGTTTGACAGCATGCATCATTGGAAAAAAGTCATGAAAAAAAATCATACTTTTGAAAAATGCACATGGCAGTTTCATCAATGGCAGCAGAATGCATACATTTCAAAGATGCACACAGTTGATGCGCACATCTGGAAAAAATATGTGCAAAAATATGCATGGATTTTTATGACCCCAAAAAAGCAATGTCTGCAATGTGATGCGGACTCAAGTTGGAACAGACTTTGAGATGGAATTCAGAGCACTTCAGCAACCTTGGGTTTTGGTGTTTCACACATTCCTAGTCTGTGCCAATCCCAAGCATACTTCTGGGGATTGAGGTTGCCGGGGTGGGTGGGTATAGCACTGATAATCATGATGCCAATTCTATCCCCCCCTCTCCCCAAACTACTCATTTCTCCCTTCCCTGGGGCCTTGGGGGTGCTTTGCTGCACCCTAAGACCCCCCTCCTAACACTCCATGGGCTTCTTTTCCAACAACAAGGGAGCCTGGGGTTTGCCTTCTTCTCAGCTTCTTCCCTTTTCCAACCATGGAAAGTCACGCCTTCTTCCTTGGAGTGTGTGACATCGTCTTGTGGAAGATGTGGGTCATCTTGGAGAGATTGTCATGTATGCCTGACCATCTGTCAGGTATCTTTTAGGGTGGATTCCTGCACTGAGCGGGGGGTTGGACTCGATGGCCTTATAGGCCCCTTCCAACTCTACTATTCTATGATGCTATGTTTGCAGTGTCCCCACCACTCAGGCAATTGCGCAATTCTCTCCCATTTACTGCTAAAACATGGCCCAATAGCAAATGCCACACGGCCACGGCAAAGGCCAGGGCCATGCTGGAGCCCCAGCAAGTCACCATCTTTTCCACAGGTGAAGACTTTGCTCCTGGCCAGCAGCCACTCCGTGTGAAGATCAGGTTAGGACATAGATCCTGGACAACATGCAGGAAACAAATACAGACTAGGAGTGAACAGATCTCTCCATCTCGGTGTTGTTGAGAATGTTGGTTTTTAAGGTTAACCTCACTCCATCCCATTTCCATACAGACTTGCAGTTTTATTTTATGCTTAAATCCATAGGGAAATCCATACTTTTTTTGCATCCATTTTTTTGTAAGGTACATATTTTTACGCACCTTTCAAACATGCACATTTTCCCAAGCCCTTTACATAGCTGCAATGCAGTTTTGTGCACACATCCCTGAAATATATGCATTTGGTGCACATTTTCCCCTTAACATGCAAGATTTGGGGGTGTGCATTTCCCCCCCGAGAGGAGCTACATCACAAAGTTCAGGGAAGTGCAGGTCGCAGTGCACAACTGGGTCTTGGCTCACTTAAAGTCTCAGGAGGGTAAATCTGTAAATATAAATTCCACATTAAGGTTGGGATTTCTTACCCAACCCTAATATAGAGAGGTCATGGGCTGTACATGCATGTGTGAACCAGCCATTAAATGGATTTCTATCCAGAGTTCCCCCTTTTTCTATAGAGCATGTTTAACAAGACACGTTTGGTGCTTCTCCTCAACCAGATGTTCCCTGCCACTGCATGTACATGTACACACACACACACACACACACACACACACTAAAAATCACTGTCTTACCAAGAGTGAAAGAAAAAGAAAAGATTATACTGGAACTTAAAAGCTCTGAGTTATGTCTCTTGCTTTAGGGGTAAAAAAGAAAAAAAGAAAGAAAGAAAAGAGAAGAAGACAAAATGAAACGCAAGGCTGAGACTGGAGATTTAATTGATGTAGTAAAAAAAACCTTGAGTAGTGACATTGAGATGCGAGATAACATTAACCTGGGTTTTTATTTTCAGTCAAACACAACTTGACAGGAGGGCACTAAAAGGAAATGAAAGGAAAACAAATGGAAGCAGGTAGTAATGACATTCCGCTTTGCGAAGCCTCTGAGGGATAAGAGAGACACCGGAGACGTCCAGATTAGAAGGGAGATGCCAGGCATGGGGAGAGAGAAAAAGATGTTCGGATGGGAAAAGGACGCATTAACCGTAGCGATGGGATCGCCTCAAGGTCTGACCTGTGTTAGGGGAAGGGAACGTTCTGGAACAATACGTACCCACAGACATTTAAATGGGCTGCTTGCAGTGCAAAGCTGAAGAGGCTCTAATATTAGAATTCAGGCTCATGAAAACCCCAGAGTATCATGACACTAGGATGTGGGAGTAGCCACTGAATTTGACCAGCAGAAACATCAGGACTGACACAAGCTTAGTTTATTTGATTTCACTGTATTTATACAGCCAACCGGTGACACAGGTTCTCCAGGGAGCTCACAAGACAGATGCAACATTAAAATGCAATATTCAAGGCTGGAAACAATTACAGCTGAAGCACAGTTAAAGTGCAGATTTTAAGCTTGGAGGCCCAGACTCGGAAATACTTGAAGTAAAAGGTCTGGCTGAATAAAGAGGCCAAAAGGTGGTGCCAGATGAAGTCATGCCAATATTGGAAAGGCCTTCTCCCTCCAGGCCACCCACCTTGCTTCACAGGGTGGGGGCAATCAGAACAGGGCCTCTGAAGCTCTGTAGTGGTCTTCAGGTAACCCAATCCAAACTGTTTTGGAGGTTAAAAGCAGCACTTCAAATCGGGCCCAGAAACAGGCAAATGGATGAACATTTCACTGTCCTGTGATGTGGCAATGGCCGCCACACTTTGAAAAGTATTCGACAAAATTAATGGAGGTCTACCAATGGTTCTCAGCCATGCTAGCTAAAGGGAGCCTCCATGCTGTGAAACAGTGTATCTCTGGAAGCCAGATCCTGGGGGAAAACAAGGAAGGGAAGAGTATCACCTTCCTGCCTTGCTTATGGACTTCCTGCAGCCAACTGGCTGGCCAACTATTAGGAAATATGGCATTTCCCCCAACCTAGCACCCTATTATTATTATTATTATTAATTAATTAATTAATTAATTAATTTATTTATATAGCACCATTAATGTACATGGTGCTGTACAGAGTAAAACAATAAATAGCAAGACCCTGCCGCATAGGCTTACATTCTAATAAAATCATAATAAAGCAATAAGGAGGGGAAGAGAATGCACCAAACAGGCAGTATAAGAGTCAGAACAAAATCAAGTTTTAAAAGCTTTAGGAAAAAGAAAAGTTTTTAGCTGAGCTTTAAAAGATGCGATTGAACTTGTAGTTCTCAAACGTTCTGGAAGAGCGTTCCAGGCGTAAGGGGCAGCCGAAGAAAATGGACGAAGCTGAGCAAGGGAAGGGGAGACCCTTGGGCAGGTGAGAAACATGGCATCAGAGGAGCGAAGAGCACGAGCGGGGCAATAGTGTGAGATGAGAGAGGAAAGATAGGAAGGAGCTAGACAGTGAAAAGCTTTGTAGGTCAACAGGAGAAGTTTATATTGGATTCTGAAGTGAATTGGAAGCCAATGAAGAGATTTCAGCAGTGGAGTAACATGGTCAGAGCGGCGAGCCAAGAAGATGATCTTAGCAGCAGAGTGGTGAACAGAAACCAACGGACTGATGTGAGAAGAACGAGGGCCAGTGAGAAGAAGGTTGCAGTAGTCCAACCGAGAAATAACCAATGCAAGCCCTACCGATGGGTTGGGCTACAGATCCCATCATCCCTAGCTATGTTGGGTGGGGATGATAGGGCCTGTAGTCCAATTCCTCTGGAGGTCACCATGATGGAGAAGATTGATTGATGCGAGCACTTGGTCTGATCCAGCAGGGCCCCTCTGGTTTTATTTTATTTTTATGACCAGGTGATTGAAGATTGGAGAGGGCCACAGGGCTTTGGGGTCTTCAGGCAAGGCACCCATCTGTGAGCTCCCCTGAACTGCAAAGTGGGAACATGAACTAGGGGAGTAGTCTTGTGCCCCTCCATGATGTTCCTCCGATCATCCATCCTTCTACTCACCCAGGGACCATTGCCCACATACACACACTCCAAAGGAAGTGTGATCCATTGCTAGGGGTAACCGAACACGCCCCTGCCCTGGCTGTGCGCCGTTTGCCTGACCTCCGCCAGCAGCCTGCCCCGGTTTGCCATGCCCAGCGAGTGACATACATTGGCCCACTGCTCCACCAAGCCACCATGTTGCAGAAAATGGCAGCTTGCCCTATTATGTAAAGGGCCCTTTCATGTGGCCCTTTCACCACACAAATGGTGGCCATAAAGATGCCCATTTATGCAACATTACAGTTGTTAGTGGCCCTCTTTACAGCTGCCATTTGCGCAAAAGGGCCTTTTACATAAAAGGATGAGCTGCCATTTTGTGGAAAATGTCAGGACAGCAGAGCAGCAGGGACCACTGTGGTTGCCTACTAGGCATGCTCCAGGCAAGAGGCAAGTGTGGGAGTCCACAGACTGGCATCCAGGAGACAGAGACGGTGAGAAATTGCCAATCGGACGCCCGCAACATCCCTATACATCACAACCCTATCCATCATTTGACTTAACCCTTATCCCCAACTGCAATGAAGCCTCCCTATAACTCCATTTGTTCACATTTGTCTCCCCTCCTCCTTATCCTTGCCCCTCCCCTTCCTTTCTCCCTTACCCTCCCCTTAACCCCATTTAAATGTGATGCCTAATGGACCGGAATTGCTTGTCTGCGCAGCCTTCCACATGGCCAACTTCACATTGAAATCAGCCCTTTGGGCACTCTGCATGCAGTTTAGTGCCCACAGTGGGGAGTGGAGCTGAGCGGGAGAGCCAGCATCACCCGGAGAGAGTAGATTGCATTACAACTGGCCACTGGTGAGAACAACTGAAGGGTAAAAGGCAAGCTTAGGCAACCCCAGAATGGGCCACGACCACAACCCCTGCCACTGGCCTGGCATGACAGCCCCCAAACTGCAAGCCAGTTAGGGCATGTATGAGGAGAGACAGAAAGGCCTGGGCATGTTTATCCTGGAGAAGAGAAGGCTGAGGGGAGACATGACAGCACTCTTCAAGTACTGGAAAGGTGGTCACACAGAGGAGGGCCAGGATCTCTTCTCCATCATCGCAGAGTGCAGGACACGGACTAATGGGAAAGACTTTGAGCCGGTAACCTGGATGCCTTCTGCTCAGGCTGCTGTCCAGGGGCTACCTGGGGATGGGCAACTTCAAGGCCGCCCCCTGCTCTCTATTCTTATGGCCATCTTTAAACCAGACTTGGACTGGAAAAGACCTCCAAATAAAGGATGCCTTCAAAGAGTGGGCCGTCCTCCAGCAACAGCTCAAATAGAGGACTGCCCACTGTAAAGTAGGACACCTGGTGACCCTAAGACTCAACCTCACAAGGTCCCTTCAGAGAGGCCCATGAAGAGAGAGCAGGAAGCCCAACGTTGCTAAACCTGGCATATGGATCCTGCCTGTGCCCCCAGCACAAGCCAAGACCTGTTGTGCTAACAGTCATATAAAAGAAAGGCGAGAACTTTGTGATGGGAAAGACAAGAACTTCTGCTTGCTTAGGTTGTGAACAGGGGTGACCTTCCTTCCAGGCCTCATCAACTGACAGCTAACATAAGCTCATGGCCACATAATGTATGACCACTGCAAAATTAGAAAGGGTGGGAGCTTAGTTTCATATTATATACTGTTTAATATTAAAATCTCCAAGGAGTTCACATACTGTATTAAAAATCACATTTAAATATAATACTAAAACACTATCGAAAACAATTTTGACTAAAACAACTACGTTTTAGTTGAAATTGCTTTTGTACTGTATTGTTATTGCAGTTTTTAAATTGTTTTTAATACCAAGTTTTTAATGCCCAGCATGAGGATGGACCCATGTCCAACACTTGTGAGTCCCCAAGGGCACTTGGGCTCCCTGGTTTCCAGGACTGCGCCCTTTCTCCCTCCCCCAATTGTGTTAAAAAGCTTTCCCATACAAAGTGTATCCATCTGATGACTTCCTCCCAAAAGGAGACAACTATTGGTCGTTTCCAGAACATGGGGCGATATGCATAGGTATCTTTGCTCAAATCCACCTGAAGTTGACGTGATAAGAGTGTGACATATACATTAGGGCTGTGATCTGCTTCTCTTCAGGTCGGAGAAGCAATAGTGAGGTGGCCTGATTCGACTTCAGAAAAGGCAAAGGCGAAGAGAGTCGAGGGGGGCTGTGGATCAAGGCGAAGAGGATTGCCTCAATCCGGAGCTCCGGACGCAGGTAAGTGGGGAGGAGGGGGACTCACCTGGCACTGCCACCACTGCTGCAGTCCCTGCGGCGACAGCGATGGAGCCAGGTAAGGGGGCAGGGAGGAGGGAGGCTTACCTGCGTCCGTCGCAGTCCATTGCAGGCTTCAATTGAGGCCCCGACTGAAGCTGGAAGTGAAGGCCAAAGCCTCTGCCCCGGCTTCAAGCTGGGGCCTCAATTGAAGCCCATGATGGACCATGACGGACACAGGTAAGGGGGCGGGGGGTGGCTTACCTGGCGCCGGCGCTGCCATCCATGCGACGATGGCAGCGGAGCTGGATCTCGCTCCGCAGAGCGGAGTGGGGGATGGGCGGATCGGCCCAAAGAGGATCGGGCCTGATCCGGAAGTTCTGGATTGGGCCACGAAGCAGATCGGGGGTCCATGCGCAGCCCTAATATACATATAAATAAGCAGACACATTATTATTAGGCAAGGACTGGGCAAGATGCACTGAACTTCCTCATTCTCTCTCCAAGCCCTCTGCCTTCTAAACTGCAAAACCTAACGTTTGCTCCTTTTAAGGAGACAGTTTTGCTAGCCAACCTTTCTTTCAAAGTGACAGAGTAGGCCTTGTTACCAAGCGTGGAATGTGTGTAGGATGAGTTCTGTTTGAGACACAACAATTTAGACAGGTCTCTTTCAAGAGAAAAATCCCATGGGGCTAGATTACTGGCTGTGGCCGCTCTTTCTCTTCCTGAAGCCTTTCCCCCCACCTTAGGAGTTTAATAAAAGTGGGCAGGGGGAAGCTCAAAGGCTCCTTCTTTGTGCTTGGTGACATGAATGTTCTTTCATCCTTCAATGCAAGACCCCAGGGGAGAATAACTCATGTCCATCACTTGGCAATCTCATTTTACTGCACAATTCACAAATCTGCTTTCCCCAAGAGTCTATGCATCCATTGGTGGTCTCCACAACCCCACAACTCTTTCTGAAGTGTGTAACCATTAGGCTTTTTACCATGGGATTTCCTCCAATAAAAGAAGTCTCACTGATTGGGTGTCCTGTGTCAGTTTGCCAGCACATGTGAATGCTGGAGGGAACAGGAAACACGACGGAGTGGTTCTCCAGGATTTCAGAAAGCAGTCTTTCCAGCACTACCTGTAGATGCCAAGGATTGAACCTGGGACCTTCGGCATGCAAAGCAGGTGCTCTACTACTAAGGCATGACCCTTAACCACGCAAGTCAGGGCACTGGTCCATCCAGTCTAGGAGCCAGCCGAAAGAGCTTTCGGTCTTAAAAATGTGGGATAAGAAGCAAAAGGGGGGACCACATTGCTCCATTTTCTGTGCTACCACCACTACCAGCTTCACAGCAACAGCATAGAGGTCTTCCCAGTAGCCACCAGCTAGGGGCCACCATGTTTCTCAGGGGTCCCCTCTGTATGATGCTGTGTCAACACATAAGTGTCACAGAAGTATGGAGGGGTGGTGGTAAATGGTGAACAAAAGAACATAAGAAGAGCCCTGATGCTGTATCAGACCAAGGGTCCATCTTGCCCAGCTTCCTATTCACACAGTGCCAACCAGCTGTCAACCAGGAACCCACAAGTAAGGTATGAGTGCAACAGCACCACCCACCCACCCATGCTCCCCAGCAACTGGTGAACACAGGTTTACTGCCTCTAATACTGGAGGTATACTGGAGAGGGGATGGGTTCATTGCTGAATTAATGTGTCCAAATGCCTACCCTCAACAAGGTCCTGCAGATTTTAATCTGAACTGGATAAGAAATCAGGACTTACAATGGCTATTTCCAGGCCTGAGTCTGATGAAGGTCACGAGCATCTCTGGGCCCCAGTCCTTTGCCTTAGAGGTCGTCCTGGGGTTCTGCTGCATTATGGGCAATGGCCAACAGGCAACGGTGGAGGAAGTCTGAGGAACAGGCAGGAATAATCACAGTACAGGCACCACGTGGGCACCATGCCTTTTCTGTTCCTGATCCTAGACTTGAATGTGAACTTATTGAGAGAATGTTTTGGAAGCCATTCCAAGAGTCTCTTGGCACTATAAAGTGGGATATTAGAATTTTAAAATAAATAAAGCAGCAGTGATATTTACAGGCAAGAGAGGAAATGCCAGCGAAGGCTATTCTCCCCCCTGGTTGCGTGGGCATGACAATCTCATCCATCTCTGCTACTTTCATCTCTCTGGGAAAGCTGCATTACTGATTCACGCCAAAATATGCTGCCGGAGTAGTTGCCCAGAAGGCACATCCCAGGAACTGGGGTGCAGAGATTCTTAGGGATATACTAAATCACCTGTCTCACACACCTTCCTTTGAATGAGAAGTGGAAGGCAGGAAATAGCTGGCAGATCCATGGGTCAACCTTGGGTAATGAAGGAAAGGCACCAATTTATTATAATGTGTTGTTGCTCTATATCTATGATTCCCCACAAAGGTGGTGGGAGAGGAGGAGGAGGAGGAGGAGGAGGAGGAGGAGGAGGAGGAGGAGGAGGAGGAGGAGGAGGAGGAGGAGGAGGAGGAGGACTAACCATGTGTAATATGGACCTCTTTGTTACACTATCAAAGCAAATCAGATCCATAAGTCTGCAATTGCCCGATGCACATTTGAAATTTGGTTTTGCATGATGAATTTAGCATCCTGCGAACTTCAGCTCCCTCCCCCCATTCTTTAGAAGCACATTTCTAGTCCTCATGAAAGGAAGATGGAAAATGCCCAGGCAGTGCCGGATGAAATTTCACATAGTTCCATGGAACAGGAGCCAGTAGGTCTTTGGCGTTCCATCTAAGCAGATGAGGAACAGCAATGCAATCCTATGCCTATGTCTACTCAGAAGTAACTCCCATTATGTTCAATGGGATTTACTCCCAGGTATGCTTGGCAGCCTAAATTACACAATCATACATAATTTATGCAGGCTGTCAATTCAGTTTTTATTGCAGCAGAATTTGGCTTTTAATTTTTTAAAAAGCGATGCACAGAGTTTTTACAGACTTGCTTCATTCTGAAAGGCTTGATGAATCTGGTCCTCTCCCAAAAATAGAAGGGGGAGTAATTTCAGGGGGATATAAATGAATTGTTTCAGAGTAGGGATGTATGAGAAATATGGTTTTGCTCACAAAACATGCAAACACGCCACATTAGAAGCACTGAACGTGAGCATGGTGCAGAACTCATGTCTTCAGCCAACCAGCCATGGCAAGAGTTCTGAGGATATGCCACAGGCTAGATCAATGGTGGAACAACATTTAGTGGCTTACCCCCATGGAACAGCTGCACATGGGTCATGAGAATCATGGGTCTCAATAGCTCACGAAACACCATTATGACATTCTAAGGAGAGCATCTTCCCGGTGAGAGGGAAACAGCCGGAGGCCACATCTGTACCCACCACTGGAATTCTTCCTGGCTGTTTTATTTATTTTATTTATTTTATTTATTACATTTTTATACCGCCCCATAGCCGAAGCTATTATCTCACTTGCCCCTCCCCACCTAGTACACGAAAGGGGAGATAGAAAGCCACCACTGTCATTTAGTGTGTCGGGATGTCCTCTTTTATAGAGGACTGTCATGTATTGGAAGCTATCCTCTACCTGAAGGGCTGCCCTGTCCAATTCTGATTTAAAGATAAAGACTGAAAAGGCAGGCACACAGCTCACTACGGTGAGACGGATGGCATTTCTCTTTAAATTCTAGTAATTATTTCTAAATTTGCATCTATAGATATAAATTAGCATAGCTGCATTTTGTGCAAATCACCGCTCCTCTTCGTCCTTGTTTTGGGTGATGTATCTCCTCTATTTTGGGTGATTCATATATGCCCACCTTACACTCCCCGCATAAATGTGACACTTGGCCTTCCCCCACCCCCACAACCCACCCTAGCTAAATTGTTTATTTTGCCCTATGCCCCCATTTGGCAGGAGGGCAACTTATAAATGTAACAAATAAGAAGGATCAAGTTGGACAAAAGCTTCTCAATGGCTAATTTCCCCCTCCCCCAGCTCTCTTGCTTTGTGGCTGAGACCATTGATTAAAGGCTTCTGATGGTCACAGGTTTGCAACAAGAAAAACAAGGATTGATCAGGCCAAGATTTATGTCATAAACATGGGCAACGGAAAGCTACAGTATTGTGCCTACAAAACTTCGATCTAACGACCTCCACCCACCTAAGAAGCTGGTGGATCCACAAACCTCCAATTCCTGAAGCACATTTCTCTTCCCCCTGACCTCCTCCTCCCCGCCCGCCCCTGGACTAACACTGGAGACAGATTTCGTACTTACACCTGAGAAGCATCATGTTTAGAGTATGCCGTTGTAAAAAGGACCTGCCATGAGGAGATCACATGAACACACAACTGAATCAGGTGAGGCTGTGCAGGTCCTGGGCCGGTGCCTAGACTCAGTAATGGGCTGGATGAGGGCCAATAAATCCTGGCAAGACGGAAGCCCTGTGGGTGAGTGGTTCCCGAGTCCGGGAGACAGGCTCATTGCCTGTTCTGGATGGGGTTATTCTGCCTCTGAAAGAACAGGTTCGTAGTTTGGGGGTACTCTTACACCCATTTCTGTCATTGGAGGCTCAAGTAGCCGCCACGGCTCGGAGTGCCTTTTACCATCTTCGGTTGGTTCGCCAACTACGGCCTCTCCTGGACAGGGATAGCTTGGCCACGGTGGCACAGGCATTGGTAACCTCAAGATTGGATTACTGCAACGCACTCTATGTGGGGCTGCCCTTGAAGCTGCTCCGGAAACTGGAGCTAGTGCAGAGTACTGCAGCTCGGCTGTTGTCTGGAGCTGCCCCTTTCCAGCATGTAACTCCTCTGCTGAGGGAACTGCACTGGCTACCTGTTCGCTACCGGGCCAGGTTTAAGGTTCTTGTACTGGTGTACAAAGCCCTAAACAACTTGGGACCAGGATACCTGAGAGAGCGCCTTCTCCCTTACCAACCTGCCCGGCCACTGAGGTCATCCGAGGGCAGGCTCCTGGTGGTTCCATATAGTTCCATCCTCCGATTGGAATCCACCAGGGGAAGAGCCTTCAGCATGGTGCCGACCCTCCTGTGGAATTCCCTGCCTCTGGAGGTCAGGCAGGCTCTGACCTTGTACTCCTTTCGGCGCCTCCTGAAAACATCTTTATTCCAAGAAGCCTTTCTTTAACATGCAGCCTTGGATTTCTGTTTTTTGCTTCTTTTTAAATTTTGTTTTAACTGTTTTATTTTTTTATTTTTTTTCATTTTACCTTGTACACCGCTCTGAAATTTTTCAATGGGGAGAGGTATATAAATATTCTAAATAAATAAATAAATAATAATAAATAAATTACAGAACAATTTCATAACAAGCGCTTAATAAAACTCCAATACCAAATCTATTCATTAATAATCCCATTATAAAGTGAAACACTCTCTGACCTTGCTGGTTAGACTAACAGTAGAGGATGGCATCTTAAAAAGCTTTAAAGGGAAGCAGGACAGTAGTCAATCCCAGATGTTACCAGGAACAGGATGAATCACCCTGTAGCCTAGGTGACAAGCAGTAGATAGCAGAGCTCTCACCTCTGGTGATGGTGGAGCTATCGCCTTCACGCCAAATATAACACCTATGGTCCTGTGTGTAAATTGCCAATGTGAGGCTTGCATGATGAAATTGTGTCTTTCTCAGCATTCATCTCAGGAAGATGTGGAGAGACGAATGCGTCTATATCTACCGGAGTTATCGCCAATCATGCAACTCTTTACGTTGATTGCAACAGGAACTGGGCTGCCATTCGTAGGTCTAAGCTCTTTGAGTAATCAACATGCTTCCTGTGTTCTCCTTTGATTGAGAACATTTCTATGCAGGTCCTTAGATGAGACGGCCCTAAAGCTGTGCATTTGGAATTGCTTTTCCGTCATGTTCATTTGCTTTTTGAAGATGCTTCTGTTGAGTGTTGTGTGAAGGAGTAAGTAAAGATATTCCATTAGCCTAGTTTTCAAAACTTAAAAGAAGAAGAAGTAGGATGGAATATATCTTTTATTTTTACTCCAGGGAAAGGCAGAAGATAAATTGGGATCCACTAGTAGATCTCTGGGTTATTTAAAATGACCAGTAAAGATTTATGGTTCCCAATTGTTAACAGTGGCAGCAATCAAAATCATTATGTAAATACATACAGAGTGAGAGCGAGAGCGAGAGCCTAAATCAGTCTTCCCAGCCATGTGGACTGAGGGATGCTGGGAATTGTAGTCAAACACAACAGAGAGCCCAGGTTAGGGATGTCTGCCCTGAATTACACTGATAAAATGAAGAAAGCTTTGATTAGCAAGGAGTGGATTTTTGTGTGTAAGTGCTGTGGGCTCCATTCAGATCAGCTTCACGAAACAAATCCTTGGACTCAGAATTCTTTAATTCTAAGTGTGGTGGAGGCTGGTGGCCCTGATCATAGAATCACAGAATCATAGCATAGCAGAGTTGGAAGGGGCCTCTAAGGCCATCGAGTCCAACCCCCTACTCAATGCAGGAATCCACCCTAAAGCATCCCTGACAGATGGGGCCTTGCTAGACCTACCTGAAAATCTGGGTGTGTGGAGGGGCCAGCCTGCACTAGAAGTAGTGCGGGCTGTCGCTCCTATCCACATGTCAGACGCGACGGGGTAAAGGAAAGCCCCATCATGTTGGCCGTTTTGTTTAATATCTTAAAGGGGCCGGGTGCGCAGGAGTTTTCTTTTTTTAAAAAAAAGGGTTCCCCGCTCCCCCCTGCCCCTGATTTCCACACCCTGGCCATCCCCCCTGGCTTCGATTTCCCCCCCCCATCTCCCCACCCTGCCCTGATGGCCTCAGCGCTCTTCCCGGTTACTCATGAGTAAATGCAGTAGCTGGGAAAAGTGGTGGACTGATCTACACGCCCACAATCTGGGGCTCAGCCGAGACCCCGGGAAATACCAGGCCACAAGCGGTGCCGGTTACCCTGGGGCCAGGGAGGTTTGACCCCTGCCTGAGCCCGGATCCCCTGGGCATCATCTGGACACACAGGGACAAGCCCAAGCCTCGCACCGGGCTAACCCGTCATCTAGCAAGGCCCATGGTTGTCCAGATGATGTCAGTGGGGCAGTGAATCCATTTGGGGTTTCAGTCCAAACCAGACAAAACTCTAAAGGAGCTATCCAAGGTGCTGTTCTGACTGGTTCTAATTGAAGCCTGGGGAGGATTCACCGCCCCACTGACACTGCTGGATCAGCACCTCCACCGCCTAAATGCATGTGTATCACACCATGGTCCATTGATGGATCTTGAGGTTTGAGTAGAGAAATAAACCAGATCCCAAAAGCCTGAAGTCTGCCCTGCTTTACTTTCCTCCTTTTACAAGGCAACACCCCTCTACTGGGAGATGGATTTGTATGCATGACACAAATCTCTTATGAACTCTTTGTTTTGCCAGATCTACGTCAACGGCTTTTGTTCAGAAAGGGATCAAGATTTTCCAAAAGCCTACAAAGCTATTGGGGATCATGTTCCTTTACTGCATCTGACATGCCAAAGCCCTGTGCGATGTTTTTGCCAGTCTTTCTCATTCACCCTCACCAGCCAGCTACAATGGAGACATCTGGAGACCAGGACAGATTGTAAGTTAGAATGGGACACTCCTTGCTGAAGGGATACATCTAAACAGTGAGCCTTCCTTGGTCAAACAATTTCTTTCTTTCTTTCTTTCTTTCTTTCTTTCTTTCTTTCTTTCTTTCTTTCTTTCTTTTTTCCTGCTCCGTCATTCTGACTCAACCAAAAAGGTTTGGAGACAGGAAGGTTATGTCCAGAAACCCCCTCAACGTGCCTCCACTGTCACCTAGTGCCCATTCAGAGAACAGCTCCTCCTTGCCAATGAGCTGAGATCAGGCAGAGACAAAGGCCCGTGACAGAAATTTAAGCATCACTTCCTATTTATTGCAAGATGACTTAAGAGGGCCAGCGGTTCTGGTCAGATGCTTATTAGAAATAGCAGCAATGCTACAACCAGTGGGTGTCCCTGTCTTGACTTGATTGCTTGTTTTAAATATCAAGATGGAATTTAGGCTTTGCACCCTGGGGAGAGGGTGTATGAATTGCTCGGAACGTCAATAAGCGTGTCGTCAATAATTACGATCTCCCTGCCTTCACCACCTTAGGCTTGATCACTCAACAATGTCCTGTTGCTGGGGATTAGGAGCACGACCTCTATCAAATTTAGCCCCCATTCCAAGCTACCATGTCTTGCAAAAAGATGGGCTGTGATGATTTGGAGAGGGAGGGCTGGTAATGAGCTATACAGGCTTTGACTGGCAGGTTAGGGATTTGGTTTTGACCTGGATCAATGACAAATGCACAGTCCACAGGGCAGCTCAACCCAAGAACACTTTGCAAAGCAGTTACTCCTGATGCCTTAATAGGCAGGCGTCACTTGCCACCACTCATTCACATCTCCTTCATGGTGGCCTGAAAGAGATGCTTGGGATTTAGAAAGGCCCACAGCCTCTGTGAAAACCGGCTAAAAAACAACAGCCCCAATACACTGCCACTGAAACTCAGAGCTGCTTGATTTGTGCTGGATCACGAAGCAAACTCAAGGCCAAGTTCACCATCATAGAATCATAGAATCATAGAATAGCAGAGTTGGAAGGGGCCTACAAGGCCATCGAGTCCAACCCCCTGCTCAATGCAGGAATCCACCCTAAAGCATCCCTGACAGATGGTTGTCCAGCTGCCTCTTGAAGGCCTCTAGTGTGGGAGAGCCCACCACCTCCCTAGGTCACTGATTCCATTGTCATGCTGCTCTAACAGTCAGGAAGTTTTTCCTGATGTCCAGCCGGAATCTGGCTTCCTTTAACTTGAGCCCGTTATTCCGTGTCCTGCACTCTGGGAGGATCGAGAAGAGATTGACACAAGAGTAGACTACCCGTTATGGCAGTTCCATGCACGTTTGGTATAGTGATGGCCCAACTCCTCTGGGCTCACTTCAGAATGGATTTGGCAATTATTATAAACTTGCTCAGTGATCGTTTGGAAAAAGCCCATCTGTGATCTAAGGCTACTCTCTCTGTCGGCTTTAATATTGGCACGTGAGTGCTAATTATGGCTTAGTGCATTGCCCTCCTGGGAACTGCTGGAAGCTGCCTTCTGTTGAGTCAGACAATCCGTCAGTCCACCCAGCCCAGTACTGCGTACACTGGCTTCCAACAGGATCTTTCCCAGAAGCGAAAGGCCTAACAATGGTGTGACCAGCCAGCAGCCCCCACTTGAGATATTTCTCTTCCCTTACCCTGTACCAGCGATGGGGAACCTCAGGGCGGTGGGCCACATCTGGGGCCCCGAGAGTGCTAATTCAGCTCCTTAAAGGTCCCCATAGGGCCACACACCCCTCTCCTGGCCCCACCCCTTTTCCCCAAGCACCAATCATTGGGTAGTTCCCCGCCCCCATTCTAAAAGGTTGAAATGCCCTCCCCTAAGAGTTAGTTACTCACAGGAAGAGCTTTAAGCTACAATAGGCTGGTATGTTTTGTATTTTTGGCCCTGCCCCTTTGGCTTTCAGTGGCAACCACCCTTAGAATAAATGCAAGAACATCAGAAGTGCCCTGCTGGATCAGACCAAGGGCCCATCTAGTCCAGCACTCTGTTCACACAGTGGCCAACCAGCCATCGGCCAGGGATAAACAAGCAAGACATGGTGCAACAGCACTCTCCCACCCAGGTTCCCCAGCAACTGGTGTACATAGGCTTACTGCCTCGAATACTGGCGATAGCACACAACCATCAGGGCTAGTAGCCATTGATAGCCTTCTGCTCCAGAAATTTATCCAACCCCTTTTTAAAGTCAACCAGATGGGTGGCCATTACTATATCTTGTGGTAGTGAATTCCATAATTTAACTACGAGCTGTGTGAAGAAGTCCTTCCTTTTGTTGGTCCTGAATCTCCCACCAATCAGCTTCATGCAGCAGCAGCAGCAGCAGCACCCAGAGCATATCTGAAATAGAATTTGGCCCCCGGGCTGAAAGAGGCTACACACCCCTGCCCCATACCCTCAGGAATACCAGGGAAATGATGTATGTTGCTGCTGTGTAGACAACCACCTCTAGTTCACAAGTACATGGTTGTTGGTTAAGCCACCCTGGAGAAATAGCCATGTGTTTATTTTCTTATTTAGTAAGAGTAACCATTCACTTTACTCCCAACCAAGTAAAAGAATATAACCAGGCCAGCACACACAGAGAGAGACATCTAACTCCAGCTCCAGCGTCCAGCTGGCCTAACTGTTCTTGGAACCCCACTGTCCAATCCCAACACAGTAAAGAAAAAAGCCCAGTCACAATGCAATCCTACCATCAGTACAGTTAAATCCAGCAACAGATATACCCTGCGGAATATTCCTAGGAACAACTAGGGATGTCACAGGCATCTGATTGGGTCTGGGATCTGGCGGACAGCCCCCGTCTGGATCCCTGGACCAAGCCATGGGGCGCTCACGCACGTGTTCAGCAAGTGCCGTGCGGTCCTCTTCCCCTTTTACAGCTCTAATCTGGCAGAAATGGCTATTTACTGCAGAGGCCACCAGTGAGGGAGGAAGCAGCAGCCAGGCCCCTCTCCACCGTGCCTGGGTCCAGCTCCAGCTGAGAGCCCCCTCCCTCCTGCCACCAACTGTCTCTGCAGAGGCCACCAGAGAGGGAGGAAGCAGCAGCCAGGCACCTCTCCACCGTGCCTGGGTCCAGCTCCAGCTGAGAGCCCCCTCCCTCCTGTACAGATATGAAACAATTTAATTGGAGAGGCCACCAGTGAGGGAGGAAGCAGCAGCCAGGCCCCTCTCCACCGTGCCTGGGTCCAGCTCCAGCTCAGAGCCCCCTCCCTCCTGCCACCAACTGTCTCTGCAGAGGCCACCAGAGAGGGAGGAAGCAGCAGCCAGGCACCTCTCCACCATGCCTGGGTCCAGCTCCAGCTCAGAGCCCCCTCCCTCCTGCCACCAACTGTCTCTGCAGAGGCCACCAGAGAGGGAGGAAGCAGCAGCCAGGCCCCTCTCCACCATGCCTGGGTCCAGCTCCAGCTCAGAGCCCCCTCCCTCCTGCCACCAACTGTCTCTGCAGAGGCCACCAGTGAGGGAGGAAGCAGCAGCCAGGCCCCTCTCCACCGTGCCTGGGTCCAGCTCCAGCTCAGAGCCCCCTCCCTCCTGCCACCAACTGTCTCTGCAGAGGCCACCAGAGAGGGAGGAAGCAGCAGCCAGGCACCTCTCCACCGTGCCTGGGTCCAGCTCCAGCTGAGAGCCCCCTCCCTCCTGTACAGATATGAAACAATTTAATTGGAGAGGCCACCAGTGAGGGAGGAAGCAGCAGCCAGGCACCTCTCCACCGTGCCTGGGTCCAGCTCCAGCTGAGAGCACCCTCCCTCCTGCTACCTACTGTCTCTGCAGAGGCCACCAGTGAGGGAGGAAGCAGCAGCCAGGCACCTCTCCACCGTGCCTGGGTCCAGCTCCAGCTCAGAGCCCCCTCCCTCCTGCTACCAACTGTCTCTGGAGAGGCCACCAGTGAGGGAGGAAGCAGCAGCCAGGCACCTCTCCACCATGCCTGGGTCCAGCTCCAGCTCAGAGCCCCCTCCCTCCTGCTGTCAACTGTCACTGCAGAGGCCACCAGTGAGGGAGGAAGCAGCAGCCAGGCACCTCTCCACCGTGCCTGGGTCCAGCTCCAGCTGAGAGCACCCTCCCTCCTGCTACCTACTGTCTCTGCAGAGGCCACCAGTGAGGGAGGAAGCAGCAGCCAGGCACCTCTCCACCGTGCCTGGGTCCAGCTCCAGCTCAGAGCCCCCTCCCTCCTGCTACCAACTGTCTCTGGAGAGGCCACCAGTGAGGGAGGAAGCAGCAGCCAGGCACCTCTCCACCATGCCTGGGTCCAGCTCCAGCTCAGAGCCCCCTCCCTCCTGCTGTCAACTGTCACTGCAGAGGCCACCAGTGAGGGAGGAAGCAGCAGCCAGGCACCTCTCCACCGTGCCTGGGTCCAGCTCCAGCTGAGAGCCCCCCTCCCTCCTGCTGTCACCTGTAACTGCTGAACTTTCCAACTAAGATTGTAGTGCCTGAATTTGCTTTCCTTTTCCCCCTCCTCCTCCTCCCTCCCAATCCCCTTTCCTTTTGTGTCATGTCTTTTAGATTGTAAGCCTGTGGGCAGGGACTGTCAAGAAATACTTTTGTAAGCCGCCGTGAGAGCCTTTTTTGGCTGAATGGCGGCATAAAAATCCTTAAATAAATAAAATAAATAATAAATTTATGACAGCCATTGAATGCAAGATTAGATCTGTGCTTTTTCGGGAACCCAGCATTTACAGACAGCAGGAAGAAGCATGAGGCTCGCGGGGGAAGCAGCCGGCTGCGGGGCACTCACGGACAGTGCGGTGAGCCATCCAGGGAGTCACGCAGCCCAGCTCGTGCGGGTGAGCAGCAGTGATGAAGCCATGAAGTGCCCACCACTCCTGGACCCACAGTCAGTCTGTCCATCCTTAGAAACAACTACAGCTGACTCAGATAATCCATAGGTCCACCTAGCCCTGTATTGACTACACTGACCAGCAGCAGCTCACCTGGGTCCTCACAAGGGGGTTGCCTAGCCCCAGCTGGAAATGCCAGGAATTCAACCAGAGATCTTCCAAGCTGTGCTCCACGCAGCTATAGTCTTTCCCTTAAGAAAGGCTATAGCTGAGTGGGGTGTGTGCAAATCAGCTAGCTTGACAAAGTTCTCCAAATTCATCTTGAAGTTCATTCCAACTCAACTCCATATGAGATTGCGAACTTTGTGGGGGGGGTGGTTGGGAGGGGTCTTTTCACATGAAAATCCATCCATACTTTCATGTACATATTTCCAAATGTATGCATCAATGTCCACATCAGTGAAATGTACACATTCTTTCCCCATGGATTAAGTACATTTGTGCACATTTTTCAAAAGTGCACATTTTGCCATGCACATTTTTCAAATGGACACAGGCTGTTGAACACTTTTTTTTTTTTTTTTTTTTTGCAGTCTGCACAATGCATTGCAAGCTGGGAAATGTATTGACGCCGCTCATAGATTGTGTCTGAGTCCGTGTTTAGTCTGGAAGGTGCAAACTGATCAAAAATGAACTGAGATGAATATTACATCCTTACCTGTGGGCTATAGGCGGTCAATGGGGGTCCCCATCCAGCCTGCCAGCTTCTCCCCTGGGTCCTACCTCCCCTCCCCCAGGCAGGGAAAATCTCTTATCTCTGCTTTCCTTGCCTGTGATGGATTTAGGATTTTAAAAACCCTCCCTTAGTGCCAAGGGAAGCTTTTTTTAAAGCCCAAATACAGTGTGTGTGTGTGTGTGTGTGTGTGTGTATGCGTGCGCACGCATGTAGAGGGGGGTATTTTCAGGAAAGTGGAGTATATGTTGGGTCTGTGTGTATGAGTCTATGAAATCACATCTGAGAGCTTCATGTAGGTGGCAACAGCCCTTGGCTGGAGACAATGAAGGCTTCAAGCAAACGTACGCAACACCCTGTCTGAGCGAAGCCGTGTCCGCTGGCGTGCCTAAGCATGGCTCCTGCTATGGTGCACCTTTACAGCGCCCCAAAGGAGAGGTCTGTCCACTTCATTCCCCTGAGGGGGATTGCCCACAAAATGGATAGGGGCAGATGTGTAATGCTGTCCTTCAGCCTACTAATCCCTACACACACACACAAATCGGCTTCAAGCTATATGGACTGCAAAGCTATGTGCTGGTGAGGGACGTCTGCCCCAGCTGGTGAAGATGTTACAGCAACTTTCATACACACAGATGGACACATTTAAATGAATTAAAGTGTTTGAGAAACAAAATTACCCAGTGGTGCACACTCCTAGGATCCCATTAGTATGCATGCCAAGTCTCCGTTGTCTAGGTCTCCCCATCGTGGTGCTCTGACGCTGAGGGATAGACAAGCAAAGAGACGTGTATCCTCTTTTATTATTATAAATTGTTGTCATTAAAAAGTGTCTGGTGTTTGTGACTCTTAAGCAGCTGCCTGTGTAGCGCACGCAATTTCAATACGATCAGCGAATAAGTGAGAGTCTAAGATTGAAGGGGCTGGATCTGTGGATGAAGGGGCTCCACTCACAGAAGGTACCTCCACCCAATTTTCTGGGATTCCTCCTCTCCCTTCTCCCTGCACCATAGCTCACCACGTTCAAGGTCCCTCAATCTTCTGCGTAGCACTTTTAAGGGGGTCTGAAGGAGCTGTCATGGGAAGGAGGGGTGGGGAAGTCTCCTTCTGCCAGGACCACATGCACCTGCCTAAATCTGGATCCAGCCCAAAGCCTTTTGTGCACACACACACACACACACACACACACTGTCTTTGGTCATCCAGTCTGCCTGGTTAGTGCTTCTTCCATGTTCAGATCATAGAATCATAGAATCACAGAATAGTAGAGTTGGAAGGGGCCTACAAGGCCATCGAGTCCAATCCCCTGCTCAATGCAGGAATCCTCCCTAAAGCATCCCTGACAGATGGCCTGCTTTAGCATTGCAATGGTACAAGCTCAGGTAAGTCACTGCCAGACATGAGTCTCAAGGGGAGACTGAACGAGGGCTCAGCCTAGCTATGGAACTGTTCAGTAGAGATGGTTGGTGAGCTGGCGGTGACTGGACAAGAAAGAGCACCTCCCCTACGAGGGAAGGTTACATCAGCTGGAATTGTTTAGCTCGGAAAAAAGGAGGCTAAGGGGAGACAGGATAGAAGTGTACAAAATTATGCATGGTGTAAGGAATTTGGATAGGGAGACTTTTTTCTCCCTCTCTCAAAATACCAGAACCTGGGGACATCCCATGAAGCTGATTGGTGGGAGATCCAGGACAAATAAAAGGAAGGACTTCTTCACACAGCGCAGAGTTAAATTATGGAACTCACTACCACAAGATGTAGTGATGGACACTAATTTGAATGGCTTTAAAAGGAGGTTGGATAAATTCCTGGAGGCAAAGGCTATTGATGGCTACTAGCCCTGATGGTTGTGCACTATCTCCAGTATTTGAGGCAGAAACCTGTGTGCACCAGTTGCTGGGGAACATGGGTGGGTGGGTGCTGTTGCACCATGTCCTGCTTGCTCATCCCTGGCCGATGGCTGACTGGCCACTGTGTGAACAGAGTGCTGAACTAGATGGACCCTTGGTCTGATCCAGCATTAGGGCACTTCTTATATTCTTATGGTCTGGTATGGCAGCCACAAAACTGTTGTGCAACATTTGGGGTCAGATTCAGACTTTGTCACACATAAAGTAGACCCACTGAAATGGGATATTAGTTAGTCATCACTAGGGATAAATAAATCTGTCCATTTCCGTTTCTCATTATTCCAATTTTAACTGTTTCTGAGATTTGGGGTGGTGGTAGGTGGGTGGGTGAAAAAAATCATCAGCATTTTTGTGCATAGTACTCCCAATGCATGAAGTTTTCTCTGCATTTTTGCTAAATATACACATTTTGCAAGTAATTTCTCCAATATAATGAATTTTAAAATATTATTTCCGAAAATATATGCATTGTTGTATGCATTTTAAAAAAAAAGAATTGCAAAATTTGGAGAAGCACAAATTTTGAACAATAACTGAATTTCAGTTTGCAAAGTGGTTCAAAAGTGCAAAATTAGAAGTGCAAATTTTGAATCACCGAATTTCAAATCGTATAAGGATTCAAAAGTGCAAAATTAGGTAAGTTCACAGCAGCAGCAGCAGCAGCGCGATACCACCCATAGTTAAGGCTCTCTGGCTGGCTTACAACAATTCAGAAAATGGACCAGGCTATCTGAAGGAACACCTCCTCCCGTATGTACCTGCGTGGACCCTAAGGTCATCCTCAGGGGTCCTTCTCTGCAAGCCCCTGACAAAGGAAGTGAGGCAGGTGGCTACCAGGAGGAGGGCCTTCTCTGCTGTGGCACCCCGGCTATGGAATGAGCTCCCTAAGGAGGTTCGCTTGGCACCTACATTATATGCTTTTAGACGCCAGGTGAAGAACTTTTTATTCTCCCAGCATTTTAACAGTCTATAAATAAATTTTAACTTGATGTTTTAAATTTGTAATTTTGCATTGCTGCTGTTTTTATTTGGTTGAGCTTTTATATTGTAGTTTATATTATGGTTTTATACTGTTGTTTTATACTTTGAATGGTTTTAATTTTTGTGAACCACCCAGAGAGCTCTGGCTAGTGGGCGGTCTAGAAATGTAATAAATAAATAAATAAATATTTCTGAAAATATATGCATTTTTGTATGCATTTTTTTTAAAAAAATGCAAAATTTGGAGAAGCACAAATTTTGAACAATAACTGAATTTCAGTTTGCAAAGTTGTTCAAAAGTGCAAAATTAGAAGTGCAAATTTTGAATAACTGAATTTCAAATCGTATAAGGATTCAAAAGTGCAAAACTAGGTAAGTTCACATCAGCAGCAGCAGCGCCATACCACCCATAGTTAAAGCTCTCTGGCTGGCTTACAACAATTCAGAAAAAAACACAACATTACAAAATGCAACATTATGATAAAAACAGTCTAAAAAAATTAACCTACAAATATAAAACAATATAAAAAAACTAAAAACCATTTCAGTAAATGTGTTTCTTTTAATAATAGACCTGTTCAGGATGGCAGACATTAACATGTGAACTGAACAAATGTCTTTCCCATCCCTAGCTTAAGTCCCATTGATTGAATGGGTCTACTCTAAATACGACTAAGCTTTAACCACACTGAATAAGGCTTTGTTGCTTTATTCACCGTGGTTAAACCTGTGGTTTAAGGTGTCTTCTGAACAGCTTTCTGGCTTAACCACCATGGTTAAAGCCATGGTTTAAGATGCCTGCTGAATGGGGCCTTAGTCTGGATCCAACTCTTGAGAAGGAAGCCCAGCACTCTGCGCCCCCCAAGTGTCTCCCATGTACAAAAGCGCTTCTCCAGGCGAGCCTCTCCTGACACTTCCCTCCAGTTCTGATGGATTGTTTCCCTTCACCTCATGTTCTCTCTGCGATGAGATCCGATGTGCTTTTCGCTGGCACTGGCAGCCGTGATATAGGGTCTGAGTGACCCTGGCTGCTCTATTTTGTCCTGCCAGCTATCCAAATTGATCTCCTCTCTAGAGAAACCTCCCTGAGTCAGTTTGATTCCATGATTAATTAAGCTCTCAAAAGAAATGAGGTTATTCCCTGCAGGCACAATTATAAATATTAACAGATTAATAGGGTCCTGGGTATATTAGTTGGTTGTACCCAAACGTCACCGGAGGGACATTTGGTGCAGCTATACTTTGGTGAGCTTTCATCATCAGGTCCTATCAGGAGCTATGGGGTATTCTAAATCCAGGGCTAGATCTACACCTTGTGTCAAATCATTATGAATGCGGAATAAGAAGCAGCAAGTAACTCTATGAAAGCGGTATATGGAATAGGTCTTGGGCCGCAACAGTCATCAGTGCACTTCAGTACCTCTATAACACAGGAGTGTAGCTCTAGCCCAGGTCTTCTCTTCACAAGGTGGGGTTGGAGCATTGCCCCCTAGTGTACAATGATGGAATATTTCACACTCACACAATAGATGTTCAAAATCGTAAGTGACTTTGGGCGCAATCGTATGCATGGTTAGTTCTACAACTCACAAACATAGCTAGGTGAAGTATGCTGGGAGATATAGCACTTTTTCTGTCATAAACATGCATAGCGTTGGGCCCTGTATTGTAAATGCTATCTCAGGCTGAATAAAAATAGCCAGTTTTGGGAAACAATTGTATGTAGCACCGAGCGGTCACCTGCAAATGACAAACAGCAGGAAAAGTCAACAATTTCAGCTTCTCTCCGCTCCTCATTTTTTTTCAATCTTAAAGTCAGTTTGTCTTGAACTTTGGGATTTCATCTTAAATTCAGTTTGTTCCAAAAGCCTTTTTTTTAGAAGTTTGCATGAAAAAGCATAAGCATTTTTGTGCACATTTCTCCTAATCCATGCATTTTTGAATATATTTTGCATAATATACACATTTTGCAAGCCATTTCCCCTAATATATGCGTTTTGTATTCATCGTTGTTGTTTTTCATTGAAGAACTCTGTTGAAAAATTCAGAAAAGAGTGAATTCCTAAGGATAACTGGGTCTCAGTTCTCAGAGTAGTTCAGAAGTATGAATGAATATAAGTGTGAATTAAAATGCAAATTGATTTAATTTCCTCCCAACCTTAAAGTCAACTCTGCTCAGGGGTAAATGTGTATACCAAGATCCTTCTAAGTATTGTTTTCCTGCATTCATAATTAAGACCTTATGAAATGGGTTTGCTGACATTTGTAGCAATTGGACAAATCAAGTGCTCTACCTATTTACAACAATACCTTGATGCTTTGGGATGGACCACTCAGTCTATTTCTAGTCTGGGTAGCACTGTACGTGCTCACCATAAGTCTGTACATTAATCTACATTTTAAAGAAAAGAAACCTGCATTTAACTGCAGCTTTAAATATGTGTTATAAATGTATTTTCTCCCAAAAAACGCATTTTACAATGTGTTTTGGTGAAGATGTGTTTAGACCTTGGGCAAGACTCCCTAAATAGGACCTCTCCTTCACTGAGTCTACCTTTACATCACCATTGTCACCAGCTGTTCTTGGTCCTCATCTTGTTTCTCGCCACCTTCTTTCTCTCCCTGCAGAGAGCCAGGGAGCAAGGAGGCCCTGGCGACATTTCCTGCTCTTCCTTCTGACCACCAACCATAGTGTGGGCCAGAGCAAGAGGCAGGTGAACAAGCAGATTGTCACAGCAAAGAGGAGGGGCAACTCCTGGGGAGGGGTGATGTGAGATGGCCCCTGCTGGGGTGTGGACCCTCAGCAGATGCCTGGCCATGCCTCTGTTTGATGCCAGCCCTGTGTTTTACACAACATTATGTACTATGAGTTATTAATTGGAGCAAACACATGGTCTTGGTGTTCTTAGCTGGGTCAATATTCCAGAGCTTTGAGGAATGATGCATTGTCTGGACTCTTAGCAAAAACAGCCACGGTTACTGTTGTTAATTGAGCCCATTATTGTTCTTACTGGTCCCATTATCTATTGGTTGGGTTTAGGCCTGCAGTGATGTAGATCCAGTGGGTGCAACACCACAACAGGAGCAACAACTCACGTTTTTCCCTCTCTTTTAGGGCATGTCTACACTAGTCGATATCCTGGGGATCATCCCAGGATCGTCCCCGTGCTTCCACATAGGGATCCCGGGAGCAGGGAGGGATGATCCATCCATTTCACTGGGATATCAGCAGGCCCTTTTTTTTCTTGGCTTTTCCTGCAATCTCGGGATTGTCCCGAGACTGCAGGAAGTGTGGGTGCCCATCGCAGCTTCGTCCCACCTCCTCGCAAGTAAAGGAGGTGGGATGCTCTGTGCCCATCGGGAGTGGAGGGCAGCAGGAGCAGGTGTTGTTATTATTATTTTCTTACCTTTGGTGGAGGAGCACACGTGCCCTCCTCTCTTTGTTTTTTTTTCTTAAAAAATAGCGGCTGTGATGTCCTTCTGGAATGTCGCGCGGCTGTCTGGACACCCAGGGAGGATCACGGAAGCTGGTAAGTCCGTGATCCTCCCTCTACACCTTTGTGGTATAGACATGCCCTTAAAAACAACAACAACCATACATCAGACTTTTAAATGTTGGGATGTGACAACTTCCATTTAAAGACGTACGTTGCAATCTTATACTTGTCTGCTCAGAGCATCCCTACGGAGTAAAATTGGACTTTTGAAAATCACAAGTTCTTTCTCCCTTGAATATGAACATTGAAAAGTTGGGTCATTTCTGATAAAAAAACAACAACTTTAACACAGTTCTCACCTACCTCCGCTGACCAAATCCAACAGGTATAGCTGTTCCCAGCATGGAGAGGACCATGCTGTGCTTACCTTCCATGTAGCTGTTAATAGCACACAAAAGACAACTCGAGCTAACCTGAAATACTTCTACTCCAGGGGAGGCAGGCTGGTGGGTCCAGCACTGAAGGTTTTTCTTGTAAAAGTAGTTGCTCAAATCCAATATGCGATTGAGATTTGGGGGGGGGGGGTTTAAGGCATAAGACTTTGAAGGAGTTGGAGGTTTGTCAAAATATGTTTCTGAGATTATTGCTGGCTGTACCTCCAGGGACCCCAGCTCCCTTCCTCGGAGCAGAGACAGGTGTAGTATCTCTAGAAGCCAGGGCTCAGAAGGCAGCCCTTGTGTATTAGAAGAGGGTCCTGGATATGCCAGAAGACCGCCTCCCCAAGCTTTGCTTGAGAGAATAAATGAAGAAGCGTGTAAACCATGCCAACTTCCAAAAACCTTCTACCACATATTTTTACCATATCGGGAATAGATAACAGTCAGGATTTAAATTTAATCAAAGCTTCAAACTTTTCTCAGTGGTATTACCTGTTTAAAACAGATCATGAAAGAGCTCAATACCAACAAACCCTTACTTTTGCTTCTTTGAGCACCTCATTTACAGAACTACGCTTCCAAACTGTGCCCCACAGCATTCTTGGATGGCAGATGCAGACAGGTTCCAAGAAACTTACAGTTCTGTATCTGTGGTATGGGAGATGTAGAGGGTATCTCACACTAGTTACTGTATTGTCACCTACAGTATATAAAAATCCCAGGGAGAGATTCCTGGGGCAGATTTTGGCATCCTTACAGGGGGGAATTTCCTATGTGAAAATTTGCTGGTTATTGTCAGATTATGACCCTTCTGTTACACATAAAACAGCTTTGTGTGTGAAAGCCACCAAACATATTTGCACAATCACTCTGAATGCTATTGCAGGGGACTGTACAGGCGATTCACTCATTTGATTTCCGTTATTGCCTGGTGTTATTCTGTTATTGCATTGTCTATCAAGCTGTTCTCTTTGTAATGGCTATTAGTCAAATACAATAAAATGATTTGATGATGATGATGATGATGATGATGATGATGATGATGATGAAACTGTTAAAGATGGGTGGAAGCATATCCAGGGCGAAGAGAGGTGGTTGAATATGATTGACATGATTGAATATGCAGGGACTCAAACTCAGGACCTCTAAGAGCAAAGCACTCCATGCCCTTGGCCTGGATGAACAAATTTGTCCTTTTCAATTTTTAAAATTTGTCAGTTTCAGATTGTTTCTCCCACATTCAAAATGTTTAAATTACAAGTTCCGTTTGTCCTGAATATGGTACATTCTTCTCCAAAGCAAACAGAACTGAAATTCCCACCCATCCCTACTAAATACACTGCCTACCCGGCTGAAGCTTGCAGCCCCAGGTAAGAAAAACTGAGTTGAACGAAGTCTGCATTTTATTTCAGAGTGATGAAGGAAATGACGTCTTTCGCCTGTCATAGTCCCCCAACATCATTCTTCCTCCTCTTTAGGGCTGAGATTTCGCTCAGCCTGTGAAGTAACGAGTCCCTCCTTAATTAGCACTCTTCATTCACCCTGCTGTTGCTAACAGAGGGCTAGCTTAATTGCTGTCACCTTCGTTAGCACCCCCGCACCCTGCCTTTCATTTCAGTTTAGACCTTGTCATGTTCTCTTCCCAGCAATCACTGCTTGGGAAGTGAGAGGGACGAGATGCCTAGGATGGCATGGCATGTGTGGCTTTGCAAAGATACGGGGCAGGGGGGGCTCAGAAGCCACCCCCATTCCTCAAGAGGGGCGAAAGGGCCCCTTTCCAGCCTTGAGTCTGAGCATGCGCAACCATCATTCCCAAACTGTTTACAGGATACAGGCCAATGTGGCACACCAAAGAGAGGCAGAGGGAAAGAGAGAAGAACCAGTTTGGCTAATTGCACCCAAAGTACCTATCCACAGAAGAGGGTGCCCTCTTGCATCTCTTCAGGAGTCTCTGTAGCATTGCTCCAAGGCACTGTGAGGAATTTAAATGGCAGGCACCAACCACCTGACTCTTCTTGGAAACTGTTGCCAGTGCTGTCACTAATGGCAGCTACCAATCACTACTGCCAAGGAAGCCCACCAAGGCTCACCAACAAAGGGCACTTTGCACAGGGCTGCCTCGGACCAGAAACTGGCCCTGTCCACCACCCCATGTCATTGGTGGTAGAGATAGAGAGTGGTTAGAGGCAGAGAGTGGTTGAGGGAAGAGGAGCAAGAGGAGGAGGAGGAGGGAAGAGGTGGTGGTGGTGGTGGAGGAGGAGGAGCAGGAGGGAGACTGTCAAGGTTCCTTCTTTACCTGGACTCCTTGATCTGCTCTATTGAAGATGTTTGCCTCTTTAAGAGCCCTTCTTCTCGTCCAATATCAAGTTTTTACCTTCCCCTCTTAGTAACGTGGGGTTTAGGCCTTAGGCATGGTGTAAATGACACTCCTGAACACCAGATTTTAACAACAACTATTTACTAGGTTATATGATATAAGGCAAAGATACATAAATTTAAGGCATTTACTCAAACAGAGCTGTAAGACTTTAAAGGGCATTTAAAATAGAAATAAAAGAAATAAAAACGCAGTTTCCTCTAGCCTAGCTACTCTTTCACCTGTAGGCTTTGGCCTAGAGTCCCTTCCAGAGTTCTCCTGGCTGTTCTTCTTCAGAGTCTCTCTCTCTCTGTAGTTCTTCCCCTCTTCCCCTGTACAGTTAACTCTACCCCTTTTTATACCCTCCCCCAGAACTGAAACCGTACAGTCGGGTAACCTAAAACTGGGGGAAATGAAACTTAACTCCTTTAGAGGGAAAATGAAACTCAGGAATGCCCCCTGCCATCGGGAGATTTTTGGGCCTTCAGGCTTAAACGAAACCCAAGCCTGTGTAGGCCTCAAACCTTCACAGACACATTGCTTTCAGCAGCAGTAGCTGAACACTTAAGAAACTAAGGAGACCCCTGCTAGATCGGGCTGAGGTCCATGTAGACTGGCACCCAGTTTCCCTGCTAGATCAGCATGAGGTCCATCTAGTCCAGCACCCAGTTTGCCACAGTAGCCACCCAGATAACTCTGGAAGTTCACAAACACATCATGAAGGCAGCAGCCTTGTCCCACAGCAGTTGGCTTTCAGATGTTGACATGCAGTCACTGGCCCTGTTCAGAAGACACCTTAAACCATGGTTTTAACCATGGTGAATAAGACTTTTTGCCTTATTCACCATGGTTAAAGCCGTGGTTTAAGGTGTCTTCTGAACAGGGCCACTGACTCTGTAGGCACTGGTTTACTGTCACAGCTGATAGTGGTAGACCAGGGATGTTGAACCTCAAATCTGGGCCAAATCTGGCCTGCCTGGAGTCCCAATGTGGCTGTTGAGGTTCCTCAAATAGCCACTCCCCCTTCCTTTGACCCCACCCCTTTCCCCCAACCATCAAACATTTGGTGGTGTCCTGGCATTTCCACAGTCTGCTCCCCATAATGCAATGTGGAAACCCCCTCCTAAAGCTTAATTATTGGCAGTAAGAACTTTACAATAAAATCTGCTGGATTGATTTGCATTTTAGCCCTGCCCCTTTTGCTCTTTGCCCCACCCACCATTGGAATGTGGCCATCGAGAGCTTTTCCAAAACTGAATGCAGCTCCTGCCCCAGATCAATCATCCTCCATAAATTTCTCCAATCCCTTTCTAAAGAGAGCTGAGCCAATGTCTATCACCACATCCTGTGGCAGTGAGTTCCGTATGTTGCTTCTGCATGGTGTAGAGAAGTGGAGCTTTGTTTTGCCTGCCCTGGATCTACTGCCAAACAATTCCATGGAGTGATCCAGAGTTCTAATATGAAGGGGGGGTCAGAGGGGGTCGCTTTATCCATGCAGCACTTCTCATCTCATCTCCTTCCAGCCTTTGCTTTCCTTGACATTTACCCTCAGACATTTGTGCTCACAGCGGCGTGAGTCTGTGTGCAAATCAAACATTTGTAATAGATCCGTCCTATTTGCAAAACCTGAAGCTTTGGATTTTGTGATTTTAAATGAGAAAAAAAAGAGAAGATGTTTGAGAAAAGCCTTTGCAGCTTGTGTGAACTGACAGCTAGAACTGCTACGCCTTGACGCAAGAGACCCAAGGTCTGGAAACACAGCAGGAGACTTTCTTGAGCAGCCATGAATACTTTTAAATGATTACTTTTCAACCTGAGGTCACCTCCATCCTCATTTCTAAAATAGGAATACTGGTAGTCTACCATAGTGGTCTTCAACTGGTGGGTCATGACTAAGAAGTGGGTCATGAGATCAATCCAGATAGGTCACAGCAAAGCTGTTGCTGCCATGTTGGACCTGGAGAAAATTGTGAAAGTGGATCCCATGTTGCAAAGTGGGTCTCAGGTCTGGACCAGTTGAAGACCACTAGTAGGATGGTTATGGCAAAAACAGCAATTGAAAAGGACTTCAACAGTCACAAGCAAGTCGTTTTATGGTTTGTTTTAGAAATTAGCATCTTAATCCGAAATAACAAGGAGCAAGGGAATTGGCCAGACTATTAGCAAATTACTGAATTGGCACAATAGCATAAACTATCGGGTTCTGGTAGAATACATGAAAAATTAATGAATTGAAAACAATGTGATATGTAACAGCAGGAAAATTTCTGAATGATGTGACACAAAATTATTCTGAAATCTGGGGCTATTACAAGGAAACCACAAACAAACTGGATCATAAAAGAAATCCAGATGAGATCTCGGGAGATCTGGGATTTTGTCCACACTTGGCCATGAAGTTCAGTGGGTGTCTTTGAGCCAGTTACTGACTCTCAGCCTAACCAACCTCACAGGGCTGTTGTTGTGAGAATAAGGAGAGGAACATGGGTTCCTAGCAAGAGGAAAAAAGGTGGGATGTAAGTGTCATAATAAATGAACCAATGACATACCAATTCTCTGATAAACATATATGCAACCTAGGGATAAATACATTCACTCAGAAAGGAGGGGGGAATCAATTTTGGATATGCTGATTCTACATCCCCCTATGCTGCAATGGATCAATGAGGTGGAACTAACTTTCACATCTCCCCAGAAACATGCTATGCATAAGGTGCAGGGGTGAGCCAAGGGAAGCAATGGCCACTTCTTCAGAACATAAGAACGTAAGAAGAGCCCTGCGGGATCAGACCAAGGTAGGGTGACCATATGAAAAGGAGGACAGGGCTCCTGTATCTTTAATAGTTGCATAGAAAAAGGAATTTCAGCAGGTGTCATTTGTATATATGGAGAACCTGGTGAAATTCCCTCTTCATCACGACAATTAAAGGTGCAGGAGCTATACTAGAGTGACCAGATTTAAAAGAGGGCAGGGCACCTGCAGCTTTAACTCTTGTGATGAAGAGGTAATTTCACCACGTTCCCCATATATACAAATGACAGCTGCTGAAATTTCCTTTTCAATACAACTGTTAAAGGTACAGGAGCCCTGTCCTCCTTTTCATATGGTCACCCTAGACCAAGGGTCCATCCAGTCCAGCACTCTGTTCACACAGGGGCCAGCCAGCTGTCGACCAGAGACCAACAAAGCAAGACATGTTGCAATGGCACCCTCTGTTACAAGGTAGCTTCTGTGAGCAGCACTGACTCCATTTTGAAGCAACCCAAAACCCCACCTACAGACTGAGAGCATTCACAAAAGGCCTGGGTCAAGTAACCATTTCCTGATAGACTTCTTCAAATGCATTCCCCAGAGACAAAGGTAGGGGTAAAACTAAGCAGAATATGAATGCTGGATGGCAAGAATCATACCTGGTCATACACATGCCAATGCAGCCCTGTTGCTGAACTCCAGGCTGCATCAAGTACAGCCATCATCCCAAATCACCCTCTTTTGTTCCAATAGCAAGTAGATCTTAAGATCATACAAAAACCCTCAGGTTTTGGGGGGAAGGAGGCTAGCTCCCTCTCTCTCTTGAACAAGAAGCACAGAATATACTACACATTCCAGCTTGCGTGAGCAAGCTGCCATGGGTGAGTGCTTTGCCTTGCTGTATTCTTTTCCTCTTCACCTAAGACCAGGAGTTGCAATGCTCCCCAGTTCTGGTCTACAGGAAAGGGCTGCAGCCCAGGGTATATTGCCTGTAAGGATTCCCTCTACTCTTTCCCCTGCTGTCTCTGTGTGTATGCTCTTAAGTCTCAAAAAGTCTTTTTCAGTCTTGAAACTGCTTCTAAGCCTCTACTTGCTCAGCTAATTTCCCCAAAACTAGCTTGTGCTTTTGTATTTGTTTCAACCTCAATAAATGTGCCATTGTGGCGTTACCCTTTCAGTCCTGTAAGTTTCTTGAGTAAGAATCGCCTTACTTAGCCACAGATGCTCTATTGCCAATATCAAAAGATTCCTTATAAGCAGGTGTAAGTCTCATTAGAACGTGTGCAAGTTTGTACACAGGTCTAATGAAAGCACATCACGTAACATCTACCACCCATGTTCCCCAGCTACTGATGCACACAGGCTCACTGCCTCTGATACTGGAGGTTGCACTTAGCCATCAGGCCTAGTAGCCATTGATAGCCTTCTCCTCCAGGAATTTATCTAACCCCCTGTAGATATCCAACCCCCTTACTGGAGCAGCTGCTGCCTCATCCAATCAGTGTGTGTTTGTGCGTGTGTGTGTGTGTGTGTGTGTGTGTGTGTGTGTGTGTGTGTGTGTTTTCCTTTCCTTGTCAGGAAGGATGGTAGCTTCTTTCTCCAGTGACTCACCTGCCCTCTCCTTCTGCAGTGCTCTGCCTGCCTGTGCACCTTACCTCTTTGGGCAAAGCAGCAAGAGGAGTTGGACTTATCCATCCAGAGGAAGGAAAGGAGTAAAGGTGGCTGCACTTTAGAGGAGAAGCCACTGCCATTGCCTGCTCACTGCATAGTGTGGA
Organism: Elgaria multicarinata webbii; assembly: GCF_023053635.1. NCBI lineage: Eukaryota > Metazoa > Chordata > Lepidosauria > Squamata > Anguidae > Elgaria > Elgaria multicarinata. Next base: position 6,047,981 of record NC_086183.1, read on the forward strand.
AGCCTCAGAGCCATCTCAAAGTATTTTGGCATCTTAAGTGAGGTTTTAGTATGTACCCACTCCCAACGCTATCACTATTGGATCCTGAGCAGCACAAAATGGGTTCATGGCATCTCTAACCACCCCAAGGTCCTCATTGGTTGTGCACCTCCCAACATTAGCAAGGCGATTGGTTCAGCTCACTGCTTCACACATTGGGGAAAATATCGTGATCAAAATAAAAGTGGCAGCACTGCAGTGCAATCCTATACATATCCTACACATGATAAAGCCTTACATAGACCAAAATACCTAAGAGAAGAGCAGCTTTCCTGATATGGACCTATCTGTACAATACAATTGTCATCTGAGACCCTCCTTCACGTGCCTCCTCTGTGGGGGGTTCAGAAGGTGGCAACAAGGGAGAGGGCCGTCTCTGTGGTGCTCCCCGCAATTATGGAATGCTCTCCCAAGTGAGGTCCATCTGGCCCCAACATTGCCATCCTTTTGCCATCCTTTCCTTTTCACTCAGGCATTTGACAGCATATGATAAAGTTTTAATTGGTCCTGGAATTTTTATTGTTGATTGTTTTCAATTGGTTTTGTAAGCAAATGGTTTTTTTATATGATGTTTTATATTGTATTTTTAAGGTTTTAATCTGCTGTAACCTGCTCAGTGAGATTTCACCATTGGAAAATATAGAAATCTAATAACTAACAACAGCAGCAGCAACAACAATAATGATGATGTAGATGATGAGGAAGACGAAGTTAATCCCATTGACTTCAGTAGGGCTTACTCCCAAGTACATGTGCAGAGGAGTGCAGCCTTATGCAACCCTTTGTTAAATACATGTTTAACAACATTTTTTAATTTTTCCGCTTTTTGTTGTTGAATATCAACAAAACCGAACAGAAAATACATTGTGAAAAAGAAAAGAGGGGAAAAAACACATTATGTCTATAGCAATATCGACATTTTTCCATTCATTAAAAAAAAAGTGGGGGGGAGAGTTATACATAGGTTTCATGAAAAGCAGACTAAATATCCATGTATTTATCCACTCGCAAGTTGTGCCGATATAACATCCCTTCAAAAGTTGATTGTGTTATTAGGTCCTACACAATATGTGTAGGGAGAGAATTAAAGCTGGAGCAAAACGTACAAAAAATGAATTAAAAAACCTTCTTTGAAGTGTGACGCAAAACATTTCTCCTCCAAAACTCGAGTTTAATCAAGAAATTTGAGTTCCACAAAAACTTTTGGGGCTTGTGGTCAGGTTTAACGAAGGGAAGCACAAACCATGGGATTCATAGTGCTGGTATTAACATTCAAAGCCCTAAACGGTTTGGGTTCAGGTTATTTGAAGGAACGCCTCCTCCTATATGAGCCTGCCCAGACCCTAAGGTCATCCTCAGGGGTCCTCCTCCGTGAGCCCCTGCCAAAGGAAGTGAGGCAGGTGGCTACCAGGAGGAGGGCTTTCTCTGCTATGGCACCCCGGTTGTGGAATGAGCTCCCCAGAGAGGTTCGCTTGGTGCCTACATTGTTTTCCTTCCATCGCCAGCTGAAGACCTTTTTATTTTCTCAGTATTTTAACACCTAATTTAACTTAAATTTAAACTTTGCTGTTTTAATCTCATATTTTGGCCTATATCAATTTTTGCTGTGTTGTTTTATTCTGGTTGTGCTTTTTATATTGTATTTTGTATTTGTGTTTTAAATTCGTTGGTTGTTTTTATGCTTTTCATGGTTTTTAATTTTTGTGAACTGCCCAGAGACCTTCGGCTACTGGGCGGTATAAAAATGTAATAAATAAATAAATAAATTTGTAGGCCTATGGTGAACTCTGATCCTCCTGAATGGAGGAAATTCAGCAGACTTCAAATGTTTTTGCAGGGTAATTGTTTTTAGCAGTGAGTGGGTGTGTGGGTGTGTGGGTGTGGGTGTAAGTGAGAGGGGGAGGAATCCATGCCCATTCACCTAACCTTGAATGAGAGCTGGGAATTCAACAAACTTCAAATGCATACATTTGGCAAGAGAGCAGGTTGCTTTAGCACTAATGTACTACGTATGAGTGACAGAGAAAGTGTGCGCGCTCCACAGTGCCACCACATTGTCCATGTACACACAAACACACAAACACACACACACACACCTGGCTCACTGAGCACACCACACACCTGGCTGACAGATGCATCCGCCAAGAGGTGGGAGGTGTATTCCACCTGGAGTCATGCACTGATAAAAAATGTCCATCAGCTCTGACCGCTCTGCTCTCTTCCACTGGCCCAGCTGTCAAGCCCTGCCAAGACACAGGCCATGAGGGGTGGGCAAGGGGGAAACGGGAGAGTGCAGCTATATTATCTCAGGCAGAGAAGTGGGTGAATAGAGCCATTCCGTTCTTTCCTTCCACATTACTGCCAGTTAGAGCTGACCCTCTGAAATATTTCCCCGTGTTCTATCAAAAGTGGCTTCCCTTCCCTCCAAATGCCTGAGGTAATCTGCCTGTGGAGGAGAAGGAGGAACCCATAAAATCCACTCCACATTTCAGTTCTGGCAAACTCTGGTGACATTCCTGAAATCTGGCAAATCCCATCTTTGCCAGATTAGTAAATTCTCTAATCTGTTTTTTTTAAAAAAAAAATAGCGTCCCTCCCTCTGAATTCCTCAGAGGATTTGCATGGCGAGGATTTCGCCAAATCCCTTTGTTTGAATTATGGCCTTAGATCAGGGTTGGCAAAATGTGAGCCCCCTGGCTGGGTTTTGTGGCACCCTCTGCCCACCCCTAGCTGCCAACTTTGCTGCCGCAGTGGTAGGAAAAAAACCAATAAAAATTCTTTAAAACAAGGGGAGCACATGTCTTGTTTTAAATAATGATCACCTGTTTTCCCCCCCCCTGGAGCCACATCATCGGATTGATGGCTAGCAGAGTTTGCTCCAAATTTGCTTGCTAGGAATTTGTAACCCTGCTCCAGCAACCTGGCCACAAATGACTAAGTGATGTGGAGCAGTGTTTCATAGAATCATAGAATCATAGAATAGCAGAGTTGGAAGGGGCCTACAAAGCCATCGAGTCCAACCCCTGCTCAATGCAGGAATCCACCCTAAAGCATCCCTGACAGATGGTTGTCCAGCTGCCACTTGAAGGCCTCTAGTGTGGGAAAGCCCACAACCTCCCTAGGTAACTGTTTCCATTGTCGTACCGCTCTAACAGTCAGGAAGTTTTTCCTGATGTCCAGCTGGAATCTGGCTTCCTTTAACTTGAGCCCGTTATTTAGGGTGACCATATTTGGGAAACCAAAAAAGAGGACACCTAGTGTGTGTGTGGGGAAGCAGCTTTCTGAGTCCTGCAGAAAGTACGTTATTCCCCCGCCACCTTAAAGAACCTGATTGGACTGGAGGAGGGGAAAGGATTTCATTCTGCACCACCACCATCCACTCCAATTGGGGCCTTTTCTATAATGTCCACGAATGACCCACTTTCCCCTTTAAGACCTCAATTGGAGCTCGGGGTGGGGGAATGATGTGCCTCAAGAAAGCATGTCATTCTCTCCTACCATGCTAATGGCAGCCTTAAAGGGGAAGGTTTGTCATTCCAGGACATTATTGAAAATTATAGAAAATCCCCCCTGACACCATGGAAAGAACAAAAACCAGGACAAATCCGGGGAAATCCTGACAGTTGGTCACCCTACCGTTATTCCGTGTCCTGCACTCTGGGAGGATCGAGAAGAGATCCTGGCCCTCCTCTGTGTGACAACCTTTCAAGTATTTGAAGAGTGCTATCATGTCTCCCCTCAATCTTCTCTTCTCCAGGCTAACTCTTCTCCAAGTTTCAATTTTATAAACTTGAATGTGATCTTACTGCTCTTTAATATGCTTCAACCATTTGAAATGTATTAGCTTACCAGTATTTAAGTTCCGGCTGTTCCTCATTGATTCCCCTTATACTCGCTAAACACAACATTTCTGTTGAGGGGACTGCTTTGAATTTTATTTTTGGTGTGGCACCTCTCAGCCTTATCTCTTACAGAACCATTTCTGAGACAGAAAAGCCAGCATGAAATGGATTTCTTTCTTCCTTTCCCTCTGTCTTTCATCCCACAGCTTATAAAGACAGAAACGCCACTAGAAGAGTAGAACTTTAAAAGTCAATTACAAATCTTAAAAGCAGCAGATAATAAACCACAGATTATTTCAGTATTAATAGCAAGCCGACCCAGCGACTGAGCTCCTTAGTTTAATTTCTAAAGGCCTGTAAGAATAGGCCTTATTTTTTCTTTTCAGAAGCCCAACAAAGCAAAACACTGCCATAATACTTCTGGCGGGCTAGAAGGAGCTATTTGGTAGGACGTGCCTCCTCGTCACTTTTCTGGGCCACTCTTGGTAGAGTATCAGTTTGAAATCCCTCTCCCAGAACGTCAAAATTATCTGTTTTCCCTCATAATTTCCACACTGAGGAGGAGAGGACAGTGCCAGGGTCGGAATTAGCACTAAGCATCCTCGGGTAGATTCCAGAGCCCCCAAATCCCAGCAGGGTCTGCCTTGGGATCTAGTACTCTGCGCAGTGCCAGAGTACTAGACCCCATTTTAATTCCACCATTTTAATTCCCCACAATGCCTGAGTGCCACTACAATGGGGGCATTGTGGGAAATTTAAATGGCAGTGAGACCTGAGCTGCTCAGGTTCTGCCAGACTGCTGCCTCCCTCACTGCTCTTATGGTAGGGTAGCCATGTGCCCTCTTTTATAGATGACAGGCCTCTATTTGAAGAGCTGCCAGAACACTGGCCTTTATTGGAAGGCACCCTCTGTTTGATGGGCTGCCCTGTCCAATTCCAGTTAAAAGATGGAAGAACTATAAGAATTGCTTCCCGTTTCCAGCTAGCACCTACACAGCAGACTGAACAGGCAGGCACACTGGGCACTGTTTTCCAGACTATGGTAACTAGAGATATTGGGGGGGGAGTGGAGTTCAGCAGGTTTTCCTAGCCTACACACACACACACACACACACACACACACACACACACACACTTCATTTTGGTTCCTGCTGAAGCGAGTCAGGCCAGTTTGTAAATATTATGGGAATTTTACACATGGGGGAGTCTGCAATTTGCACATGTTTCTGAGCAATTTGTGCAAATTACAGCTGAATTCGAGAAATTCCAGTCGAATTTGCATAACTTGTGCAAATTCAGCTGTAATTGGCATAGATTGCTCAGCAATCTGTGCAAATTGCGGAACCTGTGCCCCCCTCCCCAAATGTGCAAAAAAAAAGGTTCATAAAGTTTGGGGAGCATCCCACAGCTTGGCTCGCAGATGCAATATATAACCCTGATTCTGGACTGCTGCCGATTCAAGGAGCTGGTTTTAACCTACCGTATTTCTTTGATTCTAAGACGCCATCGATTCTAAGGCAAACTGCCATCTTGGCCCTGTGGGGAAGAAGAAGGACCGAGGGGACAGGAGCAGGCAGAAGTAATATCGGGGCCTGCTCCTGCTGGACTCTCTCTCTCTCTCTCTCTCTCTCTCTCTCTCTCTCTCTCTCTCTCTTTCTTTCTCTCTCCTCCCTCCCTCCCTCCTTGACTCCTTTTCCTTGTGTGTCATGTCTTTATTAGATTGTAAGCCTGAGGGCAGGGACTGTCTTTTTTGCTAAGTGTAAGCCGCTCCGAGAGCCTTTTTTGGCTGAGGAGCGGGGTATAAGTATGATAAATAAATAAATTAAATAAATAAATAAGGCGCACCCCATTTTTATAGATGTTTATTTGAGAAAAGGCATCTTAGAATCGAAGAAATACGAACAAAGACACACACTCTACCAACATAACTGGCTTCCTCCTTAAGCATTCCTCACAGCCACTTCCCTACTCTAGCCTTACAGAAAAAGGACGGTAACATACAGCCCAATTTCCCAGCGCTAATCTCTCCCAAAAGCGCCAAGCCCGCCCCTGCACGATTGCGCGCAGGGTGGGGAGAGCGGCTGGAGCGCAGAGCAATAGGCGCCGTCCGAGGACCGTCACGTGCTCGAGACCCTCTCTCGCCCCCTCTCTTGGAAAGAGGCGAGAACGGCTCCTCATCTCGTGGCCTCCTCCGCTATTTCTACCGAGACAGGATTTGTGTGTGTGTGTGTGTGTGTGTGTGTTTTGTTTTGCGATCCCATCCGATCTCTCTCTCTCTCTCCAATTCTGGGTTGCCGGAGGGTTCGCGCCCCGCCCATTTGGCTGGGGCCTCGCGCCAAGCTTTTGCTCTCTTGCTTCCCATCTCGCGCCAGCTCCGGTGAGCCGGGAAGGTCAGTGCAACTGCAATTCACAGGCGAGACAGAGCAGGCAGGGCACAAAGGGTGGTAGATGGTTGCTGCTGCTGTCTCCCCCACACACACCCTTTTTCTCCACAGGACGCGGGAAGTGGTGTGTGCTTAACCCCACACCAACAAACTGTTGCTTGCTTGCTGTGATTGCCCTGAGGCGGGGGCTAAGGATTAAGCCGCTCCCCTTTTTTCTTCCTTTTATCTCTCTTGCAAATGTATGTTCCTGTGCGGGGAAGGGTTAGAGGCAATTATTACCGTATTTCTTCGATTCTAAGACACCATCGATTCTAAGGCGCAGCCCATTTTTAGAGCTGCTTATTTAGGGGAAAAAGTGTGTCTTAGAATCGAAGAAATGTGGTATAAAGCCTTAACGTGGCTCAGGATTACAATACCTGATGGGACGCCTCTCGTGGCATGAACCTACCCCTGTCATCACCTAAAGCCCCACTTTAGCCACCAGGCTCGGAAAGTGGCAGCAAGGGCCTTTTGTGTGGCAGCCCCCTAATTGTGGAACACTCCCCCTGAGGAATGAGCCTCGTGTGGCACAGAGCGGAAAAGCAGCAGTTTCTGCAGCTGAAACTCTCCCCACGGCCTGAGTTCGATCCCAGCGGAAGCTAGTTTCAGGCAGCTAGCTCGGGTCGACTCAGCCTTCCATCCTCCCAAGGTCAGTAAAATGAATACCCAGTTAGCTGGGGGAAAGGTAATAACAGCCGGGGAAGGCAACAGCAAACCACCCCACTATAAGGCCTGCCAAGAAAAACATCAGCGAAAGCTAGTGTCCCTCCAAGAGTCAGTAATGGCTCAGTGCTTGTTATTATTATTATTATTATTATTATTATTATTTATTTATTTATTTATTTATATAGCACCATCAACGTACATGGTGCTGTACAGAGTAAAACAGTAAATAGCAAGACCCTGCCGCATAGGCTTACAATCTAATAAAATCATAGTAAAACAATAAGGAGGGGAAGAGAATGCAAACAGGTACAGGGTAGGGTAAGCAGGCACAGGGTAGGGTAAAACTAACAGTAGAAAGTAACAGTAGGTTCCTTTCCTTTCCCCCTGAGGAGGCCCATCTGGTACCAACATTGTTATCTTTCGGTGACAGGTTCCTCTTCTTTCAGGCATTTGGCAGCATATGAGGAGATTTTAAGTAGGTCCCAGATTTTTTTCATTGTTGATTCTTTAAAATCGTTTAGATATAGGTGTATCTCTGTGTGTGCTCCCTGTTTGTATATTTGTCCATGGATGTTTTTTACACTGTGCGCAATGTATTTTTGAGGTGCTTAATCTTTGTAAACTGCCCAGAGAACTTCAGCTATTGGGCGGTTTAGAAATGTAATGAATGAATGAATGAATGAATGCAGAGGGCACCTTACCTTACCTTACCTTACCTTACCTTGGCCTCCCTCAAATCGGGAGCTGACCCTGAGTTCTCTCTTCAGACACCCAATCCACCCTATGTCTTGCATGCCCTGGTTTATAAGAGTTCAAGGTTTCCCTTGTCAGCTCTGTAGAGACAAACCCTCAGCCGTTTTCACTCTGCTCCATCCCCCCACTGGCACAGCTGCCAGAGAGAAGCAGCAGCCCACAGTGTCAGGCCAAAAGCGACGTGGTCACATCTGGCAAAGTGTTCACCACCCCTGGTCTCTCGTGTTTCATTGCCCTTACAATGAGCATTGGTGGGGCCTCCCTGCATGCAACCCTGAACCCAGTGACTGTTTCCTTGCCTTTCTTTGCATGCGAAAAGAAAAAGAAAGAGAGAATCAATGCAACCCTCTTCCCCACGGAGGCTATGGAGAATGTTAACAAATAATAAATGGGGAAGAAACTCACCTGATTTAAAACTGCACCGCTTGTTCATCCCCTGTGCCTTTCCTCAAACAATGGTAATTTAAATTGCAGCTGTTTAGGGTCGTTTCTCTTCTCCCTTCACCCCATTTTAAACCCTTCGGAGTTGCAAATGAACAAACAGAATTGCTTCAAAGGGCCTCTGGCTGACTTTCCTTTCTTCCTTCCCCAAGCACTGCACCTTATTATTGGAGCGATCGGGCTGTTTAATTACTCATTATTGCTATCATTCCTCAGCTACATCACGCAACTGTGCCTTCTCTTGCCACTTGTGCTATTGCAATGTGTTCCCTACGTCACAGTACTCCACGTATGTTAAAGAAAACTATCCCAATGTATAGCTTGCCACTTAATGAGAATAAAACCAGATCTTAAATAGCTGACTGTGAAACGACAGTCAGAAAGTCCCAATCTGCAGCCATATATGCCAAAATGTCTTTTTTCTACACAGCCATTAAAGAGACACTACCCTTATCTTCCTGTGTATCTACATGTGGTACAGCCTGCTTACTTGGGCTATACCATTTCAGACTGCAGATGTAAATCATGTTTGAATGCTCACAGTGTAAAACACAACAGTGTAAAACCGGGTGGATTCCTGCATTGAGCAAGGGGTTGGACTCGATGGCCTGATAGGCCCCTTCCAACTCTACTATTCTATGATTCTATGAACATCGTGCTCATAGAAAACTAGTACAGAGAAGGTTCAAACAGAACCCCGACATGCTCACTTTCTGTTTTCATGTCTTGGGAATAGGGTGACCATATGGAAAGGAGGACAGGGCTCCTGTATCTTTTAACAGTTGCATAGAAAAGGGATTTTCAGCAGGTGCCATTTGTATGTATGCAGCACCTGGTGACATTCCCTCTTCATCACAACAGTTAAAGCCGCAGGAACACTGCCCTCTTTTGAATCTGTTAAAGAGGGCAGGGCTCCTGCAACTTTAACTATTGAGATGAAGAGAGAATTTCACCAGGTGCTGCATGCCTACAAATGACACCTGCTGAAATCCCCTTTTCTATGCAACTGTTACAGATGTAGGAGCCCTGTCCTCCTTCCCATATGGTCACTCTAGTTGAGAATTTTGTTTTGCTTGGCGTATGTGGGGTTTGTTTGTTTTGCAAACCTATGATCCCCCTCCCCAAGTGGTTCTGTCCTACTCATGCATCAGAATGAGCTGCTGGAATGGTGAGGTACTAGAATGCAGTCCAAACTAAAGGTGGGCGCTCACTAGGGCTGTGTGATAATTTTGGTTTGCTTCAATTTTTACCCAGATTTGTTGTTTACACCTCCAAATATGAACACAAACACATTTCCTCAGAGTAACCCGACATGTTCCCAAACTTGCATCTGCATCTCAAAATTGCACACAAGAAGAAGGAGGAGGAGGATATATAAAAGGCATTTTTTCCTGCTTTCATTTATGGGGGAAATAAATGTGCACCTCTCCCATTCAAACAACAACAACAACAAAAAAAACAAATGTAACTGAAGTGAGGCAGACTGAGTATTGAGGTGGAACTCAAGAACCTTGATGATGATGATGATGATGATGATGATGATGATATAAAGCTTTGTTTGAACATTGCTGATTCTCCCATACATCACATTTCTGAATGTTCCCCTATGTTAAAAATTCCATGCAAGAAGAAATAGAGCTTTGCTCCTTGATGTGATTGGTCTCTCGTTCAGGGAGTTTCCTCTTGTTTGTTTTAACATGGGAGAAAGGGGCATCCGTTATCTCAAGCTCAAAGTCATAGAGTCATAGAATAGCAGAGTTGGAAGGGACCTACAAGGCCATCGAGTCCAACCCCCTGATCAATGCAGGAATGACACAGTCCATTCTACCACCTCAGTATTCTGCCACCTCATACCGGATACACCCAGCCCCGCAAAGATTAGACTACGTTATATTTTTGAATGTTTTATCCGGCTTTAAGAGCACATGAGCAACGGAACAAGTTTCCAAGGGTTGTTGTGAAATTACATTCCTTGGAGGTTTTGAAAAGTAGATTGGGTAAGCATCTGCCAGTGAAGCTTTAAAGTATACCGTATCCTCTCTCAAGAGACTGTTGGATGAGATGGTCCATTGGATACTTTCCAGCTTTATGATTCTATAAACTTTGGGTACAATCCAGACCCATTAATATCCATAGGAAGGCTTTTTTTTAATTCAATGGGATGGAGTGCACAATTTGTGAACAAATCATGCAGCTCAGTCCATTAAATTGTTCCCAAATGATCTGATATTGCTTGACTCATTAGTGAATATTCCATTTTTGATGGTTCTTTTATTCTATAACTCCCCATTGGTTGGCAGCCATCACATGGGGCCTTTGACCCAATGAGTTAATGAAGTCAAAAATTCTCATTTGATTAGTTTGATTGCTTAATGAGCTAATTGAAGACTGTTTCAACTTCATTACTCAAATGTTAATTTTGTTACCAAAAAACCCAAACTAATTGAACTTAATGAAGCCAAAGTTCACGTGAGCATTCCCAAGCTCTTAAATCAAATTTAAAGATTATTAATGAGAGCTTCAAATTCTATTTATGAAAAAACACAAAATTAAAAAAATTAAAAAGTATGATGGGTGAATCAGTTGACATCGTGCATCACTTTAGACCACAGGTGAGGGTTTACCACAGGTGAGGGTTTACCACTTTTGAATACTAGTGTGGGTGTGGGTGGTGTATCACTGCAAACAGAAACCTAGCACATTCGGGAGAAATGTTCTAGTCCTAGCCGTATGCTGCTTTTCTATTTGCATTATTCCATCTCCCACTTCCTTGTTTTTAAGAGGTTGCCATGATGCATAACACTGTGATCTCTGTGTATTTACAAATATCAAGTGACTTTTAAACATGGATCCTCCCACCACTTTTTAAAATCCCTTGGCCAAAACTAATTTCTTCCACCAAAACAACAACAACAATAACAAAACACCCAAATCTGAATAAAACATCCATTACTTCTGAGCTCATCCTGACATCATTGGGAATGCAATATGGTCCATGTACCTCCCCTTTAAACTTCCCACACATATCCCTTTGAGTAGGAAAGGGAAGGCGAGCAGTAGCCGTGGAGTGAGACGGCTGCATTGAGCACGTTATAAGCTGAGCCCTAGGGCCAAACAGGCATTATGTCAAATCGTTACGATACCATTGTGCTAACACAACATCCCTCTTGTGCATTTATACTCCATAGAACACACAATGACATTTGTTGTGGTATTTGGTATAATGTGTAATAAAATGCAAGAAATCATACTACGAGCACCATCAAATGGGGGAAATCGTGTTTTCTTACTATCGCTTTCCCCGCTGCTTCTGTCCCAGGATACTTCCCCTTTCATCACGCAGGGGAAGAAAGAGGAAGTAAACAATGACCACATGGCCCATTCAGTGGCCGTTTTTATTGTGCCACTTTTCCTGCACATAGCAGGAAATGGTAGCACGTTTCGTTTTAAAAACAAACAAACTCAGATTTAAAGGGGTCTATTTTGTGATGGGGAAAAAGGCTAGAAGGAGATGCATGGGAGGCAGACAACGTCCTCAAAAGAATCCATGAACATCCATAAGTGGGGAGTAATGATGACACTCTATGAATGCCTCTGATGACACTCTATGAATGCCCCAACAGTTATCAGTGCACTTCAATATCGCTATAAAGCGGTAGTGTAGATCTAGAACTAGATATAGATTTTTACTAGGGCTCTGCTCCGCTTCTCCTCAGACCAGAGAAGCAGAAGCGGATCGGGGTGCTTCACCGGCCCTTAAGGCGGAGGCGAAGAGGATTGGGGGAGCAGCGGAGCGTTGCGGAGCAGATCGAGATAGAGGCGGTTCCTTCGCCTCGATCCGGAGCTCCACAAAAAAGGTAAGGGGGGTTTACTTGGCCCTGCCACTCCCGCTGCCCATACGGTGATGGTGGCAGAGCCAGGAAAGGGGGCAGGGGGGAGGGGGTCTTACCTGGTCCGTCCTGGCCCGTCGCTAGCTTCACTAGAGCCCACAGCTCAACCCGGAACTGTAGGCCGCAAGTGGGGCCAACAGTTCCTGGTTGAGCCGCAGGCTCTAGTGAAGCTGGCGACGGGCCAGGACAGACGCAGGTAAGGGGGGAGGAGGGAGGAGGTTTACCTGGCCCTGCTGCCACCTCTGCCCATGCGGCGATGGTGGCAGAGCCAGGTAAGGGGGCAAGGGGGAGGGGGGTCTTACCTGCGTCCTTCTGCATTCCAGCGGCTGCTTCACCTGAGGCTGAGGACTCAATCAGGAAGACCAGGCCAGCGGCCTAGTCTTCCTGTTTGAGTCCTCGGCCTCAGGTGAAGCAGCCGCTGGAATGCAGACAAACGCAGGTAAAGGAGCAGGAGGAGGGAGGGGGCCTTACCTGGCGCCACCACCACCACCGCAGTCCATGCGGTGACGGCTCCAGGTAAGGGGACAGGGACTTACCTGGTCCATCAAGGCCCATTGCTGGCTTCACTAGAGCCCGCAGCTCAACCCGGAACTGTAGGCCGCAAGCGGGACCTACAGTTCCGGGTTGAGCCGTGGGGTCTAGTGAAGCTGGCGACGGGCCGGGACAGACACAGGTATGGGGGAGGAGGGAGGGGGCCTTATCTGGCACCACCCCTGCCACTGCGGAGCTCCGATTCAGAGCCGGAGCTCCGCAACTGAGCGGAGCGGACCCTAGGTGGATCGAGGTGGGGCAGAGTGGGCCCGATCCGCAATTTGCGGAACGGATGCAGAGCGGAGTGGGGGGTCTGTGCACAGCCCTAATTTTTACTCTAGAGCAGGCACTCGGGTCCCAGTCCAGATTAGAACCCTAGTATGGGGATTGGGGAGATTTTAAGATCTTGATCAGATACCTTTCACCTACTCTAGAGTAAAAAGGAAGGCAGAACCCATGTAGCTGCTAGATACAGATTTAAAGTAATATCTCTTTTGGCCCCAAGAATTCCAAACTGGAGGAGCTCATTTCTAAACCCCTCGGATTCTGAAATTCACTCCCACCACTACATTTACCTGCAGGCCCGTAGGCAGAAATGATGTGTATGGGGAACTAAATATGATAAGATCTGAATGCTTTGTTTCTGAAGGCACAAGGGAGTTCTACAAACAGGCCTTAGATTAGGTTAGACTCTCTTACATTTTTAAAACCAGTAGTTTCCCTAGCAACCAGTTTTGAATCAAGCTTAATATTGAATATTGGCTACCCAATAATGAATATAAACTCTGATCAGAAATGACAGGATAATGGTGAATATTATAGGATAGTTGACTCTTGCGCTACTGAAAGTCAAGTGTGAGTCACCAATGAAATATTGAGTAATCTACAATTGAGCATCATGAGCCAAATATCGAGAGCGAGATGATGACAATTCGCAATATTGTCAAAGTTCCAGCAATAATTGTCGAGTACTAAATGCCACTGCATACCACCACCTCTTGCGAATTGTCAAATATCAACAGTCAAATATTGGCAGACATCAGATCCCAAAATCTAATACTTAAGCCAAGAATCAAATGAACAACAAATGAACTGGATACTGGAATCAAAATATCCATCGGATGTCAAAGATGAACTCTAAATATTGCATTTTTGGGAAATAGCTGATGTTGACATTTGCAGAGAAGGGTTTTTGTAATGAATTAGCTGGGGAAGGGGACAAAATTATTTTGTCTCCACCTGTAGCTCATTCCACACCTGGGGAAGAGGTGAAAGAAGAGAGAGGGGGAATTAGCAAGGACAGTGCAAATAGGGTTGAAGGTTAGACTTTTGCAATGTTCAATATGTTCACATATCTCTCACTGTAGCCAGGTAATTACAGGTAAAACTGATTTTCCAAGTTGCTTTACAGGAATACCGGCTACTTATTTGTGTGCCAGCCATGTATTAAAAGGCAGAGGAGCAGGGCCAGGAGGGAAAGGTGGCAACCCTAGTAAGGATGTGTGTACTGTGTTGCTTTGGTGCAAACAGGCACCATTCTGTCCCTCCCACCTCCTTTGACACTTGCTTAAAGAAGTAACAAGCCCTGACAAGCCAGCGTGTGCCTGTTAAGTGGGTCATTCTCTGCTGCGGTGTTATAATAATAATAATTCGATTCCATCTGGTTACACAAGGGCTTTGACTCTACGTTTGGAAAGCTATATGGAGAGAAGGCGCCCAGGAGATCTGGTGACTGAATGGGTTAGCCGAGGACATCGGACTCACTCCCAGTCCCTGGCAGGGACCAACAAATCTGTCAATTTCAGCTTCTCAGTTTCCCAATCTTAAATTTGGTTCGTCCCAGAACTTTGAGGATTTTGTTTAAAGTTTGCATAAAAATATGGACACGTTTTTGCGCGGCTTCCTCCAAACGCTTGTGCTTTGGTACGCAACTTTGCTGAGTATACATTTTTGGGGGCAAGCAAATGTCTTAAGAATATGCATTTTTAATGTTGTTTTCAGTGCTATGCACATTTAGCTGTGCCTGTTTCCCTAATGTACGCCTGTCGTTTGCATTTTTGTGACCGGAGAGTTCAATTGTCGAAGGATAACGGAGTTCTGTTTCACGTATTGATCTGAAAGTCCCAAAAATTCGCTACATGTGAACCAAATGGATTTCTCTTCCCCCCACCTGTTCCCCCCACCTCTCCACCCCACCACCAGAAAAACTGCAGGCTGTTGTGATGGCTACTTAGCTGGTTTGTGATGGGGACAAAATGCCAGCTGCAATTTAGAGATGTGAAAACCTGTCATGGCACCGGCCTCAAGCAGTGTTGTGGGCACTGGTTCAAAAAGTGTGCGTTTCTGAAAGGTTCAGGGGTCTATGGGGTGTCAGTGGGGTGGACTGAGGAGACATGAGGCAAGGATGCAGACACTGATGTGTGACCAAAAAGCTTTGAATCCCCTGAAACGAAATCTCCCAAGCCAGAGCCCCCTAAGGAAGAAACACCTCGTGTCTCGAGATGCTTGAGGGATTTCATCTTTGCACATTCCGCTATGAACCATCCTGATCCATTCCTCTGGAATGAATGTACAGATTGGAACTTAGTGTTCCTCCAGAAACTGCTCAAGAAACTGGTTTTTCTCAACCCAGGTGGATTCCATGGTCTTTGGGGCTTTTTTTCCCCTTTTCTTTGTTTATTTTATGGAACTTTATGCACAAGTAGTTGTAGAAAAATATGTTTAAAAAAAAAACTGGCTGAAGATGTGCAATTTCCCCCTTAGGCTAAAGCATGAAAACATTTGCACATTTAGGGTTTGCGCATTTTTGCAAGTGCGAATTTGTGCAATTGTGAATTTGTGCAAGTTGAGGAAATTGGAAACCATCCATGGACGAACGACAGAACGAAAGGCACCAAACCACCTGTGAAATGCAGACGGAACAGATTTTACAAAATCTATAAATTCCTAGGGGGAGCATGGCATACTTTAAAAACATGATTTCCTTCTCTTGAGACAAATATTCCTTTACTTTTGAAATCTACATATGAAAATCAAATTCCAAAGAAACTTCCTATTCCAAACGGATTCATTTATTTTGATAGTTCAATAGAGCCACCCTGTGGCCAGAATGGAAATAACAATTCATCACAAAAATGTATCCTTTCAAAGAAGCTGTTGTATATATTTCATGGGTTTTATTTATTTATTGAATTTTTATACTGC
Source organism: Elgaria multicarinata webbii (assembly GCF_023053635.1). Taxonomy (NCBI): domain Eukaryota; kingdom Metazoa; phylum Chordata; class Lepidosauria; order Squamata; family Anguidae; genus Elgaria; species Elgaria multicarinata. Next base: position 6,063,770 of record NC_086183.1, read on the forward strand.
CCAATAGCCAAAGCTCTCTGGGTGGTTCACAAAATTAAAACCATGAAGACAATTCAAAGTATAAAACAAACAACAGTATAAATGTACAATATAAAAGCACAACCAGGATGAAACTGAGCAGAAATGCAGAGATTAATACAGATTTAAAATACAGATTTAGAACAGCAAAGTTAAAAAAAACTAAGATCATAAACTGTTAAAATACTGGGAAAATAAAAAGGTCTTCACTTGGTGTCAAAAAGAGTATAATGTAGGTGCCAGGTGAACCTTTTAAGGGAGCTCATTCCACAGCTGGGGTGCCACAGCAGAGAAGGCCCTCCTCCTGGTAGCCACCTGTCTCACTTCCTTTGGCAAGGGCTCACAGAGAAGGACCCCTGAGGACACTAAGAGAATCTCTACACCAGAAGGTAGATCTTTGGAAGTTTTTGACTTTAACTTCCAGATTTGCTGATCTTTGGCCATGCTGGCAGATGATATAGGAGTCAGTCCAAAACACCTGAAGATCAGCCTTCTGTACATCCCTGTTCTACACCACAAACTGCAATTGGTTTAATTGTCGCTTCCCACCCCACAAAATAATCCCAGGAATTGTAGTTTGGAGAGGGTGTTAAGAATTCCCCATTCCCTTTGCACCAGCGTTCCCTGGTGTCCTCCAGATGTTTTGGCGTTCAACTTTCATCAGCCCTTGCTAGTATAGCTAAAGGTCAGCAATGCTGGAAATCATCATTGAAATCATCTGGAGCGTTCTAGGTGGGAAAGGCTGATTTCCATACATACTTTTCATCATATTACTACTTCCTGAGCAAAGGGGAATGGCGATTAAGCCAATTTAAGTCTTCAGTATAAACTGTTGTGCCAAAAAATTCTCCCACCTTTCTCTCTCTCTCTCTCTCTCTCTTTTTACCATTCTCTTTCATTTCGATAAAAAAAGAAACTGGTGAAGACATTTCAGAGGAACTTTCATGGGTTGGTTTTGGGGTCCTTGTTCTTACCTTACTTAGGAGGTGGCTGAGGAGTGTGAGTGCCCTGTCTTTCATTGAATAATCACAAGATGCAGTGATGGCCGCCAATTTGGATGGCTTTAAAAGGGGGCCGTTACTGGAGGAGGAGGCTATCAGTGGCTACTAGCCCTGATGGTTGTGTGCTGCCTCCTGTATCCAAGGCAGTAAGCCTGTGTGCACCAACTTCTGGGGAACATGGGTGGGAGGGTGCTGTTGCACTATGCCCTGCTTTGTTGGTCCTTGGTTGACAGCTGGTTGACCACTGTGTGAACAGAGTGTTGGACAAGATAGACCCTCGGTCTGATCCAGCATGGCTCTTCTCATGTTCTTATGTTATTATCTCTCTGGTAGTCTATAGTCTCCTGAGCTTCCTACACTTCAATGAAAGTCCAGGGGAATGCATCGTGCGGCAATTTCTCCCATAGGGCCTTTTTAGCTCTGGAAACCCAGGCCACCTGGGAGGCTAGCAGTGAGTAGGTACGCTCAAAAACACCACAAACGTACATTATAAAACACCCTGAGAATGAGGTAGAACAATGGAAGCTTCTTTCATGGGGGAAGAAAACTTTCAGGAGCTAGACACAACTCTGCCTCCACTCACACCTACATTGTGGAGGATGCAAAATGGAGACCAATGTGCCAACACAGTTGATGTTGTTTCAGAACAAACGAACAAAAAACAAACAAACTAAGAATGCAAGAAGAGCCATGCTGGATCAGACCAAGGTGCCGTCTAGTCCAGCATTAGTGTAAGAATAAGTTTACACAATGGTAACTCTCTGCAGAGATGGGCAGCTGCCAAGCCCTTGTGGATGCGTCTGGCAAGGCCTGGGGGCTCTGGGGGGCTGGGCAAGGTAGAGCCCAAATGACTCCCAGACCCAGTTGGCCACTTGCCCCATCTCTAGTCTCAATATTACACACATAACCACACACTTTTGCAGGGCCACTTTTCACCTGTGGAAGTGAGGGGTCAATATTGATAACTTCAGTGGTTGCATTGAGAAACCCCTATACATTTGTGTGTGGGCAGCATCAGAGCCCCTTCTGTCCCATACAAAGGCTCAATGGGAAAGACGCTATTTATTTATTTATTTATTTATTTATTTATTTATTTTTCTCATTTATAACTACTTTTATACTGCTTCATATCCTAAAAACTCGAAGTGGTTCACGATAAATATAAAATGCAGTATTAGTCCAATGTGAAAATACAGCACGAACAATAAAAACAGTAAATAATCAGAGGTACCACAACAAGGCAATCACAAAATTAAGTCATGTCATCATAAGTTAGGGAAATCCAGTCTAAACAAATATGTCTTCAAGTTTAAAGCTCACCACACTTCCTACCTCTTGAACAACACATGGGAGGGTGTTCCAGAGGGTGGGTGCCACTACGAAGAAGGCCTGCATGTGTGCTGTTACCCGGTGGGTTGCCAAGAGGCAATGGTTCTTTTTAGGGTTCAGCGTACAATGAGCGCATGTATGGGTAAAGGCTATGGATTTCATTAAGCAGGACTAAAACTAAGGTCATAGCTAGACCTAAGGTTTATCCCTGGATTGTCCAGGGGTCAAACCTGTTCATCTAGGTGACACACAGGGAATCCAGTGCTCAGGCAGGGGTGAATCCTGGATGATACCAGGATAAACCTGAGGTCTAGCTGTGGCCCCAGTCAGGTTCATAGGTGAGTAGTGATTTGAACTCAGGCCATAGCTAGACCTCAGGTTTATCCCTGGATCGTCCAGGGGTCAAACCTGTTCCTCTTGGTGACACACAGGGGATCCAGTGCTCAGGCAGGGGCGAACCCTGGATGATCCCAGGATAAACCTTAGGTCTAGCTGTGGCCTAATACAACAGAAAAGTAAATGGCAATAATTGCTGCAGGAAACTTCAAAGCAAGACTGTAAGCCTTGTATCCCTACAATTGCTGGGGACCCCATTAAAATGTGACAACAGACATGACTCTACGGCCAGCCTCACCTTACACAGCAGCTTTCTGGATTGACCTGCATCAAGATTCCATCCTAGGAAGGTCTCAGAGATTCATCTCTGCTGTTAGGCATAGACCCCACCCATATTCTACAGCTCTATTCCAATGAATTCAATAATATTTGGCACTAACTCCATCCCAGCTGCTTTGGCTAACCTTGAAATCTCAGTGAAGGCTTTTCCTACTACCCTCTCTGTCTGTACAGTCTCCGTGAAATAACAATTGTCACCTGTGTTTCCACTACCTTTAGCGATGCTCTGCTGGTCACAGAACAACGCATAAGGCCTCGTTGGAAGAGCTCAGAGGTTGTAGGGAAAACATGTATCCTTCTTGATGTCATTCCAATAAGTATGGCTGGATGTTTGTGACAGCTCTGTCACCCCTTGAAATGGTAGCAAAGTATTTCCCCAAGAAAAGAAAGATTTTCCTTTTCTTTTTTAAAAAGAATTCTGTCTCCTTGTCTACTAATGGTAAGGCCAATTAATTGATCCCCGTCACCCTTCTCAAAATTAACATTTTTTCAGATGGTCCTTTTTGGCCCTCCCCCCACCCACTATCCTCCCAGAGTGCAGGACACGGAATAACGGGCTCAAGTTAAAGGAAGCCAGATTCCAGCTGGACATCAGGAAAAACTTCCTGACTGTTAGAGCAGTACGACAAGGGAATCAGTTGCCTGGTGAGGTTGTGGCCTCTCCCACACTAGAGGCCTTCAAGAGGCAGCTGGACAACCATCTGTCAGGGATGCTTTAGGGTGGATTCCTGCATTGAGCAGGGGGTTGGACTTGATGGCCTTGTAGGCCCCTTCCAACTCTGCTATTCTATGATTCTATGATTCTATGACTATTTCACAAGATTGATAAAAGCTCATGCACCAACTATTTGGCCCAGAACCAAAGCATTTCTTTGTCAGAGAACAGCATTACGAACCCTTCCTCTTGTTTATGAGAGATAAACCATAACCAGGGATACACAAAGTTGTTGATTCAGCAATTGCTACGTTGAGTCAATGGATTTATTTACCCAGAAAGCACCTCCCAGGGTGTATCGAAGCCACACGCTACTTTGCTCACTATATTTAAAGCTGGTTCGCACAATTCGATCGATCCTCAATACGGTAGCCAGATTACTAATTGGGGGATAAAGATAGAGACGTGTATCACACTCCAATATTGCAACAACTGCACTGGTTGCCTTTTTATTTCCAGGCTCAATTGAAAGTGCTGGTTTCAGCCTTTAAGGCTGTAAATGGCTTAGGACCAGATTATTCCTGGGAACATCTGCCCCCACATGAACCTACCTGCCATCTAGATCAGCATCAGAAACTCTGCTTTTGGACCTGCTTCTACTTGAGATCAGACAGACAAGTAACCGAGACGGCAAGACCTATTCAGTGGTGGTACTAAGATTGTAGGATATAGTCTCCCTTGGGCCATAGCTCAGTGGTAGAGCGTCTGGGACTGTGTCCGCACCTCCCATGTAAACTCAGTTCAGATGTCACACGACTCAAGATCATAATACCTGACGGAATGCCTCTCCTGATATGAACGCACTATCCTGTCAGTCACATTGCATTCATCTCTCTGAATCTTTATAACACTTCACACCAATAGTATCCAAAAAAAGTTGTTCTGCATCTAGTATCTTCCAAAGCAAATAGTGAAACCCTCTGTATCACATATGGGTTGGTTGCATAGAATAAAAAATCTCTATTTCTCCTTAACACTAGGGCTGTGCTCTACTCCGTTCCGGATCCCCGGATCCGGAGCAGATTGGGCTGATCCGGACCCACTAAATTCAGATCCAAATAAGGTCAGGGGAGGTCTGGATCAGCTTGGATTGATCCGGAGCTCCGGATGCCATTTTGAATCGAACGGCATTTTTTTCCATTGACTTGCATTGGAAAAGAAAAATGCCTATAACTTTTTTATTTTTCAAGATACACACATGTAACTGGGCACCATTATAGGTTCTAAATAGATCCTTATTAATGCCAGTTTTGAAGCAAATTGAATCATCTCCTGATTTTTAGGGAATTTCTAAAGCATCCAACCCCAACCCCCATTTACAAAACTGCATTTATCTCTGTCATTTTTCAAGATACACACATGTAACTGGGCACCATAATACCTTCCACATAGGACCTTAAGTAATGGGATCAATGACAGAGATGAATGCAGTTTTGTAAATCAGGGGAATGGTTGAGGGTTAAATAATTAAAAATTCGCTAAAAATCAGGAGATTATCCCATTTCTTTCAAAGTGGCCATGCCTAAGGTCCTATGTGAAAGCTATCAGGGTGCCCAGTTACATGTGTGTATCTTGAAAAATGACGGAGATAAATGCAGTTTTGTAAATGGGTGGAAGCTTTAAAAATTCCCTAAAAATCAGGAGATGATTCGATTTGCTTCAAAATTGACATGAATAAGGATCTATTTAGAAGCTATCATGGTGCCCAGTTACATGTGTGTATCTTGAAAAATAAAAAAAGTTATAAGCGTTTTTCTTTTCCAATGTAAGTCTATGGGGGAAATTCGGACCTCTGGGTCTCGCACCGGATTCGGATCCAGATCAGTTCGGAAGTGGTCCGGATCGATCAGGTGATCTGGAAGGTCCAGATTGGGATCCAGAGCAGATCAGGGGGTCCCTGCACAGCCCTACTTAGCACCCCTATGTTTCACTTTTTTGAAAAGAGTCTCTAAATAACTTTTTCTTATTTCTGTATATAACAGACAGTCAAATACGTAATCCGCCACGTCCTCTAGAATGGTATCTCCCAAAACACACAAGCTTGAACACTGCTTGTTCGCCTATCCCTAGAATGTACAACTACTACCATTATATGATGAATTGAGTAGGGATGCTACCATCAGAATTCAACATAACGTAGCACATTCGACAGTTGGGTGAACAAGAAATGTTCAAGGTGGCCAGGATTCTCCAAATGTCATCTTGGTATGGGTCTTGTGTCTGATTCCCACCCACATTTGCAATGGCCACTCCCTTTGTGCAAATGGGAAACCTGCACAAATTGTGTAGCGATAGAACAGGAAATCTGCACGGATCTCCCCAAATTTATGAAATTTTCCTAATTTGCAGAAATTTCCTCCAAATTCTAAAGCAGGGCTGATTTGGACTACTGAGGAAATTTGTGCAAATTGAACTGGGAATCAGGAATAAGCGAAATGTGAGCCTGTGTTTGTCAACTTGCGAATATTTTTAACTGACACTTGCTCTTGTTTGGAACTTTGTATCGGCCATGCTCGCATGGTTTGCAAGCAAAAACATTTTTTTCATACATTTCTAGATTCTGAACTCCTGCATATCACTGGTAATTATTGTAGAATTGCTTATAATCTTATTTAAATTGAGTTTCAGAGAAGCTCTAGAAGAGCCTTTAGTGTAGTGGCCCCTTGTCTGTGGAACTCCCTGCCCCTGGAAATCAGGCAGGCACCAACAGAGAGCTTCAGCTATTAGGGAGTACAAAAATGCAATAAATAAATGAACAAACAAACATTGTGCTGCTTCTGGCACCTCTTGAAAACAATTTTATTTCAGGAAATCCTCCCGAACTAGTCAGCCCTTTTTTCTGGTCCTTTATTTTAAATTGAACAATTTTAATTTGCCTTTTTAACCTTCTTTCTTTTTACTGTTTAATACCTATGCTCACTGCTCTGGAATCTTTTTTAGATATTGAGTGGCACAGAAATGTTGTGAGCAGTGTATGGTACCAGCCATGGCCCTCTGCCATGCTCAGACCTCATGTGGTTAAGACTCAGAAGATACTGAAATTACACTTCAACTAGGAGAACAGATTGGCAGAATACGTTTGCACTCAATGTGGGTTTGTTTTTGTTTTTTTGAGAAATGGAAGCAATTTAACAGTCTGTTTTAATTGCACGTACTCAATTCCAAACACAATTCAGCATTTGCAGCAAGAGTGTTTAATAGAAAACAAGCCAAGAGTACTGCATCTGTTAGGACATTGCTATGGTTATTATGAATAATAAAATAATCACAACAAATGCTTTGAAAATGCATCATCGCTCGCTCTATTTAGCCTTGAATGTATGCAAGAATGGGGTCTCGGACTCGTCTAAATCCTCCTGCTTCACCCCTGAATTTTAAAATCATGCTTCTCTGGAGATAATGAGTCAAGAGCCCTTAATTATTCAGGGGTTCCTTCCTGCTAAGCCGCTAACAATTTCTTACCATTCTTGATCGTGGCAACACAGCCTGTAATATTCCATAAGCCAAGCCAAAACTACCCACATGATTTTTTTAATTATTTTTTTGCAAATGTTTTTGGAAGTGTTGAAAAACACATTTCCCCTTTCAGAGATTTTTTTTTTTTTTTTGGCATTCCTTTTTGAACAGAGAAATCAAAACTGATGAATATTTTCCTGCAGTTAAATTTTGTAAATGTGCCTTTTAAATTAAATGAACTGTCTAGAGAGTTAAGTAGGGATGAAAGATATGTCCTAAATGGAAATAAAATAAAATAAAGTAAGGCAGTGGCCTTGCACACATAGGGATGTGGGCCTAGAAATGGGTAGAAAGAGCTGGTTCCAACATTCCTCCAACAGTAGGGAGGCCTAGATTTTGTGGAATCCAGTCCATGTGGAATATTTGGCATCCTTCGTTCCATCATCCATTCACAGGTGGATTTGACACACACCCCGCCCTGGGATGCAGAAAAATCTGCAAACAAACTCTGCTATGCATTTCACCACCATTTGTGTCATTTTCATTCGTACGTAAGTTTTAGGGTACAACCCTATGCATGTTTGTTTAGACAGAAAAAGTCCTACAATTTCCAATATTTTCCCCCATTGCATTCAGTTCTGATGAACAGAGGGCACAAAGAAAAAGAGCATTGCATGGAGGCCAAAGAGATACTGGAGATGTATTCAACATGTGTGTTTGTTTGTTTGTTTAAATGTTTCTGTGGTTTATTCAACATTGTAAGTGTCTGTAACTTCCAAAGGATTAATTTGCATGAATTTTAGGAAAGTAAAAAAAAAAAAAAAATGGTCCCAAAGTCCACAAACTCCACTTGACCTGACAAGAGCAGTCCACCATCAAATCCACGGGTTGAATTCATGGAAATTGAAACTCATTTTAATCTATCTCGAATTTCTCCAACATCCCTACCCAACAGTAGTGCAGTGCACCTACCCCCCCCCCCGATCTGCCTCGGAGGCCAGCTCGGCGTCCCCGAAGCAGCCCCGGTTCAGCTCAGGGGTGCTTCAGGGGTTGCCCGACCCGCCTCGGTGCCGAAGCCGAGGTGAGATTCGGGCCTTCCGAGGCAACTCGGACTTTTCTGGGTGCTGGCTGTGCAGCCAACACCCAGAAAAGGCTCCTTTTCCCCACTTACCTGCTGCCACTGTCTGCCATCCGCCACCACCATCCGCTGCCGCCCACTGCCGCCGTTCGCCACCGCCGTCCACCATCCACCACTGCCTCCATCCTTGCATCTGGCGGCTTCCACTGCTGCCAATGGCGGTGGTGGACGGTGGCAGGGGCAGCAGGTAAGGGACCACTGAGGGCCTCTCTGAAGTGCCGAGGTGCCCCGAAGCTTTGGAGCCAATTGCCTTTGTCTTCGGGGCACCTCGGGCTTCACCCAAACCACCTCGGAACCTAGCCAAGGTGGGCCAAATCAGCTGGCCTCAGCTCAGATTTGGGGCCTCAGCCCGAGGCGCTGCACAGCCCTACCCAACAGTATAGGAATCAAGCAGCATTAAAGTTAAGGAGAGCTTTTGTGGCAGGTCTGGAATCTGACCTTGGGTAAGGTAGACAATAACACAAAGAGTATGGCATTGATTTAAGATAACGTGTTTTATTGCTGCTCTATTTTGCTTAATGTGTTAACGTCCTACCATTTCAACAGTTTTAATCAGATTAATGTTTTAATGTTTTAATGTTTTAAATGTTTTTAATGTTTTAATGTTTAAATGTTTTATGATGTTGTGATGGCCATTGGCCACAAACAATAAAGATTGATTGATTGATTGATTGATTGATTGGAATTAAGTGCACAGCTAGATCATTCTAGATCCTGAACTTAATAGTCTGGGGGGGGGGTGGCATTAGACAACCATGTGCATTCTTTCCGTTATGAAGTGTACAGCTAATATTCCTCTTATCCTTGCAGTGCTGTCCCACGGTTCACAATAGGCTCAACATTCCTGATACATCCGATCAAACAAAAGAAAAGAAACGCCTGCTTGCCAATCTTGGAGGAGGTGGGGAAGCTCTGAACTTGGCAGTTCTGCATTTTAAACTCACTCCAGTCACAGCGCAATCCTGGCTACAGGAGTAAAATGGAATTTGCTTCTGCTGCCCTGGTCCTGAATACATTTAATAGGAAATGAGCACCATTTTGATGTAGAAAAAGATAATATAGTACAAATAATCAAATGAGCACCTGTAACCAATTGTACACGCTCGGTCAGCTGTTCCCTAAATCTGTTTAAAAATAAGAAAGGATGCTAACAATAAATAAATAAATAAATATGATAAGGTTAGCAGAATCAGCCCTGGTGGGCCCTGGAGTGTCCAGATGGTGACACAGGGTCTGTTTGTCAGTGCTACATCACCTGATGGTCTCTGGATGATTACTGGGAGGGTGGACTTTGGTTCAAGATCCAGCCATACTTGCATCACTGAAAGAAATACTGAGAATATATGGAAGAAGCCCCGTAATGCAGTGATAAATTTTGAACTGCAGGTGCTCTCCACGACGTAGCCTCACCCACAAGGAAAGTCCCCAAATTGCAAACAGTTGTGTTGATGCATATCACCAAACCAGTTGTAGCAGCTGTTACCTCCACAACTTTACAAAAGAGTCTCCTGTAAAGTGAATGGGTCTGAACTGCCCAGGCCAGGCCAAGCCACCTCCAAATAGGTTGCATTGCAAGAAGGAACCATATCTTGTGGAGGGAAAATTCATTCCCCGCCCCCCACCCCCACAGCTACTGAAAGGATTGGAGCTGAGCTCAAAGGATAGAGGGAAACCTGAGGGGAGCAGCCAATGAGGTCAGCATCCCTGCTCATCAAAACATGTTGGGGTTCTGTCCCCACAAGCCCTACCTTCACGACCGTGCTGGATGAGTGAATGATGCAAGTAGGGATGTACACACTGTGTAAAATCTGTTCTGTTGGTGTTTTGCAGTTTGACAGGTGCCTTTCATTGCATTGTCCACCATTCGTTGGCATCAGATATTTTTTTTGTTTCCAAGTTTGTGCAAATTCACATGTGCAAAACTGCACAAATTCCTTCAAGATCTGCAAATTCAGCTCTCAAAGGCACCTATTCATGCTTTAGATTATGGGGCGGGGAAATATGCATTTCTGGCTGGTGTGTGTGTGTATATATTTTTTGATGAAGAAATTTGCACAAAATTCACAAAGGTTTTTTTTTGAAAGAAAAAAAACCATTCTGTAAGCCCGCAGAATACCGTCAACAGGGGAACAGCCGGGCCGCTACAGAATCCACGGGTTGGATTCATAAAAATTTGATCTCATTTGGTTCCATTGCAAATTTCTCCAGTATCCCTATATGTAAGTAGGGGTGTTTCAAAGGTTTGATTAAAGTTGAGATTTATTTATTTATTTGTTTGTTTGTTTGTTTTATTTTGCAGAGTTGTATGCCAGTTTTTGTCACATGAAAACGAGGAAGTGCTCTTTTAAACCTGTAAAACCCTAAATGGACTGAGACCAGGGGACCCTGAAGGACAAATGTGGACATTTTTAATTGGTGCTCAAAAGACAGCAACATATCTTGAGATCATGAGTGGCCCAGGAGATGCTGTTCTACAGTCTGGATGCCAACATGGAAAAGGCCCTGTCGCCTGTAGTCAGTCACCTTTCTCCTGAAGCTGGGGGCATCTGGAGCATAGCCTCAAGTGACCATCTTGACAACTTGGTATGGCAGCAGGTGGTCCTTCAGGTGTGTTGGATGAAGGGCACTTAGTGCCTTATAGGTCAAACGATTAGAGCAAACAAACGGGCAGTTTGAATTGCATGTCTGCTTGGCTACTGTCTCTGTTCTGTTGTTGTTTTTGTGGTAACTATTTGCTCTAGGCTACCTTGGAGGGAAGGCATTACAGAGGGGAAAGCAGGCTATAAACATCACTCCCTCTAACACTGAGCTCAGTGCCCGGGTGCGAACAGGAGTGTAGCCAAAACAGGGCCACTAAGGGACAAAGGGAGGTGCCAGTATGCTCAGGGGAGCGCCAAGGTTTGTAAAAGTATGAAAACATATGCTAATAGAAATGAAAAGTGCAAAAAAGGAAAAGGAAACTTTAGGGACCATGGCATGTTGAGTGCCAGCTGGAAAAGCAAAACGAAACAAAAAAGGCAGAGAACTGAATGGTCTGCTTGAATCCTTTACAATGTATATCATAACCTGAAGGGAGACATAGCTGGAGAGGCTAGAGTGGCCATGCATCCTCTTTTATAGATGACAGTCCTTTCCCTGAAAGGCTGCCAAGGAACCATCCTCCATGTGACGTGCGGTCTTGTCCCATTCCAGACAAAAAAACCCCCAGCCACAGGGAGCACCTGGGCAGCAGACTGAACACTCGGGGACACTGGTCAGCTGGGGCGGGGGCTGTCTTCATGGCGCTGAGTTGGTGATGCTCCACTGCCAAACCCCGCGGTGTCTCGCTGGTGCGGGAGGGGGGTGAGTAATACAGATGAAGGGAGGCAGAGCGAGCTTTCCGGCACCATTAGGGTCCTTGGCCCCCTGCCCTCTGCCCAGGCAGACAGCAATCAATCAATCAGGGGTCGCCATCTGGCTGGCCACACCTCTGCCGTGACTCTGGATGGAGACAAGACAGCGGATGTGCCATCCTCACCTCACTCCAGAGGAAAAAGTCAGGGTAAGTCCCCAACTTTTCTCCTCTGCCGCTTTGCCAGAAAGCCCCGGGGTGGCTGCTGCGTCGTATAATCGATGCACACCACCACATACCCACCCCGGGGTTTTCCACGCCTTTAGACAGCCCCCTGGCCAAAGTCTTCCACACTATGGCGACATGGATTGTATTTCTCTTTAAAGCCTAATGCTTTCTACAATTGCATTTATACCTATAAATTGGTGTATCCATTTTTAGGCCAATCTGTGCCCTCTTTTAGGAGGGACGGCGACGCCTTTCCTCTTTTTTTGGCAATTCATAAGCGGCCACCCTAGCTGGACATTTGAAGAGAAGAAACCCTGCCAGGGCGTCAGGAGGGTACACTCCAACATTGTGTTACCGCTCCCACTTGTATTAAATAATAGCCAGCCCTAAGAGTTTCTCTGTAATTTATTGCACGCTCGTGATTGGTCACTGACAGATGTTTACGGGTCCTTTTCACAATGCTGTCAACATCCAATGCCTCTCCCGTCATTTTCAAGTGGATACCCGCCAAATTATATTAAAAAAAAAAACACCCTAAAATGCAGTAATAAATGGAAAATGGGCTATAAAGTAGTGCCATCTGCTGGTAGTAAAATTGAAACATATGGGCAGGAACTGGCAAAAACCAGACAGATGAGCGTGTGTGTTGTGCCAATCCTTAAACCCGGAAAGACGCTGGATGTCAAAGCCCCGGTAAGGCTACGTGGTTTTTTTGCTAAAAATGGAGAAGGCCACTCTCTGCCCTGGAACTTTTGCATACTGTACCCACCACACCTGAAGAAGGCAGCTCAGAACACTTGGGAACATTGTGTGTCGCTCGTACCATGCGGGACTCCTCGTCGTTCAACTGGGTACAGCTCTCTGCTTCCACCAGCCTGGATGCCTAGCGACCAAGGGTGTGCTAGGAAAGTGCTTTAAAAAACAGCTCCGCCCCCTGGAATGTTCCTTTGGGATATTCCTCCTCGTCGTCATCATCTGAGTCGTCCTCCTCCTTGCTTTGAGCGTGTCGGGAGGAGCCCCAAGCTTTGATGGCTCTCAAACTCTGAAAAGAGAGTTCCCATGCTGTAGATGGAAAGAGCAGAGAGCGGAAAAGCCTGTAAAGAAGACAGGGCTCCCACCAGGTAAGGCGCTGGGGGTTTTTTCTGTCACTCTGGGTGAAAAGAATGAAGAATGCCTTTGAACTATTCTGTTGAAAGAGAAGTTACTCCTGTTTTGTGGTGTCTGAGATCAGAGACATCAAGCTTGTATCAGAGAACTGGAGCAAGGGGAAAAGGGGATGTGCCATAATATTAGCCAGGGCTCGTTGGTGCTGAGCCCCTGAACCTGTTTTTCGGTGCTAGGGCTCCACTTCGCAGTATGGGACTAGACAGCAACTGGGTCCATCCCCAAGTCTTTCTCTCACAGAACAAGCATTTGGGCCACTCTGTTTCTGTGGCTTTGCAAACCAAGAGATGTGACTCCGTGCCTCTGCACTTTCTTGAAATGAAGCGCTGCTTTTAAACGGAACAGGCTCAGGTTGTAGGAAGCAAGGAGTCTCAGGTTGCATCTGATTTTTTGGCAAAAGTATGCACGCTTCATATTTTCCTTCCACACATTGAGCAGAGATGGTGGAAGGTTTTCTGAGTATGTGGAGCCCATGAATGTGTGTGTGCGTGCTGTGGGGAAGTGTTGTGTAAATTTTGTTCATTCAGATGTGGCAGGTGCGAGTGTAATGCTGAAGTCAAACAACGAAGGGACAACAGTAAGGTAGAATCTTGTGGTCACTCTTTGGTTTTGAAATGATCTCGGAGAGGTGGGAGGGGCAGCCTGCGCTTTGCTAAATACATATGCAGGACAATTTCAAGAGGTGATGCATGTGCGTGTGCGTGTGCGTGTGTGTGTGTGTGTATCCGTGTCCTTTTAAAACTGCTTAAACCATTACCTAAACCACAACGTGCAATGGGAGTTCCCTGGGCTCTCCTGGCCTTTTGTGCTCTGAATTTGTCGCTGCATTGGGGGGCAAAAAAAAAAAGGTGATTTGTCACTGAATTTTATTGGTGCCACCTTGTCGTCCAGCTAAACTGGCCCCTTTAGGCTGCCGTCAGATTCTAGCTGCCACCGACCTGTCAAAATCCAGTGGTGTGGCTGCAGCAGGGGCAGGGGAATCCGATAGTGCTGCATTCCAGAGGGAACCATAAAGAAAAACATTTTTTTTAAAAAAACTATAAACCATTTAAAAAACCTATCCTTTCATCAGGAGACAAAACAAAGTTTACACAGAGGCTTTAGGCTGGATCTAGTCTAAGTTAATTGAACAGGAGGGCCTATTGATATCAATGGGACAAATTAGTCTTCAGTGAACTTGTCTCTTGAGGATGCTCAGTTCCAACATGGGAAGTGTCCATGGCTGGGGTTTCCATCCTTCAGCATCCAGCTCCTTCCCCTAACTTAAGTTCCAGAGTGGGCAGGTGGCTGCATCCCTAGCACACATGTCAACATGCATAAACATTAAGGCTATATGCAAACCACAGCTGCTAAGGCAACCTTCCTCAACCATGTGCTCTCCAGACATCTTGAACTCCAACTCCCATCAGCACCAGCCAGCAGAATGATAGTAAGGAATGCTGGGAGTTGTAGTCGAAAAATTGTCTGGTTGGGGAAGGCTACGCTAAGGTATAATTCAAACTTTTGGTGACATATTGTAGAATGATAATGCTTCTGAATTAATTATTAACTGGGAGAGTGGCCCCCTCCATTTGCTTTACACTAGAGGAGAACAGGGCTATGGCTGAGCACAGGGCTACAGTTTGTGCAAAGCCTCTGGCAATGTATGAAAGAAGAGCTGGGAGAGAGGGTCAGGCAATGATCCTGACTTCAGTGTAAGAATAGGGACGTTACATTTGCATCCCTATTTTCACCTGGAAGGTATCTCATCTTTGTATCTGCCTGCTGCAGTGGTACGGCATGGTTGTCAACCTCATTTCCTTGCAAAACTCTACATGCACATTGTAAAAACAAAAAAAACAGAGCTACCACTTAAAAGAAAGAAAAAACGTGCGACCATTTTTCTTGACAAGCAATGGCCATTTCTTTAAATGGTGCATATACAGTATGGCTCCCAAGACCAAGATGGCAACGAGGTGTGGCAGGTGTGCTGAGCAGGAAATAGACTCTGGATGAAAGGGTGGTCCAGTTGACCATTTAATTGACACTATCTTCCTAGAGATGTCACCTCCAGGGTTAGAGAGGGGGGCCTTGGGCCAGACGCCTTCATCAGGCACCATCTCTGAATGGGCCTACCCCTTCCTCATCACTCCCCAATTGCTGGCGCTCTCCGTCAGGGCCCAACCCATGTAACAGCCCAGAGGGAGCACACCCCTCTTTCCATACTCTTGTCCCTACTTGCATGCTTGGAAAGCAAACAGTGATAGCAGGGAGTGGGAGGAGGAGGAGGAGAAGGAGGAATGCCAGGAAGAGGTAGGTGGGAGGGTGGGCAAGCTTCCATCATCCCCACCACCCCCAAATCCATTTCCTGAATAACACCTCCACCCATCAATATGGAAGACACATGAAAGCTGAAGCAGGGAGGTGTCCACCTGGCGTTTTTCATGGAGCACATCTGATCTGAAACATGTGAGAGATCAGGGAGACTGATATGAGGGCTCCAGGTGGCACCACACCACTCACCTTAGCCATGAAACCTAGCTTTCACCTCTGTTCTATGTCTCTCCTAACTATGAGTTCAGATTCTACCCTGCCCTTGGAATTCTCTAGGTTTGCTTCAACTGGTGTTGAACCAAAAGTCTAATTTCACAGCAACACCATTTGCTGAAGGACCTTACACTAAGCCTCTCCAAGTAGAACCTTGGTGCTTAGAGAAGGTACATGTGGTGGGAGGTGGAATTGTAAACAGTGAGGTCGGAAGGAAAGCACGTGTATCGGTGGCTTTTGATTTGGTGACTTGCTGTGAACTGCCCAGAGGACTTTGGATACTGAGCAGTATAGAAATGAAATGAAATAAATAAATAAAATGCAGGAAGTACTGGTAGTGGCAGCGAATGACCACTGTTAATAATGTGCTTGCCCCTGTCCATACTTTCTGCATTTAATGTCCATCTGACCTAACTGTTTCGCCCCACCCCACACCATCAGTGCTCCTGGTGGTTCCACTTGGACCTATGGCCCAATTGGAGTCCACCAGAAGAACAGCCTTTAATGTGATGGCCCCCTTTCTTTAGAACACCCTGTCTTGGAGGACAGGCAGGCACCAACACTCTGTTGCTTTCGACACATCCTGGAAATGGCTATATTCCAGGAAGTATTTCTTAACTGACAGTCGGAGGCCTCAGCTAGACGAGGGGGTGAAAAGGCAACGATCTCGCAATTTTATGATCGTGAGATAGTCACCGTTGTTTACACATGGTGCGCTACATCGCGGCCGCCATTTTGTTTTAGTTTTTAAAGGAGAAGGAGTGCACGAGTGCTCATCTGCAAAACAGTAAGGTTTTTTTTAATAAAAAATAATTTCCTCGCTCCCCCCACCCCCGATGGGCACTGAGCTTCTGAGCAGCTCTGTGCCCCGTGCCCAGCTCCCAGCTCCTAGCAGTTACTTGCTAGGAGCCGGGACAAACCGTGATGCCCAGCCACACGTTCCGCAGCCTCAGGATCAGCTCAGGACATGGAAAAATCGGGCTAGAAGGGTAGGGCAAAATTCCAGGGAAATGGCGAGATCATCCCTCCCTGCCCCCGGAATCCCCTGTGCGTATTCTGGACACACAGGGATGATCCCGGGGTGATCCCGGGATAAGCCCTCGTCTAGCCATGGCCACAGTTTTTATTGGCATTCTGGTTTTTAAAAGTATATTATTAATGGTGTTTTAATCTTTATATCTTTTACTCTTTTAGATATGGAGTAGTATACCAATTTGTAAATAAAATAATAAATAATAAAATAAATATGTTCCATATCTTAACCTGAAACTCTCATAGTACTCCATGTACCTGATGAAGTGGGGTATAGCCCATGAAAGCTTATGCCAGAATAAATCTGTTAGCTTTTAAGATGCCACATGACTCTTTGTTGTTTTTACTTAAGTGTTTGTTTTCCAATCCCCTTTTGCTTGCATCTGTTGATCTGGGAGTGACTCTGGTTTAGCCAACCACACCTTCTTCTTCCCTTTTTGTTAATAAGGCACTGCTTAATTGAGTAGTATTGCCAAAGTGCATCCACTTTGTTTGGAACCCTGAATCCAACTCCTACGACATTCCTTCACCGCATTCTGGGAAGAGATCTCAACGCCTTTAAGGCCACATCCTGCTCCTGTTCTTCAGCGGGTTGATCCTTGAAACGAAGGCTCCTTTGCAGGGTTAACTAGCAAGGATTAGTAATTTGGTGTCTTGGTTCAGGGAGAGGCAGTGGCATGTACATAAAGGGGCACTTCTTAGGAGAGCACTTAGATTTCTTCCAATCACCTATTGCAGGGAAGCTGAAATTCCAATAGTAGTAGGGGACGCTGATGCAAACGGAGTGAGTGATTCGTCATTCCTGCCACCTCATTTTACCAGCTGTTTTTGTGAGGCTGTATGAGGCAACTACTCATCCTTGTGTAATAAACAGTGGTGCAGTGGATAATGTTGAAGGGCAGGGACTCATCCCGACGATCTCCACAGCCACATCCCAAAGGAGAGTCCAAAATACAGGTAGCAGTGGGGATCCCCATCAACAAACCAGTTCTAGCGGTTCTTGCCTTCACCAGGAGCAGGTGTTTTGTAAAGCTAACAGGTTTTAATTGCCCATTTAGGACTGAGCCACCTCAAAATATATTGCGTTTTCCATCAGCTACTGTGAAGATTTCAGGGATGTCTAAAGGGGGTGGCTGATGACATCAGCGTCCCTGCTAATGAAAAGAAAAAGGTCAGCGCTGCATCTGTGGCCTCATCTACACCAAGCAGGATATTGCACTATGAAAGTGGTATACAAAAGGCAGGAGCCACACGACTGCTTTATAGCGGCACTGAAGTGCACTGACCACTGTTGGGGCCATTGACACGGACAATAGACCGCTTTCATGGGGCTATATCCTGCTTGGTGTGGCTCCTGCCTTTTATATACCACTTGCATAGTGCAACATCCTGCTTGGTGTAGATTAGGCCTGTATGAGCCCTGCATTCAGTACACCACTGCTAACAAAGGCCGTCGCTAGACCTGAGATTTATCCCAGGATCATCCCGGGTTCGTCCCTGCCTGAGCGCTGGATGCCCTGTGTGGCACTTAGATGAACAGGTTTGACCCCAGGACAATCCTGGGATAAGCTGGTTGTTATACCGTAATAAACTTATTCTTTCATTCATCCTGGGATAAACCTTAGGTCTAGCTATGACCCAAGTCATTTGAAACAGAACAAAATAGATATCTGAGGGCCAGATGCAGGGAGAATAGCCGCACGGTTGGGCATCTCATGCTCTCTCGAATTCTCTCAGGACAAATCTTATGAGGCAGTGTGGCGTAATAGTTAGAGTGCTGGACTGGGACTCAGGAGATCCAGGTTCTTAAAAACCTCCGGAGATAAAGCAGGTCCTCCAGGACAGAGGATGTGAAAATGGGACCATGGGGTGGCAAATTACATGCTGCACAGAGAACCACGGGACATTTTCCCGACTTTTAAAAAATGAAAAATAGGTTCTTGAGGCAGGTGGAAAGAAGGTGCTTAGCGCGGGATGGAGGCCTGTCATCCAATTAAGGAAATGGTACAGTCAATTTATTAAATAAATTAACAAATTAAGAGCACTATCCTATGCTTAGCTGGCTGGGTGTGGCTGTGGCATGGCTGCCTGGCGAAGGCTGGGAGTTATAGAAATTTCTCCAGTCTAAACCTGCATAGGATTGTGCCCTAAATTAATGTACGTTTGCACATGAATTGGAAAAAGAGATAGAAAAAGAAAAGAGGCCGCATTCTTCTTCTTTTTTAAGATGACGGGTGCCTGTGACATAGCTGGCACCCCTTTAGAAGAGGCATTCCCTCCTGTCTGGGAGCGAAGGTGGGGACATACCTCTTCTGAGATGGTGTCCGTCCTACTGCCTCTAGTCTATGGTGATCTTTAACAGCTTGTATCTTTAACAGCTGTATCAAAAAGGGAATTTCAGCAGGTGTAATTTCTGTGCATGCAACACCTGGTGAAATTCCCTCTTCATCACAACAGTTAAAACTGCAGGAGCTATGCTAAAGTGACCAGATAAAAAAGAGGCAGGGCTCCTGCAGCTTTAACTATTGAGATGAAGAGGGAATTTCACCAAGTGCTGCCTGCATACAAATGACACCTGCCGAAATTCCCTTTTCTATGCAACTGTTATAGATGCAAGAGCCCTGTCCTCATTCCCATATGGTCACCCTAATTGAGAATTATGTTTTGCTTGGAGTATGTGGCGGTTATTTGTTTTGCAAACCTATGATCCCCCCACAAGTGTTATGATGAAGAGTGAATTGCACCAGGTGCTGCATGCAGACAAATGACAGCTGCTGAATTCCCTTTTCTATGCAATTGTTAAAGATACAGGAGCCCTGTCCTCCTTTTCATAGGGTCACCCTACTCTAGGCTGTGCAGATATTTCTAACTGCAATAGTGGTGATTATTTTAATCTGCTGCTTGATTAATAATATGGGCACTTTTTTCCGGGGCAAAAGGAAGGGGCTCTATGGAGGAGTAAGAAAGGCGCAAGGTTATCTTACTGATAACCTTGTGTAGGGTGCCCATATGAAAAGGAGGACAGGGCTCCTGTATCTTTAACAGTTGTATTGAAAAGGGAATTTCTGCAGGTGTCATTTGTATATATGGAGAACCTGGTGAAATTTCCTCTTCATCACAACAGTTAAAGCTGCAGGTGCTCTGCCCTCTTTTAAATCTGGTCATTCTAGTATAGCTCCTGCACCTTTAACTGTTGTGATGAAGATGAAATTCCTTTTTCTATGCAGCTGTTAAAGATACAGGAGCCCTGTCTTCCTTTTCATATGGTCACCCTAACCTTGTGTCCTTCTCTCTCCTAATTCAAGAACCAAGCAGGCATGATAGGTGATGCCTGATGTTTTTCCTCCCCACAGGCTGTGTCCTCAGATAAGGGTTGCATGATATTATGTACCATGAGACAAGGTGCTGGGAAGTTGGATAGGATGGTAAATGAATGAAAGACGATTAGGCAAAATTGGAACATAGGAAGAGCCATGATGGATCAGACCAAGGGCCCATCTAGCCCAGCATGTTGTTCACACAGTGGCCCACCAGCTGCCTGTGGGAGCCCATAAGCAGGACATGAGCATGACAGCACCCTCCTGTTCATGTTCCCTGGCAACTGTTATAAAGAAGGACACTCTGAAGGTGGTTCACGTGAACCCCCCATGTGAAGATGAGGGCATCTAGTCTCATCAATGCAGATAAAACTATATAAAGGCAGTGAGAGAAAATAAAAGCATTGGGGCTTGGATGATGTGAAACTGCTTACACAAAACAGGAGTGAAAGCCTATCAAAATGAGTGATTGAGATGCATAAAAGAGGGCCTGATTTCGGTGCTTGTGGAAGGAAAGAATATGCTTAAATTTATAAATAAGCGCAGGTGCTTTATCAGTGGCAAATAACTATGACAATGAACCGGTTGATCATCACAGAGCCAGTAGCAATCCCTATCAGTACAGCAGCATTTTTTTTCATCTTGTTCCACTGGAGTCCTCCTGGGTCTTCCTTTGGTTCCACCTTGTCCATTGTTTCTCATCCTCTACTATGTAACTCATTCAGTTGCAAAGAATGAGATTCTTCTTATTCATACTAGTGTAAATCCCACATCACCATGAGGGGGGGGGGAGAAGTCTGAGAATGATTGGTGAAAAATAGGTTTGCTGGTTTCCATAGTGACTGGAACAACTTTACAGTTTTAAAATAAACGTACTACAAATAAACCAGCAAAGGTGAAACCAAAAAAAGACGTTCTTTTAAAATAGGTCCTTTCATTGGTCCAGCACTCTACAAGCTCTCAAGAGTAAGCATTATTACATGTGCATTCGCAATATTACATGCATGGTTTGGGGCATCTACATTAACATCCCCTTTGCTCATAGTTCTCCTTCCTCCCTTCCCGAGCTGCCCACCTCTCAAGCTTTGAACTTTTCTGAAGTTTCAATTGTCAACATGTCTACACTGCCCAAGCTTCAGTTTAAATGAAAAATGAGCAAAATCTGTCAAAGGAAAACTTGAATAATAAGCCTCAATAATAAGTATTCTTATATAGCATTGAGTCAGACCATCTATCGCAGCATCAACTAGACCAGGGCAGGAGATCCTTTTTGGTCTGGAGGATTGCATGCAATGCTGGGTAGTGGGTCTTGGGGCTATAAGCGGTGGGAAAACAGCAACCTCGGCAGTGCCAGGATCACTGGGGTGAGGGGGGAGATCAAAGCCTCTCCCACCTCCCAATGATCCCCTCTGAGATTGCTGTTTTCCCACTGATATTGGAGCCAGGATTGTGAGGGCGAGGTTAAAGCCTCTCCCACGCTCCAGCAACCATTAGCAGTAAGAAACCATGGTGTAGCAGAACCAGGGTTTTCAGGGACACAGCACCTATAGATGAGGAGGAGGAGGAGGAGATCCTCTGCCATCTCCATTAGACCTCCATATTTCCTCTGACCTTAGCTGTAATTCCCACAGGAGCTTTGGGAAATGGATCCTCCCCCCCCCCCAAAAAAAATATAATATATTGTTCCCAGTGGTCTTGCAAAGTGTTTTGTGGTGGCCTAGTCTTGAAGGGGCAATTAAGATCCATTGGCTTTACAAAAGACCTGCTCCTGATGGAGATAAGAACCACTAGAACTGGTTTGTTGATATCAATCAACCCATATTTGGGGGCTTTTCTTGAGGACATGGCTATGGGGGCTGTCATGATGGGCAGCTGCACTTCAAAACATACCTCTATCCCAGCAGTGGGGAAACAGCAAACCCATCTGCATTGGAATTGCTGGGGAGGGATGAGAAAACGTCTTCCTTTGCCCCAGGAACTGATTAGCTAGGATGTTGAAGAAATTGGCTGGGGCTCCTTGGGGTTCAGCAGGCCATGCAAAGAGTGGTGAAGGGTCACGAGTGACCTGCTAGCCCTGGGTTCCCTGCCTTGAGCTATACTGACCGGCAGCAGCTCTCCAGGACCTCAGACCGGGCTTTCCAACCCTACCTGGAGATGATGGGGGTTGAACAGTATCTGCTCTACCACCAAGCTACAACACGACACATCTGATAGGAACATTGGAAGCTGAGTTATGCTGAGTCAGCCCATTGGTCCATCTAGCTCAGTCTTTTCAACACTGACAACTTCACTTCCTTCAAAAAAGTGGCAAGCTATCACTACAGTGTTCGGAGCCCATTCTGCTCTGTGGGTCCCTGGACCTCTGTCTCCAAGTCCTTCCCTGAAAGCACCACTGGCTAGGGCCCTTCTGCAAAGCCTCCAGGTGGAATATTATCATTACACTTGTTAATAAAAACAACAATGGCCAGTGAATAATTAACTCATGGATTTTACTGCTGCTGCAAAATGTGTTGTTCACCCCTAGGTCAGGTGAAATGTAAAGAGAGAGAGAGAAGATTAGACAACTTCACAGGGGAGAGGTCTATTCATGCAAAATGGCATGAAAGCTCCAGGGAACCTCATGTTGACCAAAGCAGTCCTATAACCCTGAGTAGTGGGATCAAAGTAGGGAACACGACTGCTTTCCTGCTCTGGTTGTGAGTGTCCGGACACATAAAGCTGGTCGTGGCTAGACACAAAATTCTGGATTAGATGGAAATTCTGTCTGTTCCAGCATGGAAATTCTTATGTTATGTTTTTTCTCCATGCTTGGTCTGTGATGAATTAGTAAACCTTGGCTGGTTATACAAATTAAAGATGAATCACCTTTGCGGCCTTCCTGGAGCCTTTGGGTGTTTCTGCAAACTCTCTTTTTCATTCCAGTATCTCAGTCACTTTGCTTTTCTCAAAGACATCCTTAAGGGGAGAGGGGAGCATCAAACAGCCCCATAAAGTCCTTCTAAAGTCTATTTAAGCCTTCCTCGACTTCCCCCCACTCCCAACACACACATGCACTCCTCCACCTTGAAGCCTTTACATACCAAAGGCACCTGGGCATGTGCCTGTTACAGCTTGTTGCCCATGGGCTCCTGTAAATGTCTTGACTTCTTATGTACCAACTGCAGACTTTTGATTCACTCATTGCATTGAAGGTTCTTTGATGACTTCAAAGAGTGGGCAGCCATTGCCCAAAATTCTGCAGGGAAGACCTTTCTCTCCAGGAATACAACACTATATCCATAGGACACCATTAAGGCTAGCCTTCTCCCTTCCTTCCAGGTTTTAGGCATACAAAGATTAAAAACGGGTGGGTTTCCTTGTAAAAAGCAGGTACTGCCCTTGCAAAGGGAAGGGAAGAAACTCAATCACAATGGGCCTCAGGGTTAAAGAAATCAACGGTCTCTGCCACCAGGCCACCTCTGGGCGCCATCCACTGGGCCAAAAGATCCACCAAAGTATTAGCACTTTTTAATCCAAGCATTTTCATCCCAAAGTTCATGAAATGTAAAGCTTCCAACATTTCACAACAGAAGGAAATGGGGACCTATTTGTGAACTTGCAACACCACTATCCTCAAACTAAGGAGCACTTCCTGGCATCTTCCATCTCACACACACGCCTCCCCCAACACACACACACACAAAGCTGCAATGACTGTTTTTATCCTGGTTGGGAAATAAGGCCAGGGAGCATGGCATATAGGTAATTTCCTGGTCTTTGCACGGGGATGTTGCAATCTTGGGTGAAACAAGATCTTTAGATAGATGGGCTCTAAAAGTGTGAAGGTTTTGAATTGTCTCTGGGAATTCCTGGTATTGGATCCCCGAAGTCAGGTCTACCAGGAAGATGCTGTTGGCGAACTATCTAGAACAGCCTTCTTACAAATGTATCGGACTACAGTTCCCAACACATCTTGAAGGCAAGTTAGGGAAAGCTGAGCTGTAACATTTCTAACTCTACTGTCTGTCTCTTTTCAGGCATTGCTTGTAGAAGAAACCAGAAACCATGAACTGGTCTGGCTTGGAAGACCTCTTGGGCGGGGTGAACAAATATTCCACAGCCTTCGGACGCATCTGGCTTTCAGTGGTCTTTATCTTCCGGCTGCTCGTCTACTTAGTGGCAGCTGAGAAAGTTTGGGGAGATGACCATAAGGAGTTTGACTGCAACACTGAGCAGCCCGGGTGCCCCAACGTCTGCTATGATCTTTACTTCCCAATCTCCCATATCCGCCTCTGGGCTCTGCAGCTCATCCTAGTGACCTGTCCTTCCTTGCTGGTCATCATGCACGTTGCCTACCGGGAAGCCAAATTGAAGAAACGTTTGGAGAAGGTTGGACCTGAGTGTAGGCCGCATTATCCCCCGGGCAAGAAGCGTGGGGGCTTGTGGTGGACCTATCTCTTCAGTCTTTTAGCCAAGGCCTCTGTGGACATTATATTCCTCTATATCTTTTACCATGTCTACCCAAACTACAGGCTTCCCAATCTGGTGAAATGTCCCCTCCCACCTTGTCCCAACGTTGTAGACTGCTACATAGCTAGGCCGACAGAGAAGAACATCTTCACCCTTTTCATGATCATTTCGGCCTGCGTTTGTGTCCTCCTCAGCCTCGTTGAAGCCTTCTATCTCGTTATGAAGAGGTGTAAGGAGAAACTTGAAGACAGAAGTGACAGCCACCGAAGATATGATGGCGAGGTGCTCATCCTCAACAAGGACCCTTGCGCCCTGCCTCCCAGTAAACATGATGCCATTGAAATGGCTGCTCAGGTTTTCCATGGGGCTGATTACAAACCTGTCACCTCCCCGCTCACAAGCAACTCCCAATGTGGGGAGCTGGAACCCTTAAAACATGGGAAGCTAGGGTAACTACTCCAGTAAGTGGGATGGAGACCTTTCTGCAGGATCCAAAATGGCTTCATTTTCATAACAGTACTTTCTGTTAGTCAGGACATGGATGTGATGTGAGAGACAGAGGGGGGGTGGTAGATCAGTGAAAAGAAGAAGAACATTCATCCAAGGTCTAGCTCCAACTCTGTTGGCCTATGTCCAACACCCACCCAGCAGATGCTCTTCCATTTTCTAATGGCCATATTTGATCTAAGGGTCAAATACAAGTGAGACATGATTCCAGAAAAATGTTGCAGTGTGAACTGCTCCTATTTAGTATTCCAGTCAGGCAGATATGCCCTCCTCCAGCTTACTCCAATGCATTCTCTCTCCCATCTGGTTTTCTGTTCTTTTCCCAACCTTCACTCGGCAATCTATGGCTAATGAGCATGCTCAGTCTTCATTGGGCTGTTTTGGACTTTTCTTTCCCCTCCTACACACACACCAGGATTTTCCCCCCTACCGATTTCTTGTGATTCTGCAAGCCACAGGGCTCCACTGAGCCTGCTGATACCTCCCCCTTGTACAAGGGAGTGGTTTGTGCTATTTTGGTGATGTTAGTATTGGCACTCACACCTGAACTCATCCCTCCCAATCAATCGAGCAATCTAAATTACTTACCCGCAAGACATTGGATGTCATTTAATATCTTATCCAGTTTCGTTTTCAAAATCTTTCCAAAACTGACAAAGTTTAGTTGTTGTTTTTTGGTTGGTTGGTTGGTTTGGGAAGTTTTTTGCAGGGGGTGGGACGGATAACCAAAAGAACTTATAAGTGAAGAACAAAACTTTAAAAAACATCTCACAGATGGAGGAAGAGACATTGCTGTACTCGAACATTGTGCATTTCCGTTGGGGAGGCAAGAATGGCAAAGCAAAATATTTGAAGGTTCATCCAACTTTTGGTAGTCCTCCATATCCAACTGGTATGGAAGCTATTGGGTTACAAGCTTCATTCAACTTGATTGGTTACAAGTTGCTCGTATTTGGCCTAGTCATAAGTGCAATGTTCGTTTGGGTTCTCAAAAATCAAATGTAGGAATATAGGAAGCCACCTTTGATTGAGTCCAACGATTGAGCCATCTAGCTAAATTTTCTCTACACTGCCTCACAGGTTCTCCATTTCTGATGGAGTGTTCCTCAACCCCAGCTGGAGATGCTCTCTCATTCGTTGCCTCAGGTAGCAAAATATCTTGGGCCGACCCTGTTCTTTGTTTTGCTTCTTGGTCTTGGAGAAGGATGCAGAGCATACAACAGAGGAGGAGGCATCAAATGACCAGCTAAGTTGTTGTACAGTATTCATGCTTACGTGCCACCTGGTCATTTGAGGTTTGGAGTCTTGTTCTTCTTGTTGTGTCTCCACAACTTAGCCTCCTTCTAAGCTTGGCTGAAACTAGGCAAGCGACGGCAAACCTACCACACCCCACTGGTAACCTAGTCCCGTGGTTAATTAACTGTTATTAATGGAGCAACTGCTGTCAATTAGTGGCATAATTTTCCTGACTCACTTCTCTTTATGATCCTATGGCTTATTTGGCAATTTGAGAAACTGTATCTCCCTGACCTAAATTCTCCCTTTCTTGTTACTAACCAAGAAGGCTTTCCCAAAGTAGAAGTAGCTGCTTACCTATTGTGCCAAGGTTGCCTTATTTATTTAATTTATTTTTTAAATAAAAATTAAAAACTGCAATACCATCTTTCCACAAAGTAGGCATGGTGATGCACTATGGTGTGCCAGAAACTGGTCCCAAACTGCCTATCTAGCTTGGTAATGTTTACTGTTAGTGGCTCTTCAGCGGTTAGGAGAAGGATATTTCTCAGCCATACCAGCAGATGCCAGGGATTGAACTCAGGACTTTCTGCAAGCAAAGTGTGTGCTTTGTCACTGAGCTACAGCCTTGCTCCTCATAATAATGAGGTCTACAACCATCACACTACTATCCTATACCCACTTGCTAGGGGTAAGTGCCACTGAACTTTGTAGACTAACTTCTGAGTAAATATGCATGGGGTTGTGCTGCACATTGGTTTAGGGCACAACTCCACACATTCTTCCCTGAGAGTGGCTGGGTTCACACAACATGCTAATCCTCCATAGATAACCAGTGCTGTCTGAACACAGTGCATTTTCTGCAGGGTGGGTCATTGTGTTGTCTGAACACAGCGCGTTTTTTGCAAGGTGGCTTGTTAAGCATGCATTGTGGTTTATTTTTCCCAAACAAGCCACCTTGAGAACCCATGGCTTGTTGTTGGGTTGTTCAGGGTGGCTAACAAGCCACACAGCATGGTTAATGAGCAACCCTACAGAAAAAGCACTGTGTTCAGACAACACCATGCAGAAAAGTGCTGTGTTCATGATTACCCATGGATCATCAACAACCCACACTGGGTGGGTTAGTGAGTTGCGTGAACCCAGCAGTAAGTCCCATTAAACTCACTAGGATTCATGCCAGTTTTAGTTGATTAATCTTTGAAGGTCAGTTATAAGGATGAGAGTTAAGGTCATACACTTGTCCATTTTTTTAGAGTCTTATGAAACCTTTTCTAGGAATTAAAAAAAGGAAACATTAAAGGTGACTTTTCAGTTAAACCATGATTGTTTTCATTTATTACATAGAATCATAGAATAGCAGAGTTGGAAGGGGCCTACAAGGCCATCGAGTCCAACCGCCTGCTCAATGCAGGAATCCACCCTAAAGCATCCCTGACAGATGGTTGTCCAGCTGCCTCTTGAAGGCCTCTAGTGTGGGAGAGCCCACAACCTCCCTAGGTAACATTTTGAGTTATCTCACAATTCAATATCTCACATTCTAGCAAGAAGGATGATATATATGTGTGTGTGTTTAATATATATATATATTAAACACAAATCATGCTCACCCAAACTGGAACACCCAAATGCACAAAAGGGAGGATAAAGTGTGATTGGAGAGCAGAGGGGGGGGGAAATGAACATATGCTTGAAGTGGGGGAAAAGTCATTCCAAACTTCTTCTTTTTTATGCTGAATTGCTGGATTTTGAGACATCGGTATAAGTGTGAATTCCCCACCCCACCCCATTGTACAAAATAAAGGTCATTTTACTTTATTTTACTTCCCTTTGTTTTGCTTAACACTCATTTACCATTGCAATATTGCTGCAACTGCCCAGGGGGCAGGGAGGGGGGAAGAGAAGGCGGCGCTAACATGTTTCTCCTGGTATTTCCTAAACATCACAACTTACCTGCGGATGCTGTACCTTGCAATACATCTGTGACTTTTAAGTGATGGCAAATGAGTGCCTTATATGTTAACACATGGGGGAATCAAAGTGGTGAAGGAAAAGGTGTGAGTCTGATATCAAAACGAAAAATGTTCAATAAAATGTGAATAATTTAAAAAGTCCTGTCGGATGTTGCATTTATTTATCCATTGCGTGGATAGCCCACCTTCCGGCCATGATGAAACTCAAGACAAGAGAACAATCAGAGAAGGGGAAAATAGAGCTCAGAACAACCCCCCACCCCACCAAGAATAAAGCAATGGGGTGGGGTGGGAGAAGGGGAGAGAGAGAGAGAGAGAGGGAGAGAGGGGGTATCTGTGTGGGGAATGTAAAAGCAGTGGGTTCACCAGCCAGGCTTCCCAGGAGGACCAGCAGCAAGTGCCTGGCTCCAGCCACAGCGGTGCTGCTTTGCATCAAACTTGCACTTTGCAGCCCCCTTGCTATGCCTGATTCTTTACATGGGAGTGAATCCAGCATGGAGTCTCCAGGGATGCACCTTCTTCACCTCCTTCTCTGGCACCTTTGCAAGGCTTCCGATGAGGGAGGTGAGAGAAGGGGTGGGCCCAGGGCATGTCTACACTATGCATATATCCCAGGGTCATCTCTAAGTCATCCCTGTGCATCCAAATGACGCACAGGGGATCCCAGGGTCAACTGGGGATGACCAGAGACTTTCACCGGGATAACTGAAACCAGGGGTATCCCAGTTTTCCCAGGTCCCAGGATACTCCCGAGGACCGTGACTGGTGTGGCATGGCCTCCAAGGTCCTCAAATGGGCACAGAGCTGCATGAGGTGGCTCCATGCCCGTGGGGGGGAGGAGCAATTTCACCATTCCTGGGATGGTGAGAGCTGTTTTGGGCATAGACTTTGGTGGGGGCGGTCCTTACTGTGCGCAGCTCTTCCAAACAAAATGGCGCCTGTGGCATCCCTTTTCCCTTCCAAGATGTTGTGTGGCCACATAGACACTGGGGGAGGATTGCAGAAGCAATTAAGCCTGCAATTCTCCCCCCTCCCTCCTGCTACACCTTTAGGTGTAGGTGAGCCCCCAGAGTTGCAGCCCCAGTGGTTGTGGTTGGCTGTCCCAGGAGAGCAGCTCCTCTTCCCTTCATTGGCCCCAGCGCACATGAGGAACAGGAGACAGGCAATAAAAGTGGCCTTGAATGCAGAGAAGTCCCGCAGCAGTGCTGAGATTGTGCTCAGCTGCATGTCTCCGAGATGCCAGCAGGCTGCAAGGGGATGTCTGGCCCTGACTGGCTGCTGTGGGAAGTGTGGGTGGCAGTACAGCTGCAGAGACGGGCTGCTGGGATGTAAGGGATGGCAAGCAGTGGCAAGTGGGAGCATGCACAGCAAGAGCGGGCATCCAAATGGCAGATGCGCTTCAATGTAAGCAAATGTAAGGTGATGCACGTTGGGGCAAAAAAAACCCAACTTCAAGTATAAGCTGATGGGATCTGAGCTGGTTGTGATTGAACAAGAAAGAGGTCTTCGGACTGTGGTGGACAGCTTGCTGAAAATGTCCACCCAGTGTGCGGCCGCTGTAAAGAAAGCAAACTCCATGTGAGGCATTATAAGAAAAGGAATTGAGAATAAAACTGCCCGTATCATACTGCCCTTATATAAATCTGTGGTGCGACCACACTTCAGAATACTGTGTGCAGTCCTGGGTCACCACACCTAAAAAAGGATATTATAGAGCTGGAAAAAGTGCAGAAAGGGGCAACTAAAATGACTAAGGGGCTGGAGCATCTCCCCTATGAGGGAAGGTTCCATCAGCTGAGATTGTTTAGCTTGGGGAAAAAGGAGGCCAAGGGGAGACATGATAGAGGTGTACAAAATTATGCCTGGTGTGGAGAATGTGGACAGGGAGACATTTTTCTCCTTCTCTTAAAATACCTGGGGACAACCCATGAAGCTGATTGGTGGGAGATCCAGGACAAATAAAAGGAGGTAATTCTTCACACAGCGCATAGTTGAATTATGGAACTCGCTATCACAAGATGTAGTGATGGCCACCAATTTGGATGGCTTTAAAACAGGGTTGGATCAATTCCTGGAGGCGAAGGCTATCAATGGCTACTAGCTCTGATGGTTGTGTGCTATCTCCAGTATCCAAGGCAGCAAGCCTGTGTGCACCAGTTGCTGGGGAACATGGGTGGGAGGGTGCTCTTGCACCATGTCCTGCTTGTGGATTCCTGCTCAACAGCTGTTTGGCCTCTGTGTGAACAGAGTGCTGGACTAGATGGACCTTTGGTCTGATCCAGCATCAGGGCTCTTCTGATGTTCTTATGTCCTTAACAACAAAACCAGCAGCGACAACAATGACAATAGCAGCAACAGCAGTAGCCGTATCACAAGAAGACCATGGTGAAATAATGTGCTTTTCAAGGCCTTGTTAATAGCCTGCAAAAACAGAGCATGGTGGACTTCCGATGGGAGCTTGTCTTGAAGTGGTGGGGCCACAAACCATTTAAGACTTGAAAGGTCAAAAACAGCACTTTGAATTGCACTCGGAAACCAGCATAACTGTATTTGGCCTGCAGGTCTCCAGTTCAGCAATAAAAGATGGAGACCTGCATTTTGTTTTGAAAGCTGGAAATGGGCCAAAGCAAATTATAAGAATAATAAGACTAAACGTCAGATTAATTTGGTTTCTCTGTATTTAAACTATGAGCTTTGCAATGGGTCATTGAGCCTGCGGCTCTGGTCACAGGCACACCCAGCCTCTAGAGAAGCACCCGTTCCATTTTTCCAAATCAGAGCAGACTTGGGGACCGTCACAGTGATAAGAAAACAAGCCAGATTCAACAAAACGCTCTTTCCTCAGGTAAGAGTTAGGGGGCCCTTGTGCCAAGAAAATGTGAGGTTTTGCTCCAAGATGACGGAAGAACGGCTACACAAAATTGGTTATTTTTGCCAATCTGTGGTCTAAAACAGTATTTCAGAAAAAGCCAGAAGTCTTTAACAAGGAGGGCTGCTGCGGCAGAAAGAGCGGCGTTGGGACAAAGGCTACATGTTTAACTAACAGCTTGTATCCACAGTGGTTCAGCTACTTAATTTTAGACTCTCAATGTAACAATCTTATTTATTTCATTTTTATACTGCCCAGTTGCTCAAGCTCTCTGGGCAGTTCACAATCAAAACCATAAAATAAAACCTGACAAGACATAATATAAAGCTTTATATAATATAAAGATTAAAAATACCACATAAAACCAGAATCAGCACAGCAGCAGTTACATTCCAGGGAAAGCCAGTGTGAAAAGACGGGTTGTCGGGAGGTGTTTAAAGACTGTGCCATTTTCTGCCTCTTGAACCACACAAGAAAGGGTTTTCCAGAAGGTGGTTACAGAGAAGGCCTGCCACCAAGAATCCTCATGGCGACATTCTGTTCGTTTTGGAATGACTAGGAAGACCTCCTCTGAAGTTCCTAAATTAGAGGTTAGGGAACTTGCAGGGCCCTCGCCAACCCACAGGTCTCTGTCCTATCAGGATTCACCTGCAGTGTTACTTTCCCTCGTCCAAGCTATAACTGCTGGGGAGGACTGTCTAGCTGACTGACCAGGTGGATTACTTCAGTTGTGAAGCACACTAGTCACGTGTCTCTTCTTCCCCACTCCCCCACTGCCATTCCATGCTTTACAGCTGGGACCAGCTCCAGGTTTTGGAGGATCCTTGGCCAAGACACCCTCCATGGACCCCCTCCCTGCGTGAGCCCACCTTCTCCCCGCCACGGTCACCAGCTGCTCTTGCTCCTCCTCCTCCTCCTCTTCTTTCTCATCATGGCTACCTCTTGCTTGTGGGACAGGAAGAAAGCCGGGGAGCAAGTAGTGGCTCATCTTGACGATGGCACATTGGCACTGCGAGCCCCCAAACTCCAGCATTTGCGCTCCTTCCTGTTATCCCCACGTGAAGGAGGGAGAGCAGGGGATTGCATGGGAGGAGGAGTGCCTGTGCACTGGGGCGCCCGTGCCTCCTCGTGTCCCAGTTGTTTTCTCCTTTTCTTTGGAGGAGGCACCCATTTGGGGGGGGGGTTGTTTTTACCTATTTGGGCTTCTCCCCATGCCAGAGAAGTGCAGAGGCTCGCTGACCCACCCCTCCCCCCTGTCTGGGCAGATGGCAACCAATCAGGGTTCACCATCTGCCCAGACACACCTCTGAAGCCGCTCCGGAGCAAGGTGAGAGATGGCAGATGCCGTCATCACCTCGTTCCAAGTGGGGAAAGTCAGGATAAATCCCCAACTTTTTAAAATTGGAGCTTCAGGGGAAAGCCCTGGGATGGCTCCGCGATGGCGGCTGCATCATATAAATTATCTGCTGCCACAGCGCATCCACCCCGTGGCAAACCCCTGATCCAGACAGGCCCTAGGCTGTGGCGTCTCCCGCTCCTCCTTCTCACAATCTCCGTTGTCTGGGCCAGAGCAAGAGGCAGGGGATCAAGCAAGTTGCAATGGTAAGGAGGAGGAGGAGGAGGAGCAGGTCCCAGGGGCTCTTGGCAGGGAGTTACTCCTAGGGTGTGGGCCCTTAGCAGTGTCCGGCTGGGCCTGTGCTTGCTGCCGACACTGCATACAAATAGTTCTACATGCACAGAACTCTGCCAGCTCAGCTTTGAAAAAGCACGCTGACTCCGAGCATGCACAGTTGCGCATTTCAAACCCACTTCAATCAACTCGACATCATGATGGCCGGAATAAACTGGAGCCTGCTTCTGCTGCCCTGGTGCTAAAAACATTGAGGTGGGGAAAAGCACCATTTCATGGTAGAAAAGGATAATATATAGTAAAAGGAAAGAAGAAAGAAGAAGAGGTTAATCATGTATAATAAGCCCTGATGCCCAACCCCTGACTATAAAATGGTTAGAACACAAAGAAAAGGACGATGCCATATTGATCAACATCAGCCCTGGCTTGTTTGTTGCTGGCTGCCCCCATCATCTGGCTGGTGGCCCTGATGTCAGTGGGGTGACGAATCCACTCTGGGTTTCAGTCAGAACTCGAAAAGATGTATCCAAGGGGTGACTAAAACCCAGAGCAGATTCCCCACCCCACTGACATTAGGGCCACCAGCTTCCTCTGCATTTGCCACTTTCATTTGTCCCCATCCCCTCCCTCACCTTCTGGGTTCTGCAGCCCTGGACTTCGGCCCAGGGTCCATCTCTACCTGCCCCACACTTTATCCCGATAGATCCACAACGTCCAGGCACAGCCACTGCAGTGAGCAAGATGGTGGTTGGCTTTAAAACAAGTCCATACAGGTTGTGTGTGACCTGCCAAGCCAAACACCCCTCGCCTGATCTGTATTGGAGATGCAAAACCAGGAGGTTGATCAAGTCTCTTTTGATCCCTCTATATGTGGCCGGTGGGCTTGGTGAATCACAACCTTTCTAGAATCATCTGTGCAATTCATTAGGGAAACATTTTTTAGTTGACTAAGAGGGTTTTTAACAGAAGTGCTGCAGCCCAGAAAGGGGGGGGGGGCAAGGGAACCCAACTCAGTCTGCATTTGCAAAATTCCAGTTTAATGTCATAGCTCCATTCATAATCCATTTACGTTACAGTAGCCCTGTTAAAGGAAGCTGGCCTTAACTAGCAGTTGTGACACCTGGTGGGGGGAAAGTCCGATATGCATGCAGCACTCTGTGCCTGGGGTTCTCGAATCGCCTCTGGGTGTCTTGTTGCACATAAGGGTTTATCTACATTTCCCCCAATGCAAAAGAGTGCCTCATCTTCCCAGAAATCCAAAGGCCTGATTTCCCCAGGTTTTCCACCTCAATGCTTAGTGCAAAACTAGTAGCAACTGCTGGCAACGCTTGGTTTGAGCCACACCTTCCAGTCCCCTTAGGCTTCCACAGCAGATTGGTCAATATAATCGTCCTTGAACTGTCTCACCTGTCTACATGCAGGGAAAAAAGAGGGATGTTTTACTCTGATGTTTTCCTTACATCCTTCTGGGATTCTGTAGGTGGCTTTTTCACACCCTACAGTGTGACTGTCATGCTAGATGGAGTCAACTGGGTGTATCATTCCATCGTGCCCAGAGGCAACACTTCGGGTGACTCATGTTCTCTTTTGCCCAGAAAGCTACACCCAATTTGTCGAACACAAGAATCTGCAGATTTTGCAAAGACCTAGAGGGCCTACTGGAGCCAACCAAAATGTACGTGCTCATTGAAAGGTAGGCAGGGGAGAGGCAGCAGCTAACTCTGAAGCCATGAATGCTCTTAAAGTAGGGTGACCATATGAAAAGGAGGGCAGGGCTCCTGTATCTTTAACAGTTGTATTAAAAAGGCAATTTCAGCAAGTGTCATTTGTATATATGGGGAACCTGGTGAAATTCCCTCTTCATCACAACAGTTAAGGCTTCAGGTGCCCTGCCCTCTTTTAAGTCTGGTCACTCTAGTATAGCTACTGCAGCTTTAATGTTGTGATGAAGAGGGAATTTCACCAGGTTCTCCATATATACAAATGACACCTGCTGAAATTCCCTTTTCTATGCAACTGTTAAAGATACAGGAGCCCTGTCCTCCTTTTCATATGGTCACCCTACTTAAAGAGGAATAGGGTGGCTTCCTTCAAATGCACTGTTTGCTCCACTGAGAGCTTTATAACTCCTGAATTGCAGAATATCTATGGCCTGGTTCAGACTTTTAGGCCTAGAAAGGGTGACCGTATGGAAAGAAGGACAGGACTCCTGTATCTTTAACAGTTGTGTAGAAAAGGAAATTTCAGCAGGTGTCATTCATTTACATGCAACACCTGGTGAAATCCCCTCTTCATCACAACAGTTAAAGCTGCAAGAGACCTGCCTAGTGTGACCGCATACAAAAGAGAGCAGGGCTCCTGCAGCTTTAACTGTTGTGATGAAGAGGGGATTTCACCAGGTGCTGTATGCATACAAATGACACCTGCTGAAATCCCCTTTTCTATGCAATGGTTAAAGATACAGGAGCCCTGTCCTCCTTTTCATATGGTCTGCTTAGCAGCCTAGATGAATGTATAGGTCCAGCACCTGGTAGGCTGTTCATGTGTCCTCTTTCACAGATGACAGTCCTCTATTTGAAGGCATCCTCTATTAGAAGAGCTGTCCTGTCCTATTTATTATTATTTTATACAACTCGTATCCTGCCAAGAACACACGGCAGCTTACCTGGTCATCATTGTCTCCATTTTATCCTCACAACAAAGTCAATGATTGGCCCAAAGTCATCCAGTGAGCTTCATTTCCTCTCGCATATACATCCATTTTTTTGTAAAGATAAAGAGCCATAACAACTGTTGCCCATCCACAGAATACCTGGGGAGCAAAGTGAATAAGCAAACACACAGGTAACCTGGTCATAGTCTTCCACGCTATGGTGAGATGGCCTGCATTTCTATTTAAGTTGTAGTTATTCTAAGTTCATATTTCTGTGTATAAATTGATATAGGGAAAATGGTTTCATCTTTTGGTGTCTTTCTCTTTTTTTCCTTTTTTTTTTTTTTTTTTTTTTTTTTTTTGCCTTTTCTTTTTGGCAATGGATAAGTGGCCACCCTATCACAGAATTACAGAAGGATAGCTGTGGCCCAGCTCAGACATTTGGGCCTAGGTTTTATTTATTTATTTATTACATTTATATACCACCCCATAGCTGAAACTCTCTGGGCAGTTTACAGATAGATGAAGGTCGAGGGCCGGCATCAGCACTTGGCACTCTAGAACAACTGTCCAGGCCCTCTTCTGACCATGGTTCATAAGGGAGCAGAGCCTGTGAGCCATCCATTTTTTAATGTTCCACAATGTCCCGAAGTAGTGTAGTGCCTGGGCATTGTGAAAAATTAAAATGGCGGCACGTTCTACTGGTTCCTGTCACCATTAGGTGCACTCACTGGGGAACAGGGGGGTGCAACTGGGCACTTTGCTTGAGGGCCCCTCAAATTTGAAACCAGTCCTGTGAATAACATTCATATGGTGGGGGCTAGAGCCAGACTTGGGAACATGAATACCTGGCACACTTTCCCCCATTGACGTAGGTGCTGAGTACTTAGTTCCTGGGGCCTTGTCTCAACCCCACAATCAGATGAAGGTTGCTTCTATAGACTCATATATCTGAACTGGGCCCAAATCTGCATATCTGAACTGGGCCCAGTTCCCCCAGCCCCAACAAGTTCTGTGAGCCATTGCTGACTCAAAGGTCTGTGTGGAGGGTGTGTTTGGGCAAGGTTTACTCAGTGGGACTCCCCTTCCATGAATGGGTCCACATCTTCCTTGTCATGGTGACCACTGCCCAACTGTTTGCCCTCTTCTTCTAATTCAGCCACCCAGAAGGATCTGACTCCCCATCTTCAGGGGATGAGGCCATCAGGTCAGGAGGGGGAATTGCCCTCTGAAACAGCCCTAATCACACCCATTGCACCAAACGCTCTAGTGCAAGAGGCGACTATTCTGCCTGACACCTTTGCAGCTTGAGCTGCTCACATTTCCCTCTCTGAGATTCCAAGGACTCCAACCCAGAAGTCCCAATGATCTCCCTTGCTCTCCCAGAGTCAGTGGACACAGGAAGCAAGCCAGGCCCTTTTAACAAATGACTGCTGTCACCAGAGGCAGACCTAGCCACTCTGAAAGAGACGTATGTCTATTTAAGATCCAGTCTGGCATTGCCAGTTGCTGAAGCAACATTTGAACCCTGTTCCTATGAGCCTCCACCTTGGGCTCTTCACAGAGCTGTCCAGGGTTCTATCTCCATCCCAACTTCCTGCCTTCCTTTGCTGTACTTTAACTTGTCTAGCTTTCCTTACCTGAATGTCAACTTCCTCTTGCCTTTCCTTGTCTTGCTTGACCCAGAAAGAACATCAGCTCAATTTACAGCTCAGTCTAGCATTTCCTGTTGGTGAAGCAGCATTTGAACCCTACTCCTATGAGTCTCCACCTTGAACTCCCCACAGAGCTGTCCAGGGCTCTATTTCTGTTCCCGCCTTTCCTTGCAGTGCTGTAACTTCCATGGCTTTGCTTACCTGAGCCTGGGCATTCCTTTGTCTTACCTTTCTTGACCCTGTTGTCCCTCAATGAAACCTGGGCTTGGCCTTACTTTGCCTCATCAAATGGTGGTTCAACTGCTTAATGAGGATGGCAAATTGATAACAGATGACAAAGAAAAGGCTGAAGTGCTCAATTCCTACTTTGCCTCAATCTTCTCCCCAAAGCGGGTCTATGACCCCCCTGGAAAAACTGAAGCACAAGTTGAGGGGGCAGGATTGCAGTTTGAGATTGATAAACAAATGGTCAAAGAACACCTAATTTCTTTGAATGAGTTCAAATCTCCAGGGCCCGATGAACTGTATCCTAGAGTAATGAAGGAGCTAGTGGAAGAACTCTCAGAACCACTGTCAATTATCTTTGTGAAATCATGGAAGACAGGTGAGGTGCCAGATGACTGGAGGAGGGCTAACGTTGTCCCTATCTTCAAAAAGGGCAAAAAGGAGGAACCTGGGAACTACAGACCAGTCAGTCTGACATCCATCCCTGGGAAAATTCTGGAGCAGATTATAAAGAAGTCAATCTGTAAGCACCTTGAAAACAATGCAGTGATTACTAGAAGCCAACGTGGATTTGTCAGGAACAAATCCTGCCAGACTAATTTGATCTCATTTTTTGATTAGGTCCCTTGTGGACTGTTGGAATGCTGTGGAGGTAATATATCTTGACTTCAGCAAAGCTTTTGACAAAGTGCCCCATGATATTCTGATTAACAAACTAGCTAAAAGTGGGCTAGATAGAACAACTATTACCGTATTTCTTCGATTGTAAGACGCCATCGATTGTAAGACGCACACTAATTTCAGTACCACCAACAGAAAAAAACCCCTAAGACACACCCACGATTCTAAGACACACCCCATTTTTAGAGATGTTTATATGTGGGGGAAAGTGGGTCTTAGAATTGAAGAAATATGGTAGGTGGATTAACAGTTGGCTCAGAATTGGACTCAAAGAGTGCTTATCAATGGTACCTTCTCAAACTGGGGAGAGGCAACGAGTGGGGTGCCACAGGGCTCAGGCCTGGGCCCAGTGCTCTTCAACATTTTTATTAATGATTTGGATGAGGAGGTGCAGGGAACGCTTATCAAATTTGCAAATGACACAAAATTGGGTGGGATAGCTAATACCCTGGCAGACAGAAACAAACTTCAAAGTGATCTTGTTAGGCTGGAGTGCTGGGCTGAAAACAACAGAATGAAATTTAATAGGGATAAATGCCAAGTTCTACATTTAGGAAATATAATAATATAAATAATATATATAATATTATATATATTATTATTATTATATATAATAATAATAATAATAATAATAATAATAATAATAATAATAATAATAATAAATCACAAGCTGAATATGAGCCAACAGTGCTATATGGCTGCAAGAATGACAAATGCTATTTTGGGCTGCATTAATAGAATCGCGTGAGGTACTGGTTAATCTCTATTCGGCCCTGGTTAGGCCTCATCTAGAGTATTGCGTCCAGTTCAGGGCTCCACAATTCAAGAAAGATGCAGACAAGCTGGAGCGTGTTCAGAGGAGGGCAACCAGGATGATCAGGGCTCTGGAAACAAAGCCCTAATTTGCACAAAAGGTGGTGAATCTGCACAAATTGCAGCGCCTGTGGAAGAGATGTGCAAAAAAGTTCCTGGAGTTCAGGGGAAACTCCCCAGCTTGGCTTGCAAACACAAATTGAACTGTATAGCCCACAGAACTCCATCAAGCTAATACCCTGGGAGACAGAAATAAACTTCAATGGGATCATGATAGGCTGGAGTGCTGGGCTGAAAACAACAGAATGAAATTTAAGAGGGATAAATGCCAAGTTCTACATTTAGGAAATAGAAACCAAAGGCACAGTTACAAGATGGGGGATACTTGGCTCAGCAATACTACAAATGAGAAAGATCTTGGAATTGTTGAAGGTTACAGGGAGCATACAACTCCCCTGTTAAAACAGCTCCACTGGCTTCCAGTCTGTTTCCGGGCACAATTCAAAGTGCTGGTTATGACCTATAAAGCCCGATATGGCTTGGGTCCAGGTTATTTGAAAGAACATATTCTCCCTTATGAGCCTGCCCGTGCTCTGAGATCTTCCAGAGAAGCCCTTCTTTCAGTCCCACCATCTTCACAGGTGCACTTGGTGGGAACATGGGAGAGGGCCTTCTCGGTGGCTGCTCCAGTGCTCTGGAACTCTCTTCCCGGGGAAGCTGGGCTGGCTCCCTCCTTGATGAGCTTTCGGAAGCAGGTTAAAACTTTTTTGTTCCAGCAGGCCTTTGGACAATAATCTGGCCCTCCATCTACTTTAATGTCTTATAATTTTGTTGTGTATTTTAAACGTTTATGGTTTTGTTTCCCCCCCCCCCCGTATGATTTAAACTTTGTAAGGCCGCCTTGAGGCCCAGCATTGGGCAAAAGGCAGGATCAGGGCTCTGGAAACAAAGCCCTATGAGGAGAGACTGAAAGAACTGGGCATGTTTAGCCTGGAGAAGAGAAGATGGAGGGGAGACATGATAGCACTCTTCAAACACTTGAAAGGTTGTTGCACAGAGGAGGGACAGGATCTCTTCTCGATCATCCCAGAGTGCAGGACACGGAATAACAGGCTCAAGTTAAAGGAAGCCAGATTCCGGCTGGACATCAGGAAAAACTTTCTGGCTGTTAGAGCCAGACAATGGAACCAGTTACCCAGGGAGGTTGCGCGCTCTCCCACCCTAGATGCATTCAAGAGGCAGCTGGACAACCATCTGTCAGGGATGCTTTAAGGTGGATTCCTGCATTGAGCAGGGCGTTGGACTCAATGGCCTTATAGGACCCTTCCAACTCTACTATTCTATGATTCTATAACTCTGCAATGCCTGCGAAGAACCCTTCCTGGTTCTGTCACTGCTCGTCCATTCAAAGAAACAGGTGAACAGGAGAAATGAGGCATGGGCCCTGGCAGGTGTATACCAATGCTGACCACTGCTGTTGGCACCTGTTGGACACACCTTTTGCCAAGTCATGAGGACAAACAGAGAAAGGCAGGATTGGTTGGAAACAGCAGCATGCCTTCTCCCTGTGCCTGACTCAGAAGCTTTTTAATATAGATGTCAGAGCATGCAATAAGGCCATTTCTGGTTCTTTGCTGTTCAAGGAGCTTCACTGATGCTCTGCTTGGTTTTCCTACAGTTCCCATATTTAGCCAGAACTTGGTGGCTTCACACATGCTGAATCCCTGCTTAATATACCTCAGGTTAAGAGCTTGCTGTGTTCTTAAGGCTTGACAAAACCTTAGAGCAGCTTCCCCTAACTTGGTGCCCTCCAGATTTACTGGGCCACAACACATGGCTCTGATGATGGGAGTTGTAGTCCAACAAATCTGGAGGGTGCCAGGTTGGAGAAGGCTGCCTTAAAGACTAAAGTGTGCTGCCCATGAAGTGTGCAGACAGAGAACTAGGCATCTCATCCAGAGTACCACTGTGGGAGTGGAGGGCCTAGCTCAGTTGCAGATTTATTGGATGGGTCATCAGACTGGCCCACTATGTCATCTCCTCCATTCTTTCCAAAATTAACCATCTGCATTATGGCTAAACTGACTAGGGGGACCCAATTTCATATAAATCTGGAGAATCAGGGCTCCAGAGGGCATGTTGCCATCCAGGGGCAGTGGGGGGCTGGTGTCTCCAATTTCATTAGGCCCATGAATCTATTCAAGGTTTCAGTCAGAACCAGCTAGAACTCTAATGGAGCTGCCCAAGGCACTGAACCTATTTTGGGGATAGGGTTCAGCACCTTGGATAGGTCATTTGGAGTGCGGCCTTGTTCTGATGGACACTCATAATGGAAACCTGTAACAGTCCCACCAAATTTGGAGACACTGGCCTACATTTCCCAGGAAACCGTTGTGAAGGTGATTATGTGTGACAGCATGCTGCCTGGTGTGTGATCCCTGATTGGCCAGAATGCCTTAGGGAAGAATGAAATAGACAAAAAATAGACACAGAAAGTGCAGCAAGTGAAAGTAACTGGTTGATAACAACAACAATTGTGCTGAACCGGTGCCTGGCCACGACAATGGACTCGATGACAGCTAATACAATGAAACTCAATCCAGACAAGACTGAGATGCTGTTAGTGGGGGGCTCTTCCAACCGGATGGTAGGTGTTCAGCCTGTTCTGGATGGGGTTGCACTCCCTCTGAAGGAGCAGGTCCATAGCTTGGGGTTTCTCCTAGAACCATCTCTGTCCCTTGAGGCTCAGGTGGCATTGGTGGCATGGAGTGCCTTCTACTAACTTCAGTTGATGGCCCAGCTATGCCCCTATCTGGACAGGGATAGCCTAGCTTCAGTTCTCCATGCTCTAGTGACCTCCAAATTAGGTTACTGCAATGCACTCTATGTGGGGCTGTCTTTGAAGACAGTTCGGAAGCTGCAGCTTGTGCAAAATGCAGTGGCCAGATTGGTAACTGGAACGAGAAGGTTTGAACATATAACACCGATTCTGGCCCACCTGCATTGTCTGCCTATACATTTCCGAGCCCAATTCAAGGTGCTGGTTTTGTCCTATAAAGCCTTACATGGCTTAGGACCACAATACCTGACAGAACGCCTCTCCTGACATGAACCTACCCATACACTGCACTCAACATCTAAGGTCCTCCTCCGAGTGCCTACAACGAGGGAAGCAACAAGGGAGAGGGCCTTTTCAGTGGTGGCCTCCCAATTATGGAATGATCTTCCTGATGAGGCTTGCCTGGCGCCAACTTTGTTATCTTTTCAGTGCCAGGTTAAGACCTTTCTCTTCTCCCAGGCATTTAACAGCATTTAACAACATATGCTGAGTTTGTTTGTTTTTAACGGACCCCAGAATCACTGTTTTTATAAGGATACTGCGTTTTTATACTTTTTATGGTTTTAAACTTTGTATATTTGTTTAAATGTTTACTGTTTTTAACTTTTGTAAACCGCCCAGAGAGCTTTGGCTATGGGGCGGTATATAAAGGCAATAAATAAATAAATAACAACAACATAATCAGCCACACTAAAAGGGTAGGATTAAGAGGGTTTGCAGGCTTTCATGACAAAAAGGGGCTGGAGTGGGGATGAATTGGGCTCAATCCTACTACGAAAACTTTAGATATGGGTACCTCCATAGAAGAGGAGAAGCTTTTTTGGACAGGGTGTAGGTTCAGCCCTGAGGACTTTCATCAAGGTTGTTCCACTCATCCCATTCGATGTCCTTCTTTCTCCAGTTTTGGCTGCACTAACCTCCAGCTGAAAGGATTAACTGGGCCTCTTTACGAGAACTCGTGAGTGGCGTGAACAAGCACTTCACAGTTCTGGGGCGCGTGTGGCTGACTGTGCTTTTCATCTTCCGTTTCCTGGTCTATGCGGTGGCAGCCAAGGATGTCTGGGCTGATGACCAACATGACTTTGTGTGCAACACCCTTCAGCCGGGCTGCACCAACAGCTGCTAAAACCAGTTCTTCCCCATCTCTCACATCCGTCTCTGGGCCCTCCAGCTCATCTTTGTGACCTGCCCTTCTCTCCTCGTTCTCATGCATGTGGCATATCGGAAAGCCAAGGAGCAGAAGCACTTGGAAGAAGCAGGAGAACACTGCCACCCACGCTACCCCAACCCTGGTAAGAAGCGTGGAGACCTATGGTGGACCTATCTCCTCAGCCTCATCATGAAGGCAGCTGTAGATCTCATCTTCATCTACACCTTCCACTGCCTCTATCGCAACTTTGATCTTCCAAGAGTGGTGAAGTGTGCCGTGGCCCCCTGCCCCAATACGGTGGACTGCTTCATTGCCAGGCCTACAGAGAAGAGGCTCTTCACATATTTCATGGTTGCTATGGCCATGCTGTGTGTCCTTCTCAACCTCAGTGAGGTGGCCTACTTGGTCATCAACAGATGCAGCAAGCTTGCAGCATCCAAGAGCCCCGCAGAAATGGGTGAAATGGAGACTCACATCTCCTTCCAGTCAATATCAGAGAAGAATCGCTTTCTTTAAATTAGATCTGTCCTTTGCTTATATAAAGAATGCTGCAAGCTAGGATGAACTGGGGAGGAAGGCAGCATGTTATACAGCCTTGGCCTGCAATGTAAGAGGACACAACAGTGTCAGATGTAACTCAAGAGTAGGGCAAGAGCAAGAAAAGATGGCCTGTCAGGAGAATTCACTATGGAACTATAGAATTCACTACCACAAGATGTAGTGATGGCCACCTATTTGGATGGCTTTAAAAGGGGGACTGGAGAAGGGTATCAATGGCTACTAGTCCTGATGGCTATGTGCAGCCTCCAGTATGAGAGGCAGTAAGCCTATCTACACCAGTTGCTTGGGAACATGGGCAGGAGGGTGCTGTTGCACTCATGATCTGCTTGTGGGTCCCTGGTTGACAGCTGGTTGGCCACTGTGTGAATAGAGTGCTGGACTAGCCGGACACTTCTCCTGATCCTGCATGGTTCTTATGTTCTTATGAAGCAGAGAGTCCTCTTGCTGTTCAGGTCTCACGGGCGAGTCTGATTGGGCTAGGGGTGAGGGAGTATCACCTGACCTGTTCTATGCAATTACTGTAAAGAGGCTTCCTTGCTGTTCT
Source organism: Elgaria multicarinata webbii (assembly GCF_023053635.1). Lineage (NCBI taxonomy): Eukaryota > Metazoa > Chordata > Lepidosauria > Squamata > Anguidae > Elgaria > Elgaria multicarinata. Next base: position 6,107,485 of record NC_086183.1, read on the forward strand.
GGATTGTCTCTTTGAATTGCCCTCCTTTAGCCAGAACCAAGTGCTGGACTACAGGTCACCTGACATCCCCCAAGCTCCAGATAAGTCTGGACAGAAGATTCCCTTGCTAGAAAAGCGGAGAAGGCTAAGTGTCAGCAAAGAAGAGGACGCCTCTTGGGGAATAGCATGATGGAAGTGTTGCAACTGGGATGAAAGGAGAAGGAGAAAGAAATTGTGTTGACAAAGTACCTTTTGCATCATCTTCTGGTGTTGGTGGGAGGCTAAAGAAGGAGACCTCTGCCTCTTTCTGTTTCTACTGCAGCCAGTTACCCCTGGAATTGCAAAGTCAAAGGGCAGCACACTCTGGTCTTTGCCACCAGCTAGGAGACCAAGGTCTACCAGAAGGCTGTATATACCCTGCCTCTCCACGAAGATGATTATGGCGAGGAAGATATGCTTACTTTCCTCTTCCCTCCCAATTCCTTTCTCCTTTTGTGTCATGACTATTAGATTGTGAGCATATGCAGTGTTAAATCCTCGTGCTTGCCAGACCGCTGGTTCCTACCTTTGATGAGAAGCAATCACACACACACACACACACACACACAGAGAGAGAGAGAGAGAGAGAGAGAGAGAGAGAGAGAGAGCAAGAGGTAGTGAAGAGATCGGCATATCCTAGGATAGGGTTAGGGAATTGTTCAGGAATGGTACCAGTCCATGCACACTTCCCCCTGTTCTCCCCAAACTGGCCAATCCGCTGGACCAGTGTGGTCACCGAGGGGCCAAGAGCAAACAGTACAAGCCTGCTGTACTGGGCAATTGTCCAACCTTGTCCAAAGAGTAGACCGGCCCAGCAACTGACTCAACAGAAATACAATAATGTAAATGGACCCACGTTATCTGTGATGGCAGCGCCGTAGAATTGTGGTGACTGTTCTTTCTCCCCACCCCCTCCCCCCAATCTTGCTTCTCAATTAAAGAATTGATTGGACGTGACAGAGTTAGATGGATTTGGCTTATGAAAGCCACCGTGGCCTGGTGTGTTCTTAATGAAACGCCTCTTCGTTGCTTCTGTGTATTTAAGTCATGTCAAGGCATGCTGAATTACTGAGACGTGCTCGGGCTGTATAAAGAGCTAATTGGCCTGCCTCTGCTCCTTCCCAGCTGCCTTGGACGAACCTGTTCTGAGGATTAAATGCAGAGTTTCCACTGGTTTCCACCTTTGAGAGACTGCAATGCAGAAAATTGGAAAAGGGTTATTATTGGAGACCTCTCTCTTTTCTTTCTCTCTCCTCGCTACCCCCATCACTAAAAAAAAAAATTGATTGCATTACAAAACCTACCAGCAGTATTTCCTTGCAATGAAAAAAAAATATGTTCAGGCTTTCGCGTTTAGGAGGGGTCGAAACAGAGATCAATCTGCATGTTCGTCAGCATAGACCAAGGGACGCGGTGCACGTGCCAGGTACAGGGTGGGGTCCGTGCATAATCCATTCTTGAATGAGAGGCTGGTAAGCACCTGGAAACCCTCAGACAGAATTCCGTAGGCCTGTAGAAAAGTGGTGGGAAAGGAAAACACAAAGGTGCTTTCTAGGCTCAGTGTTTTAGGATGACCCCCGCTCAGTCCCGTCCCCCAATTTCCACCCAGGAAATGAAAGCAGAAAACGTCAACCATGGATATTGTCCTCCTACAAATCTATGGTGCAACCGCACTTGGGGCAATCACAGTTTTGGTCACAGCCCTTCGAAAGGGATATGGTAGAATTGGAAAAGGTGCAGAGAGGGGCAATTAAAATGGTCAAGGGACCAACTCCACTATGAGTAAAAGTTACAACGCTTTGGCCTTAGAAAAATGGTGAGGAAGAGGGCACATGATCGAGGTGCATAAAATTATGCATGGTGTGGAGAAAGCGGACAGAGGGAATGTTTTTTTTTTTTTTCCCTCCTTTGTGCATAATACTAGGATCCACTGGAATCATCCTATGAAGTTGAATGGTGGAAAATTCAGGACAGATCAAAGGAAGGACTTCTTCACACAGTGCATACACAATGGAATTTCTGACCACAGGATGTACTGATGGCCACCAATTTGCATGTCTTTAAAAGGGGAATTAGGCAAATTCATGGAAGATAACGCTATCAATGGCTACTATGAGTCATGGTTGCTATATATTACCTCCAGTACCAATGGTAGTGTGGCTCCCTATGCCAGTTGCCAAGGAACATGCACAGGAGGGGACTATTGCATGCATGCCCTACTTGTTGGTTTATCGCAGGCGGCTGGTTGGCCACTGTGAGAACAGAATGGCAGGTTAAATAGAAACTTCATAGAATCATAGAATAGTAGAGTTGGAAGGGACCTACAAGGCCATCGAGCATGTTCAGAGTGTGTTCAGAGGAGGGCAACCAGGATGTTCAAGGGTCTGGAAACAAAGCCCTATGAAGAGAGACTGAAAGAACTGGGCATGTTTAGCCTGGAGAAGAGAAGATGGAGGGGAGACATGATAGCACTCTTCAAATACTTGAAAGGTTGTCACACAGAGGAGGGCCAGGATCTCTTCTCGATCCTCCCAGAGGGCAGGACACGGAATAACGGGCTCAAGTTAAAGGAAGCCAGATTCCAGCTGGACATCAGGAAAAACTTCCTGACTGTTAGAGCAGTACGACAATGGAATCAGTTACCAAGGGAGGTTGTGGGCTCTCCCACACGAGAGGCCTTCAAGAGGCAGCTGGACAACCATCTGTCAGGGATGCTTTAGGGTGGATTCCTGCATTGAGCAGGGGGTTGGACTCGATGGCCTTGTAGGCCCCTTCCAGCTCTGCTATTCTATTTATTTATTTATTTATTTATTTATTTATTTATTTATTTATTACATTTCTATACCGCCCAATAGCCAGAGCTCTCTGGGCGGTTCACAAAAATTAAAACCATTCATAATATAAAACAACAGTATAAAACCATAATATAAAATACAATTCTATGATTCTATGAGTCCAACCCCCTGCTCAATGCAGGAATCCACCCTAAAGCATCCCTGACAGATGGTCTCATCCAGCTTGGTACTTCTATATTCTTTTCTGGTGGGGCTAGAATAAGTTCTCCAGATTCATTATATTTAGTTATGGAAATCTGCCTCTTTACAGTAAAATCTCAAAACGCTCTAAGCTTCTCAGCAGAGAGTTGTTATTCGAGAGCTCTTGGCATAAATATGCAACTCCTTTGTGTTGTTTAATTCAGCCCAAGCTGCCCATGGACCTGGAAATGTAGAAGAGAAGGTGCCTCATTTTCCCCTGATGGGTGGCCCAAGCCTTGCATAGAATATTAGAAACCACTGGCGGTGACACCAGGGAAGCGAGGACCAGTGGGGACTGGTGGCTCCAATTTCAGTACAGCTCTGAATCCATTCTGGGTTTCAGTCAGAACCAGCCAGATCTCTAAAGCAGCTATCCAAGTTGCTGAACCCAACTCCTCCCCCCAAAAAATACCACATGTTGCTTTGAACAAGTAGCTAGTGGTTACATCTTCCTTCCTTACTCTAAAGTAAGTGTGGCAGAGCAATCTGGAATGGGACCTTACCCTGGGGGAGGAGGGCTTTAAGGCTTTGCCCTCTGTGGTCCCGATCCGGATCAGGGTCCGTGTGCCTGTAATTTTCATTGCCAAAGAGTAACCCAATAAAACAAATGTATTACTTTGGTAATGAAAATTACAAGCACGGGCGGAGGGGGGGGTTCAGGTTGGAAACATGGAAAAGGGCAACGAGTTAACCCCCCCCCAATCCACCACCACATGTTAGGGGGGCTGCACTTACTTTAGAGTAAGAAAGAAAGACATAGATGCTTAGGTTCATCTTCAGAGTAATGTGTTGCTTGGCCCTACGCATGACACGTGGACAGCAGACACACTTGTAGGGGTAAGGAAGACCCAGGGCTGGCGCCAGACTATATTGTGCCCTAGGCAGGTGCATTCTGAAGCCTCCGCCCCGCCCCCCCACTCGCTCCCGCTCCCCCGCTTGCTCGCTCCCACCCCCCTCGCTCGCCCACCCGCCCGCCCCCCTCACCACCCCCCTCGCTCGCCCACTCACCGCCCCCCTCGCTCGCTCGCTCACTCACTCACCGCTCCCCCCTCGCTCGCCCACTCACCGCCCCCCTCACTCGCCTGCCCGCCCGCCCACCTGCTCGCCGCCACCCTCGCTCGCCCACTCACTCACCGCTCCCCCCTTGCTCGCCCCCTCGCTCCCGGCTTTGAAGCCAGGATGCTGGGGTAGAGATAGAGGCAGGGCAGAGGCTTCGAAGCGGCGCGCCCGGAAGTGGCTTCCAGGCATGCTGTACTGAAGCCTCTGCCCTGCCCCCTCCATGCCCGCTCCTGGCTTTGAAGCCAGGATGCTGGGGTTGGGGGGCGGGGCGGAGACTTTGAAGCGGCACGCCTGGAAGTGGCTTCCTGGCGCGCCATACTGAAGCCTCCGCCTCCAACCCCAGTGTCCTGGCTTTGAAGGAGCCAGGACGCTGGGGTTGGGCGGCGGCCAGGGCGGCGGCTTTGGAACAGCGCGCCCGGAAGCCGCTCTAGGAGAGCAGCTTCCAGGTGCGCTGTTCAGCGCCCTCGTTTGCTTGGCGCTCTAGGCCACCGCCTGAGTTGCCTCTATGGCAGCGCCGGGCCTGGGAAGACCCATTGTGGCCTAACACAGCATTGAACATTTGGCAGTTTTGATATTTAAGCAGCCATTTTAGAAGGGCAAAGTTTCCTGCAAACAATTAGATTGTACAGCATGAATATCCACCTCCTCACCCAACTCTGCCACTCATTTCCATTCCATGTCATTGTATCCTGTATATCAACATCGTTTCCACCCTAGGCGCTCCTTATTCCTCCTTCCTAAATTAGTGACATAGGTAATCCCACCCAATGAAGGAACACACAGTAAATGAGATGATGTCAGAATACTGCATCTTCTGTGATCATGTCACCAGACGTTCAAAATTAAAAGCACAATCAAGTTAAGATGTCACTGAGGACAAACATGGGCAATTTAAGCTTTATGGGGATGTGAGCCCCCAAATTGCCAAGAAGTGGAGCCATTTGTCGGCAGTGCCAACCTTTAAAACAACTGGAGTCATTTCAGTTCAATCCTGATTTTTGAATTCAACATTCATCCAGGCTCTAACATGTCAAGAACGATCTTGGAAGTTCTGAGCCAGCTTTGGTTGGTCGGAAGGCCAACTTTACCATTGTGCAACATAATACACCCACCATTTTGAACATAACCAGCTGCTTGCACGACATCACAAGGTATTAATGACGAAGCAAGAGCCATAATCCTTTCTCCTTATCTGCATCCATGCCCTGTTTGGTTTTTGAATAAGAATCAAAAGTGTTTCATAAGTGGGTACATGAAGGGTAGGGTAGATGTGGGCCCTCTTTTACAGAGGACAATCCTCTGTTTGAAGGACTGCCAGATGACTGCCTTCTTTTTGCATCCTCTATTAAAGGGCTTTCCAGTCCAAATCTAGTTTAAAGGTAAGAAACCCTAAAAAGAGAGAGCAGAGTCTTTGAAGCTGCCCATCAACAGTACCTGGGCATCAGACTGTGCTAGACACACGGGTCACCTGGTCAAGTCTCCCCCACTATGGTGAGATGCATGGTACTTCAGTTTAAACTATAATCATTGTTATTTCAAAATGTGCAGCTATCCATATAAATTAGCACATGCAAATTTTATGCAGATCAGAGACTTATTTTTCTCCTCTTTCCTGGTGATGCGTTTCCTCTTTTTTAGCAATTCATACCTGTCTGCCTTAAGAGCACCAGCAGAAGATCAAGATGCTGCAGGTGTTCTAAAAGTTACACGGTGTTAAATAAAGTTCCCACACTTGGCACTTGTTGCATCATTTTACAAGTTTTGCAGCAGTAAATATCCCCTGTTAAACTTTCCCTGCACAAAAGGTGGGTTGATGAGTAACTGCTCCTTGCTGCTAAACTATTAGATGTGTCTCCCGTTTGGCTCAATGAGTCAGTAGACAAACCACAGAGAGGGATGGAAAAGACTGAAGTTGGCCTGAACAGGGATGAATCGACTGTTTACAGTTTGTGTCACGTCCCAGTTTTAATCATAAAAATGTTGTGCTCCACTTCTACATAAATCTGTAAATTAAAATCAAATGTGAACTGGCCAGAGAGCTTCAGCTATGGAGTGGTATACAAATGCAAATGCAAATGCAAATGCAAATAATAATAATAATAATAATAATAATAATAATAATAATAGTTCCCCCAAAATACGCATTTAAATAAAAACATAAGAACAAAAGAAGAGCCCTGCTGGATCAGACCAAGGGTCTATCTAGTCCAGGATTCTGTTCACACAGTGGCCAAACAGCTGCCCACAGGCAGGACATGAGGGCAACAGCACTTTCCAGCCCATGTTCCCCAGCAGCTGGTGCAGATAGGCCTACTGTCTCTGATACTAGAAATAGCATAAAACCATCAGGGCTAGTAGCCATTGATAGCCTTCTCCTCCAGGAATTTGACAATCTCTTTTTAAAAGTCATCCAAATTGATGGCCATCACTACATCTTATGGTAGTGAATTCCGTAGTTTGACTGTGCACTATGTGAAGATTTTTTAAAATATATATATTTTAATGTAACCAACAAGTGATCAGTCCCCTAACAATTGATGTCTTAGCAAATGTTATATAAAATTAATTAATACAATTTTAGGGGTGAAGTGATACAAAGAAGGAAAGAAATGAAGAAGGACAAAAAGGGAGGACAAAATAATAATTAATTAAACTAATAAACTAACTAATAAGTGTGCTGTAAGATCTTCAACTGATGTTATAATGTCCAAATGTTCAAAGCTGAAGTGGGCATGTATTGTTGTAGGTCCAGTTGTGATGTATGTTGAATAATCTCCACCATATAGCATAAAAGAATAGTGGTTCTGTTTTTCCTTGAATTAGAAGCAAGTCATGAGTGTTGTTTTTTTTTCTGATATTGCCACTGACCATATATTTCGGTACCATGCCGTTAAGTTCGAATTGTCCAGATTTTTCCACTGCTGTGTAATTATCTGGCGAGCGGCAGCTAATAAAAATAATAATAAAACTTTTCATTTCAAACTTACATTAGATCCTTTGTATATTGATAATAAAAATAATTCTGGATCATATGCGATCCTTTCTCTAGTAATAACCATCAATTCTTTCTGCACTAACATCCAAAATCCCTGTATGTGTGGACAAGTCCACCATAAATGAAAATACGTGCCTTTTACCCCGCAGCCTCTCCAACATAGGGGGCTCCATGTTGAAGTAATATGTGCTAGCTGTATTGACGTCTGGTACCATCCATGCAGTATTTTAAGAGAAGTTTCTCAAGGAGAAGCTGATATTGATTTAAATGGTCTATTGTTCCATAATTTATTCCAGCTGGTGTCACCTAATTCCCCTCCAAAATCTCCTTCCCACACTGTGAAGATGTACTTCTTCCTTCTCTGTTCCTTCTGACTTTAGCTGTAATCCTCGCAAAAGTGAGTGGGTGGGATTTTACCAGCAACTGTATATAATTCTGAGCTATCCCCATTGTAATGCAAAATAGTCCAAGGTGGTCTAATCTTGCACAGGTGATTAATATCTAACACTTTTATGAAAGACCTGCTTGTGGAGGAGATAAAAGCTACTATGGCTGGTTTATTGATATGGATTGTCCACATTTTTGGATTCACACACCTATAGAGTCTGCCATGCTGAAAATGGCATGTCAAGATTTGCCACCGCACTTCTATCAAAGGTTGGAAATCAGGTCATTATGTACAGGAATTTGCAAATATCCGGTGACTGAAGCACCTCTCTCTTGCCTGGCCCCATCTTCCCACGTTCAGCAGCTCCCTGCTTGCTGGAGAAGACAGAATAAAGGTACATAATGTATGTAACCAGACCTGAGCTACTTTGTGATGTCGGTGAAGGCAAATGAAGCTGCATTGCCTTCACAGGAAAATGCTCTGAATCCATCCCAACCTCTGTTTGGCTCCATGTCATTTCCTGTTGGACAGGATACCTCATCCTCAAGGATTTTCTTGTTCCTCAAGAACCACACACATACCTAAATTTTCAGCAATTTGGGGAGATCAACTTGAAAAACAGTGAAGATGTGAGTGAGATTTTTTTAAAAAAAATTCAGACATAGATGTATACAATAGCCACTTTGTATATCCAGATCTTTATACAAATCAATGCATACCAAGGGGGCTAGACACAAACGTGCAGGCAATGCACCCTCATTTGCCCTCACTGATATCACAAAATAGCCGAGTAGAATCATAGAATAGCAGAGTTGGAAGGGACCTACAAGGCCATCCAGTCCAACCCCCTGCTCAATGCAGGAATCCACCTTAAAGCATCCCTGACAGATGGTTGTCCAGCTGCCTCTTGAAGGCCTCTAGTGTGGGAGAGCCCACAACCTCCCTAGGTAACTGGTTCCATTGTCGTACTGCTCTAACAGTCAGGAAGTTTTTCCTGATGTCAAGCCGGAATCTGGCTTCCTGTAGCTTCAGCCCGTTATTCCGTGTCCTGCACTCTGGGAGGATCGAGAAGAGATCCTGGCCCTCCTCTGTGTGACAACCTTTCAAGTATTTGAAGAGTGCTATCATGTCTCCTCTCAATCTTCTCGGTTCTTGAGAGGCTGCGGTCACACAGTGAAGTCCTGTCAAGCTGAGTTTTTTTTAAAAAAAGTATTATTACATTTATATACCGCCCCATAGCTGAAGCTCTCTGGGCAATTCACAAAGATATTAGAGAACAAGAGCAATAAACAGGTGTCAACAACAGCAATGCAATGGGTTTTCCAAGATCCTTTTGCACCAGTCAAAAACCAACATCCACATCAAAAATCAATCCACTCCCCCCCCCCCAAAAATGGGTACCCCTCTCAGACCAAGTCAGTTCTAAAACTGTGTATGGGGTTTTAACAAATGGAAGTATGTGCACATCTGTGGGGCTGCCTTTGTGGCGGTGGGTTGGCGCCGCCTCCCTCCTTTTCCTCTTCCTGTTGGTGTTCTCAGTGGTGCAGCTAAATAATTTTCGATCCTGGGTGCAGTGGCCTTACAGGGGTGCCTCTTATATGGCCCATGTGCATTGCATCAGTTGTGAAGCAGACAAATAATGTTTATCTTCACTCTCTACCCACCATCCCATGCTTTACAACTGCTTTCACATTCCTGATATGCTAGAACAATAACCACAAAACTATTTTCCAACCCCGATTTTTTTTAAAAAAAAAATGCATGTGAAATTTTGCATTTAAAATCACTGAAATCGTAACATCACCGTGACTACATGAATAAAATGGAATTTACTTTTGTTTCCCTGACACCTCATCACCTGCCATTCTTTGGGCTGTCATTCGGGAAAGGGGTTGGAGCCCTAGACAATGTACCCAAGGTCTCGGGTTTTGTTCATGCTCCCTGGTGCTGCTGGGTGTTTCCCAATTCTCTCTTCCCTTGAAGATGCCACAGTGCAGGCAGGAAGCATTATTTTCCTCTTTTGACCTTACATGGAGGCTTTGTGTGACCACTTCTTGCCCTCACTGTGACACATTCTACTTAGGAAGAAATGAAGGAGGCATGGAGAAGTGGCACACAGCAGCAGCAGCAGCAGCAGCAGCAGCAGCAGCAGAGAGCAAAGCCTGCTAAAATGGTGAGGGGATGCAGTATCGCTAAAACTTCATGAAGCCCCCATGACTGAGGTGGAAAAGCAGAGCCAGCCCAAAGCATTTTGCTGCCTGAAATGAAGGATGGGATGTCACCACCTCCCACTTCACTCCCTCCCAGTCCATGCCATTGTTCAAAACTGACAATGCGACCACATCTTCCACCACACCTGAAGGCATCACGCTAGATTACGAAGCACAAGGCCACCCACATCACCCTCGGCTCTCTCCTCCAACACACTGCTGCCACCTCCCAGCATTTGCCACCTGAAGCAACCACCTCGCTCTGCTTAAGAGGAGGGCCAGCCCTGCAGAGAATTTTGTTTGTTTGCTTGCCTGTGTGTTTAAGAAATTTATACCTGCCCTTCAATGGCCAATCAGCATTCCTAGAGAAGCTTAGAATGGTGGTGGGGGGGGAAGAGAACAGGTACTAAATATTGCAAATATACCTCAACCATACCGCATAGTTAAACTATGGAATTCAATACCACAGGATGTAGTGATGGACACCAATTTGGATGCCTTTAAAAGGAAGTTGGGTACATTCCTGGAGGAGAAGGCTGTCAATGGCTACTAGTCCTGATGGCTATTGTGCTCCCTCTAGTATTTGAGGCAATAAGCCTGTGTGCACCAGTTGCTGGGGAACGTGGGTGGGAGGATGCTGTTGCACCATGTCCTGCATGTTCATCCCTGACCAATGGCTGGTTGGCCACTGTGTGAACAGAGTGCTGGACTAGATGGACCCTTGGTCTGATCCAGCATGGCACTTCTGATGTTCTTATGTTCTTAACCAACAGCACAGTGCAAGAGAAAATGCCATCCATTAAAAATTCACTGCATCTTAAAAGAGTTAAAGAACTTTGGGAGTTAGTCATGTTAAACAGCCTGGGAAAATGGGAAGGTCTTCAGCTGACACCAAAACAACAGCAAGTTGGAGGCAAGCAAACGTCCTTCCATAGGTGGATCAGCACCCACCAAGAAGGTCTTCTCTCACGCTCTCTTTCTGGTGGCCAGCTGCCAAAGGTTGCAAAAGAGTTTTCTACTCAGCTGTACTACTGTCCTTCGCAATAGAGGAAGTGGGAAGGAACAGGCAGGGACAGGGTTATGGCAAAAGATGATGGATTACTGGCAAATCTTTCAACCAACAGCAATCCCTAAATGTGGAGCTCATCTTTACGTGCATGGGCATGGCTTGGTTTTTCCTCCTGCAGTTCATCAGCCCTTGCTGACATGTTGCCAAATGTTTCAATTGACCCTGTGCCCAAGATACCTGAAGAACAGGGTCTCTCTGTGAGGTTTCAACAGCCCAATTTACACACCCCTTCACCACTTGATGAATGTTGCTGTGGGATGGACGTGCTTGAGCCTGAGTGAAGCGTCTGTGCTTTCTTCACCTTTGTCAAATCGGGTTACTGAAGAGATAAACCGATTCCCCATTTTCTTAGAGAGGACATTTTCCCTACTTCTTCACATTGCACTGAAATAACTTTGGAACTCACTGCCAGATGATATCAAGATGGCCACTAGCTTAAAGTCAGGCATACAACTCCATGAATTCTATTGAAAGCCATTTAAAGCCCAAAACAAGCAAATCTATATCTAGCAGTTATGTCTATTTTTATTTTTTCCTCTAGAGTAGGCACAGGGGGGCTGACCCTAGTGTGTGTGTGTGGGGGGGGGTAAGTGAATTTTAAAGTCTGGATCCTTGTGCTTACTCTAGAGTAAAAAATGTACAAAAGTTGTAGCTGCTGAATAAGAATTTAAATAATATCAGTTTTGGCCTTTACATGTTTTTAAATAGAATTCATGAAATGATGAACATGTATGACTGGACTAGGAGTTAAGAGTATTATTTTGGAAATTCCAAGGAAAAATGTAACTGCCTTTCCCCTGTTATCTTTCTTTCTCTCCTTTGCTTCTTCCTCCTCATATTCCTCCTCCTTTTTTCCCTCCTCTCATTCTTTCTTTCTTCACCTCCGCCTCCGCCATCTCCTTTCTGCAACTCCTTTTTCTGTCTTGCTTCACACTTTCCTCGCTCAGTCAAAACGTCCCTTTATCTCATCCAACCAATCTCGGCACTTAATTCCTGTGCTTTGCACAAACACCTTGTACCAACACTCTGCCAATTGCCAGCATTCCTAAGTGCTTTGAAGCAATGAAAGGGGCATTAATTTAAAACCCACATTCTTTGGAGGCAGAAACTAACTCCCACCTTCTCCCTTGACAGCCTCTCCCCTTGAGAATATGAATCTGAATTCCGATAACCAGGAGCGTAAACTACGGGTGGGGAGGAGGGGCGGGGAGAGATCAACCCCACCCCAGGATTTCCCAAAGGGGCAATGCCCAACCAGGTAACATCAGTAAGCTCACAGCCTAGCTGGCAGATTCCTCAGTCACTGTCCAGTTGTCTGTATTGTGATGTGTTTGGGGGTCAGTCTCAATTACCTCCAAGAAAACCCTGCTTCTTCCTCAGCTGCCCATCAGATCTCTTTGCAAGACAAAAGCCGCTCTCCTTTTGTGTCAGGTTCTGCCCTCCCCAGATTCATTTCCTCGTACCCATTCAGGCTTGTAGGACAAAAGGTTGACCATTTAGGAATTACAGAGTGTGGGGGGGGGATGCCTTTACAATGTGTCTGAACTATATAGTTTTGTTTAACTATGTACAGCCCCATGTGCATTGATGGTGCTAATTTATTTATTTATTTATTTATTTATTACATTTTTATACCGCCCAATAGCCGAAGCTCTCTGGGCGGTTCACAATAATAATAATAATAATAATAATAATAATAAAAAAACACATAATTGCATAATCCAGCTACTATTAAACACTTTTAGCTACCTAAACTTATGCATGTTTACTTAGAAGTAATTTTCAGAGAGCTCACTGGGACATACTTAATTATAAAGAATCTCCTTCAATTTGCATTTGCAAAACAAAACAAAACGAAGGGTCCTGCTTGTTCTCTGAATGCAGCAAGGCACCACATCAAAGCCATACTTGGCCTGCTTGGGCAGCTACCAAGGCCCAAATGTCCTAGGAGGGCGCACCCTACCTCTGACATGTGCCATGGGCCTCCTTCCTTAAATAATGATGTGCCTTTTTTCTAGCACATTGACATCAAGTGGCTTCCATCTGCTGTCTTGAACTGAAACCAGAATGAAGTTACATCATTCTGGAGCGTGTGTGTGTGTGTGTATAAAGACAGTAATGTGCTCCCTAAATCCCTGGAGGTTTCCCACCAAGCACTATAAATTGGACTCATAAACATACTACCAACAAGTGCAATTGGCATAACATTGATGTCACATGTTCTGATTGTCCACCTTCCACCAGTAATCAGGCAGCCTCAAGTACTGGTTCCCCTCTATTCAGCACTGGTTGGGCCTCATCTTGAGTACTGCGTCTAGTTCTGGGCTCCACAATTCAAGAAGGACGCAGACAAGCTGGAGCGTGTTCAAAAGAGGGCAACCAGGATGATCAGGGGTCTGGAGACAAAGCCCTATGAAGAGAGACGGAAAGAACTGGGCATGTTTAGGCTAGAGAAGAGAAGGCTGAGGGGAGACATGATAGCACTCTTCAAATATTTAAAAGGTTGTCACACAGAGGAGGGCCAGGATCTCTTCTCGATCCTCCCAGAGTGCAGGACACGGGAATAACGGGCTCAAGTTAAAGGAAGCCAGATTCCAGCTGGACATCAAGGCAAATTTCCTGACTAAGAGCAGTGCAACAATGGAACCAATGACCTTGGGAGGTAGTGGGCTCTCCCACACTAGAGGCATTCAAGAGGCAGCTGGTCAGCCATCTGTCAGGGATGTTTTAAGGTGGATTCCTGCATTGAGCAGGAGGTTGGACTCAATGGCCTTATAGGCCCCTTCCAACTCTCCTGTTCTATGATTCTATTATCCTGCACCATCTTCAAGGGCAGCCCTACTTAGAACACATTACAGCCATCTAGCCTGCATGTGACTGGTGCATGGGTAATGGATGATAGCACACTGCTGGCATGTAGCAGTGATCTTCCTCAGCCTTGGAGCCAGCCCTGAGTGCAGCCCAGTTCAAATAACCTTTCCCCTGCTTTTCCTGTACACAAACATGTTTGTGATATTTATGCCTGTTCTTGTCCTGCCTGCCAAAATTACTCATTCCGTCATCACATGCAGTCCTAGAGAGCTCACTAGGAGAGACGTGAAACACGGGCCGTGCAATTCCTGGCTTGTGCCCCTGAGGAGTCAGTGCCTTGAGAAGCTATTTTTGCAAGGGTATGTGAGAATCCAACCCATGCAGGATTCCCTTTGTGGCACTGATCTTCAGAAAACCATCTCAGCACATGGTATCTGTGGTAAGACCTGAGCAGTGCCAGAAATAGTTGTGAAGCTGCATTTCAAAATTGCAATGAAGACTTAAAGAAAATGCCTAATCACTGGCATCTTACCCTATATCATCTGAAAATATTCTAATTGTGGGTGCTTTTAGTCATCTTGTGTCATAAACTCCATATGTTGATTATAGGAATGTCGGAAAAATCCACAATGTATTCAAATGAGCTCAGGTTTCTATTAATCCGACTTGTGAATTCCGCAGCAGACCAGCTTTCCCTCAGTCACAAAGATTCCACGGAGCTGCGGATCAGATTTTCACTTTTTTTGGGGGGGGGGCATTTGCACTAATTCACCCTTTTGCATTAGGGCATTAACTTAAGTGCACAATTGCACAAACCTGCATTGAGGTGCGCAAATCCACATTGAAGTGTGTTAACAGTAATGTGAATTACTGTAAGTAGAAGAAAATTCTGCTTTAAAAAATCCAGTTCCATCAATGACCAGACTATGGAATGAAAGACACCTGACAATGTGTGAAGCATGGACAGGATGGACTGAACAGTCTGTACATCCCTTAGCTGATCATGGGAATATTATCAGGGTGTGGGGTGTGAACATAGAGGCCTGCTGGATCAGGCTAAAGGCCTATGTAGTCCAGCTTCCTGGATCCTTCATTCACCAACCCAGTGCCTATGGGGAAATCATCAACAGGGCATAGGGTCAATAGCCCTGATTTCCCAAGTTGAGTGGGTATATTTCTTCAGCCACTAGAAGCATCAGCATCAGCCAGTGCACAGAGGAACAGAATGAATATCAGGCCCTACTAGGAATGTCCAGATCCTGGAAATCTGTCCCATGTGTACTTCATGGTTTGTGCGAGGTCGTTCATTCCAGCATGAAAAAAATACGTATTCATTTGTGAACATTTTAATAGCCTCCCATAATGACATTTAGATAGCCTTCCATACCAATGTGGCCACCATCTATTTAACCCTTTGCCCTCCTCTTACCTAATCCTCTCACCTAATCTTGGATCCATATGGGGGTGGTAGGGCTAACCAGTCAAAGTTACTGAGAGAAGGAATGTATGAGAAATTTGTTTGTTTTTGATCAGTATTTTACCCAGTTTGCACCTTCTGGACCGAACATAAACTAGACACAATCTGCCATCAAAGTCCATACATTTCTAAGCTTGCAATATAATTCACGAACCAAAAATAAAATTTAAAAAAAACTTTTGACAGTATGCATGCATTTGAACAATGCACATGAAAAAATGTGTATTTTTGAAAAATGCAGACAAATAAACATTAATTAATGGAAGATGAATGCTACTTTTCAAAAATGTGCACAACCGATGCACACATTTGGAAAACATCAGCATGAAAATACGCATGGATTTTCCTAAGAAAAAGGAGCGGGGAAGCAAAGCTCACAATCTGATACAGACTCAAGTCAGAACAAGCTTCAAGATGGAATTTGGAAATTTTTGGTGACCTCAAGTTTTGCTGCTGTGCACATCCCTAATTCAAACGGAGGCGGAATTCACCTGAGCCTGTACATACTCAGAAGAGGCTTTCTCTTTTTTATTACTACTTTCTAGTTTAAAAAAAAAAAAGAGGAAGAGTGGGGTTCAATCCAACCAGATCCACCCCTGTTGTTGTTTTTTAAAGCCATCAGATGGATTTTCTATTGCCACATCTTGTGATGATGCATCCCATATGTTCATTATGCACAGGGAGATGAACGGGGTGGTGAGTTCACCGTATGGAAAGGACAAATAATTTCACCTCAACTCTCTTCCTTCTTCCTCCTGCAGGAAAAGAATGGAAATCCCACACTTCCAGCCCAGTCAAAAGAGATGAGGAAACTCCTCCGAAATGAAGAAAGAGCGTGTTTCAGGGCTGTGTTGGAGAAGAAAAACAAGCCGTGTTTCTAAGGACTCCAGAGATGCGTGGCGTAAAAAGGAACCCCGTACTAGCAACGTGGGTCCCTGGTGTGGCTTGTTTGCAAGGCAGCTCTGTCTTTGAACTGTGGGGCAAGATCAACAACACAATGGGAAGCTGCCAGGAGCTCTCCCCTCCCCTGACCTGCATCTGTTCCAACATGCGTTGGGCTCTCATCTCTGGGGAGAAAAGGGTGGAGCAGTTTGGCAGTCCTGGCGAAGTTACATAAGATGGTGTTTGGAGCAGCAGAAACCACTGTGGCAGAGTTCTCACCCCCCCCCCCTTCCTGCCACCAGATTATTAGGCAAGCAGCTGGAAATGAAGGATGCCAGGATCCATGCTTTCATGTCAATCTATAGCACAGCCACAATAGGAACATAATGTACAGTTTGGGACGACACATCTCAATAAGGACAGGGCAGAGCTGGAAAATCTTCAGGGAAGGCCCAACCACAACGATCCAGTGGTTAGAGCAACTTCCTTAGGATGAGGAAAAGCTGAAGCATACGGGGCTTGTTAGTCTAGAAAGAAGATGACTCAAGGAGAATGTGGTGGAGGGTTATAAAATGATACATGGGGTGAAGAATGTGGATAAGGAGCAGTCCTGTCCCATCCCCCACCCCACCAACTCCACCTCTCTCATAACACTAGAACCCAACTGGGTCATCCATTGAAATTGATTGGAAGGAGATTCAGTACGGACAAACAAGAGGATTCCTTCATATAACGTGTCATTAATTTCTGGAATTAGCAGCCATTAGATGTGTCCACTGGCTTAGACAGCTTTAAAGGGGGATTAGTCAAAGTCACAGAGGAAGGGAGATTTATTATTGCCTATAAGCCAGGGGTGAGGAACTTGCAGTCTTCCAGAAAGAATGCACAAAACCCCAGAATGTGGCATTCAATGTTCCTTTTTCAAAACATGCATGCAGTAAGTTCCTAGACCTGATGGTTGCAAAATAAGTATGGCAAAGTATGGACAATGGCTGGGGAAATATCACTGGGATACCTGAATCGGATTTCAGAACAGGCAAAGGCTGAGGTTCAGTGTTCACCATAGTCCTAGCCCCCACCCCATGGTCAATTAAAATGTAATACAAAATAGTGTGTGTGTTTTAAAAAAAATGCAGAATTGATATTTGAAAAATTGTAAACATTGTGCAAAATACAAGAAAGGATGCCAATATGTGTTATTTGCCTAAATTCTGCACAGCACCAACTGCCTTATCCAACCTGGTTGTTTTGGACTACAACCTCCAGCATTCCTGACCACTGACCTTGCTGGCTGGGGCTGATTGGAGTTGGAATCCAAAACATTTACAGGGCTCCAGGTTGGACTGCAGCAAGAGATCATGCAAAAAACAAAAGGAACTCTACTAAGCTGCCCAACTTGCACACTTTTTAGTGTGGCATAAACACAGCCGGGGTTTTAGGTTACATGGTGAAATGAGGAGGGAATTCATAAGCTTTATGTAACTGAGGTTTGGATAATGCTGTTTGTGCAGCTCTGTCTTCTAGAGGACCATCTAGCCTTAGGCTAATCAGTGTGCTAGTGACCCTTCCCCCATAAATGTGAGAGCCAGTGCGGTATAGTGGCGAGAGTGTTGGACTGGGAGTCGGGAGATCCGGGTTCTAGTCCCCACTTGGCCATGGAAACCCACTGGGTGACTTTGGGCCAGTCACAGACTCTCAGCCCAACCAACCCACCTCACAGGGTTGTTGTTGTGAGGATAAAGTGGAGAGGAGGAGGAGGAGGATTATGTACGCCGCCTTAGGTTCCTTGCAGGGGGAAAAAGTGGGATATAAATGCAATAATAAATAAATAAATGTGACTTTCTGTGCCCCAAACTTTTACTGGATGTACATATGGTCAAGCAAGGATGGCAGGACTTTTAGAGGTTCTCCTTCGCCCAACTTAAGCCACAGAGAGCTTGCTGACATAGGAAAGTGGATAAAAAACACACTGAACAGTGCAATTAGGATTGCAGAAAATAGATGCAGGAGTTGCTTTGGGGCAAGAGGGAACTTCTCAGTCTACAACAGAAAGTGTCTTGGAAGTCAAATCCAAGGTTAAAGAAAGAGGGTCTAGAGCACTCTGTTCACAGCAGAGGTGGGGTAGATTCACAGCAATCATCAAAGGTAGGCATAGTAGGGCACCTGCCAGGGGCCCACACTTCAACAGGGGCCCACTGACAAGAGCCCCCTGGAGTTGCTCCTCCTCTTCCCCATAGCAACCTACTTCTTTACCTGCCTCTCACTCTGGTCCAGACAAAGGAGGTGGTCAGGAGGAGGAGGAGGCGCCATCACCTACTTGCTTACCGGCTCTCTGCCTATCGAGCAAATGGCAGCTACTGTGAGAAAGAGCCATGGCAGCTGGTGACAATGGTGGTGAGGAGGTGGAGACCCACAGAAGGAAGGGGACAATTGAGGGTGCCTTGCCCAGGGGCCTCCAAAACCTGAAGGTGGCACTAAGCAGACTTCAAACGGACAAGATCCATATTTTTTAGTAAAGCAATTGGCAAAACTGAGATAAATTTCTTGTTTTATCTCTGTCTCTCTAGGCGGTTCACAATTAATTTTGGGGAACCGCCCAGGATGCTTTGCTATTGGGTAGAATAGAAATGTAATAAATAAATATATATCAAAGGTTTCAGCTTCCACCTTCAGAAAGCTTGGTAGAAATTAAAGAATACATGTGTATTCCTATTTACCAATTGCTTTTATTTAAAAATGCATGCTTTTTACAGTTGGTTGCATCCCTCTGGGACAAGGTGTATCAGGTTCTGTGGTGTTTGGTTGCTACTGTAATCCATAAAGCCACAACACGAGGCTAACCTGGATGCAGCAGTATAAAGTCACTACAGGTCACAGACCCTTGCACAATATTAAAAGTGCCCCAGTTGAATTGCACAAGGAGTGGGTCAGAGGCAACCAATTATTCATTTCTGTTTGGACAGAAAAGATGCCAGGATGCTGCGAGTTGCAGGACTTTTCCGGTCTAAACAGAAGCTGCTGAAGAACATTGCTATTGGGTAGCATATAAATGTGGTAAATAAATAAATAGTTGCAGAGGTGAGAAACACTGCAGCAGAGAGACAAGCTACAGCCGAATGTTTTGACATTATGGGATGGAGGGAGGGGGAAATTGTTCAATTCACCTGGGAATGACAACTTACCTAATTTCACACTTTTGACCCCCTATAAGAACAGAAACTCAGGGCATGGCTAGACGAGGGGGGCGGAGGGCAACAATCTCGCGATTTTATGATTGTGAGATCATCACCCTCGTCTACATGCGGCGCGCGACATCGCTGCCGCCATTTTGGATGTATTTTTTAAAGGAAAAGGAGCACACAAACACTCGTCCAAAATTGTAAGTTGTTTTCCTTTTAAAAAAAACAACTCACACTCCCCCCACCCCACCCCTGACGGGCACAGAGCTCCTGAGGAGCTCTGGGCCCTGCGCCTGGTTCCTGGCTCCTTGCGTTACTCACGAGGAGCCAGGAAAAAACTGTGACAGCAGGCCACACATTCCAAGGTCGTCCCAAGACTGCAGAAAAATCAAAATTAACGGGTAGGGTGATTTCCCGGGGAAATAGAGGAATCATCCCCGGGATATCACCCTGTCTAGCCATGCCCTCAGTTCTCCTTTGAAATTTACATTCTCTGAATTTTGTAAGTGTGTTCTCCAATGAAAACATGCTTTGAAAATGTATATATTAGGGGGAAATAATTTTAAAAATGCACAATACAAGAAAATTGCTTGCAATTGTATATAGTGGGCAAAATGCATACAAAAACGTATGCATTGAGAAAAGTGTTTTAAAACACACATTAATGCAAATTTTCCAGATTTTGCATTTCTAAACCAGTATGCAAACCAAAACTCAGTTTTCTGTCAAAATTCACATTTCTCTGAATTTTGCAGCAGTTTTCCAATCAAATAACATGCACAGGAATGTGTATAATGGGAGAAGATGCACCCAAAAATGTGTAAATTAGTGAAAATAATACTAAACATGTATTACATTGGGAAAAATACTGAGCAAAAAAAGTTGTGTTATGCAAAAATGCATGTATTAGGAGAACTGTGCATTAAAAGGCATACAATTATACGTACAAATATACATACAAACTTGTTTTTAAAAAATCAAAAAAAAAATCTCAATCCTTGGGATGAGCCAAATTTAAGAATGAAAAAGATTCTCAGAGTTCAGGATGAGCTGAACATAAGGGTGGAAAAATAAGGAATGGGATGAAACTGAAATTGACAGATTTGTCCATCCCTATGGAAAACAAATGCACCTGGGCATCCTTGTGGTATATCATAATCCAGGCCAAAAAACCAGCATGGTTAAAGGTCCCATCCAGCATGAGTTGCAGGATCAACTTGTGGGCATGGAAACAAAGGGTGTGACACCTTTGGCTCAGTTGTTGAGGCCGATGAATAGGAGCACAACAAAGCAGACACACACCCTTTATGCCCGAGGAAAGAGGATGAGAAGGGAAAAAAGGAGAAGAACGTGGTCCTCAGCCCACGCCTCCCAGCAGAACAAACAGGCTGGGTTAGACACAGTGGGAACAGCCATCCTTATTAAAAGGTTCTTTAATTAAGAAAGAATTCCAGCATCGACTGAAACTCGAGACTGTTAATTTTCCTGCATTAGCATGTGGGACAACAAAATGATGACTCACAGGGAGATAGATTGGAGGAAGAATACAATTTTACTGGGTTGACTGGAACTCAGCCACAAATGTGTTTTCTTCATTTGTTAAATGCTGCATTTTCGAAATCCTAATCTGAAATGTGAACTATTAAATGCACTTTTCAAAGAAGACTTTCAACCTGATCCCACAAGAAAGCTTGCTACATAGGAGAAGACTTTGACATGTCACTGCTGAAGACGCAGTTGTGCATTTTTCCAGATGCACATCCCTGGCTGATCGCAATGTTTTAAACTGGTTGGTTGCATCTTTTGACACAAATGGGGATTTATTTATTCATTCCCATCTTTAGGCATCAGATTTATACTCCAATTTTCATCAGGTTCCCAGAGCAATTTACAAAAAGTTAAATTTTATGATAAAACAAGGTTGAGATTTAGTTTCTTTATTTCAAGCATTTCTACCTGACCCTTTGAAAATCTTTCGCAGAGGGGCTTACAATTAACATTTAAAATTCAAAAAAAGTGAAAATAGTGATTAAACAAAAAAGACAGCAACAAAGTTAGTTGTTGTTGTTTTTTAAAAACCCAACCCATTAATATCCCCATGACAATTACATTAAAGTCATTGCCTGATGCCAAATATAGAGTCACTGAACTCTCAAAATAAGACATTTAGTCAAACTTGGTGATACAGTGTAAGTAAGCCTTCTGGAATTTCTGGATCTCAATGATTAGGCCTTTGGATTTGATGAACTCTGTTTTCAGATGCTGGTAGACAATCATGAGCAGTAGGGCTGTGCACCGACTCGGGTTGAATCACCAAATCCAAGGTGAGCCAGGTCAAATCCTGAGTGGCTTCGAATTGATCCAAGCCCCCCCAAGACCAAAGAAGATTGGAACCAAAGCCTTTGGGTGCAGGGCCACTTGCCAATTCCCAGGCCACACAGTGCCGCTTGCTAAGAACCCGCCTGCCAGCACAAGGCCGGCTGTGAGTCCAGGTGAATCCATTGGACTCATTTCCCTCTTCCTCCCCACACACCCACCCAATGTCCTGCCAGGAGTCAGGAGTCCAATGGACTCCCAGTCAGCCTTGATCCTGGCTTTCCTGGGTGCCAGCTGCATGGCCAGCACCCAGGAACTCGCAAGGCCCACCCACTTCAAGGGACTGAATCTCACCTCAGCTTTGATGTTAAGGTGAGGCGGGCACCCCCCAAAGCACCCCAAGTCGAATCAGGGCCATTTCAGAGGCTCCAAATCAGGCCCCGAGTGACTTGGGGGGGCTGTGCCACCCCCAATGAGCAGTACACAAATAACACCTTTCTACAATGGATTCAAATGAGTTCAGGTTTCTATGACTCTGACCTGTTGATTTCGTAACAGACAGGCCTTTTCTGAGTCATGCAGATCCTGTGCATCTGCAAATCAGTTTGCTAGTTTTTTTTTACTTTTAGGGGAGGTTAGCACAAGAGTAAATTAGTGCTATTGAGCATTAGCACAAGTGCAATGAAATTCTTGTGTATCCCTAAAAAAAAAAACTCGATTCAATCAATGAGCAAACAATGGTACAAAAGATGCCACAACAATCTACGAAAGACAGAAACCGCTTTAACAAATTCCTACGTCCCTCGTTCTAAGTGTCCACTTGTTTTGTGGGGCATTCTGAAAGATTCCTTCTATGACTAACCTTTTTTTCCTGGAACATAGTCAGCTACTGGATTGAATCTCATCATTCTTCTTAGAAGACATTGGCATCCTAATGGTCCAAATGTACTCTTTTAATCAAGGTCAACAAGGGTTTATAGTCTCTGAGGAGTCTGAAAGAATGTAGACCACAAATATATCTACACAAGGTTTTGCATGCCCAAATGCAGGCTAAGCACTCCTTTTTTATTTGTGCATACAGTTTTTCTGCTTCACTATGAGTTCTGGAACAAAAAGCAACAGTCATGCATTCTGAATCATGCAGTTCTAGTAGCACTCCACCTAGTCTGTAGCTGTTTGCATCAGCATTAATCACCAAGGTCTTGTTGGCATCATAAAATGTAGGATTGTTGCATTGGAGATCAGATCCTTTATCTTTGCAAGGCAGCCTCCTGCTCTGGTCCCCAAAAACAGAACATGTGGATTTCAGTAATAGGTTTAGTGGCTCTGCCTCTATGGAGAAGTCTTGATCAATGAGCAGGGGGTTGGACTTGATGGCCTTATAGGCCCCTTCCAACTCTACTATTCAATGATTCTATGATCCACAGAATTCTCCATCCCCAGAAAGCATGCCAGTTTTTTTTAATGTTAGTTGGTGCTTTTAGATTCCATGTAAACTATATTTCACCATAGGGGAAATAAATAAATAAATGCATTTCTCCTTGTTCCTCTTGAGTCTGGATTCCCGATGCAAGCTAAAGGCCAGCATTTTGCCATGGCCTTCCATTCATGTGCCATGTATTAGGCTGCATCCATGAAAACCATTTTGGCTTTTATGACTCCGAGGATTTTTGACACCTTCCTTTAAAAAATTTAGGATGCACTTGTCATTCCAGATGGCAAACTTCGGAAACATAATTTTCCAAAGGGAGTGATTGATATAGTCAATTTAGGACTCTGGTGTGTCAAAATCATTTGCCAATAACTGCTTGAGGCATTGAAATATACTGGCGCCTGTCACACTGGGGAGAAAGTTCTCATGCGCTTCCTTCACGAAGTGCTTCCTCCTTCCTGCTTCGATACCTTCATTAACCTTTATCAGATTTGCCCAGGTGTATACCTCCCTGTTTTTCTTGTTGACTGGAACCATTGTTGTACATCATAAGGCTGGCCCAGTAATTTCCTTAGCTATGCCTTGTTCCTTTATCTTTCCCAGTTCCATTTCCATCTTGTGAGACAAGGAAATGAGGGTTCTGCAGAGAGTTTGTATACTCTATGGTTTGACATCAGGTCTTAAAGCAATGTCCATAGGATTACTTTTAAGTGCACCGGTGTCCCCAAATACATCAGTTTCTCCCATTGTTTTCAATATTCCTATTCTGGCAGCTACTTCACAACTGAAAGAATTATCCAAGTTATGACCTCATTATCACATACCCAGTGAACACAAACTGATTTTCTTCGTATGGATAAAGCAGCCAAAACAGTGTATCCCGTGGGCTGTCTGCAGATCTTGGGTGGGGGGATGGCATTTCTAGAATCCTGCAGTCTCACAAATAGTTAACTTCATTCTCCAGGAAGGACCTGCAGTTTTGTAAAATACGGAACCTAAGGAAAAATAATTTATTTATTTATTTATTTATTTATTACATTTTTATACCGCCCAATAGCCGAACCTCTCTGGGCGGTTCACAAAAATTAAAACCACAATAAAACTTTTGTATGCCACCATGAGAGCCTTTTTTGGCTGAATGGCGGCATAAAAATGCTAAAACAACCAACAGGTACCTGTTTGCATTCTCTTCCCCTCCTTATTGTTTTACTATGATTTTATTAGATTGTAAGCCTATGCGGCAGGGCCTTGCTATTTACTGTTTTACTCTGTACAGCACCATGTACACTGATGGTGCTATATAAATAAATAATAATAATAAGCACAATTACGAAATACAGTATAAAAAGCGCAACCAGGATAAAACCACGCAGCAAAATTGATATAAGATTAAAATACAGAGTTAAAACAGTAAAATTTAAATTTAAGTTAAAATTAAGTGTTAAAATACTGAGTGAATAAAAAGGTCTTCAGGTGCCGACGAAAGCAGTACAGTGTAGGCGCCAGGCGGACCTCTCTGGGGAGCTCATTCCACAACCAGGGTACCACAGCGGAGAAAGCCCTCCTCCTAGTAGCCACCGCCTCACTTCCTTTGGCAGGGGCTCATGGAGAAGGACCCCTATGGATGATCTTAAGGTCCGGGCAGGTACATATGGGAGGAGGCGTTCCTTCAAATAACCTAGCCCCAAACCGTTTAGGGCTTTAAATGTTCATACCAGCACTTTGAATCGGGCCCGGACCTGGACTGGCAGCCAATGAAGTTGGAAAAGGACTGGCGTAATGTGATCTCGCCGGCCGGTCCCTGTTAGTAAACGGGCTGCCCTATTTTGTACCAGCTGAAGCTTCCGGACCGTTTTCAAAGGCAGCCCCACGTATAACGCATTGCAGTAATCCAAGTGAGAGGCTATCAGAGCATGGATAACTGTAGCTAGGCTATCTCTGTCCAGATAAGGGAGTAGTTGGTGTATCAACCTAAGCTGATAAAAGGTGCTCTTTGCCACTGAGTTCACCTGTGCCTCAAGTGACAGTTCTGGATCCAAAAGTACCCCTAAACTACGGACCCGATGCTTTAGGGGGAGTGCAACCCCGTCCAGGACAGGGCAAACATCACCTCGCCGGACAGATGAACCACCCGCTAACAGTACCTCCGTCTTGTCTGGATTGAGTCTCAGTGTGTTAGCCCTCATCCAGTCCATTACCGTCCATTTCAGGTTTTTTTTTTTTTCTGTTTCTCGTTTTTCCAGTCTTAAATTTGGTTTGTTCCAGTTCTTTTAGGTTTATTTCAGTTTGCATAAAAATCTGTATATATTTTGTGTGGATTTCACCTAATATACGCCTTTCCCAAACAATGTCCCTAATATAATGCATTTTAATTTTATTTTCACTAATATATGCATTTTGTGTGCACGTTTTCCTAATTTGCAAAATGTTGCATGTTTTCAGAATATTACAAAATATTGCACATTTCCCTAACATTGTGGAATCCAATAATTGGGACAATAATTGTGAAACTGGGACAATAATTGTGAAATCAGGTAAGTTTGCATTAAATGCAACTAGAACAAATTTCTCCCCCATCCCTAAATCCAATGCTGCAGTCACTTCCTGCACCATCTGGAGTGGATACAGCACATGACAGTAAACTGCCTTTTTTTTTTCAACTCTTTCATAGGGATGTCCAAGAATTTCATTTCTGTTTGCAAATCATGCAAAAATGTCCTGTTTGCAACCCCAAACAGAAGTAGAAACGCAATTCGTGAGAAATTTTTGAAAGTTACCCAAACTTGCATTTGTATTCAAAAGTATGCACTTGTGCACTACCAAAAATGTGTATGGTTCATACGTGCACTTCTGAAAATCTGCAATTTTTTTCCTGATCAGATAAGACAGGTTCGGGAACACAATCAAGTTGAAACAAGCTTCAAGAAAGAATGAAGAGGAGCTCAATGAGCGAGAACATTGTACGTTTGCTGATCCGTAGCACTGTGCTCCCCTAGCTGGACAAAACTTTCAGGTCCCGGTCCCAATCCACAGGTCGAAATCAGGGTCTCACACACTTGCTTTAAAATCAAGTTTTTAAAAATTCGGACAGAGCTGATCTCCCATGCCATGACCACCTTAGTCCTTTGAAAGGGGCAATAAAGCAGGGGAATTGAGGAGCAACTGCAAAGAATTGTGGACAAGCCTCAACTTTGGCTGTTGCCCAGGCAGAGACCCGGGCTTGACCGGGAAGCATTCATAGCCAACCATGGAGAACCCACAGGTTGCCAGGGTGGAGTAGAGCTCTGTCAGAACCTGGGATGATAACACTCCTGTTTCAGCCTTTGTTCTGCACTGCAGCTTTGAGTGGCTCACCACAAGGGGAAGCAGAGCACACATCAGTCCTGGTCACACCTAAGCTGATGAAGAGTTGGAGTGGTTTAGGAAATCATCCCGAGACACGGCTCCCACTTAAGCACACCATGTTGGTCCTCTTCCACCTCCCATTCAGGCACAGCCCTGTGTCCTCAACAAGTGCCACAACAGGTACAGCTCCCCCGTCATTCAACAGGTAAAGCCACCCCATCATTTCAGGGACAGAGGGAGACATCCCAGCTATTGAACTGCTGCTTGTGCTGCTATCCCCCAGCTCTGGTAGGAGGAGGATAGAGGCAAGCCTTTCCCTGCAGTATCCATTGCACCTGATGGTCTCATACCTGGCCTCCTCCCTCCCTAACTGGAACTTGGCCTATTCTATGGATATAAATATTGCAGGTAGCTGTGTCAGCCCATTACAGGATGCCCGGGGTGGGGGTGGGGGGGTAATTAATAGTGCCCAAGAGAAACATCACAAATTAGTGAGCAAGCTTTTGAGATCAACAGAACTCTCCTTTAGCCTAGATACACTTCAATGGATTTGCTCCCATTGGTCCCTGTTCAGATGACACACTAAGCCATGGTTAGGCTGCTAACCCTTTGGCAGCAAATGGTTAGTGAGCATGCATGGTTCAGCATTTTGTGTGAACCATGACTTACGACACACTAAGTCATGGTTCACACAAAATGCTGAACCATGACTTAGCTCAAAATGCTTCACCACTGTGGCTTAGCAGGTTGTCTGAACAGGGTCTATGTGTGCTTGACCTCTCACTGTCAAGGCTGGTGGCTCTGATTTCAGTGGGGCTGCGAATCCATTCTGGCTTTCAGTCAGAATGATACAGGAATGATCCAAGGTGCTGAGCCCTATCCCCAACCTGGGTTCCGCACCTTGGATAGCTCCTGTAGCACTCTGCTTGGTTCTGACTACAATCCAGAATGCATTCAAAGCCCCACCAAAATAGGAGCCACCAGCCTCTACTGCTCCCTCAACCCCTCCACAGTTGAAATTAAGATGTAAGCGCCTTCGAACAGAGCCCTTAGCTGAGCACTGCATGTGTGAATGGATTTGTGTCAATAACAAGGTGGGATAGAAATATGGCAACCACGCGAATCCGTCCCAGGGCGATTCTAAAAAGCAGCTGCTTTCTTCACAACCAAGCTGTGACCCGCCCCAAGAGGCTAGTCCTCTGGCATGCCCCCAACTTCAAAGAGAGGGGTATACTTTGGCCTGCAAAGGGAGGGGGTGCCGTGCTTACATACAGTGGGGCTAGCTTTCTGGGATCAGCATCTCCGCTGCCACCCCCCAGGCAGGCGTTTGCAGTCAGATCGACTGCCAAACCGGCTGAGCGAAAGCCTTTCTCCCTCTGTTCCACCCCACCCCCACCCCCCCACACATGCTGTTCACTACTCAAAAAAGGATTCCTTTCCACTTGCACAACCAAGGGAGCTGAGCCACACCCTCAGTACTGACACAAAAATAAGGCAGCTCACTACACTGCAATGAGCTGGGCTCCGTGGCTGCTTCCGTATGCACAAGAGGGAGAAAGTTCCATGGCATAACGATCACCCAAAAGTTACGGGTTCCTGCCTCAAAGGAGAGTTCCCTATTTTTCTCTCTTGGTGAGGCTGACAAGAACAAACAAAGGCCAAAGACAATTCTTGACCTGGTAAGTAGAATTTCGCTTCTTTCTAGGGGGTTGGACAGGTATTTGGAAGACAGATGGACAGAGACAGAATATCCCATCTGACTCCTTTTGAAAAAATATTTGGAAGCACCCATTTCTCGCTACTACAGAATAGCGACCAGCCTTATACTAATGTTGCAAAGTTCAGTAGAGTCTGCGGGAAATACGTTTCATATGGGGGGGGGGGGAAGGCAGTGATTTTATAGATGCACGATTATTTCAAGCGAATGAGATCCCAAGAAGGCATTTTCAAACACACACCGCGACTCTGAAATCCAGTTTCTTGGTGCAATTTAGATCCACCTGGAAGAAATCATGCAATGTGATTGCCAAAGAACAAATCAAAACCACCTGGCTGGTAGATTTTGCTGAATTTGAGATGGAAGTGGCTGTTTTGTTCTTAATGGCAGTTTCAAGGATGTCACCTGCTTCACCCGCTATGCTTTTAAGTTGCCTCAGTCACCTTAGGGGCTTTGGAATCTGAGGAGAACTGGGGCTTTAAGGACAGGGTTTAGGATAGAAAAAGAAAGTGTCTCTGCCAAGGTTGGCATGGTTCTTTTGTTGATCTTTGGGCATGATCTAACCAGAGCTAAACATTTTAAAAGTACCTTTGTTTAAGCATGTGCTCAGTTAAGCATGTGCTCAGTTCTTCCGTTCAGAGAAAGAAAGAAAGAAAGAAAGAAAGAAAGAAAGAAAGAAAGAAAGAAAGAAAGAAAGACTAACACTGCAAACCTATGCATAGTTACTTGGAAGTCAGTCCCACTGCTTTCAATGGAATTTACTCCCATGTAAGCGCCAAACTTCACAACAACTCAAACATGATTTTTAAATAGCATGCTTAATATTGACCATGTACCTTTTCAGGAAAAAGCAGCCCTGGTCTGGATTGGGACTCTGGCAGGTGTTCTCTTTGTCCCACTATACATCCAAAAAACACCCCCCACCCAGATGTTTTGACCCCAAAGGGGCCATTTCCTGTAGTTTTGCACACTGCAGTGTTTAGGGTTGCAGCTAAAGAGAACAGATCACAGGGACAGTCTCTGGAGCGTCTTTGCTTACAAAGGAAAGTGGTGACTTCAGTCACTCAGGACAGCTTTCCCCAACCTGACCAGGCAGGCTGGGAGTTGGAGTCCAAGCACATCTGGGGAGCACCAGGTTAGGGCAGGCTGGCATAAGAGATGGAGGAAGATATCGAAGTTTATGGAGCCATGGGGCGGGGGGGGGGGTAAAAGACAGCTGTTAATCCGAGAAATGTGTGTTTGGGGGGGAATTAGTGAGAGGATGAAAGAGTGGCAGAGAGCGATTTTACAGAAGTCTAATAATGCACATATTTAAAAAGGAACAGGCACAACCTGCCATGAAGCAGACTGTAGTGACGTGTTTTGGGCAGCTCCATGGGGTGGAGTGGAAGGCTAGGTGAAGGCAGGAAGCATTGGCATGGCACAGCAAGACTTTTAAGCTGTGTCACCACTCTGCTTTAGGCAGCAACATGTCTTGGACCGCCACTGAAAAGGCGATCACTGGTTCTAAGAGTCTGGGTTGGTGTTAATCCAAGAGGTCCCCATTTGTCAGGGCTGTTCCCCCTCCACACACACACCCCTTCCCCATGCAAAGGCATCACTCGGTTTCCCTACATCTAAATTACAACATAACAATACAGAAACCAGGTCAGAATAATAATTAAAAAAATATTAAGAACATTTAGGGCACAATCCTGTGCCTGTTGAGACAGACAAAAAGTCCTGCAATTTCCAGCATGCCACAGCCGACATAGCTGGCTAGGGCATGCTGGGAGTTGTAGGACTTTTGTCTGTTTCAACAGGCACAGGATTGCGCCCTGAAAAAACATTACAACGTCATAAGGATGTTGACTAACCTACACTTGGAGCCCAGTGTATCCAGGAGGTGGTAGAGTGGATGGCACAATTTCAGAACGCAGGTGGAGGGACGTCATCTTGTTGAAAGCTCTCTGACACTGAGAAGAAGAAGGTGCTGTTGCACCATGTCCTGCTTTGTTGGTCCCTGGTTGACAGCTGGTTGGCCACTGCGTGGACAGAGTGATGGACTAGATGGACCTTCGGTCTGATACAGCAGGGCTCTTCTAATGTTCTTAAGGGGGGGGAGAACAATAGCAGCAAAAGGAGAGAAGTTCTAGACAAGTTCTAGTTCTACTTGCAGGGGGTGAGTTGGAACTTAGGAAGCTCTTTTATACCAAAGCAGACTGTTAGTCCATCCAGCTCAGTATTGAGCTCAGTATTGCCTATACCATATTCTCCAGAGGTCTTTTCCAATCCTACCTGGAGATGCCAGGAATTTAATTGGCTAACAAGGTAATGTTCACAAGCAAGGCTACATGCTTGCTCCCTGAAGTGGTACAGCCCCTGCTATCACCTCAAGACTCTTCCACATCATTCCCACTTTGTGGGAAACTGGGCATGTTTAGCCTGGAGAAGAGACGATTGAGGCAAGACATGGTAGCACTCTTCAAATGCTTGAAAGGTTGTCACACAGAGGAGGGCCAGGATCTCTTCTCGATCCTCCCAGAGTCCAGGACACGGAATAAACTAAGGGCTCATGTGACAGGATGCCAGATTCCGGCTGGACATCAGGAAAAATTTCCTGACTGTTAGAGTAGTAAAACAATGGAACCAGTTACCCAGGGAGGTCGTGGGCTCTCCCACACTAGAGGCCTTCAAGAGGCAGCTAGACAGCCATCTGTCAGGGATGCTCTAAGGCAGATTCCTGCATTGAGCAGGGGGTTGGACTCGATGGCCTTATAGGCCCCTTCCAACTCTCCTATTCTTTGATTCTATTGCATGTGCAAACTAGGCCTCAACGGCCAGCTGCTGGATGCAGGACCTGTCTCCGTGGAAAAAGTATTGCCTGTGCACGAGGGTTATGAATGCGCTGTCCGTGACACCTGATGAGTGTGCCCACTCACACATGCACCTCGCCTCTGATGCTGTGGTCATCCAGCAAGGGACTCACACACGTATGCACCAGCCACAGGCTACTTGGGTGCTTGGAGCTGGCACTTGGGTTTCCCTCCAGCTCACACCTTCTGCCTTTGAATCTCATGTCCTTTATCCCAGCTGAAGGAGGGCTCTTTGTCACTCAAGGCCATTCTCTTTATTATATCATACATGCAGGGCAGGTCTGACCGCACAATCAACGCACACCATTCTACCAGGCAGCAATCTAGGGCATTAAAGAAATGGCATTCGAATACAGAGGAATGTCCCATGAGCCTTTGGAAATGTATAGGCACGAAGGAAGAGCTCAGCTGGATCAAAACAAGAATCCTCCTAATTTGGCATCCTGTTTCCTCATGGTGGCCAGGCAGATGTCTCCAGGAGGCATCTGGTTCCCTCTTTGAAAGTTCCCACAGAGAGAGAGAGAGAGAGACTTTGCAAGTAGAAAACTAGCAGAAAAGGGAGAAAGATTCTAGGCCTTCCTACTGTGCTAGTTTTCTACTTATGGGAAGGAGGGTTTCAGACAGGGTCATGAAAGTGTCGGTGCTTTCCCACTGTTCGTCTCTAACATCTGCTACTCAGAGGCATTTTGCCTCTTTATTTGGAGACTCTATTAATTATTATTTTTTTATTTGAAAATATAACAAAGAAAAACAAATGGGAAGGGAGCCACAAAGCAAAGGAAAGAAGAAGGGAAGAACATAACATAAAACATATTCATACACAATTATCAGTTACATCACTTATTAAAAAAAGAAAAACAGGGGAAGAAGGATTTGAACACTTCTATAAACCAGTTCATACGGATGGCTTATGGAGGCTCCATTTAGCTCCCATTGCTAACAGCTTTTCACAGAATTCCCTATGAATTTATCCAAGTCACTTTTTAAGCCATCAGAACTAGCAGCTATTACCACTATAGATTTATTTGTTTATTTGTTTATTTATTTATTACATTTTTATACCGCCCAATAGCTGAATCTCTCAATTTCTCACTTTTCCTGTATTAAACTTGGTTCATCCAGAACTTTGGGAATTTTTCTAATCCTAAACTTGTCCCAAACTTTAAGACAAAAACTTTGCATGAAAATATGTACGACTTTGATGTGCATTTCTCCAATTACATGCATTTTTGTGTGCAAGTCTGCCTGGTATACACATTTTTTTGCAAGCAATGATCCTTTTATATTGCATTTTAAATATTCTTTTCACTAATATTTACATTTTCTTACGCACTTTTTCCCCAGATATGCATATTTTTGTACACATTATTAATTGGAGGCCTCCATTGCAAAATTTGCAGAAGTGCAAAATTCAAAGGATAACTGAATTTTAGTTCATACAGCGGTTCAAAGGAGCAAAATTAAAATGAGAACGAAACAAATTTCACCCCCATCCCTAACATCACATCTTGTGGGCAGTGTGTTCCATCAGTCAACTATGTGCTTAACTGATATTGCTTCCTCTAAGCAAACAATTGGCATCACTGAGAGACACAGGATGTTGCAATGGGTGCTGGGGCTTGACATGTGACCCAGTTTTTCCTTCGGCCTGGCCTGCAACCCACAGCTTGGCTCACATACTTAGAGTCATCTGGAGGATTTCACATTTAAATTC
Organism: Elgaria multicarinata webbii; assembly: GCF_023053635.1. Classification (NCBI taxonomy): domain Eukaryota; kingdom Metazoa; phylum Chordata; class Lepidosauria; order Squamata; family Anguidae; genus Elgaria; species Elgaria multicarinata. The sequence goes on from NC_086183.1 coordinate 6,139,987, forward strand.
ACCTTCTCCCTGATTGCAGCCACACCCTAGCCTGGCTTGTGTAGGGCCATAGCTCAGCGAAAAAGCAAAATTTGGAACAAGCCCAGAAGGTCCCCCGGCCTCCAACACCCAGTTATAAAAGAAAGTGTCAGAATTCCTAGTTCAAATTTCACCTCAGTGCCCTGTGCAAAATCCAGAACACATAACTGAACAATGGAGGATTCCTAATGCATCCATTCCATTTCAGAAACAAGGCCAAGAAATTCAGAACTTTGAAACCTAGGGAGAAATTCATAGGAGGAGAATTGCAGAAGCTTTGCTACATGTCCTGCGGTAGGGAAGAAGTGCCTTGCAGGCAGGCCAGGAGAAGAATGAGGCTGGTGATGCCTCCACTCTACAGCCAGGCAGGTGCATTCTTTGTCTATCCCTGCAGCATCATGATCATGGCTTGTAATATAGAGCAAGGAGTGGACTACTTTTGTCCTTCCAACTGTTTAACCATTTTGCCTAAAGCTCCCATGACCCCTCACCATTGGCTATGCTGGCTAAGACTGATGGGAGTTTCAGTCCCAAACATCTGGAGACCCACGTGGCTCTAGAGCCAGGCAGGTGGCTTCTGTCAGTTGTAGCTTCGACTATCCCCATGGCAGCATAATCCTGGCTTTTCAAAGGGGCCAAACATATGAGGCTAGCTTACACCAAGTCCACTGTTAGCACTAGCTGGCAGCAGCAATCCAAGGCTTCACACAGGGGGAGGGGTCATTCCCAGCCCTACATGAAGATGAACATGGGATTTTTTTTGCCTGCACACCATGCACTATGGCTCTTCCAAACATCCAAGCAGCAAATGGTGGGTCTAAATTTCACAAACCCTCTTTCAACCAACCCTCTTTCTAGTCCTACGCCATGCTAGTTTGCTTGGCTTTCATCGTGGTGCCTTGCACATCTCTGACTGAGCACCAGATGCTGAATGCAAAACAGGGCGTGTCATGCCAAATCCCACGCTCCTCCCCATGTACTCACCAGGTGTCTTTAAGCAAGCTGCTCTCTCTTAGCCTCCATCCCCATCTTTAATATCAAGGCAAAAATCATAGCCACTTTTTCAGATCAGCTGCAGTGAAGTTTAAGTGATATAATTATCCTAAGCCTACAATACTAGATTATAGATGGGGCCAGTTTTTATTTTTGTGCAAGGCAAAGAAATGTGGGTTGTTTTATTACATTATCATCATCATTAACACTGCAATACTCAAAAATAAATAAATAAATGCAACACGTTATCATTAGTCACTGGGTAAGTGAAAGTGATGAGTCTTACCTTTGGGCACACAGGGTGGAACGAAATATACTACTTCACCAAAGTGCTTTTTAACCTTCATTGCATTTTTGCACTCACAACAGCCCTGTGCGATAGCTATAATGTCGGTTTTCCATCTGACTGGCCATTTTTCAGTTTCTGTCACGTAGGGAACAGGGGTTGAGAGATAAGTGAATTGCCTACAGCTGCAGAATAAGTCTACAGCCGACGTGCAATTTGCAGCCTGATTCTATTTATTTATTTATTTATTTATTTATTTATTGTAGTTGTTGTTTTTATCTCTCCCTTTATGCAAAAAACTTGACACAAAAGGAAAGGTCAGTGGGAGGGATTGGGGGGGAGCAATTTTAAGCATTAGATTCTGAGTTGCAAAATTCCATCTCTCTATCCACTAGATTTCACTGTTAGTTGCCCAATCCACCACTGGAATTTAAAACAACATCAACAACAACTTTAGTATGGATTGCCAAACAGACCTTGTTTCTAGGCAGTTCCCCAGCAATGAAGAGGTTAAGGCCTTTCCCTCCAACCTCACACATTAGACCAAGAGCTCACCTGCAACGCACTCATTGCCTACCAGTTAACTCCCATTTAAGTACCGCATGGAATGCAGGAGCCAAACACAGTTATAAACCTGTTTGCTTTCAGCAGACTTTTTTTAAAAAAAATATTTTCTTGTGCAAGAGTAGAAAACAAGTACTGTCCATTTAAAGAAGCACCTGCTTTTGACCTCCAGAGATTTGGGGGAGGGGGGGGGAACTGGCAGTCTTGAGAAGTTCAGAGCTATCAAGCCTCCCTTATTAGTTTCTAGCAACACATTTAATATCAAGCTGTAAGCAGAGTTGCCAACTTTTTCCTTACCCTGCTCCTGTGTCTTTAAATAAAGGCGGAGAAAGAAAACACGTTTCTCAACACCACTGATTTCCATGGAGCTGGGGCGGTTTTAAAGTTGGCAACCTTAAGGATGGTGTATGCTGAAAATGGCTGTTTAAAATGCACACATAAGGCCAGATGGAGGAATGGTGATGGTGCTCAAAGTGAAGGTCTGGAGTGTCCAGGGATGGTAGGTTGTCAACTTCTGCCTCATCCGCTGCTCCTGCACCTTAGTCAGAAGCTGACTCTGAAGTCAGGAGCAGATTATTACGCTTGTATCCATACTGTGAACAGTATAACTTGGTAATTTCTAAAGCTCAAGCTACTGTTAAGGCTTAGGTCAATTTTTTTTTCTAGTCAGTTAAATGTATCTGTGTCAGTGAAGCTCAAGAATTCAGTCAAAGCAAGTCTGAGTCAAGCGAATGAGTCAGCTAGCAAGTAAGCAAGCAAAGCCCTGGGTGGCTTGCCTCATAGCTATTTGTTAACTATTGTGAAGAGGGCAATTGGATTTTTATTTTTTATTTTTTGGTACACTAATATTTTAAACCTGAATCACAACGGCTGTTTCATATTTCATACTACCTGCATAATCACTCTTGGGATTCCATATTGGATGTCTGCCAAAATCAAATCAAACTAATCGAGTACTGGAGGAAACCCTTCAATTAGTTGAAAAACAGCTTTAAAAATATTTTTGTTCCTATCTACCAAGGATAGAAATATGTTCCAAAAGCTGTAAGTGTGCATCAGAAAATAAACTTTGTTAAATTATATTAAATGCACTGAAAGCAAGAGGTATGATTATTTTGCATTTTCCCGGTACAGCTGTCATAGTTAAAATTTATTTAAAATAAGCCAAAACTATATTCCAATTAAGTTAGATAAACCTCATGTTCTGAATATCTTCATGTCCAGTTTTAATCCTTTCCGAATGAGAAAATTTCACCTAAACCACTCAAACGTTGAGGGACAGTTTCAAATTCAGACAACAAATTCCAGTCTGCAAGTTGCAAAAAAGTCGCATTTAAAATCTGTATGTTTTGCCAAACTTCAAGGCTTGGTGACGTTTCATTTCAGCTCCAGCAGAAATAGTGATGGTCTCTGTGACCAACATAATACTGACTTCCTGCTAAGTGCAGTTAACAAATCTCAGTTGCGATAAGAATATAATCACTGATGCAAATAATTAATGCAAATTCAGTTGCATAGCAAGGATGTAAAAAAAAAAACCCTGCACAGACCTACTCAATCCATTCAAGTGTGGGCAAGGCAATGCCAGGAAACCGAATCAGACTATGACTGCAGCTGATAGAAAGTCTGGCAGAGTCCCAGCTGCCTGCTCCATCAAGTCAGCCAAGAGTTAGACGGGGTTGCCCATTTTGCAACCTTCCCACCCTCCCCAGTTCTCTGCCATTAAGGGTGGCTTCACCTGCAGACAATAGCAGGGGGAAACGTTTGCCTCCATCTGGGCCACTCATTCCCGCATACCTCAAGCTGACGTTAAAGGCAATGCTACAGGGAGCAGTTGAAAAAGTTGGCAACAGCAGCCACGGCTCAATCAGTTCTTCAGGTCTTTGGTAATTATCTGAAAAAAGGGAGACTGATATGAACTGCTCTGGTGTGTGTGGGTGTGGGTGTGTTGAAAAAACAACAGCATTTCTAAGGGCATCTGTGGCATATTTGCACTTCTAAAATGCTGACATTTCATTTAAACATCCATTCCAAATGCATGGACAAGCCAATAGAGTTGCCACCTGTCCCCCACTGGCCCTATATCTGTCCCACAGATAAAAATGTAGCAGAAGCTAGTTTGGACCAAAAGCCTATCTAGTCCAGCATTCTGTTTGCACAGAGGCCAACCAGATGCCTTTGGAAAGCCCACAAGCAGGACATGAATGTAACAGCACCCTCCCACTCATGTTCCCAGCAACTGGTATCTCTGATACCGGAGGTAATATTTAGTCATCATGAGCAGTAGCCATCGATAGCTTTCTCCTCCTCTAGGAATTTGCCTAATCCTCTTTCAAAGGTGTCCAGGTTGACGGCCCTCTCATGCTGGCAAATCCCATAGTTTAACAATGTGCTGTGTGGAGAAATCCATCCTTTTACCTGTCCTGAGTCTCCCACCAATCAGCTTCATGGGATGACCTCATGAAGATAGCTGATACTGCGGGTGTATTGTGGAGAGACAGAACTTTGCTCAATTTCTGTGTCTCTGGCTATTTCTAAGGTGCAGCGGCACAACAATTTTATAACAGATTTAAAATTTTAATTAGTTAACGTCTTTCTAGCCTTGGCTTTTAACCATTCCTTGTGTCAATTAATCCCGATAACGGTAGCTATCTGGTTCAATATTCACACTGAGATGATGGACATGAGGGGATGAGGGGAATCCTAGCAGACAGAAAACTAGTGTGTCAGAGAGAAGGGTAGGCTACAGCCCCTTGAATCCCTGACACACTTGCTTTCTGTGTGCAAGGGATGTTATTTGCTGGTTTGTTTTGTTTTTTGTTTGCATGGAGAACATTTCTTCATTCAGTCGTGTGAGCACGCAAGTGATACAGGTCCTCCAGGCACAGGTTAGACCCCGCAGTTAGAGGAAGGTCACCTCTCCACCTGCAGAATGAGGCCTCATCTACTCTGGGCATGCAGAAGGATGCTAAATGCAATGCACTTCTATTGGAAATTGCCACCTTTATTGGGTGGGCCCGTGGCTCAGAGGCAGAGCCACCTGCTTTGCATGCAGAAGGCCCCAGGTTCGATTCCTGGCAGCATCTTCAGGCAGGGCTGGAAAAACTCCTGCCTGAAATCGCGGGGACCTACTGCCAGTCAGTGTTGACAATACTAGGCTAGAAGAACCAAAGGTCTGATCCAGTATAAGACAGGTCACTGTGTATCTAAAGCTGAGGTGGGGAAATCCGCAGTACCAAAAGTGAGGGACGCCACTTTCAAATGCTCCGTCTTGTAAAAACAAAGCAACAAACAAAAATCGCCACCAAAAGGTGACCTGCCCATAAAAAGCTACCAGAGGTGGGAAACTGCTGGTTCTGTCCGAGCGGTTTGCCTGCTATAATTTGCTTGCTGTGCTGTTTTTCTTTTTTTGTTCCCCCAACCACATTTGCAGAGTCTTTTTATCATTGAGCGCTTTCACAAAATGTGATTTATCCCATTCTTCCTTGTACCTCAGCATTATTCCCACTGGACCAGGAATAAACTTGCCCCATGCCTTACCTAGGTTGAAAATAAAAATGCAAAGAAATGTCTGGTTTGAGCATCCAGGGCAGTCTTTCTCAGCCTGGTGCCTTCCGGATGAGTTGGACTACAATTCCCAACACCCCCTGGTCAGCATGATACAGGCTGTTCTTTCCACACTGCTAGCATGGGAGCAAGGGTAGAGTGATCTGTAGGGTGTTTGCTATGGGACTGAGTGGAGAATACAGGCAGGGGAGAATTCAGGATATGCAGAGGGGCTGCATCAATGATCTACAGCCTGGAAGGCGTTCTTCAAGGTTCCCTGAAAACAGAAAGAGACCCTGTTCAGATGACACACTAAGCATTTTGAGCTAAACATTATGTCTTATCATGTCATGCAACTCATGACTTACTGTCGTGTGAACTATTCCTTACAATGGTGGCTACATAACCACAGTTTAAACACGCTCACTTATCATTTGCTGCAAAGGGATTAGCAGCCCAACCATGGCTTAGTGTGTCATCTGAACAGGCCCAGTCTGAAAAACCAGAGAATTGATCTATTCCAGTTTCGAATAGTGCAGCCTTCCCCAATTGGCCATTCTGGCTAGGAATTATGGGAGTGACAGTCCGATACATCTGGAAGAGCCCAGGTTGGGGAAAGCTGGTACAGTGGATGCTTCACTTTTCAGATCATACACAGAAGAAAGGGAGAAAACCCACAAAGCATAAATCCATGATCCTCTATGGAATCGTAACTGGAAGCAGGGCAGGGAGGCGGAGATAGCAGGAAGTTAAGAGGAAAGAGGAAGAGGGCTCCACCTGTTGGGTGTGTTCCTTCCAGGTGCACAAAAAGCTCAGTTAATAGCTTACAAGCCTCACAATTAAAGGGAAGCAGTCATTTAACAAAGAACTATCGCTGGCCGGACAAAACTTGAGCTGGACTGAATAAAGGAAGGCTTTGAGGTGACCAGCTGACTGGCCTCACCCTTTAACCAAAGCGTGACCTTGAGAAATCAGCAGCTGAATGTTTTCACAGTGAAACCACTGTGGTCACCTGCTAACATCTGCACATCAAGGTGCTGTTACAAACACAGTTATGGGGGGGGAGGAGAATGTAGGGTGACCCTATGAAAAGGAGGACAGGGCTCCTGTATCTTTAACAGTTGTATTGAAAAGGGAATTTCAGCAGCTGTCATTTGTATATATGGAGAACCTGGTGAACTTTCCTCTTCATCATAACAGTTAAAGCTGCAGGTGCCCTGCCCTCTTTTATATCTGGTCACAGTATAGCTGCAGTATAGCTCCTGCAGCTTTAACTGTTGTGATGAAGAGGGAATTTCACCAGGTGCGACATGCATACAAATGACACCTGCTGAAATTCCCTTTTCTATGCAACTGTTAAAGATACAGGAGCCCTGTCCTCTTTTTCATATGGTCACCCTAGGAGAATGGGGACACTGGTGACCCAGTGACGGATTCCTAGGGTGCCCAGAAACAAAGGCAGACCTGTTCAGTGTTGATTGCGTATCTGGGTGTAAGTGGGAAATTTGCATGGGTGCAGCTTTCCACACAGGGACAAGAGAAGCTGACCATGCAGAAATTCCCTGCAAGATTATACTACAGTCATGCTACCACTGCCTGAATTTTGGAAAGGAAGCGTCTGCTAAGGCGAGCACATGCCACCTCTAGCCTACTGAGGTGAGTGCAGTGCGCCACCCATGTGCGGCGAACCGGAAGGAGCTTGTTAACTTGTTAACTCCCTGCTTGGGACTGCAAAAATGCCGGGAGCAGCAGGCGGGGAGGCGGTAATCAAACATCTGGCAAGACAGAATACATGGCTGGCGAAGTTCGGCTTTTAAGATGGTGGGGGCCTTAGAGCCAGTGTGGCAGAGCAGAATGTCAGACTGGGAATAGGACGACCCGCATTTAAATCCCCACTACTATCTCTGGGTGACTTTAGTCTGCTCACACACTCTCAGGCTAACCTAACTCAAAGGGTTGTGGTGAGGATAAAATGGGAGGGGGGACACCCATGCACACCACCTTGAGCTCCTTGGAAGAAAGGCAAGATATGTGGGTATATAGGTCTGAGTCGTGATGAAGCTTCAGATGCTGCTTGGCTAAGCTGGACTGGTGGTGCAGAATGTGCAGGTGCTTGGGGAACTCTTCACTTTGCAGTCCAATTTCTGTGAGGGAATGGGGAGATGTCAGCTTGACTGGGATCAAAGCCAGATGGAGCCCAAATGAGGCAGGGGCATTTTTTGTGATTTCCCCCCTCCTTCCACAAATAACCACTTCCTCCCCAACTCCCTGTGAACCCTAGCTCCACTATACTAATAGTTGAGAGTGAGCGAGCCCTCTGGAAAGCTGGTCCGTGTACAGGGTGAAGCAAAGGAAGTGGGATGAAGAAAAGCAAGGTGATGAGGAAACCATTGGTGATGAGAAGCCAAGGTGGAAGCGAGGCTGGAACACAAAGTAGGACTGAGCCCAGGCATACAGGGAGGAATAATTTTCCCACACTGCATTCCATTTTCATCCCAGGAGTTCACTTTTCTCCCGCATTCCAGTCTGCCTGGATTCTGGCTTTAATGAGGAGAATTAACCTAGCTGGTGATTGCATTACCAGCACATACAGGCAAAATAGCACAAAAGAAGTAAATCTAGATGTAATCAAGATTTGTGTGCAGTGTTTTACGGTCCTCCTGCACATGGATAAAAGGGTGTGCAAAAAGAAACTGGATAGAATTGAGTGTTCGATAATGCCAGGATTATTATTAGTATCATTTTATTAACAGTGGGGCATCAGTGTGTGCGTGAGTGTGTGAGTGTGTGTGCGAGCGCACACATTGGTACTGTAAATGAAATGGGGGAGATAGGCAAAGAGGCATAAAAAATTAAAGGCGCTTGTGTGGACCCAATGTCCTGTGGGACCAGAGGAACATAGGAAGCTGCCTCTGACTGAGACCCTTGGTCCATCTATTCCAGTATTGTTGACTCTGACTGGCAGCAGCTCACCAAAGGCTCAGGCAGGGTTCTTTCCCAACCCTACCTGGAGATGCTGGGCATCAAACCTGGAATCTTCTGCATGCAAAGCAGCAACTCAACCATGGAGCTACAGCCCAACCCCAAATCAAAACCAAATAACAGAACAATGGAAGTTTTTTTAATGGACTGGTTCCATTTCAAAAACAAGGCCAAGGAATTTGAGACTCCAAAATCTAGACACAAATTAAGATGGGGAGAATTTCAGAAGCTTCACCCATGTCCTGATTGTGGATTCCTGCTCAACAGCTGGTTGGCCGCTGTGTGAACAGAGTGCTGGACTAGATGCATCCTTGGTCTGATCCAGCAGGGCTCTTCTTATGTTCTTATGTGCCTTCTCAGGCATGCAAGGGAGAGAGCCAAGGTCCATAGGGTAGTGAGCTCTACAGTCTAGATCAGAAAGTGGATAACTTGTGTCCCTCCAGATGTTGGGCCTACAACTCCCATGACCACACACCATTGGCTACGCTGGCAAAGACTGATGAGAGTTGTAGGCCCAAACATCCAGAAGCCACACATTGGCCATTCCTTGGTCTACAGCCAGACAGGTGTATTCAGTCCCCATAGCATCGTGATCCTGAGAGCAAACATAGGAAGCTATCATACACCAAAGTGATTAGTCCATCCAGCTCAGTATTGTAAGCACTGACTGGTGGCAGCTTTTCAGGACTTCTTACTGGGCTCTTTCCAAGACCTACGTGGAGTTGCTAGGGACTGAACATGGACCTTTTGCTTGTGCACCATGTGTTATTGCTCTTCCCAAATATCCAAGCAGCAAATGGCATGCACAGATCTTACCAGCCTGCCCAATCACTGAGGTCGCCAGACGGCATGCTCCTGATGGTTCCACATGGAGCTATGGCCCAATTGGAATCCACCAGGTGAAGAGCCTTTAGTGTAGTTGCCCCTTCTCTGTGGAACTCCCTGCCCCAGAGGTCAGGCAGGCGCCAACACTGGGCTGCTTCAGGCACCTCCTGAAAACATTTCTATTTATTTATTTATTTATTTATTTATTTATTTATTACATTTCTATACCGCCCAATAGCCGAAAGCTCTCTGGGCAGTTCACAAAAATTACTGTTTCAAGAAGCCTTCCCCAACTGACTAGCCACTTTTTTCCCTTCTGGTCCTTTATTTTAAATTGAACCATTTTAATTTGCTTTTTTAATCTTTCTTTTTACTGATTATACCTATGTTCACTGCTCTGGAATCTTTTTTAGATATTGAACACTATAGAAATATTGTAAATGAATGAATAAATAAATAAAATAATTTGACAAGCCCTCCTTCAACTGTGGGCTTCTGGTCCTATGCCATACTAGTTCACTTGGCTTCTGTCGCGGTGCTTTGCACATCCCTTACTGAGCACCAAGTGCTGAATGCGAAACAGGGTGTGTCATGCCAATTCCCGCACTCCTCACCTACATCCTCATCAGTTGCTTGCCCTATGAGCTAATTAAGCTAAGGAGCTGCAAGGAAGCCACTGAGGCTGTGAGTCAACTAGGAATAATTGCCAAATTATGAGTTGTCTCTTGTCTTCCAGCCCAGATCAACAAACGTTGGGACACCACCGCTTTCAGCTAGAGCATGTTTGGTGCCCCAAATAAAAGCAGACCTGTCTGGGCAGCAAAGTGGTCAAGATGAATCCAGATTATGCCATTCATAGTTGCATGAGAGTTGCTGACAAATTCCATTTAGAACAGAATTTAGATCAACTAGCAGAAGCTATTGGCTCCGATGCCAGTGGAACCACGAATCAGCTCTGAGTTTCAATCAGTACCCTAAAGGAGCTATACAGGTTGCTAGACCCTAAAAAGGCCAGCACCTTGGATAGCTCCTTTGAAGTCCTGACTGGTTCTGTCTGAAACCCAGATCAGATTCGCCGCCCCACTGACATCAGAGCCACCAGCCCCCACTGGAATCAACATGTCGTATTCTGCAATAACAACCAAAAAAAAAATTAAAAATTAAAAAAGAACATCTGCCAAAGCTGTAAAAAGAACTGTAACTATACAAACCCTTAAGAGCCTGAAAGTCTTAACCGTGCAATTCTACCCCAAACACACATACATTAGGGTGACCATATGGAAAGGAGGACAGGGCTCCTGTATTTTTAATAGTTGCATAGAAAAGGGAATTTCAGCAGGTGTCCTTTGTATATATGGGGAACCTGGTGAAATTTCCTCTTCATCACAACAGTTAAAGCTGCAGGTGCCCTGCCCTCTTTTAAATCTGGTCACTCTAGTATAGCTCCTGCAGCTTTAACTGCTGTGATAAAGAGGGAATTTCACCAGGTTCTCCATATACACAAAGGACACCTGCTGAAATTCCCTTTTCTATGCAACTGTTAAAGATACAGGAGCCCCGTCCTCCTTTTCATATGGTCACCCAAACATACATAAGCACTACTGTTTGGGAAGACTTTGGGGATTACAGTATCTATGATGCAGTGTAACTGAGGGAATGTAACTGGGTGGGTTGGGGGAGGATTCCATCCAAGTCAAACCTACCCCTGGCATCATGGGATCATAACCATCCATATGATCCCAAAGGCAGACCCATCTTCAGGGTACTGCAGTCACCTACTCTGAACCATATGTTCATTTCATATAGTTTTGCTTTTGCCCTGCATTTCATGGTTTCAATGTTCTGCATGATTTGATGTATTGCATGTTAGCCTGAGCATAAAAGGAAGGTGAAAGGGCAACTAAAATGAGCAAGGGACTGGAGCATCTCCCCTTTGAGGGAAGGTTACAACAGCTGGGATTGTGTAGTTTGGGAATGTTTAGCTTGGGATTGTTTAGCTTGTCATTGTTTAGTTTGAGATTGTTTAGCTTCGGATTGTTTAGCTTGGGGGAAAAAGAGACATGATAGAGGTGTACAAAATTATGCATGGTTTGGAGAATGTGGAGAGGGAGACAGTTTTCTCCTCCCATAATACTAGAACCCAATGGGGTCATCCCATGAAGCTGATCGGTGCGAGATTCAGGACAGATAAAAGGAAGGACTTCTTCACTCAGCACATAGTTAAACTCTGGAATTAACTACCTTTGGATGACTCTAAAAGGCGGTTGGGAAAAGTCCTGGAGGAGAAGGCTAGCGATGGCTACTAGCCTTGATAGCTATGCAATACCTCCAGTATCAGAGACAGAAATCTATACACCAACTGCTGAGGAACATGGGTGGGAGGGTGCTATTGCACCCATGTCCTGCTAGTGAGTCCCTGGTTGACAGCTGGTTGGCCACTGTGTGAACAGAGTGCTGGACTAGATGGACCCTTGGTCTGACCCAGCAGGGCTCTTTTTATGTTCGTTTGTTCTTAAGGTGGTATGAAAGCTGGATGGGCAGGCTGAAAGATTCAGCCCCCCTATGAAGCCGAGGGAGTGCCGTGTTAATGGGAGAAGAAGGGAGGGAGCAAGACATGTGATCTATCGCCAGCAAGAACAGGTCTCCTCATTGTTCGGGACCAAGAAGCCTGCGTGGCTCAGAAACTTCTCTAACGATGTGACTATTGCCAATCTCTCTCTGGCTTATTTATGCAAGGAGACCTCCTTGGTTGCTCCTGACCTCATTCCCTCCCTCGGTCAGACCTGGATCCTGATGCATTGGCTGAATCCTGCACCTGGCACCAAGGCCCTTGTGGGAAGGTGGCCACTACGTTATAAACCGAGAAAAAAGAGGCACTGCATCACCCCAAAAGAGGAGGAAGTGGGTCCCAATGTGCATACATAAATGTATAAGCATAGCTACAAATAATATCTATAATTGCAATAGAAATAACAATACTTCTCAACACATTGAGAGAGACTGCAAACACCTGTTCAGTCTGCTATCCAGGGGCTTAACTGTTGGGGGGCAAATTCCAGAACCCTGCTGCTCTCCCTCCTTAGGGTTCTTTCACTTTAAACCAGGCTTGGACTGGACAGCCTATCAAAGAGAGGACATCTTCAACTAGAGGACTGTCCTCTGCCAGCTCTACAAAATAGAGGATGGTCCTCTGTAAAGTAGGACATCTAACCACCCTACCTTGTGGTCTTGAATCCTGAAACAGATGGAGAGAGAAATACACAAGCTGCCAGTTACTCATTTATCCACTGCTGAATTCTGGCTTGATGAACTCCAAGGAAGATTTTGACTCACTGCTTCTTTTCTTTCTTTTTTCCCTTTCTCCCCAGGTTCAGGTGAGCAGAATCTCCACGGACATCAGTCAGCATGGACTGGAAGACGTTACAGGGCTTGCTGAGTGGGGTGAACAAATACTCCACCGCTTTTGGGCGCATCTGGCTCTCCGTCGTCTTTGTCTTCCGGGTCCTGGTCTATGTGGTGGCCGCTGAGCGGGTGTGGGGAGATGAACAGAAGGACTTTGACTGCAATCACCGGCAGCCCGGTTGCACCAACGTCTGCTATGACCATTTCTTCCCCATCTCCCACATCCGTCTGTGGGCCCTGCAGCTGATTTTCGTCACCTGCCCTTCACTACTGGTCATTATGCACGTGGCCTACCGTGAGGACAGGGAGAGGAAGAACCGGGAGAAGAATGGGGAGGACTGTCCCAAACTCTACAGCAACACTGGCAAGAAGCACGGTGGCCTTTGGTGGACGTACCTCCTCACCCTCTTCTTCAAGTTGGCAATTGAGATCATCTTCCTCTACCTTCTCCATAGGATATGGGACAGTTTTGACTTGCCAGTCTTGGTCAAGTGCGATCTGCAACCATGCCCCAATAAAGTGGACTGCTACATTGCTCGGCCTACAGAGAAGAAGATCTTCACCTACTTCATGGTAGGTGCCTCCGCCCTCTGCATCGTCCTCACCGTGTGCGAGATCTTCTACCTCATCTTCAAGCGGGTGGTCCGTTCCATGCAGAAGTGGAACAAGAACAAGAAGTCACTCACTTACAGCAAGGCCTCCACCTGCCATTGTCACACAAGGCTGGATCACCCGCACGATGGGAAACTAAAGAACGCCCCCTTAGAAGCCCTCAGAGCCTCCGCACCTAACCTGACCTTAATTTGAGGTGGGACACTGGGAGGGGCAAACCGCAAACAGTCAACTGCTATTTGGATTATTTCATTGGGACAACAAAAGTGGCGGTTTTTTTGAAACGTGGGGTGGGAAAGGATAACTTGAAAGGGAGGCCTTCCGCTGTGCGGCCAACAGAATGTTCCACAAGGAGGGGCTCTGCCATGTTTGCCGAGGCCTGACGGCCAGGCCGTGGCCCTCGTGGCCTGTTTACGAGTTGTGACTACGCCAAACATGCGCGGCTCAGACGTTCCGGCACAAGATGTTGGTTTGTTCACCTCTAGATGAAGTTGCAACCCTTTAAATGTATGCTTTCCATCTTCTTCTTTTTTCAACTAACTTGGAAGATATGATTAATTTAGGTAGTGAGCTAAGAGAGTTGTATCTGTGTAGTATATGTTGTGGACTTTGGAAGACCTACAGCAGCAGCCGATGGCCTTTTTTTGCTTTGATTCCTTCCTCTGATCTGTTCAATTGCTTAAAGCGTTGCAGAGTCACTAAACAGGGCGGGGGGGCTAGTTAATTAGGGAAATTCAATGAGCATGCCTTATTTGGCCTTGATATCGTACCTCCTCCTGCAGACAAAAATACTCTCAAAAGTCAACACCTTTGTTGCCTGCCTTAGTAAGTATGCTTACGATTGTAACCCCAGTGGAATTGCTAAGACTTTGAACTTGCTGTGCTTCGTTCAAAAATCTCACCTCTTCCACAAAAGCCTCCTCTCTTTCTCTCTCTGCCTTGGGCCTGTGTCTGCAACACAGGGATAAATAACACCAATTACCTTACAGGTAGGACTTCAGGGCCAAACAAGGATTACTCAGGTCATGTTACATTAAGTTGCTTGAATGCTCCAACATGTTTTAATAATAGAGAAGCATTATTATATTTGTTCAAGCCTTTTTCCGCCCAAACCATCAGATGAACATTTTGCATTGGGGTTCTGCAGCAAGAGTTGTGAGGGCTACTGACGCCCTCCTGCCACCCTGGAGTACCGGCCCTTCACTCTTGGATGTAAGACAAGGGCTTATCGTGAGCCAGACTGTGGGTTGACCAAGCCAGTGGTGTCATCATAGAATCATGGAGTTGAAAGGGACCACAAAGATCATCTAGTCCAACCCTCTGCAATGTGCAGGAAAACCAATTAAACCGTCCATGAGAGATGGCTATCCAGTGGCACATTTAAAAGTGCAGGTACTCACCATGATAGTCCCATCATCATGCCCCTCAAGAAGAGTCCAAAAATGGAGGTAGTTGTGCTGATCCATCTCTCTGTGGGAATTATGTATGTCTTTTGCAGGTCTTTTGTGAATCTGATGGGCCTTCATTAATCATTCAAGACCAAGCCACCCCAAAATACTTTACATTTCTACAGGGATAACTCAAAGCATTATAATGTTGCTGCAGAAATCCATTAATACACACAAACACCATGCTACTGTGAGGTTTGCAGCAAAGCTCAAGTAGAACAGGGGATGGCAGGTGACCTCAGCGTCCCTGGTACTAACAAAAGAAAAAGATCTCAGGGCTTCGACCCTGCAGGCCCTGGATCCACCACACCACTAGATCAAACCCTCTACTCTAATTATCAGCAGCTGTCAGGCTGAGGTTCCTTTCATGAAGGGCAGTGGGGCTTTTTCACTGGAGACGCTAAATCTGAACCTGTTGCATTGGGCATGCAAATGGGCATGCACCCCCATGGAGAAATCACTGAAGGAGGAATTAGTGTGGGGAATCAGCGGCCTGCTCTCTTCCAGGTTGGGTGCTACCGGCTGCTGGGCATTGCCACATCTCACAATTTCCTTGTCAAACAGGAAATGAGGCCCAGTATTGGGCAAAAGGTGGGATACAAATAAATATAATAAAAATAACTGAGCCGGCAAACTCATTGCCACATGAAGCCACATCACACTGAGTTAGCTCTCCAAGATCTCAGGGAAGGATATTTCCCCGCTCAATTATCTACGAGCATTGAGCCAGAGATGCCAATGGATGTTGGTGTTGTTGTTTTGCATGCAAAGCATGGAAGCTAATCCTTAAACTGCAGCTGCTCCCCCAAGAGACCTCCAGGGCTCTTGTCTTGTCCTGGGATGGCCAGTCTAGGACTCAAAACCACAACCTTGACTTTATTAGCACCATGCTCTGACTCAAAGAGCTTTCTGGTCAATGGGTTATGAAGAGAGCAAAGGAATTGTATTTCAAATTTATGCAGTCTTGTAAATGCTCGGATCTCCACTGTGAGATACTTTCTAATTCTACAGAAAGCATCAGATCCAGTATGTCAATCTACTTTTAATTGCCAGAAATCAAAGGTTATCCCAGTAATGACGATTGTCTCCATGGCCATCATGCATAACAGCATCCAAACATTGCTTGATAAATACAGCAAACATTTCAGCAAGCTCTTTTGAATGGACACAATAAAATGATCCCAGTTTTTCATTATTATTTATTTTGTAAACCGCCTAGAGAGCTTCGGCTATGGGACGGTATATAAATGCAATTAAATAAATAAACAAACAAACAAAGTGAGAAATGTAAGTTACAGTCGAAACCTACAATTCTGAGCTAACAGGTGGCAGAGAAAAGGAGTAGCAATTCTACCCCACAGAATGACTGACAATCCCAAGCACATGGCTTAAATTCCAAAGCCATCTTTCAAAGTAGGCCAGGGGAGGTGTTATTCCCCAGGCTTTCCTGCTCCCTTGCCCTTGAACTAGAAGATGTTTCTAGAAGAGAATTTCTGAGAATTTTCCTTTTTGCCCTCTCTCCAAACAGGAAGAGACATTTTGCAGAAAATCCTTTGAATATTCTCCTCTCTCCCTTCCCCCACAATGCTCAAGAAGGATGTTAGGTCTGGGGGCATTAGGGGATGCAAAATAGCCACCAGGCTACCAACCCAGTTTCTGCTGCTTCTCTTTTAAGCATCAGCAGGGAGGGGGGGACAGAAACAAAAACAAAACTTTAGGAAAAGGGAGAGAGAAGTGGTGAGCTCAAAAACCTGTCAAGAGAATTTCTCCTTCCCCTGCATAAATGATGGGTGGAGAGTTTCGAAGGGCCGTTTATGCACAGCTCTAAGGCGACAACCTGACTCGTAGAAATCAAATGGCTGAATGTTTTCATACCACGAAAGCTCCATGATGCTGGAAGCCTTCACCCATAGCGTTTTAAGCTGCTCTTAAAAGTATAGAAACGGAGCTTGGAAGAAGACTTAGCAACTTTAATCTTCAGGGGTCTTGCAAACGATTCTACCCCAAACCCAAAGGACAGAAAAAACATCCAAATATATTCCATTAATAAGTAGTAAGGAAACCAAGATCCTCTTTCAGGGGTTTGGGCTGAAAAACCAACAGGGTAGCGTGCCTGTCACCCTTTTGTCCAGGCTGTTCTATCTCATTTCTCAGATAGCAGCCGAACACAAAGGGAGCATTGGATAATGAGCCTGGGTCCTTCACAGGAATGGACTTCACTCCGATGGACAGTTGGGGCATTTCTGCATGGAGGCAAAAATAACAGGCATGAATGGGGAAGGTTCTGCAAACATGGACTGCAAAAGGGATCTGGGACAGAAATGCATGTGGGAGAAGCAAGCAAGAGCAGCCACAGGGAGATTCCAACTTCAGAAGAAACAGTTTCCAAAACAGATGCTTGGCCAAATTAGGTTTGGAGCACAACAGTAGGGAACCACGAGGTAGTGAAAAGGATTCCAGCCCACACAAAAGGCTCCGGGGAAAGGTGTGCAGAAGGCAGAAGAGGGCAGACAGAGTTAAAATGTTCAAATAGGCAGGGAGAGACTTCCTACGTGCTGGCATATAGAACATAGAATAGTAGAGTTGGAAGGGGCCTATAAGGCCATCAAGTCCAACCCTCTGCTCAATGCAGGAATCCACCTTAAAGCATCCCTGACAGATGGTTGTCCAGCTACCTCTTGAAGGCCTCTAATCCACATCAACCTGCATGTCAAGGAATCCATGAGCGCCTGCAATGCACTCCTGGACATTACAGAGGATCTAGGGGGTGTTCTAGTGGGGGATCAGTTCACATGGGGGGGGGTGTCTGGACAGTCCTGTTGGATCCCGCTATCAAACACGCCAATGCAAGAGAATATCACAGCGATGGATCAAGCTGTCCTTCATGCAAACATAGCTGTCATTACCAACCTTCTCATGGAGGAGGTCCTGCTGAAAATGTCCTGAGAGTTCCCCAGAAAACTACTGGCGTGGCGATGAGAGCACAGGGTGACTTGGTTTCAAATCCCTGCTTGGCCATGAAGCTCTTCTTCTCATCCTAATAGATCTCATGAGGTCATTCACTGGGCGAAAATGGGAGGCATCCCTCATATGGCCAAAGGAGGTTAGGAAACAAGTGTGACAGGTAAAACAACAAACAAAAGGAAAGGGAACGAGAGGGAAATGAAAAACAACGGAAGTGCTGAAGCAGCCTTCCTCAGCCTTTTGTCCTCCAGGTGTGTTGGACTGCAACTCTCAGAATCCCCCAGCCAGACTCATCAAACCTTGAGGGGGGAATGTCTAGTGCAGGAGACAGGTTTAGGCCCCCATCTCTTGCTTCCTACTTCCTCATGTAATTGCTGCTTTCGCCGCACACCTGAGCCTCGGACCCTCCCTCTCCCATGGCTGGGAATAGGTGCCCATTCACTAATCCAGGTGCCATCGACCAACTCAACCAGTATTTCGCAAGATCACTGGCTTCTTTGCGCTCGGAACAAGGCACGCCAATTTCTGAGATGCTGAACAAATATTGTGTTTGCACAGCGAACCATGTAATGCAAAAGGTCAAATAAATGTTACTTTGTTTATATAAATGTTTGCCGGCTTCTTTACTTAAGATGACGGGGTGTTTCCAAAAAGGGAGAGAGCGCAGAAGAGGAGGAATGGGGTAATTCAAGAAGAAAGGAAGAGACGGGAGGCAGTTGGAGTTAGGGGTTCAAACATAGGCGTGCGCAGCACATTTCATTAGGTGGTTCGGCCAGGGATTTTTTTTTTAAGGTAAACATTGATTGAACATACAGTAATAAAGGACTTTTTTTCATTCATCAAACAAATGAAATAAAAGAAAACTGAAGTAAACTGTATTTTTTTAAAATTAACAAGTCATCTGTACTTTAATAATACACATTTTAAAACGGAGACTCTGAATACTACTTTTTTACTATAAAATTTCTACACCACCCCCTGCACTGTAAACCACAAAAAGGCACCTATCCTAAACACACTTACTGGGGATCTGGTGTATTGGTATGCTATGGCCCTATTTTCCCTTTCTGCATTGGAAATTGTGGGGAGGCGGTTGGGGGGTGGGGGTGATCTAGCTAGGTCTGACTGCTGGTGCTGGAGTATAGGTTGGAAAACTGCCAAGAGTAAGTTTAGGCATCAGGGGTTTGAAGGGGGATACAGTTATGAGGGCCCCCACTTCACACACCCCAAACCTTAGTTACCTAACTGGTGGGGCAGAAAGTGAAGTCACTGGAGGCAAGAGCTGAGGGAGTCACCCCTCCTCCCAGAAATTTCTCCAGAATAACACAGAGAAAGCAGTTTGTGGCAGAGCCTACTTATTGAAAGCAATGGGAGAGGAAGCAACCCATTTCACACATAGGCAAACTGAGGCAGTATTCATTTATTTATTTATTTATTACATTTCTATACTGCCCAATAGCCGAAGCTCTCTGGGCTGTTCACAAAATTTAAAATCATAGTAAAACAATCAACAGGTTAAAAGCACAAATACACAATACAATATAAAAAGCACAACCAGAATAAAAACCATGCAGCAAAATTGATATAAAATTAAAATACAGAGTTAAAACAGTAAAATTTAAATTTAAGTTAAAATTAAGTGTTAAAATACTGGTAGAATAAAAAGGTCTTCAGCTGGCGACGAAAGGAATAGGCAAGTGTACTTGCAGTAGGCAAGTAAAGTAAATGCAAGTGAGACAGTTTGGATTGCATACAATCACAGATGTGTGTGTTTTAACTGTGGCCCAGCAAACAGGAGGAATTTAGCAAGGTCTATGTGTTAATTTGCACTACAAAAAGGAAAGAAAGTGTTTTTTAAAAAACCACATGTTCACAATATGACTGAGATGCTTTACAAAGCAAAACAAAATGGATTTTAAGCCCAAATTTAAGAAGAGTTCAACCCAGCAACTTGCAACAATTAAAGCAGAGGGTGGGGGGATGGAAAACACCCATTTCTCTTAGGCATGTGCTCCGCTCCGATTAGGAGCGGAGAAGCAGTAGCGGATTGGCCTGCTCCACCTTACCCAGAGGCGGAGTAGAAGCGGACCGTGGACCCCTAGAAGCAAGGCGAAGAGAAGCGGCCATTTTTCGGAGCTCCTAGTTCAGGCGGAGCACTCCGATCGCCATGTTGAAACATTTCGCCCATAGGATTGCATTGCAGAAAACAATCGGGGATAACTGGGTTGATTTTTAAGCTATCATTCTGAAAATTCTTGTGCACAGAGAGTCGTGGATGGGGGTCATTTTGAGACTACTCTCACCTCTCTGTGTCATGTGGTTCGCGTGCTATATTTTAAAAAAATCGGGTAAACAAACATTACAAACAGGGACAGCGCGGGTCAAACGGAGGTTTTCGCCCATAGGATTGCATTGCGGAAAACAATCGGGGATAACTGGGTTGATTTTTAAGCTATCATTCTGAAAATTCTTGTGCACAGAGAGTCGTGGATGGGGGTCATTTTGAGACTACTCTCACCTCTCTGCGTGGTGCGGGTCGCGTGCTAGAATTTTTGGAAAAATCGGCGGGAAAAATGCCTTTTTCAAAGGGCTGAGGGGCAGAGTCAGCTCCCGGTCATGATCACATGATCCCAAAGTTAGAGGAGGGCATAGGCAAAACGGGTAACTTGGGATTCTGGGAAACTTCTCTTTCTTAATCTGAACGGACTTTTCCCCATGTTTTTTAACACAGTAGCCCCACCAAATGCACAAACACAACCTGAAATCATATACTAAGCCAAGAATAAGAGATAGAAACACAGCACTGCTCCCCACCCTACCTTTGGGGAACAACTGAAAAGATGTGGTGCAAGGGGATGAGCTCCCCTAGGGCATCTCATCGTGGACGTGCCCCCACTCTCTCCTGCACTGGAAGGCCATTAGAGCCTTCCAAAGAGAGTAAAACGGTGGAGCAATGCCTATCATGAGTCGAAGTGAGCGTTTACTTCTTAGTGGTGGAGCGATGCCTATTATGAGTTGAAGTGAGCGTTTACTTCTCAATCTCAGAGCTGTTGGTGAAGCAATGGCTTTCTTGAGCTGAACTGGCAGCTGCTTCCCCCTCCCCTGGGCACGTCCCCCTATTGCTGGTAAAAGACAGATATAGCCTTTTTAAAAAAGTTCTTCTTGTTGTTTATTCAGCAACACTGCTGCTTTTAATTCCACCCCTCCTTCGTTTATTTATTTATTCCATTTTATATGCATTACTGGCTTATCCTTGGCTCACTTCCTTATGCCCCCAGAAATGCCAGCTGCATGCCTGCCTGCCTTCCCTCCCTCCTCCCCTGCCCACCTCGCAGGGATGTTGTGTGTGTGTGGCTTTGACTCGGGGAGAAGTCCTTCCTGCGCTCACTTGGAGTTTTGGAAGTTCCAAATTTTGCAGGTTTAAGCCCCGCCAAAAAACAGGGGATGATGGGACTGCCTTGAGTCTCGGCGTGTGGCGTATGTATCCCTGGATAAGCTGTCATGGTGGTGAGTTTGAGGGGTTTTTTTAACGTGCAAAATTGACGGAGCTATAGAAAGGGGTGTTGGATTTTCATAAATTCCCCAAAAATCAGGGGATGATGGGACTGCCTTGAGTCTCGGCGTGCATGTGTATACCCCCATGAGGTGTCATGGTGCCAAACGTGAGGTTTCTAACTTTCACAGAAAAAAAGTTGTATAATTTTTTAGCTTTCAATGCAAGCCTATGGGGGGGGAAACGGAGCTCCGATCCGGATCTGGAGCTCCGAGCGGAGCAGAGCGGAAGTGGGCGGAGCGGGGGCAGGGCGAAGCAGCCCGCTCCGAAAATCGCGGATCTGCAAGTGAAGCGGAGCGGGGGGTCCGTGCACACCCCTAATTTCTCTCATACACATGCGGTTTACATGGGAGTAAGTCCCACTGAATTTAATGAAACTTACTTTTGAGCAGACCTACATAGGATTTCTGAATATACCTCATCTCTCTCTCTCTCTCTCTCTCTCTCTCTCTCACACACACACACATATGAATTTCTCAGTCTACAAATCCCCCCCACACACACACACACACCAAGCCCCAATACATTTGTACCCAACATGGCAGTGCAAACAACCCCATGAAAAGATGGGACTATGATGGGAATGGATTTTGCTGAAACAAAAGTGAACAGAGGAGATCAGCAACCACGAACGAACAAACAAAAATAGCCATAAGGACATACCAGGCTCCTGTTGCAGATACTTTTGAAACTGTCTCTGGAGCCCTCCCGCCAAACACATTGCGCCTCGAGGAGACAGGACACGCTGCTGCTGCTGCTGCTGCTGCTGCTGCTCCCGCCATGCGCGCAAACTGCACCTGCTCAGAAGGAGCTGTCCAGGCAAGCAAGGGTTAAGTGAGCTATGCATTAACCCTTTCCTTGCACAGAAGGACTCCTATCTCCTCCGTTTTAGAGAGACCAAGTTCATACATGAAATTAAATAGTTTTTCTTCCGTGTGTGTGTGTGAGGGAGAGAGAGAGAGAAAGAGAGAGAGAGAGAGAGAGAGAGAGAGAGAGAGAGAGAGAGAGAGAGAACGCAGCAGAAAACAGCCAAGAGAGATACCGATCTCCAGGAAGGAAGGGGGGAGATTTAATGGTAGCAAAGCCCTGCAGCCCCGAACACCAGAGCCGGAACTCAACCTCAAGTTGCTCAGGGCACGGGCTGGCGGCGGCGGCGGCTTAGGGTGCTCAGTTGAACCGCTTGAACCTGTTGTCTGCACGCCAATGAGTTCAAAGCGTATTTATTTATTTAGCTATCTAGGGCATCCTCCCCCAACCTGGCAGTCCTCCAGATGTGTTGGACTACAGCTCCCACCATCCCCAGCAAGCATGTGTCCAGGGATGTCCAGTGGCCTGCTGCTTCTGATCCTGAAAGTAGCATACAGCCATCATGTGTGCATCTAGCCACTGGTGGGATCTCCTTCACTGGAATGATTTAAGCAGAGGCTGGTCAGCCATCTAGTAGGGACACTGTAGCTGCATCTGGCATTCAAGGTCCGTTCTAACGATGATTCTACGGCACTAGTAGCCACTGATCACCTTATCTTCCAGGAATTTGTCTAATCCACTTTTAAAGCTGTCCATATTGGAGGCCATCATTATGCCTCTACACTCCATTCACCTCCTGCGAATGGTGGCGGGAGGGGGATCATGAATATCTGGATCAAGCCCTAGAAATGAGGGCAATGGATGGCAATGTGTGGCCCTCAGATGCCTACAACTCCCATGATTCCTCACCATGGGCTCTGCGGGCTAGGGCTGATGGAAGTTGTAAGCCAAAACATCTGGATGGCCACAAGTCGCCCACCACTGATCTACAGCTACGAAAGGAGTAGCCAGGGACCACACTGAGCCTTCCTTAAGAACTGCACACATCTTAGGAAATTCTCCTGCTTCCTGGACCATCTATCTAAGTTGGCCAAAAGGCATCGATGGTCACCCACACTTACATGGTAGCTGTGATATTAGGAAACCCTCCCCTGCAATGGTTCCTCGGCAATTGATGATTCAGAATCACACTTCTTCTGAACTAGGAGGTGGCAGACTAATAGCCTTTGATAAACCCGTTCTCCTCTATGAATGTGCCCAATCTAAACCAGTGGACATGACCACACCCCAGGGCGGACCCAACACATTTTGTTACCTGAGGTGAAAGGCAAAATGGTGCCCTCTCCATTCCACCTAAGGAAGCCAACTGCATTGGCAGGTGAATCTTACTTTGACACTGGTGATGGGACAGCATCCTCCATTGTATCTGGAATGGACTTAAAATAATATTTGAAGGAACAATTCAAAGAAAGGGCTTTTTAAAAGGATTTCTTAAGATTTTTGGATGCACACATGCTGGGGGTGGAACAGCTCAAACGAATGAAGCATTAAAGACAGCCAAACGGAAAAAACCCAGGTCTCTTTCTCTCTCTTTCTTTCCTAAATAAATTCAATTTGCAACAAATGCTAAACAAATGGTATCTTTGCACTCTCTCTCTCTCTCTCTCTCTCTCTCTCTCTGACTGAAATGAACACTGCCAGACTGAGAACCCAAATGAGCACAGAGTTGAGGACACCATGAGAAAAATGATTGGCATTCACTCCCCTGAACACTTTGATTGGAGGAGAACATGGTTACAGACAGCGCTGTGGCAATTCCTAATTGGTTAGCCCAGATGTCAATATCAGTTATCAAAACTACCCCACCCCATCATCCCACATTCCTTATTGGGAGGTTTTCAATTAGACATACCACACAGAGATACACTAAATGGCTGAATAATTTCAGAGATGTTAGAAGCTCCACCTGGGCGTGCCTCCGCTCTGAATTTATTCTATGGGTTTAGAAGAGGCCAATTTCCAGTGTGGAAGATCATGTGCTCCAGGGATGTTCGTGGTTATCAGATCTTTCTGGTGTGGAGCACCCACCCCTCCTGCTGGCCTCATTAACTTTAGAAGTTGCAGCAGTGGAAACTTCATGACACCTCCTGTACTCTTACGCATCCAGAATTGGCTTTTCTTGATCGTAATCAATGCATGGGTGGGGAAGTCAGGAAAATGACTCAGTGCATATTTAGCTGTGTATATTTATTGTTTTATACTGTATGCTTTTATCTGTATGCCGCCCTGAGATCTTAATGATATAGGGCGGGATACAAATGTTTTAAATAAATAAATGTGACATTAAGGGTTGGCTGGAATAGATTATTTACAGGCTTCAGTAAATCTAAATCCTGAAGAAGAGTTGTTGGTATCTAGGACTTCGTTGAAAACCAGTTGGTCTTTTTTCACAAATATTGCCAAAAATTAGGGCTGATGAAAAACAAAAATCATACACAGACAAGCTGACCATCCCAGTTGCAGAAAGCAAAAGGGGGGGCATTCTGGCTATTGGGGGCGCTGTCATCATTTCCCCCTTTCTTTTCACTGTGCATCAGCTCCAGTGTCTATCTCACTTCTATTATGCTTGGGGGAGGGGATGCTAAAATTCTCTCAACCTTTGCCACCATCCCCCCCCCAGTGTGCACAATGCCATGAAGGTGGCATCCAGGCTGGCCTCAAAAATAGGCATAGTTGGGCACCTGCTAAGGGCCCAGACCCCAATAGGGGCCCACTCACAAGAGCCCCCTGGAGTTGCTCCTCTGCTTCCGCATTGCAACTGGCTTGTTCAACTGCATCTCACCCTGGACCAAACAACAGTGCTGGTGAGAGGAATGAGCATCATGAATAAGTAGACCCACTGAGAGAGGGGGCCATTGAGGGTGTCTTTCCAAAGGGCTGGGGATGCTGGGCATTGTAATTGAACACATCTATAGAGCACCAATAGATGTGTATTCATCTATTGTATTCATTCCTTATTCTTGTATCACTAATAATAATAATAATAATAATAATAATAATAATAAAAATCTATAGGGCTCCAAGTTGGACAAGTCCGTGTGTGGCTTGAAGACCACCTGGGAACTCCAAATATGCCGCTTTGAGTTCCACCATGAATGAAAGATGGGATATAAATGAAAACCATCAATAAAATAAAAGAACTAAACCCCAGATTCTGGCTTCATCCTTAGTAGGACAAATCCGGCTCCATAAAGTTGAGATCCAGCCCTCTTTTTTTCTGCCAGCTCAGAAGTGCCTGACGCTCTCCATTGCCCCACAGTTGCAAGACCACACCTCGTCATCACGTCCTACTTTGCAGGCTGCCCATCAGGCCAAGCATCATTAAACTTTAATTCCACCTAACACATCGCCAACCTGCCCCAGGACGTCTCCAATGGATCAGCATCAATTATTCACCTGCCCTTAATAAATATTACAATAAATAAAAGATTTCCATTTCATTTACTAGAAAAGAAGTCTTCAAGGCCCTGGCTGGACCTCACCTGTGAAGCTCAGATTGATCCCACCTGCTTCTCTCCCCCTCCCCACAATATCTTGAATATCATGAGTGATTGTTGCATTAACTATTTCCCACCAGAAAGTCCAGGAGTTAATACTACTCAGTGATCAATTAACTGGCTCAGTTCAGACAACACAATAACCACCAGTGTTTTTAGTAGTCAACTGTCAGTTGAATGGTCAATGGTTAGTATTTGTGTAAAATCCACCCCACGGTAGACTTTTTCATAAAAAACAAACAAAAAAACCTGGAGCAACAGAACTGGCTACAGAGTTGACTAGTCACACAACCAGTGGTTATTGTGTTGTCCAAACTCAGCCAGTGGAGTTTGCGCCCCGTTGAGTGGACTTTTTTGCCTGGCTACAGAGTTCCTGGGCAAGACTGGCCAAAACCATGCTGGCTGCTCTGCTACAGCTGGCACAACTTGCAGAGGCTGCTGGGATAGCACCAGGAGGACTGAGGGAGGAGGGAGGGGTGGTGGCTGTGGCAATCAAATACTGGGTTGACTATGAATCCACTCAACATTAGCCACAACCACCCACAGTTGTGTAGGGATATGTTGTGTGGGGAGTACCTGCAAAACAACAACACCCGTGAGATGACTACTCCACCCACCATTGACTAAATTGTTGTCCGAATGCAGGTCAGGGCTCCTGCATAGGAACAGACACAAGAACAGTGGAAGCTGCTTTAGACTGAATCAGACCATGGGCACATACAGCCCAGTCTTGTCAACAGTGACTGGCAGCAACTCTCCAGGTTTTCGGACAAGACCAGGAGAGCTCCGGATATTTTGTGGTATAGAAATGTAAAATAAAGAAAATAAATATAAAACACTTTCCTAGCACTACCTGGAGATGCTGGGGATTGAACCTAGAATCTTTTGCGTGCATCACAGGTGCTCTTACCAGTGAGCTACAACCCCTGCATCTTTAATAGTTGTGTAGAAGAGGGGATTTCAGCAGGATTTCACCTGTCAAGGTGGTTCAGGTCATTTGACAGTAGTGCACGCGCTGGTAACCTCAAAGCTTGACTTCTGCAATGCGCTCTACATAGGGCTACCATTGTACCTAGTTCGGAAACTTCAACTAGTTCAAAAATATGGCAGCCAGGTTGGTCACCAGTACATCTAGGGGTGAGCATATTACCCCAACATTAAAATCACTCCACTGGCTGCCAATTAGTTTCCGGGCAAAGAACAAAGTGTTGGTCATTACCTTTCAAGCCCAAAATGGTTTGGGTCCAGGTTACCTGCGGGATCGCCTTCGCCCATACAATCCGCCCCGCACACTCAGGTCCTCTGTGGTGAACTTACTTCAGTCAGCTAAAACTAGGCTGACATCAGTTTCCCAGGGGACCTTTTCTTCTGTTGCCCCCAAATTATGGAATGGCCTGCCGGAGGAGATTCATAAAATTAACTCTCTGTGTGATTTTAAGGCAGCTTTAAAGACTAGCCTTTTCTGGCAGGCCTATCCAGATCAATGTAAAATCATGATTTTTTAAGATGTATTGATTCCTGTTCTAAAGTTGTTCCCCGCCTTGATCCAAAGGGAGAGGCGGGTAAGAAATAAATTTATTAATTATATTATTATTATTATTATTATTATTATTATTATTACTACTACTACTACTACTACTACTACTACTATTCAAAACACAGCAGAGGTGCTGAGTCACCTGTAGCCTGGTATGGAACCAGGTTTGTCATTCCTGGAGGGGGGATAATGTAGGGTGACCATATGAAAAGGAGGACCGGGCTCCTGTACCTTTAACAGTTGTATTAAAAAGGGAATTTCAGCAGGTGTCATTTGTATATATGGGGAACCTGGTGAAATTCCCTCTTCATCACAACAGTTAAAGCTGCAGGTGCCCTGCCCTCTTTTAATTCTGGTCACTCTAGTATAGCTCCTTCACCTTTAACTGTTGTGGTGAAGAGGGAATTTCACCAGGTTCTCCATATATACAAATGACACCTGCTGAAATTCCCTTTTCAATACAACTGTTAAAGATACAGGAGCCCTGTCCTCCTTTTCATAGGGTCACCCTAGATAATGGCCACTTATGAAGGCTCCGATGTCTGTGGAGTGGAGCAACCAGCCTCAACCACCACCACGTCAAGCCACTACGTTCCAGATTTTATGAGCCCAGATATTACTTATTATTATTATTATTATTATTATTATTATTATTATTATTATTATTAACTGCCCCATAGCCAAAGCACTCTTGGTGGTTTACCAAGATAGTTGGCAGCTATGCATAGTTTAGAGCCAAGCTAAAATGTTTCAGAATTTATTTTCCAGAGATTTTCTTTTCTTTTCTTTTTTGGCACCCACCTAGAAGAAGGCCACTTGTATTGAAATGAGAATTTCAGCAGGTAAGTCTTTGTATGCATGCAGCACCTGGTGAAATTCCCTCTTCATTACAACAGTTAAAGCTGCAGGGGCCCTGCCCTCTTGACCGGATACAAAAGCCTGAAAATGATTGCTATTCCTGTTGTTTTTCTCTCGCATCTGATATTTGGAGATAAACTGTCCCTGTGCATGGAAGTTCCGTGCTTACAATGTGAAGGGTTACCAATACTATCTTTTTTCTTTCCTTCTTAAGAAATACATCTCTCCCCTTCATCTCACATTGGGTCAGAATTATGTGCTCCTTCCTTGAGTTTCAGTTATCTCCTCTGCCCCCATTGCACAGGCTTTTTTTCCTCTTTTTCTTCCCAAACACACACAAGCCCGGCTGGTTCAACAGCTAATTCAGCAGAAGCCCCCAATGATCCAACCCGGGAGCATCACAGCTTAAAAGTTTAATGGTGTCTTATGGCCCTTTCCATATTTAATTCCACTCCAGCCTTTAGATCAGTATGTTCCCTTAACTCAGCAAAAGGTTTATTTATGAGACAGCGAGCGAGAGAGAGAGAGAGTGCTGTCTATTTAAAACAGCAGATGCACCAATTTTCAGGAGACTTTTTTTTTTAACACCGAAGTTCAGAAAGTGAAATTAGCTTCTTCTTTTTCTTAAATCAAATTCTTGCTGTTCTACCGCCACCCAGTGGCCACAAATGGATGGGGGGAGAATTACCATAGGACTTTTTCCGCACTTGAAACCTTTGCAAAATACTCCCTCGTGCTCCCAAATTCCCTTACCAGTAGGTTAGTCTGCTTCCTGGTGAAACTGCTGGACATTTTGCAGAAATATCCATTCAGGAGCAGGCAGGCAGAATGTGGTGGTAGGGTCGTAGGTAGCAGAATGATTCATATCAACTGAAACTGCTAACGGAAGATAGAATTTTTTTTATCCCTGGCCCCCACCTTAAGAAACTCCCTGCAAGCATAAAACTAGCACATTGTGATGAAAGCTTCAGGCCCGGCCCGGCCCAGCCCGGCCCTCTCCCTGCCGTGCTGGTTTTCTACCAAGAAGTGTTTTTGTTGATTGATTGATTGATTGATTGATGCAGGACAGCGCTCAAAACTGGATATCTCCCACCTGCACTCTGAAGTGACACACTCTATTCTTCCACCTCATCCTGCTGCATGTGTCAATCCAGCCACATTCTTGAAGAGTTTGCCTGCAACCCAGGCATAGCTAAGCGGAGATGAGATACGTGCAAGAACACACCATGGCCCAGACATCCCTGCTCCCCCAGCTGCGTTACAGAACTCCATGCATCAAGCACAGCAATCTGAATAGGGGCTTGCAAGCACATTCAGCCAAATGCATATATGGAGCGCTGCTGGCTGGGAACCCTACTTTATCAGGGGGCACGGCGATATTTGGGGTAGGGCATCCATGCTTGGTACATCCTGTCACCACTTCAGCTATACCCAGGTTGCAGGTGAATGCCTGCATAGCCATAATCAGTAGGGCTGTGCATGGACCCTCCAACCCGCTTCGGAGGCAGATTTGGAGCTTCTGAAGTGGCCCTAAACGGCATTGGCCTGATTCAGACCCAATCCAACCTGTTTCAGATTCAGATACATGTACGCTTGTAATGTTGCCTAAATAGCTGCTTTATGGCTGCCATTTGTGCAGGATTTGTTTTACAGAAATAGACGAGTCACCATTTTAAATTGAAAATGGTGACTCCCTTGAACAGGCAGAGAGCTGCAGGTACTTGTGAGTGGTCCAGGTGAAGAGCAGGGGGATCACGTGCTTTTTGGGAACCTTCAGGGGGCACAAGCAGGAGCAGCTGCTCAGCGGGCTCCCAAGAAGGCTGGGCATGAGGCCATCCGTCTGGGCTGCTGGATCAGTCCCAAGCAACCCGACCCGCTTCGGATCCAGGCGGATTTGGTTCGAAATTCAGATCCAAAGCAGTGCAAAGCCCTAATAATCAGTCCCCCAGAAGCTAAGGCACACCCTAGCGACTCCCCTATGCTGTTCCTTGTCCACTAGCCGCAGAACTCACATTTCTTTCTCTGGCCGCGTTTAAAGCACAAATCTATTTCTTTTGCTGCAAAACATAAGGAGGCGAAGTGTAACGCTGGTTCCAGCCATCTGAAGTAGTCGTCTATCTACCAGGGCTGGTACTAGATTTATTTTTATTTTTAGTTGCCTAGGAGAATTAAAACAGCATGCCAAGAAGGCTGTATGCTGAGCAATTTACGCATAGTGCATTAAATGATCAAAAGGTGACCCAGAAGCTATTTACGTTATTAATCTCTCTCACTCTTCATTTTCCTTTGTGACTAAACCTACGCTCTGAATAGCCAATGGAGGTTGGAAAGGTCTGGATCATGTCCACTGGGATGCAAGGGACACGAAGCCAACCAATGAGTGGCCGGGGGTATTTCTGTGTGACCCCTCCTCAAAGATCAGGCAGCAGTTCTCTCTCTTTCCCCCTCTCCCCCCTGGGATTCTGGCAGCATACGAGGTTGTTCCATCCACTTCTATGCTTGGGCTGACCCTGCTTTGAAACTCATCCAGCCCCAAGGCAGAAAGAGAGTAATACTGGAGAGCAATACTGCTTAAGAAACAGAGGACCACGGTCCCATGAAAGCAGGGCTGTGCAGCCGGCAGCCCGGTGGCTACATCCAGTCCCCCAAAGCCTTTGATGCAGCTCCCCAAGGCTGCCACTGTGGCCAACTTCCCAATTGCCCCACTGCCTGTACTTCACAGCCCTTGAAATCTTCCTACAGGATTGCTGGTGCCTGTGTGGCAGGGGGAGGAATGGCAGAGAAATCCACAAGGGATTCCAATGCGTTCGGACTTCTATGAATCCAACCTCTGGACTCGCGAACTGTTTTTTTCACTTGTGTGTGGGGCGGTCACACTAATGAGCATAAACTCATTCACATTAGCGCATGTGCAAAGATGCCCTTGCTCTAATGGAACTCAGTGCCAGTGGAGCAAAATTCTGATTTTACACTTGACAATCCACGAAATGCAGGTGGAACAGATGGCTTGTTTCCCAATCCAGCATCAGACACAACCTATGGGGCTGAAAAGATGGGGCAGCCCCCCCCCCCTTAAATCGTGGAGATCTAGTTGCACAGATCAAGAGGAGGCTGGTGGCCCCAATGGCAGTGGGGTTTGTTATCCAAGGTGCTAAACCCCATCTCCCAAATGGGTTCAGCACCTTGGATAGCTCCTTTAGAATCCTGACAGGTTCTGATTGAAACCTGGAATGGATTTAACAGCCCACTGGCATCAGAGCCACCAGCCTCCACTGCACAGACTGTTACTTTCCAATTATCAAAGCAGCTGTGTGGGTCTATTAATTAATGGGGGGGGGGGGGTAACAAGGTGCTCTGGATCTCCCATCCCCTGCCTCCCGTCTCGTTTGGCCCCAGTAAGTTTCAGATAATCTTCAGGAATGTGTTGCTATGACACATCGTCTCCAAAAGGTGGCGATGCTTCCTTACCTATAAAGTACACTGGTGATATTTAGAAATGGGGAGAGTTTTGTTTCAGTACATTTTGGATCAGGATTTACTAAAATTTGCAAATGTCTTCATATCTGGGATGGAAACAACTTGAGAGGAGGAGAAGGAGAAGGAGAAGATTCAGGGGAGGAGGTTCATTACATTGAATATTCCCATGGGGGAGGTAGAATTCAATAATAACTTAGAGTCGTGGGAGAACAATTCAATGGAAATTTCTCCGAAAAATCCATGCTGAGTCATGCTGATGCTACAGATGCTGAATGAAAACTACATTAAGATTGTTAATTCATAGTTATGTGCGTACAAAGAAATAGAGCAGCCTTCCCCAACCTGGTGCCTTCCAGATGTGTTGGACTGCAACACCCATCATCTCCAGCCAGCATGATGTGTTGTTGTAGCCCAACACTTGTAGTGAGCATCAGGTTGAGGAAAGGGAATCTACTTATTATTCAGGTACATAACGTGGACAGTGGGGGGTTGTACAGATACATGCATCCACAGTAGTGGAGTTTCAGGGTGGTGATGGTGACAAAGTCTCTGTTGCTGATTGGAGGAGCTGTTGTGATGTCACAGAGGGTGACATCACAACAGAATCCAGTGATTCCCTTCCACAAGTGGTAGGTCCCCACCACTTACACAAGGAAGATCTAGTGCTTCCTAGGGGAAGGCCCATAACAAATGGAAACGCTTGTTTCTGGAAAGAGGCAGGTCAGCAGAACTTGCGCAAGGGAGCTCCACCGACCAACGTCCTTCCAAAAATTAAGGTTTCTGCTAGTTTCTGGTTGCCCAGACAGCACTAAATGACCATGCGGGTCTACTTGCACAACATAATTGGTACGGTGGAAAAGAACCAGGAGGGGCATAAGTGTCCTGTTGAGTTCTGCCCCTGGGTGCCATTAGCTGAGCTGCACACTTCACAGAGGCAGGGAAGGTGGGAAAGTGACACCATCCCCCACCCACCCACCCAAAAGGAAGAGTAGAAGGAGCAGGGACTAGGACAGCGAGAACCAAGGCCCTGATGGGGAAGCAAAGAGGCCTCCCGAGAGTTACAGCTTTGGAGAAGGCCTGAGCACGGAGAATGAGTTCCAGATGAGAAGGGAAACTGGAAGACAATGAGCAAGGGATGGCAGATGCACGTATTTGGCCTAGAATTGTGAGAAATTTGTAGTGATTTGAAATGAGCAGCCTAATCTCTGGTAGCTGTTAGTCTATTTTAGAAGGTGGAACTAAAAGGTAAAAGTAAATTTACTGCTATTTAAATTAATTAATAGGTATTAATTATTAAGTAAATATATTATTATTATTATTATTATTATTATTATTATTATTATTATTATTATTATGTATCATCATAATGTATTGTTATTAGTGTTCTTTTGTCTGAACTAGCTAGCTGCAGCTCCTTTTCCAGAGTTTCTCATTCACATAAGTGGTGTTAATGCTCAGCATTATTTACATCCTGATCCTAATTGCGATTTCTCAGAAATAACAGGCCCTCCTATAGTGAAACAATTATACAAGCAACATCTCCAACCAACAGCCAAAGCTGCTGTTGTTCAATGTCCTACTACTTAGTTAAGTTTTTGAATCTTTTCTTGTTGACAGCGGGCGTTTTTTTTACTTAGTGGAGATTCTTGAAAAGCTCAGATTTATGCTGGAGGCCTGTGCTGCTTGGATAACTTGCAAGGCATTAATAAAGTTTGTTTCTCAATAGTTAAATATAGTTAGGCAACCTTATTCCCATTGATAACAGCTCAGTGCTGATTGACCCATGCTTGCGCTGCCACGGAATACCTTATCACTCCATTCAGTCTTCACTTGACCCACGTGCAGCTGCAAGTCAACAGCTGATGTCACTTCTCCAATAATGAGTCATCATACCACTAATAACAACAATCATGATAATAAGCCACTTGGTGACTCACAGCTCAACGGCTGAGCTGCATTCACTGAAACAGCTTGCCTTCGAAATGAAATGAAGGCTTTGTTTTGATCTGCAAGGCCTTTTTTTCAGACTTGAAAACGTCAGGCAGTACAACACTGAAGTAGAATTATGAATCAAGCACTGCCCCCCCACTTCACTACCTCCGACAAAGGGCAGGATGGCACCCTTCCAACCCATGTACGGAAGCCGATTGGACTGCCAGTTGAAACTTCCTCTAATATTGATGAGAGGTCAACATCCTCCATGGTGGAGGCTGGTGGCTCCAATGTCAGTGGGGCGATGAATCCGCTCCAGGTTTCAGTCAGAACTCTAAAGGAGTTTAGCTGACACCCAGAGCAGATTCACGGTCTCACTGACATTGGAGCCACCAGTCCCCCACGATGGCTGAAGAGAGCAGCAGAGCCTATAGGGGGCACAGGATAGTCTATTGTCCAACAGTAGAGTGACCCTATGCAAAGGAGGACAGGGCTTCTGTATCTTTAACAGTTGCATAGAAAAGGGAATTTCATCTGGTGTCATTTGTATATATGGGGAACCTGGGGAAATTCCCTCTTCATCACAACAGTTAAAGCTGCAGGAGCTATACTAGACTGACCAGATTTAAAAGAGGGCAAAGCACCTGCAGCCTTAACTGTTGTGATGAAGAGGAAATTTCACCAGGTTCCCCATATATACAAATGACACTTGCTGAAATTTCCTTTTTAATACAACTGTTAAAGATACAGGAGCCCTGCCCTCCTTTTCATAGGGTCACCCTATCCAACAGAAATGAATGGTGGTTCAGGAGGTACAGCCATGATGCTACCACTCCGCCTCTCACCCAGCATCTGCTGCCTGTGGCAGCTGCCTCATTCTACCTAATGGTAGGGCAGCACTCAACAGCTCGCAGCACCCTGTGCACCCAGGCCTGCTGGTTCAACGAGGCCACTTTTCAACCAAGACGCCAAGATCCTCATGTGAACCACCCAGGGAACTTCAGCTATTGGGTGGTATAAAAATGCAATAAATAAATAAATAAATCCTCATGGTTGAGCAACAGATTTTTTAGGACTACAACTCCCAGAATTCTTGACCATTAGCCATGCTGACTGGGGCTGATGGGAGTTGAAGTAAAAAAAATAGCCTCTGGCACTAGGCTGGGGGAGGCTAGGAGAGGATAACCAGAAGCAAAAGGGGAAAGGGCTGCTACACTTTTTGAAGTTGTGTAGAAGAGGGGATTTTAGCAGGTGTAGTTTGTTGTGCAGGAGCCCTTTCCTCTTTTGCATCTGGCATCATCATCTATTTATTTATTTATTACCCTCTTCTCCCTTTGGATCAAGGCGGGGAACATCATTAGTACAACAATACAATATAAACCAAATACATAAAATTAATTAAAAGAGCATATAAAACCAATACAATATTAAAATAACAATCAGGACATCTTAAAATTCTTAGGTTTAAAATTCATCTGGGCAGGGCTGCCGGAAGAGACTAGTCTTTACAGCTGTCTTAAACTCAGGGAGAGCGTTAAGCTGACGAGTCTCCTCTGGCAGGCCATTCCATAGTCTGGGGGCAGCAGCAGAAAAAGGTCCTCTGGGTAACAGTTGCCAGCCTAGCTGTGGCTGACTGGAGTAAGTTCTCCCCAGAGGACCTGAGTGTGCGCGGCGGATTGTATGGGATTGAACAGGACTGAAAGTGGGCCTGGAGGAAGGGACTGCCGCTTTCTTTTTTCTGCTCCTGAGCTTTTAACACAGAATTGTAGCCGGCATTGCTCCTGCTGGCATGGAAATAAAAGCCATGGGAGAGGTGAGAAAACATCACCTGGTTCATTTCTGTGCACCCACTTGCCTGATGTTAAATGCACAGGAGCGGGGCTGGAGAAGAGAGATGGCCACCTTTGCTGCACGATGCCATCTCAGGCATGCTTACTTGGATTGAAGCCCCATTGAATTCAGAGGGATTTACTTCCAAGAAGTACCCACAGAATTGGATTGGGAAGGGAGAATGCGATGCCACTTTCTGGGCGATAATACGGATGCCCTTTCTGCGGCCGGGCCTGCAGGACAATCTCTCGCCCTGTCCTGACGGCACTGCTTCCCCCTGATTCCCACGCTTCGTTTAAGTGCAGGCAAATTCCGCTTGTTCAGGATTTCCCCCTTGTTGCTCTTGGCCCGAAGGGCCTCGCAATAGGCAGCAATTGTTATTTCAGTCTCCGGTGTTTTCCGACGCTTCCTATTTCCCTGACCGGCCTGCACTAACAGCTCCTGCGCTCGCAAGGAAAGCAGCAAGCAAGCCCAACAAGGCCGCAGCCTCAACGCCTCTCTCTGGGCTGGGGCTCTCCTCTTCCCTCCACAAGATTCCAGCCATGGGTTCACGCTCCGGCCCGGAAGCGGCTGAAGTCACCCTGGAATCCCTTCTTTCCACCTGCCGAACCAGCTGCCACTTTGAATCAATAGATTAAAAAATAAGCACTCAAAGCAAGCTCAAATCAATTACCGAAGCTGCTACTTCTCCACCCCGCCTCCGTTTCCTCTGGCTCCTCCCCTTCCAAGAGTTCCCATAGTCAACTTTTCCCACCCTGCTCTTCATAACAGTCCTGGAGTTTCCTGGCTCCCACCAAGAGTTCTCCACGCTGCCTCTGAACTCTCTGCTGCAGTTGTTTTCCTTCCATTTGGAGCACAACTGAACTCAGGACAATAACATTTCTTTTTTAAAAAGCCAGAAACGTGGATTTGTAAACTGAAGTACTGCATTTTACCTGTTGGTGAGTACCACAATCTGCAAATTTGCTGGAGAATCTCAAGCCCAGATGGGCAAGGGCCCTTTCCTTGATGACAATGAGAGGCTCTGGGGTTCAGATCTGCCTGGTACGGTTTCCCGCCTGTATAGTGTCTAGGATTTGTTTCTAGCATTTATAACCTATCAAGGTACAGGGTTCGAATCCACCCCTGCTTAACTCCATCAAACTTGCATTATCATCTTCTTGCACCAAAACTTTGGGACTCGTTACGGTTTAAAAGGAAAGTTACTAATCCTCCTTTGCTCAGCAGAGAAGGAACAAACACCCTGCACATGGTCAGAGGCACACCCTAACCTTGCATTCCAATGGAGAGGTAGAGCGCTGGCATGAAAGACTGGAGTTCATGCTCTCTCCCAACTAGGATCGCTGACACTGAACTGGGGTAGCATTGCCAACCTTTCAGGCCACTACTCTGGCTGTGCCGGCATTGAACAGGGATAATATTTATCTCCATGTTGCAGAAAGCATTGCAGGAGCTAGAGCAAGACAGGATTGCTTTTTTCCTAGTGAGCCCACACCCCTAAACTGCACCTCTTCCAAATGTTGCTAGTTCCTTATTTTTCCTAATAGGCTGATTCTGAGCAGCTGCTTATGGGGGGGGGGGGTGGAGAGAGAGACCTTCACTCTGGCACCTGCACTGCCGGAAACTCTCTGAGATTTATTTAACTCCTTGATGGCCCTACTTTTTCCTTTCTCTTCTCTGTACCAACTTTTGGGAGTAGGTGGTTTAAAAAGCTCTCACTTTAAATGCCAATCAAACCCCAGGTGGACACTGGCTGATTGGCTTCCTGCTTCTTTCTCTTTATAGCCACAGGGGCATGTAACGAAGCCCATAGTAATGCATAGAGAGGCGCTAGGCTGAGAGTGCTCTTGAAAGGTATGAGGGGTGGTGTTATTTATTGAACTGTGTACTTGAAAATTCTTCCTCTGTTCTGCTTGCAAATTCAATGTGCTTATTTTTTCATATTTTTCATGTTTTAACAGTAATAAAAACACATGCTAGGGTATCTATAATACAGCAACACAATATTTAGTAACTCTAAATATAAATTATATAAAATTAGTAACTCCCACACTAGAGGCCTTCAAGAGGCAGCTGGACAACCATCTGTCAGAGATGCTTTAGGGTGGATTCCTGCATTGAGCAGGGGGTTGGACTCGATGGCCTTGTAGGCCCCTTCCAACTCTGCTATTCTATGATTCTATATGGGATTTATGGAGATGTCCAGGACAAATGCAAATTAACTATGTTTTTGACCAATTGCTACAGGGTAACCATGTTAGCCTGTTGTGCCAAAAAACAATAGAGTCTTGCATCACTTATAAGACTAGCAAACTTATTTTCGCATAAACTTTTGCAGACACTGCTCAAAAGCTTATGCCAATGTAATGTTGTTCAGTCTTCAAGGTGCCGCAAGACTTCTTGTTGTGCGTTAATCAGTAAGGAAAGATTCCTGGGAAGCAACTTGTAGAGCTTTTCATTTCCCATTGACAACAAACTGTTGTTTTGTTTTGTTTTGTTTTAGCTCAAGGCTTAAACCGCCTAAGAATGATGGGAGTTGCAGTCAACATAGCTAGAGGGCTTTTGCTCGAGGAGGGCTGTTCTGTACAATCTCATTTAGTAGCTCCCTTGTGCTGTAGATTTCTTACTAGAATAAGGCAGTCTAATTCCTATTGTTTAAGAAGGCTCCTGTATTGATTTGCAAGAAGGTAGACTTGACGTCCCTCTAAATCACAAGGAAGTCCACAATTGCTGTCCCTCTCCCTCCTGACCTCCTCATCAAAATCTCATAGCAGTTTTGCACACTCAACTCTTGCATTGTAGGAAGAGTTGAGATGCACAGTGCAGCAATTTTGCTGAAGCTCAGTAGGTCCGGTGGGCGGTTACTTGAAAATCCTTGAAACCTAGAGAAGAAAAACTAGGTATAAGTATAAAGTATAGCTACCTACTCAGGTTCTTCTCTAGTGCAGTTGTTTCACCTTTCCATCTGCTGGACCCTCTTCCAAGGCTTGTTTGGGTCTGTGAGCTTTCAGCAGGCACTACCTCTGCACTTCCTCTGTAACCATGAGGACTAGAAATTTCCCACTTTTTTTTAAAAAAAATGGTGATACTGCTAACTTCTGCAACTTCTATAAGTACTGCTGTTGGGCGGGCGGAGGGAGGGGAGGGAGGGGTGTATGGTTCCGTAGTTTTCTTTTGACTTTGCATAAGAACATCAGAAGTGCCCTGATGCTGGATCAGACCAAGGGTCCATCTAGTCCAGCATTCTGTTCACACGGTGGCCCACCAGCTGCCCATGGGAAACCCACAAGCAGGATATGAGTATAACAGCACCCTCCTGCCCATGTTCCCAACAACTGATGTACATAGGTATACGACCCTGATACTGGAGGTAGCATGGAGCCATCAGTAGCCATTGATAGCCTTCTCCATGAATTGGTCTAATCCCTTGATGAATGTTAATGTAGTTTGATGGATTGTAAAGATTTGAGCTGGTCATTTCAAAGCCTTCCCTCACTTTGACAGCTCCCAATCATGTCCCAATGTCGCTCTATCTTCCTTCCTCCAGCCAATCCTCCTCCAGCCTTTTTTCCCTAGACCTGACACCCTTCAGATATTTCAGATTATAATTCCCATCAGCCCCAAGCAGCATGGCCACATGGTCTGGGTGCCGGCTGTAGCATAACTTGCAGACTGCTGTCTCACAGCAACCCA
Organism: Elgaria multicarinata webbii; assembly: GCF_023053635.1. Taxonomy (NCBI): domain Eukaryota; kingdom Metazoa; phylum Chordata; class Lepidosauria; order Squamata; family Anguidae; genus Elgaria; species Elgaria multicarinata. The sequence continues at coordinate 6,178,871 of NC_086183.1, forward strand.
GAAGCGGACCTTCTCTGTGGTGGCACCCAGCATATGTAATGATCTCCCTGCTGGTACACTGGAGGCAGCAAGCGTAGTGTGCTTTTGGCACTAATTGAGCCCCCATATGTGCCCACGTCTGAAAAGGTTGCGTATCCGACTTGCGGTGGTGGTGGAACTCAGGACTTTGCCGAGGGGCAACGGATCCCGAGTTGACTCCTGTCTTTCTGTCCTCTCTAGCACAAGATGGGTGACTGGGGCTTCCTGGAGAAGTTACTGGACCAGGTACAGGAGCATTCGACGGTCATTGGCAAGATCTGGCTCACGGTGCTCTTCATCTTCCGTATCTTGATCCTGGGCCTGGCCGGGGAGTCCGTGTGGGGGGACGAGCAGTCGGACTTCGTGTGCAACACCAAGTCGCCCGGCTGCCCCAACGTTTGCTATGACCAGGCCTTCCCCATTTCTCACATCCGCTACTGGGTGCTGCAGTTCCTCTTTGTCAGCACGCCCACCTTGGTCTACCTGGGGCATGTCATCTACCTCTCCCGGCGGGAGGAGAAGCTGAAGGAACGGGAGAGAGAGCTCCGGACTCTCCAGTCCAAGGATTACAAGGCGGCAGCCATGCTGATGGCCGTGGAGAAGAAGATTGCCAAGATCTGTGTGGCGGAGGATGGGAGGATAAAAATCCAGGGATCTCTGATGTGGACCTACATCATTAGCGTGCTCTTCAAGTCCATCTTTGAGGCTGCCTTCCTCCTCGGCCAGTGGTACCTGTATGGTTTTGTTATGAACTCACGCTATGTGTGCGAAGGGTACCCGTGCACCCATCAGGTGGACTGCTTTATGTCCCGCCCCACTGAGAAAACCATCTTCATCCTCTTCATGCTGGTGGTAGGCTTGATTTCCCTCCTCCTCAACATTTTGGAGCTCTTCCACCTCTGTTGCAAGGGCCTGCTCCACAGTATGAAGGAAGGTGACTGCTGTTCCCCCTCCTCGGCTCCCCCTCTGCCCTGTGAGGCCAACGGCTACCCTAACAAGCTTTGTGAAATGCCTGCCGGGCCTTATCCGGACAAGTCCTACTTCTATCTCCCTGTGGCCGACAGGCATTCTCCACCCTACCATGCTTACAACAAGCTTTCCAGCGAGCAGAACTGGGCCAACTTCAACACCGAGGAAACCTTGGCCTTGCAAGACCGGAATAAGCCCCCTGACGTCTTTGCCACGGGAGCCCCCAAAGTCCATCTGTCTCAGGAAAGGCAGTCCAGTCGGCCTAGCAGCAGCGCTTCCAAAAAACAGTATGTCTAAGCCAACGGGCAATCAAATGCAAGCCGGATGTTGACTTGCTTGATGGCGACTGAAGGTTATCAAGCCAGGATTCTTTGATGGGAGTCTTTTGGCCACTGATTGCTGAACTCTGGTTGGTTACCACTGGAGGAAGAGGCAATGCCTCAGTGCTCTCCATAGTAGTGCCTTGTTTTGACCATGTTATCCTACTGTATAGGTGGACACATGGCTTCCATGTGGACACAGCCTGAACTTGACAGTTAGTCAAGCATGAGAAAAAGTGGCATGGAGCAACTTACCCCAAGCCACAAAGTGGTGAATTAATGGGCATTTGATAATCACTCAGGTGGGGTGCCACATGTGGACTCCTGGAACTTTGTTGTTTGGTCTCTGTTATCTATGCTTTTCAAGAAAGATAACAGGTGGCAGCAACCTGTAGATAGGTTGAGGGGGCTGTAGGAAAAGCCTCTGCCAGTTCAAGGCTATACAGGCATTGGCCTCAATTATTGGAAGATAACTTGTACGTTGGTGGGGAAAACACAGAGGCAAGGGGGGTGTTTTTCCCCCAAGAAGGAAGGGAAAGAGCGAGCCCTGGTGCATCTTCTATTTATGGATGGCCATGTGAATTGGGGGTGGGGTATAAGTCAACTTAAACTCTCTCCTTTTCTTTCTTTTTTTACCCACTGATTTACAGGAAGTCTGAGCAACTTAGCAATAGAAAACTACAAACCATATATAGTGGCCTATTTGACTGGGGCGAGGGGGACACATCTAAAAACAGATTTCCTGTTCCAAGCAGGCATTTGATGCAATATCAGCTACTGCTGAAGTAAGCTGATTAAGCATACATCCTCATATAAATATAGACGCAAGTCCGTTTGCTATGGTTCAACACTGTTGAGTTATTTCTTGCATGTCTCATCATTGGCTGTTGGCCCTGGAGCTGGCGTGCCACATCACAGAATGGGAAAGCACAGTTTTTGTCTTCACTGCCCTGTGCATGGATCTCTTGGGGCTATGTTCCCTCTGACACGGTCACAGTTGGTGAACCTCCAGCACATGGTCGGGAAAGGGCTCTTGCCTCTGGTCTGATCTTCAACCTGATGTGTGTACGCATCAAAGATGCGCAGTGGAAGAACTTCACTGTCCCATCTCAGCTTGCTTTGGTCCCCCTCCCCCTCCATTCAATTTATGGGTCTCAGATGCTTTCCCCCAGAAGCTTATTTGGGTTTACATTTTTTTAAAGAAGTCATCAGAACTTGTATCCTGACTGATTTCAGAGGACACTCACTGGAAGCAGTTTATAGCTTACTGAGCTATCAAGGAGTGGAAGAACACCTCTGACCCATAGACATTCCCATGTGCAACATTTTCCTGATACAGGATAAATAGCCCTGTTAGGTGCCATGTTTCCCAACAACACCCCCATGCCACCTCTTCTTACTTCAGAACTATGCCGTAAAGCACAGTTTACTGCATGTTTGAGATCAGTGTTTATGTATATATGTATCTTTATGGATGGATGTACTGGCCTGCGTATCTCTATACTGGATTCCTTTCATCCATTAATTTATTGTCATTCTAAGGTGTATGGTCAGCAAGTTGGATCTTCTGGGTTTGTTCTTGAGATGGCCTGTTAAAATAGTCATCTTTCCTGGGTGGGAGTGGAAAGTTAATGTGAAACTCGGCCCTCTTGGTTCTTGAATAGCAGACTGAGCCTTTTGGAAGGAGGCTTCTGCCTATTTCTGGATTAAATCAAAGCGGATGTTGTTTTGTTGTAAAACATTCATATCTGTAGCAGCAAAGGTGCTCAAAAACCTCTCATGGTGGGAGAAAAGCTTGTGGTTGATATAAAAATGGGCTAGCTCCCCTTTTATGTAGCATCAAATATCCAGGATCAAGAGGAAACTGATAGCAAGAAAACTCTTTTGGCAAGCTGCTTTTTCCTCGGTCCCCAGTGAACTGTTCTCGATGACAAAGCTGTGAAAAGAAGATCTCTGTTTATAAAATCTTCCTGTCTGTTTGATGTAGGCCAAAATGTGTTAGAGAGTCTGCTTCTCTTCACCAGTACAGCTGAATGATATCAATGCTGAGGTGCATGTAGCAGTTCTGGGAAGAGGGTCGAAGATATTAAATCCCTGTGTTTTTTCCAAAATAAAAATAAAAAGCAAAAAATGCAACACGGTCTTTTGTGTGAACAGAGACTTCCTTGAAGGCCTCCGTATGTTTAATTAAGTCAATGTGTTAGTTTCATTTGTATCCTGCCTTTTTTTTCTCTTGCAAGTAGCCCAAGTCAGCATACATGGTCCTCTTTATTTTATCCTCACAACCACCCTGTGAGGTAGATTACGCTAAGAGGCAGAGACTGGCCCAAAGTCACCCACTGGGCTTCATGGCCAATTTGGGATTACAACCCAGGTTCTGTCAGGTTAGGACAGATTTACCACTCTGGAATACATAAAATTATATGGGTGACTGCTTATGCATCATCAAGAAAAGAGGACAGATTTACATATGCTGTTTGCATATATAAATGCACATTTAGAAATAGTTTTGAATAAACTGAATTTCAGTCTTGCCATAGTGGGAAGAACAGTCACTACCTTTGTGTTCACTGCTCCATCTAATATCCAGGTATTATATCCACTGTTGCTGGACCTCCATCTCAGGGTACTTTATCTTCCAGCCAACCTTCGACTTAGAATCACAGAGTTGGAAGGGACCTATAAGGCCATCAAGTCCAACCCCGCCCCCAGCTCAGTGCAGGAATCCACCTGCAAGCCTACCTGACAGATGGTTCTCCAGCTGCCTCTTGAAGGTCTCTAGTGTGGGAGAGCCCACAACCTCATTGGTTCCATTGTCGTACTGCTCTAACAGTCAAGACATTTTTTCCAAATGTCCATCCAGAATCTGGCTTCCTGTAACTTGAGCCCATTAGTCTGCATCCTGCACTCTGGGAGGATAGAGAAGGGATCCTGGCCCTCCTCTGTGTGACAACCTTTCCAGTATTTGAAGAGTGCTAGCACATCTCCCCTCATCCTTCTCTTCTCCAGGCTAAACATGCCCATTTCTTTCAGTCTCTCCTCATAGGGCTTTGTTTCCAGCCCTTCAAATAGGACACATGGTCACCATCATTTCATTATGCACTCTCTTTTCGCCATACTACAGGTGCCAAGAAAGTTGTCCAGGGGCGCACTGGTGCCCGTGAGCACCACGTTGCTTTCCCTTGTATGCATGTAAGCCACCTTCCCCCAATTTGGTGCTCCCCCCAGATGTGTTGGCCTGCAACTCCCGGGATCCCCCCGGCCTGCTGTGCACCAAGTTGGGGAAGACTGATGCAGGCTGTATTCAGATCCAGGGGTAGAGCCAGAGAACAGGGGTGACCCCAGTCCTCCTTCCACACTACTCCTGGAAAAGGACTACAGATGGAACATTACCCAGAAGCTGATATCGAGTGAACCTTTATGGGGTCAGACTCATGTCCATGTTTCCTGCATATTTGATTCCATAGATTTGTTTTCAATATCTCCCACATCTTCTGTTTTTGCACCAGTGCATGAGTATAGCAGGGATTTCCTGCAGACTTCTTCTGGTCTATGTGTCTGCATGTCCAACGCTGGCCCAAGCTATCTTGCCTCTTGAAGCAAGAGATAGCCTATGCCACCCCATGCTCTCCCTCTCACCACTGTTGTGTACCCTCACTCTTGCACCCCCTGTCCCCCACCCCCTTTCCTTTGTTGTAGTACCGTATGGCTGGAAGAAGAGGCCTCCTGGGTCACATGAGACCCAGCTGAGCTCCCAGGAAAACTCACAAGACCACTTCTTCCAGCTGTGTGGCTCTTGCCGAGAACAACAGGTGGCTGGCAGATGCTCCAGACAAGCCCGCCAGCTGCCCTCTTGCCATGGCAAATGCCATACTGGGAGAGCAGCTGGCGGGGCACTTTAGGGCACCCACTGATGGATGTGGCTGGCCCTCCTGGATGGGATGGGGAGCAGTGAAATTTGCCACTCCTCTGGCTCTGTCGCCTGATGCGGGCACATGAGCCTGCGTAATGATAGAGCCGGCCCTGTCAACCTTCTCCCTCCCCCAACACATCTTGTTTTGTGAGACTTGAACCAGGGGTTCCTTGATTTGGGCAGGCAAGAGAGCCAGCACAGTGGCTGTAGATCATTGCTTCTAGCTCATCTTTCTTTCTGTTTCCATGCAGTGAGCACAGCCCCCCACCCCGTTCCTGTGAATGTGCCCCTTATATTTGATCGCTGCCTTCTCACACTTGAGGAAAGGGTGATAAGGAACAATGGAATCTTTTCTCATATCTCTTCATTTGTTTCCCTTTCTCTCGTCCTCACTTTACACCACCTTCATCTTTCAAAACCTTCACTTTCCTTTTTCTGGTTTTACCCTGCATCTGTGATTCACATCCATATAGATTAGCTCTGTACTCCATATATACACATTTCTTTCTAAGAGATAAACTTACTACTGCTATCGTCTTCCTCTTCATCCTCTTTTGTTTTAGAAAATGTCTGATTGGCCATATCTATTTCGCTGCTAATTTCCTCTCTTATGTCGGCCGTTCCCTTGTTGTTCTGCTTCCCAGATATTTAAATTCTGCTTGGATGTCCTCAATTTGCTTGCCGTTAGCATCTTTGTCTTGTTCCCTTTTATTCTTAATCCCTAGTTCTGAAAAACCTGGATTTCATATTAGTCAATATGTTTTGCAGTTTTTCCTGCTGTAGCAGCCATTTCTGCTACATCATCAGGAAAGCATAGTAATATATTTCCTGTTTCTTTTAATGCCTGGGTCTCCTGCTACTCATATTAATTGCATGCTCTATAAATATGTTAAACAGCGCAAGGGAAAGTGAGCACCCTTGACAGACCTCTCTTACAAATTCCAGATCTTCACTCAATAGCATTTGTTCTGATGACAGCTTCTTGGTTACTGTATAAATTATATATTATTCTTCTGTCCTCATAGTCTTTTCCTGCCTGCTGCAATATAGTGAACATCTTGTTTTTGGAAGCATGGCTTAAGCTGCAGGGCTATACCCAGTTACTTCAGAGTCAGCCTCATTGAAATCAATGGGACTTACTCCTGAGTAGACAGGCATCGGATTGGACCATTAATAGGCCTAGACTATGCTGTTTGGATTTATCTATATTTGCCTTTTGGGGAATAGGTATTGCTAAGGGTTTGGCCTGAATGACCTTTCAGGCATTCCTTACAGCCTGGTGCCTCTGACTGCAAAGAAATTCAGGGTGTCTCCAGAGTGCTGAACCCTACCCCCAAAATGGGTTCAGCACCATGGGTAGCTTCTTTAGAGTTCTGGTTGATTCTGACTGAAACCCAGAACGGATTCAGCACCCCACTGAAATAGGACTCACCAGCTTCTAATGGGTGGAGCTGTCAGAGCATCTGCCTTGAGGCAATTCCTCTTAAGAGCCGACAGAAGACAGTTGATAGGTGGTAATATGCTGGTGCTGTGTTTCAATGGGAGCCAGGGTGGCCCCAGAGTCTCCAACATGGTGCCCGTGGGCACTCTCTTTGTGCCCGCCAGTCTCCCTTCTCCTGCTGATTTTTATTTTAATTACACTTTTGTTTTAACTAGGAAGCTGTTGTTAGCTGTTGACACAAAAAGAAGGGGAAAGAAAAAGAGACTCCTGTCACTTCTGTCTGATAAGTGGAGGGGCCCCCAGTAAAGAAAGCCGTGCAAAGCTAGGGAAAGCAACAGTTAGCCTGACTGCAGTTGGAGTGTCTGTAAATTGGGTTGAAAGGAGTTGTTTAGTTCCTTGGAGCTCAGACCCTCTGTTTGGGGCAGGTTACTTGTCCTTTGTGACTAGCCATGCCTCCCATGGCAGCCATTTTGTGGTGGTGCCCAGGACATTTTCTCAAATTGCCAAATATGCCATAGACCCATTTAGATGGAGGGAGAAGCCATAAAGGGCAAGGGTTCCCCTAGCACCACTGTTACATCTGAATTTGAACCACCACAAACACACAACGCTGCATTTCCTTAAAAATTCAAATGTTGGGAGATCTAATTATGTATCTTGTGAGCCTTGTTTGTTTTGGCCCTAAACGCCCTGGCACATTCCAGCCTAAACGTCCTGGTCCTCTTCAGTCATTTTTCCACAACTTGCTTTTCTCCATTACGTCATCTGACACTTCTTCTGTAATTATTACTTGTTCCATCTTTCTGAGCTGTTCTCATCTCTTGTCAACAGTGATCCTTGTTTACCTCAAATACGTCTTGTCTTCTTCCCATGACATTATGATTATGATTTCTTCATTGGTGTTATCTCTCTGTCCTGGGTTTTAATTTTCCATGATATTGCACTGACCTTTGGCAGACCTCGCTTTGGTTTGCTATACTTTTCTAACAATGGTTCCTTAATTGCCTGTATTTCTGCAGCCACTTCTCATCTCTTGAGTTATTAAACCAAGGATCTACAGACATGGCCAGTGTTAAAAGTAGGCGTGACTGGGCACGTGCTGAGAGCTCACACTCCAGGAGGGACCCACTGATAAGAGTTCCCTGGATGTGTTCCTCGTCTTCACCATTGTAGCTTGTTCACCTACCTACCTCTTTGGTCCAGACAACACTGGTGGTGGGAACAAGGAGTGGGAGATGCCATGGGCCTACTTGCTCCCAGGCTCTCTGCCTGTCAAGCAAGCAAGTGATAGGCAGAGACCCTGGGAGCAAGAGAGCCTGGGGGTGGTATAGAAATGCAATAAATAAATAAATAAACAGCAATGATGAAAGAGACAAGGAGGAGCCATTGCAGCTGGTGACAATGGCGGAGGGGAAGAAGACTCACTGACTGAGGAGGTTCCTTGGGAATGTCTTGCCAAAGGGCCCTCAAAATCCTGGAGCTGGCATGGCCCACAAATTTTGGCTGGCCTCCTTACTAACTGGCCCAAATGTGGGCCCTCCACCAGCCCTCTCCCCACCACCAATCGGAGGCACTCCCTGACTTCAAAGTGAGCTACAGTGTAGCTCAGCACAACATCACAGCTACTTCTGCAGCTTGGAACTGGAGAAGAAGGAGGTTCCTCTAGGATGACCATATTTTGGAAACCAAAAAGAAGGACAACATGGTCGCCCCCCAAGGGTGCGTGTCCAGTACCAAGGGGGCGTTCCCACCTGAACATGGCCTTGGTCACATGTCTGATTTTACAGCACACATTTAAGACAAATCTGTTCTACATAACATCTTAATGTTATAATCACTGAAATAAAGACCAAGTGAAAGATTCAATGTATCTGAAATTAACTTCACTCACTCCTACTTTTGTAGGTTTTGCTGTACTTTGAAGCTTTTGCTATACTCTGTGTGTTACATTCTCCCCTTCCCTCAAATATCTTTTCTGACTGTATCTTCACTCATTGCAAGCTGCTGTTGTTGTTAACAGGGTTTGCTACTGGCCCCAGATCTGTTTCAAATTTGGTATGGCTAAAGCTCTACCTAAAAGCTATCAGGGTGCCAAGTTTCAGCTCTTTATCTTTAAAAATGACAGTTTAAAAATAATTTTAAAACCTCATTTTTAAAAAAAATCCTAAAAAATAAATGGATGAATGGATCTGTTTCAAATTGGGTGTGGCTAAAGCTCTACCTAAATCCTATCATGGCACAAAGTTTCATCTCTTTATCTTTAAAAATGACGATTTTAAAAATAATAATTTTAAAACCTCAATTTTTTTTAAAAAAACCTAAAAAATCAATGGATGAACGGATCTGTTTCAAATTTGATGTGGCTAAAGCTCTACCTAAATCCTATCATGGTACAAAGTTTCATCTCTTTATCTTTAAAAATGACGATTTTAAAAATAATAATTTTAAAACCTCAATTTTTTAAAAAAAAAACCTAAAAAATCAATGGATGAGCAGATCTGTTTCAAATTTGGTGTGGCTAAAGCTCTACCTAAATCCTTTCATGGTGCAAACTTTCATCTCTTTATCTTTAAAAATGACGATTTCAAAATAATTTTAAAACCTCAATTTAAAAAAAAATTCTAAAAAATCAATGGATGAACGGATCTGTTTCAAATTTGGTATGACTAAAGCCCTTCCTAAGAGCTACCATTGTGCCAAGTTTCATGTCTTTATCTTAAAAAATGACGGAGTTATAAGCATTTTTGTTAATTCCTATTAGAGCTGCTCTTTGGGGAAAAATCCGGATTTCCCCTTCCCTCCCGGATTTGCCATCAAAACCCCGGACAAATCCAGTCATATGGTCACCCTAAAGTTCATCCCCACAGAAGGCTTCCCAGAAGAGGGTGCCAGAGTGACTGTGATCCCCAAACTTGTGGGCTCCAGTTTTAAATCTTCGTTCCTCTCAGATCAATTATTTCCTCCATTACCCATCAGGAAAAAAACAAATAGGGAACCCGAGGGATGAGAGAGCCAGGGGTTCTCAAGCTTCCTGAAATTCTCCAGACTTTACTTCAGAGCTCAATTCGGCTAACTCCTGTTCTCATTCGTGACCACTTTGGGGGTTCATTCAAATGAGAAATGTACTTTAAAAAAAAAAGTCATGCATTTTTTAAAAGTTGCCATTTTTAAAGTTGTGCATTTTTAAATTGTGCATTTTTCAAAAAGTTGTGCATTTCAAAAGTGCACATTTTACAAATACAAACACTAGTTCAGGAATTTGTGGACACTTTTGGAGGACATGCACTCCCATTTGGGGGATTTGCAAACTGAAACAAAATTCTCTTGCATCCCTATGCAATCCCAAAAATGGGGGGGGGGAAAACACAATAGAATAAACTAGAAATATTGTCTAATTTTCTTGACCCTCATGGCCCATCAGCGAATTTCAGAAAGAAAATTTCACATTTGGATATGCTAACTCTTTAACATCCTAGGCTCCTTTTTTTAAAAAAAAAAAATCCTTGATGAAGGAACATTAGGGTCTGAAACACATTGGACTACAATTAATCTTGTTTTTCTCATTTACCCCATTGTATTTTCATTTTTTGTTTCTCCATTACCCATTTCTCATCAGCCCACTCCTTCTGAGTTCCTTCCGCTGATGATTTCATTTTATCAATATTTCCTTCCAGATGATTCCAATTGAATTCAACAATACTCTGTAGCCTCTGTGTGTGTGTGTGTGTGTGTGTGTGTGTGTGTGTGTGTGTGTGTATGTATTCCTCTTTATGTGTTCAGTTCTGTTTGGATTTTGCACACTTGTACCATCTCCACATTGTTCACAATGCTCTTTTCTTCTGTTATTTTCTACTTAGCTTTTTACATCTTAGTCCCCGAGTGATCACAACCAAAGGATGCTGTGTGCCTATGCCCCTGGGGGAACTATACTGGATTTTGCTTGATCTCTAACTATTAAGTTATCTTCGGTATCTTCCTGTACTCCCCTGGTGCTTTCCAAGTATAGCACTTTCTTTTCAATGGACCTCAAAAGCGCATATTGTTCTTAAACTGAATTGTTGAGGGAAAGCTCTTTCATTTCTTTTACCTAGCCCAGCCTTCCCCAACCTGGTGCCCTCCATCTGTGTTGGACTACACATCCCAGCTTTGCCAGTTGAGGAAAGCTGATCTATCCCAAAAGGTACATGGCCTGTAGGCACATGATACAGCTACTTAACAGAAGGTAAGGAAGTCTGAGCTGCTGGGATGGTAGATTCCTAAAACACAGTTGTAGTCTGCCTTGGATTCCATGATGGCGCAAAGGTATATAAATAAACAATCCTCCCACCTTCCTGGAGTTTTTTTTTCTCCCCTTCCTGTACATTGGCCTTGAAATCTCCCATTATGATCAAACATCTTTCCTTTTAGCTGTATCAATTAATTCTTTGATTGGCTCACAGTTTCTCTATTCCTATCACATTATAGTTTCTCATTATCATGCCTGCACTGCACTCTAATTTTTTACTCTACACCATCATTTCCCCCCATTCTTTGATCTCCTTTTATGCAGAGAGCAACATTTTCTCTCTTTGCTAATAAATCTCCCTGCAACACAACGCACACACACACACAGTTCATTCTGCTTCTGGGTTCTCAACCGTTTGCTGATAAAACCCCATTAGGCCAAAACTTCATGTTCTTTGCTTGTCACATAATAGGTGGAAATGGATTCAAGATAAGCCTCAAAGCTTGAAACATTGGTATTGTTTTCTGTTTCTATTACCAGAGGACTTAAAATATTCCAGCACAGTACATTCCCTCGTAGTTGCTGGGTTTTGCTTTGTTTTTTAGATTTTAAAAATAACTGTCTTGGAGCAGCTGAAATGTGAACTTTCCTTCTCAGCTGTGTGCTGAATTTATAGGGAGCGGAAGTAGCAGCAAAATTGTCCCCGCGTATTTCAGTAATAAAAATAATAATAAATATTTTCTGTTAAAATAGCCAAAGTCGTTTGCAACTTTATGATGGATTTTCAAACACTGCAAAAGAATGTAACCACAACAATAAACAGCAGTCTGGGCCGGCCCACCTATGAGGCAGGGTGAATGCCACAGCAAGAGGGGCTGGCATGGTGATGCCCTGCTCTGAGGGATCCTCAGAGTGAGGCACTGGCTGGCCTGGTGCTCCTGAAAGCCATGCCGCCTGCTCCTTCCCTGCTACAGCAACAGCACCACCTGCCCCACACCTCGCTTTGAGGACTTCCCAGTGTGAAGCATCAGGTGAGTAGACTCTCTGGCAAGCCGTGCCAGCTATTCAGGGCAGCAGCCGGTGTGGCTCTCCAGAGAGCCCACCTCACCCAAATGCCCCCGTCTGAGGACCCTTCTGAGACTGCTGCCTGTGGCATAGATCACCTGTGCCTCTACAGCACAGGCAATATCTAGGCTTACCTACCCACCATGCCTTGCTGCCACTGCTGCTGATAGGGAGGGGGGAAGAGAGGGGATGGCTGCTACCATCAACACGGGGAGGGGTGGAGCCTCCTGCCTTGGAGGTGGGAGGTCTTGTGCCAGCCAGTGGAGGCTGGTGGCTTGGATTTCAGTGGGGCTCTGAATGCATTCTGGGTTTCACTCACAGCCAGCTAGAACTCGAAAGGAGCTATCGAAGATGCTGAACCATATCCCAAGAAGGGATTCCCACTGATTTCAAGGGGTGAGTTAAGCACACACTTAAATCATTCCTATTGAACTGGTTTCCCATGTCCTGACTTTTGAAGGAATCAAAATCTCAAATGGGATTGGGGACGGTGTTGTGCGTGTGTGTGTGGGGGGGGGGTGTTTATTCACTGCTATTCTTAAGTACTGCTATTTTTGAAAGGAATATTTTTATATGGTGCTATTGGTTTGGGGTTTTATTTTATTTTTAAATGATGCTTTGTCCTACAACCGCCCAGCACACCTGTTCATAGGAAAGCAGGCTGCATATTTAAATACAAGTAAAGTGGGGGAGAACCCTGTGCTTAATTTCAGCTGGATGGTGCTCACAGCACTTCTATATCCTGCCTCCCCAAATCTGCTGCTGCCAGGAAGCAGTATCCCCGAATGACTTCTAAGGCAGCTTCTTGGGGCTCTATAGAAATCATCCCCTCTTTAGGAAGTGGTGGGGGTTGCTCAGTGATGAGGGAAAGACACTCTGCCCACGTACAGAACTCTCTCCCTCTGGAAGATTGCTTCTCGCGTTCCAAAGCTGAGCTCTGATGCGGAAGCCAAGGTGCTGGTGAGGAGTCGCTATGAGCACTGATTCAAAGGTGGCCCCACTTCGGGTGCATGCAATACTGGCTCCAGTTTTTGGAGGGCCCTTGGACAACACACCCTCCCTCAATGAGTCTGCCTTCTCACTGCTGTCATCACCAGCTGCCATTGCTGCTGCTGCTGCGTCTCATTCTGATCACTGCTATCACTGCTTGGCAGGCAGGAGGCCTGTGAGCAAGCAGACAGTGGCATCTCCTGCTCACCAACACCATGGTCTGGGCCAGAGCGAGGGCAGGGGAACAAGCAGGTTGCGATAGTGAAGGAGTGGAGCAAGTGAGGACATGGAGCACGTCAATGGACCCTCCCGGGGTGTCAGTGGGCCCTCCCGGGGTGTCAGTGGGCCCTCCCGGGGTGTGAGCCCTTGGCAGGTGCGTTACCATGCCTACCCTTGATGCCAGCACTGGGTTTATGGAAGAGTTTGACTCAGCTCATGCAGTATTATGATGTCTGGAAAAGTGGTGGCCAGCAGGCTTCCTGCTCCCCACCCCGTCCCCACTCCACGTGTAGCTCTTATCAGACTCACAATTTTATTTACAAAAGAATTTTACCAGGCACCCCCGTCCTTTTGCGCTCCACACACACATTTAAAGGGAAGCATCAACCTCGGGCCAAAATAGTTATTTTCACATGTGGAGCCTTCCTCTCCGCCTCCCTCCCTCCCTCCCTCCCTCCCTCCCTCCTCAGCTCACCATCTGACCTCTGGAAACTGCCCATTGCAGAAATGAAACTGTCTCTGTTATTCTTGGAAAGCAGAAGGAGGCCCTGGGAACACACAGCCAGACCCTGGATGGCAAGGTCGAATCCTGTCATAACAGTCAAACAATAGGAAGCCAGGAGAATATTGTAGACGGGCCTATTAGGGACAAGATTTGGCATGAGGAGATCTCCCTGGGGCAGGGATCTCGGTAGGCAGAACAGCTCGGTTGGTCTTGTTTTCCACCTTGCTGGAACTGTTTGGCGAAAAGACAAACAAGAAAAGCCGGCCCTGAAGCATGAGCCCCATCCGAATTTCTGCCAATGAAAATATTAGTACGAAGGCAGAGAAAACAGAGAGTGAAGTGAATAAATATATCAGTCCTCCCTCTACAGTTGGCTGGAGTCCTCAGAGGTATCTGCGACATCACCTTTTCATGAGTCATTTCCTCTGCCTTCATCGTAGCCTGGGATTGTTTGAAGGCCACCAAAATGGAACCTTGAAGATTTCCTCTGCTCCAGCCAGAGAGAGAGAATTCCCAACTGTCCAACTATGTTAAAACACAGGGCAGAGAGCATTGGGAAATCAGTGTCCAATGCTGCCTTTACCATCAGACATTTTGCTTCCTGAGGCAAAGGACAAGATGCCGTGCCAGCTCCAGGTGGCTGAGGGCCCTTGGGCAAGACATTCTCAGGGGCCTCTGTCCTTCAGTGAGTCTACCTTCTCATTGCTCCCACTTGCTTGGTTCATAAGTAGAAAGAGACAGTGAGCAAGTAGGCCACGGATAGGGCTATGCACAGCCCCCCCCCCTCCAACTTGCCTTGGAGGCCATTTTGAAGCCTCTGAAATGGCCCCCATTTGACTCGGGGCACTTTGGAGGGAACCCGCCTCACCTTGGTGCTGCAACGAGATTTGGACCCCCTAAAATGACTCAGGCTTGCCTGTTCTTGGGTCCCAGCCATGCAGCTGGCACCCAGCAAGGCCGACCGGGAGTCCATGGGACTCCCAACTTCCCATTTCCCACTCGCAGCCCCCTCCCCCCCAACCCAGAGCTGCCGCTGTCAGGACTTACCTGTAAATTGTGTCCTCCTCCCAAAGAGCTAAGCCACGTTTTATGGTTAGGATCATGGCAGCTCTCTTATTTACTATATCTATAGGCACCAACTACAGTTGCCCAGAAAGGGCTATACCTCTTTATGGCCACCATAGTTTGTGGCCATAGATATAGTAAATAAGAGAGCCACCGTGATCTTAACTATAAAACATGGCTTGGGTCTCTGGGAGGAGGATGCGATTTACAGGTAAGCCTCGGCAGCGGGCAAACTGCAGCATGGTGGGGGTGGCACAATGCCAGCACAGGGAATGTGGTGGGATTGGCACCAGCCGCACCAGCAGTGGAAGGTGAGCAAGGAGGGCAGGAGGGAGAGAGAGGTGACTCCATTGGACTCATGGCTGGCCTTGTGCTGGGAGGGCCCAGCAAGCTCCAAATTGGCCCGAGGTGCCCCAAGGCTTTGGTACTCATCTGCTTCAGCCTCAGGGCACCTCAGGCTGACATGGCACCAGCTTGGATTCGGGGACTCAGCCTGAGGCAGTGCATCTACTACTGCTCCTTCTCACCACCACTGTGGTGAGAGAGAAAAAGTCCTACAATTTCTCATCACTGCTGTTGTTGGGCTAGAGTGAGAGGCAGGTGAACAACCAGGTGGCAGTGGTGAAGAGAAGGAGCAACTCCAGGGGGCTTTTGCCAACAGACCCCTGCCAGGCTGTAGGCCCTCAGCAGGTGCCCAGTCATGCCTGTCCTTGACACCAGCCCTGAGAAGACGCCCCAGAGCATTTCACATATTGAATCAGACTGAGCCGACTGGCAGTTGAATCTATTTGATGGTCTAACGTCATTCCCAAAGGCATTGTACAGGAAAAATGATGGCTGAAGCTGTGGCCCCATGTTTGCAGAAAGTTTCAGAAACTCTACTATATCAGGCCTCTTCAGGAGGAAATGAAGATCCACCAAAGGTGGGAGGTTGTGCACAGCCCTAAAAAAAAAAGCCTTCAGCGATGTCTAAGAGTAGAGAAGGAAGGACTGAAGGTGCAATCCTATGCATGTTTAGACAATCCTACAACTCCCAGCATGCCCCAGCCAGTGAAATAAAACAACTCCCAGCATGCTCCTGCCAGCAAAAAAATCCCTAAAACTCCCAGCTTGCTGGAAGATGCAGGACTTTTTTCCGTCTGAACTTGCATAGGTTTGCACCTTTACAAATTGATCCTTGTAAGAGGACAGGGGTGTTACAGCGGTGCTTGCCTCTGGGTTGCATCAGACAGCGTAGTTCCCACGTCTCTTCTGCATTTCTATGAGGCCGTCGGTGAGGTTATGAATTGCCTTATCTCCCTCCTATTGGCTCCATTCTGTTATTCTTGTCCCCTAGGATTGTCTTTATGTGCTTTCATTTTATGTCTTGTTTGCCCCTGTAGGGTTGCCTGCCTGGTTTTCCTGCAATACAAAGTTTACTGTAATGATTACAAGGCCCTTTGTGTGGTAAGGCCAGGGTGGAGCCTACTGGATCAACTCTCTCTCCATTTGCTGTCCATTCTTCTCGCAGCAGTCAGGAAACAGCTTCCTGATAAGGCAAAGAGAAAGGGAGCAGAGAGAACAAAGCAGACCAGCTGCGGGGAAAATGTGCGCAGGATGGCTAAACATCCATTCTCCCCAAACGCAGCTGCAGTTGTAAAACGAGAGAGAGAGAGAGAGAGAGAGAGAGAGAGAGAGAGAGAGAGACCAGGAGTTGTCATTCAGGAACATAGGAAGCTGGGTTACAACCAAGGCAGTGCTTTCATCCGTCTAGCTCAGTGTTACCTGCTGCCCTCACCAGCAGCAGCTCAGACCCGCATCTTTCCCAGGCTCACCTGGCAGCAGGGCAACAAGTTCAGATTTCTATGAATATGACCCACAGAATCTGCAGCAGACTGGCTTTTCCCAATTCACATGGATTCTGCTGACTCGTGTACTGTTTAAAAACCCAAAAACTTTCCAGAATTTTATGCAAATTTAGCTGTAGATGAAAACATAAAATAATAATGAAAAAGCAGAAAAAGTGCATCTACCTTTTAGGCTCAACCAGTGGTTCCCAAAGTGGGCGGTATTGCCCCCTTGGGGGGGGGTGGAATTGCATAGGGGGGTGTTAAGAGGCAAGGGGTGCTAAAAGGCAAAGGGGCATCAGGGGGGTGCTCGAGGTGGTCTTTTCCGAGAAGCGCCTCTTCAGAAGGTCTTAAAACCCAGGGACATTTTTATGGGAGAAGGTAGTTTGGTCCCAAGCCATAGAGGGAAAGAATCCACACATGTATTAATACTGTTTAAGAAGAGTCCTTTTAACGGTGAATTGAAATATCTCAAAAGCACCAAAACGCTAATTTAGAGACATACCCTACTTGGTGTGCACCGCCACGCCGGCTGCAAAACAGAGGCTTCGCTCTCTTTTCTCTCCCTCCCTCGGCAAGCCTGCAGTGGGTGCTTTGGATTTTGAATAAATAGTCAATTAATTGTTCCTGTTTTAAATTTTATTGTTATTATCTTCCTTAGTGGGTTGTTGAAAACCACTATTCTGAATAATGGTTTTATAGTGTAGGATAGGGGGCACTGGGCATGAGTTTGTGGAACCAAGGGGGCGGTTACCTGAAAAAGTTTGGGAACCACTGGGCTAAACCATGAAAATGCTTATTTTTAGGGGGAATTTGTGGATTTGGGGGGATTTGTGTGAGTGGATTTTCCATGGGTGTGAATTTGCACAAATTCTGGAAATTGAGGGGACAAATCCGATTCCATCAATAGAACAAAAGGCACCCAACAATCCACAAAATGCAGACAAAATGGATTTTACAAAATCCATTCATCCCCACTCAGAGATGCCAGGGATTGAACCTGGTACCTTCTGCGTGCAAAGCCTGGGCAGTGCTACAGCTAGGGCTGGACCTGGGGGCCAAGGTCCAGAGCCCTGCACCCCAGTGAGGGTGAAATGACCATCCCAAGAGGGGCTGGTGAAGGAAGCAACAGCAAACAGACCCAGCACCAGTGGCCTTGCAAGGCTGATCCTGGTTGCCATATCAGCCTTTCCTTTTCTTTCTTTCTTTCTTTCTTTCTTTCTTTCTTTCTTTCTTTCTTTCTTTATAAGAAGAACATTTTGTAGTCAGGGGATGGCTGGCAGGGCAGGTACATGTTTAGAGCTGCTTGATGTATTATGTTTCCTTTTAAAAAAAAAGAAAGAAAGATCCTTTTCTACAACAAAATGATGCTCATTTCCAAATCAGTGTGTTTAGCATCAGGGCAGCAGAAGCAAACTCCATTCTGGCTGACATGATAGCGTTAGGATTCAAGTGGGTTTAAAATCTAAAACTGCACATGCTCAGAATCTATCTATTTTTCTATCACAGCTGGCAAACCTTTTTTTTTCCTTTTTGCTCTAACATATCAGGAATGTAGAAGCTGTTGTAAAGCATTATTATTATTTATTGCATTTGTATACTGCTCCAGAGCCGAAGCATTCTGGGTGGTCCACAGTGGATTCCACATGCTGGAGTCTTAGAAATCCAACCTCATTTGCCCACCTTGAATTTCTCCAGCGTCCCTAAGCATGGCCCTTGCTGGTGAGTGATGCCCCCTCCCCATAAGGAAGGAGTTTGGAGTTGAAGGAAGGAAGGAATTCCGGAAGCAAAGGGCTAAATGGATGCCATCTTGGATGCCACTACCATTTCCTCAGAGGTGTTTTCCTAGCAGTGTTTGAAAACTCAGCAGAGTCAGGGCTGTGTATGCACCAGGTTTCCCATGGGAGCACAGAAAAGTCACAAAAGTCTGTAGTGGGGAGCAGCTTCTCCCCTAACCTTGCCCCCAAATAATAAGATTTGCTCCTCTTGACTCCAAATCTAAACAGGCCCAGATTTAACAATAAGCAGACTAGTCCTCCACATAAAGCCTCCATGTTTTGAGGGAGGGAAGGGATCAAAAACTTTAAAGAAAGAAAAACAGGCTCCGTACAAAAATTAGACTGAAACAATCCCCAAAACTAAATAAATAAATATCTATTAATGGAGTGAGCAACAAAAAGTTGCTCTCTATCTTTACTTCCTGTTCCTAACGGCAATGTCCTGTTTAGGGTTCCAACCAGTCATTCCTTCCCTTTTGTTTGTCAGTGGTCCCACTATGGCTCCATTTCTGCTGGCACTCACGCCTTGAGTTTGCTGTTAGAAAGAGTGATAAGCATAAATCATGATATAGAACGTAGATGGTTTGACCATTGAGCAGGGGGTTTGACTTGATGGCCTTATAGGCCCCTTCCAACTCTACTATTCTATGATTCCATGATACTTAGGGTGGCCTCTTACATTTTGTCAAAAGAGAGGAAAGGCAACATGAAAAAAAGAAGACAGAGATGAGAATAATATTTGCATATGTTAATTTATATGCATAGACACATGGGGCTACCATCAATGCCTGTTAGAGTAAACAAGGCTATTTTCTTTCATTTGAAAAGACTGATTAACATTCCTGAACCCCATTAGTCTCAACTGTGCTATCTGGAACAGAAGAACAGGGGCGGCTGGGCTTCTTCTTGTTTTGAAAAACTGGCCCATTTTTCTCTTTCATTGGCTTCCTTTCAGTCAAGTGAATCTAAGGTTAAAATTAGAGATGGTTTATCCTCACAGGATGCTAATAAAGATCCTGGAATCATTCAGTGAACAGGATTTAGCAGACGGTACAATCTTCACAAAGGTGAGCGAACTCTCTCTCTAATTATCTTAATTCCTTGACTCACTTAGCGCTAAGGAAGGCATTTTACGGTATTATACTTCTAAACTATGCCTTCGGCATACCTGGATGGGACGTATACAAATGTTCCGAAATCCCAACACTTTTGTATACGTGGCATGGGGCTCCATGAAGAGAGGATATTATTTATTATATCTATTTTTCTGTGAACTATATACCAGTCCTAGGAAAAGATTTCTTGCACCTTTGCTGGGAGAAATGTCTGATAGATGATAAACAAAATCATCTGAACTGATACACATGTGAAAATAATTACAATAGAAATACAATACGTATCACCCGAGTGGAGAAGACTGTGACCCGTATGCTTGCTCAGTCTATTGTCTAGGTACTAACTGTTGGACAACTTCAAGGTTCTCCAGGACTTGGACTTGGGCTGAACAGCCATTTTAATAGAGGATACCGTCAAACAGATAACTGTCCTCTGCAAAATAGGACACTTCTCCACCCTGTATCAACCCCTGACATCCTTAGGGAGTGGGCAGTGTGAAAAGGCCGGGTATGGGCCAGTGCTGCAACCTGCCGTAGTCCTCCACCACCCTTTTAAAATAATTCTGACCTTGGGATCCACGTGGCTGAGGCTAACTGCCATTTTAAATTCCCACAAGGCCCCCAGCAAGGCATTGTGGGAAATTTCAATGGCCACCAGGGCTGCTGTGCCTGCCACTGTTGCCAGACAAGTAAGCCTGCCCAAGCCCACCAAGAGGAAGGCAACATGAGCGAGAAGAGACACCATGGTCAGCCCCAAGGCACCAATGTGCCCCCAGGCACTTTTCTTGGTGTCCAGCCCCTCCCACTTTTAAAGTAAAAAAATAAATAACACGTTTTCTTACCGGCAGCTGGGATTGCTGTGGAATACGGTTCTGTGGGTGCTGAAAGCTGCAGGTTCAAAGATGTTGCTTAGTCTGTTGGGGCTCAGCTCCCACCTCTGCCTTTTACTCAATCTTTGGGGCAGGTTCCTTTGCTGTGCCTCCCATGGCAGCCATGTTGTGGCAGGGCCCAGGACACTTTCATAAATTGCCAAATGTGCCCAGGGCCCCCCAAAAGTTGCATACCTTTAGACTAGAGTGAATCCACAAAAAAGAGAACAAAGAGGGCACAGATTTGCTTAAGATTTGCATATGCTAATATATATGTATAGATGCAATTTTAAAAAATATATATTATAATTTAAACAGAAATACAGTATATCTCACCATAGTGCACCGGGTGATGGTTATGCATGTTTGTTGAGTCTGATGTCTTGGGAGTCATTGTTGATGGTCAATTTAGGGGAAGGCGAGGTTACAATTGTGAGGGGGGGTCTTAAGTGTTTCTTTCCTTTTCCTTCCTACATTCCCCCCCTTTAAAAGTCACCTTCAGTGGCAGACTGCCACCATCTTTTTCTTCCCAGAATGCCCGTGGGAAGGACGATGGCACAGCAACGTAATCCGGCCTATTTAAAAAGAAAAGAAAAGAAGCCTGCGCCTACATGTTGCCATGACAATGATGTTCCGAGCTGGCCTGACCCTTTGTGAAGGAGGCTGCAGGTTCCGCTGTTGCTACTGGACCTTCTGGAGTTGGAGAGTCACCCTTGGGTCTCTCTTCGTCAAGGCTTCCATTTATGCCAACGTTTGCTCCTGCTTGGCTCTGGCAGAGTCCCATTACTGATTTCATCATGGCAGCAAAAACAAGTAGGTCAGAATGAGCGCCGACTGCCCACATAATTGTTTGCATTCTAGGGGATGGGTTGGGAAGGACCAGCAGGGGCAACATTTGGTCACTTGAGTAATTCTAGGAGTTAACCTATCCTGGCTTTCAGACCTGGCATCCAGTGGGTTGGCACTTTGGGGCATTTGCTGATGTCCCCAATGCTCAAGAAGGTCCACCTCCTAACACCCGCAGACTCTTTAATTGTGAGTAGGGAGCTGCCTTTTACAAGGTTCCTGGTTGTGTAGAGAGAGCAAGCTTCAGGTAAGTACCACAGGTGGGTGGGAGCAGCAGGAGGGGAGGGGAATCTTATAAACACCTGGCTAGCCTTGTGCAGGCCTTTCTTCAACAGCCAATCTGCTATGGATTCGGAACCGAATCCGAAGTGAGCTGGAGCAGTTCTGAGGCACTCTGAATCGAATCAGGGCTGATTCAGAAGTTCTGAATTGGCCTCCTAGGCAAATTGGAGTTGGGTTGGTTGGTGGGGGGAGGCTGTGAATTAAAATTAATGTATTCTAAAAACAAAATAACCCCGAGGTGCACACCCTTGGGGGCCTCTTAATATGCATGCCACCTTTCTGATGTCTGGGTTTTACAGTTTTGGCGTCATGGGACTGACAGACAGACTCCCTATTTTTATAGATAGAGTACAGCGAGGGGAACCATTCTCATTCTCTCCTGCTATTAGAATTCAAAATCCATAATGACCAGCCAGGTCTAGGACGGACAAAACGAAGCATGCCATGGATGAAGAACTTCATACACATGTGTCCGTCTTATGGAACTGGCCACCACAAGGTCATCAGCTTTTAAAATCAGGAGTGAATAAATTTGTGGAGGAGGCTTACCAACTTCCAGTAGATGTGCTCACTAAACAAAATCTCTGTGTCCAGAAAGAGTATATCCTCCAAATACCACAAGCTCAAGAGAACAGGAGAGGGCTGTTGCAGAATCATACCCTACTTTTGTGATTCCCAAAAGCAGCTGGCTAACTAAACACGTCAGAAACAGGATACTGGGTTACATGGACTTTTGGTCCGATCCCTCAAGCAATTCTCATCTATTCGTATGCTCGGTTCCCATGCAGTATTTCCAAGTGGTCCCTTCTTGAAATACTCAGGTCCATTCCCTCCCCCTCTGCTGCTCAGTCTTCTTCCAAATCCTATGACCTGGGAGTGAGTGGTTGTGCATTCCAGAAATTTCAACCACCAAAAATATCCTGCTTAACTGTTTATTTTACATGATAAACAAACCCAAACATATCGGTCTCCCTTTCTCTCCCTCTGTGAGGCTGATAAGAGCAAGGATTGAAAACAGATCACTTGTAATAGGGGTTTTCCAGCCATCACTGAATGCCTAGGAGGAAATTGTCAGCAAGGAGGCACAGGTGGGCTCAGGGAAAGTCAGTTGGCCCTATGGAATCAGTCAGAGCAATGGTCAGGGAAGGCTGAGGAACCGGTGCCTCTGGCAATTGCTTCCCCAAGGTGGCGTCCTCCAGTTGTTTTGGATGACAACTTCCATCATCTCTGACCACTCGCCATGGAGGCTGGGGCTGATCATCGTTGTAGTCCAAAATATCTGGATGTGCCAGAGAAAAGAAAAGGAGCAACTAGCCCTGGAAGGAGACGATCGTTCCAAAATTCCTGTTACCTTTCCTTCCAATATTTTGGAAAGAAAAGAAAATATTCATGTTTTTGATTTGGCTTGTAATGAAATTATTTCTGTATATTTGAAAAAATCCTGTCACACCAAACCTTGGTCATGTAAAAAAAAGAAGAAAAAAACCCAAGTTGGGAGTAACACTACTACTACATCCTTGGGAGTAATGCTACTACACAGTGCCTGGGTTCACACAGCACACTAACCCACACTCAGAGGTTGAGTGTGGGTTGCTGTTGAACTGTGGTCGTTGTTTGCTGAACTGTGGGGTTAATTTGTTGTCTAACTCAGGACATTTTCTGCAGTGTGGCTTATTTTTCTCAAGCAAGTCGCCTTAAGAGTACATGGTTTGTTGTTGGGTTGTTCAGGGTGGTTAACAAGCCACACTGCACGGTTAACAAGCCACCCTGTGGAAATGTTCTGGGTTCAGACGAAACGCTAACCCATGGTTCAACAATAACCCGCACTCAATTGCCGAGTGTTGGTTAACAGCCAGTCAGGGCCATAACTCCGTGGTAGCACCCCTGCTTCGCATGCAGAACATCTCAGGTTAAGAAGAACCTCAGAAGTGCCCTGATGCTGGATCAGACCAAGGGTCCATCTACTCTGTTCACACAGTGGCCAACCAGCTATTGGCCAGGGACCAACAAGGCAGGACATGGTGCAACAGCACCCTCCCACCCATGTTCCCCAGCAACTGGTGCACACAGGCTTACTGCCTCGAATACTGCAGATAGCACACAAGCATCAGGGCTAATAGCCATTGATAGCCTTTGTCTCCAGGAATTTATCCAACCCCATTTTGAAGCCATCCAGATTGGTGGCCATCACTATATCTTGTGGTAGTGAGTTCTATAATTTAACTATGCACTGTGTGAAGAAGTCCTTCCTTTTATTTGTCCTGAATCTCCCACCAATCAGCTTCATGGGAAGAACAAGGGTTCTAGTATTATGCATAATGTGGAGAATGTGGAGAGGGAGACATTTGTCTCCCTCTCCACATTCTCCACACCAGGCATAATTTTGTCAACCTCTACCATGTCTCCTCTTAGCCACCTTTTTTCCAAGCTGAACAATCCCAGCTGCTGTAACCTTCCCTCCTAGGGGAGATGCTCCAGCCCCTTAATCATTTTAGTTGCTCTTTTCTGCACTTTTTCCAGCCCTATAATATCCTTTTTTAGGTGTGGTGACCCAGGGCTGTACACAGTATTCTGAAGTGTGGTCGCACCACAGATTTATATAAGGGCAGTATGATACGGGCCGTTTTATTCTCAATTCCTTTTCTTATAATGCCTAACATGGAGTTGGCCTTCTTTACAGTGGCCACACACTGGGTGGACACTTTCATCGAGCTGTCCACCACAACTCCAAGATCTTTTTCTTGTTCAGTCACCGCCAGCTCAGATCCCATTAGGTTATACTTGAAGTTGGGTTTTCCCCCACAACATGCATCACCTACACTTGCTTACATTGGTTTACATATCTGCCGTTTCGATGCCCACTCTCCCAGCTTGAAGAGATCCCTTTGGAGCTCTTCACAATCCCTTTGGGTTTTTGTTGTTTATTTGTTCAGTCGTTTCCGACTCTTCGTGACTTCATGGACCAGCCCACGCCAGAGCTTTCTGTCAGCTGTCGCCACCCCCAGCTCCCCCAAGGTCAAGTCTGTCACCTCCAGAATATCATCCCTCCATCTTGCCCTTGGTCGGCCCCTCTTCCTTTTGCCTTCCACTTTCCCTAGCATCAGCCTCTTCTCCAGGGCATCCTGTCTTCTCATTATGCGGCCAAAGTACTTCAGTTTTGCCTTTAATACCATTCCCTCAAGTGAGCAGTCTGGCTTTATTTCCTGGAGTATGGACTGGTTTGATCTTCTTGCAGTCCAAGGCACTCTCAGAATTTTCCTCCAACACCACAGTTCAAAAGCATCTATCTTCCTTCGCTCAGCCTTCCTTATGGTCCAGCTCTCGCAGCCATAGGTTACTACGGGGAATACCATTGCTTTAACTATGCGGACCTTTGTTGTCAGTGTGGTGTCTCTGCTCTTAACTATTTTATCAAGATTTGTCATTGCTCTCCTCCCAAGAAGTAAACGTCTTCTGATTTCCTGGCTGCAGTCAGCGTCTGCAGTAATCTTTGCGCCCAGAAATACAAAGTCTGTCACTGCCTCCACGTTTTCTCCCTCTATTTGCCAGTTATCAATCAAGCTGGTTGCCAT
This sequence comes from Elgaria multicarinata webbii, assembly GCF_023053635.1. Taxonomy (NCBI): domain Eukaryota; kingdom Metazoa; phylum Chordata; class Lepidosauria; order Squamata; family Anguidae; genus Elgaria; species Elgaria multicarinata. Next base: position 6,203,889 of record NC_086183.1, read on the forward strand.
AATCTTGGGTTTTTTGAGGTTTAGCTGCAACCCAGCTTTTGCACTTTCTTCTTTCACCTTTGTCATAAGGCTCCTCAGCTCCTCCTCGCTTTCAGCCATCAAAGTGGTGTCATCTGCATATCTGAGGTTGTTAATGTTTCTTCCTGCGATTTTAACTCCAGCCTTGGATTCGTCAAGCCCAGCACGTCGCATGATGTGTTCTGCATACAAGTTGAATAGGTAAGGTGTGAGTATGCAACCCTGCCATACTCCTTTCCCAATCTTAAACCAGTCGGTTGTTCCGTGGTCTGTTCTTACCGTTGCTACTTGTTCATTATACAAATTCCTCAGGAGGCAGACAAGATGACTTGGTATCCCCATACCACCAAGAACTTGCCACAGTTTGTTATGATCCACACAGTCAAAGGCTTTAGAATAGTCGATAAAACAGAAATAGATGTTTTTCTGGAACTCCCTGGCTTTCTCCATTATCCAGCGGATATTGGCAATTTGGTCTCTAGTTCCTCTGCCTTTTCTAAACCCAGCTTGTACATCTGGCAATTCTCGCTCCATGAATTGCTGGAGTCTATCTTGCAGGATCTTGAGCATTACCTTGCTGGAATGTGAAATAAGTGCCACTCCTAATTCCAGGTCATTTATGAATAAGTTGAAAAGAATTGGTCCCAATACCAATCCCTGTGGGACCCCACTATTTACTTCCCTCCATCAAAAGAATTGACCATTTATTCCTACTCTCTGTTTTCTGTTGTTAATCCTTTCCCCTGTACCATTTTCTGAATGAAAAATCTCATCTAGGGATGTATGAGGATTTCTTTTCACTTCACAAATCACTTAAAAATGCCCTGTTAGCAATCCCAAACGTGAACAGAAGCACATGTTCCCTAAAACTCTTCGCAAATTCCTAAACTTGTATTTATATTTGCCAAACATCTACTTAAAAATGCAAAACCCTTCTCAAAATGCACTACTTTCTCAAAAGGTGCACATTTTGAAAAACACAAATCTTTCTCAAAATGCCCTACTTTCTCAAAATGTTATGTGTGTGTGTGTGTCTTTAAAAAATGCAAATTCTGGCAAAATGTGCAACTTCTGGAAAAATGTACAAATTTCTAAAAATGCACACTTTCTGGAAAAATGCACAAATTTTGAAAAATACACTACTTTCTCAAAATGCACAGCTTTCTCAATATCCATAACTTTTCCCTTTCAAACAACTGGAAAAACCGATCCCAAAGCAGAATGTGACCAAGCTGAGCTGAGCTTTGAAGTAAAGTTTGGAGAATTTCAGTGAGCTTGAGCATTCCTGCTTCACTCTTCCTTAATCTCCTCCTCAGCATCTTCTGTTTCCTCACAGTGGAAAGCATAGAGGTCCACAGAACCCCTCCAGATCTAAAGCATTGTGAGTGGGCCCCAGAGGTGCAAGAAGCGGTTGAGGAAGATCGACATGTGCTTCGGCATTGAAAACAGCTGCATTTCTAGATGTGTTTCATCCACAATGAGGAAAGGGGCTCTTATCTTCCTTGTCCATCCTGGCTAAGCCAGTCGAAGATGGAGGAGAGAGCACCTCACCAAGCAGTCAAAAGCTGTGCTAGAGAAATGGGTGGTGAACTCGTGTTCTTCTTGAATTCCCAATGGAATTACTGTCTCTCCTTCCACTTCATAGCTTTTTTTCCCAGGCTTCTTTTCTGCCCTTTCCCCTGACACCGTGGGAAACGCTTGCAATTTTGTCACCTCTACAAGACCCTTTTTCCTGTCACATTCCCTGATGGCTTTCGCATGACTCCCTCCCTTTGGGGTTTTAATTTCTGGCTACCAGGAAACGACATATGTTAGATCAGCCTTCCCAACGTGGTGCCCTCCAGATGATTTGGACTACATCTCTCACCAGCCCCAGCCAGCATGGCCAATAGTCACAGATGATGGGAGTTCTAATACAAAACATCTGGAGGAGATCAAGTTGAGGAAGACTGTATTCCTGTGATACACATGTTCTTCTGAGTATTATGTTTCTTTTCGACTCTATTTACTCAGCGATGGTAGAGCACACATTCTCCAATTAGAATATTCCAGGTTCAGCCCCCAACATTTACAGTTCAAAGCACAGCTATTATAAAACTATGCAGGGAGAAAGAGAGAGAGAAACTCTTAAATCTTTCTTTTTGGGGGGTGCCTCTGAAAAAACAGGCAGCTTTACAGAATATTCTCCGTTATCCTTGGCTTTTGATGTTGTTGTTGCAGCAGTTTCCATTCCCCGCCCCCCCCCCCCCATGCCAGCACAATTCAACTCCTGGGGCATTGTGGGTGATACAAAATGGCAGCGGCTCTGCTGAGGCACCATTCTGCTGCAGGTGTTTGCAGTGGCGGCAGCAGCAGCAGCAGCAACCACCGCTAGAGGAATGGAAAGAAGCTGCACTTCTGCTCCCCCTTGAAATAGTGACCACACAAGCACACACACACACATGCACGAGAAAATCCCATTTCCTCACAGGGATATTTGGCAACTAAACATGCATAAAAAGCTAAATTGAAGAGGTACATCTTCACACCCTTTCTAAAGGTGAAGGGAGTGGGCACCAGACATAGTTCAGGGGGTGGGATGACTATATGGAAAGGAGGACAGGGCTCCGGTATCTTTATCAGTTGTATAGAAAAGGAAATTTCAGCAGGTGTCATTTGTAGGCATACAGCACCTGGTGAAATTCCCTTTTCTACACAACTGTTAAAGATACAGGAGCCCTGTCCTCCTTTCCATATGGTCACCCTATCTAGGCTTAAATGTCTGAACCAGGCCCTGGGGGCAGGGCTGGGGCTGAAGAGGACATAGAAATGTTCATCATCTGGCCTGGCCTCTCTCCTCCCCAACACTGGAGCCCCTCCCCCTTTGGATTTCTCCAAGATCCTCCATGGTGGACCCTTTTCTGACCTTGGAAACCAGGGGGCACAGTGAGCAGGTGGGTGAAGTGTCGGGAGGAGGGATCAGAGTCTGGAGTTGGAGTTGTGTTGATATAGCTCCGGGAGGGGGAATTAAATAAAATCCCATGGTCCCTGGGATGCTCTCCAAGGTAGGCTGACCATATGAAAAGGAGGACAGGGCTCCTGTATCTTTAACCGTTGTATAGAAAAGGAATTTCATCAGTGTCATTTGTATGCATGCAGCATCTGGTGAATTTCCCTCTTCATCAGAACAGTTAAAACTACAGGAGCCCTGCCCCTCTTTTGTATCTTGTCACTCTAACTGTACTCCCGCAGCTTGAACTGTGTTGATAAAGAGGGGATTTCACCAGGTGCTGCCTGCATACAAATGACACCTGCCTAAGTTCCCTTTTATATTGAACTGTTAAAGATACAGAAGCCCTGTCCTCCTTTCCATATGGTCACCCTACTCCTCCAAGGACCATGTGATGGCACACCAAACTAATTGATTAATATCCCATCTTTCCTCCAAAGGGTCAAGGCTGTAAAGGTAAGGTGACCATATGAAAAGGAGGGCAGGGCTCCTGCAGCTTTAGCTGTTGTGACAAAGAGGGAATTCCACCAGGTGCTGCATGCCTACAAATGACACCCACGGAAATTCCCTTTTCTTTGCAACTGTTAAAGATACAGGAGCCCTGTCCTCCTTTCCATATGGTCGCCCTATCAGGATGGGGGCATATTCCACAGTTTTGGGAGCAACACAGGAGGGATCCCTGTCATGTTCGCCCAACAAATGGGCCTCTGTTGGTAATTACGCCATAGTGAGATAGGTGGCTGCTTAGATAGGGTTAATAGGAAAGGAAAGGAACCTCTCGTGCAAGCACTTGAGTCATTGCTGACATTGCTTTTGCTGACATTTTCTTGGCAGACTTTGTAGCGGGGTGGTTTGCCATTGCCTTCCCCAGTCGCGGCTACCTTTCTCCCAGCTAGCTGGGGACTCATTATACCGACCTTGGAAGGATGGAAGGCTGAGTCGACCTGCGCCGGCTGCCTGAGAACCAGCTTCCGCTGGGATCGAACTCAGGCTGTGGGGAGAGTTTTGGCTGCAGTAAATGCCGCTTACCACTCTGTGCCACACGAGGCTTTTCAGGGTTAATAGCCACAGCTATTAATAACAGGCACAAGGTCCCCATTTCTTAGCAACATTAGAGGGGGAGGTGGTAAGTCTTATTATTGTTGTTGTTGTTGTTATTGATTATGATTTAAAATACTTACATACTGCCCTGCATCTTGTCTGTATTCCTTTTCTTCCTGCTGCAATTCCAGGGAAAGTCACCCCATCCTGCTCCGTGCTGCTGCACTTAACCCTAATTTGTCCTTTCGTCCTTACAAAGGGGGAAACCGGTGTTTGTCCCCAGTGAAAACTTGAGGGAGCCCCAGGCAATCCCTTCTCCCTCTTCAGTGCACCAATGTGTAGACGTGTTTTCAAATATCTACACTTGGTATGTCCATCTTAACAATAGGATTGACATCCAGTTGAATCAATGGTAATCAATTAAACAAATTGGTGTTAATCACTGTATTGATTAATTAAATGATTAAACCTGCATATATTTGCATATGACTAATTGGCCGGGAGGGGAAAAAGAGACCTGTGTTTTCCAATGCTGTACATGCCTGTCGCAGCGGACACCACCATCTTAGAAGAGTTATTCCCTTCCAACGTGGACGTGAAGGGGAAAGCCGGCCCGCCAACTCCAGTTTTTATGTGCTTGTATTAAAAATAACTCACATAAAAATAAGATGGCTGATTAATCAGGGATTGCTTTCTGGTAAAGTCTTTTCATCTACTGATCTAAGTAATGAATTGATTAAGAGTTGCAGCCTTATTTAAAAACCAGTATGCATGAAACAACCCACACAAAGTGTATTATCACTTCTAAGCACATTCTGGCTTTGCACCAGAACTGTGTGGTCTTCTGTGAAGTGCCCGGAGAGCTTCAGCTATGGGGCAGTATAGAAATGCTAATGCTAATAATAATAATAATAATAATAATAATAATAATAATAATAATAATAATACCAAATTTGTGCCTTATAGACATTATGTCCTGCAAATGTGCTAGTGCAGGGAATGGGTCTCCTTGGGCCCTTTGGATCTTTACCAGATCCATCAACCTCAGCTAGCATGGCTAACGTTCAGGGATTATGGGTATTGTGGTCAGGAGGGCATCAATTGGTTGCACACCAATTTGCCCACTTTCTGAAAGTATCATACATCTCTAGCATCCACCAGAGCCAGAATTTGCTTATGGTTTGGTGGCGGATACTTAGAGAGTGTACCTTGCCAGGACAGGTGGGAATCATGGGAGTTGCAGTCCAACACATCTGGACGGCACCAAGTCGGGGAAGCTGGATTCTGTCATTGTGGGCTGAAAAGGCAGGGCGGTGGGGAGAGTGGAGTCTGTGGCTCTCTATGCGGTGAGACCACCAGGCCCCCCGGCCCAGCTCTGGAAGAATCCTGCGGAAGTGTGTCTGGAGGAGGGTGACAATGTCAGGATACAGGAAGTTGTCAAGTAACTATTGAGAGAGCTTTCCTTTGGCCAGGCTGTTCACACACATCTGTCAGCCGGTCTTGGCGAGGACCCGGCTAGACCTCAGGGCTCCCCATTGTCTGAGACGCCCCTGTCACCGCAGTGTTATATTTAACCCTCATCCCCCAATGGCAGAGAAAGGGAATTGTTTGGGCCTTCGCTTTCCCGTATTGTCAATTGTTGGCAGAGTCCCGATAATGGCGCTAAGAGGACACAATGGGAGGCCCAAGGGATGGGTGCAGCAGCTGTCCCTAGGGAAGAGAGTATGTGGAGGGCAGGGTTAGGCCAGCTCTGAGGGTAGCAGTCAGCATTTCTGCGCCCTCCAACTTTTCACCAATGCTTGTAGTGACCTTATTTTTATATCAACTCTGGCCGGCCAGGCCTTTCCCCATTCTCCATTGCTGAAGTTATTCATAGATTCATAGAAATGTGGAGTTGGAAGGGACCACAAGGATCATCTAGTCCAACCCTCTGCAATGTGCAAGAAAACCCATTAAACCCTCCATGAGAGGTGGCTGTCCAGCCACTTCTTAAAAACCTCCATAGGTAGACTGTTCCACTGTCACACAGATCTTACCGTGAGGAAGTTTTTCCTTATATTTAACCGAAATCTAGGTAGCTGTAACTTGTACCCATTATTTGGGGCCCTAATTTCTGTGGCCATGGAAAATAGCTCTTGACCATCCTCCCCGTGGGACCCTTTTGTGAACCTGAACACTTCTAACATGTCTCCCCCCCATCTTCTTTTCTCCAGACTGAACACCCCAAGTTCCTTCAGCCTGTCTTCGTAGGGCCTGTCCTCAAGTCCCTTTTCCTCGGCAGGCTCCTGCTCCTTTCTGGAAGCCAAAGAGTTTGCCTGCTCTTTATGTCAAGGATCTGCTACAGAAACATAATAATAATTCTGCACTCTGTTCTCAACTATTCCAAATGAGACGTTCTGGCATGTGACTTTGCCCTGCATGGCACCTCTGGGTTCACATGTGTGTGCTTACAGCTGAGCGCACCGGGCACTGGATGCATCCACCCCAAGGAGGAGCAGAAGTGTGCACCCACCCACCCTCGGTGTCCACTTGTATAACACCAAAAAAGGAAATTAATCTCCAAGAAAGAGGATAAGTGAGGGCAGAGATTTGCAAAACAATTGCAGGTGTGCAAATGTATAGATATAGATGCACATATACATATAAATAAGTACTATTTTTAATAAGGAAAGGTAATCCATCTCACCCTATAGTGGGGAGGACGGCTCACCAGGTGACCTGTGTGCCCACTGTTCACCTACTGTGCAGGTGCTAATTATTGATGGGCAATTTTAAGGACCTGCCTTATCCTTCCTAGGTGTGTGTTGTTTTTTTTAAAAAATAATCTTTAAACCAGACTTGGCCTTCAAATACAGGATTGTTTCAAACAGAGGACTGTCCTCTGTAAAGCAGGCCACATGGCCACTCTAGGCAGAACCCTGTTTCTTTTGCTTATAAGCCACGTACATGGATGGGGTTGTGAGAGTAAGTGATATAACCTAGAAGCATCTTTGCTGAGCAACTCTCATGTTCCATCAAAGGAGAATGTTTTTCCCCCAGTTTTGTTTTGTTGCAGTTTTAGCACCCGTGAACGTAACCCATTGTTGCCTGTCCTGACAATGCACAAGGGTCACGTCAATTGAGGAAAAGGAAATGAGCCACTTGGTTAATTAAAAGCCCAGCTGAGCCGATGGGAGCGGAAACACCCCACCCCACCCCCAGTTCTACAAGCGTATTTCTCCTTTGTCCCATGTAGCTCTCGTCTTCACCACTGGGGGTGCTCTTCTGCACTTTGGCTTTAGGGGAAAAGGGATTCCAGGCAGTACCTGGAGTATTGGGCAAAGGGCACAGTGGCTAATTTGGGGAGGGGTAGAGGTGTTGACCTCCACGCTTGAAATCCCTTCTCTCTTTTTAACGCCAGGATATATTGAGACTGTGAAAAGGTGTTTGTTCAAAAGGAGAGGCATGCTGTACATGCTCAGAGACACACGTTCCATAGCTGACAACTATAGCTGAGAACTGGTTCAGATGGAGGAGGGAGGGAAGAGATACGGTTAGTGGGGTGATCTGAGCCACAACTCACTAAGATTCAGTACCCGGGAATGATTTTCTACAAAGCAATACTACAATCAAGAGTACCTCTGAACATGCATGGGTTGTGGATTTCCCTCCCCACTAAGTAATCATAACTAACGCCCACGTTTCCAGAGCACCACATAGTTGCTCTGCGTATTTTAGGCTGATTGTTCGGAGACAGGAAATGGGTCTCTCTTGTGTTTACACAACATTTCTTGCAGCCTGGACAGGCGCTTACGCTTTATGCAGCATGCAAAAACGATCTTCCCCATGGAATGGGCAGGCTACCGCAGATGCAGCCCTCTGACTAATGAGGGCTCTTTCGAGTTGATTAAGCGGCCACTCCAAATGAGTCCAGGCACCCACCCTTGTTGTTTTGGGCTAACAAACCTGTGCCTGCCAACTTGTGAAAATACGAAGGGTGGAACGGTTCAGCTCCACAAACTGTTCACTTCAAAGGCCTGGGATCCGTCACCCAATAATGAAAGAAAAGCAAGAAACGTTTTGGTGGGTTGTTTTTTGTTGTATCATTTGATCCAAGAGGGCAGCTTCACAGCCTTGCAATGTCGCAGAAACAACCTTCCCCAATCAGATGTATGGGACTGCAATTCCCATCATTCTGAGCCCCCAAGCAACGCAAATAGTCGCTCATGGAAACTGTAGGATCCAAACTGTTTTACCCATGATCCTTGTAATGTTAGAGAGGGTGCTTGAGTGGGACTCTAGGATGGCACATATTTATTTATTTATTTATTACTTTTTTATACCGCCCAATAGCCGAAGCTCTCTGGGCGGTTCACAAAAATTAAAACCATAATAAAACAACCAACAGGTTAAAAACACAAATACAAAATACAGTATAAAAGCACAACCAGGATAAAACCATGCAGCAAAATTGATATAAGATTAAAATACAGAGTTAGAAGAGTAACATTTAAATTTAAGTTAAAATTAAGTGTTAAAATACTGAGAGAATAAAAAGGTCTTCAGCTGGCGATGAAAAGAGTACAGTGTAGGTGCCAGGCGGACCTCTCTGGGAAGCTCATTCCACAGCCGGGGTGCCACAGCAGAGAAGGCCCTCCTCCTAGTAGCTACCTGCCTCACTTCATTCGGCAGGGGCTCACGAAGAAGGGCCCCTGTAGATTATCTTAAGGTCCAGGCAGGTACATATGGGAGGAGGCGTTCCTTCAAATAACTTGGCCCCAAACCGTTTAGGGCTTTGAATGTCAATACCAGCACTTTGAATTGGGCCTGGACCTGGGCTGGCAGCCAATGAAGTTGTAAAAGGACTGGCGTAATATGATCTCACTGGCCACATTCCCCCAGAGTCCTCTAGGACAGCCTTCCCACCCTACCTCCTCCATACCACCCGAGGTACAGAAGGCCTATCACTCCACGGAAGAGCTTATGCTCATATGGAGCGCCACCTGTGATTTAGTAAAGAGCAGTATCAGGAAATTGGGCCTGGTAAGTCACTCTCCCTAATTTATTTCTGCCTTTTGGAGAATAACTCCATAATAATTTTATCTAGTTTGAGTTGCTAGCGTTATCAGTCTCTGGGTTTCAGTTTCTACCCTAAACTCTGAAGCTGTTGAAACAACTTGAGAACATGGGAGTTTCTGCTAACTTCTGATCAGTGGCCATGGCCCCCGGTGCAGGGTAAATCTGGAAGGGGGGAGGACTGATGATCCCCTCCCTCATGGTGAAGTTATGCTTCCATGATCTGCTCTCCCATGAACTTCCCCCACCCTTAGGTCCCTTGCCAGAACATGGGGGGGCGGGAGAGAGAGAGAGAGAGAGAGAGAGATTGCTGGGCTGGACAAATGCCTAGTACGTTTGGGACTGGCTAGCTGATGGAAAAGGCTGGAGAAGAAGGAAGAAGTGAGAGCCCAGTGTTTTGGCAGGGGAAGGTCTAGGGTGCGGGAAGACAGAGACAGAGAGAGACTCTGGATCCATAGGGGAGTGATTTGTGTTGGGTTAAGAGAAGACGTGTGCAAGTCATGCTTCCTTCCTTCCAAAAACTTGACAAAAGCCTTCCCAAGTCTGGCGCCCTCTCGTGTAGAAAAGTGCACATGCGTGGTTTCAAGCTTTCCATTTGGGTGGGTGGATCTTATTTATTTATTTCTGTTTTATTTATTATTTATTTATTTATTTATTTATTTATAAGATCTACTGCTAGCTTTTCATGATAAAATAACCATGAAGTGGAGAACAATATCAATACGAATCATGCAGCTGTTCAAGAATAAAAGAGGGGGGATATGGACAGATGAAGGCAGATTATTTTGTGACTCGCCCACAGAGCTTCACCTATTGGATGGTACAGAAATGTAATAAATAAATAAATAAATAAATAAATATGCAGCGACACAGCTGCACTCCAAAGCCTGGGTGAACAAATGGGCAGCTGGCACCGAAACTTGCAAGATTTGCTGCTGAATGTGAGCGTCATCAAATGGGGGGATTTTCGCCTTTCCCTACCGTCGCTGTGGCCTCCTGCTGCTGTCCCACAATAGTGACGATCTCTTTACATGGGGAGAGGAAGAGGAAGCAGCAATGACCACATGGCTCATTTAGTGGGTGTTTTTATTGTGCTGCTTTTCCTGCACACAGCAGGAAAAGACAGCAAGTTTTTTTGTTGTTGTTGTTTTTTAAAAAGTGGGATTTTCCAGGTCTTTCTTGTGATGGAAAAACAAGCAGAAGGCGTGGGAGGCATGAAGGAGGTGGACGGGGTCGCCTAAAGGATGCGTGAAAAACCAGGAGTGGGCAGTAACAAGCATGTGATAAAACGCTTGGGGTTGGGAGGGAAGAGCCCCCATAATATTGGGGGATTGTCTTAACAATCCAGTAGTGCTGGCTCCAGATTTCAGAAGGTACTTGGGCAAGACCCACCCCCCTCCCTCAGTGAGTCTACCTTCTTGCCACCATGGTCATCAGCTGACATTGCTCCTCGTCCTCTTTGTCACGCCACTTGCTTGCTTGGCAGGCAGAGAGCCAGGGAGCAAGCAGGCGCCAACACCAACGTCTAGCTTAGAGTGAGTGTGAACAAGCAGGCTGCGATAGGGAAGAGGTGGGGCAAGTCCAAGAGGCTCTTGGCAGTGCAGGAGTGTGGGCCCCCAGCAGGTGCCTGGCTGAGGCAGGATCTACAGTGCTGCTTTATAGTGGTATAAAGCTCCATCACACCTACTTTTTCTCCCTGGTTTCCCTCCATAGTCTCTAGCTCCATTTCATTAGCGTGCCAAGCTAATGGCCCCTTTCACACGGGTTTGTGGTATCGCACTATACTGATGAAACCTCCTTTTTGCTTGTTTGCTCTTCCTCCCTGCCCCTTCTCCTTCCGCCATTGTTCATTGGTTGTAACATTGTGATGGCTGTGGGCTCCTTCCCCCCCCCTCACTCTGGCTTTGTTGTCTAGCGATTTATCGACACGGTGCTGGAGGAGGAGAACCGCCCTGCCCTCCCCTTTCATCAGCAAGCTCTCCCTTCAAAGCACACGCCCCTAACAAAGGAAATAGCGAGACGACAGCACTACACGGGAGCTGAAGGGCGCTTTAATTCCATTTTGGGGAAATAGTCCAGACTTTCCCTGCTCTAGGAAAACATGAAAAAGGGAGGGGAAGAGGTGGGGTGTCTGCAAGACAGGCATGGCATCATCTGAGTCCCGTGCCGCAAAACCACAAACCAGGCATGACGAGAGTGCGATAAAACGCTGGTGTGATGGAGCCCATTGAAGTGCACTGGTAACTGTTGGGGCCCGTAACACTGTACCAAGCAGGATATAACACTACGGAAGTGGTATGAAATGGCATGTGTCAATGGGCCACAACAGTTGTCAGTGCACTTCAATACTGCTAAAAAGCAGCAGTGTGGCTCCTGGCTCCATATACCACTTTCATACTGCTTTTGTAATGCAATATCCTGCTTGGTGTAGATCTGCTGTGTGTCTACCCTTGATGCTGGCCCTACAAGTCAGCTACTTCTGCATAGGAACATAGGAAACTGCTTTATACTGAGTCAAACCATTGGCCCGTCCACCCCAGTATTGTCAACACTGACTGGCAGCAGTGGCTCTCCAGGGTTTCAGGAGGGTGTTTTTTCAGCCTTACCTGGAGATGCCGGGGATCGAACCCGGCACCTTCTGCATGCAAAGCAGCTGCTCTACTGCTGAGCCACATCCCCCCCCCCCCCCCAGGTTTCCACTGGAGATGGAGAGATCTCCATTTTGTTTCTGGGCGGCTCTGTTTTACTCCCAAACCAAATGACATGGGGCTATTCCACACCCTAATAAGTGGGCTAGAAATTCATTGGCTTTTTTTTTAAGTAAATAGTCTGCTATTAGAGGGAATGATAATAAAATGCAGGACTAAAGCCTTGTGCAGTGCACAGCCTGTCATTTCACACACTGTAGTCGCTGTGGCACATGGGGGAAAACGGGTAATATATTGTTGGACAATAATGGTTTTTTAGTATGTCTTTAACCTGAAGAGCCGTAACCCTTGAGGCTTTTAAATCAGTGGAAAAGAGGGCTATTACAGAGTAATTGAAAGCACCATACAGCGCAGGCAGTGAAGAGTTTTCTATCCCATGTAAGAGATGTGAGGATCCCAAAAGTAATCTGAGGCCTCATCTACACCAAGCAGGATATGGCACTATGAAAGTTATTATTATTATTATTATTTATTTATATAGCACCATCAATGTACATGGTGCTGTACAGAGTAAAACAGTAAATAGCAAGACTCTGCCGCATAGGCTTACAATCTAATAAAATCATAGTAAAACAATAAAGAGGGGAAGAGAATGCCAACAGGTACAGGGAAGGGTAAGCAGGCACAGGGTAGGGAAAAACTAACAGTAGAAAGTAACAGTAGAAGTCTGCACAACATCAAGTTTTAAAAGCTTTAGGAAAAAGAAAAGTTTTTAGTTGAGCGGTATATAAAAGGCAGGAGCCACACCAAGCAGGACATAGCAGTATGAAAGCGGTCTATGGTATGTGTCAATGGGCCCCAACAGTGGTCAGTGCACTTCAATGCCACTATAAAGCAGTAATATGGCTTCTGTCTTTTGTAGATCACTTTCATAGTGCAATATCTTGCTTGGTGTAGATTAGCCCTAAGCCCAAGAAGAATAGGAACGTTACAGGCACGTCCCCATTTCCATCCATGCAATGTCAGAGGGCACGCCCACTTTGCATGTTAAGAGCCCAAGGCCGAAACATCTGCATCTCCACTTAAAATATTTTTTAGTAGCAGGGCTGGAAAGTAGGGATGTGCTCCGCTTCTCCTCGAACCGGAGAAGCAGGAGCGGAGCGGGGGGGGCTTCGCCTACCCTTAAGGCGGAGGCGAAGAGGATTGGGGGACCCACGGAGCGTTACGGAGTGGATCGAGATGAAGGCGGATCCTTCGCCTCGATCCAGAGCTCCGACAAAAAGATAAGTGGGGTTTACTTGGCCCTGCTGCGACGGCGGCAGGGCCAGGTAAACCCCCCCCTCCCTCCTCTCCCTTACCTGCGTCCATCTGCAGTCCCGCAGCTGCTTCAACTGAGCCCGAGGACTCAAATAGGCGGGACCGCGGATGGACGCAGGTAAGGGAGAGGAGGGAGGGGGGTTTACCTGGCCCTGCCGCCGCCGCCGCCGCCCGTGCGGCGACGGCAGCAGAGCCAGGTAAGGGACCAAGGGGGAGGGGGGTCTTACCTGAGTCTGTCGGGGCCCATCCCAGCTTCACTAGAGCCCGCAGCTCAACCAGGAAGTGTAGGCCGCAATCGGAGCCTACAGTTCCTGGTTGAGCCACGGGCTCTAGTGAAGCTGGGATGGGCCGCGACGGACACAGGTAAGCGGGAGGAGGGGGGCTTACCTGACGCCACTCCCCGCCACTGCGGAGCTCCGATTCGGAGCCGGAGCTCCGCAGCGGTGCGGAGTGGCCCCCAGGTGGATCAAGGCGGGGCGGAGCAGGCCTGATCCGCAATTTGCTGATCGGCCGTGAAGAGGATTGGGGGGTCCGTGCACACCCCTACTGGAAAGCACCTCCTGCTTCTCCTGAGACCTCTGAGACCCAGCATAAATATCTCTGGTCTAGGTGTGCATATAGAAGGTTCATATGTTCAAGCTGCTAAGCCAGGAGTGGGCAGAAGATAGATCGGAATCTGTTGATAGATCTCTGAGTGACCTGAATGATCTAAAAATAACCATTGAAAAGCTTTGAACGCCACCCCTTTAATTTGGCTTATGGGAAGGAATACTCGGAGGAAAACCAGGGCAGGATCTACACTACTAGTTTAAAATGGTTTATAACAGTAGTGACAACTGTTGAGGCCCAGGACACACTCCATATACAAACCGTTTTCAAAGTGTCATATCCTGCTTGGTGTAGATCTGGCCCTGGAGTGAATGCATTTGTGGATTCTGGTACTGGTCACCAATTCCTGGGCTGTGCATATGTGCAGGGGCCAGAGGCCCTTCTTCCTTCATAGAATCATAGAATAGTAGAGTTAGAAGGGGCCTATAAGGCCATCAAGTCCAACCCCCTGTTCAATGCAGGAATCCACCCTAACCCATTCCTGACAGCATTCCTTCATTCCTAGCATCTGCCTGCATTGCTATTTTGCACCTGGTGGCAAACCCCATTGTTTTAAGCCCAAACCAAAAGCCACCTTGCAGTGGATTGTTGCATTGAGCAGGGGGTGAACTCGCTGGCCTTCCAACTCAACTATTCTATGATTCTGTGCAACCTGAAGTCTGCTCTGCACCTGAATCCTGCCTCTTAGATCATAGAATCATAGAATAGCAGAGTTGGAAGGGACCTACAAGGCCATCGAGTCCAACCCCCACTCAATGCAGGAATCCACCCTAAAGCATCCCTGGCAGATGGTTGTCCAGCTGCCTCTTGAAGGCCTCTAGTGTGGGAGAGCCCACAACCTCCCTAGGTAACTGGTTCCATTGTTGTACTGCTCTAACAGGAAGTTTTTCCTGATGTCCAGCTGAAAACAATAGATGTGAAAATCTGTATACCTTTTGTCACATAAAATACAGACTTTATATGCATTTTATGGTGAAGTACCCATTTTAATATGCATTTTGGTGCATTTTGAAAGCTGAAAACTGCATCACAAAATTCAGGAACGTGCAGGACCGGAAAATTCAGAAAGTTTCATCTGCACATTAACTCAAGAAGTGTGAATCAGGTCGCTTTGTGTCAGAGTGTTCGATGAATGAAAGCCTTGAGCATCCTTTAATTTAAATACATATTTTTTAAAAGGATTTTATTTTTAATTGCAGATGAATCTAGAAATGGAACAGAATGGATGGATTAACAGATATCGACATTAGCAGGGCTAGAAAAGACGCACACGCCTCTTTCTCTGCCGGAGACCTTTGAGCACCCGCCCAGGCAGACTAGACAGGCCTGTGCTCAGCGCCACACTGAATTGACTCCCCCCGAGGGCCGCTTCGTATCGTCAGTTGTTGGTTGTTGCTGGTGCTTTCTGGCGTCTCCGATAAGGTAAACAAGAACTCCCCAGTCTGTGTGTGTGTGTGTGTGTGTAGATAAGGCTCTTGCATGGATGGGATGTGCCTCTTCCCTATCACAGGAAACACTGCCTGCTTTTTTGGGTAGTGGAATAGGGGGAAACTTCCTTTTTCACTGGGAAAGACTTCAGCTAATCTTCCCCAATCTGGTTCCCTCCAGAAATACAGGTTAATAAAATTACAGAAGACATATAGGGAATGAACAGATTTGATCCCATGAAATGGACTGGCAGCAGGTTCAGCACTGGCAAAAAAAAGGAACACTTCTCTGCACACAACGTATGATTCATTTATGGAACTCACCGCCACAAGATGTGCCAATGGAAATTAGTCTATAGAACTTTTTTTTTTTTTTTAAAGGATTGTACAGATGGAGGATAGGGTCTGTTAGGCTAGAGAGTTAAAAACAGAGTTTCCATGTTCCATGGTGGCATATTGGCCTGTTCAGGGATGATGGGAATTGTAGTCCAAAATGCATGGACAACACCAGACTGAGGAAGGCTGCAGTATAAATGTCTGATAAAAGTATCCTGGCAATAAATATCAGGTGGGGGCTATTCCTGTGATGGCCTCTTTTGAGCTTCCCTGGGGGCACCTGGCTGGCCAGAGAACTGTGAAGGAAGGCTGAACAAGACCACAGCCATCTTGACTGTTCTTCACAAGAATGTGCTGGATTAGACAGACCTTTGCCTGGCCCAACAGGCCTCTTTTATTGTTCTGATTTATTTATTTATTCATTGCGTTTATATCCCACCTTTTTTCCTCCAAGGAACCCAAGGCGGCATACATAATCCTCCTCTTCTCCATTTATCCTCACAACAACAACCCTGTGAGGTAGGTTGGGCTGAGAGTCTGTGACTGGCCCTAAGCTATCCAGTGAACTTCCACGGCTGAGCGGGGACTAGAACTCTCTGTGATCTTACTGTTATGAAGCCCCAGAATCTACTGATCAGGGGGTTGACTAGATGGTCTCAAGGTACCTGCCAACTGTATGAGTCTATCTCAGCTGCAGAAGCTGTGACTTGGACCTCTGAGCATGTACAAAATTCCCCCTTTCGCCTTTCTCATAAGAGAAATCCCAGAGCTGTGCATGCATTTTGTAAATCACAAAACCATGGTGCAAAATTGGAAAGTGTGAAACTCATCATTTTCTTAAACAAAACTGAGATACTTCTAGCTAGGGATGGGAGAACCAGCCATTTTTTTTAATCTGGCCTCAATTCTCCAAAAAACAAAACAAAAACCCACCACTTCAAAGCTTGTTTCAGCTCGCTCCTGTTTTTGTTTTTGAACTTTTCAGTAGGGGTGTGATCCGCTCCGATTAGGAGCGTAGAAGCAGTAGCGGATTGGCCTGCTCCGCCTTACCCAGAGGCGGAGTAGGAGCGGACCGCGGACCCCTAGAAGCAAGGCGAAGAGAAGCGGCCATTTTTCGGAGCTCCTAGTTCAGGCGGAGCGCTCCGGTCGCCATCTTGAAAACATTTCGCCATAGGATTGCATTGCAGCAAATAATCGCGGATAACTACGTTCTTTTTGAAGCTATCATTCTGGAAATTCTTGTGCTCAGAGAGTCGTGGATGGGGGTCATTTTGAGACTACTCTCAACTTTCTGCGTCCTGTGGTTCTTGTGCAATATTTTTTTAAAAATCGGGGTTTGGGGTTTTTTGTTTTTTTTTGGAAGCGATGACAGGCACATTCAATTCCCAATCCTGATGAGAATTGATCTCCTCAGAAAGCATCATCCTCCAATCCCAGTGTTGGAGGGGGGACTAAGGCAGACCCACCCTGAGAACTTTCTGTTTTGTGTCTCTTTGTGGGTTGGCGTTCGTGGAGGGAACACTTAGTTAGTTAGTGCTCCTGCTTTGGACTTTGGAGATAGATTAGGATAGATTTAGTTTGGCGTGTGTGTGTGTGTTTGTTTGCTTCTTTCTGACTTATAGCTTAGTTTGCCCTGTGTTTTTCCCTTACTTTGATTTAATATAAACTTTATTTTTAAATTTTGGAGTGTGTGTTTGGTGGGTTGGGTTGGTTGCCCCCCCCCCTGACTGTTCTGCTTTTGTGAAAGCTTTCTTTTGAAAGCATACACACACTTCTTGTCCCATTTCCCTACATTTATTAGTAATATTCTTAAACATATTTTATTATATTCTTTTACATAGTCTTAGTAGTATATTAGTATCTCATACATATTATTAGTAGTATTCATATTTTATTCTTCTTATACATATTAGTAGTTGTGTTTGGTTGGTTCTTTCCCCCCCCCTCTCTTAAATCCTGATTGTGTTTCCTTCTATCTTCTATATACCAAAAAATACCAAAAAAAAATTATTCTCTTTTTCTTCTCTGTGTAACTTGGACTGAGTGGGCTGCTTTTGTGAAGTGCAACAGGCAGCCACAGATTGACCATTTTGGGGAAAGCATACACACACTTCTTGTCCCATTTCCCTACATTTATTAGTAATATTCTTAAACATATTATTAGATATTCTTAGTAGTATATATATTAGTATATTCTTAGTAGTATAATATTTTATTCTTTTTATACAGCATACACACTTCTTGTCCCATTTCCCTACATTTAAACATATATTCTTCTTATACATATTCTTAGTAGTACCTTATACATATTATTAGTAGTATTAATATTTTATTAGTCATCATGAAAAGAGGGAGCAGGCGTGCTGAAAGCAGCAAGGCTCAGGCTGGCAGCAGTAAGCAGGCTGCCTCTCCTCCTGTGAAAATCAAACGGGCAACTCCTTGGCTGACTGCTCCAAAACAGAAGCAGGACAAGCAGCAGGCAGAGCCACTCTCTTCTGCAACTTGTGCCCAGCGTTCTCTTTTTGAGGGTGGGAATGGGAAAAGTGCCCCTTTACAAGAGGCAGGTGGCATTAGAGGAGGAGGAGTATCCCCAACACCTTCATTATCCTTTCAGCCCACGAGCCCGCTGATGGACCTAGACGAGGGGGAGGGGGAGGAGGAGGAGGCGGTGGGCCTCCAGGATGTGGGGGCTGAGGAGGAGGAGCAGCAGCAGCAGGCCAAGGCTCTCTCCCCAGTCTCATCCCACACCCCTGTTTCTGTGGCAACACCAGAGAGCTCAGGCGGGCAATTGGTGGTGTCACCACGGAAACGAAAGACAAGCATCGTGTGGGACCACTTTGAGTTGGGAGCGGATCCCCGCTTTGCTGTCTGTCGCCACTGCAAACTCAGCCTAAGCAGGGGTTCATCGACAGGGCATTATGGAACCAGCAGCATGAAGATGCATCTTCATAGGCAGCACCAGTCGGTCTTGATGGGGAAAGAGGCGGGCAAGGCGACTGGTTCCAGGGGAAAGCCGAAGGCTGCTGCTGCTGCTGCTGCTGCTGGCACTTCCACTCTCAGCTCTCCATCTCCCATCCCCACAAGGGTTAGGCAGGCAACCCTGCCGGAAATGGGGTGGGGGAAGTATGGAACCACAAGATGGCGTTTTCCAACGCCCTCCCAGATCACCACGTCAATCGGTGAGATGGTGGCGTTGGACGACCAGCCATTCAGCCTCGTCGACAACGCAGGCTTCAAGAGGCTGATGGCGCTTGTGGTGCCATACTATAAGCTGCTGTGTCGCACCACCCTGAGCAGGCGGGTGGTGCCTTCCCTGTACCGTTCCTGCAGGGAGTTAGTGCTGGGTCGTCTGTGCCAGGCAGAGGCACGGATGGTGCACTTCACCTCGGACATTTGGTCCAGTGAGGGCGGAGTGCATGCTTACCTGTCCCTGACGGCACACTGGTGGGCAGCCGTGGGGCAGGAAGGATCCAGCACTACAGGGACTGGCAAGGAGGGCTACTGCTGGGCCCTCCTCCACACGCAAGTGATGGACCAGTCCCACACGGCAGCGGAGATTACGGAGGCCATGAACCGCATGGTGGATGGGTGGCTAGCTGGGCAGAAGGTCACCCGCGGTTACATGGTCACGGACGGGGGAGCCAACATGGTGAAGGCGGTGCGCGACGGCGGATTCGAGGGCGTCCGCTGCATCGCGCACGTCTTGAACCTGGTGGTGAGGGATGGCCTTGGGATGGGCAGCAGCAAGCCCAACCTCGGTCCCCTGTCCGGGATCCGTAACCTCCTGGAGAGCTGCAGAAAGGTGGCAGGCCATTTCCACCACAGTGTCAAGGGCAGTCGCTTGCTGCGGGAGAAGCAGGAGGAGTTGACTCTCCCGCAGCACAGGCTAGTGCAGGATGTGGTGACACGCTGGAACTCCACCTACCTGATGCTGGAGCGGATGGTGGAGCAGCAGCGTGCCATCCACGACTTGTTCAGGGTCAGGGACATGGGCGTCCACCACATGGGCAAGCAGCAGTGGGACGCCATGTCCCAGCTGGTGGCGGTCCTCAAGCCATTCCTGAACGCCACCGAGACCCTGAGCAAAAGCTCTGCCCTCCTCAGCCAGGTGATCCCTGTATGCAGGCATCTCCAGAAACAGATGGGCGACTTTCTGGAGTACAGGGGTCCCGTCACCGGCAGGCGCTTCGAGCCCGAGGTCCGCGAAGCGGTGACTAGGCTGAGGGACGGCCTGACGCGGAGGCTGGAGCCCATCCAAACCGACAGGGTCCACATGTTGGCAGCCATGTGCGACCCTCGTGTGAAGGATGGGCTTTGTGGGCCAAATAGCAGGCAGCACTGGGTGGAAACGCTGGTGGGCGAAGTGCGGGCGGCATGGGCCAAGAGGGTGGGGCAGAGTGAGGCAGAGGAGCAGGCCACCCCTCCCCGCAGCAGCACCAGCAGCAGCCTCACCTGCATCCCTCCCAGCAGCAGCACAGGCGAGGGGTATTGGGAAGAGGCTCTGCACGCCGTGGTTGGGCAGAGACCCTCCCCAGCCACCGGCCAGGATGACGCTGCAACCACCGTGCAGCGTTACCTGTCAGAGCCCATGGAGGACTGCTCCATGGACCCCCTGGCCTACTGGTCATCCCGCTTTCAGATTTGGCCGGACCTGTCGCGGGTGGCCATGGATCGACTCAGCTGCCCACCCACCAGTGTTCCAAGCGAGAGGGTGTTCTCTATGGCGGGCGACATAGTGACCCCTCACCGCTCTCGCTTGGAGCCGGACTTGGTGGAGCAGCTGGTCTTTCTGAAGGGCAATCTCCCCCTGCTGGGATACCCCACCCTCAAGCCCTCGTGGGAGTGACAGGCAGGCTCCCCTCCCTTTAATTCCACCCTCCTTTGGTTGGCAGGCACACTACAGTTCAGGCAGGCTGGTTTTTTCTTTTTATTATTATTTTTATTATATTTTTCTTCTTCTTCTTCTTCTTCTTCTTCTTCTTATTATTATTATTATTATTATTATTATTTAGTGGCTGTGTTACAGTTCACAACATCAACTCTGAATCATTACATTCGTCTCTGTAGGCACTAGGCAGAGTTTGTCACCGTGCGTGTGTGTGACTGACTGTGAGGGCAAAGCACCGCACTTGAGTTCATTTCATTTCTGTGGCGTCCGGTACAGCTTAGTCAACTCATCCGGATAGTTTTCCACCCAGTTCCAAAAGACTCCATGATTGACTGCACGTGTTTAGGTGAGGTGCAAGCAGGGGGCAAGGCAATGCCTGGCACCACCACCACTAGCCAGGCTGCCTCTCTCCAGCAGTCCACGGGTCGCCCTTTGGAGTGCCCTGGGAGTGGAAGACGTACTCCCTGATCCAGAAGTATGGTTTTGAGAAGTAAGCTGTCACTTGAACTCATGAGCCTCTGTGCAAAAGCTGTCCTTGTGTGTGTGGTTGTGAGTGTTACTGCAGCTGCCTGTCTCGCTGCGAAAATGAAACAGGCAAGTCCTCGCCTTTGAGAAGCAACCTTTCACTTGAACTCATGGAAGTCATTGACTTCAGCACAGCCACTACGTAGAGGCTGTGGTCCTCCAGGATCTGGGTGACTCGATCAGTGTGCTGATTTTGAGAAGCAACCTTTCACTGAAACTCATTCACTTCCCCAATTGAGGGTGAGGGAGGTTAAACTCCAGCAGTCCACGGGTCGCCCTTTGGAAAGCTCAGGGATCAAGTGGACTACTCGACCAGTCTGCTGATTTTGAGAGGCAACTTTTCACTTCAACTCATGGACTTCCCCTATGTGCGGGAGGTACTCCAGCAGTCCACCGATCGCCCGTAGCACAGCCACTAGCAAAGCCACTACAGTGGATGCTCTCTTCTCTCTCTCTCCTCAGTCTCATCCAACCCCTCTTCCTCTTCCCTTTCTGCTGTAACACCTCTTTGAGAAGCAAGCTTTCACTTAAACTCATCATTCACTTCCCCAACTGAGGGAGGTAAAGGCCAGCAGTCCAAGGGTTGCCCTTTGGAGGGCTCAGCAGCAACATTAATCCTCCAAGCATGCACACAAATCTTCCATACTCAAAGTAACTGCTTCAATAACTAGTAGCTCCTTTTTGCCCGCCTGCCCGCCTGCCGTCCTTGTGAGGTAGCTGGATCTGCTGGGACTCACTCCCCCAGAGATCTATGGCATACCTGTGCAAGGTACCAGCTCCTTTGGGCCTGCCTGCCTGCCCATGCCCGCCTGCCCGTCACTCCCCAATTGAGGGAGGTTAACTCCAGCAGTCCACGGGTCGCCCTTTGGAGAGCTCAGGGATCAGATGCACTATTCGTGATCCAGTCTGATTTTTTGAGAAGCAAGCTGTCACTTCAACTCATGGACTTCCCCAATTGCGGCTGGTACTCCAACAGTCCACCGAACTCCCATAGCACAGCCACTTAGTGCATAGGGACAGTTTAAGTTTCCTGGGAAGTGAGCTCTCATTTCGACTCATGACAGCCATTGACTTCACCACAGCCACTTCGTGTTGGATGCTGTGTTCCTCCAGGATGTGGGTGGGGAGGATTAGTCGCAGCAGCTGGTCGAGCTTCTCTCCCTAGTCTCATATGGAGCAATTAAAGGTATCTGAGAAGTGAGCTCTCACTTCAACTTCAAGTTCAGACACTTGAGCACAGCCCCTACGGTGGAGGCACAGCTGGCCGTGCCTCTCTCCCCAACCACTGACTGCATAGGGACAGTTTAAGTTTCCTCCTGAGAAGTGAACTTTCACTTCGACTCATGACAGCCATTGACTTCACCACAGCCACTTCTCGTTTTGTAGTGCGCCGAGTTGAGCACATCCACTCTGGTGGATGCTCTGGTCCTCCAGGATGTGGGTGAGGAGGATTAGTCGCAGCAGCTGGTCGAGCTTCTCTCCCCAGTCTCATATGGAGCAAAGTTTTCTGAGAAGTGAGCTCTCACTTCAACTCATGAGAGTCATTGACTTCACCACAGCCACTCCTGTGGATGCTCTGGTTTGCCAGGATGTGTAGCAGCAGCTGGTCGAGCTCCTCTCCCCTATGTGCGCGAGCCAAGCTCCAGCAGTCGACCGATCTCCCGTAGCACAGCCACTTAGTGCGTATGGACAGTTTAAGTTATCTGAGAAGTGAGCTCTCACTTCAACTCATGACAGCCATTGACTTCACCACAGCCACTTTGTGTGGGATGCTGTGGTCCTCCAGGATGTGGGTGAGGATTAGTAGCAGAAGCTGGTCCAGCTTCTCTCCCCGGTCTCGTCCCACCCCTCTTCCGCTGTAACCCTGTCTTTGAGAAGCAAGCTGTCACTTCAACTCATGGACTTCCCCTCAGAGAAAAAGCTAAGCTCCAGCAGTCCACCGATCTCCCGTAGCACAGCCACTACGTTTCCTGAGAAGTGAGCTCTCACTTCAACTCGTCTTGTAGTGCGCCCGCCGAGTTGAGCACAGCCACTACAGTGGAGGCGCCTGCCCGCCTGCCTGGGAGCCGTCCTTGTGAGGTAGCTGGATCTGCTGGGACTGACTCCCCCGCAGATCTATGGCTTACTTGTGCAAGGTACCAGCTTTTCTGGGCCCGCCAACCCATGCCTGCCTGCCTGTCTGCCCGCCTCCCCGGGGTGCTGCTGTGGTGGGGCATCTGCCAGGACTGACTCCTCGCCTACTCTGCCTGCCTCTCTGCCCGCCTGGTGCCTGGTTTGCTCCCAGTCGTCCTCCTCTGTGCCCCTCAAGGCGTAACTGCTGGCTTAGAAAGAAAGAACCAGCCATCTTTGCCTCACTTGCTCCTTGCGCCCGCTTACGGGTTGGTTTGCTATGCGTTAGTGCTCAAGCCATCCTTGCGGCACTACAATGCATGCTGCCTGCCTGGCTGCCTGCCTTCCCTCCCTTCTCCCCTTCCCGTCTTGCAGGGATGGTGTATGTGTCTTGCTTTGACTCAGGGGAGAAGTCCTTCCTGCGCTCACTTAGACTTTATCAAGTTCAATAATCCCTTTTTCAAATGTGCCAGAAGATTTAGGGTTATCTCGTGGCATGTTGGGATTTCCTTGGAACTGGCCCCATTGAGCTGTCTGCATTGCAACTTTAAATCCCTGACATACTGGAGTGCCCGATTTTCAAAAGTTCCCCTAACATCAGGGGATGATGGGATTGCCTTGAAACTTGGTGTCCATGGGGACACATGGGTAAGCTGTCATGGGACCAAAGGATAGGTTTCTGACGTGCAAATTGACGTAGTTGTAGAATGGGACTTGATTTGGGGTGAGTTAAAAAGTTTAAGCCGCGCCAAAAATCAGGGGATGATGGGATTGCCTTGAGTCTGGGCGTCCATGTGGACACATGGATAAGCTATCATGGTGCCGAGTTTGAGGTTTCTAACATGCAAATTGACGGAGCTATCCCAAGGGGTGTGAATGGGGTGCCCGATTTTCATAAATTCCCCAAAAATCAGGGGATGATGGGATTGCCTTGAAACTTGGCGTCCATGTGGACACATGGATAAGCTATCATGGTGCCAAGTTTGAGGTTTCTAACATGCAAATTGACGTAGTTGTAGAATGGGACAATTTGGGGTGAGTTAAGCCGCGCCAAAAATCAGGGGATGATGGGATTGCCTTGAGTCTGGGCGTCCATGTGGACACATGGATAAGCTTTCATGGTGCTGAGTTTGAGGTTTCTAACATGCAAATTGACGGAGCTATCCCAAGGGGTGTGAATGAGGTGCCCGATTTTCAAAAAATCCCCAAAAATCAGGGGATGATGGGATTTGCTTGAAACTTGGCGTCCATGTGGACACGTGGATAAGCTATCATGGTGCCGAGTTTGAGGTTTCTAACGTGCAAATTGACGGAGCTATCGAAAGGGGTGTGAATTAGGGTTATGGGTGGTGCGTTAGAGGTTAGAGCCGCGCCAAAAATCAGGGGATGATGGGATTGCTTTGAGTCTGGGCGTCCATGGGGACACATGGATAAGCTTTCATGGTGCCGAGTTTGAGGTTTCTAACATGCAAATTGACGGAGCTATCCCAAGGGGTCTGAATGGGGTGCCCGATTTTCAAAAATTCCCCAAAAATCAGGGGATGATGGGATTGCTTTGAAACTTGGCGTGCGTGTGTATACCCCCATGAGGTGTCATGGTGCCAAACGTGAGGTTTCTAACTTGAACAGAAAAAAAGTTGTATACTTTTTTAGCTTTCAATGCAAGCCTATGGGGGGCAAAAACGGAGCTCCGGATCCGGATCCGGAGCTCCGAGCGGAGCGGAGCGGAAGTGGGCGGAGCGGGGGCGGGGCGGAGCAGCCCGATCCGAAAAATGGCAGATCTGCAAGTGAAGCGGAGCGGGGGGTCCGTGCACACCCCTACTTTTCAGCTCATTCGAATGCGAAAAGTGCCACATTTCTATGCATCTTTTTCAAAAAAAAAAAAAATCCTCCCCGCATTGACTAAAGCGTGAAAATGTGTATAATTTGAACAATGCTCATTTCAAAGTGTCCATATAAAACACACGCACATACACACACAAACACACACACATTTTTCAAATGCAATCATAAATTTGTGAACATTTCTTGAGGAGGGCTGGGAGTTGTAGGACATTTTTCTGTCTAAACACACACCTTCATGTCATGTTTTAAGGGGGGTGTTTCCCTTGCACTGCTTGGCAATGGGCCACTTGAGGGCAGCAAACAATATCTTCAACAGAAGCAGCCAAGAAACTCTCAGAGCAGTTACGTCTGGCCTGCTGCATGTCTGGCCTGCTGCATAGAAACTGCACAGGCGCCTCTGGCAAGAACTTAAATAATGAAGGGTTCCTGTGACCCAAAAACTGCTTGTAGGGAAGGGGGAGAATTTGTTTCAGTTCGGTTTTCATCAGAATTTAGCAACATTCACAAAGTTCCCGATATTGAGGGCAAAACAGACCTTGAGATTTTAAAAAAACAAAATGAATGTGGAAGAAACTGAAATTGATAGATTCATCCATTCAGGCCTCGGGGGTTGAGTGCTTCACTTTTAAAATTCTGAGTTTCAAGCCCTGGGTACCAACTGTGGCACGGAGTACTTGGGCTGAGCTTCGGCTGATCCACCAGCTACGGCCTTTCCTGGACAGGGACAACCTAACCACAGTAGTGCATGCACTGGTAACTTCCCGATTAGACTACTACAATGCACTCTACGTGGGGCTGCCCTTGAAGACTATGCGGAAGTTGCAGCTAGTGCAAAATGCAGCAGCTAGACTGCTGGCGGAAGGAACTGCACTGGCTGCCTATACACTTCCAGTAGGAATTCAAGGTGCTGGTAATGACGTTTAAAGCCCTAAACGGCTTGGGACCTCAATACTTGAGAGAGCGCCTCTCCTTATATATGCCTGCCCGAGACCTTAGATCTGTTGGAGGAGCCCTTCTCCGCATCCCACCAATGCAACATATACGTTATGATGGGACAAGGGAGAGGGCTTTCTCTGTGGTGGCCCCCCGACTGTGGAATGCCCTCCCCTTGGAGGCCCGATTGGCGCCAACATTGATTTCATTTTGACGCCAAATAAAAACATGGCTTTTAAACAAAGCCTTTGATGGTTAAACTCACTGGCACATTGTTTTAACTGTTTTAACTGCATCTATTGCTTTTAAATTATATATTGTTTTAACTTGGATTATGGTTTAATTTGTTTTTAATTGTGTATATTTATTGTTTTATAAATATATGTTTTTATCTGTACGCCGCCCTGAGATCTTAGTGATATAGGGTGGGATATAAATATTTTAAATAAATAATAAATAAACTTTGTTGGTGCTGAATTAGGGTTGCCACTTCTTTTTTTCTGGCAGGTGCCTCATCTTTAAGAGCTACACAGCAGGCAGGCACATGATCATCCTCTCGGTGCTGGATACAGCTGCACCTACTGAATTTGGCCAGTGAAAAAGGGTGAGAATTTTGTTTCAGTTATTTTATTTTTATAAGAATTTACCAGAATTTGCAAAGTCCTTTCAAAAGAATGCGAGAAATAGACAGATTCATCCCCTCCCTTTCCTGACTGTTGTATCTGCCTGAATCTTCTGTTCACATCAGTCCGAATATAATTATCCATAATTTAGATGTTGGGTAGATTCCCTTGACACAGAATGCTCGGGTGAAAAATGCACCTGAAAATGCAGGAATCAGCTGTATTAAGGTGCTTGCAAGCGGCCCGCATCCACTGACGTTGGGCACGCAGCCAGAGAGAGAGAAAACGTTCACGTTTGTAGCCACCTAGGACAACTTGGCACACCTTTGCGTAGGAAATCCAAACACAGATGCAAGTGTCAGCCCTGAAAAGTGTCCCTAGGACTTTTTCTTTTTCTATCTTCATCGTTCTTACCATCAACAAGTATCTTTGCATCCCTCCATTCCTCTGGGGACTCCTAAATCTCTTCTGATACTGCTTGAAGCACTTGGCAAGTCATGTTTACACAGGTTCTGTGTGCAAGGCAATGCAAAGTACACCGCATCTTACCATCCACGACAGGAGTGACATAAAATGTCGTCTGCTAATCATAAAGCCATCAGCCGCTCAATCCTTTCCCCCCATCTGCAGGAAATAAAAGTGCCCTCTCACCCCAGAGCGCAGCCTGAGGAAACCGATCTATCAGCAGCAACTGAGTAAGCTAAGCGAGCAGCTGACAAGGGGAATTCTGAGATCTGGGGACAACAGATTTATCGCTACGATGAGGGAAAGAAAAACAGAACGCAGGGGTCAAAGAAAGGGTCTGAAGGAGGAGCCATTCACCCAGAATTTGCAGCCAGGTCTACCTTGTGCATTAGCATCCAGCATCAATACGTAAGCTGGTCTACCTTTGACTCCAGTTCTAGCCATTCCCAGGTTTGTCAATTGCAGCAAAAACACAACACATTTATTCTGGCATGAGCTTTCCTGGACTATTGCAGGGGTGGTGAACCACATGCCTGCGAACCAAATCTAGCCAGCGTGGGGACCCAATCCAGCCCTCTGGGTTCCCTGGAAGGCCACACCTCCTTCTCTGGGCCCCACCCCCTTTCCCCCAACCACCAATCGTTTTGTGGTTTCCTGGCTTTTGTGCCTTCCCCCCCCGCATTTCTAAAAAGCTGAAAGGCCTCTCCTAAAGCTGAATTATAGGCAGGAAGAGGTTTTAAGCTAAAGCATGCTGGTATTTTGGGTTCCAAAGGAAGTGAGGCGGGTGGCTACCAGGAGGAGGGCCTTCTCTGCTGTGGCACCCCAGCTGTGGAATGAGCTCCCTAAAGAGGTTCGCCTGGCACCTACACTATACTCTTTTAGATGCTAGGTGAAGAACTTTTTATACTCCCAGCATTTTAACAGCCTAGCAACTTGATTTTAACTTTGCAGTTTGTATTTAAAATTTGTATTTAAAATCTGTATTAATTTCTGCATTGCTGCTTGATTTAATCCTGGCTGTGTTTTGTATTGTATTTTATATTATGTTTTTATATGGTTTGTTTTATATTTTGAATGGTTTTTATGGTTTTAATTTTTGTAAACCGCCCAGAGAGCTTCGGCTATTGGGTGGTGTGGAAATGCAATAAAATAAATAAATAAATTCTGGTATTTGGGGCCCTACTTCAGCCCCGCCCACCACAGGAATGCAGCCCCGAAGGGCTTCTCTGAAATTGCATTGGGCCATCAGGCTGAGATTCAACACCATTGGACTCAAGCTGACTTGCACCTGATGAAGTGGGTCGATCATCGCTCAGTGCGACAGAGCCTCTGTTTTGCATGCAGAAGGTGCCAGGATTGATCCCCATCTTCTCCAGGTAGGGCAGGGGGGAAAAATCCTACCTGAAACCCTGGAGAGCTGCTGCTGGTCAGTGTTGACCATACTGGGCTAGATGGAGCCATGGTCTGACTCAGTATAAGGCAGATTCCCGCGCCACTATTTCTCAGCCTCACTTTAGGTGTTGGTATTTCACCTGTAGGGACTGACCCTTTTTACAGGTTAGCGGTGTCAGGTTGGAGGGCCCGTGCCAGGAAGAGGCCATTCTGGTCATCTCATCTTTCAGGATCATTTGCAGACTTGCTAAAAGCCTGTAGCTCGGCAACCAGACTTAAAAAAGCTCAAACTCGGATTGATCTGCAATGTCATGCAGAAGAATGGAGAAAACAGAAGCAATGGAAGTGGGGAAGACGCAGAACACAAATTACCAGATTCTGGCTGGATATCAGGAAAAGCTTCCTGACTGTTAGAGCAGTACGGCAATGGAACCAATGACCTCAGGAGGCAGTGGGCTCTCCCACGCCAGAGGCCTTCAAGAGGCAGCTGGACAACCATCTGTCAGGGATGCTTTAGGGTGGATTCCTGCATTGAGCAGGGGGTTGGACTCGATGGCCTTGTAGGCCCCTTCCAACTCTGCTATTCTATGATTCTAAAGCTCATAATCCAATGAATTCATTAGCCCTTAAGGCACCACAAAGCTCTTTGTTGTTTCATCCATGCTTGTGCTGAATACGTCTATTCTGGTTTAGCTCTTCATAAGCACTGGAAAGGGTTTGGTTCTTTCTTTTCCCTACAGTGGGGTTCCCCAAACAGGGTTTATTCATAGTTATGCTGCGCTATACAACTGCTAAGCTGTGACGAATCAGGCTTGAGGGATTGTGTCCTTAACAGCACAGCCCTATGCATATCTACTCAGAAGTAAGCCCCACTGAATTCAATGATACTTACTCCCAGAAAAGTGTGTATAAGATTGCAGCCTAAACATTCAAAAAAAAGTTTCCACAATAACCTCTTATTACACCAGATTCGAAAGCTCAGTGGAATACCCATCAATTCACTATTTCCTTCCCATCTTCTCTTGCCCCTGCCCGCTTCCTGTGCCCAGCTCTTTTCCCCTCTCTTCTGCTTTTATAATGGACAACATTTGATTACGGAGGGCGCGCCGCCATAAATTTGCTGCCTCATTTGGCCCACTGTTTCTATTAACTGTCTAAAACTAGTAAGAACATAAGGGCCCTGATGCTGGATCAGACCGAGAGTCCATCTAGTCCAGTGCTCTGTTCACACAGTGGCCAACCAGCTGTCGACCAGGGACCCACAAAGCAGGACCCATGTTCCCCACCAACTGGAGCGCACAGGCTTAATGGCTCTGATACTGGAGGTAGCACATAGCCATCATGACTAGAAGCCATAGATAGCCTTTTCCTCCAGGAATTTATCCAACTACATCTTGTGGTAGCAAATTCCATGGTTTAACTGTGTGAAGAAGTCCTTCCTTTTATTTGTCCTGAATCTCCCACCAATCAGCTTCATGGGATGAACACAGGTTCTAGTATTTTGAGAGAGGGAGAAAAATGTCTCCCTCTCCATATTACGCATAATTTTGGACTCCTCTTTTATGTCTCCCCTTACCCTCTTTTTTTCCAAGCTAAAAAATCCCAGCTGTTGTAACCTTCCCTCATAGGGGAGATGCTCCAGCCCCTTCATCATTTTAGTTGTCCTTTTCTACACTCTTTCCAGTTTACACATTCACACACACCCATACATCCCATAAGATTCCATAGGAACCAGGATCAAAATTTTAGACCTAAAAAAGATACAGCTTAGGGCACCCCCCTATGCATGTTTAGAGAGAAAAAGGACTGCAACTCCCAGCATACCTCAGCCAACAATGCTGAGGTATGCTGGGCCTTTTAGATGGCCTTTTGTTCATCTAAATATGCATAGGATTGCACCTCTAGTAATTACAAATATTAAGTTAGTGCTTCAGTGTAATGAAATCCATTCAGTCACTCTTCTCCAACTTAGCACCATCCAGATTTGATGGACCATATTTTCCACCTTTCTTCAGCCAGTATCTGGTTGGGGATGAGTTGTTGTCCAACACATCTGGAAAAGTGCTTAATTAGTTGGGTTATTGATTTTTATTTTTATTTTGCAAATAGATATTGCATCTGAGGCCATAGCTAGACCTAAGGTTTATCCCTGGATCGTCCAGGGGTCAAACCTGTTCATCTAGGTGACACACAGGGGATCCAGTGCTCAGGCAGGGGCGAACCCTGGATGATCCCAGGATAAACCTTTGGTCTAGCTGTGGCCTGAGTTAGAGTAGCTTCACTCCATGCGGATCTGGAGGTGCCGAGGATGAAAGAAGAGTGCGAATGGCAGAACCTCAATAAACCACCTCTGGAATTTGAACTGTCAGCAGATATGAGAACATCCTCTTCACATCCTCACGGAGCTGCTAATACAGGGGAAGAAAAACTCAGGATTCTGATCTCCAGCAGTTTTCAAGCATTCTACAGTGAAGGAACCCTTTCCACATCAGCTCGTTCCCCTGCAGTGGAAAACAGACATGAGTCAACCTGTCCTTTGGAGACGTTTCACCACAATTCCTGATCGGTGAATTACCCCATATCAACTTCCAAGGGCCCCAAGGATTCAGAGGGCAACAGCTCTAGCTAATTTGACCTTCCCATAAGAACATTCCCTCCCCACAAACACACAAAATGACAAGACTCTAAAGTTTGAAACAGTTCTTAATTCTTTAATTTCAACGGCAGACCCCTGGTCCAAAAAGCCTCCCCTCATTCTATACACAGAAATTCCTTCGGAAAGAAATGTACAATTTCCTGAGTAGGAGCGCTGTGAAGATCTTTGGCTATTCCTTGAACCCAGAAGTCTTGTAGGAGAGAAAGAGTCTTCAGTTCACCCATTCTAAACTGGGATCAGGGTCTCCAAGGCTGCCTGAATGAGGAATCTCCCCTCACATATGGATGCTGTTCTTCGGGGAGGGAGGTGTTCTTTTTTAAAGCCAAGTCCTGCCTACACCAAGGAAATGGAGAGAGAGGAAGGAGATCCCTCCTAGGCATGCATATGGAACTACCCCTATAACGTAACCGACTACCCTAACGGAGGGTTTTGCAGCCGATGCCCAGATGTGCAGAGTCACAAAGTCAGTCTGTTCATCCCCACTCCGCTCCAACATACCTCAGTGGCTCTAGCCAAGACTCCTATTAGTTGGGCCTGGCGAGGTCAAAATAGGAGGATTGAAAAGGCAAACAGGAAGAAACTCTTGATGGGCCAGGAAGTGGTCCAAGCAGCTCCCACTAGTTCTTCTCGGGCCGGTTCCGGTTGAGCACAGCTCTGGGGGCAAATTCCAGCTTGTCCTTGAGGCTGACCACCTGGGTGAGGTCCTTCCCGGCACTCTCCTGAAGTTTGCGGTCCTCGCGCCTCTCCAAGATGCTCTGCTCGGCGTCGGGCGGCTGCGGAGGCGGCTCGCCGCGGATGAACCATTCCAGGTGGTAGCCCACTGCCCCTACCACGAAGGCCACGGGGAAGGTGACATAAGGGGCGTAGGCCCTCAGGGTCACCCAGATCACGGGCAACATGGCAGCCACAGGGTCTGCAGAAACAAAAGGAGAGAATACAGATTGTCTTTCTCATTCCAATTATGCACACGCATCCCAAAAAAGAATTGCCAGAGTTTGAGCCTAAGCCAGGGGTGGGGGAACTCATTTCATTTCATTTATTACATTTTTGTACTGCCCCATAGTGGAAGCTCTCTGCGCGGTTTACAAGAATTAAAAAACATTAAAAACACATCATGCAAAATACAAAAAAGGAAGACAGTGACATAAAAGCACAGACAAAATCTAAAATCCATTTGTAAAACCATCAGCCAAGATGATCCAAGAACTTGTTGAATGCTGCTAGATGCCTAAGAGAAGAGGGAGGCTTTAACCCGGTGCCGAAAGGGTAACAACTCAGGCTCTATGGGATTCCCCAAATTGACACACCTTTACTCTTGAACTGTCAACCACTTGGTGGTTACCTGGCTTTTTCTGCAGTTTTCCCTCCATTCCGAAAGGTTGAACTGACCCTCCTAAGGCTTAGTTAGTGTCAGTAAAAGGTAGGAATGTCCATCCCCAGGACATCCAGCCCTTTTCGGACTCGTTGGATTTCTGCAGTACCCCCGACTCAGCTTGCATTAGGGAGCTGAGCTGTGTTTTTTCCCCAAAATTCAAGAACTTTTTCTTTTTTCTAAAAAAAAAAAAAATCGCATAGAAATTTGCACAAATCAGTCACAATTTCCACAAATTACGCAAATTGCTATTTACAGAAATTGTTTAAAAAGTCGCAAAATTGGCCTGAAGGGTATAGATTGAGTTGAGCCAGCGCATAAGGAAATGAGCCAATGTGCAGGGGGCCGAGGGGATGAAAGCTCCACCCCACAGATAGATTCCTCCAACATCCCTAGTAAGTGTGTGAACTTTTGGGCCCGCCCACCAGTGGAACGAGGCCACTAAGAGCTTTTCCATTTGCCTTTTTCTGTCGCTGCCGGTTTCTGTCAATGGCACAGGCTTCGCTGACAACAGGGGTGTTTTCATCAAAGCATCGATATTTTATTTGCCCGCTTTTACTGGACTCCGGAGGGGGTAACGAAAACAAAGAGTCTTGTAGCACTTTAAAGACTCACAGTAATTCTATTAGTCTTTAAGATGCCACCAGGCTCTTTTTGTGGTTTCTACTAGATTGCTGCTTGAAGTGCCATTAACCGCCCTGGGCTCAGTTTGCAGAGAAATGGAAATCAAAATTTCTTGATTGAAGCAGAATTATCTCCAGCACAGCCAAATCTGAAGTCTAATTCACAAAGGCGTGCACAGAGAGAGAGAGAGAGAGAGAGAAACAGACAGACACACACATGCACAAACTACCAGCCTTCCCCAATCTGGTGCCCTCTAGATGTGTTGAACTACAACAGCGTGGGACCTCGATACTTGAAGGAATGCCTTTCCCTATAAGAAGATAAGACCAAGGGTCCATCTAGTCCAGCACTCTGTTCACACAGTGGCCAACCAGCTGTCAACCTGGTTGACAGGACATGGTGCAGGACACAAAGCAGGACATGGTGCAGCAGCACCCTCCCACCCTTGTTCCCCAGCAACTGGTGCACACAGGCTTACTGCCTCAGATACTGGAAGTAGCACACAACCATCAGGGCTAGTAGCCTGCCTGAAATTTGAGGAGCCCTATTCAGCATCCTACCAATATGAGACATACATTATGGTGGGACATGGCAGAGGGCCTTCTCTGTTGTAGTACCCCAGTTATGGAATGCCCTCCCTTCAGAGGCCCAACTGGCACCAACACTGGCTTTGGTTTTGTGCCATTAAAACATGGCTTTTTAGCAAAGCCTTTGATGGCTAAAGTTGCACATGGTTTTAATTGTTTTTATTGCTTTTAAATGTTCTACTGCCTTTAGCTTGTTAATGGTCTTTAGCTGTGTACATTATTTATTGTTTTATGCAGTTTGGTTTTATCTGTATGCCACCCTGAGATCCCAATGATATAGGGCAGGAGGCAATTGTTTTAATTGCATCCAACACATCTAAAGGGCACACTTTGGGACAGGCTGTGCTGCCCATCATGATCTTAGACATGTCGGTCAGTTCCAAGGCCCTGCAAACATATATTTTTCCTCCAAGGTGGTGGCTGCACACATTCACAGTTGTGAATTCCCATGATGGTTGAAAAATAAGATTAAAAAAAGTGTTTTCCTGGATCTTTAACAAGTACATATACTTAGGGTCAGCCTGCAGAAATCGGATTATCCAGAATTGGTTTTGGTTTTTCATTTTAAACATTTTGACGTGTTGAAAAAAAAATCCAGAAAATATCTTTGGGGAATGAGAGGAGGAGCTGGGAAAGAGAGAGCGAAGAATTGTCCTTTGAGAACTCCAAATTTATCTTTCATCATGGACAAAAGAAATGTTGCCCTGGTCTGAAGTAGCTGATGATATTAAAAAAAAAAAATCCGCTAGCAACGCAAACCATCTCTGAGCTAGGTATGCAGTGAAGGTTGATCCACCTGTATGGAGAATTGTCACCTGGCAGCAGCCAGGCAGCAGAAAGACGGGAAGGAAAGCAGGACACACCATCAGCTCTGTGGAGAGACCAGGAACTTCTCTCCTCGAACTGTTCTCCATCCCAACTAAGAACTAGGCTCAGTACAGAAAACACGTTTCCCTACCCAGTGGGAAAACTGCACTCAACGGTTTTTAGGAGGTCCTCCCCACACAACATGTTCCAACTCCACCATTGTGTGACTGTGGGCTACCGTGGAGTCTAGTAAAATCCACTGCGGCATTTGATTGACAGTTCCTCCACCCTCTCTCCTCTCCCAGACCTCCCGATGGTATCCCATCAGCCATTGCTACAAAAAAAAAACAATCCTGGTGGCTCTCCTAGAGCGGCACTCCCTCCTTTCGCTGCTCTTACCGGGGAACTCTGTAACCAGTGGGAAAGTCCACTCAATACAACAGAAAACTCCACAGAGCCCACCACACAACAGCAACACAATGGTTGTACAGAAACCCTCCTCTGCACAGCGTGGATATTCTGCGTGGAGCGTTTTCTTTAAAAAACTCCACTGTGGAGTGGAGTTTTCCCGCCAGACAACACATTTCTCAACGGTGGTGTAAAAACTCCACCGTGGAGTTCTAAAACTACCGTTGAGAAACATGTTGTCTGAACTGAGCTCTAATCCCCGAGTGTGCTTTTTCCCCTCCTCCCTCCTAATTCCTCTTTCCTTCTGTGTTGTATTCTTTAGATCATAGGATGGAGGGCAGGAAAGCGGCTGCGTTACTGATGTTGTAAACTTTTGTGGGAGCTTCTGGGGGGAAGGGGGCTTTCAAATAAATAAGTAAATAAATAATACTATGGGACTTTGGAAATCAAGTGGGAGTTTAGACGCTCTACCTGGGTTCTTTATTTTATAAAGGTATATCCCAACATTCAATAAAAATATTTCCAAGGATACCTGCAAAACTAAAAGCAAGATATTAAAACTACTTCTGTGCTGTTTTGTTGATAGGAACGGATACCTGGTTTTAACTGAAATCTGGAGCAGAATTATCATGCCACTAACATCAGAGCCACCAGCCTAGACTGGAAGCTGTACTTCTATTAATGCAGCCCAAAATAGCATTTACTTTTTTTGCAGCCACATCACACTGTTGGCTCATATTCAGCTTGTGATCTACAACAATTCCAAGATCCTTCTCGTTTGTAGTATTGCTGAGCCAAGTATCCCCCATCTTGTAACTGTGCATTTGGTTTCTATTCCCTAAATGTAGAACTTGGCATTTATCCCTATTAAATTTCATCCTGTTGTTTTCAGCCCAGCACTCCAGCCTATCAAGATCACTTTGAAGTTTGTTTCTGTCTTCCAGGGTATTAGCTATCCCAGCCAATTTGGTGTCATCTGCAAAACTGATAAGCGTTCCCTGCACCTCCTCGTCCAAACCATTAATAAAAATGTTGAAGGGCACTGGGCCCAGGACTGAGCCCTGCGGTACCCCACTCGTTACCACACCCCAGTTTGAGAAAGTACCGTAAGAAACAGGTGGGTAATGATGAGACCCCACACTCCAAATCCCTGGATAACCTCAATCAGTATTTTCACATAGATGTCAAAAAGCACAAGGAACAAGACGGAAGCTTGAGAAATCCCACTGCATGAATGTGACGTTGCTGAGCAGCAGGTCTCCAGCACCACCTGCTGGAATTGGCCTTCTTGGTAGGAGCGGAACCACCAAAACAGCAGACCCCCTGCCCAGAAAGAGACCATGGCTGGTAGTATCAAAAGCCACTGAGTATTATCTGCACAGAAGCAGATAACAAAAATTTAAAAAACGGGAGGGGGAAGGGAGGAACGAGGCAGCCGGAGGAGGACGCAAGGAGGGGGACTCCAGACAAACCACCTCTCCTCCCTCTGTCTGCCCATTCCTCCCGACCCCCCCCAATTTCTTTTTATTTTTATTATCTGTATCTGCGCAACTGCAGATATAGATATGAAAAGGGGGAAAACCGCCCAGTCCCTCTCCTCCTCCACCCCCCCATTTTTATTTTATTTTTTACTTTTACCCAGGCGCGGGGCCGCCCCCTTCCCTGTCCAGTTTATTGCGACCAAACCTCCGTTGCCAAAAAAGTCAGGGTAAGCGCCCGTCTTTTTTGGAGCAGAGTTTTCCAGGTTTGTCCCCAGATGGCTTCGCAATGGCGGCTGCGTCATGTAGACATGCCCAAGGTTGCACTCCCATCCACGCCTTCTCCACACGCAGGTTACCAGTCTGGATGAGCAAGACAGCTAATTCTTGTTTACTTCAGAATTTAACACCTCCATCTTGACCATTTTAGGGAAGAGGGAAGGAACGCAAAAAAATGAGGATTGGGGTGCATTCTAGGCATGTTTAGACAGAAAAAAAGTCCAGCCAGCCATGTGTGCAAAGGCAGGCTGTGAGGTGCAGGGCTCTTTTTCTGTCTAAACATGCCTAAGATTGTGCCTTTAATTGAGTTCATGTGGTTCTGCAAAGAAACCACAGTGTGCTTCTAAACAACAGGGTAGCTTGCGACTTAGGAGTGCAGAATTTTCTGCCACAAAGGTAGGACCAAAAGATAGAGAGCTTCGGCTATTGGGCGGTATAAAAATGTAATAAATAAATAAATAAATAAAGTGGTCTGAAACACTCTAACACATCCTTCATCAGAAGAGCCCTGAGGCTGAATCAGACCACGGGTCCATCTAGTCCAGCACTTTGTTCACACAGGGGCCGACCAGCTGTCAATGAGAAAACCAGAAGCAGGACACAAGTGCAATAGCACCCTACCACCCATGTTCCCTAACAACTGCTGTACATAGGGATACTACCTCTGATACTGGAGGTAGCATATAGCAGTTTGGGGTACAGTGCAGTTATCTACTGCACCCCACAAACCATACACTGGGATACTTATAGAAAACTACAGGTGAATTACCAGAGATCAAGGATGTTGGAAGTGCTGAGCAAAGACCTGGCCACAAGCGAACAAATACTCCTATTTTACAGATAAGGAACATGGAGGCCAAGAAATAAAGAGTTGCCAGGTGGCCACTATAGCAGACAGATACATTCTATTTCCTTTGCCATTTTACATGCTCTTGTTAAAGCAGTGTGGGGAACATGCAGTCATCAGAATGTAAGAACAGCGTGCTGGATCAGACCCAGGCCGTAGCTAGACCTAAGGTTTATCCCAGGATCGTCCAGGGGTCAAACCTGTTCATCTAAGTGCCACACAGGGCATCCAACGCTCAGGCAGGGATGAACCCGGGATGATCCTGGGATAAACCTCAGGTCTAGCTCCGACCCCAGAGTCCATTTGGTCTAAGAGTGGCCAACCAGTTGCTCACGGGAAACCCACAAGCAAGCCAGGAATGCAACAGCATCCTCCCACCCATGTTCCACAGCAACTGGTGTACATAGGCATACTGCCTGATACTGGAGGTAGCACATAGCCATCAGGACTACTAGGCATTCGTAGCCTTCTCCTCCAGGAAATTATCCAGCCCCCTTTTAAAGCCATCCAGATTGGTGGCCATCACTGCATCTTGTGGTAGCGAATTACAGTTTGACCTTGTGCTGTGTGAAGAATTACTTCTTTTTATCTGTCCTGAATCCCCCACCAATCAACTTTATGGGATGACCCCACTGGGTTCTAGTATTATGGGAGAGGGAGAAAAATGTGTCCCCATCATCTTTCTCTGCCCCATGCATGATTTTATACACTTCTACCATGTCTCCTCCCTCCTGCCATTTTTTCCAAAGCTAAACAATCTCAGGTGTTGTACCTTCCCTCACTGGGGAGTTGCTCCCGCCCCTTGATCATTTCACCTGCCTTTCTCTGTATTTTTTCCAGCTCTACATGGAATAACGAGCTCAAGTTAAAGGAAGCCAGATTCCATCTGGACATCAGGAAAAACTTCCTGACTGTTAGAGCAGTACGACAATGGAACCAGTGACCTAGGGAGGTTGTGGACTCTCCCACACTAGAGGCCTTCAAGAGGCAGCTGGACAACCATCTGTCGGGGATGCTTTAGGGTGGATTCCTGCATTGAGCAGGGGGTTGGACTCGATAGCCTTGTAGTCCCCTTCCAACTCTGCTATTCTATGATTCTCCTTCTTTAGCGGCAGTGACCAGAACTGTACCCCTTATTCTAAGTTTGATCACAGGACCAGTAACCATTCACAGCCTTCTCCTCCTGGAATTGGTCCAAACCCCTTTTCACACCATCCAAAGTGTTGGCCATCGCTAAGTCTTGCGGAATAGAATTCCAGAGATCAGGGCAGGATCTACACTACTGCTTATAACGGTTTATACTGGTTATGACCACTGTTCAGGCCCAGAACACATTACATATACTGTTTTCATAACGTTTTTAAAGTGTTATATCCTGCTTGGTGTAGATCGGGGCTATAGTTCATCTTGGGCATAGTTAAAACACCTGGGCGGACAGGAACTCCCTTCATTCCTCACCACTAGCAATGGCGGATGGGAGTTGCAGTCCATCCGCATGTGGACAGCCACACCTCCCCCGCGCCTGGGCTGGAAGCAGGGGGCGGTCAGCGAGCCTCGGAAGAAGGAGGGCAACCGCCGAGGGCTCCCGGCCCACTTTTTGCACAGCCAGCCAGCCGCGCTCTGCCCCGACCCTGCCTATCCCGGAACTAGTCGAGCCCGGCCAGCGAGGGCTTTCGGCCGAGGTCTGGCCTCCGCCACCCCAGAGCAGCCACGCTTGGGGGACGCGGGTGGGGGAGACGCCTCTCCCCCCCCCCCCCAGACAGCCAGACAGCCAGCAAGCCCGCATTCCGGGGTCCCGCCACGCGCACACCCCAGCCACGGCCGCTGCGCCTCACCTCCTCCTCCTCCTCCGCCCGCGCCAGCCAGCCAGGCCGCCTTTGGACTCTCCCCGGTGCGCCCCGCGCGCGCTCTCCGCCCCGCCAGCCGCCGCCTCCCCAGGCCGAGCGCTCGACTTCCTGCCGCAGCTCTATTGGCCGGCGCCCTTCTCCGCCCGGCGCTGCTCATTGGCGAAGCTGGGAGGAAGCCCAGAAGCTGCCCAGGACGCGGCGGCTACTGTTGCACCGAGCCCGGCAGTGCCGCGGCTGCCCGGGCAGCTCGACGTGACCCTTGCGCTACCTGGCAAGGCAGCCTGCCTCGCAACCTGGCGCCTTCCGGAGTGGTTGGACTTCAAATCCCAGCATCCCCGGCCAGCTATGCTGGGAGTTGTAGTCCAAATAAGGCAAGGGGAGGGGAACCCCCAACCTAAGCCGGAACAAAAGGACACACACACACCCAAAAAGTATAATGTAGCCAATTACAAGGCTAATATAGTCAGTTGCAAAGTTAATAGTGCTAGCGTGATGATAAAAGTTCACAAGGGTTGTTCTAAAGAAGTGGTTCCCAAACTTTTTCAGGTCACCGCCCCCTTGGTTCCACAAACTCGTGCCCCCTACCCTATCCTATAAAAATCATTATTCAGAATAGCGGTTTTCAACGACCCACTAAGGAAGATAATAATAAAATTCAAAACAGTAACAATTGAATATTTATTCAAAATCCAATTACATTTTTTTAGTTTATTTATTCAATTGAACTTGATCCAGTGATACCATCTTTTCAAAGTCTGATAGTCATTTAGCAAGGATATTAGATATCACATTTAGTAACTAGGGTAGAATACCTCACTATTCTGTAAATTCTTAATGTGATGGATGGGCTTTTTGAATTGATGCCAGTTTCCCAATGTCTGGTTTAAAGTCATTTAACATGAGTCTTAACTAGCCACATTCTGTAATCTGGAGTCGATTTCTTTGCTTGGAGAGAAGTAGGCAGACCACACTAAAACAACATCCCACCAAATAAGATGTTGGAAATGCAACCAGGAGCTTCTGAATCACACTCCATAGAGCAGGATAGCGATCAGAAATTTCCTTCTGTAACCAGAACTCCTGGTACAGAAAAGACCACCTCAAGCGCCCCCCTCTGCTGCCCCTTTGCCTCTTAGCGCCCCCCTATGCAGTCCCGCCGCCCCCAAGGGGGCAGTACCGCCCACTTTGGGAACCACTGTTCTAAAGTATGCATGCACATCACGCTGCCTGGGATTTAACAGTGATAAACGCAGTCAGATATAGTGAATAAAATAAATGCAGTTGTCTTTTCAAACCAAATTATCTTAGGTGAATTTTGACCCAAAAAAATAAAAGCGGTCATACATAGAAAAGAAGGTCAATGCAAATATTATTATTATTAACCCCAATTATCTTAGGTGAGTGTCTGCTGAGCATTTGACAGCAACTCCAGAATGTGGTGCCATTTCTAGGCTTCTTCAGAAAACTATTGTATGTGAGACCAGATTATTTTATATACAGCCACACTGTATTTCCTGTTTTACTTCACTCTGAATGACAGGGCTGAAGATTATGCAGGGAAGTAATAAATTGGAGAGCTCCAAAGAACCTCATTTACTCCAATGCAAAATCTTCTTACAGCCCATTAATTGAGTCTACTCTTAAGTAGGAGTAAATCTGCATCCAACCCCAAAACTAAAAGGCAGCAAGATCTTAAAAGCCAAAAAAGAGAAAGATATAAAACAGAGAAGAATGACAATGCTAAAAAAAAACCCTAAACCAATGTATCATAATGAGATTTGTTTTATTGTCCCTTTTTAGATCAAATTTAGAAGGTCCATATTGCCCCAATGACTCAGTGAGATTCAAATTAAATCTCAAAGGCCTGAGAAAATACAAAGGTTATGAAAGGATAAGAGAAGAGGTGCCCAATGCACATCTTCCAGGGTCAGCATCCCATAATTGGGACACCACCAGTGAGAAGGCTGTCTTCCTGCTAGCCACTTGCCTTGCCTCTCAGAGTAGCCCTTCTCCTGAAGCTCTTTAAGACATGGGTAGCCATAAAGGGTCCAAAACAGCTCTTTGAATTGGGCCCAGAAATTGATTGTGAACCAGTGTAATATCATAAAGCCCCGGCCCAGTTAATGGGCTGGGCCACCACATTCTGAACTAACTGCAGTTTCCGAACCATCTTCTAGGGCAGACCCACATACAGTGCAATACAGTAGTCTATCCTGCAGTCTACCAGAGTATGACTCTTCTTAACCATTCACAGCTGCTTACAGGAGCATCTCTGAATTCACTCCACCAGCAACAGCAAATGGAGCTGGTAGCAACACAACAGACAAGTAACACATGAAGGCAATACATTCATTTGCAGCGGGGGGGGGGGAGTGTACTATTCATTGTAAGTTGGTTTTGGTCTCCAAGAGAAATGTGGAGTAAAAAATAAAATAAAAAGTGCTCTGAATACATAAGTAATTATGTGCATTCTTGAAGTCCACCAAGAGGTCTCTGAACACTTCTTTGGGAAGGGCTGGTTCACACACCCGTGAGCAACATTTGAGTCTATTACACATGACTGCTACTGCACTAGATGACCTGGCAGCTGTACATATCGAACTGACCCCGTTGGAAGGCATTTGCCATGGAGGTGATATGAGATGCTGTGGAAGTTCACATTTAGGGGAACTTCTAACAGCAGGGTTTAAACTGCGGGGGCCCATTCAAACCTGCAAGTCATCACTTGATGTCATGTTCATCAGGGGATAGCCTGTAAAGAACATTTGCACTTAATCTCTACCCCACCCCATGCAAAGTTCTTTTTTTTTTAAAAAAAAAAAACTGGTCTGAAAGTCAGCAGAACCTACGTGTTTCAAAAAAAGCCGGTCCTCTGATGAATCTCCAGGTCAGATTAATAGAAATCTGAACTCATCTGAATCCACTGCAGATTTCTCTGTCATCCCGATTAACAAGTCAAAAACCTGGTGCTACAGGGAGAAAGGGTCGGTCCCAGCCTTGACTTTGAGATGCTGTTTTTCTACTTGCAAGGATCTCTTAACATCAGGGAATGTTCAAAAACGTGACCTCCAACTCGCACCCATTCCTCTACTTCAGGACTCTGCCCCGTCATGCGTGTGCTAATGAGGCCTGGAGTTTGGCTACGATGCCAATTTGGCTACGATATTTGGAAAGAGAGTTGCCGTTCTCTGCGCGGCAGGAAAAGCAGGGGCTCAAAGGTGACAGCGGTGACAACCGCATCTTTCCCTGCGACTCACCAGCCTCCCATGCGAAGCAGCCGTTTGAAACAAAGCAAGCGCTAATTAGCCAATTAGGGGCACTGAGGCGCCTTGGCAGGCAAGTGGAGAGAAAGGCGAGATCCCAAGTGGGGGGGGGGGTTGGTTTGCCTCCCTGACAGCCTTGTCAGTTCCTTTCCCCAAATCAGCAGCTTCCTTCGCAATTTGGAGGGGGGGACCTCTCTATCTCCAGGGAAAGTTGTACTCCATGTGACCCATCTCGGAAAAGGTGGGGGATCTCTGAATTGGGGGGCTCCAATTAATGGAATCTGCAGAAGAAAACGAGAAAGGAAGTAGAAAGAAAACAGATGCAGGGCAGGGACATTTTCCATGTCAAACGTCTTCTCATTAATTGTCTTTCTGCAGCTGCAGTGAAACCACTTAGGCACAGGACCTGCAGGAGCACCCTTTCTTCCAGATTGCGTCCGATGACAGCTGCTGTTTGAGATCCAA
Source organism: Elgaria multicarinata webbii (assembly GCF_023053635.1). Taxonomy (NCBI): domain Eukaryota; kingdom Metazoa; phylum Chordata; class Lepidosauria; order Squamata; family Anguidae; genus Elgaria; species Elgaria multicarinata. The sequence continues at coordinate 6,246,742 of NC_086183.1, forward strand.
GCCGTGTGACTACTACTCCATGCAAAAAAAGCTTTGATTTAGGCTTGCCAACTCTTTTTTCACAATACACTGCACTTACACCTTTGACACCCTCTCTCCATGATGAGAAGAAGAAAAAATGTCCTAGGCTGCAATTTCTCCAGGTCAAGTTGCTGCTATTAAAGGCAGGAGGGGGGAAGTTTTTCTGGTCAGTTGGCAATCGGGGCAGAACTTAAACTAGGCCATAGCCAATGGAGGCTGGTTGGCTCAGATGTCAGTGGGATGGTGTTTCCGCTCCAGGTTTCAGCTGCAAACAGTCAGAATTCTATAGGAGCTCTCCAAGGTGTTCTACTGATATCGGAGCCACTGGCCATGGCTCAATGGTACCTTTTTTCCAACCGAGATGGCCAGTTGTTAGCCTCCAGGTCAGATCCATCCCTGAGGGAAATTCATCTCCTTCCTAGTAGGAGCTCATACGGTGCAGACTTGGTTAGAATGTCAAAGAAGGACAGGGAGACCAAAAGGTCGAATTTCCCCCTTAGCCATGAAGCTCACTTAACACCCAGGCCTAGATATATTTAGGCAGAAAAGGTCCTGCAACTCCCAGAATGGCTGGCTGGGGGATGGTGGGAGTTGTAGGAATTTTTCAGTCTAAGCATGCCTAGGATTGGGCCCAAGTGACCGACCTTGGGCCAGTCACCATCTCTCAACCTAACCCTACCTCACAGGGTTGTTGTGAGCAAAAATGTGAGGGGGAGCTATTTAGACCACCACCACCCCTGAACCCCTTAGAGGAAAGATTGGATTATAATATTAATTAATTGATTGATTAATTAACTGTATTTGTTACATTTATATCCTGCCGTTTCCTCTTCATCCTCCTTGCCATTTAATATTCACCCCCCCAAAAAAAAACCAACCCTGTGAGGTAGATTAGGCTGAGAAATGAATATAAGCAACAGGGAATCTGAGCTGTATCTCTTTTTTGGCCTTTCCATGTATCCTATCAAATGTCAATGTACATACTTATATTGTGCTACACTTCTTTGAGTGATGAGAATTACATATAGTATATAGATAGGGATAGATTTAATCTTACATTTATGATGTGTATCCTGCCCCTCAGAATAAAATCCAGCCAAAGGGGGTTGTGAGGAAAATAGATGCATTAACAAACAAACAAAAGCCCTAAAACAATAACCAAACAATAAACAATATCCAAAACATAATTTTAAAAAGGGGGACAATTGAGAGTAGGAAGCCCTGTGAAGGAAGGGAGAAGCTGAGGAAGCAGCCCAAGGTGAGCTTTGCCTACTTGCCTGCCTGCCTCTCTCTTCTGGGGCCCTTCTGACAGGGCAGGAGATGGGAGGTTGCCCTGAGGGAAGAGGGAGTCCAGCAGCAACGCTGCCAGGGAACCATCCTTTATTTGAAAGGCTGCCTGATCCAATTCCGGCTTAAAGATCAAGAACCATCAGTGCTACCATTGGCCATCCACAGTTAGTACCTGGACAGCAGACAGAACAGGTAGGCACACAGGTCACAGTCTTCCACACTGTACTTCTGTTAAAATTATATTATTTCTAAATTTGCATCTGTACATATAAATGAGCATACACAAAGTTTTTGTCCTCTTTTCTTTTGGTGACTTGTTTTAAGAACATAAAGCCCTGGCATAAATCTTTGAGCAAATGATGGAAAAGGACTATGAATGCTGATTGTTTAACGTGCTGGTGTTGGAAAAAGCTGAAGAGATAAGGTGAGACAGAACGGAATGTTTTTATAAGCATCGGTTGGAAAACGAAACTAAACTGGCCTGCCTGCTGCTGTGGCGCAGTTTGTGCAGAGAGAGTTTGTTTTTGTTAGATGCTGACCTGATTTATAGCGATTCTCACCTCTTATCTTCTATCTCAAAGTGGAAAAGACTGAAATACTGGCTTTATAAAGTGGAAGCAGTTTGTTGTAGTTATCGTCGGCTGGCGAAAGGGGGGTGCGCGGTGGTGGAGAAAAAGCAGCGTTCGGTGAGGGGGCGAAGTGAGACATTGATAGACTGTGTATGACTAGTTCTGGTCCCCTCTAGTGAATGCTGTTGTGAATCTGATATATTCCCCCCCCCCTTGGGAAGAAGGAAGAGTGTTTAACACACAGAAGATAAGCTAATAAAAACTGCCAAGAAAGTGAGCTGGACTCTAAGATTTATGCCCTGTCCAGAAGTGTCCTATGTCTAACATTAAAAGGAGAATTAGGAAGGAGTGGAAAAGGTTAAATACACAAAAAAAAGAAACCATCTAATCATAACCCTTCTACCTGGAAAATACAGTCCCTGAAGCAGAACAGGAGGACGAAGATACAGGCCCAGTTTTCTTAGATACAGTGCCAAAAAAAGAAAAAAACATGGCTGAAGGGGGAGAAGCAACTGGCAGTCAGCCACCCTCTTTAGTGGAAATTAACGCTGCAATTGCGGAGAATAATACGGTTATTTTTTTAAAAAATGGATCAGCAAATGGATGTTTTTAGACAACAAATGCGTGTCCTGGCTGATAAGACAGCTGACAACTCAAAAAAGATTAAAGATTTGGAGATAAAAGCTGATTTGAACCAGAAGAAGCAAGAGGCTTTTGAAAAATCAACAAATATTCAATTTAAAGATTATGAATTAAGACTGATAGCCTTGGAGGACCAATCTCGTCGATCATCTATTCGAATAAAACAGCTGAAGCAGACACAAGGAGAAGATCTAAGAGATATCATCCTGAATTGGTTCAAAGAGCTGATGCCTGACCTACCAATAGTTGGATCGGATATAGATCGAGTTCACCGTGTGGGGGGGGCAAAACTACAAAGGGACTAGAGACATTTTGGTGAAATTTGGTAATTATTATAAAAAAGAGCAAGTCATGAAAGAATTAAGATCTATGGTCCAATTGCAGTATAAAGGCAAAGCAGTGCAAATTTACAATGATCTGTCTCAGCACACATTAAACTGGAGATGTAGTATTAAACCAATAACTGAAACATTAGTGAAGAACAAAATCCTGTATTCGTGGGGTTATCCTGTTTTTCTAAGATTTACATATGGAAAGGGGGAACACAGAGTAACCTCACTGGATCAAGGTAAAGAGTTGCTGAAGAGGCTGGGTCTGTATGGGGAAGCAAGTGGGACTGGAATGGATGGGGGGGGAATGAGGCTGGGACATCTGGGGTGTAATAGAACTGTTAATCATATTTTGAGATAATTGCAGATAGAAATGCTAAACATAGAAACTTTGCCGGCCAGGCGCAGCACTGCCTCCCCCCCTCCCTTTAAAGTAGATGGCTGGAGTATTAGACTCACGGGGATGTGGGGGGGGATCAGAGTGGGGGGGTGGGGAGGGGGGAAGGTAGGAGGGAAGGGGTTGGGGTAAGGGGGTGGGGGTTTGTTGTATGGAGTTTGTGTTTTTATGTAAGTAAATTTGAGTTGCAGAGCACAAGGGATCGGAAGAGACTTCAAAAGGGTGAATATGGATAAAAAGATAAAAGTATCAACACTCAATGTTAAAGGTTTGGGGGCAGTCGTGAAAAGGAGGAGAATAGAACAAATGTTTAATAAAGAAGGATCGGATATTATAATGGTCCAAGAAACACACCAAGGCTCCAAGAATTCGAATATGATAAAATTAAAGTGGTTAGCTTATTATGAAAAGTCATTAGGAACGTCAAAAAAAAATGGAGTGGCCACTTTGATCTCAAAAAAAAGTGGGTTTATATTAGAAGAAACAAAAAAGGACGATAGTGGCAGATATCTTATGTTAAAAGGTAAAATTGAAGGAAAGGTGTATACGCTAATTAATGTGTATGCCCCAAATGAGAGACATAGAGAGTTTTTTATAAAGTTATTTAAAGAAATAGAAGACTTCAAGGAGGGTTATGTTATATTAGCTGGGGATTTTAATATGGTTATGGATAATAGATGGGACAGGTCGAATCCCACTAATGTTGAAAAGAGGAATAATATAACTATATTGAATAAATTAGTAAAAGAAAATGATTATTCAGATTCTTGGTGTTTACTCAATGGGATTAGGCCTGGGTTTTCATATTTTTCCCCAGTTCATCATACATACTCCAGGATAGATTATATATTTGTCTCAAAAGATTTTGCAACGAAGATTTGTAAAATGGAAATGGGGGTAATAAAAGTAACTGATCATGCCTTGTTAAGTTTAGAATTTGCAGTTAAAAAGAACTATAAGGCATATAGATGGAAGCTGAATACAAAAATATTGAAATATAATAAAGTGGTAGAGAAAATTCAGAAAGAATTGTCAGAGTCATGGGAAATTAATGAAAAGGGAGGAACAGCTGGGTCAGTCGTTTGGGACACCATGAAGGCTGTAGTAAGAGGAATTTGTATTAGAGAGACGTGTAGCTTAAAAAGACAACAATGTGCAGAGCAGGAAAAGTTAGAGATAGAAATTAGAAATTTGGAGGAAGAATATTGGCGAGGTAAAAATAAATATAAATTAGTAGAAATACAAGCTAAGAAGAAACAATTAGAAAATTTAAATTTAGAGGAGGTTCAAAAGAATTTAATATATATGAAAAGGGAATATTTCGAAAACAGTAATAAGAATTCTAGGTTGCTTGCCAGGCTCACACAAAAAGAAAAAGGGAGGAATGGGATAGAAGTATTGAAGGATAATCGAGGGAATTATTGTCATATAATGAAAGATAAAATAAAAAATTTCCAGGAATTTTATCAGGAACTATATAAGGGTAAAGAAATACAACAAGAAAAGGTGGAGGAATATATTGGAAGGTTTATAAAGAATGGAATAAAACCAGAATATAAAGAGTTAATGGAGAAGGTAATAACTCAAAGAGAAGTTGAAGATGTTATTGATAATTTGAAAGTTGGTAAATCACCAGGAGCAGATGGTTTAGGACCAGAATATTATAAAGTTTTCAAAGAATTTTTAGTTCCAAAGTTATTGAAACTTTATAATATGATATTATTAGGAGAGAAGATACCTGAAACATGGGAACACTCATTGATAATTCTAATTCCAAAACCAGATAAAGACCTGACTAGTCCTGATTCTTATAGACCTATCTCGTTAATAAATCAGGATGCCAAAATTTTCTCATCTATTATGGCTAAACGGTTAAATAAATTTCTATCAGAATATATAGGAGAAGATCAATGTGGATTTGTGGCAGGAAGGCAGATGCATAGTTTAGTGGGAAGAGTTTTAAATGTAATAAATGTAATAAAAAAATCAAATATCAAGGCAGGAATTATGGCATTGGATATTTTCAAGGCCTTTGATTGTGTGAGCTGGCAGGCATTAAAGATTATTGTAGATAAATTGGGATTTGGAAATAAATTTAAAAACATAATAGAACAGTTATATTCCCAAAATACAGCTGTAGTGGTGGTAAACGATGGACTCACTGAAAAGATACGACTAGCCAGAGGTACAAGACAAGGATGTCCGCTCTCGCCGGTCCTGTTTGTAATGGTTATGGAAGTATTGGCGAAGGCACTAAGGGAGGATGAAGAGTTAGAAGGAATTGGAGAGGTAAGGGAAATAAAGTTAAACATGTTTGCGGATGACACTTTATTGACCATTAAGAACCCAATAAGAAAAATAGATAGAATTAAATATCAGTTGAAGGAATTTGAAGAAATTACAGGGGTAAGAATAAATTGGTCTAAATCAGAGATGATGTTGTTTAATTATACTAAGAAGGAAGAAAAGGAATGGGAACATAAGGGAATAGAAATGAGAGTTAAGGAGGAGATTAAATATTTGGGAATTAAAATTACAAAAAATTTAGAGAATCTTGAAAAGGAGAATTTAACGAGGTTAAAGAAAGAGGTACTAGAGAAATTGGAGAAATATAAAAGATTAAATTTATCTTGGTTTGGAAGAATAGCTTTAATAAAAATGAAGATTTTAGCTAAAATTAATTTTGTGTTTAGGATGTTACCAATAAAAATATCAGAAACTGAGATAAAAAGTTGGCAAAATATTATTAATAAATATTGTAATGGAGAAAAGAGAGCAAGAGTGAATAAAAATAATTGGTATCTAAGCCAAAAAAAGGGTGGATTGGGTCTCCCAAATATAAAATTATACTACGCAGCAAATAGATTAAGACATATTGTAGAAGCAATTATAGGAGTAGGAGATTTATATTGGATGGAAGAAAAAACTATAAGTAATGTAGAGATGAGTTTGGACAATGTCTTTTTTAAAGATGGAGGGAGAAAGTGGGTTGGAAGTATAGATAATCAACTCCTAAGGACTCAATGGGAAATTTGGAGTAAATTTAAAGGAAGCTGCTTCCGAGCAACTCTCCCTTAGCACCGATAATAATGTTAAAGAATTTCCCAGAGGATCTGAAGGGTAGATTATGTAAAATATTAAAATAGAAAAGTAAAATAAAACTAAAGGATTGGTTAAGAGATATAAAAACAAGAGAGGATATGGAAAAATTGTTAAAGGAGAAAAAATTATCTTGGTTAGAATATGGGCAATTAGAAAATGGAATAAAAAGTGGATTAAAGATAATAGAGTTTGTAGAAAGATGACGAAGTTTGAAGAGTTAATAGCAAATAAGGAAAAAGGTAAAGGAGATAGTATAGTTTTAAAAGGGTTAATGAGTGAAATATATAAAATATTGTTAGAAAAGGAGTTTAGAGAGAACTCAGAGAAAATGGTATGGGAGTCAGATTTGAAGGTACAAATAGGGCGACAGAGATGGGAGGGACTATGGAAACAAAGAGTGTTGAGAAGTTTATCAGTGAGAATAAAGGAGAACTATTTTAAAATTTTGTGGAGGTGGTACCTAACCCCGATTAGATTGAATAAGATAAATGATCAGCATTCAGCAAATTGTTGGAGAGGTTGTGGGGGAAAAGGAACGTATTTACATATGTGGTGGCAATGCAAATATGTACAAAGATTATGGAAGATGGTGTTTTCAGAAATTGAAGAAATAGTGGGAATGAAAATAGAACAAACACCAAAGATTGCATTGCTGTCACTATTTGAAGATATAAAGTGTGGAAAAGAAACTAAAGAGCTGATATCGAGTTTGCTGGTTGCAGCACGATTGATGGTAACTAGGAACTGGAAGATTCAAGGGGAATATTCTATTGAAGAATGGTACAAAGAAGTATGGGATATAGCCATTAATGATAAACTGACATGTAATATTAAGTGGAGAAAAGGCGTAACTAAAATAAATGAGTCTGAAGGAATCTGGAAACAGTTCCTAATATTTGTGTTTACTAAGGGAAGTGGGAAACCGCCAGCAGAAGAAACTATTAGATTTTGGACTCAGGAATAGATCCCGAGGTGGGGGGTGCACTTTTATGTTAAGAATGATTATGTTGTAGTATGATAATGTATAGGTAATACTTATTCAACATATATGTACTCAACATTTATTCAATATGTATGTAGCAGTTGTTTGATGTTTTTCTTTTTATTATTATTACTATTGTATGTTATATGTTTATATAGTGTAGAAAACAAATAAAAATTATTAAAAAAAAAAAAGAACATAAAGCCCTGCTGGATCAGACCAGGGGCGTTCCTAGACGAGGCCTTAGCGTGCCTTGAGAGCCAGTTTCCCTGCTGCGCTTCCACATGACGCACAGGGGAATCCGGCTCCAGGCCGCGCTGAAGCCTCCTCTAACGCGCCATAAGCGAAGTCGCTTATGGCGCGCCTTTTCCCCAGCCCCGGCCTGAGGCGGGGGCTGGGAAACGTCTAGCTACTTCCGTGGCTTTTTGCGGCTACTCGCTTACTCGCAAGTAGCCGCAAAAAGTCGTGGACTGGCCACAGCACTGAGCACTGTGCCCATCGGCCGGGGGAGATCCCGGTAGGGAGAAGGGGAGATGACACAGAACAGACACACACACACGCAGGGAGAAGGGGAGATGACACAGGAGCAGACGGGGGTGGGGGTTAACTAAAAAAAACCCCTTACCTTCTCGGCAGTCTTTGGGCCGCACGTGGCCCCTTTAAACTTAAAAAAAAATGGCGGACGCTGCAGGGATCCGACGTCCCTGCGCGTCCTGCATCTGGAAGCCCGGGCAGTGCGCACTAACATCAGCGCGCTGCCGCCCCGCCTCCCTGCCAGCTTATCCCGGCAGGTCTAGCAAAGCCCCAAATGTCCATCTAGTCCAGCAACTGTTGACCAAGGACCCACAAGCAGGACCCGGGTGAAACAATACCATCCCACCTAAGTTCCCAAGCAACTGGTATATAGGCTTACTATCTCTGATACTGGAGGTAGCCCATAGCCATCAAGGTAGCCCATAGCCACTGGCACATAGCCAGTGATAGCTTTCTCCTCCTGGAATTTGCCCAATCCCCTTTTAAAGCCATCCAAATGGGTGGCCACCACTGCATCTTGCGGTATCGAATTCCATAGTTGAACAATGCACTGTGTGGAGAAGTCCTTCTTTATCTGTCCTGAATCTCCCACCAATCAGTGTCATGGGATGACCCCATTATGGGAGAGGGAGAAAAATGTCCCCTATCCACATTCTCCACACTGTGCACAATTTTGTGCACCTGTATCAGGTCTCCTCTTACCCTCCTTTTTTCCAAGCTGAACGGTCCCAGCTGCTGTAACCTTTCCTCATAGGGGAGATGCTTCAACCTCTTGATCATTTTAATTTCCATTTTCTCTTCTTCTTTTCTGGCAATTTAGTGTCCACCATAGATTGTAGTCCAGTTTAGTCATATGGGGAGGGAAGATTTGGAAGGGGAAATGATGTTTCCCCCTTTCTCCTCAACACCCACTCCCCCCAGCCCACCACAACTCCTTCTCCGGGGGTAGCACATTTGCCACTAGAAGGGTCATGTTTGGGGCTGTCTGCTTCTTTCCTTTCTGCCGCGGAACCATACTTGTGTAGGGTTGAGGGGGTGTATTTCCAAGTCAATCTGAGCGTGGGAGCCCACCCATCCTCACCCCAAACCCTCTGACCACAAAGTCCACTCATTAGCTCATGCTATGCCTGAGCACATGGGATCCACAAGAATGAAGCCCCTTCCTCAAAATCAGCACCTGTTTTTTATAACGGACAGGAGCTTAACCACCCATTTCACATGACATTGTTATGTGTTTGGGGGTCAGCCTAAATTACCTTTGAAGGGTCCCTTACAGCCCAGTGCTTCTGATTGCAAAGAGATTTGGGATCCCTTCCAAATCTGTAACTCTTGATTCTCGGATTTCTAAAAGTAGAGAATCACTGCAGATGCCTCAGGCAACACCTCTGAAAGACAAATAGCTGACAGCTGGTAACATTCTGTGTTGGTGTGTTTTAATGGGAGCTGGGATGGCCCAAGATGATACAGGTCTTGAGCAGGGATGACTCATCTTTTACCTTTCTCTCTCCCGCCCCCCACCCTCCTCCTGTCCATCCCAACCTAAGAAATGTGCTAATTGTGTCTGGGATGAGAAAGGAAGGAAGCTAATTCTGTAGGTATAACAGTCGGTCTGTGCTGGAACTGGGTCTGAAAAAGAGGCAGAAAACTGACTTGCTCTCTGAAGGAAATCCTATGGCATGGAAAGGTTCCCTTAAACATCTGATGGGGAACAGGATTCTGTTGAGATGTTAATGACACGAGCCCCTGATCTTATGCTCAGCCGGTATATGTACATATATAAACCTTCTATTACAGAAATGCCGGCAATCTCCAGTGACCCCCTTCCAAGGAAACTCAACTATGAGTAAGTTGTGGGACCCCTGAAGCTTCTCACCACTTGGAATTGGGGTGCATGGATGGGACAATATCATCTATTTTTCCCCCAGTGGAGGCTCTCCACATTATTGAAGAATTGTAACGATGCACACGTACGTGTGTGTGTGAACCAAACATCAGTGCGTAGAGCAGGCCTATCTAGCCGGTCACCCACCAAGCTAAACTATAATTTTCTAACTATGTGGCTGTTCACACAACATGCTTACACGCACTCAGTTGAACTGTGAAGCCAAGACATTTTCCGCAATGTGGCTTGTTAACCACCCTGAACAACCCAACAACAAACCATGGATTCTCAACATGGTTTGTATGAGAAAAATAAGTCATACTGCAAGGTTAATGAGCCACCCTGCAGAAAATGTCCTGGGTTCAAACAACACGCTAAGCCACGGTTCAACAAACAACCCACAGTTCAACAACAACAACCCACACTCAACCACTGAGTGTGGGTTAGTGTGTTGTGCGAAAACAGTCCACGTATGTTGGCCTGCTAGGGGTTCAATAACCCCCATTTTTGCTGCCTAGGATTAACAAAGGGACGAGGCAGGTCAAGCAGCTGGATAGCCAGAATGCGTGGAAGGTGGACTGCACTGGGCTTGGCAGATCATAAGGTTCATCTAGACTAGGGCTGTTGTTGATCCTCTTTCAGCCTGAAGAATGAATTTCATTTTGAAGAAACTCTTGTGGGCTACAGTCCTATGGTGGATGGGGCAAAGGCAAGGGGGAGCTTAAATGTTAGCTGAAAGCTCTTACTGCCTGTAGCTAAGAGCAGTATCTACTTTTGGGTTTGAGATTTGAGCTCTACATGGAGCTTTTCGTTTCCTGCAATTCTGCTACATAACCTCTAAGTGGCACTGTGCTGTAGTGGAATAGTGCAAGTAACAAGTAGGAAATACCTTTTTTTAAAAAATTCAGAAATAATACCCCATTTTGTCCACTTTAAACCAGGAAAGTGCTCTTAAGGAACAGAAATTAAACTGGAGGATCACGTCGTCATCTAAAGAGCCCATTATCAACCATGAATAAGGAATCATAAGTGTATGATGTAGAAAACCTCTAAGTCTCAGGAGAGGTATCTATTGTATGGGTTGTAGAAAGGTGATGAGTCCAGGGGAAGTGGCTCTATCTAGGGAACCCTATGGTGCTGAACCGGGGGGCCCAGGAGGATTGAATTTAGCCCCCAGCTCTGTGCACCTGATGTAGAACAACTGAGTTGGCCACAGTTGTGAGGCAGAGCACAGAATTCCCCACAGGCCTTGTCTGATCTCTCCAGTATTTATAAGAGGCTAATATCTAAGGGGTTAACATTTAAAGCCTCTTCCAAGGGGTCAACTCCAACATGAGTTCTATCCACCCCTTCATAATAGGAAGGAAACATTCAAACCTGGGGCAGGTTGGTGTCACCGCTTTGACGGTGCATGAATTTTTCAAAGCCCCAAATTAAATTTTCATTCTAATTTATGTAGCTCTGATAACGGAGGGCATGGATGGAAGCGAAGGATGAATCTAGTTAGCTCTCTACATCTCTCTGGTTGGTCCCCCTCTTAGTAACTATGAGGTCCTCCTTAGTAACCGATGTGGATGTTCCATTTGCATGGAGTTGGAGAAACACTAAAAGGACTCTGTGTGTGTGTGTGTGAGAGAGAGAGAGAGAGAGAGAGAGAGAGAGAATGCTCAGCAGCGCATAGCCCTCTCAAATCAAGGAATGGCATTCTGCACATGCTCAGAAGCATTGAGCCATGTCTGTCTTAACGAAGGTCCATGTTGTCCAGCATACTAGATACTTCTGGGGATTCACAATCAGTACATGAGACTGATTACCTCCCCTGGAGTTTTGGCTGCAGTATCTTTGAATAAGAGGTAGACTGCCCCTGAACATAAAGGTTTCATTAGCTGTCAAGGAACTGACTTTGATTAGTTAATGATGCATTTTGCTTCCTCAGTGCTAAAGCTACAGCTAAACAATTTCATCAGGTGACACGCACATAGCCTCCAAAGTCCTCACATCTTGGATTTCAGTGGGGAAAATGAGGGAAGAGCAGGGCGACCATATGAAAAGGAGGACAGTGCTCCTGTATCTCTAACAGTTGTATTGAAAAGGAAATTTCTGCAGGTGTCATTTGTACATATGGAGAACCTGGTGAAATTTCCTCTTCATCACAACAGTTAAAGCTGCAGGAGCCCTGCCCTCTTTTAAATCTGGTCACTCTAGTATAGCTCCTGCAGCTTTAACTGTTGTGACGAAGAGGAAATTTCACCAGGTTCTCCATATATACAAATGATACCTGCTGAAATTCCCCTTTCTATGCAACTGTTAAAGATACAGGAGCCCTGTCCTCTTTTTCATATGGTCACCCTATTCCGGGAAGAGATTCTCAGGAAGGTTTAATTATTCTCAGCAAAGTTAGATATATTCAGGATTAAATCCTTTCCTCCAGCAAAAAAAGAAAGAAAGAAAAGCAGAGCAACTTAAAGAACTTTTGCTGTGTTTGCCTTTTTAATATCTCAGAGCAACTGCAGCAATTTTATATTAACACAGGTTAAAACACCCCCCACACACCTTTCTTTCTTTTTTAAATTGAAGGAATATGTGGTTTTGGCATACATACTTGCCCAGCAGTGGAGGTTGGTGGCTTCGACGTCAGTGAGGCAGTGAATCTGCTCCAGGTTTCAGTCGGAACCAGGCAAATCTCTAAAGGAGCTGTACAAGTTGCTGAACCCATTTTGGGGATAGGGTTAATCACCTTGGATAGTTCCTTGAGAGTTCTGCCTGAAACTCAGAGCAGATTCACCTCCCCACTGACATAAGAGCCACCAGCCTCCACTCTTGCCATGGAAGAGGAGAGCAAATGGGAGGCACATTCTGGCTTCTTCTGCCATCAGCCAGGTGACGTAGAATGTAGAGCCAGGGGGTGGCTGCACCCCATGCTTCCCAGGAATGATTCAAGGACTTTTTTACACAAGGCATTTATCACACACTCCTCATTCCTGACACACAGTTGTTTACAGGTTCATTAGATGATGTTGTGACCCTCCAGTTTTGCTTCTGTGTCTGAAGAGCCTTTCTGGGGAAGAGGGGGTTGTTAGAGCATGGAAAATGGGAGTATTATTTGTGAACATAGAAGAGAATGTATTTTCCTACTTGTGTAATTGTGTTGTTCTGCTGTACTGCAATGCCACCTAGAGGTTATGTAGTGGGAAAGCAGGAAAGAAATCTCTCTTCACCTAGTTCTTGGATGCCAATTCTCCAGGTTAGTGTGAGGAAGGCATCCCACAATGGGTTAACTCCCCCTATCGCCCAAGAAAATGGTTCCCCCCGCCCCATTGCAGAAAGGATACTCAGCTTGAACTGACAGTTGCCCTGCTGGCACTGCAAAGGGAAGAGGGAAGAAAACCTTGGCCCCACCCATCAGCCTAAGGAACAAGAGCCTCAGTCAAGCAAAGATGCTAATGATGAGGACTGTGGCTCAGTGGTAGAGCACCTGTTTTGCATGCAGAAGACCCCAGGCTCAATCCCTGGCAGCTGCAGAGGTAGAGCTTGAAAAATTCCTGCCTGAAACCCTGGAGAGCTGCTGCCAGTCAGTGCTGACTGTACTAAGCTGGATGGATCAAAGATCTGACCCAATATAAAGCTCTCCTCCTCCTCCTCCTCCTCTTCTTCTTCACCTCTTCCCTTGTGCATCTCATCATTGTAATTTGCAAGGCTGATGGCAGGCCCAGTCGCTCCCTGCTGTATTAATGCGAGCAGGCTATGAGAGACAATCACTGTCTGCAAAATGGCATAAAAACGCAGCAAATCAATCAATAAATGCAGTATTTATTTAATGATTGATTTGGTCCCATTTGATTGTCTTTAACAACAGTCACTCAGAATATAGATGCAATGAATTGGCCAGAAATATAGGAAGAATGAATACCTGGGACCTGAAACAACAACACCCCCTCCCACCCCCCGCCCCACACACACACCACCCTGCCCTTAGGGATTGTGAATAGGGGTGTGCACGGACCACCACCCCGCTCCGCCCCGCGGGCCGATCCGAAAATTTCGGATTGGCCCGCTCTGCTCTGCGCCACTCCGCCCATACTCCGCTCCTCTTCGCCGCGGAGCTCCGGCTCCGAATCGGAGCTCTGCAGTGGAGGGGAGTGGCGCCAGGTAAGGTCCCCCTCCCTCCTCTCCCTTACCTGCAGAGCCCGGTAAGGGACCAAGGGGGAGGGGGCCTTACCTGCATCCGTCCGCGGTCCCTCGGCTTCTTCAATTGAGCCCGTCGCTCAACAGGGAAGTCTAGGCCGCAAGTGCGGCCTAGACTTCCTGGTTGAGCCGCGGGCTCAATTGAAGAAGCCGAGGGACCGCAGACGGACACAGGTAAGGGAGAGGAGGGAGGGGGGTTTACCGGGCCCTGCTGCTGTCGCCACATGGGCAACAGCGACAGCGGCAGGGCCCGGTAAACCCCACTTACCTTTCTTGCGGAGCTCCGGATAGAGGCGAAGGATCCGCCTTCACCTCGATCCTCTTCGCAACGCTCCGCCGGCCCCCCAATCCTCTTCACCTCCGCTTTAAGGGGAGGCGAAGCACCCCGCTCCACTTCTAATTCACCGGTCCGATTAGAAGCGGAGCACATCCCGAATTGTGAATAACCCATAGCAGACAACACCCACATGCAGGTCACCCATCCCGCTGTCTGCTGTGGATTATTTACAGGATGGATGGACACATCATAGTCCAGATTCTCCAGGCAGTCACCAGCCACTGCCACCGTCCGCCCCCACCCCAGACCTGTTTGCCAAGTATCCACCTGCCTGTCACGTTGCCGAAAGAGCCCCTTTACGGCCGCCATTTGCACAACTTTATGGAAATCCACAAGCCAAAATTTCTAGCCAACGGTGGCTCACTATGGGCCCGGGTGGCTGCTGGAGGCACTTGTCAGGCGGCAGCCACTCAGTGAGTGGGTTCTGGGAGGTCAGGACTCTCACGGCTTCCCCACCTGCCATAAAAGGTAGCAGAGGAATTCATGATCATCTGAAACCTTTTAAAACTTTTCCCTTGTCAACTCATCTGCCAAAGAAGCCATGCATAAAGCAGGGGCTTCTGGGGTGCAATGTTGCCCCACCCCCACCCCATCATCCCATCCCAACTGAGAATATGCCCTAAAATGCTCTCCAAAAGCAGGGCCAGAGCCCCTCGCTCCACTGCTGTTCAGTTCACTGAGAAGATGAGTTGCAGCACGTGGTGCTTCCTTTTCTCTGGGGATTAAGCCCAGTTCCTCCTCATCACTTTTTCATGCAGGCATCTTGTACAACTCTTAATAACGTGGCACGGGAAATAGAAAGGAATTGTTCCTGCCTTTCAGCCTTCCCTTCATTGCTAATGGCAGTACACAGGACGGGAGACACATGCACAGCAATATTCTATATTGTCTTGCTTGTCAGGAGAGCAGGAAGATGTTAACTTTCGGTGGACCAGTGGACCGTCATGATCATATATTGATGATCAAACTTGGGGTTCAGGGGAAAAAGGGGGATGTGATGAATCTCATGGACTCAATGGCCTCATAGGCCCCTTCCAACTCTACTATTCTATGATTCTATAGTGTACACATCTAATGTCTTGGGGCAGATGCATCTAATGTCTTCTGGCTGAACTACCACAGATGTCCTGTGTCACTGCTGTCATTTTCTCAGCAGGTACTGTGAGCAATGCTGGGCAGCCATTTTAATTTCCCACCATGCCCGTGACATAGCATTGCTCCTGAACTTGGTGGGAAATTTAAATGTTGCTAGACCTGGATGCCCGTTGGAAGGATGGTCGTGTGTCCTCTTTTACAGAGGACAGTCCCCTGCTTCAAGGGCTGCCAGAGGATTCTCCTCGAACTGTGGGCATCCTTTATTTGAAGGGCTGAATTATCCAATTCCACTTTAAAGATTAGTAACTCTGGTCCACCCAAAGTTAGCACTTGAGCAGCAGAGTAAACAGATAGGCACACAGATCACCAGCTCACGGTCTTCTATACGAAGGTGAGATGGACTGCATTTCTCTTTAATTTATTTGCATTACTTCTAAATTTGTATCTACACATACGAATTAGTTATCACTGCTTATTTCCACCACCAGGTAGAACCACCAGGGCCCACCAATGGAGGAAGGAGGCCCATCAGAGAGGACTTTGCCGTGGTGCCTCATTGCCTGATCCACCATTAGTGTGTCCAATCCCCCTTTAAAGCCATCTTTAAGGTCACCGTAGTTTGTGACCGTAGATCTAGGAAAACCTCAGAGCTCCCCTCTTCATTTAAGTTCTTCTAATGCATTGCTAAGGTCCTGCGGGAGGTAGTAGTAGCAGTTCTGGGGCTGGAGGGGGGGGGAAGGGCTGGGATAATGGACTCCCTGTCAGCCTCGCAGCAGGTTGGGGCAGCAGCTCACCACCACCCTGAATTGGGCCGAAGTGCTTCTGACCCATTCTGATCCTCCCTGGGGTGCCTCAGCCCAATCCAGTAATGTTCCAGATTCCGGCCTAAGTGGGCCAAACAGATTTGTCCTAATTGTGTGCTGTGAAGTCAGACTTGTGACCAAGGGCATGTTTGGGTGGGCACGCCCCCTCGGGGGCTGGGCATGTTGGTGGGCATGCCCCCTTGGGGGCTGGGCATGTTGGTGGGCATGCCCCCTTGGGGGCTGAGCATGTTGGTGGGCACACCCCCTTGTCCTCCTTTTTGGTTTCCAAAATATGGTGACCCTACCAAATTGCCCTACTTCACCTCGGATTCAGAGTTCAGCCCCGGAGGTGATGCACAGCCCTAGTATGTGCATGAAAAATGCCACAGATGTGATATCTCTGCATGATGAGCTTCTATTGTTTTATATCAGTTTAACTGGTCATGACTTCCCCACTCTTGACAAATACAGCTTGGCTACAGTGCTGATCATTCTCTGTTAGTGATCCTTACAGACCTCAATTGAGGGTTTTGGAGACCCTAGTTGCTTTACAAACTGAGGGACTCCATTTCCATGCCTTATCTACGCACTTGAACTCAGTTATACCAGGCAAGCATAATTCATAAAAATAAAGTGTGTGGGGTTATTCACATCTGCGCAGCTGTGTAGGGTGTGGTGAAAAATAGCCATGAAAATAAATAAATCACAGATTTCCTGCCTGAAAATCCTATGAAAATCAATGCAAGAGAAGAGCCAGAACAAAAGCAGGAGGAGAAGGTGAAAAGGAGTAGATCCTATCCTGGAAGAGGGAAAAGGTGGAGTAAAATTTTGCAAAACAGGTTCTACAGCAGGGATGGGCCACTTTGTGGGATCTGGGGAACACTTCCAAACACTCCAGACCACCCTGCTTGTAGGCTGCCCTTTGGTGAGGATGGGGTTAATAGAATCATAGAATAGTAGAGCTGGAGGGGGCCTATAAGGCCATCGAGTTCAAAACCCTGCACAATGTAAGAATCCACCTTAAAGCATCCCTGACAGATGGTTGTCCAAATGCTTCTTGCATGCCGGAATCTGGCTTCCTGTAACTTGAGCCCATTATTCTGTGTCCTGCTGCACTCTGGGAGGATTGAAAAGAGATCCTGGCCCTCCTCTGTGTGACTGCCTTTCAACTATTTGAAGAGTGCTATCATGTCTCCCTTCAAACTTCTCTTCTCCAGACTAAACATTCCAAGTTCTT
Source organism: Elgaria multicarinata webbii (assembly GCF_023053635.1). Lineage (NCBI taxonomy): Eukaryota > Metazoa > Chordata > Lepidosauria > Squamata > Anguidae > Elgaria > Elgaria multicarinata. The sequence continues at coordinate 6,264,147 of NC_086183.1, forward strand.
TCAGTCTCTCCTCATGGGGCTTTGTTTCCAGACCCTTGATAATCCTTGTTGCCTGCCTCTGAACACACTCCAGCTTGTCCGCAACCGCCCAGAAAGCTTCAGCTATTGGGCGGTATAGAAATTAGGGGTGTGATCCGCTCTGATTAGGAGCATAGAAGCAGTAGCGGATTGGCCTGCTCCGCCTTACCCAGTGGCGGAGTAGGAGTGGACCGCGGACCCCTAGAAGCAAGGCGAAGAGAAGCGACCATTTTTCGGAGCTCCTAGTTCAGGCGGAGCGCTCCGGTCGCCATCTTGAAAACATTTCGCCATAGGATTGCATTGCGGCAAATAATCGCGGATAACTACGTTCTTTTTGAAGCTATCGTTCTGGAAATTCTTGTGCTCAGAGAGTCGTGGATGGGGGTCATTTTGAGACCACTCTCACCTCTCTTCGTCGTGCGGGTCGCATGCTATATGTTTTTGAAAATCGGGTCAACCGCGCGGCTCAAACGGCGTTTTCGGCTTTTCGCCCATAGGATTGCATTGAGGGAAAGACTCGGGGATAACTGGGTTGGTTTTTAAGCTATCGTTCTGAAAATTCTTGTGCACAGAGAGTCGTGGATGGGGGGCATTTTGAGACTACTCTCAACTTTCTGCGTCGTGCGGGTCGCGCGCTAGAAGTTTTTTAAAAGTCGGCGGGAAAAATACCTTTTTCAAAGGGCTGAGGGGCAGAGTCAGCTCCCGGTCATGATCACATGATCCCAAAGTTAGAGGAGGGCATAGGCAAAACAGGTAACTTGGGATTCTGGGAAACTTCTCTTTCTTCATCTGAACGGGCTTTTCCCAGTGTTTTTTTAAAACAGTAGCCCCACCAAATGCACAAACACAACCTGAAATCATATACTAAGCCAAGAATAAGAGATAGGAACACAGCACTGCTATCCACCCTAACTTTGGGGAACAACTGAAAAGATGTGGTGCAAGGGGATGAGCTCCCCTAGGGCATCTCATCGTGGACGTGCCCCCACTCTCTCCTGCACTGGAAGGCCATTAGAGCCTTCCAAAGAGAGTAAAACGGTGGAGCAATGCCTATTATGAGTCGAAGTGAGCGTTTACTTCTTAGTGGTGGAGCGATGCCTGTTATGAGTTGAAGTGAGCGTTTACTTCTTAATCTCAGAGCTGTTGGTGGCTGTCTTGAGTTGAACTGGCAGCTGCTTCCCCCTCCCCCAGGCACGTCCCCCTATTGCTGGTAAAAGACAGATATAGCCTTTTTTTAAAAATTCTTCTTGCTGTTTATTGAGCAACACTGCTGCTTTTAATTCCACCCCTCCTTTGTTTATTTATTGATTTATTCCATTTTATATGCATTACTGGCTTATCCTTGGCTCACTTCCTTATGCCCCCAGAAATGCCAGCTGCATGCCTGCCTGCCTTCCCTCCCTCCTCCCCTGCCCACCTCGCAGGGATGTTGTGTGTGTGTGGCTTTGACTCAGGGGAGAAGTCCTTCCTGCGCTCACTTGGAGTTTTGGAAGTTCCAAATTTTGCAGGTTTAAGCCCTGCCAAAAAACAGGGGATGATGGGACTGCCTTGAGTCTCGGCGTGCATATGTATCCCTGGATAAGCTGTCATGGTGGTGAGTTTGAGGGGTTTTTTTAACGTGCAAAATTGACGGAGCTATGGAAAGGGGTGTTGGATTTTCATAAATTCCCCAAAAATCAGGGGATGATGGGACTGCCTTGAGTCTCGGCGTGCGTATGTATCCCTGGATAAGCTTTCATGGTGGCGTGTTTGAGGTTTCTAACGTGCAAATTGATGGAGCTATGGAAAGGGGTGTGAATGGGGTGCCCGATTTTCAAAAATTCCCCAAAAATCAGGGGATGATGGGATTGCTTTGAAACTTGGCGTGCATGTGTATACCCCCATGAGGTGTCATGGTGCCAAACGTGAGGTTTCTAACTTGAACAGAAAAAAAGTTGTATAATTTTTTAGCTTTCAATGCAAGCCTATGGGGGGGAAAAACGGAGCTCCGATCCGGATCTGGAGCTCTGAGCGGAGCGGAGCGGAAGTGGGCGGAGCGGGGGCGGGGCGGAGCGGCCCGATCCGGAAAATGGCGGATCTGCAAGTGAAGCGGAGTGGGGGGTCCGTGCACACCCCTAATAGAAATGCAACAAATAAATAAACTTTCTTGAAGTGTGGAGCCCAAAACTGGACGCAATACTCAAGATGAGGCCTAACCAGGGTGGATTGAGGGGAACCAGTACCTCCCACAATTTGGAAGCTATACTTCTATTAATGCATCCCAAAATAACATTTGCTTTTCTTGCAGCCACATCAAACTGTTGGCTCATATTCAGCTTGTGATCTACCACAATTCCAAGATCCTTCTCACTTGTCGTATTGCTGAGCCAAATATCCCCCATCTTGTAACTGTGCATTTGGTTTCTTTTTCCTAGGTGTAGAACTTGGCATTTATCCCTATTAAATTTCATTCTGTTGTTTTCAGCCCAGCTCTCCAGCCCATCAAGATGACTTTGCAGTTTGTTTCTGTCTTCCAAGGTATTAGCTATCCCACCCAATTTTGTGTCATCTGCAAATTTGATAAGCATTCCCTGCACCTCCTCATCCAAATCTTTAATAAAAATGTTGAAGAGCACTGGGCCCAGGACTGAGCCCTGCGGAAGCCCACTCATTGCCTCTCCCCAGTTTGAGAAAGTACTATAAGAAACAGGTGGGTAATTATGAGACCCCACTCCAAATCCCTGGATAACCTCAATCAGTGTTTTCACATAGATGTCAAAAACACAGGGAACAAGATGGAAGCTTGAGAAATCCCACTGTGGATCCACCTAATAGTTGTTCCATCTAGCCACTTTTAGCTAGTTTGTTAATCAGAATATCATGAGGCACTTTGTCAAATGCTTTGCTGAAGTCAAGATATATTACATCCACAGCATTCCCACAGTCCACAAGGGAGGTAACTCAATCAAAGAATGAGATCAGATTAGTATGGCAGGATTTGTTCTTAATAAATCCATGCTTGCTTCTAGTAATCACTGCATTGTTTTCAAGGTGTTTACAGATTGACTTCTTTATAATCTGCTCCAAAATTTTCCCAGGGATGGATGTCAGACTGACTGGTCTGTAGTTCCCAGGTTCCTCCTTTTTGCCCTTTTTGAAGATCGGGACAACGTTAGCCCTCCTCCAGTTGTCCGACACCTCACCCGTCTTCCAAGATTTCGCAAAGATAATAGACAGCAGTTCTGAGAGTTCTTCCGCTAGCTCCTTCATTACTCTAGGATGCAGTTCATCGGGCCCTGGAGATTTGCACCCCTTATGCTGCCCACCCCTGTTCTACACCTTGAAAGCCACAACCCCTGGTAAGAATTACCATACTGCTAAATTGGAACACAGATACCATTTGTAGCACATGGAAACCACAAGCACAGAGAAAATGATATAAAAGTAGTTGAGGGGGTGTGAATAGAATATGGAAGGAGAAATAGAGGCAGGACAATGTGTTGAGTAATGCGTTGCATCCCCGATGCATTAGCCAGGTTTTACAATACTAGAATAAAATTCTAGTGGAGATTGCCCCTAAGCCTGTCTATTGCGTATTCAGTTCTGAATTTTCTTCACAAAACTGCAATTTGCAGAGTAGCCCAGGGAGAGGCAATACTAAGGGCGTTACTAGACGAGGCTGTAGCGCTCGTTACCTTCTGCAGTCGTGTCGAGGCTTCCAGATGACGTTCACCAGGATCCGTCGTTATCCTGCGGTGAAGCCTCTTTCTCCCGACTTTAAAAAAGTGAGTTCTAGTGCGCCTTTTCCTGGCGGCCCGCGCTAATTCGGAGTATGTGTGGGAGGATGTGAGGTCACTGCGGTCCGCAATGGTCAGGAAAAGGCGTGCTAAGGGGAGTGGCCAGCGGCTTTGGTCAAGCCGCCTCCGCCATTTGCGCCCAGCCCGCCAGCTGGGGCAGCGCGGCAGAGCGGCTTTTTTTTTATTTCCACAGTGACAATTTGCGCAGGACCAGAGGACCGGAAAAGTGGCTGGTGCGCTGCTGGGGCATGTGCGCCTGTTTTTTCTACTGCAACCTCTGCGTGGGTCAGTTTTCGGAAAGCCGGGCATCCCACAGTCCGCCTTCATGGGGAGTTGGTGACTCCTCGCGGTGGGCGTACCAGGCTGGCAGAGGGCAGAGCTGTTTGTGGGCTGCTGCCATGGCTACGGCCAGATGTGGGTTGGCTCCTTGGGATGGGGCAGAGGGCACAGAGGTGGTCATCGGCGCCGACACCTCAGAGGCATGATGGGAGATGTAGGTACAGAGTGCCCATGCAGACGATTGACCTCAGGTCATATTACACCCGCCACGACCCCCATCAGGAAGTGACCGCATCAATGTTGACCCTCAACAGCACCAGCAGCACTTCAGCTGGCACTGGCACTGCCGCCGCCGCCACCGCCAGCTCCGGCTCCGCCGAGGCCAGCGGCGGCATCGCTGACAGCTGTGCAAGTTTGCGGTCTTTCGGACTTGCGCAAACCGTGCGCCGAGCAAAAAAAAAAGCCGCGGTAATCAGGCCGGTGTGGCTGCGCAACCGTGCTCGCGGCGGCAGCAGCACAAACGGCGCAAACTTCCACCACAAATCGAAGGCAGGTGTGGATGATGAGGCGTCACGGCTGAACGGGAAAAGCCGCTTTCACCGCTCCTCAACGACGGAACACCCAGTAGGTCTAGCAAAGCCCCACGTCCAGCTGAAGCTTCTGCTCTTTCAGTGAGGGCCTGTACAAAGCTGAAAATTCGCAGAATGCGTCTGAGCAAGGAGAAGGAGGTGACAATTCAGCATCGCTCTGTCACATGACAGCGGATGGGAGAAGTGGGGAGAGGCAAACCATCTTAAGAAGCAAGTCACAGGTGGTGTTTGTTCCAGGTAACTAGAGCAAATTCTATTTCTGCTTCCCCCCACAGGCCAAAGATGACGTTATTCCATGCACAGAGTGCAAGAGAAAAACCAAACGTAATTTGGCAGCTCAAGCTTGAGGCGATGGCTTTATGCACCAGGTTTATTTTGAGCTATATCTGGCTCTAGATAGATAGGTAGGGGCATGAGAAGAAACGTGTTTTGCCTTCATGGACCAGACAAAGAGTCCACGAAGCTCAGTGCTTTGTCTTCTGACAATGGACAACCAGGTACTCCAAAGCATGATGGGAAATGTTGGCTGGGTGATCCGATGCAAAGGAGGATGGGGAAGAGACTCCTGTATGTTTCAGGGTGGTGTAGAATGTCCATACCTGGAGTTTTCCATACCCCCCCCCCCCGAGAAAGGCAAAGTTGAGGGGTGTTGCCAGGCACTTAAATGATGAGAGGCCCAGGTTGCGTAGAACATAAATCTGCATAAAGTTTGCATATGCTGATTTATATCTATATAAGGAAATGTAGTAAAAATTATTAGGATTTATTGACATTTCACAGGAGGGGAAGCCAAGTAATTTCTCATCTAAGTCACCTCAAATAAAATAAAGTCTGTGATTTGCACCTCACCCCAGATCATCCAAAATCAGTAGTGTCTCTCAGTTACAATTCATTTGCTATGCCTTGCTGTCCAGAGAAGCATAAAACTCTGTACCTTGGCCTACGACTCTCCCCTGGCTTTAAACTGTTTGGACTTCCAACCCTTTTTGGACTCGCCGGAGTTCCACTTCGTGCCAAATTCAGCTGGCATTTGCGAGCCAAGTTATGTCCCCCCCCCCCAAAAAAAAAATTCAGGAACTTTTTCTGTAATTATGGTTTTTCTGTAACTATGCTGCAAATTGTATAATTAGTGCAAATCACTGCTGAAATTTATACAAATTACACAAATCACTGCTGAAATGTGCGCAAATTTCATAAACCGCACAGAAATTTGCACAAATGTCTATTTCCACAAATAAAATTAAAAAACAGAAAACGTGCAAGTTGGCCTAAGTCACTAGTGGGGGCAGCTAGTCAAAAATGTGCCGACATCCAAGGGGCTGGGACAATAAAAGCCTCTAGTTCCATCACCCACCCATCCAACCAGATTCCTCTGACATCTGTACTTGGACTGCAAAGCTATGTGCTGGTGAGGGACATCTGCCCCTAGTGTGTGATGATGGAGACATTTAAGGTGAGCATCTTTTTTCGATGGACACCTGCAACCCAAGTATCTGATGCCCTGCCAGGCTGCTGCCAGCTGGGCAGGAGGAGTGCCAGAGGTGGTTTGCCTCTCTGCAATGGAGGCTGGTGGCTCTGTTGTCAGTGGGGCAGTGATTCCGCTCTGGGTTTCAGCCAGAACTCTAAAGGTGCTTCACATCTTAGATAGCTCCTTTAGAGGTCTGACTGGTTCTGAATGAAAACCAGAATGGATTCACCGCCCATTGACATAGGAGCCACCAGCTTCTCTCTCTCTCCATTCTCCTTCATTTGGATGTGTGTGTTTTTCTTCTCTCTCTCTCTAGACAGGCCTCTGAGCCCATTTAGCAGAGGCCTGCTGGCAGGGGCAGAGCTGAGTCCGGAGAGACGGTAGGATTCTTTGTAATCTGGGCCCTCCTCTCTCCTCCCCTCCGTGCTCACTGCAGTGGCCCCTTTCACACCTCTCCAAGGCCGCTTTTCATAGAATCATAGAATAGCAGAGTTGGAAGGGGCCTACAAGGCCATCGAGTCCAGCCCCCTGCTCAATGCAGGAATCCACCCTAAAGCATCCCTGACAGGTGGTTGTCCAGCTGCCTCTTGAAGGCCTCTAGTGTGGGAGAGCCCACAACCTCCCTAGGTAACTGGTTCCATTGTCGTACTGCTCTAACAGTCAGGAAGTTTTTCCTGATGTCCAGCTGGAATCTGGCTTCCTGTCACTTGAGCCCATTATTCCACGTCCTGCACTCTGGGAGGATCGAGAAGAGATCCTGGCCCTCCTCTGTGTGACAACCTTTTAAGTATTTGAAGAGTGCTCTCATGTCTCCCCTCAATCTTCTCTTCTCCAGGCTAAACATGCCCAGCTGTTTCAGTCTCTCTTCATAGGGCTTTGTTTCCAGACCCCTGATCATCCTGGTTGCCCTCCTCTGAACACGCTCCAGCTTGTCTGCATCCTTCTTGAAGTGTGGAGCCCAGAACTGGACACAATACTCTAGATGAGGCCTAACCAGGGCTGAATAGAGAGTAACCAGTACCTCACACAATTTGGAAGCTATTTGCTTTAAAACGGTTTCTAACAGTTTTGACAATGGTTGGAGTCCGTGACACACTCCATATACAGTTTTCAAAACATTTTTAAAGTTTTTTATCCTGCTTGGTGTCGATCTGGCCCAAGACTGCAAGGAGGAGCAGGGAGGGATCCAATTCCGGAGTCCCCTTTCATAACTGTGTATGGTCTTGGAGCAAGGGACTGCAAAGAACCATATATTTGCTCTCTTAATGATTTGAAATTATTTAAGGCATTTTAAAAACAAAATCATCCAGAGGGACAAACCCCTACGGTCTTAGTATTCATGCTAACGTTCACTGTTTGGGCACTATGGACCTGATCGGTGGATGGATGGATAGACGGACAGATGGACGGACGGACAGACACGTGCCTCCAGTCTATTGAAAGTCTGACCTGTGATTACAGCAAGGAGAAGGCCTGCACACCGCGCCACAAACAAGCCCAGATGGGCCGGGCCGAATCAGGATTGGCTGCGTGGGTTTTTTGTTTTGTTTTTTGTTTGGGGTTTCGTTGCAATTCCCTTTCTTTAGTGCGCGGTCGGGGCTTAAGGAGCTGATTACCTCTTTGCACTTTGAGCCAGCGATCACCGTAATTATTATTATTAGCAAATTACATGGCGCATTGAGAGGGGAGGCGGGCGCTGTCGAAAAAATATAAGGGGAATAATTGAACAGCGGGTCTTGCACAGGCCTTGAAGGAATGTTTCTCCTTCGTGGCTCCAGGAGTGACAGCTAAAGGCATTAGGACATGGGACCTTTTGCCCTACTCCTAGTTCTGTGGGGCCGGGGAGATTGCGCTCTCTCTCTCTCCCTCCCTCCCTCCCTCTCTCTCTCTCTCTCTCTGTCACACACACACACACGCACACACACACACACCATGGTTGAGCTGTGGATTCCACTCCTGGCATCTCCAGTTTTGAAAAGAAAAGGATTTGGGGTCCCAAAACTGGATAAGACTGGAACAGGGGGAGAGACTAGGGGCATGGCTACACCTGCCTGCTATCTGGGATGCGGGGAGTGGGGGAGGATCCCGGGCTTTCCCACTTCTGGGATTGTCCCCCAGCGTGCACATGCCAGCGCGATGTCCCAGAAGTCAGGAGAGATACTCCGGTGCAGCGTTTTGTTTTGTTTTCAGAAAAGGAGACTTCAAGGGTGTGATCCAGCACAAAAGTAAGTGTTGTTGTTTTTTAAAAAAATGGTGCTGTAAAATGCCAACAGCCATCCCAGGGATGGCAAAAGAAAGCTCACCCCCTTACCCCCAACGGGCATGGACTCTCCTGCACTGAGATCCATGCCAATTAGTTGTGCTGTGCTACTCACAGGGAAGAGGGAGGACCTGGGAGCACGTGCCACCCCGCCCACTGTCCTCAGGGTTGTGTTGGGACAGTGGGGAAAAATTGAGATAACTGCTGACCATTTCATCCCCGGGGAAAGTGAGAGGTCATCCCCAGTTGACCCCGAGATCCCCTGTGTATCATTTGGATGCACAGGGATGACCTCATGACGCCCCTGGGGTAAATGGATGGTGTAAACAAACATGCCCATGGAAAGGTGTCGCCATTTGGACTAAATCAAAGGTGAGTAGACTACAGGTGTTCGGGTGACACCATAAGAAGAGCCCTGCTGGATCAGATCAGGGGCTGGAGAGGAGCTTCCTGTGCCAATTCATTTGTCAGGCAAGATCCAAGGTACGCCGCTTGACATGATGATTCAATTCTCCTGTGTTGTTGGACGATGTCTGGCTGACGTTACTCCCCCATCCATCCTTCCCACTTTGTGATGAACGATGGCACTGAAGCTCAGTGGTAGAGGACACGCTTTTCAAGCAGAAAGCCCCAGGCTCATGCCCAAGCATCTCCAGTCCAAGGACCTGAGGTCATGGTAATGGTGTAGTGGGCCTGGGGCACACCGGGTCGAAGCACCTGCACTTTTTGATGTGCAGAAATGATGTCCGCATTTGCCACCACCTCCAGACTTCCGGTCTAAACTTCCCTGCAATCCTCACTGCAGCCATGGGGGAAAGCAGTAGAAGCTGGTGGCTCTGAGGTCAGTGGGACAGTGAATCTGCTCTGGGCTTCAATCAGAACTATAGAGGAGTTATCCAAGGTGCAGAAGCACCTTCGATAACTGCTTCAGAGTTCTGATCGAAACTCGGAATGGATTCACTGCTCCACTGACCTCTGAGCCACCAGCCTCTGCTGGATGCAACATGTGGCAGCTTCACATATTTTCCCCAAACTGTAGAGAGGGAGAGAGGCATTTGCTTCAATTCACCTGCCCCTTCAGTGTTGGTGGGAAGCCATCATCACTATGTCTAAAACCCATCAAAAGATACAGAGAGGAAAGTGATAGTGGCAGGTTCACATGTACAATGTGGTATATAATAGGGCTGTGCTCCGCTTCTCTTCGGTTTGGAGATGCAGTAGCAAGGTGGTCTGATTCGCCTCCGGAAAAGTCGGAGGCGAAGAGAGTCAGGGGGGCTGCGGATCGAGGTGAAGAGGATTGCCTCAATCCGGAGCTCTGGATGCAGGTAAGTGGGGGGGGAGGGGGACTCATCTGGTGCTGGCACTACCACTGCAGTCCCTGCTGCGATGGCAATGGAGCCACGTAAGGGGGCAGGGAGGAGAGAGGCTTACCTGCGTCCATCGCGGTCCGTCGCGGGCTTCAATTGAGGCCCCGGTTGAAGCCGGAAGTGAAGGCCGAGGCCCCTTCCAGCTTCAAGACAGGGTCTCAATTGAAACCCGCGATGACGGACACAGGTAAGGGGGTGGGGGGTGGCTTACTTGGCGTCGCTGCTGGTGCCACCATTCATTCGGTGACGTTGGTGAAGCCGGATCTCGCTCCATGGAGCGGAGCGGGGGACGGGCGGATCGGCCCGAAGAGGATCGGGCCCGATCTGGATTTTCTGGATCGGGCCACGAAGTGGATTGGGGGGTCTGTGCACAGCCCTAGTATATAAGACAGTGTGGTGTAGTGGTTGGTATGTCGGGCTAGGACTGGGAAGAGAAATCTCACTCACCCATGAAGCCCTTTGGGTGGACCACGGGCCAGACACTGCTTAAACTGGGGAGGCCCTTTGCCTAGGGTGCCCATATGGAAAGGAGGACTGGGCACCTGTATCTTTAACAGTTGCGTAGAAAAGGGAATTTCAGCAGGTGTCATTTGTAAGCATGCAGCACCTGGTGAAGTCCCCTCTTCATCACAACTGTTAAAGCTGCAGGAGCCCTGCCCTCCTTTTCATATGGTCACCTTACCTTTACAGCCATGACCCTTTGGAGGAAAGATGGGATATTAATCAATTAATTTAGCATGCCATCACATGGTCCTTGGAGAGCATCCCAGGGATCATGGGATTTTTTTAATTCCCTCTCCCAGAGTTATATCAACACAACTACAACTCCAGTCTCTGATCCCTCCTCCCGACACTTCACCCACCTGTTTGCCATGGCCCCTGGTTTCCAAGGTCAGAAAAGGGGCCACTGCAGAGGATCTACTTTCTACTGTTAGTTTTTCCCTACCCTGTGCCTGCTTACCCTACCCTGTACCTGTTTGCATTCTCTTCCCCTCCTTATTGTTTTACTATGATTTTATTAGATTGTAAGCCTATGCGGCAGGGTCTTGCTATTTACTGTTTTACTCTGTACAGCACCATGTACATTGATGGTGCTATATAAATAAATAATAATAATAATAATAAAGAAATCCAAGGGGGGGGCTCCAGTGGTGGGGAGGAGAGAGGCCAGGCCAGATGATGAACAATTCTATGGCCTCTTCAGCCCCAGCCCTGCCCCCAGGAATGCACTTCCCCTAGATGGGCTCAGAGGCCTGCTTAGAGAAAAAAGAAATGAAAGGAGGGCAAAGAGCTAATAATAATAATAATAATAGCAGCAGCTCTCTGGATGGTTTACAAAGATTAAAAACATTGAACATTTAAAAACAAATATACACAATTTTAAACTGTTAAAAGCACAAAAACAGACTACATACCAACTACCCAGGGGTCAGTTAAAAAACTCAACATATGCTGTTAAATGCCTGGGAGAAGAGGAAGGTCTTAACCTGGCGCCGAAAAGATAACAATGTTGGTGCAGATGAGCCTTATCGGGGAGATCATTCCATAATTGGGGGGCCACCACTGAAAAGCCCTCTCCCTTGTTGCCATCCTCCAAGCTTCCCTCGGAGTAGGCACCCGGAGGAGGACCTTCCCTGCCCCTTCCAGCAGCAGCGTAAAGGGCTTGGGATTCTTGGAAGCCCATGGGGTTGCATCCTAAATGAATAAATAAAATACATGTGCATCTCTTGACTTGTAATCCTTTGACAACTTTGCAGCTAAAGGTATGAACTGCTTCTATTGACAAGCACCCTGTTTGACGCAAAAAGCATCCTATTTGAAGCCATTGCGTTTATATCCAGAGCATCATCAGACTGAAGAAAGACGCATTTCCCTACCATCACTTTGCCTCCTGCTGCTGCCCCACAATAGGGGCAAACAGCTTCTTCTTTCTTCACACGGAGAAGAAAGAGGAAGCAGCAATGGCCACATGGCCCATTCAGTGGGCGCTTTTATTGGGCTGCTTCTCCGGCACACAGCAGGACATGTCGGCAAGTTTTGTCACAGCCCCACCCACCCCAAATCAGATTTTCCGGGTCTTTTGTGTGTGTATGATGGAAAAATGAGCAGAAGGAGCAGAAGACACGTGGGAGGTGGAAGGTGGATTGCGGCGTGAAAAGGACCTGTGAAAATCCATGAGTGGACAATAACAAGCGTGCTATAAAACGCTTGTCTGATGTCACTCCCATTCATTCACACACACAAGTCACCACTTGGCACTGCAGTCAATAAGGGATGAGCAAGCATAGACTCATAAAATAGCAGAGATGGAAGGGGCCTATAAGGCCATCGTGTCCAACCCCCTGCTCAATGCATGTGTGACCCAACCTTCAATCTCAAACAAGGGATGGACTGTGGATGAAGGCCCAGGCCAGGTTTTCTTAATATTCAAGGAGGCTCAGATAGAGGAAGGTGTTTCCAGGCTTGGACTCTACAGAGAACAAGCGATGGCTTACTCAACAGTGAGGCAATTCTTTCTGCCTGTAAGCACAGGCACTCTTACCACCCTTTTTCTTTCACCTGTTCCGTGGATGAAACCAAGCACTGAAAACAGTTTATGGAATTTGGCTGACAGTTTCAAGCACTGAGCTCTGATTCAAAATGAGTACATGAATGAGAAGCGACATAAAAGAACCAGCTCCATTCATCGATGAGAGGAAAGTGTTAGGGTCACCGCTAGAGGGCAGTGTGCTGCAACAGGCCCATTCAAATCTTTGAGCAGCGAAGAACCGCGGGAGGACAACTCTCATTGACCAAACTGGTGCATCAGATATGAAACCATTGCTTTGAAGTACAAAGAGGGTGAGATTCCTGGAATGCCCCGTTCCCCACCCAGATTTTGTCTATAAAGCAGAATTTTGTCTATAAAGCAGAATTCTAAAGCTGATCCCTGTGTGTGAATATATTCAGTAAAATAGGGTGACCATGCATCGTTTTTACAGAGGACGGTCCTCTTTTTGAAGATATCCTATACTTTAAGGGCTGCCCTGTCCAAATCTAGCAGAAAGATAAAGGAGAGTTGAAGTCATCTGGTCACAGTCTTCCACACAGAGGTGAAATGTACCGTATTTTTATTAAAATGCTGATAATTTCTAAATTTGCATCTATATGTAAAAATTAGCATATGCAATTTTGATGCAAATTTTAGCCTCTTCTGTCCTTGTTTTTGGTGATGCATTTCCTCTTTGGGGACAGTAAGCAGCCACTGAAGTCTGCTAGCAGCAGAACCTAGCAAAGATTCAGAGCTAATTTGGATGTTACTACTCACAAGAAAACAGTTAACAGGAAACAATTAATTTTGAATACTGGCATTGCTCCAAATTTGCTAGCCCCCCCCCCTCACTCACCCACGCACACACACTTGAAAACATTTGTTCAAATATAGGCTAGAAGAACCAATCACTTGAAGTGGTTTTAATGTCATACTAGCAGCTGGCTAGTCTGACATTAAAATTCCTGTAGCGCAGTTGAATTTCATCCGCTCACTCTTTTTTCTTAATCTGCCTCACAAGGTTGTTGTAAAGAAGGGCAGGATTGAAAATATAGAGTAAATAAGTTAACAACTTGACCAAACCATTCTGCAACTTCAGTGTCCAAAGTTTTTTTTTTTCAAAATTCTAAATTGCAGGTACAAGGGAGCAATTAGAATCAGGGCCACCACGCATTACCAGGGAATTAACCCTTTCCTGCCCTGCTATGTTCCCAGTGGTAAGCCTCCCACCCTGAGGCTAATAGCAGTGGAGGCTGGTGGCTCTGATGTCAGTGGGGCTGAGAATCCACTCTGGGTTTCAGTCAGAAGCAATCAGAAGACCTCTAAAGGAGCTGTCCACTGACATTGGGGTCACCAGCCTCCACTGGTTTGAAAAGCTAGCTCTGGAGCAGTAGAGTGTAACTAGTTTAGTCTTCCTGCGCAGAAATACTTGGCTAGAATGAGCACTTCCAAGACACCAACTACCATATTCCCAAGTTTGATAATGATAAGGGACAATTAGAAAACTGCCCTTTTCCTTCTCAGCCTGGGATCTGAGCCCAAAGGAGCAGCTATCATATTAAAACAACTTGTGCATAGAAAAGTAGCATGCCAGAGAGAAAGTCAGGCATGGGATTTTCACCTTGACATCTAAGTTTCTATGTGCAGGGAGATTTTTTATTTATTTATTTATTTATTTGCTTGTTTTAAACGCAAAGGTGCGCTTCTTATCTATAGCAGCTGAGTAAACAGTACAGACCCAAAATAACAACCAACACACAGATGAAAGACAAAGGTGCACCTTGGATAGGTCTTTTAGAGTTCTGAATGATTCTGACTGACACCTGAGCAGATTCACCACCCCACTGACATCGGAGCCACCAGCCTCCACTGGCTAATGGGATCTTCACAGGGTTGTTTGTTGGGACTGCAGTGAGAGAGGAAAGCATTCAGGCCCCTTCCAGATCCTGATCACCTCTCCTCACGTCTGCTATTTAGAGCTTTTTTAAAAAAAAGTGCACACAAACTGAAGGGATGTGTCTCCTGGGTACTTTAGCTTTCTTCCTGTTGGTTCAGAAGGCCTATAAGTGAGTTTTGCTGAATGCCATAACTGTAAATTGCAGCTTGCTCCCACCAACCCTTGCTTATGCCTTTTGTCCTTCTGGGTATCCTTTCAGGTTGTCTGGTCAAAGAAGAGCTTGAGATGACTTGATAGCTTCAAAACAAGATACCTTGGCTGGAGCACAGGTATTAGCCCCAATGCACAGGCAAGAAGACCTGAGTGGTCCAGGTGGCACACAAGGAGGCATATCATCAGGGCCAGCATCAGAGATAGCCATGGTCGGGCACTTGCCCAGGGCAACTCCAGGCGGGACAAGACCTGCCTGGCGTTGCCGCTCCTCTTCGCCATTGCATCCTTCTTGTTCACCTGCCCCTCACTTTCCCCGAGACAACGGTGGTTGGAAGGAGGAGCAGTGGATGGCACTGCCAGCTCGCCACTGCCTACAATGGTGAGGAAGCAGATGAGGAGCAAGAGCCACTGGGGATGAAGATGGCAAGAAGGCAGGCTCACTGAGGGAGGGGGCCCATGGAGGGGGTCTTGCCCAGGGGCCCTCAGATACCCAGCTTTTCATTCACCACCCAACTATCATAATGCTTATCAGGATCGCATTGGAGAACTCATCTCCGGACATGAATTGCACTGCATCTGTTTCATGCCTCTACCTAGAGGTAACCGCTTAGCCTGGCCGTCTGTTTCTGGTGGTAACCAGTGGGATGTGTGAGCACCTCACAAGCAGGGCATAGAAGGGACCATTCCCCCCTGTTCTGCATCCCTGCACACAATCTCTCATTCATCTCTGCTGAAAGACCGGCTCTATCAGCCACTTGCTCTCCTTGAACTGTTTCCATTCTAGCTGGTCATGATAAGAACTACTGTTTAACTTCAAGTTTTTCCTTCTTATTCCCCCCTCCTCTTTCCACCCCATCCCGTCTTCCTTTTGTGCATTAAGAATGCAAGAAGAGCCCTGCTGGATCAGACCAAGGGTCCATCTAGTCCAACATTCTCTTCATACAGTGGCCAAACAGCTGTCAACCAGGAACCCACAATTAGGACACAGGTGCAACATAGAATCAGAGAATAGTAGAGTTGGAAGGGGCCTATAAGACCATTGAGTCCAACCCCCCGCTCAGTGCAGGAAGCCACCTTAAAGCATACCTGACAGATGCATCCTTTTGCCCGTGTTCCACAGCAAAAGGTTATATAGGCTTACTACCTCTGATTTTAGAAGTAGCATATAGCTATGAGGACTAGTAGCCATTGATAGCCTCCTCCTCCAGGAATTTATCCAACCCCCTTTTAAAGCCATCCACATTGGTGGCCATCACGACATCTTGTGGTAGAGGATTTCATAGTTTAACTCTGCACTGCATGAAGAAGTCCTTTCTTTCATCTGCCCTGAATCTCCCCCACAATCAGCTTCATGGGATGACCCCCACTGGGTTCTAGTATTATGAGAGAGGGAGGAAAATGTCTCCCTATCCACGTTCTCCACACCAGGCATAATTTTGTACAGCTCCATCATGTCTTCCTTTCATGCATTGTGTCTTTTGGATCATGAGCCTGTGGGACAGGACTGTCGTGTGAATTCGGATGACAGGGGAGCTGCTCAGGGAGCTCTTTGGGTACAGGGTTTAAAAAATGCTTAAAATAATAAAATAATAATAATTCAGAGGTACACTGCCTGCAAACATGGAGGTTTCCATTTAGCTTGCCTTAGTAATGGTCCTGAACAGATTGGTCTTCCATGAATTTGTCTAATCCTGTTTGAATGCTGTGTAACCGGTGGCCATTAACCACATGTTGAGGTAGTAAATTTATTGAAACATACTTCTTCTGAATGCAAATGCTCCCGTAAGGAGGATTGTCTCACTTGCATTGGGCTTCTTCAGGAATGGAAGTAAAGGAGTGCCATTGAAATGGGGGGTGGGGGTTACTTACATGTCCTGTGCTTAGGAGAGGGGCGTTAGCACCCAAATGCTGAATATCTCTGCAAGCCAAGGGGGGGTAGTAAAGGGCTCCCCAAAACCATGCAGACGTCATCCTCTGTAGATGTGATGCAACAGAGTCAAGCAGCACAGTTCTGAAAAGAAAGGGTTTGGGTTTTTTTTAAGTGTTGCAGATTGAATTAAATCAATGAGGTTTAATCCCCTTTCAGGTCAGTAAGAACATAAGAACATCAGACGTGCCCAGCTGGATCAGACCAAGGGCCCATCCAGTCCAGTCCTCTGTTCACACAGTGGCCAACCAGCTGTCGGCCAGGGACACACAAAGCAGGACATGGTGCAACAGCACCCTCACACCCATGTTCCCCAGCAACTGGTGCACACAGGCTTACTGCCTCAAATACTGGAGATAGCACACAACCATCAGGGCTAGTAGCCATTGATAGCCTCTGCCTCCAGGAATTTATCCATCCCCTTTGAAAGCCATCCAAATGGGTGGCCATCACTACATCTTGTGGTAGTGAGTTCCATAATTTAACTATGCACTATGTGAAGAAGTCCTTCCTTTTATTTGTCCTGAAACTCATACCAATCAGCTTCATGGGATGACCCCCACTGGGTTCTAGTATTTTGAGAGAGGGAGAAAAATGTCTCCCTATCCACATTCTCTGCACCAGACATAATTTTGTACACTTCTATCATGTCTCCCCTTAGTTCCATACAGCTAAGGCCGTAGCTAGACCTAAGGTTTATCCCAGGATTGTCCTGGGGTCAAACCTGTTCATCTAAGTGCCACCACACAAGGCATCCGGCGCTCAGGCAGGGACAAACCCGGGATGGTCCTGGGATAAACCTCAGGTCTAGCTACGGCCTAAGTTTGCCATTTTCATCTGGCAAATAGTTTCCAGTCCTTTAAGAAGGGGTAAACAACCTGGTGCCCACCAGACATTTTGGATTACAATTTCCATAATTCCTGACCCTTGGTCATGCTGCTGTGACTTGTGGAAAACATCTGGAGGGCACCAGGCTGCATGGCCCTGCTTTAAATGATCAGAGAAAGGCAGGTTTTCCACAGATGTAGAGCACCTTGCCAGGAAGAAAAAGTCAGACATCCTGGCCAAGCCCAGCAACCAGGCCTGTGGTGAACCCCCTGCTACATCAGTGGGTGGCAGTTACAGGTGGCCATTTTAATTTCTCACAGTGCCCTGGAGCAGCTACATGTAGTGCTATGGGGGGAGGTTATAGGAAATTGGTATCCCACCACTGCTACCCTCAGGTCGGCCCACAGCTGAACTCCCAGAGCATGGATCAATGCTGGTGGACCATTAGGGCCTGGGGACTTGCCTGGGGTTGTCAGGTACTGATACCTAGCCTGGGAATATCACAGCTTTAAGACAAGAGAAAGCCATATAATTCAGAGATCATTACCTCAGAAGGGAAGGAAGAACTCCAAGAGAGGACAAAACCCCAAATACTAATTTTGTGTAAGAAACCACAGCTAGTCTAATTGCCCACCCCAGCCTAAGCCATACTGTCCCTTTCCCCTCTGATATGATATTCAGAGATGGTGGTCACCACTCTGCCCACCTAAGGCTTTGTGGGCCAGTCAATGACACCCTTTTCCAGCTCAGTGTTGCTCCAAGGTGCCGGGTGGCCGTTGCTTGGCGACCACCGGCTTCCCAGCTCAGTCACTTCCATGTTGAGATGGCGTTGCTAGGCAACCACCATTTATTTTATTTATCTTTTTTTTAAAAAAAAAAATCCTATCCCACTTTTCTTTCACTAGGGAATTCAATGTGGCCAACAGTGTAGAAGTACAAAAGCAATCAAAGCAATATAATGAAATGCCACTACAATAATAACAAGCAGTCACAGCAGTGGAAAAAATGTCCCCTATTGGTACAGCCTCCCACAAAGCCAGGTGTTCACTTTGGACTGGGAGGTATGTAGTGGCTGAGCCACACTGGTTTCTGCAGAGTGACTGGTGCCCTGACTGAGAAGTCCCTGCTCTTTGCACGTCCTCCTCAGGTTTGGTGAGCAGAGTCATCATCCATTATTCCCTCACACATCGCAGTGCAATTTCCTGGACCTTTATTTATTTATTTCATTTATATCCTGTCTTTTTTCCTCCAAGGAACCCAAGGCGGCATATATAATCCTCCTCCTCTCCATTTTATCCTCACAACAACAACCCTGTGAGGTAGTCTGGGCTGAGAGCAGCCCAAAGTCACCCAGTGAGCTTCCATGGCTGAGTGGGGACTAGAACCTGGATCTCCTGACTCCCAGTCCAACACTTTTGTCACTACACCACACTGGCTTCTCATTCTCTGTCTCACTATACATTTATGAAAAATGAGGGGGGGGGGAGAGAGAGAGAGAGAGAGAGAGAGAGAGAGAGAGAGAGAGTAGGGGGGAGAGAAAGACAGACTCATTTCCCTGCTCCCAGAATCCATTCTTGACAAGGGCCTCCTTCCCTTCCAGTAAAACTAGATCCCCCTGCGCTTTCTCTGAGAGAGAATTCCAGTCAGACTGGAAGTCCATATTCCCTGCAAACAGGAGGATGTGCCCCTTCTTCTAAAACATCCAATGGCCAGCTAGAGATATTGTTGGACCACAGTGCCCATCAGCCTCAGCCAATGGTCAGGGCTGATGGGAGCTAAAGCCTGACCATCAGTGGCTCTTCAGGTTTTGGGGAGGGAGGAGAAGGCTAGCCAGGGCTACGAGTCCTGATGGCTCTATGCAGTGTGTAAACGAATCCGAGGGTTGTGCGAATGAGCAACACTTGAGCTTGCTGAAGTTCTCCGTCCCCCAAGATCCTTCAGCACGTTATATTCCTCATCGCATTTATAATGCTTGGGTTTAATTTGGGTCAACGTAGCCCGAGAGGCCCTACCCTGATCCATGTGTCCTGGGGCTGAGTGCCTGCATCCAAAGCACGGTACACCCACCGGTCTGTTCTGGCCTGAAGCCAGCCACCCAACGCCCTTGGGCAGCTGCCACCCCTCAGCACCCGAGCAGGGCCACTGGTGCTAACCCAGAACCCCCTCTGCATCGTGTGGGTGAGCAGCCCTTTCAAACTTCCCACAATGCCCCTGGCCGAGCATCACTGCAGGGGGCATTGTGGGAGATTCAAGGTGACCGCCCAGAACCCCAGCAGGGCGACCTTTGCTGGGGGGCCCTCAGACCTGTAGCCAAGGCCAGCTCAAGTAGCCAAGGCCTTTCGAAACTCCTCCAGCCACCGGGTCCAAATCCTCCCACCTCTCTTGGAGCCGTTCCACCCAAGCTGGGGAGCAGGGGTGGGCCGGCAGCGCCACCACACTGCAGCCTTCGCCCGCTAGCAAGCCGCCCCCGCTGCCCCCCAGCCCCGGGGAAAGCCCCTTGGCTCCAAGCTTTGCAACCCCAACTGACCCAGCCGTGCTGCTGATGCTGATGCTGGCAAGCGCAGCGTCCCCTGTCCTCCTAGCTTCGCTGCTATGCCATCTCAGAAGCTTTGGTCTTCCTCTTCCTCTTTCCTCGTCTCCCCTCCTCTTCCCCATCCCGAAAGAAACCCCCCCCCCCAGCCCTCACCCCGCAGCTTTTGTCGCCCTGTAACAAAGCAGAAAACAGGAGTGCCTGAAAATAAGCAGCACATTCTCCGTTGAATGCAAATCTCGGCTCTTGCTGCCGTAGCTTTTTCCCCTCTCTGCCCCCCCCCCCCCGCGCATCCATGCCCGTCGCGCCTTTTCCCTGGGCTCTGCTGCTGGAATTTGCTCTTGCATCAGTCCTTCTTCCGTCTTCCTTTCGGGGGAGTTTGTGGCTGGAGCTCTTGCGCGCCCTTCCAGCGCGATTCCCCTTGCAGGGAAGATCAGACGGAGATCAGAACTAGAAAGGGGGGCGGCGGCGCGGTGGTGGTGGTGGTGGGGACACACGCAGGTTCCGGGAAGTTCCTTTAGATGTGCAGCCCCGGCGTAATAAGGCCATGCCTGTGGGGACCTGGGGGTGGGGGGTGAAGGGGGCAGGTTTGCCGGCAACCCAAGCCCGAGGCTGCTGCCGTCTTCTTCGGTCAAGGCGAGGCGGTGTGGCGTCTGGCTGTCAAATCCCACGGAGAAATCCCCCCCTCCCCCGCTCTGGCCAGTTCCTGGGAAATCCACCTCCGCATCTTCACGCTGCTCCCTCCCCCTCCCCTCCCCTCCCCTCCCTCCCCTCCCCCTCCCCTCTCGCTGTCTCTCATTTTCTCTGTGGTTCAGTTCGTAAAGGCACCTCGAGACTCCTCTCCTTACGATTAACCCCCTAGAACTGCAGTGCAGGGCTGGAGAGGAGAGCGGCGCCCAAAGGTGCCTCCACGCCTTCTTTTCCCGTCCTTTCACCGGAACGCCTCCCTGCCGTAGCCCGGGCGAACGGAGCACCAACTTGGATCCGCGGGGGGGGGGAAATAACCCCGCTGCCGGCGGGCGGCTGGGCGGGCGGGCGTGTGCGCTTGTGCGTGTGTGTGCGTGGAGGGGCCGCTGCTCCTCCGGAGGACGGACCAGAAGATCTTGACCAGGGATGAAGGGGATTTAAAAGGACAGAAGGATGGAGCCGGCGGCCAGCCAGGAGCGGAGAAGGCAGCGGGCCAGGTAAGAGGACCACGGCTTCCCCCACCCCCACCCCACGGCGGGTCCGGAGAGGTGGCATCCAGAGGCACGGAGGGAGGGTGGGGAGCGTGGCTTTGTGTCGAGCCAGGGAGGGAGTTCCCGGGTGGAGGCGTCGATCAACAGTTTGCAGCCACCTCGCTGCGCGTCTGCTGCCTCCTGCCCAGGGTGCAAAGGGCCGTGCAAGCGAAGGAGCCGCGAGGTGTGCGCTGATGCGCGTGTGAGAGCGCGCGCGCGCGCGTGTGCGCTGCATGCTCCGTGCCAAATTCTTCACACGTTGCACTACGGACCGTGGCTCCACGCCTGGCGCTATAAATATGCCATGTGGTAGCCCAACGCGGCTCGCCAGCAGCGGCGTGGCGTTCCCAGAGCCCGTGGTTTCTCTTCCTCCCGCCAGGTCCTCGGCTGAATCCCCCGTGCGGTTCCCATTCCTCCCAGTGGAATCCAGATTCGCTCTTCCCCGAATGTAAGCGCTGGAGAGAGAGAGAGAGAGAGAGACTGCAAAAGCGAAGCGGTCTCTCGCTTGCTCTCTCCGTGGTGCTGAAGCGTCTAAGATTTCACTCCTGTCCACTAAGAGGCTGCTGTCTGTGAGATTCAGCATGCTTTGGGGTGGGGTGGGGGGGCTGTGTTATTGGGGTGGTTTTTCCAAGAAATCCTCAAGAAAGGGTCTCCTGTTGTCAAATGGTTGCGTGAAACCCTTTCTGCCCCCCTCCCTCGCTCTGCTCTCTGTCAGAGGTGAGATGGAGAAAGAGGAACCGGGAAGCACGATCCCTGCTTGTAGGCTTGTGGACGCGCGCTCTCGTAGGCACCGAAGCTTCCCGTTTCTTTTGTGAGATTCCGTGGGTCTGCTCTAGTCAGAGGTTGTTCTGCCAGACCTTGAAAATGATGCGTCTCGGGGCGAACGGGATGCTCCCGGTAACCATGTACGTTTGCACACAATGCCTCGAGATGAAAGGCCCTTTCCGGCTTCTCGCAGAAAAAGTTGTCAGGAGTGGCGACGGCTGGGTGGCAGCCAGTGGCTTGCCTCTAATGCCACCAGCAAATAGACAGATCAACCCGTGGGCGCGCAAATACGTGCAGGGGAGGGGGGGGGCCTTGCTTCCAGAACCATTAAGCCTCTCCCGTTGATATTCTGCGTGGGCTTTCTGGACGTGTTCTTCTGGGAGATGCAAGATGTGTTGGCTAAACAATTCCTCTCTGCCTTCGGTTCATCCAGATGGGGTGCTCAGAGAGGTCTGTGGCTTGCAGGATTGAGCCATAAGAAGCAGCTGGGCTGTGAGAGCCACCCAAGGTGGTCCCAGGTGGAGGAAAGTGAATGAGAAGTCAGGGGGGGGAGTTATTCCCATGTTGTACATGCGTTCCTTTGGGGGCGTTGGTCAGTGATTCTCTCGGAAGACAATCCCATTCCGCTGATGCTCACGTTGATGGAGAAGGGCAGCTGAAAGCAGGTGGGGTCCTTTTCAGTGAGGGATAGGACAAGAGGTTGGTGAAATTATGAATGGTTTGGAGGAAGTAGAGGAAGGAGGGTCCCCCACCCACCCCATTCTCCGATAACGTTGGAACTCAGAGCCACCCATTGAAAATGGCAGGCAGGAGATCCGGCTTGGAGAGGCAAAAGATAGATCGCCTGAAACCCAATGCATCATTATCTGAAGGAATTTCCTGCCACTTTCTGTGGTGATGACCACTGGCTTAGAGCAGCTAGAGATGGTGGGAATTGTAGCCCAATGCACCTGGAGGGCATCAGGTCTTACAGAGCTTTAAAGGGGCATTAGACAGATTCGTGGAGGACAAATCTATCTACAGGTATAACTCACAAGCACTACATGGAACCACAATGTTTAGTTGCAGTCTACCTCTGAATGTCAGTTGTTGTGCAGGCAAACAGCTTCCTTGGACTTTCCCAAAAACATCTGGCTGGCCCCTGTTTGGAAACAGGGGCCAGCCAGATGTACTGGACCAGGCAGACTTTTGTTATGATCCATAAGGGCTCTTATATTCTTATGGGGAAGATACCCTTCAAGCAGAGTTAAGAAACATGTGGTCCTCCAGAAGTTGATGGGATGCGGTCATCATTGGCTATGCTAGCTGGGGCTGATGGGATTTGCAGTGCACCAACACTTGGAGGGCCACCTGTTCCCGGTCCCTGCCTTAAGGGGATGTTGACGCTTCCAGAGGCATAGTTTGGAAGGGGTGTCTTTAGAATCCTTGTCCAGAGCATTTGGTTTAGCTGCTGGAGCTGGGGTGGGTGGGTTGCCAGCTGTTGTTGGATTGCAACTTCCATCTTCTCAAGTGAGCATGGTCAATGGGCAGTGATGATGGGAGTTGGAGGCCAACAACATCTGGCATGCCCCAGCTGGGGATGGTTCTGCTAGCTCAAAGGCTGCACAGCAACTTTGGCAGTCTGCTTCTTAATAGTTACGAACCACAGGGAACAAATGATGTGTGTGTGTGTGTGTGTGTGTGTGTGTGTGTGCAATCTTTTAATTAAAATTTCCATTTTGATTAAGTTTTCCAGTGTGTGTGTTTGTGTGTGTGTTGAAAGCAGAGATGTAAAAGCCTAGGGAAAAACCTGGAAAAAAATGGGGCAGGGGAGAGAGGAAAAGGGGGGAAATTTGATGAATTTCCTCCCCAGCAATATTTGGAAAATTTGGGGGAGGGATTATTTTCTGATGTTTTCTAATTCCTCTCCCCCCCCCAAGCTTTCACAGCTCTAGTAAAGAGAACTCCACTTCCCAGTTTGCTTAGGGAAGAACACATGGTCCCAGAGGCAGAAAGGGCAACCTCACATCCACCATGACATGTTGTACCTCTTACTTCTTGTTGTGATGTCATCCCATTACATCATGCCAGGCCTGGCAGCAGCACCCACCGAGACCCTTAGCCAGCTGCCAGGAGCCCATCTCACCTGAGTCCACAAGCCACCATTTAAATTTCCCACAGTGCCCCTCAACCAGTGTCACTCCAGAGCATTGTGAGAATCTGAAATGGCCACCTCCCACCCCCCATCACCTCTGCCAGGTAAATCCAATGACATAGGAAGGGTCCCACCCAAGGGCACCTGGTGATGGTTCCTCAAACCAAGGCCAAAAACAGAGGAAATGTACCTCAAAAAAAAAAAAAGAGGACAAAAGAATATGCTAATTTGCATTAGCTAATATATATGTATAGATGCAAATTTAGAAATAAAAACTATTATTTAAATAGAAATACGATACACCTCTCTATCATGACCTCTGTGCTTGCTCAATCAGCAATCCAGGTGCTAACTGCTGATGGAATGCCTGGCTGCTCTCCCTTTCTAGGGTTCTTTGACTTTAAACTGGACTGGACCCCTCTTCAAATAGAGGACACCTTCAAATAGAGCCTAATAGAGGACTGTTAATGCCGCCACTACTACACATTACAAGGGAACTTGGGAGCACTTGACATGGGAGTCCATTTTTAGTGGTCACATTGGGTCTCCAGCAACACAGCGTTCTGCCCAAAGCAAGTTGGTAACCAGTGGAGCTCCTTGGAATGGAAAACTTAATAATAATAATAATAATAATAATAATAATAATAATAATAATAATAATAATAATAATAAAGTTTCTTTCTTAAAAACCTCCCAGCAACAACCAGAACCATAGATGGAGCAATCATGTCACCCTGCCCTTCTAAGCACAGTTTCAAGTTCTGCCTGTTCCCTTTTAAAGGCTAAATGGCCTGGGCCCAGGATACTTAGGGGACATATTATCCCATATAAGCCCCTCCCTGTGTCATTAGATTCTACTCTGAAGCACAATGCCCTCAGAAAGAGATATTTATCCATTTATACTAACTTTCAAAAGCCATACCTAGATCTAAATGTCCCCCAATAGAATGTGCAATAAACATTTCAAGACAATAAACACATAATGTTAACAATTGAGCAGCATGGCATATAGAAAAACACAGACAGTCTCAGAACCAAAAACAATCTAATTGTGGGAGGGGAGAGAGAAGGAACGTTGAAGGCCACCAATTTGGATGGCTTAAAAGGGGGGTTAGACAAATTCCTCCAGGAGAAGGCTATCAATGGCAAGTAGTCCTGATAGCTATGTGCTACCTCTAGTATCAGAGGCAGTAAGCCTAGTATGGACACCAGTTGCTGGGGAACATGGGCGGGAGGGTGCTGTTGCAATCATATCCTGCTTGTGGTTTCCCATGGGCAACCAGTTGGCCTTTGTGTGAACAGAATGCTGGACTAGATGGACCCTTGGACTGATCCGGCATCAGGGCTATTCTTATGTACTTTTCTTTTTCTTTTTTTATTAATTTTTTTTATTATTATTAACAAAGGAAAAATAAAACATAGTATATAAACACAAAATTACATTTGTATCATATATTCAAGCTTAATCTATTAAACATAATCATACTCAACATAAAAGTGCACCCCCTACCTCGGGATCTCAGTCCTGTTTCCAAAAACTCATAGTTTCTTCTGTTGGTGGTTTCCCGCTTCCCTTAGAGAACACAAATGCTAGGAACTTTTTCCAGATTCCCTCAAAATCATTCGTTTTTACTATACCTCTTTTCACTTTAATATTACATGTCAATTTATCATTAATAGCAATATCCCACACTTCCTTATACCATTCTTCAATACAATAATCTCCTTGAATCTTCCAGTTCCTAGCTATGATTAACCTTGCAGCTGTCAGCAGATTCGTTATCAGTTCCTTAATTTCTTTACTACATTTAAGATCTTCTTGCAGTGAGAGTAATGCAATTCTTGGTGTATCTTCTATTTTCATTCCAACAATCTGCTCAATCTCGAAGAACACCATCTTCCACAACTTTTGCACATATTTACAATCCCACCACATATGTAAGTACGTTCCTTTTTCACCACAACCCCTCCAACAATCTGCTGAATACTGATTATTGATCTTGTTTAATCTAACCGGAGTTAGGTACCACCTCCATAAAATTTTATAATAA
Organism: Elgaria multicarinata webbii; assembly: GCF_023053635.1. Lineage (NCBI taxonomy): Eukaryota > Metazoa > Chordata > Lepidosauria > Squamata > Anguidae > Elgaria > Elgaria multicarinata. Next base: position 6,289,997 of record NC_086183.1, read on the forward strand.
TTCTCCTTTATTCTTACTGACATATTTCTCAACACTGTCTGTCTCCATAGTCCTTCCCAACTCTGCTGTCCTATCTGTATCTTCAAATCTGTCTCCCAAACCGATTTTCCTACACTATCCAGCAATCCTTTCTCAGTTAATATATTGTATAATTAACTCATTAAACCTTTTGTCCCTATATTTTGTCCCTTATCAATTTCTTTTTTATCAATCAATTTCTCAAACTTCGTCATCTCTCTACACTCTCCATTTTCTCTTACCCAATTTTTAGTCCGTTGTTCCATTTGCCCATAATCTAACCAAGTTAATTTTTTATCTTTTAAAACCTCTTCCATCTTCTCTCTTGTATTCATCCCTCTTAACCATTCTCTTAATTTCATTTTATTTTTCTCCATTAGAACTTTACTTAATCTATTCTTTAAATCTTCAGGAAAATTCTTTAACATTATCACCGGTGTTAAAGGGGAGCTGCTTGGAAGCAACTCATTTTTATATTTATTCCAAAGTTCCCAATGGAACTTCAAGAACTGATTACCTAAATCATCAACCCATTTTCTTTTCCCTCTTTCTTTAAAAAATACATTATGCAATTTTAACTCTATATTACTTGTACTTTTTTCCTCCATCCAATCTAAGTCACCTACACCTAAAATTGCTTCAACAATATGTCTTAACCTATTTGCTACATAGTAAGAACTAATGTTTGGGAGTCCCAATCCTCCCTTTCTTTGGCTTAAATACCATGTACTTTTATTAATCCTAGATTTCTTCTCTGCGTTACAATAATTATTTATAATATTCTGCCAACTTTTTAACTCTATATCTGAAATTCTTATTGGTAGCATCCTAAAAACAAAATTAATCTTATGTAAAATCTTATGTTCTTAAGATGCTCTTCATCGGCTTCCTTAAAGTTAGCATGAAGTTAGGCCACTGCTCAATACTATGGATCTTCCTCTAGGATGGTGCTTCACCATGTAGCCCTCAGGCATTTCTAACATTAAGAACATAGGTGGCTTTCTTACACTGAGTGGGACCCTACTCTGACCTGACAGTGGCTTTTGAGGCTTTAAGACAATGGTCCTCCCCATCCCTATCTAGACATGGCTGGGTTTGAACATGGGACCTTCTACATATGAAGCATCTTATGCTCTACCACTGAACTATGGAGTCCAAGAATAGGCTTCCCAGGGGAGATAATTTCAGAGCCTAAGTTCCCTTTACCCAGAAACCACTTGGGCAGTGGCAGGATGCAGAGAGCCATCTCCCTTGAATATCCCATTGTGCAGGTAGCATCTTGTGGTCCTTTAAGCACCCTGATCTCAAAACCTTTAGGGGTTCAGAAACAGACCACGAGCACTTTGGACTGGTGCCAGTGGAGATGGATTAATGATACACTCCATCGACACCCTGGGAGCAGCATCTTGGAACAGGGATGGTTTCCAAACAGTTTTTGAAGGCAGCCCCATGGAGAATGAATGGCAGCTGTCTGGCCTGCATGTGGCCAAAGCATATGTGATAGCTCCTATATAGTTCAGGCTGTCTTTATGGTGGCACCCTATTTTCCAAAACTCCCTCTCCAGAGGACCGCTCTAAACCAGGGCTGGTCCTCCCATGAGGTAGGCTGAATCCCCCAACTCAGGGAGTGAAGCGAGAGGAGCAGAGCCAGCAGCAGGAGCTGCTCCTGAGAGCCCCACCAGCCACTTCTTGCAGTGCCAAATACCAAGTAAGAGAGTGGCTGTCTGGCCTCTCAAGAGCAGTCCCCTGCCCTCGGTTTGACTCTGAAGGGATCCCCAGAGCAAAACAGAGAATGTTCAGCTGCTCTCAGCCACCTGGTGTGCATCAAGTACCTTCTCGGTGTGAGCCAGAAGGCAGGCAGGCTCTCTGGGGAGCCACTATGGCTAGAGGAAGTGGCCAGCATGTCTTTTCAGAGAGTCAGCCAGGCCAAAATGCCTGGCTCTGAGCAGGTTCTTCCTCAGAGCCAGGCATTGTAGGAGGCAGAAACCCATCAGGCAAAGTACTGACCCCATTCATTAACACCCTGGTCTGTTCTTTGATGCTGTTCGGGTCACCAAAGATTCCTCCTGTGGTCCCAATCTAGTCCTCTGGGTTTTTTCCCAGAAGGCCATGTGTCCTCCCCCTGACTCCACCCCCTTTCCCTCAACCACCGATTGTTTCATGATGTCCTGGTTTTTGCATGGTTTTGCCCCATTCATAAAGGTTGAACTACCTCCCCTAAAGCCTAGTTCCTGGCACTAAGACCTTTAAGGCTGGCTAGAGAGTGCTGGGAGTTGTAGGACTTTTTCCTGTCTAAACGTGCATCCTTGAACTACATTATGCTGGGGGAGGGGATTTGGGCCATGCCCCTTTTGCCTTTGGCTCCACTGCAATGCGGCCCTTCAGAGCTTCTCCAAAACATAATTCAGCCCTCAGGGTGAAAGAGGTTGAAACCCCACCAGACCTATATTGCAGATTTAGGGAACAATGCTAAGCTACCTGGGAGAGCAGCAGAGGGTGAATCTGCCTATGGAGAGTGAGGCCTACTGCCGGAGGTCTTCGACAGATGCCCAAGCAAATGCCGCCACTGCTCCGCCAGTGCTGGAGCCAAGACCAGACCCTGTCAGGAATGGCAACTCTGCCAGGGCTGACTGTAATGCCACCCACCCCATGGGTGTCAGTGGGAGGGGGCAGGAACAGTGAGAATACAGCCCACCCCCAAAATGGGGGAGTGCCCCCTCCCCATCCCCTACCCCAGCTGCCACGAGCCATCAGGGCGCAGGAAGTTGCAGCTCCTCTGTCACGGGATCTTCCTCTCCCGCCCACGTGGCGCTGCTCTGCTTTGATGACCACGGCCAGGGAACCTCGGGAAGTGACGCTCAGAGTAGGGCAGGGCAGTTGGCAGAGGCTAGGGAGCCCTCAAAGACCATTCTCAGCACTTTTTTGCCCAAACTATGGCACACAGGCCTCTTTGGCAGAGGCGGTACAGTTAATCTGGTGCAATAGAGATGGAGCCGTGAGCTAGGAATTGCATAGTTAAAAACTCACCACTGCTATGAACTCAGGAGGAAGACTTAAGCAAGCCTTCCCACCCTCTCTCCCTCTCCCTCTCCCTCTCCCTCTCCCTCTCCCTCTCTCTCTCTCTCTCTCTCTCTCTCTGTCTCTGTGTGTGTGTGTGTGAGTGTGTCTCCCTCTCTCTCTCCCCTCCCTCCCTCCCTCTCAGACTCAGTTCTCCCCATTTCTAACATGGGGATGAGAATGATACAGCAGTATCATAAGGACTGAAAAATTCCCCGCTGCTATGAACTTAGAAGAGGGCCCTGGGCAAGTCTCTGGCAGGATCAACAATATTGTGTTATGACGGTTTAGGACAGTATTGACAACTGTTAGGGCCCAGGACACATTCCATCCATATACCATTCTCAAACTGCTTTCAAAGTGTTATATCCTGCTTGGTGTAGATCTGGCCTCTGTTTCTTCCCCACCACACACACACACACACACACACACACACACACACCCCTCCATCTCCCTCACCCTCAGTGCCCCCCTTCTGCAATCTGGGGATAATCTTAAATAAGAATCCAGTAATGTAAGGCTTATTACTCAAGGTCTAACAAACCAATGTTGTTCATTTTTGTTTTCAAGTGAAGCTTGAGCAGTGTAGACCTGCAGAAAACTTTGGAAGTCCAAAAACATTCAAAGCTCGAGCTTTCGTAGCAATAAATTCCCTCCATGACAAACAGGCAGGGCAGCCCCTCTGCCAGTGGGATGACGGACGGCCCTGCCTGGCCAACCAGCGTGGCGCAAAGGCGGGCCTTGGGCGTTGTCATGCACTTAGACTGCTGCTGCTGCCAAGTGAGGAGGGGGAAGGGGATGGAGGCAGCCAATTGGGGGGGAGGGGTGACGCGGAGGGAGGGGCCTTGCCACATGCAAATTTCAGGTGGAGGAGTCACTCTGCATGAGCTACATTTGCATGATCCATGACCCCTTTGTGGTGAGGAGACCGAGGGGCAAAAAAGCAGGAAGAGGGAGCAGGACTAGTTGCATCCATGGCGACATGGGCTTTGCACTAGTAGTAGTAATAATACAGCAGTATCAAGGGGATTACTGGTGTGTGTGTGTGTGTGATATTCTTCTAACATTCAAAAAGCACCGATTTAAATGATGACAGGAAGCTAAAGAGCTTGGCTGTGTCCGACCATGAAGCCTATCAATGGCTACTATTATTCCCTTCAGGACCAGAGGCCGTTGGCTTCTCCATGCCGGTTGCTGGGGAATGTGAGAGGGGAAGGGCTGTTGCGCGCATGTTCTGCTTATGGGCTTCTCACGGGTATCTGGTTGGCCACTGTGGGAAACAGAATGCTGACGGAGATAGATCCAGCAGGGCGCAGCTTTATGCCTGGTGAAAGGGAACACGGGATTGGATATGCGTAGGGTGGCCCTGTGAAAAGGAGGACAGGGCTCCTGGTTGTTTAACAGTTGTATTCAAAAGGGAATTTCAGCAGGTGACATTTATATGCATGTAGAACCTGGGGAAATCCCCTCTTCATCACAACAGTTCAAGCTGCAGGAGCCCTGCCCTCTTTTGTATCTGGTCACGCTAGGCAGAGCTCCTGCAGCTTGTAGCTGTTGTGATGCGGAGGGAATTCCGCCAGGTGCTGCATGCATGCAAAGGACACCTGCCAAAATTCCCTTTTCTATACAACTGTTAAAGATGCAGGAGCCCTGTCCTCCTTTCCACATGGTCACCTTAACTAACTACTACTCCACGTCAGACATCAATATGTCTTGGGTAGGACCCAGGTATCCAGTACTGGTTGCACAGGAGTGGAAAGAACAAAACCTGCACATGTTTAGAGGCACTCTTTTCCTATTGCACAACATGTTTTTGAGTTGGGGATTAGCATAGAAAACAGGTTCCGGCCCTGAGCATTGGCTCAGATTAAGTCCTGTGAGACAAAAACAGAAATGACCAGCCAAAGGAAAATCCAGTTCCAAAAGGGGCCTGGTATAAAGGTAATTAAAAGATCAGAATCGCTTGTACCGTTCTCTGGTGCCAGGAAAATGCCCAGAGGGAGGTATGTTTACAGCATTCTTCTTTATGTTCCCATCGAAGCCCATCCTGGCACTGCTGATGGGCAGAAATGGCTTCAGCTACAACAGAGGCACCAATAAATCGACGGATGGGCATCCTGCATGATCAATGGCTGCCTTTCATCTTTTGCCGCAGGACGGATCCTGCAAAAGCGGAGGGGAGGTCAGTCCAAAGGTTGACTTGAAAGAGAGAGAGAGAGAGAGAGAGAGATGCAAATTTAGAAAGAGTTATTGTCATTTAAATAGAAATGCAGGGCATCTCATCCTAGTGTGGAAGACTGTAACCAGGGGACCAGTGTCTCCTGTCTAGGTGCTACCTGTTATACCAGTTCTTATGCTTCTTTGTCTTTAATCTGGAATTGGAAAGGACAGCCCTTCAAATGCAGGATGGCCCTCTGTAGAAGAGGACTCATGGCCACCTTAAGACCAGCCCTACCGTTAGGCATAGGGGGGCAACCACCTCAGGTGGCAAATGCTAGGGGTAGCAGAAGCGGCCCCTTGACTGTTCCTCTTAAGTCCCCCAGCTTAAGTTGGGGGCAGAGCTGAGTGTGTCATGTGGCTTGGTCCACCCTCCCCATAATGTTATCCTTCTTCCAGTACTGAAGTAAGATTCAACTGGAAGCACAGGCAGCTTCTGTATGTGGAGTGAGGAAGGGGCGCCATCTTGTCCTTTGCCTCAGATGTTAAAAGTTCTCTGCCTGGACTTGGGTGTAGGAGCAGGTGAGTCCCTGGCATAAAAATGGTGCTGTGATCCAGACTTGGGGGGGGGGAATTACACAAGACACCCTCAATGGGCCCCTCCCTCCACTAATCTACCTTCTCAGTGCCATCGTCACCAGCTGCTATTGGTCCTCCTCCTCTTTCTCCTTATGGAGACCACTTGCTTGCTTGCTTGGCAGGCAGAGAGCCAGGGTGCAAGGAGGCCATGGCGGCCCCTCCGGCTCCTCCTCCTCACCACCACCGTAGTCTGGGCTACAAAAAGAGGCAGGTAGGACAAGCAGGTGGGAATGGTGATGAAAAGAAGCAACTGGGGGGGGGGCTTGTTACTCGGCCCCTGCTGGAGTGTGGGCCTTCGATAAGCAAAAGCAGCCAAGGTAGCTTAGTATATGATTTAAGGTTGTGTTTGTGCGTTTGGTGGTGCTACTGTTTCAAAAAACACTGGGAAAAGTCCATTCAGAGAGTAAGAAAGAAAAGTTTCCCAGTATCCCAAGTTAATAAGTATCCCATTTTTTAAAAAAAATATAGCAAGCAACCCACAGCACACAAAGTGCTGAAAATAGGCACAAATCACCCCCACCCACGACTCTCTAAGCACATTCAGTTTCAAGGAGGTAGCTTGAAAAACGAAAAAGTTATACACTAATCTTTTCTGCAATACAATCCTGTGGGGAAAATATTCAAAATGGTGGGCGGAGCGCTCCATGTAAAAGTGAATTATTTGCTTCCAGTCGCTTCTCTTCACCATGCTTCGCTAGCCACCTGATCCGCTTCTCCTCCGCCTGTAATGGAGGCGAAGCACCCTGATCCACTTCTGCTTCTCCAAACCGAAGAGAAGTGGATCACAGCCCTAGTAAAAACCTAACATTCGACAACGATTTATTTTTTACCTGCCTTTTGATCCAGAAGAATTCCCAAGGTGTGTTATATAACAAAGTGCAATTGCGTTGGGGCTGCTTCAACCCCTTCTGAGACATCCCACTTCTCTGGGAGAGCACATTCTGCCCATCCACTTTGGCTTTCTGCAAGTTTATGTTATTCTTTTATTTATTACATTCATATCCCACCTTTTTTCCTCCAAGGAACCTAAGGTGGCGTACATAATCCTCCTCCTCTCCATTTTATCCTCACAACAACAACCCTGTGAGGTGGGTTGGGCTGAGAGTCTGTGACTGGCCCAAAGTCACCCAGTGGGTTTCCATGGCCGAGTGGGGGCTAGAACCCGGATCTCCCGACTCCCAATCCAACACCTTAGCCACTACACCACACTGGCTCCGGGTTTATGGCCACACTCTGAGCTCACGTCCTGGATCTCAGAAACATCACAGTGGATTCCATTCTTCCATGTCCCATAAGCTGGGGGGTGGGGTGGGAGTTAGAGAGGAGGGAATAGCAGGTAGGGAATAGTCTGCTGGCCATTTTTTTTCCAGTGGACTTTTGAGAACTTGCTGGTTGCTGGATTTCTTGCAAGTAATGTCTTAGGACATTTTTTCCCAACCTGGTGCCCTTCAAATGTATTGGACTGCCACTCCCATCATTCCCAATGTGATTGTCCTACCCACAGTTATCAGACAGTGATCTGACATCATTATCATCATTATTAGCATGAGTGTTATTAGTATTAGTACTGGTATTATGTTTGTATCCCACTCATGAAGTGAACTCTGGGCGGCATATACTGATGAAGTGGATATTGCTCCACTTTATCTTCAAAAGGCACAAAACAAACAAGGATTGTGAAGAGCTCCAAAGGGATCTCTCCAAACAGGGAGGACGGGCATCAAAATGGCAAACGTGGTTCAGTGTAAGCGAGTGTAAAGTGATGCATGTCGGGGCAAAAAAAAAAACACACCCCAACTTCAAGTCTAAGCTCCTGGGATCGGAGCTAGAAATGACTGAACAAGAAAGAGCTCTTGGGGTTGTGGTGCACACCTCAAAGAAAATGTCAACCCAGTATGCAGCTACTGTGAAAAAGGCAAATTCTTTGTTAGGCCTAATTAAGAAAGGAATTAAGAATAAAACTTCCATGATCATACTGCCCTTGTACAATTCTATGGTGTGACCAAACTTAGAATATGGTGTAGAGTTCTGACCACCATACCTAAAAAAAAGAGAAGATATTGTAGAGCTGGAAAAAGTACCGAACTAAAATGATCAAGGGGCTGGAGCATCTCCCCTAGGAGGGAAAATTAAAACAGTTGGGATTGTTTGGCTTGGGAAAAGTGTATAGAATTGCAGAGAAAAACAATGAGGAGACCTTTTTCTCCCCCTCTTATAATACTAGAACCCAAAGTATCCCACTATGAAGCTGATTGGTGGGATACTGAGGACAGAGAAAAGGAAGGGCTAATGCACACAGTGCCTAGTTAAACTGTGGATTCTGCTCCCTCAACACACAGTGACGGCCACCAATTTGGACGGGTTCAAAAGGGGATTGAACAAATTCAAGGAGGAGAAGGTTATCAATGGCTACTAGTCTTGATGTCTATGTGTTACTTCCAGTATCAGAGGCAGTATGCCTATGTACACCAGTTGCTGGGGAACATGGGTGGGAGAGTGCCATTGCACTCATGTCTTGTTGTGGGTTTCTATTAGAACACAATGCCCGACTAGATGGACCCTTGGTCTGATCTGGCATGGCTCTTCTTATGTTCTTACGATCAAAATATCCCTATGAAGGAGATCAAGCTGTAAGAGAGAGTGACTGAGCCAAGAGCACTCAGTGAGCTTTCTGTTCTAGTAGTAATTTGCACTCTGATCTCCCCAGACAAAGATCTAACCACTCTACCCAGGGCCGGCCCTCCCATTAAGCAAGGCGAAGCACTTTCTCAGGCAGCCGGTTGCAGAGAGTGGCAAAATGAGTCAGCGCCACTCCACTATCGCCACCTCCACCCATTCAAAACCTTGTGGGATGCAACTGAAGATTTTGGGCAGGTCTTGCAATACTTTGGTTGAGCTCCCTGCAGCTGGAAAGGAAGGTGGCAGCTTCTTGTCTAAGGCAGAAACTCAGCTTGGGCCAGAGCTGACTGTGCCCACTGTCTCTCCTTTATCTAATGAAATAATTAGACCCAGCACAACTGCGGCAAGCCGATTGCTAAACGCAAGGCACTTTTCCTTTCCTCTGCCTTCCCCTCGGCCTGCCCAGTTTTGACCCTCATATAAAAAATTATGTCTTCTTCCCCAGGGCAGTAACATCCTTATATGTAAATGTCACCCCTTCCTAAACTCAAGGTGTCTCACAAAATGCTACACAATTTAAAAAACAGAGCAAAAACACATCCGAGTAATAAAATGCAGTCTGTGCAAAGGACACACTAATTAAAACCAACCCAGGCAGTGATAAAACAACAGCATAATCGAAATCACAATTTATATTGAGGCCCACAGGCGGTGCGGGAAAGGTGTGCTTTGCATTGCTTTCTAAAACTCATCTCTCTCCTTCTCCTATTGAGGCACCAGCACTTCAACACCGTCTCCATGTCTATGTTTCAGCAGTTCTGTACGTTGTTAATGAGGAAAAGTGGGGGAGAGATGCGGGGGGGTTGTTTTTGTTTTTTGATAGGCTGAAGTATACAAGCCAGAAGTGATGAATGTTTTAATTCACACTTGGCACCTAGGTGAAAATTGCCCAATCTGATTTTCTCTTTGAATATTCATTTAGCGCTGCAGAGCTGTTCCTGAAAGGGGGGGGGATATATTTTCTAGCCCAAAGTAGCAGGTTAGAATGATGCTGAGGTTCTCTTTAAAGCAGGTGTTGACAGCCTGTGTCCCTTGAGATGTGGGATTCTAACTCCCATCGGCCACAGCTAGCATGGCAAGGTTCATGGATGATGGGAGGTGTAGTCCAATCACATCGAGAAAGCAGCCACTCCTGCTTCATACAATGGTGGGTTGTCATTAAGGATGTCCCTTCTTTTGAGAGTCAGACCCTGACATGAAGGGGGCAGGGCTTGAGAGCTGAGGGTGGAGTCTGGTAGAGGAGGGGGTGGAGCTTGGTGGGATGAGGTTGTTTCGTTTAACATAGGGGTGAATAAGAACCTTAGAAGAGCCCTGCTGGATCAGACCAACGGTCCATCAAGTCCACCATTCTGTTCACACACCGGCCAACCAGCTGTAGACGAGAAACCCACAGGAAGGATACAGATGCAACAGCACCCTCCCGCCCATGTGCCCCAACCACTGGCATGTATAGGCTTACTGCACTTAGTCATCAGTACTAGTAGCCATAGACAGCCTTCTCCTGCAGGAATTTATCCAAACCCCTTTTGAATTGATCCAAGTTGGTGGCCATCACTACATCTTCTAATAGTAAATTCCATAGTGAGTCACATTTGTGGAAAGACAGCAGTGCTGTCAAAGATCCAAACCAGAACCCTATATTTTTCTCTGAATCCTAACCAGCCCTGTTATTTTCCTACTGGTGTGGGTCATTCAGTGTTATGTTACTAGAGAGATGAGGGAAGTAGCTATTGGGAAGTAGGATGCCATGTGTCCTCTTCTACTGCCACAGTCCTCAATTTGAATACACCCTCTATTCGAAAGTCCAAGTCTGTTTTAAATTAGAGGTCTGTCTCTACACAGCGAAAGCCCCACAGTGGCTGTGAATCTGTGCTGTGTCTGTTATATGATGCAGCTGCAAATGCGCAGCCACAGTCCTCTCCACTATGGTATAATGCTGTGCTGAAAATTTCTCCCACTTTTTTTTCCTCTTTTCTTTTTTCTTTTTTTTACCATTCTCATTCAATTTGATGGAAAAGAAATTGCTTTAGAAAAGAAATTCAAAAGAGAAGAAAATTTTGGAGAAATTCTTATGGGTTGGGTTTGGGAGTTTATATTTATTTATTTATTTATTTATTACATTTATATGCCGCCCCACAGCCGAAGCTCTCTGAGTGGTTTACAACAGTTAAAAATGGTAAACATTAAAAAGTATACAAAATTTTTAAAAAAACATCAGAAACATAAAAACAACAGTATAAAAACAACAGTATCCATTTAAAAACAACAATTCTGGGGTCCATTAAAAACAAGCTTAACGTTGTTAAATGCTGTTAAAATGCTGTTAAAAATGCCCGGGAGAAGAGAAAAGTCTTGACCTGGTGCCTGAAAGATAACAGTGTTGGCGCCAGGCGAGCCTCATCAGGGAGATCATTTCACAGTCGGGGGGCCACCACCGAAAAGGCCCTCTCCCTTGTTGCCATCCTCCGAGCTTCCCTTGGAGAAGGCACTCGGAGGAGGACCTTAGATGTTGAGTGCAGTGTACAGGTAGGTTCATGTCGGGAGAGGCATTCCGTCAGGAATTGTGGTCCCAAGCCATGTAGGGCTTTATAGGTTAAAACCAGCACCTTGAATTGGGCTCGGAAATGTAGCCCAATTTATATGCTCAAACCTCCCTGTTCCAGCTGTCAATCTGGCCGCCGCATTTTGCACAAGCTGCAGCTTTTGGACCATCTTCAAAGGCTGCCCCATGTAGAGGGCATTGCAGTAATCTAATTTGGAGGTTACCAGGGTATGGACAACTGAAGCTAGGTTATCCCTGTCCAGATAGGTTCTGGGGCTTATTTGATTTATGAGGTCACCAAGGAGTGTGCATAGTCACCCTGTATTTCATTGTACAATCACTTCTCTGGCAGCCGGCAGCCACCTTGGCTTCCCACAGTTCAGGGGAGGCACCATGAAGTAATTCCTCCCATAAGCCTTTTTCAGAGCAGGAAGTGCAGGCAGCCTGGGAGGAGAAATGTGTAATAGAAAGACAACACACAGAGGCCCTTTCTACACCCTACGGGTGTAGAGGGAGGGAGGGGGGAGGATCTCATGATATTCTGATCTTGAGATCCTCCCCTTAATCCAAACACTCACACAACATCCCAGGAGGAAGGAGGGATGTTGCACCTGCCTTTTTTTTAAAAAAAAACACAGAAGATGAGCGCATGTGCGCTCCAACTAAAGGTAAGATTTTTTTAAATAAAAACAATCCCGCTTCCCACACACACACACCCAATGGGCACGGAGTGCCTGAAGAGCTCCGTGCCCAGTGCCAGGTGAATGATCCCAAGAGCACAGGAAGAATCGAGTTTTCCCAGGGATTATTTATCGCTGGGAAAACCTGAGCTCTTCCCCACTTGCCCCACAGGGACTCCGCCGTGACCAGCCTGGATTTTCGGGCTGGTGAAGAAGCAGCCAGAGAGAGAAAGAGAGAAAGGGAGAGAGAGGGGGGGGGGAGAGAGAGAGAGAGAGAGAGAGAGAGAGAGAGAGAGAGAGAGAGAGAGAGAGAGAGAGAGAGAGAGCACCATCAGCCACCTCACAGTGATTCCTGCATTGAGCAGGGGGTTGGACTCGATGGCCTTGTAGGCCCCTTCCAACTCTGTTATTCTATGATTCTATGATTCTATGATTAGGTAAGCTCAGAAACAGCACCAAAAGAAATTCAAAACAAATTTTAAAATGCCCCGAGAAAGAGGCAAAAAATAAAAATGGAAGCCTCTTTCATGAGGAAAGAAAACTTTCAGGAAACTGGAGGGCAGATTAGGGCACAGCCCTAGCCTCACTTCTTCTGGACAAAATGCAGCCACAGGGCAGGTGATTTATAAGCATCTGCGTTAGAGATAAGATGTACCCACAAGAACCTCTCAGAAATCTAAGCCCCTGGGGGTGGGGGGTGATGAACCCGTATGAATGACAATCAGAACAGAGCCAGAATTTTGCAGAAGATATTTTTCTCAGAAAAATTCTGAGATTTCCCTTTTCTTAACCCAAAATAAAAGGCCACTTTGCATCACTTGCACAATGGCATATGGTAGACTGGAGGAGAAGGCTACAATAGCTCCCAGTCTTGACGGCTATGAGCTACCGCTAGTGTCTGAGGCAGTAAGCCTATATACACCAGTTGCTGAGGAAACATGGGCAGGAAGGTGCTGTTGAACCTGTGTCCTGCTTGTTGACAGCTGGTTGGCCACTGTGTGAACAGAGGGCTGGACTGGATGGACCCTTGGGGCTCATCTACACCAAGCAGGATATTCCACTATGAAAGCGGTATATAAAAGGCAGGAGCCACACTGCTGCTTTACAGCGGGATTGAAGTGCACTGCAGGATCTACACTGCTGCTTTACAGTGGTACTGAAGTGCACTGACAACTGCTGGGGCCCATGACACATCTATACCAGCAGGATATAACACTATGAAGGCAGTATGAAAGCAATATGTGGCATGTGGCATGGGCTCCAACAGTTGTCACTGCACTTCAGCATTGCTATAAAGCAGCAGTGTGGCTCCTGCCTTTTATTTACCACTTTCATACCACTTTCATAGTGGAATATCTGCTTAGTGTAGATGAGCCCTTGGTCTCATCCAGCAGGGCTCTTCTTATAGGGTGACCATATGGAAAGGAGGACAGGGCTCCTGTATCTTTAACAGTTGTATAGAAAAGGGAATTTCAGCAGGTGTCACTTGTATGCATGCAGCAACTGGTAACCCCACCCCCCTTTCATCACAACAGTTAAAGCTGCAGGAGCTAAACTGTTGTGATGAAAGGGGGGTGGGGTTACCAGTTGCTGCATGCATACAAGTGACACCTGCTGAAAATTCCCTTTTCTATACAACTGTTAAAGATACCGGAGCCCTGTCCTAATTTTCATATGGTCATTCTGTGATCTTGTATGTCTTTGTCTTCGTCTTCTTCTCTTCCTGCTTCTACCACTGAAGCCACAAACGTCTCCAGCATGACCTATCTCTCTAAATAGTTTCAGTTCAGCTTTGCTGACGAGTGATTCTCCATTTCCCCCACTCAGCTGTTACAGGCGGCTTCCATTGTTTCTCCCAAGCGCGAGGATATTATTAATTTCCCAGCACATTCAAAACATTTGCATGAGCAACAAGGAGCATTTCAAAGGGATAATGACATTGACTGGCTCTGCCGCTTGGGCAACTGCAAAACAAAAGACCTCTTGAGCCATCCCAGCTAACGGGATGGAAAGATATGAATTGAAGGCTGATTAAGAATCACATCAGGATCAGCTCTTTGGTTCAGCATTTGCCACTGCATGCACAAGGAAGAGGGAAGGGAGTGAAACGATGTGGCTGATTTCATTAGGCACCATACGAGATTTTATGGGGGAGTTTCACGGGGAGGGATGGAAGGAGGCCGGCCAATAGAGATATTGTTATCATTAACCTTCTCAGAGTCGGCCCAGAAATCCATCACCGGTACAAATTAATTCCTTTCGTTTCATGGGCATCCTGTCCTTGTTCCATGCAGCCGTGCCATTCTCTGGTGGCTTCGGTACTTTGTGAAGGTGGGCAGTTTTGCCAGGCATGTATTAATGCATACCTGGCACCAGCAGTTGGCTGGCTTAAGAGAAAGCCGAGAACCTGAGACAAAGAGGATGCCCAACGGTCCATCTACCACCAACAGGGCTTGTGTCCAGGTCACAGGCCCTTCCATTGCATTCCAGCTGTGCCTTACACAGAGCCTGGGAGGAGGTTGAGTATTGTTCTGGATGTTCCCTCATTTTGATATTGACTTCAGAAGTGCATTACTGACACAGCAGAGGAAATTACTTGGTGAAAGAAGGGGGATACTCACCTTAGCTACTGTTTGGTGCCCATTTATTTCCCGGCTCCTGCTTCTACTCAGAACCGTTTTCCTTCTTTGCCATTATTTAGAACTGGTAGAGCACCCTGGTACCATCCAGATGTTTTGGACTTCAGCTCTCATCAGCCCCAGGCATCATGGCCGATTGTCAGGAATGCTAGGGATTGTAGTCCAAAACATCAGGAGGGAACCAGGTTGAAGAAGGCTGGAATAATGACAGAGGCCATAGCTAGACCTCAGGTTTATCCCTGGATCGTCCAGGGGTCAAACCTGTTCATCTAGGTGACGCACAGGGGAACCAGTGCTCAGGCAGGGGCGAACCCTGGATGGTCCCAGGATAAACCTTAGGTCTCGCTGTGGCCATAGTGACTAAGTTACAGGAAGTTTCCTTTTCAAATCTTACCTCTCCCATGAACTCATTAGCCACAATCGCTTCTGCCCCCATCTGTAGTATGGACGTAATAATAACTGCCCTGTCATAAGTGTTGTCATGAGACAATATATGCAAAGTTCCTGGATCAGTCTAAAAGTCATTATAGAAATGCCAAGTGTTCTAATTACTATTGTGTGTGGCCTCAATAGCCCATCTGGTTGTTGAGTCATATTGGCAACTCACGTGATTTCCTTTGAGCATCCACGACAGCATCACGTCTTCCACAAAACCACATGGCCATCATTGCAACCAATGGTATTAAACCACAGTATGGGCATCTGAGGCCCAGGTTAGTGAGGGCAAAGAACAACAAAAGTGGCGCAGAAAAATGACAGAGAACAGCATTAATGTGTCCAGAACACAGGAAGCCCCATCAATGCTCACAAACAAAGCTGACATAGAATCATAGAATAGCAGAGTTAGAAGGGGCCTATGAGGCCATCAAGTCCAACCCCCTGGAACAGTTCCAGTTCAGCCCTAGGATTTGGAAGGAGCATCAGAAGCCACCAACACCCTTGTTGGGAGGATGGAGGCGTTGCAGTGCAAGGCCTCCATCCCCATGGTGAAGGGGAGGGGGGACATTCTCCCGCAACCTCTCCCTCTTAGAGATCATTCCATGTGAGGCATGAAACCAACAGGGCAGAGATGCAATCCATTTCCTAGCCCTGCCTCCTTCTCTCTCCTGATGCCCCCTCCCTTTCCTTGACCACCTATCATTTGATAGTTTTCCTCGCTTTTGCACATTTCCCCCCTCCAATCTTAAAGGTTAAAATCCCTCTGCTAAAGCTTAGTGACTGACAATAAGAGCTTCAAGTTCAAATATGCTGGTATTGCCCCCACCCCTCAAACTTTTATCTTTGGCCCTTGAACTGCAAGAGGTTCAACAACCCTGCTCTAAAAGGCGGAAGGTCTTCCTGACCATTTCTGACCACTACTAGCCATGCTGGCAGGGGCTGCTGGGAGTTGAAGTCCAAAATGTACAGCACCATGTACATTGATGGTGCTATATAAATAAATAAATAATAATAATAATAAAAATCTACAGATCTGCCTGACCCTTCTGTAAGGGATAAGCCCTCAAATGTTTAAATCAAAATGACCAGGATCTCCCCTGAGTGTTTCGTAATAGTCAGACACCACAGGCATAACTTCACAAAGCATTGCTGCTGAGAGAACAGGGCAGAGCTGAGATGTGAAGGGGCCCTCAGCAAAATGGCTTCCATAGGAGGCCCTCCTACGTTGGTGAAGTGCTGGCTGTGGGCTTACCAGCTGATGGCATTGGCAGCTGGCCATTTTCATTCCCCACAATTCCCAGGACTGCCCAATGTAGTATAATGGGACATTTAAAGAGTGGCCATATGGGACATTTAAGGGGCAAATGCTTCTGGGACATTTCAAGAGTGGCCCACTGCTGCCAACTCCAAGTAAGCCCACAGCTGGGTGTCCAGACCAAGCATGAGTGCCAGTAGGCCCTGCTAGGGCACTGGAGTCCAGTTGCTGACACCAGTCCCAGGGGCAAACCAAAACGTCTCCTCCAAAAATTCAGAGCCAGGACAATGCTCACTTCATTTCATGAAACTTCATTCACTTTGGATGTGACTCCTCAAAGGTTGCTTTCCATGAAGCTGAGGAAAGAAGGCATTCTCCCACCCACCAAATCTAGTCTTTCTTTTTGCCAAAAGGCTGCTCAAGGGTCCTTTTTAAGTCAACTGATTAAAGAGCTATGAGTTGATTAATCACCTGCCTTTTAACCAATACATGAGTCGATTCAATTGTAGTATAGAAGAAAAACCTCAAGATAGGCATCTTTTTGAAATACTAGAGCAAATATGAGACAATTTACAATTGAATAAGCCAAATCTACGGATTCCTGATCGAAGGAAAGGAAACCTTTCATGTTTTCTTTTAATTCCCAATTACAGTAACACACTGGAACCAAAATAGCCTCCAAATTGAATACGTCCACTCTTCAATTGCAGGCTCTCTGATTAAAATTTGCCTGCACTGATGAAAATTGGCTTCCACTGATTAATCAATGAAAGCTGCAGTTGATTAATCTACCAATTAAACTGATGAAATCTTGCCAAGTTCTTCTGAGAACTATTACTGAGTTTGCTTGATGTAAGAATGTTAGTGTTGTTGTTGGGGCTCCCTCCTCTATTCTCTATCAAACCACATAAGATTATGCTTCAAGAAATCTCTCCCGTCTAGCCCATGAATTGGTTCCAAACACTGGCTATTGTTCCAGCCGTGAAATGGACCAGCATACCACATTTACATGCCAAAGAGAAACATGCATTTGCTTTAAAAGGGGATGGGTTTGGACTTAGAAGCATAGAATCTAGAAGATACCTAAATATCATCTAGTCAGCATCCCTTACAGGTGACCATCTAGCATCCTCTTGAAAACCTCCAATAGAGAAGAGTCCATCACTTTTCAAGGCCATTTGTCCACCGTTGAACACATTGTACAGGCAGGAAGTTCTTCATAATATTTAGTCGAAATCCCCCTTCTTGTAATTTCAGTCCCCTGAAACAAAAGAAAACAAATTAGCTCCATCATCTATGTGACAGTCTTTCAAATATTTAAAGATGCCTATCATAACCATCTCTTCTCCAAGCTAAATAAAGTCCTTCAACCTTTCCTCATTGGACTTGTTCTCCAGGCCACTTACCATGTGTGTTGCCCTCCTCCTAGGGTAGCCATGTGGACTCATTTTTGGAAGACAGTCCTCTTTTTAAAGGGCTGCCATGTGAGTGGTCACCTGGTCACAGTCTTCTGCAGGATGGCCAAATCTACACCACATGTCATATCAATATGATCCCATCATGGTGACGCTATAAACCTGTCAAGCATTTATTACTCATAGCACCCACAATGACATCTGTTGTGATATTTTGGCCATTATGTAATAAAAAGTGGGAAATAATGTTCCCCAACAGTTATCAGTGAATTTCAATACCGATAAAAAGCACTAGTCTAGATCTAAACTATGTGAGACATACTGTATTTCTTTTGAAATTATAATCATTTCTAAATTTGCATATATACATATAAATCAGCACATGCAAATTTATACAGATCAGTATCCTCTTTTGTCCTCTTTTTGGGGTGATGCATTTGTTCTTTTTTGGTGATTCATAAGAGACCAGCCTACTCTGGGCGTGTTCCAGTTTGTAGATATCTTTTTTAAACTCCAGTGCCCAGAACCAGACACTGTACTCCAGGTGAAGTATATCCAAAAGCAGAGTAGAGTGGGAAAATATTTCTTGTTACCTAGGGGGATTCTACACGTCGTACTGAGGGCGCTTCCATGCGCCCCCAGTGCGCCCCCAAATGGAAGCGCCCTCAGTACGACGTGTGGAATCCCCCCTGGTTGCTAGACTTCTCTTGATGCAGCCTGGAATTGCATTAGTCCCATCGTCATCATCATCTTGGTGGTAACTTGAACGTATCCAAGACAAGGGCTTGTTTCAATTGTTTACCAGGTGGCTATCAGTGGTGGAGAAGCAGGTGTACACATTTCCTTGGTATCATATACATAATGTAATGCATGAAAGAGGAACTTCATACAGAAGCCCATGTGTGCATGTGTCTGAGTCATGCAATCTTCCCCTGTAGTACTTGGGGATGAAGAATTATGCAAATTGGACCTCAATGCACACAGACCTTCATAAGAAGTGCCGACAACACATCTGACATTAACTGTGTATAGTCTTGGTCATCACACCCAAAGGGGGGGGGGGAGGAGAGAGATTGTAAAGCTGGAAAAAGTGCAGGAAGGGGCAATTAAAATGATCAAGGGAGTTGAGCAATTCTCCTATGAGGGAAGGTTAAAATATCTGGGATTGTTTAGCTTGGAAAGAAGAAAGTAAGAGGAGACCTGGTACAGGTGTCCAAATTTATTCATGGTGTGGAGAATGTCGACAGGGAGACATTTTTCTTCCTCTCTCATGATACCAGAACCCAAAGGGGACATACCATGAAGCTGATTCGTAGGAGATTTAGGACTGATAAAAGGATGGACTTCTTCACACAGCACATAGCTGAACTATGAAATTCACTACCCACGATTTGGTCATGTCCACCAATTTAAAAGGGTGTCAGACTAATTCCTGGACGAAAAGGCTATCAGTGGCTACAAGGCCTGATGACTGTGTGTAAACTCCTGTCCTGCTTGTGGTTTTCCCATGGACAGCTAGTGGCCTACTGTGTGAACAAGGACCTTGGTCTGATTCTTCTTATGTTCTTAACTGCATGGCAAACATTGGGAACATGCTCTCTCCTCCGTGATCGAAATTTGATCACCACCAAATAAGCATCTGAACTAGGGTGTCCATGTGTCCTATATTACAGAGGACAGTCCTCTATTTGAAGGACGGTCCAGTGCAAGTCAGATTTAAACATAAAGACCCCAAAGAAGGGAAAGACCCATAACAAGTTGTCCATCAACACATACTGTAGCACCTGAGCAGCAGACTGAGTAGATGGCGTATGCAGGGAGACATTTTCCATATTTGGGACAAAAAAAACATTGAGATTAAACAAAAAATTGGAAGAAACCAAAATTGACAGATTTCTCCATCCAGGCCCAGGGTTTTGGCCCCTTTGCTCTTCAAAGACTGGGTTTGAATCACCCTAGTGTACTCAACCATGCCAGTGCTTAATCAGGATTGCCACCTCTTTTATTCTGACAGGCTCCTCAACTTTAAAAACTACTTGGCAGGCAGATACACCATGGTCCTCTCCATGCTGGGAACAGCCAGACCTATTGAATTTGGCTGGTGCAGATGGAGGAGGACTTCAGTTCAGTTCACTTTTCATAAGAATTTACCAAATTTCACAAAGTTCTTCATATCTTGTGAACCACCCAGAGAGCTTCGGCTATTGGGCAGTATAGAAATGTAATAAATAAATAAATAAATAAATAAATAAATAAATAAATATCTGGGAGAAAAAGAACTTGAGATTTAAAGAAACCAAATGGGGGAGAAAGCAAAACTGACCAAATTGCCCCTCCCTAGTTGCACAGATGGTCATCAAGCATTATTCTTCTCCACCATATTGAAATGGAATATATCTCTATTTAAATGATAGTAATTATTCCTAAATTAGCATCTATACTTGTAAATTAGTACATGCCCATTTTTTTGCAAATCTATGGGCCCTTTTGTCTTCTTTACTGGTGATGCATATGTGGGCACCCTCATCAGAAATGGGCCCAGGCTTCTCAAATGTGCCTTCCTTGCCCCTTGAATCCTGAATTGACAGCCTTTAGCAAGAACTTGAGGCAGTGGAGGCTGGTGGCTCCAATTTTGGTGGGGTGGCAAATCCATTCTGGGTTTCAGTCAGAACCAACCAGAACCCTAAAGGAGCTATCCAAGGTGCTGAACCTATTTTCAGGCTAAAGTTCAGTTCACTGGACAGCTCCTTTAGAGTTCTGGCCAGGTCTGACTTCTGCTACCAACTAAGCATGTGTAAGAATGGAGCCATAAGAAGTAATGTGCTCAGTGTTTCCACTTATAAATCACCAAAAAGGAGGAAATGCAACACCCTAACCCCAAAAAGAGGGCACTGATTTGCATGCAATTTGCATGTGTTAAATTATATGTATAGATGCAAATTTAGCAATATGTGTGATGAGTTTTAATTGATCCCAGATTTGTTATTATTTATTTATTTATTAAATTTATATACCGCCCCATAGCTGAAGCTCTCTGGGCAGTTCACAAAAGTTAAAAAATTGTGGTTTGGCTGATTGCTCAAAGTTGTTTTTAGATGTATGTTATCTATGTGTATCCTTTCTGTTGTGTGTGTGTTTATGTCTTTAAATTTTGTATATTGTTTTTAATGTCTTAATCTTTGTAAACAGCCCAGAAAGTTTCCGCTATGGGCTGGTATAGAAATGTTGTTATTATTATTATTATTATTAATAATAATAATAATAATAATAATAATAATAATAATACACAGCCCCACCAAAATGAGAGCCACCAGCCTCAACTGACTTTGAGTGACCTGAGCCTGGTTCTTACTGATGTAGAAAACCTGTGTCTCAGTTGTACCTTTTCACACCTTAGGCAGGGGCTCACATGATGGAATGCTCCTCCATACAACACCCCACCGCACTCCAACATGTAGAAATCTACTCTAGCGTATCAAGGAGGGTTTTTTAGCCTTCTCCCTGACATCTAGTTTTCTATGAGCAGGGAAGTGTTGTGTATGGAGGCGCATTCAGGCCCTGTCCCCCTGCAGTCCAGACTCATACAGTCCAGATGTACATTTCACTGAAAACTGGTGAGGTTTGTGTAGGATGACCCCATATGAACTGCCAAAAAAGAAGAAATACATCAGCAAAAAGGAGGACAAAAGACAATACAAATTTCCATACAAAATTGGCATGTGTTAATACATGCATGTGTAGGTGCACATCAAGAAAACATTTTAATTTAAATAGGAAAACAGTCCATCTCTCCATTGTACATAAATGTTGGGGCCAGGTGAGCGGTGTGCCTACCTAGTCAGACTGCTGCTCAGGTGCGATTGATGGACAACAATGCTTATGGTTCTCTTTCTTTAAATTGGAATTGGACCCAACTGCCATTCATCCAGAGAACAGTCCTCCACAAATGAAGACACATGGCCACCCTAGGCCTGTGTCAAAATGGGATCTGCACCTTTCCAAGAGTGTCCATCGGTACATTGCAATGCTTTATAAATATGATATGACGATGGCAATGCTGACTGAACTGACAAAGATTCCAAAGAGATTCATGCAACTGTGATTTAAAAAAAGAAAAGAAAACAGGTTGAAGTCAACATGAGTTTCCCAACACTAACAATCAATATTGACTCACCCAGCATGTGCTAAACCAATCTTGCAAATGGGTGTCAACATATGTCAAGACTGCGACATTCCAGATCTTCTCATTCCACAAAACACTTGCTTCCCATTTGGTTGGTTCTCATAGTCATACCAAGCGCCGTGTGGCTGCCAGTAGACTAGTTAAAGAGTGTGAAGTGTACCTCTGTCAACTGGAAAACAGCTGGAATTGGTTTGCTCCATCTCCTCCATCTGGGATGGACAACCTCCGATGTTTTGATGAAAAGAACTAGCTGTATCATATACCAGGAATTTGACTTCCCCTTTGAAAGAGGGCTTCATGATGGAGCAGTGGAGGCTGGTGGCTCTGATGTCCGTGGCTTGGTGAATCCTCTCCAGGTTTCAGTCAGAACCATTTGGAACTCTAAGGGAGCTTTCCAAAGTACTGAACCTATTTTAGGGAAAGGCTTCACATCTTGGATAGCACAAGATATTGGAGCCACCAGTCTCCACTATGATGGAGGCATTGCTGCGGCCCCGGTTTAATTTATGCCAACCCCTCTTTGAAGCCATCCAAATTGGTGGTAGTGAATTCCATACTTCAACTATGCACTGTGTGACAAATGTGGTAGATCACATATGGGCGATGCATGACCCATGGCCACCTCCCAGCCCCACATGCACAACTGCTGCTGCCACAACTGTGCTACAGCAGACAGCATGCAACTCCCCTGGCACAATTGTGCTCTTACCAGTCTTCCTCATTTCCATTCCACAGCTCCCACCACAGTAGGTGAGGGTAAAAGTTGTGCACCTCCAGCCCCTATCCCACCTAGCCTAGGGAGTCTGCTTCTGAAGCACCAAAACAGAAGAAATGCATCACCAAAAAAGAGGGCACTAATATGCAGAAAATGTGTGAATCACATAAATTTAAATAGAAATGCAGTACATCTCCCCAAAGCGTGAAAAACTGTGATCTGGGCCAGATCTACGCCTCGTGTCAAATTATTACAAATATGGAATAAAAAACAGTCCAAATCCAAAAGTGGTATATGGAATGTGTCCTGGGCCCCAACAGTTATCGGTGCACTTCAATACCGCTATAAAGCAGGAGTGTAGCTGTAGCCCAGCTGAGCTGTGTGCCAACATGCTCCATCTGCTGTCCAAGTGCTGTAGGTGGGCAGCTGCAAGATCAAGCTCTTCCTCCTGGTGGGTCTTTATCTTTCATCTGAACTTGACTGAACAACCCTTCAAACAGAGGAGATCTTTGAAACAGAGGGCAGTCCTCCAGCAACCCTTAAATAGAGGAAAAGGACTGTCCTCTGCAAAGGGGGCCACCTGGCCACCCTAAGTCCATTGCAATGTGAGACCATCAGGGGCTAAAAAATCCCATCTCATGATTCATAGATGGATGGATGGATAGATATACAGACAGATCTCAAGTTTTTATCATGAAAGGAGATATTTCAACAAGCTGCCTCTTTTTCCAATTTTTTTCCCCTGTGGGGGAGCGGGGAGAAAAGGCAAGGTAGGATTATTTGTTCACAGCTACAGAAAAGGCAGTCATCACCTGGATCTGCTGCTGCTGCCTTTTGCAGGACTTCACCTGGCGCTTTCCTGGCTAACTCGTTAAAGATGCTAACCCCTGGATTTCTCCCCCCTAAAAGCAACCCTTCTCCTCCTGTGAAGTGCCAGCTCTGTTTTAGCAGCAGCAGACCCTGAATTAGTTAAAAGCCAGCAAGGCTCCCATTGGCTGAGGGAGAGCCACACTAATCTTCTGGAACCTTAGCTGAATTGCTGAAGCTGGCAGTTGTTCGGTGATTAAAGTACACAGGAGCCCACTTAGCTGACTGGTGGTAAGGAACACACACACACACACACACACACACACACACACACACACACACACACACAGAGAGAGAGAGAGAGAGAGAGAGAGAGAGAGAGAGAGAGAGAGAGAGAGAGAGAGAGAGAGGCGCGCACACAGGAAACCAGTTAAGAGAATAGCTCTTATGAAGATCAGCCAGAGGAAGCGAGCAAATGAATTCAATTTGACACTTCCTTTATTTCCTCCAGTTCTTAATGCTTCCTAATGCTCAATGGGTTGACAGCATTGTACATACGTTACTGCAGTAATCCTTACAAGAACCCTGTAAGGTAGGTCAGTATTAGTATTATCCTCTTACTGCAGATGGAGTTGCAGGGGGAGGAGGCTTGGGTGAAGTCAGGGATGAAGAAACTCAGGCCCGGAGGCCAAATCCAGCCCACACAGGTCACTAATTTGGTTCCCCAAATAGCCACACACCCTTCTCCTGGATTCTGGTCAGGGATAGCTTGGCCAGGGTGACCATAGGGAAAGGAGAACAGGGCTCCTGCCTCTTTAACAGTTGTACAGAAAAGGGCGTTTCACCAGGTGCCATTTGTATGCATGCAGCACCTGGTGAAATTCCCTCTTCATCACAACAGTTAAAGTTGCAGGAGCCCTGCCTAGTATGACCAGATACAAAAGAGGGCAGGGCTCCTGCAGTTTTAACAGTTGTCATGAAGTGGGAATTTCACCAGGAGCTGCATGCATACAAATGACACCTGCTGAAATGCCCTTTTCAATACAACTGTTAAAGATACAGGAGCTTGGTCCTCCTTTTCATATGGTCACCCTAAGCTTGGCCACAGTGGTCCAGGCATTAGTAATATCAAGACTGGATTACTGCAATGTGCTCTATGTGGGGCTGCCCTTAAAGCTGCTCCGGGAGGTGGAGCTAGTGCAGAACGCAGCAGCTCGGCTGTTGTCAGGCGCTGCCTCTTTTCAGCCTACAACTCCTTTGCTGAGGGGATTGCACTGGCTGCCTATTGGCTAGCAGGCCAGGTTTAAGGTTTTGGTACTTTCTACATGGAAAGGAGGACCGGGCTCCTGTATCTTTAACAGTTGCATAAAAAAGGGAATTTCAGCAGGTGCCGTTTTTATGCATGCAGCACCTGGTGAAATTCCCACTTCATCTAGCTATGCTAGAGTGACCAGATACAAAAGAGGGCAGGGCTCCTGCAACTTTAACTGTGGTGATGAAGAGGGAATTTCACCAGGTGCTGCATGCATAAAAATGGCACTTGCTGAAATTCCCTTTTTTATGCAACTGTAAAAGATACAGGAGCCCTGTTGTCCTTTCCTTATGGTCACCCTATACCTGAGAAATTACCTTCTCCTGCCAGATCACTGAGGTCACCAGAGGGCCTGCTCCTGGTAGTTCCATGTGGATCGGTGGACCGACTAGAATCCACCAGGAGAAGAGCCTTTAGTGTAGTGGCCCCTTCTCTGTGGAACTCCCTGCCCCTGGAGTTCAGGCAGGAGCCAACACACTAGGCTGCTTCGGGTGCCTCCTGAAAACAACGCTGTTTCGAGAATCCGTCTCCAACTGACTAGCCACTGTTTTTCCGGCTCCTTTGTTTTTAAATTGCACAATTGTAATCTGCTTTTTTTAAAAAAAAAAATCTTTTACTGTTTATACCTATGTTCACCACTCTAGAATATGTGTTAGATAATTGAGCGGAATATAAATATTGATAATAATAATAATAATAATAATAATAATAATAATAACAACAACAACAACAACAACAACAACAACATTAACATTGAAATGTCACTTGCAAGGTTGAGTTATTGGGAGAAAGGGCTTTAAGCTAAAATATTCTGGTGTTTTTGGTGTTTTGGCTCCACCCCTTTTGCCCCATCTACCACTGGAATGCCCCCCCCCCCGAGAGGTTCTCTGGAATGGAATTCGGCCCTCGGGCTGAAAGGTTCAACAGCCCTGGTTGAAGTCCAGTGGACGAGTTCATCATAACTAAAGCAGAGCTTAGCCTGGAAACTTCCTAACTTGTCACCCACTACACTTAACTACTGTTCCTCATGATGGGATTGTAATGATGCCTCCTGTTTGAAAGGCCATTAGCAGAGCAAAACAAAAAAGGGCAAAATGGAATGAGCTTTTACAAGTCCCACATGCACACAAGGTTAAAAAGGAAACCACAAGCTTATTAAGTGGAGGAAAGAAAACAGCTTCTAGTCACATTTTTCTTGCATATAAAATGCAGGTATAAATTACAGATTCAAAATAAGAGTTTGTTCAGTCCATTTTGTATTCCATTACTCAGGCACGAGCAAGAGAGCAAATACACATGCCCCCAGCAATGGAGGAAGTCAAGGGGGAGGAAGGGGAGGAGCAAAATGAATAATTCACAGAAACCACTTTGCAAGCTGTAGCGATATTAAGGCTAGCAGTAGTCAAAATTCCAATGAACTAACTAACTGCAATGCTAACCCCTTTCCAATAATATTGCAGCTGAAGTTTCAATATTCCCAACACTTCAGCCTTCAACCAATTCATGGACTGATTCCACTTAAATACATTGGCATAGTCCCAACATCACTATCTAGGTGCCTTTTGAGGGAAAGGGAAAGGAAAATACAATTTAAGAAATAACGCTGGGTTTTCCAAAGCAACATGTCCAACTTCCATGTCTTCTTGTTCATTCCCTATTGCAGGGAGATCAAAATGCCCACAGAAGTTAAGCCACTTTCTCCCAGCAGCTATCATGCACCTGCCTAGATCTTGCAGCAGCAGCCAGCTCCATCCATCGAGGACTCTTGTCTGATGAAATCAATTCCTGTTTGCCACATGTTTTAAAAAAATAGTGGAATGGTGCCAGAACTATTCATAGAATCATAGAATAGCAGAGTTGGAAGGGGCCTACAAGGCCATCGAGTCCGACCCCCTGCTCAATGCAGGAATCCACCATTCTGCTCACCAAGTCAGACACAGTCCACCAGCTAAATGTGTCCTCCTTCAGGGTTCAGCCCCATCACTCAGGGTCCCTCTGGGTTTCAATCAGAACCAGACAGAACTCGAAAGCACCTTGGATAGCTTTCAGAGTTCTGAATGATACTGACTGAAACCGGAACAGATTCACTGCCCCACTGATATCAAAATTGATTCACTGACCCCCCCCCCCCACTGGGCCAGCTGGAAGAGGTACAGAAAAGGGCAACCAAATGATCAAGGGGATGGAGCAACCCCCATATGAGGGAAGGTTAAAATAGCTGGGATTGTTTAGCTTGGGGAAAAAGCGACCCGGTGGAGACGTGGTAGAAGTGTACAAAATTATGCATGGTATTGAGAACGTGGAGAGGGAGACATTTTTCTCCCTCTCTCATAATACTAGAACTCAATGGGGTCACCCCATGAAGCTGAATGGTGGGAAATTTAGGGCAGATAAATGGAAGGACTTCCTCACACTGCACATAGTTAGAGGTGGAATTCACTACCACAAGATGTAGAACATCGCCAGCAACATGGACCACTTTAAAAGGGGGAGTTAGGCCCATTCCTGGCTATCAATGGCTTCTAGTCACTCCATGTGCCAGTTGCTGAGATGGTGCTACTGCACTCATGCCCTGCTTGTTAGCTTCCCATAGGCATCTGGTTGGCCCCTGTGGGAACACAATGCTGGCCAAGGTAGACCTTTGGCCTATTGCAGCCTGACTCCTCTTATATCTCTAATGCACATGTGTATACATGCATGAGCATGAACATGAGGGCACAGCCTAACATACACCCAGAGCAGTTCCAGAGGTAGATGTTCAGCAGTTCATCACCAACTCTAGGACAATTATCCTTTTCTTGGATATCTTGAACCAAAAGAACAAATAAATGTCCTTCTGGCTTTTAAATCGGCGAAATTGCCAAGTAAATTGCAAAGAAAATGGATTGCCAAGTAAATGGATAAAGAAGGCAGTGGAATAAAGCTCTCAGCAATGTCAGTGTAATGGCTGTGGTCAGGGAGTGGTGGGGTAAAGAACTGATCTCTGGGATCAGAACTGGGAGGATGTTATAACTGTAACACACACACACACAGAGAGAGAGAGAGAGAGAGAGAGAGAGAGCGTTTGGGTGTCTATGGTATGTTGGAGGGTCAGCCGTGTCAGATGGATCTCATTTGGAATCCAGCATTGAGCCACATGCAGGAGAAGTCTCTCAAGCCTGTCTACTGTCATGAAGGAATAAAATGATGATAATGATGATTCCTACAAGACACTTGCCTTTCATTCATAAGCATTGAATTTGGAAGAGGGGATTGTAATAGAGAGGTTAGCTTGGTGTGCGTGCGTGCGTGCGTGCGTGTGTGTGTGTGTGTGTGTGTGTGAGAGAGAGAGAGAGAGAGGGAGAGAGAGAGAGAGAGAGAGAGATCATATATTTTCTGAATTGTTCATTACCCCCAGTGTGCCTTTGAAGACAGCTTTTTCCTTGTGCAGGAGCGCGAGGGAGAGATTTTGGGTTATGGGTATTTATTTCTGAGGTTGCATCTCTCTGCGTGGGTAGGCATCTCTGGTTGATAACTATCTCTCAGCAGGCGTGTGCATGTGCGTGTGTGTGTGTGTGTGTGTGTGTGTCACCCTCGCCCTCTCTGAGAGGATAGCCAGCCGTCGGGTTGTGTGGGTGGAAAGCTGTGGAGGAGTTGTTTGAGTGGAGGTG
Source organism: Elgaria multicarinata webbii (assembly GCF_023053635.1). Classification (NCBI taxonomy): domain Eukaryota; kingdom Metazoa; phylum Chordata; class Lepidosauria; order Squamata; family Anguidae; genus Elgaria; species Elgaria multicarinata. The sequence continues at coordinate 6,318,183 of NC_086183.1, forward strand.
CACTTGTATACCAAGGAAGCTCACGCCTGTTTCTCTTTGCATGTGTGGCAGCGTGAGCAACTGTTTCTATTATTCTGTGTGTGTATCCAAGAAGGACATTGGGGTGGGTGGGGATCCATTATCATCAAAGGGAAAATGCCAGATCTGTAAATATGCTGGAGTGTGTGTGTGTGTGCGTGCGTGCGTGCATGAGAGAGAGAGAGAGAGAGAGAGAGAGAGAGAGAGAGAGAGAGAATATGAATGAAAGTAATTATTACTATTAAATTATTGTTGCTGTTTAACCTCTGTGGCAATTTCTGCAGTAGAATAAGCAAAACCTGGCCCCTTGCTCAGTGGAGCTTCCAGTTTTAATTCAAATGGGGGAAAGAAAGGAAAACGCCAGGTTCAAAAATGATAAATTGCTAATTATTAAAACTGCATCATGTACATGAATAGTAACATTTTGATCTCTAAGTGCTGGTCTATCTGTAGCCAAAAGGGCATCTTATATGCATGAGTGGGATGACCAGGAGAGATGCACCAAGATCTGCAGAAGTACACACCCAAAAACCCCAAGGGGGTTGCCCCACAAATAGCCAAATAAGGGTAGGCAGTCTCAGTGCCCAAAACATCTGGAGAGTGCCAGGTTGGGAAAGCTGACTGAGCTCTGTGTGGAATCCATTTGCACATCCAGTCCCTCACTTTCAGACCTGTGGGTTTTCAATCCCACCCACGGTCCCATTCTAATGGAGGCTGGTGGCTCTGACGTCAGTGGGGCTGTGAATCCATTGTGGGTTTCAGTCAGAACTCTATAGGAGGTATCCCAGGTGTAGAGTGTGTTGGAGAGCTCCTTTAGAGCTCTGGCTGAAACCTGGAGTGGATTCACTGCCCCACTGACAACGGACCCTACAGCCTCCACTGCCCCTTCCCTCCTCCCACTGCTATCTAAAGAATAGAATCATAGAATAGCAGAGTTGGAAGATACCTACCAGGTCATTGAGTCCAACCCCCTGCTCAATGCAGAAATCCACCTTAAAGCATCCCTGACAGATGGCTGTCCAGCTGCCTCTTGAAGACCTCTAGTGTGGGAGAGCCCACAACCTCCCTAGGTGACTGGTTCTATTGTCGTACTGCTCTAACAGTCAGGAAGTTTTTCTGTCCAGCTGGAATCTGGCTTCCTGTAACTTGAGCCCATTATTCCATGTCCTGCACTCTGGGAGGATCGAGAAGAGATCCTGGCCCTCCTCTGTGTGACAACCATTTAAGTATTTGAAGAAGGCTATCATGTCTCCCCTCAATCTTTTCCAGGCTAAACATGCCCAGTTCTTTCAGTCTCTCTTCATAGGGCTTTGTTTCCAGACCCCTGACCATCCTGGTTCCCCTCCTCTGACCACGCTTCAGCTTGTCTGTGTCTTTCTTGAAGTGTAGAGCCCAGAACTGGACGCAATATTCTAGATGAGGCCTAACCAGGGCCGAATAGAGAGGAACCAGTACCTCACGTGATTTGGAAGCTGTACTTCTATTAATGCAGCCCAAAATAGCATTTGCCTTTCTTGCAGCCATATCGCACTGTTAGCTCATATTCAGCTTGTGATCTACAACAATTCCAAGATCCTTCTCGTTTGTAGTATTGCTGAGCCAAGTATCCCCCATCTTGTAACTGTGCATTTGGTTTCTATTTCCTAGATGTAGCGCTTCATGCGGTCCCGTGTGTCACACGCAGCTGCTCCTTTTCACTCTCAACAATAGCATCTCAAAGGTATCCTTCTCAGACCATTCTTCCTTCTCGGCAAGCCCCTGCCCCTCTCCCTGTGTTGAGAGAGGGAAGGGGGGAAGTGGTTTGTGGCTCTAGAACAGTGGGAAAGGGGAACAAGGGTTCTTGCCTCTGAGTGTGGCCCTAGACAGAAGGATCATTCAAATTCATGGAGGAAAGGTCTCTTGAAGGCTGTTGCCCATCCTACCCAGGTAGAACTTCCATGTGTAGAGGCAGTATAGCTTAGAGTAACAGAAGATGGAGACAGAGAAAGAGTGGAACCCGTCACCTACTTGCCTTTGTGTGCGTGTCTGTGTTTGTGTCTGTGTCTGTGTGTGTGTGTGTGTGAGAGAGAGAGAGAGAGGGGGGGGGTGATGTGTGAATGAGCCTCATGAGACCAGGCAGTGTGTGTGTGTGCGCGCACACATGCCATGGAGACATGTGCGCAGAAGGCTTCTATAGCACACGGAGCCCCCTGTAGAAGAATGCTGTGTGCTTCGAGGCACTTTGCACACCACACTCAACTCATATGGGATCTCTGTCAGTAAGGGCCAAACTACCCAGGTTCAGAGGTGGAGGGGAGACTTTGCCCTCATTGCAATGGCATCCCAAAGGGCAGTGGTATATTTTCCCACAGGGGAAGGAATGGCTGCCAGTGAAGTGTATCTGGGAGAAAGTAAAAGGGCTCTTCTTATTATTATTATTTATTATTATTATTATTATTATTATTATTTATATAGCACCATCAATGTACATGGTGCTGTACAGAGTAAAACAGTAAATAGCAAGACTCTGCCGCATAGGCTTACATTCTAATAAAATCATAATGAAACAATAAGGAGGGGAAGAGAATGCAAACAGGCACAGGGTAGGGTAAGCAGGCACAGGGTAGGGTAAAACTGGTCCTGGTAACCCCAGATATTGAGAATCAAGACTGCTCTGATTTATTCTGTACAGCCCTGCCCTCCACCCTTTCATCTTGTATATGCCACTCATAATCTGCATAACCCGCCCCTTAATTTGCATGGGCCCCACCTTTTACCCTGCACAGCCCTGCCCTTTACTCTACATGGACCCGCCCTTAATCGGCATGGCCCCACCTTTCGTCTGCCTAGCCCCTCTCTTGAGCTCAGTTTCTTGGGTCTCGCTGGAATGCAAGGGACCCTCGCTTTGCAAGTGAGCGGGAGGCATCAGCAGGGCCTCTTTCCAGCCGCAGCTGCGCCTCTAACATCCCAGTTTGCTTCATTATCTTTGACTTTTTAATCCTGATCACAAGTCTTGCTGTGTGTTGGACTGAGACATTCAGAGGGAACATGGCTACCTCTTGGATAATAATGAGGGTCAAAAACTGATTCCCTCTATCTCCTTGATATGTGTGTGTATATGTGTGTGTGTGTGTGTGTGTGTGTGTTAATGGGAGCCTTTTAAAGCAATTATTCATGAAAGAAAGAAAGAAAGAAAGAAAGAAAGAAAGAAAGAAAGAAAGAAAGATGTCCTTAAATTAAACTGTTATAAAGTGCAGGGTGGGGGGAGCTGGGAACCACATGTGATTCCTCGGGAGTGAATGATAACCCAGTGATGTGTGAATGGACCCAAAATTTGTCTTCTGTTGATCTGGCTTTGTTGTGTCTGTCATCTTTCACAAGTTGACAATGCCTTTGCAACTCAGGTTGATGGAAAGGGACTTCCAGCAAATGAAAACACTTTCCTCTGATTTATTATTATTATTATTATTATTATTATTATTATTATTATTATTATTATTATTATTATTATTTCTGTTCTCCCCATTTTCTGTTCCTGCCGCTCCTCTGCCCCCTTATAACTCTCGTAGCCAGACAGCTTTTCGGCCCCGAACGCGCCCCTCTTTCTCACCCAAACCCTGCACACACTTGGCCCCACACTGAGCCTCTTCAGCTGGAGACGGCTGACAGTTCCTTTCAGGGCACTGAAGGTGGGATGAAAAAGACAGCACTGCCGGCGGTGTGTGTGTGCATGTGTACACTCACAGCCCGCCATTGCTAGGCAACCGGAAGGGCTTCCGTTCTTTCTGAAACAGGCAGAATAACCAGGTGTTTGAAACAGCTGGCTTCATAGCACCCAAGGGCAAGAGGGAGGAGGGCCCAAGCCTGGATTTAGGAGCGCTGTCAACAATGAAGCAATTCCCAGGACCTCCAAGTGACTCAGGCATTCCCCCATCGCATCTAAATTTTCATCCGAGTGTCCTTAGCAAACGCCATCTCCTTTCATGCCGCATTGCCCATTGGGTGATGGTTCCTCATCTTTGTCTTTCCTTTTAAAATGTTTTTCTTTGGATATATCTATATGGAAAGAATGGGAATTTGGGGATGTTGTCAACTGAGTATCCAAAGCGAGCCACCGAAATCGTCCGCTCAATTAAGAATCTCAGGTGACGTCTTTCTCCATTGGAGATGGAGGCGGAAATTAATTGACCCATCAGCCTGACATTTGTAGGTCATCACTGTCTCCTCAGATGTAAAGGGCAGGCCCGAGATATCTTCAGCCAGATTTATTTCAGCCAAGGGAGATTTCAAGAGACATGGTCACCACCGGGCAGAAGGCCGGGATTCGGGCAAGGGCGATGGGGGCAGCGATTTGACATTTGTTACAGATGATGGAGAATGAGTCACTAACCATAAGAAGAAATACATTTCCTGGGATAGAGGCAAAGAAGAGAACCGCAGCTGGGACCTGCAACAGAATGCGGCTGTGTGCAGAGCTCCTTTTCAGGTTGCCAGCCAGCCAGGCCCTCTTCTGTGAAACACCATTTCAATCCTTCTCCCCATGCTTCCCCCGACCCATGCTCTGAAAATTTCCCTGCGTTCCATGGCCATGGAGCATTCTCAGTCCTCACAGGGGTGCTTTGGATTCCCTCCCATTTAGACAGTGGAGACTGGTGGTTCCGATGTCAACGGCTGAAGAATCCGCTCCGGGTTTCAGCCAGAACCAGTCAGAACTCTCAAGGAGCTCCCCAAGGTGCTCTACATTCATAGCAAAATCAAACTGAAATGAAATTCTCAGACATCCCTCCTTGGGACTACAGAGGGGTCTCGGGGTCCTCAATTGTACTGTGGTTTTCTATGGAGCCTCATGCCTCTTCCACAGAGATGCCCTCCTTGGCCCCAGCTTGCCTGTTGCATTCCTGATGGCCCCGTTCCACAGCCCTTAAGGATGAATGTCTGCAGCCGTGAGTCTGTTCTCTGTCAATAAGCTCACCACGGAATTTAGAACTGTGATGGAGAGGGTGGGACCCACAAACCCATTGCCACTTCACACACATGCACACGCTTGCCGTGGGGAAAGCATGAGGGGGTCAACCCAAATGAGCTACTGTCTCTATGGTCAAAGCTTCTATGGGCAAGTGCAGAATCAAGTATTGTCCCCTCCCTTTTAAAAACCATGTTTCTAGACCTCATGGCTGTAAAAGCTCTTTGGTTCGAAATGGAGGAATTCATCCCAGTGGAGGCTGGTTGCTCCAATTTTGGCGAGGCCGTGAATCCATTCCAGATTTCAATTAGGAGCAGTCAGACTCTGAAGGAGTCATCCAGGGTGCTGAACCTATTTTAGACACAGGGTTCAGCACCTTGTATAGTACCCTTAAAGTTCTGGGTTGTTCTGACTGAAACCTGGAATGGATTCACAGCCTCACCAAAATCGGAGCCATCAACCTCCACTGCACCCTAGTCCTGCACCCTCTCTCCAAAATGGATTGCCTCACCACCACCACCACCATTTTTAAACCCCACCCCCACCCCAGGAAGCTCACCAGCTGGGATAGATGAAGCAAGGATTCTTTGACCCTAGGATCTGATTCTGAGAAACAGGGCCTCAGAACATGAAGGCACCACTGCACTTAATTATTTAAGAGTACATTGGCCAATAGCCTTTGATAGACCTGCGGATTTCTCTAATTTGGTTGTATTTATTTATTTATTTATTTATTTATTTATTATATATTGCATTTCTATACCGCCCAATAGCCAGAGCTCTCTGGGCTATTATTATTATTATTATTATTATTATTATTATTATTATTATTATTATTAAAAAACCAACTCTGAGAATGGTTGCAACACCTTGCAGCAGTTAATTCCACAAGCTGTAATGCACTGCGTGGGGAAAGGACACCCTTTTTTTGGGTGGGCTGTTTCAGCATGTGTTTCTGGTCTGGCTTGGGGTGGCTGTGTTGGTTCCCTAAAAAATGTTTCCTAACACAGATATTTTAATCTTGCAGTTTTCATCGGTGATCGGTCCTGAGTTCAAAAAATGAGGTAGACTCAACATCCTATGCTCTGCTGAGCTAATGCCAAGCGCCACACACTTATTATTATTATTATTAATTTATTTATATAGCACCATCAATGTACATGGTGCTGTACAGAGTAAAACAATAAAATAGCAAAACCCTGCCGCATAGGCTTACATTCTAACAAAATCATAATAAAACAATAAAACCCTTACGCCTGGAACGCTCTTCCAGAACATCTGAGATCCACAAGTTCAATCGCAGCTTTTAAAGCTCAGCTGAAAACTTTTCTTTTTCCTAAAGCTTTTAAAACCTGATGTTGTTTGGACTCTACACTGTTAGTTTTACCCTACCCTGTGCCTGTTTACCCTACCCAGTGCCTGTTTGCATTCTCTTCCCCTCCTTACTGCTTTACTATGATTTTATTAGAATGTAAGCCTATGTGGCAGGGTCTTGCTATTTACTGTTTTACGCTGTACAGCACCATGTACATTGATGGTGCTATATAAAAGAAGAAGAAGAAGAAGAAGAAGAAGAAGAAGAAGAAGAAGAAGAAGAAGAAGAAGAAGAAGAAGAAGAAGAGAATGCACCAAACAGGCACAGGGTAGAGTAAAACTAACAGTATAAAAGTCAGAACAAAATCAAGTTTTAAAAGCTTTAGAAAAAAGAAAAGGTTTTAGCTGAGCTTTAAAAGCTGCGATTGAACTTGTAGTTCTCAAATGTTCTCAAATCTTCCCTCCTTTCGTTTCCTCAGCCCTCATCGTGAACTTCCAATGGTTCCAATGTCAGGGTGGTGGTGAATCCTCTCTGGGTTCAGACACAACCACTCAGAAGTCTACAGGAGCAATCCAAGGTGTGAAGCAAGGGTCTGATTCTGCAAGCACCTTGGAGAAAGTCCTTTAGAGTTCTGACAGGTTCTGACTGAAACCTGGAACAGATTCACCGCTGATTCATTGAAATCCTAGGAATTAGAATCAACTGGGCAAATAGTGCAATCAATATATATATGTATATGTATATGTTTACACACACATACACACACACACACACATATATATATATATATATATATATATATATATATATATATATCCTGTGAGAGAAATCAATATGCATAGGACTGGTGTGTGTATGTGTGTAATTGTGTAAGGGAGAGAGAGATGTGTGCGATGTGTGTTCTGAGCACCTGTCAAATTTCACAATGCACACCCATGCTCCCGAGAGGTTTGGGCTTGTTATGCTTTATTGCTCATATCTTAATCCTAGAAAGAAAGAAAAAACAATCCTTTTCTGATGTGCTGCCTAGATTTTCTGGAAGGGACTATATCAATCTGGGCTTCTGCTACTTGTTATCAGATTATAGAGTTTATTAACATCCTAGACGATCACCCTATTTGCCTCTCCAGCCCAGAAATTAAGAAATAAATGTATTCAGTAGTGTTCTGTCCTGTGTCACTGGGGTGTGCATGTAATTGGGGATATTTGCAACCTTTAGTATGATTAACTGAAATAATTGCAAAATCTATGCTTTCATTTGATCAACCGAGGTATTCCAGTTTCCCCTGTTTTGTGGATATCTGTTTATATTGTAATGACCAGCATTGGCTGTGAGCAAACAACAGTGATTCATTTTCATTCTCTCTTTCTCTCTCTCTCTCTCTCTCTGTTTCTCTCTGTTACACACACACACACACACACACACACACACACACACACACACCATGTTTTCCTGGGCAGCTTTGTGCCTGGTCTGTGTGTGCTCGCAGATGATCTATGATTGTCTATGACACCTTATATATATGCAGCCTAATAGGAGTGTTGGAAAAGAAGACAGTGAAGATATATCAAGCTATGGTGTTTATATGACATCTATTACCATAGAAACTGAACACCTCACATCCCGAGCCATATTTATCCTCACAGCACCCTAAGAGCTGTCAACTCCACATTACAGGAACAGTAAGTCTAAGCTCCTCTTCAGTTGACACATGTGTTAGTGGTGAGCATTGTTACCTGTAACATGATGGATCTACCTTCCTTTGGCATCTGTCCACTGGGAGGGACTGTACCTCAGTGCTACAGCACATCCAGTGGAGGCCAGTGGCTTTGATTGTGGTGGGGCTGTGAATCCATTCCGAGTTTCAATCAGAAACAGCCAGGTCTCCAAAGGAGCTATCCAAGGCACTGAACCTATTTTGGAGATATGGTTCAGTACCTTAGACTGCTCCTTTGGAGATATGGCTGGTTCTGAATAAAACCCTGAATAAATTTATAGCTCCACCACAATCGGAACCTCCAACCTCCACTGAGACATCCTTGCAGGAAGGAGCTCCCAAGCTCCATCCCTGCATCTCCAGTTCAAAGGATCAGGTCAGCAGGTCATGGAAATGCCCCCTCCATGCTTGAGACCCTAGAGAAAGACTCTGGCCATCAGAGTAGCCAACAATGGGCAAAATAACTTAGCAGCTTTCTATCCTGCAATTGGTAGATGCGGTTACTCACACCCTTCCATATTATCTGTGTTGATGACTTCCAAGTTGAGCACCAATTTCCCATCCTTGTGCAAGGCTGCAGAAAGGAGGAGGTGACTCAATGTGTGTTTTGGCTGGAAAACTTACTCTGTACAAGCTGCCTGAGAGATCTTAGCTCAATAAGACTCAGGATGGGGCTGTGCCAAGTGGAGTAAGTGTGGAGAGGGGAGGAAGAGCAGGGGAAACATAATTTCTCCATTTTCTTCCTCTGGCTTGAGAGAACTTATCCACATTCATCCTGACAGAGAAAAGCCTAAACATTTAGAACATGGCCATGCAGATCGGTCATTCAAGGGCACATGCTCATAGTTGGAGCACTCCTATCCCCAAAACTGGAGTCTTTTTTTCAAAGCAGCTCATGACACTCCCACGGTTTGCACTCACTGGCTTGTTCACTCCACATGTATCTCAGCACAACGAATACACAGGGAGTTTTGAAGCTGCTTTGCCTACTGTGACCAGCAGCAGGCTGTCCATGGTGTCAGACAGAGAACAGTGTTTCCCATCTGCTCCTGACTGATCCTTAAGTAAGAGGTTTCACTCTACCACTGAACTAAAGCCCATCCCATCTCCTGGCCCTCAGCATTTTTAGGGTGCAGGAGAAGACTTTGATGAAGATCAGAGTTCTCTTCCAAAGGAAGGCAGGTCAGTCCCATATTCAACCACCAGCAGCTCTGGCCAGAAGACACAGCTTTGTCATCAATCTCTGAGTCAGAAGAAGAACCTCAAGCAGACACCACCACCACCCACAGTGCAAAATTCTGAGACTGCAGAATCAGATGACGGCCCTTCAACAATCCAGTGTTTCTCCACAGTGGATAGAGCTGACCACACTGCAGCTCATGACTGCCAACATAAAACTTCAGTTGGCTTTAGTTTGCTGCTGAGATAACATCCTCCTATTGTTCTAGGAGGAGCATCCAGCAATGCTCTGGAGCTATCCATGGTCCTGTTGCAGCTGTCATACACACAAGAGGGCTTCTTCCTTTACTAAACTTGCTGTGTCTCATGCACTTACCTTGATCAGAGTCTACCTTGCCTGCCTAGACCTGACCGCTCTATGTAGATTGAACTTGCCTTGCTCAGCTATGAGCCTGTCAGATGCCATTGGCTTCACCTGTGAGCCTCAGCTAACCCCATAATGGGAAAACCCTCTCCCTGGATAGCCCTGCTTATATGGCTACAAGCCGATGCCATAATGCACCCTCCATTGGCACATAAATAGCACAGACCTGAACATGACCTTAATATTTATTTCCAAAATCTGTATCCCACTTTCCAGCCAAATCACTTTCAAAGTGGTTCACAGCAGAATGAAATAATCAACATTACCATTGAAGAATGACATTCACAAAGCTAAATGAGCATAGAGCGATAAAATGGTTACACAGCAGACAAAGCAGTCGATCCAGCAGCAGATAAAACAACAAAACACTGTAAGACAGCAGATTTTTTTTTAAAAAAAACTTGGATAAAAACAACTGCTGTAGCATTAAATGTTTGCCATTCCCAGGGAGGATTGGGCAAATTAAAAAGGGGCTTCACCTGATCCCAAAATGTGGCACTGAAAGAAACAGGCAGAACTTTCCCGGGAGGGCATTCCAAAACAGGAGCCACCACTGAGTAGACACCATGCACTGTCCCCCGGAAAGCAGGGCTATCCAAAGAAGGACCGTCTATGAAGACCTAAATGTCCTGACAGGTCCACATGGCCATAGGTGGGCATGGATAAACCCATCAGCTTCACTTCCTCCCACATTTGTTTTTTTTTTTTGTTTGTTTGTTTTTTAAATCTCAGGTCCTTTCTATCCTGTTTGTGGAAAAAAATGTGAATTTTGGTAAATGCTTAACAAAAATGAACCAAAACAAAATTCTCATCCATCTGCACTGCCACATAGTTTAAACTGTTTTATTGCTTTTAAAAAAAAACTCGACTGGTTTTAATTTGTTAATGATTTAATACATTTAATACATTTTAGCTGTGTATGTTGACATTGTTCTGATTTTATCTGTACGCCACCCTGAGATACAGAAGTTTAAATAAATAAATAAATAAATAAAATTCAACAGATAAACCCATTCTAAAAATGAAGAATAGCTGCCTGCCACGCAAAGGATAACATTGAGAAGCCTGTCAGGGGTGGGAGAAGGTGGCAACCCTGATTCTGCACCACGCACATGGTTGAATACACAGAGGTCCAAAGCGACGCCTTTAAGAGCTAGAGCCCTGGGCCTGGATGGATGGATCTGTCAGTTTTGCCTTCCCCACGAATGGAAGAGAAACGTCTCAAGATGCTGGAACAAAGATTTTATTTGGTAACACACAAACACCCCCAAAAAGCCTATTTTACATTAGTATGAGTGTGGACTTGCGCTAATTCAGATCAGCGCTAATGTGCACTTCCTCTAATGTGCATTAGCATGAGTGCAAATTTGCACAAATTTCCCCCCAAAAGTGAAAAGAAACACTGGTCTGCAAATCCAAAGAACCGGTATGATTTCCCCCCACCCCCTCCAAAAAAAAAAAAAGAGGCTAGTCTGCTACAGAATCCACAGGCTGGATTCATGGAAACGCGAATTCATTTGAATCTGATTTCTCTGACATCCCCTACTGCACCTAAATGTAAATACATACATTCAAGACATTCCCGTTCCATAAATGCAACTCTCGCCCAAGCATGCTGCACAATCCTGCTTCACACATACACATGCATGTGTGCATGCACACACACACACACGCACACTCCCCACAGATGCCACGCACGTGCGAACCAGCACCGACGCTGCGTCCTTTTACTCGAAGCCGCGGAGAAGGTGCAGAGCTGGAGAAACCAGCGAGAGAAGCCTTTTATCTGTGACTGTGCAAGCTGCCTGTGCGCCGTCTCTGCTTCAGAGGCTCTGCTGAGCTTGTTGGGTTTTAATGAGGCAAACCAAAGATAAAGCTGCCTTTGCCCTATATGCCTATCACAGCATGAAATTTGCTGCAGACACAAAGTATCTGTGTGTGTGTGTGTGTGTGTATCCGTACCCCACCTTTTAGTGGAACAAATAATAATAATAATAATAATAATAATAATAATAATAATAATAATAATCTGAATATTTAATGGGTGTTCCCATTTGTTGATTCAAAACCCTAGAGAAGCAGAACACACACACACACAGCGAGAGAGAGAGAGAGAGCTATTATCTTTGCTGGAAACGGAAGCCAAACTCCTGATGAATTTATGGAAAGGGGGGTTGGGAAAGGGGCAGGAAGAGCTTTTAGCAAAGGGGCATATATAAATGGAGAAGTACTTTGCAATTATCTCTCCCCATTTTTAACATCACCTTATCATGCTCCAGTCCCATTAAATTAGGTAAATTGAAGCAGCTGATATTTTTATGGAGAGTAAGGAACGCGCCCAGACTCTATAATTACACAGCCCAGGATGTATTTATGACACTGTGTTGCCAGTAAACAACAGCAACAAAAAATAACTTTAGATCAAAGACTGTTTTAAAGGTGGAGCGGAATCTTTGCAAAAGCTCCAGTCCTTTCCCTTCACCTCTCCCTCTTAAACGTGATACAGTTCGCTGCAGCATGCATGAAATATTGGTCCAGAAGAAGACCTGCCTGAGACCACTGCCATCTCCCAGAAGAACTGGGCTGAGATTCTGAGGTCCATATATCTTTAGCAGTAGACCAGGAACAAGCAGGAGGAGGAGAAAGGTTTAGTCAGGCCAGGCCTAACAGCAGGAGATAAGAGCTTTTCCCTGCTGGAGAGACAGCAGGACCTGGAGAGGCTTAATGATTCAGTCCTGCTTACTTCTGAGGACTGTCCTTCAGAAGCTTGTCCTGCTTCCTCGTGAGTAGACATTCTCATCATGCTCATCCATATTTCTGAGTACATATGTAGGGCCTTGGTATTTGGGATGCTCTTTGAAAGTGCTGCAGCGTTATTCAACCCTCCTTACTTCTGAGTTATTCAATCCCCCTTTGGAATGTGGTCCAAGGAAAAGTTGCCTACCCTTGTCCTTGTGTAAGTATGACTAAAATGGAATTCAACACACTGTGCTCACCATGAGCAGGGTATAGGTTTATTCACACACACACACACACACACACACACACACACACACACACACATCCAATAAATAAGAGCTGTTCCTGAATGCAGCCTTTTATTTTCTCCCATATAAGCCAATGGCTGCTGCTGCTGTCAGGCCCTAGCTGTGGTTTTCTTTTTCTTTTTTCTTATGCAGGAATCTGAAGGGTTCCAGTGAGGACAAAAAGTAGCCTCCATTCCTGGCACTGGATACCATGGCTTCTAGCAACAAGGCACTTAGAGAGGAGACACATGGTGTCTCTGTGCAAAACTCAAAGAGACATAACACACACTCCTGCCAGGGTGCCTCCAAATCCCTCTGACTAATTTGCTTTTTAAAAAAAACACAAAAAAACCCCAATACTTTTAGACAATGTACTGTTTTTATATTGTTGTTTCTCTATAATGTATATATTTTGTATGCGAATGGCCAATGGCCTAAGCATTAATAAATTATTACTTACTTTATTTATATTTTAGAAATGAAGCTGCTAGCTTTTAGTAGGAAAAGGTGAGAATTTTGCATCAGTTCGGTTCTGATGAGAATTTACTAAATTTCGCTAATTTCTTTGTATAAGAATTTCTTGGGTTTTGATAAGAACATAATTAACTATCTGGGTCAGAAAGAAGAGATATATTCAAAAATGAGTGTGAGATACAGCTAAACTACCGTAATAGATTCCTGCATCCCTAGCTTTTAGTCAGTCTCTAAAAATTATTATTTTCCATTTATTTATTTATTTATTTATTTATTTATTTATTACACTTATATCCTGCCTTCTTTCCTCCAAGGAATGCAAGGCAGCGTCCATAATCCTCCTCCTCTCCATTTTTATCCTCACAACAACCCTGTGAAGTAGGTTGGACTGAGAGTCTGTGACTGGCCCAAAGTCACCCAGTGAGCTTCTATGGCCAAGTGGGGACTAGAACCCGGATCTCCTGAATCCCAATCCAACACTCTAACCACTATGCCTCTGTGTGTGTGTGTGTGTGTGTGTGTGTGTGTGTGTGTGTGTGTGTGTTTATTTTTATATCCATCAGTTCATTTTGTATTTGTGCTTTTAACCTGTTGGTTGTTTTATTATGGTTTTAATTTTTGTGAACCGCCCAGAGAGCTTCGGCTATTGGGCGGTATAAAAATGAGATAGATAGATAGATAGATAGATAGATAGATAGATAGATAGATAAAATCATAGAAAAGTTTATCTAGAAAGGGCCTATAAGGCCATTGAGTCCAACTCCTTGCTCAATGGAGGAATCCACATTAAAGCCTACCTGACAGATGGCTGCCCAGCTACATCTTGAAGGCCTCTGGGGTGGGATAGCCCACAACCTCCCTAGGTAACTGATTCCATTGTCGTACTGCTCTAACAGTCAGGAAGTTTTTCCTGATGTCCAGCTGCAATCTGGCTTCCTTTAACTTGAGCCCGTTATTCCGTGTCCAGCACTCTGGGAGGATCGAGAAGAGATCCTGGCCCTCCTCTGTGTGACAACCTTTTAAGTATTTGAAGAGTGCTATCATGTTGCCCCTCAGTCTTCTCTTCCTCCAAGAAGCAGTGTACTTAATCCTCTGCCTCCCCTCAGCCAACCCTATAAAGTAATGTAGTGGCTACAGAGTGTACGAAGCAAGAACAATTTTGTGAACCACCCAGAGAGCTTCGGCTATTGGGCGGTATAGAAATGCAATAAATAAATAAATAAAATAAAATAAACTTGTTTCCTGCTCTGTAGCCGCTTGCAAACACGCTAATTTTGCCCCTTTTTGCAATCCATAGCCACAACGGTTGCTGTATTATTATTATTATTATTATTATTATTATTATTATTATTATTATTATTATTATTTTCAGCACTCATGAAGGGGGGTGCAGCCTGTGGAAGATGTGCTGAGGGGGCAGCAAAAATGGCCCCCAGTCCTGCAAAGTTTCCCACTCAGGCAATGTAGGATTATGTCATTTGATCAGAGGCAATCTTCATGGCCAGTGATCACATTATTGTCCATGGACTCTGGAGCCCAGTGCAGGAACCTGATGGGAACCCTGGACTATAGCTGGGATGTTATTTTAAGTGCAACTTTCTGAAGCATGAATCAGTTGCATCCACTCTAAGGCCTTTGTGATCCAGTGCCATTTTAAGTGAGTGATTCATTCTTCTGAATTCCCCTTTTGAAATAATGCTCAAATTGACCTTTAAAATGTTACGGTTTAGGGTTTACACTTTTTCAGTTAGATAATAAGAGAAAATAGAATCCACCAAACAGACAAGTTACCCAACATGTAGAAAACAAAAGAAAAAAAAAACTCGTTATGGATTGTGGTTCCATTGCAGGGATGTTTGCATATAGAACTGTTGTGGCATCTTACTCCGAACTGCTGTCCTGCAGGTGTTTTGAATCACAACTCTCAACATTCCTGACCATTGGCCAGGCTGGCTGGGGCTGATGGGAACTGAAGTCCAACAAATCTGGAGGGCACCAGGTTTGGGGAAGGGTGTGTTATAAGCCAAGAGCCATGAAGCTGTATTGATCCCTGCAGCCTGAATCTAGTGAACAGGTTTTTATCCCACTACAGGCTTTAATTACCTGGCCAAATGCCAGGATACCTGCATCAACAACACTGCTTTGCAAATGGTGACTGTAACAATTTCACATACATTTAAATATTACCTTAATTGCCACAGCCTGTGGTGTGTGTGTTTTCCAGAGCTGTGCACACGTGGCCTCTCAAATTCTCCATCCTTTTTGTGGATAGAGAAATTGGAGAGACAATTTCACCCAATTGCTCCAGGGGAGGAGAAATTCTCCAACAATTTCCCACAGGTAGGCCTCACCATTGGAGACGGTTGTACAACAGCTTCTTTCTTTCTTCTTTTCCCCCTAAGAGTTTTGGGGGCTTTTTGTACTACCGCTGCAAGTGGCAACAGCATCAACTGTGTTGGCAGCCTGGCCCCCTGTTTTGCATCCTCCACAATGCCCCATCTACTGAGCATCACTCCATGGCATTGAGGGGAGAGAATGCAGGCACCATACCAAAAAATAATGATGGAGAAAATGTGGAGAAAATTCTGAAAAATGTCCTTTTATTTCTAGGGAGTAAGAAAAGAAAAATCTCAGGAATTTCCTGAAAGTTTTCTTTCCCCATGAAAGAGGCTTCAATTTTTATTTTTATTTTTGTCTCATTCTCAGGGCAGTTTATAATTCATTTTGACTGTGTGTTGTTGGTGGTTTTGACCTTACCTAATCCCAGTGAGGTGGCTGAGGGGACTGTCTGTATTTTTCTTTCTATTACACATCTCACCATTGCTCTGCAGCCTCCCAGGCTGCCTGCACTTCCTGGTCTGAAAGGGCCCTGTGGGAGGAATACAATCATGATGCCTTCCCATGTGCAGGAAGTGCAGGAAGCCAAGGAAGCTACAGGCTGTCAGAGGGATGACCGTACAATGAAAGACAGGACACTCACTCACACACACTCCTCAGCCATCTCATTAGTAAGGTCAACACCAGAACTCTGAACCAAACCCGTGAGAATTTCTCCAAAATGTCTTCTCCTTTGAATTTCTTCTTGAAAGTAATCTCTTTTCTATGAAATTGAATGAGAATGGTTGAATTCTTTGTGGGAGAAATTTTAGGCACAGCGCTAATTTTTTTTAAGGTTTCATTTACCTCTAACCTCACTGCACACACTTACACTCAGCCAACCATGTGTATACAGTGGTGGCCAAAATTGTGGACACTTTTTAAAATTTTCATGTTTTGCAGCTTTGCATGCTTATAGAAAATGTTCTGTTTCACGAAATTCAAATGTTTATATATCAATTGAAAGACCTGATTCACGTAATACAACAATCCTGCTTCTTTACCTGGGTGTCCAATCAACATTTTTCTTTGGTGCCATTACTCTATTTATGATGTACGTACGTACACTTTTAATTTGAGAAATATTCACACAATCTCCAATTGCACTTCAGTTACAGAACAAACAGCAAAACTGACTTTCCCCAACTTGAAACATGATGTATCGCAGCTACTGCCGTGTGATTGATCCCCAGAACAAGAACTGTGATTGGCCAGTAGGGTTTGCAATTCCAATCCACTTCTTCACTCAATCACACCTGTGTTTGTTTTTAGACTAAAGTAAGCATAACTTCTTCTTTTTGTACTACAGATATTTGCATTCTGGGTTTTGTATTGAATTCAGCATTAAATTCTCTTTTAGTTGATGTATATATAAACATTTAATTTCGTGAAACAAAACATTTTCTATAAGCTTGCAAAGTTGCAAAACATGAAAATTTCAAAAAGTGTCCACAATTTTGGCCACCACTGTATATATACACGATCCAATTCAAAATAACACATCATGCATCAGGTGAAGTGAACTCTAGTCCATGAAAGTTTATAGGTTAATAAATGTTTCAGACTCTTTATTGCCTTCATGGATTGATCCTTATGCATGGGGTTTTCCCCATGCCTAGTTTCCGGTTGATCCTTCTATCTAAAGCAGACTTCCTCAACCCAGTGCCCTCCAGACATACAACTTCCATCATTCCCAGCCAGTTGACAGTTATGGGAGATGTAGCCCATCCAACTTGCAGAAGGCTGTTCCAGAATCTCCCTAGGAGCAGGGCTTTTACCTTTGATCAGTGGAGGTTGCTGGTTCAATTTTGGTGGGGCTGTGAATCCATTATGGGTTTCAGTTGGAGCTAGCCAGAACTTTAAAGGAGCTATTCAATGTACTGAACCTATTTTGGGGATACAGTTAAGCCCCTTGGAGAGCTCCTTTAGAGTTCTGGCTGGTTCTGACTGAAACCCAGAATGGATTCACAGACCCAGCAAAATCGGACCCACCAGCTTCCACTGCCTTTGATCAGACAATGCATGTGACCACAAATAGCTGTCAAAGATGGGATCCAACTTGATGTCCAGTTCTCCACAGAGCATGAATCAGATTTGATTTCGGACAGGGCGGGGGCAGACATTTCTGGCCCACTTCATCCATCAGGGAGAGAATCTTTGGATTCCTCTTCGGGGCCTGTGGCATGTTGTCTTTGCCCAGAGTCATCTTAGCTGGCTTTGTGTGGCTACAATGCAAGCATTGTCCTCTATCCCATAATGTAATCCATACGCGTGACTCAGCAGCAATGCACATACAATGCCTTGAGAACGTTGAGCCTCCGTGGTGCATTTGCCATGCTGCGGGAAGCAGCTTTTCCTGGTCACATTAACAGCCTCCGCTCCTCTGTTAAACCCACACGCTTGAGGGCAGGAGTTGTGGGGGGGGGGGTGGAGAGAGAGAAATCAGAGCATAAGTAGTTGCAATGAACTCAGCAAGCTACCCGGGGTCTTTTTGCTGACTCTCCTTCCTTGCTGGGTCCCAGACAAAGGGCAAATCCTTAAGGCCTAGCACATGTTGCACCCCAGAAAAATAATTCAAATCCATCACTGAAAGAAATCCCAATTTCTCGTGCCGGAATACATTATGGAAATTCAGAGGATGGATT
This sequence comes from Elgaria multicarinata webbii, assembly GCF_023053635.1. NCBI lineage: Eukaryota > Metazoa > Chordata > Lepidosauria > Squamata > Anguidae > Elgaria > Elgaria multicarinata. Next base: position 6,336,300 of record NC_086183.1, read on the forward strand.
TGCATATGTTCCTCAGCTTGGCATCGTGTTATCCTGCTCTCAGTTGCTTTGCTCTAAGAAGTGAGTGGCAAGTGGGGATACAGGGGGGAGGGAAAGAGGCTTCTGGGAGTTGATCCGAAAACTTGAGGACTAGAAATGTGGTGGCTGTCTTTTGTTTTATGCTTGTTGTTTGCTTGCTTTTAGCAAAATGAAAAACTGAAATTCTCTGCTTCGTTTATTTATTTATTTTATTAAAATGTTTGTATCCTGCCCTATATCATTGGGATCTCAGGGTGGCATGCAGATAAAATCAAACGGTACAAAACAATAAACAATGTACGTAGCTAAAGACACATTAAAACATTAACATGCTAAACGCAGTAGAAAATTTAAAAGAAATAAAAACAATTAAAACTATGCGCAACTCTAACCTGGAAAGGCCATGGCAAATTTCATTTTTTATTTTATTTTTTAATTATTATTATTATTTATTATTACACTTATATACTGCTCCCATAGCCAGGGCTCTCTGGGCGGTTTGCAGAAATTCGCGGTTTACAGAAATTCAAGCAAACTTTCCAAGCAAATCCAAGACAAAAGGCATTAGAGACTCGGGGTCAGATGGTTCAAAGCTTTGCTCTACAAACATGACAACTACGAGTACCTTTGAGAGCTCCTTTAGAGTTCTGGCTGGTTCTGGCTGAATCCCGGAGTGGATTCACTGCCTCACCGACTTCAGAGCCACCAGCCTCCACTGCTTGTGATTCTATGGGAATAAGTGAGAGTCATAATCGAAATGAAGATTCAGAGATAACAGGGACTCAAGTGGGCTCTGCGCATGTTTGCACATTTATATTCCATGAAACATTTTAAAGAGCAAAGACGAGAGGTGGACGGGGAGCATTTCTGTTCCCGAAAGTGCTCGTGAGCTTCCAAAGAGCCAACCTTTCCAAATGATCCACATTCCCCTTCCACTACTGCAACCTCCCCCAACCTGGTGCCCTCCAGATGTGTTGGACTGCAACTCCACATCATTACAGGCCAACACATCTGGATGGGAATTGCATCTTTGGCCAACCTCACTCAAAGAACACGAAGGCTGGGGTAGGAGATCAACTCTTCCCCCACCACCCCGCCCAGTCCCTCCACAATCCATCCAGACTGAAGCTTGCTGGAAGAGAAGAGCCTGAACCCTTGATCGGAGCTTGTTAGATGCATCGGGGTGGGGACTGAGTGGCGTGAAAGTGTGCGGAGTCAAAGGTGGCCCTTGTGAAACAGGCGCCTTAGCACCTCACCTCGCCCGTTCTTAATCTGCCTTTTGAAAAGATGCTCGTTCACTCCCTCCCGCCCTCTAATCCGCTCAGCCTTAATCCCCATCGCTGCAATTCGCGAGGCAAGAGGCTGGAAGTTCCTTACAGGGCATGGATCACACATGCTGAATTACCAATTGTCAGCTTAGAGAGGGGACTGAATCCCCAGTACATGCGCAAATGCGTAGATACGCACAACGCTGTCTGCCTTTAGCAGGGCAGCTCTCGTCCAGACACTTCCAGCAGTAGGCATGAATGTTTGTATGTATGTATGTATGTATGTATATTTACACCTGTAGCAAAATCTCCCCCCAACCAATTTACAAGTGGCAAACTGGGGGAACCATTTCAATGCTGCTGCTGCTGCTTTTTTCTTTCTTTCCTTTTGGAGGTGGGGGGGGCTCAAATGATTTGGCTGGTTTCAGGGAGATCTTACCAGAGCACTGGGGGCTTCCTGGTCCCCTGCAGTGTTTTGGACTACAGTTCCCATGATTTCTCACAGCTGGCCACAGGGCCGGCACTACCATTCGACCAACTAGGCAGCTGCCTAGGGCACAGACCTCAGAGAGGCGCAGTACTGCCTTTTAAGGGTCACAGTTTTATACAAAGTAGCTGTTTTCAGGGGGGGAATCCATAATAAAATGAAAATATAATAGTTGAAACTCATCTTGAACAGCTCAATTGAAGTTGGAAATTTGGGGGGTGGGGGTGGAAGTAGCTCACCTTGCCTGGGGCACCAAATGGCCTGGCACCAGCTGGCCATTCTGATCGAGGCTGATAAGAGATGAAGTCCAAAATATCTAGAGGGCACCATGTTGCGGAAGTCTGCTTCAAACTTCTTCTTTTTTTAACATGATTTAGGCCAGGGGTGTTGAACCTCTTTCGGCTCGAGGGCCGAATTCAAATCCAGAGGATCTTGTGGGGGCTAGGTAAAACAAACCACCGTGTCGTAGCCTAAAGTTCTTAGGAGAGGCATTTAACCTTTTAAAGTGGGGTGGGGGAAACTGACTTGTGGGTGGGGTCAGGGCAAGGGAGCACGGCCACCTGGGGAATCCTGAAGGGCACGATTGGGACTCCAGGAGGCCTGAGCTTCTACAGTCTGTGCTCCCTGATTTAGAGCCCTGTACACCAAAACCAGTCCTTTGAATTGCACCCAGGAACAAACTGGATACGCTGTCACGCTCCTTTCAGCCTAGGAGAAATATGTTCAGGTGAATGCTGGTCGAGGAGAAACCCAGAATTCAGAGCAGCGACAGCCATTGCAGCCAAATCAGGACAAAATTGCGTCTTTGCACTTGGTTGACCCCTGAAATTGTCAAGATAGTGGGGGAATGGGCTGGGGAAATTGGAAGTTACAAGAGATTCAGTCTCCTCCCTGAGGCATTATATACATCGCTCACTCCAGAAGGCAGCAAGGCAATGAGGAAGGGCGACACCAGCCGGAGGAATTCTTTGGCGCAGGGCAATGTCCGGATCTCCATTTGAAGTTAAGCCATCTCACTTTCCTGGGTGAATGAAAACTCCCTCAGGAAAGCAGCCAATGCCTGCCTGATCCACAGATTGAGTCTTCAAAAGAGGTGTCCCAGAGGCAAGCTCTGGTCCCTGAGGAGAAAAATGGAATTGATCATTAGTTACTCGCTGGAGCGTCTCGCCCTAATGGGAACTGGGAGAATGGAAGGCAGGAGAAATCCAGGTGTTTACCAGAAGGTAAATGCACAGCGTATTCTAGACCCACTTTTATCCAAAACATGCATTTGTGGGGAGGGGGAGTGCCCCACTTCTTCATTGCTCACCTTATATTTGAAGAATGGAAGTACTGATGGTATGAGCCACCGTGGATCAGGCTTTGACCAAGTGGAGGTGCCTGGTCTGCTAGCTGAAGACAGACACTCTTGAGCAGTGGTGCACAATGCTTTTGGCCCCTGTGGACTGCATGCGATGTTGGCTTGGAGCTTGGAGGCCATGCACGGACAGCTGCACACAGGCACGCGCACACCAAGATGCATCAATCCTGAACGTTCTTTCCTCTCCGACAGCAGCAGTGTGGGGGGTGGGGAGATCAGCATTAGGAGGGGCTGCATGGAAGACCCGGCTAGCCTTTATTTTGCCTCTGTGCATTTTTTAAAAAAAATCTTAGCAGAGCCTGGTGTGTTCAGAATTCCTTTTTATGTATTTCGTGGTTTTGATCTTATGTTCAAACCTACACTGAGCCTTCAAGATAGGACAGGCGGCGGATATAGCTTGCATTGCTGTTATGTATACGTCGGCCTTTCCATCCAGTTGTAATACTCTGTGTTCTCTCTATGTGCTCAAACAATCCTGGAAAAACTCCTCTTATCCAGGGATGCAAAAACTCAAGTGCACCCTCCAGACAAGAACTGAGCTCCTGGCACTCTGCGGACAGCAGGAAATAGGTATCTTGGCCTTTCTATATGTGCTACTTTGCAGAAGACCTAGGTGCCCCCACTCTTGCATCACAGAACCCCAGCCCCTTGGACCCACGAGCACATTTGGGAATTTGAGTGAGAAACAGCTGCAGTCACCACCACAAAATGCCTAATCTGCATCTGCCTGTCGCATCTAGTGATCTTAGGCTGCCTCTTGTTCAGCAAAAAACACAGCATCTCTTTAATAAGGGATTGTTTAATTCAGCTAATTGCTGGCAATTCAGTGAATGCTTCTTCTAAATGTATGTTTTGGCAATGTCCAGCAGTTGCTTCTTTTTGTGGGGAGGTTATTACACAGATAAACTTTGTACTGGAACAGTCTTTATTATTGTTATTTGATGTACACACTCTTTCAAATTATTTACCTCCTGCATGGAAATGGATTCTTTGCACCCTTTTAACAGCTAAAAGACTGATATTACAACATTGAAGGGATAAATACTCACCTCCTATAAGGCCATGGATTTAGGGCATTACAACATAGAGGATGGCATATAGACATCACCTTAAATGAATCTTTATTTGAATATTTGGTCCACTCCATTGCAATCCATGTATAATTGCTAGAAAATTGTATGCATTTCATACGGAAAACAATTCTCTCTGGGAGCTGGCTGCCTTATGTAGCTTCTAGTCTGGTATGGGGGTCCCCCCCCCCAAAAAAATTGTTCTGATGGACCCCCCTCTTGCAGAAGGAAGATTCTAGATCCAACCTCCAGTCTACAAATGGTCTCACTACCATTCTGATATTGGTCTTCCTTATTGCAAGGAGGAAGTAGTGCGGCGCGTGTTCGGAAGTATTTCTCTTATCCTTTGTCATTATTTTAAATTTGAAACATGAACTGCCATTATTTTATACCCTCTAACAGGCACGCATGCACAACCCTGGATTTCACAGGCAAACCGATCAAAATCTCAGACCTAATCAAACTCATTCATCTACTTCGTTAGGCATGGAACTAATCAAACTTAACAAAGTCAGCATCCCTCATGAATATTTGAAGGCTGTAAAAATTGAATTAGAAGACTCAATATTGGAAATGCATCTTCAAATTTGATTCTTCTGTCCATTCCCCTCATTTCACATCAGCTTTGTGTTGCATTGCTCAGCCAGCTGCCTTGGGCTCAAATCTTTGTAAAAAAAGGTTCATGTCACACTTGTATTTTACACCCCAAATCCCCACATCATTATAGGTAGGGCTGAGCCAACACAGGGAGGTATTTTTCTTTATGCTCAGCACTGTGAAGTGACACATACACTCACACCCTCACTAGCAATGGTTCATATCCCAAAGGTGCATCTGAATGTGAACGTTCTTTGTCTGCATTTCATTTTTTTATGAATTCATTAAAAAAATATTTTAGGCCATCTTTAAGGCTAAAAAACTATTTTTTTCCAAATTAAAATGCAGTATAAACATGCCTCAATGGGAGAGCAACCCTATGACCCTGTAGGCAGTGTCTGGGAGGCCATAGGCTGCTTTGCATTCTCAGATCCGAGGCTGGAAATTGCAGTCTGACCTCGGAGCTGGGAATCCCCACTCCCGGCTCCTTCACCTTCCCACTCACAGCCTGCACAGAGAGAACCGCATCAGCTGCCTCTCCAAGGTTGGAAAGGTGACCACAGGAGAGGCTAGAGGGGCATTCCAGTGGGCAAAGAGGGGACTGGCGCTGTTGAGATACAAGCTGTCTGGAGGATTTTCCAAGCCTCCTCCCTCCCCACTCCAAAGTGCCCCAAGTAAATGGGCAAAAAAAGCCCATCTAGCAAAATTGCAGAGCAGGAGGAGCCACAGAGGCAACAACCGTCTCTGCCACTCCTCCTGCTCTACGCTGGATGCTCATAAGACACGGGGTTTGGAGGCTTCTGAACGCTGGGCACAGAAGTAACAGGATTGCTCCCTAAATGGTAAATGCCTCTCACAGCAATAAAATAGACATTCCAGCCCCATAAAAACCAACATCAATTGCAGCTTTAGTAAAACAAAACAAATCATCAGCCCTGTGTTGTTAACAATAGGTTCTGCACATGGGCTTCTGCAGATGTGAGGGAGGCCGGGGCAAAATGGCTTCAGGTGGTCCATCTTCTATGCTAGTCAGTCCCTGGCCATCTTACCTGGAGGTTGGCAGTGGCAGCGAAGGCAGTGCTCTAACTTGTGCAGCGTAGGGGCCACTCTTTAAATGTCCCTGACATAGTGTTACTCCAGGGCACTCTGGGAAATAATGGCAGCTCCCTTCCTTGCAATGATGGTTCCGCCTGGGGCACCATCAGGGCAGGACTTTGGGGCAGATGTCCAGTGCTCAAGTCAGCAAAATGACCAGGGAAGGGGGGCAAATGCAGAGAGATGTGTCACCACAATTTACAGTAAGTGAAGTCATACATACGGCTCTCTAAAGAGGGGACCCATAAGACAAGGGCCCAACATTATCTGACTGCACAACTGCCTGGGGTTAGTGGAGACCCTTCCCCCTGAAGTGCTGAGTCCCCAGAAGCTGCCCAGTGATGCCATGTGCAATGAAGGCTGGGGGCTCCTATATCAGTGGAGCAGTGAATCTGCTCTGGGTTTGTCAGAACCAGCCAGAACTTTAAAGGTGGTATCCAAAGTGCTGTACCCTGTCCCCAAACCATATTCAGCACCTTGGATAGCTCTTTTGGAGTTCTGACCAAAACCCAGAGTGGATTTGCCACCCCATGACATCAGAACCCCACTAGCCATGTAGTAATGCTGGACTCTGCATTTGGATGTTCATTTTGTGAGGAAAGATCAGCCCAGCGAAGAACATAAGAAGAGCCATGTTGGAGCAGATCAAGGGTCCATCTCATCCGGCATTCTGTTCACATAGTGGCCAACCTGCTGCTTACGAGAAGCACACAAGCAGGCCATGAATGCAAGAGCACCTTCCCACTCATGTTCCCTAGCAACTAATAAACATAGGCCTAATGCCTCTGATCCTGGAGGTAGGTAGCACATGGCCATCAGGACTAGTAGCTATTGATAGTCTTTTCCTTCATGAATTGGTCTAATCTCCTTTTAAACCATTCAAATTGGTGGCCGCAGCCACATCTTGTGGTAGTGAACTCCATGGTTTAACTATGTCCTGTATGAAGAAGTACCTCTTTTTGTCTGGCATTTCCCACCGAACTGCTTCATGGGATGACCCCAGGTTCTAGTATTACCAGAGAGGGAGAAAAATGTCTCCTTTATCAATGAGACCAAGTTCCCCCTCTCTTCCCCAAGCATCAACAAATGGGAAACCAAACAAGAGTATCAAGCATCCACGATCTCATGGAAAGAAGAGGAAGATTGTGAACCTTCTTCATCCCCTGAAATGACATCCTTGCCATGTAAATAACAGCTCGGAAGACATGTGAAGAGAGATCTGAGCACACACTAGTTCGTTCCCAGGACCCTTGACACATAGCTGCATGTAGGAGCAGGAAATGTGCCCACAGTTAGGTTTTGTGAATGTTTTTGCCTTGCCTAAAATAGCATATTTCTCTGTGAAAACTGAACATTATGATGGGAAAGAAGTCCTCTCAATTGCCACAGGGTGTATTCCACACGTGCATATTTCCTCTTTCTGGAGATCTTTGGCTTCAGAATTTGTGTTTTCTTGCTGTTCACCATATTTGTTAATGTCCGGATGCAGTGTATATGAAAACGTCCTTTGATTCAACCAAGAACCTTAGGCTAGGAGGACCAGCTATCCAAGGTGCTGAATGGCTCTCCCACACTAGAGGCCTCCAAGAGGCAGCCGGACAGCCACCTGTCAGGCATGCTTTAAAGTGGATTCCTGCATTGAGCAGGGGGTTGGACTCGATGGCCTCATAGGCCCCTTCCAACTCTACTATTCTATGATTCTATGGATCACCTAAGTTAAAGCCCAAATAAACATGACACACTCAAGCCGTGATCTCCAGACAATTGTATTTTTAACTTTTAAGTGGCTTTAGGGAGGGACAAATTTCAAGTCAGATTAGCAGCACCAGGGAGCGGAGATTGAAACCATCTTCTGAATTAACCCACAGAGGAAAAAATTGCTGTGACCTGCATCGTGCTTTCTCCCCACTCTCCCTGGTAAGGACATAGGGTGGGTGGGTGTAGGTGTTTCATTTATTTATTTATTTATTTATTTGGACCTAGAAAATGGCATGGGGGAGAAGAACCAGCCCATCATCCCCAGACTGGTTGCTCCAAGCAAAATTAAGGATGCGCCTCTTCACACCACACATCATTCAGTTATGGATTTTGCTACCACAAATTGCTGAGACAGCCACCAATTTGGATGGCTTCAAAAGGGGGTTAGATCAGTTCCTGGGGGACATCAATGGCTACTTGTCCTGATGGCGATATTCTACCTCCAGGCTCAAAGACGATATGCCTAGCTGCTGGGGAAAATAGGCAGGAGGGTGCTATTGGACTCATAACCTACTTAAAGATTACTCACAGGCAAGTGGTTGGCCACTGTGTGAACAAAATGCTGAACTAAATGGATCTTGGCCTGGATGGAACTTCTTATGTTCTTAGACATTCTCTTCCCCATAGCTGTTTTAAAGTTGTTGGGGGTTTGTTGTTTATTTTAAAAAAAATTAGATCAATTCAACCCATTTTACTATGGGACCTTTGTCCCTAAGTTAAAAGAGTGGACATACTAGAGGCCTTCAAGAGGCAGCTGGATAACCATCTGTCAGGGATGCTTTAGGGTGGATTCCTGCTTTGAGCAGGGGGTTGGACTCGATGGCCAACTGTACTATTCTACGATTCTATATCCTTTATGCTGTGTTTATATGCTCATTTCCATAGAACACAGTTTGTTGTTGTTGTTATGGGAATTGTCAAGATTCAGAAGGTCAGATTCCCAAATGGTCAGTTTTCAGGATCTGCTGTTTAGGGCAGCCTGGCTATGCTGCTTGTCTGTCCAAGAAGCCAGAGATGAGCAGAGCACACCAGGATCAGCATGGGTCAACTTCCAGAGGCAGTAACCAAAGTAGTCACAGATAATGTAATCCACAGCGGGTATGAGATCAAGTACTAAAGGCAACTGCCGTCCAAAGGGCTAGGTCAGGTTATATAGTTCAAGATGGGTAAATGATTAGGTTCTGGAAGTCCTAACCATATGTCCAAAAGCCAGAGATGATTGGTGTAATATTAGACAGTGTGGCGGGGCAGTGGGCAGATTCCAAAAATGCACCTGTGCAGGGAAAAGGCCTGCAGGTCAACACCCCTGCACTGTAGGACCAGGTGGGCTGGGGTCAGCTGATAGAGTGCTTCGCCAAGTGGGCAGGGTTGGTACTGCACCTGGAGCACAGGGTTCAGCCTGCTACACCTGCAGCTGACACCGAGCACAGGGGGCACGGGATGGCACTTCTGATGTTCTTATGTTCATTGGGTGGGAGGGGGCAAAAGATGCTGGAGCCTGGGTACAGGGCTCCTTGGTTCACACACACCTTACCAAGATGCCTCCAGAGTGTTTCTGGGGCTGTTTCAATTAGGGCTGTGCATGGACACACACACACCCCAAACCGCTTTGCATCAGGCCCAAACCACTTCAGGTCGATCCAACCATCCCCTGCTCCACTCCGCGGAGCAAGATCTGGAGGGGTGGATCGAGATTTTCCCCCCCCTTCCCTACTTACTTGTCTCTGCAGCAGATGGCAGAGGCAGGTAAGTGGGGAAGACGGGACAAAATGGGGGCCAAATAAGCCCCCCTGCCCCCTTACTTGGCTCCACCACCATCATCAAATGGACTGCGGCGGCAGAGGTGGAGCCAGGTAAGCCCCCCTCCCCCCACTTACCTGCCTCCGGCGCAGTCTGGCACCAGCTTCAACTGAGTGGCGGTGCCAGGTGAGCCCCCCTCCCCCCCCCACTTACCTGCCTCCGGCGCGGTCTGGCACCAGCTTCAACTGAGTGGCGGTGCCAGGTGAGCCCCCCTCTCCCCCACTTATCTGCCTCCGGCGCGGTCTGGCACCAGCTTCAACTGAGCGGCGGTGCCAGGTGAGCCCCCCTCTCCCCCACTTACCTGCGTTTGGAGCTCCAGATGGAGGTGAACCACTTTGCCTCAATCCGCAGCTCCCCTGACCCAATTCAGATCCGCCTTTGCCGGAGACGGATCGGGTCGCTCCACTCGGGATTCATCATCCGAACTGGAGCAGAGCACAGCCCTAGTTTCAATTGCAAAACCAGTAACGGTAGACAAGTTTTGCCCATCATTTAATTTATTGATAAATTGAAACCTGGAAAATGGCAGAGGACAAAGGGTCATTCATGGATGGATATACTAGTGCTGGACCCTATATCCCCACTCCTCTTCCACCATCCTACATACACTTTCTTGGGACTTCTGTACTCCAAGGGAGGGGAGATTTTTGGATGGCTTTAAAAGGGGGGTTGGCTAAATTCCTGGAGGTGAAGGCTATCAATGGCTACTAGACCTGATGGTTGTGTGCTATTCGAGGCAGTAAGCCTGTGTGCAACCACTTCCTGTGGAACATGGGTGGGAGGGTGCTGTTGCACCATGTCCTGTCTTGTTGGTCCCTGGCCAATGGCTGGTTGGCCACTGTGTGAACAGAGTGCAGGACTAGATGGACCCTCAATCTGATCTATCATGGCCCTTCTTATATGTTCTATATTCGTTGGATGGGACGAATTGGGAGGGGACAAAAATCACAGCACAATTTGGAAGGGCATCTATGATTACATGAGATAGTCATGTTGTCTTTCTTCCTTATTTCCTCTTTCCTTTCTTTCCTTTAAACTTTATTCCAAAGACGAGCTGCAGCTCAGCAACCATTGCTGCCACAAGCTTGAAACTTGCAGCCATTTTTCTTCGTACATTGTCCCTGGGAAAGATGGTACATCACTAGAGGCTGGTGGCTCCAATTATGGTGGGACCATGAATCTATTCTGCATTTCAGTCAGAACCAGTGTCTGAGGTGCTGAAAGCCAACCCTACATTGGTTCAGTGGATTTACTTCCCCACCAAAATTGGAGTCACCAGCCTCCACTGTGGTCCGTGATCACAAACCATCATTCCCAGGGGCACTCGTGGCGATGCTCTAAACACACACAGGGCAGCATTTGGCTTGTCTTTGGAATTATGTTTTGGTTTGGGGGGTTTTAAAGGAAGAAAGAAGGATAGAAAGAAAGACACAAGCCACCCCATCCACCTGCCCAATTAGCCCCCCACCCAATCTTTGGGGGGGTCACCCCACACCCACCACACATCCTCCCCCAGCCCACTACTCATGACCCACTTTCTGGAATCTCAAGCCTAGACGTGTTCAACAGCAGAACCTCATGTACCAAGATTCCTCTATGCTTGATTTCATGCATTGGCAGGAAGCCAGAAGCTTCCCAGTTGTACCATTGCAACAAGCAAGTTGATGTCCTGAGACTGCTGGGAGTTTGTGTGTAAATGTTTCATTTTCCTAGAAAGAGGAGAGTCTGGAATCAGAGAGAGAGAGAGGTGTGGCCACTGCAGAGTAAAAGGTGCCCAGTCACCAGCTCAGAATTAAAGCCTCTTAATTTAATCACTAGGAATATGTGAGCTGCAGTTGAGAGCGAGTTGCAGGAAGAGAGAGAAACCAGTATATATGGCCCTGCCAACTGATCATAGAGCAATGCCTAGGAAAAGCATAGAATTAAAAATAATTCTGGATGCACCGGCACTCAGAGCCTTTGGCTTCTTCAGCAGAAGGATTGTTGAGTTGGCCCAACAGCTCGACTGTTCATGTGTACTTGCTGAGCTAGGGAAGTGGGCTGGTAGCAGCTGACCAAAAGAGATGCACTCCCCTATTCGTTGCGTTGCTTGTGTCAGAGCTGAGCTGCCAAAAGCCAGAAGGTGGGAGCCAGGAGTCAGTGCAGCTGCAGGTGCTGTTGAATGGGAGCCCAGAGCCAGAAACTAGGCGCACATAGTCAGTGCAGCTACAAGCAGCTGTTGAGTGGGAGCCTGGAGCTAGAAGCCAGGAGTCAGTGCAGCTGCAGGTGCTGTTGAATGGGAGCTCAGAGCCAAAAACTAGGAGCCCATAGTCAGTGCAGCTACAAGCAGCTGTTGAGTGGGAGCCTGAAGCCAGAAACTAGGAGCCAGAAGTCAGAGCAGCTGCAGGTGCTATTGAATGGGAGCCTGAAGCTAGAAGCCAGGAGACAGTGCAGCCACAAACAGCTATTGAGTGGGAGCCAGGAGTCAGTGCAGCTGCAGGTGCTGTTGAGTGGGAGCCTAGACCCAGAAACTAGGAGCCAGGACTCAGTGCAACCATAGGCAGCTATTGAGTGGGAGCCCAGAGCCAGAAACTAGGAGCCAGGAGTTTGCAAGTGTGGCAGGCAGTGGGAGTCAAGAACCAGAAAACAAGCTGAGCAGCAGAGCCATTAAAAAAACATACCTGTCATTGCCCAAGCAAAGTTCGAGCTGGAAGAAGAAGTGCTTCCTAGTCCTTTTCTGAAGGCTCAAGTCATTTGGCTGCCTGAAGCGGAACGCCACATGCCCCTCCAACACTTTACAAAGTGTCGCTGAGCTATTCACACATCGATTCATGCCTTTATTTGTCCCCCTAAATGTCACCACCCAAAGCAACCTGCTCCACTTTTAACAGTGGGTGAGAATTTCATTTCAATTTGGGTTTGATACAAATTTACTAAAATTCACAAAGCTGATGATGAATATTAATCAAGTTCTACAGTTATATCCCACATTTTTTCCTCTTGCAAGGAACCCAATCAGGTTACCTGGTCCTCCACCTCCTCTCCATGTTATCCTCACAACAACCCTGTGAGGTAGGCTAGGCTGAGAGTGAGTGACTGGCCCAAAGCCACCCAGTGAGCTTCATGGCAGAATGGGAAGTAGCACCCAGATCTCCCGAGTCCTGGTCCAACACTCTAACCACTACACCACACTGTTTCTCCATATTCACCACCCCCACCACCCCTCAATGAGATTGAAAATCATCAAATGTGGGAGAAAGGGAAACTGACAGACTTGTGCATGCAGACCCAGGGCTTTGGGTGCTTAGCTCTTAAAAGTCTGGCTTTGAATCCCTCTGTATCCAAACATGCTAGTGCGGAGTTAGGATGGCTGCCTCATTTTTCTGCCAGGCTGCTCATCTTTAACAGCAACATGGCAGGCAGGTACAACACGGTCCTCCCATGCTGGGAATAACTATATCCATTGAATTTGACTGGTACAGATGGATGAGAGTTTCATTTCCATTCATTTTTTATAAGCTTTTACCAAAATTCACGAAGTTCTTCCTATTCAGGACAGAAAGAACTTGAGATTTCAAACATCCAAATGTGGGAGGAAGCAAAACTGACGGATTTTCCCATCCCAGCACCTGCCGAGAAGAGCCAATGGCCAGCATGAGTGGATGGAGCTGCTTCAGTACCTGGGAACCAGTGAAGCTGGTGGCTCCAATATCAGTGGGGCAGTCAATCCACTCCGGGGTTCAGTCAGAACCAGTCAGAATGCAAAACAAGCCATCCAAGGTGCTTTGGGGTACTCCTGTAGCATTCTGACTGGTTCTGACTGAACCCCGGAGCGGATTCACTGCCCCAGTGACACTGGAGCCACCAGCCTCCACTGCTAGGACCACTGTACCATCCAGGCAGGAGATGTTGTCACCCTGGTTATCGACCACATAAAGCAACTGTATACCAAGCTCTGTATAAGCAGCTCTAGCGTGGGCAGCTCCTGGTGGCATTTCGAAACAACATCATGTCAGAGTTGTCAGAGTTGCTTTTTATTTTACTCTTTATTTTATTTTTTCCAGAATTGCTTTGCTGTAATTCAAAATGACAGCTCTGATTTGATATGAGTTCTTGGAACAGAAGGGAAGTCCAAGTTCGGAATGGGTTAGGAGGCCAGGGGCTTGTTTACACATTCCAGATTCAGAGGTTGTTATCTCAAGGTTGGTAGTATCCTGAGATGATGAACTTCTGTCTCAGCACAAATGTGGGTGAATCTCAGCTGGGAGCAAAGCATTCTTAGACGAGGGATGGGATGCAGGTTAACGTGGCTAAATGTGCGTCCCGTTGGAATCGATAGGACAAGCTATTCCTTTTTTTATCTCTTTATTTGCAACATAATGATAACAACAACGTACAACACCAGCCAAAAAAGCGGGGATTCATATCATGAAATGTATTATATATAGCCATCGTAATCTATAGGTAAAAGGGGGGACACAAGGACAGGAGAAAAGGATTGACAGCTGAAGAAGATAACACTGAAATGTAGCAGGAGCAGTAAGATCCCCATCAGTCTGCTGAGTGAGAGGCTGTGAGTGTATTTCCTTCCGAGCTTGGAATAAAGGTTTCTTTGCAACTGTAAAGGCTTTCAGAACCCAGTTTTGCATCTGTTAGTCCCCACACCACAGGGATGTAGTGGTAAAGTGCATGAACATCCGCTATGAACATCCGCTATTTATCACCGATTTTGCAAGAGCGACATTTATATGAGCAATGACTTCCGATCTAAAAGAAGCCACAGCAGGATACGCCCATGTCATCTGCCTATCTAAGCATTGTCTGCATTACCCAGCTCCTTCTTAGCAAGACTCTGTCAGCCACCATACCAACTAAGGATAATGGGAGTTGTAGTCCCCAACACATCTGGAGGGTGCCAAGCTAGGGTGGTTCTGGAAACTCAATTGCTCTGTTTCAAGGCACAGGTTTGGTCAGGTATCTCGCGTGTGTGCTTGCGTTGGCAGTTCCATAGAGTTCCAGTTGTATCTGGTTGGGTATGTAGAGTTGACCCATGTATCCTTCAGCTATGGGGCAGCATATAAATGTAAATAATAATAACAACAACAACAGGGGCATTAGGTGGTGATGGGAAAGCAGGTGTCAACAGCTTTGGTAGCATCTCTCTCACTCTCTCTCTCTCCCACTCACACAGTGTGGGTTGTTCTCATGGAAGGGTCCTTCAATCACTTAAGAAAAGATCCAGAACCCCCAGAGCTCACTGGGACAGGAGAACTCCCAAGAACAACACAAAAGATGATCTGACAGAAGGGGACTAAGTCACTGTGAACTGTTCTCATGGGATTTTGTGATGGAGCAGACAAGGACAAAAGGATGAAAAGATGATGATGTGAGATGCTACAATGGTGTAAAAAGAGTCTAGCTCTGGGAGACATCAGGGTTGAGGTGCAAGAGTGTTCAGATGCCAGACAAGGCCACGCAAGCAGGGGAAAGGACTCTGTACCTTAACAAACAAACAAAAATTGGACAGCCAGTATGACAAGAGTATTGGACTTAGACCAGAGAAACCTGGTTCAAATCGCTCACTCATCATTGAAGCTCAGTGGAAGATCTTTGCCCAGCTTTGCCACACTGGTGGCCTCCAGAAGTTTTGCAGTGCAGCTCCCATCTTCCCCAGCCAGTATGGCCAAATGCTAAGAAAGAAAGCCAGAAAGAAACTCTGAGATCCCCTGATAGCAAGTGTAGACAATGCTATGTTAGATGGTTCAATGGTCTCACTCACTATAAAGCAGCATCCTATGATCAACAGGTCCCCAAGAGTTACCCCGCTCCAGTGGATGCTGGTGGGGCAGTGAATCTGCTCCAGGTTTCAGTCAGCACCTTAGATAGCTCTTTTAGAGTTCTGGTTGGTTATGACTGAAACCCAGAATGGATTCACAGCCCCACCAAATTTGAAGCCATCAGCCTCCTCTGAGATCAGTACTGGTGGTTCAACAAGGTCTCTCTCAAGAATATTTGTGTCATGGGTCCAAGTGTCATGCCACCACTAGAGTCATTTTCAGAGGAAGAGCCAGAGCTTTCAAAGCCAGTTGGCCCCTAAGGAGACCCAGACAATGGGACCCTCAGCGGTGATGTCTTTGGATCTGCCTCCTAAACAGGCAGAGAGCTCAGCTCCTGAGTCACCTCCTAGTCCCTGAGAATGCCAGCACTTTAAGATCCATGATAGGATGGTGGCCAGGCAAAGGGGTGCTTGCTTACTGAAGAGAACTACCCATGAGTTGGACTCTCCTCGTGAGGAGGGCATCTGACAAGCCTCTAATGGGATGCAGCTGAGCATTGGGTTGGGCTTTAGTATTATTTATTTATTTTTTATTAATTACATTTCTATACCACCCAATAGCCAGAGCTCTCTGGGCGGTTCACAAAAATTAAAAACATTCAAAGTATAAAACAACAGTATAAAACCATAACATAAAATACAATATAAAAGCTCAACCAGATAAAAACAGCAGCAATGCAAAATTACAAATTTAAAACACCATGTTAAAATTTATTTATAGACTGTTAAAATGCTGGGAGAATAAAAAGATCTTCACCTAGTGTCTAAAAGAGTATAGTGTAGGTGCCAAGCGGACCTCCTTAGGGAGCTCATTCCACAGCCGGGGTGCCACAGCAGAGAAGGCCCTGCTCCTCCTGGTAGCCACCTGCCTCCCTTCCTTTGGCAGGGGCTCGCGGAGAAGGGCCCCTGAGGACCCTATATAGCTAGTAGCTCTAGCTATATCATCTCCCACTGGTAACTGAAGAGCTGCTGGAAACAGCACCTCTGCCAGTGTCCGCGTCTGCTACCTTCTGATTGATACTCTGTGCTATTGACCCTTGGATTGCATCTTGACCCTTCTTCTGGACTGTGTAACGCATCTGATTGCCAACTGTTTTGGTCTCTGCCTACTATCTTGATTTCTCCTGCCTTGGCCTGATCCCATGTATCTAATTTCTTGCCTGTGCTCTTATCTTTGCATGCTATTTTGTAGGGGTGTGCACGGACCCCCCGATCCGCTCCTCTTCCAGATCCGCAATTTGTGGATCAGGCCGCTTCGCTCCACTCCGCCCCGCTCCACCTATAGTCCGCTCCACTCCGCTGTGGAGCTCCAGATCCGGATCGGAGCTCTGCTTTTTCCCCCCATAGGCTTGCATTGAAATCCAAAAAAGTCTACAACTTTTTTTCTGTTAAAGTTAGAAACCTCAAGTTTGGCACCATGACACCTCATGTACGTATACACATGCATGCCAAGACTCAAGCCAATCCCATCATCCCCTGATTTTTGGGGAATTTATGAAAATTGGACACCCCATTTTCAGACATGGACTGTTCTCCGACATTTTGACAGATAAAAAAATTGGAAGTGGGCACCCTCACAGATGCCATCTAGATCCACATTCATGCCAAGTTTCAAGCAAATCCCATCATCCCCTGATTTTTGGCGGGGCTTAAACCTCTAACACACCACCCATAACCCCAATTCACACCCCTTTCGATATCTCTGTCAATTTTCATGTTAGAAACCTCAAACTTGGCACCATGATAGATTATCCATGGATACACATGCATGCCAAGACTCAAGCCAATCCCATCATCCCCTGATTTTTGGGAAATTTATGAAAATCAGACACCCCAGTATCTCAGGGATTTAAAGCTGCAGACAGCTTAATGGGGCCATTTCAAAGGAAATCCCAATATGCCATGAATTGGGGAGTAGAGATAAACCTATATGAATCTTCTTCCACACTTGAAAAATTGATTTGGAACTTCCAAAAGTCTAAGTGAGCACAGGAAGGACTTATCCCCTGAGTCAAAGCAAGACACACACAAACCATCCCTGCGAGGCAGGCAGGGGAGGAGGGAGGGAAGGCAGGCAGGCAGCAGACATTTCTGGGGGCATAAGGAAGTGAGCCAAGGATAGTTTCAAAGCCGGTAATGCAAACCATCCCTGTGAGGTGGGAGCAGCACAGAGAGATGCCTTTTCTTTTGCATCCCATAACTAACTAGGAGGCTAGGAGGGTAAGAGTAAAGCTTTGTGATCCTTGCTTCAGAGTTGATTGGCTGCACTGTGATCACAGCCATTATTAAACAACAACAAAATAATAATAATGTTAATAATAGCAGTACTAATTAATATTAATAGCAATAATAATAACAACAACAACAAGGAGATGAACTACAATGAAAGCCTGCCTGACTTCACTGAAGAGGAAAAGCCAGGAGAGCTTGGGCTATGGGGTGTAAATATAAAATGGAATAAATAAATAAATAAACAAAGGAGGGGTGGAATTAAAAGCAGGTGTTGCTGAATAAACAACAGGAAGAATTTTTTTAAAAAGGCTATATTTGTCTTTTACCAGTAAGAGGGAAGTGGACGTTCCCTGGGGGAGGGGGAATTGTGCCAATTTTGACTGTCCCTGTCTAGGGACCAGTCTTTAAGAAGCAAACTTACACTTCAACTCATGACAGGCATTAGCTTCAGTGTTCGGTCTCTCCATGGGTTACTCTTTGGAGGGCTCTGATGACCCTCCAAGGGTGAGAGTGTGTGTGCACTGGGCACGTCCACATGCCCTAGGGGACCTCATCCCCTTGCACCACATCTATTCAGTTGTTCACCAAGGTTAGGGTAGGTAGCAGTGCTGTGTTTCCTATCTGTTATTTATTTGCTTAGTATATGATTTCAGGTTGTGTTTGTGCATTTGGTGGGGCTACTGCTTTAAAAAACACTGGGAAAAGTCCGTTCAGACTAAGAAAGAGAAGTTTCCCAGTATCCCAAGTTACCTGTTTTGCCTATCCCCTCCTCCAACTTTGGGATCATGTGATCATGACCGGAAGTTGACTCTGCCCCTCAGCACTTCAAAAAGGTACCTCCCGGTTTTTTTACCTTATTTTTCCAAAAATTCTAGCAAGCGAACCGCACCACACAGAGAGCTGAGAGTAGGCTCAAAATGGCCCCCAGCCATGACTCTCTAAGCACAAGAAGTTTCAGAAAGATAGCTTAAAAAACAACACAGTTATCCCCTATTCTTTTCCACAATGCAATCCCATGGGCGAAATTTTCCAAAATGGCGATCAGATCGTGCCGCGAAAAGAGAAGTGCTCCGCCTATGGGCGCTTCTCTTCACCGTGCTTCTAAGGGTCCACGGTCTGCTTCTACTCCACCTCTGGGCAAGGCGGAGCAGGCCAATTCGCTTCTGATTCTCCGATTCTAATCGGAGCGGAGCATACCTCTACTATTTTGACCACTCTTGTCTTAGCCTGAACGCATTGGACTGAAATCTGTGCATTTGACCATTTCCTTGCTAAATTGACTGTTCTTTTGTACATACCTCCCTGTATTTCTAAGGAACTGCACAAGGTTCCCCTGAACAGAGTTTGAAAACCAGTGAAGTGTTGGTTTTGGATGTGGGAGAACCAAATCCAAATCCCAGCTCAAGGGTCAGTACTAGGGATGTGCTCCGCTCCGATTAGGAGCGTAGAAGCAGTAGCGGATTGGCCTGCTCCGCCTTACCCAGAGGCGGAGTAGGAGCGGACCGTGGACCCCCTAGAAGCAAGGCGAAGAGAAGTGACCATTTTTCGGAGCTCCGAGTTCAGGCGGAGCGCTCCGGTCGCCATCTTGAAAACATTTCGCCATAGGATTGCATTGCGGCAAATAATCGCGCATAACTACGATGTTTTTGAAGCTATCGCTCTGGAAATTCTTGTGCTCAGAGAGTCGTGGATGGGGGTCATTTTGAGACCACTCTCACCTCTCTGCGTTGTCCGTGTCGCGTGCTATATTTTTTTGAAAATCGGGTCAACCGCGCGGCTCAAACTGCGTTTCGGCTTTTCGCCCATAGGATTGCATTGAGGGAAAGAATCGGGGATAACTGGGGGGGGTTTAAGCTATCATTCTGAAAATTCTTGTGCACAGAGAGTCGTGGATGGGGGTCATTTTGAGACTACTCTCAACTTTCTGCGTGCTGTGGTTCACGTGCAATATTTTGTTAAAAATCGGGGTTTGGGTTTTTTTCATTTATTTTTTTATTTTTTTGGAAGCGATGACAGGCACATTCAACTCCCAATCCTGATGAGAATTGATCTCCTCAGAAAGCATCCTCCTCCAATCCCAGCGTTGGAGGGGGGACTAAGGCAGACCCACCCTGAGAACTTTCTGTTTTGTGTCTCTTTGTGGGTTGGCGTTCATGGAGGGAACACTTAGTTAGTTAGTGCTCCTGCTTTGGACTTTGGAGATAGATTAGGATAGGTTTAGTTTGGCGCGTGTGTGTGTTTGTTTGCTTCTTTCTGACTTGTAGCTTAGTTTGCCCTGTGTTTTCCCCTTACTTTGATTTAATATAAACTTTATTTTTGAATTTTGGAGTGTGTGGTTGGGTTGGTTGCCCCCCCCCTTCCCTGTATTAAAGCCTGACTGTTCTGCTTTTGTGAAAGCTTTCTTTTGAAAGCATACACACACTTTTTGTCCCATTTCCCTACATTTATATTCTTAAACATATTTTATTATATTCTTTCACATAGTCTATTAGTATATATTCTCATACATATTATATTAGTAGTATTCATATTTTGTTCTTCTTATAGTAGTGGTTGGTTCTTTTCCCCCCTCCCCTCTCTTAAATCCTGATTGTGTTTCCTTCTATCTTCTATATACCAAATTTACCAAAAAAAATTGATTCTCTTTTTCTTCTCTGTGTAACTTGGACGGAGTGGGCTGCTTTTGTCAAGTTCAACAGGCAGCCACAGATTGAGCATTTTGGGGAAAGCATACGCACACCATTTCCCTATTCTTAAACATATTATATTATATTCTTTTACATAGTCTTAGTAGTCTATTAGTATACATTCTCATACATATTAGTAGTATTCATATTTTGTTCTTCTTATAGTAGTGGTTGGTTCTTTTCCCCCCTCCCCTCTCTTAAATCCTGATTGTGTTTCCTTCTATCTTCTATATACCAAATATACCAAAAAAAATTGATTCTCTTTTTCTTCTCTGTGTAACTTGGACGGAGTGGGCTGCTTTTGTCAAGTTCAACAGGCAGCCACAGATTGAGCATTTTGGGGAAAGCATACGCACACCATTTCCCTATTCTTAAACATATTATATTATATTCTTTTACATAGTCTTAGTAGTCTATTAGTATACATTCTCATACATATTAGTAGTATTCATATTTTGTTCTTCTTATAGTAGTGGTTGGTTCTTTTCCCCCCTCCCCTCTCTTAAATCCTGATTGTGTTTCCTTCTATCTTCTATATACCAAAATATACCAAAAAAATTTGATTCTCTTTTTCTTCTCTGTGTAACTTGGACAGAGTGGGCTGCTTTTGTGCAGCCACAGATTGAGCATTTTGGGGAAAGCATACGCACACCATTTCCCTATTCTTAAACATATTATTATTATATTCTTTTACATAGTCTTAGTAGTCTATTAGTATACATTCTCATACATATTAGTAGTAGTATTCATATTTTGTTCTTCTTATAGTAGTGGTTGTCCCATTTCTTGTCCCATTTCCCTACATTTATTAGTAATATTCTTAAACATATTATTATATTCTTGTAGATATTCTTAGTAGTATATATATATTAGTATATTCTCATACATATTAGTAGTAGTATATTTTATTGTTCTTGTCCCATTTCCCTACATTTAAACATATTATATTCTTCTTATACATATTCTTAGTAGTACCTTATACATAGTATTAGTAGTATTAATATTTTGTTAGTCATCATGAAAAGAGGAAGCAGGCGTGCTGAAAGCAGCAAGGCTCAGGCTGCCAGCAGTAAGCAGGCTGCCTCTCCTCCTGTGAAACTCAAACGGGCAACTCCTTGGCTGACTGCTCCAAAACAGAAGCAGGACAAGCAGCAGGCAGAGCCACTCTCTTCTGCAACTTGTGCCCGGCGTTCTCTTTTTGAGGGTGGGAATGGGAAAAGTGCCCGTTTGCAAGAGGCACGTGGCAGCAGTGCCATTAGAGGAGGAGGAGTATCCCCAACTCCTTCATTCTCCTTTCAGCCCACGAGCCCGATGATGGACCTAGATGAGGTCCTCAGCACAGTGGAGGGGGGGAGGAGGAGGAGGCGGTGGGCCTCCAGGATGTGGGGGCTGAGGAGGAGCAGCAGCAGGCCGAGGCTCTCTCCCCAGTCTCATCCCACACCCCTGTTTCTGTGGCAACACCAGAGAGCTCAGGCGGGCAATTGGTGGTGTCACCACGGAAACGAAAGACAAGCATCGTGTGGGACCACTTTGAGTTGGGAGCGGATCCCCGCTTTGCTGTCTGTCGCCACTGCAAACTCAGCCTAAGCAGGGGTTCATCGACAGGGCATTATGGAACCAGCAGCATGAAGATGCATCTTAAGAGGCAGCACCAGTCGGTCTTGCTGGGGAAAGAGGCGGGCAAGGCGACTGGTTCCAGGGGAAAGCCGAAGGCTGCTGCTGCTGCTGCTGCTGCTGCTGCTGCTGCTGCTGCTGGCACTTCCAGTCTCAGCTCTCCATCTCCCATCCCCACAAGGGTTAGGCAGGCAACCCTGCCAGAAATGGGGTGGGGGAAGTATGGAACCACAAGATGGCGTTTTCCAACGCCCTCCCAGATCACCACGTCAATCGGTGAGATGGTGGCGTTGGACGACCAGCCATTCAGCCTCGTCGACAACGCAGGCTTCAAGAGGCTGATGGCGCTTGTGGTGCCATACTATAAGCTGCCGTGTCGCACCACCCTGAGCAGGCGGGTGGTGCCTTCCCTGTACCGTTCCTGCAGGGAGTTAGTGCTGGGTCGTCTGTGCCAGGCAGAGGCACGGATGGTGCACTTCACCTCGGACATTTGGTCCAGCGAGAGCGGAGTGCACGCTTACCTGTCCCTGACGGCACACTGGTAGGCAGCCGTGGGGCAGGAAGGATCCAGCACTACAGGGACTGGCAAGGAGGGCTACTGCTGGGCCCTCCTCCACACGCAAGTGATGGACCAGTCCCACACGGCAGCAGAGATTACGGAGGCCATGAACCACATGGTGGATGGGTGGCTAGCTGGGCAGAAGGTCACCCGCGGTTACATGGTCACGGACGGGGGAGCCAACATGGTGAAGGTGCTGCATCGCGCACGTCTTGAACCTGGTGGTGAGGGATGGCCTTGGGATGGGCAGCAGCAAGCCCAACCTCGGTCCCCTGTCCGGGATCCGTAACCTCCTGGAGAGCTGCAGAAAGGTGGCAGGCCATTTCCACCACAGCATCAAGGGCAGTCGCTTGCTGCGGGAGAAGCAGGAGGAGTTGAATCTCCCGCAGCACAGGCTAGTGCAGGATGTGGTGACACGCTGGAACTCCACCTACCTGATGCTGGAGCGGATGGTGGAGCAACAGCGTGCCATCCACGACTTGTTCAGGGTCAGGGACATGGGCGTCCACCACATGGGCAAGCAGCAGTGGGACGCCATGTCCCAGCTGGTGGCGGTCCTCAAGCCGTTCCTGAACGCCACCGAGACCCTGAGCAAAAGCTCTGCCCTCCTCAGCCAGGTGATCCCTGTATGCAGGCATCTCCAGAAACAGATGGGCGACTTTCTGGAGTACAGGGATCCCGTCACCGGCAGGCGCTTCGAGCCCGAGGTCCGCGAAGCGGTGACTAGGCTGAGGGACGGCGTGACGCGGAGGCTGGAGCCCATCCAAACCGACAGGGTCCACATGTTGGCAGCCATGTGCGACCCTCGTGTGAAGGATGGGCTTTGTGGGCCAAATAGCAGGCAGCACTGGGTGGAAACGCTGGTGGGCGAAGTGCGGGCGGCATGGGCCAAGAGGGTGGGGCAGAGTGAGGCAGAGGA
This sequence comes from Elgaria multicarinata webbii, assembly GCF_023053635.1. Taxonomy (NCBI): domain Eukaryota; kingdom Metazoa; phylum Chordata; class Lepidosauria; order Squamata; family Anguidae; genus Elgaria; species Elgaria multicarinata. The sequence goes on from NC_086183.1 coordinate 6,359,579, forward strand.
GCAGGCCACCCCTCCCCGCAGCAGCACCAGCAGCACCAGCAGCAGCCTCACGTGCATCCCTCCCAGCAGCAGCACAGGCGAGGGGTATTGGGAAGAGGCTCTGCACACCGTGTTTGGGCAGAGACCCTCCCCAGCCACCAGCCAGGATGACGCTGCAACCACCGTGCAGCGTTACCTGTCAGAGCCCATCGAGGACTCCTCCATGGACCCCCTGGCCTACTGGTCATCCCGTTTTCAGATTTGGCCGGACCTGGCGCGGGTGGCCATGGATCGACTCAGCTGCCCACCCACCAGTGTTCCAAGCGAGAGGGTGTTCTCTATGGCGGGCGACATAGTGACCCCTCACCGCTCTCGCTTGGAGCCGGACTTGGTGGAGCAGCTGGTCTTTCTGAAGGGCAATCTCCCCCTGCTGGGATACCCCACCCTCAAGCCCTCGTGGGAGTGACAGGCAGGCTCCCTTTAATTCCACCCCTCCTTGGGTTGGCAGGCACACTACAGTTCAGGCAGGCTGGTTTTTTCTCTGTAGGCACTAGGCAGAGTTTGTCACCGTGCGTGTGTGTGACTGACTGTGAGGGCAAAGCACCGCACTTGAGTTCATTTCATTTCTGTGGCGTCCGGTACAGCTTAGTCAACTCATCCGGATAGTTTTCCACCCAGTTCCAAAAGACTCCATTTATTTATTTATTTATTTATTTATTTATTTAATTACATTTATATACCGCCCCACAGCCGAAGCTCTCTGGGCGGTTTACAACCGTTTGTCCATGATTGACTGCACGTGTTTAGGTGAGGTGCAAGCAGGGGGCAAGGCAATGCCTGGCACCACCACCACTAGCCAGGCTGCCTCTCTCCAGCAGTCCACGGGTCGCCCTTTGGAGTGCCCTGGGAGTGGAAGACGTACTCCCTGATCCCGAAGTATGGTTTTGAGAAGTAAGCTGTCACTTCAACTCATGAGCCTCTGTGCAAAAGCTGTCCTTGTGTGTGTGGTTGTGAGTGTTACTGCAGCTGCCTGTCTCGCTGCGAAAATGAAACAGGCAAGTCCTCGCCTTTGAGAAGCAACCTTTCACTTGAACTCATGGAAGTCATTGACTTCAGCACAGCCACCACTACATAGAGGCTGTGGTCCTCTGGATGACTCGATCAGTGTGCTGATTTTGAGAAGCAACCTTTCACTGAAACTCATTCACTTCCCCAATTGAGGGTGAGGGAGGTTAAACTCCAGCAGTCCACGGGTCGCCCTTTAGATAGCTCGGGGATCAAATGGAGTCCTTGATCTGTGTGCTGATTTTGAGAAGCAACCTTTCACTGAAACTCATTCACTTCCCCTATGTGCGGGAGGTACTCCAGCAGTCCACCGATCGCCCGTAGCACAGCCACTAGCAAAGCCACTACAGTGGATGCTCTCTTCTCTCTCTCTCCTCAGTCTCATCCTCTTCCTCTTCCCCTTCTGCTGTAACCCGTCTTTGAGAAGCAAGCTTTCACTTAAACTCATCATTCACTTCCCCAACTGAGGGAGGTAAAGTCCAGCAGTCCACGGGTCGCCCTTTGGAGTGCCCTGGGAGTGGAAGACGTACTCCCTGATCCAGAAGTATGGTTTTGAGAAGTAAGCTGTCACTTGAACTCATGAGCCTCTGTGCAAAAGCTGTCCTTGTGTGTGTGGTTCTGACTGTTACTGCAGCTGCCTGTCTCGCTGCGAAAATGAAACAGGCAAGTCCTCGCCTTTGAGAAGCAACCTTTCACTTAAACTCATGGAAGTCATTGACTTCAGCACAGCCACTACGTACAGGCTGTGGTCCTCTGGGTGACCCGATCAGTGTGCTGATTTTGAGAAGCAACCTTTCACTGAAACTCATTCACTTCCCCAATTGCGGCTGGTACTCCAACAGTCCACCGAACTCCCATAGCACAGCCACTTAGTGCATAGGGACAGTTTAAGTTTCCTCCTGAGAAGTGAGCACTCACTTCAACTCATGGACTTCCCCAATTGCGGCTGGTACTCCAACAGTCCACCGAACGCCCATAGCACAGCCACTTAGTGCATAGGGACAGTTTAAGTTTAATGAGAAGTGAGCACTCACTTCAACTCATGGACTTCCCCAATTGCGGCTGGTACTCCAACAGTCCACCGAATGCCCATAGCACAGCCACTTAGTGCATAGGGACAGTTTAAGTTTAATGAGAAGTGAGCTCTCACTTCGACTCATGACAGCCATTGACTTCCCCAATTGAGGGAGCTACTCCAGTAGTCCACCGAACTCCCATAGCACAGCCACTTAGTGCATAGGGACAGTTTAAGTTTCCTCCTGAGAAGTGAGCTTTCACTTCGACTCATGACAGCCGTTGACTTTACCAGCCACTTTGTGTGGGATGCTGTGGTCCTCCAGGATGTGGGGATAAGTAGCAGTCGCTGGTCGAGCTTCTCTCCCCAGTCTCATATGGAGCAATTTTGAGCTCTCACTTCAACTTCAAGTTCAGACACTTGAGCACAGCCCCTACGGTGGAGGCACAGCTGGCCGTGCCTCTCTCCCCAACCACTGACTGCATAGGGACAGTTTAAGTTTCCTCCTGAGAAGTGAGCACTCACTTCGACTCATGACAGCCATTGACTTCACCACAGCCACTTCTCGGTGGATGCTTTGTTCCACCAGGATGTGGGTGAGGAGGATTAGTTGCAGCAGCTGGTCGAGCGTCTCTCCCCAGTCTCGCAATTCAAGTTATCTGAGAAGTGAGCTCTCGCTTCGACTCCAAGTTCAGACACTTGAGCACAGCCCCTACGGTCGAGGCGCAGCTGGCCGTGCCTCTCTCCCCAACCACTGTCTGCATAGGGACAGTTTACATTTCCTCCTGAGAAGTGAGCACTCACTTCAACTCATGACAGCCATTGACTTCACCACAGCCACTACTGTGGATGCTGTGGTCCTCCAGGATGTGGGTGAGGATTAGTAGCAGAAGCTGGTCCAGCTTCTCTCCCCGGTCTCGTCCCACCCCTCTTCCGCTGTAACCCTGTCTTTGAGAAGCAAGCTGTCACTTCAACTCATGGACTTCCCCTATGTGCGGGTGGTACTCCAGGTGTCCACCGATCGCCCATACCACAGCCACTTAGTGTGTACGGACAGTTTAATTTTCCTGAGAAGTGAGCACTCACTTCAACTCATGGACTTCCCCAATTGCGGCTGGTACTCCAACAGTCCACCGAACGCCCATAGCACAGCCACTTAGTGCATAGGGACAGTTTAAGTTTAATGAGAAGTGAGCTCTCACTTCGACTCATGACAGCCATTGACTTCCCCAATTGAGGGAGCTACTCCAGTAGTCCACCGAACTCCCATAGCACAGCCACTTAGTGCATAGGGACAGTTTAAGTTTCCTCCTGAGAAGTGAGCTTTCACTTCGACTCATGACAGCCGTTGACTTTACCAGCCACTTTGTGTGGGATGCTGTGGTCCTCCAGGATGTGGGGATAAGTAGCAGTCGCTGGTCGAGCTTCTCTCCCCAGTCTCATATGGAGCAATTTTGAGCTCTCACTTCAACTTCAAGTTCAGACACTTGAGCACAGCCCCTACGGTGGAGGCACAGCTGGCCGTGCCTCTCTCCCCAACCACTGACTGCATAGGGACAGTTTAAGTTTCCTCCTGAGAAGTGAGCACTCACTTCGACTCATGACAGCCATTGACTTCACCACAGCCACTTCTTGGTGGATGCTTTGTTCCACCAGGATGTGGGTGAGGAGGATTAGTTGCAGCAGCTGGTCGAGCGTCTCTCCCCAGTCTCGCAATTCAAGTTATCTGAGAAGTGAGCTTTCACTTCGACTCATGACAGCCATTGACTTCACCACAGCCACTTGTCGTTTTGTAGTGCGCCGAGTTGAGCACAGCCACTCCGGTGGATGCTCTGGTCCTCCAGGATGTGGGTGAGGAGGATTAGTTGCAGCAGCTGGTCGAGCATCTCTCCCCAGTCTCGCAATTCAAGTTATCTGAGAAGTGAGCTCTCGCTTCGACTCCAAGTTCAGACACTTGAGCACAGCCCCTACGGTCGAGGCGCAGCTGGCCGTGCCTCTCTCCCCAACCACTGTCTGCATAGGGACAGTTTACGTTTCCTCCTGAGAAGTGAGCACTCACTTCAACTCATGACAGCCATTGACTTCACCACAGCCACTACTGCGGATGCTGTGGTCCTCCAGGATGTGGGTGAGGATTAGTCGCAGCAGCTGGTCCAGCTCCTCTCCCTGGTCTCGTCCCACCCCTCTTCCGCTGTAACGCCCTCTTTGAGAAGCAAGCTGTCACTGAAACTCATGAAAGCCATAAACTTCCGAAGCAACCTTTCACTTCAACTCATTGACTTCCCCTTTGAGAAAAAGCTAAGCTCCAGTAATGCACCGTTTTTCCGTGGGACAGCTCTCTTTCGAGAAGCTGCACTGCATATGCAGCAGTGCCATGGCTTTGAGAAGCCGAGACCCATCCCAGCCACCGGGAACCGGAGGAAAACTCCAGCAGTCCACGGGTCACCCTTTAGATAGCTCGGGGATCAAATGGAGTCCTTGATCTGTGTGCTGATTTTGAGAAGCAACCTTTCACTGAAACTCATTCACTTCCCCAATTGCGGCTGGTACTCCAACAGTCCACCGAACTCCCATAGCACAGCCACTTAGTGCATAGGGACAGTTTAAGTTTCCTCCTGAGAAGTGAGCACTCACTTCGACTCATGACAGCCATTGACTTCACCACAGCCACTTTGTGTGGGATGCTGTGGTCCTCCAGGATGTGGGTGAGGATTAGTAGCAGAAGCTGGTCCAGCTTCTCTCCCCGGTCTCGTCCCACCCCTCTTCCGCTGTAACCCTGTCTTTGAGAAGCAAGCTGTCACTTCAACTCATGGACTTCCCCTATGTGCGGGTGGTACTCCAGCAGTCGACCGATCGCCCATACCACAGCCACTTAGTGTGTACGGACAGTTTAATTTTCCTGAGAAGTGAGCACTCACTTCAACTCATGACAGCCATTGACTTCACCACAGCCACTTTGTGTGGGATGCTGTGGTCCTCCAGGATGTGGGGATTAGTAGCAGTCACTGGTCGAGCTTCTCTCCCCGGTCTCGTCCCACCCCTCTTCCGCTGTAACCCTGTCTTTGAGAAGCAAGCTGTCACTTCAACTCATGGACTTCCCCTCAGAGAAAAAGCTAAGCTCCAGCAGTCCACCGATCTCCCGTAGCACAGCCACTACGTTTCCTGAGAAGTGAGCTCTCACTTCAACTCGTCTTGTAGTGCGCCCGCCGAGTTGAGCACAGCCACTACAGTGGAGGCGCCTGCCCGCCTGCCTGGGAGCCGTCCTTGTGAGGTAGCTGGATCTGCTGGGACTGACTCCCCCGCAGATCTATGGCTTACTTGTGCAAGGTACCAGCTTTTCTGGGCCCGCCAACCCATGCCTGCCTGCCTGTCTGCCCGCCTCCCCCGGGGTGCTGCTGTGGTGGGGCATCTGCCAGGACTGACTCCTCGCCTGCTCTGCCCGCCTGGTGCCTGGGAGATGGGCTTTGCGGTTCGTGCCCAGCACCCTCCGGCACGCTTGCTCCCAGTCGTCCTCCTCTGTGCCCCTCAAGGCGTAACTGCTGGCTTAGAAAGAAAGAACCAGCCATCTTTGCCTCACTTTGCGCCCACTTATGGGTTGGTTTGCTATGCGTTAGTGCTCAAGCCATCCTTGCGGCACTACAATGCATGCTGCCTGCCTGCTTTCCCTCCCTTCTCCCCTTCCCGCCTTGCAGCGATGGTGTATGTGTCTTGCTTTGACTCAGGTGAGAAGTCCTTCCTGCGCTCACTTAGACTTTATCAAGTTCAATAATCCCTTTTTCAAATGTGCCAGAAGATTTAGGGTTATCTCGTGGCATGTTGGGATTGCCTTGGAACTGGCCCCATTGAGCTGTCTGCAATTGCAACTTTAAATCCCTGACATACTGGAGTGTTCAAATTTCAAAAGTTCCCCTAACATCAGGGGATGATGGAATTGCCTTGAAACTTGGTGTCCATGGGGACACATGGGTAAGCTGTCATGGGACCAAAGGATAGGTTTCTAACGTGCAAATTGACGTAGTTGTAGAATGGGACTTGATTTGGGGTGAGTTAAAAAGTTTAAGCCGCGCCAAAAATCAGGGGATGATGGGATTTGCTTGCAACTTGGCGTGCATGTGGACACATGGATAAGCTCTCATGGTGCCGAGTTTGAGGTTTCTAACATGCAAATTGACGGAGCTATCCCAAGGGGTGTGAATGGGGTGCCCGATTTTCATAAATTCCCCAAAAATCAGGGGATGATGGGATTGCCTTGCAACTTGGCGTCCATGTGGACACGTGGATAAGCTATCATGGTGCCGACTTTGAGGTTTCAAACATGCAAATTGACGTAGTTGTAGAATGGGACAATTTGGGGTGAGTTAAGCCATGCCAAAAATCAGGGGATGATGGGATTTGCTTGCAACTTGGCATGCATGTGGACACATGGATAAGCTCTCATGGTGCCGAGTTTGAGGTTTCTAACATGCAAATTGACGGAGCTATCCCAAGGGGTGTGAATGGGGTGCCCGATTTTCAAAAATTCGCCAAAAATCAGGGGATGATGGGATTGCCTTGAAACTTGGCGTGCATGTGGACACGTGGATAAGCTATCATGGTGCTGAGTTTGAGGTTTCTAACGTGCAAATTGACGGAGCTATCTAAAGGGGTGTGAATTAGGGTTATGGGTGGTGCGTTAGAGGGTAGAGCCGCGCCAAAAATCAGGGGATGATGGGATTTGCTTGCAACTTGGCGTGCATGTGGACACATGGATAAGCTGCCCTGGTGCCGAGTTTGAGGTTTCTAACATGCAAATTGACGGAGCTATCCCAAGGGGTGTGAATGGGGTGCCCGATTTTCAAAAATTCGCCAAAAATCAGGGGATGATGGGATTGCCTTGAAACTTGGCGTGTGTGTGTGTGGCCCATGAGGTGTCATGGTGCCAAACGTGAGGTTTCTAACTTCAACGGAAAAAAAGTTGTTTACTTTTTTAGCTTTCAATGCAACCCTATGGGGGGCAAAAACGGAGCTCCGGATCCGGATCCGGAGCTCCGAGCGGAGCGGAGCGGAAGTGGGCGGAGCGGGGGCGGAGCGGAGCGACCCGCTCCGGAAAATGGCGGATCTGCAAGTGAAGCGGAGCGGGGGGTCCGTGCACACCCCTAGTCAGTACCAGAGGTTGGCATCATGGAGCACCTGCCAAGGCTCCCACTGGAAGGGGTCACACTGCTGGCCTCCAGGATGCCCTGGCCCTGTTCCTCGCTACTGTTGCTTGTACACCTACCTTATCCAAGCATGTAAGAAGCAGCAAGAGCAAGGCAGAAGAGTAACAGGCTCCAATTTGCCTTGACCTCTATTTTGGAATGGAGGAGACGATTGAGCCCTGATCTCTCCTTCTGGATGCTGGTGATGGCAGCAAGGAGATGGGTCTACTCAGGGAAGGGGTACCCTAACAGCATCTCATCCAAGGCCCCCACAGGGCACTGCTCTGCCATGTGGGCTCCATCACTCTCAGTCCTTCCATCTCACAGGGCTGTTGTGAGGCCAGAACCAGAAATGAGCCATGAAAGACTTTGTTCTTCTAAAAGTGCAATCGAGAAAGCTGAGAGCGAAGCCTGGAGTGGCACTTGAAGAACACAGAGCGCCATGGAGGCTGGCATATTCTATGGAGCCCTTAAAGCAGGAGTGTTGAGCGACTTTCAACCCCAGGGCTGAATTCTGCCCTGGAGAACCTCTTGGGAGCCACATTCCCATGGTGGGAAAATACCAACATATTTTAGTTTAAAGCTCTTCCTGTCCATAACTAAGCCTTAGAAGAGGCATAAGAATCTTTTAGAATGTGGGGGGAGCTGTGCAGAACCTGGGAAACCAGCAAACCACTGGTGCTTGGGAGAAAGAGAGCCGAACGTGGGGAAGGGGGGTGGCCAACGGGAGAGCCAAAGAGGGCTAGATGGAGACCCCTTCTGGGCCTGATTTGGACCACAGGCCTGAGGTTGCACACTGCTGCCTTAAAGGCTCACTAACCATTTGACAAACAAGCTGGTCCGGCTGATGTGAGACTCAGGACAAGAGAATCTGGAAGGGCCCTTGGGATGGATGTGCCCTGATCTTCTACCTCCTTGAGCTGCTGGGACCAAGCGTTCGCTATATAAATACCTTTCCAGTGTGAAAGGCTCGCGACCTACTTTCCACACAATAGCACCGGCCGCTCAGTCACTCATTCATCATCCACTTTCTGTGCTCTTGCTAGAAGTCCTCCCTGTGTCCTGGATAGCTGCCATCCCGCAGCCATTTCCATCTTTCTGTTTGGTCATGACTGGCCAAGGAGCCGATGCAGCCCTCCTGCCCCAAAGCCAAGCATCCTTTCCGGGGGAGGTGTCCTAGGGTGTCCTAGGTCTGTTGAACTGCAACTCCCATCATTCCCAGGTGGCTGCTGGGTAACAGAGCTTGATTTCAGGCAGGGCTGAACCCTGGAAATGGCTTGTGAGCAACAACCATCTCTGACTGCCCTTCCCCCTCTGGAGGAATCCCCTTCAAGAGGAAAGGCCTCCCTGTGCCCTGGAGACCAATAGCTCAGTGGAAGAGCACAAGGTCCTATGATGTTCCAGCTGGACATCAGGAAAAACTTCCTGACTGTTAGAGCAGTACAACAATGACCTAGGGAGATGGTGGGCTCTCCCACACTAGAGGCCTTCAAGAGGCAGCTGGACAGCCATCTGTCAGGAATGCTTTAAGGTGGATTCCTGCATTGAGCAGGGGGTTGGACTTGATGGCCTTAGAGGCCCCTTCCAACTCTGCTATTCTATGATCTATCAGTTAAAAAAAGCCATTGATGGGAAAGAGTTCAAATTCTCCAAAGCTATTCTAGACAGAGTGGACTATACTGTGCTTCTAGAATCTAGCATGATACATGGCCATTTCCTATATTCCCACCCATGAAAGGGTTCTATAGGTCAGTGTGGTCTTTTATTTGCGATTCATTTATTTACAGTGTTTTCACCCTGCTCTTCAGGCAAAATAAAAGGCTCCCAGAACCACTTGCAATCTTTGATACAAAGACAGTCCTCCCCTCAGGCTTCCCATCTAATAGACACAACTTGAAAGGAAAGGGGATTGGGAAGGCAGAGGAAAAAAGCAGGTTTCTGTTGCCAGTGGGCCTCATCCAGCACACAGAGGCTGAGAGGAGCTGCTCTTCTCCTGAATTCAAAGGGAAGACGCTCAAAGGAGTCAACTGGATGGATAACTTGTATGAAATAATTTCCAAATGGCCAGCCGTGTCAGTCTGTTGCAGCAGAAACAATGAAAAGCACAGCGGCACCTAAAAGACTAACAGTTATTATTCCACAAAAGCCTAGGCCAGAATAAAGGTGTAAGTCTTTATGGCATCACAAGACTCTTTCTTGGATGAAACGCCCCCTTTTGGATTTCAGACAAAGAGGAGCAAATGTCCATCAGCAGATGTATTAGGAACAGGGCTGATCTGGAATAGGGTGGCGAGGTGCTCTCCTGGTTTTCATGTGCCCAGATGGCTCCCTTGCTAGGGTGACCATATGGGAAGGAGGACAGGGGCTCCGTTGTCTTTAACAGTTGTATTGAAAAGGGAATTCCAGCAGGTGTCATTTGCATGCATGCAGCACCTGGTGAAATTCCCTCTTCATCTCAATAGTTAAAGCTGCAGGAGCCCTTTTGTAGTCCTGCAGCTTTAACTGTTGTGATGAAGGAGGAATTTCACCAGGTGCTGCATGCAGCCAAATGACACCTGCTTAAATTCCCTTTTCTATGCAACTGTTAAAGACACCGGAGCCCCTGTCCTCCTTTCCATAGGGTCACCCTATCCCTTGCTGTTTAAATTCTCCCTGTACATGGCCTAGACCTTCTTGTTCACCCAATGTAAAGCCCCAAGTCTCCTCTGATTTCCCAGCTTCCTACTCGCACATCTGTTCGCCTCAGGAGGGTGAGCGGACAGTTGCCTGAGCTCAGGCCAAAGCACTGAAGAGGTTAATGAATGAGTAATGGGGGAGAAGTCCTTCTTGGAAGAGAGACAGCTGTCTCCATTGCTGGCTGTGGCGGCCCTGCCAGCTGGCCAAACTTCCAACCGGCTCAGCTGTTTGCATCGGCTTCTTTGCCAAACATCAGAGTTCAAATGGAGAAAAGGCTTTATGGTTATCCAGCAACGACAGTAAATTACATGTGGAACTCCTGTTGTTATTCCAGAACTCTGTGTTCAGCAAGGAAGGCGGTGCAGGATTGCTGGTGATTGCCGATCTGGCTGAAATTCCCCACAAGAACTGGGAAGATGTGGAGGAAGGAGGGAGCATTAGGACCCAGGTCATGCTGGATTGCTACCTGATCTCTTGGTGGAGGGGAGGAGCTACAGCGGTGCATATACAGCCCAGGTGTTGAAGCTCGGGGGGGGGGGGCACATTCCAGTGTTGGGCCCAAAATATCCCTCTCCAAAATACCAGCGCATTGTAGCATGAAGTTCTTATTGCCAGTAACTAAGCCTTAAGAGAGGCATTTTGACATTTTATTCATTTATTTACAGTGTTTATATAATGCTCCCAATCCAAAGATTTCAGAGTTGTGAACAACAAACAGAATAAAAGAATAAAATGGAATAAAAACACCATATTGAAGGGCCACCACACTGAAGGCTCTTCTCCTGGAGGATTCCAGTCAGATCATAGGTCCATGTGGAACCAACAGGAACGTTTAGAATAGGGGTGGGAGGGAACTGCTTGAAAGCCAGGAAACCACCAAACAGTCAATGGATGGAGAAAAGGGGCAGGGCCAGGAGAAGGGTGGGGCTATCTGGGGAACCCTAGAGAACCAGATTGGAACCCCAGGCAGCCTGGATTTGGCCCAAGGAGCTGAGGTTCAATGCCCTGTTAAAGGCTCTTGGCAGAGTTGTTCAGAGCATCTGCTGAGGCCCAAGCGTGGGCCAGGGGCCCACCACACAGAAGCTTCATAGCCCCTGCTGCTGCTGCCTTCTCCTCACCCTCAGCACCTGCCTGCTCCTCTGCCTGAGGAGTTAATCCAGTGGTGATGGCAGCAAGGAGGAGGTGACTCCACTGCTTGCTTATGCCTCTACTCTCTGCCTCAGCATTGGTGGGGACTGGAAACTGCTGCTCAGAAGCTTTTGTCATTTTTGCTGTAGCTCAGTAAAAAGATGATGATGACGATGAACTGGGTACAGGCTTCTTCCCCCACCCACCCCGAGAGTCTGGTTTTGTTTTTGAACAGAGGGCAAGTTCCTAGCCCTCATGGCTCTGAAGGTATGCTTCGAAGTATGGAAGCCATAGCAGCTATAACCTGAGAAACAGATTCCCAGTGGTTAACTGGGAGCAGAGGTGTCACAGCGTCTTCCCTCTCACCTTGCTGAGCCAAATCAGAAACAAAACTATGCAGGAATAATTAACAAGCAGAGGGAATCTGCAAATTAGTTCCATCTTGCAAATTTGCTCCATTTGAATAATTTATACAGGCCCTGGACTTTTAAAATTGTGGTGGAGGATGCAAAATGTATGTGCTGCTTGACTTAAAACTAGCTGAACATTATAGATGGATGGATAGATAGATCTAGGATTCATTAGGAATTCTTTTTAGTCAGGGGGGAAGTACTTAAATGGTTAATCTAACTGCTCAGTTGATTAAAGGTTGACATCCTCTTGAAAACCTCTCCAGCATGATGCTACTATAGTGAACTTAGCATATACAGTGCTCTACAGAATTTCCAAAGTATAAAAATGGAAGGTCCCTGCCCCCAAGAATATTCCAATTGACATCCCTATTTATATCACTAGGGTGACCATATTTTGGAAACCAAAAAGGAGGACAACATGGTCAGACCCCAAAGGGGTGTGCCCACCAACATGTCCAGCCCCAGGGGGAATGTCCAGCCCACCCGAACATAGCCTTGGTCACATTTCTGGCTGCATCCTCACTCCACTGCAAGCTGCTGGTGCTGTTAACACGGTTTGCTGCTGTTCGGCTGGCTGGCTTTTTTATTTTTAAATTTCATTTTTTTTAAAAAAAAACTTGTGTATTATTGTCACAAGTTTCTCTACTCTAACATTAGGGTGGGTGTTGTGGGACACTACTTCACCCATTCGCACTTCTCACTTATTTACATTAGCTTCTCAATGTTTGGGTGTTGGCTTCACTTCTCACATCCAGACCTTGAACTCCTGTCTACTTCCTGCACAAGCACATGACTCTGACCTTCTTTCTAATGCCCTGCATTGCATGCAGCACCATGGGGCTAAGTTACAATAGGTGTCTCTGGGTTGTCTGTGCAGCCTCGGTTGTCTCTCTGTCTAAGTCATTGCAGCCAAACCAAAGCCTCCAGCCTCAAACAATCTCTCTCCCCCCTCTCCCTGCCAAAGTCTCCCAACAGTCCAGCCAGGCTGCGCACTTGTGGCCAGGAGTATTGCTTATTGCAGCTTATCACTTGGTCATGTCCAGTGACCCTTACTTTAAAAACCTCCAACGCCAGCCACCTCCACCTCCTCTCCTCCCACACAAATGGTCCAGCCAGGCTGTGCACTTGTACTCTGTGGCTGGGGGTAGGGTGACAGCTTATAGCTTGGTCGCTTCCTGTGACTCTTGTTTTTTTTAAAAAAAAAAAAAAACTCTGCCACCAGCCACCTCTGCCTTCACCAACACTGGACTCTGAAAAACTCTTAAAATGCTCGTGTGTGGCATGCCAGCCTCTCAGGGCTAAGCTGCAGCTATCTCCGAGTTATGACTCTGTCTGAAACTGATGCCAGCCAAAGCCGCCAGCCAGCCAACGCCTGCACCAACACTGGACTGAGACGCTCTTAAAAGGCTCCGTGTGGTACACCAGACTCTCAGGGCTCAGCCATCTCTGAGTTGTGGCTTCAGTCTAACTCTGTCTCTAAGAGATATGCCAGCCAAAGCTGCACATTTTTCTCTGGTATGCACTTCAAACATTCTGCCTTGCATGCTAGCAGTACAGACAGAGCCTAGCTCACAAGTGAACAAAGTGAAGTGGAAAGGAAGGGATAGCAAAGCAAAGCAATGACATGCCAGGTTCTAACATCTGCAGCAATGGGACATCAGCAAAGATGAGAGCCTCTTTCTCGACTGGCACCTCACTGTTGGTTGTTGAGAGTTTTTCTCTAAGTTGAACCTTCATTACCCATGATATGGAACTCTGAGGAAAAGACCTCTGGCCCATTCTATTTTGCCTGTGGGCTGCTTTGACTGACCTCTCCTTTCCCAGATTTTGATCTGTGGACGTCTCACCTCTGCTGAGCTCCAGGTACCCAACTGCCCACCAACTGTGCAACAGGAAATTGGAGATCCCCTTGATGCAAAGGGCTGAAACAGCTCTAAGTGCAAGACCCCAAAGAGGAGGTTTGATAATACAAGCTTGAAGGACATGGCTCCAGCATTTTTAAAAAATAATTTTAAAACCTCAATTTTTTAAAAAAAAATCCTTTAAAAAAATCAATGAATGAATGGATCTGCCTCAAATTTGGCGTGGCTAAAGCCCTACCTAAGAGCTATCATGGTGCCAAGATTCATCTCTTTATCTTTAAAAATGACAGCTTTTTTTAAAAAAAAACATTTATAACCTCAATGGTGTCATCTGCTTTAAAGCACTTTATAATAGTTATAAAGCACTTTAACTGCTTTAAAGCACTATAAAACTGTTATAAAGCGCTTTAAAACAGTAGTGTAGATCCAGCCATGGTATCATGGTGTCAAGTTTCAACTCTTTATCTTTAAAAATGGCAGAGATGTAAATGTTTTTCTTAATTCCCATTAAAGTAGAGCTGCCCCTTGGGTGGGGAGGATGGAAAAATCTGGAGTTTTCTTCAAATCTCATAATCCCCCCCCCCCCTTCCCAGGTTTGTTACCAAAAATCCTGACGAATCTGAGTTTTTCCTGTTCAGACTTTCTGTTAGTTGCCCCAGATACCCTAGAATACATGCATACCAAATTTCACCTTTACTCATGGAAAAGTAATACCCTAACCATCTGACATTCCCATGAGCAACTCAGTAAGTCACCCACGCACCCCCCAAAAAATCTCATGCTTTGGCTCAATGAGATGGTTTAAGTCCAGGCAGAAATCAGAGCACAGGCAGGCAGACAAGATGACCAGGCAACAACAGGAGTGGTCAGGATAGCAAGCCCAAAGTCAGACATGGTAAATCATTCAGGTACATTACAGTTCAGAAGCAGTCATTAGGAAGTCCAAAAGGTCAAGAAACAGGGCCTCAATCAATTTGTTCAGAAAACAAACTCCACAGAGGATAGACTAACCTGTTCCACTGCTAGCTGGATTCTAGTGAAGGCTTTTAAGCTCAGAGCCTGCTTGGCCCCACCCAGAGCTCAGCTGCAGTAATTGGAGCTCTCTTTTCAGAGCCCTACTCCTAAGGAGTCATTTTCTCCTGAGGAGACCTATTCTGCAGGTGAGCACTTTGTCGCACAGGAGCCCTTCTAGCCTGTTGCTTGAGACAATGATGCTCCCAAGAGTCAGTGGGGCTGCTCAGCCTCTTCCTCAGAAACAGAGTCGCTTTCTCCTGACAGAGGTCAGATCTACACTAAGCAGGATATAACACTTTGAAAATGTTTTGAAGACTGTATATGGAGTGTGTCCTGGGCCCCAACAGTTGTCACTACTCTTATAAACCATTTTAAAGCAGTAGTGTAGATCCTGCCAGAGATGGCCCTGCAGCCACCTCTCCCAAGGGCTCAGGCTCCTGTGGGTCTGATGGCAGTCCCTGCTCTCAGGTGCCCTGGGCTTCTAGGGCCTCTAGCTCCTCCTCTCAGGGGGACTCCTCAAGTAGGGGCATGACACCTAGGCCACAGCTAGACCTAAGGTTTATCCTGGGATCCTCCAGGGTTCGCCCCTGCCTGAGCACTGGATCCCCTGTGTGTCACCTAGATGAACAGGTTTGACCCCTGGACGGTCCAGGGATAAACCTGAGGTCTAGCTATGGCCCTAGTGTCTTTCACACATAGCATATAATAGGCTACTCTGTACAGGTCCTGTGTCCTGACAGGTGTTTTTGATCTCCCCCTTCACTGCTCTCCAGTCCCCTCTCTTCTCTGGAGCTCCAGCCCAGTCTTGGTTCACCTCAGCTGTTCTCCACATTCTTCCCCTCTCCTTCCACTCCACACCAACTGTGCAAACATTTTCCACCTTCCTTCCCTCCACAGATGGATCTCCTTCTGGGCTGGGGAAGGCAAGAGCTGAGCAAAGCGGAGGAAGTATAATATTTGCACACATCTCATTAGTTGAATTCTCATCCCCGAGACTTAACAGAGTGTGATCAGGAGCATCGCTGGCAAATAATGAGCAGAAGGCCGTCAGAAAAGAATGCAGGCGCAAGGACCTCCGGTGATGGTAATGACCCATCACTGTTCACAGCCAAGGCTGAGCGGAGGGTGGCTGCCACTGCAACGAAGGCCATCTGGGATGGGGGAGGCAGCACTAATATTTTAGTAGATTTAATTGGAAGATGAATCAATGGAAGCTTCCTAGAGCAACCCTACATCCCTTAGACAGCACCTAAGGAAACATGCACAGGTTTGCCACTGGAATATCCCAGCAGAATTGGAGATTCTGTTCAGACGAGACACTATGAGCTTTATCACACCGGTGTTATACTGTGCAATCACTGCAAATTGCGTGCAAAGGACTCCGAAGTTTTCCAGCTTATAATCTGCTTTTATTGTGAAGTCCTCCCAGGCATCCTGCTTTAATTGCACTTCAAAGGCAAAAGCCTCGCCGTATTTTGCTACTAGTTTTCGAGCGTATCATCCGAGCTGCCACTGGGGCACAGGAGCAGGATTTGAAGAAAAATTAAACAAATGCTTACATCTGCGTAAGCTTTAAAGGTAAAGACATCAAAATCGGCACAGTAATAGATATTAAGGAGAGCTTTAAGCACACCAAATTTGAATTGGATTGTGTCATCTGTCGGTTTTTTAATGATTTTTTTACATTTCCCCCCTTAAATCCATTTCCTGGTATGCAAAGGATCTAGCTGCCCAGTAGCAACAACAACAACAACAGCGACAGGTTAGCGCTGTAGGGGATAATTTGAGGGAAACAGGTACGTGGGATGAAGCTCTAAGCCATGGTGGTTAAGCATTTTGAGTTAAACATTTTGGCTTAGTGCGTCATGTGAACCATTCCTACATAACCGCAGTTTACACACACTCACTAATCATTTGTTGCAAAAAGGGTTAGCGACCTAACCATGGCTTAGCGTGTCATCTGAAGAGACCAAACGAAAGCTTATCAGGGTTATTTACAAACACCACTCCAGGAGACCCTCGGGAAGCCTTCCCTGGCCAGGTGCCCTCCAGATGTGATGGAAGGATGCAGACAAGCTGGAGCATGTTCAGAGGAGGGCAACCAGGATGATCAGGGGTCTCGAAACAAAGCCCTATGAAGAGAGACTGAAAGAACTGGGCACGTTTAGCCTGGAGAAGAGAAGATTGAGGGGAGACATGAGAGCACTCTTCAAATACTTAAAAGGTTGTCACACAGAGGAGGGCCAGGATCTCTTCTCGATCCTCCCAGAGTGCAGGACACGGAATAACGGGCTCAAGTTACAGGAAGCCAGATTCCAGCAGTACAACAATGGAACCAGTGACCTAGGGAGGTTGTGGCCTCTCCCACACTAGAGGCCTTCAAGAGGCAGCTGGACAACCACCTGTCAGGGATGCTTTAGGGTGGATTCCTGCATTGAGCAGGGGGTTGAACTCGATGGCCTTGTAGGCCCCTTCCAACTCTACTATTCTATGATTCTATGATTAGAAGTTGTCTGGTAGGATATGGGCCTATTCAGCTGTGGAATGTCAGAATATGTGTGAGTTTATCTCTCTGTCAGGATTTTCAGAGCAGAGCAAGGGGGTAGTTGCTCTACTCCCCATGTCTTGACAAAGAGGGAGGCTGGAAGCACTCTGTGGGAACCTGACAGAAGTGGGCTGGGGTTTGCAAAAAGGGTTGCCCAGGTTGTTGTCATTGTTGTTGTTTACAATATTTTTATACTACTTTGGGACTTTTCTCTTCCTGGCCTCATGGGGTGTGGGGTTACCAATTTCAAAGCTCTGATGTGGACTTTTCTTTGCTTGTGTGGACTTACTGTTAGACTTAACAGCCCTCACCCATGTAGTTCCCAATGAAGGTTCTACTTATTATTATTATTATTATTATTATTTATTTATATAGCACCATCAGTGTACATGGTGCTGTACAGAGTAAAACAGTAAATAGCAAGACCCTGCCGCATAGGCTTACAATCTAATAAAATCATAGTAAAACAATATGGAGGGGAAGAGAATGCAAACAGGTACAGGGTAGGGTAAGCAGGCACAGGGTAGGGTAAAACTAACAGTATAAAGTCTGCACAACATCAAGTTTTAAAAGCTTTAGGAAAAAGAAAAGTTTTTAGTTGAGCTTTAAAAGCTGCGGTTGAACTTGTAGTTCTCAAATGTTCTGGAAAAGCGTTCCAGGCGTAAGGGGCAGCAGAAGAGAATGGACGAAGCCGAGCAAGGGAAGTAGAGGCCCTTGGGCAGGCGAGAAACATGGCATCAGAGGAGCGAAGAGCACGAGCGGGGCAATAGTGTGAGATGAGAGAGGAGAGATAGGAAGGAGCTAGACCATGAAAAGCTTTGAAGGTTAACAGGAGAAGTTTATATTGGATTCTGTAGTGAATTGGAAGCCAATGAAGAGATTTCAGAAGCGGAGTAACATGGTCGGAGCGGCGAGCCAAGAAGATGATCTTTGCGGCAGAGTGGTGAACAGAAACCAACGGACTGATGTGAGAAGAAGGAAGGCCAGAGAGAAGAAGGTTGCAGTAGTCCAACCGTGAAATAACCAGCGCATGAACAAGCGTTTTGGCAGAAGAGACAGACAAAAATGATCGAATCCTGGCAATATTATACAGGAAAAATCGACAAGATTTAGCTACTGCCTCAATATGAGGAATAAAGGAGAGCGAGGAGTCAAAGATAAAGCCAAGGCTACGAGCTTCCTTGACCGGAGTAAGCGTAACATCATTGACAGTAAGAGAGAATGAGAGATGAGGAGAAGGTTTAGGAGGAAAAACAAGCAATTCAGTCTTTGCCATGTTAAGTTTCAAGCGACGATGAAGCAGCCAAGCTGAGATATCTGAAAGACATGCCGAGATACGATCGTGAACATCAGGAGAAAGTTCCGGAGATGACAGATATAGTTGTGTATCATCGGCGTACAGATGATATTGGAGGCCATGAGATTGAATAAGCTTGCCCAAGGGCAACATGTATAAGGAAAACAACAACGGGCCAAGCACCGAGCCTTGCAGAACCCCTACTGAAAGGGGAAAGGAGGAAGACGAGCTGCCATTAGTCAACACGCTGAAAGAGCGACCCGCTACTTGGGGTGCTGGCTCCCTGTGGTTGGATTTGTTTAAGCATTTTTTTAGAACTTTCACCTTTGATGGCCTAAGAAGGATGGCCTCACAAAGCATTCCAGTTACTTGTGCTGTTTGTGGAAATTTGTGCCTTTGATTGCCTGGGAAGATGGACCCCAGGAATCATTTAGGTTACTGATTTTTGTCCTTGATTGCCTGGGAACGATGGCCCCAGGGATCATGACCCTCTTCCTCTGGGTTTTGAGCTTCAGAGAGTTCAGTGGGGAAACCTGTTGTGTGGATCTCTGCTATGGTTGCAGCTATTCTGAAATTGCACACAGCCTATAGCTACTGACCATCAGCGATATGATTTCTGAAGAGTGAAACCATTGAGCTTTTGCCATGAGATGTCATGAAATAAAGAAGTCTCACTGTCATTTTGCCAGAGTGTGTGTGCTGGAAGGATCGGGAGTCATGACAGTCCCTATGAATTTCTATCTGCAATGCATGTACAATGTCCAGATATTTGCAGCCAGCTTTGTGAGCTGTGGCACCTCCTGCATCGGCTGTGATCTCTAAGGAACACCCACTTTAGAACTAAAATTAAATATCAATTTGTACAGCGACCCTGTAAATCCTCTTTTATCTTTAAGCCTTGATAGCACTAACCATTCACTCATGTAATCACAGCTGAGTGCTTTGTTTTCTTTTGTTGATCTTCACGTCTGCCTGTGCATGTCCTTGTGCATGTGTGCAGAGGGTGCACATGCATATACTGTGGGTGTCTGTCACTGGGGAAATCCAGCTCTTTTTTTGGCTCAATGCACATCCGCAGCATGTACAACTTGCATTTGCATATGTGAGCTGAGCTGTAGGCTCCTCCCTAAACCCCAAGAACTTTTTTTGCACTTATTTGCTGGGGAAGAGGGAGGAGGTTCTGCAATTTGTACAAATATCTGCACAGTTTGTGCAAATTATGGCCAAATTGACATAAATTTGCACCAATTCAGCCATAATGGGAGCAAATTGCTTGGAAATTAGTGCAGAATGCTCAAAAATGTGCACAAATTGCAGAGTCATCTGCTGCCCCCAAAATGCACAAAAACCCTGGAAAATCCACAAACTGGCCCAACTTGCTGCAGATCAAGTTGAGCACTCCAGCAGGAACCAAAACAAAGTCCTGGGGGTGGGGGAACCTATGGAAATTCAATCAACTACAACTCTCCCAAACAGATTTCTCTGAAATCCCTAGCGTGCATGCACACGCACGCATGCACACGCGCACACACGCACACACACACACTAGGATCTTTCCAAAGAATCTCAGTGGGAGCATCTTATAACCTTGAGAAGTTTTGGCTTCAGGACCTTGAAGAGTTCTGCATTCCCTTTGGACATCAGACATGTGTGTCTATGTACATCACATATTACCATGAGCTGGTTTGTACATTCAGGTCTACTACTTGACTTCTGACTTGATTGCTCAGCTTTTGATAGTGAACCAAGTCGACTGAAAGGCATTGGATTTGTGGTGAGGTGACATGAAGTCCTGCTTAACCTGCAATCGTGCATTCCAACATGCAAGCTTACCACAGTTTTTATTTACTTACTAACTAACTATTTACAGTATTTTTATCCCACTTCTCAGCCAAAATGGCTCTTGGAACATCTTTCATGCAATCAGTAAAACCAGTTGTTCCATGTCCACCAACGTACAGTCTAAAAAAGACACAGCACACAAGGAAAAAAGGATGGGAAGGGAAGAGGAAAATGAAGTGGAATGGTCCTGCTTGCCTTCTGTTACAGCCTACTGGAATGGCTACTGGTGGCAACAGTTGAGAGAGAAGGTGCCTTTATGGGTGAGGTCTTTTAGCAGGGCTAGTAGAATGCCCCTGTTTCCTCTCATTCCCTCTCTGTAGGAATCCTCCTTTAAGCAGGAGTTAGAGCTTCCAGACATGGGTGATGTCACAGAAAACCTGAGCTTCAGGAGAGGTGGCCATGGATCCATTGCCTGAAGTGGAGGCTGGGCAAGCTCCTAGCTCCTGAGAGTTACATTGCCTCCTGAGATATGCCAATACGGCTTGTTTGAGAAGGCAGTGTGGTGTAGTGGTTATTAGAGTGTTGGACTCAGACCACAGAAATCCTAGCCATTGCTGAAACATCTTCTCCTGAGCTCCAGCGTCCTGTTCTCCTGGCCTTGCCTTGTGTTTGAGCTTCGGGGCTACTGACCTCTGGACTCTGTGTTCCTGCTTGGCTACACTCTCACATTTTGACCTTGGCTTCAGCTCATGCCTCTCTTCTGGAAACCACCTACTTGCCTGTGTTTTGACCACTCTTGCCTTAACCTGCTCCCATCCTGGATTGAGACCTTTGTGCTTGACCATTTGCCTGCTTAATTAACTTGTCTAGCATAGGGTCTGACTCAGCTAAAGCAGGATACTTCCCCTCTCATCTTCCTCTGCACAGCCCTGTGCAGCTCTTACCAAATGATACCCTGAATATCTGTGTGCAAAACAACTCCATGTGGTCCATTGTGTCTACAGCTACTGTGAAACTGCAGCCAATTCCCACATCCTGGTTAGCATCCTATATACTCATAGACACAACATAAAAGAGATGAGGAGGGAAGAGGAAAAATGAAGTGCTCTTTCAACACAGCTGGTGCAATCGCCCAGCTTCCCTTAAAGCATGCCTGACATATGGTTTTCCAACTGCATCTTGAATGCCTTTAGGGTGGGGGAGCCCACGACCTCCCTAGGTCATTGGTTCCATTGTCATACTGCTCTAACAGGACGTTTTTCCTGATGTCCAGCTGGAATCTGGCTTCCTGTAATTTGAGCCCATTATTCCATGTCTTGCACTCTGGGATGATTGAGAAGAGATCCTGGCCCTCCTCTGTGTGACAACCTTTCATGTACTTTAAGAGTGTTATCATGTCTCCCCTCCATCTTCTCTTCTCCAGGCTAAACATGCCCAGTTCTTTCAGTCTCTCTTCATAGGGCTTTGTTTCCAGACCCCTGATCATCCTGGTTGCCCTCTTCTGGACATACTCCAGCTTGTCTGCATCCTTCTTGAATTGTGGAGCCCAGAACTGGACGCAATACTCTAGATGAGGCCTAGCCAGGGCCGAATAGAGAGGAACCAGTACCTCACGTGATTTGGAAGCTATACTTCTATTAATGCAGCCCAAAATAGCATTTGCTTTTGGGGTTGCATGTAATCAAGATAGCATTTGTAACAAGTTTGGGTGAACCTGAAGGTTTGCAGAACTACGCAAAAAAAATCCTTTACATGAGGGAAGGGTGGGGCGGGACCGAAAGAGTTCAAGAAAGTTTGAGTATGCTCAGTGGTGACAGAATGACTGCCTGTCATGAAGGGGGGGCATAAAAATGGATGTGGAGGAGAGAAAAGAATATCCCAGAAAGGGCACAGACGGAACCCAGAACAGCAACACTCCAGCCTGCCATTTTGCTGCAGTTCTTGCTTGTAACCATATAATGAGTTTGCAAGTAGTCATATACTGTGCAATGCCTCTTAGGAATTGTGTTGCAGGCATAGGGAAAGGCAGGATACTGTGGTTAAACTAGCCTTCTCCAACCAGATGTCTCTGGAGGTTTCAGGCTACAACTCCTATCAGCCCCCAGCCAGCATGGCGAAGGGTTGGAGGTGATGGGAGTTGTAATCCAAGGCATCTGGAGGGACTGCAGTTGGGGGAAGGCTGCCCTAACCCAAAACCTCAAGCAGTGAGGGTCCCAGAAGCCTTTTCTCTGCTCTTACCTGCCCAAAACACAAAGAAACCAAGACGCTCCCGGGAGGCCTCTCACAATCCCAAATGCACACGCAGCAGCCAAATGCAGACAGTCCATGACATTGATGAGCCTATTACCCAGAAATCAAGGTATTGTTCTGTGAATACTTCCCCATTCTATAGTTTCAAGTCAATTCCGGCAGCCATCGACATTTTCATTCAAGAATCAGAGCTGAAAGTACTTAACTTTCTGAGTGTTGAGTAGCTACGGATGCCTTGTGCAATGAAAGACAGAGAGACACAGGCACAAAATTGGTGCTCTGCTTATAATGTATCTCAGTTTTAATTATAAACAGTTGCAATTTTAGGGCAAGAGAGCTTGACTCACAATATAATAGGGTATTGTGAGCTGGGCTAATGTGTAGTTTGAGCCTCTTATTAGCAAACGCTGGCAGCATCAGTCAGCAGGTCAGTGAAGGAAAAATACAGCCATGGACACTTTTTCAGAGGAGGACCAGTGACATCCGCTTCCAGAGTGCACCAGGGAGAATTGACGGATCCTCCCTGCTCTGGCAAGTGAATGAGGCGATAATGAAGCTTTCAAGTTTTGCTACTGTTTGTGGCATGCTTCTCATAGAGGAAGTCAGAGAATAGAGCAAATATTCAAGCAGAGGCAAGATACTTTTTCCCTTTCTTCGATGGGGTTAGCAATAAGTAGCAGTTAAATGGCAGTACTTCTTTGCAAGAGGGTCTGTATTTCTCATTAAAAGCAAAAAGGTTGCATTTCAGCTGGCTCAAGAACTTTGGTCAAAGCTCAACGTGTTTTCTGAGTTGAACCTACACCATCAGAAGGCATCATCACTAGTTCAATAGCTACTGCCAGGTAACTATGCTAATCCTAATAAACTGAGTATTGTGCTATGTACCATTGCTCTTTTGAGTGATGCAGACATAATCTTTCCCTGCTTATGTTCCGGGAGGGAAGCAGCCTGAATGCTACACCAGATGCTCTGCTATGTAATGTCGAAAGGGTCAGCCACACAAACGAGGCGCACATCTTGCGGTGCTCCTGGGACCTTCATCACATGCATCTCAGTCTTTGCATCTGACCGTTCTAATATTTCAAACGAGAGTCACATTTGCATATGTTGAGATTGGAGTTATTTGGCTATTTGGTTGTTTATTTCATGAGCCAAGTGGAGAAATGCAACATTTGACACAGCGGTAGGCTTGGCTCATTCTCCCTTTATTCCTTTCCTCATCTTCACACCGATTTTTGTTCTGAAATATTTTACTGAGAATATTTTCTGAGGAAGGAGGAGGAGAATAATGTGCAAAGCTGAGAGAGGTGCATTCAATGTTCAGGATGATACGGAACTGCCTTGTCCTACCTGGTGTTCCTATCCCCACCCCTCAACCCCTCAAAACGTCAGGGGATTCAAAATGCTGCTGCCAGGGATGGAGCAAATACTGCCAGAATGGAACTTTTGGGGATTTTGAGGGGATGTGATTTTGGCATCCTTCCCCCCCTCCCCATTTTTAAAGTAACTGTGTTCACTATGGTGGCAAAAGGTAACAGTGTAGCTTCTTCTCATTGTATTTTAAAAAAAAACATTTAATAAAATTGCTGCTTTCAGTGGTGTTGCATACTGAAGAGGACTGCTCATGAATTGCTTCAAACCTTAGCTAGCTTCTTTAGAGTTCTGATATAAAAAACTGGAGTGAATCCACCACCCCACTGGCTTCGGAGCCACCAGCCTCTACTGCCTGCTGTATACTAATAGCATAACTCATTCTCTGAGCAGCATATTAAAAAATAAAGGGAACAGCAGTTTTCCCAAATTCCACAATTTGGGAGCCACTGCAGAAAAGGTCTGCTCGAGAGTAGCCACCCACAAAAACTCAGTAAGTGCAGACCCTCAGAGTTGGGCCTCACATGACAATCTCAGGGCAGTGGCAGGAACGTGTAGGAAAAGGCGGTTGTCATGACACAAGCCTCACACACCAGGCCTTGTCGCACACAAACCCTCCTCAAGCCAAGCGCCACCACTTGAACAACCTGAGGGTAGGAGAATACACAACCTTTCCCTCATATGAGAGGGTAAAGGCTAGAATCTGAAAAGGTTTTACTGTGTATGTAATAAGCTGAAATATATATATATATATATATATATATATATATATATATATATGATAGTAACTGTAGAGCAGGTGATAAAGCCAAGCAGACACATGGTTTGAGGTAACAAAACAAAAAACATTTATTTTTGTTTAACAGATCTTAGTTACTTCAAATTCAAGTTAACCTTCTTAATCTACTAGTTTTAATAAAAACAGTCATCTTAAGACTCTTAAAATCTTATCTCCTTCCACTCTCCACACCACTGACAATCCTAACTGACACTCCCAACTCCCAACCAACCAACCAACCCCAAGCTCTAGACTCCTCCCCCATTTATACTTGTCCCCCCTTTCACAGCATCATCAGCCACACCCACTCAGTCCAACATTCTGCACTCACTAGACATACAAACACAGACATACCTAAAGGAACAGAACTATGGGATCATGCCAAAGCAGTCTTTCAAATAGTATAGTTTATTGCTTTTTAAAACAAAAAACGAAAAAGGTATGTGGATTTTATATTGTATTTTTAATGTTTTAATTTTAATAGCTTTGGCTATTGGGCACCATGGCAAGATGATGATGATGATGATGATGATGATGATGATGATGATGATGGACTGTGTAGGTTAAAGCAGCACCTTGAATTGGGCCGGAAACAAACTGGGAGCCAATGAAGATAAAACCACATTGGTGTGATATGGGGAGAATCTACACTACTGCTTTAAAATGGTTTATAACAGTAGTGACAACTGTTGAAGCCCAGAACACACTCCCTATACAGTCTTCAAAATGTTTTCAAAGTGTTATATCCTGCTTAGTGTATTTCTGGCCATGGTCATAACACCAAATTCTCATCAGTAGCCTTGCTGCTGTAACTGAACTTTCAGGGTTGTTCGGGCTGAAAACTGAGGGTAGGGGAGGGGAAATTGAATAGCGCATCGTACAGGAGGACAAGGCCGCTGGCCGGCACACTGAAGAGAAGTGTGCCCCCCCATACTGCAACATTTTGTTGCAGGTGGGGATGAAAAATTGAATCCGTTCCTTTGTGTTTTTTGGATTGTCAGCCATCATCTGCCCCATCCTTTGCTCATTGATGGATGCAGATTTTATTTTATTTTTTCTCCTCTGCAAAGTACTCAAAAAAAAATTAGACTGTATGGAACTTTCCCTGGTGCATCACATTATGCATATTTTTCTTCAAAGTGTAAAATCAATGAGCATACTGTACAAAGCAAAGATCTCTGCACTGCTAAGGTTGACAGGAAATCAGAGCTGTGTAAAATGTGGTGGTTTGTGTGTGTTCTTTTAAAAATGGTGTACATGTTACTGTATTTTTATGCAATTTCCATAGTTTTAGACAACCAATGATGTGTACAGTTATGGAAAGTTTGAATACTGGTCTGCAAGTCTGCAACTCTGAAAAGCTAGTCCTCTGTGGATTCTGCAGGATGGAGTCATTGAAACCTAGTGTCATTTTGATCCATTGTGGATTTCTCTGACATCCGTAATTGCAGCTGCCACTTGTCAAGTCTGAAAATTAACCAGGACATGGATCACCGATGCCAGTTCTCAGAAGCATCACTCCTAGTTCTTCTGAGTATGCTTAGAATAGTCGTTTCAGCTTCTGGAGGTACCCAGGTTGGCTGATCTACCAGCCTCATAGTGCACCTCCTGCACCTGGTCCCCACATAGACAATGGACTGGATGAGGGCTAAAAAACTGAAACTCAATCCAGACAAGACTGAGATGCTGCTGGTGGGTGGTTCTTCTGACCGGATGGGGGGGTGTTCAACCAGTTTTGGATGGGGTTGCACTCCCCCTGAAGGAGCAGGTTTGTAGTTTGGGGGTTCTCCTAGAACCATCTCTGTCACTTGAGGCTCAGGTGGCCTCGGTGGCATGGAGCGCTTTTTACCAACTCTGGTTGGTGGCCCAGCTACGCCCCTATCTGAACAGGGATAACCTGGCTTCAGTTGTCTATGCTCTGGTAACCTCCAAATTAGATTACTGCAATGCCCTCTACATGGGGCAGCCTTTGAAGATGGTTTGAAAGCTGCAGCTTGTGCAAAATGCAGCAGCCATATTGATAGCTGGTGCAGGGAGGTTTGAGCATATAACACCAATTCTGGCCCACTTGCATTGGCTGCCTACACGTTTCCGAGCCCAATTCAAGGTGCTGGTTTTAACCTGTAAAGCCCTACATGGCTTGGGACCGCGATACCTGATGGACCACCTCTCCCAACATGAACATACCCATACACTGCGCTCAACATCTTTTCTATCTAGTGGGGGATGGAGGTTGCATGTTGAACTCCTTCCCGCCCCGGTCAAATGCTTCCGCCATAGTGCACAATTGTCAAAGAATTCATGAGATCAGAACATGGCACCCTGGTGACTTGGATTTTCAGACCTCAGCTGCTCATGGCCAAAGCCCAGAAATGCAAGGCAGAGTTAAGGATAGCTTGAAAGTCAATTGCAGGCTCCTGTGATCATCTTCCATTTCAATCCAGGATGGAGATGGATTTCTCCATTGTGCTTTCACATCTTTGCCCTTCTGTCAAAAATCTCAAACTGGCATTTTGAGATGCCGCACGGCCCAGACTTCCTGGTTGAGCCACGGGCTCAATTGAAGAAGCCGAGGGACCGCGGACGGAC
Source organism: Elgaria multicarinata webbii (assembly GCF_023053635.1). Classification (NCBI taxonomy): domain Eukaryota; kingdom Metazoa; phylum Chordata; class Lepidosauria; order Squamata; family Anguidae; genus Elgaria; species Elgaria multicarinata. The sequence continues at coordinate 6,386,520 of NC_086183.1, forward strand.
GCAGGTAAGGCCCCCCTCCCCCTTGGTCCCTTACCGGGCTCTGCAGGTAAGGGAGAGGAGGGAGGGGGGCCTTACCTGGCGCCATTCCCCTCCACTGCGGAGCTCCGATTCAGAGCTGGAGCTCCGCAGCGAAGAGGAGCGGACTATGGGCGGAGCGGCGTGGGGCAGAGCAGGCCGATCCGAAATTTTCGGATCGGTCCGCGGGGCGGATCGGGGGGTCCATGCACACCCCTAGTACAATCCTTCTCTGCCACACAATGGGGCTGTTCGCACAACACGCTAACCCACATTTTCCACAGGGTGGCTTGTTAACCATGCAGTGTGGTTTGTTAATCACCCTGAAGAAGCCAACAAAAAAAAAAAACCTCCATGGGTTCTCAGTGTGGTTTGTTTGAGGAAAAATAACCATACTGCATGGTTAACCAGACACCATACAGAAAATGTCCTGGGTTCAGACAACATGCTAACCCATAGTTCTAGTAACAAGCCATGGTTCAACAACAACCCACACTCAACCACTGAGTGTGGGTTAGCATGCTGTGTGAATCCAGTCCATCTCTCCTGTTGCAGCTGTTGAGGGGGCATCTGAAGCTGAGAGCTTGCCTGAGGGCACCTCATGGTTGTGGCAGGCCTGACATCCGAACTGGAGCATCTCGCTGACTCACAGCCCCATCTCTTAGCTGCTCCAGTACATCAGAGCATTGTCAGAAACAGACAGGACGCCAAAAGGATCAACTTGAGTGCTTTAGCCACATTGCCGCCCTGTCAAAAATGGCCATGTCAGGTGCTTTCCAAAGGGCCTGGAAGTAGAATTGAGTCATCTGGTTCCAGAAGCTGCCCAGCACGGACCTGCCGGTTAATAGCCGCCTTCCTGCTAGCTCGCTTTGCTCTGCCTTGTGGCTGTAGGCTTGGATGCTGGATGCCGGCCCTGGGACCATATGGCCTTCATTACCTAGAGACAGCAGGGAGGCCAGGAAACAGATTTCCAGAACTTGTTTGGCTTGACTGAGCTGGATTCCTGTCCCTGGTTTCTATCAGCCCACCTTAAAGGAAAAGCCAGACCTGGATTAGGGCCTAGCAGCCGTTGCTTATCACTCCCTCTAACAGCAATCTGGGCAGCGAGTGCCGACAGGAATGGAGCCAAAGCAGGGCCAATGAAAAACAAGGGAGAGGGATCAGGGCATGCTAGGGGGACCCCGGGGTTGGTGAAAGTATTGCAATTCTTGAAAACATCCCAATGAGGATGGAGCATGCTCTGAAGTCATGGAAATTTGAGCATCAGTTGCAAACAAAAAACAGAAAACTGGATGTGGCAGGGAGGTGGAATGGCATACCCTGGAGAAGGGCTTGTGCAGCTGGCTGGAACCCCGTGCAGGAATCACCTCTGTTAGCCATTGAGGATGCACTGCAACATTTTGTTGCACCCCCTAATTGGGCCTTTGAGACCTCCAAACCTGACTCAGGGGGAGCTGGTGGCTCCAATGTCAGTGGGGCAGTGCATCTGCTCAATCAGAGCCAGTCAGGAGCACCTTGGATAGTCTGTTTAGAGTTCTTAGTGAAACCTGGAGTGGATTCACCACCCCACTGACATTGCAGCCACCAACCTCCACTGACATGACTACTCAAAAACAAAAGCTGGCCAATCCTTGGAATCTCCTTTTAATGCAGAAGCCAGAGCTCTTCCTGCAGAGTGGGCTTTCTCTGTGGATGGGAGCCTAATACACCTAGGCAAGATCACCACTTCATTCTCATAGGGAGGCAGTACAGTACAGGAACTAGAGCTGTGGGCTGCTGGGAAAACCAAGAGTCAGGAGTCACAAGACCCCCAAGTGCAATGCAAGGTGGCAGATGCTGGCAAGTGGCAGCAAGGTCTGGGGGTGCGGGGAGAGCTGTGCTCCACTCGGTCTGCCCTGTGTCCCCTAAGCTCACCTGCCGACTTCAGATGCTTTGGCTTTCAGCTGTCTTCACTGGGGGAATTCATTCAGCCATGAGCTAAATGCAAGGCAGCATTTCGTTCTAATGCAGGGGTGGAACCGCACCTCCAAACATGGGCTGGGGTGCAACTCCGTTCTTCTACACGCCTTATGTTAGATGAAGATAAAATTTTGCATCTAGCTAGCTGCAGAATCAATTCCCCCGATGAAGCCAGCCGAAACACATCAGGAATTATCAAATAATAACCACAGCTCTACATAAGACTGGATTTCATTGGTGCAAAACACAGCAGGTAGGCAGCTAACTGGTGCAGGGAATCATGATCAGATTGGCCCAATATTGAAAGATCTGCACTGATTCTCAGCTGTTTTCCGGGCCCAATTCAGGGTGTTGTCTTTAACCTTTAAACCTTCATTACTTTGGGCCTAACTAGCTGGGGGACCACCTGTCCCATTCTGAACCTGTCCAGTTATTATGATCTGTAGAAGAGCTACCCAATGTAGTGAACTTATTTGGGGGATTGGGTGCAGCACATATAGTTCCTTTAGAGTTCAGAATTGTTCTGATTGAAACACAGAATGGATTCACAACCCCAGTGAAATCAGAAGCACAAGCCTCCACTTTCCAAGTCTAATTTTAAAGGCAAAAACTCCTAAAAACAGGGGAGCTGCAAGGCCTTGAAGTTGCGCATCAAAAGTTAGCACCTGGGAAGGAGACTGAGCCAGGACAGAGGTCACCTGATAGCAATCTTCCCCGCTATGTTGCAGTGCTTTGTACTTCTATTTAAATTACAGCAATTATTTCGAAATGTGCATCTAGCCATACAGATGAGCATGTGCAAATGTTATGCAAATCAGCATCCTCTTTTGTCCTCTTTTTGGGTCACGTGTTACGTGACGACCAGCCAAGGCAGCTGGCGCTTCCAAAGCACTGAGGAAGTAACAGACATTTTCATCAGATCTGCCGCTAAGGTGAATTTGCAGCCGTAGTGAGTTCAGAGAGCTTTGCGGTGCTGTGTGCTTGGCCCAGGAATGCCCCCTTTGCAGTGGAGGCTGGTGGCTCCAACATCAGTGGGGGTGGTGAATCCGCCCCTGGTTTCTATCAGAACTCTGAAGGAGCTATCCAAGGTGTGGAGCTTCTTTAGAGTTCTGACTGGTTCTAACTGAAACCTGGAGCGGATTCACTGCCTCACTGACATCGGAGCCACCAGCCTTCACTGCTCCTCTGCTTCTTTTCCTAGAAGAAATCTTATTGGACGCACGTAGCTTTGAGCGACTGTTTAAGATTCTCAGTGCTGGAGAAATAATACATCTAATTTTCCAACTGCCTAATCACAATCATATTAGCATTTTGCCTGCCCCACCCTGGCTGTTGTGGAACAACTCCCAGCATCCTTAGCCACACTTACACATTTTCATGCGGACTTAAAGAAAAATCTCTAAGTTCAAGAAGAACCAAACTTCAGATTAGAGAAAAGAGAGACTGTGAGAAAATGAAATTGGCAGGTTCATCCATCCCTAACTGTACTCCAAAGATATTAACCAGAGTGGAGGGTGTCTCCACTGCCTAGAAAGCCTAGTCTGATACAGCCCTCGTTGGGCAAAGGAGAGGGTGAGGTCCTGATTTGTATGGTGCAAGGTGCTGTTAAAGATACAGCCAGGTTTTCTTTTTTTTCCAGTTCAGCTGGCAAGCCAAAGTGCACCCACTGTTCTAACCTCAATTTGCGCCCCCCTAACCAGCCCACCCTCACATCTTGGTCAGTAGGGGGTGCGTGCGTGTGTGCATGCGTGCGCTTGCCTGACAACCACAGGCTATTCCTTCCCCCCCCCCCGCCATCCTCCTCCCCAACTTCTGTTGGTGTAAATGAAAGCCCTTGGCAAAGCGGCCCATAGTTGCTAAGCAACTGCGCCATGCTCCACTCCTCTCCCCTCCTCTCTCGAAGTTGCAAAATGCTCAGCTGGGAGCTTTAATCCCTGCTCTGAATTTAATTTTTTAAGCTCTCCCTCATTTCCCTTGCAAAAGGGCCTTCTCCGTGCCATGTTCCGCTGGATCTGCCAGCAACAGGCTCATATGACTCCTTGTAGCGACCGGGGCCATGCCCAGAGCAGGAAGCTCTTCCGAGAGATGTCGGCTGGTTCTTTGGAGATGCCACACTCAGACCTGGAACATTTGGAAATTCCTGACCACCCCACCCTACAAACAGGCTCTGTGAACTCTGCCATGGTTGATGCAGACCAGCTGCACTGACCTGTGGTCTCCCAAAGCCATCAAATATTGCTCATTTTCTCTCCTGCAGAGAGCTTAAAAGCCTCATCATCGTGTCAGGCTAGCATGAACGCCAGTGTTCATTTTGGCTGGGCTGTGTGTGCAGCATGTAGCCCTCTGAACACATCATTTGTGGGTTCAATGAATGCGCATAGAAGTGTGCAATGTCACAACATCAACGTGTCCCATCTCCCCTGTCCTATGCACGTTCAGCTACCCATGTCTCTAGAGGACCCCTGTGCATACAGCTGTAGGCCTGGGGTTGGATCCGGATTGAGTCACACTTAAAGTAAACCCATTGAAATCAGCAGGACCTTATTTAGACACAATTAGCTCAAGTTCCATTGAGTTCAATAAATCTGTTCTAGATGACTAATTCCAGATCCACTTTCTGCTATTGAAGGCTTGCCTGTCAGGAAGATACAACCCCAACCGTCATGGGGTTGGCTAGTAACTCCAATGGCAGTGGAATGGTGAATCCACTCCAGCTTTCAGTCAGAACCAGTCAGAACTCTGAAGGAGTTGTCCCAGGTGCTGAATGTGGGTTCAGCACATTGGACAGCTCCATTATTATTATTATTATTATTATTATTATTATTTATTTATTTATTTATATAGCACCATCAACGTACATGGTGCTGTACAGAGTAAAACAGTAAATAGCAAGACCCTGCCGCATAGGCTTACAATCTAATAAAATCATAGTAAAACAATAAGGAGGGGAAGAGAATGCAAACAGGCACAGGGTAGGGTAAAACTAACAGTAGAAAGCATTTAAACTGCTTCTGGCTCTGTCATCAGAGCCACCAGCCTCCACTGCACGCACACGCGCGCACACACACATGTATTCACCTTTACAGGTGGGGGCATGCTAATGAATGAGCACCACAGTGCTGGACACACACACACACACACACACACACACACACACGCACACACACACATGCACGTGCATTCACTGCATGTGCAAAGAGCATGTGTTTTCTCAGGCCCTCCAGGGCCAGCAGTAGGTCCCTCTGGAAACCATCAGAAAGGAAAGCTGGGCATTAAAATTGCCCATCACCTGTTCACACCTGGGCAAGCAGGCTGAACAGGCAGGCACACAGGTCACCTTGTCACAGTCATCCACACTAGGGACTGTATTTATTTCTATAAAATTATCATATTTCTACATTTTCATCTATGCATTTAAATTATCACACACGAATGCCATGCAAACCTATGCCTTCTTTGGGGACGGGGGTGCAGGGGTGATGCCTTTCCCCCTTTTTACATGGCGGGGCTGATTCATGAGTGTCCACCCTGCCAGGCTCAGAGTTGGCAGCCAGGTTTTGCGCACTCCATCACAGTGCCCTGAAGAGCATCCAAAGCTGCCTTACCACCAAGGTGGACCATGGGGCCCATCTTAGTGTTGATATTGACTGGCAGCTGCTCCCCAAGGTGGCAGACTGGGGTCTTTCCCAGCCTTGCCTGGCAAGGCCAGGGATCGAACCTGGAGCCTTCTGCAGGCAAAGCAGGTGAGCCGTGGCCCCTCCCGCCGAAAGAAAGAGCTGTGCTTTACTCTGTTCCATAGCAGTCAAGTGGCAACCATTCTTTTCTATGGTAAAAAAAAAGGGAAGAGGTGTGCTTACACACATACAGGGGTGGGGCTAAACAACCTAGGGGATGTCTGTCACTGGGCAATCTGGCTGTGTGCATGTGTATGTGTGTTCTGCAGCATGTACTACTCGATTTGCATTTGTTAGCCAAGTTGCAGGCTTCCCCCCCCCCCCGAACACCAGGAAATTCTTTTGTGCATTTTTTGCAGGTTCCACAATTTGCTCAAATTCAACTGTAATTCACATAAATTTGGCCACATTTGCACAAATCTGACCATGATTTGCACAAATTGTTCAGATTGTCCTGGGGTCAAACCTATTCATCTAAGTGCCACACAGGGCATCCAGCGCTCAGGCAGGGATGAACCTGGGATGGTCTTGGGATAAAGCTTAGGTCTAGCTACGGCCTAAGAGTTGTCAGTCAATAGATCCAGATAGATACTGTGTGTGTCTTCGCCCACCTTCAGGTTGACCATCACATCTGCCCTTTAGCAACAGGAGGCCCAACCAACGCACAGTCTTCAGAGCCAATGCCCCCATTTCCCCTTGTGGCGGGGTGGTTCAGCTGTTTGAGGAGGCCTCAGACTGTTTTGGATGGGTTTGCACAGTGGAGGCTGGTGGCTCTGACATCAGCAGGACAGTGGGGCAATGTTCCACATTTTGGAGAGCTCCTTTAGAGTTCCAACCAGTTCTGACTGAAACCCGGAGCGGACATCCAAGCCACCATCCTCCACAGGAGTTGCACCTCCCTAAAAAGATCCAATTTGCAAATTTGCAGGGCACTCCTAGTTCCAGTTTTGTCACTGGAGACGCAGGTGTGCTCTGAGCACCTTTCTTGGTACCTGCCAAGGTGCGCTACCCCACCCACTTTAAAAAGACTAATCCATTTTCTTACTAGAAGAGAAAACTGTGGGTTCAAAGGAATTCTTAGTCTAATGGGATTCAGCCCCTGCCTCTGCTGTGTACTTAGTCTTTTGATCGGGTTTCTTTGTCATTTGCCACACCTCCCATGACAGCCATTTTGCAGTGGTGCCCAGGAGTGTTTCTCAAATCACCAAAGGTGCAAATGGCATAAAAAGGTTTTCTATGTCTGCCCAAATGCCTCCAGTAATATGGTGGAATGGAGCACCTTCCACAACTTAGGCTAAAGCGCCAACTCCTTGTCTGTCCAACAATTACCCTCTAGCTCCCGGTAAAACTACATTCATGCTTTGTGTATGGGGCTGTCCTTGAAAATGCTTGGAAATGGCAGGCAGTCCTGCATGGAGCCACCAGAATTCTAACTGGGACTGGATGCTGGGACCATACCATGCCGGACATGTGGAGGCATTGACTGAAGAGGGTGTTACGTTTGATTGTAGCTCTTCATTTGGGGGTAACTGGAACCAGTTACCTAGGGAGGTTGTGGGCTCTCCCACACTAGAGGCATTCAAGAGGCAGCTGGACAACCATCTGTCAGGGATGCTTTAGGGTTGATTCCTGCACTGAGCAGGGGGGTTGGACTCAATGGCCTTGTAGGCGCCTTCCAACTCTGCTATTCTATGATTCTATGAGGCCTGCCCAGTATGCTAGACTGTTATCCTGAAAACACATGGTGTAGATCTTTGCTTATTCTCCCAGACTTTTTGAAAGCATTTTAAATGTGAAATGTCTTAATTCATGGATTGGTTGACTGCTACTCATAACAGTGGCTGACTTTTTTCTTCTTCTTTTGACTGGATGTTTATGGTGTTTGTTTACAGTATTTTGATACTGCACATGACCCGGGAATCTTGGGATGAAGAGCAATCTATAAACAAACCAAAAAAAAAACATTTGTTCAAAAAGCAATGATATGCAAGCCAATCAGCTGCAGCTGGAATGGAAATGTGAAGGCATTGGGGGAAATGAGAAAAATGGGGTGGGGAATTGCGGGGGGGGGGGGGAACAGAGGTGGTTTTTTTAAAGGAACAATTTCCAGCTACACACACAAACACAAACACACCTTCCCCCTGCCCATTTCACCAACAGCCAGGGGATTCTGCTGCGCATGCTCCCACATATCCCTTTTATAATTGTCATTTTGAGCGCATTTTATTGGAATCTGCATTGGCAGCCAATTTTAGCTGTAAATCAGGGTCTAAATCTAATCAATCCATCCATCAATCAGCTGTCAAGCCTGGGAACTGGAATTTTGTGAGGGTGCTATTAGACCTGGTAGATTTTTGCCCAGTTTTGAGTGTGTTCCCAAAACTGGACATGATCCCTCCCCCAAAACAAAGGGGTAGTCATTTTGGGGGATGGAAGCAGTGGCACCAGGACCAAGCCAAGAGTTCCACCCTGGAGCAGAGAAACACAGCCAGAACATTTGCTTGAGCCATGGTACCTTTAATTTAAAACTCTGGAGAGGAAGGATACCAGGTAAAGGTGTGTGGAAGCCCATCACTACCTTCAACAGAAGACACATTAAACTGTTTCTTTTTAATTTATATATAGAAGGCCCTACCGCCACTGTAGGCAAAACTCCCCACAGGTGAATTCTTAGAAAGGGGGGAGGGGAGCTGGTTCCACCCCACCCCCATCCTGTCCCCCAAAATTCAAAAAGGCCAGCCCAATTATCCACCCATGAAGTTGTGGGGAGTGGCTTTTTTATTTTTTTATATTTATTTTTTTACCATTTTTACTGCCCAGTAGCGGAAGATCTCCAGGTGGTTCACAACCATTAAAACCATAAAATTCAAGATGACAGAAATACCGATGATAAAATACAATATAAAAGTTTAAAATTTTAAAACTGCAGTATAAAAATAAAAATAACCAAACAGAAGGCAGCAGAAGTGCAACAATTTTTAAATACAGTAGCAGATATAAAACAAACTGAAAAACTAAAATGCCTTGGAGAATAAAAAGGTCTTCACCTGGTGCCGAAATGAACACAATGTAGGGGCCAGGCGAAACTTGCTGGGAAGCTCATTCCACAACCGGGGTGCCACAGTAGAAAAGGGCCTCTTCTTGGTAACCACTCATCTCACTTCCTTTGACAGGGGCTCCCACAGAAGGACTGCTGAAGGTGATCTTAGGGTCCAGGCAGGTGTATGTAGAAGGAGATGATCCTTCAGGTAGCCAGGACCCAAGGCCTTTAGGGCTTTGAATGTTAGTACCAGCACTTTGAATCGATTCTGTAAATGGAATGGCAGCCGCTGCTGAGGAAGGGGGCTCTATTCTCCTAATAAAACTACAATCCCTTGGAATCTCTAGGAAGGATGACTAACTGCTGGAAAGGGTTTTAAGTCTGTGGTGCAGGTCAGTACACCCTCACTGGATTGTTGTGTCATAGACAAATAGTAGAACATACTTGAATTTCCTGCCCTCTCTGGAGATTATCTCTTTTCCTCCGCTGTGGCTTCTTTCTTTCTTTCTTTCTTTCTTTCTTTCTTTCTTTCTTTCTTTCTTTTGCCAGTCTGTCTGTCTCTCCTGCTCTTTTATTTGGCTGGTGCAAAGAGCTGTAATTATGTATTTAAATGTTTAGCTGTTCATCAGCTTTGCAAATTAAAGCCATCAATTCAGGGGGGGGGGACTTCACCCCTGGCGGTTTCTTCAGCAGCTCCTAATAATATTTTTTGTTTTGGGTTTTTTTAAGAAAAATACACCACAATGCTTGTCAAGTCCTGGATCTTGTTCTTACTCAGACTGGAATGCCCCTGTTTCCTTCATGCAATTGGGGGGTTTGGGGGGTGGAGAAGGAATGGATTTTGAGAGCTGTGTAAGGATAAACCTCATTAGCAATTCTGCCTGCTTCCCTGTTAATTATACAGCTTCCTCCTTAATAAAACATAGTGTACACTCCTGTCAAGGAGCTCAGCTGAGCATGGTGTTGACGGGAATAGCACAGAGATGGTGGTAAGATTTTCCTTTCTCTTAGTAATGTTGGGTTGTACCCACCATATTGGCATAGTGACCATTTCCCCTGAGTGCCACAACAGCAATGTAACAAGATCGCAGGTTCTCCATCTATTGGATGGAACAACCCCCCCCCCCCCCAATCAGCACTGGACAGATTCAACAGATACAGCTGCTCCTAGTGTGGAGAGGACTGTGTTGTACCTGCCTTCCATGGTTAAAGATGAGGTGATGGTCCAAAACCAAAGAAACATGGACGGATGACTCTGCCAGTTTTGTTTCATAAGAACATAAGAAGAGCCCTGATGCTGGGTCAGACCAACAGTCCATCCATCTATCTATCTATCTATCTATCTATCTATCTATCTATCTATTTATTTATTACATTTCTATACCGCCCAATAGCCGGAGCTCTCTGGGCAGTTCACACACTGTTCACACAGAGTCCAGCACTCAGTTCACACAGTGGCCAACCAGCTGTTGACCAGGAACCCATAAGCAGGACATGAGTGCAGCAGCACCCTCCCACCCATGTTCCCCAGCAACTGCTGTATGTAGGCTTACTGTGTCTGATACTGGAGGTAGCACATAGCCATCAGGACTAGTACCCAGTAATAGCCTTCTCCTGCATGAATTTATCTTTAAAGCCCTCCAAATTGGTGGCCATAACTACATCTTGGGCTAGCACATTCCGTAGTTTAGCTCTGCACTAAGTGAAGAAGTCCTTTCTTTTATCTGTCCTAAATCTCCCACCATCAACTTCATGGGATGACCCCTTTGGGTTCTAGTATTACGAGAGAGGGAGAAAAATGTCTCCCTATCCACATCCATCATTTTGTACATCTCCATCAAATCTCTCCTTACCTTCCTTTTTTACAAGCTAAGCAATCCCAGCTGTTTTAACCTTCCTTCATAGGGGAGATACACCAGCCCATTGATCATTTTAGTTGCCCTTTTCTGCACTTTCTGCCCTTTTCTGTGTTTCCACCCCATGCAATAATAAAAAAAAAACATCAAGTTCTTTCTGTCCCGTTTATGGAGAAATATGGAGATTTTGGTAAGTTCAGAAAATGAGCCAAATGAAATTCTCACCCATCCCATTGGTTAAGATCACCATCTTCAGAAGTCTAAACAGCTGTCACATAGAGGATGGACTGAATGAATTTTCTGCTGCTCCACAGGGTGGGATCTGAACCAAAGGGTTCAAATTATTAGACAAATGATTTTGACTACAGATTTGGAAGAACGTCCTGTCTGAGCTGTTCAAGCTGTCCGACAATGCAAACGACTGCTTCAGGAATTGGTGGCTGCTTCTTCATTAGAGGTTTTTCAGCAATAAAAAAAATTTCAGAATGCAATCTAATTCATGGTTCAACAGAAAAAAAGACAAATGTCCTTCAACTCCCACTGTTCCCCAGCCAGTATTTCTGTTTCTGCTGAAAGCTGTGGTTTCAAAGGAGTTATTCAGTGCATTGCAACTAGTAGGGATGGCAAACCCCCTGATGTCTGGGCTGGGGGGATCCACCATGGGGAAATCCAGGCCACTTGGGGCCCCATGGATTTCTTGGAGCTCTGCCACATCTGCCAGAGTTTGCAGAGTGGCTTCAAGCTTTCTAAAGGACATGATAGGCTAATGTCAGCCGCCGTTACCCTCTCGCGTGAAAATTATGTCTGTATTTATGTAAAAGTAAGTCCTTTACATTCACAGATGTCATAAAATACACCATTTTCAGCTGTAATTTTCCTGCTCTTGGTGCCATTAGCCCATTTTATATTTTCAAAACTGGACAGCTGCCCCTTGGGAACTCTTGCAGACCTGGAGGTGAGGGCAGCCTGTCTACTGCGAACTGTTTGGAATCTGGTCTTATTTGACTCAATGGCAGATTTTGGGACTCAGACCCCACCTCTGCCTTGCACTCAGCCTTCTGAACAAGCTACTTGTCCCATGGCATCCATTAGTGACAGTGCCCAGGACTGTTTCTCAAATGGCCAAACATACATTTGGCCCCAAAAAGGTTGCCTGTCCATGGACTGGATTAGCTTTGAGCACACATCTAACTTGATTTTAATTGTATGCTTTTTGTGGACAGGAATCTCTCTCTCTCTCTCTCTCTCTCTCTCTCTCTCTCTCTCTCTCTCTCTCTCTCTCTCTCTCTCTCTCTCTCTCATATTTGGCGTTTCTCTCCCTCTCTCAAAGAGAGAGGGGGCAAATGAGAGAGAGAGATATTCCTGTCAGAGAGGGAGGGAGGGAGGGAGACCTTCTCACAAGAAGCTTACAATCAAAAGTTTGACACTGGGTTGATGGAGCAGACCTGGCTGCAGATAAAGGTGTCAAAGAAGCTGAGCCAAAATCTTCCTGGGAGAGGTCATTTCTAAGGGAGGATCTGAACGAAGAGGAAAAGTTGACACCATGTAAGATTATCTGGAAGGCGTAAGGAATGACAAGAGAACAGGTGGAGTAGTTTAAGAAATTCAGAGTCTTGGAGGTCAAAGCTATTCCAGGAGATGGCGAGTTGCCAACATGCCGCGTTAAATATGAAGTGTCAGATCGCTCAAATAAATAATGATTACTGTATCTAAAATTCATCCCCAGTGGCTGAATTCATCCCCAGTGGCTGAATTCATCCCCACCATCCAATTGGAAATAGTTTCCGATCGAGAAATACAGCCAGAGAAGAGCTGAGGGTGCCTCTGAGCATATGCAGACTTCTCTTATGCTTTGCAGTTGTGCAAAGACTCTACATACTTCGATTGGTGCATGAGGAAGAGAGATTTCACCATTGCTACCATTGCTCTCAGAAACACCCTTTGGATTACTGCAGAAATTGCCAGAGTTTTTCTAGAATCGATCTGTCGGGTTGTATCGGGGAGGAACACTGCAGATGCAAAAAATGTGGGTGGGAAAGAGGAGCCCCCACCCATGACTGGTCAGAGGGTTGGATTCTCCCTCCCACCCTTGGATTTTGCCTCTGCACTTCTTGAGTCCAACTGTATTCAATGTAATAGAACACGATCAGATGGAATGGAGCTAGAATTAAGAAGTGCCAGGCTGAAATTTGAGGGTGGGAGAGAGAAGCTCATGCCCCACAGATCCTCCATTGGGGGGGGGGTTGGGTTGGGTTCTCCCCCCACCCCTCAGCCATTGCTCCTAAGCCTCTTAAACATGATGGAGCAGCGTCTCTCCATTCCGTTGACTAAATGAAGCCAAATTAAGAGGCTTGCAGAGGTCTTGATAGGCAAAGATCCAGTGCGCTGACAGCAATGTGAACTAGCTTTTGGCTGCCAAAAGACCTCACATGACCCCTGGCTGACAAAAGCATTGCTCAGCCAGGAGATCTCTCTCTCTCTCTCTCTCTCTCTCTCTCTCTCTCTCTCTCTCTCTCTCTCTCTCTTTGTCCTCGCTGTTCAAAAAGCACTAGTTAGCCATGGAAGCGAGCTTCTCAGGCTCGAATTTTAAATCTGAGCCAGAGAAGAATTCCAAAGTCCACCTCTCGCTGGAGGCAGGCTTTTCCAAGCCCCTGAAGTTATTTTCTGAGCCTGGCTCAGAAAAGCTTTGCCTGCATCTCAGTTTATTACCTAGCATGAGAATGCCTTGCACGGAGATGGGCTTTTCTGTTGAAACACATTTAGTTTGGGACTTATTTGGTACTGGTAATTTCTGATGTTGTCAGACATTATGGCACAATAACATTGTACTTTCCTCTATTATTTTAAGTCTGCACAGATAGCAGGCCTGTTCAGACGACACTGAGGGCTCTGTGGTTAGCTCAACCATGCTTCTCTGTAGTTAGCACTAACCACAAGCTGTACATTCACACACAACACCGTTAACCCTGTCCGGTTCCCGGTTTCCTTAACCACACACTAACCACAAAGCAGTTAGATGAGTGCCTGAGTCCTCTGAATGCTTCGCCCCATATCCCATCAGCCCTTGTGCTAAGAGAACTGGCAGTTGTGCGACTTAGGCTATTTAAACCACTCTATATTGCTAGCTCTATGATTTCAGTCCCTTAACCACAGGTGCGTGTCAGACAACACCTTAAGCCAAAGTTAGTGCACTAACCCTGCTGCAGAACAGGGCTGGTGAAACCGACCACATTGTGGTTAACGGAGGCACCTTGATAAGGAAAACACATGTCAGATGATACAGTTAACCCTGCTGCTTAACCAAAAACCCTTAACCAGCATGGTTAATGGTGTCGTCTGAACGGGGCCAAACTTATACTAGCAGATATTTTTGTATACATACTTTATCATCATCAGTTAGCCAGCCCGAGTTGTTGTGTTGTCAGCTATGTAAAGCAGCCTTCTCCAGCTTGATGCCCCAGGTGATTTGGACCACTACTTCCATAATTCCCAGCCAACAGATCTAGAGGATGCCAGGTTGGAGAAGACTGATAAGATGGTTTAAATTGGCCGTATGAAAAGAGGATATACGAAACAGATGAGCTGCTGGTGAAACAACCTAGGAGTGGAGGGCTTTGTAACTACAGCATCCCAACTGGTTATCATTTGAAATGTACACATTCGTTGAAATCCCCGTGTATGCTTAAAATGAAAGTTGACTTAAATCCAAGACATAACAGATGCAATACATTTTCCTGCACTATTAAAATTCGCAGTAATGTTTGCTGAAACAAATGTACTGGACCGCTTGGAAACAAAGGCTGTGTCTACACCAGCCATTTATTCAAGGATTATATCAAAATTGTCCCTACCGGGCCACATGACATTCATCTGCTGCCGTGGTGATCTTGGGGCAACCACTCAGTTTTCCCGGAATATCCCTCAATGGATTTCTAGCGGCTTTTTCGGCTCTCTCACTACAATCCCAAAGTCCGCGGCTATTGCGACCCGCCTTCCCAAAGCTGTTGCTGTTTGGCATGAACTACTGGCTTGACAAACAGCCAACCCAATTTCAGGGGCATGTCCAGCGGTTTTGGAAGTGCGCGGGAGTGGACGTCCGCCATTTTCAGCACATTTTTTTGTTTAGTTATCAGCATATTTTGGTGCCGACTGTGTGTATTTTTTAAAAACATAAACATTTTGATGCAGAGGAGTGCAACTTCGACAAAGTACCAATCCCCCCTGCCCCGCGTTGTTGTGTGTCTACGCTGGTGCGCATCAGAAGAGGTATTTTCAAAAATTCCATACCAAATACCATCTGTCCAGTCCTGCCCACTTCTCCCAATACACGTTCGGAACCACCATCATGGGAGACACATCCTCCTACAGTGTTTCTCGTTTACTTGCGGAAGACTTCCCTCACATATGCCCCACGAGCAATTATCCCTCCCCCGTTGCGAAAGGGCTGTAGGAGTAGATTAGGCCAAAGCCCTAGAAGGAGAGACTGAAAGAACTGGGCATGTTTAGCCTGGAGAAGAGAAAAGTGAGGGGAGACATGATAGCACTCTTCAAGTACTTGAAAGGTTGTCACACAGAGGAGGGCCAGGATCTCTTCTCAATCCTCCCAGAGTGCAGGACACGGAATAATGGGCTCAAGTTACAGGAAGCCAGACTCCAGCTAGACATCAGGAAAAACTTCCTGACTCTTAGAGCAGCACGACAATGGAACCAGTTACCTAGGGAGGTTGTGGTCTCTCCCACACTAGAGGCATTCAAGAGGCAGCTGGTCAACCATCTGTCAGGGATGTTTTAAGGTGGATTCCTCCATTGAGCAGGAAGGTGGTCTCAATGGCCTTATAGTCCCCTTCCAATGCTTCTATTTCATGATTCTATGAAATGTCTTTCTGAAAAAAAATCCAATGGTAGGAAAGCTGTTTTGCTTGCAAAAGATCCCAAGTTTGATCCACAAGCAGGGCAGGACAAAATGCCCATGATCTGAAACCTGGTAAAGCTATTACCAGGCAGTGTAGGCAATATTGAATTAGATGGGCCAAATGGATAAGGCAGCTTCCACTGTTCCTACCCCTTTACATTTGCAGCAGACCCATTAACACTTAGGGGAGGGAAATCGCTAAGCCAGATTCCTTTGTTTTTGGATGCCGGGGCTGGGCTGGGACTTTCTTCCGATGCAACTGATCTAATTGAATATTGGATTTCCTTCCTCTAAAGAATCCCTTTGAAAGTTCAAGGTTTTCCGCATGGCTGAGTCAGCACCAAATGCAGAGAGCCACCAGCAGGTGTTAACTGGCAGGGGAGGGGGAGTCATTCCCCCCCCGCACCTCTGGCAGACTCTCAGGATTGCGGCTTCAAACCGAGTGTCACTGAGGAAGCTAAGAAGAGGCACTTTTGAACAATGCCAGGCTTATGGTGTTCTGCCGTCTGGTGGGGGAGATAGCAGCCGTTTTACGGCCATGTCAGCACTAAACTTCCTCCCTCCTTTCTTATAGTAACAAGAAGACACTGAGCCGCACATCAGGAAGGAGAGACATGAAAGCTAACCAAGGGATTGGGGGCAGGGAGGGGAGACCCCAAGGCTAATCCTCCGTTGGCTTAAAATGAAAGGAGGGGGCTGTAATGTGTCTGCTGGGGAGGGGAAGACCTGTGGGTCATCTTGGGGGAAAGCAGTCCATAATCCGACAGGTGCTTGGGAGGTCCTCAAAACTGCCGTGTTGTGATGTGATTCATGGGAAATCTTAAAGCAGGAGGGGTTGGATGGAGGAATCTTTCCGGGGGGGGGGGTGAAGTTCACTGGGTTTCCCTCTGAGCTCTGTCTTGCGTACTCTTTCATTGATGGGGGGTTAGGGTGACCATATGGAAAGGAGGACAAGGCTCCTCTGTTTTTAACTGTAGTAATGAAAGAGGAATTTCAGCAGGTGCCATTTGTATGTATGCAGCACCTGGCAAAATTCCCTCTTCAACACAGCAGTTAAAGCTGCAGGAGCCCTGCCCTCTTTTGTATCTGGTCACTCTAGTATAGCTCCTGCAGTTTTAACTGCTGTGATGAAGAGGGAATTTCACCAGGTGCTGCATGCATACAAATCACACCTTTCAATACAACTGTTAAAGATACAGGAGCCCTGTCCAAATTTCCATATGTTCACCCTAGGGGGGGGCGGTCTTAAAATCACAATTTAGTCACATTTCAGCTGCAATGCCAACTGCTGCCGTAAAATGCTTAATTTGCACAAATTGCAATTTGCGTAAATGATGATTTGAAGAAAAAAGAGCATGAACATTCCTGAATTTTGAAGTGAGCTCGCAGCTTGGCTCACAAATGCAAACTAAGCCAGCGGCTCCAGCCAGCCCTAGAAGGGCCGAATTCCCCTGTGACGGCCACCCCTAGTTGGAACTCTTCCAGCCCTAGGGCCAAATTCACTTCAAGGGAGCTCTTTGGTTGGGACATTCCCGTAGTGGGCAGGGTTAAAGACAAAGTGGGAAGGGCCTAATTACCCCCCACATACTTGAGCTAAATATTTTAGCTCAAAATTCTCACTGCCAGTATCTGCAGCCCTGGCCTGATCCTCTCCACTTGTACATTTCTCTTTCGAAGTTTCTGGTCCTGATCATTGAGGGGAGATTTAATGAAACCATACCAAGAGGGGGTCTTTGGAGCAGGCCAGTCTTTAAGAGAGCAGATGGACCGTATCTAAGCGATGGGGTTCCTCCTTCCCATGA
The DNA here is from genome assembly GCF_023053635.1 of Elgaria multicarinata webbii. Classification (NCBI taxonomy): domain Eukaryota; kingdom Metazoa; phylum Chordata; class Lepidosauria; order Squamata; family Anguidae; genus Elgaria; species Elgaria multicarinata. The sequence goes on from NC_086183.1 coordinate 6,403,778, forward strand.
CTTTTAAGCCTTCAGCAGCAGCCCAGATCTTAGTGATACAGGGCGGGATGCAAATGTATAAATAAATAAATAAATAAATAAATAAATTTGCCCAAAATATGTAAACTTGCATGTAAATTCAGCCACATATTTGTATGCATTTCTTCTTATATACATATTTTATGCATTTTTCATAGTATGTACACTTTTTGCAAGTGAGTTTACTCTAATATAATGTAGCTATGTGTATGCCTTCCAGAGAGAGAGAGAGAGAGATAGAGAGATGATAGATAGAAGGCTTTTCTTTAATATACACACTTTTGCTGATTTTTTTTTTTTTACTATAATAAAAAGTGATACAGTTACACACACTTTTTAAAAAAAAAACACCTCACATTTAGGCGCTTGAGCACTCGTGCGCTCCTTCTTCATTAAAAACAAAACAAAATGGTGGGCACGACATCCTCTTTCTTCCTGGACATCACGCACCATGTGCAAACAGAGAGGGATGAACTCGCGACCATAACATAGAATCATAGAATAGCAGAGTTGGAAGGGGCCTACAAGGCCATCGAATCCAACCCCCTGCTCAATGCAGGAATCCACCCTAAAGCATCCCTGACAGAGGGTTGTCCAGCTGCCTCTTGAAGGCCTCTAGTGTGGGAGAGTCCACAACCTCCCTAGGTAACTGATTCCATTGTCGTACTGCTCTAACAGTCAGGAAGTTTTTCCTGATGTCCAGCTGGAATCTGGCTTCCTTTAACTTGAGCCCGTTATTCCATGTCCTGCACTCTGGGAGGATCAAGAAGAGATCCTGGCCCTCCTCTGTGTGACAGCCTTTTAAGTATTTGAAGAGTGCTCTCATGTCTCCCCTCAATCTTCTCTTCTCCAGGCTAAACATGCCCAGTTCTTTCAGTCTCTCTTCATAGGGCTTTGAGATCCTCACCCCTCTTTCGCATTAGACCCATAGATCTAGCTGAGGCCAAAGAGAAAGGGGAGGAAGGAAGGAAGGAAGGAAGGAAGGAAGGAAGGAAGAAGAGAGAGGGAGGGAGGGAAGGGAAAGGACTGGAAAGAAGGGAAAGGAAATGAAAGGGAGGAAGGGAAAAGAAAGAAGACAGAAAGGTAGGAAGAGAAAGAAAAGAAGGGAAGGGAGGAAAAGAAAGAAAGAAAAGAGAAAGAAGACTTAAAGGTGGGGGAAGGGCAAGGGAGGCAGGGAGGATAGGTAAGAAAAAGAAAGAAAAGAGGAGGGGGACGGAGGGAGGGGAGGACTGGATGGAAAAGAAAGTGAAAGGCAGGGAGGGAGGGAAAATAAAGAAAAAGACAGAAAGCGAAGAAGACAAAGAAAAGAAGGAAGGAAGGCAGGAAGGCAGGAAGGCAGGAAGGAAGGAAGGAAGGCAGGAAGGAAGGAAGGAAGGAAGGAAGGAAGGAAGGAAGGAAGGAAGAGGATGGTGTCTTTGGGGTAGGGTGGTTCACCCTTTTGCAGATGTTCCAGGCCTGTATCAGGCTGAGCAGCTTGGAAACTGCTTCATCTGGCAGCTGTGACTGTTTCCACCTGGCCTTTCCGCTCAGCTGGGCTGCTTCGCTCTCGCCATGGGGGGCAAGATGGTGCTCACTGCCGAAAGCATCCCTGTCAGGCCCCAGGACTCTCCATCCGGCGTCCATCCTCCCCGCTGTCTCTGGCCAGCCAGTCAAGTGTGAGGCTACCAGGCGCTCCGCTTCAATGAGGCTTGTATGAGACATGAGTGACCTTCCGAGTGTGGAGGCGGGGGTGCCAAGAAAAAGACGGGGCAGAGACGTTCCTTTTCTGTTGGAGCAAAAGATTTGGGTGGCTCAGCAGCAGGCGGCAAGGAGGTCCGAGGATCTGCAGAGGTGGGATCACTCCAGAAACCCTATGAAAACCGTGGTGATCAACTACTGCAGTCCCTGAATCTGCCGGCACCCCTGTGGCCTTCCAGAGGTCCTTGGACTCCAACTGCTATCAACCCCATCCCGCATGGCCAGTAGTCAAGGAGGATGGGAGTCATAGGCCAAGAACTTCTCGAGGATGACAGATTCCCAAGCCCTACAATTTGGGTTGTTGCTGGGGTGGGGAGGGGAGGGGGGATTGAACACCTGGCCAGGTATTCTAAAATCACTCAGATTGATGGCTGGAAAGGTGTCGTGTGTGCAAACTGTAAACTTCAGGAGTAGCAAATAGCAGGACAGGTGGTTGTTGTTGTTGTTGTTGTTGTTTTGGTAGGAAAGGGCATGAGCGGGATGGACACACATGCCTGCACACCCACCCACCCAAGGGCTGTGGCCCCAATCCAGATCAAGCACCTTTATAGCTGCTCTTGTTAAGGAAAGAAGGTGGCCAGTCTTATGCATGCTTTGCAATGGACACGTTTAATGAGTCAGAGCTGCAAATCAGAGCATCTTCCCTTTGAATGTCATAGAATCATAGAATAGCAGAGTGGGAAGGGGCCTACAAGGCCATCGAGTCCAACCCACTGCTCAATGCAGGAATCCACCCTAAAGCATCCCTGACAGATGGTTGTCCAGCTGCCTCTTGAATGCCTCTAGTGTGGGAGAGCCAACAACCTCCCTAGGTAACTGATTCCATTGTCGTACTGCTCTAATCATAAGGAAGTTTTTCCTGATGTCCAGCTGCAATCTGGCTTCCTTTAACTTGAGCTCATTATTCCGTGTCCTGCACTCTGGGAGGATCGAGAAGAGATCCTGGCCCTCCTCTGTGTGACAACCTTTTAAGTATTTGAAGAGTGCTCTCATGTCTCCCCTCAATCTTCTCTTCTCCAGGCTAAACATGCCCAGTTCTTTCAGTCTCTCTTCCTAGGGCTTTGTTTCCAGACCCCTGATCATCCTGGTTGTCCTCCTCTGAACACGCTCCAGCTTGTCTGCGTCCTTCTTGAATTGTGGAGCCCAGAACTGGACGCAATACTCTAGATGAGGCCTAACCAGGGCCGAATAGAGAGGAACCAGTACCTCACGTGATTTGGAAGCTATACTTCTATTAATGCAGCCCAGAATAGCATTTGCCTTTCTTGCAACCATATTGCACTGTTGGCTCATATTCAGCTTGTGATCTACAACAATTCCAAGATCCTTCTTGTTTGTAGTATTGCTGAGCCAAGTATCCCCCATCTTGTAACTGTGCAACTCAGCCACAAACACTCTGGGGGCCTTGCTAGACCTGCCGGCTTACGCCGGCAGGGAGGCGGGGCCGAGGCGCGCTGAAGTTAGCATGCCTCCCCCAGGCTACTAGACGCACGACGCGCAGGGACGTCGCGTCCCTGCGGCGTCCGCCATTTTTTTAAAAAAAATTTAAAGGGGCCGGGTGCGGCCCGAAGACTCCGGAGAGGTAAGTGGGTTTTGGGTTTTTTTTTTTACCGGGGGGGGGGCGAAGGCTGGGAGGGTGGGTGCCAGGGTGGGTGGCACGGGGGGAGGGCGGGTGCGATCGCGCCGCGCGCCGCCTGAGCCCGGGCAATGCCTGGCATGGGCATTGCCCGGGCGGCGCACGGCGCGATCGCACCCGCCCTCCCCCCGTGCCACCCACCCTGGCACCCACCCTCCCAGCCTTCGCCCCCCCCCCGCCGATGGGCACAGCGCTACTATAGGCGCTGTGCCAGGTCCGCGGCTTTTCGTGGCTCCTTGCGAGTAAGCGAGGAGCCGCGAAAAGCTGTGGAAGTCCCTAGACGTTCCCCAGCTCCGGCCTGAGGCCGGAGCTGGGGAAAAGGCGCGCCATAAGCGAATTCGCTTATGGCGCATTGGAGGAGGCCTCAGCGCGGCCTGTCTCCGGATTCCCCTGTGCGTCATCTGGACGCACAGCAGGGAAGCCGGGACAGAAGGCGCGCTAAGGCCTCGTCTAGGAAGGCCCTGAGTGGCCTTAAGCAAGACACTGCTACGACCACAGGAGTGAAGGTGCAGATATCTTTACCAGTAATCTTCAAGAGAGTCCCATCTGCCATCTACCTACCTACCTACCTACCTATCACCTATTTATTAATCATCTGCCCATTTCAACTTACACCATTCTGTTAAGAGCTAATAATCAAGTTCTGCAGAGCATGAAAAGCTCATCAAACGATTCATACCCTTCTTGAACTGGGGCTCGGATGGATAATTTTCATGGAATGAGTTCAAATGATCACATTTCAACAGTGTCATAGTGGAGCCAGGGCTCACAAGGATGCATTGCCATCACTGTTTTATTAGCAGGAACCCTGATGCCATCTGCCACTGCTCAGACTTCCCTGTTCCTTCTAGGTTTAGCTGTAATCCTCAGCTGCAATCCTCACACTCACTGTTTGAATTTTCCCAACAACAATATATTGGCTTGGTTTTGAATAGGCAATTAGGACCCATGAGTGTTACAAAGGATCTGCTCCTGCTGGAGCTGAAACTGCTAGAACTGGTTTGTTGATTTGGATCCACACAGCTGCCTGTATTTTTGAACTCTCTCTTGGTGGGGAGTAGGCTGACAAGGGGGACAATTATGATAAGCATCCATATTTCAGAATTCACCACTGTATCTTGGTGGTGATATCTTGTGAAGGTATCAATGCTCCTTTCCCCAATGTGTGTAGCCTCTTCACTCCTCCCTTTGTGCAAGCCAGTAAGCAAACCAGAAAGTCTTCCTGTTTTGTTTGAGCTGAAAAACCATAGTTAGCAGCTTTTGGAACAAGCCAGGCTATCAAGTCAAATTTAACCATTATTTTATGGGCTAGCTTGGTCCAAACCTATCAGCCATGGTTTCCTGGTTTTAACAGCAATGACCCTTCGTATAACAAATGTAAATCTATAATAACAAAAGAGAATATGTGTCTGTCTGTCTGTCTGTCTGTTTGTCCATATGCCATTGCATCAAAACGATGAAACCTACACACCTGAAACCGGGCATACATTATCAAGGTGTGCACCTCAGGGTTATTTTGCTTTTAAAACACACTGATTTGTTTTAAGTGTCTGTGTGTAGCCTGCAGTATCACCTTCAGTCGCTAGGTGGCAGGCTTCCCTAACCAGTGCATAACTTTGCAGTTAACACAGTTCAAATCCAGGGAGGAAGAGTCAATGGGGCAGAGGTATATGGCTCCCCACCACCCCTGCTGTGGGACAGTCTCCACTCAGGGCCATGCCTGGGGTGCTAATACTCATGGCTTCACTCAGACAGGACCCAGGGCACAGTGTGCCCAACTCTGACAGCTATGTAACTTTGCTTGAAAGATTCATTGCATCAATATAAGCCAGGTTCCAGCTGTGCAAAGCTGGGTCCATTCACTAACTGTTAACAAATCAAAGCTGAGTGCTTTGGAAAACAGAACGTGGACTAGGTGGAGGTTTTGTGGGTTCCAGCAGCCATGTTTTCCACCTATGTGCTTGTGCCTCCATTTCTTTCCATGCCCTTACATTGCCTGCCACTGATGCCTCTGCCTCAAAATGAGGGGAATGGGCTGGGCTGGAAACCCTTACGGAAAGAGCAAGGAATGGTTGCCAAACAACCATTCATGGACTTCCCCAGTTCCTCTGCAGGAGACTTAGACCATGAGAACGTAAGAAGTGCCCTGATGGATCAGACCAAGGACCCATCTGATCCAGCATTCTATTCCCACAGTGGCCAGCCCGTTCCCCACAGGAAACCCACAAGCAAGACAGGAGTGCAACCAGCAACTGGTGTCCATAGGCATGCTATTATTATTAGGTAATATAGAGTGGTCTGGACTAGTAGCCATTGATAGCTTTCTCCTCAGTGAATTTGTCAAACTGCCTTTTAAAGCCGTCCAAATTGGTGGCCATCACTACATCTTGTGGTAGCGAATTCCATAGTTTAGCTATGCACTGCATGAAGAAGTTCTTCCTTTTATCTGTCTCGAATCTCCCACCAATCAACTTCATGTAGTGACCCCATTGGGTTCTAGTATTATGAGAGTACTTCTTCAGCCTAGTCAAGGGTTGGCCCCTTTAACGGCCCCTGCTCCCATACCTTTAACACAGTTTGTGTATAATGGCAATTTGCCAAGACACAATAAAGAACTTTTGGTATGCCTTTAACAAAGGGGTTCCTATTCAGGCCTTCCTATTCAGGCCTGTATCACCTTGGTTGAAAAGCCTCTTAGGATCCACGTTCCAGTCATGAGCACACCCAGAGCTCCAAGCAGGCAGTGACAGAAGTGGGTAACTCTTTCCTTTCTTCAGTATACAACAATGATATAGGTGCACATTTTGCCATAATTTGGAATACAGTCCATCTCACCATAGTGTGGAAGACTATGACCATGTGGCCTGTGCGCCTACTGCTCAGCTTGCTGTTCAGGTGCTCCCTGTGGATGGGGTAACACTTTGTATGGTCCTTTGTATCTTTAATCCAGAATTGGCCTGGGCAACACTTAAAATAGGAGACTTCTGTCTTTTGGCAGCCCATCAAATTGAGGACTGTCCTTTATAAAAGAGGGCACAGGGCCACCCTAACCCCACCACCTTAACAACAAGGACATTTCTATCCAATCATTCTTCTGCCAACAAGTTCCCTCCATCAAAGCAGGACACATTAAATGATACCAGTAACCCAGAATGGGGCTAGTGAGGGGTATGGCCAGGGGGGCATGGCCTGGGGAGAGCCCAGAGAGGCCCAGAGGTCTGCATTTGGCCCAGAAGCCAGCAGTTCCCCACCCCTGCTTTCATAAGAGATGACACATAGATCATGTAGTAAGTGACATTTTCCTCCCTGCAAGTGTAGCTTCAGGTGCTGAATTTCTTGGCACTGTTAAAGGCATAGGGACAGATCCAGTCGTTCTCCTTCTACTTCCCATTCTCCTCCTTTTTCTTAAGCTATAGTCAGTTAAATTTTTCAACCGGACTTGGGTGGGACAGCCCTTCAAATAGTGGTCTGCTTTTTTTTCTTTTTTTTTTAAGTAGGACACATGGCCACCCTACCTACCTGCCAAGTTCTGGCTCATCTGCCCTATTCTTCACACCCTGACAAGGTCCTTTTCCATGAGCTTCTTCTGCGCTTTGACTCACGTGCTCATTATTAAGGGCCTTGTTGGTAGAACACAGTACAAAAGCAGCTGGTTCCTCTTTTCTATCTGGTCACTCAGGGCAGGGCTCCTGCAACTTTAACTGTGGTGATGAAGAGTTCACCAGGTGCTGCATGCATACAAAGGACACCTGCTGAAATTCCCTTTTCTATACAGCTGTTAAAGAAACAGGAGCCCTGTCCTCCTGTTCATATGGTCAACCTAAGATATCATGGATCATTTATTTGCCATCATAAGGGATAGGACTTTTTGTTAAAAAAACAAAAAAAAATGGCACTCAAGTTGATAGTAAACATCTGAATTCTGTGACTCTGTGTCCACCTTGTGCCCTTCTTTGGTGTTCCTGCACAATTGTGCCACACACACACACACGTGTTTCAGGTACGTTTGCATTATTATCATTGGCTAATTACGGGAAGTATTCCAAATCAGCCACACCTGCTCTCAACAGTGGCCAGTAGGGGGCGAAGTGTCCCTCTCCTCCAGTTGCTTTCGTAAGTTCACAAATCAGAGTCGCACTCACTCTGGCTCCCTGCACAGTTCGTTGCTAATGCACCTCTTCCGCTGCTGTTTCCTCCTTCCAAAACACAAAAAAACCAGCGTGTTGCCTTTAGCCCCCTTTATTCCCTCCCCAGATCTGGTAAAATGTGAACTTTGCATCCTCCCCTCCTCCTGTGTGCCTAATGGAAGGGAAATTAACAGCTACCATCAGCCCTTCTGTGGGTCTCTCCGGACAGATTTTTCCAAATTGCTATCTCCCAGCAGTGCCTCCCACCCCTACCCCCCGCCGCCATCCATCGTTCTTGGCAGGGGGAGGCACACAGGGCCAGGGCGGTGAAAGTTCATGCGGGGAAAACAACAGGCTGTTGAGCATTAGGAGAGGAGAAGGCAAAGAAACTTTGAGCCAATTCAATTTCTCCTCGTCCCGTTGAACCCATGCTTTATTGTCAAGTTGCCATGCCTTTCTAGAACTAGCACCTCCAGCTCGTCTGCATGGGCATCCGCTTTCCTCCTGATTTTCCTAACTTCACATGCTAGGTTTCCCAAGCACATGCACAGAACACATGAGCGTAACAACGTCCACGACAGAGAGGATGCAACAACTGCACATTTGCAGATTCTGCAAATCTCTACCGTGGACAAGGCTTCCACATATAAATCCCTGGGCGTCCCGCTTATCCACGCACCCATGTGATTGCCATGGGTGATGCTTGCTTCTCGAAATGCATGCCTGCTCCTATGGGAAGGAGCTTTTGGTGCAGAAATAGTGGTATACTGTGACCAGCTTTGAGGACTAGCCGCTTTTCTGATAGCGTTACGGTGTTCCTTTAAAAATCCTTTTCCGAATTTCATTTTCTCTGTGATAACTTCGCCATGTCAATATCTCATGACCCATGTCCATCGTGCTGATTTCCATGGCTCCTGTGAAGCTCTCAAACTGATTTGGGACTTTCTCTCCTCTCAACACACCTCAACTGAGCCAGCCCAAACTAATAGTCAGTAGAGGTGTCTGTCTTGGGCAAGAAAATTTCAGGGGCTCCAGAAGAATGAGGAAAATCTTCATGGGGATGTAATCCCCCCTTCTGTAAATCCTTGAGGCAACAAGGCCAGACGTTTGGAGGGAACTGTATGTAGTTCTTAACCCATAACCCATTTTTTTCTGATTTTAGCCTTCTTTCCTTGCATCAGAGACATGAATGGAGCGGGACGTATAAGAACATAAGAAGCACCCTGCTGGATCAGAATGAGGCTCTGTCAATAAGGTGGTGGACCTGCTCTGGGCTTCAGTCATAACTCTATCCAAGGTGCTGAAACTGTGGGCTCAGTACCCTGGAGAGCTCCTTTAGAATTCTGACTGGTTCTGCTTGAAGCCCTGAGTAGATTCACCACCTCACTGATGTTGGAGCCAGCAGCATCCACTAGCATGAGGTTCAGCCCTCGTTCCAACGGGGAGCAGCCGTGTGTCTCTAGAACCCTACAAACAGACATGAAGGCAACCACACTCTCCAATTATTTGCCACACACCAACTGGTATTGAGATGTGCTGCCATTTCTCCCTGCCAGAGTCAATGAGAGGAAAGTCATGCCCGGAGAGTATTCTTTGCTCTGAGGAAGATGACTCTGTAATTTACACCGCCGGCTGGCACTCAGTTCCCTGTCCGCAGTTTTATTGCGTTCATGAATTCTCAATGCAGTAATGACTGTCTGCCAACGATAGAGGCCCATCGATTTCCTCTTACACGCATAAACCTGTGCCCACTTCTTCCTCCTCTTCTTCTTATTCTCTGATTTTATTTATTTTGGTCACTCAAGCAATAACCACGGTAAGAGAGCGGACGCTACTTGAATGCTAAGGCTGCTGTTCGAGGGAGATAGAGTTGTACACCAACGGATGACAAGTAATGACGTTGCTGAATTACAGGGATTACACTGCAGCGGAGGGTGAGAAAAGAACCAGGATGATCAGGAGTCTGGAAACAAAGCCCTGTGAAGAGAGACTGAAAGAACTGGGCATGTTTAGCCTGGAGAAGAGAAGACATGATGGCACTCTTCAAATACTTAAAAGGTTGTCACACAGAGGAGGGCCAGGATCTCTTCTCAATCCTCCCAGAGTGCAGGACATGGAATAACGGGCTCAAGTTAAAGGAAGCCAGATTCCAGCTGGACATCAGGAAAAACTTCCTGACTGTTAGAGCAGTACAACAATGGAATCAGTTACCTAGGGAGGTTGTGGGCTCTCCCACACTAGAGGCCTTCAAGAGGCAGCTGGACAACCACCTGTCAGGGATGCTTTAGGGTGGATTCCTGCATTGAGCAGAGGGTTGGACTCGATGGCCTTGTAGGCCCCTTCCAACTCTGCTATTCTATGATTCTATGAACCAGGGACTGACTTCTGAAGCCATCAAGGAGCAACAGCTGGCAAAGAGCAGGGGAACACCACACTGCTAATAGCACTTTATTAATTGATTGATTGATTGATTGATTGATTGATAAGTTGATATCCTGCCTTTTTGCCAAAGAAGGCATTCAAGGTAGCTGACAGTAACATCTGAATTGGAAAAAAAATCTTAATTTAAATATTACATAAAGACAAATTCATTAAAACGCCATTAAAATCACCACAATCAAAGAAATACACAGCTCCAGCCAGCCAATTAAAAAAAATACACCTTCAGCAGCAGACGAGCTTATACACCTGCATGAATAATGCCTTTGCCTAATGGTATCAGGACAACTGAGAGCCAGTGTGGTGTAGTGATTACAGAGCTGGACTGGGACTCAGGCGATCCGGGTTCTAGTCCCCACTTGGCCATGAAGCTCACTGGGTGACTTTGGGCCAGTCACTGACTCTCAGCCTAACCTACCTCACAGGGTTGTCATGAGAAGGAAGATAATGTATTGTATGATGTCTTGAGGAGGAAAAGGTTGGATATAAATAATAAATAATAGCCTCCCTCAGCAGGAGGTTCCTGAGCCTGGGAGTAGCTACCCAAAAGGCCCTCTCTTGCGACTCATTAAATGTTCCTTTGATGGTGGTGGTCTCAAGAGAACGGCCTCCCCTGCTTTGCTGCCACAATTCAATTCGCTGTGGTCTGTTTGGCAGAACAGGACACCAATAAGAGGCATCCTCTCCGTTCCTCTGGATCTTTGTCTTTAAATTAGTTTTGGGATGTTCAGCTTTTCAAATAGGGGACTGCTCCCTGTAAAGAAGGACACATGGCCATCCATGAGCACAGGCCAAGTTGTGCCCACTAGGCCCTCTCAAGCCCTGATCTGAGCAACATGTTAATGGGAGAAGCAACTGAACAGGGTTGCCTTGGCTTGCTCCTCCCTACCCAGCTGTCATGTCCCTGTTGGAGGAATCTTCCACAGAGGAGGAACTAGAGCTCCCAGAGGTTGTGAACACCACAGAACAGCCCACATTAGAAGACCATGAGGAGCCTGGGTCCTTGGGGGAGATGGCCACAGGTCCATCCCCACAAGAGATGGGGGACTCTGACTCTGAAGCAAAAGCCGATAGATCCCCCCCCCATAGCCTCCAAGAACATCATCATCCCAAGAGGTGGGCCAGAGGATATCATGTGAAGAGTAGTTCCCATTTACAAAGGAAGGCTCCTCATGAATAATGGACTGCTCACAAGTAAGGCTTCCCTCATGAAAAGGACAGAAGCCTTTGGTGAGATGTGATGTGATGGATGGAACTCTGGAAGTTCTGGCTATGTAGGCTTTTAGTTGGAACTTACACCTGCTAGCAGCTCCAGTGTTTTGAACTCTTGCTTCCAAGTTCTTGGTTCTTGAGTGATCCTCTGTGCTGTTGACCTTGGACTTTTGCAAGATTATGCTCTTTGGGCTGTGTTTGTGTTGGACTGCTTACCTGTGTTTTGACTTTGGTCCCATTCAGACCCTGCTTTTGGAATTCTCCTTTCTTGACTGGTAATCCTGTGCTCTTGACCTTTGCCTGCTTACTGCTTACTGACATCTCCTGCTTTGAACTGCCCTCTGGCTGGACTGATAAAATTGTATTTGACACTTTTGCCTGTCTGCTGAATTGCCAATGGATTTGCCCCATAGTTGGCCTTCAGCCAAGCCTGAACGAGGCATAGCAGAACACTACCCACCCACCCCCAGGCTGCCCATCTTAAGAACCTGACCACTGGTTCATCCTCAACCATGTCATCTGGCTCTGGGCCTTTGAACTCCAGTCTTTTACACCAGAACTGGACTCCCAGCCAACCCTGGATGCCATGGCTTATCTCTTGAGCTTGCCAAGGGATCACTGCAGGAATCACAGAGGACGCCTTCCCTGGGGACCTCCAAAATCCTAGCGCGAGCACTGCTTAAGGTTGTCATATACCAACTCACCCCACCCCATTAATGCATGGCTTCTGAAAACAGGTGCCGGCAGAAAGAAATGTATCATCTTTGACTTTACCATACATCCCATAAAGGCGTTTAATGCTCTCTGATTGCTGAGTAGACATTTCTGGGTCACTCGAAAACATTAGTTTGGACTGAGATTAAAGTAAGATATTGAACTGAGTGGGGGCTTCTGCAGAGCATGAAACTAATCAATGTTCACACCCTTGAGCTGTTGAGAATGAATCAACACACACAGACACACACACACACACACACACACACACACACACACGGGGGCAGGAGGCGGAGGCAGCTGGAGTTCCCATCGGTAACAGACACTCTGGTAAATGTGAATTTCATTCCAAAAGCTGCCATCTCTAGGGCAAATGATGCATAGCTTTATTCCTGAGCCAGGCATTGGCAGAAGAGATCGGGTGGAATTTAGGGAAAGGGAGCAGCAAGCAACCCCTGCACAGTAACTGAGTCCTGCGCAAAATCCATCTCATTCCACATCCACCAGAATGTCAAACTCTTCTTCTCCTCTGTCCCGACCCACAAAGTACAGCCTGATCAAACTCCCTAAATTTGGGGTGTCCTGAACCTCACTTAACTGGGGTTTATTTGGCATGGGAGAGAGGAGTTCTGCTCCTTAGGATTTAAATTTTGTACCCAGAATTTTGAGTAGGATAGAAGGAACCTCATCCATGGTGGCCAGGATCCTAACCTAGTGAAAAAGAGGAAATACATCACCAAAAAAAAAAAGGAAGAACGAGAACACAGATAAGTAAACACAGGTCTGCATAAAATTTGAATCTGCTAATTTATATGCATTGATGCAGATTTAGAAAGAATTAAATAATTTAAATAGAAATTATATATGTATGCATATTTAATATTTAAAAATGGGGGACAATTCAAAAAAATTAAAAATCAAGTTTTGCAGGTATCACAGGCACTGTGTTGGAGACCCCTGACATACCGTGTTGCTGCCATGTGATGCAACAGGCTGTAGCTGAGTGGTGGAGTACATGTTTTGTTTGCAGAAGGCTCCAGTGTCAGGTTTCAGCCTCTCCAGCAAAGGGCTAGAAAAGAGTCCTCTCTGTTGCCTGTCAGCGTAGACCAGGTTTCCCCAACCCAGTGCCCTCTAGATATTTTTGGACTACAATTCCCATCAGCTTCAGCCATCAAGGACAATTGCCAGGGGTGATGGGAGTTGTGCTTCAAAATATCGGGTGGGGGGAGGCTGGTGCAGACAATGCTGACCTCAATGGTCTGTTGGTGTGAGGCAGCTTCCTGTCCTGTAACGAATGCTCCATCATCCAGACCCCGAGCATTGGCCATCCTGGTGATAGGAGGTGGAGTCCAACAACATTGGAAGGACCACAACATTCTGTTCAGCCTCTTAGTGTTGTTCAGCACTGGTGAAGTCTGGGTTACAGAGTTCCACTACTTATCGGAAATTCACCAAAGGCTATGAACCAGTGAGGTTTCTCAGAGAAACAGTAAGCACCATGGAGAGGTCTCAGCAGGAAGCCAGACAATCTTGTCCTATCTTGCTCCAACAAGGAGGAGACTAAGACTAAGCCTTAAGTTGGGGATTGCCTTCCTTTAAGTTGGTTGCCGCCCCCTCCACACTGACTGAGGCCTTTTTGTTTAAAAGACCCTAAACTGTTTTAGCATCCTCAGGCTGCAATGATACAGGGGTGACTGTGGCATGCTGGGGTTTTCAAGGCTGGAATCCTCAGAGTCTGATGATAGCAATGTGACCTCCCCAGGATGCAGCAAGACAGGACATTGAGGTCTTCCTAGGAAGCTGCTACCAGGGAAGGAGGAAGCCTCATGATATCTTTCTGTAACCATATCCTCTCCCTGAGCCATTAACTAAGGAGCCTCTTCTTCTGAGGCTGGATTCAGGATCCTCTGAGAATGAGGGTTCAGCATCCTGGTTCATAACACACAGCTTCTCCATCCCTGGTGTTGACTCTACTGAGCTCAGTAGACCGGTGGTCTCACTCAGAAGTCAGCTCCCCATGAGAACCTATTTGCCCTTTGTGTGTTTTTGCAGGAGCTTTTGGTGGATCTTGGCAGTGGTGTGAGTGCAGGAATTCCATGCGAGCTTGTGGAAAGAGGTAAGGAGGGAGGCAGAGAGAGCGAGAGACTAGAGGGATGTCTCCTCATGCTCCTCGCATGATGGATGGAGCCTGGCAGGAGAGAGAAGTTTGTCAACACGAATGCTGGAGGTGACACCTCTGAGGTTTATTAGGAAGGCTGTGCAAGAAGAAGCATCCCGGAGAAGATGGATACAAGGCTGTCTCTCTGTCTCAGGCAGTAAAAATAACAGTGGTGGCAATAGCAGCACAATGGGAACCACACAGATTGGGACAGGGACAGAGAGAGCTGAATGGCTTAGTGCGTCAGCCCTTGAAATTGCTGGCTTAAATGTCACTTGCAGCAGGAAAGCTCTAGATCAAGGTGGGCAACCCTGTTGGAGTGGTGGAACTGTTTAGGGCTGCACAAGTGATCAGGGCTTGTACACCCACATGTACATACACCCCAGGACCAAGGGGTGGGGGAGTAAAGTTAACTTTCATTTCGTTTTCTATACCGCCCAATACCTGAAACTCTCAGAGCAGTTTGCAAAGATGGAAACTGTAAAGATACAGTATAAAAACCATTTACATACAACCACATAAACAGGCAACACATAGATCTAAACCAATTTTAAACAATAGCAATAAGAAAAATCCAGGATCTGATTCAATCCAGGATCTCCTTGTCAAATCTCTTTCTCCCACAAGGATCTTGATCCAGATCACTGGAGGAGAGAAACTTTGACCTTTCAATTCTCCCCAGTGATTCTGATCAGGACTGCTGTATCTCCGCTGCTAATAAGAGCTTGGTGGTGCCTTCCAGCAGTATCAGCTGGTGGCTCCAGTGTCAGTGGGGGAGTGGATCTATTCCAGGTTTCAGTCAGAACCAGTTGGAGCTCTAAAGGAGCTCTCCAAGGTGCAAAGCCCCACTGACATCAGAGCCACCAACCTGCACTGGCACTTTGCCATACAGGTCTTGGAGCAGGTGCATGTATGAACATTCCTACACATGTACCCCTGCACATAGAAAGCTGTCACGTCCAGGAAAAGGCTGGTCTAGAACCCATCTCACTGGCATGCTAGCTTTCTATGTACATGGAGTTCTATCTTTTTTAGGGGTGTGCACGGACACCACCCTCCGCCCCGCGGGCCGATCCGAAAATTTCGGATCGGCCCGCTCCACTCTGCGCCGCTCCGCCCATACTCCACTCCTCTTCGCCGCAGAGCTCCGGCTCCGAATCGGAGCTCCGCAGTGGAGGGGAGTGGTGCCAGGTAAGGCCGGGAGAGGAGGGCAGGGGGGGGTTACCGGGCCATGCCGCCGTCGCCGCCCATGCAGTGACGGCGGCAGAGCCCGGTAAGGGACCAAGGGGGAGGGGGGCCTTACCTGCCTCCGTCCGCGGTCCGTCGGCGTCTTCAACTGAGCCCGCGGTTCAACCAGGAAGTCTGGGCCGCAAGCAGCCCAGACTTCCTGGTTGAACCGCGGGCTCAATTGAAGACGCCGACGGACCGCGGACGGAGGCAGGTAAGGGAGAGGAGGGCAGGGGGGTTACTGGGCCCTGCCGCCATCGCCGCCCGTGCGGCGACGGCGGCAGAGCCCGGTAAGGGACCAAGGGGGAGGGGGGCCTTACCTGTCTCCGTCCGCGGTCCGTCGGCTTCTTCAATTGAGCCCGCGGTTCAACCAGGAAGTCTGGGCTGCAAGTGCGGCCTAGACTTCCTGGTTGAACCGCAGGCTCAATTGAAGAAGCCGACGGACCACAGATGGACGCAGGTAAGGGAGAGGAGGGGGGGTTTACCGGGCCCTGCCGCTGTCGCCGCATGGGCGACAGCGACAGCGGCAGGGCCCGGTAAACCCCACTTACCTTTCCGGCGGAGCTCCGGATCGAGGCGAAGGATCCGCCTTCACCTCGATCCTCTTCGCCACGCTCCGCCGGCCCCCCAATCCTCTTCGCCTCTGCCTTAAGGGCAGGCGAAGCCCCCCTGCTCCGCTTCTAATTCGCCGGTCCGATTAGAAGCGGAGCACATCCCTAATCTTGTTATCTTTCTTATTGGTAGAGTACATACATCTCCAGTACACAGAAGCAAATTCATGGAGAATTCGTCAATTGATAGCCGTAAGTCATGATGGCTATATGCTACCTGCAGATTCACAGGATAGCTCCTTCAGAGTTCTGACTGGCTCTTACTTAAACCTGGAGCAGATTCACCACCCCAATGAGATCAGAGCCACCAGCCGCCACCATCCTCCAGATGTATTGGACTACAACCTCCAGGATCCCTCAGCCAGCATGATTGCCAACTTGTCTCCAGGACCCATTCAAAGCCCTGGTTTGAACCTATGAAGCCCTACCAGCCTCAGGACCCCAATGCCGCTTGGATTCCCTCTCCGGTATGAGCTAACCCTGTTCCTGAGGTCAGCCTCAGAGGTCTTTCTCCAGGTGCCCTGTCCAAGAGAAACTCAGGGGTGGCAGCTTGGGAACAGGCTTTTTCTGTGGTAGCCCCAGCTTAATGGAATGGTCTCCCCAAGGTAGCTCATTCGCATCTCGGTACAGGGAGCAAATGCAGGTGATCAACCTTTCTTTAGGCACGTTCTCTTGCCCGGCTTGGTTTTCTCTGTTGGTTTTCTTTTGTTGTCTTGGGTTTTCTTAGCTTGGTTTTCTCCTGCCCAAGTTGTGAAGGCGTTTCATCTTGCCAGGTACCAATGTGCAGTGGAAGGTGTGTTTATATGGCTGTTTGTATCCACCCAGACAACCAGACTTCATCCCAGCCTACTTTGCTCATCTGCATAGGGTCTTGGTGAACAGCTGTCCAGGTGAACCCACAGGGACAACGAGGAACAGCATGTTCAGAACCTAAAACATTAAGGGCTGTAACTGCGACATGGCGCTGCATCTCCGGTGCGACGTCTCCAGCTGCCTGTTAAGCTATTAAACATCAATGCCCAGGCAACCCCACGCGGCCTTGTTCTTCTGCAGGAGCCTGTGCTCCTTTTTTATCACTCCTCTTTTGTTTCCTTACTTTTTCTTTCTGAGCCAGTTCCTCTGTGGGCTTCTGAACTCCCTGCTCCATCCTTTTTGTTCTCTGCACCCTCGCCACACTTGTCTTTTTGAAGGCTGCAGCTGTTTGAAAACGCTCCTTGGCTGTTGAGCTTGCAAGCGGCAGGTGGGAAAATCGGTGCATTCTTGTCGGGACTAAGAATTTTTCCAGGCACGATGCAGGTCAAGTTCCCACATTTGAAGTTAGTTTCAGGAGAAAGTTTCCTCAGTCCAGCATTAAGAATCTGGGAGTCAAGAAAATCGTCCTCATGAGGACGCTACCCTCCTGACATCAGGGAGGGAGCCATGGCCCAGTGGGCAGAGCATCTGCTTTGCATGCAGAAGGTCCCAGGTTCAATCCCCAACTCTTCCCTGAAACCCTGGAGAGCTGCTGCCAGCCAGTGTTGACAGTACTTGGCTCATTGCACCAATAGCACGACTCAATGTAAGGCAGCATCCTGTGTTCCGATGTGCCTAAAGTGTTGCACCTCTTCACTCTGCTGGAAAGAGGTGCTGTGAAGATTTTCCAATCATTGTTCAAGACTGGCTCTGGCTTGTGGCATAATGATGCAGCTTCCTTGGACATCCCCATGTAGAGCTCAGACTGTTGTGGTGACATCTAAAGGTCCAGGGGCCAATTCCCCCCCCCCCCACGAACCCATCAAGGGGTGCACACACACACACTGCTGAATTTATTGGATTTTTCCAAGTAATAATGAACAGTATCAAATCCAAATACTCCTCATGTGAATCCATTTATTAACAGTCTTTTTGATCACCCAGAATCTCTATTTGGTACAAGCAAGATTATCTGATAAAATTATCACTCATCATCCTAATAGATCATGCCATAGAGTTCTATGTGTCTTGAAAAGTTGTTGTGTATCTTTCTCAATATTAGCAAATCCAATAAAAGGATACCATATTTCATTTTAAAAAGTGCCAATTTCTACTTGAACTCTTTGCACCTAATGATGTTTAATGAATTGCTCTGTTACTGCAAGGTCCCAAATTTTCTGTTTCCCTATAACAGAAAAAGCAGCTCGATGGACTCCAACCCATCCCCTAACTAGATTCCTCTGACCTCCCTACAAATAATTCAGGGTGGTTTAAACAAAAAGGCATTGCACAGAGCTCCAAAAGGATCTCTCTAAACTGAGTGATAAAATGACGTGCATTTCACTGAAAGTGTAAAGTGATCCAAGCTAAGAACCCTAACTTCACATATATACTGGGGGGGGGGGTGTCCTAAGTTGGTGGGAACTGACCAAGAAAGGGGTCTTGAAATTACAGGGGATAGCTCAAATAACAAGTTTATCTAGTGTGCAGTAGCAGATGTAAACAAGTCAAATGCCACGTTAGGAAATGGATCGAAAATTGGTCTGATCAATGCTTGGAGGGGAGACCACTCAGGAACCCCATGTGGCTGCCTTGGGTTTCATGAAAGCTGGGATATAAATGTAATAAATAAATAGATAGATCTATGGAATTCACTACTACAAAATGCAGTGACGGTTACCAATGTGGACTGCTTTAAAAGGGGATTCGACAAATTCCTGGAAGACAAGGCAGTCAATGACTATTAGAATCATAGAGTTAGAAAAGACCTTGAAGATCATCTAGTCCACGCAAACACACACATCAGGCTCTGAAATGCCAGATGCAGCTACAGTGTCCCTACTAGATGGCTGACCAGCCTCTGCTTAAATCACTCCAGTGAAGGAGATCCCACCAGTGGCTAGATGCACACATGATGGCTGTATGTTACCTTCAGGATCAGAAGCAGTAGGCCACTGGACTCCAGTTGCTGGGGAACAACGCCAGCCTCCTCTCCTGCTTGGCGACTTCCCAGAAGCATCTGGTTGGCCACTGTGGGAAACAGGTTCATGGACTAGTTGGACCTTTGCTCTGAGCCAGCAAGGTTCTGCTTATGTTGTGATACCAGCCCTGTGCAACTGCAATCCATGCAGCTGAATAGACAGCTCACACCAGATTTAGGTAGGTTCAACTGAGCTAAGAGAAGCAGACATCACACACACACACACATCCTGCCCCATGGCAGTCCCTTGAAAATGCTACACAAACAGTAAGGGGCCCCTGCTGAATGAGGTCAGCTGTGGCATCCCTGAAGATGGGGCAGAAGCAACTTCAGATCCCTTCTTTCCATAGAAGGCAAATTTTGGATCAGTAGAGGTTGGTGGCTCTGCTGTCAATGGGGCAGTGAATCCACTCTGGGTTTCAGTCAGAACCAGTTGGAACTCTAAAGGAGGTATCCAAGGTACAGAGCTTCTTGGCGGCAGGATGGGTATCAATGTAACAACTAATGAAATACAATGAAGAGTTATTATATTTCCACCTCCCCCACCCTTCTACATGCATGTGTTACCAGGGTGGCTTTAGGTATCTTCTTCTGTGAACTGGTACCGCTTCTTTCTCATCTCTGGTCCTTTAAAGATGTGACGTGGCCCAAAGTGGGCAGAGGTGCTGCTATCTTAGGTTGCTGTCATATGCACCCTTACCCGAGAGTACTCCCCACTGACTGAATTCAGTGGGACTTGCTTCTAAGTAAACTTGCATAAGATCACAGTGTTAAATGTGTTTTAGGGTTACAGTTGGTTGTTGTCATAGCTTCTGTTGCTTCTGTTGTTTTTCTTAGTTTGTTTATTGTGATACTCTTGTTGATGTTTTATTACTGTAAGCCACCTTGTGTATTTTATAAAAAGACAGAGTAGACTAATAATAATAATAATAATAATAATAATAATAATAATGCTTATACCAAATCAAAAAAGTTCAGTAGGCAACCATTTCACCCACTTCGAAATGGTGTGATTCATAGAATCATGGAATAGTA
This sequence comes from Elgaria multicarinata webbii, assembly GCF_023053635.1. NCBI lineage: Eukaryota > Metazoa > Chordata > Lepidosauria > Squamata > Anguidae > Elgaria > Elgaria multicarinata. The sequence goes on from NC_086183.1 coordinate 6,423,624, forward strand.
GAGTTGGAAGGAGCCTGTAAGGCCATTGAATCCACCACCACCCTCTCAGTGCAGGAATCCACAATTAAGCATACCTGACAGATGGTTGTCCAGCTGCCTCTTGAAGGCCTCTAGTGAGGGAGAGCCCACAACCTCTCTAGATAACTGGTTCCATTGTTGTCCCACTCTAACAGTCAGGAAGTTTTTCCAGATGTCCAGCCGGAATCTGGCTTCCTTTAACTTGAGCCCATTATTCCATGTCCTGCACCCTGGGAGGATCGAGAAGAGATCCTGGCCCTCCTCTGTGTGACAACCTTTCAAGTATTTGAAGAGTGCTATCATGTCTACCCCCAGTCTTCTCTTCTCTGGGCTAAACATGCCCAGTTCTTTCAGTTTCTCCTCATAGGGCTTCGATTCCAGACTCCTGATCATCCTCGTTGGCCTCCTCTGAACCCCCTTGAGCTTGAAATGTGGTGCCCAGAACTGGACGCAATACTCAAGATGAGTCCTAACCAGTGCTAAATAGAGGGGAACCAATACCTTGTGCAATTTGAAAGTTATACTTCTAGTAACATATTCCAAAATAGTATTTGCTTTTTTTGCAGTCACATCACACTGTTGGCTCATTCAATTCATCAGTATTTCAGAGGAGAGGGGGGAATTATTTGGATGAAGAGAAAATAAGCAGGTTTTGTTCCCAGAAAGCCCTGTTCTGAATTCTGAAGGACATTTGGGGGAAAATTCAAAATGGGAGTAAACATAAGAATAGCTGTATCATCTGCCACATCCTTGGAGCTGCCACTATAGCAGCCAGTATTTAAATACCTACAAAAAAACACACTTTTTACACAGTGGGTGGATCATTTTTCAAGCAGTTCATTTTTTAAAGACATGCAGCGTTAAATGACACTTGCAAAAAAGGCAGTGATTGATGTAGGCTCGTTAAATATATAAAGTCACAGTGTGCCATTCCATGCAACCTGAACTTCTAGGAGAAAGCTTGGTTTTCTTTTCTTTTCTTTTAAATAAGGATGCCTTGCCAAAACTCACAGATGTTTTATTTGAAAGCAGACCCAAAGGTTTATAGGTGTCCATCAGGAGAGGGGGAATGATGCAATCCAATATTAGCAATACTATACATGTCTAATCCAAAGTGAGGCCTACCAGGTTCAAAAGGACTTACTCCTAAATCAAAAAATGTGCTAATGAATCAGTGAAGCCAAGTTGAAACAACATTGGGAGAGCCATGTCATCAGGGAGCCATTATTGGGGCAATTTCATGCATTTTTGGTCAAATGAGTCTCACACTACAGAAGAAGGAGAAGGAGAAATTTGAGATGTACTAAAATGAGTTTGGATTTCTAAGAATCCAACCTGCAGAACCTATGGACTTCGAAATTTCTTTATTTTTTTACTTCCCTGAAATTTACACAAATTCATTTGCAGAAAATACGTACATTTGTGCTGAGACATGTGCCGTACTGGAAAACATACGCAGGTAAAAGTCAGATGGAATGGGGGACAATTCACTAAATGTTATGTGCTATCATAAGTTATGTATATTGATGCAATTTTTTTACAGAATTGTTTGCAACTTTTTCCAAATAACGGGGGGAAATAGTCGAATCTACCGGTGAATGAGTGTTGGAACGAATGACACTGCATAATCCAGAAACTCACTCAGAATGAGTTTCACAAAATCCAGATATCGAAGGAGGAGGAGGAGGAGGAGGAGGAGGAGGAGGGGTGTAACAAAAGCAGAAGAAATGAAAAAAACATCAACAGTGCCATTAAGATTTTTATCTTGCCAGATCTGGAGTATTTTTCCCCTTGTATCACTGCTTAAAGCGTCTTTGCCTTCCCTCAGCCCCAAGTGGCTAGATATCTCATCCTATCTCTGCATTAAACTCTGCTCTTCGCCGGCTGCATTGATCAAACCTAGTGTGCTGCATTTTCCTCTGCACAGGTGCCAATCTCAGCTCCGCCATCCCTCCTACAGAACCTTTCTGCCTTTCTGCCTATCCCTTTTTCTCTCCCGTGTAGTGATTGTCCAGGCTGGAGATGGTTGCTGTTGTGGTGGTTGTTTTTCCCTCTGTGGCACAGGAGCAAGGACACAAGTCAAGCCAGCCCCTCTGCTAACTCTCACACAAATCACCTTTGAGGGAGGGTGCCTGGATCCTTTATTGGGGGAAATCAGCCTTGTGCACTGCCTCCTATTAAGCTGTACCATCTTCCGTCACACAGGCCACCTACCCCTGTGCCTTTTAATTGCTGTGGGAGCTTGGGAAGGTTGCAACCTTCGCTTGCTCGAACCAGTCCCTGAAATATCATGCTCCTATTAGTGCTGTCATTGCTCCATCAGCATCCATGGCACTTCCCAAAGTAACATTTGCAAGATGGGACAGTCCTTGCTCTCAGCTACGATTTTTCTTTGCAACTAGAAGTCAGAAATGAGGCAGTGCTCGGATTGCAAGGTGTGGGGCTTAGAGGTGGGTGAATCAAGCAGTTTCACTTTCTCCTGCATTTCAGTTCATTAAACCTCAACTTCTTTCTCTCCCGAATATGAAGAATTTTGCATGTTCTGGTAGATTCTTATGAAAAATGAACCAAAATGAAATTCTCACCCACCTGCACCAGTCAAATGCAATAGGTATAGCTATTCCCATCATGAAAAGGACCGTACCATACCTGCCTGCCCATGTAGCTGTTAAAAATGGGGAGTCAGTCAAGAAAAATAGGTGGCAACCGTGTCATGGCCCAGGACTGAAGCCCTCAGAGACAGTGGCACTGGGATAGCACCAGAACCAATCCCTGGATCTTCTAAAGTAGGTTTCACTGCCTTAGACCCATATCTTATCAATGAGTCCCCAGGAGGTGCCCCTGACTCTGAGGAGTGGACCTCAGATCCATCTAGTAAACAGGAAAACCTTAAGGTGCAATTCTCAATTGGCTCCTCTTTCTTCCAGCCTTCACTCTCAGGGGAAGCCAATGCCTGCAATCCTGCCCACCTGTCTTTCATAATGGCCTCTTTAGCTACTTTTTCTTAAGGTGGTTCTGGAGGGCCATGATCCATGGAGGCTGGTGACTCTGATGTCAGTTGGGTGGTGAATTCACTCTGCACTTTGGATAGCTCCTGGAGTGGATTCACTGCCCTAGTGACATTGGAGCCACCAGCCTCCACTGGCCATGATTGTGCTCAAATTGGCGGTAGGCAAGGGGTGAGCCCTGTGCCTTTCAACAAAGGCTGCCTATGCCTTCCCTATCCCCATAATTCAAGCACTCTAGTCCAACACCCTATTTTCAACAATGGCCAGACAAATGACTCTGGGAAGCAGGGTATGAACACCCACATACTGTATGACTCTCAATAATAATAATAATAATAATAATAATAATAATAATAATAATAATAATAATTTGATATTCAGACATATGCTGCTTCTGAACCTGGAGATTTCATTTAAGTAACATAGTTAAGGGCACTATCCAGGTAGTCACCAGCCTCTGAATGTGAAGTCTGCCAAGTATTCAATGAAGATCATGAGGAGAGGGTGGCTCCAGCTGCCCTGTATTTCTGCTAGATGGGAAATTTCACCCATCTAGCAGTGGCAACTCAGAGGGGAAGGGAAGGAGACTAGGGCAGCCATGGGAAATTACATAAAGCAGCCACCCTGGTCTCTCCACCTACTTTTTTGCCATCTCCATGCTCCGTTTTTGTTCAGTAGAGAGGAAGCTGCCACAGTTCTCTACAGGGGAGGTGGAGTACAGTTACCTGGCTCCAAGCTCAGAGCCAGGAAACCAAACCATCCTATGCACACACACCCCCAAGACATGGTCTGGTGGGCATAAGATTGCTCTCTGGTGGTAATTAATAGACATATCTTCCACAAAGTGTCTCCTCCTCTTTTACAGCAATCTAACATAGTGGCCATCACACCCCCTTGTGGCAACCAATTCCACCAGCTAGTTACACATGAAGAAGCCCTGCCTTTTATCAGTCTGGAATCCATGGCTAATTGATTCCGTAATCACTGTCCCTATATTGCCCTCTAGCACACAGTCTAATCTACCACCAGGGATGGGTGATTCAGAAGATTTCAAGCTCTTTGAGGTTCTCCAATTTCCACCATGAACCTCGTTGAAACTCGTGTCCATAACAGATTGCAAGCTGCAGGGCCAGTACTGATTCACACCCAAAACATGTGCATATTTTTCTGCACGTTTTCCAAAAGTACACATCAGCAGTGTGCATTTTTGAAATGTAAGCATTTTTCTCCCATGGGCTAAATAGAGCCAGTTTGGTGTAATGGTTAGAACTGGTTGCTGGCCTGGGACTTGTGAGATCCTGGTTCTAGTTCCCCACCTGGCCATGGAAACTCACTGGGTGACTTTGAGCCAGTTACAGACACTCTCAGCCCAAGCTACCTCACAGAGTTGTTGGCGTGAGGATAAAATGGAGAGGAGGAGGAGGATTATGTGCGCCACCTTGGGTTCCTTGAAAAAATGGGGGCAGGATATAAATTCAATAAATAAATGAAATAATAAATAAAGCATGATTGGGCACATTTTTCAAAAGTACGCACTTTTCAAGCCCGTTTTCCAAGTATACCCAATTTCTTACCCATCCCTATCTACCCTTAACCAGTCTCACGATCCCTGCCCCTTCACTATAAATTTCACAACTGGGAGTGGTTAGGATAACAGAGGTGAACATAAACGCAAATGCAGTCACACCCAGCTGGGCTCTTTTGACTGGGGAGAAAGGCAAAGGAGTCACACGAATCGTTTTTGGACTGTGTCCCAAGGACTGATGATCTTCCTTGGATGCTTCTCTTTTGGGGAGGGGTCCTGCTCCTCTATACCATGAGAAGCTCACGTTTCCTTGAAAAGTAAGCTGAGATAAAGGAGAGTAAGACCATTCCACCAGCCACACTGAACGAATACATTTTTTTCCCTTCTTCACTTCCCATTTCTTTTCTTTTATTGCGGGTTATATGCCTGCAGGCAGGAACTGTCTTGTTGAATTGATTATATGCAAGCCCCTGTGGGAACCGTTTGGGCTGAGGAGTAACATTAAAAATTAAAAAAATAAACTTCCAAGAGTTAACACTGTAAGTGGATGAACACCAGTGGTTCCTGGTTGTGTGGATGAGTCCAGCATCTTTAATTAGTGAAGGAATGCTAACAACTGTAGTCATGGTTACTCTTTCCCATGGACCATGGTGGTTGAAACCAGGGGTGGATTTATTCTGCAGTTTTGATGCAAATTCCTAGTTTTCACGGCTATGAAGATGAGCTTTCAAATATATAGGTGAGGCTTGAAGGCATATAGGTTTTTTAAAAATAATAATAATTAAGAATGCACATTTAGACAAAAAAAAAAGTCCTACAAATGGTTGGGGAATGCCAGGAGTTGTGGAGGGGGGTGTTTCTGTTTTAAAATGCATATGTTTTGACTAGGGCTGTGCACGGACCCCCTGATCTGCTTCGGATCCCAATCCACAACTTCTGGATTGGGTCCACTCCACTCTGCCCCGATTCACCAGTGGTCCACTTCATTTCACTGCGGTGGCAGCGGCAAAAGGTAAGGCCCCTTCCCTCCTACCCCCTTACCTGCGTCTGTCCGCAGTCCGGCGGCGGCTTCAACTGAGCCCGAGGACTCAAACCGGAAGACCAGGTCTTCCAGTTGCGGCCTGTTCTTCCAGTTTGAGTCCTTGGGCTCAGTTGAAGCCGCTGCCGGGCAGCAGAGGCAGGGTCAGGTAACCCCCCCTCGCGCACACGACTTACCTGGTCCTTCGCTGCCCGTCGCCATCTTCACTAGAGCCCGCGGCTCAACCCGGAACTGTAGGCCCCACTTGGGGCCTACACTTCCAGCTTGAGCCGTGGGCTCTAGTGAAGATGGCGATGGGCCGCGACAGACCAGGTAAGACCCCCCTGCCCCCTTACCTGGCTCTGCCGCCGTCACCACATGGGTGACGGCAGTGCTAGGTAAGGCCCCCTTACTGTTTTTTCAGAGCTCTGGATCGAGGCAAAGAATCCGCCTTCATCTCGATCCGCTCCATGACGCTCCACTTTCCCCCCCCCCGATCCTCTTCACCTCTGCCTTAAGGGGAGGCGAAGCACCCCAATCCACTTCTGCTTCTTTGACCCAAAGAGAAGTGGAGCACAGCCCTAGTTTTCACCCTGAACTATCTAAAAGGAAAGCATACACCGTGAGGGAGTGGCAGGGGGAGGAGAGAAATAAAGAGACTGGTATTCTTTAATACCACTCAAGGAATTACTGCTCAGTTGTACCTTCTCGCAACTCCCATTTCTCCTGGAATGTTAATGAGCCAAGAAGACAAATGGGTCATTAAGAAATAATGCTGTATTGTAGGATTTCTCACCCCCCCCTTTTCCAGCCTCCCCCCCCCAGCACTGCCTGCTCCCCAACCGCTGCATCAGCAGAGGTAACGATCTTTCTCTTGCTTTCTCAATCAACCCCAGCAGCTGCTGCCAAATTTAATCAGGTGCTTAATTAACTATACCTTTCACATCAAACCTGCCCTTCCAGGAAGTAGGGTATCCGACATCAGAATAAGCCAGTGGCTCAGATCTCATTACTGAAAAATAGGATATCGCCAACTAAGCAAGAAGAGAGCAGCGGGGAGGCATAAACTTGGAAAATCCATATTATGCCATCAGTTCTACCATTACCAGGCTAAGAATCCAGGTGGATAGAATCAGCTGGAAGGGACATCAAAAGCCATCTAGGCCAGCTTCCTGCCAATTCTGGAAATCCACTGTTGCATCATAGGAATCTTCCATGTACCTCATGCCAATGCTGGTTCCAGGTCTTGCAGGCCTCTTGGGCAAGACGTCTTCAGTGGGGCTCTCCTTTAGTGCATCTACCTTCTCCCAGGGAGCCAGGGAATCCGTGGGCCATGGCATCTCCTGTTCCTCCTCCTCACCACCACTGTTATCTGGCCTAGAACAAGAAGCAGGTAAACAAGCAGGTTGCAATGATGAAGACGAGGCTCAACTCCGGGTGGTTCTTGTCAGTGGGCCCCTGCTGGTGTATGGGACCTCAGCAAGCATCCAACTATGCCTACGCTTGGCACTGACCCTGCCTTATACCATACTATTGGTCCATCTAGCTCAGTATTGGCTACACTAATTGGCAGGAGAGAGGGTGGAGAAATTCATTTGATTGCTTTTTCATGTCAACTTCCCAGTTCACACTTTCAGGCCATGCTGTGAATTGAAAGTCGGTTATCCTTCAAAATCCGCACTTCTGTGGATAGTGCAATGTAGTTCTCCAATCAAAAAATGTGTACAAAATTGTGTAGACTGAGGAAGGGGGAGGTGTTCAAAACTGCATTATATTAGGAAAATTGCTTGCAACAATGTGCATGGTAGGCAACAATGCATATGAAAATGCATGCTACTAGGAGAAATGTGCACAAGAAATGCTTATGACTTTTCATGCAATGTTTATTTTAGAAAATTCTCAACATTCAAGATGAACCAAACTTCAGATTGGAAATAAGAAATTGGGATAACCCAAAATAGTCAGTTTCCTCCTTCCCTAATTGGAAGCCAGTGGCTTTCCAGGGTTTCAGACAGGAGTCTTTTCCAGGGTTACCTAGAGATGCTAGGACTTGAACCCAGAACCTTGTATGTGCAAAGTGTGTGCTTTATCCCCAAGTTATGTCTATTACCCAAAGCAGAGAATGGCGTAGGCCAATCACAAAATCTTCCATGAAGTTGGCCATGAGACAAAATCATTCAATCCCTAAGGGCATTCCTCTAGCAATGTCTACATCTTCTCACCTCTTGTATGATTGCAGCTGTTCCTCCGATTTTCCTCACCACGCCCATCCCCTCTTTATGCACATGCCATGTCGGTCTTCTGAAGGTAGATGAAAGTGCTGCGGGAAGCGTAGTTCATGTTAACAAGGCTGGCGATAGCTTGCCACTTGCTCTCATTGCAGTTTAATGACCTTGCTGTCTTAGTCGTGTAAGCGAGGCACATTTGTCAATGTTAGATGGCATGAACGATGAAGTTTTTGTAGAGAGTTGAGTTCTGGCAAGCCAAGAGTGATCGTTTGATGTGATGGAGGTGCTTCTATCAGCAAGTTGTTTTCAAGATCCATCTGATTCATACTGCTCTTAGCACAATTAAGCACTTCTCTTATTTCAAAAAAGGGCCCATTTCACACATAATACAACTACACTACAAACCCAGGTCTGATGAGTGTAGACTCAACACTGAGTTGTAGCCAGTCCCAGATCTATGATAAATGTATGAATATGATATATGTATTTGCACTTATATACTTCCGCTCCAGTTAAAGGAGGGAACTGCACAAAGGACAGCCAAGGAAGCTTCAACTTTAAGTGAATTGTTTCCATTGTTTGTAACCATGGTGGTGGGAACACCATGACTGATCAAGTCAAAGCCAACCAATCCCATGCTGGCTCAATCCATTTCAGATTTTTCCCCCCTGAAGATTGTGAGTTATGGTCATGACAGGGCACACTCACACTGTTTACACTTAATATGCCAGTATCCGGACTGACTCCCTTGACTGAATTCTAGGACGTGGTTGGCATTCTCAGTAGAACAGCTGAAGATCAGATTTCCAGGACAGCTATCAGAAAAGCAAAACTGGAGAGTACAACTACACTGCAAATATATAGGCCCTGCTCAGAAGACTCCTTAAACCATGACTTTAACCATGGTGAATAAGGCTTTTTACCTTATTTGCTGTGGTTAAAGCCATGGTTTAAGGTGTCTTCTGAACAGGTCCATAGTGTTTTTGTACCAGTCATAGCTATTCTCAAAGACTGCTGGAAGTAGTCATTCACTGAGAAGCCTTTGTTAGAGATCCCTGCTGTCTACCCCTTTCTCCATCCTGCAGAGATCCTGGGGGCCCTGATGAGAGGGAATGGCTCTTAAATTGGTTCAGGGCACATGTTCGCAAATAATCTCAGCAACAAGAAAAAGGGCCAATCCCAGCATACCTTTTGATGTAAAGTCTTCTAACTCTTGAGGTTCACTTCCATCTATGGTCAAGTATCCAAAAGCAGAGAATGTTTGATGGGGGATCAGGGAAATCTTTTGAGGGGGGGTTATAGTAGTAAGAATTGCACCATGAGGAAGGGTGATCCTCATACTAAAACTTCCGTGTGCCTGCTATACCTCCTTTCTTCCTTCCTCCTAGGCTACATTCCAGGGTGGGGAAAGGTTTCCATTGGGGAAAGGTGTTGAGCAAAAAGCAAACCCATTCCTTGTCACTTTGGTGGATACCACAATGGTCTCTATGCATTTCTTCTCAGAAGTAAATCTCCCAGGTAAATGGGGAAGGCAGCCTAAATTACCCAGCATGCAGCAGAGGCTGGTGGCTCAGATTTCGGTGGAGCTGTGAATCCATTCTTGGTTTCAGTCAGAACCAACTGCCCCCTCCAATTAGGTTCAGCACCTTGGATAGTTCCTTTAGAGGTCTAGCTGGCACAGACTGAAACCCAAAATGGATTTACAGCCCCGCTGAGATCAAGGCCACCAGCGTCCACTGTAAGGATGCAATACCTCCTCATCCATGCATTTCTCATCCATAGGAGCTTCTGTTGCCTCAGTGTTAAACCTAAAGAACAGGGAATATTTCAAGGCAGTGTGGATAACCCTACATTGCTCTCATATCGTAACACACAGACGAATTTACATTCTTCCCTGCCTAGGGTGACCATATTTGGGAAACCAAAAAAGGACACCTAGTGTGTGTGTGTGGGGAAGCAGCTTTCTGAGTCCTGCAGAAAGTACGTTATTCCCCCGCCACCTTAAAGAACCCGATTGGAGTGGAGGAGGGGAAAGGATTTCATTCTGCACCACCACCATCCACTCCAATTGGGGCCTTTTCTATAATGTCCACGAATGACCCACTTTCCCCTTTAAGACCTCAATTGGAGCTCGGGGTAGGGGAATTATGTGCCTCAAGAAAGCATGTCATTCCCTCCTGCCATGCTAATGGCAGCCTTAAAGAGGAAGGTGTGTCATTCCAGGACATTATTGAAAATTATAGAAAATCCCCCCTGACACCATGGAAAGAACAAAAACCAGGACAAATCCGGGGAAATCCTGACAGTTGGTCACCCTATCCCTGCCTCCTCTTCCTACTGTGTTGCCTATTTCAGGATTACTAGACGTTAACCCCATCAGATTGGGGGGGGGGGCACAGTGCCAGGTAATCTGCAGAGGGAAAGAGGGCGTGCATTACAGGGAACCCATTCCTACAGAGTCCAGGAGGTTGGGAATACAGCCTCCACCTTGCTTAATTACATGGAAACATTCTACTAATTAGCCATCAAGAGTTTTCTCAGGCTTTCTTACCTAATACGTTGCACTGCCTTCAAGGAGGTAGATCCCTTCTGGGCAGTTGGAGGCCATTGTCACTTACATAAGCAGACATGGCAAAGTTATTAATAGCTGCCCTGACTCGGAGGTCACAGCTGTATGATCAAGAATAAGCAGGAGGTGGCTAGAGGAGGTGACTGGAGAACTTGACATGACCTCCAAACAGGACTGAATTTGAATTAAAGAGGCAGGTAGGCCCTGCCTCTTTAAGGCATGATACAAGACTGTTGTACCATCCACATGCATAATCCCCATGCTGGCTGGAGTCCCAGATGTGTGATGGGAACCTAGTTGTAGTCCCAGATGTGTGACGGGCACCTAGTTAGGGGAGGCGGCTCCAATCTAACATCCCCCATCCTCCTCCCACACTTACCTGGTCCAGATTTTTCCTATCCTCCCCAGCCAAAGAGCAGCTCTACTTTCATGGGAATTAATGAAAATGTTTATATCTCTGTCATTTTAAAAGATAAAGAGACGAAACCTGGCACAATGATTGCTCTTGTGATAATCATACACAAGTTTTTTAAAACATTGAAATTTAAAAATAAAAAAGCTGGCCAGCCGGCAGCAAACTCTGTTAACGGCAGGAGCAGCAGCTTGCAGTGAAGGGAAAGTCAGAAAAGATATTTGTATTCTCAGTAGTCATTACATCAACTCCCAGTGCTCACCTCCTTGTCCCCTTTCCTTTGGCATATTGGTTGCTAGGCATGGAAAGAGGTCAAAGTTGAGGGTGATGCTAAGCATACGGCAGAGCGGCAGCCATTTTAAAAAGGAAGTTGCAGGCCTCCAACCATGGTTAAAGTTAGAACATGGAGGAGCAGGAGGAAAAATAAAGCATTGAAACCAGTTTGGGTGCTTCGAAACCAAAGGGAAGAATGGATAACTCATTCTGTCTCAGAAAATAGCCAGTTGTGTCACATCTACAGTCTAGGGTGACTACTATAGTCACATCTATAGTGTAGGAGCCCTACTCTCTTTTTTATTTGGTCACTCTGCGAAAGAGGGCAAGGCTCCTGCCGCTTTAACTGTTGTGATGAAGAGGGAATTTTACTAGGTGCTGCATGCACAAATGACACCTGCTGAAATTCCCTTTTCTGTACAACTGTTAAAGATATGGGAGCCCGGTCCTCCTTTCCATGTGGTCACCTTACTATAGTCCCCATCTGTGTTCAGTCATTTAGCCTGATTTTTACAAGGGATGTTCTATAGTCAGGTTTGTTGCCATAGGAGGAACCCAACGGGGATTAGAATATGGAAAGTGCACAATTAACATCCCAATGAAGCCTTTTTGAATTGTTAAACCTATATCGATTATAATTTTCCAGTGAATTAGAAATAAAAGGGTTTGATGTTTGAGAGATAAAGACTGACTTTCTCACCATGAGGCTCTTCTAGATTCACACTGTTCCCAATAAAAATCCGAACGTTTTCATTTTGCATTGTCTTTGTGGGTTTTAGAAAATCAGATATAGCCTTTGTAGCTGTATGGACTGATTCTTAGGAGAATGTTATTCCAATTTCCTCCACGATCAACATGCTCTTTTCCCTCCCCCTGAAAAATCATACAGTGTATTGAACATCTATGGAGAAAGAGGGAAATTCTAGGAACACTATGGGCATAGCTAGAGAGAGCGATACCCCAGGAATCACCCCTGTGTGTCCACGTGACACACAGGGGATCCCAGGAGCAAGGAGGGATGATCCCCCCCCTCTTTCCCCGGGATCTCACCCTACACTTCTAGCCTGCTTTTTCCACGGTCTCAGAATGTTCCCGAGACTGCGGAACATGTGGGTGGGTGTTGCAGTTTGTCCCAGCTCCTCGTGAGTAACTGCAAGAAGCCGGGAGCCAGACATGGGGCACAGAGCTCCTCAGGAATTATTATTATTTTTAAAAAAACTTATAGTTTTGCGCTCGTGCACTCCGTCTCCCTTACAAAAACAAGCAAAATGGCAGGCACGACATCCTTTTCCTTCCTGGATGTCGTGCGCCGTGTGTGACAAGCTTCACGTGTCTAAGTGTAGATTTGAACCCAGGCCTCTGCCATCCTAGTCTACCAATTTATCTATTCTATGACACTGGTGCTCTGAAATACCACTGGGCAGAAGCAAGGAAATGCAAACCTCGTTCAGGGCTTCTTCGGGGCTTTTTTTATTTGCTTAGTGGCAATGGCTTGTGGCTGCGAGCTACTGGAATTTGTGACACTGCTTGGGCGGTGGGGGGTGGGGACTTCATGAGACAGTTGGGTCTCTTTGAATGTAACAGGGGGATGATCAGAGTAGTCTGCCTTTCTGCATCTAGATGGCAAGAAGCAGCCTCGGGGGACCGTGTGCCATTGCATTTGGGGGACTGGCTGCTTTAAAACTAGTGCTGCCGCTCTGGTCTCCCCCACACACACACACACAACTGGCATATCGATAAGTAAATGGATACCTGCTGTACTTCCATCAGGAGAAGCAGGGAGAGACCCCAGGGTCCCTGAAAGATTTTTGATCTCTAGGCCTCCTTCCGTTGATTCCCGTGACACTGATGAAAATGGAGCTGCACCCTGTGATGAAATTGAGTTAACAGCAGGGAGGGGGAGAGAGAGAGAACCAGAGAACCAGAGAACCAGAGGCAGGGAGCACATAAAACCCCATGAATACCAAAGGATTAACAGGGCAGGGTAGATTGGCTCCCAGCTCTCTGTCCTCGGCATCACATCAGCCCAGCGAAACCGTTTCTGTGCCCATCCGCCGGTCCTTCTGCAAAGAGATTTCATCAGCCTCCGGCTCTTAGCCACTGTGTGTGTATGATTCGGTTAACGCAAGGCCGGGCGAAATATCTGCCAGGCAAGGGATAGAGGGAATTGGGGGGAGGCGGGAATAGTGTGGTACAGGAAAGAAAACTCGTGCGTGAGCCTGAGCCGTTATGTAGGTCACCGTAGCAAGCAGCGAGACAACAATATGTGTGTTTTAAAGCCTTCGCAGGGTAGCACTAAGCAAATTTTCGACCCGCTTTATCCTGCTGTCAGCAGGCTTATAGCGCAAGATTTTATATTCAGCTCCTCAGGAGAATGTCTTCTCGACAGGACGCGGAGCAGCCGAGGGCCAAGCTGGCCAAGCTTGATGCTGTTTCTCTTTCTTTCTCTCCCTCCCTGCTTTGGATTCTGGGCTTGCACGTAGCCATTCCTGTTCTTTTCTCTATGAGCTGTTAGCAATACTTCACCTGTTCTGGGCCTCACCTCCAGTCCCTGTTCTATGGCTGGTGCTCAGCCCTTCAACCGCAAGAAGAATATATAGAAAGGGTCTCCCTGACCACGTGCAGAGTGCTTAAGTCTGATGCCTCTCCAGGGCTCCACTCCGGACCCTGCTTTTCAGTTCCCAGCCTCAGAATGAGGCTTCCAGACATGATTAATCTCCAGTGTTTCTCCTTTTCAGAATATTGGGGTTGTAGTGGGGAGCTAGGTGTAAACATAGAATCATAGAATCTTAGAATAGCAGAGTTGGAAGGGGCCTACAAGGCCATCGAGTCCAACCCACTGCTCAATGCAGGAATCCACCCTAAAGCATCCCTGACAGATGGTTGTCCAGCTGTCTCTTGAATGTTCAGAGCCCACAACCTCCCTAGGTAACTGATTCTATTGTCGTACTGCTCTAACAGTCAGGAAGTTTTTCCTGATGTCCAGCTGCAATCTGGCTTCCTTTAACTTGAGCCCATTATTCCCGTGTCCTGCACTCTGGGAGGATCGAGAAGAGATCCTGGCCCTCCTCTGTGTGACAACCTTTTAAGTATTTGAAGAGTGCTCTCATGTCTCCCCTCAATCTTCTCTTCTCCAGGCTAAACATGCCCAGTTCTTTCAGTCTCTCTTCCTAGGGCTTTGTTTCCAGACCCCTGATCATCCTGGTTGCCCTCCTCTGAACACACTCCAGCTTGTCTGCGTCTTTCTTGAAGTGTGGAGCTGAGAACTGGATGCAATACTCTAGATGAGGCCTAACCAGGCCTAATCAACCTAGCAGGTACCTGCTGTGAAAAAAGGCAACTTCCATATTGGGTACCACTGGGAAAGGAATCCAAAATATAACTGCCAATATCATAATATGTGTGTACTAAGCTATCGTATGACCACACTTGGGATGCTGTGTACAATACCATTCACTTCACCTCAAAAGTAAGGTGACCCTATGAAAAGGAAGACAGGGCTCTTGTAACAGTTGTACAGAAAAGGGAATTTCAGCAGGTGTCATTTGTATGCATGCAGCACCTGGTGAAATTTCCTCTTTGTCATAACAGCTAAAGCTGCAGGAGCCATGCCTACTTGACCAGATATCAAAGAGGTATCAATACAACTGTTAAAGAGGCAGGAGCTTTGTCTTCCTTTTTATATGGACACCCTACTCAAAAGTTCTATTGTAGACCTGGAAACAGTGCCGAAAAGGACAAGAGGCTGGGGCAATTCCCCTATAAGGAAAGGTGATAATGTTTGGGGCTTTTTAGCTTAGGAAAAAACACAAGAAGGCGCATGCCAGAGGTGTATAATATTATGCACGGTGTGGTGAAAGTGTCTCAGAATCCTAGGCCATAGCTAGAAGGGGCTTTATCCTGGGGCGATCCCCGGGATCTTCCCTGTGTGTTCACATGACAGACTGGGGATCCTGGAATCAGGGAGGGTTGATCCCTCCCATGCCCCGGGATATGGCCCTACACTTTAGGCCCGCTGTTTCCACAGTCTCGGGATGATCCCGAGACATTGGAACGTGTGGGCAGGTGTTGTGGTTTGTCTTGGCTCTTCACGGTTACTTGCAAGGAGCCAGGACCCACACATGGGGTGCAGAGCTCTTCAGGAGTTCTGCACCCATCAGGGGTGGGGTGGGGTGGGGGAGCAGGAAAAAAATTAAAAATGAAAAAACACTTACCTTTTGCGCACAAGCGCTCGTGCACTCCTTCCTCTTTTAAAAAAAATGGTGGGCGCGATGTCCTCTCCCTCTGAGGTCATCGTGCGACGCGTGTAAACATAGAGGGAGATCTCGTGATTAAAATATTGCGAGATCTTCACCCCTCCATCGCGATATGTCTAGCTGAGGCCCTAGAATCCCAAGGGGACATCCCATGAAGCTGACTGATGAGAGGTTCACCCAGTGCATAGTTAAAGTATGGAATTCCTACAACCTTGGACAATAGAGAACAGGTTGCAGGGGTCATGCCTTGAAGCCGAATGGAGGGAGATTCAGGACAGATAGAAGGAAGGACTTCTTCACTCATTGCATAGTTAAACTGTAGAATTCCTACAGTCAGAGGGCTCATCTACACCAAGCAGGGGGGGACTTTTCTTTTCTGTTCTTTTTGTCTCCTTATTTCCTTTTAATTTTTTTCTCTACTTCAGTTAAGCTTCCTTCCCCTAGAAGTTGTATCAATCAACTTTTATTTTTTTCTTCTTTATATATTATACATATTCATATAACTGTTGGTTTGATAGTAATTAAGGTATTGTTTGTATTCATTCCATATATATATATATATATATATATATATATATATATATTTCTTTAAATTAAATAAAATTTTAAAAAAATCTACACCAAGCAGGATATTCCACTATGAAAGCAGTTTGAAAGCGGTATATAAAAGGCAGGAGCCACACTGCTGCTTTATACCGGCATTGAAGTGCACTGCAGGATCTACACTACTGCTTTTTAGTGGTACTGGAGTGTACTAACAACTGTTGGGGCCCATGACACATCTACACCAAGTGGGATATAACATTAGGAAAGTGGTATGACAGCAGTATAAGTTGTCAGTGCACTTCAATACCGCTATAAAGCAGTAGTGTGGCTCCTGCCTTTTATATACCACTTTCATAGTGCAATATTCTGTTTGGTGTAGATGAGCCCCAGGGTGACCATATGGAAAGGAGGACAGGGCTCCTGTATCTTTAACAGTTATGCTGAAAAGGAAATTTCAGCAGGTGTCATTTGTATATATGGGAAACCTGGGGGAATTTCCTCTTCATCACACCAGTTAAAGCTGCAGGTGCCCTGCCCTCTTTTAAATCTGGTCACTCTAGTATAGCTCCTTCAGCATTAACTGTTGTGATGAAGAGGGAATTTCACAAGGTTCTCCACATATACAAATGACACCTGCTGAAATTCTCTTTTCTATGCAACAGGAGCCATGTCCTCCTTTTCATATGGTCACCCTACTTTGGATGATAGAGAAGAGGTTGCAGCCCTCTTCTATGTGACAGCTATTTAGGGCACTTAAAAAGTGCTCTCATATCCACCTTCGGTCTTCTCTTCTCAAGGCTAAACATGCCCAATTCCTTCAATCTTTCCTCATAGGACATATTTTCTAGTCCCCTGATTTAGGATGACCCTATGAAAAAGAGGACAGGGCTCCTGTATCTTTAACAGTTGCATAGAAAAGAGAATTTCAGCAAGTGTCATTTGTATATATGAAGAACCTGGTGAAATTTCCTCTTCATCACAACAGCTAAAGCTGCAGGAGCTATACTAGAGTGACCAGATTTAAAAGAGGGCAGGGCACCTGCAGCTTTAACTGTTGTGATGAAGAGGAAATTTCACCAGGTTCCCCGTATATACAAATGACACCTGCTGAAATTTCCTTTTCAATGCAACTGTTAAAGATACAGGAGCCCTGTCCTCCTTTTCATATGGTCACCCTACCTGACTATCTCTGTTGCCTTTGTCTGAACTCAGTCCAGTTTATATAAATCCTTCTTAAAGTGTGGGGTCCAGAAATGAACACAGTACAGAAGGTGAGACCTGAGCAGCACACAAGTAGAATGGAACTATCACTTCCCATAATTTAGAAGCTATACTTCTTTGAGGAAGCCTAAAATTGCATTTGCCTTTTTTGCAGCCACATCACACTGCTAACTCATATCCAACTTGTGATCGACTACAACTCCAAGATCCTTTTCACATGTACTGTTGCCAAGCCAGGTATACGCCATCTTATACCTGTGCATTTATAAGGTTTATATAGCCCTTTTCTTCGAGCCCTTCTCAATATTAGGGGGCCATTCGTCCATGTGTTCGCCACTTAGCAGTCACCAAAAAAGAAGCCCCTGATTATATTGGTACTCCTTTCAAGAAAGTATAGATCCAGGTAGCTCATCTTTTTCAGCCATCATGTAGCCTTCTTGGGCCATCCCAGCTCCCATGAGGGCACAGCACCAGAACAGGGCTATCAGCAGTCTTTTGTCAAGTCCAAGTGTTGTGCAACCCAAGTGTTGCCTCAAGACGAGCTACACTGATAGCCGTGTTCACAAAAACCTGATGGGAAATCCATCACAGTTTAAATTTATAGCAGTATTAATGCATTACATCTGTTGTTCCAGCCCACTGAGGGGCCCAATGGAGCAGTTTAACTTCACGTGACCTTTGGGATTTTGAATTTAGAGCCAGTGCTAGACATTATGATATATATGCTGCTGATGTCCCAAAAGACAAACATTCCCCCCCCCCATTCCTCCCTGTATGTTATGTCTGCTACAACTGCAATATCACAATGTTGTGCATTTGAGCATCATTGGCGGCTCTCTCATAATACTAGAATCCAGAGGACGTCCCATGGAGCTCATTAGTGGGAGATTCAGGACAGAGAACAGGATGGGATTCGCTCTCACAAAATGTAGTGATGCCACTGATTTGGGCGGCTTTAAAAGTGGATAGGACAAATTCATGGAGGAGATGGTTATCAATGGCTACTCATTCTGATGGCTATATGCTACCTCCAGTATCAGAGGCAGTATGTACTCCAGTTGTTGGGGAAGATGGGCAGGAGGAGGATGTTGAAACGACCTGCATCTGGGCTTCCTTGGTCGACAGCTGGTTGGCCACTGTGTGAACAGAGTGCTGAACTAGAAGGACCCATGGCCTGATCCAGCAGGGCTCTTCTGATGTTCTTACACTTGCTGTAGTGGAAGAGCTGAGAAACACACCACACCGTGATATCAGGATGAGGGTTAATTGGAGCAGAGATCCCCAAGGCAGGAAGGGAAGTGGTTAATGTGTCAGACTAGAACCGGGAAGACCTTGGTTCGAAACCCCAGTCAGCTCTGAAACGCACTGGGTCATTTGGGGTCAGTTGCCTTCTCCCAGCCTAGCCTACCTCATAGGCTTGTTGTGATGATAAATGGGGGGGACGACATGCTTCCCTGAGTCCTTTGAGGGCAAGATGGAATATAAATGTAATGACATCTAAATAAAATGGCAGAGGGAGGGGGGAACTAGACATGAGACTTTTGCTGTCAAGTCCTGGTCTAGAGTCAAACTACACGTCGTTCTGTTAATGATGTACAGTAGGAGGTAGCTGCCCACTCCCTTGTTTTCTTACTCTAGAGGAGGTATGCATGAGCCAGTACAGATTGCAACCATCACCACTGAGAGTGGTATCCTTAAACCTTCCTCCCCATCTATTTGCTTCTCAAAATTCACTCCCCCCATCCAGGGTAATAAAAGAAAGAAAAAACACAATGGGAGTGTGTGTTTTTCTTCTTCTTCTTCTTCTTCTTCTTCTTCTTCTTCTTCTTCTTCTTCTTCTTCTTCTTCTTCTTCTTCTTCTTCGCCCCTGCACACACAGAGAGGGGGGGGTTAATCCCAGTATGTGGTGGTCCCAATTTGAATCAGGGCTGCATGCACATAAAGAAACAAAGATGGGGGGCAGCTATGCGTTGTGCAATTAACGTTAATGCCCCTGTTCAGAAGACACCTTAAACCATGGCTTTACAACCGTGGTTTAAGGTGTCTTCTGAATAGGGACAACTAGCCAAATCTCAACCCAAGGCTCTTGCCATTACACTGCTGCTTTTTTTTTTCCACTCGTGGCATGTATAGTATTTATTTAACAGGCTGGTGTATTCCTAACAAATTATTTCTTCACCTTCCTGGTGTGTGAGCTGCCACAGAGAGGGAGATTTGATCCTCTTTTAGCTAATTCAAGTTTTAAGCAAATAATTGCTTGCTACAAAATTATGTACTGAATTAGTTGATTCCACACAAAGCCCATTCTTCTTATTTTCCTTTTTAAATGGGATATGTTTTTGTACTTAGAACAGCATAATAAAACAACACCATAATTAGTAATGTAATAAAGTGCGTGATTCCATTATTCTTCTGCACTTAACAGTATGTTTAAAAAAGAAGGAAAAGAGGGGAAATGCATCATTCCTTTTTTCGGCTTTGGGAGTAGAAAAGTATATTACATTACAGGGGGAGGGAGGTATTCCTGCAAAGGAGAGTTACTTTCTGTGTTTTGAGCGGGGGGGGGCAGGCGGGCGTGTATGAACTGAGAAAACTGCCCCTCCTCCCCCAGGACATTAGTGGAAACCAAGCTGTGTTGTACTTTAGCTGACTAAGGGGGCAATCCTGGCCATGTTTAGACGGGGGGGGGGGAGTCCTGGCTGGGGATTGCTGGGAATTTGGACACTTTTATTAAACAGGCGAAGGGTTGCAAGCTGATGGTCCCTAGGAACTGATTGTGTTATATTCTTGCCACGAAGTAATATTAAGCTGTGTGATGCTGACAAACGCACACATAAGCAGCGAAGCTTTTGGGTAAGAAAAAGACACGGGGGAGGAATGGGGAGGAAATGGATTAGGGTTACAATGGGAATGTGATGTCATTTGGACTCCCTGTAAAACTCCGGGAATGAGGCAAAGCAATTGCACAATAAAAGCCTCATCCAAACCTATGGCCTGGCATGGGTGTGCACCAAGGGATGTTTTTTAAAGGTGAACATTTATTGAATACTCAGTCATAAAGGACATTTTTTATTCATTTATTTACTAAACAATGTAGACACTGATGCTCTGCTCCCCAGGAGGGCCCTGCATTGGTGGGGCTTTGTGGTGACACTAGCCGGAGGAGGGGCTTACAAGGGGATATTAGCCTTCGGGGTCCCTCCTCCTGGACCCTTTGAAGTTTTGCTCCCAGCAGAGTGACTCCTTTTTGCTCCTGCTGCCGGGGGCAGCAGCAACAGTGCAGCCAGACGACCATTCTTGCTGCGTCTCAATTAGGGCTAGGCTCCGCTTCGGAGCGTAGAAGCAATAGCGAGGCGGCCTGATTCGCCTCCGACAAAGGCGGAGACGAAGTGGGTCGGGGGGGGGCTGCGGATCGAGGCAAAGAGGATCGAGACCAAGCAGATCCTTCGCCTCGATCTGGAGCTCCGAAAAAAAGGTAAGTGGGGGCTTACCTGGTGCTGCCACAGTCTGTGTGGCGATGGCAGCAGAGCCAGGTAAGGGAGCAGAGGGGAGGGGGGTTACCTGCCTCTGTCGCGGTCCGGTGGTGGCTTCAACTGACACTGAGGCTCAAACCGGAAGACCAGGCCGCAACCGTGGCCTGCCCTTCCACTTTGAGCCTGGGCCTCAAGTGAAGCCGCTGCCAGAACGTGACAGACGCAGGTAAGGGGGGAGGAGGGAGGGGGCCTTACCTGGCGACGGCGCCACCACTGCAGAGCTCCGATTCGGAGCCAGAGCTCTGCAGCGGAACAGAACAGACCATAGGCGGATTGACATGGGCCGGAGCGGGCCCGATCCGGAATTTGCAGATTGGGTGCGGAGTAGATCGGGGGGTCCGTGCACAGCCCTAGTCTCAATCCCCCTCTGAATCCCTACTCAATAGCCCCCCTCAATTCAGTGCTTATCGCTTGAGACATTAGGGTGTGCCTGGGCATACCTGGCACACTCCTTGCCCACATCTATGTGGGCTGGTTCCCAAGACACACCGAGTTCACTGTGCCTGCCTTTGTTCATAGTAGTGCTATGCAAGAGTTGTTTAACCCTGGAATAACTCATGGTGCCCATGTTTGGACACCATCGGTAGTTGCATATTCATGATAGCAGCCGCACATGCCTACCATGCGTCATGGTTCATTGGGGGTTAAATTAGGGTGACCATATGGAAAGGAGGACAGGGCTCCTGTATCTTTAACAGTTGTATAGAAAAGGGAATTTCAGCGGCTGTCATTTGTAGGCATGCAGCACCTGGTGAAATTCCCTCTTCAGCACAACAGTTAAAGCTACAGGAGCCCCGCCTACCATGACCAGATACAAAGGAGGGCAAGGCTCCTGTAGCTTTAACTGTTGTGCTGAAGAGGGAATTTCATCAGGTGCTGCATGCCTGCAAATGACACCTGCTGAAATTCCCTTTTCTATGCAACGGTTAAAGATTTCATATGGTCACCTTTTCTGGTATTTTCTTCCCCAGACTGCTGTCATGCAGATGTTTTGGACTGGAACTCCCATCATTCCTGACCATGGGCCATGCTGGCTACTGCTGATGGGAGTTTTAGTCCAAAACATCTGGAGGGCTCCAGGTGAAGGCTACACCATTGAGAAAACTTAAGGGAACTGATATAATCATGAGTTCCCATAGAAACACATCTCTGGGCTATTAACACTCCTTTATCAAATGCTGGCCTCTGGCAAGTTATAGCTTCAGGGCAGACTACACCAATAGCCCTGCTCACATAAATCAGACAGGAGACCCGTAACAACAGCCTAGTCTATGACAAGGAGGCTTCTCCTAGTGACTTTGTTGTCAACCCTTTGGGCTTTTAAATCACTGGAGGACACATGTTATATTACACAATAAGTGAATGCGGCATCAAGCAAGTTGAATAGAGCTTTCAGCACTGTGAAATAGTGGCCAGCAAAGGAGACCAGGGTAGGGTGACCCTATGTGCATCTTCCAAAAAGAGGACAAAGTTCTGCATGAGATGTGCATATGCTGATTTATATGCAGTGATGCACATTTAGAAAGGATTGCTATAATTTGATAGAAATGCAGAACCTGTGTGCCTTTCTGTTTAATCTGCCGGCCCAGGTCTTAACCATAGATGGGCAAGGTCAAGACCACTGCTGCTCTCCATTCTTCTGGTTCTTTATCTTTAAATCAGAACTGGATAGGCACATCCCTTCAAATCAGTGGAGGTGGGTGGCTCCAACCTCACTGGGGTGATGAACCAGCTCCGGGTTTCAGTCCGAACCAGTCAGACCTCTGAAGGAAGTTAGACTTCTGACTGGTCCTGGCTGAAACCCAAAGAAGATTCGCCGCCCACTGACATCCAAGCCATCTGCCTCCACTGAATTGAAAAGTGCTATTACATCCCTCCTCTTCTCAAGGGGTGTGGGGAGGGGTCCGCCCCCCTGTCCTTCACCTCAGACAGTAAAATGTCTCAGTCCAGTTGTTTCTGAGAGGAGACCAGCAAGTGGATGAGCAGCACCAACAGCGATGAGGAGGAAGTGGATGCCCACGGAGCAAGAGGCCTGGGGACATTTGGCCCAGTTGGAGCCAACACTGGGGGACACTCGAAGGGGTGCACTTGGGTGTGGGAATGGAGAGGGGAGAGTTACAAGCACAGCCATACTTACACCTGTAAGAGATTACAAGGCTGTGACACTGCATCTACTTCCGTAGGATAGCCATGGGAAGCAGGGCTGGAGCCAAGGGTAGGCAAGGCTAGGGTGACCTTATGAAAAGGAGGACTGGGCTCCTGTATCTTTAACAGTTGCATAGAAAAGGGAATTTCAGCAGGTGTCCTTTGTATGCATGCAGCACCTGGTGTAATGCCCTCTTCATCACCACAGTTAAAGCTGCAGGAGCTATACTAGAGTGACCAGATTTAAAAGAGGGCAGGGCACCTGCAGCTTTAACTATTGTGATAAACAGGAAATTTCACCAGGTTCTCCATTATATATGAATGACTCCTGCTGAAATTTTCTTTTCAATACAACTGTTAAAGATACAGGAGCCCTGTCCTCCCTTTCATAGGGTCACCCTACCAAGGCCTCCTTGCTCCCTGGCTCTCTGCCTGCCCAGCAAGCAAGTGGCAGGGGCCATAGCTCAGTGTGATAGAGCACATGCTTTGTGTGCAGAAGGACCCCGGTTCGATCCCCGGCTTCTCCAGGTAGGGCAAGGAAAGAATCCTGCCTGCTTCCAATCAGGGTCAACAATACTGGGCTTGATGGACCAATGGTCTGACTCAGTATAAGGCAGCTTCCGATGTTCCAAAGTGATGAGAAATAGGAGGTGGGGCAAAGGCAGCTGGTGACAATGGGGGTGAGAAGGAGGGGGGCATTAAGGGTGCTTTAACCACGGGCCCTCAAAACCAAGAATCAGCGCTGAAACATCTTGAGCACCATTTTTGGGGTGAAAAAGTGGGGTTTAATTCAAATAAATAAAATAAGGAGTCCCACAATTTTAAGAAATTTGTATATGCACCCATGCTGAATTAAGCATGAAATGCGTTTTGCTTTTGTTTTTTAATGCCTTCTCCCCATTTTGCTTTCTGACCCTGAATGCAGCACAACAAAGACATGGGAGCACAAGCGATTTTCCTTGTTTTCAGCTGGCTGGCCTGGGGTGGGGGGGTGGGGGGTCCTAGAAATGGTGACGTTTTGCTCATTTCCAGCAATGTTGGAGAATCTGCCTCCTGCGGCTTTGAAAGTCATTTCCTTCCTAATTGCGACAAATAACTTCCCTTTACAAGGAACAATGGGGGCAGAAGCATAACAGTCCAATAAATCTAAATTCTGTTTAGACTTCAGGGGTGTTCGCATCAAAGGGCTTTAGAAACTCCACAGCTGCAAGATGTTCTGTCTTTTCTTCTTCTTTTTTAATCATCCAGGCTGGAGCCTCAGTTGCTTTGAACCAGCAGAGGCTCCACTGAAATCAACTAGCTACATCAGTGAGCTTCTTTAGATGAGTGTTTTATAGCATGCTCAAGACTGGCCATTCACGGATGTTCGTGGGTCATTTCAATGATGCAGTGATCCTCCAGCGTATCCCCCACTCCTTCTGTGGGGTTTTTTGTTACAAAATAAGACTCCAAAAACCTGACTCTACTGAACTGTAACGATATTTGTCGCTATTTCATGCTGTGTGCAGGAGAAGTCGTGCTATAAAATGCCCACTAGAGGGCACTGACCCACTAAACTGAATGGGCCATGTGGTCACTGCTTTCTTCTCCTTTCTTCGCTGTGTGATACTGTGCATTCCTATTACAGAAGAGAAGCAGGAAGCAGAGCGACAGTAAGGAAATGTGATTCCCCCCTCGTCCCCTTCTGAAGGAGCTCAGAATCTCATAGCCCGGCTACTGGGAACTGGCTAGCTGACCAAGAGCATATGTTCAGGTCATCACAGAGGAGGTCTGACATCCAGTTTGGTTTTGTGGTCCAGATGTCAAACTAGGACTGGGGAGATCCAGATTCAAATCCCTGTGCAGCCATGAAGCTCTCTGGGAGATCTTGGGGCAATTGCTCTTTCTCAGCCTAGCCTACCTCACAGGAATGTTGTGAGGGTAAAAGTATGCTGGAAAAATGCTGATCTAGTGCCCTCCAGCTGTGTTGGACTGCAACTCCCATCATTCCCAGCCAGGTTGTGTTGTGGTCCAATACATCTGAAGAGCACCAGGTTGTGGAAGGCTACAATAAGTGAATAAATTGAGCCATCTCGGCAGGGAGAACAGGGGGTGGGGGTCTGGTACTTAAATTTTAGTACTCTGCTGGTTCTTTTACTCAGTTTTTATTTTGCATTGTTTTGAGTTGTTTGAACTGTTCTTTTTATCAACAGCGGCAGCTTTGAGCAAGCAGGTTTTGAAAGCAGGTTTGAAATTATCTCAATAAATACAAAAGCTTAGCATTCTGCCTCAGTTTCTCAGCAGTCTCACCCCTGTCTCTTCTCTTTCCCAGGACTGTGGTTCCTCTTTGCTAGGGAGAAGGCCCTCCCTGGCCTGGGATATCAGATTCTTTGGGCGGTTATGAAACAAGAAGATCTTTAAGAACGAGTAGGTGAGTGGGAGACCTTCCCTTTTCCCCACCCCCCTCATGTTAATGATGTTTTAGTTTTGGTCTGCCATTGGTATGCTTCTTCTCTCTGAGCTCCAGAGTTTTCTGGTTAACCTGAAGCAATGGATCATGGGAATCCCACTGAACCATTTTGGGGGTGCTAAGGGGTCAGGTCCAGAAGGTGTCAATGATGAAAATGGCCAGTCAAGAATGCAGATCCAGTACAAAAGGATTACAGTTTACAGAGAAACAACTGGAGGTCTCAAAACAAAAACAAAAATGTTGCAAGAAATCCTGACCTCCTAGCAGGAGCGTTCCTGATCAAGAGCTCAAGAAACTGAAAGGAGCTCAAACTGTCTGCATCTCATGACTACTAGGGTGACCAGATGGAAAGGAGGACCGGGCTCCTGTATCTTTAACAGTTGTATAGAAAGGGGAATTTCAGTAGGTGTCATTTGTATGCATGCAGCACCTGGTGAAATCCCCTCTTCATCACAACAGGTAAAGCTGCTAGAACCCTCTGCCTTCTTTTGTATCTGGTCAAGAGGGCAGGGCTCCTGCTGCTTTAACTGCTGTGATGAAGAGGGAATTTCACCAGGTCCTGCATGCACACAAATGACACCTGCTGAAATTCCCTATTCCAGAATATCCCTGAATGCTTTTGTTGCGTTTTTCCTCCTCTCTCGCTTCCATTCCAAAGGACACGTGCAGTGTGCCCCCCCTTGCGATGTTATTGCTGTTGTTGCTGTTCGTCATGAGTTGTGGGCTCAGCGAAAAGGCAATCAGCTGTGAGGGGTGCCCACGAGTGTCAGAGGTGTGTGGGAGTGGACCTGGCCTCCATTTTCACCACATGTTTTGGATGGGTATTGGCTTGTTTCATTGCCATGTGTTTGTTTGTTTGTTTTTAATACAACCACAGCTCTGCGCAGGAGTGCATGTTAGACTGAATTCATATGCCCCCATATGTTCCTGCGCGTCTGCGTTCATGCACAAGCCTCATGACTCACTTCTGCCTGGTGGACAGGTATGACGCAGCACTGTGCAATGCTGGCAAGAGCACTTGTAGACGACATCTGCCTGGCACTGCCCAAAACTACCGATACACATGCAGAAGCGGCATAATAGGGGCACATGTGCTCCCGCAATGGCACTCCTGTAATTGTGGTCAACATCACTCGCTGGTGCAATGTGAGTGGCAATCGCGGAAGCAGGGAATGTGTGGAAGCATCTTCCTTCCATAGTGAAAGGACTGCAGGTGTCACACAGAGGAGGGCCAGGATCTCTTCTCAATCCTCCCAGAGCGCAGGACACGGAATAACGGGCTCAAGTTAAAGGAAGCCAGATTCCGGCTGGACATCAGGAAAAACTTCCTGACTGTTAGAGCAGTGCGACAATGGAACCAGTTACCTAGGAAGGTGGTGGGCTCTCCCACACTAGAGGCCTTCAAGAGGCAGCTGGACGACCACCTGTGAGGGATGCTTTAGGGTGGATTCCTGCACTCAGCAGGGGGTTGGACTTGATGGCCTTGTAGGCCCCTTCCAACTCTGCTATTCTATGATTCTATGACTAGCCCTGAGAGAATTTCCCCTACCACGTCCTGTCTTGGCTTGTCGACTTCTTCTTCAGGCTTCAAGTCCAATTTGAGATGCGCACCAGGGAGACCGCGCGGCCGCTGTAAAGAAGGCCAACTCCATGTTAGGCATTATAAGAAAAGGATTTGAGAATAAAACGGCCAGTATCATACTGCCCTTGTACAAATCTATGGTGCGACCACACTTAGAATACTGTGTGCAGTTCTGGTCACCACACCTAAAAAAGGCTATTATAGAGCTGGGAAAAGTGCAGAAAAGGGCAACTAAAATGATTAAGGCGCTGGAGCATCTCCCCTAAGAGGGAAGGTTACATCAACCGGGATTGTTTAGCTTGGAAAAAAGGAGGCTAAGAGGAGTCATGATAGAGGTGTACAAAATTATGCCTGGTGTGGAGAACGTGGAGAGGGAGACATTTTTCTCCCTCTCTCAAAATACTAGAACCCAATGGGGTCATCCCATAAAGCTGATTGGTGTGAGTTTCAGGATGAATAAAAGGAAGGACTTCTTCACACAGCGCAGAGTTAAATTATGGAACTCACTACCACAAGATGTAGTGATGGCCACCCATTTGGATGGCTTTCAAAGGGGGTGGATAAATTCCTGGAGGCAGAGGCTATCCATGGCTACTAGCCCTGATGGTTGTGTGCTCTCTCCAGTATTCGAGGCACTAAGCCTGAGTGCACCAGTTGCTGGGGAACATGGGTGGGAGGGGGCTGTGGCACAATGTCCTGCTTTGTTTGTCCCTGGTTGACAGCTGGTTGGCCACTGTGTGAACAGAGTGCTGGACTAGATGGGCTCTTGGTCTGATCCAGCAGGGCCCTTCTGATGTTCTCATGTTCTTATCCTGATACCAGGCTGTGCTTGAATTTAACAAAGCACAATAAGGTTGATAACACTCAACCACAAAAATTCACTTAGAGGTGTAAAATAGATGCAATATATTAGAGATATAAGTGATATATACAACATATATACATTTTGTAATCAATCTACAGAACAACTTCTCCTAGCTGGTACATGTTCTTAAATTCCCAATCAGCTGGGAGTTGCAGGCCAACGCACCTGGTGGTATCTGGTTGAAGACGCCTGACTTATGAGTTACTACAGTTCAGGGTCACTCTAATTAATAATGGGGGAACCATTTTGCTACTGCTTTTGCTAAACCATTGGGAGTCAGACAGGACCCCCCCCTCCTTGTCAATCTCCTGCAAATAAATGTACCAGTGAATCCCATTCTTCATTTTGCCCTACCTTTTGTTCGGTGTTATTTTAAAAATGATCTCGTACATCAAGCAAAATTGGAGTCTATTGAAAAGTCAGCCTCCTCCTCACGCAAAGTGAAGGAAATTTCCTAGCAACTGAAGTGGGTTGACTGGAAATGTGAGCTGACTGGAAAGTGAGACTTGGGCCATAGCTAGACCTAAGGTTTATCCCAGGATTGTCCTGGGGTCAAACCTGTTCATCTAGGTGACACACAGGGGATCCAGTGCTCTGGCAGGGGTAAACCCTGGATGATCCCAGGATAAACCTTAGGTCTAGCTGTGGCCTCTGTTTGTGGCTGGAGCTTTTGGCAGGAAGGCAAAGACGGTGCCTTTTTAGGGATTGCCCCACCCCAGTATTGTGTGTTTGGTGACCTGCAGCCCCCCAAAAGCCAAAGTTTGAGGAATTTTTCTGCAGCAACACTTGTGTTTATTTGAAAAGGCATTCAGGGATCTTTTCTCCTCTGCGGGGTGTGTGTGCATGTGTGTCTGTGTGTGTGTGCGAGCGTGTTTTAGTAAGGTTTTAATATCCTCATTTCTGAGGAGAATGGTTTATTGGATTTAAATATGGGATTTTAATGAGGTAGTAACATTGCGATTGTGATTATTTTGATTCTATGGCTTCGCGAGTGAGTGGCTGTATTTTATTGTTGCAAACCTCCTAAGGCATCTTTTTTAATAAGGCAGCAGGTGGGGGAGGAATCAACAAAAACTTAAACTAATAATCCCTCTTGCTTCCCGGGCTGAGAGGCAGGGATGCTGTGTGTGACTGCAACCCTTTTAATCTTATCTTATGGTACTTTAAGCTCTACATTTTGTGTGATCAGCCATCTCCTTCTTCACACACACACACACACAAATCCTTTTCAATCTGTCAAACCTCACATTTTACTTTGCCCTTGGATTGCTCAGAAGTGAGTGCCAGCCCGGCTGTGCCATGGGATAATGGGGACAACACGTTGCCACTTTTCAGGCGTCCTTTGCTTGGACACTTCATTGCTTTTCAATCTTTGTAGTGAGGACAATAGACCCGAACCCAGCTCCCAGCTCTGTCCCCATGCACATGTGCTAGAGAGAGGAGGGAGGGAAGGAAGGACGGATGGACAGATGGACAGACGGAAGGAGAAGAAATGCTGCCCTTCCTAAATGGATTTGGAAACTCTTTAGATTTTCTTTGCCGCCTTTGTTACCATAGCATCCTTGTGTCCATTGCTTGAGTTTCCTTTTCAGAAAATACCAAATCAAAGACATGCTGCAGAACTGTCTTGTCTTGTCTCTGGATCTGTGGCAGTTTTATCAAAGTACCATCCAGCATGATCAAAGTACCACCTAGTGATCTAGCATGAATCCAAATACGAAATCCAGAAGTGAAGATACACATCAATACCTGTTGGTTTATTCATTCAAAGCATTCTTTTACCCTGCTCCCAGAGTGGCTTACAAAGTTCAGTTAATCCCTCAGGCTTACAACCTCAGGGATGTGACATGTGAGGAAAAGCGGCTGAGGAGGGAGGAGGAAAAAAGCAAGCTCAGACACAAGTTCTTAGCGTTTATCACGAGCAGCTGGGACAGAAACAGATCATTTGTTAGAATAGCTGCACTCAAGGTGACAGTTGAGGAGAGCCAAAGGGAAGCAGAGGAGACCGTAGCTCAGTGGTGGAGTCCCTGCTGTGCATGCAGAAGGTCCCAGGTTCAATCCCCAGTTTCTCCAGGTAGGGCTGAAAAAATCCTGCCTGAAATCCTGGACAGCTGCTGCCAGACAGTGTCGACAGTGTCTGACTCGGTATACTCTCCATGTTCCTGTGTGCTTGTGTTCCAGTATCTCAGCAGAGGAGTAACCCTGCTTCTCCTCTCTCCCTCTGCTCTGCAACTTGATAGTATGGCTACCAGCTAGGTGACAGTTGGGGAGAACCAGATTAGTAGCAATGCCATGTGCACCCACTTGGCTCCTATCCTCTAAGGCCTATGAGCCCTACCCTGAACTCCCTGAGAACAGTTGGGTCAATTCTCAATGGCTCCCATTAAGTTCTATGGGACAGAGTCAACAAGTTGCCATATGGGACCCTGTTGAGGTGGGAGGCCTGCCTTTCACCCTAGACAATGGGGGGGGGGGGTATCTGGGCAGGGCTCACATTGAAGGTTCCACAGGTTCCCTCCTTTCCTTTCCCCGGTAGAGGCCGGTGGTTCTGATGTCAGTGAGGCAGTGACTCAGTTCCTCCTTCCAAGCTCCAACTGAAATGCAGAGCAGATTCATCACCCCACCAACATTGGAGCCACCAGCCTCCACTTCCTTTCCCCCATACAAATGATTGGTTACCATTTGCCCCTGTTAGCATCCAGGAGGGGGCAATTCTGTAGTGTGTGAAAGGAGGAGGGACAGACTTTGTCCTTCTGAATGCAATCTGTTTATCTTGTCCCATTCTCTCAATGAGATCCATTAAAGTACTGAGCTGGTTTCATCTCTGTAGCTCCACCATGGATAAGAACAAGGAATATACAGTATATATATTTATATAGAATGTGGAGAATTCTAGCTGGCATGTATGACTGGCAGGATTGATTTCTCACCTGCCCCAGTCTCAAGTGATGGAGGAAAGACTTCATTTAAAATATCCACCCAATACAACTAACGTATAATGCCAATTAAAATTAATCCCAGACATTCAACACATCCGTCCTTGAAAGACGCTCAGCTGAGTTCATGCCATGTTGAGTCTCTAAGGTCAGGAAGTCCCAGAAGGCATACTCTCATGCTAGTTGAGCTGTTTGAATGAAGAGGATACAGTTAAGAGCGTACTCTTGACTTCACACACACGCACACACACACACGCACACATACACACACACACTTACACTCCAGCACCTGCAACAAGAAACCCAGATTTCGAGACCAAACGAACGCATATTCAATCTATGCCACATTTATTCCTTTTAGGTCACTCTCTGAAAACATATTAGAAATTGTTGCATTTCTACCAACCCTGAGCCCAAAATGTGAAGCACTGCAATCCAATGCATATCTACTCAGTTCAATGGGACATAGCCCCAGGTATGTGTGAACAGCAGGGGTGTTCACCCTCAAATCAGACCTCTGAGGTTCCCCGAAGGGAAACACTCCTTTCCCTTGTTGCACCTTTTCCTGTGAGCGTTGATCATTTGGTGGTTTTCCAGTTTCTGCACAGTCCCCCGCCCCTTCCTAAAAGGTCAAAATCTCTTTCCTAAGGTGTGGTTACTGTCAATAAGAGCTTCAAGCTAAACATGCTGATGATTCCTTTGGCCAGATCTACACCTTGTGTCAAATCATTAGGAATGTGGAATAAAAACCAGAAATAATAACAATATGAGACCAGTATATGGAGGGTAGATTGTCAGCTCCATCAGATGAGCATTTTATTGCATGCTCGTTCCTGGGAACTCATGGATTTTTGCGAGGCCCTCTCATGACGACATCCTGCGTGCCTCCCGCCCCTTCTAGGCTTTTTAGCACGACAAAAAATACCCCAGAAAGTCTGACTTATTTTTAAAGACGGAAGTTGCCGCTAACTCCTGCTGTGTGCAGGAGAGGCAGCAGGATCAAAACAGCCCACTGAATGGACCACATGCACATTGTTTACTTCCTCTTTCAAAAGAGGAAGTAATGAGGGACAAATGCACAGGCGAAGAAGCAACAGTAAACAAATTTTTCAGAAGCTCATGACTCCTATGGGAAACCTTCCCATAACTTTTGTAAACCGCCCAGAGAGCTTCAGCTATGGGGTGGTATATAAAGTGTGTGTGTGTGTGTGTGTGTGTGTGTGTGTGTGTGAGAGAGAGAGAGAGAGAGAGAGAGAGAGAGAGAGAGAGAGAGAGAGAGAGAGAGAGAGATTGATTTTCCCCTGTTTGATGATGCTCTGTTCCCCAACAGTGATCAGTGCACTTCAATACCACTATAAAGCAGTAGTGTAGAACTCTAGTCTTTGCATTTTTATTTATTTATTTATTGCATTTGGGTCCCGTCCACTTTTGCCTTCAGCCCTGTCCATCCCTGGAATGCAGCCCCCTAAAAACTGCTCCAAAATTAAATTCAGACCTCAGGCTGAAGGAGTTTAGACACCCCTGATATACAGGTTTGCAGCCTAAGTGAACTTTTTCGGAACAAAGGTGGATGTTTCAGTGGATACAGGGAGATGTTTTATGACAAGCACACCTCTTCATCTTTTTCACTGCTATAATCACCTGTTTGGCATAGAGGGTGGCCATGTGTCCTCTTTTACAGAGGATAGTCCTCTATTTAAAGGGCTGCCAGCAGACCATCCTCTACTTGCATGAAGAGCTGCCCTCTCCAGTTCCAGTAGAAAGATAATGAACCATCAGATCATTTGGCCATTCACAACTCGGTGAACACCAGACTGAACACATAGGTACATAGGTCACCTGGTTGCACTCTTCCACACCATGGTGAGATGTACTATATTACTATTTAACATAATAATTTCAACATTTGCATCAAAACCTAAAAATTAACATATGCCAACTTTATGCAAAATGATGCCCTCTTTTGTCTCTTGTTTGCTGATGCATTTCCTCTTTGGGGAGGTGTTTCATAAGTGGCTAACCTTTCCAGCAGCAGCAATAATCACGGTCCCTGATCCTGTAGGCATTTGTTCTTTATTTATTTATCTACACCAATTAATGTAACTAGGCTAGGAGACTGCCCTAAAGTCAATTCAGAGTGAGGGCAAAGGTTTCTGCAGTCATGCTGGAGGTTTGTGGGCAAAATAAAGAAACTCTAAAATGGCACCCAACAGCACCAGGGAGTACAAACGCCATGGTAGTCACCAGGACCACTAGTCAAGCCCAAAATCAACACACATTTCTTGGGCTGCTGGTGAGGCCACACAGCTGTAGCAGCGCCCACCACAGATGGCTGCCCTGGGGGGCCCTTTAAAAAACGTTTTCACTGTTCTGTACTCTGATCAGCACCAGGCAGTAAGCTGCCATTTTTCATTTCCCACAATGCCCCTGATGTGACATCACTTCAGGGCATTGTGGGGAATTTAAATAGTGCCCAGAGCATTGCTGCTGCCTATCACCACTACTCCTGCCAAATAAGCCCACCAGGGAAGCGCCAGTAGAGCCAGGTGTCCTCTTTTAAAGAGGACAGTCCTCTATTTTAAGGGTGGCCAGAGGACCATCCTACATTCAAAGGGCTGTCCTGTTCAATTCCAGTTTAAAGATAAAGAACCAAAATAATTATTTATTATTTATTCATTACATTTATATCCTGCTTTTTCTCCAAGGAGATGTACATAATCCTCCTCTTCCCCAGTCTATCTTCACAACAACCCTGTGAGATAGGTTAGGCTGGCAGTCAGAGGCTGGTCTAAAGTCACCCAGTCAGCTTCATGACCGAGTGAGCACTAGAACCCGGATCTTCCAAGTTCCATACCAACGTTCTGACTACATTACACTGGCTCTCTGTTTCCTAATTCAGCTGCCCGTAAGAACTATTGCCCATCACCAGTCAGCACCTGGGCAGAAGACTGAACAGCCAGGTACATAGGTCACCTGGACACAGTCTTCTACTCTATGGTGAGATGGACTGTGTTTCTATTTAAATTATGTTAATAATTTCTAAATTTGCATCAACAGATATAAATCAACCTACGCAAATATTATGCAAGCCCAGATCTCTTCTTTTGGGGAATGCATTTCTTCTCTTTTTTGGTGATTTCTAAGTGGCCACCTGAGGGCGCAGTGGCCTAGGAGGAAGCCCACCAAGAGGGCCCTTTAGTGACGGCCCACTCAAAACTGGAGCCAGTCTTGCCACCAGTAAGTGGGGCTTTTTACAGGCACCTTGAAATGTCCCAACAACTTCACTGTTTGTGAACAGAATGAAAGCATATCCTTTCTGGGAATTGTATCTATGCAATGCACCTTAACATTGTTCAATGAACTCTAATTAACTCTAACATCGTTTATTCAGCTGCCTAAATGTTTACTTGAAGTTTCTGCTGCTTTTTTCTTCTTCAAAGTGTTTGATTCCACGGCTTTTGGTGAGATGTTAATGAAGTGTTACCAGCTCTGGAGATGGCTGCAGAAAGAACTTTGACAAGTGTTGAATAAACTGTGTAATACAGAAGAGAAGTGAGAAGGGTCAAAATACCAATTTGTTAACTGGACTGATATATTCCCAAACTTTTGAAGAAGGGGAGGAAAGAAAGTTGAAACCCAAGAGAAGGGTAACTCAGGCTCTAGGCCCTGATCCTGAAAGTCTCTAGTTCCAATCACATATACAACCACAAATTTATGGGGTAGCTATAGCAAGCCTGTATTCTCACAGCTTCAGATCTTCACCTGTAGAATTGTGGTAATAATATTGGCCTACCTTGCAAGATTGTTGTAAAAATTACTGAGAAAATGTATGCAAAGTGACAGATGTGTCAGAATCATTTATTTGTCTGGGAATGCTGCCCAAAGTGGCTATTATCAATAAAGGAAAGGAAAGGAACCTCTCGTGCAAGCACTGAGTCATTACTGACTCTTGGAGGGACGCCAGCTTTCGCTGACGTTTTCTTGGCATGCCTTATAGTGGGGTGGTTTGCCGTTGCCTTCCCCGGCCGTGATTGCCTTTCCCCCAGCTAACTGGGTACTCATTTTACCAACCTCGGGAGGATGGAAGGCTGAGTAGACCCGAGCCGGCTGCCTGAAACCAGCTTCCGCTGGGATCGAACTCAGGCTGTGGGGAGAGTTTCATCTGCAGAAACTGCTGCTTTACCGCTCTGCACCACACGAGGCTATCTATTATCAATAAAACTCAAAGTAAAATTCAAAATAAGAACAAAACAAAAAAATTAAAAGGGCAGGCTGGTGGCTCTGATTTCAGTGGGACTGTGAAACCACTCTGGGTTTCAGTCAGAACCAGCTAGGACTGTAAAGGAGATATCCAAGGTAATGAACCTAGCACCTTGGATAGCTCCTTTAGTTATGGCTGGTTCTTACGAAAACCCAGAATGGAATCACAGCTCCACCGAAATCAAAGCCAACAGCCTCCACTGGTCTTTGCAGGCAAAAAGTCAGGCTAGATGGACCTCTTGAGCAAGGAGTTCCAGAACTTGGGTGCAACCACCAAGAAGGCCCTCTCTGAAGTTCTCGCCAAATGTGCCCCAGATATCACATATTTTTTGCCATCTGCCATTAAAAAGAAAGAACATGATCAAAACACAAAGAGTCTAAACATCATGGTTCCTTCTCTGCCTTCTGACAAAGGAAAACATTCTCATTTCATCTACATCTATTTTATTTTATTTTATTTGAAACTTTTTTATCCTGCTCTTCAGCCAAAAAGTCTCCTGGACTGTCTGACAGCAGTTTAAAAAAAAAAGCCAGGCACCCTGCCCTCAGACTTACAATGTAAAACAGGGTGTGCAGAAGACTGATATGGATAATTTCAAGTACACCTGCAACGATTCGTGTCTCCCAATTGTTTAATGGTGGGCACTGGGCAGTATATGCTCTTCAGCAGTAAGACTAATGTAAATTACATTGCGCTAGCTTCAGTGGTGTAGCGGTCAGTTTGGGAGTGCAGTTGCTCATCATGACAGTCCCCGTTGCCACACCCCCAAGGGGAGGCCGAAAATTCAAGGACCTGTATTGATCCATATCAACAAACCATTTCTAGCACTTTCCATCTCCTCCAGGAGCAGATGATGTCAGTGTCCCTGCTAATAATAATAATAATAATAATAATAATAATAATAATAATAATGTTGCTGGCACTGTGTCCTCGTGGACCCTGGTTCCGTTACACCACTAGTTTGTGTAAGCTTCCTTTAGTGCAGCCTTCCACAACCTGGGGCGCTCCAGATGTGTTGGACTGCATCTCCCAGAATGCCCCAGCCAGCTGGGGCATTCTGGGAGTTGTAGTCCAACACATCTGGAGTGCCCCAGGTTGAGGAAGGCTGCTTTAGTGCAATGCTAACAGAATTTCCTGATGCGACATGTTACCCGTTGCACCAGCAAAGGCTATTGGCATTGCACTAGAGGCAACTTACACTGGTACAACATAATTTATGTCAGCGCCAGTGCTGAATAGGCAATGAAATGATTGCTTACTGCCATAGATAATACAGCAAAAATTAAGAAAGTTGGAATAACTAGGGGAGGATCTACACAACTGCTTTGAAACGGTTTATAACAGTATTGACAACTGTTGGGGCCCAGGACACGCTCCATCGACCGTTTTCAAATTGTTTTCAAAGTGTAATATCCTGCTTGGTGTAGGTCTGACCCAGAGCTGGGTTTTAGTGTGGGTTTTTGAGTACTGCTCGGCTCTGGTATTCAAAACAAATTCAAGAGCTCAGAGCTCTTCAGTTCTAAGGGCATGTCTTTTGAACCCAATGTCGAGATTCTCAGAAAACGAAGTAGGAGTGTGTATGCCCGCACCCACCCACTTTGGAGGCAGAGCTTCCGAATCAGCCCCGATCTACCTCAGCCCACTTCGAACCCAATCCAATCTGCTTCGGATCCATATCGAGCCTCAGACATCTGAATCATTTGGATGTCATGAGGTCAAGGCTGATCATCCAGACTGGGTGGGATGTCTCAGGGAGCCAATCAGACCCCCCCACTCACACACACTGTTCACCCTCAAAACAGCCTGGTGAAATCCTGTCCCCGCCTACCACCCATCCCCCATGTGAGCGCCATTTTTATAGAACATGGGGGCTCTGTATTTCCATAGATCTAATGTTGTGCACAACGGCGGTTGTAAAGGGCCATTTCCAGAAAATGATGACTCACATGGAGGAGCAGGTGGCTGCCTTTGCTGGACAGAGGTGAATCGTCCACCCCTATCAGGACCTCTGAATTGTCCAGCCTGCTTCGGGCTGCTTCGATCCAACCCACTTCAGACTGCTTCGGAACAATCTGGACCTGATTTCGACTGATTTGGTCCAAATCACCTCACTTTGGTTTGGGATTCAGTTCTGGAACTAAAGTGGTGCGCAGCCCTAAAATAAAGTAGATCCCAGAAACCAGAAGTGTACCCATCTTTGATATAAAAGAGACAACACAAAAAGAAGAAGGGATGATGAGGGAGGAGGGAAAAAGCAAACTTGGGCACCCATTCTTAACATTTAATGCTTGCATAATTACCAGCAGGGAGAGAAACAGTTCAGGGGTCCTCATGGAATAAATCTCTGCCACCAGGTGACAGTTGAGGGAGAGCCAGAGATGGCAGGTCTCACAGCCGAGCTGATGGACTTAGACCTGCTTAAGCTCAACACATTCATCACAATCTAGCAGTAAAGCTACACATAGCTAAACTGCTTCCACTGGCGGCCCTTTTAGGTATTGTCATTATTATAAATCACTGCAACGTATACATTTCCCTTCAACGCATTCATGCTTGGATATCATAAATGTTATTGCCTTCTCATTCCTTTAAGACCTCTTAAGCAAAGGATTTTGTAGTCAATGACACCATCTGCCGTTAAATTGATTAAACTTAAATGCATATGCATACCGCGAAAGCCTCCGTCGATACAGCCTATGTCGGTGGCTTTTGAAGGTGTTGAAGGGCATGGGAGAATTCAGCCCTGGCCTTCAGCATCTCCATTAGAATTCCAGAGCAGGATTAGTGGTGTCGGACGACTCTGCAATGCAACCAAATGAATTTGGATTTTTATGAATCCAGCCTGTGGATGCCACAGCAGACTTTTTTTCCCCATCGGGAGGAGTTCGCAGACTTGCGGACCATTTTCCTAACCTTGGGGATGTTGTGCAAATTCGTCATAGAAAAATCCGCCAAAAAAAATTAAAAGTAGCCAAAAATGTACATTTCCCTCTAGGCTGAAGCATGAAAATTGGGGCTGTGCATGGACCCCCCCGATCCGCTTCGTGGCCTGATCCGGAACTTCCGGATCCTCTTCGGGCCGATCCGCCGGTCCCTCACTCTGCTCTGCGGAGTGAGATCCAGCTCCGCCGCCATCGCCGCATGGACAGCAGCGGTGGCAGCAGGTAAGCCACCCCCCACCCCCTTACTTGTGTCCATCATCGTGGGCTTCAATTGATGCCCCAGCTTGAAGCCGAAAGAGGCCTCGGCTTTCACTTCCGGCTTCAACCGGGGCCTCAATTGAAGCCCGCGATGAACGCAGGTAAGCCTCCCTCCTCCCTGCCCCCTTACCTGGTTCTGCCGCCACCGCCATCACATGGACGGCGGCGCCAGGTAGGCCAACCCACCCCACCCCCCTACCTGCATCCGGAGCTCCGGATTGAGGCAATCCTCTTTGCCTTGATCCGCAGCCCCCCTTCCCCGGGACTCTCTTTGCCTCCACCTTTTCCGGAGGCGAATCAGGCCGCCTCGCTTTTGCTTCTCCGACCCGAAGACAAATGGAGCACAGCCCAAATGAAAATGCACATGGGGGGGGGTTGTACATTTACGCATTTGAGCACATGCAAATTTGTGCAAATTTGATAAACAGGGGAAAATACGATTCATCGCTGGGTAGACGATGGGACAAAAGGTGCCTGACAATCCGTGAAAGGCAGACAGGATGGATTTTTCATGATCCATTCTTCTCTGGGCATGATACCCTTCAGGAACACACAAAGCCTCATTTCTGCCAAGGTTGGAACATGCTGGGACCAATAGCCCAGCAATGGAGCAGATGCTTTAGATGCAAAAGGTCCCTGATTTAGTCGCTGGATTGTCCAGTTAAACAGGTCTTGGGCAGGGCTGGCATCAAGAGTCAGCATGGTCGGGCATTTCCCGAGGGGCCACACTCCAGCAGGGGGGGGCATGGAGAACAGCCCTTCCTCTTCCCCATTTCAGCCTGGTTGTTCACTTGCCCCCCCCCCCCCCGCTCTGGCTCAGACAGTGGTGGCAGTGAGAAGGAGGAGGCGGACCAGATCCCAGGGCCTACGAGCACACTGGCTCTCAGCTTGCCATGCAAGCAAGCGGGGTCAAAGATGAGGAAGAGGATGGGGAGCAGTAGCAACTAGTGGCAATGGCAGTGAGAAGGCAGGCTCCCTGAGGAAGGAAGGGAGCACATTCAAGGATGGAACAGCCACGTTTTCAGGAGGTGCCAGAAGGTATACAAAGTTGGCACCTGCCTGACCTCCAGAGGCAGGGAATTCCATAGGATGGGGGCCACCACATCGAAGGCTCTTCCCCTGGTGGACTCCAATCGCACAATGGGTCCTGCATTGAGCAGGGGGTTGGACTCGATGGCCTTGTAGGCCCCTTCCAACTCTGCTATTCTATGATTCTATGATCCGTGTGGAACCACCAGGAGCATGCCCTCAGATGACCTCAGTGACTGGGCAAGTTGATAGGAGATACAGCGCTCTCTCAGGTATCCTGGTCCCAAATTGTTTGTTTGTTTGTTTGTTTGTTTGTTTGTTTGTTTGTTTGTTTGTTTATTGCATTTCTATACAGCCCAATAGCCGCAGCTCTCTGGGCGGTTCACAAAATTGTTGTGTTCAGTCTTTCCAGTTAACTATTCATTGGAGGAACCTGCAACCTGGTTGAAGAGCACAGTATACCCAAGCATGGACAGAGTGCTCTTCTGACCATTGTTTGTAGCCAGAATGCCATGCTCCTGAGAGAAGGTGGAGGAGGCTTGGTGTTTCCCCGCCTCCCCCCTGTCCGCCCTAGTTTGTTTTGTTTCTTTGTTTTCTTTCACAAATGAGGAACTTGCCTTAAAAACCGTCGCTTCTGCCTTCCAGCCCCTCCACGTCCCGAAGTGGATTCATCCCCTCGGGGGCCATATGATTACAAACACAGTGGGGGCATGTTAAGCACTGCTGCGGAACGACGGGGCGCCCGAGAACGAGCGAAACACCCCTTTCCTGCCAAGCACCAGAAGGTCTATCGGACCCCTGGGAAATTAGTGCTTGTCAGCTATTAGCGAAGGGAACATCTATCCACTTGCCCCCCAACCCCGTGGCCATCACTTCTGAGCTCCACCTACCCACCGAGCTGGCTTGTGCATTCCCCCCGCCCCGCCCCGCCCCGCCCCGCGTGCACATAATGCTCCAAAAGCAGAAATGGGTGCTTAGCGTGGCGGTGGGCTGGCTTCTCCCTGCCTAAGCAGAGATAGCACTACCAGGAGGGGGGAGTCCTTTGTAACAGCAACCATGTTATCCTGGGCCCATCATTATGTGGGCGTGAGATTCCCAGTGGTAGTAATTACTTCTGCATTCGACAGCACAATATTCAGACTTGATGATCTGGCTGTTGTTGGTCTCTGCACTTTACAAGTTCCATTTGGCTGAGATGCTACAGTTCTCCTTTCCCATAAATCCTTTCTTGGTCTCTTGCCTGGGACTATTCACTGACTCGACTTGCTGCTGCTTCCTCCCTGCTCTGGATTCAGATTCCCTCCTGCCCACCCACCACCCACCCCCGAATCTGTCCAGCATTGTCCAGCTTGGGGATCTACATGCTAAGCTTTAATTATCTTGAAATATGAGGAGCTGCAGAATCCGGAAGATGCAGAGACGTGAGCGCAAGGAACCGTTCCGTATTGCATTGTGTCTCTTCCTTGGAAACAGATGTTCCTGTTGTTGCTACTGGCTTGGGCACAGCATGGGACTGATCCAGGCAGGCTATTGCTTCCTTTATTTCCCCGGGGGTCTTCGTAGCTGCGGTGAGATGCGCCACACAACAAGAAACACAGAGTTAATGAGATAATTCCCTGTGTTTGAATGAACTTGGGTTTGAAGTGTCGGAAGCAAGCTTATGAGTCACACAGAACTCTTCTGTAGGCATAGATGTTCAAATGGCAGGGGGAGCAATGAAGAACTAGCGTCATTAAAATGATATATTAACCTGTTTGTGTGTTGATACTTTTGAAGACTAAGAAGAATGAGATTAATGCTGGAGCTGCATGAAGTGTTCTCCAGTTTTGATTTTCGGGGAGAAATAATAACCCATTTGGTGTGCTAGAAAACTTTCCTGGGGAAAAAAAAAGAATTTAGGTTATGCAAATATTCAGTTTTTTAAAACATGACTCTTTCCCCAGCTTTTTAGTTGCAACTTTTCCTCTCCTGATTTCTGCTTCTTCCTGGATTTGCATCTGGTCACTCTAGCTAAAGGGGGCAGGGCTCCTGCAGCTTTAACTGTTGTGATGAAAAGGGAATTCCACCAGGTGCTGAATGCATACAAATGACACCTGCTGAAATACCCTTTTCTATACAACTGTTAAAGAGACAGGAGCCTGGTCCTCCTTTCCACATGGTCACCCTAGAAAAAGTACTATTAATACCAAAAGAAAGATGGAATTGGTCCAGTGGTGACACCAGAAAAAAAATTCTGGGTGTGGGGAGCACAGAAGGAGCAAAGTATATTTTTAGGTGGGCGAGATGTGTCCCATATGTTCAGATCTCTGAAAGAAGAATGGTCTGTTTCACATTGAAATTTCTGTCCTAAATATATTATTTCACCAGGTGCTACATGCAGTCAAATGACACCTGCTGAGACAGCCACCATCAAGCCAAGTTCTCCCCCACCCTGTTGGAGCCAATGCCTATAAAATCAGGCAAGGCCCCTTTAAATACAGAGAGTGTTTTCTGATGGGGGCGGAGCTAGCCGCCTCAACTGGGTTGCAGCCTATTTAAAGTCTCAGTTAATGCCCAGTAAATGCTGAAGCAACATGTGAAGTCATGTAGGGTGTGTGTTAGATGCTGGGATTCTGTACCCCAACCCGGTTGTGTTAACTATCTGGAACAGGACAGTCAGCCACAAATGATGGCAAAATGCAATTTACCACGAGATAAACTTTCCAGGTAAAATTATGGGTTGCATCTCATGTTAGTCCTACTTTGAGTAAAGCCACTGAAATGAATGGGACAAATTAGACTAATATTGGATACAAATCTTTTGCTTCCATATGTGAACTACAGGTGTTAGATGGCTTCACTTTTTTCTGTGCCTCCCCTACCATCGATATGGTTTCCTGACCTCTCCCATCTTCCCGCACTTTGCACATGCTTTCCTTCTTTCATTTCCCCTCTCCCATGTACCTACATCTTGGGGAAACTGCATCACAACAGCAAAGTTTTTGTCCTTTCATTTGTTACGGAGTCGATTTAGGTCAGTCCGCTTGAAAGATGAACATCTGCAAAATGGATGCTGATTATAGATTTGGATTACCTGGGTGCAGAAAATAGAATACATGTGTGTTTATGCATGCCTACAGATGTACACATATTTGATGTGACGTACACAAGAATTTTGCCCCTGTAAGTTTGTCCTTTCATTTGTTACGGAGTTGATTTAGGTCAGT
Source organism: Elgaria multicarinata webbii (assembly GCF_023053635.1). Taxonomy (NCBI): domain Eukaryota; kingdom Metazoa; phylum Chordata; class Lepidosauria; order Squamata; family Anguidae; genus Elgaria; species Elgaria multicarinata. Next base: position 6,465,904 of record NC_086183.1, read on the forward strand.
CTGCTTGAAAGGTTTCAAAGAAGGTAAGAAACAGATGGAGCCTCTTAAACAAGGTAACGCAAGAGGAAAGAAATTATGCCATACAGTGTCCAGCATGACCACCCCTTCTATCATTTTCTGAAGGGAACTCTCAACAGGCTGAGAGTTAGGGACTGTTCAGCCATCAGGTTTATTAATCTATTTGGCATCCCTTGTCCTTCCCCCAGCATTGGGATCACCTCACAAGCCAGGCTTCATTTTGAAAGAGGTGAGAGATGCTCAAAGCTGAGAAGCCAGTTGCTAAACCCAGAAAATCAAGGATTAAAGCAGAGGCAAAATAAAGGAGGGGACATTGGAACGTGACAAATGAAATGTAACAATAGTACAAAGTATTATTTATAAAGCATCTCAAGAGCTAGATGCTCTACAGATATTATATTTCAAAGAACAAAGCTCGCCTGTTGGCTTACAATCTAAAAATGATCTTATCCTCTGAATGCATGGCGATGAATGGTTGAGTTAAAGCTAAGCCTCTCAGCTGATTAATGGTAGTTGATTAACTGAGTTTTCTGAAGTTGATTAACTGACCAATTATTCATTCTGTTCGTTTAGTTACTTAGACCCTGTTTTCCAAAGCCAGAAGCCTTCACAAAGAGGCTTACAAATGGTAGGGCCTTTCCACACATCGTACAGAGGCCGCTTCTAAGCAACCCCAGTGCGACCCCAAACCGATCGTCTAGCTTACCTTTGGAAGAGACGAAGAAGAGGCGTCCTTGCCGCCGCTGCCGCCTCCACCCACCGACCTCCTTGACGGCCGGCGAGGAGAGCTCGGCAGAAGAAGCGCCTTCTTCCGCCGAGCTCTCCTCGCCGGCCGTCAAGGAGGTCGGTGGGTGGAGGCGGCGGCGGCGGCAGCAAGGACGGCTCTTCTTCGTCTCTTCCAAAGGTAAGCTAGACGATCGGTATGGGGTCGCACTGGGGTCGCTTAGAAGCGGCCTCGGTACGACGTGTGGAAAGGCCCGTATATGTGCAATTGGAAGCAAAAACAAATCAATATAGCAGAAAATGCAATAACAGCCATTTAAAGCAGGAGTCCAATAATACAAGAGTTAAAAGGCCGTCCAAAACAGGATGGTCTTAAAAGCACACCACCACTGAGAAGACCCCATCTGTAGTCCTGGCCAATTAGATCTTATTTAATGGCAGGGCTAAAAATTGGATGCCAGTCTCAAGGTTCAGGTAGGTTCATGGCAGCAATTCATCTCTGAAACGTCCAGAGATTTCCATTTGCCATGCCGGCTGGCAATCATAAGACTTGCAGTCCACCTCATCTGGAAGGCACCAAGTTGGGCAAGGGCAATTCCGGGCTTTAATGGGTAATCACCATCATTTTAAATTGAGCCTGAAAACTAGCTGGCAACTAATACAACTCAGTGGCAGCTGGTGGCTCTGTCATCCCTGGGCCGGTGAATCCATTCCGGGTTTTAGTCACAACTCAAAAAGAGCTATCCGTTAAAGTTCTGACTGAAACCCGGAGTGGATTCACTGCTCCACTGACACCAGAGCCACCAGCCTCCACTGACACTCAACTGATATAGAATAGTTGCAACGTTTATGCTCACCACCTCACTCCTGTCAGCATTTTGAACCAGCCACAGTTTCTGTACAGTTTTTAAAGGCAGTCCCATGCAGAGGGCATTACAGTAATCTAGTGTGGATGCAACAAAGGCATAGATAACAATGTGTCAGCTAAGCTTAGCTTACTGCATTTCATTGTCACTTCATACAACTGAAAGAAGTCCTGAAGTGGTTTCCAAAGAAATAATAAAAACGAAAACACACAATATACAATAACATATTCATTATCCAGATGTTTTGGCCTACAACTCCCATGATTACCTGCTATGCAGCGTAGAATTTATGAAAGTTGTAGGCCAAAATATCAGGAGGGACATAGGTTGCCCACCCCTATCTAAAAGACCACCTAAAGCACAAACAACTTCTCCCAAACAACACGGGAGTGGACAATAAAAGTAGCCACCAAAGCCCAGACAATAAAGTACTGAAATGCCTGGGGAAAGAGAAACGAAAGGAGCAGGTACATAGCTTGGAAGTACTCCTAGACCCATCGTTGTCACTGGATGCCCAAGTGGACTCTGTGGCATGGAGTACTTGGGGTCTGCTTCAGCTGATCCACCAGCTACGGCCTTTCCTGGACAGGGAGAACCTAGCCACAGTAGTGCATGCACTGGTAACTTCCCGATTAGACTACTGTAATGCACTCTACGTGGGGCTGCCCTTGAAGACAACGCAGAAGTTGCAGCTAGTGCAAAATGCAGCAGCTAGACTGCTGGCAGGTACATCTTACAGAGACCACATAACACCAGTCTTAAAGAAACTGCACTGGCTGCCTATATGCTTCCGGTCGGAATTCAAAGTGTTGGTAATAACATGTAAAGCCCTCAATGGCTTGGGACATCAATACTTGAGAGCGCGCCTCTCCTTATATATGCCTGCCCGAGACCTGAGATCTGTTGGAGGAGCCCTTCTCCGCATCCCACCAATGCAAAATATACGTTATGATGGGACAAGGGAGAGGGCTTTCTCTGTGGTGGCACCCCGACTGTGGAATGCCCTCCCCTTGGAGGCCCGATTGGCGCCAACATTGATTGCATTTCGACGCCAAATAAAAACATGGCTTTTTAACAAAGCCTTTGATGGTTAAACTCACTGGCACATTGTTTTAACTGCTTTTACTGCTTTTAAATTATATATTGTTTTAACTTGGTTCATGGTTTAATTTGTTTTTAACTGTGCATATTTATTAAATTATACTGTATGCTTTTAGCTGTACGCCGCTCTGAGATCTTAATGATATAGGGCGGGATATAAATGTTTTAAATTAATTAATTAATTAAACGATGTCCAAGTTGATGCTGGGCAAACTTTCTTGGAGAGCGCATTCCATAAGCAGGGGGTCACCTGTTCTCTCATTGCCACCCTCTGAATATCTCACAGAGGGGGCAGAGAGAGAAGGGCTTCCGATGTCGATCTCAGGTTCATGTGGGGGGAAGTGGTCTCTCAGGTACTAGGGTCTCATGCCTTGCAAAGCTTTATGGGTCAAAACCAGCCCTTTGAATTCAGTTTGGAAACAAATTGGCAGCCAGTGCAGGAGAGCCAGAACTGGAGATCTATGTTCTACATTTTCATGTTGCAAAACCTCAGCGAAGCAGCCCCTTTGAGGTCCCTGAAGGCAAGGGACCGTTCTGGATAGCTGGGGCATGCTGGGATTGCAGGGCTTTTTTCTGTCTAAATGCACAGGATTGCACCCTTAAACTAAAAGGAGGGCATGCACGTGGAGGTTCCCCATGGAATCCACCAGGAGAAGAGCCTTGAGTGTGGTGGCGCCTTCTCTTTGGAACTCCCTGCCCCTGGAGGTCAGGCAGACACCAACACTAGGCTTGTTTCCAGCACCTCCTGAAAACAACTCTATTTCAAGGAGCCTTCCTCAACTGACTAGCCACTGTTTTTATTCATCCTTTTTTGTTCTTAATTGAACAATTTAAAGTTGCTTTTTAAATCTTCTTTCTTTTTACTGTTTATCCCTATGGGCACCGCTCCGGGATCTATTTTAGATAGGGAGCGGTATATAAATATTGTAAATAAAGATAGATAAATAAATAAATAAATAAATAAAACATGCGGGGGGGGCGTTGGTCATTTGGATCATGCACCCTTTGGCCTTTGACCCTGCCCCCTTTCGCCCTGTCTCTGCCCACTGCTGGAATGTGGGCCCCGGAAACTTTTCCCAATAGAATTCAGCTCTTGGGCTGAAAGTCATTCCACATGCCAGGTCTATGCCTAGCAACAGTGGCCCTCCAGGGTTTCAGACCTATCTGGGGGGGATCCGCACGTCATACCCAGAGCGCTTCTATGCGCCCCCAGTGCACCCCGAAAACCATAGTCTAACTTGCCTGTAAAAGAAACGAGCCACCCACCTCCCACCCCGCCTTCTTTCACTGAGCTCTCCTTGCCAGCCAGCGAGGAGGGAGATGGGTGGCGCAGGCGGTGCCGGCAAGGACGTTTCTTCCTCGTTTCTTTTACAGGCAAGTTAGACTATCGTTTTCGGGGTGCACTGGGGTCGCATAGAAGCGCTCTGGGTACGACGTGCGGATCCCCCCCTGGAGTTGCCGGGGATTGAAGCTGGGACCTTCTGCAAGGAAGCAGATGCTCCCCCTCCGACCTCTCCACCATTCCCGCAGCACTCTGCGGCTTCTTGGTGACCCCTTCCTTGGGGTCCCACAAAAATGTGGAGCCTTCACAGGGTGAGCTATGCCCATCAACGGAGTCTTCTGAGAGAGAGACACAGAGACAGACAGACAGACACACACACACACACACACACACACAGAGAGAGAGAGAGAGAGAGAGAGAGGGGGGGGATCTTCTATACTTTAGTAAGTCTTAATTCCAAGGTTCGGGCTTGTTTTTCTACACACACACACCACAGTTGCCAGACGTCCTGCTGCCAACTCTAAGGAGGAAATGAATTTTTCATGTGGTTTTAAAATATTGATTGTTTTACTGGAGCACTAAGTAAAAACAGAAAGGCTTTCTAGGCGTATCTGACATTTGGGAATAGTGTGAATTTCTCTTATATTCTCCCAGAATGGTTGAAGACGACTGTGTCTCAGTAGAGAAATAGGCACCATAAACTGACCCGTCAATCCCTCCCCATGGGGTTGTGGGAGCTTGCATTTTGGCCAACTGGGGAACAGAGAACGCGCCCTCTCCTTCCTCACACCACAGGTTGTGAATGAGCCTGTTCAGACAACACGCTAAGCTACGGTTAGACCGATCACCCTTTTGCAGCACACGGTTAGTGAGTGTGTTTAAACTGTGATTTTATAGCCATCACAGACACACGAAGTCATGGTTCACAAGACATGCTAAGCCATAATGTTTAGCTCAAAATGCTTAACCAGCATGGCTCAGCGTGTCATCTGAACAGGGTCATTCTTAGCCTGGCAGTAAACATGTAATGGCTAACTTAAGTCCCATTGATTCCGATGGCTCTACTCAGGCGGGTCGGCCAGGTGTGTCCTCCTGGCCCCACCGGATTTTGCTGGCTTCTGCCACTTTATTTAAGCAAGACTTTTGTGTGTAAACGGGGCTGTTGAACTGGACGCTGCTTTTCCTCTGCTGTTGTTGTGTTTTTAATTGTGTTTTCGTGTATTCGCTTATTTTTGTTTTGATCAAGTTTTAGCGGGGATTGTAAGCTGCCTTGAGTGCCATTTTTGACAGAAAAGCAGGGAATAATAAGTCAGGAAATAAAGTCAGCAGCAAAGTTTGCAGCAACGATGTTGACAATGGGCGCCCAGTGGGTCCCAGGAGGGCAGTGAGCCCTGTCCATCAAACCCCACAAAAGTTGCCCACCCCGGTGTACTCTGACTGTCTGGATTGATCCCAATAGATTAATAACTATTACCTGCTTTTCCATGACATCAAAAGTCTGTAGACTGAGGCAGCTGCCTCACTCTGCTTAATGGTGGGGCCGGCCCTGCTCATCCCACTCTAGCTACTGACTGTATTCATCAAGGGCTGGAGGCAAGGTTGGGTAAGCGTTGGAAACCTAATACCAGCAAAGAGTGCATCACCCAAACTGTTCCCACTGAGCCCAGAAGGAGGCCGGGCATGCTGGCACCAGCGGATTCCCAGTTTGCAGAGATCTCGGAGGCCGAAGAATCCTGTTCCTCCCTCCCAGTTAAGAGTGTCTCCTCGGCCCCTCAAGTCTTGGGGGGCTGACAGTTCAGCGCCAACATCTTTATGAGAAAACTCACCCTCTCGCTCCCTGGGCCCGACTTTGTTTATCCCATCTAATTTGCCTGCACAAAAGCTGGATCACCACATAATAACAGGCTTGGTTAAGCTGTTGTGACTTCTTAATTTTCATTTAAGTTCTTCTTTTTTTATAACTGGAATGGTTGCAATGTTTAAAGCTATTCCACTTCATATGAGTGTGTGCCTGTGTGCGTGCACCCTCTTCTTATTCCATGCCAACTGATGATCTCCTACACACACACACACACACACACACACACACACACACACACACACCCCTTTCACTTCATCCCAGTTCACATTTAGTATAACAGGACACTTAACATTTATATAGCAGCTCGAGAACAATTCACATAGGACCCTCATCCAGTTACAGAAATTAAGTTAAATGAGGGTGGTCAGGTGACCTACTTTATTGTGGACAGTCCTCAATTTGAAGACATCCTCTGTTTGAAGAGCTGCCCAATCTGAGTCTTGTTAAAGATGACTATAAGAATGGAGAGCAGGCATTGAGGTGTCCCATCTGCAGTTAGCTCTCAGCCAGCAAAATGAGCAGCAGGCCTACTGGCTATCTGCTTACAGTCTCCGCTCGCCTGCCCCCCCCCCCCCGGTGAGATGTAGTGTATTTCTATGTATTACAGTTATAAATGTGCATCTATAATGGAGAGCATCTGGTTGGGGAAAGCTGTTTTAGTTGATGAAAAGATTTTTAATTGGTTAAGGCATAGTGGCTGGGAAATGCCAGGAGTTGTAGGATTTTATTTTTCTGTCTAAGCATGCATACGATTATGCCCTAAATTGGTTGATCAGCTCAACATTGTAGCCCCTGTTCCAAATATGTTTTCATATGTTAGCCTCTCAATCTTCTCAATCAGCTCTTGCTCAGAGTGGACAATTCTGCATAAATTACATTTGGACTGGATCATGCAATCGCTCCCAACGTTGAGATGCAACCCAGCATCAACAGAGGCTGCTCGTTATATCTCTGCAAGAGTCACTGGCCTAGAACAGTGACTCATGTGGAAAGATGGGCGGATGAGATTCACCAAGAGTGGGGATTTGTTACACAGTCTAGGGCTGTATATCAAACCACCACCACCAAGTTTTCACCCAACCTGTAGGTGGCACAGGCCCTATTCAGAAGACACCTTAAACCACGGTGGTTAAAGCTTTAACCACCATGATTAAGACTTTTTTGTTAACAAAAAAACCTTAACCACAATGGATTAAGGTGTCTTCTGAACAGGGCCACATTCAAGGGTCGAACCAATTTGCCAGTTCGGGCCATTTGCTTTAGCGGTAGCGGCAGCAGTGTCGTTGCAAAATTTCCTGGCCCCACCCCTTACTTTTCATGCCCCCCCCCCAAGCTCCCTCTAACATTTTAAATTAAAGCTCTGCTTGCACACACACACACACACACACACACACACACACACACACACACACAGAGTGCTTCCCCAGTGTGTTGGGAGTGGGGAAGCCTCAGTCCACCTGCTGGATTCGGAGCATAGATGAGATTTGAACCAGGGAATTCCCTGTTGCTACTTGAACTCTGCTATAAAGCACCACCTGTTTCAAACTTGGCGAATTTATAAAAGTTGCAAATTCTAGAGATGGGATAGCATTCAGCCTTCCCCAACCTGGTATCCTCCACATTTGTTGGACTACAACTCCTATTCTCCCCAGCCTGAATGGGGGAGAGAGAGAAAGAGAGTCATAAAGAGGGCTGGCTTTAGTATTGTGCACCAGTCTGGATACTATTAGTTAGTTTGTTTGTTTTTTGAAAAAAGAGGGATATAAATACAATATTGTTTTTAAATTTTTGTGAACCACCCAGAGAGCTTCGGCTATTGGGCGGTATAAAAATGTAATAAATAAATAAATAAATAAATAAATAAATAATGTGTACCATTTAAAAGGCCTAATTACTGAAGAGGCTAAGAGAAACAGGGCCAATAAACCCCACCCATGCCTCCTTGGCTCCAATGATATTCAAGGGCTGTGGCTACAACTCTGATATAAGGATGTGGGCATGCGCCCAGACATCATTTGGTCCCCACTGGACATGTTCCAATGAGTGCATCTGCCAAGATCTGGCTTCAGTGTGCATGGGGGCTTCTCCCACTGGGGAAGCCTTGAGTGCAGTGAATCAACTTCATCGGCCCCACATCTTCTCTCATTGGGGTGAGGACAGGGGACAGGTGAAGTAGTACAGCCCAGCTGTGCTTGTCCTTCAGCATCCCTGCTGGGGTTAAGCCAAAGGATGAACAAACCGTGCTCCTTTGTCACTTCCAGGGGCTCCTGCAAACAGTCGATGAGCCACTCACCCAAATCCCTTGTTATCTCCAATCTGCGATCGGAGATAACAAGAGGACTCCACAACACGCTGCTTGACTTCCATTGGGGAGGAGCGCTGTGCAAGGGAATCCCTTTGTGATCTCAGATGGGGGGATTCCTCTCCCCGTCTCCTGCCAACCCTCTGGGTCACCTCCCCTTGGGGAGGGGAGGGGATGGGATGCCAGGCACTGAACTACACTAGGGCCTCAGCCAGCACTGGGAAGAGCAGCTGGGAGTTGTAGTCCAATACATCTGGAGCATGCCAGGTTTGAGAAGGCTGACATGAATGCTAAAACACTACTGAATGTGGAGAATTTGCAGCCTCAGAACTTCCTCCGTCCCTCCCATTTTTGTCCCTATTCCACCATGGAACCCCAAAAGCCATAATTCTGCAGGTACCTTTTTCCTTGGTACAATTTACCTTTCCAGATGCAACAGCAGCGCCAGGTAGCCTATGGCGCCCTCGCTTAATATGCTAACAAGATTGCTAATGATGCCAGTTAATTAGTCAAGCTACACAGGAGAATAAGTTATTTCCTCGTTGGAAGGCAGATTTCTGAAGGGCCCTAATGAGGTTAAGACAAATCCCTCCTCACACACCAGCTGCACCAGCAGCTGACCTGGGAATACAGCACAGGGGGCTGGCTTCACTTTTGGGGGTGCTCTCCTGCAACCCAGGCCTTACCATATGGAAAGGCAAGGCCACGGAGGGACACAGGGGAGCTGAGAGAATGCCTAAAGGGTCCCCATATTTGCCAGGGTTTTCCATGTACTCTCCTTCCCATAAAGCGCTGTTTCCCATTTGTCCCAAAGTTTGAGTTTTGAGGGTATCTTACTAATATTTGTCATTTTGAAACACTCCAGTTGCCATGATTCATTCAGCTGCCCGTTCCCTTGAATTCCTACAAGTTAAATTTCTGGATGTGACATGTGCAGGTGAATCTCAAGCTTGCGTGCCTAGAGGCGCATGCGCGCGCACGAACACCAAGGTGACGCACGGTGCAGAGCCTGCCATTTCCCACACTGCAGCTGCTGAGATACCATTTGAACTGTTGATAACATAGGATGATACGATTTAGGGATGGGGCACATTTCATTGTTATTCAGGTTTGATCAGAATTTATGAAAATTTGAAACGTTCTCCATATTCTGGACAAAAAGAACAAGATTTTTGTAAAAAATAAATGTAAATGTAAACATCTGAGGTGCCTACTCCAAGGGAGGCTCGAAAGACAGCAAGAAGGGAGAGGGCCTTCTCTGTGGTAGCCCCCAAATTATGGAATGATCTCCCCAATGAAGCCCGCCTGGCGCCAACATTGCTATCTTTTTGGTGCCAGGTCAAGGCTTTTCTCTCTTCCCAGGCATTTAGCAATATGTGATGAGCTTAACCAATCCCAGAACTGTTGTTAGGTTCGGCTGACAACTTATAGTTGTTTATAGTTGGTTTTAAATGTACGTTTTTTAAATATTGCATATCGTTTTTAATTGTTTTAATCTTATGTAAACTGCCCAAGCGCCAACATTGATTGCATTTCGACGCCAAGTAAAAACATGGCTTTTTAACAAAGCCTTTGATGGTTAAACTCACTGGCACGTTGTTTTAACTGTTTTAACTGTATCTATTGCTTTTAAATTATATATTGTTTTAACTTGGGATTATGGTTTAATTTGTTTTTAACTGTGTATATTTATTGTTTTATATTGTATGTTTTTATCTGTACACCGCCCTGAGATCTTAGTGATATAGGGCGGGATATAAATATTTTAAATAAATAAATAAATGAAGGAAGGAAGGAAGGAAGACATGGAAAATGACAGATTTGTTCCTCCAGGCTTTTGAGTGCTTTGCTCTTAAACGACGGGGTTTGAATCTCTGTGTATTCAACCCTGTCAGTGATACATTAGGGTTGCCACTTCTTCTTTTCAGGCAGGCTCCTCATCTTTAACAGTTACATGGCAGGCAGATCCATGCTTGGGAATAGCTGTATCTCTGTTGCAGATGGGTAGGCGTGTCATTTCAGTTCAATTTTGAAATGCATTTGCCAAAATTTGCAATATGCTTCATATTCCTGAGATTTAAAAGGCTCAGATGCAGGAGAAAGTGAAATGACAAATCCACCCATCCCTAGTACAATTACATTTTATCTTGAACCAGAAGTACAACTAATTTGTTTGCTTTTAAATTAGAGCAGAGTTGAATGTATGCTACATGATGTAGCAGCTGGAGCAGAAACCTCAGCAAGAGACCTATGAAAAAGGGGGAGGCTTAATGCAGCTGCTTCTCCCATTGAGATAAGAAGAGGAGTGTGACATGTGCAGAAATGTTGGAGGGTATGAGTTCCATGTCGTATTGCAAGGGATTCTGGTGCACCAATTTCTTGGCATAAGGCAAGGGTGGGGAATCCAAGGGCCACATTCAGTTTCAGAGAAATTCTCAAGAGCCACATCCCAGTGATGGGTGGGCCCAAAGGCAAAAGGGGTCCAGACCCCTTCATGACAACCATAGAATCATAGAACAGTAGAGTTGGAAGGAGCCAATAAGGCCATTGAGTCCAACCTCAGTCATTGTGCTAGCAAGGACAACTAACCTAAAGGAAGACAAACCTCTTACTTAAACCTCGGTCTTGGTCTGCTGCTTGTTGGAGCCATATACAGATAAGTTTGACTGGCTTCCAACCCCAGCTCTTCATGGTGCTGTCTTGTTCTCATTCCTGCCTCCCTGAGAAACCTGACTGTCCTAAACCTTGGCAAACCCTCAATGGAGGTAGTTATATTTAAGTTTATGGCATATAACCACCTTGAGTCCCAGTACTGGGAAAAAGTCAGGATGATTATGATAAGAAATACAGCACAAGACACTCATCTTGTTTCAATGTGGGATAGCACTTCCCTCATCAGCCACTTGCTTCCAGCCATTCAAATGGCCTTAAAAAGAGAGAGTGGCCACTAGAGCTCAGGAACTTGAACAGAGCTTGTAGATCAACATGTGTCGCTCAGACTTGGGGTTATATTCTGAGTTCTAAGAAGAGGAAGACTAGCAACCCATGGCAAGTGGGATAGTTAATGAAAGTTTTACCCAATGTGTGTATTATGATGGCTTAGGACACAGCCTTCGTTCCCATCCATTGTAGCTGTGCTATCTTGTGGATGGTGGGAGTTGTAGGCCAACACAGATTTTGGCTCACAACCCTCTTTATCGCTAACCAGTGTGGCTGTGCTGTTTTGTGGATGATGGGAGTTGTAATCCAACAGACATTGGCCTGCAACTCCCATCATTTCCAGCCCCAACCAGTGTGGCTGTGATTTGTGGGTGATGGGAGTTGTAATCCAACACAGACATTGGCCTGCAACTCCCATCATTTCCAGCCAGTGTGTCTGTGCTGTCTTGTGGATGATGGGAATTGAGGTCTCTGCACAGATATATGGGCCTACAACTCCCTTCAATCCTATCCAGTGTTGCTGTGCTGTCTTGGGAGTGATGTGAGTTGTAGTACGGCACGTCTGGAGGGTGTCAGGTGCGGGAAGGCTGGCTGGGTATTTGCTCCCTGTGCCGTGTCAAGATACTTCAAACGGTCGCTGCTGGTGGTGGAGCTAAGATGGACGGGAAAGCAGGCCGTCGTGTTCAGGATGGCTTGTTCCTCTGTGCACATTTACGAGGGCGTGAGGCTCTTCGGGGCCTGGCCTGGGTGCTTTATTCTCCATCCTTTGAAGAACATGTGCCCTGGCAGCATCCCATTCCCATTTAACCGACAAGGATGTGCGCTGCTGCAATCGCTTCCCCTCCTGTTTTTAAGGCTGCAGTTTTAGATTTATGAATAATTGAAGTGTGATTTGTGGCTCACAGGAGCCGGTGCGCGTGAAGCCCCCATAAATCTGCTCCAAGAATGGCGTGACCTTGTGCCTTTTCTTCGAGACGAGTAGCGCTTCCCTCCCGGCCAGCCTTTTTCTCCTATTCTCTGCTCTCCTCTTTCTTTTTTCATTCATTCGTTCTTTCTTTCATATTGCATTTTTTATGAACAGCTAAAAATGAACCCATACTTTTTTTTTCTTTTTCTTTTTTTTAAAGGCAAGGAAGACGTGATAAAAGGGAAAACTTTTTGCTGGGGCTTAAAAGCAGTTTATTTTCAACTCAGTTGCTGCCATATAATTTTATCAAGGGAGGAAAAAGTACTAACACAAATCTCTCATTCGCATGTGTTCTCAAACATAGCAGCTTCCTGTTTAGGGTTGCCAACCTAGCAGGATTCACTGGTTCACCTGTAAAATGACGCTCTGAGATGCATGCGTGCTGAGGTCCCAACGCTAGCGAACCCAAGTTTCCACTCTATGACCAGCTATATTCCAACCAGTGTGGTGTGGTGTTTGGAGTGTTGGACCGGGACTCAGGAGATCCAGGTTCCAATCCCGCACTCAGCCATGAAGCGCACTGCCTAGTCACTGACACTCAGCCTAACCTGCCTCACAGGGTTGTTGTGAGGATAAAATGGATAAGTGGAGGAGGAGGAGGAGGAGGAGGAGGAGGAGGAGGAGGATCATGATCATGCATGCTGCCTTTGGCCAGTTGGAGAGAAGGTGAAATGTAAATGTAACAAATAAATAGGTGCAGGCTGGTGACTCTGATGTCAGTGGTGCAGTGAACCCATTCTGGGTTTCAGTTAGAACCAGTCAGAACTCTAAAGGAGCTCTCCAAGGTGCTTAGATAGCTCCTTTACAGTTCTGACTGAAACCTGGGTGGGTTGATCACTCGCTGACATCAGAGCCACCAGCCTCCATTGCAAATAAATATATGAAATAAACAGAACTCCAACCACAACCCACCATATGGCAAACAGACTCCGCTCCAGATTTGCTGTATTCCACCCAGATAATATCCATGATCCACCAGATTCTGCCCTTGCTCATCAAGTTCCCATTGCCATTCAAATCTTTTTAGAAATCCAAAATTTGCCACCGAACTCTTCTGCAGGACACGGAACGGAGCCCAAGCCGCACATGGCATGTCAGGAGGACAGCCAGGAGGGATCTGAAAAGTGTGACGGAGTTAGGGTCTCTGTGGCAAAGGAGGAGGCAAACTCCGGTGCTCAGGACAGATGTACATTTATTATGCCCTACACGTTTCTGAGGGATTACCTGCTTCATCAGGAGCTATAAAACAAACAAATTAACCATAAGAATAGTATCTTGTGGACAACATCTTCATTCTTTTTAACAAAGTTTTAAGGGGCTTTTCAACATAATGCTACATTTTCGTAAACAACTTTGAAAAGAATTGTAAAGTATTTAAAATAATAATCATGAATTCCCACTTTTTATACATTGTTCCCATCCTTTTTCTCCTGTCAAATTTCTTATCAGTAGTGAAAACATTCCCTTTTGTTTCACTTTCAACATGAAACATTATTCTCCCACTACCCCTAAGCCAGTACCCTCCCAAGATCCCACAAGCATAAGCATAAATTGACCTGTTTTATGTTCTTTTTGAATTTCCTGGTCTCCAAGAACAATATTTCCTCTTTTTTTCAAGTGCTGTAAATGCTGCTTTTTGAGCTTTTGTAACTCATAGCAGAAAACAATACTTCGGTGGGTCTTATGCACTGCAGAGGGTTCCTAATTGGACCACACCCCATTTGAACTCAGGTGCTGATACTGCTGTTACTTACAAGCAGCATTTATTTTTTATGTTATCAATTGGTGTTCAAAATACATTGCATTCTCTATTTTAGCCCAGAAAAATCTAAATCTTCATTAAGCCCATTTGTCCAGATACATTTTAAAGAAATAATCCAAAATAATTGTTTTATTTAATACTATGTTGTTCCCATGCACCTTTTCAATCCCCCTCAAAAAGAAGAGAGGGAGGGTCTCACCTGATATTGCCAAGGCAGGATGAATTTGGGCAAGCACAGGTGGGAGCTGGTAGATTAATGGCGTAACCTAGGGTGACCATATTTTGGAAACCAAAAAGGAGGACAACGTGGTCGGCCCCAAGGGGGCGTGTCCAGCACCAAGGGGGCGTGTCCAGCACCAAGGGGGCGTGCCCACCTGAACATGGCCTTGGTCACACGTCTGATTTTACAGCACACATTTAAGACAAATCTGTTCTACATAATATCTTAATGTTAAAATCACTGAAATAAAGAACAAATGAGAGATTCAATGTATCTGAAATTAACTTCACTCACTCCTACTTTTGTAGGTTTTGCTGTACTTTGAAGCTTTTGCTATACTCTGTGTGTTACATTCTCCCCTTCCCTCAAATATCTTTTCTGACTGTATCTTCACTCATTGCAAGCTGCTGCTGTTGTTAACAGGGTTTGCTACTGGCCCCAGATCTGTTTCAAATTTGGTATGGCTAAAGCTCTACCTAAAAGCTATCATGGTGCCAACTTTCAGCTCTTTATCTTTAAAAATGACAATTTTAAAAATAATAATTTTAAAACCTCAATTTTTTAAAAAAAATCCTAAAAAATCAATGGATGAATGGATCTGTTTCAAATTTGGTGTGACTAAAGCTCTACCTAAATCCTATCATGGTACAAAGTTTCATCCCTTTATCTTTAAAAATGAAGATTTTAAAAATAATAATTTTAAAACCTCAATTTTTAAAAAATACCTAAAAAAAATCAATGGATGAATGGATCTGTTTCAAATTTGGTGTGGCTAAAGCTCTACCAAAATCATATCACGGTACAATGTTTCCTCTCTTTAACTTTAAAAATGACAATTTTAAAAATAATAATTTTAAAACCTCAATTATTAAAAAAATTCCTAAAAAATTAATGGATGAACGGATCTGTTTCAAATTTGGTATGACTAAAGCCCTTCCTAAGAGCTACCATTGTGCCAAGTTTCATGTCTTTATCTTAAAAAATGACAGAGTTATAAGCATTTTTGCTAATTCCCATTAGAGCTGCTCTTTGAAAAAATCCGGATTTCCCCTCTCCTCACAGATTTGCCTCCAAAACCCAGGCAAATCCGGGCAAATCCGGTCATATGGCCACCCTAGCGTAACCTGGCATGATGCGTCTCTTTTTGTGCTGTTGGTAGCTAAGCATTCAAATTAGAGATGTTTGGATTTCGTTAGATCCATGCTCTCTGTGTTTCACAGATTACCATGCACCTTTCCATTTTTTTAGGACAATACAAGAATTTCATTCCACTTGCACATCAGCACAGGTGTGCAATAACACTAACGCACGTCAGTGCAAGTGTGCATTAATGCAAATCCCATCCTCAAAAGTAAAAATACCTAAGGTGACCATATGGAAAGGAGGACAGGCCTCCTGTATCTTTAACAGTTGCATAGAAAAGAGAATTTCAGCAGGTGTCATTTGTATGTATGGAGAAGGAAAGGAACCTCTCGTGCAAAGCACTTGAATCATTACAGACTCCTAGAGGGATGCCTGCTTTTGCTGACATTTTCTTGGCAGACTTTGTAGCGGGGTGGTTTGCCATTGCCTTCCCCAGTCTATGGAGTCTATGGAGAACCTGGTGAAATTCCCTCTTCATCACAACAGTTAAAGCTGCAGGAGCTATACTAGAGTGACCAGATTTAAAAGACGGCAGGGCGCCTGCAGCTTTAACTGTGGTGATGAAGAGGAAATTTCACCAGGTTCCCCATATACACAAATGACACCTGCAGAAATTCCCTTTTCAATACAACTGTTAAAGATACAGGAGCCCTGTCCTCCTTTCCATGTGGTTACCCTAAAATACCAGTGCACATAATCTGCATGACTTGGAGGTGGTGGGTGGAGGAACCAGGGCACTGTAGAATCCACAGGTCAGCTTCATAGCATTCCAAATTCGTTTGAAACTGTTGCAGATTTCTCTGATGTCCCTAAATAAAATATGATTCTTTCCACCTGCATCGTGACATGGTACAGTCCAAGGAAAGCTTTACTGCTTGACTCTGCCAGTTGTGTCAACAGTGCATGCTCCACATTTCTGAGGACCCTTGGGGAAGACACCCTCAGTGGTCCCCTCCTTCAGCAAATCCAACTTCTCAATGCCCTTGCTCTTCATGCGCTCTCTCAGCATTGCTACGACTTGCTTGCTGGGCAGGCAGAGAGCAATGAGGACGTGGTGGCATCTCCAGGTCCTCCTCACCACAACCATTGTCTGGGCCACAGTGAGAGGCAAGTGAACAAGCAGGATGCAGTGGTGAAAAGGAGGAGCAACTCCAGAGAGCCCCTGCTGGGATGTGGGCCCTCGGCCTGTGCCCAACCAGACCTTCCCTTGACACTGGCTCTGCCTTTGGAACTGGAAAATCCACAGTAGGCAGTGATCTCTTCTATCACATCTCACTTCACTTGCCCACTTCCCTTCCCGTATCCTCTGGAGCCTGACTGCCACACGGTGAGCAGCGGTTGCTTTCGACTAACGGCTGAAAGGTTCAGGAGGTTTCAAGGCAATGTCTATAAATACCTCTCTGAGCTTGATTGAAGTTCCTGCTGGTAGGATGGGGTCTCGATCAAGGTCTCCAATCACTCCATGGCCTTTGCCTCTTTCCCATCTCATTCCGGCTGCTGATTATCCAAGGAGAAGACAGATCCAGAGACTTTTGCAAAGTTGGATGTCTGTTCTTCAAAACTCGGATGTAGTTCAGTCGGCCTCCCCAATATCTCCTCTCCAGTGGGAACAGCAAGGAGCTCATTGGCAAGGCCCTGGCTTTATTACGAACTCTCCCAGGAGCAACCTAAGGCAGGGACAAACAGAGCGACACAGTGGAGGAGTTTAAGGGGAGACATTTGCCCAAGCCTCTCATGTCTCTGCACACTGGAGAGGAAATTATTGAGCCCTTTGCCTGGGTCTCCCCAATGGAAGTGGCTCCAGAGGCCTTGGCAGAGCCTTCCACTTTATACACCCCAGTAGTTCATGCCGCTGAACCACTCCAGCTCTTGATATGCGTAGGAAGAAAGCTCTGCTAAAGCCTCGTTGCTATTGATTCTAGGGAAGAGTGGGTCAAAGAGCTGCTGTGGCACACAATAACAGGGCCGGCCTGAAGATGAATAGCGCCCTGGGCAAGAAGTACCTTTGGCCACACACACATCCGTGGTCAACTTTGAAGGGCTACCCAGAAGGGCTTGGTGATGTTCACACCTCCTCAGCTCGGCTTGGGGGGCCCTCGCCTCAGCTGGACGCCCCCCTCAGCTCTACTTGACATTCCTTCAGCTCAGCTTGGTGTCGCCGTCTCTTCAGCTCCACTTTGGTACTCCCCTCAGCTCAGTGCAACAGGCGAGCACTCAGTTCGTCCCTCCCTAAGGCCAGCCCTGTGCCCAGTGACACAGGACTGCTGAGCTTCTTTCAGCCAAATTCCATTATGGAAAGGTTTTTGGAGGCATATTCCAGTTTTTAGTGGGGCTGAAGGCAAAAGGGGTGAAGCCAAGGACTAAGGACAGGGACAAAAATCCCACCCCCCAAAATCTAGTCTATTTTAGCCTAAAGTTTTTAATGCCAGTAACTAAGGCTTAGGAGTGACATTTCAGCCTTTTACAATGGAGGAAAAATTGTGCAAAAGCCAGGAAACCAGCAAATGACTGACAGCTAGGGGAAGAGGCATGGCCATGGGAAGGGGTGTGGCCATTGGGGGAATCCTCTGCAATAAGGGGAGCATGTTGCCAAAGCTGCTGCTGCTGCTATTTACACTGGGGAGGAAAGGGTTAAAGATAGGGTGACCATATGGAAAGGAGGACAAGGCTCCTGTATCTTTATCAGTTGCATAGAAAAGGGAATTTCAAGAGGTGGCATTTGTATGCATACAGCACCTGGTGAAATTCCCTCTTCATCACAACAGTTAAAGTTGCAGGAGCTCTGCCCTATTTTGTATCTGGCTGTGCTAGGCTTTAATTATTGTGATGAAGAGGGAATTTCACCAGGGGCTGCATGCATACGAATGACACCTGCTGAAATTCCTTTTTCTATGCAACTGTGAAAGATACAGGAGCCTGGTCCTCCTTTCCATAGGGTCACCCTAGTTAAAAAGCCACTGGGGCAGTAAACTGAGTCATCGCCTTCCTAGGCAGGGAGGCCTTTGCTTGGTTCAACGTATAGCCCAGCCATCCCCAACCTGTTGTCCTCCAGATGTTTTGGACTTCAACTCCCGTCAGCCCCTGCCAGCAATGCCTATCAATAGCCAGGAATGCTGGGAGTTGTAGTCCTCCAAAACATCTGGAGGACATCAGCAGCACCAGATAGGTATACCGTATATGGCCTTCCCACCCCAGCCTGTGAAAAATGAACTGCCAACGAGGCTCCAAACTAACCCCGAGGCAAAAGCTCTGCCCAGAATCAGTTCCCCAAGCCCTGACTGTCTACACTAGAGGTGAGATCCGTGGCCATGCGCATTGTGCTTCATTGGATATTTTCAGCCTGCCTAAAATTATATCAACCCCACCTTGTACAAACCTTAAACTAACAAACAAGAAGATTGCTCACAATTTTAATGGACTGTGGTGGGGAAAGGCTTTGTTAAGGAGAGGACAGAAGGGATTGCTGGGCTGTTTCCAATTATTGTCCTCCTTAGAGTAGACCCACTGAAATGAGTGGGACTTAGATTAGTCAGTGGGTCTGCTCTTAATTAGGATGATCATTGGATGCAACCCCGGATCATTGCTGTAAATTATCCTCAAAGGGTTCCCAAGCATTCTGTCTCCTGGACTAATCACCCCTCTTTTGTATCTGGTCATGTTAGGCAGGGCTCCTGCAGATTTAACTGTTGGGATGAAGAGGGAATTTCACCAGGTGCTGCAAGTATGCAAATTAGGGCTGTGCACCGCCTTGGGCTGAGGCACCGAATCCGAACTGAGGCGTGCTGATTCGGCCCGGCTCAGTTCCAGCTCAGCCCGAGGTAACCCAAAGCCAATCGGCTCCAAAGCTTTGGGTTGCCTCAGGTTGAGTCGGAGCAGCACCAGGCGGGCCTTACCTGTTTAGTACCTCTATGGCCACAAACTACAGTGGCCATAGAGGTACTAATAATTCAGAGACTCCGCAATAGCTTAAAATCGTGTGCAGTCTCGTCATTTTTACCTGCGTTGCCGGCGACAGAAGCTGGCAGAAGTGAAGCGGACGCAGTGGAGGCACTGGAGGCAGCAGGTAGGTGGGGAGAGGGAGGCTTTTCTGGGTGCCGGCTGCACAGTCGGCACCTAGAAAAGTCCAAGTCACCTCGGAGGGCCCGAATCTCGCCTCGGCTTCAGCGCAGAGGCGAGTTGGGCAAACCCCGAAGCAGCCCTGAAGTGGATCGGGGCTGTTTTGGGGGCTCCGAACTGGCCTCTGAGGTGGATCGGGGGTCCCTGCACAGCCCTAATGCAAATTACCCCTGCTGAAATTCCCTTTTCTATGCAACTGTTAAAGATACAGGAGCCCTGCCCTCCGTTCCATAGGGTTACCCTCCTTTCTTTGTCAGAAGACAGCACTGAAGACGTAGATGTACTGCCACTGAATCATGGCGCCTCCCTCACCGTAACATCATCTGCTCTTTCCTGGTCTTTCCGTAGGTGCCGTGCGTCAGTGTTCTGCCACCCCCATGGACGGCAGGATGAGCAGCCCACGTGCACGGTTATGACACCATGAAGAGCTACCATGGGGAGCGCAGCCAGCCACGGGAACACCCCTGCCACTGCGTGCCAGAGGCCTGCGACCAGCCGATGGAATACGTCCACCATAGCCAGGAATCCCGCCAGCCATACCTCCTCAGCCCCAGTGAGCCCTGTTCCTTGGACCACTACTGCCCGTCCCGGAGCTCCGCCGAGCCCCCCCTCAGCCTAACGGAGCCCCTGTCCGCCGCCAGCAGCAGCAGCACCTTCCCTAGGATGCACCACACGCCGCAGCAGTACGATTCCTGCGACGAGTGCATGGCGGCCGCCCACCCTGCCGGCAAGATCAACCGGCTGCCCCCAACGCTCCTCGACCAGTTTGAGAAGCAGCTGCCCCTGCACCACGACGGCTTCCACACCCTGCAGTACCAGCGGGCCAGCAGCACGGAGCAGCCGCGCAGCGAGAGCCCCAGCCGCATCCGGCACCTCGTCCACTCGGTCCAGAAGCTCTTCGCCAAGTCGCATTCGCTGGAGGCGCCGTCCAAGCGGGAGTACAACGGCACCAAGATGGAAGGGCGGGGAGGGGAGGCCGGCTACCACCACCACCACCCGCACCACCACCACCGCCAGTCGCGCCACGGCAAGCGCAGCAAAAGCAAAGACCGCAAGCCGGACTCCTCCTCGTCCCGCCATCGGAACAAGATGATGGGCTGGTGGAGCTCGGATGACAACTTGGACAGTGACAGCAGCTACATGGTGTCCGGGAGGCAACACGCCGTCGACCAGGCCACCCAGTACTGCGTGGACACCCCGGAGAGTGCCTTCAGAGACTTGACCCTGAAGAGTCTGAAGAGCGGAAGTGGGGAGGGGAAGTGTTTGGCCTGTGCCGGGATGTCCATGTCCCTCGATGGCCAGACTCTCAAGCGGAGCTCCTGGCACACCATGACCGTCAGCCAAGCGCGGGAGGCCTACCCCAGCACGGCAGGAGGCCCAGAGAAAGCCTTGATGCTCCAAGAGGCGAAGGCCAAGGACCGATCATATCATTACCTTCAGGTAAGGAAGTGGGCAGCTCTCAAAGGGTGGGCGTTGGGTCTTCGGCCCTGTGCCATTGAGTCGTCTAGGTACATCATCTACACTGGGGGTGGGCCACATTGCACTTCAGAGAAGGTCCTGGGGGCCATGTGGTGCTGGTGGGTGGAGGCAAAGGCAAAAGGGGCGGGGCTAAAAATACTAGCACGTTGTAGCTTAACACTCTGGCTGCCAATGACTTCGGCCCCCGGAGGGGAATTTCAACCTTTTAGAATTGTGGGAGGAAAACTGCGCAAAAGCTGAGAAACCTCCCAACTCTCAGTGGCCAGGGAAAGGCAGGTGGAGCATGGGTAAAGAGGTGTGGCCATTAGAGAGGCCCCAAAGGGCTGGATTGGGACCCCAAGATGGCCAATTTTGGCCCCCGGCCTGAGCTTCTGCACCCCTGGTTTAAGGAGATCAATTCCCCGTTTCAAGCAGCATACAGGAAGCCATTCCATAACTGCAAGCTAGTCCATGCTGGGTTTTATAGTGAATTAAGAAGACAGGGGTGGGGGCATGCTGGGAATAAGTCTCCTCCCATTGGCCAGCCATGCAGTGTGGCAGGATGCACAGCCAAAAGAGTGTGGGTCCCTGACTGGTCAGCTTCCTTGCCAAGCTGATGCCTAGGACAAATATCCTTCCAATAAAAGGGACGGCCCTCGACACCGGGCCTCTTTCGAACGTTCTCCAGCAGCTCTCTGTTCCCAAAGTTTAAGGCTTCCTCCCGCTGACTCAGAAAGCTGCGGCCCTTTGCAGTTTTGCTCTCCGCTCCCTTTGCTGTCCTCCACGTCCCCATGATGCAATGCAGCTCCGCACCTTGATGTCGGTGATTAGAGAAATGTCAAGGCTATAATAGCCTCTCCTTGCGAAAAAGCACAAAGCAAGCGAGCGAGCGAGCGAGGCGGCTATCTAGTTGAAAAGGCCTGGAGCCGGCTGTGTTTGCTTCCCAAGGTGTCGAAGAGCATCCGAGCGCCCCTATTGCGTTTGCTAACAACGCCCAAACAAACCATTAGGAAGAGCCACTTTCCTCATCCCTCGCAGGGCGACTTCTACACAGGCCTGATCAATAGTCTCTATAAGCTAATGAGGGAGAAAGCGCCGTAGCAAGGGCAACTTGGGACAAGAAAGGGAATGGTGGCGGGGTAGGGGAAGGGTTGGCACCAGGACTCTTTACCTGCGAAATGAGGCAAAGAAAACTGCTCTTCCGTCTCCGTGGTCTAAGGTGAGGGCCCATGTGTGCAGGCTGGGGGAACAGGCACACCGTTGAGGGGAGATGAACCTGGGCTGCAAGACCATTATCATGGGAGGGGAAACCTGAGGTTAAGCGCTTCTCCCCACGAGCGACGTATTGCACGCTCACGATTGGTCACTCACGGACATTTGCGCGTCCTTTTCATGACGTCATCATCCTCCAATGCGTCTCCCACCATTTTCAAGCTGGAATCCGTCATTTTTTAAAAACCCTGAAAATGCTGTAATAAAATCAAAATCACACAATAAAACAGCGCCAACTGCTGGTGGTATAATTGAGAACATATGGGAAGGAACTGGCAAAAACACTGGGGGAGCACGTGTATGGTGCCGATGGTTAAACCCGCAAACATTCCAGAAGACAAAGCCCCAGTAAGGCTGCAGGATCTTTGCTAAATGTGGAGAAGCCCTAAGTTGTAGATCAGCTTCCCCCAACCTGTTGCCCTCCAGATGTGTTGAACTACAACTCCCAGCATGCCTCAGCCAGCCCTGCTGGGAATTGTAGTCCAACACATCTGGAGGGCAACAGGTTAAGAAGGGTGTTGTAAATCATGCTTGAGGCTGTTGATGCAAACCTGTACCTAGGCATTTGGATGGGGTGTCTTGTATGGGGTGCCAAATGGACCTTGGTGTGATGGCTATTCCTAGTTTATTTGGACTTTTTTCCCCTCTCCCAGGGCAGAAGCAACTGCTGCTCATTAGGGAAAAAATGGGGAAATCCAGGAGTTTAGTGTAGTTGTGACTGTATAATGGTGGCATATCTATTATACACACACACACACACACACACACACACCACCCATTCCAAATGAAGGTGGAAGCAAGGAGAACTCTTTGTAACTGAAGTTGCAACAGTCTCGTTAAACTGCCCCTTCAGAGTCTCTTCCTTTGCACTCCATTGCATGCAGAGGGCTTTCACTTTTCAGCAGCTCTTCACAAAACGAATATTGGATACAGGCAGGGATGCTTTAGGGTGGATTCCTGCACTGAGCAGGGGGTTGGACTCGATGGCCTTATAAGCCCCTTCCGACTCTACTGTTCTATGATTCTATGATATATTTAAAATGCTTTTCACACTGAATAAAACCCAGGTTGGAAAGAGCACCAGCTCCTGCCTTTGCTGAGATCCCAGACTCAGTGGGTTGTATCCAATATTCGTTTTGCTTAAGTCGCGTTCATTTCAGTGGGTTTACTCGAAGTAGGACTAACATTGGATCTAACCCAGTGGGAGGGATGTTGAACCTCTTTCAGCTCATGGGCCGAATTCTGTCTCAGAGTAGCTCTGAAGGTACAAGGGTCCCTGCGGGGGGGGGTGGGGGGCAGCGTGACAAACATTCTGGCGTATTTTAGCTCAGAGCTCTTAGAGCAAGGAACTGAAGCTCAGGAGAGACATTTGGGGGGAGGGGAAGGGGTGGGGACAGCTGGGGGACTTCCAAGGTCTGGATTTGGCTCCTGGATCTGAGGACCTACACAACTAGTCTATAGTCCTATGAAGCTGCCTTAAAGTATTGATCAATCTAGTCCAGTCTTGTCTTCTTTGAATGGAAACGGGTGTCCAGGATTTCCAGTAGAGATGTTCCCCATTACCTGTTACTGGGCCATTTAACTGGAGATGGCTTGGCTTGGACATCATCATCATCATCATCATCATCATTATTATCTTTATTTGTATCCCACCTTTTGCCAAATGCTGGGCTTCAAGGCGACTTTACAAAATTAAAACATATACCAGTAAAAGCTATAAGTAAATATACAAAGTTTTTTAAAAAATAATTAAATACGTTTCAGTATTAAAACATCTCAATATTTAAAATACATATTAAATTTTAAAAGTCTAAAACATAGATGAAGGTCCACATTATTCAGCAAAGGCCTGCCGAAATAAAGTTTTCGCCTGCCTCTGAAAAACCATCAAGGAGGGAGCCAGTCTAGCTTCCCTGGGAAGGGAGTTCCAGAGCACTGGAGCAGCCACCAAGAAGGCCCTCTTCCACGTTCCACCAGGTGTGCCTGTGATGGTGGTGGGGCTGAGAGAAGGGCTTCCCCTGAAGATCTCAAAACAGAGGCAGGCTCGTATGGGAGAATATGGGTTTTCAGATAACCTGTACCCAAGCAGCATAGGGCTTTATAGGTCATAACCACCAGCACTTTAAATTGTGCTCAGAAACAGAATGGAAACCAGTGGAGCTGTTTCAACAGAGGGGTTGGGTGCTTCTCAGCTCCATGGGCAACTGCTAGGGCCTGGGTGCCCCCAGGTTGGAGCCACCACTCTCACCTTTAGTCTTCACAATGGTGGACAGCCCATGCTACAACCCACCCTGGTTTAGTTAAGCACAGGGGTGCCAGCAATTGTGCAAACTAGATCAAAGAGTCAGGCGCAGGAGATCCTTGAGCAATCCTTCAGGCTAGCCCCAAACCCAAACAGTGTAACATAGGGGATTTTGAAAATGGGGGAGGGGGGTTCTGGATGGAGGATTTGTAAACCTGCAACCCTGCTCCACTCTCCATAGGTTCCTGAGTTGCTTTAGAAGTAAGGGCAGGCCAGTTCTATTGTGTGGTTAATCCAGCTTTATTTCTCTCTGCCAAAGGCTCAAAAATCATGTTTCCAAATTTCCTGGACTGCCTTCCTAGGGTTTTTGCTCCTCACACCCCTTGTTTATATGCCTCGCTGGATTCGCTGAGTGAGTGTTGGCACTTCTTAGACCGGAAGGCTGACAAAACAGGGACTCATCCTGGCAGGAGGCAGTTGAAGGGCTGAATTAACTCTGCCAGTGGATACATTTGATCCTGGCTAAAAGCAACATGAGCTTTAGACCCCAGCTCAAAATTCAGCATCTCATTTCAAGTCTTGGCTTTTCGAGCGTGTCACTTGTTTCAATTTCTACTTGGCCTCTTTCCGTGCTCAAGGCAATTAATAACAATTTAAGAAAGGGAGGGGGAGAAAAATAATTTCAACAGCATACCCAATTCATTGCACGTAGAAAATGACGGGAATTAAAACAACCCCCAACTGTTAAAAGCCAGAAGATCTTACAAATAGGTCTGTCCAAATGATTAAACCATTTTTAGCGGGTTCATCATCTTCCTGTCAACCAATTAGTTGGTTAATGCATGGGTTAACTTGTTAAAGGATAGGTGATTATTCACCGGTGATGGATTAGAAGATGATTGAAACAGATGGATTGAAACATAAAATAATTTAAATACATCTGTATATTCCTGAAACTTCACTTTCGCTTTATTTCCCCAGATATTGAACAGAGTGTAAGATGTTGCTTCTTAACCCCTTTCCTCAGTTGTCTTCCCAACTGTCCAAATTAGATTGGCTTTTTTGTACATGGGGCAAAAACATTCTTCTTCTTTCTTTTCTTCCTTCTTCTTTCTTTTCTTTCTTTTCTTTCTTCTTCTTTTGCTTTGTTACACTGCAAAGCGCCGTGCGCACTGATGGTGCTGTACATGATTTCCTGCATCAACAGTGGATTGGACTAGATCATGGATCTTGAACCTCAGGCCCGTGGGCGAAAACCTGGGATTCAAATCTGCCCCTCCAGGCAGTGCAGGCTGGTAGTTCGAATTCTGGTGGGCCGGTGAATCCATTCCGGGTTTCAGTCAGAACTGGCCATAATTCTAATGGGGCTGTCTAAGGTGCTGAACCTACTTTTGGGATAGCTCCTTTAGAGTTCTGGCTGGTTCCGGCTGGAACCCAGAACAGATTAACTGCCCCACTGTCATCAGAGCCACCAGCTTCCACTGGACACAGTGACACTCTAGAGCATTGTGGGAAATTAAAATGGAAACCACTTGGAAGTGATTACTGTGTTCTGCTGCTGCCCACCACCACCAGGTCAGCCCACCAAAGCAGGCGTTGCCAACAGCCCCCTCAGATTTGGAGCCAGCCATGAGGTCAACTGTCTCTATTAACTATGGACAGTCCCTATTTATTGACACTGGTTAGTGTTTTTCCTCCCTGTTTTGCCTTTGAAAGAGATTTGGGCTTGCCTTTTCTTTCTTTCTTTCTTTCTTTCTTTCTTTCTTTCCATTAGTATGAGTTGCTAAAGTTGCCATTATTCAGGATTCGTTCCTCCTTCCTCAAGAGATCTGGAGAGCTCCTTTCCAGTTATAATTGGTTCTGACTGAAACCCAGAGCGGATTCATTACCCCACTGTCATTGGAGCCACCAGCCTCCACTAGTGGAGCTGCATCTTGACTCTGGCGCATCTGCATGTCAGCACATGCATGCGTGCACCGCAAGTGTGAACCTCCCCTTCCATAAGCGCCAATCCATAGTCCGTGGTACATCAGCCTTTAGCAACCCAGTGTTCTCCAGCTAGCTATTAACCTTGATGGCTGTGGATGATAGGAATTGAGCATAGGAAACTGCCATTGGTCCATCTAGCCCAGTTTTGTCAACACTGACTGGCAGCGGCTCTCCAGGGTTTCAGGCAGGATTCTTTCCTACCAAGAGAAGTCGGGGATCGAACCTGGGACCTTCTGCATGCAAAACAGGTGCTCCATCACACTGAGTCATGGCCCTGTATTGGTTCAACACATCTAGAGACCATTTAGTTGGTAAAGTCAGCATGCTGGATCTGGTTGAGTTGCAGCTATTCTATAATAAGGACAGCCAATTCCGCTGTGAACGTTATTACGTTGTGTCTATTTTAAAGGTAATACTTACAGCCAATTTACGAACATAACTCTGTTTCTGAAGCCAGGGAAGAGCAGGCTGTTGCCAAGTCAATGAATACTGCATGCAGCGAATGGAGACGCGCCTTCACAAGGGTGTAATTTTTTGGTGCTGAGGTTAGCTCAGGCAGTGATTCTCTTGGTATGATGAGAATCAGGGAGTTACGTAAGTGTGCAAGAGTGAACTCTTGGAGGGCCTGTGCATAATACAGAGGAAAATCACCGAGTGCAAAAGGGATCCTTCACCCTTCCCCTGCCAGCTGATCCTACCCTGCAAATGCCCTCTCCCAGGCCAGAGCCTGCCTGCAGAGAAACCAGGGAAAGCACGGGGAGGGGACATTTTCAAGGGAAAATCAGCAGGATTTTCCGACATGCAAATTCTCCCCTTCAGATGTCCTCTCCAGGTTGTTTCCCCCTGCAGTGGTGCTCTTTCCAGTTCCCCCCTGCAATGGCATTTCTTCCAGTTCCCCCCTGCAATAGTATTTCTTCCAGTTCCCCCCTGCCATGCTTTTCCTCCCAATTAAGGATGGAATAGGCATTTGCAGGTGAGAATTAGTGGGAATTAGCTAAGCTCTCCTTTCCTCCCTGTGAGTTTTCCCTTGAAAACACTCGCCCCCAGCTCATTCCCCCTACCGGCCTTCTTTCAGCTTTGCAGGCCAGTCGGGAGGGCAGGGATCAATTAGAAAACGGAATGGACGTTTGCAGGGGAGAATCGGTAGGTAAGTCTGAGCATTGGGCCCTCCCACGCCTGCTAATTCTCCTCTGCAAAAGTCTCCCCAGCACCACCCCTCCAGGCCTTTTCTCTTTCTAGTCCCAAAGCCTAGCTGGGGAGAAACGAATAGAAGGGAGAGAATTGCAGGGGGAAACTGAGCAGGTGAGCTGAGAGCCGCTCTGTCCAACCTGCACACACACACACACCCTATGCCCTCCAAGGTTGCCCAGATGGCCACGAGCCCATCCAGTGGCCCCACCCCCTTTCCCCCACCACCCCCCAATCACTAACTGCTTGGTGGCTTCCTTGCTTTGGTGCATCCCCCCCTCCAAATCTAAAAAAAAAGATTGAAATGCCTTCCTAAGGCTTAGTTAGTGTCAGTAAGCGCTTCCAGTTTATATAGGCTGGTATTTTGGGCCCACCCCTTTTTGCTTCAACTCCGCCCCTTTTCCCTTTGGCTCAGCCCACCACTGCACCACACACACACCCCCGAGAGCTTCTCTGAAATGGAATTTGGCCCACAGGCTGGAAGAGGTTCAACCCCCCCCCCAGCTGTTTTTCACTGAGCCAGAATGACTCCCATTCTCAGATTCTGGCTGCAGAATAGGGGGGAGGGGGGGACAAGATTTAAAATGCCCAGAGGAAAGGGCATTTGTAGGGGGGGTTGTTGGGGGGGATCAAGGGCTGAGCGCCCTTGCCTGCCAATTCTCCCCTTCAACTTCTGCTCCACACTTGCGTGAGCATTTTGCAGCAAGCCCCACTTCTGGGGTCCCCGCAGTCTGTCTGCGGCGCGCGTCTTTGCCTCCTTTGCAGCTCTGACACCTGTGCCTCGCACAGCCAGGGTGGTGGCTGGCTTTGGGCATGGCGCCTCAGCCTCCCCTGCCCTTGGCTTCCTCCTACCTCTTCTCCTGCAGGCTTCCTCCTTAACATGCACCTCACAGACTTTTGCTGCGGTCCCCGGCCCGCCTCTCTTCATCCTGCCTCCTGGCAAGAGCATTCCCTCCGGAGCGCGCACCTGTAAGGCTCAGCTCGAAGGAGTCCAGCACCAGCACCTTCTCCCCTCCCTCTCTCCCCCGCCTTTCCCAGCTCGCTCCATTTAAAATGATTGAAATTATTTATTTTAAATACATAAAATAAATGCATTTTTATAAAAGAAAAGCAACCGCGGCCGCCAGCATCTCCTCCTCTTGGGGATGTGCGAGGACTCGTCATCTCAGCTGCCGGTTGATGAGCTGTGACTGAGAAACGCATCCCCCATCTGCATCGGTCACACTCTCGTTCTCCCAGTGTACCTGAGTTGCTTGACAAAGGGGGCTGCTGTTTGGCTCCACAGCAGTCGGCACAGAGGGAAAGGGCCCTGCCTCTCTACTGAGCTAATGCTTTCGCGACCTCTCCTTCCCCGAGCCAAAAGATAAGAGGTTGACATTTGCCCTGGGCTCTCTCCAAACATCTCCATGTGCCGGTAGGATGGAAGGATGGAAGGCTAGGTCCAGAAGGCAGCAAAGCACCGGGAGGTTCAGGGGCCCTAAAGCTGGCAGGGGATTCATGGAAGAGACCCGAGGAAGCTGGGCCAAGCCTTCCTACAATGGCACCACATGGCCTTTCGTTTCCTGTTGCTCATGACCAGTACCGTGGAACTGACAGGCACTGCTTTTCATGGCAGACAGTGAGACTAACCCTTTGGTTACAGGACCATGTGTTAGAAGATGAGAGGCAGTGTGGTGCAGCGGTTAGAGGGTCAGGCTAGGACTGGGGAGACAGGTTCAAATTGCTAGTTGGAGATGGAGCCAGTCATCTGTCAGCCTCGCCTACATCCCAGGGTCATTGTGAGGATAAAATAGGGCAGGGAGCCAGGTATACCAGACTGAGCTTCTTAGAGAGACAGTGGGTTAAAAATATGAGAAAGAAAGAAAGAAAGAAAGAAAGAAAGAAAGAAAGAAAGAAAGAAAGAAATTCTTCACAGAGAGAGAGAGAGAATAACATTGGTCAGCTGGCAGAAGATTATAGGATGCACTCTGAATTGACATACTCCATACCTCCTGTCAGTTGCTCAAGGGCAACGCAAGTCCTGAAGTTGACTGTGCCTCGATGCACAGACCCACCAGTGGGGATAGGCCAACCTATCTGCTCAATTATACTCAGCTTCTCATTCTTCCCAATGCTACATTCTTTCCATCCCAATTCCACATTGGATTGCAAAATTGTTGGGTTTTAGCCAGTATGAAAATGTATATGAATTTCTTGCGCATGTTTTTAGTCCACATTTTTATGCATTTTTCCAAGCGTGCGCATGTTCCTTTTTGAATAAAACATTTTTGTGAACGATTTTTGCAAGTGTGCACTTTTTAAAATGCACCCCTAATGTATACACTTCTTTTTCTTTTTGTAAGCTGCATTGCAAACTTCGAAAATGTACGGATCAGGTTATGGCATCAAGAGCAGGCATAGTCAGGAACCTGCCAAAGGCCCACAGCGCAGCAGGGCCCCACTGAGAAGACACACGCAAACACACACACACACACGGAGATGCACTTCCTCTTCACCATTGCGGCCTGCTTGTTCATCTGCCTCTCACTCCAGCCCCAAAAATGGTGGTGGTGGGGAAGAGAAGGAGGAGGAGATGAAGATGATGGAGATGCCACTGCCTCCCCTCTCATTGGCTCACTCTTCCTGTCAAGCAAGCAAGGGGTAGCAAGGATGGGAAAGAGGAGGAGAAGCAATAGCTCAGGGGGTCCCCAACACTGGAGTGACCTTATGGAGAGGAGGACAGGGCTCCTGTACCTTTAACGGTTGAAGAGAAAAGGGCATTTCTGCAGGTGGCGTTTACATGCCTGCAGCACCTGGTGGAACTCCCTCTTCATCACAGCTGTTAAAGCTGCAGGAGCCCTGCCCTCTTGACCAGATACAAAAGAGGGCAGGACTCCTGCAGCTGAGAGAAGGAGTTGGTTGTGGGTGTCTCGCTCAAGAGCCTGTAAAACCCTGGAACTGACACTGGTATGGATTCTGACAACAATCTCTTTCACGTTTAGATTCAGGAAGTGCAAATGTGCTAAGTTTGCATTGAAATGTGAACTGAACGGATTTCCTGCCCATCCCACCAGTTAACACACGTGTAAACAGAGCCACATTGGAGGTGTTTTGGGGGCATTATGCAGCTTGTGTGTGCGCGCATGTGCCTGTATACTGCAAACACACCTTCGTGACCAAGCATGCGGATCTTTCTCACTACAGGGATGTGGCAGATGCCCATGGAGGCTGGTGGCTCCAATGTCAGTGGGGTGGTGAATCTGATCCGGGTTTCAGTCAGAACCAGACAAAACCCTAAAGGAGCTCTCCAAAGTGGTTTGCTTCTGAAACCCAGAGAGGATTCACCAGCCCACTGATATCAGAGCCATCAGCCTCCACTGGTCAGACTGTAACTCCCATCATCCCACAGATGGAATGGGAACTGGAGTCTTGCTTAATGCAAGTCTTGCCAGGGGTGCGTCTTTCACAGCGCCTCCTGCTATATCCCCCCACTCAATGCCACACTGGAAGAGAAGGGCTGGAATCAAAGCAGGAGACAGAGCCAATCCCACACGCTGAGCCCCCAGAGTGGGACGGGGGCCAATCTTGATTGGAGATGGCTCTCCGTGGCACAGGAACAAACCCCGCCCTGGGATGCCCTGGGATGCCCACACTAGAGGCCTTCAAGAGGCAGCTGGACAACCATCTGTCAGGGATGCTTTAGAGTGGATTCCTGCATTGAGCAGTGGGTTGGACTCGATGGCTTTGTAGGCCCCTTCCAACTCTGCTATTCTTCGATTCTATGATTCTATGATCTCCAGTGGCCTGGAAGTATTTGAAAATGCAGCCCTTTCTCTCTCTCTCTCTCTCTCTGCTTCCACCCATATCCCTCTCTGCAGGACCCAAACACACCAGTCCCCAGTGCCCCCACCTTGTCTACAGGCATTTAACCCTTGGAGGCCTCACCAGCCAGCCAACTCCGTGCTGGTGTTGTCCCTTTCCAATTAAAAGCTAATTAACTCTTCTCGCTCTCCCGCTCTGTTTTTCCCGGGGGGAAGGAGAGATTGAATGACACGCGGCTTGATTGCCCATCCGAGTTGGGGGGACAGGAGGGGATGCGCGATGGGAACACTCCGCCTATCCGGGCCTTGTTTCGGCTCTCCCCATCTCGGCCCTTATCCGCCTCCACCTTCAGCAGGGACACGGGAGGGTCGAGCCAAGGGTGGAAGACGCCCGTCAGAGTTGCCTCTGAGGAGTGGACGCAGGAGCTGCTGGGTCTGTCCGGGCTTCTTGCACTCAGCCAGCCACTTTGCTGTCCTCCTGACACCCCAAAGGATGCCAGCCCATCACCAGAACCTGGTAAGGACATCATCGGGGGATGTCCAGTGTTAGCCAGACTTGTCTACTGCTCCTGTGTTGGGTGGGATTTGGCCAGGACTCACCTGTGGAAGGAGCTGTGCGGTGGGGATCCTGGATATTTTGAAGAGTGGTCCTTAGGGGTGGAGAAGGCAATGTCCCAGTACAGGGTGAGGCTGAAAACATCTGGAGGATCTTGAACTGAAGGGGGGGCAGGGTTGAAGTTCCCTCTAGAGGTCTATCACTTCCAAGTCAAGTTGGTTGGGTAAGCACAGCCTTCGTCAACCTGGCATTCTCCAGACATGTTGGACTACAACTCCCAGCTAGCTATGCTGTCTGGGGGTTATGGGAGTTGTAGTCCAACACATCTGGAAGGTGGAAGACTGAGTTAGCATGCCTGGAACTCAGTGGCTTTCATCTTTCTGAAAAGATCAAAAATCCACCTTCCATTTCCTCTTGCCAAAGAACTCTTCAGATCAACTGAGCTTTTGTTTTTTGTTTTTGCTGAAATTTACAATAAAAAAATAATTTAAAAAGGATCAAATGAGCACAAGATCTAAGGAAATCCATACTTTTAATTTTTATTTATTTCAGATTAAGGTAATAAATTTCCGTGATGATCATAGCCTATCGGCCAGCCTACACGTGAAGTAGGAGTTCCGTCACTGGATCTGCGAACTTCAGTTTTCAGTCTTTTAGCTATGCAGGGCACAAATATGATCTGGGCCCCTGGGAAGGGATGGAGGGTAAACCCTTTCCCTTGTATTGTTTCCCCAGAGTAACTGTTCCTACTCTGAATGCTGTTTATTTAGCTGTGTTGGGGTGGGGTGGGGGAGGAAACAAATACCTGCACTGTACCTGCCTCTTTCCACCACCACCACCCCATCCAAACTAAAAACAATTTGGAGTGATGATTTGGGACCAGTGGTGGAGCCCCTGCTTTGGATGAAGAAGGTCCCAGGTTCCGGCATCTCCTGGTAGGGCTGGGAAAACTCCTACATGAAACCCTGGAGAGCTGCTGCTGGACAGTGTTGACAATATTGGGCTAGATGGACCAATGATCTGAATCAGTATGTGGCAGTTTCCAATGTTCCTATGGTTCATAGCTGAGAAATGTATTGGGGCTGGTTACAGGGAGCACACAGCTCCCCTGTTACAGCAGCTCCACTGGCTTCTGGTCTGTTTCTGGGCACAATTCAAAGTGCTGGCTATGACCTATAAAGCCCTAAACTGCTCAGGTCCAGGTTAACTGAAAAACCGTATTCTCCCTTACAAGCCTGCCCGTGCCCTGAGATCTTCAGGGGAGGCCTTTCTCTCTGCCCCACTGTCACCACAGGCACCTCTGGTGGGAACGCAGGAGAGCGCCTTCTCAGTGGCTGCTCCAAGGCTCTGGAACTCCCTTCCCAGGGAGGCAAGGCTGGCTCCCTCCCTGCTATACTTCCAAAGGCGGGCAAAAACTGTCTTGTTCTGAAAAGCCCTTGAGAACAGTCTGGACCTTGGTTAATGCACTGAATATTTTTTTCTTTATTTGCTTTTTAATCTTTTTAAATGTTTTAATACGATAGATTATTTAATTATATTTTTAGCTTTTTTATATTTCTATTTCTATGTTTTAACTGTATATGTTTTAATTTTATAAAGCCACCTTGAGTCCCAGTATTAGGAAAAAGGTGGGATACAGAAAATAATAATAATAATAATAATAATAATAATAATAATAATAATAATAATATCCACAATTCATTTTCTCTCCTGCACCCCATCTTTCCCCATAGCTGTTTTAAGTCTTTTTTGTAGTTGATAGTCAATCACTAAACTTTCACCTGTAATTTTGCTCTAAGAGATTATTGTTTTAAAAGTATGATGAGATATTACTAAATAACAAAATCTTTGTAAAATAACTAGCATATACAAGCCTCTGGGCTGGAAATGTCAAATGGAAGAAAGCAGCTAATACCTGTCAGGTGCACAGGGAAATAAATTAAGTGAGCATGCCATCGTGCCTAAATTAACTGATTCTTTCCCATTAAAATTGGTAGATAAAGGATTAACACATTTATGGGGGGGAACTAGATATACGCTTTATTAATGGTTAATACAAAAATAAGGCGCAAATGACCATGCATCTTACTCTTGTATTTGCTTTATTGGAATATCAACAATTTGCAAACACAAAGGGGCAGTTAGCATTTGTGCACATTTTATATATATTTCATAAATCTTTTTTTTAAAATGGTTAAGAAACTCTTGGCACAACCAATATCAGGAAAAGGTGAAAAGGGCCAGATTTTGGAATATTTCCCAGGATGCCCCATGGGATTCTCCTGTTTCCTTGTGGGGAGTTAAATGACCCTCCCCTGCATTGAAATGTGTGGAGAGGGTGGCAAAGCCACACTGGCTATACACATCCCTGCCACCATGTGCAGTGGCCATGCGCACACCATTCAAGCATTTGGCCAGAATCTGGAATGGGGTCCCCGGGAGGTTCTCCGGAATGGAATCCACCCTTTGGGTGGAAAGAGGTTCCACACCCCTGCTGCCTTAAGTCATAGCTGGGATTTTCCATGGACCTGTCTACTAACCCCAAAGGATCTGGTGCGTACACACACACATACACTGCACTGAGTCTCTTCTTCCTCCAGGTTCCACAGGATGACTGGGGAGGATACCCAGCCTCAGGGAAGGATGGCGAGATACCATGTCGACGGATGCGGAGCGGCAGCTACATCAAGGCCATGGGAGACGACGACAGTGGGGACTCAGATACCAGCACCAAGGTGTCTCCCAAGGGGGTGACCCGGCGTGACGGGTATCGCCGTTCCTCCAGTGTAGATCAGGCCCGAACCAAGTAAGAAACTAAGGAAAGAGCTAACGTCTGTGGCTACTAGTCCTGATGGCTAAGTGCTACCTCCTATTAGAAGCAGTAATCCTATATGCACCATTTGCTGGGGAACATGGGTGGGAGGGTGCTGTTGCAACCGTGTCCTGGTCGGCAGCTGGTTGGCCACTGTGTGGTCAGAGTGCTGGACTAGATGGATCCTCGGTCTGATCCATCAGGGCTCTTCTGATGTTCTTAACATTCCCCAGAGATCAACAGAAGAATCCTTAGGGAAGGGGACAAAAATTAGCAGTTATGTGGGGGGGGGGTTAAAGGAGTGGCAATCAATAAGTCAGGGGTGTCTCGTCTTGGCCATGGGTGAGAGCCCCCAGGAATGCTTGAGGATGATTTTATGAAGCAAGTAGCTGATAGGGCCAAGTTGGAGTTGCAGGACCTTGGATAGCTCCAAGCAAGCCAATGTCTCCAATCAGGACTGGAGCTCAACTGAGGCCTTTGATCCCTCTTGGGCCAGACTACCCCCTCCAAGGCCCCACCCACTTCCTGAAGTGCAGAGAGTCTTAAAGGGGTAGTCCTTTGACCTGAAGCCTATCACCTCACATCAGCTCCCACCTTGCATGTAGCCTGCACTGGGGAGCAAGAGGCCCCTGGGTGTAAAATGTTCCGGTTCCTTGGGGAAATTTGTGTCAGGGGGGTGCTGTTTCCTGGGCTCCCGGTGACAGGATTGGGCTCAGTGGAGCTTGGTGGCTCCGATGCCACTGGGGCAGTGAACCCTCTCCGGGTTTCAGTCAGAACCAGCCAGAACTCTAAAGGAGTTATCCAAGGCACTTCTGCGCCCTGGACAGCTCCACACCTTGGAGAGCTCCTTTAGAGTTTGCTCTGGTTCTGACTGAAACCCGGAGTGGATTCACACACACACGGACATCGGAGGCACTGGCCTCCACTAATTAGCCTCTGCAGTGAGGCCAGGTTCAGCATCTCCACAGCTTGCATCACTAGTCTTCTTGATCCAGCTGGATCTTTGCCTCCATGTCAGCATCCTACCACTGTTTAGGATCAGGGTCATGACATAATGACATAGGGTGCACTTATATCTGGAGACCGTAGTGACCACAAAGCCTCCCATCCATCTATCTATTTCTCTGACTGGTGTTGTAACAATCTGCAAAGGATTTTCAGTTTGGGGTGGTGGGTGGGGAAGGCAAGTAAGGGGAGACATGGTAGAGCACACTTCCCCAATTTGATGCCCTCCATATTTTTTGGATGACAGCTCCCTGAATTCCTGATCATTGACCATGCTAGTTGGATCTGCTGGGACTGGAAGTCAAAACAGCTAAAGGGCACCAGGTTTGGGAAGGTTGTGATAGAAGAATATATATACATATTCCCACATCGTACATAAAGTGGACGGGGAAAAGTTTTTCTCCCTCTTTCAAAATACTAGAACCCAAAGGGGTCAATCCCATCAAGACGAATGGTGGGACATTCAACACAGATAAAAGGAAAGACTTCTTCACCCAGCGCAGAGTTAAGCTATGGAATTCGCTACCTCAAAGTATAGTGATGTCCACCAATTTGGATGGCATTAAAGGGGGATTAGATAAGTTCATGAAGGAGAAAGCTATCAATGGCTCCTGCTAGTCATGATGGCTATATGTTACCTTCAGTAGTGGAGGCTGATAGCTACCATGTCTGTGGGGTGGTACATCTCCTCTGGGGCCTCAGCTAGACCTAGCTTGTCTAGTGCAATGGAGGGGTGAAGATCTCGTGATATTTTTATCATGAGATCTCCCCCTCTGTGTGTTTAAAAAATAAAAAAAAATACCTTTTGCGCATGAGAGTTCGTGTGTTCTGCCATTTTGTTTTTCTTAAAGGGGCAGAGCACACGAACGCTCATGCGCAAAAGGTATTTTTTTATTTTTTACACTTGTCCCTGCTCACCCCACCCCCGATTCGTGGGTCCCAGCTCCTCGCGAGTAACAGCGAGGAGCCAGGACAAACCACGACACCCACACAAATGTTCCGTGGTCTCAGGATCAGCCCGAGACCGTGGAAAAAGTGGGCTCAAAGGCAAGGGTGAGTTCCCCGGGCAAGGGAGGGATCATCCCTCCCTGATCCTGGGATCCCTTGTGGGTCAAGTAAACCCACAGGGACGATCCCGGGGATCGCCCTGGGATATCACCCCATCTAGCTATGGCCTTGGTTTCAGTCAGAACTCTAAAGGAGCTCTCCAAGGTGCTTTGCAGTTCAGGCCCTTCCTCTGCACCTGGGCTAGCTCCATTAGTGTTCTGACTGGTTCTGTCTGAAACCCAGAGTGGATTTACCGCCCCACTGTCTTCAGAGCCACCAGCCTCCACTGACCTGTCCCGTATCAGAGACAGTTTGCCTCTGAGTACCAGTTGCTGGGGAACATGAGCCAGAGTTCTTCTTTTGTTCATTAAGGCCAGGCAAGCCAACCCAGAGACACGTCCTTATGTTGTGCTCATGTCATGCTTCGGGTTTTGTTCAGAAACCTTTTCTTCCCCATGTCTCTCATTAGGTTTGCAAGTAGACACTATTCTGACTCATATATCTGTAACTGTCCCAGCTGCTGCACATCACCCCGAATCCGGCCACGGGGACAAGGGTATGGACGTTCTTTCACCACCGGGCAGGTGAGGTGCTTCGGTCTATACGGTTGGTTTGTGGAAGGAGAACAGGACCGAGGGCACGGAGGGGGTTGTGGGGGAATGACTTCACGATAAATTGGGGGTTTGTACCTTGACTGGAAACTGAAATGCAAATCCTAGAAAACAGGGTTTTGTGGGGAAATATTGGGAAATTATTTCTTTTTTCATGGAATTTGCTTGCATATCATTGTCCCTGCATAGGACTTGAGTGCAAAGTTGCAGTTCCTCCTCCACTCCTCCAGGAGATGCTTTATTAAGAAATGCCCCAGAAAAGAAATTCAACGTTCCCCTCCTTTGTGGAGCATGGAATGGCCATTGCTGCTGCCACCATAGAGCTAAGAAAAGCTTAGAGGCATTCAGCCTCACATCTGAGACCAAACTAAAATGTCACGTTTGGGCAACAGGGCCACGAGGCAAATAAGGAACTTGCTCGATCATGCAAGCCCTCTAGGCCAGGCTTCAGTCACCACTCAAAATGGCTATATTTATTCGGATACCAGAAATGTGTCAATCGGACAGCATTGAGGCTGGGACTTTTTGACTGGTACCCTTTGTGCTGGCGCATGGCCACCTCACACCATCTCCACAGTGTGTGGGTTATTCTTGTTTCACCACCATCACCACGCCGTTCTTTTGCTGAGAAGCCAAGCTCATGCCTATGTGCCTTTCAAAGTTTCACTAAGGCCCTTTCTGTACACAGTTTATACAGTTTAGTGCTGGAATCAGGAGTGTTGCTATACCTGGGGTCATGGAGCCTCAGCCCTGAATCTATTTCCTAAGGGCCCTGTGTGTCCATTGGTACCAATTGAAGATTTTTCTTCGCTTAATTGCTACACAGGGAGTGAAATTCAGGGGGGGGTTGCAGCTGGGGAGGGAAGGGTTAACTCTCCCCTCCTCACATGCTGCAACACCCACATGCTGTAACAGCACCACTCTCTTCCTGCATGGCAATTAAGCACAGAGGGAACCAAAAAAAAAAAACCCTGTTTCCATTGCCTTGGGATGATCTTGGGCAGGTTGCAAATTAATTGAAGAATTTATTTTCTTTCAGATGATTTGGACGAGAAATTGGTTGGTTGGCTCTGCCTCCAGAGAAATTTAAATAATTCCTAGTCATTATTTACGAGCATGTGTATATAGATAAAAATTAGCATATGCCAATTTTATGCAGATTTGTGTCCAATGGGCTCAGACCCCAAAATCTTTTCCATGCCTAGCAACGCCGCCTGATTGGAGTGGGACTTCACGCGACTCCAGAGCCCACATCCAAATTTAGCTTTTCTGAAGGTTTGCCTGAACCTCTTGCTGCTGCATCTGCACTATGATGGGAAGCAGAGGAGTGAGGTGGGAAGAACAACACTGTGTGATGATGTCCACCCCACCCATCCACCCACCCACTTTTGCATGTTCTGAGCCTCACAATGATGTCATGGACAACGTTGTCTAACAATGTTGTCCAGCAATGTTGTCATTGACAAAACGTCCTGACTGTTAGAGCAGTGCGACAATGGAATCAGCTACCTAGGGAGGTTGTGGGCTCTCCCACACTAGAGGCATTCAAGAGGCAGCTGGACAACCATCTGTCAGGGATGCTTTAGGGTGGATTCCTGCATTGAGCAGGGGGTTGGACTCGATGGCCTTGTAGGCCCCTTCCAACTCTGCTATTCTATGATTCTATGATTCTATGACAGTGGTCTCATCCTCTCGTCCTCCACCCAAACCCAGGCCTGTTTCTCTGCACATTGAAGAGTCAGTGTGGTGTAGTGGCTAAGGTGTCGGACTGGGAGTCGGGAGATCTGGGTTCTAGTCCCCACTCAGCCCATGGAAGCTCAATGAGTGACTTTGGGCCAGTCACAGACTCTCAGTCCAACCCACCTCACAGGGTTGTTGTGGGGATAAAATGGAGAGGAGGAGGGTTATGTACGCTGCCTTGGGATATAAATGCAATAATAATTTTAAAAAAACCTGGTTCACAGGGATCCACTTTGCACACTGTGCTTTCGCCTATTATATTTTTTCCTAAGAAAAACGTGTGCCACAGCTCACTAGCACAGTCTTCCCCTATTGTCACCGTCATTTCCAGCCAGCATGGGTGGAAATTACAAGAGTTGCAGTCCAACACCTCCAGAGGGAACCCAGGTTGGAGAAGGTTTTGCTAAACGCCCAGAGAGCTTCAGCTATTGGGCAGTATAAAAATGAAATAAATAAATAAATAAATGTTCCATTACAATGTGCGGAGAAGCAGGCCTGGGTTTGGGTGGAGGACGAGAGGATGAGACCACTGTCAATGACAACATTGCTGGACAACATTATTAGACAACATTGTCCGTGACATCATTGTGAGACTCAGAACATGCAAAGGGAAGGGGGGACATCATCACACAATACAGAATTAAAGATACTATAGCGCTGGGGAAAGTGCAGAAAAGAGCAACTAGCATGATCAAGGGGCTGGTGCATCTCCCCCCATGAGAGAAGGTTACAACAGCTGGGATTGTTTAGCTTGGAAAAAAGGAGGCTTAAGGGGAGACATGACAGAGGTGTACAAAATTACACACGGTCTGGAGAATGTGGAGAAGGAGACATCTTTTGTCCCTCTCCCATAACACAAGAACCCAACGAGGTCATCCCATGAAGCTGACTGGTGGGAGATTCAGGACAAATAAAAGGAAGGACTTCTTCACACAGCGCAGAGTTAAACTATGGAATTTGCTACCACAAGATATAGGAGGAGACCACCAACACCACCCGGGGAAGATAGAGAGCCCCCTGCTACTACCTGCCTGCCTG
This sequence comes from Elgaria multicarinata webbii, assembly GCF_023053635.1. Taxonomy (NCBI): domain Eukaryota; kingdom Metazoa; phylum Chordata; class Lepidosauria; order Squamata; family Anguidae; genus Elgaria; species Elgaria multicarinata. The sequence goes on from NC_086183.1 coordinate 6,505,963, forward strand.
CTTGCTTGCTTGCTTGCTTGCTGCTGCTGATCTGCTGTCACCACCTCCACCCTCTCCCTGTTGGACTTCTGCTCAGCAGACAGCCACACCCTGCAGGGCCAGGCCCCCAGGTACTCGGCCAGTTGCTGCAGACATCCTCCACCTGTCCCCTCTCTGGAGGGGGATGCATGAACTGGCTGGCTGAGGTGTCCTGGGAGGGCCAGTGCCTGTGGGAGAAGGAGGGACTGCTGCCCACACCCCCAAGGCAGAGGGAGTGCTGCCTGTCTGCTCTCTGCTGCCGCCCACAACCTAGCTGTGAATTCTGCAGGCTCTTGGTTTTTTTCAGCATGCCTTTTTGTGGGTCCTGAACTATGTGCCTGGGAAAGAAGATACAGACCCAAATGGGTTGGCGGGGAGCTTGAGGGGGTTCCAATCAGTGTAGTGATGAATAGAGGGAGATCTGGCATTGTGAGGAGGACTTTCCAGGTAAGGGGAATGCAGCTCAGACAATTAGTGGCTGTGCCATGTTCCAGTCCTCCCCACAACTGCAGGTCTGATGGTTTGCCCCACCAGCCAGGCCTCAGGTCTCCAGATGCTGCTCTTAAATGCCAGATGGGTGCATAATAAGACCTCCCTCATCCATGAATTAATTATGGACAAGGCAGCCAATCTGGCATGCGTAACCGAGACCTGGGTAGGTGAGCAGAGAGGAGTCAGTCTCTCCCAGCTAGCCCACTGGGGTACTTGGTCCAGCATCAGGGTAGACCTGTGGGGGTTGCTGTGTATAGGAACTCCATCCCCCTACTGGTTTGGAGTGTTTGCATCTTGTGTTGGGCCAATGGGACAGATTAGAGGTTCTGTCGATGTACCGCCCACCCCACTGCTCAACAGACTCCCTAGGTGAGCTGATGGAAGTGGTCTCGGGTGCACTGCTGAGATTCCCCAGACTGGTGGTTCTGGGGAATGTCAACATTCATTCCAAGGGACCCTTATCCAGAGCAGCTCAGGATTTCATGGTCTCCATGACAACCATGGGACAGTCCCAACATGCCATCGGCCCAACGCATGTAGCAGGGCTTACTCTAGCTCTGGTTTTCTCTACTGGAGGTGGTGGTCTGAAAGCGGGGGACCTCACAACAGTCCCTTTGTGATGGTGAGATCACTGCTTGCTGAGGTTTAGACTTACAGCAGCTTTTTCGCCCTGCAAGGGTGGGGGACCTACTAATGGATCCGGATAGTTTCCAAATGGCTCTGAGGAGTTTTCCCAGCTGATAGGGCTGGCACTCCTGCCGAAACACTGGTTGATCTGTGGAATACAATCTTTGGCATCTGCCAGGACTTGGACTCCAGTGTTATAGCAGGTGAATCAAGTGAGGTGTCCAGAGCACAGCCTTGTCCTATTTTCTTGGATGAGTTTCAGTTGGTGCAGCTCAAGGATGTTGACAAGGTGCTTGGAAAGGTTAATGCAACCACCTCTGTATTGGCTCCTTGCCCATCTTGGCTAATAACAGCCAGCTGGGCCAGGGAAGTGATTAATGCCTCTCTGCGAGAAGGAGTGGTCCTGGGCCATCTGAAAGAGGCGGTAGTGAGACCACTCCTGAAGAAATCTTCCCTGGACCTGGAAAATCTTAATAACTATAGGCCGGTGGCAATGTTCCATTCCTGGGGAAGGTCCTTGAGCGAGTGGTTGCCGGCCAGCTCCAGACACTCTTGGATGAGACTGATTATCTGGGTCCATTTCAGTTGGGTTTCAGGCCTGGTTTTGGCATGGAAACAGCCTTGGTCGCCCTGTATGATGACCTATGTCAGGAGAAAGACAAGGGGGAGTGTGACTCTGTGGATTCTCCTTGATCTCTCAGCGCGTTTGATACCATCGACCATGGTATCCTTCTGGAACGTCTGGCTGAGTTGGGAGTGGGGGGCACTGCATTGCAGTGGTTCCGCTCCTACTTAGCAGGACGGCTCCAGAAGGGGGTGCTTGGGGAACACTGCTTAGTTTCCTTAGGGGTCCCCCATGCTGTTCAACATTGACATGAAACCGTTGGGTATGGTCATTCTGAGTTTTGGAGTGTGTCATCAGTATGCTGATGACACACAACTCTATTTCTCCTTCTCATCTTCATCAGGTGTGGCTGTGCCAAACTGGTGCCTGGCTATGACAATGGACTGGATGAGGGCTAATAAACTGAAACTCAACCCAGACAAGACTGAGATACTGTTAGTGGGTGGTTCTTCTGACTGAATGGAGGGTGTTCAACCTGTTCTAGATGGGGTTGCGCTTTTCATGAAGGAGTAGGTTCGTAGCTTGGGGGTTCTCCTACAACCATCTCTGTCACTTGAGGCTCAGATGACCTCAGTGGCACGGAGTGCCTTCTACCAACTGCAGTTGGTGGCCCAGCTATGCCCCTATCTGGACAGGGATAACCTGGCTTCAATTGTCTATGCTGTGGTAACCTCCAAGTTAGATCACTGCAATGTGCTCTACATGGGGCTGCCTTTGAAGATGGTTCAGAAGCTGCAGCTTGTGCAAAATGCAGCAGCCAGAAGGTTTGAGCATATAAGACCCACTCTGGCCCACTTGCATTGGCTGCCTGTATGTTTCCGAGCCCAATTCAAGGTGCTGGTTTTAACCTCTGAAGCCTTACATGGCTTGGGACCACAATACCTGATGGAATGCCTCTCCTGACTTGAACATACACATACACTATGATCAACATCTAAGGTCCTCCTCCAAGTGCCTACTCTGAGGGAAGCTCAGAGGATTGCAACAAGGGAGAGGGCCTTTTCAGTGGTGGCCCACAATTATGGAACCATCTCCCTGGTGAGGCTCACCTGGCACCAATATGGTTATCTTTTCAGAGCCTGGTCAAGACTTTTCACTTCTCCCAGGCATTTAACAGCATATGCTGAGCTTTCTAACTTACCCCAGATCAATATCCATTTAAATGGATATTGTCTTTGTATATTACCTGTTTTATGTTTTTATGGTTTTAAAATTTTGTATATTATCTGTTTTATGGTTTTACAGGTTTTAAATTTTGTATATATTTTTTAATGTTCAATGTTTTAATCTTTGTAAACTGCCAAGAGAACTTGGTCTATGGGGCGGTATATAAATGTAAATAGTAGTAGTAGTAGTAATGTGTTGGATAAATGCCTGGAGAAGACTATCAATGGCTACTAGTTCTCATGGCCAGTTGCTGGGGAACATGGGTGGGAGGGTGCTGTTGCACTGTGTCCTGCTGTGTTGGTCCCTGGCCAATGGCTGGTTGGCCACTGTGTGAACAGAGTGCTGGACTAGATGGACCCTTGGTCTGATCCAGCATCAGGGCTCTTCTTATGTTCTTAACCTATGCAACTCAGTGGCAATGGCCACTGGGTTAGATGAGTCAAAAAAAAGAAGAAGATGGGATTAATTAATTGAGAATAGCATTTATAACACCTTATCAAACCTTAAATACCTCTGCAGGCTACCTTAATTATATGTGTGTTTTTGAGATATTGCAATGTGTGTGATTTAACAAGCCAAAGGAACTATTCATTAAGTGGACCCAGAATTCGGTTCACCACACTTAGATCCCCATTGAAATCAGTTTGACTTCACTTAGTCATGATGTACATTTGATTTCAATGGGACCTAAGGTAAACTAACTAAGGCAGGAGCCACACTATTGCTTTAAAGCAGTATTAAAGTGCACTGGTAACTGTTGGGGCACAATCCACAATCCACATACTGCTTTCATAGTGTTGTTTCCTGCTGTTTAATCCACATTCGTAATGACTTGACACAAGGTATAGATCTGGACTTAGTCTAATGCCATTCTTCCAAAAGCCACCTTCAGTTTTGCTGGGGGGTGGGGCGGTATTCTCAATTACAATTACCACACCAGAACCAAAATAGCCTTTTTTTAAAAAGTTTGCTTTTAATTTGGAATTCCACCAATTCAACTTACGCTTTAGTCAATTGCTTTACTTATTTAACCAAGTCAAACTTCCCAACCTAGTTTACAGTAGTATTAAGGCTGCTCTCTACTTCCAGGGACATAATGGCATATGATGGGGTATTTATGTCAACTGTCTTGATCAGATCTGTTATTGAAATTGTTTATTGAAATTGTTTTTAGCTGTTTAAATTGTTCTAAATTTTGTACGTTAACTTTTTTAGACGTTTTATTATCATGTAATGTTTGCATAATCAATGTTGTGGTTTGTAATTTTTGTGAATTGTTGTGAACCGCCCAGAGAACTTTGGCTATTGGGCAGTATAGAAATAATAATAATAATAATAATAATAATAATAATAATAATAATAATAATAATAATAATGCTCAATTGTCAGGAAATTCCTGAATCAGTAAAAGACAGCATGACCTGGCAAAGCTTGCCATGTCTGTCTAGAAAAAACGCCACGAATGAGAAAAGAGATAGCAACAACAATAATAATAGCAATAACAACAACAACATGAACATGTTCCACAGCTCAGACCTGGCTCTGAAAAATCTGGGTTACGCTCTACTGAGCACCGGCTCAAATTAGGGAAGCGTCACACTATGTTCTTTAGGTATCACATGAAAATGTGACAAATAGTGTTTGGGAGCACATACAGGTTTACTCATCAGGAAGCTGGGTTTGGGTGTGGCTCCCTGTTGAGCGTACCTGCTTCAGCTAACATGCATTGCTACGTAATGTTTGAAACAACTCCTGATCCAGGTGCGCAGGTCCGAGCTCCATTGACTGCCCCTCTTCACCCCTCCATGAACTTCTTCTTCCCCCAGATTAATGATGAGTTGAACCACCAGTTTGAGGCCGTGTGTGAGTCTGTTTTTGGCGAGGTGGAGTCACAGGCCGTGGAGGCCTTGGACCTGCCCGGATGCTTCCGCATGCGCAGCCATAGCTACCTGAGGGCCATTCAGGCCGGTTGCTCCCAGGACGATGACTGCCTCTCCCTCTTCACCATGGCGACCACGACCCACCAGCCTGGCCAGCCCCTCACCAGCAGCATCCTCAAGCCAAGTACCTGTAAGTACCAATGTAAGACATAGGAAGATGCCTTAAGCTGCCGGTATTGACTTTTAAAGCCCTAAAGGGTTTAGGACAGGTTCCCTGAAGGACCGTCTCCTCCCTTGTATACTTGCCTGGACCCTAAGATCACCTCTGCCAGGGCACCTCAAATGAGATGAGGTGGCTGGCTATGGGGGTGTAGGAGAACACAGCTTTTGGCCACAAACTATGTGAGCACGCCCTGTCCCAAGCTCCAAACGTGAGCGCAAGCACCTGCCCACCGAAAATATTCACAAATTGTCAAACACGTGCTCACGTTCCTCTCGTTTCCAATTCCCAATTCGATTCATGCAATTTCCTAATTTACACAAATTTCTTGCATAGACGGAATCAGCCCTGCTTTAGTCTATGGGGAAAAGTTGTGCAAATTAGGAAATTTGCACAAAATTGAGTAGATTTGCACAAACTTGGGAAAACAGGCGTAAATCTCCCATTTGGTCACTGCGCGATTCATTCAAGTTTCCCATTCCAGCAGAGTGAGCAACAATTGTAAACACGGACAGGAATCAGGCAAGAGACAATCAGTGAGACGATGTTTGGAGAATCCTGGCAATTTGGAACGTCGCTCATTTGCCCATCCTGAGGTAGCTACCAAAGAGAGGGCCTTTTCCATGGTGGCACCCTGGTCACAAAGTGTCCTCCCCAGAAAGGCTTGCCTGGCACCTATGTTTTAGTTTTTTCAACACCAGGTGAAACCCTTTTTATTTTCCCAGGTTAAGTCTTTTCCTTTCTTTAAAAAAAAAATGTGTTCGTGTGTTTTAAGATTCTTACATTGCTGGTGGCTTTTATTTTGTTTTTTAATTCTAGTTTTATTTTGTTGAATTGTTCATGCTTTTTTATTATGCTTTATTATACTATTGTATTTGATAGCTTTATGATTTGTTTTGTGGATCATCCAAAAGAGCTTCAGCTATTGGGCAGTACAGAAATGTAATAAATGACATTAAAATAGAGTAATAATTATAATGATGCATGTCAGATCGTTGGTCCATTCAACTCAGTATTGTCTAGGGCTGTGCACAGCCCCCTCCCTGACTCGGGGTGCTTCCGGGCTTGGACACCTCATTTTGGCACTGAAGCTGAAGCGAGATTCGGCCCCTCCGAAGTGGGTCAGCTTTGCAGGTTCCTGAATGCCGGGCGCAAGGCCAACCAGGAGTCCATTGGACTCCCCGCATGCTCCCGCTCATTCCCTGCTTGCTCTGCCTGAGGCTCCGTGAGGGTTTCAGTACCAATCTTCTTAGGGTGCCTCAGCCGACCTGCTACTGGCTGGGATTCGGGCTGAGGCAGGCCAAATCAGCCCGCCTCAGCTCAGATTTGGGGATTCGGCCCAAGGTGGTGCACAGTCCCAGTATTTTTTAAACCAATGGACAGCATCCCTTCAGAATTTGAGACAGGGGTCTTTCCCAGCCCTATCTGGAGATGCCAAGGATTGAACCTGGGACCTTCTGCATGTGAAACAGGAGCTCTACCACTGAACTACCATGCTTCTCTTAAGACAAACAGTCTTTATATTGTGTAAGACAATATGGTGTAAGACAATTGTGTAAGACTTTATATTGTGTAAGACAATATTGTATATTGTCCCTCTAGCTCAGTATTTCTCTACACCAGCCTGCCTCGAACCTGGTACTTTCCCAATCTTTTGGGCTACAACTCCCAACATTCCTGACCATTGGCCATGCTAGCTGGGGCTGATGGGAGTCGTAGTCTAAAGCAGCTGGAGGTTACCAGGTTGGGGAAGGCTAGTTTATGCTGACTGACAGGGGCTCTCCGTGGTTTCATGTGAGGGCCTACCTGGAGATGCTGGGCATTCCACCTGGAATCCGCTCTGCCACTGAGCCACTGCTGTACCTCACTCTGGCCCACAAAGAGCCACTTACAGGGGTAATGTATTTCATTGATTTTATGTGTTTAAAAATGTCTATCCTACTTTTCTTAACGAATAATCTGAAAGTGGCTTGTATTTGTATGGAAAAGTCAGAAAAACCAAGGCTGGCAAGGTCCTTCAGCCATCTTCTCAGTCTTGGGCCAATGTCAATAAACTGTGTGCATAAAACACTTCCACAACCTGGCAAGCATAAGGCGTGGGGAAGTTGTCTTACTGTATGCGACTTCACAGGTCTGGCCCAATAGGTGCCTTCACAGCATAAGCCTCCCTTTTGATTGACCTTTCGCTTTCTCTTCCCTTCCCACCCCCAACCTCCATGTAGCCTTTAGTTATAGGAAAGCTCTGCCTCCCCTTCCTCCAGGGATCAAAGCCAAGCCCCTCATTTCTGTTACAACGCAGAGCAGCACTGATTCCACCCACGACAGCTTCCTGCCCAGAGAGGTCAACAGAAGCCCGTCATGGTCCAAAGAGGCCACGAAGCGCTGCAATTCCACCGAGAGTTTAGAAAGTACCAAGATCACTGCCATGTCCCTAGACTTGCCTTCCATCCAGCCCAGGACTTCCCCCAAACCCTCCACCCTCATCGTCAGGACGATTCCAGGGAGGGAGGAGTTGAGAAGTTTGGCTCGTCAGAGGAAATGGCGCCCATCTATTGGAGTTCAGGTAGGTTGAGGGGATGGGCTTGAAGTTGCAGGAAACCGCATCCTGGGGGTAGGGAACAGTTGGGGTGAAGCAATCCAGGAAGCTTTGCAGGTGAGTTGTTGTCTTACGTTGCTTCTGGCTTGGCCAACTCCGAGCGCAAAGGTAAAGCATGCCACAGAATTCTTCATGATATTTCAGGGTGTTCAGCTCATCTAGGAGCGTCTGTGCCTGCTCCAAGATGGTCAAAGAAACTGAGATCAAATCGTGGCAGGTTACACCTTCTTTCAGGGGGTTTAGCTGTAGGGAGCATTTACACCTCACATCCCCATGAGAACTCAATCTCATTCTACTTTTTCTGGTAACTTGCCATGCTTAATTTCCTGTGATTCATGGTAGCAAAGGTATGGAATATTACAAGGCCAATGGACGGTGCAATGTACTGACAAACAATGGTTTAATTAACCATGGATTCTTGAATCATGCCTTGTCATTATGTGAAGACCCAGAACTACGGGTTAACTATAACTTGTTAGCCATGAACAAACCAAGAAAGAACCCATGGTCTGTTGTTGGATTGTGAATTGCAGGTTGTTTAAGCCATGGGTTGCCATTACATTTGGACCCAGATTCATAGATGATTCATAGGTTGTTTCACCAGGCCACAGACGCAGAAGGCAAAAGTGGCTTCTTTACATGAACAAGCAGCAGGATCAAAACAGCCCACTGAATGGGCCACGTGCAAGTGGTTTACTTCCTCTTTCAACCAAAATGTGTCCTAAAAAAGAAAACGTTTTACCAACTCACAAAAGAGGGGGTGAGGAAGGGGGCCCTTGGGAAGAAGTTCCAAAACCTAGGTACAAAATAAATGGAAACAAATGAATATATGAGATCCAGGATTTATTTGTTACTCTGGTATTTATTTATTTTTACTGGTTATGATTTGAATGAAATAAATGAACCCCATTCATTTATTTTTTTCATTCTTTGCAAAATGATTACATATCCTTATTTGAATGCATATCCTTATTTACTGGAAGATCTAGTGACAGTTCTTCATAAGAATTAAAGGAGCCATGTAGGCTGTTGTGACATTTTATTAGTTCTGTCCTCCTGACCATAGAGAGAGTTGAGTAGACTGTCCTTTTCAAAATGGATCAAAGATGTCTTCCATCCTTCTAACAAGGGAATATGGAAGGACAACCTGTCTCTCAACTCATGTTGGCAAACAGAAAAGGCCAGAAGTGGTAATGTGAGGCCATGTCCACCCAGAAGTGGAAAATCCCATTGTCTCATGGTGTCTTTTCATGGCTACAGCAAGCAAAGATTCCCGATTTTCACAGCAACTTCAAACTTCGAATGAAAAAGAGATCCAAGGCAGGCATTTGCTTAATTTCAATTCCATCAGTCTTCACATTTTTTCAAGTTTTTAATTTGTATTAGCCTCCTAAATTTGCATTTCCTGCTGCTTGCCGTTCATTTGTGCTTCGTTAGCGGGCCTGTCCCTTGTCAGTTAGAATCAGCACAGGTGTTACAGAGAGAGGTTAAATGAAGTTCAGACAAGTGTATCCGAGCGGTTCAGCCAAGGGGGCACGTTGGCGGAAAGGAAGTGTCTGATCCGACTTCATGGTGCGCGGTCGCTTGTTTGACAAGGTCAGGAATGTTGAAAGCGGGGTCTTCGGCTCTTAACGAATCACTCAAAGCTGATGCAAAATGAATCAATTAAGCTGCAGCCGGCGTCTTGTAAAGGCACAGCAACCAGGCGTCATGTTCTACAGAGGAAATCAGAACTTTGCATGCCGTTTAAAGTGTTCAAAATGCCCCATTTATTGTTTCCATTCCAGTCGTCACTAGGGGTTTGTTCAAGCAGGGTCGAGGCAATGGGAGGCCAACTAGAAATTCCACCTTGTTTGTTGCTGTTCTTGTTTCTAGCGCCGTGCCGAAAAGAGAAGACATTTTGGAGAAATTCTCATGGGTTGGGCTCAGGGCCCTTGCTCTTCCTTTACTTAGGAGGTAGGTGGTAGGGTGACCATATGAAAAGGAGGACAGGGCTGCTGTGTCTTTCACAGTTGTATTGACAAGGTAATTTCAGCAGGTGTCATTTGTATGCATGCAGCACCTGGTGAAATTCCCTCTTCATCACAACAGTTAAAGTTGCAGGAGCTATACTAGAGTAACCAGATACGAAAGAGGGCAGGGGTCTCATCATTTTGTCACAATTTACATCCCACCTTTCCTTTGTGTAGGTCAAACCAGCATATGTGGGTTCTCCTCCCGCATGTTATTCTCACAACAGCCCTGTGAGGTAGATTAGGCTTAGAGATGCACAGAAATTTGAACGTGGATCTCCCCAGTCCTCCATATGTCTGAAACTCCAACTGTTATGGCTGTGGAGTTTTGTTTTGTTTTTCATTTAAGCCAAAGGAGCAAAGTTATTCCATGAAGACCCTCTCCGGGCATTTGGGTTGATCTTTCTCCACGTAGCTTGCAGTTAGGTGCATCTGGGCGATAAGGCCTGTGCCTTTGAACCTGGCTTGGCATCCCTCCGGAAGAAGGGATGAAAGGAAAGGCCAGCATTCCATAGTGCTTGATCTCTGCTCTACGCTCAGAGTTTATCTGGATTTCCTTTTGCATCTGGTGCTGGAAATTCAGAATGCACAGGCCTGTTTTGCCAGAGCCGTCCCTGTTCCTCCACCATCCCACCCACATATGGATCTTTCTCCTTTGCTCTCTTTCTTCTGCTCAAATTCCACTGCTTATTTGACTTATCAATCTCTTTCTTTCTTTCTTTCTTTCTTTCTTTCTTTCTTTCTTTCTTTCTTTCTCAGTCTTTCTTCAACTTTCCTATCCCTTTACTCTTTTGTTGTTGTTTTTCTTTCAAGGTGGATTATTTTCTTCCACTGATCTATCCATCTGTTTTTCTTTCATTCATTTCTTTTGATGGTTCTTTAATTATTACTATTGTTTTCAATTTTCCCCTCACCCCTCCCTTTTTCCACTTGCCTATCCAAATTCTCCTCCCCTTCCTTATGCTCTTTTATTCTTTTCTTTCACCTGCTTACCTACCCGTCTTTTTTCCTTTTGTTTATTTATTCTTCTGCTCTTTCTGTGGTTTTTACTTTTCTTATCCTCCTTTCCTTCTCTTCCAACATCTTGCCTCCTTTATTCTTTCTTCCACTTCTGCTTCCTTCCTCCCTTCCTTCTGAGTCCGTCCCCCCGTTTTCTGCTATTATCAATCTCTTTCTCTACATCTCTCCCTTCTTTTATCTCCACTTATCCACCCACCACTACACTTGATACTTCTTCTGGATCAATATTTCCTTCCTTCCTTCCTTCCTTCCTTTCCCATTTATCAACACATTTTTCCTCCACTTTGCTTTGAAATGTCTTTCTCCTTCCTCTTCCCCCAGGTGGAAACCATATCCGATTCTGACACAGAAAACAGAAACCGACGAGAGTTTCACTCCATTGGGGTGCAAGTGGAAGAAGATAAAAGGTATGGCTGGTTAAACAACCCTCTCGGGATACTTGTGTCATCAGCTGTCCATTCCCCCCCCCCCGCCGCCGCCTCCCCCCGCCCTGAGAGCTGCGGCTTTAGCATTCTGCTGCCTTAGTGCCATTGTGGCTGAACAAACCTGGCCCTTCACTTCCAGATCAATATGCACAGCACAAACCTTCTACAGAGATTCGACTCATGGAGCTACAGACTTTGCCAGCTAGCGACAGCTGAGTTATCTATGGGTGCTGCCAGGTGAGGTTTTGATGGTGCCATCGCCCGGATACATGCACGGAATTTTATGGGCGGTGCAGACCTCCTCTTCCATTTCTAGCCCTCCTGGATTTTCCTACCGCTTCTTCCATCTTCTTTCTTACTGCAGAAAACCCGTTAAACAGGGAAAGACAAGACAGCATGCACAATGCCTTTGGACTGATAGTGCTAGGGGCTACCCATCTGGAAGCAACCTTACCGGCTCGTACAGTAAAGGGGGGGCACACAGACACGGAGAGCTCTATCACACCTACTTTTTTTTACCGCTTTGAGTCCTCAGTTTCCCCCTCTGTTTCCTTAGTGAGTCTAGCGCTGGGCACGTTCACATCTGTGCATTGTTGCACTATTTAAGCTCATGTTATCTTTTCACCTGTACCGCTACTGTGCCAGCGAAAATTCACGCCCTGCCCCCTGCGTTCTCCTTCCCCTTGCAGTATATATATATATATATATATATATATATGTATATATATATATGTATTCTTTCTGCGCAAATACAATAGTATGGCAGCCTGAAACTGTGCAATTATGGTAGAACGACACACTATGCTTTCCCCTAAGATCATATTAACAATATAAGTGAAGAGAAAATATTGCAATTAGGTTTTAGAGAAGTATGTGGTCAATGTTGGCCTGGCAAGGGGAAGCTGACACTGTTCTGGTCAGGAAACCTAAACATGCCTACTCTAGAGTAAGAACCACATAGTTGAATGGGACCGAGTCTGGGGCAGGGGCCTCGTTCGCATTCTCCATGAGGTGTTTGGGCGCCCTCTCTGTCTCTCCGCTTTCATGGTTGAACAGTTGAGCGGAGACTGGGTTCAGCTTCTTAAGAACTTCAGCTTTCACTTTTGGAAAGAAAGCTAGGTAGGATCTACACTACTGCTTATAATGGTTTAAGGTTATGACAACTGTTCAGGCCCAGGACACATTACATATACCATTTTCATACCGTTTTAAAAGTGTTATATCCTGCTTAGTGTAGATCGGGGCCGGATCTACACTACTGCTTTAAAGTGCTTTATAACAGTTTTACAGCGCTTTAAAGCAGTTAAAGCGCTTTATAACTGCTATAAAGCACTTTAAAGCAGTAGTGTAGATCCTGCCCAGGTCTCTAGTTACAAAGGGCTGCTTGGAAGTGTGCCCGTGACACCGATTGAAATATCCAGACGATGTCAGGGTTGCAGAAGGAGACTTCCAAAGGTCAGAAGGCTCCAAAACACCCCTCACACTACCTGCAGAGGCTTAATAAACTCTGCAAAGTAAAAAACAATTATCCACATGTCCTTAGTTTCCATAATGTATACAAGTGGCAGAATTCAACTTTTCTTGGTGTAGAAAAGGCCGTCTGCTTTTAATTTTTACTTCTTTGTGAAGAAAAGATGTTTTTCTTCAGCTGGACTCTACTGAACTGCCACTTCACACATTCCATGGATGAGACCTGTCTTTCAAAACTAATTCTCAAACTGGGCCTAGGGTGACCTTATGAAAAGGAGGATGGGGCTCTTGTATCTTTAACAGTTGCTTAGAAAAAGGAATTCCAGCAGGTGTCCTTTGTATGCCTGCAGCACCTGGTGAAATTCCCTCTTCATCACAACAGTTAAAGCTGCAGGAGCTATACTAGAGTGACCAGATACAAAAGAGGGCAGGGCTCCTGCAGCTTTAACTGTTGTGATGAGGAGGGAATTTCCTCTTGTGAAAATTGTTCTCTATTTCTTCTTCATTAATTTTTGCATCTATGATGCAAAATGAGTTTTAAAGAATTCACTTTTACTTAAATCTTGATCTAACAGCAATATATATATTTTGGACAGTAAACCTTTAAAACTCCCCCCCCCCAAATTAATTTTTCAAATTTAGATAATTCCATTCTTAAGGTACCTGTTCTAAGCTGATCATAGATTTGTATAAGGGCAGTATGATACGGGCAGTTTTATTCTCAATTCCTTTTCTTATAATGCTTAACATGGAGTTTGCCTTCTTTACAGCGGCCGCACACTGGGTGGACATTTTCATCAAGCTGTCCACCACAAGCCCAAGATCTCTTTCTTGTTCAGTCACTGCCAGCTCAGATCCCATTATGTTATACTTGAAGTTGGGGGGTTTGCCCCAATGTGCATCATCTTACACTTGCTTACATTGAACTGCATCTGCCATTTGGACACCCACTCTCCCAGCTCAGAGAAATCCCTTTGGAGCTCTTCACAATCCCTTTGGGTTTTAACAACGTTAAATAATTTGATATTGTTGGCAAACTTGGCCACTTCACTGCTCACTCCTAATTCCAGATCATTTATGAATAAGTTGAAAAGAATTGGTCCCAATACCAATCCCTGTGGGACCCCACTATTTATTTCCCTCCATCAGGAGAATTGACCATTTATTCCTACTCTCTGCTTTCCATTCTTTAACCAGTTACTGATCCATAAGAGGACCTCGCCTCTTATTCCACGTCTACTAAGTTTATTTAGGAGTCTTTGGTGGGGGACTTTATCAAAAGCCTTTTGGAAATCCAAGTAAACAATGTCCACCGGATCACCCCTGTCTACATGTTTGTTGACACTCTCAAAGAATTCTAGTACATTAGCGAGACAGGACTTGCCTTTCTATGCCAATTTGGCTGTTTTAGCCTTCCGTAGTGGTTTGCCAATGAAAATCAGTGGCAAATCGTAAGTTGTTTGACCACTGACAAATTTGCCGGCATGGCAGTGACAGGAGTGAGGACCCAAGGGGGCAAAAGTGGCCGCCATGCCAGCCCTGGAATTACCCACCCCTGCTGAGGTAGATGGACACCAGCGGTATGACTCAGGCCACAGCTAGACCTAAGGTTTATCCTGGGATCATCCAGGGTTTGCCCCTGGCTGAGCACTGGATCCCCTGTGTGTCACCTAGGTGAACAGGTTTGACCCCTGGACGATCCAGTGATAAACCTTAGGTCTAGCTATGGCCCCAGTAGAATGTAGCTTCTTACGTTCCTCAAGAAGGGTGTGCATGTGGTATGAGTGCATGTGGGGTGTGTACTGGGCACACCAGATCTCCAGCATACCAGCCCCCACTTTGCTAATTCCCTACAGTTCATTGCACGGACACTTGAATCCTAGGGCACATGAGGTGATCACTACTAGCTGTCCCATTTCTCCATTCAACGAGGAGCTGGCTGGCACGTCCTTCTCCTGCTCTCTCGCTTGCTCAATCGCTCTCTGTGGTCCTTCAGCATCCATCCAACACTGGTTGCCATAGAAACGGGCCAGGGAACAGGAGGGAGGGAAAGGCAGCTCAATGTAAGAACACAGGGAGGGACACCGCTGCTCACCGGTTGATTGTCTGATCTCGACCCCGGTGGGGGGGGGGCGTTTTTGAGGTCAGAGAGGTGCCGGGGCTCAAACATGTCTGAAGTCACCTCTCACAGGTGGAGAGGCCTCCCTCCAAATCTTACATATGTAGGTGCTGGCTATTCAGTGCTTTGGGAAGAGCACTTTACTTTGGGAAGAACACATGCTCAGGGATCTTATTTTTAAAATTTAGTTATTTTTTGCTCTGATTTAGAATACTTTCCAGGCCTCATTCCTGGTGCTAATTAAACTCTGCTGGTTCCTTTGGGCTCCATTGTTCTGAATACTAAGGGCCTTAACTGCATGTGACATTAAATGTGTCACCTTCAGCATCATTTTTTTTAAAAAAATTACTTGTAAATACAGGGGTCTGTTTTGAACCAGACTGCAATGTGTGGGGAGAAGAGGTCCTGATAAACACACAGAGAGAGAGACAGACACTCAATTAACAACAGAGGGGGGAGGAGTTCCCATTGGAAACTATTTGAAGAGAACTCCCTTTCCCTCCCCCAATTCCCAGGTTTCCCAGAGTACAGCATGTGAATACATGACTGGGGAATGCTGGGAGTTGTAGTCCAAGATGTACAGCAAGCACCAGGTTGGAGAAGGATGGTTTAGACACACCCGAAGAAGTAAGGGACCGGTTTTATAGAGGTGATCAAACTCTCCCACAGGACTTTTTAAAGTTGAAATAAGCCGAACCGGTGGGGGTGGGGGAGATGTGATTGGTTCAGAACCACTGCACCCAGAGAGGGGGGTGTAGGCTCATTTCCCCATCTAAATCAGCCCCACGGACAAAGAATGTGTGTTTATTCTCCCCTGTAGGGCAAATGACATCTTGAGGGATAAGGCCATTTAAATCAAGAAAAATGGACCAAAGAGAGATAGCATTTTAAAAAAAGTGCTCACAAAGCCTCCGAGTCTCAATTTTTATTCCTCTCCCCTCCACCACCTCCTTACCATTTTAAACACACACACACACACACACACACAAGAGTTTGATCAGGTCACTGGAGGCTGGTGGGTCTGATTTCGGTGGGGCTGTGAATCCACTCTGGATTTCAGTCAGAACCAGCTAGAACACTAGTGGGGTTTTCCAAGGTGCTGAACCCTACCCCCAAACTAGGTTCAGCACCTCAGATAGCTCCTTCGGAATTCTGCCCAGTTCTGACTCAAACCCAGAATGGATTCACAGCCCCACCAAAATCAGAGCCACCAGCCTCCACTGCCCTGGAGTGCTGCTGCCAGTCAGTGCAGGCAATATTGACCTGGATGAACCAGTGACCTGCCTTGGAGTAGGGGTAGTTCCATACATTCATTCTAGTCCCCTCTCTCTCTCTCTTCTCTCTCTCTCTGCAGAGTTGGTGGGTGTTACAGGTCTCTGCAGGACTCTAACCCTCTCCCCTCCTTATCCCAGGCGCGCTCGGTTCAAGCGGTCGAACAGCGTGACGGCTGGTGTACAGGCTGACCTGGAGCTGGAAGGGCTGGCAGGGCTGGCAGTGGCGACGGAAGACAAGGCCCTTCAGTTTGGGCGATCCTTCCAGCGACATTCCTCAGAGCCGGAGTCCACACGGCAGTACTCTGTCTACAAGACAGTGCACACGCAAGGCCAGTGGGCTTACCGGGAAGACTATCAGATGCAGTATGACACAGTGGAAGTGCCGCGCCAGGATAACTGGATGGACAGGGGCTCGCGCAGCCTGCCCGATTCTGGCCGGGCATCGCCCTGCCACCGGGATGGCGAGTGGTTCATCAAGCTGCTGCAAGCAGAAGTAGAAAAGATGGAAGGCTGGTGCCAGCAGATGGAATTGGAGGCTGAAGATTACGATTTGCCAGAAGAGAGTGAGTCTCTGCAGCGCACGGTGGGCTAGGGGAGTTGTATTGTTTCAGGCTTGCACAGAGTTCTGCTCTGGATTAGATCTGGAGCAAGGGTCAGGTCACATCTGGTTTCTCAGGAAGCAAAGCAGAAAGAGAGCAGCACTGCAGAATACTGGAAGCTAGAAAGGGTTGTCTGTATGTTGCTCCAACAAGGATCAGAGCAAGCCTGAGGTTTAAATAGAAGTGTGGTTGGATTTAGTTTATGTGGCCTTGCCTCCATGCTGGTTGAGAGTCTGTCTCTAAGGAGCCTAGTCTGCTTTACCAATCTCCAGCTGCAACAATGTGGAAGTGGCTGTGGCAGGGTAGTTTCATCCTGGTCCTAATCCTCCATGTCTGAGGACCGCAATGCAACCTGTTGTGGCTACAGGGCAGCTGGCTCCCGGGCTTCCCCAATCCAAAGAGGCAGAAGTCCCATGACACCATCCATAGCCAAGTCTTCTCCATGAAGTCTAAGTAAAACATTCAGGTGTTTTGTCTCCACTCTTTTTGCCATTGCCCCTCCCACCCACCACTGGAATGCAGCCCTTCTTTCCCCACCCTGCCCCCGAGAGCGCCTCTGAATTTCAGTTTAGCCCACAGGCTGAAAGAGGTTGAACACCTTTGCTTTATATGATAGGGATTGTGTTAATATAAAAAGATCCCCGCTGGATCGGCCAAAAAGCCCACCTAGTTCAGCATCACGCTTCTCCCCATACTCAGCCAGATGCATCGAGAAGATGAGCCCTACTGAATTGAGACCAAAGGTCCATGCTCTCCAGCATCCTGTTTTCCACAGCAGCCAATCAGATGATTCTGGGGATCCCACAGGTGGGGCATCAAGGCAATAGCTCTCCCTTGCTCTCTCCCACCAGCAATCAGTGTTGATATATATAATGATATACTGCCCTTGCACCTGGGGGTTCCATTCAGCTACTGTGACTTCCAGCTACTGAAAGACCTCTCTTCCTCTTCCATTGATTTGTCCAGTCCCCTTTCAGAGACACCCCCATCTTATAACAGCATATTCCATAAAATAAGAACACATCGATTCTGTGTCCTACTGTTTTATTGTACATTGCTTTGAATATTATAAATAGAAAAGCAATTTGAGCATTCATTTAAATGCAAAAGTTGCTGAACAGGTCTATGAGAGAGGGTGGAGCATCCCAAAATCCACAATCAGGCAATCCCCTTTTTAGGACCAACCAAAATTCCACAAAAATGTGCAAGCTACCGAGTGCTCCAGAACTCTTCATATGGCTAGGTGGTCCAAAAAGCAGTGGGGCGGGGGAACAGAAACTAAAAAATAATTGGCCAGATGGGGCAGCCGTGAAATCTGCACTTCAGATATGCCCAGTCTCAAAAGATTGACAGCCTGAATAGATTAGGCTGGGGTTGGTGCTGTAGGTATCAGATTACACAGCAATGTTTGATCGTCCTGGTTTTCAAGGAAGCTGGGACCAATGATGCAGGGTGAGGTTGGCAGAAAAAGCTTAAACCCACCCTCACATACACACATCTGCTCCAATCCCAATAATAATCAACCCAACCCCTACTTGCTATTTGCTATTTGCATTTTTAAAAGAGAAAAGAAGAAGAGACTGCGCTTTCAAATGAAAACATATTTAACATCACATCTAGCTAGTCCTGCTCCAGCTGGGTCTGACTCTGTCTTAAGCAAATAAAGCCGCAGATCCAACAGGCAAATAGTCAAGCACAGAGGTATGGGATCAGTTTAAGGCAGAAGTAGTCAGGCTACAGTGGACTACAGTGGACAATCACAATATTACTGGGCAAGTGGGTGACTTCCAGAAGAAAGGTTTGAGGCACAGCCAAGGTCAAAACAGGAGAGTAGTGAAGCAGAAAAGCAGCCCAAACAGCAGAAGTCCAGATATCCAATCACAAGGCAAAGCTAAGAAACCAGGACACTGGCACTGAAGTTAACACATTGTTTCCAGCAGCTAGTAAGCTTCGATGGAAGACTTATATAGCCAGAGCTTCTGAAGTCCCACCCAGGACTCAGCTGCAGTTCATTAGAAGTTGTCTGGCAACAGCCCTTCTCATGAAGAGGGCCTTGCTCCTGATGAGTCAGTTCCTCTTGAGGAGTCCTCCTTTGTAACTGTGCACTCCTCCAAGCAACCCTACTGGCCTGCCTCTTGAGATGACAACCTCCCCTCCTCTTGCAGGGATGGAGCCACAGCCATTTCCCCCAAGGGCCTAAGGCTTTCTGGGTTCTCCTGATGTGGGTTGTTCCTTGACATTGCCCATCTCTGGGTATTCTAGATCCTCAGAGGAGATTCGTCCAATGGGGACATGACATAGTTTGCCCTTATGCTTGGAGAACCAACGGAAACTCTCCAATACTCGGCAGGCTTCGGGGTGACTCGAATGGCGACTGTTTCACCGTTGACTTTCTCATTTTCTCTGTTCACATCCCCAGTTCTTGAGAAGATCCGGAGCGCAGTGGGCAGTGCCCAGCTCCTGATGTCCCAGAAAGTCCAGCAGTTTTACCGGCTCTGCCAGCAGAATATGGTGAGAGAATCTCCTTGTGTCCGCCTAAGGTTCTTTTAAATGAGTTTTTGTGGGCTTAAAACTTTGTCATTTTTTAAATGCCCCCTGTGAGTCCAGCTTCCTTTTTGAGGGCAGGATGGAGCACTCACACCCCAGGCTGAGTTTTCCCCCGTAACATGTAGCAGTGGAGACTGATGTCTCTGACATCAGTGGGGCAATGAATCCACTCTGGGTTTCAGTCAGAACTCTAAAGGAGCTGTCCAAGTCGCAAAGCAGGTTGGCAGCCAGCTCTGAGCAAAGCACCTTGGTTAGCTCCCTTAGTGTTCTGACTGGTTCTGACTGAAACCTGGAGCATATTCACTGCCCCACTGACATCAGAGCCACCAGCCGCCACTGCTACATGATGTGACACCCCAACCACGCACCTCCCCTCCCCACCAGGGCCACTGACTGTCACTGGTGCAGGCATAAAAACACACATCCTGACATCAGGAATCAATGCATGTTACACGTGGAGGGAACTGGCATGTGGGTGGTGCCAGTTTTGACACAGTCTCATGCCTTTCCATGGGCATGTGGACTTGTACTCTCTTTTAAAAACAAAAACAAAATTTAGAGAAGAGGTAGTCTGGGAAATCCAGATCTGACTTGAGTCTGCATTCATCCAGGGCTAGATCTACACTCCTGCTTTATAGAGGTATTGATGCACTGATCACTGTTGGGGCACATGGCACATTCCTTATACCGCTTTCATAGCGTGATTTCCTGCTTTTTATTCTGCATTATCCGAAATGGCTCAGCAGGTGTCATTGTGCATCCTGCAAGGTATAAATAAATGTGCAAGAAGGATGCAGCGTGACCATGATGGGAACATAATTATTTGACACAAGGTGTAGATCTGCCCCAGGTTCATCTGGCCACACCCATCTTTGCGCCCCTGCCCACTGGAGGAAGCCTTTGATTGCCTATGCCTTTTCCTTCTCCAACCTCACCCCCCACCCCCCACCCCATCAGGACCCCAACGCTTTTCCCATGCCCACTTTCCAGGACCTGGCTGGATTCTGGGACCTCCTGCAGCTGTCCTTTGAAGACGTCAGCCTGAAGTTTGCTGAGCTGCACCAGCTCAAAGCCAACGGGTGGAAACCCCTCGAGCCCAAGGTAAGAGAGGGAAGAAAGGAGGGGTGAGAACAGGACAAGTGGCTGTGTGTCTTGGGTGGTAAAAAACAAAAGTAATTCAGTAGAACTCCATGCCCAAGCAAACAAAAGTACTGCATCAGGGCAAGTTACATTCTGAAACTTGTCATGCATCGTTGCAAATCTGATTGTTATTTCGCACAATTCATTTGTGTACTTTATTCCACTTTTGCCAGTGAGGGGGAGCGGTTATGTGGGGAGCCCCACCCTCAACCAAGAGGAATCTTATTCAGCCGCTGTTTTGAAATTTCAGCAGGCCTGACGCACACGTCTTCCAAGATACCTTTGCAGCCTGAAGGACTAGAAAGTTGCCCCTTTAAAAAAATTTAAAAAGCAACGAAAGTTGAGTTTCCCTGGATTCTGAATTTGCATCCAGTGCCACGTTCTGCCTTTCCACTGTAGGCTTGTCCTGGATGGTGCATAGTTTCCAATTTGGCCTTGATGAAGCCATTACCCCTATGGTTAAATTGACTTCAGTGCTGCACTTCTCTGCTGGACCATGGGCAAGGCCCTTTTTTCTTCAGTAGTCAGTGGGGACTAATTCATAGCAAGGTTCAAAGGCTTCCTCTTGATGATATTTGAAATCAAACTGCAAAAAAGAAACAGCACAGTGTGTGCTTTTATGGAACACTTTATTTTTTTCATATTTTAAGATTTGACCAGAAATAACAATAACCTTGTACATATACAATATCCATTCTCCAACCGACATTTTGCCTTCTCCAATCTTCTTCACTCTCCCCATTACCCAGAATAGTCTAAACAGGACAATAATAATTACAATAAAATAAAGGTAATGATAATGATAAAGCAGTGTATTTTAAGAGCATCTGCCGCATTTTTTCTTCTTCTTCTTTTTTTTTTACATACCTCATAATAATGAGATGATCACAGCAAGGTGATGAACAGAAGTAAACCAAAAACAACAAAGACTTCTTTTATGATGATAAAACAAAACAAAACAAAAACTCAAAGGGATTTGTGCCTGTGCCGTGCATACTTACAGTAGCACACAAGCCCATTAAACTGCAAGCAAGAAGAGTCACTGAGAAACCAGTGAGCAATTGATGCTCCTGAAGAATAATTGCATGGCATCTCAACACCTGGAGGGAGCCCACCCCCCTGTCCCCCTCCTTCAGTCCTTCCTGAACACTTCTCCAGCCCTTATTTGTTTATTTATTTATTTATTTATTTATTTATTTATTTATTTATTACATTTCTATACCGCCCAATAGCCGGAGCTTTCTGGGCAGTTCACAAAAATTTAAAACATTCAAAGTATAAAACAACAGTATAAAACCATAATATAAAATACAATATAAAAGCTCAACCAGATAAAAACAGCAGCAATGCAAAATTACAAATTTAAAACACCAAGTTAAAATTTATTTATAGACTGTTAAAATGCTGGGAGAATAAAGAGGTCTTCACCTGGCGTCTAAAAGCATATAATGTAGGTGCCAAGCGAACCTCCGTAGGGAGCTCATTCCACAGCCGGGGTGCCACAGCAGAGAAAGCCCTCCTCCTGGTAGCCACCTGCCTCACTTCCTTTGGCAGGGGCTCGCGGAGTAGGACCCCTGAGGATGACCTTAGGGTCCAGGCAGGTACATATGAGAGGAGGCGTTCCTTCAGATAGCCTGGCCCAAGCTGTTTAGGGCTTTAAATGTTAATACCAGCACTTTGAATCGGGCCCGGACCTGGACTGGCAGCCAATGAAGCTGGAAAAGGACTGGCGTGATGTGTTCTTGTCGGCCAGTCCCTGTTAGTAACCATGCTGCCCTGTTTTGTACCAGTTGAAGTTTCTGGACCGTTTTCAAAGGCAGCCCCACGTATAATGCATTGCAGTAATCCAAACGAGAGGTTATCAGAGCATGGATAACTGTAGCTAGGCTATCTCCGTCCAGATAAGGGCGCAGTTGGTATATCAACGTAAGCTGATAAAAGGTGCTCTTTGCCACTGAGTTCACCTGTGCCTCAAGCAACAGTTCTGGATCCAAGAGCATCCCCAAACTACGGACCCGATCCTTTAGGGGGAGTGCAACCCCGTCCAGGACAGGGCAAACATCACCTCGCTGGACAAATGAACCACCCGCTAACAGTACCTCCATCTTGTCTGGCTTGAGTTTCAGTTTATTAGCCCTCATCCAGTCCATTACCATGTCCAGGCCTTCCAGCATTTTCTCATGGCCTGTCCTGTAACATCCAGCACAAAGAATGAGAAGTGCCCCTCTGAAAAGGCAATTAATTTTCTCCTGTGCCTTTAATATGGGGCAATTAGTGGAGACTGCACAGTGTGCCCCATACACAGGGCAGGTGCCCGAAATGATCCTGTGGGGACAAGTAGTAGGACCCCCAGGAGTAAAGGTGCAACAAGGAACTATACAGCCATACAGTCCGCCCCGCACACTCAGGTCCTCTGGGGAGAACTTACTTCGGTCAGCTAAAACTAGGCTGACATCAGTTTCCCGGGGGACTTTTTCTTCTGTCGCCCCCAGATTGTGGAATGGCCTGCCGGAGGAGATTCATAAAATTAACTCTGTGTGATTTTAAGGCAGCTTTGAAGACTAGCCTTTTCCGGCAGGCCTATCCAGATCAATGTAAAATCAAGATTTTTTTAAGATGTATTGATTCCTGTTCTAATGTTGTTCGGGTAAGAAATAAATAAATAAATTATTATTATTATTATTATTATTATTATTATTATTATTATTATTATTAAGGAACTGACTTACTAGCTTGGTTTGCGCATAACGCAAGCCTACGGTATGTGTTGTTGAATTCTGGGTTGTCATGAAGTGTGAACATGGCCCCACTAACAAACCATGGTTTGTTAACCACAATCAACCCAGAAAAAAGAACCCATTGATTTTTGTTTGGGTGTGAACTACAGGTTGTTTAAACCATGGGTTGTTGTTACTTGTGAACCCAGAACTGTGGTTTGTTCATGACTTGCTTCACCAGGCTACTGAGGCAGCAGGCAAGAGCAGTAAAAAAAAAAACCCAGCCATGCTACATGTGTGTACTACAGCACTGCAAAGGCATTTAGGATACACAGGCTGTAGCTACACCTAAGGTTTATCCCAGGATCATCCTGGGTTCGTCCCTGCCTGAGCACTGGATGCCCTGTGTGGCACTTAGGTGAACAGGTTTGACCCCAGGACAATCCTGGGATAAACCTTAGGTCTAGCTATGACCACAGAGAGATAGTGGATGAAGACGAGGGAAACCATCCAGGGATTGAGAAAACAACTCATGGTTTGTTTGATTCTCTTTAAGAAAAACCTGGGTAAGGCAACAAACCATGGGTTAAATAAACCATAGCTTACTGTTATGTACAAACCAGAATTGGACAGGACAGTCCTTCAAGTAGAGGTCTATCTTCCGTAAAATAGGGCATGTGGCCACTCTATTAGATCCAGCTGCTTGGCATTTTTCGTCATGCTGAGCCATGGGAGACCCAGAGCAGGACATCATTGGGGGGGGCAGCAACAGCTGCCCCAGGATGCCAGTTGCCAAGTTCGTCAGCTAACCTGCCCCCAATTGGCCCATCCTCATCCCCCACAGGCTTCCCAGGGCAGTCACAGTTGGCTGTTGCCTGCAATTTGGTCTGGCTGTAGCACCCAGAGATCTTCAGCTATTGGGTGGTATAGAAATGAAAGTGCCACCTCCTCCTCCTCCCAGTTCAAGCCTCACGGTGCCTGATCTCTGGGGGGGCTTCAACTCAGAGGTGCCGCCTCTTAGGAGCTCACCACCCTCTTTGTGTGCTTTTGCAGAGTGAAGGGGACCTACCTCTGTCGCTCTCTCTCTCTCTCGCTCTCTCTCTCGCTCTCTCACACACACACACACAAAGGCACACAGCCACACACTTTGGTGCACCAACTGAAGCTCCACCATGCCACCTTCCAGAGCCAACCCTGCCTATTTATTTATTTATTTATTTATTTAAAACATATATATCCCGCCCTATATCATTAAGATCTCAAAGCAGCGTACAGATAAAAACATACAGTATAAAACAATAAATATGCACAGTTAAAAACAAATTAAACCATGAGCCAAGTTAAAACAATATGTAATTTAAAAGCAGTAAAAGCAGTTAAAACAGTTAAAACAATGTGCCACTGAGTTTAACCATCAAAGGCTTTGTTAAAAAGCCATGTTTTTACTTGGCGTCGAAATGCAATCAATGCTGGCGCCAATCGGGCCTCCAAGGGGAGGGCATTCCACAGTCGGGGTGCCACCACAGAGAAGGCCCTCTCCCTTGTCCCATCATAACGTATATGTTGCATTGGTGGGATGCAGAGAAGGGCTCCTCCAACAGATCTCAGGTCTCGGGCAGGCATATATAAGGGATGCGCTCATTTGGGGACCCGGCTCATCCTCACAGCTGAGTTTGCAGCTGGGCGCCTCCCTCCCCTCTGGCGGCCTTGCAAGATTTGACGGGTGGAAAAGAGAGATGAGAGATTCAGAGAGAGCCATCACAGCTGTTTTCATCTCTCTCTCTCTCTCTCTCTCTCTCTCTCTCTCTCTCTCTCTCTCTCTCTCTCTCCTTCCCTCCCTCTCAAATTGCATTGCCGGTTGAGGCAAAATAATTGGGCATTTTTAACGAACCTTTGTTCTTTTTCTTTTTTTTCATTTTCTTTTTTTAATGGCAGAACAGAACAGCAACGCTCCCTTTCCTCTCTGAACGTAGAGGCGGGCAGATGCTCCACTCTTGGCAGAGAGCTTCTTCTCTTTCTTCCCTTTTTGGTTTTGCTTTAATGCTTCTATTCTCTCTCTCTGCAGCTACTTGCACATGCACCCACACACAGCTGTGCAGGTTGACGTTAAATTTGCACTCGGGACAGTGTCCTCCGGACTGCAGTCAGCCCCTCCCGCTGATGGGGCTGGACACAGGCCAGGGCCTCAGCCTAGAAAGGGGGTCTCAATACCATGAGCTCCCTTCTTTGCTCTCATGTGCCTGCCAGCTACATCCTTCATGACCCCCATGCCAGGCAGACACACATACACAGGACTCTCCACTCAGCCCCCTCTGCTCCTCGCTACCTGCATCGCCATACCCCCCACCCCCAAATTAGTGATAAAAGAGGGGAACACTTCTTGTCTGTCCAAAAAAACACAAGGTGCTTCCAGACATGGAGGTCCTCAAGCCGGAGTGTTGGACATCAGGCCAGGGGATCCAATCCAGCCTGCCTGGGGTCCAGGGGAGGCTGGTCACTCCAATTTCGGTGGGCAGAGATTCCGTTCTAGGTTTTAGTTACAACCAGCCAGAAGTCTAAAGAAGCTATCCAAGGTGCAGAACCCTCTCCCCAAACTGGGTCCAGCACCTTGGATGGCTCTTTTAGACCCTGTTGTAACTAAAACCCATAATGGAATCTCCGCCCCACTTAAACCAGAGGCCCCCAGCCTCCCCTGCTGGGGTCCCAATCTGACCTTCCAAGATTTCTCGCATGGCCGCACCCTTTTCCCCGGTCCACCTTGGATGGTTTCCTAGCTCTTGTGCATTTTCCCCAAAGACTTAGTTAACTGGAAGTAAGAGCTTTAAGCTAAAATATGCTGGTATTTTTTGCTATTTTGTGAACACCCTTGGAGAGCTCCTTTAGAGTTCTGACTGGTTCTGGCTGAAATCCGGAGCGGATTCACTGTCCCACTGGCATCAGAGCCACCGCTGATAGCTATACATCTGTAGGCTCATGTCAACTTGTGCATAAGCATCCCAATGAGTTATGCATGCTCAGAGATAGATCTGTCTATACCACCAATATTTGCAGTCATTCCCTGCACCCTGGAGTCAAAGGCAATAGCAGACAGGACCCAAAATACCAAAATCTTCCAAATACCAGCATATTTGAGCTTAAAACTCTTAGTGCCAATAACTAAACCTTTGGAGAGCTATTCCAACCATTAAAATGGAAGGGAGGAGAGAAATGGTGCAAAATGGTGCGTAGTTAAACCATGGTATTCACTGCCACAAGATGTAGTGATGGCCAGCAATGGCTTTAAAAGGGGATTGGACAAATTCATGGAGGAGGAGGAGGCTTTCAATGGCTACTAGTCCTGATGGCTAAGTGTCGGAGGCAGTAAGCCTAGCCGATGTACAACATGTTGTAGCCATGTCCTGCTGGTCGACAGCTGGTCGGCCACTGGGTGGACTACAGGGACCCTTGGTCTGATCCAGCAGGGCTCTTCTTGTGTTCTTATGTTCTTAAAAGCCAGGAACGAACAAGCAACGTGCGGAGGGAAGGAGGTGGGGCAGAGGAAGGGGGCATGACCCTGGCCCCCGGGCTTGCAGTTCAACCCCCCGGGCACTCTAACTTCCAACCCCCACCTCACCTCTTTGCCCATCGTGGGGCCTGCTCCTTTCCCACTAACCCCGTCTCTGCGTCTCTTTGGCAGGAGGAGAAGAAGGTGCCTCCGCCGATACCAAAGAAGCCACCGCGCTCCCGGCTGCACCCGGTGAAGGACCGGTCCTTGGACTCTGTGGACCGTCAGAGGCAAGAGGCCCGCAAGAGGCTTTTGGCAGCCAAGCGGGCGGCCTCTTTCCGCCAGAGCTCGGCCACCGAGAGTGCAGACAGCATCGAAATCTACATCCCCGAGGCCCAGACCAGACTGTGAGGCCGGCAACGGGGCGGGCGGCTTTTCTAATGACCCCGTCCACGCGGAATACGCAGCACACTGTGACCCGCGGGCTGCGTTCCACCATCTCTCCAGGGAGGGCGACTCGAGGCCCAGCCACAGTCTTTGAAATGATTTTTTTAAAACAAAAAAACCAAGAAACTCCTGCAATCCATGGACCTAAGGCCAGACAGACGTGGAAACTGGGCTTCTGGCTCATTCACCCATCATTTGCAGCAGGATTTGGCGGTGACCAACCTTCGCCAGTTGCTCTCCTCCGGTCCATCGAAACCAACCTTTCCCAACTCAGCCCTTTCCAGATGTGTTGGACTGCAGCACCCATCATTCGCAGCCAGCGTGGCATGTTGGGGTCATAGTCCAACCCATCTGGAAGGGGCCAAGTCGGAGGAGACTGATCCAGACCTTTCCTCTTGCCTTCCTTGAACTCTCTTCTTCTAACCTTTGCCCCCTGCTCCACTTGGAGTCCACCCCTGCCCCATTGATCCAGCCCTCTCTTCACATGAGCTTTTCTCACTGTCCTGCAGGATCGGGGCCCCCATTGACAACCCCGTCACTCTGCATCCATGGGATCTAGGCCCACCAATATTTATAATATAAATATATATGTATATGTACTTCTATAAATATAACCGAAAGGGCAGAATTTGCCCGAGACCACAGCTGTGTTTCTGATGGCGAGAGGCTTCTCGTCTCCTCAGGAGACCCCCACCACCACCATCCACCCTGTCCCATGTCAGCAGCCCAATGCCCCACCCTCCACACGCCCAACATATACAAAGGTCTCCCACACACACCCAGCCCCCTTCATGCACACACACAAATGGTTCCAGCAGGGAGTTGGATGACTACAGCTGTATCTGCCCGGAGATCTGTAGGTGGGTAAGCCTGGTCATCTCTGACATGGTGAAACTGAGCCATTGGCTTTCTGGGTGGATTTTAGGCATGCCCAACTAGTTTGGGAAGGAGCAGTGCATATCCAACTTCCTCAGTCTTGGAGAACATGTTCCTGTAGAGAGAGCCCCCAACAGTGTTGGCCTGTTGAGTCCAGTGTTTGATGGTGCCCCTCAAATGGCCAACAGCTCATCGCATTGCATCTGAGGAGCATCGTTCTCAGGACTTGGGAGGTCATCATTCCACCCTGCTCAGCACACTGGAGTTACACGTTCCATTCTGGGTTTCGAGAAGAAGGGTGGTGGGAAGAAAGAGAGGGTTTCAGAGGAAAGCTACAGTGGTGTTAAGGAGTCTTCTATAGCAGGAATGGGCAGAAAGCAGATCTCCAGATGTTTTGTACTTCAGCTTCCAGCATTCCTGACCACTTAGAGTTGAAGTCTGAAACATCTGGAGAAGAACCTTCTGCCCATTCATGATCTACAGGACAAATAGGCTGAGAAAGGGCTAAAGGAACAGGTGTTTAGCTCAGAGCAGTAGATTTTAAAACATCCTATCTTCAGGGAACATTCCATATTGACTTGCTTGAAATGGAACTTTTGCACATTGCAAAGGATTCTAGGAAATCCATTGATTTCACATAGGGCACTGCAGACACAGCATGTTGAGCTTCAGCGTTGCCTATTGCAAAATGAGAGTATAACCTAGAACAGCCTTCCCTAACCTAAAGACCACGTTGGCTGAGGATGATGGGAGTTGTATTCCAATGCATTTGGAGGACATCTGGTTAGGGAAGGCTGTGTTAGAACAAGCCAAACACTTTCCAGCAAGTCTAGGTTTGGAAGAGAAGAGGGTCAATGGTGGTGGGCAAGATGTCTGCCTTGCTAATCTTCTCCTCAAGAAGCTCCAAACGTCCCAGGGAGGAAGACAGTTTGGAAAGCCACTGGCCTACAGACAGGAAGTTAATAGGACTGGTGTTGGTGGCCTGGATATTTATGAGGGTGTCCGCATGAAAAGAGGTGGTGCAATTTTTCACCCTTTCTACTGAGAACAGAAGTAGGAGCAACTATCAGCACAAGCAAGCTGTTGGGGAGGGTTGTGGGATCTCAGTCGGTGGAGCTTCCGAAAGGAAGGAAGGAAGAAAGGAAGGGCATCTCCCTGGGATTTTGCCAGTTGAAGAGATCTCGTTGCATGAAGCTGGTTCTTACGACATGAGAGTGGCATGGCTGGTGCATCCCACACTACTCTGTTAATGCAGAAATCATTAATGTGGAAGGGGAAGATGTGGGAAACACCAGCATAGAGGCCACATTAGGAGGGGTGGTGGCATTGGCATGGATCTCATTAGGAAAGCCATCATGAAGCCTGACCATTGGCCATTCTAGCTGGGGATGATAGGAGTTTAGCTCAATATATCTGGAGGGCTCAAGACTGGGCAAAGGTATAGTAGATGGTCAACTGGGTATCTTCCAACACCAGGGATGGCTTGTTCCAGAATAGGACATGATGGCATTTTCCAATGCATATCAAGATCAGGACCATTCAATAGGAGATTGGAGGAGAGAACAGCAAATTGCAAGATCATCGTAGGCTAGCACCGTTGAGCCTAGGTGAGCAATCCTTCGAGAGTAGTTGTGGGGAGAGGGAAAGTAATGTGAGTTGATTTCACAACGTTAAAAAAAAGGGTCAAGCAAAAGACCTACAGGCATTGCTAGTTCTGTTCCATTCTCCCCACTCAAAATCAAGCTTTGTAGAAGGCATCAGGAGACCCCTTTGTCTGTTTCCAGTTTGCAGGTGGCACTTTTTGTTGGCCTGATGGGATCTGGGGTTGCTTCCACTTGGGCTTCTCCCATCCTATACTAGGCCATGTGTCAAAAGGAAAAGTCATATGCCTCTCAGTGGGGACAGCCACCAAAGCCCGTTGATTTAGGTAGCCAAAAACGCGCTTGACTGGTGGCTAAGCCTACCATGGTTTTAGGGCTTGCTGTGCCATAGCGAGCATGCTGGGATAAGAGGGGGAGATCCTGAGTCCTGGTTGAGGCAGACGCTGAGAACACTTCAAATGAGACTATTGTTGTTGTTGTTGTTGTTGTTGTTATTATTATTATTAATTCTATTCCACCCCATTGTTGAAGCTCTCTGGACAGTTTACAAAGGTTAGTCTAGCGTGGGATAGAGTGGACTTTTTGGACCTTCCAGCACAAACCAAAAACTTCAAATCCCTACTTTTCCTGGTTCAGTCAGCAGCATGGCTCTGAAGACCAATTGCTGGGGAACAATGGCAGGAGAGGACTATTGCCCTCTGCCCTGCTTGTGGGCTTCCCAAGGGCACCTGGTGAAACACTCTGGGCACCTGGGCTGGATCTACACTACTGCTTTAAAGCGCTTTATAACAGTTTTATAGCGCTTTAAAGCAGTAGTGTAGATCCAGCCCTGGTTAGTGAACCACATGGGCTGTTGGTCTGGTCCAGCCACAGGGTCTTCTGTTCCCCATGTTTACCCACCCAGCTGCCATCTTGGCACCTGGTGTTGGGTGAGAAAGATGGAGTAGATGGAATGGATGTTCTTCATTGGGCCCCAACCTGTTAGTGAAAATAGGGGGGGAGAAAAAGAACGGAAGTAAAATAAAGACCACAGGGCAGCGTGTATGAAAATAACCCATGCAGGAGCAGAAGGACACATGAGTGTGATAATAGGCCACAGAATTTGGCTTTCCGTCTTCATTTTCAGAAGCAAGCTTTTGGCCCTTCTGGCTGTGAAGATAGAAAGTATCTTGAAGGTGTGTGACAATGACTGGTGAAATCTCTGACCAGGGGGGTGTTATTGAGTCATTGTTTTAGGAACCGGGGCAGGGCTTTATTTCCCATAATACAACTTGCCCGAATCCCATAACTACCAGATGCAGCATAACTGAAGATAAATTCAAGTTACAGAGGTGGTTAAAATGCCTCCTGTTTGCAGGCCATGGGCTATTGGCCGATGACACGAATTCCCAACATCTCTAGAACCTACCCAGACTTGGATCTGGCAGGTGCCTGAATGGGGAACTGCTTGGAAACCGCATCTCTGCTGCAGGGTATAAATGCAGCAGGGGCAGGTGGCTCTGATGTCAGTGGGGCAATGAATCCGCTCTGGGTTTCAGTCAGAACCAGCCAGAATGCTAAAAGAGCTATCCGCACCTTGGGTACCTCCTTTAGAGTTCGAATTGGTTCTGACTAAAACCTGGAGCAGATTCGCTGCCCTATTGACTTCAGAGCCACCAGCCTCCACTATATAAATGAACAAAAATAAACAAATCCAGCTTTTCTTGCAACAGAATTTGAGCCAGCAGGGCGCAGAATATATTTTGTTTTTCTCATGTGACACGGAGTAAACAACACATCCCTTGCTTGCGTCACAAGCAAGGGTAAATTAGGGGCAGGTCAATTGGTCGCCGCAGAGGGTTCCACTTGCCTCCACCTGGGGGTGGGGGTGGCTTTTCTTCTGACCCCAGCAAACTCTGTGCTTCCCAAGAACATCTGTCTTACCCCACTTTGCCACTTCTGTTTGTTTATTTATTTATTTATTACATTTATATACCATCCCCCATAACCAGGGCTCTCTGGGCGGTTTACAGAAATTCTAAAATTAAGATAAAAACGAGTATACAAAATTTAAAGTTCTAAAACACAGAACATACACACACAAAGCATTAAAAACCATTAAAAAACTAAACATGTGGGTGATTAAGATGTGCCGCCATATGCCTGGGCAAAGAGGAAAGTCTTAACTTAGCATCGGAAAGATTGCAGTGTTGGTGCCAGGCAAGCCTCGTCAGGGAGATCATTCCACAGTCTGGGGGCCACCACCGAAAAGGCCCTGTCCCTTGTTGCCACACTCCGAGCCTCTCTCAGAGTAGGCACCCGGGGGAGGACCTTAGATGTTGAACGTAGTGACCGGGTATATTTCAGTGGGGTCAAAGGTCACCAGTGCCTATCTGGCCCAGTGGGACCAGCCATTGGCCCTTTCGCAGAGCAGGTGCCTTATTCCATTTCAGTTGCTCACTTGGAAAGGCCTCTTTCATTCCACCCCCACCCCCACCTCTGCAAATGGCAACAGAGGAGTCTGTTAGAATGTTACCACTGGAGGGAAGGAGGTGAAGGGTGCAATCCTTTCTGGAGTCTGTCATGCATCATAGGCAGAGCGCTCTGTATTTTTGCTAGATGGGAGTTTTGCCTGTCTAGGTAGGGCTCTGTGAAGGGGGAGGCAAGGTGGCTGGGGAGGGCTCATATCCCCACTTCCTAGTCCCCTTCCCCCGTTCCCACAGAAACATTCCCTTTCCATCCCCTCCAAGCTCACTTTTGCAAGCTCGGAGGAGCAGCCAATGTGGTTCTCCCCATTCCAGCTGCAAGAGGGAGAGGGAGGGAAGCTCAGACTCCTGGCTCCAAGGTCGGAACACTGTCTCTGACCTTGGATCCAGGAATCCAAAATGTCCTAACAGCCTCACTACACTGTCTAGATGCTGCCATACGATGGCTCTCCCTGAATCCTTATTTATTTGGCTCATAAATAAATTTTGCTAGGCAAATAATAATAATAATAATAATAATAATAATAATAATAATAATAATAATAATAATAATAATAATAATATCACAATAAAATTGACAATATACATGCCAACACAGCCTAACATACAATATCTGGTATAGGAAGCAAAAACCACATTGCAGGTACTGGGATAATAAAACAAAAATACACTTTTAAAAAAAATTAAGACAGCAGTGTGGGCACCAGGTGAACGTCCCTTCGGAGATCATTCCAGAGCTGGGGAGCCACTCCCGAAAAAGCACCCTCATCTCACCTACACCCCAAGCAACCAGCAGAGCCAATGGAGCTGACCTTCAGTCTGTGTCCAATTCAAGCGGTGTCACCCGCGCAAAAACAACTAGTTCCGAGCAGCAGGGACACAACTAGGGTTGACCCTCAGGGCCAAGATCCGGCACGCTGCAGCCCAAGACACCATCCAAAGAGTGGCAAGTGATGGATGTAGTAGCAAACAGGCCCAGTCTCAGCCCCTGGGCTGACATGGGCAGGCCGCCCCACCAGGCCCAGCGCAGGTCAGTGCTGCACTGTTCTCCCTTGTTTGTTCACATGGCAGCAGCTGGCCGGGCCCCTGTACGCCTTTATTTTATTCTTTTTCACTTTAAAAACAGAGCGTCCTTTTCTACAGCAAAATGATGCTTATTCCTGAATAAATATTCCACATCAGGGTAGCCAAAGCAAATTCCATGTTCTTCCTGCAGTCATGACGGTGCTAGGATTTAAGTCAGTGTCAAGAGCAAAAGAGCATGTATGTGCTCAGAGTATTTTGTCTATCGGGCTTGGAAACATTTTGGAATCTGGAAAGAAGGAGCTGTCATAAAGCATAAAATGGTGAGGAGCAGACAGGAGAAATATGAGTTGTCTGCTTCACAACTGAAGTGATATGGGGGGGCAGAGGTGTAAGTCCATTAAGGGTGCAATCCTATGCATGTTTAGGCAGAAAGAAGTCCTACAACTCCCAGCGTTCCCCTGCCTGCATGGCTGGCTAGGGGATGCTGGGAGCTGTAGGACTTTTTTATGGCTGGCTGAGAAATGCTGGGAGCTGTAGGACTTTTTCTGTCTAAACATGCATCAATGGCTACTAGCCCTGATGGCTATGTGTTACCTCCAGTAAGCCTATATGCACCAGTTGCTGGGGAACATGGGTGGGAGGGTGCTGTTGCATGGTGTCTTGCTTTGTTGGTCCATGGCCGATGGCTGGTGGGCCACTGTACGAACAGAGTGCTGCACTAGACGGGCCCTTGGTCTGATCCAGCAGGGCTCTTCTGATGTTCTTATGCATAGGATTGGACCCTATGTCTAAAATGACCTAGATGCACCATTGCAGAATTTGAGGTAGATGCAGCTGCTGTGCAATCACAGTGTTGGAGGGTCCCCTCCGTCACCGTCTGATTGTCCCGAGCCTCATGGTTCCAATGGCACATTTGTAGGATGACTCCCCCAGCAATGGAACTGACGCAGCCTCGGCTACAGGCACATTGGCTGTCGCATCAAGTACGCAGGCAGGGTTTGCTGGAAAGGTAATTGGAAGCCATGATTCATGCTAGGGCAATGTAATCCGATTAAGTCAGGTGTCCTTTCTGTCTCCGCTCCTGCCCTGAATCCGACAACGCCAGGGCCTTATTTGGACAGAGAACAGGGCAAAATGTGATCGAGCACCCACCACCGATCAAAGTCTGGGGATGTGCTCAGAATACGGACGAGATGAATCAGAGACTTTTAAGGAGTTTACACATTCAGGGGTTTGAGTGGGATTTCTTTTTACAGAACGTTCAAAAGGCCAGGTCAAAGGCTTGCCAGGAAGACGGGGCTGCCTCCATACAGGGGCTACCTCCCTTTTGAGATGTGTCCCCCCCCATTTTCCAATGTCATCATGTTACGCCAGCAGTAGCCAATAACCTAAAGCAGCCTTCTCCAACCTGTTGCCTTCCTGTTGGACTGCAACTCCCATCAGTCCAAATGGCCATGCTGGCTGGGAATGATAGCCGTTGCAGTCCAACACATGTGGAGGGCACCAGGTTGGAGAAGCCATTGAGGATCCACAATGTGAAATTGTTAGGACATGGGGAAGTGGTACTGTGCATCACTGGAGAGAGAAAGAGCACTGAAATGTTGCAAGTCCCTGACATGCTATGATTCTAGATGTGGGTATCTCTTTTCGCAGTGAAGAAAAATCACTTGAGCAGACCTGCAGTCTGAAGATCATGTGATGCCTTACCTGGTTGACCACAGTCACTGAGAACATGGCTGCTCTTGTGGATTTAGGAAGCTGTGAAATTCTTCCTGAGCTGCCTGATGTCCTCACACAGCCCCATCCAAGGACTTTGCCTAGGGTGACCATATGAAAAGGAGGACAGGACTCCTGTATCTTTAACAGATGTATAGAAAAGGGAATTTCAGCAGTTGTCATTTGTATGCATGCAGCCCCTGCTGAAATTCCCTCTTCATCACAACAGGAACACTGCCCTCTTGACCAGATAAAAAAGAGGGCAGGGCTACTGCAGTTTTACTTTTGTGATGAAGAAGGAATTTCACCAGGTGCTGCACACCTGCAGAAATTCCCTTTTCAATACAACTGTTAAAGATACAGGAGCCCTGTCCTCCTTTTCATATGGTCACCCTAAAAGACTTTGCGAAACTCAGAAGTTTGCATACTGCTGCACCAACTTAAATTGACCCAATGCACAATATTTTACCTATTTTGTACAATCAGTGTTTATTATTATTATCATTACTATTATCATTAATCATCTTTTTATATCAGCAGTCAAGTGGCTCAAGACTGCATACAAAAAAATTAATTAAATATCACAAGTAACAGAGTAAAGCCAGTATTCAATTCACTTAAAAAAATTAGACCTGATCA
The DNA here is from genome assembly GCF_023053635.1 of Elgaria multicarinata webbii. Classification (NCBI taxonomy): domain Eukaryota; kingdom Metazoa; phylum Chordata; class Lepidosauria; order Squamata; family Anguidae; genus Elgaria; species Elgaria multicarinata. Next base: position 6,541,165 of record NC_086183.1, read on the forward strand.
ACATAAATTCCTTTAAACAAAAAACAAAAAACCAGTAGATTTGCTCCAACTGTAGATCTAAAAGAAAGTAGAGTAGCACACAGTTTGAACTTCTGGTGCTAAATTGAAAACCGCTGTTAGCCTCTCTATGGGAATCTTACCTATGGTGCAAGTCCTATTTTCCTAACATTGGCAATTTGCGTGGCAATTGTGTTCAGTTAAAAAACATTAGAGCCAGTCAGGGAATGGTGACTTCTAGCTCTGTCCAGTGGATAAGGCTATCCCGGAAACTCTCAGAAAGTTTGTGTTTATTCATTCATTTATTACATTTCTATACTGCCCAGTAGCTGAAGCTCTCTGGGTGGTTCACAATAATTAAAACCATAAAATACAAGACAAAAAAATACAATATTAAAAAATTAAAGTTTAAACTGTAGTATAAAAATAAAAACCCAATAGAACCTAACTGCATTGCAAAAATATAATACCAGATTTAAAACTGAAACTGACAAACTAAATATTTTTAGGGTTAGGGAGTATCACATGACCCATCTAGGTCTATTATGCAGAGATATTTTGGCTTGGCTTGCTGTTTCAGAATATAGCAACCAAGAGTAAGATATGTCTTAGATGCCCAACTTTATTTCTGGCAGGGGTCCTGTGCCTTTGAACAACAAGCGAACATTCATCCATTGTAGTTTCTCCGGATATTCTTCCAGCTATGAGAAATGCATCACTATAGTGCCAAAGGCAAAGATTAATTCTGAGGGCAACCACGTTATTATTATTATTACTTTGCTTGTTGGTTATAGCAGCCACAATCCAGCTAAAGTTAGTTGTGATTAAGTCCCATTGAAACTAACAAAACAAGTTAAGTAATGACTAACTCAGGTTAGGTATGGGGGTGAGTCAGTCTCTTTGCAGTTGGTCAAACTTTCGGATGTGTTCACTGATAAATCCATTCCATATTGTTTCTACATTACTCAATGACTTTTAAACCCATATGAAAGTTTGAATTTAAATGCATATTTCTAAACATATTTTCTGTCAAAATACATATTTAAACATGTATTTTGAGGTTATTATATTTTTTGAGCCAAGAATGCCATCAGAACACTCAAGAAGTATGAAATAACTAAGTTCCAATCTACACATTAGTCCAGACGTTGTGGATCAGGTCCGTCCGTGTCGGAATTTGCAAAGTCTGAATTCCTCAAGCATCCGTAACTGGGATGCCAATGGTTTGGATCTAGACTGAGTCATGCTCAAGGTTAAAACAGACATTGTGTTAAAGTTGTGTCTAGCAGCAACACAAGAATCTGCACAAGGATCCAGGTCAGGACTCTAGCATGGGGGGTAGGAGGGCTTTTAAGATCCAGATTCTCCCTTAAAAGCATGCCCGGTCACTGAGGTCACCTGAAGAGGTGCTCCTGGTGGTTCTGCATGGACCTGTGGCCCATTTGGAGTCTACTCAAAGTAGTTCATTTAGGGTATTGGCTCCTTCTCTACAGACATTGTTTCATTTTTGGTGCCTGCTGAGCCATTCTTATTTCAACAAGCCTTCCCTGACTAACCAGTCACAGTTTTATTAGCATCATTTGCTTTTAAAGATTTTTAACTCTATTTTGATTGTCTCTTTCTTTCCTCCTTCCTTTTTATTGTTCAATGTTGGGGAAGATGCCATTTAAAGTAATGTTTGTTTTGGCCCTTAGAGAGCAATCCTAGAAAAGTCTGGGGAGTCATGGGATTCATGATTCGTGGATTCAGCACTCCAACCTCAAACCCAGGAGTCCGAGCCCCCTCTTCCCCCTCCCCCTTGCAGCCGGCACAAAGGGAATCATGCCAGCGACCTCAGAAAGTAAGGGAAAGGGTGTGTGATGGTGGGCAAGGAAGGGATGGAAATGGGGAGGCCAGCTTAGGCCATATCGAGAGGCCTCCGTAACCTCCTTCCAACATCTCAGCTAGATGGGTGAAAAAGCCCATCTAGCTTAAATGCAGAGTGGGAGGTGCAGCGGAGGTGAGGATTGCCTCCTCCTCCGCACTGGATACTCATAAGCCTCCAAATCTGGAGGCTTCTGAGTATCACAGGCGGAGCCAATAGGATTGCTCTCTTACAAGGTCAGACCCATTGACATCAATGGACAAGTTAGCATAACAAAGCCAATATTCAACCCATTACTTTCACCAAGGGTGTAGTCATGACTAACATTAAACCGGATCGGAGTCCTTACATAGTGTTTATTTATTTATGTTCATTTAGTACATTTCTAATCTGCCCAGTAACCAATGTTCTCTGGGTGGAGCACAACCCGTTAAAAACTTAAAATGCCATTTTAAACAGTTCAAAATGCAATGCAAATATCTAAAAGAATACAATACAATATAATAAACAGCACAGGAATTGATAGAACAGCCATAACGGCCTAGCATTAGATCTCTAAACAGACCTGGGAGAAAAGAATGGTCTTTCCCGGGCACCAGAAAGATGACAGTGTAGGTGCCAGGTGAACCTCTTCGGGGCGTTCATTCCATAAGTGTACAACATGCCACCCATCAGTGCAGGATGGCATAATCCAAAGGCAGGTCACTGCCCCCAAAGCGTTTACAATCTAAATTTAGATGGGTCCGGGGGTGGAGGGGAACCAAAGGGAAGGAAGAGAGGGAGGGAGTGTGGCCAGCAGAGCTCTGTGTTACTTAGGCTTCATTTGGGCTGGGAATAAGAGACGTTTTATAGAATCGCAGAGTTCGCTTCACCCAGGGGTTGGCGGCACGTGGCTCATGGGCCACTTGTAGCCTCCCCTTGCCTTGCGTGGCCCCTGCCACCCCACCCCCACCCAAACTTGCTGCTGTGTTGGCAGCAGCAGCAAAACGTTTGCCGGTTTGCTCCTGGTATTTCATGGCACACGGCAACAGTGGCCCCAAAATGCCGCATTTAGTTTTAAAAGCAGGCATTCTGTGGTGGTTCAGCCCTGCAGGGGATTCTGGGAGGGGGCTTGAAATTGCCCCCCAGAGCCTCCAATGTTGCCCACCATTAATCTAGTCCAACTCACCATTCAGTGCAGGCTATGCAATGCAGTATGCAGCTACAGCATCCCCCTTTTGAGCTGGGGTTTGGAAGAAGAGGGAGAAAATGAGACCATGAAGTGGTCCAGGGCAGCCTTCGCCAAACCAACACCCTCCAGATGTTTTGGAGTGCAACTCCCATCATTCCCATGGCCATGCTGTGTGGGAATGACGAGGATTGCAGTCCAACACAGGCTGAAGAGAGCTGCTCAAGGAGGAAGCTCCAGGTGTCAGTGGGCAGCCAGGGCAAATGGAGACCAGGGGGCAGAAGACCAGCGGATCACAGAGTTGGGACGCCAGGATCTCAAGGCAGGATATTAAAGCCATGGAGACTAAAGATAAGGGGTGGGGATTCATGCTGGATAATGGAGGGGATAAGAAGCCATTTTGAGTATTGGGAGGCTTCCCTGGTGCCTCCCAGAAGTTTTGGACTACAGCTCCCAGTATTCTTGACCAATGGCCATGTTTGCAGGGGCTGGTGGGAGCTGAAGTCCAAAACATCTGGAGGGCACCAGGTTGGGGAGGGCTGGGGCAGACCACCAACTTGTGTTCCCAAAGCAGCTGAAGGGCTCAGCAATGTACATGTCCTATTAGAACAAGGGCAAAGAGCGAACAGGAGGTAGAGAAAATAGTCCACTGTCAAGATCATTTAGAGCAGTGATTGCTAGTATGGTAAAATGCACGTGATGATGGGGGGGGACCCTACTGCTCCAGATGTTCAACAGGCACCTGCACGCACGCACACTTTCATCCTTTTCATGTTAGTTCTGGCCATATGAAACTACCCTAAGGTTTTCCTTCATTAAACCTGACCCAGGCCAAGCATCAAACAAATGTCTCTCTCTTTTTCCAAGACAGCACCCATCCAACAGCGGAGCTTTTTAAGCCTCCCCCACCCCCCGGATGCCGTGTTCAGAAATACAGCACTGCCCTCTGCTGGCAAGTAGGTGGCATCGCAAAAGGCGTCCTTGCCTTCTCCCCACAGAAGGCCCTTAACCCATCTGGGTCTCTCTGAGGCCCCTTCCTTCCAGTGGGTCAATATTGGTTGCACCCAGTTCTTGGGAATGGGTTGATGCTGTTAGGCTGATGGTAGCCTCAGGCAGTGGCTTTCAAGCTTTGTACCTTCAGGAAACAGACAAGGATTACATTTATATATCCTGTCTTTTTCCCTCCTTCAGGAACTCAAGGCAGTGTACATAATCCTCCTCCTCTCCATTTTATCCTTACAACAACAACAACCCTGTGAGGTAGGCTGGGCTGAGAGTGTGTGACTGGCCCAAAGTCACCCAATGAGTTTCCATGGCCGAGTGGGGACTAGATCCCGGACCTCCCGATTCCTAGTCCAACACGCTAGCCACAATACCACACTGGCTCCCCCATCGTTCGGGACCGTGGGATAAGCGCCAGGGTATGTTCTAAGGCACAAGGTCAATTTAAAGGTCCCCACCATCACCCCCTGCAGCACACCCAGGATCCCCCCCCCCGCATCAGTACATTGCAAGGAACGATTGATAGTGGGGGGCATTGCTGAGTGCAGGGCTTTGGAGGCCCTGGGCACGATTCCATCTTGGTCCTTCTCCTACCAGGGCATCTGAGCAGGCATCGGTCCCCACAGCGCCATCTTTGTGTTCACAAAATGCATTGTGCCAGGCTTTCTAGTTCGAATGCATTTGGGGTTTAAAAAAGAAAAACAGCTGCAACTTTGTTGTGGTTATGACCCTGTTTTGCTCTTACCCACAATGCACTGGAACAAATGATGCCCGGCACATTGCACTTGGGGAAAATATAGCTGGTGGCCACTGGGGACTGGAGTGCAGGGCTCAGACAAGGAACACCATGGGGCCCAGGGTTGGCTTGGCCGTTCCGCCTGGTGGTGTCGAGCGCCTGGTGGTGGGGCAAACTGTCTTTCAGAGAAACGTCCACCATGACCGATCCTCTCAGGGAGAATCTAAGGAACCTCTGGGTTTCCCCCCAAAAAAATCACACTTTGAAAACCACTGGCCTGGAGTCAAAAGGCTGCAGTGAGGCCTGGCAGTTGCTATGGAGATGCCATTGTACTATAGAAGTCTCAAGCCAGATTCATGACTGGCTCCCATGTTTCCACTAACAATTTTCACTTTCTTTGCACTAAGAAAGCCAAGGACATTTAAAAGCATGTGCCACTGATGCCCAGCCTAAGGTATTTTACTGCCTTGGGTGAAGGACAAGATGGCGTCCCCTCCCATTCCATATACAAAAGCCAGCAGTTGAATCTTCTTCAGCACTGGGAAGGGGACAGCATCCTTCATCCCACCAGAAAACAGCTGGCTAGCTTAAGGGAGTCAGGGAAGGCCTCTTCGGCCCACAGCCTCCTTCTCCTCCAACACCTTGCTGCCAGCTCCCACCATCTTCCACCTGAGGCCAATGGTAGCGCCGGCCCTAGTACTACCATCCTGTCCTTTGTTTGTTTACTTCCCCTAAGGCTTCTAGAGCAATTGTTTCAATAGCCCTCCTCACCAGTCACCACAAAGTCATTTCTCTGTGGCTCCCTTTTCACAGGAATCGGCCCAATATCACTGAAGGTGAGAGTCAGCCATGGTCAATGAAACTGAAAAATAAAAAAATAAAAATAAGGACAGTTGATTGCATAAACCTGCCCTTAAGAGGGCTTTGATTCTAGGCCCATTCATACTTCTCATCACTCAAGCGTATGTTCAACATGGAAGAACATAGGAAGCGGCGTTAAACTGCATGAGACCCTTGGTCCATCTAGTCCAGAACTGCCGACACTGACAGGTGGTGGCTCTCCAAGGCTTCAGGCAGGAATTTTTCCCGCCTGGACATAACTGGAGTTAGAACCTGGGACCTTCGACATGAAAAGCACATGTTCTACCTCGTAGGACACACTGCTACCACCACTGCATTTACTCGTATCCTCTCAAACCATGGTCCTTTAGCCTAGCAGGAATTACTTCTCTTCTGTCTCATCCGCACTGCCAACACAGCAGGGAGTAAATTAGCCCCGTTTTGCTTCCACGCATTCCAAAGGCCTTGCCCACTCTCGACTAATGTTGGAGTATGAAAGACTCTGGATCGGGAATCTCTGGATCAGGCCCTGATGCTGACAGGGCGTGCGCCTCTCCAGTAGCAGAAGTGAATTTTCCACAGAGGCCCACCGCAGAGGACTCACGCAAGAACATTTGCTCTTGCATGCGGCATGGCATGAAAGGTTCTTGCGGAACTGAAGTTAGGAGCCTGTTGCATCTCAGCACTGAGCTGCTGGGCCTTTTAAACTTTTGGGTGGAGGGAAACCACAAACAAAGGTAGCAGCACATTCATCAATATGCAAGATGGAGGCCTAGAGAAACTGCATGACTCTCTTTCTCTCTCTCTCTCTCTCTCTCATATATATATATATATATATATATATATATATATATATATATATATATAGGGTAACAGGGCTAGGAAGGGCAGGCCTAGAAATGAGTTAAGATGTTTCTTTTTCTTTATTCCTTTATATCCCAGAAAGCTAAAACTAGGTTTGCTACCAAATTAATGCAGCCTTCCCCAACTGAGCACCCTTCAGATGCTGGCTGGGGGATGATGGGAGTGGCAGTTCAACACAGCTGGGTGGCCCCTGGTCGAGAAAGTCTGGCCTCAAGAAAGGGAAAGGTGGAGGTTCTTGCTCAGAAGAGAACATCCACGAGGAAGGATTTCAGTGAGCTTCGTGACATTCCTCAGGTGAGGGGGAATCCCATACGCCTCTAAGTTGCTGCCAAATTTCACCCCAGAGCAAACTTTAAGGTGGCTTTGGAGGCCTTGTGCTCAAGCAAAAACACCTTCGAGGATTTTCAGAGGAAAACTCTTTAGGAATTAGCAAAACATTTCTCGGGAATAGCTGAGGCATCTGTGTGGGCGAGGGAAGGGGCATCACACATCTCCAGACACGGCGCTGAAGGGCTGGAAATACCATTTAAGATCTCTTCACCCCCCACGTTCTCCATCCTCCCCACCCACCTTTGAGGATAGCCAACATAATCATAGAAGTCTTGAGGGCAAGGGTTTGGGGACCAGGAATTTCTCTGGGGTTATGGCAGTGGAGGCTGGTGGCTCCGATGTCAGTGGGGTGGTGAATCCGCTCGGCGCTTCAGTCTGAACTAATCAGAATTCTCAAGGAACCATCCAAAGTTCTTTGCGGAGAGCTCACTGTGATGGAGTAAATGCTTTGCACCTTGAAGAGCTCCTTTAAAGTTCTGACTGGTTCAGACTGAACCCTGGAGCAGGTTCACAGCCTCGCTGACATTGGAGGCACCAGCCTCCACTGGTTTGAGGTAATGGGTGGTGTGTTGAGAAGGCCCAACTGAATCGCTGATGGTGACCCTTTGTATCCTCATGTTTTCATCACCACCCTGACGGTGCCTGAAGTTCTCATCCTTCGGTACTCCTGCCACGCTCCTGCCTTCTCCCTCGCTCTTTCGGCTCACAACCACACAGTACACACACACACACACACACACACACACACACACACACACACCTGGTGCACCCCCAATGTAGCATGGCCCATGGAATTGTGGGGAAAACACTTGCCCAAGCCTTTGCCACCTGCAGAGGTGGCTTGGTGCGGCCTCCTGCTAAAGGGGTACCAGGGCTTGGTGGCCATCCAGCACCTGCAGAGCGAGCCAAGTGCTACCTTTTGAGGCTTCAAACTAGGGAGCCTCTTGCACTGTGAAAACCTTTCAAGGGAGCGGGGGGAGCTTTTTAATCCCACCCTCCACGGATGACTTGGGAGAGGCTCTGTCTCAGCGGAAAAGAGCCCGAGAAAGACACGTGATGGACATTGCTGCTGGTGACACGTTTGCAAGCCAGGACAGGCCCAAATCAGGGGCAGGAACGGTGGACTGCAACTTGGGCATTCTGGGAGTGCGACGCCGTGACTGGCGCCATGGCTGGACTGTTAGGGTCCTCCTGCCTGATGGATGCTGGGAAATCACACGGGTAAGCGAGGCGCCATCTGGAACTCCCCAAACCAATGGTCTTCACAAGGAGGACGCGGCATTGAAACGCTTCCAGCGGCCCCGTCCGTCCCGCAGCAGCAGGACTTGAACGCCACTCCTGTACTGAAGGCTTCCGAGTGACCAACAAGCACAAAAGCTAAGGCTGGTTGGGATTTTTATTTTTTAATCATAGAATTGTAAATTTTAATCATAAAATTGTAGCACTATTTATTATTATTATTATTATTATTATTATTTATTTTTTAAAAAATCTTTATCAGCCGCCCTTTGGCCCACAAGATCCCAGAGGGTGAAATACAATTGTAAAAGCAACCTCAAATTTAAAACAACTACTAGAAAGAGACTCAGCAGAAATCTAGCCAAAACCTCAATTCTGAGTCTGTTTTTGCCGCTGTGCCAAAAATGTACACAATTTCCTTCCTTTCTTCCTCTCTTTCTCTTTCTTTCTTTCCAGAGAAATGCTTGGTCGCGCCCCATTTTCACCACATGGGGGTGCATTTATACAACAGGAAACCATTCCAGGTATTTTTTTTCCCCTCTGTGTGTCTATGAAGAGATTTCTCTATACAACACAACAATCATGCAAGTTCATTCTTTAAGGCTGCAATCCTAAACGCATTTACCCAGAGGTAAATTCCATTGAACAAACTGAGACTTACTTCTGAGTGGGCATGCTTAGGATTTTGCTGTGGTTTTTTCCTACAAAGGACTAATACAGCTACCCTCCGGAAACTTTTCCAAAGGGTTCTCCAAACTGTTCCCATTTTAAAACAAAATTCTAGAGAAGGATATATATTGGGATTGCTTCTCAACTGGGGGGTGGGGGGTGGAATATGCTTTCCATCATCTGCCCCGAGTGGACAACATTGTTATGCCAACAAGAATATAAAAATTTTAAGGCACAATCCTATTCTTATTTAGAAGGAAAAAATCCTACAATTCCCCACATGCGCTAGTCAGAGGAACGCTACGAATTGTAGGACTTTTTTCTGTCTAAACATGCATAGGATGGCACCCATAGTGAAATTATTTTGCTCTCTCATGAAACTTTTCCTCCACGCGGTGTTCTCTGTGTGCTTCTCTCCAGAGTGTGCACCTACCCTCTGGCCTCCACCCTGCACCTAGAGGGCTGTGTAAGAGAATAAATACAATGCAACATGTAGGAGAAAGTTTGGATCAGCCTCGGATGTTTTTTAATTTTTCTTTGTCAACTATTGCTATGAAAGCGACCGTGAGGCGACCACACACACACACACACACACACACACACACACATTCACACACACACACACACACACATTCACACACTTATCCCAAACAGCCTTAGGTACTACGGGCACAGCCAAACAGAGACGTTCTCTCGCCAAAGACCCATTGAAATGAATGGGGACTGCGCAGTCATTTCAAGCGGGCTTCATGCGGGAGACCATCCCTGTGGGATGCACCCGTGTCTTCTCACCCTCTGGCTCACATTTGTCCTATCAGTGGAAAGAATTCTATCACGACCTCATGTCTTAGTCACTTGTTGAAAACAGGTGGATCTCAGGGGCTTCCCCTTGGAATCAGGGCCTCTCAGTCTGAGATCCGTCTGTAGCTAGAGGCACAAAGGGACCGTGACACAACCCCTGCCTCCCCTGCTTGGCGGCCGGCCTGTCTTCTCAATGCCATGCCAGGGAACCAAGCTTCTCTGTGGAGCTCGACCTCCGTCCACATCTTAGTTCTTAGCCATGTGCCTGGAAGCGGAAGGCCTTCCACTCGTACGACAAACAAATACTGTACAGTGCCCGTTCCATGTGATTCCATTTTTATTGTAACTAATTTAGCCGTAATGGAAATAATAACAATAATAACAATAATGATTAATAATTAAAACATTGCTCTTTGATTACTCCGGGCCCAGAGCGTTGCTTAGCAGCCACGCCAAGGGCCTGGTCAACCTTTGAAATCTTGCCTCTGCTTTCTTGTTTGTGTTCTTCTGTGCAGGGAAAGGGAAGTCTGCCATGAGCTTGGAGAAGGTTGGTGGGTACCCTAAACAACACCACGGATAACTGCTTAGAACAAGGGTGTCGAACCTCCTTCAGCCCAGGGGACAAATTCAATTGCAGAGAACCTCTCGGGGGCCGCATTCCATTGGTGGGTGGGGCCAAAGGTGATAGGGGCAGGGCTGAAGGAAAGGAGGGCCTTCTCGGTTGTGGCACCAAGACCAGCATATTTTATCTTAAAGCTCTTACTGCCAGTGACTAAAGCCTTAGGAGAGACATTTCAACCTTGTAGAATGGGAGAAAAGAAATCTACAAAAGTTGGGATACCACCAAATGATTGGCGGTCAGAGAAAAGGGTGTGCCATCGGGAAAGGGGACATTGCCATCTGGGGGGGGATTGACGTGAGGTTTCCCATCCTTGGTTTAAAAGGCATACGCATGGACTGAAGAAATCCCCTGCTCCTCAGATGGATCAGGGCCTCTTGGGGGAGAGATGGAAGACTGAACAGCTATTTATTTTTATTATAGTGTGACTGACTGTCAGGATTTCCACAGATTTGTCCAGGTTTTTGTTCGACACTGGGTGTCAGGGGAGATTTTCTGTAATTCTCTATGGCCCCATTCAGAAGACACCTTAAACCACGGTTTTAACCACAGTGGTTAAGCCAGAAAGCCAGGTTGTGTTCAGAAGACACCTTAAACCACGGCTTTAACCACAGCGACTAAAGCAAAGAGGCTTATTCACCACGGTTAAAACCATGGTTTAAGGTGTCTTCTGAACACAACCTGGCTTTCAGGCTTAACCACCATGGTTAAAGCCATGGTTTAAGGTGTCTTCTGAATGGCGCCAGTGATGTCCTGGAATGACATGCTTTCCCCTTTAAGGCCACCATTAGCGTGGCAGGGGTGAATGGCACACTTTCTGGAGGTGCATCATTCCCCCCACTGCTCCAATTGGGCCCTTAAAGGGGAAAGCGTGTCATCCCCAGACATTATAGAGAAAGCCCCAATTGGAGCAGTGGGGGTGGCGGGAATGACATGCTCTCCCCTCCTCCTTTCCAATCATCAGGGCCTCCAGAAAGCATGACATTCCCCCCACCAGCCATGCTAATGGTGGCCTCTCCCCACCCCCACTTAGTGTCCTCTTTTGGGGTTTCCCAAATATGGTCATCCTAATTTTGAATCCACCTAATAACAGCCATTCTATGGGCAAATTACAAAAAGTAGAACTGAATATAATACAAAATAACCAGCACAGGAATAAATATAAAATATCTAAAAACAGCCACAAAAGCTAAAAACTAAGCTCTGAAATGCCTGGGAGAGAAGAAAGGACTTTGCCTGCCACCAGAAAGATAATGTTATAGGCACCAGTCAAGCCTCGTATGGGAGTTTATTTCATAAGTGGGGTGCCACAACCAAGAAGGCCCTCATTCCTGTTGCCACCTGCCTCGTTTTCTCCAGTGGGAAGACGTTCCTTTAGGTACTCTAGTCTCACACTGTTTGGGGCTTTACAGATCAACACCAATGATGACTCTCCTCTGTGTGACAACCTTTTAAGTATTTGAAGATAGCAGTCTTCAAATACTTAAAAGGTTGTCACACAGAGGAGAGCCAGGATCTCTTCTCGATCCTCCCAGAGTGCAGGACACGGAATAACGGGCTCAAGTTAAAGGAAGCCAGATTCCAGCTGGACATCAGGAAAAACTTCCTGGCTGTTAGAGCAGTACGACAATGGAATCAGTTGCCTAGGGAGGTTGTGGGCTCTCCCACACTAGAGGCATTCAAGAGGCAGCTGGACAAACATCTGTTGGGGATGCTTTAGGGTGGATTCCTGCATTGAGCAGGGGGTTGGACTCAATGGCCTTGTAGGCCCCTTCCAACTCTGCTATTCTATGATTCTATGATTCTATGTTGAACTGGGCCCAGAAACGGACCAGAATCCAGTGCAGCTGATGAACATAATCACATTGATCTCCAACTGGCCCTCTTTAACAGGGAATTTCTTATTTTCTGGGGCCTGGGCCTGGCCATATCTTGCCCCTACTTTAACATTTTAGGATGCACTTGTTTGCCTTCCACTGCAGTACTAAACTGACTAGAAAAACACAAATGTGCTATGGACGGTTTGTTAGCACACCCAGCTTCAGAAACCAGCACGTGGCAGGCTGTTGCAGAGTAAACAAATACCTACAACGAAAATCACCAACTTTTCAACCTTCCCTCATAGTTGTGCCTTGGGTCTGCAGCAATTAGCAGGCGCTAAGATTTCTCTCCTCCACTCTGTGATTATGGCATAGTTTAAAGCTACAACACATGGATAGGGATAAGAAAGAGGGCCTTCTTGGTTGTGGGACCAAGACCGGCATATTTTAGCTTAAAGCTCTTACTGCCAATGACTAAAGCCCTGGGAGAGGCATTTCAACCTTGTAGAATGGGAGAACAACACACGGAAAGGGATGCTTCAAAAGGCGGCAACCCCAGAAGTAGGGGGTGATGTGCTTTTGGCAGCTTGTAGTAGCAGAAGGGGCAAGGTGGCCACTTACGAAGCACCCAAAATAAGAGGCCAAAGAAGACACTGATTTGCATAACGTGCACATGCTGAATTATACACAGAGAGGCAAATTTAGACATAATTATTTGATTTAAATAGAAATACAGTCCATTTCCCCATAGTGCAGATGACTGTGAACAGGTAACCCATGTACCTGCCGTCCAACTGCTAACCAAGGCAACAGTTCTTTATCTTTAAAGAGAACAGATAGTGATAAGAGAGAGGGCCTTGGACAGGATAACTCTTCAATTAGAAGACTGTCCTCTGTAAAAGAAGACTTGTGGCTACCATATCAGGGCACCAAAGGGTACCAAATCCATATCATTAGTATCGCTAGGTCGCAACTAGGTCTGCTCTGAACCTTTAAGCCCTCTGATGAAGCAGAAGACAAGGCAGTTACGTTCGCTGTCCAGATGCTAAATTTTGATGGGCAACGGTTCTTTCTGGTTCTTTATCTCCAAATGGGACTTGGCCCTTCACATAAAGGTTGGTCCTCTGTAAAAGAGGACTCATGACAAGCCTAAGTAGAGCTGTTCAAGTGATGGTTGGTGGGAGAATAGAGACGTTAGAAGTCCAGGACAGCATCTAGAATTGCATCTGTGACATGTTGGAGAGGAGGTGGGATTGTCCCTTCTTCCATGAGGGGATCAGTACAAAGCATCTACTTGAGGGGCAAAGCGGCTCTGAAAGCTAGAGAAGCAAAATGAAGCCCGTTTTCCAAAGTCAGTCCAGCCAGGCAAGGTTTGAGGAGAGAGGTAAAAGTAAAAATGACACCCCCTTGCTATGGACCTGAGCTTGGTGTTTTTATTAAAGGATATACAGATGTGGAAAGTGGAGGCAAGAAAGTGGGTCTTCCCCTCTAGAATCAGCTGCCTGAAACAACTATTTCATCTTCTACAGCCCCTTCTGCTATGGTGTCATCTGCCTCATCTTTAGGGCAGATATGGCATCAATTCAATCCTCTCTCTCTCTCTCTCTCTCTCTCTCACACACACACACACACACACACACACACGAAAAACTCTGTCCAGCATTGCCTGTACAAGCCACTGGATGGTTTTGGTACGATCCTTTTCACACCTTCACTTGCAGTTGGTCTAGCCTGATCTTTCCATAGAGGTCCAGCAAGGGTGTGCCTAGACCCCCTAGACTAAATTTCCTTCTCCCCATGGGGAGAAGGAAATTTAGGAAGGAACTGAGGCTTACGTTGCCTTTTCAAAAGGTAAAAAGCCCAATCACAAACACACTTAGGAAAGGGGAGAGCTGTAGCACAGTGGCAGAGCACCTGCTTTGCATGCAGAAGGTCCCAGGTTCAATCCCCAGGTAGAGCTGGAAAAACTCCTGCCTGAAACCCTGGAGAACCACTTCTAGTCAGCTTAGGCTAACCTTACCCAACCAGGTGAGGGCACCAGGGTGGGAGAAGCTGAGCCTAGACCTACTGTTCCAGCCAATTCTCTCCTCTTGACTGAGCCCCTTTCCATCATCAACCCCTTGGCTGCTTCCTCACTCGGCCCCATTGCTTTCATTCCTGCTTTGCCTCCCATTCCCAAGGGTATTCACTGTTGCTATGGCAACCTGATCTCCTGGCTTCCTCTGGACCGATTTCTCCTAGCCCCTCGAAGCTACATATCAGCTGCTGACCTCCATCCCTTGGTGGTGGAACATCTCCAAGTACCAGAGTGATCACTGGAGGATCCGATACAGCTCCCTTAGAGTTCTGACTGGTTCAGACTGAAACCCAGAGCAGATTCATCACCCCACTGACATCGGCTCCACAAGCCTTCAGAGAGTGATTCAATGACCAGAGCTACACATCACACTAGCAGTCAAGAGCTGCAGTACTCTGACACAGATCCAGTCTATTAAGAGAGGGCACGTCCCACCGTCCACAACCCCCATACACCTATTAGCCAATTGATAGACTGAAAAGACCTGGAGTAAGTGGCCAGCCACTTTCTTTTTAGAGTAGCCTTCCAGAAACACCATTTGCTGATAAGGACTTGACAGCTATGACAAGGTAAAGGGCCACACAAATCCTGTTTTACATCAGCTTCTGTGTGATTCTTTTAATGTGTGGCAGCTGTAGATCATTTGATTTGACCAACCATCAGAATCAGCCAATCCACTCCCATCACCCACATTTCAAATAGATTGGCCCACCTACCCATTGCCCGAAAGGAGGACAAAAGAAGACACAGATTTGCGTAACATTTGCAAATGATAATTTATATGCATAGATGCAGATTTAGAAATAATTATTATAATTTAAATAGAAATACAGTCCCTCTCACCGTAGTGCGGAAGACTATGACCAGGTGGCCTGTGTACCTGCCTGTTCAGTCTCCTGTTCAGGTGCTCATTGTTGACGGGCAACAGTTCTTATGGTTCTTGATCTTTAAAAAAGGACACCTGGCCGCCCTAATTTGAACTGATGTGGATCACAGATAGGAAGAGAGTTCTGACAGGTAACTCAATGTAGTTGCTACTTACAATACACAATCCAATCAAATGAGGCCTTTCTGTCCATAAGTCATTTCCAACCAAGTCCAGAAGACAGAAGAGAAGATGGAAATGTGTGAGGGATGGACACTGTCTTCACCCCAGCTATGAGGAGGTTAAGGAAGATGACCTAATATTGGCTGGAAATCTGTTTTCTGAGGGTGGCGGCAGAGGTGGTGGCGGTGGCAAGGGCAGCGGGTGGCAGCGGGTGACCTTTCGCACCATCGCCCACAAATCTGTCCGGAAGCGCTTGATGGAGAAGCAATAGATGAGTGGGTCGATGCAGCTGTTGAGGCTCAGGAGAGCCACACTGAACATGTGGAGGTTGTCCAGGAATGATGGAGGGCTGCACAGAGAGCCAGACATCCAGTCAGCTACCCAGGGAACCAGGGAGAGGTGATAGGGGGCCACGCAGACTACAAACACCAACAGCATGCCCAGGGCCATGGCGCGTGCTCGACGCCGGTGTCCACCTCGACAGGTGCCGGTGGCAGCGGAGAGAGATCTCATGATGGACAGGTAGGCGCCTAACACGATCAGGAAGGAGGCCGCAAACAAAACCACCATGGCGTAGGCGTAGCTGCTCCGGCCCGAGTGCTGCTCAAAACACTTCAGGCTGATGGATTCAGCCCGGTGAGTCTGCTGGGTAACCAAGGAGGGAACAGCACAGGCTACGCACAACACCCAGGCCACCGTGCAGGCCACCAACGCTCCCTGGGGTTTGTTCAAGGCCAGCTCCAGCTTGGCCACCGTACAGTAGCGGTTGAGGCTAATGAGTGTCATGAAGGCCATGGCGCTGTAGGTAGCCAAATAATAGGTGGCCCCGGCCAGGCGGCAGAAGGCTTCCGGCAGCTCCCAGTGCCCCTCCGCCAGGTAGTAAGGGATCCAGAACGGCAGGGTGAGGTTGAAGAAGATGTCAGCCAGTGTGAGGTTGATGAGGTAGATGCGGATCGCCTTCCTCACCCGCCCGCTCTGCAGGAAGACGAGCAAGGCCGCCAGGTTGCCTGGCAACCCCACGCACAACACCAGGCAGTAGACGGCTGGCACCAGGATGAACTGCATGGGGTCGTTAAGCCGGCACCGGCCCCCCATGATGGTGGAGTTGTTCATCCCAATGCTGCTAAAAGACAGGAAGGGAGGGAGCATCAGGCCAAAATGAAAGCAGAAGTGGCGAGAAAGCAGGGAGACAGAGAAAATGGCCAGTTTGCAGGTAGGTAATGGAAGAAGGCCAGTAGACCGACAAGACAGGACAGCTTGGATGGACAGACAAGACACTTTGTGGGTGAGTGGACACTGCATGTAAGAAGGTGGTGATAGACTGATAGACAGACAGACAGACAGACAGACAGACAGACAGACAGATTAACATTAACCCACAGACTATTTCCATTTGTTTACAAATATATTGCACTATGAAAGCGGAATAAAAAAGGCAGGAGTCACACCAAGCAGGATATAGTGGTATGAAAGCGGTCTATGGTATATGTCAATGGGCCCCAACAGTTATCAATGTGCTTCAATACCGCTATAAAGCAGTAGTGTGGCTCCCTTTTACACACCGCTTTCATAGTGGAATATCCTGCTTGGTGTAGATGTGCCCTGGCACCCGCCGGAGGTGTTGCACTACAACAACCCCCAGCACCAGCTAGGCATGCTGGCTGGGGGGTGCTGGGAGTTGTAGTCCAACACCTCCAGAGGGTACCAGGTCGAGGAAGGCTGTTTTAGGGTGTGGATGGGCTCAAAGATATAGATGAGCAGATGGACCAATGATGCAAAATAGGAAGGTACGAATGAATGGCCGAACCAGCATTGGGATGGAGAGCCGGAAACAGACAAGAGAGGGTGTGTGCAAAGAGACAGGCAGGTTGGAAGCCCAGGCTAGCGGAACTACGCACACGCCAGTAATCCCCAGCTGGGGCCAGAAAGATCTAATCAAAGGAAAAACCCACTCACATTCCAGAGAGTCTGAGCCTCTCCTTCCAACCCTCCCCCTCCCCAACCCTCTGCCTCATCTTCTGAGGCTTGGAACTTCCTTGTGTGGCACAGCTGCAAGGAGATGCCTCCGAGAACTGCCACACTTTAGTGGAGACACGGCTCCTGGCTCCAGCCAGCAGCTGCTGGGACTTAGCACCCATTAGGTCCATGTGCCAGAATGTCTCCTTGGCCGCCGACGCAGTTCACCTGTTCTAATCCCAGCCTCTCTTGCCAAGCCAGAGCGCAGCTGCGGAAAGTGGACGCTTCCTGCCAGGCAAAGCCTCCTCTCCTCTGCTCCTTTCCCCCACATCGGACAGGGAAACTTTCCCCCCTTGTCTGGGAAAAAATCCAGGACGTTGATCAGAAACTACAAAAGTTGGTGAGTGGTTTATTTTCCTGGAGAAACTAGGAGCTCTTAAATTTGAGTTTTTGGAGGTCAAATTCTAACCAGATCCACAGAAGAATCACATATATTTTAAACAATTTTCTTGCTGCTGATGATGATGATGATTATCATCATCATCATCATCATCATTATTCTCCATTCTGCCCAAAATGGCTAACAATAACAATACAGATCAAAAACTTAATCCTAATTAAAACACAACATTAAAAACAGATCCATTAAAGCACAACTAAAAACACAATACAAGAAATAGACAGCAACCAAACAACTAAAAGTAATTATTTGTACCTCCTCGAACCTTTAGGTCATTTTCGGAGGACCTCCCCTGGTGGTCCTTTAGTGGTGTCCCCACTAAAAGGAAGTCAGGTGGGTTACTAGAAGAGAGAGGGCCTTCTCGGTTGTGACACCATTTATGGATTCCGTTTCCCAAAGAGGCTCACTTTGTGCCTATTTTGTTATCTTTCCAGGTGAAGACCTTTCTTTTCTCCCACGCATTTCTCCCATGGAGATTTTTACATAATTTACATTGCTTTTTTCCTGTGCCGCTTGTTGTGGTTTATATTGGATTTTATTCTTTTAGCTGTATCCAACTTTGGTTACTGGGCAACTTAAGGGCTGGGTCTAAAGGCGCTATCTAAGGTACACCTTGGACAGCTCCTTGAGAGTTCTGACTGGAAGTGGATTCACTGTCCCACTGACATCAGAGCCACCAGCCTCCATTGTACACGTACACACACACACACACAAACACACACACAATGCACTCACCTGTACACATATCTCTCTGAGACAATCATTCCCTTAAACATCACTTACACAGCACCCACATCACTTCCTGACTGTTAGAGCAGTGCGACAATGGAACCAATGACCTAGGCAGGTGGTGGGCTCTCCCACACTAGAGGCCTACAAGAGGCAGCTGGACAACCATCTGGCAGGGATGCTTTAAGGTGGATCCTTGCACTGGGTAGGGGGTTGGACTCAGTGGCCTTGTAGGCCCCTTCCAACTCTACTATTCTATGATTCTATGATCACATCAAAATCCCTCTTGAAGATCAGGCAGTCTGTTCATTGTTTATCTGTAGCTCATGCTTTTTTAAAAGTTTATAAGCGAAATAACACCTAAGCTGAATTAGTCCCAGTAAAGTCAACAGATCTTAGGGTTGCTAGCCTGGCATGCAGAAATTAAGCAGGTACAGAGGCCAGAGCTACACCAAGCAAGATATGACACTTTGAAAATGGTTTGAAAACTGTTTACGGAGTGTGTCCTGGGCCCCAACAGTTGTCACTACTGTTATAAACCATTTTAAAGCAGGAGTGTAGATCCTGTCTAAGTTAGTTTTTCTGACATAGAGATACAATGATGGGGAAAAGCTTCACTTGCACATTGCTGGGTGTCACGGCGCTATTAATGGCAATGAAATGAGCAATTACCACAAAACATGGTGATGGCCACCAATTTGGATGGCTTTAAAAGGGGGGTTGGATAAATTCCTGGAGAAGACTATCAATGGCTACTAGTCCTGATAGCTATGTGCTATCTCCAGTATCCGAGGCAGCAAGCTTATATGCACCAGTTGCTGGGGAAACAGGGGAGTAGGATGCTTTTGCACCCATGTCCTGCTTGTGGGTTCATACAGCTGGTTGGCCACTGTGTGAACCAAGTGCTGGGCTAGATGGACCCTCGGTCTGATCCAGCAGGGCTCTTATGTCCTTAATTTAAAAAACAAAAAAGGTTGGCAGCTCAAATGGATCTATTGCACAGAAAGGGATTCAAGGTGAAAATCGAAATATTTCTCAGGTAGAAATTGGTCCTAAGTCAGTTCCGTTCTCATTCTTACCTAGCCAATACAACTGGAATCCCTTGGAAGGTGATGGTGTTTCTAGATGCAAGGCTGTCTGTGTTCAGCAAGCGCCTGCATCCAGCAAACCTAACTGCACGTTAACTAGAAAGAAACCCAATCGAACAGGCCAACTACAAAATGTCTGTTGTTTTCTGCAGCTATTTATCACAACTGAGTCATTTTGCCATCAGCTGGGAGATACGCTCCAGGGGTTAAAGCAGGCAGGTGGGAAACAGTTGTCAATATATTCACAAAAGAAGCAAAGCCCAGCTTCAACCACAAAGGAGTGGTTTTGGCTTAGCATGTGAAAAACCGGAGTCATGGAAGCTACGCCTTCAAAGCAAAGTGTGTGGGGCCCCACAGGGAAGGGTTGAAGTCCCATTATAAAGGGTTAATTGATGAGATGATCAAAGTCTTTAAAATGGAACACACGCACACCCCAAGGGGGGTATTCATTTACTGGAGTGTGTGTGCCTGTCATGTGGTTTGTCGCATCTCAGGCTTGGGAGTATGAACCACTTCCTCTGGGTCATGACAAGTTTGTGTGAATGAGTTCAAACGGTGACAGTAGTACCAAACCTGAGGGTTCTACAGCAGGTTGCATAAGGCCAGACGCAAACAGCATCCGTTCCTGACCTCAAGCTTACAATCCCAAGGCAACACACAAAGGGATAAAGGGATAAGGAGGAGACAGGAAAACAAACTCGGGCACCGATCCTTTGAGCAGAGGTGGGCAACGTCCTTGGATAGGGCAACCACCTTGGCCACTCCAGGACCCTGCACGGACCACGTCCTTCCTCTACGGTTGCAAGGAGTGATTGCCACTGCCAAAATCACAGCAATTCTATTGGGGGGGGGGGGCAGGCACGTCATTGCCTGGCAGAATCAGGTTTCCAGCAGCCTGCCAAACAGCTAGAATCGGAGAGTGGGTGGGTAGAATTCAATTGGGTGAAAGCATCCTCTCTTCCCCCCTCTCTCTTTCACCCCCCCTCTCTCTCTGTGTCACCCCCTTTTCTTTTTCCCTCTGTCTCTCCATCACCCCTTTCTCTCTGTCATCCCCTTTTCTCCTTCCATCTCTCTTTCTGTCACCTCCTTCTCTCGCCCTCTCTCCCACACACTTCCCCTCTCCCCCTGCCTCCCTCTTCCTCTCTGTCACCCCCTTTTTCTTCCCCCTCCCTCTCTCTCTTTGTCACACCCTTCTCACTTCCCCCTCCAACATTTCTCCCCCTCTTCCCTCCCACTCAGCAAAGGATAGATGTCTGTCTCCTGCCAGAGGTCTAAACTGATCACTTGCAGAGGGCTTTTTTTTCTTTTTTAACATCAGGCTGAGGGCTGCAGCTTGCCCACCCATGATTTGGCCAGCATTACCTACTCTGCCTGGCAACACTTCTCCAGGTATCAGGAAGAGACAGGATTTTCCCATCACCTGCTATTTGATCTTTAAATAAATAAATAGTGTGCTAGCTCCAGTATCTGAGGCAATAAGCCTGTGTACACCAGTTGCTGGGGAACATGGGTGGGGGGGTGCTGTTGCACCATGTCCTGCTTGCTCATCCCTGGCCGATGGCTGGTTGGCCACTGTGTGAACAGAGTGCTGGACTAGATGGACCCTTGGTCTGATCCAGCATCAGGGCACTTCTGATGTTCTTATGTTCTTAAATAAATAACCTAGCGATGCCAATGATTGAACCACGGACCTTCTACAAGCCAAGCCTGTGTTCTCCCACTAAGCTGCAATCCCTCCTCCAGGTCTTCTAAAATGATGCCTGCTGCACAACTATTGTTTTACCCATGTGCAAGTATATGCACATTTAAGCAATTAATTATGTTCACCTATGAAAGCTCATACAATTAATCGACTATGGCTGCAATTCTAGACACGCTTTCCTTGGTGTAAGCCCCACTGAACTTAGTGGGGCTGACTTCCAAGTAGATATGCATATGAAAGACTGTAAAATGTCTTTAACTGGATGCCAGACCCAGAAGAAAAGAATTTAGGAGCTTGGGGGCAGGAGGAGACAACGGAGGCAGGTCACTATAGGGTTTCATAAATGTGTGAATGGTGTAAAAAAGAAAAGAGAATATGGATAACAGGTGTCAGCATGAAGATTAAGCAGGTAGAGAGTCAAGAAAAAGATATATCATAGCAGAAAGAAAAGGGAGTATAGGCCGTGAGCCTCCCAAGCTGGGATACTTGAGCATTACCACTTTACGAAAAGGCTGGGGATCTCTAATGAGACATTCTTGTCATCGTGATGAAATTACAGGTTTCTTTGAGAACACAAGAAGAGCCATGCTGGATCAGACCAAAGTTCCACCTAGCACTCCGTTCAGTGGCCGGCCAGCTGTCAACCAGGAACCCACAAGCAGGACACGGGTGCAACAGCATCCTCCCACCCATGTTCCCCAGCAATATAGGGTTACATTTCAGCCTGCAAACATTCCAAACTCGCTTTAAGCTTGCTTTGCAACCCCACTTCAAACCTGTTTAAATGCAGAATGCAGATGGACCCGCAATGATGCAGGTGGATATGGGGTGGGCTCTGGAAAACAAGGACGCTACCAGGTCATTCTGGGCCATCCAATACTGCTGTGCTAGCACCTGTACTACTCAGCTGCAATTCCCGTTGTTCTCAGCAAGGCTTACTCCCAGGTAAGCGGGTCTAGGACTGCATCCCCAAACCAACATTTTGTACACTGGCCCTTGAAACGGCAGTTCCCACACTAACCCTTCCTCCATCCCAGCCAGGACACAGACCTGGTCCTTGCAGGATCGCCCAGTGTTTATAGCACAAGATATTCTGCTGAAAATAACTTCTGCAGACGTCGCAACAACCCTTGAAGATGGCACTAATAAAAAGCAAAAGGCCAAAAGGCAGAGGGCTTTTCTCTAATCAGACCATTTTCAGCATCCTGAGACTATTCTCTCGTTTTGTGCCCATCTCGGCTGCTCACCCGCCTTGCACCCTTGTAAGCTCTCACTTCGCCTCGTCTGACCCTTCCAAAAACTTTGCCAGACCCCTGTGCTTGCCATCTGCCAACCCAAAAAGAAATCGCCGGATCTTATGGAGGCAGTTCCAAGTCACGCTCTCCTTACCCTTCTTCCAGGGTGGGCCTGTATCCCTCGCTCTCGCAATGTCCTTCTCCTAAAGAGGGCTGCAGTGCTTCGCTCAATCGCTCTTCCTCTCTCTGATGTACGTGTCTCATTTCCCCCTCGCTCTGTGGTTCCTCTGTCTCTTCCCCCACCCCGTATGTCGGAGGTTAATCCTGGCAATTGTGCAGAGCAAGCAGCTGGTGGTGGGACGGTGCACCTGTGCATGTATGTAACGCTGGTTTCCCCAAAGGGAACAGAATCAGAGGGTCCTAAGCGGGGGGTGGGGAATCAGGCAGCCATCGAGTCCTGCCCCACATTCCGAGCACCATCTGCCTCCCATGTATTGACCCACAGAGCAAAGGGGGCGAAAAGAGGAGCTCCACCTCATCAGGCTGCATGCAGAGCAGAGTTCCAGATGGCTCAAGGAAGCGAGCCAAGCCACATGCTACATCAGAAGAGAAAAATGGGCATTGCATCTTTGTCTGGACAGGAACCCTATTTTATTTATGTTACACTGTAAAGCACCACGCGCACACATATATCAAAATAGCATCCAGGGTAGCAAAAAAAATATGCTCAAGGTAACTTCCTTCCTTTGGTCTGCCCTGAATCTCCCCAAAATCAGCTTCGTGCGATGACCTGGGCCCTAATGCAATGAGAGAAGGGGGGGAAACTCACCTTAGCCGCTTTCTCCACAACATGCTCGATTTTATACACCTCAATCATGTCTCTGCGCCCTTGCCCCGTTACCCTTTTCCCTCAGCTATATGGCCTCAAATATTTTTTTGCCTTTCCTCATATGGGAGGAGGTGCACCCTTACTACCTCACCTTTCCTTTCCTTCAAGAACAGGGTAATCACAATTCTCAGTGCTTACCTTCCCCACAAAAAAAAGTGATGGTGACTTTTATGTAACTGTAAGGGTGCAGTTCTATAAACAGAGGAAAAGTCTTACAATTCCCAGCATTCCTGAGTCAGCATGGCTGGCTGGGGCATGCTGAATTGTAGGGCTTTTTTCTGTCTAAACTTACATGGAATTGTGCCCTAATAGTTACTAGAAGTGTCTCTATATTAAGGGGGGAACCACACCCTTACCACTTTTTCTTCTTCCGGGTCTTTCCGTGTAGATGGTGACCAGCGCCGATCACGAGATTTGTAATTGAAAATTTCCCCACTTGGCAATGCTCCATGAAGTTAAATGAAACAGCACCATCTAGTGGCCCACGATATCCCGTGCTAATTTTAAAAAGGGCATTATCTCTGAACTTTTTTAAAGTGAGATTAGCAGGGAAAGGTGCAGGAGACATCCTGGAGGTTGACGGTGTCACGTAAAGGACATGCAAACTTAATTATGAGCATGCAATAAATCACTCATGTAGGGAAGCTCTCTGGGGCATTTTTAAACACTATTAGTAATAATAATAATTACATTTCTATATCATTTATTTATTTATTTATTTATTTGTTACATTTCTATACCACCCAATAGCCGGAGCTCTCTGGGCGGTTCACTTCATAGCTGAAGCTCTCTGGGCAGTTTACAAAGTATTCACAACCAATACTCCTAAAATCATCTGCCTTAAAAAGAAATTGTGACGGTTTTCCATAGCAGGTCTTTAAACCTTGCTGATTTTTTCTTCTCTTCCCTCCATCCCACCATCCCCATCCCCATCCCCACATGTTAAAATCTGAAACCTCTAGGAATGCACTTGGTTCCTTGCACTCCTACCCCCCCCACACACACACACACAAACACACATCAGTTGCTCCCATCTTAGTAAAACTTGCATCACAGGATTTTCAGAGAGCGTTTAGCCAGAGCTGAGCACAAAGAACAGGGACAGGATGTGAATCAGCCCCAGGGAAAGGATATCTGTTAACAAAAGCATTCTGGCCGCCCACCCACTGCATCCTGCAAAGTTTAACAGTGCCTGAAAGGCTGGATAATGAATACATAAGATCTGAGCAAGAGTAGCTCATTTTATTTATACATAGACAGACAGACACAAACAAATGCACACGCCTCCTGGCAACTTAAACAGTTGGGCTGTACATTTTGGCATTTTTCTGGTCTTCCCTCTCCCCTTTTCCATCCCCTAAAAGGAAGGACGTCTCTTGGTTAGAGGAAACAAGCCTTTGACAGTCCCTGGGAAACCAGGAGCCAGGTAAATGTTACAGAAGAAAACCTGATCCAAGGAGCATTCCCACTCTCAAGGCTGCTGGCTCCGGTTTCAGTGGGGCTGTGAATCCATCCTGGGTTTTAGTCAGAACCAGACATCACTCTAAAGAAGCTGCTCAATGTGCAAAATCCTATCCCCAAAATAGGTTCAGCACCTTGGACAGCTCCTTTAGAGTTCCAGCTGGTTCTGACTGAAACTTGGAATGGATTCACAGCCCCACTGAAAACGGCCCTTCCAATGGCCAACTCGGGCTTTCTTGTAACCGGATGGTAGACAGGGAGTTGTATCCAGCCTGGAAGGAAAAGCACCAGAAGCAGTGGTCTTCTTCTGGCGGCTGCACAAGCATCAGCACAGGAGCGTTGAACCTCTTTCAGCCCGAGGGCCAAATTCCACTACAGAGAAGCTTGGGGGGGGGGGGGTTGGGTCACATTGCAGTAGTGGTTGGGGCCAAAGGCAAAAAAGGGCACAGCCAAAATAGGTTTTACTGCCAGTAGCCAAGCCTTGGGAGAGCCCATGTGGTGTAGTGGTAAGAGTGTTAGACTGGGAGTCAAGAGATCTGGGTTCTAGTCCCCACTTGGCCATGGAAGCCCACTTTGGGCCAGTCACAGACTTTCAGCCCACCCTACCTCACAGGGTTGTTGTTGTAAGCATAAAAATGGAGAGGATTATGTACACCACCTTGTATTCCCTGGAGGGAAAAAGGTGGGATATAAATGTAAGAAGTAAAAAATAGAACAGGTAGCAAACATGCCTCCAATGGTGAGACAGAGATCAGGTAACAATTATCCATGCCTTGGTTACATCATGGTTAGACTATTGCAATGTGTGTGGGGGGAGGGGGGTATCTTGAACAACCACTGGAAACTTCAATCAGTGTCAAAAGCAGCAGCTAGACTGATTACTGGTGCATAGTATCATGACCATATCACCTTATATGGAAAGAGCTGCACTAGCTGCCAATTTTTTTGTGGGATCAATTCAAAGTGTTGGTCTTACCCTTTAAAGCAGGGGTGCTGTGCCTGAGGCCCGCACATCAAATCCAACATGTCTACATGGCTCCTAATCTGCCCCGCCACGATTCCCCAGATGGGCTTTCTCCCAGCCGCCCATCATTTGATGGTTTCTAGGGTTGTGCAGACACAGACACTCTCGGAGTCAACTCGGAGGCTGATTTGGAGCTTCCAAGTCAGCCCCAATTTGACTCAGGACACCTCAGCACTGCCCCAGCCCACTTCTGATTTGGTTCCAAATCCGAAGCAGGCCAGGTGTTGTAGACACCCAGGAAAGCCAGGCACGAGGCCTACCAGAAGTCAATAGGACTCCCCCACTCCCAGCCTCTGTAGTTTACAACAGTACATCTATGGCAGGCCAGAGCAGCTCTCATGGAGGACAGACGCCTCACCAGTGTGTGCGGAGGCTTCAGGTAAATGCTACAGTCAGGCCGAAGAGGAGGGCCCGGGCTGGCCATTGGGCCAAATCAGCCCAAAGCTCTTTGTCTGATTCGGGCCGAGGCGAGCTGAACTGGCCCACTTCGACTCGGATTCGGGGTTTGGGACTGAGGCAAAGCACACACACCCTTGCGGTTTCCTGGATTTTGCACATTTTCCCACTTTCTAAAAGGTTGGGATGCCTCTCCTAAGGTTTAGTGACTGGCAGGAAGAGCAAAAATACTCTGGGGGGTTTTAAATGGAATTTGTCCCTCAGGCTGAAACAGGTTCAACACCCCTGCCAAGGCCAACCCAAGACATTTTGTTGCCTGAGGCAAAGGTCAAAATGTCGCTCCCCCTTCCCATTCCATGTACAATTGACAGAACTGACAGTTGAATTTTACATTGGCAATGGGAGTGCAACCTCCACATCTGAGGGCAGCAGGCTAGCTTAGGGGGGCACACGGCAGGCACGATGACCCACAGCTCTCTCCTCCAACATCTTGTTGCCACCTGCCAGCATCTGCTGCCTGAGACCAGCGCCTCACTCCACCTAATGGTAGGGCCAGTCCTGACCCCTGCTGCAAAGTCTTAAACAGCTCAGGGTCTGGCTAGCTGAAAGACTGTCGCTTTATGAACCTGCCTGGTTATCGATATCAACAAAGGCCTTTTTAAGGACCTCTCACCCTCTCTGAAGTCCATTTGTCAGGACTTTCTCCTCAATAACTCCCAAATTATTATAGGGGCAGAGAGAGATTCGCTGTTGCCTTCTCCAGGGACAAGAAACCAGTTTGAACGAAGGCTCAGTCTTTCAGAATCTGGATCAGCTCACCGAGCATCTGAAACATGTTTGTTGTTCTTGGAGAAGGCCGAGGGGGGAAATTGGAGGCCGGAATAAAAATAAATTGCAAGAAAAACAGGACATGGCTCCAGAGGCCATTGCCTGCCACCCTCTTTCTTGTGTTAGAATCCGCCCTGCAACGATTATAAAGATATCCTTCAACCAAAATGAGGGCTTATTAAGGAGATGAAGAGCTTCTGGCACTGTTGCTTTGGACGTACGGTTGGGCAATTGTCACTAGACAGGGAGCTGGCGTGGTAGCTTTCTCCTCAGCGAGAGAGGGCGTTGGTTGTGTCAGAAGAAGGAGAACCTCTTGGGCCCACAGGCTTCCCTACAAATGGCCGAACAAATGTATCTCCTTAAAAAATAAGCAGGGGGAAAGTATCTTAGGAATGAATTCCTCCAAGGAACCCAAGACAGCATACATAATCATCCTCCTCTCCATTTTATCCTCACAACAACCCTGTGAGGTAGGTTGGGCTGAGAGTCTGTGACTGTCCCAAAGTCACCCAGTGGGCTTCCATGGCCGAGTTGGGACTAGAACCCAGATCTCCTGACGCCCAGTCCAACACTTTAGCCACTACACCACACTGGCTCTCTTGACTGAGAAAACGCAGGAAAGGTCTCCATCGATCGAGGCCTCTTCTGGCTCAGCAACTGTGACAGGAACAGACAGGCCCAATCTCTGGTGGAAGCAACCCACACCTGTTGCAGACATTTAAAATACCCCTTTTTTCAGATATGGGGGCAGGAGTCCTCAGGGCCTCCTGTCACCTCTTACTGAGGGAAGCTGCTTGGGGCGTCTTCCCCTGACAAGGCACAGCGACCACAGCAAACCATTCTGCAACTTGCCTTCCTGGCTGGCTCCTCTCCTGAGGAATTAAAGCACTCCTCCAACTCAATCATGGCTTCACTGTGTTCACTCTTACATGGCCCAGATTATAAATTCCACTTATCCAAAATTACTGACCATCACCCTCATTTCGAAATTATTATTATTATTATTATTTATTTATTTATATAGCACCATCAGTGTACATGGTGCTGTACAGAGTAAAACAGTAAATAGCAAGACCCTGCCGCATAGGCTTACAATCTAATAAAATCATAGTAAAACAATAAGGAGGGGAAGAGAATGCAAACAGGTACAGGGTAGGGTAAGCAGGCACAGGGTAGGGTAAAATATTTGGGGTGCCCCACCCACCCACAGGCTATTTGAATAAAGGAGGTGGCAAAGGACTCACACTTGGGCTCAACCACTTTCTTCAATTTGGATCCATGTGTTAGGGTTGCCAATGTTTTAACTAGCCCAGCTCCAGTGCCTTTAACAAAAGACTGACACACTCGAAAGTAAACAGGTGATTTTATAATTTCTGCCTGACATGGAGATAAAGCGATGGGAAAACCTGCATTTGTTCAATCTTTATCAATTTGTTGATAAAGGCAGAGGAGCAGATGTAGTAAAACTGTTGGCAACCCTGTCTATTTGACTCCTGCTGGGCCCTGAAACAACCACCATACTTAAAATTGATGTAAAAAGTGCCCATTGCTATTGTAGATTCCATTGCCCTGTGTGCTTACATGGTTGCCATGACAACAAGGTTCTAAGTTGGCCCAACTCTTTGTGAAGGAGACCAAGGGTTCCGATGACACTCATCGACTTCCCAGACTTGGCTGCTGGCAGAAGCACCTCTGGGTCCCTCTTGCTGGCGGCTCTGTCGCTTCCGCTTGGCTGTCCTTTTGTCGTGGCAGCTAAGAAGCAGTTCAGAGTAAGTGTTGGCCACCCAGCCACAAACAGGGGTACATATTTCCTAGTCTCCGTTTTTAGCCAGTACGAATCCTCAAAAAGGATCGTGTTGCAGAGGTAGATCTTTTGACAGCAGCAATGTACACCCAAATCTCTGTATCTACTTCACAAATTTGAACTAGTTTGATGCCAGTTGAATTGCCATAACTTCCTTCAAGGAACTAGGGAATTGCAAATATGAGAAGCTGATGATGTGCATTTCCTGGAGTTCGATTGAGTGGCGGCCAGCATCCTGGATGAGGGGCAGACGAGGATGGGAACACATTTCCCGAACAAACTGCTAGAGTAACAAGCAATCCCTATTCATGCTGTTATTACCAGCCTTGGGAATCAGAGGTAGCTGGTATTTCTGGGCGGCCAGGGCGCCAAGTACCCAACTTTGGTTGAGTTTTCCCTCCCCTCAGCTTTGAACTCATGTTCTCGTCGTCTCCGCCTACTGCAACTCCATGGCTCCGCCTACATGTAGCTGCTTTGGCCCACCAGGCCCAATGGGCGTGAACCACCACTGCTTGGAGTACTAGGGAAGACATTGGGCAATGTAAGGGCAGATGTGCCCTTACGGACCTGCTGCCCAGCTTCCCTGGGGGCAGAAGTGCCTCCTCTTCAGCCTTCGCCCGATTCCAAAGCCAGCTCTCTTGAGTTAATGGAGCAGGAGACGACATTAGGGGCAGTGACTCTTCCTCTTAGGCTGGAGGGACTAGACAAAAGCACACCACAAGTCTTACCTTGTCACTGGCAACCAGCTATTTTATTTCTACCCAGCCCTTTCAACAACAGCATCCATCCCAAGGTCCATAAAAAACAAAGACACAAGGTCAAAATCAATCAACAAATTAAACAGCTGTTTGAAACAATCCATATTCATCACCAAAAGGAGTCAAAAGAAACACCAAAACATTAGGTCCTAAGAAATATATCCGCCAATCAAAGAACGGTAAAACCAGATCCAAAGACAAATACAATGACTGAACAGGCAGAAAAACTCATTTCAACAAACTCTGGTCAAACAAGGGAGGACTTTGGCTGCCACATAAAAAGAGAACACACAGACAGCGCCAGGCAAATATACTTAAGGGGGGAGGTCCACATTCAGAGCAAATCAGCTGACAGGAAGGTTCGTGAGCATCCTTGGCTTACATCATGTTTAGCCTGGAGAAGAGAAGATTGAGGGGAGACATGAGAGCACTCTTCAAAGACTTAAAAGGTTGTCACACAGAGGAGGGCCAGGATCTCTTCTCGATCCTCCCAGAGTGCAGGACACGGAATAACGGGCTCAAGTTAAAGGAAGCCAGATTCCGGCTGGACATCAGGAAAAACTTCCTGACTGTTAGAGCAGCATTGAGCAGGGGGTTGGACTCAATGACCTTATAAGCCCCTTCCAACTCTACTATTCTATGATCATAAACAGGTCTTGCCAATTCCCTTTTACAACCAGCATGCCAGAGGTCAGAGCTCCTCCCCGCTGCTCTTTCGAGTGCCAAGCGCTTTTTGCACTCATGTCCTACCCTGTTTCCCCGAAAGTAAGACAAGGGGGAGGGGGGCCTTACCTGCCTCCGTCCGCGGTCCGTCGGCTTCTTCAATTGAGCCCGTGGTTCAACCAGGAAGTCTGGGCCGTGTGGCCTAGACTTCCTGGTTGAACCACGGGCTCAATTGAAGAAGCCGACGGACCGCGGACGGAGGCAGGTAAGGGAGAGGAGGGCGGGGGGGGGTTACCGGGCCCTGCCGCCGTTGCCGCATGGGCGACAGTGACAGCGGCAGGGCCCGGTAAACCCCTTACCTTTCTGGCGGAGCTCCGGATCGAGGCGAAGGATCCGCCTTCACCTCGATCCTCTTCGCCACGCTCTGCCGGCCCCCCAATCCTCTTCGCTTCCGCCTTAAGGGCAGGCGAAGCCCCCTGCTCCGGTTCTAATTCGCCGGTCCGATTAGAAGCGGAGCACATCCCTAGATTTCAGGCTTGCAGGATCCACTTTGATCTTTATTAGAACCCCTGAGTTCCACCGGCTGGTGCCTTATGCAAAATACGTGCACTTAGAATTCTGAGCCCCGGGATCGGTTTCAATCTCACATTCGTTCCACGCACAAATACACTCCTAACTCCAAGCTTCTTTCATTTCATCAGTATAATTTGGTGTGTGTTTATATATAATTGTTGCTGCTATTGTTAAACTACTGGGAGTCAGAATCTACGGCAAATCACCCAGAGATCTATCAGCTTGGCAAGGAAGTCCATCCACAATTTGTAGACTTCCAATCATTCCGTGGAAGGCATTACTGTCTGCAAGCGCTACCTACACAGCCACACATGGTGGGCTCAAGACATTTCACTGCTGGGGGTCAAGCAGCAAATGGAAACCTCTCTCTCTCTCTCTCTCTCTCTCTCTCTCTCTCTCTCTCTCTCTCTCTCTCTCTCTCTCTCACACACACACACACACACACACACACACCAAGACAAGGTTCATAGCATTCAAAGCCAGGCACATTATTTAGGCACATGAGGCAGAAAATCCTACAAGCACTTTTCCTCATCTCTCGCAAAGCAATTAACTGAATGCTGCCCTTTTAAATCTGCTGCCTGAGTCAGCTGCCTCATGGTAGGGCCGGCCCTGCATTCACAGGTTAAAGTGTTGTTCTTATAGGCTCCACCTATCAAAGATCATGCACTCCTACCCCTTGAATGCTCACAAAAGGAGAGCCACAATAATGCTCACTTAAGGAAGAATATGGAGCCGGGGCAGGCAACGTTTCTTCGGTTGAGCGCCACATTCCCTTGCAGGTAATCTATTGGGACTCACGTAGCAGTGGTGGGCAGGGACAAATCCAAAACTGGATGTCCCACACCTTTTCTGTTTCTCCCATCTCCTTTTCTCTTTTTTCCTTCCACCCTCTCTCTTTCTCTCTCCTCCTCTTCCATCCCACCCAGATCACTCTCGCCAGATCAGTATTACCGTTTCTGAAATTAGGCGGAACACTAAATGAAATGAGGCCACGGGTCACGGAGGTTGCCCACCCTGATATAGAGAGAGGTGAGTGAAAACCCACCAGAGGTTGCGGATTCCGTTTAGTCCTTGAATACGCACGCAAAATCAGATCCCGAAATTTATGCCACAACTTATTTTACCCTGGGGTAGCCAGCTGTGTAAAACCCAAGGCCTTAGACTACCGTTTCCAAGGATTCCTTGGGGAAGGCCACAATTATTTCTTTAAAGGCGCCTCTATGCTCAAAGCTCTAGTATAAATGTAATTCCTGTAGATATGGCATATTCTCAGCTGTTAGGAAAACACATTGAAATTCTCACATACGAGTCAACAAAACTCTTCCGTGGCAGCCCACAAACTGCCGCAGAAATGGCTCACTCTGGACTCCACAACGGTCTATCTTGGGCAGGTTTTGCTTTTTTAAAAATGCATTTCGGTTTTCATCTGACATACGTTGCTCCCTTGTCCAAATCTATGAAATCCACGGATCAAGGCAGCACCTGGCTGGTTTAGCAGAGAAGGCAGTGGCTCCAGGCTGAAGAAGGGAAAGAACATTGACGAAAGGGATAGCTGAGGAAAGCCCTAACTCTTGCCAAGGTTGATTTACACGGATCTCAACGCCCTCCTGGATTACGCTTCAGCAGGACCCATTTTATGCATCAGCGATTTTGAAGGGAGTGGGCGAGGGCGAGGAGAGCAAGTGGGCTTGGTGCTGCCGCCTCAACAGCCGTATTTCCAACCCTCCCCTCCAGGTCAATTTTCCCACCCCCACCTTGCCCTCAGTCAAACTTTGATTTGGCACATTTCCCTCTTCCCCGGATGTTGAGGAGAAGCAGAAGACCCAAGGAGACCGTAGCCGGGGCACACATGGCAATGGGTTTCTTCAAAACCAAGAGGGTGTAGATGGCACCTGCAGAGAGAGAACAGAAGGTGGAAAGTTATGAAAAAGACACGCCAAGCCACACGTCACGGATAGGGTCCTCTCTTGCCTGGGCGCTCGTGGGACCCACCGCCTGCACAATGCGGCTTCTGCGGTTCTAAAAACAGAACGGAGCTCTCCTGACCCGTCCCGATCCGCTCATGTCCAAGGCCATTTTTAGAATGGCAAAAGCCCCGTTGGGAAAACAGCTTTGTCGGATGCTGCCCTGGGAGATTCCCACCCCCTGCTCCCAGCAGTCTCTAGTCTGCACCCGCTCCTATTCATTGCAGGGTTTTTTTATATATATACACACACATGAAAGCCTATGTCACCTTTCTGGCTGCAAAATTCCTAGGGCAACTAACGAATGGAAAATAAAGTAACTGATAATCAAATGTGACTACTCAAAAGCGAATCAAGAAAAGAGTAAGAAAGAGATCTAAGGTAGGAACGGTAAGAAAATGAGTGAAAAAAAATGACAGATTGAACACAGCAAGATAACACGCTGTGAGACCGAGGCAAATAAAAAGGGTCTTCGCCTGACATCACAGAGGCATCGGGTTCAAGGGGTTGAAACAGACTGTAAGCTACTTGGGACAGAGACCTGCTTGTCTGCTTACAAAACTCCGTAAAGCATATGAGTCTCTAAGCCAGCCTTCCTCAACCTGGGGCACTCCAGATGTGATGGACTGCATCTCCCAGAATGCCCCAGGCTGGGGCATTCTGGGAGTTGTAGTCCAAAACATCTGGAGTGCCCCAGGTTGAGAAAGGCTGCTAAGCGGCTTGAAATAGAGACCTCTCTTTTTGGCCCATGAAAGTCGCCTACACGGAGCGTTCCAGATGTGTCGGAGTGCAACTCCTACATCCTGAACCAGCACGGCCAATGGGAATGATAGGAGCTGCAGTCCAACATCCGGAGGGCACCTGGTTGGGGAAGGCTGCCCTAAAACATCATACACACAATTGTGCTACGGAGATACATTTTTATTCTTAGTCTTACTATTGGCAGGACCAGCCCCCGTTTGCCCATTACGATGCAAGAAGCTGTTTCACCCAGCTGCTGTCCAGCTTTTCCTCCCCAGCCGCAGTCTGCCTTGGTCTGCTGCATCTCTGGACAATTTCCCCCAAGAGGAAGTCAATGGCTTGATAAGATCCAAAAGCAGTTTCAAAGGGTGGCAGGAATGATAATATCAGTAGTCAATTATCCAAAGCTAGAAGAAGGAACAGCCCATCTGTAAACCAGTTCCAAGCTATTTCTAACACCATGAAGATGGCATAAATGAAGGCCAGGTTTTCGGTTGTAAAAACAACAACCACACACCCATGTAGTGCCCCAGTTGCCTGCAAGAAACTTGGCAATGCAACTCCTCAACCGGCAAGTAAAAAGGATGGCTAGTTAGTCTGTGGCGCCCCCTGCTGGGATACACACGTAGAGTCATCCTGACCACTTTCTCAAGTGCTCAGGACAAAAGTGGGGAACCGGTGGCCCTCCAGATGTTGTTGGACTACAATGCCAATCGTCCCTGACCCATTGGCTGGGGCTGATGGGAGGTGGAGTCCAACAATAGCTGGAAGATCATAAGTCCCCACACCTGGCTCAGGGAATTGGGAAGCTTTTAACCAGTTTGTTGTTTCTAGGTATGAAGAGTTAACATCAGCCATCCGGGCCAACGATGCCCACAGGAAGCTCACAAGCCGGGCAGGAATGCAAAAGTAGTAAAAGGAGCCCTGTCCTAGGGATGTAGGGATTGCTTAAAATCTTGTCTGCGTTTCGTGGATTGCTGGGCACCTTTCGTTCTGTCCACTCATTGACAGAATCAGGTGGGGGGGGGGTTAAGTTTCCAAAATGCGCAAATCCCCCACCCCCCAAATGTGCATTTCACACTTCAACCTGCGGGGAAATGCATATTTTCAGACAATTTTTTTTTGTATTTTGCATATTTTTGTATTACTAAATCTGCGCAAAATTCCAGAAACTTAGGGAAACGGTCCACAAGCCTAGAGAAACTTCCCCAGCTGAATCTGCAGGTTGTATTCCTAAAAACCCAAACTCATTTGATTCCACTGCAGATTTCTCTGACATCCCTACCTTGTCCTTCCTCTTCCAGCCCCAATCTATCAGCTGAGATTATAAATGCTTCCTGCTACACACAAGCCCTTTGGGCTCCAACCCTTCTCCTTTCTCTGGAAACGAATGAACCCCCAGATAGGACAACCCTTACCTATCATGACAATGGTGAGTACAAAATTACTGAGTTCCTGCAGCAACTGGGGCCCAAAGGCCAAAAGCAAACCCGCCACCACTTCTATCCAGCCCACTGCTTCCAGGTAGAGGGCCGGCTCCAGCTTGTAACCAAACTCCTTCAGGGGAAAGACATCAGCAAACTGCACAAACTGAGATTTCTGGAACAAAGGGAGAAAAGAGGAGTTAAATAAAAACAAGGGAAGCAGAGGCCAAGGAATCACAGCAACATGCAATAGCAGAGTTGGAAGGGGCCATAAGGCCATCGAGTCCAACCCTCTGCTCAATGCAGGAATCCATCCTAAAGACGGCTGTCCAGTTGCCTCTTGAAGGCCTCTAGTGTGGGAGAGCCCACAACCTCCCTAGGTAACTGGTTCCATTGTCGTACTGCTCTAACAGTCAGGAAGTTTTTCCTGTTGTCCAGCCAGAATCTGGCTTCCTGTAACTTGAGCCCATTATTCTGTGTCCTGCACTCTGGGAGGATCAAGAAGGGGAGTTTTTTTTGTGGGGGAGGGGTTTCAGGGGTGACCCCCCCCAACTTGCCCAGAACAAGTGTGGCAGAAAAAGATAGGTTAAATGGGGGGGGGGGGGAGGCAGATAGGAAACATCCTCAGCTCCCCATAGAAGCAAGGGTTGTTTGGCTGCCCCTGGGTGACTGGCCCCTTTAATATAATTTAAAATAAATAGCAAATAGAGGGAGGCCTGATCAGCAGCAACCAGCTGCTCAGGAGTAAAGGCCTACACACGAGCAAGGCAAGTTAGCCAGTGGCTGAACTCAAAGTCAAGGGCACACAGAGGCAGGCGTCAACTAAGATCTTAATTTGATAGGCCGTTTGGCACGGCGAAGGCTGTTCCCCTCCTGGTTCCAGTGTGGCCCGCATACCCCTCCCGGCCTCTTTTGCAGCCGAGTTGGCCACAACAGCGAAACGGCAATTTTTCTTTTTTTAAAAAAAGAAAAAGTATCATCTCAGGAGTGTTATTTTGCATCGTTTTTGCACACACGCTCCCCACACGGCTTGCTGGAGAGAAATTGCAGGGGTTTTCCCCACCGCAGTCAAATTTCAATGTGCAGCAGTGGGGGATTGGGGGGAATTCAGGGGGGGGATGCAGCCCCCCACATCCCCTGGACATTCCCCACTTCTGATTTAGCAGGGAAATTTAAAAGAAAATATTAGGGAGGTCCTTTCTTTTCAACACTTTGTTCATTTAATTCCAAGTCGTTTTCCATTTCCTTCAAGTTCCCTTCCCAAAAAGCCATCTATATTAACCCTTTAAAGGCACAATCCCAGGCTTGTTTAGACAGAAAATAGTCCTACAACTCCCACCATGCCATAATATCCCTGCTCATGCTGGCTAGGGCTGATGGGAGCTGTAGTCCAAAATATCTTAAATGGTCTTATAGCACTGTCATGACTACAGGAATAAAACAGCTTCTGGCGCCCTGATGCTGAACACATTGTCTTGAGAATAAGGTTGTTGTTTTTCTAGAAAAGGATGAACGCTTTTAAAAGGAAAAATAATAAAATATAAGCATCTGTACCAATGCAGATACCTGGCCTGCTACCCTCCACAACAAAATGGTTTGTGGTTGTGGTTGTTTTTAGAGCGTCACCACACAGGGGAAATTGCATTTACTTACTATCGCTTCTCCACCTGTGCATTTGTCCCTCATTACTTCCTCTTTTGAAAGAGGAAGTAAACACCGTGCAGGTGGCCCATTCCGTGGGCCGTTTTGATCCCTCTCCTTCTCCTGCATATAGCAGGGAACAGCAGCAACTTTCATCTTTAAAAATAAGTTGGACTTACTTTGGGGGGGGGCGTTGTGGCGTGAAGAAGGCTAGAAGGGGCAGGAGGCAGATGACATAGTGAGAGGGACCCGTGAAAATCTGTGAGTGCCCAGTAATGAGAATGCAATGAAACGCTTGTCTGATGGAGCTCTCTGCGGCCTGGTTCGTACATAATGCTAACCCGTGGTTTATTTAAACTATGTTTTTTTGCCCTACCTAGGCGTTGTCTGGCACTTGACTGAACAAACCCTGATTTGTTTGCTCAGTCCCTGTGTTGTTTATTTCCCTGGACTTTGACACCCAAGCCCAGCCTCATCCTCACAGCTCCTGATGCAGTTGCATATATATATATGGTCGATAGCCCCAATAAACAGACAAGTTGCACTATTGTACTGTAAAACTGCACATTCTTATTGCATAAGTGGCATGAATCCTCTCCGGATTGAGGGAACCCCTTTTGAAAACGTTTTTTCCCGCCAGACAAACAACTGGCTAAGAGTGAAAGTAAACAGCTGCTCACGCTTCCGACAGGCTCCAACCATTCAAACCCCGGCCCACATGGCGCCAAAACAGTTTCAAACAGAAGGCCGGAGAAGCGATGCCAGATTTCAAGAGCGATCCTAGAGGCAGGTTGACACGGGTCTCTCCCACCCTCTACCCCCCGAGGAAACGCGGGTGTAGCCCGGAGCAAAGCCCCGATTCACACAACCCAATTGGACGGAAGCTTGATCGCCAACCTGCTTTAGTCCAGGGATAATCCGGAAACGATTCCAGAACCGTTTAAACAAAAGCAAAGCCCGGTTTAATTCGAACCCGGCTAAAATGAAACGAGACAAAGAGAGTGAACAAACGGTGCGTTTGCACACTAGAGTCCCGCAGATTGCTAGCCGATCTAGCTGGGTTGCAAAAGGGAAGGAAGGCAGCTGTCCTCGCAAGCAAACTCCACGGTGTTCAAAGGAGCTTACTCACAAGTAAGCGTGCCCAGGGCTGCAACCTTAAGAGCCTAATGCAAAACGCGCCAACGGCATGCATGTACAGACACGAGCTTTTGGCGAAGTGAAGGCTCTGATCCCGTGCACCCTTACTTGCGCGCAAGTTCCACTGGAACCAAAACGGGACTTCCTCCTGAGAGCACCCATTCCCGGCCTTGCACTACCCGGCCAGAACCCTCCGCACACTTCGGTGTTTCAGTTTCCAATGGGGGCTCACCTCCGAGTAAACCCTGAGGATCGAACCGCACCTCGGCAATCCCCTGCCCACTTACTCGCGAGGAACATCCCCGCGCGCGCATCTACACAGCTAGGCCGTATAGAAACAGACCCATGCGTAATACTGCTACTGCTACCGAAGAACTCCGTGCTGTAGATCGGCTGCACGCCTACTTCCGAGGAAGCCCATGCCCGGGGCTGGCTGCACCGCCCGAGCAGGCGGCTAGTCAAGGGTTGGTTTTTTAGCAAGCAGCCCCTGCTAGCGCCTCTCGCTCGCTCGCTCTCACACGCGCACACACACTCGCGCGCGCGCGCGCGCGCCCTGTTGCAAATGGCCAAACAAGCCCCCGGTCCGGACGGATCCTCGGCCGCGGCCCAGGCACCGGGCTGGACGGATCCCTCTCGCACCCTTGCAGCTCACCAGCTGCTGATGGACGTCGCTTGCAATCTGATCGGTCAGTTTGACGACGCCGGAGGCGGCGAAGAAAAGGCCCAGCAGCACGCGGAGCGCGGAGAAGAGCAGCGCCATGGCTCGGTCCCTCTGGCCGCGTCTCCCTCCCCGGCTGACTGCGGGCGAGGCGGAGGCGGAGCGGGGAGGAAGCTGAACAGCCGGAGGGGAGGCGGTGCAGCCGCCAAGCACAGAGCGGCCTTGGCCCGGCCCGGCCCGGCCCGGCCCGGCCTCCAGCTCCTCCGTGGAATCGGTGGCTAAACTGGTGAGGCGGCGAAGGGAAGCCGTTGCGCCTTGGCCGACGCGTTGTTGAACTGGCCGCCGGTGTCGGTAAAAGCCGTGCAGGGGCTGCCACGTGCGAACAGGCGGCAACGGGAGCGGCCCTCGGGCATGTGCAGAGAGCTTAATTCCAAGCCAAGGGGGGCGGGGGTAGTGCAAATCGCATCGGTTAAACTGGTTGCCAACAATTCACAGTGTTTGTGGGATTGACCGGTGTCAAGAGCGCTCTTTTTTATTTTTTTATTTAAAATATTTTTATATCCCGTCCTATATCACTAAGATCTCAGGGCGACATACAGATAAAAAACATACTATTTATTTACTTATTACATTTTTATACCGCCCAATAGCCGAAGCTCTCTGGGCGGTTCACAAAAATTAAAACCATAATAAAACAACCAACAGGTTAAAAGCACAAATACAAAATACAGTATCAAAAGCACAACCAGGATAAAAACCACGCAGCAAAATTAAAATACAGAGTTAGAATAGTAAAATTTAAGTTAAAATTAAGTGTTAAAATACTGAGAAAATAAAAAGGTGTTCAGTTGGCAACGAAAAGAGTACAGTGTAGGCACCAGGCGGACCTCTCTGGGGAGCTCATTCCACAACCGGGGTGCCACAGCGGAGAAATAGCTTCGGCTATTGGGCGGTATAAAAATGTAATAAATAAATAAAATAAATACTGAGATGTTATACTGGGATGCTTGAAATTGAAGCGATGAAAATGGGCAGGTCAGAAATGAGAAAATCATTAGTAGTGTACTAGTTGACTATATAATTCTCAAGAAAAGAACATGAGTTCCAATGAAATGAAGATTTCATTGGAACTCATGTCCAGTTCTGGGCTCCACAATTCAAGAAGGATGAAGCGTGTTCAAGCTGGAGCGTGTTCAGAAGAGGGCAACCAGGATGATCAGAGGTCTAGAAACAAAGCCCTATGAAGAGAGACTGAAAGA
This sequence comes from Elgaria multicarinata webbii, assembly GCF_023053635.1. Classification (NCBI taxonomy): domain Eukaryota; kingdom Metazoa; phylum Chordata; class Lepidosauria; order Squamata; family Anguidae; genus Elgaria; species Elgaria multicarinata. The sequence continues at coordinate 6,580,632 of NC_086183.1, forward strand.
ACTGGGCATGTTTAGCCTGGAGAAGAGAAGATTGAGGGGAGACATGATAGCACTCTTCAAATACTTAAAAGGTTGTCACACCGAGGAGGGCCAGGATCTCTTCTCGATCCTCCCAGAGTGCAGGACACGGAATAACGGGCTCAAGTTAAAGGAAGCCAGATTCCGGCTGGACATCAGGAAAAACTTCCTGACTGTTAGAGCAGTGCGACAATGGAATCAGCTACCTAGGGAGGTTGTGGGCTCTCCCACACTAGAGGCATTCAAGAGGCAGCTGGACAACCATCTGTCGGGGATGCTTTAGGGTGGATTCCTGCATTGAGCAGGGGGTTGGACTAGATGGCCTTGTAGGCCCCTTCCAACTCTGCTATTCTATGATTCTAAGATAATATATATAGCTGCATATACTTTATAGGGAGATTGTAACACCACTCAATGTTATAGTCTACTCAGAATGAAGCCCCACTTGTTTCAGTGCTGTTAACTGAAGGTTTGACTATTAAACCTCTTTATATTTATAAAGAGAAGGCAAAGATAAAAGCAGAAATATGGAGACTCAAATTATTCAACACATGGATAATTCTAAGATGAAAGGGGTTGCAATGTACACAAAAGATTTTGATTAGAACTTTGAAAAAAAGAAAGGGTGGTTTTTTAAAACTGTTGATTTTGTGGTCTTTGAATTATTATAAATGACAATTAGAAGTAATGGAAAATACAGCTTTAGGCTGCAAGACTATACATACTTGGGAGAAAGCCCCATTGACTTCAGTGGGTTTATTTCAGAGTAGACATGAATTACACTACTAGTCATCTTAATAAGGATTTGGGAGGGATTGGCACGGCCGTCAATTATTTATTCATTACATTTATATTCTGCCCCATAGCCGAAGCTCTCTGGGCAGTCTACAAAGATTAAAAACAGTGAACATTAAAAACAAATATACAAAATTTAAAAGCATAAAAACAGACAAAATGTTATCAGTTGCCCACTTAGGTGCCACCTTTCCATTTCATTATGTATTTATTAGCAAATGAATCACAGAATCATAGTAGAGTTGGAAGGGCCACCATAAATTTTATCTCAATGTATTTAGAATCATAGAATAGTAGAGTTGGTAGGGACCTATAAGACCATGGAGTCCAACGCCCTGCTCAGTGCAGGAATCCACCCTAAAGCATCCCTGACAGATGGTTGTCCAGCTGCCTCTTGAAGGCCTGTAGTGTGGGAGAGCCCACAAACTCCCTAGGACATTGGTTCCATTGTTATACTGCTCTAACAGTTAGGAAGTTTTGCCTGGCTTCCTGTAACTTGAGCCCGTTATTCCGTGTCCTGCACTCTGGGAGGATCAAGAAGAGATCCTGGCCCTCCTCTGTGACAACCTTTCAAGTATTTGAAGAGTGCTATCATGTCTCCTCTCAATCTTCTCTTCTCCAGGCTAAACATGCCCAGTTCTTTCAGTCTCTCCTCATAGGGCTTTGTTTCCAGACCCCTGATCATCCTGGTTGCCCTCCTCTGAACACGCTCCAGCTTGTCTGCATCCTTCTTGAAGTGTAGAGAACAGAACTGAACGTAATACTCTAGATGAGGCCTAACCAGGGCAGAATAGAGGGAAACCAGTACCTCACACGATTTGGAAGCCATACTTCTATTAATGCATCCCAAAATAGCATTTGCTTTTCTTGCAGCCACGTCACACTGTTGGCTCATATTCAGCTTGTGATCTACAACGATTCCAAGATCCTTCTTGCTTGTAGTATTGCTGAGCCAAGTATCCCCCATCTTGAAGAAAGCTAACGCCTTTGCTCTACAGTTTGGCAGGTAATTTTAGACAGGATATCATAGCCTTACTGGGGAGGGAGTTCTTTAAATGGTCAGCTTTACCAATTACGCACACTTATTTCAAAATGTGGTGAGTCTGCCCAAGCAGGGCCGGGCAAAGCTGGTAGTAGGCCCGGGCCAGGTGGGAAATGTAGGCCCCATTTCAAACTGCTTATTAAGTATTTTTAATCAGTTCTAAAAACATGAACTAGAACGATTTATTTTAAAAAAAGGTAATGGCAAGCACTTTTATTCAAGATGTATATATGACATCACTTCTTCACATTCAGAAATGCTTTTAGTGCTTTTCTTTGGGCAATTTCATCACCAACAACAGAAAAATCAAGCAACTTTGCCCAGGGGGACTCGGAGTAGGCCCCATCAAAATCGTAGGCCCATGCCAACTGGCCCCACTGCCCCGCCCCTCTGCCCAGCCCTGTGCCCAAGACTCCTGCCTTTATACACCATCATAGCCCTGCAGCAGTCAGGGCCAAACAGCAGCATAGCAAAGCTTCTCCCACTGACCACCCACAAGAAATGCAAGTATTTCCAAAGAAAAGAACACAAGCAGTCATGAGTACCAAAAGTAACAATTTTAATCACACTACTTAAAAAACAACATATTTTACTATATTTACCCCCAGATGTTTTGGAATTCAACTCCCATCTGCCCCAGCCAGCATGGCCAATGGTCAGGTCAGGAATGGTGGGAGTTGTAGTCCAAAACATCTGGAGGGTACCAAGTCCGGTAAGGCTGCTGTAGGCTGAGCCTGATGTTCCAGAATATAAGCCAAAGTGAATCATTCATATTTTTCTAGAAACATTAGCAAGCAATGTGAAGTTACAAATGCATTACAATTCTTTAAAACTGCATTTCACCGCGTAACAGTCCATTGATTCACTCTTGTAATTAATATCAAGCATCAACCTGTTCATCAAAAGTATTTAATACATGAAATGTTAATGGTTATGTAGCCATTATTTGACAATATTTGGTCAATCAATCAGATCTTTTTTGACCAATCAATTGCCCAGCCGCTATTTCCTTTGCCTAATGACACATTCAACACAAGGGTTATTCATTCAGAAACGTACAAAAAGCTTTACAGAGTGAGAACATTTTGGAATCAATAAGTCATTGCAGTATTTAGGGGAAATCCCTCCGACTCCCCTTAGTTGTTAAACATGGCCAAAGCGTACAAACATAATTGTATCACAAGTTAAATGGATTCCTCCCCACTTCGCTCTACATCCCGTCCCTCATAGCTATGGGTTCATTAAGGTTCCAAGACGAATCTTGCAGGCTGAGAGCACTCAACCTATTGTCCATCTCTTCCAGGAAGCCTTCATCCAACGATTCAGCAGCTATACCCTCTTTCCCATTAGGGACATAAACATGGATCTCCATTTTTGGTCTTCTAATCTGGGGCAGGGATGGGTCTGCCCTAGGCAGTGGTACATAGGTCATCCCACTGACCATTAAATTCTGTACTCTGGGGAGAGCAGATGGTCTGCAGCGTTGGCCGTGCCACTTGGATCCTGGCCAGAAATCACACCTGGTCTTGCAGGGGGAGGGCTTGGCAGCAAGTCGAACAGGGCTGGAAAAGTGGAGGTAAGTGTATTTTTCCTTCAAGCAGCTGCCCGAGCTCATGTTGGAAGGGGAACTGTTCCAACCTCCACCACCTTTCGACGGAACCGGTCCAGCAGGAAGCTCTAGGAAAGGCAGTTTTATGTTCTTCCAGCCTTCATTACTGAGGGCTTTGGACTTGTCCTGGGGGGGGGGGGGGGTGTAAAAAAAAGAGAGAGAAGAAAAAAAACCACCGACTGGATTATTGGGCGTAACTGGCGTCATTTTGTATGACTCGGCTTACTTTGTGTAGCATGATCAGCTGTTCAACTTAATAGAAGTGGCACAAGCAGTGTGGACTATGGCCTTTCTGGAGATAAGTAGAGTCCCCGGCTGCCTCTCTGCCGTGCTACGTTGCTGGAGAGCAGCTAAGGAGACTGCCACTGAAAGGTAGTGAGTGGAAACATTTAATTTAGATAGGGCAGATATAGATTTAGTTCTGTGCTCACCTTCAAAGGTTAGTGGCTGACTGGGGCAGTCTGCCTAGCTCACACAGTGGTTGTAAAGAAAAAAAAATGGGGCGTCTATACTCTCCTGAGCTCTCTGGAGGAAGGGGTGGAGTAACAATGAAATAAAAGCACACCAAGAAAGCAGAGCTGTGCATGTATACAGAGTGCACACTCCTACGCTGAATGTGGTTGCTGAAAATCTTTCCCGCTGCGGAGTCTACATTTCAAATTACGCAGATGCCTGTATTTTGCACCAATGGCCTCATATGAAAGGGTCTTCTACCAAGTCAAATCATTGATCCAGCCACTCAAGACTAGCAGTGGCTCTTTTGTACCACCCTAAACACCAGAAATTTACTGGAGAAGGGATTAAACTGAAGACCTTCTGCTTGGAAAGCATGTGCTCTACCACTGAGCTGGGAGCCCTCAATGTACATGCTTTAGAACCCATGTTTGGTCTGCCAAAGCCTCGAGCCTTTTGCAGGATTACTTGAGTTTTCCTATTTAGCAGCCCTGACCTAATTTTCATGCTAAGTATTTCTTATGTTTATACCATGCCTTTTCCCCTCTTACAAAGAATCCAAGGCAGCTTACCTTCCAAATTAAAGACTAGTGATGGAAAAAGTCTAGCCACTGGGGCTAAAGAACCCTCAAAGTGATTTTCTCATAACGTTATGCAAAAAAGGAGGAAGAATATTGAACTCTGATCTGCATAGCTATGGAATTGCAGTAACTAAACCAGTGTACCAAAACTTCAGTACACCTTCAGCAGTGGCTTTCATTCTGATCTGAAAGAAATCTGTCAACCTGGTTTAGTCACTCAGCTCTTCGCCATAGTTTCCCATCTATAAAATTGGAATGTATAGTGATGTGTTCCAGCTATTCATTTACTGAAGTGCATTAAGAGAAGCAGACTCACCTGGGGAATTCTGCTACATTTTCTCAACCTCCAACTGCAAGGCTGGTGACCGAGATGAGAGAAGCGCACTGGTAGACATGGAATCAGAGGGGTCCTATCTGTGCCCAAATGAGCAATATGCATATTGTATTCTGTCTTCATCACCACCTCTGGATGGATTAGGCACGTTAATAATAATAGGAAAATTTGCCGTCTGATGCCTTATTGGCGACTGGCCTCCCGCTGCTTTTTCTCTGCCCTTAGAGGAGATTCAAAGCTTACAGATAAATAATTCAAACTTGAATTCTATGTAATATTCATTAGCAACAGGGTTGAGGTTAATCTCATTGACAGCCTTGTAACAAGAGTCCTTTCCTTCGTAGGAAAACGGCAGCAGCATGAGCAGAAAGCGATTGTGAGTTCTGAAGCGGAAAGGCCTCAGATAGTACAAAGATTTTAAACTATTACTAATTTGTATGCTATCGGCAGTGTTCGTACCAAGTCACCCCAAAATCCATTTTATTAGGAATTTGTCTTATTTTCCAAAACCAAGGCTTATCAATTAGGTTTTGGTAAAAGCAGAAGGGGATACTGTGGGACTCATTTGACAGGGACACAGCCTCTATCGGTCTTGCTCACCACTGTAGACAACTATTTTCTGTTGATTAAAAAAGGAAGTTGAGCACAATTTGCAAGAAGTGACAACTGATGATTGTATAAACGCAAAGACAGAACCTGATTTGCAAACAGCTCAAGTTAAGCAATTTTGAGTATCCATGTTCTTTCCAGCATATTTTCAGAACTCTTGACGACCTAAATCTTTTGACACATATTTGGAAGCAAACTCTGATGTCTTATAATATTAAAAGGTTGATCTGAATGTTCAGAACAGTTGTGTCGTATTGACCTATAGCCAAAATTGCCCCTTAGGTAATGCTTTCTCCCTGACTGCTGGAAGCTAGAATGCTGGGAGACAATTTCTAATGTGCTTTTTGGATAAAAGGTACTGGGGGAGCATTCAACCAAACACTTCCCACGCTAGTATTGAGAAGTAGAATAGATGCTTAAAGGAAAAATGTGTAGATCCCTTGAATATAGGATCAAAGTCAAGTTTCAAACCTCAGCTTTGTTCTTTGCAGCATATGCGGGTATTACTGTAGTTTATAACAATAACAAGTAGTCTACTCACACAAGTAGACTCCTCATATAAAGTATTTGATAAACATCTAACTTTTCAGCTCACACACAAGAAAATCACTTGCGTGAGCAGCTATTCATACAATATCTTGCTGTCACTATCAAATCATCAATCTGCCGCCCAGCAGTGTTTTTTAAAGAGTTGTCTGGAGGCTACTACATGCAAGCCCCAAGGACATGGTAGAACCATCTGAGGCCCACTCTAATGAATTTGCTAGGCACTTCCAGAATAAAATCTTTGGCATCCGCCAAGATTTAGACTCCAATGTTATAGCAGGTGAATCTAGTGAAGTATCCAGAGCACGGTCTTGTCCAGTTTTCTTGGATGAGTTTCAGTTGGTACAGCTCAAGGATGTTGACAAGTACTTGGACAAGTTCGTGCGACCACCTCTGTATTGGACCCTTGCCCATCTTGGCTAATAAAAGCTAGCAGGGATGGAACAGCCGGCTTGGCCAGGGAGGTGATGAATGCCTCTCTGCGAGAGGGAAGGGTCCCAGCCCATCTGAAAGAGGCAGTAGTAAGCCCGCTCCTAAAGAAAACTTCCCTGAACCTGGAAATTCTTAATAACTATTAAGTTAACTGTCCAGTAGCAGTTGTTCCATTCCTGTGCAAGGTCCTTGACCAAGTGGTTGCTGTCCAGCTCCAGACATTCTTGGATGAGACTGATTACCTGGATCCATTTCAGTCGGGTTTCAGGCCTAGTTTTGAAACTGTGTCAGGAGAAAGATGGGGAGTGTTGATTCTCCCTGATCTCTCAGTGGCTTTCAATACCATCGACCATGGTAACCTGGGACGACTGAGTTGGGAGTAGGAGGTACTGCATTGCAGTGGTTCCGCTCCCAATTAGTGGGTCAGTTCCAGGAGGTGGTGCTTGGGGAACATTGCTCAGCCCTGTGGCTTCTCCAGTATGGGATTCCGCAGAGGTCAGTCTTGTTCCCCATGCTGTTCAACATCAACATGAAACTGTTGAGTGTGGTCATTCTGAGTTTTGGAGTGCATTGTCATCAGTACACTGAGCAGCTCTTTCTCATCTTCACCAGGTGAGGCTATGGATGTGCTGAACAGGTACCTGACTGCGACAATGGACTGGATGAGGGCTAATAAACTGAATCTCAATCCAGACAACTGTTGCACACTTGAGGCTCAGGTGGCATGGAGTGCCTTCTACCAAGTTCAGTTGGTGGCCCAGCTACACCCCTATCTGGACCTGGCTTCAGTTGTCTATGCTCTGGTAACCTCCAAGTTAGGTTACTGCAATCCACTCTACATGGGGCTGCCTTTGAGGACGGTTCAGAAGCTGCAGATTGTGCAAAATGCAGCAGTCACATTGATAACAGGAACAAGAAGGTTCAAACATATTAAGACAGACTCTGGCTGCCTGTACATTTCTGAGCCCAATTCAAGGTGGTTTTAACCTATAAAGCCTTACACGGCTTGGGATCACACTACCTGACAGAACGCCTCTCCCAACATGAGCCTACCTGTACACTACACTCAACATCTAAAGTCCTCCTCCAGGTGCCTACTCCAAGGGAAGATCAGAGGATGGCAACAAGGGAGAGGGCCTTTTCAGTGATCCCTTCCCTCCTCCCCCCAATAATTAAGAGAATTATCTCAGAGGCTTGCCTGGCACCAACATTGTTCTTTTCAGCACCAGGTCAAGACTTTTCTCCCAGGCATTTAACAGCATGTTGAGTTTTTAGCTGACCCCAGAATACTTGTTTTAAAAGTTGTCTGTTTTTATCATAGAATGGCAGAGTTGGAAGGGGCCTACAAGGCCATCGAGTCCAACCCCCTGCTCAATGCAGGAATCCACCCTAAAGCATCCCTGACAGATGCTTGTCCAGCTGCCTCTTGAAGGCCTCTAGTGTGGGAGAGCCCACAACCTCCCTAGGGAACTGATTCCATTGTCATACTGCTCTAACAGTCAGGAAGTTTTTCCTGATGTCCAGCTGGAATCTGGCTTCCTTTAACTTGAGCCCGTTATTCCATGTCCTGCACTCTGGGAGGATCGAGAAGAGATCCTGGCCCTCCTCGGTGTGACAACCTTTTCAGTATTTGAAGAGTGCTCTCATGTCTCCCCTCAATCTTCTCTTCTCCAGGCTAAACATGCCCAGTTCTTTCAGTCTCTCTTCATAGGGCTTTGTTTCCAGAGCCCTGATCATCCTGGTTGCCCTCCTCATCACAAGATACTTTGGAATATAACATCCATCACACCTGACTATGGTCCCTGCTGGCTGGGGATTATGGGTGTTGTAGTGCAAAACATTTGGAGGGCACCAGGTTGCCTACCTCCGAGGTCAGGGAAAGCTGTCTTATAAGGTTATAGGAGTCAGGGAGGGGGTCATATCTCATAAGCATATAGGGACATAGGGAGGGGTTATAGTGCCATAGTAGAACGTCTGCTTTGCATGCAGAAGGGCCCGGATTTGATAAAGGCGGCAAACTCCATGTTCAGCATTATTAGAAAACGAATTGAGACTAGAACTGCCAGTATCCTACTGCCTTTATACAAATCTATGGTGCGACCACATTTCGAATACTGCATACAGTTCTGGTCGCCACACCAGAATTTGTAGAGCTGGAAAAGGTGCAGAAAAGGGGAACTAAAATGATCAAGACGGGAGTGTCTCCTCTGTGAGGGAAAGTTACAACAGGTGGGATTGTTTAGCTTTAAGAAAAGGAAGCTAAGTGGAGACATGATAGAGGTGTACAAAATTATGCATGGTGTAGAGAATGGGAAGAGGGAGACATTTTTCTCCCTCTCATATTAGAATCCAGGGTCATCCCATGAAGCGGATTGGGGGAGATTCAGGACAGATAAAAGGAAGGACTTCTTCACACAGCGCATTGTTAAACTGGCATTCACTACAAGATGTGGTGATGGCCACCAATTTGGATGGCTTTAAAAAGGAGTTGGATAAATGCCTGGAAAAGACTATCCATGGCTACTAGTTCTCATGTCTGGCTGCCTCCTAGTATCTGAGGCAGTAGGCATAGGAGGGTGCTGTTGCACGTGCCTTGCTTGTGGGTCCTGGGTCAGCAGCAGGTTGGCCACCGTGTGAACAGAGTGCTGGACTTGATGGACCCTTAGTCTGATCCAGCAGGGCTCTTACTTCTTGAAGGGCTCTTACATTCTTTTGAGATCAGAATACACCCGTGTCATGTTCCTATGTGCACAAAGCTGAAATCCCAAGCATACTTCCTAAGGACCGAATCCTATTAATTCAGTGGGACTTGCTCTATTAGTGTGATCTTAAACATGTTTACACAAGAGTATTTTCAGAGCAAGCGGTCTATAAGGAGCACAATTCAGAACTTAAGCCAATTGGGTAATTTGGGGTTCCAAGCCATCAGCTTTCTCCAGATCTGGTATTTTCAATCCGCTCCAATTATAGTAGGGTACTCTGTATGAGTTTTTAAAAGAAGACACCATAGCTTTAAAGGTTTATGAATATTTATTGAAGTTTTGAAGAGGCTGCTGCTGCTGCGGAGTCCCTGGACACCTCTCTTCCGCATTCAGGACCAGCTTCTTTCTCCTGCAGAAGCAATGTACGAAGTTAGAACCTTACCTCTAAGGAATAATATACATTCATCTTCTGCAATATGAGCACACATGATGTTTTGAGCAGCTGAATATTAGCATTGGTCAGTACATGTTTGTACAGTAACATGTTTAAAATGAAGCAAACTGACTGCCAAGTTAGAATTTGACAGTTTAGATCCAAGTTAATACTGCTGGTAGTACATAAGCACAAACACTCTTGGATTACATTTTCAAATATAAGAAAACTGTACTTCCTCCCTAAAGTAGCAAAGAAATCTTACTCATGTTCAATAGTAGCCTTATAAACATGAGATGTAACTCATTTAGGGCTGCCTGCGCTGAGGAGAACAGCATCACGACAATGGAACTATCAGATGGGTTTAGGAAACTACTTGTTTGTCAATGCAAAATTATCACTAGGTCAGTGGCACTGCTCCATGCTCAGCCCTAACCACTCTGCTACTTACCTGCTCACTATGTAGGGCTTCCGACTCTCCATCATTCAACTGTGCTGGCATCTGCTGGCTCGTGTTCTACTGCAAGAAGAAGAAGCTCAAATTGTAGTAATAGTGCAAAATGTAGTTAAAACTTATTGTGGAATGCCTGTTTAGGCAAGAAACTACTTCAATTAAGACATCTTGGACCAGGTTTTAATTAATTCAAGCAAAAATCTAAAGGATAATGTGCTGCCAGAGGTCAGAAATACCCCTTATGTTACCTGGAAATTCACTAAATTTTTAGGTAACAGTAATATAATCCCTTTTCCCCCAAGGGGTAATCAAATAACATTTGGTGTATAAGAACAAATTGGAAAATATCTCTGGTAGAACTCTTATAGAAAATCAAATGACAAATTGGTCTGATACACCATGGACCACCAATGAGAGAACCAGTCGAATGCTAAATCTCATTTTTTAAAAAAAAATCTGTGGCTTGTTTTGAATAGATGAATGTTAACATGTTTCTAGTGAAGTGGTATCTGTAAGGTAAGTTGTATGGAAACAGTCTCTTAATGGATTTAACAAGTGAAACTGACTGAAAGGCATACCAAGTAAATTTCAATGCAGTAGTTTGAAGAATACAAGGGTAGAAGCCATGCATTATCTGGTTCAAAGATAAGCATCATTTGTCATTAAGGTAGAAATCCTACATACTTACATATGAGCAATTTCCACTGACCCCAATCGGGCCTACCTCTGACTACACATCAGGAGTGCACTGAACATTTGTTTACTTGAAACTCAAGTTGGAGAATTACTGTTAAACAGCACTCCACAACCTGGTGCCTTCCAGATGTATTGACCTATGACCATGTTGACTGAAGGCAATGAGCATTCCAGTCTAAGGCCCTTTCTACACCTACGGGTGTAAAGGGAGGGAGAGGGGGCGATCCTGGACGTACCTGCTTCCGGGATCGTCACCCTCAGTCTACACAGGCTGCGTGACGTCACTGTTGTCACACCCGTCATTTTAATTTTTTTTAAAGGGAAAGAGCTGGAGCACACTCACGCACCAAAAGAATTTAAAAAGTGAAAAGAGAAAAAAGCCCCGACCCCGCTTCCCACCCCCAATGGCCCTGGACTCCCCCAGTCCCAACTCCTTCCCTGATGACCTCCGCTACTCGCGGGGAAGATAGAAGAAGCTGGGACAGGCACCCACACCGCCCGTGGTCCTTGGGATCATCCCAGGACAGCATGTAAAACTGGGATAACTGAGGTCACACATCTGGACACACAGGAATGATCCCTCCAAAAAACGATGATGTAGAAAGGGCCTAAGACATCTGAAGGGAACAGGGTTGGGGAAGGCTACTTTAAGAAATGGACTCAAGCATATCAGGTAAAGTAAAGCATCCAAGACTGAAGGGTTGCTCGCATGACAGCCCACCATATTATAAAATAACCCACGGTGAGGGTGCGGCATGTGTGGGGTGCATGGGGCTGTCTTTTTGAATATGCAACCCCTACTCAGAGAATGAACCACCACCTTTGCATAACCCATGGTCTGTTTTAGGATTATGTGAGATTGTTTAACCCTTGCATAACCCACACTTGCCTAGTTTGCATGACACAATAATTGCTGAGCAGGGATTAGATATACAATGTGGTGCCCACTTGTTGTGGGTTAAATAACCTACGATGAGCCACAACATGTCATCTGAGCCAGGTCAACTGAGAAGTAATTATACCAGTACAAGTGAGCATTTTAGTAACACAAGCAGTAGAGTACACAAAGGGACAAATCAGGTCAATAAACAGAGCTTCATTTTCTCTTCTTGCCTTTCTGCTACCTGCAGGGTACCCAGCCATGGATCTAGTTAGAAGAGAGAAGCTAGATGGGGCAATGGAAAGCATCTCACACACTAGAAGAGCTGGAAAAGATGTTTAAGGTAGGTACATGATAGAGATGCTCAAGGCTGTTGATGGACATATCCCAAGGCTGTTTAGCTCAGCAGTTTACTCTTTCCCACCCCAAATGTTTAGCATCTGGTCATTTCTAGGCTATATGAAATGGAGATCCTTACCTCATATGGAGCAGCATTCAGGGTTCATCCAGCGGGTATTACCTTCACCTAAAGGATAAGAAATGAAGTTAGCAGAGGAATAGAGACTACAGAGTTTCTGAAAACAAAAGTTTAAACATCAGAGTTAACTTATGGATTGGTAAACTGAGGGGAGTTTACAAATTCTGCCAATACAGTCATTGGGAAGTAGCATGGGGCACAAGTAGGAGAAGATGAATAGTTTAATTCAAAGACTGAAACACAGGATAATGAACAAATGCAGCTAGTCCTAATGACTTCTTAATCCTCAACTGCCAGCCTATGCATAAGGATATTTGCAGCCAGAGGTATGTTACCCCTTATGTGCAGATGCAAAGCCATTGCATTCAACTACTTGGTTGCCTCTCTGAATTGCTGCCATACACCCTCCCTCCTCATGAACCAAATCATCCTTTGAACCAATTGAACGCCAGTCCAAATATCTTCTGAATCTTCGCAATACAGATAGGGATTTGCTTCTTAAACTTCCTACTAGCTCTTTCCCCCTGCAGTTGTCCCCTCTATACCACAAGCCCCATTTCAGATAGCCTCATTAAGGGCGTACAGTGAGTGAAAGGACAACCTTTCCACCTGCAACTAACGCTTAATGGCCCTTAAGAAGGTAAGAGACACTGCCAAGCCAGCCAATGTGCCAGTTTCCTCAAGTCCACATCTTGGCTTAATGTTTTTCCAAAACAGAAGGAACGAACACATTTTAGGATATAGTAACACAAATCATGTTCTTCTCCATCACTAGCTATTTATTTGCAGCCATCCCTTCCCACATCTCATTGTACTGGTGTTCAATGTCATAGTTATCAGATGGGGATTTGAATACACCCACCATGGGCTTTCACAGGCACATGCTGCTAATGTAAGAATCCAGACTGGGAGAAGCCATCTCCTCCCCCACCCAGCCCCCCACCCTTGCAGCATTTGCTTAACCCCACCGAGTGGCATAGAGACAGATCTGCAACTGACCTGTTGATTCCAACCTTGCTAGCTGTGATGGTGGAAAACAACCAATGGTCCAAACAAACCTAAAAAAGCACAATCTCTTCATATTGGGCTCCATTTTAGAATAAAGTGAGCACAGGCCTTCCTGATCAGCAGGAAATCATTAGCTCAGCCCCGCGTAGCTTGGGTGCATTACAAGCCTCAGGCTTTTGTTGAGCTATTGGGGTGGGAATGGGGGACTGCAGCCAATAGAAGCTTTGCACACTCAATATAATAATTAGCCTTCCTCCCCCAGAAAGTTATGAAGTGCTTCTCTCCTGACAGCACCAGTAAATCGGAACCGAGGGCCTAGCAGATTACGCTTAATGTATTCTGGCACCACACTTCTGAGCTCTGAAGTCAGCTTTTGCAAGAAATCAAAACAATTCGTAGAACAGGATGAAAATTAAAAATGGAACACAATGCAAGCACTTTTAGTTATTTCTCATGCCACTTACAAAGTGGTATTTTGAGCAGAAAAGAGTTACTGCCTGTAAAGATATCTACTATATTCCTGTTGTCACTGTAGTTAAGTATATAACCCCACAGACTTATTCCAACTCACCTGCTCTAAGAGAAATATCTACTAGATCCAATTATTCGGAGAGTAAATATTATTGGTACAATCCCACACATCAAGTAAACCCTTGGCATATTGGTCAAGATTGAGCACATCTACTGTGGTTGGACAGATTTGCAACCCAGTTACACAGCAAACATACTGCTTTTTGTTTATTGAGTTCAAAGTGGAACTGTAGTCACTAGCGTTGAGATCTAACTTGGTTTGAAGGTAACTAGTCTTGCAATGCATATACTGTTCATACTGATAGGATTTCAAGCATACATTTCTCTTGCAGACTGGATAAGACTGGCTTACCTAGTCCAAGGCCTAGTTATCTTTAGGATTCATTGTTGAATCCTGCTCATTCGCAAGTGCCTTTTCTTGAAATACAATACCTAGGTATGACGGAAGCATACTTCAGCCCTGAGTAAAATATTGCTAATTCTTGTGCATTGGCCAAGAACCAGATTAAGAAACACATTAGAGACACATATTGAACTAGCTAGCACAACAAAGCCAACAGACTTGGAGGGCAAATACATGTTAGGTATGTAACCCCATTATGTATTTTTCACAACCAATAAAGCAAAGGAAGCTTGGTAAGATGTATGAAATATGAGAAGTGGGAGCTATCAATTCTTCAATGTATCATTTGAACAAATGCCATCATCCCGCAGCCACCCAAACGCATTACATAAATGACCGCTACAGTTACAATATACCACTCCCCAACCTTCAAGCTTAACACAGCAACCATTTATTGCCCAGTGGCAAGTTACCAATGTATTTATCTGTCTAGACAAGAAAGGGCTGCAATGTGACTTTTGCCATGAGTCTAGTATGTATTAAGAATACTTATTCCTACGAGCAACAAACAGGACCTTGAGTAGTTAGGATATTTACAAGTTGTACACCCTTTCCCCTCCCACTGAGCTCTAAGGTCTTTGGCACACAGTAAAGATGGAAACAAGTCATAAGCACGAAGAAATCGCGGGTCTGAGGCACATCTCTCAGCATTACGGTGAGCTTGCCTAATGCTGACTGCAGGTTAGGCCTCAAATCTAAGCATCATACAGTATGAGTAGTGCTGCACTGAAATCCCATGGTCAGGAGTGTGATGCCAGAATACCCCCACAGCAACATTACACAGAAAGTCACCAAGTTAATTATAGTGCTTTTTTACCTACCTGTATGCAGGCGACAATGAGAATCTCGGAGCAAGCAGGAATACTACATCCAGGTCCTAATGTCCATTGCCACTTGTGGTACTACGTTCCTCACAGTTATGCACTGCAGAAATGCTGTCTAATTGCTGTTACGTAGCAGGCCACTACTTTTAAACAGTGTCAAATTGCAGTCTCAAACTCCAGAAAAAAGCATGCTGCCACAAGTGGTTGCCAAGGAGATGCCAAGAACTTTTTTAAAAAACGGAGATACCACAGAATACGCACAGAAACAGAAATTCAGTTTTTCATTATAACTGGCAAAGATGTGGTTAAAGCATGCTTGGGGTTGTCAATACATGGGAAGACCCTAGAATGTGCACTAATGCCCTTTAGAAATGGACTAAAAGCTTAATGGGCATGCAGAAGTTTAATAGCAACTCTTCTGCTCAAAATGCACTGGGAAGTAAGCCTAAACAAGTGGTGAGAACTCTAAATGGAACATCCAATTCAGTGAAAACTCAAAATCAATTAATTTGCTAGTACTTGGGGGGCATCCTGCTTAAAGTGCTTTGAAGTTGACTACTGTAGATGTATTAAGTATGTGCAGTTGACAACAGCACTTGTCAGGGAAGATTATGAATCTACTGCAGCTCTCACTATTTCCTTCCAGATTTAACATCAGCCAACTTTTAGACAGAATGAAACAAGAGATGAACCTTAGGAAGGTAATGGGACCATCAGCCTCCTTCACTCTTCAAGATTACAGTACTACAAAAGAGCATGGTTTAGGATATGTGCCAGCATCCTAAGGAAAAATGGCATGTAATCTGAAAAATAAACTGAAAATTAGTGTCTGTGTCCAGAGGCCCCCACCACTGTCAATCTCAGAATTTCCTACAGCGGGTGTCCCATGAACACCCCTTTAAAAAATGACCTGCAAATGGCTGAGCCCCTAAAACCCACTGACATTTAAGCTGAATTTCCAAATTTCACTGAATTGTATTACAAGGGCTCCTCTACATTTGTTTCCAGTGCAAGAAGTGTAGATTAATTTTTCCCATACAGTTTAAATAGCAGCTGGCTTCATGTTGTATATTCTTGAATGCATCTGGGAATGTAGCTCAATCCAACCACAACACTAGAGGCAATCATCCAGCAACCTTGACCATCAACAGTTTACCAGGTTTTTTGCATTTAAATTGTTTGCTTAGCATATACCTTTGTACTAATAAGTTTGCATTGTCAAAGTGCTTAATAACTGATGGCACCAAGGCTTTATCCACTCTTGTTGCGAACACTTTTAAGATAGCCCATTCTTCCCAAAACAGAGTAAGACATTTAAAGTAGGGGTGGGGAACCTGAGGCTGAGGGCCATATGCTGCTCTCAGCATAATTTCATGCAGTTGGGGAGAGCTAAAAGAAGGAGGGACAACCAAAATGGATGAAACGATGGAAGAGATCAATTCAGGTCTCTGACAAAAGCTATTGTTCTTTCCCCAGCAAGGAAGAAAGCAAGTGAGAAAAGGGGCAGCCCTGCCCACCTTTGGCTCCAGACCAACCCACCATCAGCATGCAGCTCCCCAACTGATAGCCTCAGAGGGTGTGTGTCCTCAATAGAAAAAAGGTTCCCCACCCCTGTTTTAAGTGATGAAGAACTACGTAACACTCAAGAATTGTTGAAAGAAAATACATCCAGAATTAAATGCAGAGTGGACTCCAATCAGGTTGATCTTCATTTCATCAACCCTTAGTACGTTTTACACTGGGTAACTCTGCACCCAGCATTCCAGGTGCTATCGGGGTATGGAGTCCAGGACATCTTGAATTCATACGTGTGTTTTTAATAAGTTAAGGTTCAAAGATTCAACTCTTCTACCAGGTTCAACACAACTTTGTACTATGTAGTCCTTATATTTAGGTTTTCAAGTGTCAAATTTTACTTGGCAAGTTACTACGATGTGGGACACTATGAAATATTTTGACCCAGAAGTTTCAAAGGATACTTTCATTTTTGCATTCCAGTTCCTAAATTATGGTACAAGTTATAAAATACAAGTGCCCTCCCATACTCAGTGTTTTTGTGATAAGCATATTGGTTAAATGTTGACTGTAAAATTGGCCAGCCAGATCCTATACACTGAGCCATATTGGGGGAAGGGGGATGTCACACTGAACAGTCCTTTAAAAGGAGATCAGTATATACACGCCATGTCATGACTTATGGAACATGGAATGAAGATGCTCTTAAGATACCTAGTAGCAAATGCTACCAGATCCCACCTTCTTACCCAGCAGCAAATCCCTTAACTCAGGGTTAACATCTAACCCATCTGACTGCAGCATTTGAAAGTTAACTCTGGATTATTTTACAAAGATTCCCTTTGCTCTCAAACTGTAGGGCAATTAAAACACCTAGAGTCAAACTCAAAATACTTAACGATGCTGCAACTTTTATAGAACTAAAGCTAGAGGCTTTTCAAAGAGTGAGACTTCGCCTATAAAGTTATTTCATATTCAAACCTAATTAGGTCTCAACATTGCATACTTGTAGGCAAGTAGGTCAATTAGACATTTTATGGCATGGCAACATCTAAGCCATATTGCGCAACACACTAGATTAGATTTCAAAGCAATGTATTGCACGTTGAAAAGTGCGACGTTTTTGCCCTGTATACTTGGGCCAGCGAATGGCAAAGTTTACGATATAAGAATCATTGCTACATTTAGTCTATTTATTTTCAGCACAGTAAAAAAAGTTTACACTTGGGAATTCTGGCACACGATACACTGCCATCAAGGTAGGGACGTTATACATCAAAAAAGCTAGGTTTTGAACACTGCATTACATAATTAGATTTTCTTGCCCAGACCACTTACAAATTCTAGGTCATTAAGTTTCTAACATCCATAAAAACGTAGCTTTCTTACTAAAATGCAAGAATTAAAAAAAAAAGAGTAGTGTCTAAACAAGACAAACAAAACTGGAATGAAAATCTAGAAGTCACATCTAAAATCGGGGTTTTTTGTTTGGGCCTTCATATTCTTCTCTCCCTCTCCCATAAGCTGCTGGAGTTCCAGGCCCCATTCCTCTAGGGCCCTGGCCACCTACAGGCCCCGCACCTCCCTGCCCAAATCGCTCAGGGCGCTATTAGAACAGTATTAAGAGTTCATTATGTGTAGTTGATGTCCATGTGTGTTAAGTATATATTTTAGAAGGTTCCGTAGTCAACGTTCGTCGATACAATCACCATTGAGTCGATCCACAGGTACCGGGAACATAGAAAGGAAAAAAGGGTAATTTAATAATTAGTTTAATTTAATACATGCCTTGAGGTATGTTCCCAACTTGATCCATTCTCAAATGTCTGTTTCAGCAAACAGATACTCCCTGAAGTGCTAGAAATGCAAGCATTAGTACAGGCTTGAACCAAGAATCCGCTCAGAAAGGAATTCTGGTAATCTGCCACAATTACTTGCTCATCTGTACTATAGTGCAAAATTGTCAGTCAAATAAGCCTAGCAAGAAGCCAGGTTCTGCTCCCTGTCTCATGTAAAGCAGATACCTACTCACCCGTTAAAAAGGCATGAGACCATCTCTTTTTGGGATGACCAAAAATTACTGTCTGCTTAGTGAAATGCAGAAGTCTTTGACAGCATCAGTTGTTAAGACACTAATGAAGTACAAGGAATAACATGGTCCTAATGATTTATCTAGCAAATACCAAAATATATATATATCAGGGAACAAACCTGCACTTTTAAAAGTTGTTCCACTGCATTAATGAGCCCTTGGAGGCCCCTAACATCAGGAAGTTTAGCAAGAAGTCCACTATAACTTTGCAGTTACTGAACACCTTCAGCTGGTCTCCCATGGACCCACAAAAGCTCAACCAGACTGCTATAAAGCAGACCGGCTAACTTGTACCTTCTCCACTGTACTTTTGTTTACTGAGCTATTAGGCATGAAGGAGAATGCAATACATCAAAGATTTTATTATTAATGCTGTGAGGTCAGTTTAGGAAGTAGTTTTATACAAAAAAAGTTTTAAATTTACTAAAGCTTACTACAGAAGCCAGTTCACTCAGTGACTCCTCAGATTAACTGTATGAATCCCTTAACCAGATACACACGCAGATGTATTATGTGAAAGGCTCATACACTCAGCTTTCTCCCCAATAATCCCACAAACCAAAACCTAGATTCCAGAGTACTTGCACTACAAAAAACACTGATGACAAATCAGATGCATGAGCCCTTCACTGATTTGCATAGGTATCTAATCATGGAGTCACAAAGAGTCTGGAATTCCTACCATATAAACGATCAAATTTCTTCTAACAACTGGCTTACAGTTATTAGACTGTCAATTTAACCTCCCAAAGGTCAAGTATTAAGAATGAACAAATCCTGTGTAGAGATAAATTTGCTTATAGGCTTCTAAGATTACATACTTGAGCAGGTAAGCACAGCACGCTGCTACATGCAAAGTACTACCCACTGGAACTTCAGGCACAGTTTTCCAGCATCACCATTCCGAGTGATTGAGGCTTTCAAGTATTTCATATGCTGTGTGTATAACTGTTAATTTTGAAAATGCACATCCAGGATTTACCAGACTATCTAGTTCAATAAAAGCCTGTTACTAACTGCTGACTCCCTTAAACTATAGGGTCACAGCCGTTGGACACCATCTTAAGAATTAGTACCTGGAAAAGAATGAGAGATTGGTTTCTACGAAAGTGACACATGAGCTACAAGCAGCTCGCCTTAGGAAGCAAAAGTTTCAATGCACAGATTAGCCTTGTCCCACCCCCACCACTGGCCATGATTTTATATCATGTTTTACAGCACACTCTTAAGGTGAATGTGTACCACCAACACAAGCACTGACTACACTTGGTTTGCAAAAGTAGTATTTACCAGTTATGAGCACTGCCGTTCTGCCATTACATTACTCCAAGCAGGCCCAGAGACCATGCCACACATATAGTGTGAATACATATATTTCTCCAAAGCCTACAAGTACAGGGGTATGAAGTCAAATTCAAAATTCATGGAGGACACGTCTATTACTGATAGCTACTTGTCATGATGGCTGTATGGGATTTCCAAGTTCAGAGGTAGTATATCAGTGAATACCGGTTGCTGGAGAGCAGCAACCGGAGAGAGCTATTGCCTTCATGCCTTGCTTGCAGGCATCCCAGAGGCACCTGGTTTGGGCTACTGTGGGAAACAGGATGGACCTCCAGTCATCCATTAGGGCTCTTCTTAAGTCGGGTAATTTAAGTATTAACTAAACATTATGACCAATTTATCTATATACTATCCTTTGAGAGTCAACAAGCAACTTGATCAAGAAGTACGGAACATAGAGGACTTGTCTAGAGAACTGCTTCTCTCCTCTTCACATGCTATGGCAAAAGCCAACGTATACAATGTGGTATACTGTGTTGCATCTGAATACTCACTACTGTCTACCTGTGACTAATCAGCTGCATCACAAAGAAGTAACTGTATAGTTTTCACAAGGTGCATTGATCTTATAATTAGGCTTGGAAGACTGTGTGTCTATTTCATGTTTCATTTCTATGCTGCACAGTTAATTCAAGTTCAGAAAGTGACGAAGACCACTTCTGCTCATTAAGCTAATTTCACCAAGAACTAATGACTTTCCCCAACAGATGCTTTGATTATCACAAAATTAAAGAGTTCGTTCCAAGCTTAACCAAAGAACTCCAAAGCCAACTAGCCACAGAAAGTCTGCTAATATCCATAGCAAAAGTGTCTGAGCACCATACTGGCAAAGACTAGGCTCAGTTTTACATTGCTCAACAAGCCCCTTGCTATTGCTATTATGCACACTGCTGGAAAAGGGAAGCCTAACTCAGTGTAGGTCACTTGGGATCAACACAAGAAAGAGGTGTTTCACATCTGCAAAATTTGTTTGGTACTGAAGTCAAGCTGCCACAGAATACATTACCATATCGCTTCCCATCATAGAGCCACTCATAGATGTTTGTCCAACTCCAGGACTGGTTTCATAGCCAAGGCCAGTACTACCACCTAAAGGTGGGAATTTCTGAGCAGCTGTACCATAGGGATCTATAAAAGAAATCCAAGTGATTACACACAGGGTGGATTACTATTGTTCTCATGGGTTAATTTAACTAAAAAAACTTCTTTACCTCCCATGTTCATTGTGGTGGTGCCACCCATTCTCATGTCTCTCTCCCTCTGTAAAGGCAAAGGCAAGAGTTTTAAAAACAAGCAAACCACTTCAAAACCTGGTACTCCTGATAAACAGAACGGTGTAAATTACAGAAACTCCACACAAACTGTTACCAATTTACTATGCCCCAGATTTACAGAAAGAAAACTGGGAAAGTATTTTAAAATTCCAATTACAAAACTAAGTAAGTTTTAAATTCTTAGGGATCAGCATGTGATGCAGGCACCTGGGCAACCAGGCTACTGAGTTCCCTCCAATCTGACTTACAGGGTCCATGTAACCCATTCTACTGTAACTTTCTTCCCTCTGTCTTCTCATTTGTTCTTCCATCTCACGTTGGCGGATCATCATCTCCTCTTCGCGCCTACGGCGCTCTTCTTCCTGCCTGAAAATTCAGAATACTTATTAGATTCCAGAGCATCACTGACTTATGCACCTGTGGAGATGCAAACAGTGCATTTGTTAATATTTATCATGATCTTGTGATACACTGTTAAAAACAAAAATTGATAGCCTCCACAATAAGTGTTAAATAGAGCACAATATATATTCCGTAGCCAGGACACAAAAAAAGTAGTAAAGACAGGCTTGAAAATTAGGCCACAAAAGATTTTTTCTAGCCTACTCGGAGCTGGCAGAGAAGCAACAGAAAGCTACGTTTCTAAGCTCGGCACAGAGAAGGAATGGAACATTACACTGCTCCTCTTCCAGTCAGGTACCTCACCTGCACGAAATCCTTGCTCACCTATGGCTATCAGGCAAGTGCTTAAACACAAGGTTGAATAAAGATTTGTAAGGCTATACTGTACCTCAACTGTATTTCCTTGCGTTTCTGCATCTCTTGATTGTGAAGTTCTTCCATACGCCTCAGTTCCTCTTGTCGCCTCATGAGATCTGAAAAATTGTTTAAAGTACCATTACTTCAAAGATTTTAATGACCATAGGTAATCAGTATCCTATCTGTTACCTAACAAAAAAAGCCAAATCCTTCTAGGATCAGATGATTGAAGTTAAGTTCACCTGAACAAAATTCAGCTTCAGTAGCAAAATCCAATACATAAAACGAGCTCTCAACAGTAAGTTCTTATGCTTAAAAATCCATGACTCCAAGGGGGGCGGGCGGTTTAAAGTCAATGTCACATGTACATGTGTTCAAATATTGATTAGCAATGGCCTAAACACATTTGGGCAGTGCCTGGAAGGTGAACAGTATTTCATACCCTTGTACTTCTCCAAGCGGTCCTTCAGCAATATTATGTATGTGGTACTTTTAAAGCAAATTTCTTCAGGAGACGCTTACAATAAAACACCAGTTTGATTTAAAGCAGCAAATCTACAAAAAATTGCTAACAATACAATAATGAGGGAAAGATGGGGGCAAATCAAGCAGTCAAGATGACATGGACCAATCAGCAGAAGATCTGTGCAAATACCTTGGCGTAAAAGGTTTGCCTGATGCTCATGATAGGCATCTTCCATTTCGCTTTCCAGTTTATCCTTGGCATCTTTCATGTTTTTCTCCACCTGATCTCTCTGCTGTTTCTCCATTTCATCCAAAGATTTCCACCGTTGGGAGTATTCATATTCAAAACTTCCAGGTTGTGCAAACCGTGGAGGAGTCTCTCTCTCCCTAGAATCCCAAATGAAAATCTAATCAACATTGCCAACATTGGTATACTGTCAATGGCCAGCAGCAAAGATGGGTATCAAATCACACAAAATTTTCAGGAGTACAAGAAGTCCATATGCATACTACATCATTGAAATCTAAAGACTTAATCTGTATAAATGCTATTCTTTTATTGTTAGCCACAGAATTAATATTAACATAATGAACGATAAAAATCAAATGAAGTAATGCTATACTAGTCAGAGCCGAAAGCAGTGTGTGTGTGTTTTCAGGTGACAATCCAAAGGAAGCACATATCATGCAAAGCTGTTCAGGCATGATAAAATTAGTACATTAACATTTTTCAGTGTTATTTAAAAACAAAACAAAAAACTAAACCTTGTAAGGGAAGCATGCTACTGAGCTGCTATGTCTTAAACTATTCCCAAATAAAGGTTTGTATTTGTTCTGAATATGACGTTGCATTGTATTGAGCAGTTTCCAGTAACCAAATATTCAACTGTTAGGTTACTGAGAAAGCTTTTAGGATACAGCATATAAAATTAACATGACATATTTAAGTAAACAGAACTAAAAGTCATAATTAGTATGTCAAATAATTTCCATCAATTTAGGGCAATGGAAAGTTTCTCAATATGGCAAGACACAATTTTAATAATCTGTGATATACCCTGATGAAAATGAGATTCATTGATGTAAAAAGAACAAAGGTAGTAATAGCTTCAAACAACAAATAAGTTATTATGCTATTTATACATGCTTAAAACTTACTTTTGATACATCGGATTTTTCTGAGCAAGCTTTTCTGGAAGACCATCTTCATCATCCAGTTGTTCAAGTGGTTCCACAATAACTGGCCTGGGTGTACTATAAAAAAAATCACAGCAAAACATCATAGAATCATGGAGTTGGAAGGGGCCTATAAGGCCATCAAGTCCAAGCCCCTGCTTAATGCAGGAATCTGCATTAAAGCATCCCTGACAGATGCTTGTCCAGCTGCATCTTGAATGCCTCTAGTGTGGGAGAGCCCACAACCTTCCTAGGTAATTGGTTCCATTATCATACTGCTCTAACAGTCAGGAACTTTTTCCTGATAGTCCAAGCTAGAATCTCGCTTCCTGTAATTTGAGCCCATTATTCTGTGTCCTGCACTTTGGGAGGATTGAGAAGAGATCCTGGGCCTCCTCTGCGTGACAACCTTTCAAGTATTTGAAGAGTGCTATCATGTCTCCCCTCAAATCTTCTCTTCTCCAGGCTAAACATGTCCAGTTCTTTCAGTCTCTCCTCTTAGGGCTTTGTTTCCAGACCCCAGATCATCCTCGTTGCCCTCCTCTGACAAATTTTACTCACTTTTAAATGCGGGTTTGCAAGTTATTTAAGCATTCAATCCATTGCATACAGCTAGATAAAACAGTGAAATTTACTCACGTTGTCAAAAGAAAAACACCTTCGGTGCAACGTTCAAATGCTTTTCGTGCTGCAGGTTTAGATGCAAATTCAACAATGCCTTTTCCTGTGGATCTGCCACGATCATCAACAATCACAATAGCTCTTTCAATTGGGCCAAACTGAGAGAAGGCTTCCTCTAGCAGTTCATTCGATACATATGGGGAGAGATTACGCACAGAAAGAGCAGCTGCATGGGTGGCGAAACGCACACGAAGTTGCCTTCCTCTCATGGGAATATCATCAAGTTCTGCCTTTGCAATTTCAGCCAGAGCTCTGGATTCCTGTGGACAGGTTATTAGCAAGAGAATTGTTAGAGCATCTTCAAATTGTACAGAATACAAGAATAATTTCTTCAGTAGAGATTATAAACAATGCTCACCAGTTTAATAAATCCAAAGCCTTTTCCCTTGTTGATGAAGACTTCACCAGGTTCACCATATTTAGAAAATAACCTCTTAAACTCCTCCTCTGTGATATCAGCAGGCAAATTCCCAACGAAGAGCCGGCATCGCTGAGTGTAAGTCTTCTCTCCAGGCCGTCTCAAAAGCGACAAATTGGCTTTAAAACCCTAAAAAATAAAGACAGACTTCATTTGAAAAGGTTTTTTAAAAAATGCTAGGTATCATATACTGTTCTGCAAAGCAAGTCAAATCTGATACCAAACTTCCCTCTAGAGGGCACTCCCATTAATTTTACATAGCCTTATACATATGTACCACCATCAATCCCGCCCCCATACACCTCATTACATGCATATTTCAGGCTGCACACCAATCAAGAATGAGCAGCTCTACTCTCCTGCTCCAAGAAACTATCACTCTTCTTCCATGCTCACTACACACCAACTCTTAAAGAAACAAGCTTTCTTCTCAAATAGCCCTACTCAACAACTTTAGAGTTTTCTGTTCAGTAAGGCTTCACCCTACATCACATTACCCTATACATCCCACAAGAGCTACTGACTCACATGCCCCTTTAATGAATGAAAAATATTTCCCAGGGCTGGTTGTTAGCACCTGTTTCAGAACTGTTTTCTCCTGGAATATTTGTATAGGTTTTCTAGCAATTTATTTTTTAAATTTCTAAACTGCCCTTTATTCAAGCAGATTCCAGGACACTGTACAAGGTATTATTTTAATAGAACTATAGAAACAATGTGCTTCCATACTAGCAGAAAATCTGAGAGGCAAACTATAAAACAAACAGATGCAATATAACCAGTTAAATGCCCAGAAGTCATGCCAGGATGCCATCCTTCATCCCAAAACTGTTACCAAATCATGGACCGTAAGTAACATTTTCCCAACTTGAGAATACATTCTACGTCAACAAGTATTCACAAATAGAAGGAATTCCTAGCTCTCATTTCCTTCTCAAAGGACACCCTTACAAAATGCTGTACATTTTAACTACCACTAGTTGAAGTACTGCCAATCATAAATTGGAATTCCACCAATGACATCATCCACTCCTGCAACATTTCACCTTAGGGAACTTGTATACACAATATATTATAGACCACTGTTGCTAACATGTTGTGCTAACATGTTGTGCACATGCATTGCAGACTACATTTTGTACCACTGATTACTCTCAGCCTGGTCCACACCACTCCCTTCCCCAAGCCCCAATCCAGTACCAAACACATTGCTTTAAAACTTGTTTATTGTCTGGCCTCAGAGCAAGACAGGACAGCTCTTTACAACTCCAGGCCATCACAAAGTCCTTTAAAATTTACCCTATCATTGAGAGGTGTCATACACCCAAAACAACCCTATAATCCCATTCTTCAGGAATCAATAAAAATATACTTGAATGCCAAACAAAGATATGCTTAATCTTCTATATCAGCCTCACTACCACCAGCCACTCTCCTCTGGCAAAACTGCTTCCAAATAGGAAAGGAGAAGGACACAACAGGATTCAGACCTTCAGTCAGCCACAAAACTTAGTCAGCAAAATCCTATGCATGTCTAACTCAGTAATTATTCTTGAACTCAGTAGAGCTTAATTCAAGGTAAATGTGCATAGGATTACAACCCAAGAGTCACTCCAGATATTGTTCATAACTCCTCCTCCAAGGATACAGAGAGGAATCCGTTTTAAAAGAAAGTCCAACCTCACCCCACCCCACCCCACCCCCGGAAAGTCCAGCAGAAACATCCACAACGGGAAAGGTAAAAGGGGGGCAAATCGGGCCAGTCTTCAACTGCACCAACGCGGGGGGGCATTTACCCCACCCTCCCTAGAACAGAAAGGGGGGGGGAGAACACGGCTCCCACCTGCCGGCATAAGCCCAACAGGGTTTAGGATACGTCTGAGGCTCTGACGTCAGAACACTCCAAATCCGGAGGCAAGATTGCCCCGCCCCCGACCTTGGGCCAGTCTCCCAACACACTTCCGCCTAAACGAGGATATAGAATGGGAGGGGAGGCCGGATAAAAGCCCCCGACCTCCACGATGGAAGAGTAGTAACAACTTAAGGCCATCGTTCAAAAACACACACACACACACACAATCTTAGGGTCGCGGGAAAGCATTACATCGGTTTCCCTTCTACGCCAGAAGGGAAATTTTCAAGGTGCCACAAAACTCGGGCTTTTTTCGTAGGCAATTCGGCAGGGCGGCTTCTAGGTCACCCTGTTCCCCCCCTCCCACCCGGGTTATGGATCGCCGCCACGCCCACCGCCAGACGACCCCGGGGGCCTCTCTCCGCCGCTCCCCCACCCAGCACATGCGCACTTCAGCCCACCAAGATGGCGCCGAGGAGTGCTGCACGGTGGCGGCGGGGAGGAGGGAAGGGAGAGCGCGCGAGCATGAGCCCCGCCGCCATCTTGTCCCGGCTGCCTGCGATGTCAGGGGCCCTCAGCGGCACTCACCTCCGCATCCGACATTTTCTCCCCGCCGGCGCCTTGCTGCTGCTGCTGCTGCTGTTGCGACGGGTGCTGCGACGGGTGCTGCTGCTGCTGCTGGGACGGGTGCTGGTGCTGGCTTTGGCCGCCGCGCCTCTCCCCGCCGCCGCGGTGCTGCCCGGGGCCTCCTCCGCCCTTGGGGCCGCCTCCTTGTTGGGAACCTCCCGGGCCTCCCTTCAGGCCGCCGACCGGTCCTGGAGACGGGCCCGGCCCTTTTTTAGAGCCCCCTTGGCCGGAGCTTTGGCTGGGCGGCGCGCTGGTCTGCTGAGGCGGCGGCTGATCCCCACCTCGGCCTCCGCTCTGGAGCCCCGAGGAGGCGGCGGGAGCCGAGGCCGAGCTCGGAGTGGTGACGGAGGAGGAGGAGGAGGAGGGCGGCGGCGGCGCCCCGACCTGGTTCTGGGTGGGCCCTCCCACAGCGGGCGACGAGCCCGCCGGGCTGGAGGAGACGGAGACGGAGGCCGCGGAGGAAGGCGGGGTGGAGGCCGAGCTGGGCGGCTTGTTGGGCTCCGACTTCGGAGGGCCGCCGAGGCCCCCGCCCATGTGGTGGTGGCTGCCTCGGGGCTGCCCTATCCCGGCCGCCATGCCCGGCGGCGGGGAACGGAAGTCGTGGGTCCCCGGGAGGCCGCCTCGGCCTCCGCCGCCCCCGCGCCGGTGGAAGCCGCCTCCGCGGCTACGAAAGCGGTCTCTCGACATGGCGAAAATGGTGGCGGTTGGGGTGGTACCTGGCAGCGACACGGCTCTTCCTCCCTCGTCAATGTCCCGCCGAGGACAAAATGGCGACTGCGCTGAGGTAAAAACGGCCTCGCCGCTGCCTTTGTCCCACCTTTATATAGCCTCGCCGAACAGGCGCAAACCCCGCCTCTCTTTTTTCTCCCCCTCGAGTGATCCAATACAAAACTAGTCTGGCCGTATTGATAGAGCCCTTAGCCAATCCGATTTTGAAACTACTAGCCTCCGAGAAAGAAGGGGGTGGGGCGAAAACCCGTCTCGCTCTTCTTTGCTCGACATTAAGCCAATAGCGAGCCGCAGTACAAGAAAGAGTGACAGCTAATTTATGCAATAGACATCCTAGTACGTGGATAGCAGATGGGAGAGGCCTATTAACTTACCTCTGCGCTGATTGGATTGTTTGGTCAGCAGAAGGCGGGGTTTAACTTTAGATTGAGCTAATCAGAGGGGCCCGGATTATGCGCATTGACAGAGAGCCTCTATGCAGACGGAATGTTAGCTATGGCTGCCACGTGGTTTACCAAGGGTGTAACTTACCATGGCATTTTACTAATGCCATTATGTTCCTATAATTGCTGTGATGACAGGGTTGCGATTGCAAACATTTGAACCAAAGATGATGGATGGATTTCTACTACTGCTATTGCCACAAATGAGACCTTCTACAAGCCGTTGCAGTGTATACTCCTGTTCAGGTTTCTTGTCAGACATGCCTTCCTTTAGGGTACCATAAGCTAAGGGCTGAAATCCTACAAATCCCAGCATTTCCTAGCCAGCATTGCTTAGGATTGTGCCCTAAATAACTCCAGCACGACATATTTCCTGCACCAGGTTTTCTATCCCCCCATCCCACCCCACCCAATTTTTATTTCAACTAACAGTCAGCCTTCCCTGGCTATTGGGGGTGGGGAGCTTAGGATTTTGCATATGAACTTCTGCAAATCTCAGGGATCCCCCAGTTCTGCTGATACATCTCACCAGTTTCTCAGTGGCCTCATTTTGGTTCCGGTTCAGTCAGCACTGACCACTTGTTTCCTATTAGAAGGTATTATTATTATTATTATTATTATTGGTGTTTATCATTTGTGGATGACGACGACGACACTTATTTGTACAGGGATTAAAAAGCAAGATAGCCACTTCTATAGTCTAATAGACATGACACAAAAGGAAAAGAGCAGAACATAATTAATTATTTATTATTAGTTTGTTGAACTCTTTCTCTGCCTGTTGATCCAGGAGAATGCCTAAAATTGTTTACATCAAACAATACAATACGTTTAATTGTTGGTTAGTTTTTAGTGTCCAAACCTGTATAGTCACTGAGTTGAAATTGCAATACCAACCATCTTTTTCAGCACATGCTCTGAAATTTAAAGTGCTGAGCTATGTCTTGGCCTGAGACTTAGCCCCTTGATCCCGAGATACCTATAGATATGACTATGGGTAATGTGAGAGAAATGTACCCTAGACATGTTGGACTTGATGGCCTTGTAGGCCCCTTCTAACTCTGCTATTCTATGATTCTATGTTCAGAGGATCTCTGTTATGTCTTTCATATAATGCAGTATTAACGGGTTCTGGGACTGCCAACAGTTTCCACAGTTATATCCCAGTGAGCCTTAGCTCAAGTTACATTATTTTTTTACATAGTTCTCTCTACCTCCCTTTTATCCTCACAACAAGCCTATGAGGTAGGTTCAGATGAGAGATAAATGGCTTCATGGCTGAGCAGGGATCTGAACCAGTGTTTCTCCAGTACTAGGCCAACATTAACCTACACAATGCTGCAGGGAACAGAAACTCCTGTGTGAAATAGAAGATTTCCACTGTGATTTTTCTTTCTTTGCCCATTACATTTTTACATGTATCAGATAGGTATTATATCGCTTCTCACTCTTCTAAATAAGGATGTAATGGATGATAATTTGGGGTTTTGCATTCGGAGGGGGATAAAATGGGTTGGATTGTGGAGCGTTCAGGTAAGTGGGACGAGGGAGTTGACAGAAGCACAGAATGAAAGTTGGGGCAGTGATGGGAATTTGATCAATTGACATTTGGGAAGAGGGTAGAGGAGGGGTAGGCAACCTGGCACCCTCCAGATGTTTTGGACCACAGCTCCCTCAATGACAGTCAACATCTGGAGAGGCTGGTGGTTGTGATGCCAGTGGGAAGGTATGAATCCTCTCAAGGTTTCAGTCGGAACTAGTCGAAATGTTAAAGTGTCAGAACTCTGATGGAGCAGTCCAAGGTGAAGAAACACCTTAGATAACTCCTCTAGAGTTTTGACTGCTTCTGACTGAAATCTGGAGCAGATTCACCACCCCACTGAAATTGGAGCCACCAGCCTCCACCGGGAGGGGGAATGGATTTTCCTAGCAGCAATATATTGAACTGAGCTATTATTATTATTATTATTATTATTATTATTATTTTATTTATTTATATAGCACCATCAATGTACATGGTGCTATATCCCTGTTGTAATGCAAAGTATTGCAGGGCAGGCATTTAAGGCCCGATTAGCTTTCCAAAAGACCTGCTCTTAGAAGAGATGAAAACTGCTAGAACTGGTTTATTCTGGCATAAGCTTCCCTGGACATGGTGCACTTCATTAGATGCCTTCGAAAATCAGTCTGATGACAGAGTAAATACATTAAGTCTTTAAGGTACCACAAAACCAACACGGCTACCCTGCTGGAAATTAGAAGTGGTTTGTTGACTTTGAGATCAAAAGTTTCTCCTTGTTGGGAGA
Source organism: Elgaria multicarinata webbii (assembly GCF_023053635.1). Classification (NCBI taxonomy): domain Eukaryota; kingdom Metazoa; phylum Chordata; class Lepidosauria; order Squamata; family Anguidae; genus Elgaria; species Elgaria multicarinata. The sequence goes on from NC_086183.1 coordinate 6,611,141, forward strand.
AATGAACTCCTGGAAAATCTTGAGCTGGTGGTTTTAGGCTGTTTGGGGACACATTGTATCCATCTCTTTCCTTTTCTTGTGCAAAATCAGCTCTCTCTCCAGCCAAAGTCCAACGTGCAAACCGTGACGCTGCCCTTTGCCAGCTCATCTGTCTGCTGACCTTAATAAATTGAGTATTATGTGATGTACTGGTGCTCTTTGCAGTATGTGTTTGTGCATACACACACAGAGAGAGAGAGAGAGAGAGAGAGAGAGAGTTCTCTCACTTGGTGCCCTCCAAATGGTTCAGACTTCAACTCCCATCAGCCCTAGCCAGCATGGTCAATGGTTAGGAATGCTGGGAATGTCATCTGGAGAGCACGCGTTGGGAAAGTATAGACCAACACAGTTGCCTGCACTTGGGGACCATTGTGATGGGTGTCTGCCTGCCAAAAGGGCTATTATTATTGTTGTTGTGAGTTTAACAAAACAAAAAAAGTAATACTAAAAAGACAAGGAAAAAAGAACAAGAAATGACATGCAGAAATATCAATATTCCATCAAATTTGACATTCTGGGAGGAAAAAGGAGATTATGCATAAGCTACAAGAAAAGCAGACCAAATATCCATATACCGTATTTCTTCGATTGTAAGATGCCATTGATTGTAAGATGCACACTAATTTCAGTACCACCAACAGAAAAAAAAGACACACCTGCAATTCTAAGACGTACCCCATTTTTAGAGATGTTTATATGGGAAAAAAGTGCATCTTAGAATCGAAGAAATAGGGTATCTATCCATTCACAAGGGGGGCCTACAAACCATCCATTCAAATATTGATAGCATTGTTATGTCCTCAATCCATTGGATTACACAAGGTGAACATTTATCCTTCCACTGTTGTAATATCAGGCTCGGTAAATCCATTTGCCTGTCAAGAGTTTGCCGCCACAGCACTGGTAGCAGGCAACTGACCTGAATCAGAGCACCTGATACCTGCAGTCCTTGCTGCTTCCTGTGTCAATGCCACTCCAAACAAACCCACAGATGGCGCGGCAAGTGTGGCATGAGAATAACTATAGTCGTCTCAAGCCTCTAGGCTAGTCGATATCTGTAATCCAGACACTACCTCCCACTGCCCTGGGGGGAAGCAGCCCTTACCACATTCCAGCATGTACCAATTTATAAGCCAGAACAACATGCATGAACGATGGGGAGCGATTCCCAAGACCTGTTTGGACATGCCGTTGTCAGGATCATCTCTACTTCACATAGGGTTATGTCCCAAAATTGTACTCAAGATGGGTGGCCTTCAAAAAACTGTTCAGAAACTTCAGCTGGTCTAGAATGCTGTGGCCAGGGCTGGTTACAGGAAGCCTGTGACTCCCTTGTTACAACAGCTTTACTGACTACTGATCTATTTCTCAGCAGAATTTAAAGTGTTGGTTATACGACCCTATATGACTTGGGACCAGGCTACCCAAAAGACCGCCATATGAGGCAGGGTGTACACTACTGCTTTATATAACGAATTATAACTGCATTGACAAATGTTAGGGCCCAGGACACATTCCATCCATACACCATTTTCAAACCACTTTCAAGGTGTTGTATCCTGCTTGGTGTAGGTCTGGCCTGAGTCTGCCCACTCCCTAAGATCTTCTGGGGAGGCCCTTCTTTCAGGACTGCCATTTTCAGAAGCATGTTTGACGGCAGCACGAAAGAGAGCCTTCTTAGGAGCCGCTCCCTGGCTGTGGAACTCCCTGCTGAGGGAGGCTAGGTTTACTTCCTCCCTGCTGGCAGCAGGCAAAGACTGCTTTATTCCATCAGGCCTTTGGTGTGTAAGCAGGTCTGTTGAGCTAGATGCAGATGTGGTTACTCTGTTGTGTTTTCTAATTGTTTTTAATTGGGTTTTAATGTATTTGCTTAGAGTGGTTTTTAGCAACAATTGTAAGCCACCTTGAGTGCCAGTTTTAGTTGAAAGGTGGGGTTCAAATCAATCAATAACACTGCTGCTTTTTTAGAAGTTCGTCTCCAGAGCAGGGACAAGAAGATGATAGACTGGGGTCAGCCAATACAGCACTGGCTAGTTTCCAGGAGGCCAGGAGTAGAACCATAGAATCATAGAATAGCAGAGTTGGAAGGGGGCGGCCATCAAGTCCAACCCCCTGCTCAATGCAGGAATCCACCCATAGAATCATAAAATAGCAGAGTTAGAAGGGGTTAGTGCAGCCAGTAGCCCTGCAGATGTCAGACCCCAGTTCCCATCAGCCACAGCCAGCATGCCTAGTGGTCAGGGTAATGGGAGGGTCACAGGTAACCCATTCCTCTGGGAGACCGGGGCTATAGCTCCAGGATAGAGCCCATGCAAACGGTCCCAGGTTCATTCCCCAGCATCTCCTGGTAGGGCCGGGGAAATTCCCTGCCTGAAAACACAGGATTGCTGCTGCCAGCTGTAGATGGATGAAATACTCTGACGGTCTTAAGGCATCTTACAATATTCCTAACTTTTATGAAATCCTAAGTAAGCAGTGTTCGTTTGCAAATTCAAAGCACATCAGTGGGCCGTTGACAGTTTCAATTAAAACTAAGGTAGACTGTGCAAGTAAAGTCAGCCTACCGCTGCCCTAGAGTAGGGATAGGCAGAAGGTATGTTTTGGATTTCATCTCCCAGAAGCCCCTGCCAGCATGGCCAATGGTCAGGAATGCTAGGAATTGGTCTAAAGCATCTGGAGTCAAGGCACCTGCCACTGCTACTCTGGAGCATCTGCTGCTCCCAGACTGTGGAATGGCCGGCTGGAGGAGACTCGCCAACTTAAAAGTCTTTTAGCATTTAAGAAAGCTATTAAGACTGATCTCATCTGGCAGGCCTACCCAGTGGAATTTTAGGATGTTTTTAGGATGTTTTAATAATGTGTACTATGTTTTTAATCAATTTTATGTATTTATACTTATTGTTGTTCCCCGCCTTGATCCAAATGGAGAGGTGGGTAAGAAATAAATTAATAATAATAATAATAATAATAATAATAATAATAATAATAATAATAATAATAGCCTGGTGCTCAGGACTGGAAGTCCCAAGGTGCTCAGGAAAAAAGGGAAAGAAAAACTAAGCGGAAAACAGAGAATGGAGGATTGCACAGCCTTCCCCAGCCTGGTGCCCTCTTGATGGGTTGAACTACAAGTCTCATGATGGCTAGAGGATGCTGGATGTTGTAGTCCAACACACCTGTAGCACACCAGGTAAGGGAAGGCCGGAAGGTACTAAAGGAGCTAAGTGATAAATGACTGGCTCAGATTTGTGTGATTCGGATCTGCCCCTACCAGGAATAAGCCACAAAACAACCCTCCTTCTTCCATATAATTGCAGGCACATGTAGGCGCAGGAACATGATGTGTCAGTGCTACCACACATATGAGCCTGTTTCAAGCCAGGTCCACACATGCAGCAGGACATGGGGGATTTTGATGTGGTAGAACAGACTGGGCACTTCTGCCTGTGGGTGCTTCCCATGCAGCTCAAAGTTAAACAAAAAACACATGGCAATTAAAAAGTAGCATAGCAGGCTGATGTGCTGGCCTTCTATATCATTCATTCATTCATTGTTATTTATTACAGTCACAGACCAGCAAAATCAACACCAAAACATACAAAGGATAGATAAAAAGTGACATAAAAACATAATACAGCTTGGTGAGTTGCTTCTCTCAGAAGGATTACAATGCTATTTTTTTTAATTTGCATTGAGGTCATGAGAAACTTAGAGACCCTTTCAGTAATATGGGAGGACACGTCCCTTAAGCAGATAATACCAACGTTGTGGGGCTATATCCAGAAAAGGCTGTTAATAAAGGAAAGATTAACTTCTTTCTGCATTCCTCATACATGTTACAATGCAAAATGACATGTTCAACAGATTCTATTGCTCCAGAACCACAGGGACATATCCATTCATTAACTTCTATATCCAAGTTGGGAGTGTGTGTTTCTCTCTCAGTGGGATAGAGGATTCCAAAATGGTACCTCCCCCTTGAAGGCTGAAATGAGGCAGTCCATTCTCACCCCTTCAGGTGTTTGAGGAGGAGGAGGAGGAGTCACTGGCATCACATCAAAAAAAATTACAGAAAACCTTCAGAAACTAGGCCTACCAAAATACATCAACAGCAACATCCAGAAAGCTGTCATTCTTAAAACATGTCCAATAGTCAGGAAATTTCTGAATCAGTAAAAGACTGCATGATTTGGCAAAGCCCTTCATGTTCATATAGAAAAACTGTCATGAGTACGAAAAGAGATCATCTTCTTCATCATCGTCGTCATCTGTGGCACTCAAGGAGACTTACAGAAACAATTAAGGGTGTAATCCTACGCATGTTCTGCAGAAAAAAGTCCTACAACTTTTTTGGACTTTTTTCTCTCTGTGTGTGTCTAAACATGCATAGAAATGTCCCTTAAAATGTTAAACGAATAAGTGCATGAAAGCGTCAACATCACAAAGGGGGCAGCCGGATCACACGAGCGACCTCAACACTGACATTGCTCATCTTCCCCAACCGCAATGCCTACAAATGTGGAGCATGGGCATCCGCATCGGGAGAGCTATATGCTCAGACCAGCCTTCCCCATCCTGCCACCCCCTCCAGATGTGTTGGATTACAACTCCCATAATTCCCGGCCAGTATAGCCATGGTGGGAGTTGCAATGCAACACAGCTGGAAGAGTGAAGTTGACGAAGGCTGGCATAGAACATTATGCATATGGTCCTTCATGGGAGCCAGAGGACGCCCATCACACATGTACCTGGTCAAGGTAGTGACCAGATACAAAAAAAGAGCAGGGCTCTTGCAGCTTTAACTTTTGTGATGAAGAGGGAATTTCACCTGCATACAAATGGCACCACCTGAAATTCCCCCCTTTTATACAACTGTTGGAGATACAGGAGCCCTGTCCCCCTTTCCATATGGTCACCCTACATTTGTGCTTCTTCGCCCCTTCTACCAAAGTACACTATCCACAGTTCTTTGGGAAGGAAACCAATGCAATGAAACAGGTGTAGAGTTGACCCAAGTGTAGACCTACTCTGAAAATGACTAGGCCCCCATGGCTCAGAGGTAAACCACAAGCGTGAACATAAACAGTCACCAACGGGGCAGATGTCCTTCAAACGTTTGGAAGCCTTTGAGTTGTCCTGTCTGGAATTTGCACCAGAAGGAGAGGGAATTTTAACCTGGGAACTTCAACCCAGTTACTGTGGGGTTGTGGGGGTTGCTAGGATTACCAGAATAGAGCTGATGGCCGTGCTTGAACAAAATGGAGGGTCTTTTCAAAGGGGAGGTTGCGTTTGCCAACAGCAGTAAGCTTTTCGACCACTAGGTGTCTTGAAGCACAGCCGCAAGAAACGATGGTTAGCTATTCCTTACGCTGGGGACAGTCGAAACGGTTTGTAAAGGCTTCTATCCCTGCATCCTTTTAAACATAATCTCAAGGGGCTCCTATTCATCAGCGGCCCTAACCTGCATAGTTTGAGCTGAAATGGAGAGGTGTCATCTCACAAATGCAACTCAGCAAAGCCTGGTCAACTAGGGTGGGAAATGGATACAGAGCGAACATAGGTCAGTGGTAGCGCATGTGTGCTGCAGTGCAAAAGATATCCAGGTTTAGTCATATAGAACATGGAAACATAAAAACTGTCATCAGAGCATTAGTCCATCTAGCTCAGTATTGTCGACACTGACTGGCAGCAGCTCTCCAGGGTTTCAGACAGGATTCTTTCCTCGCCCTACCTGGAGAAACTGAGGATCAAACCTGGGACACTGCATGCAAAGCAGGTGCACTTCCACACTGAGCTATAGCCAGTCACTGGCACCACTGGCTGAAAGGATCTTAGGTGGCAGAGGTGGGGAGGACTCCTTCACTGCCGCCCAGTACTGGACTGCATAAACCAACAGAGAGTTACACACTAAAATTCATATAGTGTAAAACCTTTATTAAGACAACTCAAAGATCTCCAAACATGTGCAAGCTTTTGTGATCTCCAGATCTCTTCATCAGGAAAGGTGTTACAAAATGCAAGTTGAGGCGAGGGACAGGAGAAGGGGCGGGTGAGGCTGACTGGATATTGTATTATATTTTATTCTATTTAGTGCCTGGCCATTGGATTGTTCATTTATTAGTGTTGTTCTATTTGATACTGCATGTATTGTTATTTTCATTATGTATTTATCCACCAACACTATGACTTTTTTTATAATGGTTCCTAATTTTATTTATTCATTTATTTATTTATATCCCCGCTATATACAAATTACTCTAGGCAGTAAAATACCCTATTGTATTTTTTGGAATGCTGCTTTTACATTTACTGCTGTTCATTTGATCTATTGTGAGCTTCTTTGGGCACAATTTTTGGGGAAAGTGTCATAGAAAAAAATAAATAGATGACAATGACCTCTGGATGGCACCAGACATCTGGGCGAGGGCGCTGTAGGGCAAGACACAGGAGCCCTGCTGGGCTGCTAGGTTGACAACCTCATACATGTGTCATTTCATTTCAGCATCTCCTCCTTCTATATGGCAGCCTCCCCCAATCTAGTGCCTTCCAGATGTGGCTGGGAGATGCTGGGAGTTGTAATCCAAGACATCTGAGTGACACACCACTGGGGAAGGCTTCTGTTTGGGAAGGATCAGCATCTCCTCTTTCGCATATGCTGATCAATAACAGCTTTGCCTGTGCCACATATGTGGTTTCTTTGTAGCCTGGGACTGATTGAGATCCCTTTCCCACAACTGAATCGGAACTGGCTTCAGCAGATCTTAGGGTAGGACTTGGAGGGAACAAAGCAAGGAGGTTGATAGGAGCTCAGCCCCTCATAATTAAACTATGGAACTCATGACCACAAGATGATGATGATGATGATGATGATGATGATGATGATGATGATGATTAATTTATTTATTTATATAGCACCATCAATGTACATGGTGCTGTACAGATTACACAGTAAGGGGGTTGGATAAATTCCTGGAGGAGAAGGCTATCCATGGCTACTGGTCCTGATGGCCATGTGCTGCGTTCATTATCAGAGGCAGTAAGCCTGTGTGCACCAGTTGCTGGGGAACATGGGTGGGAGGGTGCTCTTGCACGGTGTCTTACTTGGTGAGTGGGGCTGGATTCACTGTGGGGCTTGAACTCTCACCTCCTGCTTCCCCGCCCCATGCCCTATCCAGTGTGCCAGGGCCAATGCCAGACTTTAGAGGGCCCTTGGCTTGGGGCTGCCGATGGGCCCCTGCCTGGCATGAACTTTCCACTGGCATTGATGCTGACCACCCCACCCCTGTGACCATCAAGGGTTCTCCATGGTGCAGTGGTGCCTTGCTGTCATCACCAGTTTCTCATCTGTCTCCCCCTGGATCTGTTTATCTGGCCGCTGCACTTCTCATGCAAGCGGAACCGGAGTTCGGCTCTGTTCTGCACCTCTGCGCTGCACCCGCGAGATGTCATGCCTGAATTTGCACCCACTGCAGAACTGAGCCAAGCAGCAGTTTCACTCTCATAATAAACACTAGTAAAATATATATATATATATGTAGGAATGGGGACAGGAATAACCAGTGGCAGCTGCAACTGCTCCACCACAGTGCAGCTCTGATGGAAGCATGTCACCAGTCAGGGATCTGGTGGGAGATCGGGAATGGATCCTTCTGAGCCCCCAGGCCCTCAGCTGATGCCCGACTGTGCCAACTTCTGATGCCAGTCCTGCAATGCGCTACGGGAGGCTGCTACTGTCCATGGGTGTCTGTAGCTGTATCTTGGCTCCTGTCTTTGCTTGGTAAAAGTACCCTACACACCCCACAGTAGTCCTTGAAGCCTTGCTCAGGAGGGCATGGTAGCAGGAGACAGAGTGGCTGGTAGGGGCTTTTGGACCCATGGGTGCAACAGCAGCTATAGGGATGGGGCATTGCTCGGTGTGAGCTCCTGCTTTGTAGCAGAAGGTCCCAGGTTCAATCCCCGTCTTCTCCAGATAGGGTAAGGAAAGAATCCTGCCTGAAACCCTAGAAAGCCTCTTGCTGCCAGTCAGTGTCGACAATACTGGGCTAGATGAACCAATGTTCTGACTCATTGTAAGGCAGCTTCCTGTGTTCCTATGCTCTGTGCAGGCAACTTGCTCAAGGTCCTATGTGGGTGCTGTGTTGTATGCATCTTCTCCTTCCTCCCCTTGGTGTGTGCTGTGTTCTGAGGAGTATAAGGGGATCTAGACCCATGCCTGGAGGTACGCCTGGGGACTTGCAATAGCAGGGTCTTTAATGGCTGTTCCACTGAGGCTGATGGAGTGCCTAAGTTTAGGTGCATGCAGTTCTAGCTACTGCAGAATTGTTGCATCAGGACCAAAAGTTGGAAATATACTTTAACATCAACATTAGCAAATGACATACGTGTTAGTAAAACCAGAGAAGAAGTGGATACCTTCCCCCACCCCTCTGAAGGAGTGGGCATCCATCCTGAGACATAAAGGAACTCATTTCTAGTGTGGTGCATTGTTTGAAGGATGTTGAAAATATGAATTAAAGTTCCCTCTACGTTATTTTAAACCGTCCATAAGATACGCATTGTTGAGTTTCAGTAGAAAAGGAACACTGTGCCTAGAAAAGGCAGTGCTCTCTGGCTACTAAATAGATCCATTGAGACGGAGAGTTTCCGCTTTGTGGCAGGAATGAGGATCTGGCTGCATTTGCTGGAGAGATAATTCTGCAGCTGCCAGGCCCTTCTGTTTGCTAAAATGCATGAAGACATGAACAGAGAGGAGGGGTTCGATGAAACATTAGGCCCTTTTTTGTAGTTCAGCTTCCTTCTTTTGTCCCACGGATTGGTAGACACTTCCTGGACTGCATCCATCTGGAAAGCGGGGGGGGGGGGGAAGGGGGTGTAGAACAGCTGCCAACTTATTTCGCAGTCAAGGGAGTTTGTGGGGGGTGTGTGTTAATTTTAACCCAAAATTTTAGCCTGTGTGTCTGTCTAGCTTGTGTAGGACAGCTTGAAGCAAAACCTTCCACAGTTCTGTTCAAAGCAGAAAGGAACGGTGACGTTTAAGAGTCTATGGACCCAGCCCACCAGGAAATTCTTCTGCACACAAGAAACAGTGAAATCAATCTGGGGTAGGGGGTGGATTTCCCAATGGATTGTGTGACCTACTTGATGCAGCATCTTCTTTATTTCAAGAGCACGAAACACAACTGGGTTCTCATAAGCCATAATCTTGTATAAGAATACAGTAGCGTACGGCTTATTACTCGAGATCTACCAGACCAATTTTGCTCATTTTTGTTTTAAACTGAAACTTGAGCAGTGTAGATGTCCAGAAAACGTTGAAACTTTGAAAAAAGTTCAAAGCTTGAGATTTGGGAAGCTCAGGAAGGGAGAAGGGAGAGGGATGAGGCAAAGAGGAGGTTAATGCCTATGTCCCACACTGTGCATGTGATGTACTGTGTGACACAATGTGTGCCTGAACGTGTAATAATGCTTCCTCCTGTGAGGTCTTAGAGCGCTGGACCAATGGAAGGACAGGCCCAGAACGTTGGGGAAAGGACTGAAGAAAAGTCAGTGGGTGATAGTTAGAGGAGGAGGAGGAGGAGGAAGAGAAGCTGAGAAGAAAGAACTGAAAGGACACCAGAGGGGGAAGATGGGGGGGGGGGGGCGCCTTACATCACATATTTTGATCTCAGACTTCAAGAAATGGTAAACGACCTTTTTAAAAATATCTTTTTTGTTTTCACCTTTGCTGTTTTATTTGTAGTACATATATTTTAAAAGTGTATAATTGTTCCATTCGCAAGGGAAACAGGCAAGCATATTTAAATCCAATAATTCTCAGACTACTAGCCCCTGTGGCGACAAGGAATTCACACTAATATAATACAATAATATTTCTCGCACCCTAAAGTAATTTATATAATGTATTTATTTTATTTATGTATAATGCATTTATACCACCCAACAATATAACAAAGTCCCTAGGCGGTTCACATTAAAAATACAATATAACAATATAAAAACAACTTAAGTAATAAATAAGGGTTTATATATACAGCTTCTCCCGCACCCCTATTTTCAAAGACCTATGGCTGACAAATAGTTTGAAAGCTTACTTCAGCCCTATCAAGATGTCATGAAATTTGGGGGGGGGGGCACTCCAGACATTTTGCTGCCTGAGGTGAAGGACAAGATGGCGCCCCTCCCATTCCACGGGAAGGACTGGAAGTTGAATCTGACTTCACTGGCAATGGGACGATGTCTTCCACTACACTTGAGGGTGACAGACTACTTTAGGGGGCTCAGGGCAGGCCACGGGGTGTGCCCAGCTCTGTACTTGATTTTACTGCCAATGTTGATTTCACTGCCACTCCCAATTGCCTCACTCTGCCTAATAGCTGGGCTGGCCATGAAATCTAGGAAAGATGAATTGTCTAGAGCAGCCTTCCTCAACCTGGGGCGCTCCAGATGTGTTGGACTACAACTCCCAGAATGCCCCAGCCAGCTTGGGGCATTCTGGGAGATGCAGTCCAACTTATCTGGAGCGCCCCAGGTTGAGGAAGGCTGCTCTAGAGAGAAGGTTGTGGCATCTCATGCCCTGGCCATCCTCCTTACTTCCAGGGTTGGCTGCAGGGTTTGGGGAAACCTTGGATAAGATGTCCTGAGTGGGCCCACCTCCTCCATGCTGTTGAGGCCACTGCCCAGTCACTCTCTCCGGAGCCCCACTACCCAGGAGGAGAGGGAGAGGCAAGAGGAGACCGCTCCTTCTTGCTCCTAGGATTTTAGGGACTGTCCCTTGACTCCTGAAACGTCCTCCATCTGGAAGCACCTGAACTGCTATAGATTACCACGGCTTAGCATCTTTCCCCAATTTGGTGCCCTCTGTTGGACTACAAGTCCCAGCATCCCCCAGCCAGGCTGGCTGGGGATGCTGGGGCTTGTAGTCCCGAGAGCACCAAGTTGGGAAAGAAAGGCCGGCTGATCATCCCTTCCTTGGACATCTCCCGTTGAGGCGGCTGGGCGCCCAGGGCATTGTTTTATGCTGAAATGTAGACGCGCATTTGCCTGTATGGAGGATCATAATCCGGAAGGGGTCCGGATGGAAGCACCCGCCGCGTGGCGGGAGGGAGCCTTTTGTCCTCCGCGCGTCCTCCGCTCAGCAAAGGGACATCACGGCTGCTGCCATGGCAATGGAGCGCGCCCCCTCCATTCCTGCCTCCGCGCCCACGCGCGCCCCCGCTGCCTTCGCTCCCCGCCGCCTCCCCGGCTGGGTTTTGCAGAGAGGAAGTGAAAGGATGCAGCGCGCGGCTGAACGGATCGCTCTTTCTGGCGCCCGCTTGTCTCCCAGGCGATGGGGAAAGCCTCCCCCTGCCCCCAGCCCGACGCAGCGAAGCGCAGAGAAAACAACAAGCGCAGCAGGAATTCCTGCCCATGTGTTGTATCAATGGTGCATCGTCTTCGCTTGCTTCCTCCACCCCCGTCCCCACCCCCGTTCGTCTTCTGCGCCCACTTTATATGTACAGATAAGGGTAGCTTATTTAGGGTGACCCTATGCAAAGGAGGACAGGGCTCCTCTATCTTTAAGGGCTGCATAGAAAAGTAGGGTGACCCTATGCAAAGGAGGACAGGGCTCCTCTATCTTTAACAGTAATGGAAGGGGAATTTCAGCAGGTGTCAATTGAAGTGGGTGAAATTCCCTCTTCATCACAGCAGTTAAAGCTACACCAGCTATAGTAGAGTGGCCAGATACAAAAGAGGGCAGGGCTCCTGCAGCTTTCACTGTTGTGATGAAGAGGGAATTTCACCCTCTTCAATTGACACCTGCTGAAATTCCCTTTTCTACATTACTGTTAAAGATACAGGAGCCCTGTCCACCTTTTCATATGGTCACCCTAAGAAAAGGGAATTTCAGCAGGTGTCATTTGCATATATGGAGAACCTGGCGAAAGGCCCTCTTCATCACAACAGTGAAAGTTGCAGGAGCTATACTAGAGTGACCGGAAACAAAAGATGGCAGGACTCCTGCAGCTTTCACTGTTGTGATGAAGAGGGAATTTCACCAGGTTCCCCATATATACAAATGGCACCTGCTGAAATGTCCTTTTGAACACAACTGTTAAAGATACAGGAGCCCTGTTATCCTTTTCATAGAGTCACCCTAGCTTATTGGCTCTGTCTATAACTGGTTTGCCTCCTATCTAGCGGGTCACTCTTTCAGCGTGTTGGCTAATGGCAGCTCGTCTTCTTCTTTTCCCCTTTTAGTAGGGGTTCCGCAAGGCTCGGTGCTTGGTCCGTTGTTGTTTTCTTTATACATGTTGCCCTTGGGTAATCTTATTCAATCTCATGGCCTCCAATATCATCTGTATGCCGATGATACACAATTATATCTTTCATCTCCAGATCTTTCTCCTGATGTTCACGATCGTATCTCGGCATGTCTTTCAGATATCTCAGCTTGGTTGCTTCATCGTCGTTTGAAACTTAATATGGCAAAGACTGAATTCCTTGTTTTTCCTCTTAAACCTTCTCCTCATCTCTCATTCTCTCTTACTGTCAATGATGTTACACTTACTCCAGTCAAGGAAGCTCGTAGTCTTGGCTTTATATTTGATTCCTCGCTCTCCTTTATTCCTCATATTGAGACAGTAGCTAAATCCTGTCGCTTTTTCCTGTATAATATTGCCAAGATTCGATCATTTTTGTCTGTCTCTTCTGCCAAGACTCTTGTTCATGCATTGGTTATTTCTCGGTTGGACTACTGCAACCTTCTTCTCACTGGCCTTCCTTCTTCTCACATCAGTCCGTTGGTTTCTGTTCACCACTCTGCTGCTAAGATCATCTTCTTGCTCGCCGCTCTGACCATGTAACTCCACTTCTGAAATCTCTTCATTGGCTTCCAATTCACTTCAGAATCCAATATAAACTTCTCCTGTTGACCTACAAAGCTTTTCACTGTCTAGCTCCTTCCTATCTCTCCTCTCTCATCTCACACTATTGCCCCCCTCGTGCTCTTCACTCCTCTGATGCCATGTTTCTCGCCTGCCCAAGGGTCTCTACTTCCCTTGCTCGGCTTCGTCCATTTTCTTCTGCTGCCCCTTATGCCTGGAACGCTCTTCCAGAACATTTGAGAACTACAAGTTCAATCGCAGCTTTTAAAGCTCAGCTAAAAACTTTTCTTTTTCCTAAAGCTTTTAAAACTTGATTTTGTTCTGACTTTATACTGTTAGTTTTACCCTACCCAGTGCCTGTTTACCCTACCCTGTGCCTGTTTGCATTCTCTTCCCCTCCTTATTGTTTTATTATGCTTTTATTAGAATGTAAGCCTATGCGGCAGGGTCTTGCTATTTACTGTTTTACTCTGTACAGCACCATGTACACTGATGGTGCTATATAAATAATAATAATAATAATAATAATAATAATTGTCCTGTTGCGTGAACCTGTGACCCTGAAAACTTACTACTTGTAGCTGCAGTTGTGTGTTGTAGGTTTTGTTTTGATGCTAGTATTTTGTTGTCTTTTAAAATGCTTGCTGCTGTTACTGTTTTTACTGTTTTTATTACTGCACTGGTTGTTGTTGCTGTTATTATTATTATTATTATTATTATTATTATATGAAGTTTATTGTTTTATGCCACCTTGAGAGGACTCCTTCCCTGAAATAATAATAATAATAATAATTTCTTACCCACCTCTCCCTTTGGATCGAGGCGGGGAACATAATTAGTACAACAATACAATATAAATCAAATACATAAAATTAATTAAAAGAGCATATAAAACCAATACAATATTAAAATAACAATCAGGACATCTTAAAATTCTTAGGTTTAAAATTCATCTGGGCAGGGCTGCCGGAAGAGACTAGTCTTTACAGCTGTCTTAAACTCAGGGAGAGAGTTAAGTTGATGAATCTCCTCTGGCAGGCCATTCCATAGTCTGGGGGCGGCAGCAGAAAAGGTTCTCTGGGTAACAGTTGTCAGCCTAGTTTTGGCTGACTGGAGTAAGTTCTCCCCAGAGGACCTAAGTGTACGGGGAGGATTGTATGGGAGAAGGCGATCCCGCAGGTAACCTGGACCCAAACCATGTAGGTCTTTAAAGGTAATGACCAACACTTTGTACTTCACCCGGAAACTAATTGGCAGCCAGTGGAGTGATTTTAATGTTGGGGTAATATGCCCACCCCTAGATGTACTGGTGACCAAACTGGCTGCCATATTTTGAACTAATTTAAGTTTCCGAACTAGGTACAATGGTAGCCTCATGTACAGTGCATTGCAGAAGTCGAGCCTCGAGGTTACCAGTGTGTGCGCTACCATCTTTAGGTCTTCCAACTCTAAGAAAGGGCGCAGCTGGCATAACAGCCAAAGCTGATAGTAGGCACTCCTGGCTGTCTCATCTATCTGGGCTGTCATTTGGAGCGACGGATCCAGGAGCACCCCCAAGCTGTGAACACAGTCTTTCAGGGGGAGTGTAACCCCATCCAGAACTGGTTGACACACACACACACACACAGGTTAGGGCCCTTGACAGTAAGCACCTCCATCTTGTCTAGATTCAGGTTTAGTTTGTTTTTCTTCATCCAGCCCATTGCCGCCTCCAAGCATTCATTCAGAGGAGACACACTATCCTTAGCTGATGCTGTTATCAAAGGCATAGAGAAATAGATTTGGGTGATAAAATATATAATAAGTAATAAAGGCTGTCTGTTTCACCTGGAGGGGCAGGCTGGGAAATCTGTTGGTGTACTCCCCACCCTGCTGCCCCATAGTGTTTCTACCTGAGCTGGTGGAGGTGGTCTTGGAGTTATTTATTAAAACTTTATTTATTAAAGCTATATCAATACCCTCCAGCAAAGGAGATGGTTACCTTGTCGTGGTGCTGGAGCTTGAGCACCTCAAGGATGCCATGAGCTAAACCGTGAAGGGACACCCAAGACGGGACGGTCATGGCAGAGAGGTCAAACTAAATACGATCCCTGGGGAAGGTCATGGCAACCCACCCCAGTACTCTTGCCATGAAAACTAAATGGATCAGTACAACCAGAGATATGTCGGTATACCATCGGAAGATGGGACCCCCAGGTCGGAAGATGGTCAAAATGCTACTGGGGAGGAACAGAGGATAAGCTCAACTAGCCCCAGACGTGATGACGCAGCTAGCTCAAAGCTGAAAGGACGGCTAGCGGCCGACGGTGCTGGTGGTGAACGACGAATCCGATGTTCTAAAGGTCAACACACCATAGGAACCTGGAATGTAAGATCTATGAGCCAGGGCAAATTGGACGTGGTTATTGGCGAGATGTCAAGATTAAATATAGATATATTGGGTGTCAGCGAACTGAAATGGACTGGAATGGGCCACTTCACATCAGATCACCACCAGATCTACTACTGTGGACAAGAGGATCACAGAAGAAATGGAGTAGCCTTCATAATTAATAATAAAGTGGCTAAAGCAGTGCTTGGATACAATCCAAAAAACGATAGAATGATCTCAATTCGAATTCAGGGTAAGCCATTTAACACCACAGTGATCCAAATATATGCCCCAACCACAGATGCTGAAGAAGCAGAAGTAGATCAGTTCTATGAGGATCTGCAGCACCTACTGGATAATACACCAAAAAGAGATGTTATTTTCATTACAGGAGACTGGAACGCTCAGGTGGGTAGTCAAATGACATCTGGAATTACAGGTAAGCATGGTCTAGGAGAACAAAATGAAGAGGGACATAGGCTGATAGAATTTTGCCAGGACAACTCACTGTGCATAACAAACACTCTCTTCCAACAACCTAAAAGACGGCTTTATACATGGGCTTCACCAGATGGCCGACACCGAAATCAGATTGACTACATCCTTTGCAGCCAAAGGTGGCGAACATCTATACAGATGGTAAAAACAAGACCTGGAGCTGACTGTAGTTCAGATCACAAACTTCTTATTGCACAATTTAGAATCAAACTAAAGAGAATAGGAAAGACCCACAGATCAGTTAGATATGAGCTCACTAATATTCCTAATGAATATGCAGTGGAAGTGAAGAATAGATTTAAGGGACTAGATTTAGTAGATGGAGTCCTGGAAGAACTATGGACAGAAGTTCGCAACATTGTCCAAGAGGTGGCAACAAAAAAACGTCCCAAAGAAAAAGAAAACCAAGAAGGCAAGATGGCTGTCTGCTGAGACACTGGAAGTAGCCCAAGAAAGAAGGAAAGCAAAAGGCATCAGTGATAGGGGGAGATATGGCCAATTAAATGCAAAATTCCAGAGGTTAGCCAGAAGAGATAAGGAATTATTTTTAAACAAGCAATGCGCGGAAGTGGAAGAAGACAATAGAATAGGAAGGACAAGAGACCTCTTCCAGAAAATTAGAAACATCGGAGGTAAATTCCAAGCAAAAATGGGTATGATCAAAAACAAAGATGGCAAGGACCTAACAGAAACAGAAGAGATCAAGAAAAGGTGGCAAGAATATACGGAAGATCTGTATAGGAAGGATAATAATATCGGGGATAGCTCAGACGGTGTGGTCAGTGAGTTAGAGCCAGACATCCTGAAGAGTGAGGTTGAATGGGCCTTAAGAAGCATTGCTAATAACAAGGCAGCAGGAGATGATGGTATCCCAGCTGAACTGTTTAAAATATTGCAAGATGATGCTGTCAAGGTGATGCATGCCATATGCCAGCAAATTTGGAAAACACAAGAATGGCCATCAGACTGGAAAAAATCAACTTATATCCCCATACCAAAAAAGGGAAACACTAAAGAATGTTCAAACTATCAGACAGTGGCACTTATTTCGCATGCCATTAAGGTAATGCTCAAGATCCTGCAAGGTAGACTCCAGCAATTCATGGAGTGAGAATTGCCAGATGTACAAGCTGGGTTTAGAAAAGGCAGAGGAACTAGAGACCAAATTGCCAATATCCGCTGGATAATGGAGAAAGCCAGGGAGTTCCAGAAAAACATCTATTTCTGTTTTATTGACTATTCTAAAGCCTTTGACTGTGTGGATCATAACAAACTGTGGCAAGTTCTTGGTGGTATGGGGATACCAAGTCATCTTGTCTGCCTCCTGAGGAATATGTATAATGAAGAAGTAGCAACGGTAAGAACAGACCACGGAACAACGGACTGGTTTAAGATTGGGAAAGGAGTACGGCAGGGTTGTATACTCTCACCTTACCTATTCAACTTGTATGCAGAACACATAATGCGATGTGCTGGGCTTGACGAATCCAAGGCTGGAGTTAAAATCGCAGGAAGAAACATTAACAATCTCAGATATGCAGATGACACCACTTTGATGGCAGAAAGCGAGGAGGAGCTGAGGAGCCTTATGACGAAGGTGAAAGAAGAAAGTGCAAAAGCTGGGTTGCAGTTAAACCTCGAAAAAACCAAGATTATGGCAACCAGCTTGATTGATAACTGGCAAATAGAGGGAGAAAACGTGGAGGCAGTGACAGACTTTGTATTTCTGGGTGCAAAGATTACTGCAGACGCTGACTGCAGCCAGGAAATCAGAAGACGTTTACTTCTTGGGAGGAGAGCAATGACAAATCTTGATAAAATAGTTAAGAGCAGAGACACCACACTGACAACAAAGGTCTGCATAGTTAAAGCAATGGTATTCCCTGTAGTAACCTATGGCTGCGAGAGCTGGACCATAAGGAAGGCTGAGCGAAGGAAGATAGATGCTTTTGAACTGTGGTGTTGGAGGAAAATTCTGAGAGTGCCTTGGACTGCAAGAAGATCAAACCAGTCCATACTCCAGGAAATAAAGCCAGACTGCTCACTTGAGGGAATGGTATTAAAGGCAAAACTGAAGTACTTTGGCCACATAATGAGAAGACAGGATACCCTGGAGAAGAGGCTGATGCTGGGGAAAGTGGAAGGCAAAAGGAAGAGGGGCCGACCAAGGGCAAGATGGAGGGATGATATTCTGGAGATGACAGACTTAACCTTGGGGGAGCTAGGGGTGGTGACAGCCGACAGAAAGCTCTGGCGTGGGCTGGTCCATGAAGTCACGAAGAGTCGGAAGCGACTGAACGAATAAACAACAACAACATATCAGTACCACCCTTCGATTATATTGTCAGCCAGGACAGTTTCCAAGAAATAATAAAGCCATTTAAAAGTAAATGCAAACAAAACATTATAAAGGGAAAAAAGCCCTGGAAAGATAGATATGAAAGCTTATGCCAGAATAAATGTGCCACAAGGCTCTTTGTTGATTTTGTTGCAATAGACTAGTTATCCTTCTGGAGATATTTGCCAGTCACAAGGCACCACCAACAAAAAGGTTGTCTTTCTATTAGCCATCCAACTCACTTTAGATGCCCTCCATTTAAGTTTTTAATTTATGGCTTGGTACATATGGAGACAGGTGGTTCTTCAAGTACTTGATGGTGAGGATGCCCAAATTAATAGTCCTGTTGGACCTCAACATCCATGTCGTGGCTACCTTGCCTGGCCTGGGGTGGCTCAGGAATTTATAGCCACTATGATAAGCTTGTAGCTATCCCTAAATGTCACCAGTCCAACACATGTTGGAAGACACGCTCTTGATGGGGTGCTTGCAATCAGACTGGAAACTGGGGATCAGTTTGTGGGGTAGTGTTTTACTCCATTTCGATAGTAATATTATGTCTTGGTGAGGTTTAGGCACACAGTGACTTCCTCCCTCTGTGGCGATGGTGGGGAGAGTGATTAAATTAATCCACTCCCAGAGGCTGTTGAAATCTAATGATATAGTGGACCCAGGGCTTGCAGGGTTGACATGCTGGAACTTTTTGATGAGCAGCCATCTGCCACCTCCTCCGGACTCCCTGTTCCCTCTGAATGTAGTTACAATATTGTTTTGAGCCATCCCTGGTGTAATGCAAAGTATTTTGGTCTTAAATGAGCACAAGCCTTTTAATTCTCTGCACCTGGCTTTTGATACCGTCAGCTGTAATATTCTTCCGGGAGGACTTTTGGAGTTGAAGGTGCATCGTTCCGATGGTTCTGATCATACCTGGAGAGCCAGTTCCTGATGTCCGTGCTGATGAACTACTGCTTGGTCCCATTGCATTTGTGCTGTGGAGTTCTACAGGGCTCTGTCGTGCCCCTGTGATTTTAAACATCTCTGTTGACGGGCAGGGAGAGGTCCTCTGATGATGCCTGGCTCTCTTTTTCTTTTTCATCAGACTCAGGGGAGGCAATGGTGCTGAACTGGAGGCTAGAATCAATAATGGGATGGATGAGGAATAGTAAACTGCAATGCATTTCTGACAAGACAGATGTTCTGTGTCTTTCCGGGGCAGCTACTCAGGAGACTGGATGGGGTTGCACTTGCCCCAATGCAAAGATGGGCAACCTTAATTTTATGCAGCCCTTGGCCTAATATAATATGCCCTCTGTGTCAGCGGAGGCTGGTGGCTCGGATGTCAATGGGGCAGCGAATTCGCTGAGGGTTTCAGTCAGAACCAGTAAAAATGCTAAAGGAGCTCTCCAAGGCACAAATAGCTCCTTCAGAATTGTGACTGGCTCTGACTGAAACCCGGAGCAGATTCACCACCCCGCTGACATCTGAGCCCCCAGCCCCCAGTGCTCTGCATGTGATCATTTCAGACACAAGAGATCGTTGTCCCTTCCCTGGCTGCAGGGCCATGTCCAGGATTTTGAGGGCCCTTGGGGAACCCGCCCTGAGCTCCTCAATAAGTCTGCCTTCTCACTGCCATTGTCACCAGCTGCTCTTGCTGCTGCTCCTCTTTCTCCTCTTTGCTACCACTTGACAGGCAGAAAGGCAGTGAGCAAGGAGGCTGTGGCATCTCCTGCTCCTCTCCCTTAGTACCTCCATTGTCTGGGTCAGAGCAAGAAGCAGATGAACCACAGGAAAAGGAGGACAGGGCTCCTGTATCTTTAACAGTTGTGTAGAAAAGGATATTTCAGCAGGAGTCATTTGTATGAATGCAGCACCTGGGGAAATTCCCTCTTCATCACAACAGTTAAAGCTGCAGGAGACATGCCCTCTTGACCAGATACAAAAGAGGGCAGGGCTCCTGAAGCTTCAACTGTTGTAATTTCATCAGGCGCTGTATGGATACAAATGACACCTGTTGAAATTCCCTTGTCTATACGACTCTTAAAGATACAGGAGCCCTGTCCTCCTTTCCGTATGGTCACCCTATATGACACACTTGGAAACAAGTACACACTTATGTTATCTAAGGTTAAGTGAATAATGAGAGCACATCAACTATCATTCTATCCAGATGGTTATATGAATAAGGCTATGATCCTGTACACACTTACCTTGGAGAAAGTCCCATTGAAACCAAAAAGGTTCTGATGAGCAAAGCATACTTCTTTTTTTAGGACAATGTATTAAGAAAGACAGCACATTCTGATGGATTATTAACTGGCTGTCCCACTGTGTTTAATGGGACCTACTCCCTAGAGAATATTTTAGTTTTGCTTATTTTTTAGTGATTAATATATTTTTGACAACTATAAAAAGGTGCCCCATTAATCCGCCAGCAGTTTAGTTATATTATTATATTATTTTTAAGATAAGTACTTACATAAAGCAAATAGGAGGAAGATCAACTAATTTGAAATGTGGTGTTGGAGGAGAATTTAGCGGATACCATGGACTGTGAAAAAGACAAATAAGTGGGTTCTAGAACAAATTAATCCAGAACTCTCACTAGAAGTGAAAATGCTGAAACTGAGACTATCGTACTTTGGACATATAATGAGAAGAAGTGACTCATTAGGGAAAGCAGAAGATAGAAGGAAAGAGGAAACCCAAACAAGAGATGGATTGACTCCATAAAGGAATCTATGGACATGAAGCAACAAGGTCTGAATAGGGTGGCTTACAACAGACGCAACTGGAGGTTGCTGATTCATAAGTTGAAGTTGACTTGAAGGCACATAACTAATTAACTAACGTCTTAGAAGGAGGTGATTTCTGCTGTGGGAGAGATATTGGAGAATACATTCTCTAGTTCAGCCTATCTTAACCTGCTGCCCTCTTGTTAGTGGGGCTACAACTTCCATTATCCAATGAGCATATTCACTGAGGACAATGGGAGTTGTAGTACGACATACCTTGAGGACACTAGGTTGAGGAAGGCTGATCGAAGCTGATTTAGGGCACAATACTATGCATGTTTGGACAGAAAAAACACCCTACAACTGGGTATTGTAGGCCTTTTTTCCTGTCTAAGAATGCATAGTGTTGCACTCTAAATAAATAATAGACAATTTCTGGTGAATTTTTGTATAAACATGCATAGGATTGCACCCTAAATCAACTAAATTCTGCAGGACTAGAATAAACCTAGCATTCTATCCATTGAATATTAATGGAAAGGCCCTCTTCATCACAACAGTGAAAGCTGCAGGAGCTATACTAGAGTGACCAGATTTAAAAGAGGGCAGGGCACCTGCAGCTTTAACTGTTGTGATGAAGAGGGAATTTCACCAAGTTCTTCATATATACAAATGACACCTGCTGAAATTTCCTTTTCAGTACAACTGTTAAAGATAAAGGATCCCTGTCTTCCTTTTCATATGGTCACCCTAAAACTTTAATCTCTTAGGTACTGGCAACATTACACTGTAGTTGAAGTGTGTTTTAGGTTGCAGTCTTACAACACTTACCTGGGAGCAAGAATGGCTTCTAGACATGCATAGGCTAGCACTGGGCAGATTTTTAAAACAACAATGTTTATTGGTTTTTAATTTATAATAAACACAACAAGCAATATAAATAAAAGAAGAAAAATGATTTAAAAAGGAGTGTAAATACTCCTGTAAAGGCAATGTAAAAGTTACTATGCAGCATAACCCTATGCATGTCTGCTTAGAAACATGCCCTACTGAGTTCCATGGGTAGTTGTTTATAGGATTGCAGCCTTATTTTTCTAAGCAGGGTAGGTGAAGAAGAGAGAGAAGAAAATAAGTATGTGAAGAGGAAGTAGAGCCTAGGGGTGAATAACAGAAAAACACTTAAACTTATGGTTAATGTATAAAATATAGGGAGAAGTGGTTATACTGATGAAGCATAGCTAGATTAGGGATTACAGTGATTAAAATCAAAGCATTCTAAGAACTCATTGGATACATTACATTCAGGGCGTGCCTAAACACTGTTTGCAGGAACCATGAGAAAGAATGTTGCATAAAGCATTAGTACTGGGGTCATGATTCGTAGCGCCATGAGAAAAGAATGCCATCTTATTTCTTCCATAGTAAGTTTGTTGGTCTTCCAGGTGCTACAGGACTCTGTTAGTTTTGCTGCAATTGGCTAACATCGCAAAGTTCTGGAAGATATCGTGTTGTGAGGTTGGAGGAGTTATAACATGGAGAGAGCTATGTGACACGAGCCAGAGACGCCACAAGGCCAATGTCAAAATGGTAAGATGCCTGGAGGTCAGAACATATGAAACAGAAGCTATGTTATTAGATGTGAGCACTCATGTCACAAGATGTCATATCATATAAAAGTGTGGGCCCAGTGGCAAATACCAGAGGAGTGGGTAGGCACTATGTATTATGTGGTACAGAAGCTTGCGCACAAAGTAACAATAGAGCCACCCACGGCAGCATGTCTGATGTGGGGTGTGTGGCTGCTTTGAGCACTAGGCATGCCATGAGCCTGAGGAGCACCCACTAGTGTAAGAATCAGATATTACATTGATTGTGGTAGGAAACAAGTTGTGGTCAATACTCCCTTAAGATTTAAATGTATCTCTGCACACCAATGTTGTTAGACGTTATGCCACTTTACACCTTTAAGGCATAATCCTATGCAAGTTTGGACAAGAAAAAATTGTACAACTCTGGAAGTTGAACAACTTTTTTCTGTCTAAACATGCATAGCATTGTTCCATTAATGACTTTATGAAGTTGCTGTAAGTTTTCTTTTTGTGAGCAGTCCTTTGATAGTTTAATAGTTTGTAACTTTCAGGTGTGATACAAATTTGTTTGGCCTTTTAGGTATGTGATTTTATTTGTTATTAAATAAAATTTAATAACAAATAAAATCACATATCTTAAAGGCCTAACATTGAGTTGCTTCATTTAATTTAAATTGTTGTGCGGGATATAAACGTCTTAAATAAATAAATAAAAGTTGTGGTCTGTGTGTAGTGGAAATCCATCATATGATCACATGCTTGATATGTGTGGGTTTTATCTTTCAGAAAAATCAGTAAGACTTAAGAGCCAGTGTGGCGTAGCGGTTAAGAGTGTCGGACTGGGAGTCGGGAGAGCCGGGTTCTAGTCTCCACTCAGCCATGGAAGCTCGCTGGGTGACTTTGGGCCAGTCACAGACTCTCAGCCCGGCCTACTTCACAAAGTTGTGAGGATTAAACGGAGAGCAGGCATTGTGACCTGACCACTGGGGCATTGTGGGACTTGAGCATACATGTGGCGTGGATGTATGTGGCCCTGTTCCTTCTCATTGTTCCTAACGCAACCACCTCCCTCAACTTTTTAACCAGCCTTTTTGGGTTCCCTCACCCAATTGTGTTTTAATCCACCCTCATCCCATATGCTTTGCTTTGATTCCCCACCCCCTCAGCCCTAGAAATAGACGCGTTGCCCTTTAAGAGGGCGCCATTCTGGGACCCGTCCTAACACATCCCGCC
Source organism: Elgaria multicarinata webbii (assembly GCF_023053635.1). Taxonomy (NCBI): domain Eukaryota; kingdom Metazoa; phylum Chordata; class Lepidosauria; order Squamata; family Anguidae; genus Elgaria; species Elgaria multicarinata. The sequence goes on from NC_086183.1 coordinate 6,634,804, forward strand.
TGCGAGAGGATGCGTGTCTAGCGCGCCTGCGCGAAGGGGAGGGGAAAAGGGCAGGGCGTTGGGAAGGTAGGTGTGCGCCTGCGCCGGACGCATGCGCGCTGGCGTTCTCCCCGCCCCTCGCTGCTTGGGCAGGTCTTTGCAGCTTAAAGGGGGTCGCACGGCCTGTAGGGTCCGTTCCGCCCGTCGCCTCAGTTGTGGAGGTGTTTGGGGTTTTTCCCCCCTCCCCTCAGGGGCGCCCCCCCTCGGACTTCTGAGGGAGGCGCGTCCCCCCACCCCCCGCCTTGCTCGCTTCCTCAGGGCTGCGGATACCCCTTGGAGCGTCCCGTGAGCGTACAGCGCCCAGCGCCCCCCCCTCAGCTAGGGGCCGAGGAAGAGGAGAAGCCTCCCCTCCCCCTCTTCGGAGGCGGCGGCCCCCCAATATGGCGGCGGCCAAGGAGGCGGGGCCAGGACCGCGCGCCAGAGTGAGTGAATGGGCGGGGCCAAGGCGGGAGTGGGCGGGGCCAAGGTGGGTTCAAATGAGGGGACCCCTTAGGGATGTAGGGGTTGGGGGGAGCTGGAGAGGGGATGGGTGCCAAATCTGAGAGGGGTATATGGGTTCAAGGGTGGTGGGGGATCCTGGAGGGTCAGTGGTTTGGGGTGATGGAGCCCTGGGTGGGCTAAGATGCTGCGAGGGTAGCTGGAGGGCGAGGTGTGGGGCTTATAAATCAAGAGGGGTGGGGTGTTTGGGGTTCATGGGGTTGGGGTGGAGTGTTTGGGGTGCTAAGAGATGTTGGGAGCCGGGTGGAATGTTGATGGATGCCTGGAATTCCTGCTGTCCTGAATTTAGAAAAAAAAAATGGTGGGAAACATAACAAGAGTGGAGATCCGAAAGATAACTTGAAGGGGTTGGTGAGATTTGGAAAGACTTTAGGGGCAGAAGAAGGAAACGTGTGAAGGGGTGATTTTTTGAGGGTGAGCTGTTTAGGGGTTTCCTAAGTGCAGCAGGCATAGGGCTGGGAAATACGTGGAAGCATTACAAGCGGGGTGATGGTGGATTTGTACCTGTGTGATTGTGAAAAAGAGGAAAATTAAAGTTGCACAGCTAAAAGATAATGGGAGTCTGGGAATGGTACATGTATACATGGTGTGAGGGGAAGGAAAAGCACAAATAAAAGGTGATGGATGGATTCAGAGGCTGGAGCATCTGTAGATGTGTGAAAAAGGAAGTTGAGTACCAAGACGATGGCTTCAGGGACATGATTAGAGGTGAGGGTTATGAATGGCAAGTTAATATACGTGATTTTGCACGGCATAAATCCCTACCATTAACCACCAGTGCAGAATTGCCATCGCCACTATCAAGATTTTGCCTATCATAAGTCTTAATTTTGTAAATTCTGTAACCGTTTAGGGATATTTAGCGGTATATAAGTATCACAAATAATTAATGGGAGCATGTGCCTCCTTTCTCACAGAAAGAGGTGGTATTGGAGTATCAGTAGCCTATGGAAGCTATTAAATCAATCAACGAGATTGATTACTATCATTACTGTCACTTCATTTATTTTGGTCCTATAATGGCCCAAAGGCTTGACTGTTGGCCTACATAGCATGGCCTACCATAGCTGAATGCGGCCTACCAGCCCTGTATTTTTGTGATTTGGTAAATGCTTGACAACCTTGCTTTATGGTCTGTAATCAGCTTGGGGGGGGGGGGGTATCATTAAAACTTAGCCCAGCTGGTTATGGGATGCTGTTATATTGCATACTAGGAAGCGTTAAGTGTAAGATTAGAAAAATTCTGGGCCCTTCTTACTCAGTTCCTAAGCACTTGATACTCGTCGCTTTGTATTGAAATACTTTTTAAGGACTGATTGCTAACTATTTTGTGGTGGCTCCTAGGAGTTTGAATATTTTTCCAGTTCTGGCCCAGAGTGAAGGTTGGCAGCTATAGCTGCAAATACTGAAATCATTCAAAATACAACACACAGAAGCTGTGTTTGAGAAAGTGCTTTAGAAGAGGGGAGAAAATTTTGCACTAGAAATAAAACACAGATTAGGGCCGTAGAGTGGTGGTTGTCAATAGTAAAGTCATTCAGAGTTGAGAATCTTCTTAGTTCTAATCATCCAAAACCATTTGCTTTTTGCAAGGTTGCTGTTGAAGACTGACTACTGATGAGTTCAGAGCAGCACTTCCTTGCTATGGCCTGTTCTGAGGTTGCTCCTATACTAGTTACAGCCTCATTAGCACTGTTGAGGTATTGCTCATTCACAGTGATCTGGAAGAGGGGTAGCACTTCTGCATGACACATAATATAGTGGTATATTCCATACTACAGCTCTGCCGCACCCTTCACCATAGATGAGATGCTAATATATTTGCTCAGAAGCAAGTCTCATTCAGTCAAGGCCCCATTTCTCCTTTGTACTGGCTCTTTAATTCATAACTTCCTGATAGTCTTCTCCTGGGGGGTGTGTGTGTAATGAACTGGCCTTTCTCCATCACAATTGGCTCTTTAATTACTTGTTTCCTGTTTGGAGTCCCAGCTATCCCACTCATTCATTTATTATGTTTTTTTATTAGCACTTTTGTGCTTTATAAAAGTACACTTATACTTTATTATAATAATGAGATTACTTTTGTAATGTAATGTTATAATAATGAGATAACATCTTAAAAATTCCAAGCTTCAGCAAGGGACTAGAGTAACCCTAAACTCCAGTTAAATGGTTAGGCAGCAGGGCATCAATAGCAGTAGAACCAGGGTATGCAAGGCATATAGAAACACAAGGCATCACGAACTTGTCGCCCCTTTCTCATGGACCACTCCACGAGATAGATGGCTGAGTAGCATTTTTCCAGTCACACTATATTGGCTGGCACTGCGATTGTGTTCAAAGTCAGAAAAGTTGCCACAAAACAGAACTTTTAAAAATCACAGAACATATCTGCATTTTCTGTAACAATTGAAGGACAACAATTCCAGAGAAGGGTGGTGGTGCAGAAGCAGCTCTCACCTTCCAGATGAGCAGCTTGTTTTAAATTTTCCTTCCTGCTGGTCTTGCATGTATTTGTCCACTACAATTTTCTGCAGCTCCGCCTAGGTTTTGTGATGTCACAACATGAAATGGGTGGGGCTTGCTGTATAGAACAGATGACTCATCTGTTGACATGCACATGCTTTTGGATGTTGGCTATATGTGTGAGTGGCTTATAATATTTTTCTAGTAGGCCTTTCATGAAATTTCTGATGGTGATATGATTTTGATTCTAATGTCACCAAATGCAACAGAGTTCCATTCATGGAATAGGGCTTTTCTGCCTTCCCCAGCCAAATAGAAATGATGTGGGATATACAGCAGAGAAATGCAGAGGAAGGGGGAAATCAACAGAAATTGTTCCCCTTCTGTGAGTTCAAAAGCAACTTAAAAGCCAATGTCTTTACAGTCCAATCCAGTATGTATTTACTTGGAAGTAAGTCCCAAAGATTTCAATAGGTTCAGCTCACTGTCAGGTAATTGTGCATAGACTTGCAGTCCAATCAGGGTGGATAAAAATCAATGATTTAAAAAAAAATCAGATTTTTTAAATTTAAATTGGATTTTTTTTTAATAAAATGCTTTTTGAGGAAAAATCTATCTAAAGATCGTTTTCTATTTAAGAGACATTATAGTCCAAAGGTTATTCATCATGAAATAAGGTTTCGTTTTTAATCATATAGCATGAGACTGTTTAAATTTTTTGGTAAATAAATTCCATTAATCCATTCACAATGTCATGCTCTTCCAGAGGTTTCTGTAAGATTATTTTTCTCCTCCCAATAATGTACAGCAGAAAAGTTGTCCAAATATGAATGATTAACCTATTAAACTGGAGATAGTTTACACCTCACAATAATTTCATAATTATCTATCTATTATGTGTTTCTAATAGTATAACGAAATCAGTATTTTTTGATATAACTGTAAAACTGATCTGAAAAGTTGCTGTTCTAAAAATGAAACCTTAATCTGGTTGTAAATATTAAGATTATACCAGCAAGAATGAGTCTTTGGTAACTCTGAGTTGTGTAAAATATAGTGAGGAAGATTGCATTTTTTGGGGTGGGGGGGAAGTCACATGATTAAATCGAGTCTTTCTGAGTTGATTTAAATCAAATCCACCCTGAGTCCAATTAGATAAAAGTTTGCTGTCGAAGCTCATGAGTGTTGCGGAGAAGTCTGTAACTCAAAAGCTTGCCTATCTATATGGCAGCAGAAAGTTAGCTGAGTTAAAATACAATCCTAGCTGTTTTGTATCACTAACATAATTGGATGCTGTGCCTTTTAATTAATGCAGTTCATAATAAATAGTTCTTTCTAGAAGCAATTTAATCTTTTGCCTGCTACCATGTTCACATAACAGTTACATGTTGTCAAGGAAAACAATTAAACCTTATTAGATTAGCTATCAGGATGATTAGCATAGCTGTAGCTTAATTGGAGTAACTTCACAAGATGGAAATTTCTTTCAGTTATTATAAATTTTGCTTGTTCCCCAGTGTAATGTCTCCAGGCTTACATTTGGGTGTTCTGGGCCATAATTCTAACCCTGTTACTGCATATGTAAATTATATTGGAATGATGGAACTTCTATTAATTATGTTTAGGACTTGAGTAGTATATTCAAATCAAATTGAATATTAATTGGGCAGATTTATTTTTCCACTATAAATGGAATTTCATACTAGATACTTTATTACGTAAGGCAATGCTGCCAGAAAAATGGAAAATCTTCCCTTTAGTATTCTTGTGAAACTTTCATTGAAAAATACAGTAGTGAATTTCAAATGCTGAGAATAGGAATTCCACTCTAGTGATTTAGGGTGTAATCTTACGCATGTTTAGAGATGTAAAATTTATGGGATTTTTTGGGGAGGGGGAAGGAAATTTTGGAAAACATTGAAAAATAAACAATACCTTTAATGCTCTTTACAGATCTAAAGTCACTTTGTTGCTGTAAGACAGTTTCCCCAACCTGGTACCTTCCAGATATTTTGGACTTTAGCTCCCATCACCCTCAGGTAGCATGGCCAATGGTCAGGAATGCTGGGTACTGTAGTCCAAAACATCCAGAGGGAACCAGTTTGGGGAGGGCTGCTTTAGGAACATAAAGCATTTTTTCTGATGCTAAAGTTATTTTATGTATAGCTTAGTTTGCTTATAAAATTATCATTATATTTTAACGCTTTTAAAAGTAAACTCAGCTAGTGAATTTATAATTATTATCTAAATAGATTAGAACTACATTAAATGACTGCGACAACATCAGAAACACAGGACTCTGGGGCAAAACCCAATAATGTACATTTATTGTCAATAATGCACAGTCGTGACTCTACTCACACATTGGGAAACTAAGCATAATTGTCTATCAGTAAAATATACATTAGACCAACAGTTTTAACAAGGAATGAAAGAAATAACTATGCAGGGAATCTTACAGAGTATTAAAAAGATTTTTCTCCATGGCTTCATTATTTCTTGACATTTTACATCTTTAGTTCTTGTATAAAAGTATTCCTATTACATAATTTTTAGAAGTCATTTTGGAGACAGTAAAGGCTGTGTAAAACTTTATAAACACTTTGTCTTAAATTATAAAAGGAAATATTTCATAATCCAAAGCTGTTCAATTTTCCCAGTTTTTTTCCTGGGCCTTCACATCTCTGCATGTGTAGTCAGAAAAAAGCCCTACAATAAGATGTAGGGCTTTTTTCCGACTAAATATGCATAGGATTGCACCCTTAGGCTCCAGTCCCCAAACCATCATTTCACTAGTGATGTGGATTTTCCAGAAATGTTTGAATCAGAAAAATTTCCACTGCCCTAAATTTATGGAGATCTGATTTATTATGTTTATTTGACTTGGAAAGTTAAAAAAGTACGTCATGTTAATCTTATACGTTGTTAAGTGGTGTCCCCCTACCCCCAGTAACCAATAGTAGTTTAAAGTATTTAATTAGTGGGGAGGGGATTCAATAAAGTCCACTTTATTCGTGAGATTGGAAACTGGTTAATTTAAACTATGGTTTATCTGAACAAGCTAGGATCAGAAACCACAGTTTAAAGTTGGCTTGTTTAAACATATCAGATGTGTTGGAATGCAGTTTCTATCATCCCTAGCCAGGTTGAAGAAGTCTGGTTTAAACTAACGATGGTTTATCCTAGTTCAAATAAAACAACAAACCATTTATATTCTCGAAGAAAAAAAGGGAAGGGAGGAGTGCATGAGCCCAAAGCTCTTTCATATAGCACTACTTATTTATTTTATTATTTAGATTTAGATTCCACCCTTTAAATGCATTATTGGGGCAGCATACAATAAAAAAGTGAAAACATTTAAAAAGAAATTAATGCATTTAAGTTAGCTAAAACCAGCAAATCTATAAAAGCAGCATAAACATAATCAAAGTGAAATAGATAAACAAAATTTTAAAGTTTAGGAAAATAGGTCTTTGATTGGTGCCAAAAGATATCAGAGTGGGTGCCAAGCGAGCCTCTCCAATAGTTCAACCTGTTCTGGAGGGGGTTGCGACCCCCCCTAAAGGATCAGGTTAGTAGTTAGGAGATGTTCTCGTACCCAGAACTGTCACTTGAGGTACAAATGATCTCTGTGGCACGGAGCATGTTTTATCAGCTTAGGGTGTTTGTATATCTATTTGTATATATAAACTATGCCCTTATCTGGGCAAAGATAGCCTAGCTGCAATTATCCTTGCTCTAATAACCTCTCATCTGGATTACTACAATGGGTTGCCTTTGAAAACAGTCTGGAAACTTCAGCTAGTCCAAAACAGGGCAGCAAGATTGTTAATGGGAACTGGCCAGCAATATCACATTATGCTAGTACTGACTGCTAGTCCCTTTCTGAGATTGATTCAAAGTGCTGGTATTAACATTCAAAGCTCTAAATGGATTGGGGTCCAGTTACCTGAAGGATCATCTCCTCCCAAATGTACCTGCTGGATCCTGAGATCATCTTCAGGGTTCCTTTTCTGGGAGCTGTTGCCAAAAGAAGTGAGGCAGGTGGCTATTAGGAAAAGGGCCTTTTCTGCTGTGGCACCTGGTTATGGAATGAGCTTCTTAGAGAGCTTTGCCTGGCACCTGTGTTGTATTCTTTCTGGCGCCTGATATTTATTATTTTTATTTAAAACCTTTCGACGCCGCTTTCCAGGACAGAAGCCCTTACAAGGCGGCTTATAACAATAAAATACAAAAACACCACCCAACAGTTAAAATATTAAAAGCAATAAAAACAAACACAATAAGATAGCAAAAACAATAAAACCAGCGAGAAGCACGATAACAATATCAGCAATAACAGTAATCATGAGAAGGGCATAGTGAAATAAAAGGTTTTCAAGGTCTTCTTAAAAGCTTGTAAGGATGCTGTATGGTGGACCTCTGTTGGGAGTTTATTCCAAAGGTGTGGGGCCATTGCAGACAAGGCCCTCTCCTGTGTGATCACCCACCTAGTTGCTCTCACGGGTGGGCAAATGAGAAGGAGCTCTCTGATCTTAAAGTGCGGGCAGGCTGATATGAGTGAAGGCAGGCCAGCTGGTATGGCTAGAAAAATCCACACCAGCTACCTCTCTGAGCTCAGAAAAAGGAGTGCCGATATAGAATCATAGAATAGCAGAGTTGGAAGGGGCCTACAAGGCCATTGAGTCCAACCCCCTGCTCAATGCAGGAATCCACCCTAAAGCATCCCCAACAGATGCTTGTCCAGCTGCCTCTTGAAGGCCTCTAGTGTGGGAGAGCCCACAACCTCCCTAGGTAACTGATTCCATTGTCACACTGCTCTAACAGTCAGGAAGTTTTTCCTGATGTCCAGCTGGAATCTGGCTTCCTTTAACTTGAGCCCGTTATTCCGTGTCCTGCACTCTGGGAAGATCGAGAAGAGATCCTGGCCCTCCTCTGTGTGACAACCTTTTAAGTATTTGAAGAGTGCTATCATGTCTCCCCTCAATCTTCTCTTCTGCAGGCTAGGGACAAGGGGGGTGTTCCTAGGGGCAGGGAGGAGACCAGAGAATCAACCATACAAGAAATCCTATGGCTGCCCCAGAAGCCTGTGCTAGACTCGCCCGTCCAGCTTAAATGCAGAGTGGGATACGAGTTCAAAGGCTTGCATGTACCCAGGGTGCCCTTAATGTAGAACTTCATAACACAAGAGTGGGGCATCCTTGCCTTGTGGGTTCCTTGCTCTTTCCCACAATAACAAAATCAGCAGAAATTATGCAAAATAGTATACATAGCAATTGTATAGTTGCAATGTTTGGTAACTATGAAACATATACAAAACTTCATTTGCATAATTCATGAAAGTTACAGAATTTTACTTTTACTTCAGAAGTTTTAACTTCATAGTGCAAAGTGTATAGTGATGTGGGTTGTCTGCAAAATGTTTGAAATGGAAAATCCTGCCTTACATTCATTAAGCATCATGTCTGATTTAGCATCATGTGTTTTTTTCTATTTTGTAAATTAATCTAAAAAATATGCCATATTAATGTTTCATGCTGTATAAATTCTGAAGCGTTTTTCTAATAGCCCAAAGCATTTGAACTGAAATATTTGATGGGGGGGGGGAATTAAATAAAGCACATTTAGATTGCAATTCTATGTGCACTTACCTACAAGTAAATCCCATTGAACTCAGTGGGACTTATTTCTGAGTAATCATGTTTAGGATTGCACTGTTAGGCTGCAATCCTATACACACTCCTCTGGGCGCAAGTCCCATTGAACGTCTACGTCTGAGTACATCTCTGTGGGATTGTGGGGTAAATCAGCTTTTATACTGTTCTCACAGGAATGTGGTTTAACTCTTCTACTTAAACAAATTCAAAACTTTATTTGGAAATTATATTAATTGGTGTACTTATGTGCTTAAAATATTTACAGCAACTCAGTACCATACACTTCCCTTGCGTTATTTATATTTTAAGGGGGGAAATGAAGGCATTCAAAAATTAGCATACTGTTTTTAGTGTCCCTGAAGAGAACTCTACTTATTTGGGATAGTCAGTTGAATTTAGTCACTTTCATTTTGGATTTGACTAGTATTGTATCTATTTCAGTTGCCCAATTTGACTTGTATTGTGTTCATTCAGTATGTTACTCATTAATTTTATGAAACAATGCATTTCTAAAGTATATGTGAGGATGGGATGGGGGGATTCAATGGAAAAATATGGGAGGAGTGGGAAAAATTGTTAATAAAAAACACACCTCACCTTTTGCGCACGAGCGCTCATGCACTCGTCTCGTTTAAGAAGAAAAACAAAATGGCGGGCGCTTCACCACTGAACTACGGCATTTCCCAGAGACCCATGCTTATTTATTTATTTATTTCATTTCAATATCACCCAATAGCTGAAGCTCTTTGGGCAATCTACAACAGTTCATACAAGCCAAACTACATATAGTACCAGAGATTTCAGAATGAAATTTCTGAGTTTTTAAAGGGTCCGTAGCAGGGGAGGATTTGCATCAGATCTGTTGTACTGGAGGAGGGGTGGGTAACCCACCCTTTCTGTAATACTTCCTTGCTGAGAATTGCTTCCACCTGAAACTGCTGTTTACCTTCTGGGCAAGGTATTGTACAGGGCAAATACCACCTGGAGGATGGCAGTGTTATTGGGTGGAGGGAAAGCATGCGGGGTGGGGGGCAAAAAAGCATGTGGGGGGGTCCAGATTTGGACCCAGATCCGTGGTCCAGTCTGAAGTTCCTCTCCTGCTACTAATGCTTTAAAAACAAACAAACACGGGAGAGTTTGTTTTGCTGTGGTCCTCACATGATAAACATGTATGCTTCATCTGGGTCGATAATGATTCAGAAGAGCCGAAGACACAAAAGTGCTAAAATGCACGATATCTCTAACTTCTCCAGTACATGTCTGCATGTCAAAGCAACATTATGACAGTAACGGCGGCAGATTCGCCAAGGCAAACATTATAGAGGCTGAAATCATAAGCGCATACTATGTTGCTATAGGTATAATATCTGTACTATTGGTGTGTATCGAGTGGCAAGCTTCTCCCCACAGTTGCAAGTATTCTGTAGGAATCAATTTGTGGAATGTTTTCCTTGGAATCAGATTAGGAATATTGATAAATTTGAAAAGAAGTTAAACTTGTGGCCAAGATCCAACAAACTGTGCCAACGAATCCCTCACCCCCATGGGGATTTTGAAGCTTTGTTTCTTATACAGCAGTCATCCATGCCACAAACCAAGGGGGACTTCCAAAGGCTTTTGTGATATTGGACGGGCCCACTGATAAAAAGAAAAATTAAAAAATCCAGCTAAGCAAGACCAAGCTCTTGAATTGCCCGAAGTAATTGAGCACATCAGCTTCTCCAGGTAGGGGTGGGAAGATACCCTGGCGAGCAAAGATATTAATGAGCTAACAGGACCAAAAGTTTGATCCTTATACTCCTATGGTCTTGGCTGGTATTTTTGTGTCTAATTCTGTGAGCTACCATGAGCACAGTTGAGGGAAGTGGGATAAAAATCTATCAGTAAAATAATATTCCACAAAAATGCTGGTTAGCTCAGGAAATACCCTAGCCCGCCTACTTTGCAAACATTGTTTGTAATCCATTTTCAGACATAACATGATATAGCTTAGTGACTTGTAATGGTTGTGAAACACTGCTGGAAATAGAATAGCAAATAGTTCTCAGAGTGCTTGTCCTTATGCAGTCAAAATGGCACCATCCATGTGCAAGAGGGAGGTAGAAGCAGCACTACAAGGTATGTAGAAGTACAAAAAATCTTTAGAGAAAGCACTCTCAAACAGCCCAGGCAGGACTGAGCATGCTCCGTAGGCATGGACTGCTGATTGACTGACTGTTAAGATAGGAAACTGGGACAGCGAATGAAAGATGTATCCTGAAAGAACCCTGAACAGGAAGAGCACTTCACACTGCAACATTTTGTTGCAGGTTCCTCTTCAGTGTCTATATTTATGAAGTGGTCTTATGGAACATTTAAAGATGGGAGTTCTTAAAGAATAACTTTTTTCCTGCAAAAACTGACCTATGTTTATAAAACATTGGCCAAAACCAGCCAGCTGTTTTCCCTTTCAATGTTATTTGGTTTATTTAAGAGACATGACTGAAAAATAATGTTGAAAATCAGGAAAGTTTGAGAGATACTTTGCTGGTTTATCTTTATTATCTCAGTCCAAGATGATAGGATATTTAGTTTGCCCCTTGTAAAAAGTATCTTGGAGACTTCTCTAAAAGTTTTATTTAGCATGAACCTAATTGTGTGTGAGTTCCAGTGTGGTGTAGTGGTTAGTGGTTCCAGTGTGGTGTAGTATTGGACTGGGACTTGGGAGAACCAGGTTCTGGTCCTCACTCAGTCATAAAAGTTCATTGGGTGATTCTGGGCCAGTCACTGACGCTCCAACTAACCTACCTCATAGGGTTGTTGTGAGGATAAAACGGAGAGCAGGAGGATCCTGTAAGCCACCTTGGATTCCTTGCAAGCAGAAAAAAGTTGGTATGTGATATGAGCCAGTGTGGTGTAGTGGCTAAGGTGTTGGACTGGGAGTCGGGAGGTCTGGGTTCTAGTCCCCATTCGGCCATGAAAACCCACTGGGTGATTTTGGGCCGGTCACAGACTCTCAGCCCAACCTACCTCACAGGGTTGTTGTGAGGATAACATGGAGAGAAGGAGAATTATGTATGCCGCCTTGGGTTCCTTGGAGGATAAAAGGCGGGATATAAATGTTATATACCGTATTTCTTCGATTCTAAGACGCCATCGATTGTAAGACGCACACTAATTTCAGTACCACCAACAGAAAAAAAGCTTTGATTCTAAGAAATAATAAACGACCCACGATTCTAAGACGCACCCCATTTTTAGAGATGTTTATATGGGGAAAAAAGGGCGTCTTAGAATCGAAGAAATACGGTAATATATAATGATAGTGACGATGATGATAATATTGATATAATGTAGGCAGAGCTATGAATTTCCTTGAGACATGGTATGGTGGGTCATAGAGTTAACCTTTTGTTTTAGCGCTGCTCCTGTGCCAATGTGCAGCTATTTTCCTAACATGGGGATAAAGTGATAGGAAAACCTTCACCAGTTTAATTTGCTGCTATTAAAGGCAGGGCCAATAAAGATATTGCTTATTTTAGGTATTAATATTTTTAATCTATATCCATATTACAACTTAGTTTTTGTTATTGTCATTTCCTTAATCCATCATTATCCTACACTTGCAGTAGATTTAATTTGGCTAAATTCCCCCAACTATCAACATCCATCCCTTTAACCACAAAATGACTATTCATTTGGCATTGCTGTATTCTGTCATCTTTAAACAAGGGCACAAAACTGGGGGAAATGTATTTTCATTTCCCTTGAGCAGATTCTTCAAGTGGGAAACATCAGGGTCTTGTTTGAGCTGAGTTTTGCACCGGCCGTGTTGCCCAACATGCTTCTGTCTGAACATGCTGGGAATGTTCTTGTTCTTGAAAATAAATCCTCAAGAACATGTGACCAACAGGAAGGAACCTATAAGCACCCTCCCCTCACGGTCTCAGTGGCAGATGTTAGACACAGACGGCTGCAACCGCTGACACTGCTAGGGGGCTCTACAGTTCCAGCCAAGCTCTTCTGAGTTCACAACTCCTGCCAGCTCTCTCCTTAGCTGCTCTCTATGGCTCTCCTGACCTCTAGGGGTTCACTTCCTGTTGGAAATGCTTCTTTTCCTGCAGCAGGTATATGCAGCAGGCTGGCTCTTTGTTACCCACTGCACTTATCTCTCCCTAGATGCTTCGAAGGTAAGAATCAATGAATTGCTTTTGTGATCTGCAAACATAATCCTGGGAGGGGCTCACAGATGGAATAGCCACTGGTGTTTTTTCAATGATAAACAAGATTTCCTAAACCTGGGAGGGGCAAAGGAAATGGACTTGAATGTTTAAGACTTCCCCTCCCCCCCATCACTGTGTCCAAGGGGTGTGAACTATTTCCATCACCTTATTTTTCCAAGCCTCAAAGATATCTGAAATTTTGATTACATTGCAAAAAAAAAACAATTTTTTGTATACTCTACACATTTATTTTCCAAAGGGATATTATGCTTGGAGACACTCTAAACAGAAGTTGGGAAAATTTTATTTTGTTGTTGTCAAAAATCTATAATCCCTTTAAGAACTGTTCAAAAGCAAATTCAACAAGACATGGTTCTTTCAAACTTCTGAGAACTTGTTATAATAGAGGATGTTATTAGCAGTTGGATGATGATTGTATTAAAAGAAAGGAACATCTCAGTCATTTACGATGAATTCAACCAGTATTGCAGAAAGCTAGAAAAATGAATTAAATATGGGATACCTGAATGTTGTTGTAATGTTTACAGATTTGTGTAAATATCTATACCTTGTTCAGTTTCGAGGTATTTAAAGTAGGTAAAGTCTTTAAAACTTACAGATTTGTGTAAATATCTGTACCTTGTTCAGTTTTGAGGTATTTAAAGTAATTAAAGTCTTTAAAACTAGACAAGAAAAATAATAAAAGCATACATTGAAAAAATCAATTATAACTGTGTCCTATAATATATGTTAGTGCTTATACATTGCTTTTCCTAAGTATTCAGAGCTTGATCTCAGTAATTCTTTGAAGGATCTTATAAAATCAGCCGTTATTATCCTCATCTTGCTGATGTGGGACTGAGGCGAAGAGACAATGGTTTAACTAGGCCCTAAGGCCACCGAGTAACTTCATTGTTGAGGTCCCCACTCCTTTCTTTCTTGCCTTTTTTCTTTCTTGCAATGAACTCAAGACAGCTTACTTGGTCCTCATCTCTGTTTCATCTTCACAACAACCTTGTGAGGTAGGCTAAGCTAAAAGTCAGTAACTGTTCCCAGAGTCACCTAGTGAGTTTCATAGCCAAGTGGGGATTAGAACCTGGATCTCTTTAGTCCAGTCCACCACTCTAGCTGCTACATCAGATGGGCTCTTTTTACACCACATGAGCCAGCTAGTTTTGGCCAGGTCACAGGGAATGATCAAGTATAGACATTTGGGAATGTGATTTCCAGCATTGTGGGGCAACTGCCAAGCATACCTTCGAGATGGCTCTTGATGCATGTAGACATGTAACCAAAAGGTGTTACAAAGGGGTAGCTTTTATTGAGGGCCATGGGAATGGAGGAAAGCCTGGCTTTATCCCATCCTGCCCGGCTTTAGTATAAATGACATTTCTAGGACAATGATGTTAATTTTTTTGCGGCTTATGAACATATGTTTAACTTAAAAATATTCTTACTAGTAAGTAGTAGCAGTAATAGTAAAATAATATTACTGATGGCAATAATATTAGCATTTTTAGAGTGTTCAATGCAGCTTTAATATCAGTTATGAGATATTAGGGGTGCTTTCTACCTGCTTTTTCCACTAGAAACTGTAATATTTTACCTTTGTCAGAGCATTTCCATTGGGGTGGAGCTTTCTAGTAGTTTTCTGAGATAGGATTTGAATTTTACTGTAAAGCCTGTATACATTGTTTTCAATGGAAATTAAAATTACAGCGGATACTGGAGGCAGTACATAGCCATCATGACTAGTAGCCCTTGATAACCTTATCCACCTTGAATTTGTATAATCCCCTGTTAAAGCCATCACAGGCCATAGCTAGATCTAAGGTTTATCCCTGGATCGTCCAGGGGTCAAACCTGTTCATCTAGGTGACACACAGGGGATCCAGTGCTCAGGCAGGGGCGAACCCTGGATGATCCCAGGATAAACCTTAGGTCTAGCTGTGGCCCAAGTTGGTGGCTGTCACTACATCTTCTGGTAGCAAATTCTGTAGTTTAATTATGCACTGTGTGAAGAGCTCCTTCCTTTTATGTGTCCTGAATCTCCCACCATTTAACATCATTGGATGACCCCAGGTTCTCCACACCATGCAAAATTTTATGCACCTCTATCATGCTCCCCCTTGCTTGCCTCGCCTCCAGGAATGTCACGCACACACCCAAAGCTGCTTTTAGCCTCATTGGAGTAGGACTCAGGAGACATATGTTCAAATCCACCCACACCTGCCATGAAGCCCACTGACTGGTCATGGACAAGTCATGTTCTTTCAGCATAGTCTAACTCAAGGCTGCTGTGTGGAGAACATTGGAGGAGAACAAAATATGCTGCCCTGAGTTCCTTGCAGGATAAAATAACTTTTAAAAAGCACAATGCGGTTACCTATATTTTTTCCCCATGAGGGAAGGGTTCAAAAGCAACTTAGTGTGGTGCAATTAATATCTGGAATATGGTACAGTTTCTTGAATGTATTGTTACATCTTTGCCTCAAGTGTACTGCAGCATATCACAAAGATGATTGTCTCTACTATAGTGCAAAGTGTCATGTAGTTCTAAAACAAAATATAATTATTTTGGAACTATATAAAGAATAATTCAGTACACTGTCTCCTGAGAATCAACATTAAATGGCTTTTAACCAGACCTGAATATTATTCTTACAGCATTGGAATAAAATGCAAAATAAGACAAAAATGCCAACAAACAAGAGAAGAGTTGTAAATACGACCTCAAAAGTCAAAAAGGGCTGAGAAGAAATAATGCAGGGATCACAAAAAAAAAAACAAGTACAGTATATAGTAAACATAAACAATACTACAAAAGTTTGTTTGGTTTTTTTTTTTAAAAAAAGTCTTAATGTAAATAGAAGAAATAGGACGAGAGGCGTTTTGATAGGAAATGACTGGTCTAAAAGATATCCATGTGCAAACTGGAAAGCTCGTTCAGTTTATATTCTTTAATCATTATTCTCAAACCTTTATGACCCAAACTGTAGATAATAGGAGGAAGGCCTTTTGTTCTCTGAATTTTATTTATTTATTTATTTATTTATTACATTTCTATACCGCCCAATAGCCGAAGCTCTCTGGCCGGTTCACAAAAATACTTTGTGAATACTTTCCTGAATACTTTCAAACAAGGTTGTATGTGAAAAGATTTGTTATCCATATACAAAGTCTGAAGAATGTTTTGCACTGCATATTATCTTAGAAATTGAGAAATTTAAGTACGTGTCTTGAAAACCTGAACCTAAATTCACAACTGGAAGCTAGAGAAATAATTGTAAATAACTTGTGAATTATTTTTGAGGTTTGTGGGTTCACAGCAGATCTAGAGAACCAACCTAGAGAACATACAGGAGAGATCTATGTTACAGATCCTGTTACTGTGTTCACAGATTTCCATTATCACTTTCATCACGTATTGAGATTTCAGCTCAGCAAGAGGAATCCTATTGAAAACTGATAAAGAGTCTCGAAAAACGGACCACGAGACTGCTGCACCTCAATGCAAACTGATTAAACTCTTTACTTCTAATCATAGGTGAGACTAGCATGGTGTCCAATATCACGCTTGCTTTTATCCATCTACAATTACAAGAAATTGCAAAGAAGGGCAATGATGTTGTGTTTCAACAGAAACATTGCATCTGGAGATGTTCTGCAACTTCCTCCTGTAAAGGGCAATCCCATTTTTGAAACATTAACAAGCGAAGACTAGACACATTACTGGCAGCATAGGGCACTGGTCTGTGGTATATTTATTTATTTATTTATTTATTTCATTTTTATACTGCCCAATAGCCGAAGCTTTCTTCAGGTATGAAATATTAAGCACGAATAGAGTGGAAATAAAGGATGTGCTAAGGCACAATCTTATGGGTTACTACTCCTGATAGAGGGCTCTGGATTCAGAGCCCTCTGCCTAACCTATGTCCTGCTGGCATGAGCGAGGCAGGGCAAGAGGTGATTTCACTTCCGTTTAAAATGCAAAAAGTATAGCTGATTTACCTTTTGGTGGGCGGTAAAGGGACTGGGGCGACGGTTGCATATTGTGTATTGCAGCCTCTCACCTCTTAACTGGTAAGAGAAGCTTTCCATGACGGCTTGCAGGGAGAAGGGACAAGGAGGAAAGATCCATGATCATCAAACCTCCTCCTCTGTGCTCACAGCTTTGCCTACATGCGCAGAAGAGGTGATCTGCATCTTCCAATGGCACTCCAGAAACTTTCTAGAGGCTATAGGATTGCTCTCGTGAGTTGTTAAATAATTTGAGGGCAAGTAAACTGACTTGGGAAGAGAAATAAAATTGGAGCAGTGATTGACTTTCAGTACAGACAGCAAAACTTTGAAGAGTGCAAGAGACTCCCCCCCCCCCCCCCAATTCATAAATGAAGATCTTTTCCCTATATGGCCACTTTTGTGGTCAGTTTAATCAAATAATGTTAAATAGATTAAAGGAAGACATAATTGAAATAGCAGAAATAGATGCTTTAGATAGTCCTAATATTCCACAATATATATTTGAAAAACTGATAGAGAAATATGTGAATTGGAACATGATGTTTCTATAAGTTTATTAGACTATAATTGAAGTGTGCATAAATGCTTCTGTTCTGCTCCGGGGAAATTTACGTATTGAAATAGTCTTACATAATGGTGGTATGGGACGTGTTGTGGGTTTAAAATACGATATGCACCAAAAGCAGGTGGTCAAACCTGATAGGGTTCTGAACTAGAAAATATCTATAGGATTGATTTAACGTTTTCATTAATAAGGGGCTATGTGTGCTTTGGGGAAACTGCTTCCTCTCATATGCTGTCAGCGTAAGTCTCATGGACTTCCATGTATTACCATTTTATTGGAAAGGTGCTTTTCAAGGAAGGCATGAGCTCTGTAGCTCTGTCCAGAGAACAAAAATTAACTGGTCTACTACACCTATTGGCATTTGATCCTTAAAAAGCAATCTGTGACTCAGTCTGTATAGATGAGTATAATAGATCATGCAATGTATTTCAGCTTCATCTGCCTCATCTAGAAAGACCACCAAAGAAAAGAGAGAGAGAGAGAGAGAGAGAGATTAGTCAGCCATAGCAGAGAAAATCAGCCCCCGAAACAACAGTTAGATGCTGACAGAACTGTGTGTAGTGACTTTCCTATGGGTTTTCATACTGTCACTGGAATAAACTGCTGCTCTAATGTTATTTGTCAAGTGTTCAATATACCTGAAGTAAAATAAATTAGAAATCTACTTGAAGGGAATGTTAGCACCACTTGGAATAATGTGATTGTGTTAAGCCAAAGCCATACTCATAATGTGCTTAGCACCTTTGACTTGCGTACAATAATAGGCAGTAGTTTGAATCAAAATGTATTTTCTCATAGAGTTCAACAGGACTCACGTGACTTTCTAATGTGGATTTTGAACTGCTTGCAATAAGAAGGTCGAGGTGTTGATGACCTGTTCAGTGTCTCTTATACTGTATTCCTCATTTGCAGAAGGCATTACTTTAGAACATTCATTTAATGAGTGATTTATGCTTTTACATGTTTGGTGTCACAGGCTGATAAAATCTTCAGTCTTCAGCATTGTTCAGTATTGAGTGTACTCTGTGCAGGTCACTGAAAGCATTATTTTGAACAGAGCTCCCTTGTATGTCTTAGTTTTATAACTATTTTTATGAATTGTACCAGAAAGAGAAGCTTGCAAATGACTGCAATACAGCAGTTTAAAAATTTAAACTACTGCATACAATTTTTAAAAATTGCAGTGATATTTTACCATGGAAAATTAATTACCTCTGGTCACTGTACTGTGGAGCTGAAATCTTCTAATAAACGGTATTCCTGTCACGATAAAAAATATCCCCAAAAGCAGCAAACAGACTTAGGTCACCTCATAGGAAGATTACTCTAGCAATACAGAACCAGGACAATAAGGGGAATCTGTGCTGGGCCCAGGCACTCCATCCTCCCCATCTGGTTTGGGCCTTAATGAACAAGGAAAACTGGGTGCATGGAGGGTAAGTTATAAGCAAGCACAATCTGTGTCATTGCACTAAATCATTACTCATCATGGAGCACTTCTGTTAAGGCACCACCCTCAGCATCCAATTTCCTGGTCCTGTGTATTGCTTGAGCCAAGATGAGATAGCCTTGACTCTGTTCTTAAATTGGCAGGTTTTTTGATCATTGAATATAAAATAAGGCAGCCCCAGTAAGAAAATTTATTTATTTATTGCATTATAGGCCACATTCTTGAAAATCCTAAATTATAAAGTTTGTTTTGTACTGGGAATTGAGTCATGGGGTGGAGGGAAGTGTTCTCCTACATAAACCAGCCAAGTAATTAATGTGATTCTTTTTCCTTTTGCAGTTTGAAGACAAAGCTGATGCAGTTTTTAGTAACATAGCAGAAAAACGTAAGCACTTGTTTTATTTGTATGCTCACACAAGATCCCCCCCCTCAAAAAACCAAAAATCCTAGTTCTTTGTGAGTTACAGTTCCTGCCCCCACATTGAAAGATTGCACAATCCTAGTTCCAGATGGCTCAAGAAAGTCAGTCTATGCACATATAACAGGGTAAACAGAAAACTTCTGAGGCCATTAACTAATCTAAAAGTTCCTTTCTAACCCAATCTAGTAGATAGTGGTTCATATGTAACGGCAATTCATGGGTTGTTTAACCCATGAATTATTTAGGCTGTGCCAGTATGAGTGACTGCGCTGCCTCTCACCTGCTCACCACTTCCACTTTGCACCTGGTTTCTCAAAGAACTATTCCATGGGTTCAAACTCTGGGTTGTTATTATTATCAAAATACGGGAACTTGGGCTCCTTCAAAGAACTTGATTGGCAGTATGTTCAGGAGAGATAAAAGCAAGCACTTCATTACACAATGCTTTGGGACATAGAAATTAGATGCCCAATATATACGTGCGTATTTTCAATGTATTCAACCTTATGTTTGCCTCCAGATTCCATATGAGGTGATTTCTGAAGGCGTCTGATTCTCCTCTTCTCTCCAGGTGGTGACCTTGTCCATAAAGAAATGTCTGAGAAAACTGTCCACAACCTATCCCCTGCTTTTGATAGCATACCTTACAGAATGCAGAATCGAACAGGATCTACAAACTCTTTGTTGGACGATGGTGATTATTTCCTGAACTCTGGGGATCTTACAGGGATTCCTGTCGTCGGGAGTGACAATGAAGATGAGCAAACCTTTGCTTCAAAGGATGGTCTCCCTTCTGCCATACGCCCCGAGGATACCCGGGGAGATGTGCGGAGGGTCCGGGATCATGTAACGGACAATGAGAAAGACACACAGATGCAAAACATGATCCAAAAAGACCTCTCTCCACCTTTTGACAAAGGACCCTCTGTATTTAAGTCCATTCGGAAAGATTTTAGCATAGCAAGAGATGATGGTAAAGAGACATTTTTGACAAAGGAGAAAGCCAGAGATGGACCTTTTCAGGAGCGTGACAAACGATTGGAAAAAATGCCGAAGGAGTTGGATTCCAGATTGAAAAGCAGCTTCCTCGATAAATCAGGTAATATTTGTGAAGACCAAGCAGTGGAAAAACTGGAGGGTTTGTTAGGAACCCTGTTCAGACAACACACTAAGCCACTGTACTTAAGCATTTTGAGGTAAACATTATGGCTTTGAGCTAAACATGGCTTAGCATGTCATGTAAACCATAACTTAGCTATTGTGTGAACCATTCCTAACCATAGTGGCTACATAACCGTGGTTTAAACACGCTCGCTAGCCATTTGCTGCAAAAGGGTTAGCAGTCTAACCATGGGTTAGCGTGTGGTCTGAACAGACCCACTGAGTCAGATCATTAGTCCATCTAGCCCTATATTGTTGACACTGACTGGCAGCGGCTCTCCAGGGTTTTAGGTAGGATTCTTTCCTTACCCTACCTGGAGAAGCCGGGGATTGAACCTGGGACCTTCTACATGCAAAGCAGGTGCTCTGTCATGCTGAGCTTTGACTCCTTCCAAAAGTTAGTCCCTGCCTATTTCAGTGGGACTTGTGCAGGGACCTTCCCAGTGGACGGTGCGCCATGGGTCAAACCCAAGGATCTGACTCCCACTTTGCTGTTCCTAATGCATCCATATTCTGTTGCCTGAATTTGCTGCCTCGCTTAGCTCTTGGTAGATACATTCCGCTCCATTCACTTTTGAAAAACCGAAGGACAAAGGGCACAAGCCATCAAGCGTTTCAACAAGTATCTGCCAGGAGCTCATAGGAGCCTCATTGAAGTGAGTGGAGGCTGCTCAGTGTGATGCATTGTAGTTGCCCCAAATAACCGTTGAAGAAGTTGGTGTAACTTCTTCAGGAGGTTCATTAGTCCACATAGGTTCAAGGAAATTTCTCTCCATAATGTTGCTAACTGAATCTATGTTTTCCTCAGTTACTAATCAAGTAGAAGATACATTGCGGACACAGTTAGCACCACAAACTCCAGAAACTAACTTCAGGGTAAGTTATGGGCCTGGAATTTATTTTGTTTTATTGTCTTATCAAAGTGTACTTTTTTGGAGTAGGATTATTGTAGGAGATGTTGTTGTGCTGTTGATAACCCCTCTGGTAGTGTTTAGTTAAGGTGCCCTGGTGTCATAGAAGGGTGGGGCAAGTAGAAGGTCCCTGGCTGCCATTGGCTGAGCTATGCTGATCTTATACAGGGGTCAGGGAAGACAGGAGGACCTAGCAAAGAATAAAGCAGCAGATGCCCAAAATGGAAATTTGGGCAGGGGAATGTGGGTGGATGGCGTCCCTAGGACTGGAGAGTTGGTACATGGGAGTGGCCCAGAGTAACTTATTTTATTTCTAAAATATATAAACCACCCTCCATCCACAAAGGATCCCAGGGTGGTATACACAACATTAAAAGCAAACAAACAAATAAAATCCAGTATAAAAACCATACAGTTTCACATTAAAAGTCAAAATACAACAGTGACAACCGGCAAGCCAAACAAAAGCACAATGATCAATTCAGTTTAAAAATAAATTAAATTGTAAGTTCTAAATATTGAAATGCTTGGGGGGAAAAGAATGTTTAATTTGGCACCAAAAAGAAAAGAAAGGTCAAGGAAGAAAATGGTTAGAAGAAAATCTGAGAGAGAGAAAATACCAAAGTGTGAAGCAGGCTTGCAACATTTTATTTAATTAATTAAAATTACATTTCTATACTTCCCAATAGCCAAAGCCTTCTGGGTGGTTCACATAAATTAAAACCACAATGTACAGCATAAAAGCAATATAAAATCTTAAAATTACAGTATAAAAATACAAAGAGAATAAAATGTAGCAGCAACATTTAAAAATATATGCCATTCCCCCACCCGCACCTTTAAACTTTTCAAGAGGCAGATTTGATACTTCATAAAGGAAAGATTCCTTTCTAAAGAGTAGCCATAACTACTGAGTGATGGAAACTAATGAAATAAGCCAGGGGTAAGCAGGCAACCCAATCATTCCAGATGTTTTGGACCATAGCTCCCATAATTCCTGACCACTGGCCATGCTGGCTGGGGCTGAGTTGTTGTCCAAAACATCTGGAAGGCACCAGGTTGCCCTCTCTTGAAATAAGTGGGTGATGGCCACCAATCTGGATGGCTTTAAAAGGGGGTTGGATAAATTCTTGGAGGCAAAAGGCTATCAATGGCTACTGGCCCTGATGCTTGTGTGCTATCTCCAGTATTCGAGGCAATAATCCTGTGTGCACCAGTTGCTGGGGAACATGGGTGGGAGGGTGCTGTTGCACCATGTCTTGCTTGTTCATCCCTGGCCAATGGCTGGTTGGCCCCTGTGTGAACAGAGTGCTGGACTAGATGGACCCTCGGTCTGATCCAGCATCAGGGCTCTTCTTATGTTCTTAAGGGGTTGCATTTTGATTTTCTCTGTGGGCAGAATTAGGTGCACCTCTGGAACATCTTAGAAAACATTTGAAGAACATGGAGCCAAGTTCTGAGTATTTGGAAAAATTGTCTCCCAAATGTGTATGCTAATGAATTTCCTTGTTGTTCTTGTGTGCTAGGAGTCTAGCTACCTGTTTGCTAATAAGGAATCGGTTGCTCAAGAGCTAGGGAATTCATACACACCAAATATTAGAATTAAGGAAGAGCCTTTGGACAATGACTATGATAAAGCTATGGCACCTCAGCAGGGGCTAATGAACAAAATTAAAGATGAACCAGATAATACTGAGGTAAGATTGGCATAAACTGTCTAACCTTGTCCTGCATCCCTGTCTTATAACTGTAGCATTGGCTGCTGGGTTAAAACTGTATGGTGAAGAGGCTGAGACATAGGCCAGAGCTAGACCTAAGGCTTATCCCAGGATCATCCCGGGTTCGTCCCTGCCTGAGCCCTGGATGCCCTGATGAACAGGTTTGACCCCAGGACAATCCTGGGATAAACCTTAGGTCTAGCTACAGCCATAGTGGGGATAAGGCGGTGTGTCTCTTTGGGGCTATTTTTTGATGCTGTTGTTATTGTATTCTGGGGTCCTCATCCCAGTTTTCCATTTGGATACATGTGTACATGGGCAAAAGGTAACGGTGTGGTGGATGATTTCACATTACGCAGGGGAAGGGGCCTGTCAGGGTATCCAGTGCTGGGGAGGATTTCTTATGTCAGGATCTTTTACCCCATGATTATACTGGAATTAGGGTGTGAGTATTCCAAATACAGCCCAAGATCTAAGATGGTTTGAGTACCACTGATTGCAGTAGCTGGAATTTCACCTGTGGCTGTTTGTTTCAGGAATATGGCCAGCAGCCAAAAACTCAGGAAGGCGAACTGAAGATCAGTGCTGTGTTTTCAGTCAGTGGCAGCCCTCTTGGTAAGGAGCAAGATTTGGGGTGCGTGAGAATGGAGGTGCTGCTTGTGTTAGAAAGGGGCACATGCTTATCCCTCCTTTTGCCTTTCAAAGGGCAATATTTTGTGTAATAATAATAATAATAATAAAAATTTGTTATCCGCCTCTCCCTCTGGATCGATGCAGGGTACAACACAAATAAAAGCATCATAAAATACATACAACTAATTCAAACGTTTTAAACCAGTGCATCATTAAAAGCAGCACACCGTTAAAAAAGGCATCTTAAAATTCAACTGGGTAGATCAGTCTTTATGGCTTTCTTAAATTCTAGAAGACTATTAGGTTGACTAATCTCTCCTGGCAAGCCGTTCCACAAACTGGGAGTGGCAGAAGAAAAGGTCCTCTGGGTAATAGTTGTCAGCCTTGTTTTTGTTGGCTGGAGTAAATTCTTCCCAGAGAACCTGCGTGTGCGGGGCGGATTGTACAGGAGAAGGCGATCCCGCAGGTAGCCTGGACCCAACACATGTAGGGCTTTAAAGGTGATAACCAACACTTTATACTTCGACCGGAAACTAATTGGCAGCCAGTGAAGAGATTTTAAGACTGATTTTAAGATTTGTTGCCCTTCAGCAACGATTCAAGGCTAGTTTACAAGAGTAAGATAAAATGCAGAAATAGAAAAAGAGATAATAAGTTGCGTGATTAAAACAGCAATACATTTTTTTAAAAGACTGCTGGGATTTTTTAAAAAAAAATCTTTGGCACTAAAAAGATAGTAATGCTGGCACCAGGCATATGAGGAGGAAATACCAAAGATTGAGAAAGCCCTCTCTTTAGTCACCGTCTACCTCTCCTCAGATGGAGGAGAACCTCCAGAGATAATCTCAATAGCAGTGTGTTTCTTCTTTCCTTTCGGTAAGCTCCTCAGCTGACATCAAGTTTCCCGCCAAACACACCCTCCTCTGGCATGAACAAACTGCTTCCTTCAGTCCCAAGTGCGGCTGTTCGGGTTTCCTGTTCAGGCTGTAAGAAGATCCTGCAGAAGGGACAAACAGCCTATCAGAGGAAAGGCTCCACTCAGCTCTTCTGTTCCACACTGTGCCTCACGGGATATACTGTACCAGCTACCCGGCCACCAGCTTCTACCAAGAAAACCTGTTCGAGCTGCTCAAAGTAAGAGCAGTGGCTTTGAATCTGCTATAGCAGTTTAAAAACATGAAAGAAAGAAAGAAAATCTCTGTAAAAGCGGGCTGGTCCAAATTGGTTTAGTTTGCGGGGAGAGGGTGAGAGATGGGGAAACATTGTAAGCAGAGGACTGTGGGTCAAAGATCAACTTGGAATCTGAACCTGAAGCTAAACTTATTATCAGCTGTTTTATTTATTCAAGCTAAGACATCGTTTCGTTGGTTAATTTGTCATGTTGTTGCTTTGCTCTGATTGTATGGATTTTGATGAATGAATATGCTGCCTGGAAGTTCAGGGAAAGTAACAATATCTTAATTAAAACTATTGGCCTCTAAATGCCTGTTCATATAAAAATCACTTAATGATTGGGGTCGGACAATGCAGTAACTAACAGTGGGTTAAATAGTCAATGGTGGGTTATAGTGTGATCTGTTGGGGCTTTTTCACACCACGATTGATTATTTGGCCAAAATAACCAACACAAATAACCAACGCTGTGCTGAGTTGATTATTTGAACAACCTCTCATTATTGTGTCAGGCACCATTGACTATTTTGTTGCACACAGTTGGTTATTTTCAGTGACTACACAGTCCCCTGGCAAAAGCATCCAAAGCGGTGGTGGCTGCTTTAGTCCAGCTGGAAGAAATTCCAATGGCTGATGGGATTCCAGTGGGAGGACTGGGGGGGAGGGGGAGAGAGGGCGAGGGATGTGTCAAATCAAACACACCGTTGGCTAATAGTCTACTCAGTGCAGGCCTTAATCCACACTATGGATGTTTAGAATCATGTCATGTGGGGAGTACCGCCCAGAGAGCTCCGGCTATTGGGCGGTATAGAAATGTAACTAATAAAAATAATAAAATGAAATAAATACCCTGTCGATAATCAACCGTGGAGTTAACAACCCACCATGGACTATTGCGTTGTCTGAATGCAGCCAGTGTGGCTTCTAAAGTAATGTGGCAGATCTCCAGGGAAAAGAGTTCCATGCACATGGGGCAGGGGCCAGTCTCCGTACAGCTTCATAGGTCATAGCAGCACTTTGTCTTCTATTTGGAAGGGCCATGAGCTCTCTGTGGCCAACTTCAGTTCTAAAGAGTCCGTAACGTTTGTCTCCATGAACTTCGCTGAAGCTGCAATCCTAGGCATGCTTACTGGGGAATAAGCAAGATTAAATTAAGTGGAGCTTTCTCATGCGGAAGCATGTACAATTTGTGAATGGCTTTTTCAAACCTGCTCAAGTGTAACCAAGACCTTGCAAATATGGATTGTCTGGAAGCAGGCAAATCAATCTTATATAAGAATACTGCCGTGTAAGGGAAGAGGAAAAGGGGAGGTTAAAGCATATGCCCCAGACTGTGTATGTATTGTAAATGTGACACGGTGTATGTATGCACATGTAATAAGGTTTATTCCTGTGAGCACTTGGAGTGCTGGGCCAATGAAAGGACAGGCTCAGAATGTTGGGGGAAGGCTGAAGAAAAGTCAGTTGGTGATACTAAGAGTAGTGGGAAGAGAAGCTGAAGAGAAAGAGCTGAAAGGGAAAAGAGAGAGAGAGAAATCGTACATCACGTATTTCCAACCTTAAACAATCTTTTTTAAAAACATATTTTTTATGTTTTCACTTTGATGGTTTATTTGTAGTACATTTATTTTAAAAGTGTAAAGTTGTTCTATTCTCAAGGGAAACAGGGAAACATATCTTTATCCAATCATTCTCAGACTACTAGTCCCTGTGGCAGCACAGGATTTTTACTAGTTAAAAAAAAGGTTGGGAAAGGGTGTGGAAACTGGCATCATTGGCCTGCAAATGGGCTGAGGCCACAGAGTCAAATCCAGGAAAACAAAATGTTTGCAAAAGAGAGGGCTGCTGCTTTCACATAGCAGCACTGATAGTAAGTATGAGGGATGGGGAAATTTTAGGGGTTTGTTTTTTAATTTGGTCCTTTGCACCAATTTTATTATGTGGAAAGGGAAGTAAGAATTACTATTGTTGCTGTAAACTACCCTGGGAATATAATTGAAGTAAAATTATATTAAACTAAATAATAGTATTTTGACATCTTCCTTCTAGGTAAATTTAAAGACACACGCAAGTTGTGGGAGCATTGGTATGAAGTCTGTACAGTCCTAGGATTGCCTACCAAATATCTTGAACAGGGTTAGGCAACCTAGTCGGCTTGAATATTTTGGGCTATACAAGCCTGATAAACCTCGGCCAAAATTACTAGTGGTCAAGCATTATGGGACTTGTAGCCCAATACATCTGGAGGGTCGAAGGTTGCCCGTTCCTGATCTAGACTTTTTCCTGCTTGCCGTCCTAACTTTGTTTCTGTGGTTCAGGTGCACTCAGGCCAGATTCCTACTCACTACTGGTTTGCACTGGGCAGGTCACACTTTCCATGCGAATTGCCACATCTGTAAAGTGGGTTGTTGTAGAGCGAACATCACCACTATGGGCACTGCTGTGGTTAAGCAGTATGGTTTAGCGTGTTGCCTGAATGGGCCAAATCTGATTGTTCTGTGGCGGGCGTTGTTATGAAGCTTACAAACGTTGAAAACCTTGGTTCTTTCTCTTTAGGGACATTCTGAATCCAAAGGATGTAATTACCGCTCAGTTTGACAATACAAACTCCAGCAAGGATTTCTGCAGCCAGTCATGTCTTTCCATGTATGAGCTGAAAAGGAAGCCCGTTGTCACCATCCATACAAACAGTATTTCCACCAAGTGCAGCATGTGCCAGAAGAATGCAGTGGTAACCTAATTTGCAAATCAATCCTTGTTCTGAATGTTGGGGATGGGCTGGGTGGGTGTAGGAGACTCCGTGTTCAATGCCCATTCAGCCATGAAGCGCCTCATATTGCATTGGTCAAGTCACGAAGCCTGCCTAACTTCATGAATTAACTTTCTGATATGTGAATTGTAAGGCATTTTGTACATTCAGATGTGCGAGAGAGAACGAACAAGTGTACCCAGCATGGAATACTCTTCAGATCTGACACGCCTCATTGGAAGTTGGGATGGGAAGAGTGAAGTTTGTTTGGCTGTGCTCGCATTTGTAAGCAAATGTCCCCCCGTTCCACTCCAGTTTTTAAAACAACAGTGCAAGGGATAGAACACACAGCGATTGCTCTTCTAGTTGTATCTGAGAGGCCCTGTTTTACAGTAGTTCTGGTCCTTCCTGGAGGGTTAATTCCAGAAACTGGTGCTGGGGGATACCTGCTCAACTCTTTGGCCTGTGCTGATTCACACTGCTCCATCTTTTCCTGTCTGCTGTTTTGTGGTGGGAGCTTATCTGGAGATTTGGAGTTTGATGTCCTCAGAATGCGAAGTCATTCAATTCTTATTTTTATTCCCCTCTTGAACCAAGGAGACCAGGGCAGTTTCGAAACAGGATCTGGAATCAGTAATAGGTTGGATGTGGGCAAACGAACTGTGACATAATCCAGACAAGTACTCCTGGGCCAGTCCACCATTCAGAGTTCAGCCTGTTTTGAATAGGGTAGCGTTTCTCTTGAATAATTAGGTTTGTGGCCAAGGATGCTCCTGGATCTGGCGCAACATCTGAAACCTTAGGGGGTTTCCGGTGCATGGAGTTATTTTGCCCGGCTTCAGCTCTTGTGCTAGCTCTGCCCATTCTTGGGAAACAGTGACCTGACCATAATTACATATTGCCTTAGTGTGGCGCAGAGCGGTAAAGCAGCAGTTTCTGCAGCTGAAACTCTCCCCACGGCCTGAGTTCAATCCCAGCGGAAGCTGGTTTCAGGCAGGCGGCCTGGGTTGACTCAGCCTTCCATCCTCCCGAGGTCGGTAAAATTGAGTACCCACTTAGCTAGGGGAAAGGGAATAACGGCCGGGGAAGGCAACGGCAAACCACCCCGCTATAAGGCATGCCAAGAAAACATCACCGAAAGCTGGCGTCCCTCCAAGAGTCAGTAATGACTCAGTGCTTGCACGGGAGGTTCTTTTCCTTTCCCTAGTTACATCACAAGCGGGCTGTTGCAGTGTGTTCTACATTTATCAGAACTGATATTGTCTTCAGTTATGTAACTCAGGATTTACGTAGGTTGATTTTTTTTTAAAAAAAAAAAAAGTTTACCTGGATACTCATTTCAAAACTTCTGGCATAATTACCCTTGCCGGTCATCCAAACCCAGTGATGATGGGTGGCTGGGGTGTTTTTCAAACCACTCTGAAACCCCAGAACAATCCACGGGTTTCACGGTGGTTTGTAAACCACCCCAGCCTCGCCAGGGTTTGGACATCACGACCCCCCGCTGCTAGCAAGGGTCATTATGCTAATTAGGTGTCCTGCCAAGGAGGTTAGATCGGCTCCTTCTTAGTTTAGGGTTAGACGGGGGTATTAAAACTTCTTTGTTCTGTATGGCTTTTGAGAGAGTTAAAATGCATGAACTCCACTCTCTTTTTTTTAGAAAAAGATTGTTTTTCTCCTTCTTGTGTGTGATATTGTAAAGTTAGGAACATAGGAAGCTAACTGAGTCAGACCTGGAGTCCATGTAGCCCAGTAGGGTCAGTACTGAGAGGCAGCCGTTCTCCAGGATTTCAGGCTGGAGATGCAGGAGATCAAACCTTAGAACGTTCTGCATGCAAAGCATGTGCTCTCCTACCACTGAGCGAGGGCCCTTCCCTTTACAAAGGTTCTAAATTGTTTTCAATTATAAGTGGACTTGGAGGCCCTTTTTGAGTCAGCAATTCAGAAATCCTTTTATAAGTAAATAAAAGGTTGCAGCCTGAATGAGAGGTCAAGTTCCACCCAATATTATCTCAGACTTGTTTTGAAGCTGGAATCCCGTTTTACTTCCGATTAACATAGATAACTGAACAAGTGTTTTCCTAGGGAGTGACTGCTTCCTCGAACTAAACATCGCAAACAATTGCTTATACACTCATACACGGGCTCCTACACTTATTTATTTATTTATTTATTTATTATTTAGAATAGTTATGTACCGCTCCCCATTGAAAATTTTTGGAGTGGTGTACAAGATAAAACGAAAAAAACAGAATAAAACAGTTAAAACAAAATTTAAAAGAAGCAAAAAACAGAGATTCAAGGCTGCATATTAAGGAAAAGGCTGCTTGGAATAAAGATGTTTTCAGGAGGCGCCAAAAGGAGTACAAGGTTGGAGCCTGCCTGACCTCCAGAGGCAGGGAATTCCACAGGAGGAATTGTGGAATTCCACTTGCCCCTCCCCTCTGCTCTCTTAGCCTAGTCTGGAAAAGAAAATTCCTATTTGAGACTAACCAGAGTCAGTCTGAGACCGCTAATTCACTAAAACTAAGCTGTGGTTTAGCATTACATCTGAACCAGGCCCAGGGTGTCTCTGAGCATTTGAGAGCCATTGATGTAGAGACGGACATCATGAGATGCTTTTATGCATAACTACTTCCAGGGAAGCTCAGCCTCGGATCCTCCTTGTGACTGCCGTTGGACTCTCCCTTTGATCCTGTCTTTCAGATTCGGCATGAAGTGAATTACCAGAACGTCGTGCACAAGCTCTGCAGTGATGCCTGCTTCTCCAAGTTCCGCTCAGCAAACAATTTGACCATGAACTGCTGTGAAAACTGCGGCGGTTACTGCTACAGTGCTTCAGGCCAGTGCCACATGCTTCAGATAGAAGGGCAGTCCAAAAAGTTCTGCAGCTCAGCGTGCGTCACTGCATACAAACAGGTTTGGGTTTTTTCCCCCCTTTGGTAGTTGTCTCCTTTAAAAACAACAACTTTATTTTGAAATATGAGCTTGCCTATTAAGCTATCGGAGTGGGGTGGAGAGCCTCAAGTTTATCCCTCTAATGATAAAGGATGCTGCCTTACAGCTGCATCTGTGTGGAGAAACTGCCCAAATAAGAGGGAGCGCTATAACAGAGGCCAGGACTTTACCTCCATGTCTGCCCAAAGGCTGCAAAACAGTGGGATGAGGGAGGTGATTTGCAGTGGGCAAGCATGGAAGGGGACCTTTTCTCTTCTCCTGCAGGCCCTCCTGTCAGCTGCTTTTATCCAAGCCAGCATTCCAGAGGGGTGTCTTTTCCACATCACATGGGAAAAAGCTGGTGGTGTAGGGCTGGGGAAGAACTGTGCACTCTGATGCTGTCTGCCATTTGTCCAAGACAAATCCCACCCCGACACACACAAACACACGGTCACTTTCCAGCTGTTCAGTGGTGACCTGAGTTTCCATCAGTAGCGTTGTTCGAATCCCATTGACTTAACATGAAGAGAATTGGGGCTGTATCCTCCTACTCTTTCTGATAAAGCTGTCGTAGCAAGCTTTTAACCTGTTGGTTGTTTTATTGTGGTTTTAATTTTTGTGAACCGCCCAGAGAGCTTCGGCTATTGGGCGGTATAAAAATGTAATAAATAAAATAAATAAATAAGCTTCACACATAAGAATATAGGAAGCTGCCTAATACAGAGTCAGACGATGAGTATTCTTGACAGTGGCTGCAGCTCTCCAGGGTTTCAGGCAGGAATTCCTTCCCAGCTCTCCCTGGAGATGCTGCCAGGGATTGAACGTGGCACCTTCTGCCTGCACAGCAGGGCCTCTGCCACGGAGCCGTGGCCCTTCCCCGTGCCCTACTGGTTTACGTTTTGTCACATACCTCTTAACTTGTCCAGATAGCTTATTTTCACATTAAATGAACTGTTTCTGCTCCCAGAGGTGGAGAAAAACCTGTATTATTCCTCTTCCTGCAGAAGTCAGCAAAAATCACTCCCTGCGCAATGTGTAAAAATCTGAGGTCTTCAGCTGAGATGATTGAAAACACAAATACTGTAGGGAAAACAGAGCTCTTTTGTTCTGTGAACTGCTTATCAGCACACAGAGTGAAAATGGTCACATCTTCAGGTAACTGTTACTTTGCCTTCCCCCCTCCCCATGAAAGTAGAAGAGTTAAAATGCATTATTTTATTTTACTTTTTGCTGTTTTGCTTTTTCTGTATGTCTTCTGTGTTTGTTTATTCTGTCAGGTGCCCAGGTCCAGTGTAACAGCTGTAAGACCTCAGCGATCCCTCAGTATCACCTAGCTATGTCTGATGGGAGCATACGCAATTTTTGCAGCTATAGCTGCGTGGTAGCTTTCCAGGTACGTCTTAACTTCCAGTCCTGTTACATAATCAAGCTGTCAGATGAGCCAATCTCATCCTTCACCAGTCTCGCCCCCCTGTTTCCTCTCTCTTCTGGTGGCCCAGTTGATCGTTTTCCTCCTGATAGAACGCATAAGCAATGTGAGAAAAGTTATAAACACTTGCAGGTGAGCGTGGTGGCACCTAAGGGGTGAGTCTCCAACATGGTGCTTGTGGGCCTTCCCTTGATGTCTGCCCGGTTCCCTGCCTCTCTTGACTTCTATTTTGTGAGATTTTAAAAGATTATTCTTTAACTGGTATGTTGACATGCTGCAAAGAGCCACCTTTGTTTGACTTCAAAAGTGTGGTTTTGAAGCTTAGAGCCCCAGCTATGATGTGTACTTAGTTCTTGAACAAGTTACTATTTTTTTTTTAGTCTCACCAGTTTGCCTCCTGGGTAGAGTTTTGTTGACTGGCCATGCCACCATGGCAACCATTTTATGAATGGGCAAGCCCCTCTCCTGTGGCAGCTGCGGGAAACCTTTCCCTGATGGCAGAGCACCTAAAGCACCCCCAAATTCCAAATGCACTCACTGGCTCAAAAAGATCGGGGACTGCAGCATCAGGATCTGCTTCACATTGCGCTTTGTGGTCATTTTCTACACTGAGGATGTGCAGCATTGCAAGGCAACATGGCTGATATTTAGGAGCAAGTGGCAACTAGAAGACATGGGAAGGGATGGGGAATGCTAGAAAATAAAGAGGAAAGGCAGGAGTAGAACTGTGTCAGGCTTTTGCGGTCTGTGGAGCAGCTCAGCCCCAGGCCATGCCAAGACCGATTCCTTCTCTTCCTGTTCCAGATGCATGGCCAGGGGTCTATACTGTTCACCAAAACCTACTTTAAAAAAAGATATTATAGAGCTGGAAAAGAGCAGCTAAAATGATCAAGGGACTGGAGCATCTCTCCTGTGAGGGAAGGTTACAACAGCTGGGATTGTTCAGCTTGGAAAAAAGGGAGGCTAAGGGGAGACATGTTAGAAGTGCACAAAATTGTGCATAGTGTGGAGAATGTGGATAGGGAGGCATTCTTCTCCCACTCTCAAAATGCTAGAACCCAGTGGGGTCATCCCATGAAGCTGATTAGTGGGAGATTCAGCATGTAGTTAAATTATGGAATTCGCTACCACAAGATGTAGTGATGGCCACCAATTTGGATGGCTTTAAAAGGGGAATGGACAAATTCCTGGAGGCGAAGGCTATCGATGACTACGGGCCGTGATAGCTATGTGCTACCTCCTGTTTCAGAGACAGTGAGCCTGTGTGCACCAGTTGCTGGGGAACATGGGTGGGAGTGTGCTGTTGCACTCATGTCCTGCTTGTGGGCTTTGGTTAACAGCTGGTCACATGTTCACATGGTCACATATTCACTCTGATCACGGTGTGAACAGAGTGCTGGAATAGATGGACCCTTGGTCTGTTTCGGCATGGGTTTTCTTATCTTCTAAACTTGAGAGGATCGGAACAGACACAGTAGTGATGCATTAGGCAGACTTCTGAGTTGTCGCTTGCTTTGCCTTATTCTTTCTTTTTGTATGTATGAGGGTGTGATCAATTTTCCAAGAATTTAAAATTTTCTTTTAGACAAACTGAGAACAATTAAAAGGAAGGAAAGGCATGGTGATTGGTGACAGGTCGACTCTCAGGGCAGGAAATATGAGCTTATGGGAGTGAGTGTGTGTGTGTGGTGGGGAGGGGAGGAGAAGACATCCATGTCATGTTTTAGATTACCAGGTGCTGGGATAATTATGGGCTGCTCTCCCCAAGGGCATCTGCCCACCCACCACTGGAGTGCTGATCTAGAAGATGGTCCATTCATCCGATCCAGCAAGTTCTTCTGGAATACTGATGTTGAAGCCAAGTGCAGCAGTGACCGGACAGGTGTACGCTTAGTCTTACAAATTCTTGAAATGCGTTTTCTTTTCTCCCTGCTGCTTCTGCAGAACTTGTTCAACAAGCCCGCAGGAATGAACTCCTCGGTGGTACCCTTGTCGCAGGGCCAAGTCATTGTCAGCATCCCTTCGGTAGCAACGGTTTCGGCAGCGGGCAGCACTACCTCAACGGTCTCCCCGAGCTCTGTCAGCAGTTCGGCCGCGGCCGGCCTCCAGAGGCTTGCCGCTCAGTCCCAGCAAGTCACCTTCGCCCGCACTGTCGTCAAACTCAAGTGTCAGCACTGCAACCGCCTGTTTGCAACCAAGCCTGAACTGCTTGATTACCGGGTAATCGCCTCCTGTCTGCTGCTGCTGCTGTTGTTGTTCACAGACCCCTTGCAGTTGGACACACGACTGCTGCAATTGTGAGCCAGAAGCCCAGTGGCAGACAAGGCTGTGTGTATTCCATGCTTACATTTTTTAGAAAAGAGAGTCTGCACCAAGGAAGTCTGAATTCTGAGACTTGTGCACGTAATGCAAATTGATTCTGTTTGCATACTGTCTCCTTTTGCATACTGTCTCCTTTTATCTGTACGCCGCCCTGAGATCATAATGATATAGGGCGGGATACAAATGTTTTAAATAAATAAATAAATAATTCGTTCTATAATTCTTTGGCCCCCAAAAAGCGTCCTTTTCTTTTCTACTCTCTTCCCCCCTGCCCCCAGTTGCTGCCAATCTTATTCACCCACCTTTCTGGCTTTTGAGATTTCAGCAGGCAATTGCCACACAGTTTAGAGGACTAGACATTGGTTGTCTCTTCTTTTTTTAATGAAAGCTGAGTTTTTCCAGGTGCTTTTTTGTCTAGGCTTTTTCTGTGCGCCTGTGGAATGGCAGTTTACACCCAGCCCTAATGGCAGGTCTTGGCAAATTGTTGGAATGGCCCAGCCACTGTTCTTTAAGGGAAAGTGGGTGAATTTGCATCCCTCTGAAGAAGGGTAGGGGTGGCATGGCCTCTTCCAAATCAACCAGGCAGGCACCAGAGGTTTCAGTTTGATCGAATCATTCTTGCTTAATTGCAGGGCAAAATGTTCCAGTTCTGCGGCAAGACCTGCTGTGATGATTACAAGAAGATAAACTGTGTGATGTCCATGTGTGAATATTGCAAGATTGAGAAGATTATTAAAGAGACGGTGCGGTTCTCGGGCATCGACAAGTCATTCTGTAGCGAGGGTAAGAAAGGATGGGGCTGGGTTTGTATGTTTGGTGAAAATTCAGTCCCAAGGCATGTTGTGGTAGAAAGGAAGGCCATGGGGGATGAGCCTGCAGTCCATTGCCACAGGAATGAGGCCACACTGAAAGCTCAGCACAGTGCAGGAAGGGATAACAAGAATTTGAGGGCCGGTTTTGGCAGTAAAGTCTCTTGTTTTGGGATATAAATAGAGCCAGCTTTTACAGGGGCTATTTAGTGATCTTCAAGGAAAAATCACCTTTTGCTAGTTGTTCCTTAAGTCAGCCTTTGCAAAACATTCCGTATTGCAACCTAAGAGAACACAAGAGAATTGCAAAATGTAATGAAGTTCCCTTTGGGCAGTGGTCACCTGTTAGCGCTTGCCACTTCTTGCTCACAGGAGCGGTCAACTTGTAAGAACAGCATAATATGTGAATTCATGGCAAATTCTGTGATGTTGGAGGTTTGGTGTTTCAGAGCTTATGGGAACCGTTGTGACTTGGATTTGTGAGCTCTCAGCTCATGGGTGGCATTGCTCATGCGAATGGACAGCTGTGGATGAAGACAGTAGGTGAAAGCAATGGCTGGGTTCACACAACACGCAAACTCAACTGGTGTGGTTTGTTGTTAAACCATGGGTTATTGTGTTGTCTGAACACAGCATGTTTTCCTCAGGGTGCATTATCGTCTTGTCTGAACACAAATGCTTTTTCCACAGGGTTGCTCTGAACAACCCAACAAGAAGTCATGGTTCTCAAGGCGGCTTATTTGAGAAAAAGAAACCAAGCCACCCTGCAGAAAATGCACTGTCTTTGGACAACACATTAGCATAGCCTGTAGAAAACACACTACGTTCAGACAGCACAATAACCCATGGTGGGTTAGGGTGCTGCATGAACCCAGCCAGTGTCAGAATCTACACGTTGTTTAAAACTCCTTAGCATGTTTGCCCTCAGATTCTCAAACTTATTTCTGAAGCCATGAGAACTAGAAATTTGCCTTTAAAAATAAATCGTTAAAGTTCAGTAGCCCATGATTTGACAAAGTTCCTTTGTATTCACATACAATATGTAAGCCCTACACTGCTGCCCGTTGGTGCTGGCTCCTTTCTTTTTGTCCTTTTCCCCCATTTTAAAATGCCCTTTTAGTCTTCGTGTTGCCAAGAGAATTTGTTCCTGAAATGATCTCGTCTTACTTTTAAGAGCTAGAGATAGATTCCCCCCACCTGGCTGTCATTTGTTCTTTCTGGTGCTATCCTAGGCTGCAAGCTACTGTACAAGCACGACCTAGCCAAACGTTGGGGGAACCACTGTAAGATGTGTAGCTACTGTTTGCAGACGTCTCCCAAGCTTGTTCAGAATCATTTTGGGGGCAAGGTGGAAGAGTTCTGTTCGGAGGACTGCATGTCGAAGTTCACAGTTCTGTTTTATCAGGTAAGGAACTCTGGGGTTCAAATCTGTCTTTTATTGTTTCAAGCCCTCTGAAAAGCAATAGTAGGGAGCCTTGTCCAATATGTTGTATGGATGACTGGGTTAGGTACCAGGGAATCGCTCCAAAGCTTGCTTCGGCCTGGTTGGTGGGTCAGCTGGAAAACTGCAGGCCCTTCAAGCTCGAAATCTTGGTACACGGAGTCTAGTAAATAGCTGGGCCAGAAGAATTGACATAGTGAGTTAAATTAGCTCAAAACAAAGTTAAAAACACCTGATTTAAAATCACAGACATATGCAGCAATTTCTGTCAAAGCCTTTCCTCAGATTATGGCAAAAGACAAAAGGCAATTTGTTATTATGAAGAATCTTAAAGGAAATCTCCAAGCAACCCAGTGAATCCTATATTTTGGCCTGTAAAGTAAAGGTTAGGGGGTGGAGGAGAATATGTTACATGTTCCACCCTCTGTCAACAACTAGGTTTAAACTTGATACGGTTTTCTTTGTTTTTGCTTGTTTATCTTTGTATTTGGAAAATTAGTACAATTGTTAAAATTGGAAAGTAAATATGAATAATGTGAATGACTTACTTTTTTTTGTAAGGAGCACCAAGTAAAGATTTCAAAGTATTCTAGAAGTATTGAATATGTAATACACAATACCACATCGGAATTGCCATACTGGACTGGACCACAGGTCCTGCACTCGGTCAGCCACAGAGACCAACCAGATGCCCCTTAAATACCAACAGAGCTGCTTGCTATCTTTTGCCTGTTTTTAGTTGGGTGACCATCTATGATTTGTGTCAATAAAAGTATTTGCAAAATGAAGCCAAATACAACAAAAAGGATTATTTGGTCAAAGCAGTCACTTATGTGTACACAGAGTCCTTTATTTTATTTTCTAATCTCCCTGCACCTGTGTTTTTTCTTCTCCTTAGATGTCCAAATGTGATGGGTGCAAAAGGCAGGGCAAACTCAGCGAGTCTCTGAAATGGCGAGGGGAAATCAAGCATTTTTGCAACTTGCTTTGCATTTTGATGTTTTGCAACCAACAATGCGCATCGGATCCGCCGCCGCCTCCACCCCCGCCCCCGCCGCCCCCACCACCAATTCAGAACAATACAGGTAAAAGAAGCCCAGCCGTGTCGCTGCTGTTGCTATGGGTTTTGTTGTTCCAGTGGTTCCCAGCTGCAGAGAGGGGTTTGTATGTGCGTACGCTGTGACTGCTGAAGCCTCCAGCTATCTGTATACTGGGCAGTGGAGTAGACCGGAATCTGTTGTCTGTAGCGAGCTGTAATGTGCTCAGCCTTTGGCACAGATGACGCGGGCTGTGTCAGTTGAACATTTGCCGGGACAGGAATGCTTCCACCCACCCCTCCCAGACTGGCTGTAGCTTGGTCAGGCTTACACTCCAGCCTGCCTTTTTTCCATGATACACTGCTGTTGGCCCCCAATTCTGCAGATCAGAAACGAACCCAATGTAGGATACTGGAGGGTGGAGTCTACATATGAGTGGCACTACCTCGCACTTTGGATTTGGCTTGTGACATATTTGCCAAAAAGGTTGGCAGTTACTGCTATGCCTGCAGTGTTGGGGATTGAATCCAACGTTTTGGGTTAAGATACACACACACACACACACACACAGCCTTCTTTCTCCTTTTAGATGCAGGTCTGGTATCCAGTCAATAGAAGATAGGAATAGATTTTTAACACATTTTGCAGAGTAATATGCAAGACACACACACACACACACAAAATATATGCACAAAAAAGTGCCCATTCCAGGCCAACACTGGTAATAGATTCCAGTGTAATAAGAGAAAAATGTGTCAATAAGCAAAAAAAACCCACGTTTTTTAAAAATCTAATAAAAGTAGAAATTAGGTTAGTTTCACTAATGGAGAAAAGCGAACGACTCCCTTCAGTTTACCTTGACAGGTCAAAGAGAAGGGATCGTTTTCCTTATGCATGTCTACTCAGACATCAGTCCCATTGATTTCAGTAGGGCTTACGTCTAAGTCATAATCCAGCAGTGCAGCCTTACTGTTTGCATAAAATCAAATCTTGCATCTCTGCTCAAAGTGCCTTTTTATTAAACCTAAACCACGTTATAGTTTCCAGAGCCATAAGCAGTAACACTGTTTTGTTCATTTGAACGTTTGGTTTGCCGCTCCGTTCAGATAGAGCACTTGGAGCAAGCAGGGCCATAGCAAGTTGACCCTGAAACTATCATAGGTGACACTCAAACCTGCAGGACCTTTCATAGATATATTTGGTATAGAGAAATTGAGTTATTTACGTCCGTGAGTTACACACTGGCCTTTGGTGCCATTCCCATTCATGCTCCTTAAATCTTCTTCTGCTTCCTCCACCCAGCAAATCTTTCCATGACACCAACGCCCTTGGCAGGGGCCCCTCCATCTCTCAGGAAGGATTCCACCCCAGTCATTGCAAACGTGGTTTCCCTCGCCAGTGCTCCCGCCGCTCAGCCCACGGCCAACTCCAACAACGTTTTGCAAGGTAGGGCAGCTGTAAATGAGCTTGTCAGAGTGTGTGCATGTCTCCTCTCTGACATCTGTTAGGGCCTGGGTTGTTGGTTTTTTTATTTCCTGGGATAAAAGTTGATATTGTGTTGCTGTGGAAAACAAGAGCACAGAATGATCTAAGAGTGTTTATTTGTGAATTCTGTAATTCCTAGTGTGTCTGTTTATACTAACACATAATACACACAATATTATGAAGAGGGGTAAACAAATATCTTACTTTTTTTCCTGTTAACAGGTGCAGTTCCTACTGTAACAGCAAAAATCATTGGAGATGTAAGTTTTCCTGGAAAACATCTCAGTCATCTACTTAAGAGCTTTAATGGCAATATCTGTTTTTGTTTATATTCCATCTTTTCATTAATACTCAAATTTTCTGCTCTATATGTAGAGCTTTCCCTCACTTCCTTGTACCTTTTTGGTAGTAATACCTTGGTTTTACTTGGTTTTAAAAAGTGTGTCTCGCTTTCATAATTCCGAAATGGCACTCAAGGCAGCTTCCGAAAACTTTTAAGTCGTTTCACATGGTTACCTTTGCTTTTGCTGCGTTTGATTTTATTGTGTGTTTTAACAGATGTCAGTCCACACCACCAGCAGTGAAATTAAGCTTAGGCTGCAGGCATTTATCTAAACCAGTAAAAAAAATTAAAAAATTAAAACTTCCCCAGCTGATGGTGAGAGAAGGAGCTTCCATAAGAAGTGAGTTTCCCAAATAGGAAGATGTAAGATGCAAACCCCATAAACATGATCTCATCAGTAATCTTCCCTATAGCAGAGATAAAGACACAGACACTGCTAATGGGAGGGGAAGAGGTGGGGCTTAGGGAGATTGGTGAACTAAGGGCCCAATCCTATGCACATTTACACAGAAAAAAATCCTACAATTCCCAACGTGCCCCAGCCATCTGGGAATTGTAGGGCTTTTTTCCTGTCAAAACGTGCTTAGGGTGGTGCCCTAAGACTCGCTGCCGTTAGTGCTGCTTGTGAAGATGTCAGTCCTTTAAGAAAGGCAGCAAAAAGCCCGTGAATGTCGTTTTCTGACTTTAAACCAGGCAAGTACTCAGACGGATGCTTTGAAGCTGCCTCCCTCTCAACCTCCCCGGCTTCTCAAGAACAAAGCCTTGCTGTGCAAGCCCATAACGCAGACCAAGGCCACCTCTTGCAAGCCGCATACGCAGCATAAGGAATGCCAAACAGGTATGTGTTGTTTTTGTAAAAAAGAAAAACATGGCAAGTAGCTGTTTTGGTCCTTAGGGAAACAATGGTGAAGTAGCACTCACCTTTACACTTATTCGGACCAGCTAAAATGTCACACAAAGTACTGGTCGTGAAGGAGGTGGGAATTTTGCTGGGTGGGATGAAAAAGCTTCTGTATGCAGTTTGTAATCATTAAAAAAAAAACCCAGTGGGACCTGCAACACAATGTTGCAGCGCATCCTCCCACCACAGAAGAGGAATGTTCCTATTCCGGAACAGCAGCCCTTGTAATATCCCAAAAGCTACTGGAAGAAAGAAGCAGTGGCCTTTGGAAAATTAGAAGCAAGCATTTTCTCAGTTCTGTCTCCAGCACTAATTGCAATACACGGCTCCCTTGCAAGTCAGAGCAGAAGAAAGAAGTTGTAGTCCTTACATTAGCAAAGTAGGAGAGGTGGTGCACTAAGTAAAGAGTCTACAAAAGCTCATTTGTATAGTGTTTCCTTGTGGCTGGAAGGCATATTTGCCCCAGTAGGTCAAGTCCCATCATTGGGTTGTAGAGGGACTTCTGCATTCCCAGAATGTGTTCCTCGTGTATGATAGAGTGTGTGGGTAAGTGCATATCCCAATGTAGGAAACAACAGAGTCCTCTAGCAAAGACACGCGGAACTTTGGTTCATCCCTCCCAGCCTTCTTAATGGCCCTTTCCAAGGCCTCCTATAATAAAGTTCCAGCTTAGTAAGCTAGCTGTGGGTCATCTGTTATGTTTTCCTTGGCCTTGGAATAATCTTCTAAGAACTGCATGCATGGATGAGTCCCAGAGAACATATAGGGATGCTTCCATATTGAAAGGGATGGTGAGTTAGAAGCAACAGTTGTGGTTAGCAAAAGAAAGTTGAGGAAGATGAATGACCTGCCAGCTGCTTTTCTCCAGGGATCATGCTTTTTGCTTTTAACAGAAGAAGAAGAAGACGTTCCACCCAAAATCATCATGGTGCCTGTTCCTGTACCAGTGTTTGTGCCAGTCCCTCTTCATCTCTTCACCCAGTACACACCAGTTCCATTGGGAATGCCTGTACCTGTAAGTGATGTGTTTGGCAACCTGTCTTTAAGAGTGCGGCTTCAAAGATGGGCTAACCAAAGAATGGGTAAACTGGTCGGGTCGTGGTCAGCCTCAGCAGTACGCAGTGCCTCCGCAGCAGTGCTTGAGAAGAGCGCTGCACTCTGTGTACGCTGGTGCATCACACTGATGAGCATACTCGCCATCTTTTAACAGCGAAGGCACAACTGTTTCGTGTTGAGTGACCCTGAATCTGCGCACTTTGCTTAAGAGCATAAGTTGTTCCCTGTGTTCAGCATTCGTTGAAGGAATCCCAGCAACTTGTAGGCATTAGGTGGCCCTCCAGAAACTTGTGAGTGGTCTACTACTGGTGAGCTGTAGACCACCTTCTCTCTTCGTTTTCTGTGGGAGTAGACCGTGGCCATCACCCAGGGGTTATGGATGGGCCCAAGTTGAATTAGTGGCCAGATGTTAATTGAGGGCATCCATTTTAAAAAGGTGTGTGTCTTAAAAAGGCATCTGATGAAATTGAGAATAGTTCTCAAAAGCTCATGCCAGAATACATTTGTTAGTTTATAAAGTGCCATAAGATTCTTTGTTTTTTTATTCATAAAGCTAACCCTTCGGGGTAGAGTTCTTCTGAGATTGTAAGGGCCAGATCTTGATAGAGATTTGTTGCAAGAAAGAGGTTTTCCAGTTTGAAGAGGGTTAAGAAGGAAACATGGGTGATTTTGCAAAGCTTGTGGGGAATAAGGAGAGTCGCTTGTATTGTTACTGAGATTCCTCACAAAAGCAAAAGGAAGACTACTTTGAGTGTGATTATCTACCCACAAAATTTGTGTGTTTTCTGCTCCCTACCAAATCTTTCCATCTTCACACATTAAACCTTCTCTGTAGGTCCCAGTTCCGATGTTCATCCCACCTGCTCCGGAGAATGCTGTTAAGGCAATAGAAACCATTCCAGATGTCAAGGAGAAGAATTCTGCTACTCCCTTTGAGGCAGATCTCCTCCAGATGGCAGAAATGATCGCTGAGGATGAAAAGGACAAGGAACACTCTCAAGGAGGTGCAGGACTGTTCTTTCAAGGAAGCCAAAGGAGTTAGTGAAGGCTGCCAGGGGGTGGGGGGAGAACATGCAATAGAGGGGTGGGGAGAGAACCTTACATGGAAAGGTAAATTTATTCATTTCAAGTTGTCAGGTAGCTGCTGTATTGATCTCCCAAAGAGAGGGTCAGATTTGCAAATGCCTGTTCATGTATCACCTGCACGTTTTGGGAACTT
The DNA here is from genome assembly GCF_023053635.1 of Elgaria multicarinata webbii. NCBI lineage: Eukaryota > Metazoa > Chordata > Lepidosauria > Squamata > Anguidae > Elgaria > Elgaria multicarinata. The sequence goes on from NC_086183.1 coordinate 6,677,452, forward strand.
AAGCAATTCTGCAAGCAATTTTCATTGAATTCCTTATTTGAGGGATGTTGGGAATGAAGCCACTGAGAACTGTAATGAGAAAGAGGGAGGAGACCAGGAGCCCCACGAAATTTCACAGGCCTTTAACTAGTAACCGAAATGTAAACTGCCTTGAAGTCACTGGTAAAAGGTGACGTATCAGTGTTCTGAATAAATATGCAAAATGAGCCATCATAACCGTCTGCCCTGTATAGGCTCAAGATGAAAGAGGTCACTGACCGTAGTGCAGTAGCACAGCACCTGTTTTTCATGCAGGAAGTCCCAGATTCTGTTCCCATCATGTCTAGTTAAAAAGGATTGAGCAGCAGGTAGTGTAGAAGACCTCTGTCTGAGAACTTGCAGAACGATCACCTTTCAGAGTAGACCGCCGTGGCCTAGCTGGACCAATGGTCTTGCTCAATAATCGGCTTCATATAGAATTATTAATGTTTTTGGATTGTTTGGTTCTTTGCTTTTGCCTTTAACTACCTTGGTGTATCCTTGTTCTCTTCTTCATTTGATTCAGGCTCCCAAACATCTGAGCACGAGCTGTTCCTGGACCCTAAGATATTTGAGAAAGGTTGGTACGCAATTCAGCATAGCACATAAGCTCACACAGTTAATAGTCCACAAAAAGTTTTTATTATTGCCTGTCCATTTCTACCTTAGCTTTTGGGAGAAATAAGCATCACAACTTCACAGTGTTTCCCTGCCTGGTTGCCTAGAGACAGCACAAAGGGCTAAACTAGATCTAAAGGGTTTTAATTTACAGAAGAATAGATCTTGGTTGAACTTTGAGGAAAATGTCTTGATGGTTGGAGCCCTTCGACATGGGGACTTGCTGTTACTTGTAAGTGTGGAAGGCTCTTTTTCACTGGAGGTCTTCAAGTAGAGTCTGGACAACCATCTGTTTGGAATTCTCTAGCTCTGGATTGCCTGAATTGAGTAGGGGGGGTTAGACTAGATGCCTACAAAGCTCCTTCCAAATCTAATTCTGTGACTTGGGCTTGCCATAGGCAACCAGCCACGTGGTTTCTGGAATGTACTTGTTGGCCTTGTCTGCCTGTTGGCTTCTCTGCCTGTTGGCTTTCTCTCTCCGTGCCCCATCGTTCGTTTCCTCCTCTCATTTGCAGATCAAGGCAGCACGTACAGCGGTGACTTGGAGTCTGAAGCAGTGTCAACCCCTCACAGCTGGGAGGATGAACTGAACCACTATGCCTTACGCTCAAATACTGTGCCCGAGCCTGAGCCCGAACTGAGGCAGTTTTCCAAAGGGGAGCTGGAGCAGGACCTGGAGGCCGACTTCCCCTCAGGTTTGTCAGCGCTGGGAGAAAATGCTCCCCAGTGTGGAATGTGCCGCCTTCCCTGGGCCGTGGCCTTCCGGTCCCTGCACCCACGCTCTTGAGTAACTCCTCAATTGACTCCCTGTTCGAGAGCAGCCTCCTACCCTGCATACTCACTATCCGGACTGCTGCTATTTTTCTGCTAAATCTCTGCTTTTGTCCCCAACTTAGACTCCTTTGACCCGGTCAGCAAAGGCCTAGGTCTTCACTCACGTACACGAGCGAGGCGAAGACACAGAGACGGTTTTCCACAGCCGAAAAGAAGGGTAAGGATTGCTGTTGGTTTGCGTGCTTCTTACATCTTACTCCAAGGGAAAGGCATTGATGGCAGTTTGAGGGTGTCGGGTCCTCCTTCAGCCCTCCTCTAATTCCTCTTGCTCCTTGACCCTCTCCCATCACATCCCAAGTTGCCTCTCTTCGTTTGCTGCTGTCTCCTTCATCTTCCATCACAAAATTAGGTCCCAGTTGAGTCAGGAAGTGAGGAAGAGGCAAAGCTGTTTCTGATGCACTGCCTCTCTCCCTGCCCAGTCTAATGCAACAAATTCTGGTTCCTGACTTGGAGCTGAGCAGAAGCAGGGAAAAGCAGCTGGCCCAGCTCAAGGAGGAGCTAGAAAAGTAAGCCAGATTCCCAGGGAGCAAGCGAACAGGGAGCGAGCTAACAGGAGTTTGGCAGGGGGAGTGTAGGGGAAGAGGAGACCAAGGAAAGGGGAACAAGAGAAGCCTCAAGGAAACCCAGGAGGCTGCCAATTCAAAGAGGCTGTGTGCTTGCCATGTGCTCCTGAGTGCTGAGTGAGAGTGACCTCATTCTGGTTCCTGACTTGGAGCTGAGCAGAAGCAGGGAAAAGCAGCTGGCCCAGCTCAAGGAGGAGCTAGAAAAGTAAGCCAGATTCCCAGGGAGCGAGCTAACAGGAAGAGCAAACAGGAGTTTGGCAGGGGGAGTGTAGGGGAAGAGGAGACCAAGGAAAGGGGAACAAGAGAAGCCTCAAGGAAACCCAGGAGGCTGCCAATTCAAAGAGGCTGTGTGCTTGCCATGTGCTCCTGAGTGCTGAGTGAGAGGTTGGTGTTTATAATTGCTGCAGGAGCTGAAGGGGGAGTGGCCTGATTGTCAGTTGGTCTCAGCAATCAGTGCCTAATTGCTGCTGATTGTTGTTGGCCTTTCAGTGACCTCATTCTGGTTCCTGACTTGGAGCTGAGCAGAAGCAGGGAAAAGCAGCTGGCCCAGCTCAAGGAGGAGCTAGAAAAGTGAGCGAGCGAACAGGGAGCGAGCTAACAGGAAGAGCAAACAGGAGTTTGGCAGGGGGAGTGTAGGGGAAGAGGAGACCAAGGAAAGGGGAACAAGAGAAGCCTCAAGGAAACCCAGGAGGCTGCCAATTCAAAGAGGCCGTGTGCTTGCCATGTGCTCCTGAGTGCTGAGTGAGAGTGACCTCATTCTGGTTCCTGACTTGGAGCTGAGCAGAAGCAGGGAAAAGCAGCTGGCCCAGCTCAAGGAGGAGCTAGAAAAGTAAGCCAGATTCCCAGGGAGCGAGCGAACAGGAAGAGCAAACAGGAGTTTGGCAGGGGGAGTTCGGCAGGGGAGGCCAAGGGGGAGGCCTCTAAAAAATAATAATAATAATAAAATAAATAAATAAATAAAATAAAAATAAAAAAGAGGTGGGGGAAAAAAGAAAAGCATAAAGAGAAAAAAAAACCCCCACAAAACCACCACCAAACAAAAGCAAAAAAAACCCAAAAGATTAAGACATCCTCATATAGTTGTGTACCTTCAGAGAGGACACAACAAAGCAAAGGCAATTCTACTATAATCAAAAAGGGGAAAAAAAACAAAAGCAGAAATCGACATTATGGATGGAAAGGAGTCCCTAGAGGTAGTGACCTGCAAAGGGTGTGCAATGTTCGTGTTTCTGCCTGAGCTCAACATGGCGTACACCTGCAACAAGTGCAAGCTGGTGGCACTTTTGGAAGAAAAAGTGAGAGGACTTGAGCAGCGAGTGTCCACCCTCCAAGGAATAAGAGAAGTCGAGGAGTTCTTAGACCGAACGGTGGAACTGCAACAGCAACAAGAAGCACATGAGATTGAAGAACAACAGCTAGCTGAAGCAGAAGTGGAGTATGCTGAGGGGAGGAAAGCCAATGAAGAGGAAACTCCCTGGAAAAGAGTGACAGTTAGACGAGGAATTAGAGGGCGTTCTGCACCGGTGGAGCCACTGCAGTTAAGCAACCGCTTTCAGCTTCTGGAGAATGAGACTGAAGGACAGTTTGCAGAGGAAGAAGTACAAGAGGCACCATGCAACAGTGACCAAGAGACAGAAGGTAGGTCAACCAAGAAGAAGCGAAGAGTAGTCGTTGTGGGAGACTCCCTGCTGCGTGGGATTGAAACCCAAGTATGTCGTGAAGACCCATGGACTCGCCAGGTGTGCTGTCTCCCTGGAGCACAGATTAGAGATGTGACTGAAGGGTTACCGAAGCTCATAAAGCCCACGGACACATACCCCTTTCTTCTCATCCATGTGGGAACAAATGATGTCGCCAAGCAGAGCTACGAAGAAATCATTTCAGACTTTGAAGTTCTGGGAAGGAAACTGAAGAACTTTGGGGCCCAGGTAGTTTTCTCATCCATCCTCCCGGTTCTTGGAAGAGGATTAGAAAGGGAAAGAAAAATACTCCGGATGAACGACTGGCTTCGAAGGTGGTGCCGTCGTGAGAGTTTTGGATTCTGGGACCACGGGCTACGCTACTTGGAACATGGACTGCTGGCAAGGGATGGGTTGCACCTCACAAGGGCTGGAAAGAATGAGTTCGGCCACAGCATGAAGAACTTCATCAGGAGGGCTTTAAACTGAATCTTGCGGGGGTGGGAGACGTAAATTTTGAGGCAACAATGGATGAAGGCCAATGCACCACAGTACAGAGAACAGCTCCAACAGAGTCCCAAAATAATGTCTGCAACAAGGTAGGAACAAAGCCAGACTATAAAACACATGGTCTTCGATGTCTATATACTAATGCCCAGAGCATGGGAAACAAACAGAATGAACTTGAACTCTTATTACATGAAGGCAAATACGACTTGATAGGTATAACTGAAACTTGGTGGGATGACTCCCATGACTGGAATATAGCAATTGAAGGATATAACTTGTTCAAAAAGAACAGAAGAAATAGAAAGGGAGGTGGAGTTGCACTATATGTTAAAAATACCTATCCCTGCACAGAAATACAGGCGGATGAGATTGGGAGCCCCGTCGAGAGCGTCTGGATTAAAATAAATGGGGCTAGGAATAAAAAGAATATGATAATCGGAGTCTACTACCGACCACCCAATCAAGGAGAAGACGAGGACGAAACTTTTGAGAAACAAATTGCCAGTGTTTCAAGGAAGTGTGATGTAGTAGTGATGGGGGACTTCAATTACCCTGATATCTGTTGGGAGACCATTACTGCCAAAAGCGGCCCTTCCAAGAAATTCCTGACATGTATGGGTGATAACTTTCTCCTACAGAAAGTGGTGGAAGGAACTAGAGGGTCAGCAATCCTTGACTTGTTATTGACCAATAGGGATGACTTAGTGGATAAAGTGGCAGTTACGGGAACTCTGGGGGAAAGTGACCACGTCATACTTGAATTCTTGATTATGAAGGAGACAAAAGTCGAGCGTAGCCATACACGTACTCTGGATTTTAGGAAAGCTGATTTTAATAAACTCAGAACTATAATAAGTAAGGTCCCGTGGCAAGGGAGCCTAAAAAGAAAAGGAGTGCAGGATGGGTGGGAGTATCTAAAAAATGAAATTTTAAAGGCACAGTTACAAACAATTCCAACAAGGAGAAAAGATAGAAGACAACAGAGGAAACCAATGTGGCTCCACAAAAAGCTTATTGATGAACTGAAAACAAAAAGGGATACATATAGGAAGTGGAAGGAAGGCCAGGCTACAAAAGAAGAGTACAGACAAGTGGCGCAGAAGTGCCGAAATGGCGTCAGGAAGGCTAAAGCTGTGAATGAGCTGAGATTAGCGAGGGATGCTAAAAGCAATAAAAAGGCTTTCTTCAGATACGTGAGTAGTAAAAGACAGAGGAAAGAAAGGGTGGTTCAACTGCTTAATGAGGATGGCAAATTGATAACAGACGACAAACAAAAGGCTGAAGTGCTCAATTCCTACTTTGCCTCGGTCTTCTCCCAAAAGCGGATCTATGACCCCCCTGGAAAAAGTGAAGCAGAAGTTGAGGGGGCAGGATTGCAGTTTGAGATTGATAAACAAATGGTCAAAGAACACCTAATTTCCTTGAATGAGTTCAAATCCCCAGGGCCCGATGAACTGCATCCAAGAGTAATGAAGGAGCTAGCGGAAGAACTCTCAGAACCTTTGTCTATTATCTTTGCAAAATCATGGAAGACGGGTGAGGTGCCGGACGACTGGAGGAGGGCTAACGTTGTCCCTATCTTCAAAAAGGGCAAAAAGGAGGAACCTGGGAACCACAGACCAGTCAGCCTGACATCCATCCCTGGGAAAATTCTGGAGCAGATTATAAAGAAGTCAATCTGTAAACACCCTGAAATCAATGCAGTGATTACTAGAAGCCAACATGGATTTGTCAGGAACAAATCCTGTCAGACTAATTTGATCTCATTTTTTGATAGGATAACCTCCCTTGTGGACTGTGGGAATGCTGTGGATGTCATATATCTTGACTTCAGCAAAGCTTTTGACAAAGTACCACATGACATTCTGATTAACAAACTAGCTAAAAGTGGGCTAGATGGAACAATTATTAGGTGGATCCACAGTTGGCTACAGAATCGGACTCAAAGAGTACTTATCAATGGAACCTTCTCAAACTGGGGAGAGGCAACGAGTGGGGTGCCGCAGGGCTCAGTCCTGGGCCCAGTGCTCTTCAACATTTTTATTAATGATTTGGACGAGGAGGTGCAGGGAACGCTGATCAAATTTGCAGATGACACCAAATTGGGTGGGATAGCTAATACCCTGGAAGACAGAAACAAACTTCAAAGTGATCTTGATAGGCTGGAGTGCTGGGCTGAAAACAACAGAATGAAATTTAATAGGGATAAATGCCAAGTTCTACATTTAGGGAATAGAAACCAAATGCACAGTTACAAGATGGGGGACACTTGGCTCAGCAATACTACAAATGAGAAAGATCTTGGAATTGTTGTAGATCACAAGCTGAATATGAGCCAACAGTGCGATAGGGCTGCAAGAAAGGCAAATGCTATTTTGGGCTGCATTAATAGAAGTATAGCTTCCAAATCACGTGAGGTACTGGTTCCTCTCTATTCGGCCCTGGTTAGGCCTCATCTAGAGTATTGCGTCCAGTTCTGGGCTCCACAATTCAAGAAGGACGCAGACAAGCTGGAGCGTGTTCAGAAGAGGGCAACGAGGATGATCAGAGGTCTAGAAACAAAGCCCTATGAAGAGAGACTGAAAGAACTGGGCATGTTTAGCCTGGAGAAGAGAAGATTGAGGGGAGACATGATAGCACTCTTCAAATACTTAAAAGGTTGTCACACAGAGGAGGGCCAGGATCTCTTCTCGATCCTCCCAGAGTGCAGGACACGGAATAACGGGCTCAAGTTAAAGGAAGCCAGATTCCGGCTGGACATCAGGAAAAACTTCCTGACTGTTAGAGCAGTGCGACGGTGGAATCAGCTACCTAAGGAGGTTGTGGGCTCTCCCACACTAGAGGCATTCAAGAGGCAGCTGGACAACCACCTGTCAGGGATGCTTTAGGGTGGATTCCTGCATTGAGCAGGGGGTTGGACTCGATGGCCTTGTAGGCCCCTTCCAACTCTGCTATTCTATGATTCTAGAATCTGTGAAATGTGTGTGTATTATTCTGTCTTGCGCTTGAGTCTGTTACAATCCATTAAAAAGTAAGTACACACACTCACACTAAGGCATATACAGATTTGAGATCTTTAAAGCTTCAAAGCACCACATTATCTTAGTAATCCTAACAGCCATATCAGATAGGTTTAAGTATCGCAAGGTTATGTTCTAGATGGTTATTGCCAACCACTTGGAAAATGGTATGTGCATTGCCCATTAGCCTATTAAGGTAAAGCTCCCAAATTCCTTCTGTGATCATTATTACATTTATGTCTTACCATTCCTCCATGGAGCTCAAGGTGGCATATGTGGATCTTCATTCGCTCCCCCACCCTTTTTAAGTTCTCATAGCAACCCTGTGAGGTAGGTGAGTGAGTGTGTGGGGGTGGGGGTGGGTGGGTAGGTGGGGGAGAGAGAGAGAGAGAGAGCGCATGTCACCCTAGCCTGATCCTTCAAGTCACTACACCACACTGACGTTAATCACATGGTGCTGGTGTCACTTTCAGGGAACGTGCATTCTTATTCTACCACCCATTTGCAAATCCTTTATTCCTGCCCCCTTTTGCCATTTGTCAGCCACTTGGAGGAGTGAGAGGTGAGTGACAGGCCAGACCCACACTCCTGAAAACATCAGCAAGTCACACAGGCTTTGCTTCCTTTACACAAATGCTTCCAATGCGAATGTTGATAGCCTGGGGCGGGTGGGCGGCCCTAATTCTGGTCCTACTTCCGCAGCCACGTGCTGATCCCAAATAGAAATAGTTTAATAGAGGAACGCGCTGGCTTGGGTCCACCGGCCACCTTACTTCACCCTGCGAGTGAGCCTAGCGATGCCTCCGCTGGCCATGCTCTGAGCCCCTTGCACACTTTTTGGCTTTCCCTCAGGGGAGGAAGAAGTCCATAGTCTCAGTGGAACCCCGGATGCTTGTGCAGAGTTCCTACCCAGGCTGTTCTGTTTCCGGGATGAGTCTCAAGTACATGTACGGGGTGAATGCTTGGAAGAACTGGGTCCAATGGAAAAATGCACAGGAAGACCAAGGAGACCTGAAATTCGGAGGTAACGTTTTCTTGTTTTTAATCTGGGTTGAACCATGGGAGTAGAAAGGTTATCCTGGGGCCTTCAGCAGAATAATTCTAGAAGGACATGCTCCAGTTGAGTGTATTTTGCTCCCAAACCCTTCCTATCCTTTTCCCCTACAGGATTGCTGGGCACTTCTTGTCCTCTCCCATTCCCAAACCTTCCAAATCTCTGTCCTTTTGAATAGCTGCCGTAGTAAGGCCCCACCTAGGGCAATCTGAATATTTGATGTTCCTCATTCCAACAGTTGTGTTTTGGCTTTTTTGGTATCTAAGTTAAGTTTTATAGCTTGCTATTAATTAATTAAATCCTTGGCTTTTCTCCACTGATGATTAACGTTATGCTGTTCAGGCGCACAGGGAGCTAGAAAAGGGAAAGAGACCGTGCCCCCGGTTACTCTGATCGTGAGAACTGAGTTAGAGGTGGCTGCTTATTTCTGCTTGCACAGGAGGTGGATCCACTATAGATGCTTCTCTTTCCTGCAGTTCGGCCTGTGAAGCTCAAAGAGGACATCCTCTCTTGTTCTTTTTCGGAGTTGAGTTTCGGCTTGTGCCAGTTTATCCAGGAGGTGCGGCGACCAAACGGTGAAAAGTATGACCCCGACAGCATCTTATACCTGTGCCTTGGAATTCAGCAGGTAATTGGTCTTCCATTTTCTGATGTTACAAGTCTTTATTTGTTCTTTGGGACGTGGTGAGCAGAATCCGTTTATTTGTGCAGCCAGGACAGATTGCCGAGTGTTGTGCTAGCCCTTTGCCAACTTCACTCCTTGCCAATCTATTTCCAGCTTTAACTCAAAGTTCAAGCTTTGATCTTTTAAAGCCCAAAATATTTAGGACCAGAGTATCTTTGGAATTGCTCCTCCCCATATAAACCTGTCCCAGAACTTGGTTCTACATCTGACTCCCCTCTCTCTGCCCCTCCCACTGATAGATGTATGGCAGGTGGGTGTCAGGACAGGGACTTTTCAGTAGTGGCACCCAGACTGTAGAATAATCTCACAGGGCATGTGGACCTTTTTTGTCTGCTTTGAGGTGAGCTTTCAAACCAGTTTTTTTTTTCCCAGTGGGCTTTTTCTTATTAGTTCCAGCTCTTGGAGCATTTCTGAATTGCCTGCCGCTTTTAAATCATTCCTGGGTGGGGTTTTTTTTACTACTGTGAATTTTGTTAGATATACAGTTAGATGTGTGTGTGTGTGTGTGTGTGTGTGTGTGTGTGTTTATGTGTTTATTAGGCAACCTTTGTACGTTTTAGCCATAATTACAATAAAAGGAGAGGAAACCATCAAATTATATTTAAACCTTTGAGAGCCATCATGAGTATGTCCTGACGTAAGTGGTGAGATATAAGTCATAGACAAAAATATGTCGTTGCCTCCAGTATCAGAGGTAGTAAGCCTGTATACACCAGTTGTTGGGGAACATGGGTGGGAATGTCCTGTTGTACCATGTCCTGCTTGTGGGTTCCTGGTCAACAGCTGCATGGCCAATGTGTGAACAGAATGCTGATGGATGGACCCTTGGTCTGATCCAGCAGGGCTCTTCTTACATTCTTAATATAACATGAATTCCTTTCCTATCGGTTGTTCTCCTGAGTCTGTTCTTATGAAACCTTTTCATTTAATTGGACTTACTAAATCACTCCATCCCAAAGAGGGAGGGAGGGAGGGAAATAGTGCTACTTATTCAAACCCATCCCTGTCCACCAAGACCAGTTTGAATAAAAACTTCTTACATCTCTTCTGGAAACTGTACAAGATCAGGCTTTGGCATGTCTCCAGGAAAAAAGGATTCCAGTGTTGAGGAAGAGTAGGTGAGAACAACCCTCTTGCATCCCCAAGGTCATGGTGTAAAATAGAACGGAAGGTGGTATCTCATCTGCATAAACGGCGATCTCCCAATCTGGCGCCCGCTGTCACCTCCTTTAGTGCCTGCCAGGATCCCTGCACCTTGTGATTATTATTTTATTTCTTAAGATTTTAAAATTATTTTTAAATGGGAGGCTTAGCACGTTATAAAGTGAATTTCTGCCTTCCAGCATCATCTTAATTTGAATTTAAAAGAGTGGAACTCAGACCTCACCTCTGCTTTGTACTGAGGTTCTTCGACAAGTTATTTTTCTTTTAGCCTCCTCACCCGTTTGCCTTCTTGGAAATGAGTGTTTTGTCTCCAGGCATGCCCACTAGGCCAGGTGTTATATGAATGGGTCAGCCCACCCGCTGCCCAGCGGCCATTTCGTGAGAGAACCCACAACAGGCTCACAAAATTCCAAAAAGGTTGCAATCTCTGGCATAAAATATCCCGGGTTTTTTTTACCGTTCCTCCAAACCAACCACTTGTTTGGAGAATAGAACCATCTCCAAGAATACCGTCCCCATGTTAGGAGGAGGGAACAGAAGTGAATTTGGAGTCAATGGCCTGTGTCTGTACACTTCTATTTAAGCCTCAAGTTTATTTATTTATTATTACATTAATATTCCTGCCTTTTTTCCTTCTTAAGGAACCCAAGGCAGTGTACATAACCCTCCTCCCCATTCTATCCTCACAACAACCCTGTGAGGTAGGTTGGGCTGAGAGTCTGCAACTGGCCCAAAGTCACTCATGGCCGAGTGGGGACTAGAACTCGGATCTCCCGACTCCCAGCCCAACGCCTTAGCCGCTACACCACCCTGGCTCTCAGCATCGCCTCTCGGTTATGATTCATTGTCCCGCTTTCCTTTCTTCTCTTGCAGTACCTATTTGAGAATGGTAGAATAGATAACATTTTTACGGAGCCCTACTCCAGGTTTATGATTGAACTTACGAAACTGTTGAAAATCTGGGAGCCTACAATACTTCCAAGTGGTAAAGTGGCTATTTGTTTTGTCCATATTGTTAGTTGGGAAATGATGGCTTCTAGTAAATTGGGGTGGCTGGGGTGAGGCTGACTTCAGTCTTGCTTAGTCTGCTTTTTAATGATAGTAATTTTACATTATGTTTCAAATATTTTTAATTATTTTCTCGTGTTTCCCTATGGTCCACTGAAACGTTTTATAGTTATAAAGAAGTAATGCATGTTCAGGATCTCTTAACAATTCAGGCAAGCCTGGCTGTTCCTTGAGATCAGTTTTTGCGGTCTACTTAGGGCACCTCAGCTCCAGAGGTCAGTCATTGATGCTTTTCAGACGACACACTAAGCCATGGTGGTTAAGCATTGTGAGCTAAACATTATGGCTTAGTGTGTAGTGTGAACCATGACTTAGCATGTCATGTGACCCATTCCTACATAAACCCACAGTTTAAACACTCTCATTAACCATTTGCTGCAGAAGAGTTAGCAGCCTGACCATGGCTTAGCATGCTGTCTGTACAGGCCCATTGTGGAAAAGGTGGTTTCTGTAGCCGTGCTGCATTTGTGGCACACCTTGACCTAGAATCATCACAGCAGTACCAATCTTTTTGTACCACACTATCCACGCCAGCATTTGATGGATCAGGGACCCTGTGTGCTCCACTGATGCTATTTTAGTATATTTTTTAATGGAGTTTTACCTTTCCCTGTTCTTTGTGATTTCTGTGCAGTCTCACACATGGTTTCTTTGCCTGCACAGAGCAAAGTTCTGGAGGCAGGCAGTAAATGTTTTACTGAGCAATAGAAGTGGGCCAGTAATTAGCCAGTGGTACGTGGCTGAACTGGTTTCTGTCCTCTCCAGGTTACATGTTCTCAAGAATCGAAGAGGAGCACTTATGGGAGTGTAAGCAGCTGGGCGCCTACTCCCCGATCGTCCTCCTGAACACGCTGCTTTTCTTCAACACCAAATACTTCCAGCTCAAGAATGTCAGTGAGCACATGAAGCTGTCCTTCGCCCACGTCATGCGACGCACCAGGACTCTGAAGTACAACACCAAGTTGACTTATTTACGCTTCTTTCCTCCTTTCCCAAAACAGGAGGTAGAATCAGGTGGGTGGGCGGCCGTTACTTGTGGTCCACTGCTTTTCAAGCTTTTGCCTTTATTGTTTCAGGATTTCATTGTTTCAGATTTTTTTACATCGCCTTAATAACTTTTTATCAGATAAGGCATATATCCTAGTGCAAATTCCATGTCCCAATGGGAGCTAGTCACCCGAGAATGTTCTTTTTAAAAGATTGCTTACCATTTCTTGAAGTTTGAAGTCAAAACCACGTGATGTAAGTTTTTTTTCTCTCTTCTCCCTCTCAGCTCTTCCTCCTCGGCTTCTCTTCCTCCTCCTCTAACTATCACCCACTGACCTTTCTTCAGCCGCTTTCCCAACATTCTGGGCCTGTCCTTCCATTGGTCCAGCACTCCAGGACCTCACAGGAGGAAGCATTATTACACGTTCAGGCACACACTGTGTCACACAGTACATCACATGCACAGTGTGGGGCATAGGCATTAACCTCCCCTTGGCCTCATCCCTTCTCCCTTTCTGAGCTGCCCAAAGCTCGAACTTCCTATGTTTTCTGCCCGTCTGCACTGCTCAAGCTTCCGTTTAAAAGAAAATGAGCAAAATCGGTCAGGTAGATCTCAAGTGATAAGCCTTACACTCAGGGCTGGTGCTACCATAGAGGCCACTCAGACGGCCGCCTAGAGCGCCAAGCTAAGAAGGGCACCGGGCGCAGCGCTCACGCACGTTGGCTATGAACCGGGCCAGCCCAAGGATTCAGCTGGGCCTGGGCGGGCGAGATGGCACCCCGCGCCCACCCAGCCGAAGCGAAGCCAGGGATGCTGGGGTGGGGGTGGGGCTCCACGTTCGGACTTCTGGAACGTGCGCGGAAGCCTGAACATGGAGCCCCCCACCCCACCCCAGCGTCCCTGGCTTCGCTTTGGCTGGGCGGGCGCGGGGCGCCATCTCGTCAGCATGAGGGCGACGCGAGGCAGGGGGCGGGGCTCAGTTTGCTCGCTGTCGCAAGCGGATGGGCCTCCAGCACACACCCCCCCCCTGTATTTCTATTAAATAATGCATTTTAGACCAAAAGACGTTCCTTTCCAATTTGTTTGCTCTAACTGGCATGACGTATTCCTTGCACTTTAAATTTTTTTTAGCAGTTTCAAGTTTTGTGCTTCTTATTTTTTCCAGGAAACATATGTTCTTAAAAATCAAAGTTGGTGTATTTTTTTTTGGGGGGGGGGTGGTGGTGAAAGTAGCTCACCTTGCCTAGGGCGCAAAATAGTCTGGCACCAGCCCTGCTTACACTACCATATTCTTACATCAGATGTGATGCTGCTGTGGAGTGGGTGGGCGGAGCGTTCTCTGATTGTTCTGTTGTGTTTTAGTATGAAGTTGTTGTAAACTGCTTTGGATACTTTAACAGAAAGGTAGTACACATATATTTTAAATAAATTAAAAATAGAGGTCACATGATCCTGTAGATTCTTTCTAAGCTTTTAGTCATCATGATGGCTAAGCAAACTTTGAAAATACAGAGGCTTCAGTTCTTCTCATAATTAAATTGCTTAAATCCCACTGTATGCAAGGTTGCAATGTGTTTGCTAAAGGCTCAGAAAAAAAATCCCCCTTGCCTGCGTTCAAGGGCCTTGTATATGCTGTCCTTTCTCATGGGGGCTTTCCCTGGTCTTAATGCTCCTACAGTTGTGATTTAATAAACATAAAACCTTATTTGGAACCTGGACTGTTTCAAATAAGAAAGAAAGAAAGAAAGAAAGAAAGAAAGAAACTTCAGACAAAGATCACACACTTGATTGGTGCTTATAAGAAAAACAATAGATGAAACTTTCTGGGTGTAGAAACTATACGTCAGGAAAAACATCTTTTCTTCTCCCCCTATGCTAGTTTGGATTGCACAGGGAATGTGTTCTTTGTGGGGGAAGCAGCGTGACCTCCCCATCACCCTCTGCAGTCCAAAGTGGTACAATACAGGACCAGTTTTGCCACTTCATCTGCTGTTTTTATGAACAAGACCTCTGAAACCGAATGTTGGCCATTTCTCAGGACCTCTTTGTTGTTGTTGTTGTACAAATGAGGGAGACTTTGCAGGGAAGAATAGCAGAAGGAACTGCCGCTTCACACAAGTTCTCTGTGCTGAAGATTTTTTTTTTGTCCTTGTACCATTACCCTCTTTCCTCTTCCCACCCTTTCCTGCCCCATCTCCAGATAAATTAGTAGGCAAAAGAAAACGCCACGAAGGCGAAGATGTCCCGACAGCGGTGGAGATGGTTGAGAACACTGACAACCCCTTGAGATGTCCAGTCCGGCTGTATGAATTCTACTTGTCAAAGTGGTGAGTGACGTCACCTCTCTTCGCTGCCTTTCCTCCCAGATCTCTTCTCGATCCTCCCAGAGTGCAGGACATGGAATAACGGGCTCAAGTTAATGGAAAAGTAAAATAGAAGGCTGTGGTTGAAAATAACAATAGTACAATATGAGTGATAACCCTCAACCACAAAGGTACTAAGAAAGTTTTATAGACGAATAATTCAAAAGATATCACGAATGTACAAAAGACAGGCATATAGATTACATTTACAAGATGTTCATCAAACGTTCATAACGAAGCCTACGGTAAGTTGGCATCCATTAAACATTCATGACAAGAATCAATGATCTCATAAATATGCGTCTAATAGATAATTTCATAAAGCGTCTAATATAATAAAGCGTCTAATATAATAAACAGTAGTCTGGTACAAGTTCTGTTTCGATAATTCTTCGTCAGTAGAACACAAACTGGTTCACAAAAGGAGCCACGGCTATACATTTAGAGTGGAACTCTCCAAGGTTTATCACCATATCATTTTCACGTCTTCAAGCCATCAGGTAATGCTCTCTAAATGACTACTGTTTATTATATTAGACGCTTTATGAAATTATCTATTAGACGCATATTTATGAGATCATTGATTCTTGTCATGAATGTTTAATGGATGCCAACTTACCGTAGGCTTCATTATGAATGTTTGATGAACATCTTGTAAATGTTATCTATATGCCTGTCTTTTGTACATTCGTGATATCTTTTGAATTATTCGTCTATAAAACTTTCTTAGTACCTTTGTGGTTGAGGGTTATCACTCAAGTTAAAGGAACCCAGATTCCAGCTGGACATCAGGAAAAACTTCCTGACTGTTAGAGCAGTACGACAATGGAACCAGTTACCTAGGGAGGTTGTGGGCTCTCCCACACTAAAGGCCTTCAAGAGGCAGCTGGACAAGCATCTGTCAGGGATGCTTTAGGGTGGAGTCCTGCATTGAGCAGGGGATTGGACTCGATGGCCTTGTAGGCCCCTTCCAGTTCTGCTATTCTATGATTCTATGATTCTCCCACAGATTGGTGTTGAGAAGCTCCCCGTGCAGAGAGCGGCTGGAGTGGATGACAGAGGAAGGGACCATTCCCCACCCCTTTTCTCTACAGACGTCCCTCTTGACCATTTCACAAGTTCTCTTGCAGTCCGAGAACCAAATTGCCAACACAGATGGGCTAGTCCCGTGTGGGAGGGGCATATCCTAGCCATTTGTGCCTGTCAGAGGGGCTTGTGCCTTCGTGTTTAAAAATTTTAAATAGTCAGCAGCTATTTTAAAAATATATATAATTATTAAATGCAATGCCGAAAAAGTGCAAAACTATCAAATCTTATAGAAACAAGAAAAAGGTCATGCAAACATCCTATCCTAATTATATCAAGACATTTTTAATCCAAGCCTTTGAAAGCCAAATCAAGCTGCAAGACGGCATATTCCTAGGCTTGTCTCGTCTGTTGAGTTCCCACTGGCCCTTAACATAGCACAGGAGAAGTTCTGTGTCCAAATCTCAGCTCATTCATAAACTCTTCAGGTGGCCTTTGGGTAGAGAGGCCATATGAAAAGGAGGACAGAGCTCTTGTGTCTTCAGCAGTGGAATTTAACAGCCCTGCCTTCTTTTGTATCTGGTCACTCTGTTATAGCTCCTGCAGCTTTAACTGTTGCGAGGAAGAGGGAATTCCACCAGGTGCTGCAGGCATACAAAGGACACCTGCTGAAATTCCCCTTTCAATACAACTGTTAAAGATACAGGAGCCCTGTCCCCCTTTTCATATGGTCACCCTACCTTTGGGAAACCACTGTCCTCTCAGCTTCAGCCTTTCCCTCCCCTGTCTGTTGCAAAGGGATCACAATAGCCCCCCCTCCCCCTGTCCCGGTATTACATTATGAATGTGTTCATGGTAAGTGCATATATGTGCAAGTGGTCATAAGAATGTACATGAATTTTGTGGTCATTCATGCACAAAGTGTTTTACACCCCCCCACCCCCTTCATCCCAGTAAATCCAGAGTGGCAGTTGTAGACTCACTTATACATGCATTCATTGTATAACCCATATGATAGTGTGTTTAATATGTAATAAGTGCATATCAATGTAGAAATTTGTCTACCTAGTTTACATGGTTGATCACAACCAGTTTGGAGTGTTTCCTGCACGGCCATTTCCTAACTCATCCTATGCTCTGATACTGACTGGGATATCATCTGGGAACTTGCTTACATGCATAATTGCAAGCAAAAAAATGCCCTGAGCTGTGAGAATCGCCCAGTGAGCAAATCAACACATGTCTGTACAGTGAACGTATGCACAATGAACATTGCATATGAACAAGTCTAACATGGCAGGTGTTGAAAGGTTTTCTGTAGGGGTGTGCACGGACCCCCCGATCCGCCCTGTGGGCCGATCCGAAAATTTCGGATCGGCCCGCACCGCTCTGCCCATAGTCCGCTCCTCTTCGCCGCGGAGCTCTGGCTCCAAATCGGAGCTCCGCAGTGGAGGGGAGTGGCGCCTGTACAGCACCATGTACATTGATGGTGCTATATAAAGAAATAATAATAATAATAGGTCCCCCTCCCTCTTCTTCCTTACCTACAGAACCCGGTAAGGGACCAAGGGGGAGGGGGGCCTTACCTGCGTCCGTCCGCGGTCCTTCGGCTTCTTCAATTGAGCCCGTGGCTCAACCAGGAAGTCGGCCTAGACTTCCTGGTTGAGCCGCGGGCTCAATTGAAGAAGCCAAGGGACCGCGGACGGACGCAGGTAAGGGAGAGGAGGGAGGGGGGGTTACCAGGCTCTGCCGCTGTCGCCACATGGGCGACAGCGACAGCGGCAGGGCCCGGTAAACCCCACTTACCTTTCTTGCGGAGCTCCGGATCGAGGCGAAGGATCCGCCTTCACCTCAATCCTCTTCGCAACGCTCCGCCGGCCCCCCAATCCTCTTCGCCTCCGCTTTAAGGGAAGGCGAAGCACCCCGCTCCGCTTCTAATTCACCGGTCCGATTAGAAGCGGAGCACATCCCTAGTTTTCTGAGTCAATGTAAAGGAAACACTTTGAGAACTCCAAAATACAATGCAAATACTGTTACTACGGAAGGAATTGCTGGGTCAGCTGTGGGAAGAGGAAGAAATGGTTCATTTACTTTAAAACCTACTAATATTTTATTTATTTATTTGCAAGATTTGTCTACCGCTCCACATCTAGGACAGATTCCGGAGCAGTGAACATAAGGGCAAAACAATAAAAAGAATAAAACACCATATTAAAATGGTTCCTTTTAAAAGAGAATCCCAATAAACTACCAGCAATACCACTGGCTACCCTCTCATGCTCGCATCTCTGCCTGTTCTTCACCTTCCCATTTTGCTAGCCTTAGTTCTCTGTTGCCTGGGGTTGATATCCAAAAGACTTCCTTCCCTCTGTGTTCTTATGGGCTGTCTTGACACTGGTACCTTACGCAAAGCCCTGCTTTGTTCCCACCAACAGCTCTGAAAGTGTGAAGCAGAGGAGCGACGTCTTTTACCTCCAGCCGGAGCGTTCGTGCGTCCCCAATAGCCCTATGTGGTATTCCACTATGCCAATAGACCCCGGGACTTTGGACATCATGTTAACGCGTATCCTGATGGTAAGGGAGGTGCACGAAGAACTTGCCAAAGTCAAACCCGAAGACTCTGATCCTGAGCTTTCAGACTAAAGTTGGGCAAAGGGGGCTGTTACCTTGGTTTTTTTCATTTTTGTTTTTGTTTGTTCGTTTGTTTGTTTCCTTCCCTTTCCAATACACCTTGCAAAAGCACCAAACTGTGAATGCATCCTCCTCCTCCTCCTCCTCCTCTGGAAAATATTCTCTTTTGTGTCACACAAACCCTCAGAAGGCACAGCGTGAGCTGCAACAGATTGCAAAACGAGAACTGAAGGACGTAAAATGACAGAAGCGGCAGGAAAGTGGAGGGCTGCAGTTGGACCTGCAAACAGTCTCTCCAAATGAACTTGAGACCTGTCCACGTCCCCCTGTCCCACCGTGGTGCTTGTAGTGGGATAAAGACCAATTATGGATTGCTCTTTTTCTTCTTGAAAGGAAACCTGTTGCGTATATTGTTCCCTCGTAACCATGGAAGCCAAGAAAGCTAGATTAAACCCCTGGGTGCTTTTGCAATGTAGCTGCTGCCCACAGATACGTGGGGTTTCCTAACACTTGCCATAAGATACGAAGCAGAACGTAGTAAGGTGGAAACAAGTGGAAACACCATCTGTAACATACACACCAGTTCCCCTTCCTTCCCCTTTCCCCCCTTTTTGTATTTTTTTTTTAAAAAAGCTCAGATCGGACGTTCAATATGTCTGATTCTGCCAGACGCTGGGGGTAAAGGACTCTGCCGTCGGATGGAAAACTTGGTGGGGTGCTGTGAAAAGTCCCCTCCTTGGAAGCACGGGCTCTGCTGCATCCCTCAGTGGGTAGCGGAGTGATCCAAGACTCCTTGCAAATGGCTTTATGTTGGGACAAGAAATTCCAGAGCGTTCGCAAACACACACACACACACACACACACACACACGCCCCCAACTCAGACAAACAGGGTTTGGCGCAGAATCGCCCCGTTCTTCTCCCCCCTGCCCCGACCACTAGACTGCTATCAAATGCCAAGATGCTCAGAAACCGTTCTGGAGGATTTCTACCTTCCTTCTCCGCCACCCCCTCCCTCCCTCCCTCCTGTTTTGTTTTGTTCCTTAAACCTGGCTCCGTGGCAGCTTCTCCGCTGCAAATCTGGGTTTTTATATGTTCTTGGAGGGATGGGCCTTTGGGCGCCTTTCAAACTGATTTTGTTTTTCATTTCCCCACCCTCGTTTAAAAAAACAAAAAACCCTAACTGCATCATCATCCTTGGGTAGGGTTATTTTGTTTGCCTCTTCACTTCGCCACTTCTGTTCAATTAGTCATGTAAAAATAAGGTCCAAATTTGAAAGGGAGGATCAGGAGGCTTGCCTGTATCTCCCCTCGGCGCCCCCTGCCAAGAACTGACCCTTCTTCTACGTGATCCAAAATGCAGGGTGCTTATCCCTAACTAGTTCAACTCCATTTCACCGTGCCCCTCAAATGTAAGACTTTTTCTCAGTCTTGCAGCTCGCTTTGAAAATCCACACTATTTTTTAAAAGCAGAAAAATTGTACCTTCTTATTGGCTGTTTTGTCCAGTTGCCAGATTTCTAAAGCGGACTTCTGGCTTCTTTTCTTTTTTAAACACCTCTGGTTGAGCTCTTCAGTGCTGAACAAAACCTCCGTGTGTGTGTGTGTGTGTGTGTGCGTGTGCGTTTGTGGTATTCTTTTTAACAGTAAGGAAGGTAACAATAAAATCAGAAAGTAGTCTTTTCTCATTGTTGCCGTTGTGTACTTGATTGTCCATCCCCTGCCTGTAATGAAGTTCACTGGTGTATTTTTGAAATACAGAAAATTGTGTGAATTAAGTTTTGTTTTAAAGCGCCTACGCCCCACTTCCAACTTCTGTACAATCTAATTTCCTCTCTCTTCCCCACACCCAAGTTTGTCATTGCTGAACAGAGATCCCACATTTCATTTTATATCCTGAGCTAAAAATTAGAAAGCAGAGGGGAAGAAAAGTTGTTACTGGACTATGACCTTTCCAGTAAACTTCCCAGTTTGAAGTACATGATTTTTATAGGTGTTTTAAAATGCTAATTTCCCCCCAACTCTCCCCCCCCCCCCGTAGCTGTATGAATAAGTAGTTGAATAGCAGAACACTGTTATGGGTTTTGACAGCAAATACGTTTTTCTGGAACTTAAAAAAAAATAAACTCCCTCACATTTTTTTTAAAAATAGTGAGCTTTTTTGTTTCTTAACAGACACAATCCATTTACTGTGTGGCTCTGTAAAGAAGAAGAAAAAATTAAGTGGTGTCTTGGTTGCATGTAAGTCTGCCCAGCGTCCTCCTACTAATCTGTAACTGAGAAGCCCACAGTAGGTGGGAACTCCTCCGAAGTGCAGCTATTTATGTCTGTCAGAAACTGTTTTGTTTTCCCCCTTAGAAATTGTGTGAGTTTTATTTTGTTTCCTTCAGGGAATAAGAAGCAGCAAGGGAAATATCTAAACCATCTTGTTTGTTTTCTTAAGAAAAACACACACATTTCCCCAGGTTTTTCCCTTGGTAGAAGTTAACCGAAAAATTCCCTTAGAATAAAAACAGTATATTTGTATATGATGGATGAGTTCAAGTTTTCTTTCTGCCTGCAAAGAACCCCAGAAGAATCCTTGTTTTGTGCTCTGCGGGTAGGGAAAGGGTTTACTGAAGGTTTTAGGACTCTTCTGCAAAGATCCTTTTCTAGAGATGTGGGAAACTGAACCCAGGGCCTTCTATGTGTGAGGCATGCTCTTCTGCCCTGCTCAGCCAAAACCGTCAGGTGAGTTTCCCACCTCCACGTGGAGACACCCTTTCCAGGCCCCCATGTCCAACGCTCTAGTGTGGCCGTTCCCAACTTTGCTTCCTCCAGATGCGTTGGACAACTTGTGAAGCAAAATCAAAACAGCCATGTTTAATTTCCAATATATTTGTGCACTGATGTTTCAAGAGATTTCTGTCAGAGGCAATTATAAATAGGATACTCCAGAGCTCTTGCTTCTCCCTCACAATTGGGAGGCCAATAAGCAAAGAGTTCTATATATCCTTAGGAAGCTTTGAAGACAGTTGAGTTTCCCGCGAACAGAAATCTCTCAGCGTGTCGGTATACAACCCTATTGGGATATCAAACCTTGCGGCTGTTTTGCTTGGCCGTTCTGGCTTGTCTTTTTAGCCTCGTTTTTCGTTGGCATGCAAGTCCCAGCATCCCCATCCCACCCCTAGTAGATGATTCCCAGCAGCACGTCAGGGATGTGGACCCACTGGATGGAGAAGCCAGGAAATGGCACCCATGAAGCTGCCCTGCTCTTAGTGCCCAAGGGAAGAATTGTTCCGTGGTGGATCCGGCTTCATCTGAGCTGCCTAGGCTAGCCTTCCCCTGCCTGGTTCTGACCAGGTGCCCTGGATGCCTTCCTGGGCTTTTTTGGCAACCTCTCCACTGCCCGTCATGCCATCAGTAGTGCAGTGAGTGACGACTTGGTACTTCTCAAAGTGCAATTTGCCACTGCGAACGTAAGCTATGCTGGATCACACCAAGAGCTCCAGCCAAGTCCCGGCGTTCTGCCCAAGGGAAACTAAGCAGGACATAACGTACAACAGCACTGAAATGCAGTGGGAGCACAAGGAGGTTATTTCAAAGCAAAACTGGCAAGCCGTACTTTGGGCTGTTAAAAACAGGCTAGTTTTCTTTGCTGCTGAAGGATTTCAGCAGGATACAGGCAAGAATGTGTCCCTGGAAGGTGCCCACTCCTGGTTTGGGTGATCACAAGTTGTGCTGCTACATCAAAATGAAGGTCTCCATTACCGAATCCGGTCTTATTTGAAGAAGGCGGAATTCCTCCCGTGCTAAACTACCGAACTGATAGCAGAAGAAGTTCCCTTGGATGGCATCTTCTGAAAATAATTTAAATTGCTTGATATATATATACATACATATATATATATATATATATATACACACACACACACACACACACACACACACACACGTATTGCATTTCTATACTGCCCAATAGCCGAAGCTCTCTGGGCGGTTTATAGATGGGGACAGGAGGGAGAACAGGAGATAACGCTCTGCAGGGGTGTGCATTTCTCATTACTAGGTAGCAGGTGCTGTACATTTTCAGTGCAAAAGGTCACTAAGCCTCTTATTTAACAGTGTTGCTTCCATTAATGCTCAACAAATTTTGGTTGATTTCTGCACAATGAAACAGAATAAAGTGAACAGTGGAGTGGCAGCAGAGGGGAATAAAGACCTAATCAGTGCTGAGTGGAAGATTTAATAAAACTCCTTTATATTAAGATACAAACTGGTACAAGCTTTAGCATTCCAGGCGATTCTTAAGTGCAGGCGTAACACATACATGATTACAACATCCAGTTCAATTTAGGGATGATTTTACAGTGGTATCCAGGATCATATTATGAGCATCTCTACAATTCCCTGGGTTCGGTCTACATGCTGCGGCTTGTCGTGGGTTTTAGAGCCATGAGCACAAGAGGGCACGTCACCATGACCATGTGTACTAAGCAATCTCATGTTTGGTCTAGCTGTTGGGAACAGCAAAAGTTCACGATGTCGGTTACATGGGACATTTCACATCCAAGCAGACTGTTTACCTAAGCTGGGGGTGGCTAGCGTTGGCCAGCTTGCTTCTGTTGTATAGAGTATTTGTCGTGCATGCGTGGTCCAAAAATCTGGACAGCATCTCAACAGAAAAGAGCACAGCTTCCTTTTAATCTGAGCTGAGTGGCAAACCGTGGGACTGTTCAATTCCTCTTGAGGAGGTCAGCCAAGCTCCCCAGCAGGGCTCCTCCAGCAGTCATGGCACCTGTTGCTGTAGCTGACAGTCCTGCAGCACCTGGGATGGAGAGAGGCGAGAGAAGGCTGTTACTCAGATGCAAGCCTGCCTGCGTGCATGAGGCGATCCCTCCCGAGAGTGCAAGACATACCGATCGACTGCAATGTGGCCACAACGCCCCCGGCAGCCACTCCTCCACCATTGGCGATGGCAGTTGCTGACATCAACTTAGCAGCCGCTGATCCAATAGCAATTCCAGTTGCAGTGAAACCCAGGGCTCCAGCTGCTGCAGGGATACCAACTACAGCGACCCCTGCACAACAAGACCAGCAAACTTAGCTGCACGCGCACGGTTACGGCAATCTTGGCAAAAAATCAAAGCAAAAAACGTCCAAAGTTATAGCCTTTCTCTTAATTTGCAGCCTAAAAGAGCACCACCTTCTGACAAACCGTCGGTCACCTGGAGACCCTTCCTACTTCTCCGAAACAACCAGTCATTTTACTAGCCAGCATCATGCGCTAACCCACTCATGTGCTGCTGAGCAACATCTCGTGCCTTCTTTCAGACTTTCCTATCACTGCTAGAACATTAGTTGGGCCTAGCTTTGACTTCCTCCTTGCCTCCAAGCCCTTTGTGCCAAGACCCTGGACCCCCTTAAAATGGACAGTTGCACGGGGCAGTCCTCTTTTGGGTTGTGGCAGTGCTACACGTGGCTACAGTCTGGGCTGCCAGGGGAAAGTCAGCTTGCTGTGTCTCAATTCTCCTGGAGGATCTCTACACTCAAACTGACAAAGGCCATAAAAACCCAACAACTGTCCAGTTAGTAATCTTATTAATAATGATGTAACCACATGTATTCCTAGATCATGATGAAGAGGCAGGAATAAGAAACTTACCCAAGCCAACTGCAGCCCCAATTACGGTGTCTAACAGAAGAAGAGAAGATCCTGTGTTAATAAGATACTCGAAATCTCAGCACATGACAAAGAGTGAAAATCCTGGCAGGAGAAAGACAGCTGTGACTCCAAGAGAGATGTGGAAGCCATTCTCTTTCCAAAGGACTAGCACTGAAGCATGCTCACCGTCACACAAGGATGGACTGCAGCTGCCATCCTTGCAGGTTCACAAAATCTGGAGGACCACAAGTTGCCCACCTCTGCCCCAAAGGGTCTAATTTTTAAAAGTGTCCTCTGGCGTAAGAATGAACCTTTCTCTGCATTTCTGCAAGGTGGTCCAAAACATGCAAAGCTGCTGCATAGGGCAGCTCTACCTAATGACAGGAAATGCAGATGAGTCTACATTGGAAATGCCTGGATCCAAATTATGTCCACCGCATGGAAAGAGGGCAAGACAACCCCCACCACTTGTGAGGATCAAGTGGAAGGGGGCATGGGTGGTGGAGACTGGGGCCATTAGAAATTTTAAAAATTAAGCCCCCCCAGTTACTGGAAGAGCCATCTCAGGCTTCCTTGAATTTGTGAGCCTTCAGAGGCTGCACCCAAGGCACTATTTTCTCTTTGATCAAGAAGTCCAGAAGCTTAAGTTAGAGATCAGGGCACCAAAACCCTTCCATGGGTCTGCAGACTTAATCAAGTTGTTTAAGAGCTGCTAGCTAGCAGACTGTCCGGTGCCAAGCATTTCTTAGCTCCCAACATCTATTTTGGTGGTGCAAATAACCTTTTTTTAGCATCATCCTTGCTTAGGTTGTGCTTCTGCGCGGGGCGTGCCCTCACCATTGCTGCCATAACCACATTTTGTGGCTACCACTTGGAATAACCTGGCAATGGACCTGTCAGTCTGGGCAAATGGGAGCACACACATTTTGCATGCCGAACGTATCACTGTCAATACCTGGAGTCTCTAGGTAAGGTTGAGGAAGAATTATTTCTGCCCGGAACTCATAGAGGGGCGCTGCTCCATCCAGAAAACAATACCAAGCAAGGTGGACCAGTGGTCTGACTGGGTACAAGTTGGCCCTGCCCCACCCATCTTTTTTTTGGAGAAGCTGGTTTAGGCACCATCACCCCCCCCCCCCTCCACCCCACCAAAGCTGCTGCTGCTGCTGCTGCAAATGCGTCAGCCAAGCCATGCTGGGTAGAGTCAGACTCAGATTGCTATAGCTGGATACTAAACTCTCCCTTGGCAACAGCAGGTTGCATTAAAGCATCTAAACGAGGGCTGAGCATCGAGTGGAAGCCAGCGGACACACACCGGTGGCAGCAGACACAGAGAAGGGGGGCTTACATGGTGCCTCCGCTGTCCAGTGAAGGCACCAGGTAAGTTGGGAGAGCTTTCTAGGTGCTGGCTGTGCAGCTGGCACCCAGAAAATTCCGAGTCGCCTTGGAGGGTCCGAATTTCACCTCGGCTTCGGTGCCAAGATGAATCGGGGCTGCTTCAGGGGGCCCCTGCACAGCCCTAATCTAAACCACAGTGGGCAGGGAGGTGGTAGAGAGAAATGAATGCAAGCCATATGTGGGGGGAATCTCGCTGAACGACCACGATCTTAATGTGATATAAACAAGATCACAGTGATTTTGGTAGGGACTGGGGGGCGGGGGATAACTAACAAAACTTTCCTTGGCCCAGCCCAAAACACAATATAAAAGGGTGAAAGCAGCAAAATCCTTAAAACGATTTGGGGGTGCAGGGAGAAAAGCAGATAAAAGTAGAACTCACTCATGCTTCGCTATTCACTTCGTCGCCTTCTTGGTCTCCTTTTTCACCCTGTGCGTGCGAAGACCACAAAGAAACCACTTCCTAAACCGAACTCCAGCTCCCAAGGGGAACACTGCAGCCTTTGCCCCGTGTACAAGGAGCCACCAACGCTGGACCCGGGCTTTCTTTGAAGGCGTCTCCTGGGAAGGACGAGCCGCTCACAGCACCCTTCCCCAACCAGGTGCCCCCCAGATGTGTCCTTTGGCGACTCCCATCATTCCTAAAACAGCACCGCTGGCTGGGGATGATGGTTGTTGCAGCCCAACACGGCTGGAGGGCAGCAAGCTGGAGAAGGCAGGCCTCCAAGCTAGCAAAACATGGGGAGCCAAACCACTCGCCTTCTCTTACAAAGAAACAATTCCCTCGAGCCAAACTGGATTCCCACCTCCCCGCCGCCTTCCCAGCATGAACAGCCCCATGGAAACCAAGGAGGGGGGCTGGGAAGATGGGGCTGCAAGCTGCCCCACTTGCCCAAACCTGCGCGCCCGCGGCCACCCGCCACCTCCCTTTCCTGGCTCCGGGTTTCTCTTCTGGAAGCAGCCACTCACCTGCAGCCAAAGGGACCCCGGCCGGCGTTCGCTCCAGGAGGCGGCGCGGGAGCGTTTTGTATAGACCTGGAAGGAGGGCGGGACTAGCTAGTAACAGACAGCAGCCTCCACCAATGGACTGGGCTGCTAGACCGTGTCAATCACCGGGATCTTGTTAGCTTTCGATTTCCCCGGGAAGAAGAGAAATGAAAGTGAATCCGCCCGTCCTGCTCGCTATATATTTATTTAGTACATTTCTAAACTGCCCAGTAAGAACTAATGTTCTCTGGGTGGGTTACAACCACTTTAAAAACCGCAATGCCGTTTTAAAATGCCGGTAAAAATAGAAAATACAGCCCAAATACTGAAAAGGATAAAAGACAGTATGATGCAAAACAACAAACAGCACAGGACTTGGTAGTCCTAATTAACCTAGAACTAGGGTGACCATATTTTGGAAACCAAAAAGGAGGACAACGTGGTAGGCCCCAAGGGGGCGTGTCCAGCACCAAGGGGGCGTGTCCAGCACCAAGGGGGCGTGCCCACCCGAACATAGCCTTGGTCACATGTCTGATTTTACAGCACACATTTAAGACAAATCTGTTCTACATAACATCTTAATGTTAAAATCACTGAAATAAAGAACAAGTGAGAGATTCAATGTATCTGAAATTAACTTCACTCACTCCTACTTTTGTAGGTTTTGCTGTACTTTGAAGCTTTTGCTATACTCTGTGCGTTACATTCTCCCCTTCCCTCAAATACCCTTTCTAACTGTATCTTCACTCATTGCAAGCTGCTGCTGTTGTTAACAGGGTTTGCTACTGCCCCCAGATCTGTTTCAAATTTGGTATGGCTAAAGCTCTACCTAAAAGCTATCATGGTGCCAACTTTCAGCTCTTTATCTTTAAAAATGACAGTTTAAAAATAACTTTTAAAACCTAATTTTTAAAAAAATTCCTAAAAAAATCAATGGATAAACGGATCTGTTTCAAAATTGGTGTGGCTAAAGCTCTACCTAAATCCTATCATGGTACAAAGTTTCATCTCTTTCTCTTTAAAAATGACGATTTTAAAAATAATTTTAAACCTCAATTTTTTAAAAAAATCCTAAAAAATCAACGGATCTGTTTCAAATTTGGTATGACTAAAGCCCTTCCTAAGAGCTACCATTGTGCCAAGTTTCATGTCTTTATCCTAAAAAATGATGGAGTTATAAGCATTTTTGTTAATTCCCATTAGAGCTGCTCTTCAGAAAAAATCTGGATTTCTCCTCCCCCTCCCGGATTTGCCATCAAAAACCCAGTCATATGGTCACCCTAAATGAAGGGTAAACATGAAGATTGCAATCCTATGACTGCTTAGAGATCATAAGAAGAGCCCTATTGGATCAGACCAAGGGTCCATCTAGTTCAACATTCTGTTCACGCTGTGGTTGACCAGCTGCCTGCATGAAGCCCACAGGACGGACATGAGTGCAACAGCCGTAGCTCAGTGTAGGTGCTGTGTGCAGAAGTGCTTCATTTTATCTGCCTTGAAGGGGCTGTAGCTCTGTGTGATAGAGCACCTGTGTTGCATGCAGAAGGTTCTAGGTTTGATCCCTGGCTTCCCCAGGTAGGACAAGGAAAGAATCCTGCCTGAAATTTTGGAGAGCTGCTGCCAGTCAGGGTTGACAACACTGGGCTATATGGACCAATGGTCTGACTCAGTATAAGGCAACTTCCTATGTTCCACCCTCCCTCCCATGTTCCCTAATAACTAGGGCTGTGCTCCGCTTCGCATTGGAGCGTAGAAGCAATAGCGAGGCGGTCCAGATACTTCGCCTCAATCTGGAGCTCCGAAAAAAAGGTAAGTGGGGGCTTACCTGGCGCTGCCGCAGTCTGTGTGGCGACAGCGGCAGAGCCAGGTAAGGGGACTGAGGGAGGGGGGCTTACCTGCCTCTGTTGCGGTCCGGTGGCAGCTTTAACTGAGCCTCAGGTGAAACTGCTGCCGGAACGCGACAGATACAGGTAAGGGGGGAGGAGGGAGGGGGCCTTACCTGGTGCCACTGCCACCGCCGCTGCGGAGCCCTGATTCGGAGCCGGAGCTCTGCAGCAGAACAGCCCGTAGGCGGATCAACGTGGGGCAGATCGGGGGGTCCGTGCACAGCCCTACTAATAACTGATGTACATTGGCATACCGCTTCTGATACTGGAGGTAGTCCATAGCCATCAGGACTGGTAGCCATTGATAGCTTTATCCTCCAGGGATTTGTCCAACCCCCTTTTAAAGCATTCCAAATCGGTGCCCCTACGTCTTGTGGCAGTGAATTCCAAAGCTGAACTGTGTGCTGTATGAAGAAGTCCTTTTATCTGTCCTGAATCCCCCACCAACCAGCTTCATTGGGATTATGAGAGAGGGAGAAAAATGTCTCCCTGCCCATGGATAATTGTGTACATCTCTATCATGCCTCCTCCTCACTCACCTTTTCTGTAAGCTAAACAGTCCCAGATGTTGTGACCCCTAGGAAGAAAGGTCACAACATCTGGAGTTGCTCCACTCCAGCCTTTCGATCATTTTGTCTCCCTTTGCTCACCATTTTGAAGCTAAACAACCCCAGCTGCTATAACCTTTTCCTCGCTTACCTGAGAGTAGGCCCCTTTGATCTCAGTAGGACTTATTTCTGTGTAGACGTAAGAAGAGCCCTGATGCTGGATCAGACCAAGGGTCCATCTAGTCCAGCACTCCGTTCACACCGTGGCCAACCAGCTGCCCACAGGCAAGACATGAGGGCAACAGCGCCCCCCCCCATGTTTGTTTGTTTATTTATTTATTTATTACATTTCTATACCGCCCAATAGCCAAAGCTCTCTGGGCGGTTCACAAAAATTAAAACCATAATAAAACAGTCAACAGTCTAAAAACACAAATACAAAATACAGTATAAAAAGCACAACCAGGATAAAACCACGCAGCAAAATTGATAGAAGATTAAAATACAGAGTTAGAACAGTAAAATTTAAATTTAAGTTAAAATTAAGTGTTAAAATACTGAGAGAATAAAAAGGTCTTCAGCTGGCGACGAAAGCAGTACAGTGTAGGCACCAGGCAGACCTCTCTGGGGAGCTCATTCCACAACCGGGGTGCCACAGCGGAGAAAGCCCTCCTCCTAGTAGCCACCTGCCTCACTTCCTTTGGCAGGCGCTCACGGAGAAGGACCCCTATGGATGATCTTAAGGTCCAGGCATGTACATATGGGAGGAGGCGTTCCTTCAAATAACCTGGCCCCAAACCGTTTAGAGCTTTAAATGTCAATACCAGCACTTTGAATCGGGCCTGGACCTGGGCTGGCAGCCAATGAAGTTGTAAAAGGACTGGCGTAATGTGATTTCACCAGCCCGGCCCTATTAGTAAATGGGCTGCCCTGTTTTGTACCAGGTGAAGCTTCCGGACCGTTTTCAAAGGCAGCCCCTCATATAACGCATTGCAGTAATCCAAACGAGAGGTTATCAGAGCATGGATAACTGTAGCTAGGCTATCTCCGTCCAGAAAAGGGCATAGTTGGTATATCCGCCTGAGCTGATAAAAGGTGCTCTTTGCCACTGAGTTCACCTGTGCCTCAAGTGACAGTTCTGGATCCAAGAGCACCCCCAAACTACGGATCCGATCCTTTAGGGAGAGTGCAACCCCGTCCAGGACAGGGCAAACATCACCTTGCCGGACAGATGAACCACCCGCTAACAGTACCTCCGTCTTGTCTGGATTGAGTCTCAGTTTGTTAGCCCTCATCCAGTCCATTAACATGCCCAGGCACGGGTTCAGAACAGCCACTGCCTCACCTGGCTTTGATGATGTTCCGCGGCAGACTGGGTTTGATGTTCCCCAACAACTGGTGTACGCTGCCACACTGCCTCTGATACAGGAGGTAGCATACAGCCATCTGGACCAGTATGTATAGATCGCCTTGTCTGCCATGAATTCACCTAACCCCTTTTAAAGCTTTCCAAATATTGTCCATCAACTGTTAGCACCTCTTCAGCAGCCTGAAGAGGCAAGCGCGTGGGTCACATCTTCCACACTATGGTGAGATGTATTTTATTTCTATTTCAGTTCTAATATTTTTTCCCTGCATTTGCCTCTATATGTGTAAATGAACATATATTGATTTTCTGAAAATCTGCTTCCTCTTTTGTCCCTGTTTTTCTGCGATGTGTTTCTTCTTTTTTGCCAGTCCAAAAGTGGGCCACCCTACCCTGAAATGGAAAACTACTTCATACCAGACACGGTTATGGATGCTGGGAGACCATCCTTTGTCAGGCTGAGAGTCCGAAAGGATGGGCTGATATTTCTTCAATGGACAGTTTAAGAAAATCACTCTGTATGTATCCTGCTGGCCTGGAATCTAGCCTTCCATAGGATGTCACCCTTGAGAGGTGGAAGCAGGGCCTGAAAAAACAATTCAGAGCCAACGTTGAAGGCTGAATTAGGAGGGAGAAAGAGAGAGAGGGGAGTTTCCGGCTCAATTTAGCTGGAGGCTAGAGGACCGCGGGGGGGGGGGCTGGAGGCAGGCAGGGGCGGGAGGAAGATGGACTACAAAAGTTCTTCACTGGGAGTTTGGTGCAGAAAGTTAATAAGCTAATGAAGAACCCAGGTAAATTCACAAATATTAATGCGGCGCTTTAAAAACACAATCATTAAAAGACAAAAGCAAACAATGCCCCGCTAAGCATGGGAGAAGGGCAAGGCTGACAGCTGGAGCAACAGCTGGTTTACACATCTGTCCATTTCGGCTGTGCAGCTGGGATCACCTCACAGCTGAGCAATACGTCCTGAGCTCTTTTTCTGTTGCAGCTGTCGTTGCCCTTCTTCTTCTTCTTCTTCTTCTTCTTCTTCTTCTTCTTCTTCTTCTTCTTCTTCTTCTCCTTCTTCTCCTCCTCCTCCTCCTCCTCCGCTTTCTCTTAGCCAAGTTTGGGTACCAAGGGTCTCCTCAAGTGACGGATTTGCCAGGGGTTCTGGCTTCTTGCCCAAACAGCTGTGGGAGACTGAGGTGGGTAGAGGCATCCAGCGTGCCCTTTTGGGGGCCTCCGGAGTTTTCCATCTGTTGATTTTTTTGTCCATCCGTTACTTCAGTTTCATTCCTGCTGTCTAGCACAGAGAAAAAGCAGAAGGCGAGGAACTCTGGTGCTGTCAGGCCCGATCCGACCCAGCTGGCTGTTTTAGCCAGACGTTGGGGCACGGAGTGATCTGGATTTCATCCCAAACTGCAGCGCCAGAGCCCATCCGCCAACACGTTCCCTAGATAGATGAATTGCTGTTTGAAGGGGATCCTCACATGCATGAGGACGCGAAGGCAGAGAGCCCCAGATGACACAGCAACCTGCGATGCAGCTCAGGGGATTAAGCAAATGGTGGTTGCGCGAGCAGCATGCACAGGGGCGGAGGAAACAACCGCTACTGCGCAGTTTCCCCTGCTGGTCGTGTCATCTGGACGCCCAGTTACATTCCATGAACAATAAAATCCTCGATTGCACAATAAAATCCTCATCTGGAAACACCCTAAAAATTGGTGATCCAAGATAACCCATTTACTCATGTTTTCTCAATTTCCAGAGTCTGTTGCATCAAAAACAGCAAAGAGTCTTGTGGCACCTTAAAGATCAAAGGCACAGTCCTGTGCATGTTTAGATAGAGAAAAAAGTCCCACAATTCGCAGCCTGTCCCCAACCTGCATAGGGTTGCCAGCATAGCCACACTTATTTTCCTTGAGCAAGCCACCTTGAGAACCCGTGGTTTGTTGCTGGGTTGTTCAGGATGGTTCTTAAGCCACACTGTATGGTTAACAAGCCGCCCTGTGGGAAATGTCCTGGTTTTGGACAACACGTTAACCCACAGTTCAATGAACAACCCGCAGTTAACAACAACCCTCATTCAACTACTGAGTGCGGGTTAGTGTGTTTTGGGAATCCAGCCACTGTTCGCATAAACACAGAGGTGGAAATAAGCCATGGTGGTCACATGCTGGGGGGATTTGCATAATTACCCTCACTAGCATGGCTTGGTGTGTCGTGCAAACCTGGCGTGGGTGGCTTGTTGCCATAGTTAACAAGCCACTCCAGAACCCTATAACGGCGCATGGGTTCTGGCAAGCCATGCCGGTGAGAAATAATTATGCAAATCCCCTCGGCATGCGACCAGCATGCGTGGCGGGGGGAAATAAGCGACTGTAGTTTATTTCCCCCCTCTGTGATCATGCAAACCCAACTGGCTCTTTTATTTGGCAAGGAGGCACATGCAGAAATGGAGTCAACACAGCAATCCCAATCACAGCATCTGTTCTAAAACCAGGCAGTCACTCCAGAGATGTGGCCAGAACCGGTCCTGCATTTCAGCCAAAATCAATCCATCATAACTAGGATCACTTTCCAAATGAAGAGTGGAATCCAAAATGTATAGGCATTATATATATTTAATGCATATATGACATAATCCCCCAAGTTGACAATCACGGTTTCAGTTTCTAGCGAAGACTTGGATGTTATCCTATTCAAGTAAATAAAGATTATCCTCAAGTCAGTATTTTTCTGGACCATGGCTTGGCCTCTGGAGTGTCAGAGATGATAGCCTATATATTCAGAGCCTGAATATACAATGCGCAGGGGAATACACTCTTTCATGTCCAACTCTGGTCAAAAAGGTTTTTGAACCTATAGAAAACCATGCCAGACATGTTTGACAAGATCCAACATTAGAACAAAATAAATTCGTATGAGTGTCACGGACACTCCCAGTCCAACACTTTAGCCGCCAGACCACACCGGCTCTCTTTATGTCTATAAGAACTTAGCTGCCTTGGGGCTACTGTGAGCCTTTACTTGCAGGGTAGAGGAGGCGCTTTATCTTCAGCCTACTTTGGGCATTAAGGGCATCTGACCACTTGGATTTTGGCTACCGCTGCATTTTTGAAAGCCCTGGCAAGAGGCCCGGCCTCCACAGGATTGTTGTGTTAGTGCATTTCTTTTTAAAAAAGAGAAAAAGTCTAAAATACCAAGGAATGTTTTATAATAAATGCCCGTAAGCCCCTCTAGTCCAAAGGGTTCATATCTTTTGTATCATCTACATCCGCTGGAGAAGTGCCCAGCTCTGAACCAGAGTAACCTACGGTAGTTGCTAACAAAATGTGGCAAAATTGAAATGTCTAAGAAGCCAAGAAATTCTTAGGCAACCGAAATCAAGTGAATGTTCTCTTAAAGAACAGTGAGTACCTATCTCTTTTAGTAGATGCCTGCCAAAAGAACAGAGACTGTATTTCCATGTACTTTCTTTTCAGCTAGAAAGTTCCTGTTAGATGGTGCCTGCGTATGCGGCCGCCTGAGAAGGTAGTGTGTAAATACCTAGCTACCGCCCTTGCGAGGTAGGCACATGCTTTGCTGCAATTAGCTCCCGTGCCTCTTTATTCTGCAGAATAAACACTGTTTGACCCAAACTTCTCCTCCTCTCCTCCTTGTGTGCTGAACTGGACTTGGTACACCACGGAGCGAGCTATTTTTGCTACACATCTGCAACCCAAACTGGATTGTCCTGTTTTAATTACTAATTGCATCACAGCATAGAAATCTTCAACATTGTTTTTCATTTGTTTCAAGCTAAAAGATGCAAATGAAAACTTTGGCCTCAGGGGAAACCTAAACTTCCTAGGGGAATCCTGATGGGAAAATGGAGAAGCACCTTTGTGTGTGTGAAGGAATTGGATTAATGGTGGAATTTGTGCTGTAGATCAGCCAATAGGCTCAGCTGATGAGTTTTTACCTTTTTCAACACTCCAGGATAAACGTCACTAACGAACTAGTGCTCTCTGCCACACACACCAGCACACGCCTCTTCTCCGTCTGCCCTCCTCTCCTGTTCTCTGAAGCTGGCGACGAGGACTCAGAGGGCTCCAAGGCCTCAGCTCAAGCCCCCCTTCTCATCACTGCTCTCCAGACGAGGCTGCTGGAAGTCGTTGCACCTGGGGCTCTTTGGAGACGCATCAGGTCAGGAGATGGCTGCTGGGCTGCTCACTGGGCCCAGGTAACTCTCTGGTGACGGTTGAGGAATCATTCTCAACGTTTCCACTGAATTCTATCTGTTCGGACGACAGCTAAAAGACGCAAATGAAAAGCTTCCTAAGGGGATTTGCATCCAGAACCCAGCAACGAGGAGACGAGGCAACAGTCCAGGTTTGAAATGGGAAACAAAGTTTATTCATGACAATTTAAAGCGTTACATAAAGATCGGCCGCTCCTAGCTCCTGCTCTCGCCCGTGCTGGTCCCTGTGAATCGGTGTGGGTTCTCAGTCGCTTCCCGTCAGCCTCAACTCCTGATGGCTCCGGCCCTGGCCAGTGCGGCGTAGGCGAAAACCCCCTCTGTGGGTCTTGGAGGGGGGGAAATTCCTACGCGGCCCCAGATGGAAACTGGCGACCAGAACCTCCCACACTGCACCAAGGGCCGGCCGGAGGCTGCCAGGCTGGAAACGGGCCTGAGGGAGGAGACGCGGAGCAGGGCCAAACGGCACGGCCTCTTCTTTCCTGGGCCCCATCTTCCAGACCGCCTCTTCTTCCTCCCTCGATGTCCCAGGAGGCTCCAGGGCAAGGGGCACCTGCAGGACCAGAAAACGGCGTCAGTCTCATCGGCTCTGCTCCTCCCCCCTTCCCACTCCGGCAGCCGAAGCCACGTCCAGCTCGGTTCGCTCGGGGATTGGGTGGCGGTGGTGGGGCCCGGATGCAGCCGGGAGAATCCTCCTCCCCGGTGCATCTCCTCCTGAGGGGGGGAGAGCACACAACGCAGCAAGGACCTGGCCCCGGCCCCCACCGTAGCAGGCAAAGGGATGTCTCTGAGTTGCCTCCGGGCCAGGACAGGTGGGAGCGTTGGGCTTTTGGGGGGGGGCAGGAAGCAGAGGAGAGCCCCCTCCCAATGGGGACCCCAGCCTCGGAGTTGTGGAGAGGGGAGGGCGGAGCCAGGGCGGGAGGAGCTCCCTGACCGACCCCGTCTCGTACACCGGGGGAGCAGCAATGGCAGGGGCCGGAGAGACCCCCGCTGCTCCCTGGCCTGGCCGCCTCTCCTCCTCTGCCAGGTACAAGGCCAGAGGCCTGGTTGAAGGTAGGGCGATTTATGAGGCATCGTTCTGGGATGTCTGGGCAAGCGGGTCTCTGTAGGAGCTCCACGGGAGTAGCTCTCTGGTTCCCTGGTGTGGCCTTGAAGCTCCAAAGGCTCTCTGGGAACTCGGGAGTGTTTTGGAAAGGTGGGGCCCCCTTAGTCAAGGGGTCCCTGAGATGGTAGCCTCACCTTCGTGGCTTGTGCAGTCCCGCCCTGTTGGCACATGGGCATGGTGCTCAGGTCAGAGGACCTGTCTGTCAAGTGGCTGTGAAGGGGCTGATAAGCGAGACTGCAAAGCTGGAAGTTCTCCTCATGGCACCGTCCTTAGAAATCCAGAGTCCCAATAGCAGCGCGTCCACGTGCAAAGTGCTTTCAAAGTCCCAATCGGAGGTGGAATCCAAACAGCTGGGATTTCAGGCCTTGCCTCGAGGGATGGAACCTAGCAAGGCTTTCAGCTCTGCAGTCTCGCTTATAAGCCTATTCAAAGTGACCTTCAAAAAGTGGGCCCCCTCCTTTCCAAAAGAGTCCCAAGTTCCCAGGGAGACTTTCGGGCTTCAAGGCCACACCAGGGAGCGAGACAGCTAGTCCCACGGGAACTTCCCACAGATTTCCGCTTGCACAGACAATCCAAAAGGATTCCTAATAAATCTACCGGCGTTCAACAAGGGCTCCGGCCCTGTACCTGACCTCCTCCTCCTCCTCCTCCTCCTCCTCCTCCTCCTCCCACTAGCCTCTTGGGCTCCCAGGGGCCTCTCTGCTTCCAGGGCTGCTCTGCGGCTGACGCTGCCTGGGGAAGGCGGCAGGGAACGAAGGGGGACGCGGGGTTTGGCTGCCGGAGAGGGAGGGGAGGAGGAGCAGCACATCCCGGCGGGGAAGGGGGCAGGGGCGGAGGCCCGGAGGCCGTTTGGGAGCAGGGGAAAGGGGTTCAGGAGTAAAAAGGGGGCACTCCACCCCCCAGCAGATGGAGGAGAGGGGAGATGACCTTCCTTCCTCTTCCCTTGCGGCCCCACAGCCCCTCCTGACCCAGCAAAGGATCCCAGAGAAGGTCACTTGTGCAGGGGAGGGGCCTCCTGAGACTAGGCGTGGGGCTGCATGGGCTCAGGGGGCGGAGCCAGGTTCCCCCTCGCTGTTCGGCCTCACGTCACTTCCCTGGGGGGCTGCGGCATGGCTCCCAGGCGGTGTTCCGAGCCAGAAGTCCAGGAGATCTCATTCCTGAAAGACACACACAGAGAGAGGAGAGATTTGGGGCTGTGCCAGCCTTTCCCAGGGACACGAAGACAGGGAGAGGAGGACTCTTCCCAGCCGCTAAGCGAAGCAACAGCAATCTTTAGGGGGTTTGTGGATTCCCAGCCTACTCCTCACGCGAAACGTCCGCAAGAAATAAGCCTCTCTCGCTATGGCCCTTCCCTGACCGGAAGGGAATCCAGCCTTCCCTAAAACTCCAGCCCTCCGCCCCGCCTGTCTTCCACCAGAGGAAACATCCCAAAGGCAGCATCCACTTGGGAAAAGCTCCGTGTTCCTCGGTGCTTCGGCCTCCTCATAGAACCACCTCATGGATGCGCAGCCCCGGACTGGTGGAGCCCAGCAGAATCCAGCCACCGCAAGGGCCGCGAAGCCCCGTCGGAGGGAGGGCTCCTGCAACCCGCCAGGCCCTCAGCCGTGCTGCTCCAATTACCATTCCATCAGGCAGGGAGGTCGTCGTACTCTGGCGGGTACCTCGTCCGCCTACAGCCCGCAACGAAGCGCCGGACGGCGGCCCGCAGACCGCGGCGGGAGTGGAGAGCGAAGTTCTTCCGCAGGATGTCCCCTGTCCGGTAGCCGACTCTCCTGACGGCAGGGTCCTTGTCGCGGATCAGGAGGTCGACAACTGCGGGGACGTACAAGAAAGGCAGCTCACAGCCAGGCCCGGCGACACCGAGGGGACCCTCTCCGGGCCCTGAAGCGCACAACGTCAAAGGGCTGGGCCTCAGAAGTGGCCGGAGGGACACCTTGACCCCACTTCCGCCCTGAGAGGTGGCAGTCCTACTGGGAATACCAACCAACGCGCCACAAAATGCCCAGCCAGCGGGAGCACCCGTCCCCTGCAGTCCTCCGCACCGCCATCCGCCCAGGGAGGGAAGTGGAAGGAAAGGGAGGAACGTGGGCTGAGCACCCTACAGTTTTCCACCCGGGGGAAGTCACACCCGCAGCTCCTCACTTACAAGCATGATAGGTGCCGACGACGCATTCAATGATGACGCTGCCATCCTTGTGCATCAGGTGACCTGGAGAGACACGGAGGAAGCCATAGGAGACCTGAGCTGTCCACGTCCACGGCCTGCATCCCATCCGCTCGCAGAGGGAACCCAGTGGCCTCGGATTCCTGGGAGCCCCGATGCAGCCTGAGCAACACCTCCAGGGGCTCGCATCTTGCACTGGGCCTTGGGGGAAACGGCACAGGTGGTCCTGCCCAGCCAGGATCAGGCGCTCCATCAAACGCCAAAAGAGCCAGGCCTCTCCTGGGCGCCCCACATCCTCCAAGGCTGGGCCAGAGGCCGCCCTTTGACCTGGGGCTGTCCACGAAGGGAGACCCAGAGGTTGTGCTTCCTTACCCAGGAACATGGCAGCCGTCCTCCTCACTGAAGCCTGCTTGCTGCGGAAGTAGGTCATGATGTCGTACACCTCGCTCTCCAGCACACACCTCGACATGAAGTGCCGTAACTAGGATGACACGGGAAAGCGCAAACGCTGAGCCCTCTGGGAAGTCGTCCCCCCTCCCCGCTCTTGCCTGAGCGGGACCGAGAAGGGCTCTTACCAGTCGCTTCGAGATCTTGTGCAGCAGCTCCTGCAGGCTGAAGGGTTCCCTCGCCAGAATGTGCCAGGGCAGGTCCCACTGCAGGTCCTCCGTCAGGCGCCGGGCGATGTCCTTCGCTGCCTTCGAAGGAACAGAAGCAGACAATGAGATGCTAGCAGGGGGAGAAAGAGATCTCCAGGCAGGGAAGGGCTCCTGCACAGAGACTAAGGAGCTGAGATCCCCAGGAGTGGCATCCATGGGTGAATTGCCGCAAGAGCCACGGAGGACGTTTGCCGTGGGGGAGCCAGAAGCCCTTTGGAGGGGCACGGAGGGGCCTCACCTCTGCCACGGCCTCGTCCTCGTCCTCCACGTGCATCAGGGCTGCTATGAGGTCTGTGACCTTCCGCCTCCTCTCCTCATGAGGTTCCTGGTGCTGCAGAAGAACCCGGTAGTAATACAGGGCTGCCTTTCGGACCTGAGCCGACTCCTACGAAGAAGGAACAAAGAGGAACGTCAGAATCGTTTCCTCGCCTCTGTCACCACGGAGATGCCCTCTTCCCCAACCGATGAGAATCCGAGAGACGGGGCCCGGGGCTGAGTCTCCGTCGGTCACGCCTGCCCCAGCTTCTGTGCTGGACGGAGCGCCCCTCAAGGGCTGGCGTGCAATACTCACGTGGTGGAAAAGAAGGCAGACCTGGGCAGCCAGCGGAGCGTTCAGAGGCACCTGTTCTTGCTCAGGGAGGTGGCGCCACAGCTGCTGGGCAAAGTCCAGGGCCGCCAAGGTGGCGTCTCCGTCAAAGGACCCAAGTATGCCCTGGATGAATTCCTCGGGCCTCTTCCTCTGCGGGGAGAGAAGGAGGATCCTGTCCTATCTCCTAAGAGGTTGCCCTCCAGGTGAGACCAGATGACTCCCTTGTGAGGAAAGCCCTGCATTCGCTCTGAGCCAAGAGTCCTCCCTGGAACTTCCAGCCACCCGCCGGGATACCACCGGGGTAAGAACACCGAGCACTTTCAGGGACAAAGTTCCGCTGGAAAAGTGCAATAAAATGGAAAGGATCCCGCCTGATCCCACCATGAGCTGGCTACGCACAGGGAAGCATCAAGAAACCCCTCCCTCGGCTGCAATACCCTGGATGCGACAGGAGTTGTCGAACCCGGGGCCCGGTCTGCCATCCTGCTACTTCGGTTATTGCCCAGAAATAAAGCCAGCAGACGGAGACGGAGGAACCGCTGGGAAAGTGAGCGTGTGTGGGGGGTGCCACGTAGGGGGCCCCTTAACCGTGGGTGCACGAAGAGTGGCAGTCCCTCAGTAGGAAGGGCGAGAGCCACTCCTGGGCTCGTGTGTGGCTGCTGCCACTTACCCTCTTACAGCTGACGTAGAGGTGGAGAAGGCCCTTCCTGCTCAGCTGGAAGGCGGTCTGACTGGGGTGCGCCAGCCAGCCCGCGAGGAGTGGCCAGGTCTTCTCCAGGGAGACAGGGCACGTGTCGTTGAGCAGCAGCTGAAACGGAGGGAGCCAGCAGAAACCGCATCAATACCTGGAGCCCCACCGAGAGGCGATGGCCTGGGTGCTCCAGCCCTGAGCGCATCAGCTCACCTCCGCCACGCTGCACGTCGCTTTGCCCCTGCAGGGGCTGTGGGTGTCCCCTCCCCACCCCCCATGTCCAAACCCCAGCGGGAGCACAGGAGGAACGGCCAGCCTCGCCCAGGAACCAGGCCTCTCCAGGAGGAGGAGGAGGAGGCTGCTCTGCTCCCACAAGGGGAGGTGCGGGAACCCCGTTTTCTGGGCCCCGTCCCACGGACTGCTTCTGCCCCTCTAATGCTTGGACCCTCGCCTTCCTGACTCCTGGCCTGACTTCCAGCTCCTTTGGATGATCCTCTCTGATCCTCCTATGCCCGGACTAGGGCCCAGCTGCAGCCCCCGCCAGCGTTAAGACGAGGCCGCATGGGCAGCCCTGGGCACAGCTGAGAGAGACTGGCACAACCTCCGCTCCCTAAGCACTCACCCAGCTGGATTCCCGCCCTGCACTCCTCCATCTCCAGCTGCAGCAGAAGCGCTGGCTGGGCCCCTGTGGCCCCCGGGAAAGACTGGCTTGGACCCCCCGGCCTCTCCAGTACAAGCCCTGCCCAGTCTCTCTCGCGGGCGACGGCTGCTCCTACCTCGATGAAGAAGGCCACCGCTGCCACCGCATGCTCCGTGGGTTCTTCTCTCTCCATGAGGGACCTCAGGTGTTCCTGGAGGCCCTGCTGCGTGGAGGGCGATGCTGCGAGGAGGGTCCTGCAACACACAAGAGTCCCGGCTGACTGCGAGGGAACGTCCTCGCGGAGAGCGGGAGGGGCTGACCTCCGGGCCCCCTCGGACAAAAGGCGCCACGCTCCCTCTTACCTCACCAGGACGGCCACTCCGTCTAGGCAGGTCTTAGGGCGACACAAGTTGTACCAGCAGACCGGGTCCACCGCCACGTGTGCTGCCGCCCGCTTCAGCAGCATCCGGATGATGGCTGTTGTTTCTCTGCAGAGGAGAGGGGGAGGCCAGAGTCACCGTGGCACCGCTTGCCCGGGCGAAGGGGGCCTTTTCAGCCAGGAAATGGCATGTCTGGGGAGAAGGGCCCTCGTGCCCAGAGGGCGCCTCCCTGCCCCAAACATCTCCACTGCCGGGGAACGTGGGGCAGGGGGCCTTTCCCGTGCCCACTGAAGCGTGGGGAGACCAGGCCCCTTCTGCCCCCGATTTCCCTGTGCCGTAACTTACTTAGGAGGCAGGGAGCCGGTGTCTTGGCTCTCGGATCCCTCGGATGTCCTCTGCAGGCCGGCGGCTTGCATGATGTTATTCACCAAGGCCAGCAGAAGTTCCGGGAACCGGGCCTCCAGTGCCGTGACGTCGTCCGTGGACTGGATGATCCTGCCGATGGTCCTCGTGGCTTCTGCCTGAGGAGAGGAGGAGATTGGGACTCGTCACCGGGGCTCCTGGGAATGGGGATCTCCCCACCGCCCTCCTCCCCAGTCTGGGATCTGTTGACCCTCAGGGGTTGGACTCTGCCGCTGCCCCCCCCCCCCCCATGGTTGTCCTGTCCCCAAATGTTGCCGAAGGCAGGCTGTCCACCCAGAGCCTTTGCAAATAGCGAGGGGGCTGAAGGGCTGAATGGAAGCAAAACTCCCAAGGTTTCCGAACATCTCTGCCGGCATTGTCCCAGGCGGCTCCTACATCTAAGCAGAGGCGACGTAAGATGGCTGCTGGATGATGCCAATGGGAAATCCCTGCCCTGAGTGCTCTTGGGGGGAACTCCCCTTAGGTCCGCTGGAACCTGTGAGGCGAAGGGAGGGGAGGGGAGGGGCCTGGAGCTGCAGGCAGGCGAGGCCTCGAGAGAAAACGGCCCCTGGGGCCAAGGAAGGGTTCTCTTCAGCTGGGGCCACATGTGCAGGCCAGGAAACCCTTTGAAAGGGGCTGGGCCCAGAGGGTGCTGGGAGAAAGGGGCACTGGGGAGGGGAGGGGGCGCTCTGGGCGTCCCTGTTGACGTATGTTGGTTTATTTATTTATTTATTTCATTTCTATACCGCCCAATAGCCGGAGCTCTCTGGGCGGTTCACAAAAATTAAAAACATTCAAAGTATAAAGCAACAGTATAAAACCATAATATAAAATATAATATAAAAAAGCTCAACCAGATAAAAACAGCAGCAATGCAAAATTACAAATTTAAAACACCAAGTTAAAATTTATTTATAGACTGTTAAAATGCTGGGAGAATAAAAAGGTCTTCACCTGGCGTCTAAAAGCATATAATGTAGGTGCCATGTTCAGAGCTGCCTACCTGGTTTTCCATGGTGTTCAGGAAGAATGAAATGTCGTCCATCCTCTCCTGGGCCGCCGCCTTCTGCAAACCCAAACCCCAAGAAAATGTGAGGGGTCAGTGTGGATGTTTCAGTGAGGAAATGATGTTGGGCACCTCTTGAGATTTCCCACAGATGTGCCCGAATCCCAACAGGACCGTTGGCCATCTCCACGTCCGGCCAGGAGAGGACGTTCCGGGAGCGGGAAAAGGTGGACAGGAGAGGCGGTGGCGTGGAAGGAAGTCCTACCACTCCTCGCTGGGCTTTCAGGCCTTACCTCTGCCAGGTTGACCGGCCCTAGGCAGCTGGGGCTCAGGGTGGCGTCTTCCGGGGACACCCGAGGGAGCTGCAATCCCAGGCATCCCTTGTCCCCCGTCCTTGCCTCTTCGGCCTCCTGCTGGTCCACGTGGTCCGTCTGGAAATCCAAAGAACATGTGAATGCTCCATCTTGGGGATCAGGATGGGGAGATGGCCATGGAGGGACAAGGGGGCAGGCAAAGCCAGCCTCAGGGCCTGCTTCACCTGGAGCGCCCCGTCACGCCACGCAGAGCCAGCTCACATCGACGCCCCTCTTGCAAGGAGCGTTAGAATAAGCGCTACCCAAGAGAAGAAAGCCGGCCCTCTCTCGACCTCAGGAAACAGCGGCATGCCTGAAGTTCTTGTGGGGCCATCAGATGAAGAGCTGAGCACGGATTCAGGCTGCAGGCTCCAACGAAGCCCCTGTGGCCACGTCCCTGTTGTGCATTGGCGTTTGCAAACCCGGTTCAGAACCTCGGCAACGTCGCAAACCGGGCCAGAGAAGCATCCTTCCACGGGTGGCGATGTTGTCATGGTGCAGTGATGGCTCAGGAGACGCCTTGGGCCTAAGCCAGGGCCAGGGGTCCCACCTCGTGGATCCCCAGCCGAGGCCAGGAGGCCAGGCTCCCTGCACTTCCACCAGGCAGGCCGGACCAACCAAGAGCCTTCCTACGGCCACCCAGGTGCAGAGACTGACGTTGGGACACCCGGATTGGCCAACATCACATCTGTCCCGGAGATGTGGTTGCCAGTGAGTGGAATGGGGCTGGGTAAGAGAGGTGGTGGGGTCAAAGGAAGCCCCCAATGTTCCCCCGGGAGTGTCACGCCTCACCTCCTCCAGCGGCGGTAAGCAGCTGGGCGTCAGCGGTTGCTCCTCCTGGTCCCTGAGAGGAAAGGAGAACGCTTGGTTAGGCAGCTCCCGCCTTGGGAAAGGCAGCCATTGCTAGACAGACCCCAAGGGAAGGCAGAGCACTTGGGGCAGGCAGGGAGGGAGGCAGGGAGGGAGGGAGGCAGGGAGGGAGGGGCCTGGATTTCGAAGTTGGGCGGGAAATGACCCTCAGGAGCTCCAAAGAGCCTGGCTGGATGGGACCCGAGATCCACCGTCTTCTACGGTGGCCTTCCGGACGCTTCTGAGAACTGGGAAGCCCCTGAGGAAGGAGCAAAGGCAACATCCCACGGCCACCCCACCCCCTGGGTTCGTCCCGACACCTGCTTGGTATGGAGAAGGGCGGAGCTTGCCCAGTCCCACCATGGATGCGCCTCCTTCCTTTTAAAGCGAACGGCCATCCCGTCCTGTGGCAGTGAGTTCCACAGGTAGGCCAATCGGAGTGTGAAGACAGACTCCCTTTGGGCTGTGCTCAGTCAGCTCCTCTGGCTGGCCCCCAGTTGCAGCATGGGGAGGGTGAACCAAGTCCCCTCCGAAGTGTTCTCCTCCCGCCCCGCCCCTGGATCCCCCTGGAACCTCTGGGGGAAGGTGCTCCCAGCCCTCCACCGCCTGAAGCGCCCTTCCGCGGAGGACAGGCTACCTGGCTGCCTCGGGGGGGAGGTCCCACTCCTCGTCCTCGATGCTGCTGATGTCGGCCAGGGTGTCATCGCTCTGGGAAGGAAGGAACGAGAGAAGAGGCCGACGGGTGTGGAGGACATGGAGGACAGAGGTCCGCCTGGAGGCAGAGTCCGGGCCCGCGTTCAAGAGGAAGGGAGGGTTTGGGCCCCCCAGGGCCAGGGCCAGGGCCAGGTTCCCTTGGGCTTTGAGCCTTCGGCATGGGGAGGGAGAAGGCCGGCAGGCCTCTTGCAGCCGGAGGCCTTGGCGTCTTTCCTGGGGAGACTCCTCCGCCTCCGGATGCAGAAGGAGGCGAATGTGGGGTGGGGCGAATGTGGGGTGGCCGTTTCTGGCATTTCCTCCCGGGGTGGGAGTCCCCTTCAGGAGCAGGGTCTCAGCTGGGGGGGGGAGGGCTGGGGAGGGCCCCTCGCTGAAATGCCCCAGAGCCCTTCCAAGGAGGCCGGGCCAGAGGGGAAGAGGCCAGGGCTGCTGTCCCCCCACTGCCAGGGAACCACAGCTCATCTCTTTGCCACGGTAAACAGTACACCCCAAAGGTTTGTGCTTGTGTATCTTGTGTGTGGTCTGGAGGTTTGTACGTGTGTGTGGGGGGGCACAAGAGGCGGAGTCAAGGGGGCCAGTGGAGTGGAGCCGTCTTGGAGTCCCCAAGAGTCAGTGGCCTGTGTGTGTGCTTGTGTACGTATGCTGTGGAGTCTCTGTGTGCATCCATGTGGGTGGTTTGGAGGTTGTGTGTTTGTGTGTGTGTGATGTGGGCTTTGTGTGTGTGTGTGTATGATTTCAGGTTTGTGTATGATTTGAGATTTGTGCGTGAGTGTTTATGGTTTGGGGTA
The DNA here is from genome assembly GCF_023053635.1 of Elgaria multicarinata webbii. Taxonomy (NCBI): domain Eukaryota; kingdom Metazoa; phylum Chordata; class Lepidosauria; order Squamata; family Anguidae; genus Elgaria; species Elgaria multicarinata. The sequence goes on from NC_086183.1 coordinate 6,722,056, forward strand.
TATGTGCTCTTGTGTATATACAATTTGGGGTTTGTGTGTGGGTGTGGCAGGGACTTGTGTGGGTGTGTGGGTATCTTCATCATCACCACCAACACCAAGGAGATTGTGTACGGCTTTGGGTGTGTACATTTGGGGGAGTGTATAGCTTGAGAAACACGTGTGTGTAAAATATGGGGTTTCTATGTCTATGTTTATGCTTTGTGAGTTGCGTGTGTTTGTGTGTTGAATAGTTGTGTTTGTGTGTGTATAGCTTGGGTTTTGTGTTTGTAATATTAGGGCTGCGTGAGTGTATGATTTGGGGGTTTGGAGTCTCTGTGTGTGTATGATTGGGGTTGTGTGTGTGTGCTTTTGTGTGGTATAGTGTATTTGTGTGTGCATATTTGGGGGGTTTGGTGTCTGTGTGTGGTCTGTGTTTCGCGTGCTCTTGTGCATATACTATTTGGGCTCTGTAGGTGTGGGTCTGCATGTGTGCTCCTGTACGGCAGGGACTTGTGTGTGTTTGTAGGTCTGTTTGTGGGTGTGTCTCTTCGTCGTCGTCATCCCCAGCAGCAGCACCAGGGTTAGCATCAAAGGGACGCCCATCCTTCCCCTTGGGCCACCCAGGCCTTCCTTCTCAGTCCCGTCACTCTCCCCGGAATGGGGCTTGTGGCTGGGAGAGGAGACTGTGGGTCCAAAGGGTCCCCTTTGGGCGGGCTGTGTGATCTCCCCCCGCCCCTCTGCATCTTCTGTGAGCCAGTTGTCTCTCCCGGTGGGGGTGGGGGCTGCTGACTCTCGGGGACTCCAAGTCGGCTCCACTCCACTGGCCCCCTTGACTCCGCCTCTTGTGGCCCTTTGGCTCCACCTCCCGTGACCCCTGGGTTCCACCTGTCTTCCGCCCCACCAGTCGGACGGTTCTGAGGGCCCAATGGAGAGACTGGTCCTGGGCAAAGCGGCCGGCCTGCTGTATGCTTACGTCTCCGGAAGGGGATCCCTCTTCCTTCACTTCCATGGGCTCTTCAGCGCCACATCCCTCTGGCTCCAGGTCACTGCGGGGAGAAAGAAGGCACAAGCCCTGAGAATGTGGAAAGACTGGAAGAGCCCTGCTGGGTCGGCCCACGGGCCCAGCACCTTGCTTCCAGCAGTGGACAGCCGTACACCTTGAAGCAGGCTACGGGGAGCCCAGCAAGGCAACGGCCAACCCCACCGCTTGCACCCCAGAGATCTGATTCTCTAGAGGGACTCACGGCATGTTTGTGGGAGTGGTCCTTACCTAGAAGCGGCCCTTGAGCTTCCAGCGCAAGCCCTCCGGCGTCATTTCACCCCCAAGGCATGGCACTGGCTCCGCGGGACCCCTTCCTCCCCTTGCCTCTCCCCCTCCTCTGCCCATGTCCCCCAGCCAAAGGGTGCCAGGTTGGGGAAGGCCGACCGAGACTGCAAGCTCCTTGTCCACGGGGCCCTGGCTTTGGGGGCTGACGTAAGGAGACGGCGGTGGCACTTCAGCCGTGCGAAGCAGAGGTTGGGAGCAGCATATCCTACCTCACCGAAGCCAGGGGATCTCCTTCTCCGAGGATGTCCAGGAGGCTGAGGGGACATCCTGGCTCCCTTTCCTGCAGAAAAAGGAGGGAAGAAATGCCCCCCCCCCGGTCAGAGGGGAAGGGGAGAGAGGGGTTGTGCCCACCTGGGCCACCCCAAAGTGGGCACGATGGGCCCCATCCCAGAGTGCCCTGATCCGTCAGCCAACCAGCCCCAGAGCCCAATTCCCAACAAACCTCTTTGGCTCCCAGGGGAAGGGGGTCAACACTCACTCTGGACCTCGTCTTGACAGCCATCTCTGAGGCGGAGGTGGCGCTCAGGTGCAGGCAAGCGGAGCGGAGCGGAGCGCTGGCAGGAGCGATGCAACGGCGCTTCTGCCTGCAACGACGTCCAGAAATTCAAAGAGCAACAACGGACACTTTGGAATGGGCTGGGCTGGATCGGAACCTCAGCGACCCGGCAACCGTGTAAACACACCCGGGACTGGGCGGCAGAGCAGCAACTGCCACATTTCAAACCAATACACGTACGGTGGCCTTCTCAGGGCCCAGGGTGGTCATGGGGCACAACTCTTTGACTGACCCGGCTCCTGCACACAGCCTCACATACGGAAAACAAAGACATGGAAATGTTAGCTCACTTTATCTCCATACCAAGAAAAACTTCACCTTCAACTTTTATGCATGTCAAGCCTTTGTCAAAGGGACAAGAGCCAGGCCAGGAGAAGAAAAAAGAAGAAAACATTTAGCCTTCCAGGCAGGGACCCAGAGAGAGAGAACATGTGTGCCATCTTCCAAGCAGGGCGTTCGTCTTCAGTTTTCACAACGTGTTGCCCACCAAGCAGAGTAAATCCCAGCAGCCACATCATCAGCATTAATAATAATAATAATAATAATAATAATAATAATAATAATAATAATGTTTCTAAAATGTATTAAAGCATTGTATACAGATTAAAAACAAGACAGTCTTAAAGATGTGGCATCTTTAAGGGGAAAGGAAGCAAAGGCAAGCATCTCCAGGCACTCTTGAATGAAATGGATTATCTAGATGCTTTTCCATCGGGCTTCAGGCCTGGCTTTGGAACGGAGACTGCCTTGGTCACCCTGTGGGATGACCTTTGCCGGGAGAGGGACAGGAGAAGTGCAACACGGTGGATTCCCTTGGACCTCTCAGTGGCTTTGGATAGCGTCAACCCTGGTATCCTTCTGGATAGGTGGGCTGGGCTGGGAGTTGGAGGCCCTGTGTTTTACTTAGACGGCCGATTCCAGAAGGTGGTGGTGCTGGGGGATTATTGCTCTGTGCCATGGTATTTAGGCCATGGGGTTCTCCAGGGCTCTATTTTATCCCCTATGCTGTTTAACATTTACATGAAACCGCTGGGAGAGGTTTTCCGGAGATGTGGGTTGAGGTGTCATCAATGTGCGGATGACCCCCTGCTCTGCCTCTCCTTTTCATCAAACCCAGGTGAGGCAGTGGCTGTCCTGAATCAGGGCCTGAGCATGGTAATGAACTGGATGAGGGCCAATAAACTGAGACTCAATCCAGACAAGACAGAGGTACTGTTAGCGGGTGGTTTGCCTGTCTGGCTAGGTGATGTTCACCAAGTTCTGGGCGGGGTTGCACTCCCCCTAAAGGACCGGGTTTGTAGTTTGGGGGTGCCCTTGGATCCAGAACTGTCACTTGACACACAGGTGAACTCAGTGGCAAAGAGCACCTTTTACCAGCTTAGGCTGACATACCAACCCTTATCTGGATGGAGATAGCCTAGCTACAGTTTATTTTATTATTTATTTATTTAAAACATTTATATCCCGCCCTATATCATTAAGATCTCAAAGTGGCGTACATGCTCTCATTACCTCTCCTTTGGATTACTGCAATGCGTTATACGTAGGGCTGCCTTTGAAAACAGTCGGAAACTTCAACTGGTACAAAACAGGGCAGCACGTTTACTAACAGGGACTGGCCAACGAGACCACATCACGCCAGTCCTTTTCCAGCTTCACTGGCTGCCAGTCCAGGTCCGGGCCCAATTCAAAGTGCTGGTATGAACATTTAAAGCCCTAAACGGCTTGGGGCCAGGCTATCTGAAGGAACACCTCCTCCTGTATGTACCTGCCTCAGGGGTCATCCTCAGGGGTCCTTCTCTGTGAGCCCCTGCCAAAGGAAGTGAGGCAGGTGGCTACCAGGAGGTAGGCCTTCTCTGCTATGGCACCCCAGCTGTGGAATGAGCTCCCTAGGAAGTTTGCCTGGCACCTACAGTATATTCTTTCAGACACCAGGTGAAGACCTTTTTATTCTTTCAGCATTTTAACAGTCTATAAATTAATTTTAACTTTGCTGTTTTATATTTGTACTAGAACCTTCCTAAAAGGAGAGGCTCTGAGGCTCGTGCAGTCCTGGAAGGGGCAAACGCTGGCTTGCAAACCCTTCCTCTCAATTCCAGGTGTGCAGGACCTGGCAGTGGGCGCGGAATGCTGAGGGAAGGGCCATCTGAGCGCCCTCAGGGCAGGCATGGAATTTTGGCTTCGGCGGAATCGGAATGTGAGGAGGGGGTGGGGTTTGGGGGGTCGTGTTGTGGGAGGGGGAGTGTGGAATGTTAAGGGAAATGGGAGGGGGAGCGCGGAATGGCAGTTAGGAGTAGGAATTTGGCCAGTTGAATGCTGAAAGTGGGGAAGGGAAGAGAGGGGGTTGGATTTGATGGCCTCATAGGCCCCTTCCAACTCTACTATCATACGATTCTATAAAGGTGGTGGGGATGAGGTTTTTAGGACATCGCTACTTGTGGTCAACACAGTGCTGTTCAGCACAGTAAGATTGTGAGCCAGTCTTGGTCCCATCCAGGGCAAGTTTGCCCTTCTCCTGACGGAGCTCACCTGTAGTCTGATCTGTAGTCTATGGCACGGAGCACCTTCTTCCCGCTGAGGCTGGGGCGCCAGCTGTGATCCTCCATAGGCTGTCATTGGCCCTGCTGAGATGAAAATTCCCTGCTTTTCACTTGCAGGGTAATCTCAACGCAGACGTATCTCCCCTCTCTGCTTTTCGGTCCACCCCCCTTGCCGCTCTAGTAGCAAGCATACCTGGCTCCAGCCCTAGCATGGACCTTCGTACTACTTCCCTCCTTGCTCCAGGAAGGCTTTGGTTGAGGTTTGCCATTTCCACTCCCAGGAGGGTGGCATGTTGACCCCTTAAAAACAGTTTGGGGATTTTGAGACTTAAAGGATTCATGATGGCTTCATAACTGTAGCTGTCTCGGGCAGCTGATTCTGAGTATAATGAAGAGGCAGCAAATTGTTAGTTATTTAATTTATTACTCTAATAACTTGGCTGGCCTTGGGATACGATACACCCTGACTTGGAGCGGGGGGTGGGGAGCACCATTTGCTGCTCCATCTCAGGGTGCCTCCTCTGGGCACTTGACCCCTTGGATTTTGGTTCCAATTGCGTTTTTGCACTGCAGGACATGGAAGTGAATTGGATTCACAACCTGACCTCCATAGGGTTGCTTGGTTAAGTGCATTTGTTAAAAATAAGATCTAACAGATTCATGTCCTTTAAATTATAACAGCTACATCTGCAACTAAAAACTGGTCCGTCCAGTTTTAACTGTTCATTGAATGATCATTTAAGAGTTTTTATCATTTTTTTACAAGATGGCACAAGTTAAAGCTTGCAAATGAGAACTTTCAAATTAGCACTTTTCCCCAAACCAGAGGAATGAGGAGAAATGCAGTCATTTAGGTTTTGAATGGGCAACAAACTTTATCAAATACAATTCAAAACAATCCTAGTTCCTAATTCCCTGTCACCAGTGCAGGTCTCTATTAATCAGTATGAATCTGAATTAATTTTCCTCAAGCCATCGAATCTTGGGCAAGCTCAGAGAGTAGCAATATTCCTATTTCTAGCCCCTCCTGGATTCACCAAGGTGTTTCTGGCTGTATCCCCACCTTCTCGGCCTCACAACGGTGAAGTTCGCAGACCGAAGGCCTCCCACAGGGTCTCCTTGGTCTGACGGCAGGGGCGCAGGCTGTCCAGAACTGGAGGAACGCAAGACAAGGGCAGCTTACAGCCTGGTACATAAGACCCTCTCTGTGCCCAGAAATTCTTGACATAGGAAGGGTGGGGCATTGGAAGTTGCTGGAGGGAAACTTTGAGCCCATTCCATCCCATACACAAGAGATGTCAGTCTGATTACTTGGGTCCGCTGAGAACCCAAGTCTGAGAAAATCACCCTAAAGCCCAAGAAATGCCCATCAAGCAGGAGCACCCCATCCCCTGCCACCCTCTGCCATTTGCAAGGGCAAATTCTGAGCGCTGTGGGAAGATGCACCTCCCTCATCCCCCAACAGTCCACCCACTCTTCTCTGCTCAGGTGCTTCGTGATCTCATGCAGCAGGTCCTGCATGCTCTAAGTGTCCCTTGCCAGAAGGCTGCCCTCTAGTTCCCATTGGAGGTTGAGGAACCATCCCATGAGGTGGAACTAGAGTGCAAAAGGGACCTTTGATATGGGGAAAGCTAAAAGGCCTTTTGGGGGACACAGAGGGTCCTCAACTCTGCCACATCCTTGTTCTCACCCTTCACATGTATCAGAACCACAATGAGATCTTTGATTTCCTACTTCAGTGTTTCTAGTGCTGTAGAAGATGCCAATAGTACTGCAGGACAACTTTTCAGATCTTGACAATTTCCTATAAAGAAGAAACAAAGAGAAAAATCAGAAGCATTTCCCCACTAAAATGCTTCTTCTTCTTCTTCTTCTTCTTCTTCTTCTTCTTCTGTCCCATCAGGATTGGATTGACAGGCTACGTCACAGAATCAGCCAGTCAGTCCTAGTCTATCATAAGTGCTGAATCGACTGGCCACTGGCTGGTCCCCAGGAGGGAGAAATTGTAGGCAACACTGACATGGTGTGGTACTGGGCAGCCAGCACAGCATTCAGAGGCACCTGGTCTTCCTCTTGGATGTAGTGCCAAAGCTTCTGGGCAAAATCTACAACCAATGTAGTTGACTTCTACATCAGCGGACCCAAGTATGCCCTGGATTTCATCGACAAAATACTCAGGCCGCTTCTATTACAGAGGAAAAAGAAGGAATTTGTTACTTCTCCCACCTGTTTCCCCACTGTGATAGATCACAAGACTTCCTGTGGTTCCTTCTGAGGAAAACTCTGCATTAGTTCTGAGCCAAAAGTCCGCCATAGAACTCTTCTGGTCAACCCCCTCCCCCAGATATTTCAGGGGTAAGAACACCTAGTGATTCCAGAGACAAACTGTACCTGGAAAAGTGCAATAAACTTTAAAGAATTAAACATGATAAAATAATTAGCTGGTTAAAAAGAGGAAACTATTAATTAACCTACTCCACACTGGGACCAAATGAGCTCTCTAAAAAAATTGCCAATTCAGCCATCCCATAAAAGCAAGGAAAGGGGAAGGAATAAATTGGGCACAAGCCTCCAGAGGGACCATACCCTTAAGCTCATCTACACCTGCAGAGATTGTGCTATTGTTTGGTTATTGCCAAAAACAAAATAAGTGGACAGAGGAACTACAGGTAAACCACAAGATTTGATTATAATGCCCTTTAAAAATCTGTGAACAAAGGGTGGGGATTTCTCAAGAGTAATCATCTAATAATACCTGACGGAACGCCTCTCCCGACATGAACCTACCCTCTCACTGCGCTCTACATCTAAGGTCCTCCTCCAAGTGGCTACTCCAAGGGAATCTCGGAGGATGGCAACAAGGGAGAGGGCCTTTTCAGTGGTGGCCCCACAATTCTGGAATTATCTCCATGATGAGGCTCGCCTAGCGCCAACATTGTAATCTTTTCGGCACCTAGTTAAGACCTTCCTCTTCTCCCAGGCATTTGACAACATATGCTGAGTTTGTTTGCTTTTAACGGACCCCAGAATAGCTGTTTTTATAAGGACACTGTGTTTTTATGCTTTTTATCTTTTTAAACTTTGTATATTTGTTTTAATGTTTACTGTTTTTAACTTTTGTAAACCGCCCAGAGAGCTTCGGCTATGGGGCAGTATATAAAGGCAATAAATAAAATAAAATAAATAAATAAAAAGGCACTGCAACCGCTCCCGGCTTGGGGCGTGGGCTGTCACCTACCCTCTTACAGTTGGCATAAAGGTGGAGAAGGCCTTTCTTGCTCCGCTGGAAGGCGGTTGGACTGGCGTGCGCCAGCCAGGCTGTCGAGAGCTTCCACCTCTTCTTCATGTGGGCAGGCCGCGTGTCTCTCACCAGCAGCTGAAGCAAAGCAAGCCAGTAGAACCCCATCAGTGCCTGGAGCCCCATAGAGAGGGGTGGGTCTGGGTGCTCCAGCCCCGACCACATCAGCTCACCTCCACCACTCTGCACAGCACTTCACACCTGTGTTGCCTGCTTTTGTGCCTCCCCTCCCCCTCCCCCACCTGAGACCTTGCTGAGTCCCCCGTTGGGAGTTCTTCATCCGCTATCTGAGTGTCCGAGACCCAGCGGGAACAGGGAAGAGATGGACAGCCTCACCCAGAACTAAAAGAGCTTAAAAACCGTAAGTCAGAGAAATGCTAGACTGATAAAGAGAAGGAAAGGTAGGAGGACAGGGAATTTCGCCAGGTGCTGCACGCATACAAATGACACCTGCTGAAATGCCCTTTTGTATACAACTGTTAAAGATGCGGGAGCCCTGTCCTCCTTTTCATAGGGTCACCCTAGAGAAGGAGGCTTCTCTGTTGCCACAGGAGAAAGAAGAGAAGGGTCGGGGAGCACCCCTTTTCTCTCAGAGAAGGTGCCGAAACCCCTATTTCTGGGTTTGCATCACACTGACTGCTTCCCTTTGAACCTTGTCTGCCTGATTCATTGTCTGACTTTCAGCTCCTTTGTGTGATCCCAGCTGATCCTCCTAGGCCCCAGCTGCAGCCTCTCCCAGAGTTAAGACAAGGGCTCACAGGCAGCCCTGAACATAGCGAAGAGAGGCTGGAACAACCTTCTCTCCCAAAGCTGGTTTTCAGGCCTGCACTCCTAGGTCTCCCAGCTGGTTTTCAGGCCTGCTTTCCTATGTCTCCCAAAGCTGGTTTTCAGGCCTGCACTCCTAGGTCTCCCAAAGCGGGTTTTCAGGCCTGCACTCCTAGGTCTCCCAAAGCTGGTTTTCAGGCCTGCTTTCCTATGTCTCGCAAAGCTGGTTTTCAGGCCTGCACTCCTATGTCTCCCAAAGCGGGTTTTCAGGCCTGCACTCCTATGTCTCCCAAAGCTGGTTTTCAGGCCTACACTCCTAGGTCTCCCAAAGCGGGTTTTCAGGCCTGCACTCCTTTGTCTCCCAAAGCTGGTTTTCAGGCCTGCTTTCCTATGTCTCCCAAAGCGGGTTTTCAGGCCTACACTCCTAGGTCTCCCAAAGCGGGTTTTCAGGCCTGCACTCCTATGTCTCCCAAAGCTGGTTTTCAGGCCTGCTTTCCTATGTCTCCCAAAGCGGGTTTTCAGGCCTGCACTCCTAGGTCTCCCAAAGCGGGTTTTCAGGCCTGCTTTCCTATGTCTCCCAAAGCTGGTTTTCAGGCCTGCACTCCTATGTCTCCCAAAGCTGGTTTTCAGGCCTGCACTCCTATGTCTCCCAAAGCTGGTTTTCAGGCCTGCACTCCTAGGTCTCCCAAAGGTGGTTTCCAGGCCTGCTCTCCTAGGTCTCCCAAAGCTGGTTTTCAGGCCTGCACTCCTAGGTCTCCCTAATCGGGCCTGCACTCCTAGGTCTCCCCAAGGTGGTTTTCGGACCTGCACTCCTAGGCCTCCCAAAACTGGTTTTCGGGCCTGCACTCCTATGTCTCCCAGCTGGTTTTCAGGCCTGCACTCCTATGTGTCCCAGCTGGTTTTCAGGGCTGCACTCCTAGGTCTCCCCAAGCTGGTTTTCGGGCCTGCACTCCTAGGTCTCTCAAAGCTGGTTTTCGGGCCTGCAGTCCTAGGTCTCCCAAAGTGGGTTTTCGGGCCTGCACTCCTAGGTCTCCCAGCTGGTTTTCAGGCCTGCACTCCTATGTGTCCCAGCTGGTTTTCAGGCCTGCACTCCTATGTGTCCCAGCTGGTTTTCAGGCCTGCACTCCTATGTCTCCCAAAGCTGGTTTTCGGGCCTGCACTCCTAGGACTCCCAAAGCTGGTTTTCCGGCCTGCACTCCTAGGACTCCCAAAGCTGGTTTTCGGGCCTGGACTCCTATGTCTGCCAAAGCTGGTTTTCGGGCCTGCACTCCTATGTCTCCCAGCTGGTTTTCAGGCCTGCACTCCTATGCCTGCCAAAGCTGGTTTTCGGGCCTGCACTCCTGTTAGACAAAGATTCTTTTGCCCAAGGGCGAGATCTAATTAGCCCCAAAGCACGACTCTACTTTCACAACGACAGAGGGTTCAAAAAGCGCTTTATTGATTTAAATCAAGATCTGAGCTCTAAAAGGCGAGTCGTCAGACAAAGAAAACAAAAGTTAAGTACCCTTATATAGTTAGTGTCTGGGCTTTGCCCAGTGACAGTGTTAGCCATTCAGAACATAAAGTTTAGCATAACAGTTATCTTGCTCTGTATTCCTTTCGTCTTACAACAACCAACGCTGTTCCTTTGTTCTACATCAACAATGACCTTCCAGGCCAAGCTAGAAGTAACTGTTTTTGTTAGATAAAGGGGAAAACAAGCTGACACCTATGGATAGACGTGACTTCTCACTTGCTGTGAAATGCCTGCAATTCTACTTCCTTTCTAAAATGGCTTCACCTTGGCTAATATAGCTCTTTTTTCTATCAGTTTCCCCTCTTTTAAAGCAATTTAAAACTCAAGCTGATTTCACATAAGTTCTTTCAATATCTTCTATGGCTAAAGCTTCATAATGCATATACATTTGGTGATGGATTATAGACTTTACAAGATTCTTCACAAGGGACAACAAACAGGGGAGGCAAAAGGCTAAAATGAGCAAAATCATGACAATAAGACATATTTTAATAAATCCTTCTTTTAACCATCCAAGATTTGGTAACTAACTAGTAAGCCATCCAAACAGGTCATAAGTAGGAGGTTTTCCTGTTTCATGAAAGACCTGTACTGCTTGCTTTATTTTCTTTACATCAGTTTCAATTCTGCTTTCTTCATTTACATAAAAACAACAAGATTCATTAATTATAGCGCACACACTTCTTTGTTGGGCTAATAATAAGTCCAAAGCCATACGATTCTGCAGAACTACATTGCTGAGAGAGGAAACTTCAGTTTGCAAATTCTTTATAGCATCCAGTGTACTGTTAAAGGCCTTTTCTAATTCTAATGAGGTGTTCTTGACAGCTTTCTCTAATTCTGCTACCCCTAGCCAAGGAAACATCTATCGAGTAGTAGAATGAAATCCAGTGTTGCGTTTAGCTTAGGGTGACCATATTTTGGAAACCAAAAAGGAGGACAAAATGGCCGCCCTCAGGAGGCGTGGCCACCCCAACATGCCCACCCCAAGGCGGAACCAACTCAACATGTCCAGCCCCCAAGGGGGCGTGGCCTCGGTCACGTTTATTTATTTATTACATTTTTATACTGCCCAAAACCGAAGCTCTCTGGGTGGTTCACAAAAAGTAAATGATACCAACCAATGAGTGCCAAAGGCACACAACTACTATAATAATATGCTAAACACTAAAAAAAGAATTAACACTTATATAAAACCATTTCTTTATTTTTATAACAATAAATTTATTTTATTTTATTCCTTTTGTGAACCGCCCAGAGAGCTTCGGCTATTGGGCGGTATAAAAATGTAATAAATAAATAAATAAATAAATAAATAAATAACATAATAAACAACTACAACCAGTAATCATCACCAGCAAGAGAAGGAGCATTATTAACAAATGAAGCAGAAAATTCATATTAACAAATGAAGCAGAAAAATCTAGTACAATAAAACTGGGCTGAAAACAACAGAATGAAATTTAATAGGGATAAATGCCAAGTTCTACTTTTAGGGAATAGAAACCAAATGCACAGTTACAAGATGGGGGACACTTGGCTCAGCAATACTACAAACGAGAAAGATCTTGGAATTGTTGTAGATCACAAGCTGAATATGAGCCAACAGTGCGATATGGCTGCAAGAAAGGCAAATGCTATTTTGGGCTGCATTAATAGAAGTATAGCTTCCAAATCACGTGAGGTACTGGTTCCTCTCTATTCGGCCCTGGTTAGGCCTCATCTAGAGTATTGCGTCCAGTTCTGGGCTCCACAATTCAAGAAGGACGCAGACAAGCTGGAGCGTGTTCAGAAGAGGGCAACCAGGATGATCAGAGGTCTAGAAACAAAGCCCTATGAAGAGAGACTGAAAGAACTGGGCATGTTTAGCCTGGAGAAGAGAAGATGGAGGGGAGACATGATAGCACTCTTCAAATACTTAAAAGGTTGTCACACAGAGGAGGGCTAGGATCTCTTCTCGATCCTCCCAGAGTGCAGGACACGGAATAACGGGCTCAAGTTAAAGGAAGCCACATTCTGGCTGGACAGCAGGAAAAAACGTCCTGACAGTTAGACCAGTGCGACGCTACCTAGGGAGGTTGTGGGCTGTCCCACACTAGAGGCATTCAAGAGGCAGCTGGACAACCATCTGTCAGGGATGCTTTAGGGTGGATTCCTGCATTGAGCAGGGGGTTGGACTCGATGGCCTTCTAGGCCCCTTCCAACTCTGCTATTCTATGATTCTATGATTCAGAAAGAGCATAAACTACTATTAGCCTTGTTACAAGGTAGCTTCTGTGAGCAGTACTGACTCCATTTTGAAGTGACCCCAAACTCCACCTATAGACTGCGAGCAGTAACCATTTCCTGATAGAGTCTTCAAATGCCTTCCCCAAAGACAAAGCTGGGGGGAAACCAAGCAGAATATGACTGCTGGATGGCAAGAGTTTTACCTGGTCATACACATGCTAATGTAGCCCTGTTGCTGAACTCTAGGCTGCATCAAGTACAGCCATCATCCCAAATTACCCTCTTTTGTTCCCATAGCAAGTAGATCTTTAAACAAGATAATACCAAGACCCCCTAAAGGGGGAGGGGAAACAGGCTAGCTTCTTCTTTTTGAGTTTACTAAAGATTTCAGTTTGGGAGAGCGAGCTGCCATGCTTTCCCTCGCTAATTCCTTTTCTCTTCACCGAAGTCCAAGAGTTGCAATGCTCCACAGTTCTGCTCTACAAGAAAGGGCTGCAGCCCAAGGAGAGGTATATTATTATTATTATTAGATTCCCTCTACTCTTTCCCCTGCTGTCTCTGTGTGTATGCTCTTAAGTCTCAAAAGGTCTATTTTTCAATCTTGAAACTGCTTCTAAGCCTTTCCCCAAAACTAGCTTGTGCCTTTGTATTTGTTTCAACCTCAATAAATGTGCCATTGTGGCGTTATCCCCTTCAGTGCTGTAAGTTTCTTGAGTTAGAATCGCCTTACTTCGCCACAGATGCTCTATTGCCAATGTCAAAAGATTCCTTAGAAGTGGGTGTAAGTCTCATTAGAACATGTGCAAGTTTGTACACGGGTCTAATGAGAGCACATCACGTAACAGATCTGGTGGAGAATGTGGGCAGACACGTGTCTGTTCATACACACGTTAGCATAGAGGTTCACTGTATGAATTCTTTCTTGTATTCTGTTTCCAGTGCTGGGTAACACCAATGTGTTTGAAGTAATATTGCATGCAAAATGTTTTGCTTAGCCTAAATGTTTGCTAGAACTGTGATTTTAGAAACTGCTTTTTAGAACTGCAAAAATTAGAATTGCTAGAATTGTTTTGCAAGGCCTTGGTTCTTGGAGGGGCTCTACTTGTGCCTTACAAGGGACTACCCAATGCGTGTAATTTTTGTCTGCTCTCTGGTGGCTGCACTTTGAGATTATTTAGAATCATAGAATAGCAGAGTTGGAAGGGGCCTACAAGGCCATCTAGTCCAACCCCCTGCTCAATGCAGGAATCCACCCTAAAGCATCCCTGACAGATGGTTGTCCAGCGGCCTCTTGAAGGCCTCTCTTAATAGATTACAGAGAAAACTAGGTTAATTTTTAAATTTAATTCAGGTTTGAGGTAGACTCTTCTTGCCGTTGGAGGCTCTATTTTTGAAGTTTTTCTGGTATGAACAGGATGCTTATCAGGAAGCAACAGCTGGTTTGCAAACACAATGTTTTCTTTATTAGACTTTGCTACTAGTTATTTACTGTGTACTCTGTACAGCACCATGTACAGTGATGGTGCTATATAAATAATAATAATAATAATAATAATAATAATAATAATAATAATAATAGTTCAGATTTATGTTGTTTTATGTAGCATTCTTTAACATGCTTTATATTTTTAATTTCTATTTCTGAGCATGCCATAGGAGTTTCTTTACAACTTGGCATGGCAGAAACATTAAATTGGGTTTTCTCTTGAACTTGAGATTGAATTGGGGGAGCTTTTAAAACTGGTTGTTCTATGGGCTTACTTGGCTCTGTAAGTGAAGCTTCAGTTTCTCTAGCAGTGCACTAGACACAGCAAGAGATTGCTTAGGAGAGTTTTGGGGGGCAGTTACAGTATTGCTTCTCTCTGTAGCTAAGGTTTTAGGGAGAGTCTGCATTTATTTTATTTATTTATTTATTTAGAGTATTTTTATCCTGCCCTTCAGCCAAAAGGCTCTCGGAGCGGCTTACAATGTATCAATAAAGAAGACAGTCCCTACCCTCAGGCTTACATTCTAAAAAAAAAGACATGACACACAAGGAAAAGTGTATGGGGAGGGAAGAGGGAGAAAATAAAAATAAATTAAGGAGACTGTTTAGGCTGGTGGGAAGGCCCTGCTCCGTCCTCTCATCTCCCAATGGAGGGGCAAACCAACAGCTCCTTCTTCCCCACATGGTGAAGATGTTAGCCCTGTGGGGGGGGGGGGTGTTCCAACTGAAGCAGGCTGGGATGGTGCCTGCCTGCTCCAGTCTCCCTCGCATCTTCTTCCCCACAGCATTTCTGTTTGCTGCTTTGGGGAGTCTCTTTCTGATGGTTTGTTGCACACACTTCTCTTAAGACCGGCTTTTGCTCAGAGGTCCGGTGGTTGGTGTCAGTGATTGGAGCTAACTGGTATTTAGCTTTTATGCTTTTTAACAATTCCCAAACTTTAGACAAAACTTCTGTTGGGTGCTTGTCATACTTATTCATATCTTCTCCTAAAGAATGGAGTTCATTCCAAAGGAAACATCTATATGGATCTAATTTTCCTGTGTACTCTGTACAGCACCATGTACAGTGATGGTGCTATATAAATAAATAAATAAATAATAATAATAATAATAATAATAATAATAATAATAATAATAATCGTGTCATCTTGCGAGCCCCTGAACTGCTAAGGACTTTTAGCACCTTAAATAAGCCCTCCCATAGCAAAAAAGAATGTTACATACAGATGTTTCCTTTGTTACATACATATGTTACATACAGTTTGGGAATTGTTAAAAAGCATAAAAGCTAAATACCAGTTAGCTCCAGTCACTGACACTAACCACCAGACCTC
This sequence comes from Elgaria multicarinata webbii, assembly GCF_023053635.1. NCBI lineage: Eukaryota > Metazoa > Chordata > Lepidosauria > Squamata > Anguidae > Elgaria > Elgaria multicarinata. The sequence goes on from NC_086183.1 coordinate 6,737,086, forward strand.
TGAGCAAAAGCCGGTCTTAAGAGAAGTGTGTGCAGCAAATGATCAGAAAGAGACTCCCCAAAGCAGCAAACAGAAATGCTGTGGGGAAGAAGATGCGAGGGAGACTGGAGCAGGCAGGCACCATCCCAGCCTGCTTCAGTTGGAACCCCCCCCCCCCACAGGGCTAACATCTTCACCATGTGGGGAAGAAGGAGCTGTTGGTTTGCCCCTCCATTGGGAGATGAGAGGACGGAGCAGGGCCTTCCCACCAGCCTAAACAGTCTCCTTAATTTATTTTTATTTTCTCCCTCTTCCCTCCCCATACACTTTTCCTTGTGTGTCATGTCTTTTTTTTAGAATGTAAGCCTGAGGGTAGGGACTGTCTTCTTTATTGATACATTGTAAGCCACTCCAAGAGCCTTTTGGCTGAAGGGCGGGATAAAAATACTCTAAATAAATAAATAAATAAAATAAATGCAGACTCTCCCTAAAACCTTAGCTACAGAGAGAAGCAATACTGTAACTGCCCCCCAAAACTCTCCTAAGCAATCTCTTGCTGTGTCTAGTGCACTGCTAGAGAAACTGAAGCTTCACTTACAGAGCCAAGTAAGCCCATAGAACAACCAGTTTTAAAAGCTCCCCCAATTCAATCTCAAGTTCAAGAGAAAACCCAATTTAATGTTTCTGCCATGCCAAGTTGTAAAGAAACTCCTATGGCATGCTCAGAAATAGAAATTAAAAATATAAAGCATGTTAAAGAATGCTACATAAAACAACATAAATCTGAACTATTATTATTATTATTATTATTATTATTATTATTATTATTTATATAGCACCATCACTGTACATGGTGCTGTACAGAGTACACAGTAAATAACTAGTAGCAAAGTCTAATAAAGAAAACATTGTGTTTGCAAACCAGCTGTTGCTTCCTGATAAGCATCCTGTTCATACCAGAAAAACTTCAAAAATAGAGCCTCCAACGGCAAGAAGAGTCTACCTCAAACCTGAATTAAATTTAAAAATTAACCTAGTTTTCTCTCTAATCTATTAAATAGTCTCAAAGTGCAGCTACCAGAGAGTAGACAAAAATTACACGCATTGGGTAGACCCTTGTAAGGCACAAGGAGAGCCCCTCCAAGACAGAGCACAGCATTTGCCTAACTAAAGCTGAGAGTGTCCTTTGCTTGCAGTCCAAAGAATGGACTGTAAAGCCCCCTGACTATTAGCTTTTTTCAATTGCAATTACTCAGTCAAGCTTTGCACAAAGAGCACCAGTAACTTTCAGAGTAATTGCTTTAGTTTTCTTTATTCTAGCCAGCCATGCAAGTATGTTTAAAGAATAAGAAATGCTGCCACCCCCAAAGCCCCCTGATTGAAAGTTTCACTCAGCTTTAGCTAGCCCTTGGCAGCCTAGCCGGACTTTATACTGTTAGTTTTACCCTACCTTGTGCCTGTTTGCATTCTCTTCCCCTCCTTATTGTTTTACTATGATTTTATTAGAATATAAGCCTATGCGGCAGGGTCTTGCTATTTACTGTTTTACTCTGTAAAGCACCATGTACATTGATGGTGCTTTATAAAATAATAATAATAATAATAATAATAATAATAATAATAATAATAATAATAATAATGATAATAGCCAAGAACATGTGCAAAGTAAAAATTTAGCCTCTAAATCTTAAGGAGAAAAAAAAAGATGCAGATTCATATACATAGTTATTGTTTTGTAATTGCTCTTCATCCAGCGATCCACGCCTCTTTGTAGTTAATTTCCTATGCAGGTTTTTGCAAACACCATCATAACCCTAAAGAGATGCAAAAAGTCTTCTCAGAAAAGTAATAATGAAAGATGGAACCCAGATGAACTGCAGTACAGAAGACCAGAGTCCAGATGACACCAGTTGCAAGAAAACTTGCTTTTGAAGAAGCTCTAGAAATTTCAGTCCCATCAAGGACTGATATCTCAGCTGAATAAAAATAGAACTTTGAGTGAAATTGTTTTACTCCTGTATAAAGAAAGATGTGCTCTCTTCCAATTGTTGTTTTCCCAAAACATTTATAGTGTTAATATTGTGAAGTTTACCCCATGCTTCCCTCCTTAATAGCAAGTTTCTTTGTTTATCCTAGTACATTCAACTCTTCTTCCATTCCCTCCACCAGCTAATCACCATACATACGCAGTCACACATAATCAATAAGCAAGAATGAAAGAATCATAAAATGTGTTCCCCCACCTCAGAAAGAATATGTTTAAGTGCCACAGTTTTTATACTGTCAGTAGTATTGTGTATTGCCAGATTATCACTTTTGTGTTTTCAGCATGAACATGTTTTTGCAATACTGTATCCTGTTTTAAGGATAAATTCTAATTGGCTATAAAGTCTAATTAGAAAGAGTAGTGACTATGATTCTAGGCCAGTGAAATAAGTCTCCAGTTCCAACCTGTATCATTGTTGTGAAGATGCCACCAATAAGATTGGTTTGTCATCAATGGGGGGAGTGGTTACAAGGCAGCTCCTGTGAGCAGGACGGACTTTTTTGTACACGGGTCTAATGAGAACGCATCACGTAACAGCCTGCAAATGTTAGCCATGGAACAAAATGGATTAAAGCTTGTCTTAGCTTGTTTCAACTTCAACCAAACATAACAGTCAAAAACAACCAAGAAAAACACACCTACATTGAAATTGCAATACCTATTCTGAATCAGTAAAAGACAACAAGACTTGGCAAAGCCCATCATGTTCATCTAGAAAAACCACCACAAGCAAGAAAAGAGAGATAGATGATGATGGTGGTGGTGGTGATGATAATAACAACCCTGTTAATTTTTTAAAAGTTTCTTTAAGAAGGATGAACAATTGTCAGCCACTGTTACAAAATATATGTCATGCCAATTATAGTAAACAAATTGGAAAGGAAGGTCTATGGGTCTAAAATGCATTATTTAATAGGAACTTCACCTCCAAATCATCCCCCCAACTCACAGAAAACTACAGCCACCCCCACTGCAAATATGCACATGCATTCATTCAGTCAAACCAGGCATCCCATTCAGACATCAATACACTCACACTGCCAGCACACGCGTGCATGCACACACACACTCAGCATCACTCACTCAAAAAACATGCATACATGCATTCACTCAAAGACCCCATGCACTCACACACAAACACAAACTTCAGTCTCTTACCTCCTCCTGTTGCTGCTCCTGCTGCTGCTGCTTCTGCACTGGGGGGGGGGGGCTGGAGGCTGCGTTGCTGGAAGTTCCTGCACGCAGCCCCCAAGCACTCACCCCACTCACTACCCACCCCTTGCGGCGGCCATCTTGAATCTCGCCCAAACTCACGCGAGATCTCGGCTGCCGGCTGGGTCTCACTGAGTTCCCAGCCAGCTGCCGAGATCTTGCGTGATTTCAGGCGAGATTCAAGATGGCCGCCACCACTCACTACGGAAATTTAGGCCTGGTAAGAGTTGGGGTTTATTAAGGCTCCCCCAGCTTCCGTTGGGGCCGGACAAAAGGGGGGGGGACAGTATTTCCAGCCGGACACAGATTCCCCCCCCCCGTTTCCCGGGCGTGTCCGGACGAAACCAGACGTTTGGTCACCCTGGTCTAGCTAAAGGGTTAGCAGATCTTTGGACAACTCTATGTGCAAAGCTACCAAGATTGGTCATTTGGTCAGAAGTAAGTTTTTTAGCAATGTGTAGATTTGGCACAGCGAATGATACAGTACATCTTCTTTTCTACTTGGGAGGAAGGGCTTTATACAGATTTTCTCTACATAAAAAGTATCATCCTTGCTCAGCAAGAAAGAGAGAAAGGATATACCCCCTTACATTAATAGCTTTGCTATCTCTAGGTCCCATCTTTATCTCAGTACTTGTTTCATCAACATAGTGGTGTGCACATTTAAAGAAATGATTAGTACTCTTATGCCACAGTTTTACTTGCTCTTTCCATTTTAGGGTGAGCTTAAATCCACAAAAGATGGAAGTGGCTAAGATTTCTAAAAGGCTTCTGGGAACCAAGTCTGGTGAGAGTTTACTGGTTTGATTTTCTCTTGGACAAGAACAATTAAATGAAGTCTTGGCAGTGGCTCCATTTTCACTGAAAAAAAATACAGAGTTGTTTAACAAAGTTGTTAATTCATTCTCCTAAATGACATCTGTGAAGTTCAAACTATAAAGAGTTGGATTAGTAAGAGTATAGGTAGTCATGTCATTAAAGCTGTATGTGTGATAGCATGTAGACTTTTTCTTGCTCTTACTTTTTCCATCAACAACGTAGGATTCTAAGAGTCCTTGAGTAGAATCAAACCATAACATATGTGCACAATTTTGAACTCTTAGCCATCTTACATCTTGACCAGTTGAATTCTGTGATTCTATACATATTGAATGCTTTATGTCATTAGGTATCACTTGGTAGGCCACAAGTCCGGTTGAAAGAGGATATCGTACCCACTGACCTCGGGTGGCCTGAGCATAACTCTAACCAGCTACCCATGCTGTGATTTCTCTTGTGGTCCAGTATTTCAAAGGCACAGGAACTGGAAGTAGTTTATTATTTATATCTTTCCTTCTTAATTTTTCACAGACCCAACAATCTTTGGCTTGTGCTGCTGTTACAAGCTTATGAAGGGCAGGGAGGTGAGGGTGGTTAAGGGGATTTGCATAGAGTGCTTGGCCATTGTAGGGCCAAGTAAGGCTAAAAAGGCACAAATACAAACAAAACTCCATCTTAAAGGCTTTTGCTTTGGACACTCTCTTTTTCTGTAAGATGAGTGCTGATTTCTATTGTGTTTTCAAAGAGGAACTTCGAACTTCTAAAGCAGGAAACTTGTAAACAGGACCAAAATCATTAAAACTAGTTACAATATCGTCACGTGATTGTAGGCTTATTGGTTCTGTTTGTGAAATTTAACCCTTGTGCCCCCCAAGTGTTGAGCTATGTACTTAGGCTGCTCCATGCTGGTTTCTTCGCCTGTGTTTCTGGCGGCTTCCGGTGCGCCAGAAGGCAGAGGGCTGTTGTTCTCAGTGTTGCCTGTGTCCTCTGAGTTTCCGGTACCCAGAGGAGGCAGAGGCCGATGAAATGGTTTAATTCTAGAGCAATGTGTCCATTTATGTGTCCCCAACAGTTTTACTGCAGAATAACTCACAAGTACAATGCGGTAAGGCCCTTCCCACTTTTCTCTCAACTTTTCAGGATTCCACTTCTTGAGCAGGACCCCCTCACCAGGCTGAAACAGTGGGTCCTTCTAGCGGCAATCTCTGGAAGGGCACGGCGTAGCGATGTAGCTGAAAAAGAAAACTGCAGGGCAATTACATATTCTTGGAATAAATCATTCCCTAATTCCCATTTAATTTCTTCTTGCCCCCCCCCTTAGAACTCGAGGGGGGAAACCAAACATTAGTTCAAAATGAAACAATTTAAGACTTTTTCTGACTTTTGACAATGCAATAGGAAGTGTATCCACCCATTTCAAGGAAATCTCTAATTTAATTCCCCCCCCCCCCCCCCGGTCCTATTCATTCTCTACCTATCTACTAGACTGGAGTCTCCATAGGGTATGGAGGTGCCAGTCTATTTTAGGGCTTTTGCCATGTTCTACACTACTTAAGAAGTAAAATAGCTTTCTAGATCTGATTCTATGGTTTTAGGCAGGGAAAAGCTTCTACTTAACCAGTCAGTTAGTCAACAAAAACAAGTAGGTATTCAAAAAAACTTTTACATTTCAGCAAAGTCAATCTGGATTCCTTAAAAAGGATAACAAGCCCATGGCCTCTCTCCATGGCTGCAGGGGCTTTTCTTTGATGCATTTACAAATGAGGCAAGTAGAAACAATTCGTGGAGCATCTATCCATATTCTTTGGCTGATCATGGTTCTCTAAAGTCTTTCAATCATTGAAGAGGCTGATAGATGTCCATCTTGGGAGGTCTTTAAGCAGGGTGGCCATGATGATTCTTGGCACATCAGGGGTAACAAATCATCTTTCTGGGTTCTTAAAAGCTTTGAGTTCTTGTGCTAATTTCAATTTCATAAGGTGGATTCAAATGCTGAGAAATTCTGCTAGCTCCAGTCATGGCAGCTTGTTTGTAGACAAATTAGCCAATTCTTTTGGCAGCATCAGGGCTTTTAACAAATCAACTGTTAATTCTCCATGGGCCACTGGCTGCCCACTGGCAGTCACAAATCTTTCTTTCTAAATCTGTCCATGTGATATTTTGAATCAGTAAATATAGTCTTTTGCCTGAAGCAAGTTTCAGGACTTCTGTGCATGCTACGAGTTCAGCAGCTTGTTGTACAATTGTAGCTGGATCCATCGGTAAACAACTCAAGGTCATCATATAGGTCTGGGTGAGGTTTGGTGCCAAATTGCAAGGCTTCAAGGAAATCATAGAATCATAGAATCATAGAATAGCAGAGTTGGAAGGGGCCTACAAGGCCATCGAGTCCAACCCCCTGCTCAATGCATGAATCCACCCTAAAGCATCCCTGACAGATGGTTGTCCAGCTGCCTCTTGAATGCCTCTAGTGTGGGAGAGCCCACAACCTCCCTAGGTAGCTGATTCCACCGTTGCACTGCTCTAACAGTCAGGAAGTTTTTCCTGATGTCCAGCTGGAATCTGGCTTCCTTTAACTTGAGCCCGTTATTCCGTGACCTGCACTCTGGGAGGATCGAGAAGAGATCCTAGCCCTCCTCTGTGTGACAACCTTTTAAGTATTTGAAGAGTGCTATCATGTCTCCCCTCAATCTTCTCTTCTCTGGAACGTCTTCCTTTCTTTGTAGTTCAGGCATCAATGTGGCAGAATTCAATGAGGCGAGCCTTGGGTCCATGAGGAGGCTGATCTCATATCTGGACTGGTGGGCGGGGTTCAGGTGTCGGCTTCTTCTACTGTACTCCACTGGTCTCCAGGTGGGACTTGACTTTTTGGCACAGCACACCTGAGGCTATTCTTTTCTCCTCATGGACGTAGAGTCGGTAAGGTTTTCTTCCATCAGGTAAAGCCAATGTAAGCTTGAGTTTTTCATTGCTTTAATTATTTCACAAGTCCATTTCCAGTCTTGGAGCCCACTGCTAGCCAAAGAGTCATATAGGGGCTGAGCTTTTCCACCATAGTCTGGGATCCAAAGTCTGCAAAAACCAGTCAGGCCGAGGAAAGCTCGCAAAGCCCATGGGCTAATAGGGGTAGGAAAGGTTTGGATGGCAGCCACCCTTTCACTACCCAGGCATCTCTTCCCTTGTGATAGGTGGTACCCAAGGAAAGTTACATTTTGTTTTTCAATCTGGGCTTGTAATTTAGTGAGAATGTCCCTGCCCAGTAAAGCAACAGGACAGCTTTCAGAGCATACAAAGGAATGTTGCAATTCAGTATTTCCAATTTTCGTCAGCAGAGGGCGCGAGACGTCAAGATTTTGAAATTGTCCATTCACGCCCACCATAGTTTTAACACTAATTCTACCACCAGGCAATTTTGATGTAGGGAGGAGGGACAAAGAGGCGCCCGTATTGATCAGGCCTTGAAACACGTGCTCCCTTACTTTTATCTTTACCATGGGGTCAGGTTCCCTGCCCCTGACATCCTCAATCCTCCTCTGTGTAAAGACGTGCTGAGCTGGGGGGGGCCTTGCTTGCTGGCTGGGAGCAGGCCCCCTCTTGCTCAATTTTCTTTTTAAGGGCCTCACCCCTTTTTTCTACTCTCCTGGTCAAAAACCATGCCACGTACACTTTTCTTCAAACACTTTCTTAAAACAACTTTTTCTATTCTTCATTTTCGTTCTGCTTTTGCATATGCCTGCAAAGCACCAAGCAAAAATAGACTATAGCATTCTCTCTCTCTCTTTTCTCAGGGTGGGGTGGACATCTCTCTTCTCTCTAGCTGCGGCAAGCAGCAAACAGGAAGGAGGAGGCAAAGGGGGATGTAACTCCGAGGGGGAAATTGAAAAAGCTTTCAATTTCTTCACTTGGGCCGGGTGGAAACACAAACTGAAATTCCTTTTCTTTAACACAACATATTGAAAAACATACAAATACACAAGCATTAACTTTTCAACTTTTCAAACATCGCCGGCACCTTTGAGAGTTGCATTACTTAACATGTCTACGTTTACGTTTGCAAATACCAAAAGATCCACAAGGGGGCAATCTAACACAAAAATTTGTCCACTCTCTCTCACACAGACGTATTAACTCTTTCTTACCCAGTTTAGTACCATAATCACTAGCAATGAAGGCATTCCAATTTCTTTAAACAGCAGTTCAATGGAGTTTGATATTGCACAGATTGTGTACCCACCATCGCTGAGGCCAACGAATCACCCTGTCCTCTCTTTCCTCCTGCCTGGGAGCCCCTGGGAAGGTTGCCCTCCCCTCTTTTCCTCCCGAAGCTGAGGTCCTTAAAAAAAGGACGATTCTGTACTGTTGTGCTTCTCTTTTAACTCCTTTAGTCACGTCTGACTAAACCCTTTTTCTGCTGCCTAGGTTTCCGTCTGCCGTGTAGAGTCGATTTATTATCTCTGGCTCGAATTAGTCCCGTCAATCCAGTCGCGGTCCGCTCGGCAAGCGTTTCAACCAGGCAAGAGGTGGGAAAAATCTGCCGACACGCTTCCACTCAGCAGGCATCCTTGCTCACCGGCAGGTCCACGAACTGGCGCTGGGCTAAATATCCGAGTCACAGGCGCCAATTTGTTAGACAAAGGTTCTTTTGCCCAGGGGCGAGATCTAATTAGCCCCAAAGCACGACTCTACTTTCACAACGACAGAGGGTTCAAAAAGCGCTTTATTGATTTAAATCAAGATCTGAGCTCTAAAAGGTGAGTGGTCAGACAAAGAAAACAAAAGTTAAGTACACTTATATAGTTAGTGTCTGGGCTTTGCCCAGTGACAGTGTTAGCCAATCAGAACATAAAGTTTAGCATAACAATTATCTTGCTCTGTATTCCTTTCGTCTTACAACAACCAACACTGTTCCTTTGTTCTACATCAACAATGACCTTCCAGGCCGAGCTAGAAGTAACTGTTTTTGTTAGGTAAAGGGGAAAACAAGCTGACACCAATGGATAGACGTGACTTCTCGCTTGCTGTGAAATGCCTGCAATTCTACTTCCTTTCTAAAATGGCTTCACCTTGGCTAACATAGCTCTTTTTTCTAACACTCCTATGTCTCCAAGCTGGTTTTCGGGCCTGCACTCCTAGGTCTCCCAAAGCTAGTTTTCGGGCCTGCACTCCTAGGCCTCCCCAAGCTGGTTTTCAGGTCTGCACTCCTAGGTCTCCCCAAGCTGGTTTTTGGACCTGTACTCCTAGGTCTCTCCAAGCTGGTTTTCAGGTCTGCACTCCTAGGTCTCCCCAAGCTGGTTTTCGGGCCTGCACTCCTAGGCCTCCCCAAGCTGGTTTTCGGGTCTGCACTCCTAGGCCTCCGCAAGCTGGTTTTCGGGCCTGCACTCCTAGGCCTCCCCAAGCTGGTTTTTGGGTCTGCACTCCTAGGCCTCCCCAAGCTGGTTTTCAGGTCTGCACTCCTAGGTCTCCCCAAGCTCGTTTTTGTGTCTGCACTCCTAGGCCTCCCCAAGCTCGTTTTCGGGTCTGCACTCCTAGGCCTCCCCAAGCTCGTTTTCGGGTCTGCACTCCTAGGTCTCCCCAAGCTGGTTTTCGGGCCTGCACTCCTAGGTCTCCCCAAGCTGGTTTTCGGGCCTGCACTCCTAGGTCTCCCCAAACTGGTTTTCGGGTCTGCACTCCTAGGTCTCCCAAAGCTGGTTTTCGGGCCTGCACTCCTAGGTCTCCCCAAACTCGTTTTCGGGCCTGCACTCCTAGGCCTCCCAAAGCTGGTTTTCGAGCTTGCACTCCTAGGTCTCCCAAAGCTGGTTTTCAGGTCTGTACTCCTAGGCCTCCCAAAGCTGGTTTTCGGGCCTGCACTCCTAGGTCTCCCCAAACTGGTTTTCGGGCCTGCACTCCTAGGTCTCCCAAAGCTGGTTTTTGGGCCTGCACTCCTAGGTCTCCCAAAGCTGGTTTTTGGGCCTGCACTCCTAGGTCTCCCAAAGCTGGTTTTTGGGCCTGCACTCCTAGGTCTCCCAAAGCTGGTTTTCAGGTCTTCACTCCTAGGCCTCCCAAAGCTGGTTTTCGGGCCTGCACTCCTAGGTCTCCCCAAACTGGTTTTCGGGCCTGCACTCCTAGGTCTCCCAAAGCTGGTTTTCGGGCCTGCACTCCTAGGTCTCCCCAAACTGGTTTTCGGGCCTGCACTCCTAGGTCTCCCCAAACTGGTTTTCGGGCCTGCACTCCTAGGTCTCCCAAAGCTGGTTTTTGGGCCTGCACTCCTAGGTCTCCCAAAGCTGGTTGTTGGGCCTGCACTCCTAGGTCTCCCAAAGCTGGTTTTCAGGTCTTCACTCCTAGGCCTCCCCAAGCTGGTTTTCGGGCCTGCACTCCTAGGTCTCCCAGTGGCACCAGAAGTCTGGGCCGCTGTCACCCTCTGGAAAAAGCTGACTCATAGAGCACAGCCTCTCCTGTACAACACCTCCTCAGAATCTCTCAGTGAACACCCTGCAGGTTAGGGCTGCTACTACCTTAATGATGGCCACCACTGCCACCAAATGCTCCTTGGAATCTTCTTTCTCTGTGATGGAACTACGATGTTCCATGAAGCCATCCAGTGTGAAGAGCGATGCTGGGAGGAGGCGCCTGCTGCAACACAGAAAAGGTACCTATATAGAAGTGTTTCTGTTGTTGAAGAAGTTTTACTAAGCATTGTACACAGATTAAAAATGAGACAGTCCCTCTCCACAGGTTTAGATCTGAAAAGACGTGACACAAAAGGGACGGCAAGAAGGTGGCAAGAGGTCTTCTCTTCAGTCTTCTGCTCAGGTGCTAATTGGGCAACAGTTCTTATAGTCCTTCATTTTTAATCCAGAATTAGCAGAGGATGCCTTCAAACAGAGGACTGTCCTCTACAAAAGAGGACAGTCCAGCCCCATCTCCTAATTGCAGCGTTGGTGCCTTAGAAAAAACACCTGCCAGGCCTGGCTCATAGTTAGACCACCCACAGGCCTGGTCTGGCCCTGGCACTTGTCCTGTGCTTATCCATAACTGCTGAGCCTGGAATGAATAGGAGAAGGTGCATACGCCATATCATGCAAGTCCTTCCTCTTTGACGAAAGGCCAAGACAGAGGAGTAGGCTCCAAGTCATTAGGACATGGCAGCCAGGCTGGTCACCGGTACACTTAGGGGTGACCATATTACACCAATTTTAAAATCACTCCTCTGGCTGCCAATTAGTTTCCGGGATAAAGTACAAAGTGTTGGTTATTACCTTTCAAGCCCTACATGGTTTGGGTCCAGGCTACCTGCAGGATCGCCTTCTCCCATACAATCCTCCCCGCACACTCAAGTCCTCTGGGAAGAATTTACTCCAGTTAGCCAAAACTCGACTGACAACCATTACCCAGAGGACCATCTCTTCTGCCACTCCCAGACTGTGGAATGGCCTTCCGGGAGAGATCCGCCAACTTAACAGCCTTTCTGAATTTAAGAAAGCCATAATGACTGATCTCTTCCGGCAGGCCTACCTAGTCGAATTTTAAGATGTCTGACTGTTATTTTAATAATGTATTAGTTTTATATGTTTTTAAACAGTTTTATGTATTTTATAGCATTTTGTATTCAGTGTTGTTCCCTTACTCAATCCAGAGGGAGAGGTGGGTAGGAAATATATTATTATTGCAGTTCTGTACCGCCCCCCAGGCTCGTCCTCAAAATTTATCTCTGATTTTGATTCGTGGCTGTCTTTTTTCCTCTCTGATAACTGTCCTACTCTTATTTTGGGTGATTTCAATATTCATGTGGATGACCCTCAAGATGCTGCAGCTCTACGATTTCGCTCATTATCTTCCTCTTATGATCTTAAGCTTTGGGCTGATGCACCCACACATTCCCTTGGACACTGTCTGGATCTTGTTCTCACTCGGAATTGCTCTGTGTTGGACTTTTCTACTGCTCACTTTCCATTGTCAGATCATCACCTAGTTTCTTTCAATATTACTCATAATCCTCCTCCTTCACGTCCCGCTTCTCGCTCTTGTCGTGACTTGCAATCTATCAATTATGAGGCTTTTTCCCAGTCTCTAGCCTCCTCCCTTCCTTCTGTCTTTTCGACTGTCTCCTTGGACTCAGCTGTCTCCTTCTTTAATTCCTCCTTATCTTCAACTCTTGATAATCTTGCCCCATCTACAACTCAGATAGTTCGCCCTTCTCAACCCCAACCGTGGCTCATCTCTTCCCTCCGCTACCTTCGCTCTTGTTCCCGGGCAGCTGAACACCTTTGGCGTAAGACCAGGGACTGGGCGGACTTTGTCCATTACAAATTTGTACTCTCCTCTTTCTCTTCTGCCATTTCTTTGGCCAAACAGCAGTACTACTCAACGCTGATCCAGTCAAATGCTAGGCATCCTCAGCGGCTCTTTGCGTCCTTCAATTCTCTTCTGAAGCCTAATCCGCCATCTCTCCCCGCCTCTCTGTCTGCTAATAACTTTGCCTCTTTTTTCAATGCTAAAATCCAAACTATTCACTCTGATCTGGCCAGCTCTGCTCCTCTTCCAGTTCCTGTTCCTCATCTGTCAGTTCCTCCTGCAAATTTCTCTGCGTTTCCTTCGGTCTCTGCGGATGAACTGTCTACAATACTGCGCTCTTCGAAGCCTTCCACTTGTTCTCGTGATCCGATTCCTTCTCACGTCTTTATTAATCTTATCCCTGCTATCCTCCCTTCCTTGCTTCATATTATTAATCTTTCTCTGTCCTCTGGTTCATTTCCTTCTGCTTTTAAACATGCTACAGTCTCTCCCATTCTCAAGAAACCTACTCTTGATAGGCTATCTCTGTCTAACTACCGACCTGTCTCTTTGTTGCCGTTTGTTTCAAAGATCGTGGAGCGTGCGGTCTACTCTCGCTGTCTTGACTTTCTTTCTAGTAACTCTGCTTTGGATCCTTTTCAATCTGGATTCCGTCCTCTGCATTCCACCGAAACAGCCCTTACTAAGATCACCAATGATCTCCTTACTGCCAAGTCTAAAGGCCATTATTCCGTTCTTATTCTCCTTGATCTAACTGCAGCCTTTGACACGGTTGATCATGATCTTCTCTTAGATTCCCTTCATGACCTTGGATTTTGTGGCTCTGTCTATAACTGGTTTGCCTCCTATCTAGCGGGTCGCTCTTTCAGCGTGTTGGCTAATGGCAGCTCGTCTTCCTCCTTTCCCCTTTCAGTAGGGGTTCCGCAAGGCTCGGTGCTTGGCCCGTTGTTGTTTTCCTTATACATGTTGCCCTTAGGCAAGCTTATTCAATCTCATGGCCTCCAATATCATCTGTACGCCGATGATACACAACTATATCTGTCATCTCCGGAACTTTCTCCTGATGTTCACGATCGTATCTCGGCATGTCTTTCAGATATCTCAGCTTGGCTGCTTCATCGTCGTTTGAAACTTAATATGGCAAAGACTGAATTGCTTGTTTTTCCTCCAACCTTCTCCTCATCTCTCATTCTCTCTTACTGTCAATGATGTTACGCTTACTCCGGTCAAGGAAGCTCATAGCCTTGGCTTTATATTTGACTCCTCGCTCTCCTTTATTCCTCATATTGAGGCAGTAGCTAAATCTTGTCATTTTTTCCTGTATAATATTGCCAGGATTCGATCATTTTTATCTGTCTCTTCTGCCAAGACGCTTGTTCATGCACTGGTTATTTCACGGTTGGACTACTGCAACCTTCTTCTCTCTGGCCTTCCTTCTTCTCACATCAGTCCGTTGGTTTCTGTTCACCACTCTGCCGCAAAGATCATCTTCTTGGCTTGCCGCTCTGACCATGTTACTCCGCTTCTGGGCAGGATCTACACTATTCATTACACCGTTGTTTAAGTGCATTGTTGCGTCCTCCCTTGCTACGTTACAAAATGCAACTTGAGCCCAGTCAATCGAAATACCTTTTCTTCTATCGTTTTACCCCGGCACACTCTTTTTTAGAACGTTCTTCATTATGCTCATACCGGCTCTGAAGTAAACCTCCTTCTTCCAGTGACTCTGAGCTAGACCTGCTGGGATAAGCCGGCAGGGAGGCGGGGCGACGCGTAGGGACGAGGGAAGCCCTGCAGCGTCTTAAAAGGGCCCCGTGCGCCCCGAAAGATAAGCGGTTTTTAAAAAAAATTAAGCCTCTGTCCCCTCTTTGGTGTCTGCGCTTGGAATGGCTTTTTCTTTAAATTTGGGAGGAGGAAAAGGAGCTTGCAGGGGGAAATTTGCTGTTAATTGACAGCTTCATACCCCAATCCTCCTGAAGTCTCCCAATTCTCTCCAGCAACCTCCAATCACAATGGTGGAGTAGGGCTTAAGGTAGGGTGACCATATTTTGGAAACCAAAAAGGAGGACAACATGGTCGCCCCCCAAGGGGGCATGTCCATTACCAAGGGGGCGTGCCCACCCGAACATAGCCTTGGTCACATGTCTGATTTTACAGCACACATTTAAGACAAATCTGTTCTACATAACATCTTAATGTTAAAATCACTGAAATAAAGAACAAGTGAGAGATTCAGTGTATCTGAAATTAACTTCACTCACTCCTACTTTTGTAGGTTTTGCTGTACTTTGAAGCTTTTGCTATACTCTGTGTGTTACATTCTCCCCTTCCCTCAAATACCCTTTCTGACTGTATCTTCACTCATTGCAAGCTGCTGTTGTTAACAGGGTTTGCTACTGCCCCCAGATCTGCTTCAAATTTGGTGTGGCTAAAGCTCTACCTAAATCCTATCATGGTACAAAGTTTCATCTCTTTATCTTTATAAATGACGATTTTAAAAATAATAATTTTAAAACCTCAATTTAAAAAAAAATCCTAAAAAATCAATGGATGAACGGATCTGTTTCAAATTTGGTGTGGCTAAAGCTCTACCTAAATCCTATCATGGTGCAAAGTTTCATCTCTTTATCTTTAAAAATTATGATTTTAAAAATAATAATTTTAAAACCTCAATTTTTAAAAAATTCCTAAAATATCAATGGATGAACGGATCTGTTTCAAATTTGGTATGACTAAAGCCCTTCCTAAGAGCTACCATTTTGCCAAGTTTCATGTCTTTATCTTAAAAAATGACGGTGTTATAAGCATTTTTGTTAATTCACATTAGAGCTGCTCTTTGGGGGGGGGGGAAATCCGATTTCCCCTCCCCTTCCCGGATTTGCCATCAAAATCCGGGCAAATCCGGTCATATCGTCACCCTACCTAGAACAAGGTCTCCAAAATGCCAAGGAGAAAAGGAAGGGCTTTGCCTGGCTCTGAAAAGACAACCAGGCAGGTTCCCGGCTATTATTTATTTCATTTATATCCCGCCTTTTTTCCTACAAGGAACCCAAAGCGGCATACATAATCGTCCTCCTCTCCATTTTATCCTCACAACAACCACCCTGTGAGGTAGGCTGGGCTGAGATGCTGTGACTGGCCCAAAGTCCCCCGGTGGGTTTCCATGGCCAGGTGGGGACTAGAACCCAGATCTCCAGACTCCCAGTCCGACACTTTAGCCACTATGCCACACTGGCTAAGCTCTAGGGAGTTTATTCCAGAAGCCAGGTGCCACCGCTGAGAAGGCCCTCCCTCTCTCTCTCTCCCTCCTTCTCTCTCTCTCTCTGGTAGCACCTGCCTAGCTTTCTTTGGTAAGCACACCCAGAGGCAGGGCCGGTGCCAGACTATTTTGCGCCCTAGGCAAGGCGAGGTACTTGCACACACACACCCCAAATTGCCAGCTTCGATTCAGCTGTTCAAGAAGAGTTTCTGAACTATTATATTTTCCTTTTATTATGTTTTTTCTTAAAACAGTTAATTTGTATAATACTGTGACCCTTAAAGGTCAGGACTGCACCCCTCTGAGGTCTGTGCCCTACGTGGCTGCTAGTTGGCCTAATGGTAGCGCCAGCCCTGCCCAGAGGAGGGTGACCATATTTTGGAAACCAAAAAGGAGGACAACATGGTCGGCCCCAAGGGGGCGTGTCCAGCACCAAGGGGGCGTGCCCACCCGAATATAGCCTTGGTCACATGTCTGATTTTACAGCACTCATTAAGACAAATCTGTTCTACATAACATCTTAATGTTAAAATCACTGAAATAAAGAACAAGTGAGAGATTCAATGTATCTGGAATTAACTTCACTCACTCCTACTTTTGTAGGTTTTTCTGTACTTTGAAGCTTCTGCTATACTCTGTGTGATACATTCTCCCCTTCCCTCAAATATCTTTTCTGACTGTATCTTCACTCATTGCAAGCTGCTGCTGTTGTTAACAGGGTTTGCTACTGGCCGGCCGGATGGCTGGCTTTTTTTAATTTCAATTTTTTTTAAAAAAAAGCTTGTGTATAATTGTCACAAGTTTCTTTACTCTAACATTAGGGTGGGTGTTGTGGCAGTGAACACTACTTTGCCCATTCACACTTCTCACTTATATACATTAGCTTCTCAAGGCTTGTGTGTTGGCACTACTTCGCACATCCAGACTTTGAACTCCTGTCTACTTCCTGCACAAACATGCGACTCTGAGACCCTCTTCCTAATGCCCTGCGTTTCATGCCAGCACCATGGGGATAAGTTACAATAGATGTCTCTGGGTTGTCTGTGCAGCCTCGGTTGTCTCTCACTCTAAGTCACTGCAGACAAACCAAAGCCTCCAGCCTCAAACAATCTCTCTCTCTCCTCCAAAGTCTCCCAATGGTCCAGCTAGGCTGCACACTTGTGGCTTGGGATATTGCTTATTGCAGGTTATTGCTTGGTCATGTCTGGTGACTCTTACATCATTATTATTATTATTATATCCCACCTTTTGCCCAATACTTTAAAAACCTCTGCCACCAGCCACCTCCACCTCCTCTCCTCTTGCACAACTTTGATGCACTCTTAAAACACTCTGCGTGGCAAGCCAGCCTCAGGGCCAAGCTACAGGTGCATCTGGGTTGCCTTCAGCCTCTCTCTGCCTTATGCCAGCCTGCCAACATTTCCAGCCTCAAATAATCCCCCACTCCACTCTCCTCTCTCTCTCTCTCTCTCTCTGCCAAAGTCTTCCAACAGTCCAGCCAGGCTGTGCACTTGTACCCTGTGGCTGGGGGTAGGGCAACAGCTTATAGCTTGGTTGCATCCGGTGACTCATGTTTTTTAAAAAAACTCCACTGTCAGCCCCCTCTGCCTGCACCAAAACTGGACTCTGAGACACTCTTAAAAAGGCTCTGTGTGGTACAGCAGCCTCTCAGGGCTCAGCTACAGTCATCTCTGAGTTGTGTCTTCAGTCTAACTCTGTTTCTAAGAGATATGCCAGCCAGCCAAAGCCACAAATCTATCTATTTTTCTCTGGTATGCACTTCAAATGTTCTACATTGTATCCCAGCAGTGCAGTCAGAACCTAGCTCACAAGTGTATAAACGAAGTGGAAGGGAAGTGGTAGCGAAGCAAAGCAATGATATGCCAGGTTCCAACATTCGCAGCAACAGGGCATCCGCAAAGAAGAGAGCCTCTCTCTTGACTCACTGTTGGTCATGTGAGTTTTTCTCTAAAGATGACCCTTCATCGCCCATGATGTGGAAATTTGAGAAAAAGGCCTCTGGCCCATTCTGTTTTGCCCTATGGGTGGCTTTGACTGACCTCTCCTTTCCCACATTTTGATTTGTGGATGCCTTACCTCTGCTGAGCTCCAGGTACCCGACTGCACACCAAATCTGCAACAGGAAAGGTGCCCTGCTTGCCCAAGACTTCTTACCTAAAGACTGGAGATCCCCTTAATGCCAAGGGCTGAAACTGCTCAATGTGCAACACCCCAAAGAGGAGGTTTGACAACCTGAGTTTGAAGGATTTGGCTCCAGCAGTTTTAAAAAACAATTTTAAAACTTTGAACTTTTAAAAAAATCCTTTAAAAAACAATGAACAGATCTGATTCAAACTTGGCATAGCTAAAGTCCTTGTTAAGAGCTATCATGGTGCCAACTTTCAGCCCTTTATCTTTAAAAATAACATTTCTAAAAAAATAATTTTAAATCCTCAAATTTTAAAAAATTCCTAAAAATCAATGGATGAACGGATCTGTTTCAAGTTTGGTATGGCTAAAGCTCTACCTAAAAGCTATCATGCCGCCAACTTTCAGCTCTTTATCTTTAAAAATGACAGTTTTAAAAATAATAATTTTAAAACCTCAAATATTTAAAAAATCCTAAAAAATCAATGGATGAACGGATCTGTTTCAAATTTGGTATGACTAAAGCCCCACCTAAGAGCTACCATCATGCCAAGTTTCATGTCTTTATCTTTAAACATGACAGGGTTATAAGCATTTTTGTTAATTCCCATTAGAGCTGCTCTTTGGCTGGGGAAGATTGGAAAAATCCGGATTTCCCCTCCCAGAATTGTCACCAAAAACCAGGCAAATCTGGTCATATGGTCACCCCAGAGGAGGGCTTCTGAAGATGACCTAAGGGTCTGAGCAGGTACATGCGGGAGAAGACGGGCCTTTAGATACTCGCCTTGACTTTGCTTACTCTCCATCAGCCTGGCGCAATTCTAGCCCGTGGATAAGAATCCGGAGAGCTCCATTCGAGACACTTTTTTTAGTTGCACCTCTGCTCAGACTTTTAGGCTCCACTCTCATGCCTGCTTACCTGGGAACTTACCTTGAGCTCAGTGGGACTGTCTTCTGAGTAGACCACATTGGGATCACACTGTTGGTCTGTGGCTGTTGATACAGTTTTAGTGTTATTTGTCGTTTGGAGGGGTTTGTTTGTTTTTAAAGTCTGACGTGATGGATATTTTTTTTAATGGAAGTTGCCTCGAGTTTGATTTTGTCATAGAGAAGCAGAATATAGCTGTCCAAATAAATACAAATAACCTCCTGTGGGACAAAAGCTTTCTGACTGCTCTGACAGTTCAGAAGTTCTCCTGATGTTCAAATGAAATCTGCCTTCCTGTAACTTAAGCTCATTATTTTGTGTCCCTACAATTTTGGACATTAAGGAACAAGTTTCAGCCCTCTTCTGTGTGACAACCCTTCCTTTAGGTCCAGGGTCCTCACCTTTTTGGACACATGAGCACATTTGAGGAATTGTTGTGGGCATCACCACAAAATGGCTCCCTTGGAAGATGTGGCTAGTCACACGATGCCTGCCGTGGAGGCCTGGCTAGTCAAAAGATGAGTAATTCACCCAAGAAACAGTACAAGCAAAGGAAAGGTCTAATCCCCAAAGCCAATGTGCCTATTTGACCCCATGGAAGCACAACAAAATACCCATTTAAGGTTACAATCCTATGTGTGCTTACACGTCTTATGGATATTTACGCTTCTTAGCCAAGAATGTAATGTATGTGACAAAAAGGAATGTGTATGCCAGGCTACTTCCTTGTGTAACTAGTTCCACAGGCTATGCATATGCTTGGAAGCTAAGCTAGTGCGTATCACTGAGCCTTGTGATTGGATAGAAGACCTCCACAGTAAGGTAGAACACGATTACACGGAGGAAAGAAACTATACCAAGTAACTGGGCCTCGCTGCCATGGGCAGTTCCCTCGGGCGTGTAGGGAAACTCCACTGCAGTGCGCGTGGTTTCTGTCTTGCTGAATAAAGGAATTGGTGAGTGTCCCAGTTTCTTGACCATGCGACTTTCCCCACCCATGTGACTTTCCCCGCACCAAAATAAAATGCAACAACGGGGGTGGAAGGGGTAAGTTGAGTGCAGGACAGCGACGGCATCATGCGAGTCCCACGCTGCAAATCCACATGCCAGGCATGGCGAGTGTGCGATAAATCGCTGGTGTGATGGAGCTCGAAGGGGTGAATTTGGAGACAGAGCAAAGCTAGGAAGAGAGAAAAAGACGCCTTTTAGGGGTGGGAAGGAAGAGAAACGACGAGGAAAGGGGTTGTGGGGAAAGAAGAAATGGTGAGGCTGGACCTGGACGGTGGGAGTGGACAGGGCGAGATCAAAGGGCAACGATCCGTGTGGGCAGAAGAAGATTGGGTCAGGAAGCAAATCTTTCCTTCTCTTTCTGCCCACTGAACAGCTGATCAGCAGCGGCAGGTTCTGGAACCAGGAGAAGCTGGGAGCCGAATGTTTTTCTTCACCTTTTTCAAGATTTTTATTTAACATCATTTTTCGAAATGGGAGGGAGTGGCCTCCTTCATGGGTGCCGCCGGGAACATGAGACGTGCTAAGGTCCCCCCCTCCCCAGTCTTCTCTTATCAAGGCTAAACATACGCTGCTCCTTCACTGAGCCCCTTGGCTCATATGGCAGAGTTGCCCTTCTTTTAGGCTGCATCTCCCACAAGCACAGGGGCAGACCTTGGGGGTGTGGGGGAGAATCATCTCCTTCCTTTTCAGGGCAGCCCCATGAGACTCAGCCAGTTTTTCTGACTGCTTCTGCGTGAATTACATGAATTACAATTATTGACAACCACGGAAGCATCATAGCTTCCCCCACCCACAGATCATCTTCCTTCCTAGGCAAAATACCGAATCAAGCTTAAACCCCTGCAGAACGGACTGAATCATAAGAATCACAGAGTCCGAAAGGACCTTGAAGATCATCTAGTCTAACCCCTGACGGGTGAGTGGCCATCTGGGCCATACGGAAGCAGCCGAGAGGAGTTCAAACCTTAAGTTCTTTAAACTGGCACAAAACACAAACAGCCCCGTTTTTACCTTCAATGGTTAACCTTTGCTCTGGGCTGCTGGGGATGAAGCTCGTTCACAGCCAAGCAAGGGTGAACATCAGCGCAACCTGATGCCACCAGCAGGAGAGGCCCAAAGGTGCTTCGATTGGCAGCCAAGGCAGAAAGGCAGTGGCCAACAAAGAGTTGGGCCAGCTCAGAACCTCGTCGTCATGGCATCCATGTCAACATACATGGTATTGGAATCCAGGGCAGCCAATCCTGGAGAAAAAACTTTTGGACCAAGTGGGGAGTGTTGTGGTTAGGTTTTTACCCACAGAAGGAAAAGGACTCTAAAGAGTTAAAAAGATGTCCTTGGCCAGATTGTCTCTGCCAGGAGAAGTCCAGTATGAAGCAGATTCTTCCCTGGCCTACGTGCGGTACGAGATGTACAAGATGAAGAGACTATTGGTTAATTGGGCCAAGGAGAAAAGTGTATTTAAGAAGTCCATGTTGTATGGCTTCTTACTGCTGGAACTTACTGCTGGAACTTACTGCTGGAACTTACTGCTGATGTTATACTGCTACGTTGTTGCTGTACTGTTGGTGAAAGGACTGTATATATGACCATTTATTCTGTAAGTAATTTATTTAGTGTCAGTAAAGCTTCTTACTGACCAAAGACCGTGAGTGCTTCTTTTTGTTCCTAAATTCAAGCTGAAACCATTTCCAGACTCTACGCTGCTGCTATTTCGCACTCTGCTATATTTTTGGGTAAGCAATTACCCCGATAGGTTATGGGCCCAGAGAAAGTCTGGAAGGCATAATTTTTGGTTGCTGGAAAGCTTGAGAGCAAAGGAACGCTGGAGGGAAAGACGGAGTCGAGCTCAGGCAGTTCATCGAGCTCAGACGGGTCTGTATCCAGTGTGAGTCGCGCTCCAGCCCAGCCGGTGAGGATGGCCCAGGTTCAGATGGCATCCAGTATTCCGGTGGAACGGCTGAATGAGAGAAATTACTTAACGTGGTCATTCAAGATGGAAATGTTTTTGAAGCGGGACAGATGTTGGAACGTCGTGAGTGTCCCGAGGCCGGTTGGTCAGACTGCTCAAGAAGCACAAGTGTGGGAAGAGCAGAATGAAAGGGCCAAAGCAAACATTGTCTTGAGTATGGAGGACTCGCAAATTGTCCATATCACCAGAGATGAGACGGCAAGAGACAGCTGGAATGCGCTGAGACAGATTTATGTGCGTGCGTCGGCAAGCACACGGCTGAGCCTCACCAGAGAGCTGTATCGGTTAAAGTTGGAGGAGGCTGGAAGTTTGGCAAATCATCTCCAACAGGTGAGATCTCTATTTGTCCAGTTGCAGGAGGTCGGAATCGTTTTTACGGAAGAGCATAAGTGCTACCTGATTTTGGGGTCGTTGCCTCAAAGCTGGGACATTCTGACAACCAGTCTGGAAAGTATGAAGACTGATGAACTCACTCTTCATTATTTGACGGGTCGTTTGCTCCAAGAAGAGAAACGGCGTCTTTCCAGGAAAGAGGAAAACTGCCAGGAAAGGGTTAAGCAGTCAGCCCTTGGCAGCAGAGAAAGAATGCAGAAAGATAAGTGTTTCCAAGGCAACAGTGTGGAGAGAACCGCAGTTGCAATAAGAAAGTGTTATTTTTGCAAACAGCCGGGTCATATCAAACGCTTCTGTAAAAAAAGGAAGAAGGGAGTTACACAGGCTGGAGAGGAGAAGAAATGCTCGAATGCATTTGTTTCAGCCACAGTGAGGTGTAACGAGGCCCAAGAGGTTTGGCTGATTGATTCTGCGTCGTCCAGAACAATTTCTAATAATCCAGAGGCGTTTCGGAAGTTGGAACCAAGCAAGGTGAAGTCAATCACGCTTGCAGATGGACGAACGTCGAGGGTGGAATTGGCTGTTGCTACGTTCCATGTCTGCAAAAGGAGTGTGAACAGGTTCTGTATGTTCCAGATTTAGATTTTTGTCTCCTTTCTGTTAGTGCTCTAACGTCTGAAGGATATGTTGTTACGTTTCAGAAGGATGAGTGCCAAGTGATTAAGGATGGACAAAATGTGGCACTGGGACATGTTAAAAATGGACTGTTTTACATGGGTGCAGGTAAAGAAAGGGTGGCACAAACTGGTAACGTGCCAGACCATAAAAATTGTGTTCATGAGTTGCACAGGCGTTTAGGTCATGCAAGTTTTAAAGTGTTAAGTCACATGCCTCAAGTGTGTACAGGGTTAAGCTTGCGAAACTGTAAAAATTTCTTGGATTGTTCAATCTGTCATCAGACCAAATCCCGGGTGCAGAACATCTGCAGGAAAAGTGACAGGGTGTCACAAAAGCCTTTTGAATTGGTGTTTATTGACTTGGTAGGGCCATTCACGCCTACACAAGGGGGATCCAGTTACGTGCTTGTAATTCTGGATGATTACACACGCTTTAGTTGGTGTTATTTACTGAAGCGAAAATCAGAAGCTTTTGAAACTTTTAGGGATTGGAAAACTTGGGCGGAAAAGTTCTTTAACAAGCCCATTATTTCTGTGCAGTCGGACCGTGGGGGTGAGTTTGTTTCTGGAAGGTTCTGTGAGTGGTTTAGGAAAACAGGAATCACACACAGGTTAATAGATCCCCAAACTCCTTTTCAAAATGGGTCAGTTGAGAGAAGAATTGGAGTACTTCAAATGAAGAAAGATTCTCTCATGGCTGATGCAAACGCTGAGCAAGATTTGTGGGGAGAAGCATTTTTAACCGCAAACTATCTGTGTAATAGAACCTGGAGCAGGGTTACAGGCAGTTCGCCTTACTGTTTACTTTTTGGTTCAAAGCCAGATTTGTCTCACTTGAGAACATGGGGGTCTTGGGCATACGTGCATATCCCAAAGTCCAAAAGATCTAAAGGTGAAACCAAGTCTGTGAAATTACGTTTTGTGGGTTATTCTGGCATGCAATCCAAATCTTGGCGTTTTTCCCTAAGTCATGGGAAGGTGGTTGTTTCTAGGTCTGCTACTTTTCAGGAGGCAGGTTGGGACAGGATTCAAGGTTCCCAAGTTCTGTTAGAAACCGTGAACAACCAGGAGAAAACAGTAACTCAGGGGTTAACTTCTCAGAGCCCTCACATCTCTGAGAAGAGTGTTTCCACTCCCAAAAGTGGAAGGGAGGAGGGAAATGAAAGGGAGGAAGAAATTTCCAGTGTACCTCGTCGTTCACAAAGAAAAAACAAAGGAATTCCACCTTTAAAGTATTCAGATGAATTCAGTGTATGTTATGTGAAGTCTGAACCTGAGAGTTACAGTGACGTGTTAAAATTGTCTGAACAAGAGCAAGAAAAGTGTTTTCAGGCAGCGAAAACTGAAAGGGGGTGTTTTCAAACACACGTGTCTGTATGCAAAGGGGCAAGCAAAAGAGTACATGATTGTGGAGCTAGTGGTTCGTCTACTGGTGGCAGGGAGTTCCCAAGACCACATTCAAGAAAACTCAGCCCAAAGCTGCAGGAAGGGTTGAAACTGAAGTCTCTGGGGAAAGTTAGGTGTTACCTTGGTGTAGAGGTAGAAAAGTTTCCAAAGGAAATTACCTAAAAAGCCAGAAGCAGAAAGTTTTAAAATTGCTGAAAGTTTGCAAGTTGGAAGATTGCAAAGTAGTTCAACGCCCCAAAGCACCAAGTTTTTCAACAGTGCTTGGAAGAAGAAGAAAAGAAAAAACTTACATATAAATAAGTCTCTGGGAAATGTAACACACAGAGAAATGTACACAATGTTGGGATTGTTGTAAACATGTAAAGTTGATTTCTTACAGGTGAAATGTAATGAAATGTAAATTGTATTTTTTCTGTAGTTAAAAATGAAAGGGTGTTGTGGTTAGGTTTTTACCCACAGAAGGAAAAGGACTCTAAAGAGTTAAAAAGATGTCCTTGGCCAGATTGTCTCTGCCAGGAGAAGTCCAGTATGAAGCAGATTCTTCCCTGGCCTACGTGCGGTACGAGATGTACAAGATGAAGAGACTATTGGTTAATTGGGCCAAGGAGAAAAGTGTATTTAAGAAGTCCATGTTGTATGGCTTCTTACTGCTGGAACTTACTGCTGGAACTTACTGCTGATGTTATACTGCTACGTTGTTGCTGTACTGTTGGTGAAAGGACTGTATATATGACCATTTATTCTGTAAGTAATTTATTTAGTGTCAGTAAAGCTTCTTACTGACCAAAGACCGTGAGTGCTTCTTTTTGTTCCTAAATTCAAGCTGAAACCATTTCCAGACTCTACGCTGCTGCTATTTCGCACTCTGCTATATTTTTGGGTAAGCAATTACCCCGATAGGGAGAGCCTTGGGGTTCTGAATGTGGGATCCAGTTGCTCAAGATGTACTAAAAATGATGGGCAGGGAGGCAGAGTTGAATGGCTAGTTCCTTGATTTTTCTGGCAAGTGGCCTCAAAAGGGGGAGGGGAGTTGGCCAAGCCATGATTCAAAGGCAAATATTATCAAGCTGGTGCTGCATGGCTCTGTAGGCCATAATTAAGCATTATTTAAAATCACCCCCCCCCTCCCGGTGTGCTATGCTGGCTGGGGATTATAGGAGCTGTAGTCCCAACACCAGTCCATACTCCAGGAAATAAAGCCAGACTGCTCACTCGAGGGAATGGTATTAAAGGCAAAACTGAAGTACTTTGGCCACATAATGAGAAGACAGGATACCCTGGAGAAGAGGCTGATGCTAGGGAAAGTGGAAGGCAAAAGGAAGAGGGGCCGACCAAGGGCAAGATGGAGGGATGATATTCTGGAGGTGACAGACTTGACCTTGGGGGAGCTGGGGGGTGGCGACAGCCGACAGAAAGCTCTGGCGTGGGCTGGTCCATGAAGTCACGAAGAGTCGGAAGCGACTGAACAAATAAACAAGTCCCAACACATTTGAACGTTATTAGATTGGGGAAGGCTTCGTTTAATTAGGACTAACGTATAAGAAAGGGCATGTTGGTGATACTAACGGACCTCTTTCATTGACTGAGTGGAGGATAAACTGGTGATGTACCTTTCAGTTCAATCAAGACAGTCCCTTTTTACAGCCAATGTACCAATCGTGTGTTCATAGAATTACCTTGTAAGCTGTCACTGACCGCACACGTAAGTTATGTGCAGCGGAAGAACCAGTGTGGTAAAATATGCTTGACTGCACAGGAAAGACTTTGCCTTTGATTCTCGCTGAGCCATAAACCAGGTGACCTTGGGCTGAATCCCTAAGAGGTGGCTGAATTGACCTCTTAGGGTTGATACAATTGGGGAGGAATTTACATCACCCTAAATTCCTTGGAGGAAAGGCAGTGGAGGCTGGTGGCTCCAATGTCAGTGGGGTGATGAATCAGCTCCAGGTTTCAGAAAGAGCCCTAAAGGAACTATCTCAGGTGCTCCTTGGAGTTTCCAGCTTCCACTGAGCAGTACACAAACATAACAAATGCGTAGTAATTCTGTCCTGTGCTTGGCTCTGTATTTGGTCTTGTATCTTTGCAGCCGCCGGTGCATTAAGATCTGAGATGCTCAACCGGCAGATTGAAGACTGGATCCTGCCCTCAAAGCCATTTTGGGAGAGGCCCAGCACCCCACTCATTTTTAATCAATAGGGTAAAACAATCCTCAAATTGTAAGAGGGAACAAAGTGAGCTAAGAGCAGAAGGGGCTCTAGTTCAGCCTTCCTCAACCTGGGGCGCTCCAGATGTGTTGGACTACAACTCCCAGAATGCCCCAGCTGGCTGGGGCATTCTGGGAGATGCAGTCCAACACATCTGGAGCGCCCCAGGTTGAGGAAGGCTGCTCTAGATGAAGCAGCTGTGAAATGAGCTTGAATCCGGTAGTTTGTCCTTCCACGGGGAGGCAATTCTATAAACTAGAACCAAGCAATTCCGTCTGTATTCATAAGAGAGAGAAGGTCCGTAGGTGGGAAAGCAGCGAGATGAGTTCTAGGGATCTGGCAGTTCTACTGCTTAGGCCCCTCCGTAATAGAGGGCTCTCGACCACCAAATTTAATTGCCCTCTTCTTGTTCAGGAGGCGAAATCATGGTTCAAACCCATACTAACGAAATGCACGACGGTGACACAAAAGCAGTAGGTCCTCAAAGAAGAAAGCGCTTTTTCTTCTCTCTGCTGGTGGTCTTCGATATGGAACTGCAGCATGGTGCTTATTCTGGACTAGCAAAAAGCCTGTCGGACTTGGAAGAAACTGGGAGGAAAATTGTCCAAGGTGATGGGAGCAAGGAGTGGGGGGCTAGAAAAACCTGTCTCTTTCCTCCCAAACCAAAGGTGCCCTCCAGGTGAGGTGAGACATACTCCCTGCTTCCCAAGCCAGGAGCTGTGTTCTGTCCTTCCCTTCCAAGCCAAGCCTCTCTCCATTGCAACCTCAGAGCTGCCTTCCAGCGTGGGAGGAAAGAAATTGTTCCCCTTCTACCCCACAATGCTCTTGGCTGGGGAAGGAACATTGTCCTCAAGGGCATCGTTTTATGTTGTCCCTGGGCCAGTCCTACCATTAAGCAGAGTGAGGTGGCTGTCTCAGGAGGCAGAGGCTGGGAGGCGGCAACGAGACGTTCGAGGGATATGCCAGTTGGCTTGTCCCGCTCCCCCTGAGCTAGCCTGCTGCCTTTAGGTGCAGCGGACGATGCTGCCCCGTTGCTGGAACTAAAGATACAATTGCCAATCTAGTCAGCTTTTGTACATGGAATGAGAGGGGCGCCATCTTGTTCTGTGCAAAATGTCCTGGGCTGGGCCGGTATGGGAATGCATGGCCACCATTCACTTGGTGGCGGGCTGCCCGCGGTGATACGACTGGAGTGGGGGCTAAAGCAGCCTCCCAGTGAATTAAGCCACTAAGAGATCATCTGTTCTTCTGCACTACTCCATCCCCAATTCCCATGCTTGGTCACGCTTGGCTGTTGACAGCGTATTAGGGGAAAGCCGGCTTTTTATATTTCTCTTACTCCCTCGTACAGGAAAACTCCTTACATACAGAAAAAGGATGTCAAGCAGGAAGGTTCAACCTCCCCCTGCTCTTAATTGGCACAGTCTGGGAGGAGCTTAAGCACATAAGAACATCAGAAGTGCCCTGCTGGATCAGGCCAAGGGTCCATCTAGTCCAGCACTCTGTTCACACAGTAGCCAACCAGCCGTCGGCCAGGAACCCACAAGGCAGGACATGGTGCAACAGCACCCTCCCACCCATGTTCCCCAGCAACTGGTGCAGACAGGCTTACTGCCTTGGATACTGGAGGTAGCACAGAGCCATCAGGGCTAGTAGCCATTGATAGCCTTTGCCCCCAGGAATTTATCCACCCCCCTTTTAAAGCCATCCAAATCAAACGATTGTAAAAATTGACCCTCAGAGGCATTCGTTTCTGAATTTTGATCGCTTCACACTGGCTCTCCATTTTCTATTTCACTCTTCCAGCCTTCCATCAGTCTGCCCTCTGTTTGACCTCCCAGCGCTACCCCTAACCTCTCCCCAGTGTCTGAATTCCTGACATCCAAAGGCTCTGTTGGTGCCCCCTGGCCGGAGATGGGGCACCTTATTGTTCCATAGCCCCAAATTCCAGGGTAAGGGGATTGCAGTGAACAACATATCTGGGGTTATGGATTAGTGGCATGAGGATGCTGACACCCCCCCCCAAAAAAACCCCCAGGTGATTGAAACGGCCCCAGCACTGTTTGCAAACGTCAAACTCAAAATTCCCCTGTCATTTCTCCACTTTATTGTCCACAAAAGGTTGTTCAGATGCATAATACTGTCACAATGACACTGAGCGCAACACGGTCCCAACCATCACGCACACCCACACACGTGGAAATAGCAGCACCCAAACAAAGCACAGTGTGTTGGACAAGAGCAGTTGCTGAGTGGCTAACGGAGCACGCACACGCACACACGCACACAGACACACAATTCTGCAGGTATCCTGGCTGAGACCCATGGTGAGAGTTTAAATTAGAGATCTAGATACCTTCCGTTGGCTGTAACAGACACACACTCGGACTCAGACCCCAACCGTGAGCAGGGACCCCATCTCCCCTGCCATGGCCTTGCCCACGTCCAAAAATAAAAAAACCCAAAGGCGTCTCCCACGAGCACAGGTGTGGGGGCAATGCCACAAAGGCGACCGCTGGCGCGGCCCCGTGCTGACATGGAAGTTTATGTACATTATTCACATCCTTTGCACCCAGCCAGTTAAATAACTATGTGATTATATAGTCTTGTGGGATGAGCTATGGGAAGGGGCCAGTCTGATAAGGTGCATATTAAAAAAAAAACATAAAATGAGAACAGTAAGAGAAAGAGAGAGTCCGTGGGGCCGGGCTAACCCCAGCCTGGCTCCCTGCGTGGCCTCGGTCCTTGCAGGGTTGGGAGCCGTCATCTTCTGGTTAGAGCTAGCCTGGACTTGGCACGTCGTTACTTCCGTCCTTTGGGGGTGAGGAGGGCGCGTCACTGCTTACAGAACCTCTGCAGGAGAAGGAAGAAAAGGAGAGCGTGATCGGAGGCTTGTTGGGCTGTAGGTGCTCTCCTAGCCTGCTTCCTGCCTCCAAAAATCCTTCGGCCCAAAGCGGCTGCTCCGCTCCTGCCTTGCCCTTGTCAAAGTGTTGGGTATGGCCTATCAAAAGCCCCGGGGAAAGCTGAGAGCTGGAGGAGTGTTTTCCGTCTAAACATGCATGGGATTGCACCCTTAAGCCATTTCGTCACGGTGGAGACAGTCTGATACAAGCTATTGGAGGTTTTTCGTCAACCGAAATTACCTGTTGCTGTTTTTTAAAAAAGCCATTCTTGGCTCTATATCAGCCTTCCTCAATTTGGGGCGCTCCAGATGTGTTGGACTGCACCTCCCAGAATGCCCCAGCCAGCTGGCTGGGGCATTCTGGGAGTTGTAGTCCAACACATCTGGAGCGCCCCAGGTTGAGGAAGGCTGCTCTATATGCACAAAGTACAAGAACCTGCAGTGTCTGATGGCTGAGCCAGAGTTGGGTTCCAAAGTCAGGGGGCTGCTCCATCCCTTCCCAGGGTTCCCCAATTAGAAGACGGTTTTCCTTCACACGGCGCAGAGGTGAATTATGGAATTTACTACGGCAAGATGTAGTGATGGCCACCAGTTTGGACGGCCTTAAAAGAGGGTTGGATAAACTCTTGGAGCAGAAGGCTATGGCTACTAGCCCTGATGGTTGTGTGCTACCTCCAGTATTCGAGGCAGTACACCTGTGTGCACCAGGGGCTGGGGAACATGGGTGGGAGGGTGCTGCAGCACTCATGTCCTGCTTTTCCCGTGGGCAGCTGGTTGGCCACTGTGTGAACAAAATGCTGGACTGGATGGAGCCTTGGTCTGATCCAGCCAGGACTTGTCTTATGTTCTTCCTCTCTGGGAAACAACTCTTTATGGCACATCCCTTCCTACAAATGGAATCAAAAGAAGTCTTGCAAAACACTTCTGGGGAAAAGGCAAAATAACGGCTTGATTCATTGCCGCCTGCCTGGATGGTGTGCAAATAAGGCTTGAGCCAGGAGTCCTCCTGCAAATCAACCCCTGACTCTTACTCCTTGCTCCACTAGGGCCACCAGCCGCCAGAGGGAATTGCAGGCAGGCCCAGCTGGGATACAAAGACTGCAGCCAGAATCCTCCTGGGTCTGGAAATTAGGGGATCCCAGTGGGCCAATCTCAGTGCCTGCCTCGAGTTCAGAGATCTGCTGCATTCCCTGGATGGAAGGAGAGGAACTATAGCTCAGGGCGAGGGAACCTGCTTGGCAGGCAGAAGGACCCGGGTCCCATTTCTGTGTGTGTGTGTGTGTGTGTGTGTTTGGGATCTCAGGTACAAAAAGCCCCTGCCAAAGTCCTTGGAGAGTCAGTGGTACTAGGATAGGTGAACTAATACACAGGTGGGCAGAAAGTAAATTTGCATCTACTGGTAGATCTCTGGGCAATTTGTAGTAGATCAGAAAGGATTTCTGACTCCCCTCCTACTTGCCCTAAATTATACTGCTAAAATGGAGAAAGTTTGAGGTGGGTGGTGGGTGGGAGTAACCAGGAGTGGATTTTTCGAGCAGAAGGACTGCGAGCTCCATTCAGTTCTAGCATTCAGAACAAATTCCTGGGCTTAGAATTCCTCACTTCTAAGTGCCTGTCTTTTGCAGCAGGCTCCAGTTGGTGCTTCTTGAGGTGGTAGTAAAAACCCCCACCAAAGTAGATCCCGGAGCCCTGAATTCTGCCCACTAATGGACTGACTGAGCATAAAGCAGTTTCAAGCCACTGACTTGGGTGGGTTGGAACGGGACACGGGGCCATGTGACTGTCCAAACGTTGTTAGGCTGCCATTCCACAGGCAACACGGCCAATGGTGAGGACTGACTGAAGTTGCAGCCCTGACACCTCTGGAGGGACACATGTTCCCCATCCCGGGACTAGACTATCTAGAGTGACCATATGAAAAGGAGGGCAGGGCTCCTGTATCTTTAACAGTTGTATAGACAAGGGAATTTCAGCAGGTGTCATTTGTATGCATGCAGCACCTGGTGAAATTCCCTCTTCATCACAACAGTTAAAGCTGCAGGAGTCCTGCCCTCCTTTTCATATGGTCACTCTAGATAGTCTAGTCCCGGGATGGGGAACATGTGTCCCTCCAGACACACTAGCCAGGGCTCCTGCAGCTTTAACTGTTGTGATGAAAAAGGAATTTCACCAGGTGCTGCACGTATGCAAATTACACTTGGCAAAATTCCCTTGTCTATACAACTGTTAAAGATCCAGGAGCTCGGTCCTCCTTTCCTTATGGTCACCCTAAAAGTATCCCACTGGTTCCATCCTTCATGCTTCACACACAGAAGATCCCATGTTCAGTCTCTGGCAACTGTGCGGAAGGGCTGGGAAAGACCTCCTCTTCATGGAACGTTAGGAAAGCTTCTTCCTGCCAGAGCAGACAATATGGGCCTCGATAGACCGATTGCCCATCTTGGTATAAAGTAGCTCCCTCGGCCCATAACGGCGCATGCCTCCCACTTGCCGACGGCAGCAGCCGGGGGCTGAGCCCTGCTGGCTCTCGGACCTGGGCGGAGAAAGGCAGCCTCTCACCTGTGATCTGTGGGGCCTTGGCCACGGCCTTGGTGAGGAAGGGCTCCTTGTTGGCGAATGGCAGGATGGGCTCGCCAGCCATGCTCAGCCCGGGGCTTGTGGGGTGCTCCCGCCCACTGGGCTCCTTGGCGGAGGAAAAGCCGTTCTCATGCTTGCCGGGCTGCAGACCGTTCACCAGGGACAGGGCCGGGGCAGTGGGGGAGCTGCAGCAGAAAGAGGGTGGAGCGTGTCAAACGGAGGCCAGACCAGCCTGTCTCGAAGAAAGGAAGCCAGGCGGGGTGTGATGCTGCACGTCATAAAGAGCTGAAATCCGCAATCATTATCAAGCCGCCACATTTGCATATGCTTTGCACAATTTCTTGTGAGTCTGGTAGTCATGGGGAGAATGCCACCGATGGCTGGAAATCTCCCCCAGACTTCAGAGATTCTGTCAGGTATCACCCATTGACTGCAGCCATAAGGACTAGTAACTTGATTTTTTTTTTAAAGGGGAAAGAATTCTGGATTCCATGCCCAATATATTCAGCGCTTAGGCAGAATTCACATATGCCTGGGAAAGGCACGTCAGCTTGTGCAAATTCCCTTGCCCCCGCTGGAGAAAAACCCATTTCTAATTTTCGCCACTGAGGCTGTTTCCAGACAAGGATTTATTTTGGAATTGTCATGGCTAGTACACTCACATTTTGTGGGGAATCTACACACCGTCATAATCCATTTGAAATTCTCCTGTGTTTCCCCTTTTTTTCTAGAGAAACTCTGACTTTTTTTTTTTAAGAAGGACTGAAGAGTTGTGCAATCTTCACAGCTGTGAAAGCCATTAATGCTCCCCTTCTGTCTCTTAAAAGAGGTGTGATTTTGAGATGGGCACAGCCACCTAGCAGGTAGGTGAACCTATCATAACTCTATAACCTTTGCAGTGGGTATCATTTTTATCACCTGATTTTTTTAAATCTATCTTTCAAATAGCACAGATAAATAGATAATAGATAGATGTATATAAAAATATACATTTAAAAACATTAAAATAGTGAAATGCCACTTAAATAAAAGAGTGTTATGGAAGAATACTCCTATTACAATGCTTTCTCTCTCTTCCTCTGTACCTAAAGACACACATACTGTACATAGACACACACAAATAATGAATGGCATTTTTTCATCTTTTTTTAAAAAAAATGCTATAGGGGTATCTTGCTATAACACTTTTTCATTTAACTGGTATTTTGCTATGGCTGAAAAAGTGTTTTAATGCCAGTGATTAAAAACGGCACCCACAGCAAAGGGTATAGTGAATGTGTGTTGAGCTCTGATAGGCTGGCTGCCACATCAAAGGCATGGCCTTAAAAAAGACGGAAGAGGGGTGCTCAGGGTAACTGGTGTCGGCGGAACATAGTGGGATTGTACACACAGGAAATGCACAATATCCTCCAATAGTGTGGAAAGCGAATTGCAATTCCGCTCGTAGCTTAGAGCAAAACAGCCGTGATTTATTACTACTAGGAGCCGTCTATCGGGAAACCCGCTGAGAGCACGGGAATGATCCCCCTCCCCGCCCGCCCTCTTAAGCAGCAGAATAGAGTGCAACCATTGCTCTTCATGATTTCGACACTGTGCTTCTGTTGATGCAGCCTAAGAGGGCTTCCACATTTTTAGCAGCCTAAGAGGGCTTCCGCATTTTAGCCTCTCACTGCTGTGATTCACAAAGGGCACAACCCTAAGCATGCTCAGACAGAAAAAAAGTCCTGTTAACTAAGGTGACCATATGAAAAGGAGGACAGGGCTCCTGTATCTTTAACAGTAATGTAGAAAAGGGAATTTCAGCAGGTGTCAATTGAAGAGGGTGAAATTCCTTCTTCATCACAATAGTTAAAGCGGCAGAATTTATTTATTTATATTTATTTATTAAACTTATATACCGCTCCCATAGCCGGGGCTCTCTGGGCGGTTTACAGAAATTCTAAAATTGAGGTAAAAACAAGTATACAAAATTTAAAACTCTAAAACACAGAACATACATACATAAAACATTAAAAACCGATTAAAAACTAAACATGTGGGTAATTAGGATGTGCCGCCATATGCCTGGGCAAAGCCCTGCCCTCTTTTGTATCTGGTCACTCTCCTATAGCTAGTGTAGCTTTCACTGTTGTGATGAAAAGGGAATTTCACCCTCTTCAATTGACACCTGCTGAAATTCCCTTTTCTACATTACTGTTAAAGATACAGGAGCCCTGTCCTCCTTTTCATATGGTCACCCTATGTTAACTCCCAGCATTGGTGGGAGCTGAGAGACCTTTTTTCCTGTCTAAACATGCACAGGATGGCGCCCCGACATCCTTTTCACACATACTGCTGCCAAGCTAGGTTCTCCCCACAGGATCCTGATCCTGCCCCTCCTTTCCTGGCCTGCACATTCCTTCATGACGGTGTAGGGGAATTGGTAAGCAATCCATCCCTGTAACTTGGGAACTGGCCCTGATGCAAGCCAAGTATGCGGCATTCTGCTGCAGGTCATACCTGTGCTGCGTTCCCTCAGGGCCAGGCTCCTTGCGACCAGCCGGACTTGATGCCTGCATCTCAGGCAGCTCCTCTTCCTTAGGAAGGCTTCCGGGGCGTTTTTCACCACCTGAAATAATGTAGGAAAGGTGTTTGTCAGGGCCCCTGCGGAAGCTTCACATCCAGGGATAGACGCCTCAGCCATCTAAGCTGTGAATGGGGGCCAGCGCAGTATAGAGCCAGGTTCAAATCTCTGCTCAGTCAAGACGATCCTTGGGCCGGTCATGTATTTCAGCCTCACAGTTGTTGCGAGGATAAAATTGGAAGTCTAGAGGGAACCATGTTTGCCACCCTAATCTCCCGAGAAGACGGCTGGGATCAAAAGACAGTGCTTAGTATTAAAAGTCTCTAGTACTCAATAATAATTCAGTAGGTGATGGCAGGCTACTGGTTTATAGTGTGTTTTACAGTCAATTTAGTCGAAGTGGCGGAGTAATTAGTTCCCCACCTAATCCAATTTGCCAGTGAACTCCCATGAACTTCTGGAGTGGGCTAAACATTTCCAAAGGATGCCAGGATGTCACACACACACCCCAACAAACATACACCACAAATGCTGGAGCTGGCCATGGAGGCCAAAACGGGGTGAAGCTCCCCCAAGTGCAACCTGGAGAAAACAGAGGCTGATTTTAGGAGATGAACAGAGGCAGCGTGGTCTTGGAGAAAGGACTGTATAATTTCCAGATCCAAAACGGCAAGTGGATGAATCCCAGACCTTCTGGGCTAGCAGAGCACCAACTGCATCAGGGGGTTATTTCTCACCTGTACCTGTCTTGGCCTCTAGTTTCCCTTCCTTCCCGTTCACAAGTTTCTTGTCATCTTTCTTCTGCCAAAAGAAAAGCAAGTATGTTTGACTTCCCTGCCGTCCAGCCCCAGAGGGCATAGAGGAGCCATGTCTGGCAGGATGACACCGGGGAAGCTAAGGCCATGGCTAGACCTACCGGGTCTAGCGCGACGGAGGAGGGAGGATCTTGCGATATGGTTATTGAGAGATCTCCCCCTCTGTCTACACGTGGCAAGCGACGTCCGAGGAGGAAGAGGACGTTGCACCCGCAATTTTGCTTTTTTTTCCCTAAAGGAGAAGGAGCACAGGAGCTCCTTGGGACAGGGAGGAGGGTGGTGAAAGCACACACCCCCGACCTCCCGGGATCCTGCAAAGGCCCCTGAGATGCAGAGCTCAACATTCGAGAGAGAGCTGTATCATGAAATAATGACCGGTTCATTCAGCAGAGAGGGAGACAAAAAGGTCTAATCCAAACCACCAGGAAACCTGCCCATACAAGCCCCACAGAAATGCACAGGAGCTGCACAAAAGCCCTAGGTGGGTTGTGCCCCCTGTTCTTTAATGCGGAACGTTCTTTGCACTTTCTGCCTCAGGCAGCAAACAGCAGCTCACTACTTCCAGAAGCGCAAGTAAGGCACGTTGATGGAGTTCGCACAGTCACGGAGGAAAAACAAGCCACGGTGGCTCATTTTCCCTTCCCGGCGTGCCCGGCGTGAGCCACCTAACTACCAGACTTGCCCTGGCCAGGGGTTGTCGTAACATTCGAACTCAGCAAGGCTGATTGGCTGGGGTGGTTTGCACACCATCCAGCGAACTCAGAGCAAGCCATGAGTTTGCACACGTGGGGAGGGAAAATAAGCTACCACTGACCTGCCCATTGACCTGGTTCACACACCACGATAAGCCACCGTGGATTCATTCACCCACAGGGTGCCATTTTGAATATGCAAGCCAAAGCCAGGCAGACCACAGCTTTTTATGTGGTGCTAACCTGGGCGTTGTGGGGTTTTTGAGAATTACGCTAGAACAACCCAAGGGAACTAACCTTCACATAACCCAACAACAGCCCATGGGTTATTTAAGGGCTGTTTCCCCTTTAAACAAGCCATGCTGCCCAGGTTCGCATGACATGACAAGTCATGGCCAGTTGGATGACTATGCAAATTGCACCTGGCATTTGCCATGGCTTACACTTTTGTAAACCGACCAGAGAACTTCGGCTATGGGGCGGTATATAAATTTAATAAATAAATAAATATTACACAAGTCACTGTGGTTTGTTCAGCCATGAGGATTGTCTGAATTAAGTCAGCCCCTGGCCCAGCTTCTGGGGAAGGGAACGGGAGAATTTCTCACCTTGGCATCAGTTCCATCTGCTTTTCGTGTCCTCTTCATGATCTCCTCCAGCCGCTGTAGAGGTGAAGAGAAGAAGACGCCTTTCAGGAAACGGCTTTATTCACACCTAAACATTCTCCATCTTTCCAGCCACAGCGTTCTGTGTGTGGTGGGGGTGGGGGTGGGGGAGCTCCATGAACTAGTGATGTATAAACTAGTGATGTATAAATGCTCCCTGTATAGTTTGTTACAGGGTATGGACACCTCAGCCCACCACACACATCCCTTATCATTTCTGAAGGATATGAGCAGGAATACTCTAACCATTACACCACACTGCCTCTCCTTGCATATTGTTCTTTTGTTTCTTGGGGAGAAATCCTAGGTTCGCTACCTGGGGACGGGGTGGGGGTGAGGGCATAGGATAGTTTGGTTTCCTGGCTCCAAGCTCACAGACAGGGCTTCAACCTAGCAGCCAGGAAACTGTGCCCCGTGTCCCTTCCCCCTCATCGCTTGAATGGAGAGAACCATGCTGGCTTCCTCTCCACGCTTGGCAAACAGAGCGTGCAGAAAAGGGAGCGTTCCTGGGAGCAGGGAGAGGAAGAGACCGGGCCAGTTGTGATACGATGTATCCTACAGCCACCTCAGCTGCCTTCCCCCCTCCTTCGACTGCCCGTCTAAAACTGCCCGTCTAGCACTAATGCAGAGCGGCTGGTGCACGGAAGTGAAGACCGCCCCCACTGTCCTCCTGCCAGGCGCAGCCTCTGAGTTCGGAGGCTGCCGGCGATCCACATAGGACTGAATCCTTATTAATATTTCCGTATTGGTTAGTTCTGTGTTTTTACGGTACATTATTATTTATTAAAAACAAGGCTGCTTCCCAGTATTAAAAGCAGTCTTGAAGTAGCTCATACACAAATACAGAAATCCATAGTTAATATAACAGGGAAACCATAACTAGCATAAAAATACAAATAAAATAAACACAATAAAAACATACACTAAAAATGTTACAATGTGAAATGACAGGACACAAATCTCCCCCGCCCAGCCTAGAACGAAACCACAAAAAAGCATCCCACAACAACGGCGCCGTGGTTCATGTCCAAACGCTGGAGAAAACAGCTACATAAATGAGTATGAAAACCAATATAAGCGTCTGGCTGTCCCGGTTCGTGTGGCTAGCCACTGTTTCCCATCCATCCTATTCTCTTCCCCCTACCTTCGCTTCTTCGCTTCCTTTCTATTTCAATATTGGCCTTCTTAGAGCCTTGCTATACAGCAACCCCCACAAAGGGAATTCTCACATAAGAACTTAAGAAGAGCCCTGCGGCTGGATCAGACCGAGGGTCCATCTAGTCCAGCACTGTGCTCACACAGGGGCCAACCAGTTGTCAACCAGGGACCAACAGAGCAGGACATGGTGCAACAGCCCCCTCCCACCCATGTTCCCCAGCAAGTGGTGCACACAGGCTTACTGCCTTGGCTACTGGAGGTAGCCCATAACCATCAGGGCTAGTAGCCCTTGATAGCCTCTTCCGCCAGGAATTTATCCAACCCCCTTTTGAAGCCATCCGAATTGGTGGCCATCACTACATCTTGTGGTAGTGA
Organism: Elgaria multicarinata webbii; assembly: GCF_023053635.1. NCBI lineage: Eukaryota > Metazoa > Chordata > Lepidosauria > Squamata > Anguidae > Elgaria > Elgaria multicarinata. The sequence goes on from NC_086183.1 coordinate 6,775,097, forward strand.
GTTCCATAGTTTAACTCTGTGCTGTGTGAAGAAGTCCTTCCTTTCATCTGTCCTGAATCTCCCCCACAATCAGCTTCCTGGGATAAGGACCCCACTGGGTTCTAGTATTAGGAGAGAGGGAGAGAAAAGTCTCCCGGTCCACCTTCTCCCCGTACAGACATTGGGTACACGTCTTCCGGGTCCCCCCTTACTGGCCTCCTCCTTCCCTTCGCCTCTCACCCACCTTCTTCCGCTCCAGCCGCTCTCGCTCTTCTCGCTGGAAATGCTTTTCCCGCTCCACTCGCTGGCGCTCAGCCTCCTCCCGTGCGCGGGCCTCCGCTTCTTCCCTCTGTAGCCAACAGCGGGAGAAATTGACAGACGCAATGAAGGGATGCTGAAGTTCTCCACTCAGACATTGCAGAGAGCCAGGCTGGAAACGGGGCGACTCAGGGGATTCCAACGCCACAGGGGAAAGGCACAGCCTGCCCGTCCAGCTCTGAAGCTCACCAGCTCAGTGATTTGTGCACTAAATTGGTGGGATGGGAATCAAGGAGGGGATTGTTCTACCTTCTGACTCTTAGAATTCCTGCTCCCTATAGTGGAAAGTGATGCTATTTGTATAAAACGCTATGGCAGGGCTCTTGAGTCTCAGGCCCACGGCCTTCCTGTGGTTCAAATCTGGCGTTCCCCAAAAGGCCATGCTCCCTTCCCCTGGCCCAGCCTCTGACCTCTGACTCTCGGCTGGTAGTGAGTTTGTTAGTGAGCAGAAATATGGACTTCACAGAGTTCCAAAATGCTGCAAAGAGACCTGTGTAGCCTAACACAGGGAGCAGATTTTAGCAGGCTTTAGCTGACAAGAGCAGGCCTCATTCCCTGGCTGGGCCTCTCCTAGTTATGCTGCCCTTTTCTCATAGAGCCTTATCTCGGGATGAGCTGGGAGTTTTCATGCCTAACGAGGCACCAAGGAAGGCAATTAGTCCCCCAGCTCAGATGCTTTGAGAACCTGCGAGAAGGAGCCCCCACCCTGCTGCTTCCTCTGAGATTGGGGAGGGGTGCAGCCTGTCAGCCGCTGAGAGACAGGCAGGCACCTAGCAGAAGCGCCTAGAAGATCCCAGCCACTAGGGATGTGCTCCGCTTCTAATCGGACCGGCAAATTAGAAGCGGAGCGGGGTGCTTCGCCTCCCCTTAAAGCAGAGGCGAAGAAGATTGGGGGGCCGACGGAGCATTGCGAAGAGGATCGAGGTGAAGGCGGATCCTTCGCCTCGATCCGGAGCTCCGCAAGAAAGTTAAGTGGGGTTTACCGGGCCCTGCCGCTGTCGCTGTCACCCATGCAGCGACAGCGGCAGGGCCCGGTAACCCCCCCCTCCCTCCTCTCCCTTACCTGCGTCCGTCCGCGGTCCCTCGGCTTCTTCAATTGAGCCCGCGGCTCAACCAGGAAGTCTAGGCCCCACTTGCGGCCCAGACTTCCTGGTTGAGCCACAGGCTCAATTGAAGAAGCCGAGGGACCGCGGACGGACGCAGGTAAGGCCCCCCTCCCCCTTGGTCCCTTACCGGGCTCTGCAGGTAAGGGAGAGGAGGGAGGGGGGCCTTACCTGGCTCCACTCCCCTCCACTGCGGAGCTCCGATTCAGAGCCGGAGCTCCGCGGCGAAGAGGAGCGGACTATGGGTGGAGCGGCGCAGAGCGGGCCAATCCAAAATTTTCGGATCGGCCCGCGGGGCAGATCGGAGGGTCCGTGCACACCCCTACCAGGCACAGGCTTCATGCTTTGGCTTTGCTCCAGGAGGAACAGCGCAACTGGCCTGGAGAACCTGCTGTGGCCCAAAGGGACGGCTTCCGTCTATCATGGGGACCCAGCTCTGAAAGCTTGGTTAGCTGGAAGGAGGTGTGGACTTTCTTTGCATGTATATATTCTGCATCCATTTTCCATCAATAAACTGATATCTTTTTGCACAAGCAGCTTGTTTTCCTCTTGACCACCAAAACAACCTGACGGATGACTTGGATCCGGCAGAACCAGAACCCAACTCAACACACGGCTTTTGCAAGTTCTTTTTTTTCTTAATCTAAAAGGCTGAAATGCCGGGCTTAGTTATTGGCAGAAAGAGCTTCAAGCTGCAATTAGCAGGTATTTTTTATCACCACCTCTTTGCCTTTGACCCTCCGCCCCAGCCTTCCTCAACCTGGGGCGCTCCAGATGTGTTGGACTGCATCTCCCAGAATGCCCCAGCCAGCTGGCTGGGGCATTCTGGGAGTTGTAGTCCAACACATCTGGAGCGCCCCAGGTTGAGGAAGGCTGCTCTGCCCCATGACTGGAATGCACTGCCCGGTCCCAAGACCTTCTCCGAAACGGAATTTGACCCTTGGGATGAAAGAGTTTTGACACCCCCCGCCCTACAGGGTACTCCATAAATACAGAACTTGTTTGAACAAAAACAAACAAACAAACAAACAAAACAGAGAAAGTATCAGCTAGCAGAAGGTCTTATTCTACAAGCTGGTCACTGGAATCAGACATAGAGCTATCAAGTGAAAGGAAGGACAATCTGGACCTAGCCCCCAAGCAGAGGCCCAAGAACTGCTGGGAAGTTTCAGACCTGTTCCCAGAAAGAACACTGCTAGCTTCTTGCTAGAATCATAGAGTTGGAAGGGATCCTCGAGGTCATCTATCCCACCTCTGCCCCTGTTCAATGCACAATCTGCAAAGGAGGACACAATGCAATTGCAGCATCCCGATTTAGTAGTCTCTGAGTTATAGCTGCATAGTGTGAGGGCTGTCTATGGACTATTAAAGAAAAGTTCCATTTCCTATTCTTTCTTTTTTTTTAAAAAAAAAAAACCATTGTAAATATTTATGTAACTAGATCAGAAATAAGAGTGAAATTAATATACCTATTTGTGGGCTCACCTGTAAATTTGTGGCTGCTTTTCCTCACTCTAAACACATTTAAAAATTTAGTGGTAACTTTAATTTCCCCTTTGGGTTGGCGGATACATGTCATTTACGGTCACATGTAATTTTGTTTAAAAGTGGGGATCTTCACCCTGCACCCCACAATTGCACCTATGCACTGACCAAACAACAAGAGGGTGTCTTTAAATCACAGCTATTTTCCTTTGCTTGTTGGGGTGGGGATCAAGACAGGAATCCTAGGAAGACGTTTCAGGGAAACATCTGCTGACCCCACCTCCCCCACCCCCAAATTCGTAGGGATTCCGACATGATTGATTTCCATCTAACAAAGCATAACTAGTTCCCACCACTAGATGGCAGTGCTTCTCCATCCACTCTACTGACCTCGGGGCTAAAGGAGAGTCCTGTGGAGTCCATAAAGCTCCACCCACCAAGAGCGCGCCAGCCCTGCCTTGTAGCCTACCAGGTGCAGAACAGCCCCATTGGTTTCTTGTAACCTGAGACAGGCAGCAAAAAGCAGGAGCCTTATCAAACCTATGGGGAACAGAGCTGACCATTCCCACATTTGACCTGGTTCAGGGGTGGGGAACGTGCGGCCCTCGGGCGACATACGGCCTGCAGCCTAATTTCAAAAGCCCTCTGCACATGATCAGTTCAGACCTCTGCAAAGAGTGATCTGTCCCTTCCCTGTCAAACCGCTGTACTTTGAATGGTTTAAATTTTTGTGAACCGCCCAGAGAGCTCCGGCTATTGGGCGGTATAGAAATGTAATAAATAAATAAATAAATAAATAAATGAAGAGTGACCGAAGGGGTGGAAGAGAGAGAGAAGGTAGGGTGACCCTATGGAAAAGAGGACCGGGCTTCTGCATCTTTAACAGTTGTACTGAAAAGGGAATTTCAGCAGGTGTCATTTGTATGCCTGCAGCGCCTGGAGAAATTCCCTCTTCATCACCAGTTAAAGCTGCGGGAGCCCTGCCTTCTTTTGTATCTGGTCACGCTAGTATAGCTCCTGCAGCTTTAATGGTGCTGCAGGCCTACAAATGAAGATACAGAAGCCCAGTCCTCTTTTTCATATGGTCACCCTACCTTTGGGAAACCACTGTCCTCTCAGCTTCAGCCTTTCCCTCCCCACGTCTGTTGTAAAGTCACCCTAACGGTCACCCTAAGAGAAGGAAAAGGAGTGGTCCAGCCAATTGGGGCTGGGGCCCTGCTCACTGCTGGCTTGGGTCTGTCTGATGTGGCCGACAGATGAAAACCATTTCCACCGTGGCCGGGCGAGTTCTGAGTTGCCCAGGCTTGCGTCAAGAGAAGCCCCGTTTCCGACCCACGCACGCACTTCCCTCCCCACCCCCACCCCCCGTTTCCATTCCCTCCACTCCCAGTCAATAAGCACACCTGTTTCTGCAGCCGCTCCTGCTCTTCCTGCTCAGCCTGGGCCCGCTCCTGGGCCTCGCGCTCCTCTCGGCGGGCGAGCTCCTCCTGGTGCTGCCGCCGCTCTTCCTCCACCCTGGCCTGCTCGGCCTGCTGCAGCAGCCGTTCTTTGGCTTCTTGCTGGGCCCGCTCCTCCGCCAGGCGCCTGCCGGGTACCAAATGCCACCGTCACGCAGGTTGGATCGGCCCACCTCCCCAGCCCAAGGATGCGAGAGAGAAGATTCCTCTTCCCTCACCACCCCTTTTCCTTGTGTGTCCTGTCTTTTTTATATATACTGTCAGCCTGCAGGCAGAGGCTGACTTTTTTAGTAATTGATTGTAACCTGTTGCAGGAGCCTTTTTTTGGCTGAAGGGCAGGATAGAAAGCGCACTGTCTTGTCATTGTTTTCTAGGTTCACACAATAAACCCTAGTAAGTCCTACCTAAGGATGGAAGCCTTACCTGCCACCTTCCTCTCGTCGCGTGCGCCCTGCGCTAAAATGAATCCAATTTCTCCGCTGAGAAAATACCAAATGACAAGGCAAGGAAACCCACGCTTTACAAATTAAGCGTTTGCATTCATTACTTCAGCTCAAAACAACAGCACGTGCCCCACCTCCCACCCCCACCTGTGCAAGAATCTGAAATATTTGGGAAAGTATTTGGGAGAAGAGGAAAAGGGAATAGCGCGGAGACTGGGAATGGGCCGATGGTGGAGGCAATCTGCCCACGAAGCCCTGGCTAGAAGGGAAGGGGGGGGGAATACCCTTGGTCCCTGGAATTCTTGTTCAGCCGCATTTGGGCTTCTATGATTTCATGAAGCACCAGCTGTAAGGTTTTCTCAGCGTTCCCCCACAGCTAACGCCATGAGGCCTAGAAACTCGCCTTGCTTAGAGAAGGCCTAGCAAACGCGTTCCACCTCGACCCGAGAACTCACCGCTCTTGTTCCTCCTGCTCCTTGCGCTCTTGCTCCTCGCGCTCCCGCTGCTCCCGCGCTTGACGCCGTTTCTCCGTCAGAAGCCGGGCAGCCTCCTCTCGGTCTGTGGTGCCTGCCATGGGTTTGCCCGGAGTTGTCGGAGGAGGAGGAGCAGGCACTTGGCTGGCAGCAGCAGAGGGAGCGGCGGCATCTGCAGAAGCCCCAACAGACGCGGGTTAGACCCCCTGGGCTGACAGACCCTTCACTTCGGCACGGGGCCCATTCTGACTCCTGGAGCCATTTTGTCACCCGCTGGCGACCACGCTCCTCTGAATGCAGGTGCAAAGCTTCCCCCCCACTGCAGCCCGTAAGGCCCCCACCTGGTGCCGGTTCGCTGCTCCCCGGGACCTTGGGGGTCTCGCTCGGGGCCGGGGAGTTTCTCCCCCGTTCCTTCGGCTCATCCTTGCGTTCGCGGACCTTTGGCTGGCCATTGTGCTCCCTGCGGGCTCGCGCTTTGGGCGAGGATTGGGCACTGCGGGCCAAGCCTGGCCGATGGGGAGAGCCGGGGCCGGTGCTGGGCGAGGCTGGGCGCTGCTTGGAAACAGCTGGAGATGCAGGTCTGGGCTTCGGGCTGGGGCTGCCGGACAGAGGACAAACACACAGCTCATGGTTATGATTAGTATTTGCAATATTTATATACCGCTCAGTTATCTAACACAGATTCCAGAGCGGTAAACATAGGTATAAACCGTAAAAGAAAGAAGATTTAAAAAGAAAATTAAAAACGTTCAATTTAAAAACAAAGGAACCAGAAAAAAACAGGCTTCTTGAAACAGAGATGATTTCAGGGGGCGCCGGAAGCAGCCTAGTGTTGGCGTCTGCCTGACCTCCAGGGGCAGGGAGTTCCAAAGAGAAGGGGCCACCGCACTGAAGGCTCTTCTCCTGGGGGATTCCAATCGGGCCGCAAAGTACCTAATCCAAACTAGTACAATGTGCCGCAAAAGAACTGAGGTATCCTAGAGCCTCCTAAAGCCTATTTTTAACCTTTAAAGCCCAACATGGCTTGGGACCACCATACCTGACAGAACGCCTCTCCCGACATGAACCTACCCGTACACTGCGCTCAACATCTAAGGTCCTCCTCCGAGTGCCTACTCCGAGGGAAGCTCGGAGGATGGCAACAAGGGAGAGGGCCTTTTTGGTGGTGGCCCCCCAATTATGGAATTATCTCCCCAATGAGGCTCGCCTGGCACCAACACTGTTATCTTTCAGGCGCCAGGTCAAGACTTTTCTCTTCTCCCAGGCATTTAACACCACTGAACAACGCTAAGTTTGTTTTTTAACGGACCTCCAGAACTGTTGTTTTTTAAATGGATACTGTTGTTTTTATGTTTTTAAATGTTGTCCCCGCTGGCTGGGGAATGCTAGGAGTTGTAGGACTCTGGCTGGAGCATGCTGGGAGTTGTAGGACTTTTTTTCTGTCTAAACAGGCATAGGAGTGCACCCTTAATTACTCAGGCTGAGCCCACCATTAAAAATAATGAGATGTGCTGGGCCTGCCCTCAGTTCTGACCCTGCTTGTAGCCTTGCTACCGGACTAGGCCAAGATTGCAGAGAAGAGCACCGCCCAGGCAAACCCGTGGCTATTCCCAGTCTCTCCAGCTTGTGGCCACTGTCTAAAAGGGCCACCACGGCTGTCCCCGAGGATAAGCAGGAAACAGCACCCCGGCGAAGCTGAACGCACAGCGCTCGAGTTGACGGTGCTAAACTGACATGTACCAAAACTCACGCCAGATGGGGCGGTGGAAAGATTAAGGCAACCCAACTCCCTGCGGCGGCTGCCTCGAGGACTTACCTGCTCTCAGGTGTGCGCAGCTGACGAGCCGGCCCAGGAGGCATAGACTGGCGTTTGCGGAGGGCTAGGGCGCTTTTCTCTTGGGCGTTTTCCCGGTCCTTATCTTTCTTCTCCTTTTTTTTCTGAGGATGCAGGTTGAGGGGACAGAGGGATGAGGGGATTGGTAAAATGGGGAGAAAGAAATGGCAGTCAGGCCCAGAGACATTCATGGTGGAGAATACGGCCACCCATAGCGCGTGCCCCCCACGTTCAGGGCTGATGTACCCCCAAACAGCAGATGCTGGGGGCCAAATTAGCTAGAAAAGGATATTGCCTTTGGACTCTATGGAATTCCCAGAGGCATCTGATTAGACACCCTTGGAAACAGGGATGCTGGACAAGACCATCCTTTGGCCTAATCCAGAAGGGATTTTATTCATTTCATTTTATTCAATTCATTTTAGTAGGGGCGCAGAACCTCAGGCCTAGGGGGAAAATCCAGCCCTCCTGGAATCCCCTGGCCCCGCCCCTTCCCTGGCCTCTCCCCCCAACCATTGATCATTTGGTGGCTTGGGTTTTGAGCAGTTCTCCCACCCACTCACCCCCAATTTCAAAGATTGCAATGCCTCTCTTAAACCTTAGTTACTGGTCGTAAGAGCGTTACGCTAAAATATGCTGGTATTTTTTTATATTTTGACGCCACACTTCTTTTTCCCTTTTGGCCCCACCTACCCTTGAATGCAGCCCGAGTGCTTCTCTGAAACGGAATTCGGCCTTCAACACCCGTGATTTGGACCGTGGCCTTTCTGCGTGAAACTCAAGGCAGCACACATGGGGCTCCCAAGGGGGGAGGGTGCCACATCCAGGCACTGCCCAGACTCAGGCCTGTGCAGCTTTGGCAAAGTAAATAGCTGATGTAATGATGGCTCTGTGTAGCTAAGAGGATGGCAGAAATGGAGACGGCATGGGCCAGGCAGCTTAGGCCTCGGGTGGCTCAGTGATCCTTGGTTCCATGGAGCTAGGGTGACCATATGGAGAGGAGGACAGGGGTCCTGTATCTTTAACCGTTGTATAGAAAGGGGCATTTCAGTGGATGTCATTTGTAGGCATGCAGCACCTGCTGGTATCCCCTCTTCATCACAACGGTTAAAGCTGCAGGAGCCCTGCCCTCCTTTCCATATGGTCACCCTGCCTGGAGCCCAATTCTTGGGTCTACATCCCATGCGTACCCACTGACCCGAGGCCCTGGGCCGCGTGCTTTCTCTACACTCTCGTATCGGATGGTGTTGCTCTTTGGCCCTGGGCGTTAAGCTCTCGTTGGCATCCGTGTGTCTGTCAGTCCCTCTGCCTGCCTGTGGTTGCTAGGCAACCAGAGGACATTTCCTTTCTGTTTGTTTCCCAAAGCAACGGCCTGTAGGGACTGAAGTGTGTTGGAATATGACCACAGGCAAGATACTGGCCGCGCAGTATCCCCAACCCATCCTCTATGTACCACAGAAGCCTGGAGACCCCATCCTGCCCAAGAAGACAGGCCCTGGAGTTTGATTTAGAGAGAAGGCCGTAGCTGGGCCCAGGACATGATCCGGGCAGCACCAGAGGCGGAGAGAACACTGGAACGCCACAGCTGAAAGAACGGCCACCACTGTCATGTTCCCTCGGATAAAGCGGCTCCTGCAAAGCTCCAGCTGCCCTGGGCTCCTTGCGAGAAAGGGAGGGCTATAAATCAAATAAGTCAATCAGAGGCAGTAAACCTATATACACCGGTTTCTGGGGAACATGGGTGGGAGGGTGCTGTTGCACCATGTCCTTTGTTGGTCCCTGGTTGACAGCTGGTGGGCCACTGCAGAACAGAGTGCTGGACTAGATGGACCCTCGGTCTGATCCAGCAGGGCTCTTCTTCTGTTCCTAAATTGATAGGCACAGGACTGTTGGAAGACCAGGCCTTGCAGCTCCAACCTCTGGTCGGCACTAGAGGGGAAGTAGAGGGGAACCGTGGGAGTGAGCATAGGGCCGGGCTGGGCACGGAGAAACCATCGTCACTCACGGGGGAGGCCTCAGTCTTGCGCCGGGGCGTCACGTCGGGGCTGCTGGTTGTTGGCCGCCGTCGCTCCGAGCACCGGTGATGCAAGCGCTGGTTGTTGCAGGGGCTGAGGGGGCTGGCGGAGGCTGAGCGGGGGCACACAGGTACTGCTGTGGGGGCAACGAAAAGGAGAGGGGCAGTCAGTAGGCCCCCTCAGGAGCAGGGCCCTGGCCTATCAGAGCCGTGTCGGAAACGAGGAGAAAGTTTTCTTACACGCTAATGTAGCTCTACACGTTTCAGAGTCAAAACTCCTTTTTCGAGAACATGGAAGGAAAATGCAGACATTCCAGAAGTAAGGAGCTTACTTGTTCTCCAGGTGTATGGAGAATCTTCGAAAAAGCAAAGGTGCAAAGCTTTCGTGTTCACTTACATTAAAGGCATAATCCTATGCATGTTTAGATGGAAAATGTCCTTCAACTTCCAGCATCCCCCAACCTGCTACGTTGGATGGGAAATGCTGGGAGTTGTAGGACTTTTTTTCTGTCTAAACACGTATATTGTAGGATTGCAGCCTAAAGCTACATGAAAGGTTTCTACCACCACTCAGCAACGGCGTCTTCTCCTTTCTGGTTTGCTTATTTGAGGTGCTGTTTATTCCTTTTCACCCCCTATCAGGGCCGTGGCCAAACGGAGAAGAAATTAAGGCCTTAGCTAGACCTAAGGTTTATCCTGGGATTGTCCCGGGGTCATCCCTGTTCATGTAAATGACACACAGGATATCCCGGGAGCAGGCAGGGACGATCCCGGGATAAACCTTAGGTCTGGCTAAGGCCTACGTCTGGGAATGCAGCCCAACAAGTATGCAGCACAGCAATGGCACTATTCCCCATGTCAAGCCTCACAATAACCGTCCTGGCAACAGAGGATGAACAAGAGCAGCGGTCCTCTTGCGCTGTCATTGGGGTTTTTGTTCCCTTCTAAAGTGCATTCACATGACTTTTATGATGTTCCTATGAACCTGGATAACCTTTTTTGTTCCAGCAGGGTTTTGTTCCTCTTTTATTGACTGCTTTTCTTGTTGTGTGTCATGAGATTGTGCTTTTTATCACTGCAAGCCGGACAGACTGGTGCAGTTGAACTGAACGGGTGGGAAATAAGGGTAGAAACCAGGCGTAGGGGAATTTTTAGGACTGTGGGCATACTGGTCAATTTGAAAAACTGTTGTGGGAAGCACCACAAAATGTCTGCCATGGGAGCTGTGGCTAGGGATACGCAGAGTACACAAGCCACTTCTGGGTTGTCAAACAACCTACAACACCCCATTTGTAGTTGTTAGTGAGACAACCAAACCTAGGCACTTTGGGTTATTCATGGGTTAAACAGTCCAAACTTAACCTAAGAATAAATTGTAGGTTATCTTTGGGTTGTTTAACCCACAAATAACCCAAAGTGTCCAGGTTCGGATGCCATGCTAACAACCTATGAATGAGCTGATTGTAGATTGTTCTTTAATAGCAGAAATGGCAGGTGTCCAGGAGGCAGAGTGCCACCTCTCCCCCTCTCATGCACAAGAACCCATGGGTTGTTTAAACCATGGGTTGTCTTTACATGCGAACCAGTCTCTGTCATCGTAGTGTTGGACGAGAGGAGGGACAACAGCCTTTCCCCTCAAAATAATTTCAGCCCCTTCATGCAACCCCACGTACCCTGGTCCTTGCCGTTGCCGGCAAGCGTCACAGCACTCCGGCTGCGGGCCAAGAAGGACAGCGTTGGTGTCATGAGCCGGTCCACGATGCTGCTCTCCCAAGGACTGAGTTGAAGGCTGCGGTCTGGAGAAGGAAGGACAGACAAAACGAAAGGTTCTAGTTAGGCCAAGAATTGCCAGTCCGTTTCAACCCTGACTAACCCTCCAGTCATCAGTTGTGGAGAGTCTTAGAACTGCTTCAGTGTTAAATCCACATTGACTTCCAAACGAAGCTCCACAGCCACATTCTCCTCAAAAACAAGGAGGCCGGGCACAGGGCACCTTGTCTCCTAAGAAGCAGGCAAGGCTAGCTGCAGAGGAACAGGGGCAGCACCAAGTACACTTGTGTACTTGGGAGTGGGGTGAGGAGAGCAGCTCTTGTCAGATACAGGATCTGTGATGAGGCCCACTTGCTTGGGCTAATAGCAGCCATTTGCGGTGCTCCTGGAGATCTGAGAGCTCCCAGGACTAACAACATACAAAGGCATCGTGGAGCAATTCAGCCTTTTCTTCCTTCGCGGATTTTGTGTGGTAAGGAAAACAACGGGAGAAGGGGTAGGAAAGCCCCGGAGGGCTGCAAACGGGAGACGTTGTCATCTGGACCCTCAGTGAACAAGGCAGGGTGGCGGCCCAATAAACGCCTTGCTTAGAAGCTCCCTAAAAGGCCTCTGCAGTAGCTATGTGATGAGTTGACTTTCTGGGCACGGTGGATAATCTTGCAAACGGTCTTGATGTGTGGAGGTTTAGCCCACCAGCCCCTGAAAAGCCTTTGGTGCCTGGATTGAGCCAGGAACCAGAGAGTCACACTACAGACAGATGTGGCTGTTCATCATGCCAAATTGGGGACCAGCAAAAGGCATGGAGCTAAACATGGCCGGGAGCTGCCTGAAAAGAGCAAGGTTCCTTTCCTTTGGAAAGTCTGCCAGAACTCAAGGACTTTCCAGAAATAACTCTGCCTTAAGCAGACAGGAAGCGATTTTAATTGACTTTGATCATACTGCAGACGTTATGTTTTGTAGGACCTTTTATCTTGGTTTTATCAGTTATTTTAGGTATTGCTTCTTGACCACATTAAAGAGAGATGATATTAAATTAGATAAAATAAACATGCCAACTTTGACTTGGGTCAAGGGAAATTCAGGGGTCAAGAGGGGGGGAGGGTTTGAAGTAGGGAGAAGTACAAGTGTAAGAAATAATATACCCTATTTCTTCGATTCTAAGACGCACTTTCCCCCCCATCTAAACATCTCTAAAAATGGGGTGCGTCTTAGAATCGAAGAAAGGGTTATTTCTGTTGGTGGTACTGAAATTAGTGTGCATCTTACAATCGATGGCATCTTACAATCGAAGAAATAAGGTAGATACATTACCACATGGTAGAATTATATATATATATTTTTCCTAAGGCTTAAATGGGATGTTCCTCTTTTCAGAGGAAAACTGTTTTTATATGCGTCTGTGAGCAGAAGGGTAACACTCTGAGGACATAATCCTACGCATGTTTGGGCAAAAAGAAAAGTCCTAAATGGGCAGAGGATTGGGCCACCAATGACTCAGTCACGGGGCACCACCCAATTCCTCCTCCGTGAACAATCCTTCCGAAGCCAGTGACACACACTCTGCAAGCTTTGCTCGGCCCAGACGCAGGCCCCTCCTCGCTCCGCCGTTCCCTTCCCTTCTTCCGGCATCTTGCTCAGATGCCTTGGGTATTTTTAATCATCGCTAAGCAACGAGGAAACAAAACAGCTAGAAGTGGAAATACTTCTACCCTTAGCAGCGGAGATAGGTTTGAGGAGGGGCACAGAGAGGAGATGCTGGAGCCAGGGCGTCCCTGGCGTTGTCAGATCGTCACTTGCAACAGTCAAGCGCCTGAATCCCAGCCCAGCCAAGGCTCAATGGAGAGGCAGATCGGTGGGTGGGTGGGTGGATGTAGACGTGCCTTTGTGGAGGGCACCGGGGGTCACGTACACTTGGTTCGGTTCCCAGTGTCTCCAGTTAAAAGCCCTCACGGTAGAAGGGCTCAAGTCTTAAAAACACAAAACACAAACCTAACTGCTTCCTGAGACCTTGGAGCAGCCTTCTCCAACCAGAGGCATTGGACTACAACTCCAATCATCCCCAGCCAGGATGGCCAATGGTGGTGGGAGTTGTAGTCCAACACAGCTTGAAGGCACCAGGTTGGGGATGGCTACCTTAGGCTGCCAGGGCCTGTCGCAGTTCACACTGGCTGGAATAAAATGTACCATTGCCCCGATTTATTCGACCGTATGTTTTATTATTTGTTTTACTAACGTTTGCAAAGCTCAGCCTGGACGGCGCAGAATGCCTGTCACCTGCTTGTGGTTGGAGATTGTTCCTCCCAACCCCGGCCCAGCGGCAACAGCAAACTCCCCAGCCCACACCCAGGAGCGGAAGAGTGGTTTCTAGTAGTGACTGAGATGCTCATGTTTAGACAGAACAAGTTCTATGACTCCCAGCACACCCCCAGCCATCCATGAGCTCTGGACCAGGAAACTCCCACTTCATATCTTCTCGGCCACAAGCGAACTCAGTGACCGTGAACAAGCCATTACTTGTGAGCCTGAACCCCCCCCCCCCCCCGTGCTCTCGCCCAATCTACAATACAGGCAATACTGACACCCGTCTGCCTTACAGGCTTGCCGTCAGGATAACCATACAGGCATCATTCTGAACACTCGAAAAGCACTACATGAATGCAAGGATTATTCCGCCCCACTCCGACAAGCAAGTGGGGACGCTACAGAAGCTCTCTCTGATCCAGGAGGCAGGCACCGCAGAGCCACGCAATTGGATATAAACCCACAAGGCGGCTCTCCTATCAGCTGGTCAGCAAGGCCAGCTCCGTCCACATCACCCGTAGGCAATCTTGACCCCTTTCACCCCCGGTCACTTTTCCCCATGCTGTTGGAACATAGATTATTCCAATTTTTTGAGGTTTTTAAGATTACGTGATTGTATTTCATGGTCTGTAGCCTTGTTTTGTGAACCGACCAGAGAGCTTCGGCTGTTGGGGGAATATAGGAATGCAATGAATAAATAAAGTGGAGATGGCCTCAGTCTTGGAAGGGTCAGGGGGAGGGGGGGCACGGCCCTGCTGGAAGACAACCTCAGGCAGGTCCCTCCCAGGAGACTGCAGCTGAGGGAGCAGAGATGGAAACAGGACCATTCCACCAGCCCTGGGGGGAGGGGGGGAGACCACGTTCCCTTTCCCCCTCCCCTCTTCCCTGCCCATCCTTTTTCCCTCTTGTGTCGTGTCTTTTTAAGACTGTAAGTCTGCAAACAGTGACTCTCTTGTTTTTTATTGATTGTAATGTATGTAGGCCCCTCGCGGAGCCCTGTTGGCTGGGGAGGATAAAAATGCTTAAAATAAATAAATAAATGTTTGTTGTTGTTGTTTTTTAAAAAACCACGGTATAGTTAGTGCAACACAAAGGCAGCTTCCTACACTCCTGGCAAGAGCAGACGCTAAGCAACGTGTGAGCTTCCCCCAGTAAGAATAGGAAAATCTCACTCCGTACATGTGGTTTGCGTAGTTACCCAGCCTCCACACGTGCACTTCCTGGGGAAGGGAGGTGCAATAACACACACACACACACACCCCGTCCTGTCCCGCCCCCATATTTTATTTATTTATTTATTTATTGCATTTTTATACCGCTCAATAGCCGAAGCTCCCTGCCCAAGCCTTAAGTTGGTTTTCTCCGGGTCTGCTCTGTGTCCCATCTGCATCAAACACATAGTGGGTGGGCCAGAGAGACGAGGCCTTCGCTCTAGGGGGGCATCAGGATTATGGCACCCCTGACCCCCACCCCCATTGGGGATATCTGCAGACTGAATTCATGTCTTGCTCTTCAGCTGCTTTTTTTTTCATTTGAGTTCTGCTGCTATATCTTGTTTCCCTCAAGTGCCTTCTGTTCAGATTGGTTTGTACATTTTTAATGACTTTAACACGTCTTATGCTGAACACCTTGGGTGATTTAAAAACTTTAAACGTTTCCCATTAAAAAAAAACACCACAGTGCACAAATACATTGAAACAAACAATGAAAGCTTGGCAAGGGGGACACTGGGACCAGAACTAGGCATTTGGGCAGCAGTCACACCTGGGAGATTGGGAAAGACCCAAAATAATGTTAAGAATTCCATCCTAAAGAAAAGGAGCTGAACTAGTAACAAGTCGAGGACATAGCAGAAAAGCACGGTTCAGTTAACAGCCCTGCAAGGTAGTCTAGTGTTAAGAACTTAAGAGGAGCCCTGCTGGATCAGACCGAGGGACCATCTAGCCCAGCACTCTGTTCACACAGTGGCCAACCAGCCGTCGGCCAGGGACCAACAAAGCAGGACATGGTGCAACATGTTCCCATGGGCGGGAGGGTGCACTGTGTGCAACTGGTGCACACAGGCTTACTGCCTCGGACACTGGAGGATGCTGTTAAAATTGCAGGTTAGTGGTGAGGCTAAGCTGCAGCGGTTTGGTGAGTCCAAATGTGAACTACTGCAGGACGGGTTGAGGCAGCAGAATACAGCAACCTTGTCAATGTTGCAGGTTAAAGGTGGTTCTGGATTTCCCAACTGAATTATTCCCCCTTACAAAATATATACCCCTGGATGCAAGAAGGGTAAATCAAATCAAGTCTCTTCCTTAGGCCCTCATCCAGCACAAGCCCAGTGCTTAGTTGCTTGAGGAGGCCTCGAGCACCGTCGACTTGCATGACGCCTGGCAGCGTTTGTTGGCACGAGGCCACTTACGCTATGCCCAATAGTAGAGCCTGGCCAAGCCGCTCTCTGTAGCATCTCACACTGACGGAGGAGTTTAGCTGTCTAGTGTTCATTGTTCCGGCGCTCCAGGCTCCGAAGAGACTTCCTGCAGCCTTCTAGACCTAACTCAATGTGTTCACTGTTAAGAGATGAATCCAGACCTTGTCATGCCCTCGTCCCATGGATTTAAATCACGGCTAATGTTTCATTGAATTCAATGGGACCAAGGCATGACTGTGTGCGTCTGGATCCGATCCACACAATCCCTCGAGCGACAGGGTCCCTCAACCTCACACTCAGCCACTCAGGCAGAGTCACGGCCAATGCCTCCTTGGTGAGTGGCCCACCGGATCCAGTCCTGGGACACGTACGAAAGCAGGGGTGAACTGGAATAGAAACGAAACAGCGGCAGGGCGGCGGTGAGGGAGGAGGTGTTGCATGGGTCTGTGAGGTTCTTTAAATGGCTGTGTCGTGCCCTTAGGTTTTCATGGCCCTGTGAAGTCAGTCAAATAACTTAGTATTACAGGTTGCTTCCTCAGAATCAAAAGGGGGGGGGCTTTGCAGACCTGCTCAATGAAGGAAATCCAGGGTTCTCCCCACAACAGATGCCTGACTTGCCTCTGTTTGAAGACCTTCAAGTGAGGGAGAAATCCCACCACCCTCCCAGGTAATTGGTTCCATCATCAAATTCCATGTGAAGCTAAACTGAACTTTCCACCATGCACACGTTATGCAATATATTTGCATTTATTTGTATGATTTATGATGTTTCTGCTAGTCACAGCGAGGGGCAAGGCCCCCTGCCCTCAAACCACAGGAAATCTTACTGAGTCCTAACTCTGGCTTTTGAGGTTCCACCAGCAAATGAACTGCCATGGTTCCCTTGGCAGCCATGAGGGCTAGAACCTTGAATTTTTTTTAAAAAAAAACCCAGACAAAATCGAGGTCCTCTCAGTACAGAATTCTGTGCTGAATACTAAATTCTGCACATCTCAGCTTGTGCGGAACTGCTGCATGCGTACAAAGCCTCAACTGCATGGTGTTATCTAGATCTTTTAAAACACTCACCAGTTTTTAAATATGCCCTCAGCCTATAGGATAGGAAGGGATACAGGTTTAAAATCAGTACCGCCCCCTACCTCCCCTCGCCCCCAGGGGTCTCTTACTTCTACTGGGCGAGTTCCAGAGGGTGGCAGAAGATTTGGAGAGGCGCTTGTTGATTATAGAGTCCACATGTTTGGGGAGGTTTACGGCAGAGAGAGAGCACCTGCTTGCACCTACGAGAGGGAAAAGACACACGGGTGTTAAGGGCGGTGGGGCGGGATTTAGCGGACATGCGCACATGCAGCAGCAGCAGCAGTAGCAGCAGCAGATGTCATGCAGTGGAAGGAGCAGGGAAGGAGACAGCTGTTAGGGAACTTTGCAGGTCCAGGGTTCTCAGGTCGCAGCATCTCACGTCACGTCTGCTGCGGTGCAAAACCGCGTAACTGTTTACGTGCTGATTCACAGCCCACGGTCACGCTTAGCAACTACGCTTGGCTCAGCTGTGTGCCGCCTGCACCAGAGGCAAAGCTGAGCTTAGCAGGAAGCGGGTTGGCGCAGCTGGTGGCGCATGCCACGTGCGCGGTCCACAGGTTTGCCAAACTCCAGGAGAGCCACATTGACCCTGGGGTTTGCCACACAATGCCCGATTCAGCAAGATATAGAGAACTTCCTAACCTTTTCTTCTGGATCCGTGAAGAGAAAGCAGAATTATAAAACCACAGAGTTGGAAGGGGCCAATTAGGCCATTGAGAAAGGTGCAGGCACTGAGGGGTTACGGGCTGATCCTGCTGCATGTTAACTCAGAATCGGGCCCCGCCAAGTTGAGTGGGGCTGAGTCCCATGGGAAGCATGCATTCAATTGCAGCCTTGGTAGAAGTTTTTAAATACCACGTAACTAGATGCAGGTATGAGACGTCTACACGATCGTGGTGAACGCAAGATGGAAGCCAGGCCGTAGGACAGGAAACAGACACACTCGCCCACAAGTACGCCCCACTGCAGGCTCAGAAACCACACAACAAACAGCCTGGGCTGAAAACAAACAGGATTTTCCACACCAGCCTTGAAAGAGTTGTTATTTCCATGGTGCGAATTCCCATTCCCAAGCAGCAGTCGGACGGCTCAGGAATGGCTGGATAACCGAACGACTCAAAAGACCGTTGTGCCCTTTCCCTCGATGTTCAACCTGTTTTGGTTTCCCAGCCATTGAGGCCCTTGGATAAGCTCACGAGGAAATGGCAGACGCCAACTACTGGTCTTCGCCTCGCGGCACCCTCAGCCAGCGGCACGTCAGCACCCCCCTTCACGTTCGTTGCCATGGCAAGCAAAGTTCAGTCCCTACTCCACCACCACCACCACCCCTCTTGGCCTTTCATTGATTTGGGGCCTTTCCCCTCACCACAGTGCTAAGGGAGGAGAGTACAAGTGTAAGTCTGAGGACACCAAAACCATCTTCAAAAAATTCCATGAAGGGAGAAGGGAATTGAGCTGGAGCCTCAGGTGCCCAGCTGGTTCCTTCTTCTGAGGCAAAGTTTTTTTGAGGCAAGCCGCTGACAGACAAAAATAGATTTCTGTGGGATGCAGATAGGCCCTGAACCATTTGATACACGTCACTGAGTTGTAACAGAGGGTTATTGGAATTTCAGTGTGTGTCTGTGTCTGTGTGTGGGTAGCGGTGTTTGCACGTAACTCTAAGCCATGGTTTATGTAAACTATGGTTTGTTACTTGGGTCATGAATTGTCTTGCAGATGAGCAAATGAACCACAGCTTGTTTCCCTATTTCTAGTTTGTTTCTCTGGTGTCCATTTTGCCAAGCTTCAGAGTGGTTTTACCCCCCTAGGCTGCTCTTTGCTGGGTATCTCTGAGGGCAGCAGCAGAAACAAGTGGGGGATAACCCATGGTTCTGGGCTCAGACATCATGACAAGCCATTGTTTAAACAAGCTAGACAGTTACCCTGTTCAGACGACACACTAAGCTATGGTGGTTAAGAATTTTGAGCTAAACATTATGGCTTAGCATGTCATGTGAACCATGACTTAGCATGTTGTGTGAACCATTCCTAACCATGGTGGCTTCATAACCATGGTTTAAACACACTCACTAACCATTTGCTGCAAAAAAACAAAAAACAAAACATGGCTTAGTGTGTTGTCTGAACAGGCCCTTTGAAAGTCAACAACAAACCATGGCTTCTGATTGTGGTTTGTAGCTGGTTAACAAACCATGGCCTGTTTGCAGGGATGGGTTCGGACACAGCCAGTTTTCAACGAACCACACCATGGCTTAGTGTTATATATGAACCAGGTCTCTATGTGCATAATGTATGGGGACAGGAGCAGGCAGAAGTAACATCAGGGCCTGCTCCTGCTGGACTCTTCCCCCTCCCCCCCAGGGCAAACTGCCATCTTGGCCCTGTGGGGAAGAAGAAGGACCGAGGGGACAGGAGCAGGCAGAAGTAACATCGGGGCCTGCTCCTGCTGGACTCTCTCTCTCTCTCTCTCTTTCTCTCTCTCTCTCTCCTCCCTCCCTCCCTCCTTGACTCCTTTTCCTTGTGTGTCATGTCTTTATTAGATTGTAAGCCTGAGGGCAGGGACTGTCTTTTTTGCTAAGTGTAAGCCGCTCCGAGAGCCTTTTTTGGCTGAGGAGCGGGGTATAAGTATGATAAATAAAAAAAATAAAAAAAATTATCTCATATATTTTACTACCTAGTTTGGTGAATAGTTTGTGCAAAGGGCCAATTGTTCTTTGATGAAAATCTACGTCAGAAAACGGTATTGTGACATGTTTCTCCCTTGCTCCTGGGAGTAACAAGACCCTTAACACTGTCTTGTTAAAGGCCTGTGGGTTACCCAGAGATAAGAAGAAAACAGAGAGAGGAATCTCATTGAGTAGAAACATGATTTCCAGGTAGAGGAGCCCTATGTCCCTGCATGCTTAACATCCATGCTGAATGCCCAGCTGGCAGGAGGTGTGACCTGATGCGCACTTCATAAAGCAAGACATCTGGCCAGAAGGCTGCTCCAACTTCCCCCCACACTCAACTGCTCATGAATGCATCAGGGAGGCCACACAAACCCATGAGTTAAGTCTGTAGTCCAGAGCGGTTGGGACATGGAATGTTAAGGGGTCTGTTGAGAGGGGCAAAGAAGGAAAACGGAGGGGCGGGAGAGAGAGGGTTGTGTATGATGGGAGTCCTAGCACAACACATCTGGAGGGCACCAGGTTGGGGAAGGCTGGTGCAGACTATGACCACGGCCAACTGAGAAGCTGAGCTATCTAGTTGAGTTTGTTTTTTGTTGGCCACCATGAGATGTGACAGACTGGTGGATTTGGACTAGGGGAGAACTATTTCAAATCCCTGCTCAGCCAGCCACAAAGTTCACAAACAAGTGAAGAAATCATGTTAAAGGAGTTGGCTTTCAACACATACAGAGTGGCTTTCAGAGTGGAGGCTGGTGGCTTTGAGGTCAGGTGGGGCAGTGAATCCAACCTAGGTTTCAGTCAGAACTCTATAAGAGCGATCCGAGGTGATTCGCAACCTTTACGCATTTTGGGGCGAAGGGAAACAACAACCCCAGTACCTATCTTTTCAGAAATTTACTATTTTTAGTTCTTTATTTTAAAAGTGATATATCCTGCCTTTATTACCAAAATAAAATAAAATGCAACTAATAAAACGCTTAATATTCTGTATAAAAAGCAAAGGAGAACAATTACACCATATTAATCCACACATATTTAAAATGCCACATGAGCCTCACAAGCAATCAAACGCCTATGAAAATATTACAGGATTAAGGCCTTTTTCTGAAAATCAGGAGGGTTTAGGTGCTATGAGGGGCAGGGAAGGGCGGATTCCAAGGGGAGGAAATGAACAGAAGGTGAAGAAATGATCCCTGTACCCTATAACCTAATGAAAACATGAGATTTGAGACTCCAGTTCTCAATTGGAGAGAGAGAGCTGGTTTATATCTCACCCCAGCAATGAAGTCACTTACAGTGCAATCCTATATATGTCTACTCAAAAGTAAGCGCCAATGATTTTAATAGGACCTACTCACCGGTAAGTAGCTATAGGTTTGCAGCCTTAGTTGGCTTTAGACAAACTTCTCTCTCTCTCTCTGCTGAAGTATAATATCAACCTACATAAGAATGTAAGAAGAGCAGGACGTGAAGGGCAACAGCCTCCTCTGTGATCTGTTTCCAGCATCTGGTACTCAAATGCATATTATTTCTGAAGGTAGACCTTCTGTTTAGTAGCTCTCATGGACAGCAGACCTACCTTACAAGGCTTACAAATAGATAATGCATGTGAAGGGCTTTGAACACGCTAAATGCTGCTGCTATTTATCATCATCATCATCATCAAGTCCCAGCCTGTCCAGGGCTTCAAAAGATCAAAACCAACCCACAAGCATTACTAGTCCACAAATGATTTCATTACCTCGCCCGCCCAAACATAGTCATTCTCAGCCTGAATTAAAATATGAACTTCTGTAAAGCTTCCTTGCCTCGTTGCCTGGAGGGAATCGTCACTCACCACAGGTGACCAGACAAGTTGCTATTTACAGTCACTATCGTTTTGTCCCTTGTCTGCTGGAAGCCTTTCCCGGCAAGCTACTACTTCCTGCATCAGAAACTGCATATTCACTTCCAGCCTCTTCTCTACATCCATTGAGACTTAGCACCTTCTTAAAACACACACCATAGACTCTTGGGCTGGACAATTCCACAGCGGAAACGACGCCCTTCTGTTTTGAACATTTCCAGGCATCCTCATCTAGTTTGTGCTGCTAATGCCCATGAACTAAATCGATTGGCCACAACGGCATCATGAGACTCACAGCCTGGCCTCAGCCATGCCCAAGTTATGTCGCGCTCTTGCATACCCTGATGTCTAATCTTACACAACAAGAGCTGCAAACAGATGAGGAAACAGATGTGGGATGGTCTAAGTAGCACCCAAGTAAGGAAGGGAAAACACCAGAGAGTCACCACATCAAAGCATCCAATGGAAGCTGCAAAGAGAAGCCCAGCTTTCCCCATGCAAAAAGACTAGAGGTTGGTTTGCATTGATCTCTAAGTCAGGGTGCGAAGTGGCCCCTTCTGAGTCAGGCACATGCACGTGCAAAATCGCCCACCCGTGCAAAAGCATCGAGGCCCACCATGCCCCAGGTGTGCAGCCGGCCAAGCTAGTCCTGGCCTACATGCTCATATCAGCTCTCCCCCAACATGTGCAAGTGTGCATAACGTGTGCCAGAGCGAGTCTGTGACGATGTCTCCACTCACCATCCTTGTGAGCAGGGGAGCCGTGGTGCAGCGCACCAGCCCATGACCACCGCTGCTGCCTGATTTCAGCCCAGGTTTTCTTTGCTGAGCGCTGGATGGCAGCTTCATAGCGCTCCTGATGAGGGAAGAAGGGAAGAAGTCAGGATGGAGCCAGTGACCCAGTCTGCACATATTGACAACCCATGGGTTACCTAACCCACGAACTGGCAGGGGTGTGCTGCCTCCAGCGCACGTCTCTCTTCCACTTTCAGTAGGCAATCTACGATCAGCCCAATCGTAGGTTGTGAGCATGACATCCGAACTCGGACACTCTGGGATGTTTAGCAGTTCAACAACCTAGAGCTAAACCAAGAACAAACTGTGGGTTAACTCTGGTTTGTTTAACCCCTAAGTAACCCAGAGTGCCCAGGTTTGGACGGCACACTCACAACCTAGGAACAGAGCAATCATAGTTATTTACTGAAACAGAAAGTGAGGAGTGCGCTGGAGCAAGCACGCTCATTCACTTCTGCTCGTGCCTGAAAACCCATGGTTTAAACAACCCATAGGTTGTCGTTACATGCAAACTATGTGCAATGCATGAAGAAACACTAAACCACGAGTGCAGAACATTTTTTGGCTGCATTGGGCAGCACCATGTTGGGGACTCCAATGCTACCTGATTCTTTTAACTGGCAATGCTGAAAACTGAGCCTGGGGCCTTCGCTGTGCAAAGCATGTGCTCTGCCACTGAACTACAAGAACAAGTAAAACGTTTACTGGTGGAAACAAAAAGGAACTGTCAGGAATATATAAGGAAAACCACACCTATATAATGAATATATGAGAGAGAAAGACATAGACTGTGGGCGACCTAATTGCTCAGTAAGAAGCAACTCCTGCCCCCAATTGGTGTGTTCTTGGTACTTATTTTAATTGTTAAAATTAAAATTAAATAACTTTAAATGCATGTCCCATGGTAAATGCAAAGGTCAGCTTAGGACCTTTGGAAGTGCCTTATACTGAGTCAGATCAGTGGTCCATCTGGTCCAGTATTGTCAACACTGACTGGCAGCGGCTCTCTTTAGGGTTTCTGGCCAGGCTCTCTCCTAGTCCTACAAGGAGATGCCAGGGATTGATCCTTGGGATGGAAAGCACATGCTCTTCCACTGAGCTACAGCCCTGGCCCTTAAACACAGTGACCTTCCCCAAGGCTGAGCGAGAGCCGAAGCCAAACCTCCATAGGACAAACTGCCATAAGAGCCAGGGCTGGAAGCCTGAAAAATGGAACACTTTGATATCCAACGATTCACAAGGATCCAGGCTCCGGAATGGCCCTGCTGACCGGGGCTGGTCAGCTCCCTCTTCTTTGTCCTTCTGCCAGCAGGCAAAATCATTTATTTCTTAATTCAGGGAGACCTTTGGCATGTAAGTGGATTTGTTTTAACTGGTTCATTGTGTTTCCTATTCATTTGTTTGTTACATTTATATCCCACCTTTTCTCCAAGGAGCCCAAGGTGGCACACTTTGCCATTTTATCCTCACAACAGCCCTGTGAGGTAGGTTAGGCTGAGAGTCAGTGACTGGTCAGTGAGCTTCCATGGCCGAGTGGGGACTGCAAGGTGGCTCTCCCGAGTCCCAGTCCAACACTCTAACCACTACGCCACACTGGTTTTCTGTTGTGCTTTAATTGTGTTTTTAATTAATTTATGTTTTAATCAAGAATTTTTGTTTATCACTCTCAGCTGCCTCAAGCACCATTTTTGGCAAAATATAAATTTAACAGATAGACAGGGCCCGTTCAGAAGACACCTTAAAACAGCCTTCCTCAACCTGGGGCGCTCCAGATGTGTTGGACTGCACCTCCCAGAATGCCCCAGCCGGCTGGGGCATTCTGGGAGTTGTAGTCCAACACATCTGGAGCGCCTCAGGTTGAGGAAGGCTGCCTAACAGGTCTTATAAAAACACACAGTGTTGGGGGATCAAGTCTGCTTTTCGGAGGTCACACACACACACATGAACTCCTTCACTTTAAACCAGAGATGGACAACGTCCATATCTCCAGTGGCCATTCTATTTCCCAGACAAGGGTCTTTCAAGAATCTTTCTCTGAAAGGATCTCTCTCAAGATTTGAGTTTGCCCTAATTTCTCAGGGATTCCAGTCTCCCTCTCCCATAATACTAGAACCCAGTGGGGTCATCCCATGAAGCTGAATGGTGGGAGATTCAGGACAGATAAAAGGAAGGACTTCTTCACACAGTTAAACTATGTGAGATCCAGTGTGGTGTAGTGGCTAGTGTTGGACTGGGAGTCAGGAGATCCGGGTTCTAGTCCTCACACAGCCATGGAAGTTGTGGAGCGCCCCATCTGGAGCGCCCCAGGTTGAGGAAGGCTGCCTTAAAACCATGGCTTTAACCACAGTGGGTAAGCTAGAAAACCAAGCATTGTTCAGAAGACACCTTAAACCACAGCTTTAACTATGGTGAATAAGGCTTTTTGCTTTATTCGCCATAATTAAAGCCATGGTTTAAGGTGTCTTCTGAACACGGCCTGGCTTTCTAGCTTAACCACCATGGAGATGATAGACATACATCGGCTTCCAGGAGAAATCACTATGGTCTAATATCCCAGCCCATCCTCCTCCCTTTCCTTCTGTGCAACTGTATATCTTGCTGCCCCACCTGCTCCAGTAATTAACCGTGGAGGTATAAACCCCTTTAGGTCTGAAGGCCAAACTCAATTTTAGAGAAGCTCGTTTTGGTAGTGAGTGGGACCAAAGGCAAAACAGGCTGGTGCCAGAAGCAAAGGGGTGGATCCGGGCAAACATGTATTCATTTATTTCATATAATTTCATTTCTATACTGCCCAATAGATGAAGCTCTCTGGGCGGTTCACAAATGTTAAAACCACAACGGAAGCTTAAAGCCACCATATAAAAGTACAACTAGAATAAAACCTATCAGCAGTGCAGAGATTTAAAATACAGATTTAACACAACTAAAAGACCAGGATGCTAAAGTATTGGGAAAATAAAAAGGTCTTCACCTGGCGCTGAAAGGAGTACAAACGTAGGTGCAATCCTGTAGCATAAAGGGGCAAACCTATTTATTTATTACATTTTTATACCACCCAATAGCCAAAGCTCTCTGAGCGGTTCACAAAAATTAAAATCATGAAGAGCATAAAAACAACCAACAATCTAAAAACACAAATACAAAATACAATATAAAAAACATCCTATGCATGTTTAGATAGGAAAAAAGTCCTACAACTCCCAGCATCCCCCAGCCAGCATATCTGGGAGTTGTGGGATTTCTTTTCTTCCGTTTAAACATGCATAGGATTGCACCCTGAGGCTGTTAGCGCCTGAGGCAACGCAACCTTCTAAAACGGGGGGGGAAAGTGACACAAAAGCCAGCACAGAAATATCTGGGCCCTGCGGGAAAGGGGAGAGCCCCGGGGCACCCTGGTGGGACCGAACAGGAACCCCAGGTGGGCCAGGCCTGGCTGAAAACCTGACACTCTGCCCCCCGCCCCTAATCTACAGCCTGCCTCTTCGCAAGGCCTGTTGCCAGCAGCCCTGGGCCTGCCCCCCTTCTCGCCTGCCCTTCCATAGCCAGCCAACCTTGTTCCGCTCCAGCTTTTGACGCTGGCGCTCCTCCAGGGCAGCGCGGCGCTTCTCAGTTCGGACCCGCTGCTCTTCGAGCCGCCGCCGCCGCTCTTCCAGCTGCTTTTCACGCAACACTCTCGCTTTCTCCTCCTTCTCCAGCCACAGGGCCCGCTTGGCAGCTATCAGGGGAGAGAAAGACAGACACAAATGGGGTTTAGCGATAGAGCGCACGGCCTGGCCTAAAAACACACACACAGATTCCATCACTCCTGGGGCATATTCAGTTACAGTGAGACGCTGTGGCTTTCATTTCATCGAACAAGTCCCCCAGGAAGAGTGGGGGGAAGTATTTCAGGGACGTCTGGCAATTTGAGGATACGTCTGAAAAAAAGAGCCCTGCCAGATCACACCAAAGTTCCACGCCAACCAGTATTTCAGCCTTCTGGAAGGCACCAAATTGGCTCAACTGGTCTGAAGCTTTCCTTTCCAGTATCCCGCACCCACATCTGGCTAGACCAACTTGTTGTTTTGCTTTTTCAGTATTTCAACGAACACATTTTATTATTGTTCTTCCTAAGAATGTAAGAAGAGCCATCAGGGCCGGCCCAGCCATGGGAGAGAGTGAGGCAGCCGCTTCAGGCAGCAGATTTAAAAGGGCAGCAAATTGTCAGCTATTCAGTTTGTTAATATTGTATTTTTAGTGCTAGAAATGAAGAAAAGTGCTTGTGGGATTTTCTGCCTCACGCACCCCAATAACGTGACTGGCTTTGCTCCCTATGCATCTTGACTGGGGTGAGTTAGGGGCACCATTTGCTGCTCTGCCTCAGGCAGAGAAACGTCTTGGGCCAGCCCTGCGATCCATACTGGATCAGACCAAGGGTCCATCTAGTCCAGCATTCTGCTCACACAGAGGCCAACCAGATGCCCATGGGAAACCCACAAGCAGGAGTGCAACAGCACCCTCCCAAAGTCTTCCTATGAAGCTGATTGGTGGGAGCTTCCGGACAGATAAAAGGAATTACTTCTTCACACAGTGCGTAGTTAAACTGTGGCATTCACTTACACAAGATGCAGTGACGGCCACCAGTTTGGGTGGCTTTAAAAGGGGGCTGGATAAATTCCTGGAGGAGGAGACTATCAATGGCTACTAGTCCTAATGGCTCTATGTTACCTCCAGTATCAGAGGCAGTACGTCTATGTACACCAGTTGCTGGGGAACATGGGTAGGAGGGTGCGGTTGCACTCATTTCCTGCTTGCGGGTTTCCCATTCGGGCAGCTGTTTGGCCACTGTGTGAACAAAATATGCTAGACTAGGCCGTCCCTTGGCCTGATCCACCATCAGGGCTCTCCTTCTGGACTTCTAGCAGGAGCTTTCTACATCATAGACCTGGTTTGCCAGGCCCCAGCTGGGGAGAGAAGGAAAAACGAAAAGCATCCAGAAATTGACCGAGAGCAGGGAGTGGAGTGCGGTAACTGAATCCCCCGGCTTCAGGAATGAACCCCACAGCTGGTGACAGCAGGCTGGGGGGAGGGGGGCATCCGAAACAACAATGTGGAGCAGGATACTAGCAGGAGGGCGGGCGGGGAAAGGAGATGCAGCCCGGGCCAGGCACAAAAGGAACGGGAAGCTGGCCTGAAAAACACATTCAGGCCAGACAATGGGGGAATGGGGGTGGAAAGTGATTTAGGCTGGAGCGGCCACAGCAGAGGGGAAAGTGACGGTGGTGCAGAGGGCAGTGAGGGAGCGGAGGGGGGGGGGCTGCTAAAGCAGAGATGGAGCGGCAGCACCCAGCAAAATGAATGACCTCAGACCCACTGCCTGGGAAAGGAATGTCCGTAGCCAAGACATTATCTCCTCATCTCGCAGATGCACATAACAGAAGGACCCATGATCCCAAATGGCTACTCTGCCTCTGTGTGTCTGTGTGCGCGTGCGGTATGTACTTGCTAGAAAAAAGGGAAGAAAAGCTGTGATTATTTTCTTCCCACTTGCAATTCTATCCACAGGAAAGGAATTTCCTCAAATTATCTCAGATCCAAGAAAACGCCTGCAAACTTTTTATTTCACCTAATTACATTCACAGGGAAGAGGGGTTGGGGGGGGGGGGGAACCCTATCCATTCTGGGAATAGTTAGTGAACGGGCAGGGCTCTTCCATACCAGCCTCCTTTGCTCTTGTTTTTCGTTAAAACTATTGTACATGTTCGCAAGAAGTGGATTCCTTGAGGATTTCAACCAACAGAAACTATCACAAAAGAAGCAGTTCCTTGGCTGTTTGGTGGTGTTTTTTGTTTTTTTTTGCAATAAATGAATAAAAATAAAATAAAAATGCCGCTATGCCACTGAGAAAGGTGCTCCATTGACTCTCAGCCCTGAAAATCAACTCAGGAGTGGGGTACACAGCCTGCGGTTTTGGTATGTGTGCACGTAGAGCGGGAAAGAATGCATCATGAGACTCTAACACAGCCTTCCTCAACCTGGGGCGCTCCAGATGTGTTGGACTGCATCTCCCAGAATGCCCCAGCCGGCTGGGGCATTCTGGGAGTTGTAGTCCAACACATCTGGAGCGCCTCAGGTTGAGGAAGGCTGCCTAACAGGTCTTATAAAAACACACAGTGTTGGGGGATCAAGTCTGCTTTTCGGAGGTCACACACACACACATGAACTCCTTCACTTTAAACCAGAGATGGACAACGTCCATATCTCCAGTGGCCATTCTATTTCCCAGACAAGGGTCTTTCAAGAATCTTTCTCTGAAAGGATCTCTCTCAAGATTTGAGTTTGCCCTAATTTCTCAGGGATTCCAGTCTCCCTCTCCCATAATACTAGAACCCAGTGGGGTCATCCCATGAAGCTGAATGGTGGGAGATTCAGGACAGATAAAAGGAAGGACTTCTTCACACAGTTAAACTATGTGAGATCCAGTGTGGTGTAGTGGCTAGTGTTGGACTGGGAGTCAGGAGATCCGGGTTCTAGTCCTCACACAGCCATGGAAGTTCACTGGGTGACTTTGGGCCAGTCACAGACACTCAGCCCAATCTACCTCACAGGGATGTTGCTGTAAGGATAAAATGGAGAGGAGGAGGATTATGCGTGCTGCCTTGGGTTCCTTGGAGGAAAAAAAGTGGGATATAAATGTAATATCGATTAAACTATGCAATTCCCTACCACAAGATGTGGTGATGGCCATCAATGTGGATGGCTTTAAAAGGGGGTTGGATAAATTCCTGGAGGAGGAGGCTATCAATGGCTACTAGCCCTGATGGCTAAGTGCAACCTCCAGTATCAGAGGCAGTAAGCCTTCGTACACCAGTTGCTGGAGAACAGGGGTGGGAGGGTGCTGTTGCACCGTGTCCTTCTTGTGAGTCCCTGATCGACATCTGTGTGAACGGAGTGCTGGGCTAGATGGACCCTTGGTTTAATCCAGTAGGGTTCTTCTAATGTTCTTAGGTCTCATTTGGGGAATGTTGTCCCCACCACCTTAATTTTCCACTTGTCGAAAAAGCTTCCCCTGCTGCTACTATTACTATTAGTATTTGTGGCATTTGTATACCACTGACTGTAGTAAAATCCCTCAGCAGTTCTGGCATTAAAGGCACATAAGCAGGGCTGGTGATGAAATGCCACCCCCTCAAGCAGAAATAGATTCTACTGCACAACTTCAGTCCCCACACAGGTTGGTCAGGTGCGTGTCTCCAAACAATGGAAAGGTTTGCAATTGAGGTACCTTCCAGCATGGCTGGGACATTACATTGAAGACCAAGAGAAACAAACAGTGCAATCCTATGCAATGGGACTTACTCCGAGATAAATGTGTATACAGGATTGAAACATAATAACCTTACAGGTGTACTCCTAGGCTTGTTTAGACAGAAAGAAGGCCTACAACTCCCAACATGCTCTAGTCTAAACATACATAGGATTGCACACTAAAATAGGGGTGAGGAACTGATGGCTCAGACCTTTGAGTAGTGTCATCTGACCCAGGCTGACAAATCATGGAATAGTAGAGTTGGAAGGAGCCTACTGTATAAGGCCATGCAGCCCAACCCCCTGATCAATGCAGGAATCCACCTGAAAGCATCCCTGACAGATGGCTGTCCAGCTGCCTCTTGAATGCCTCTAGTGTGGGAGAGACCACAACCTCCCTAGGTCATCACAATGTTGGCTCATATTCAGCTTGTGATCTACAACAATTCCAAGATCCTTCTCGCTTGTAGCATTGCTGAGCCAAGTATCCCCTATCTTATAACTGTGCATTTGGTTTCTTTTTCCTAGGTGTAGAACTTGGCATTTATCCCTATTAAATTTCATTCTGTTGTTTTCAGCCCAACATCTTTGACTAGAGAACTGGAAAATAAACTATTTTAAGGAACAGAGTGTGGCATTTTGCTTCCTGTCTTCCCAACTCATTCGTTAACATGGTCTTTCAGCAAAACTAGTTGTGACTTTAAAGTAGAGAGAATCTCTTGTCTCTCACAATTTTTTTTTCTCCTCATGCATGAGACTGGACATTCTTTCTTACCCTTTTTAAAAACTTACTTTAACTAAAACATGATAGGGGATTGTGTGCGCACATGTGTGTGTCTGTATATGTATAAGAGTCAGAGATATAAGTCACTTCAGGGGATTCTAGTTGTCCTTTCTTTACCCCAAGTAACTTTTGGCAGTGAAGGCGGGGTGTGTGTGTGATCCAAACTGCACATTCTCAGCAGCACAAATAAGGAAAACATTAAAGAGCCAACAGTTTCCTGCCCTTTAAGGACGTCCAAAATCGGCCGCCTGAGGAAGCGGCCTTATTTTGCCTCAAGCTTCAGCCAGTCCTAAACAATGATTGGAAAACCTTCACAGCACCTCTTCCCGGCAGAGTGACGAGATGCAACATCTCAGGAGCATCGGAACAGAGGTAGCTGCCTTATACTGAGACAGAACCTTGATCCTTCTAGCCCAGTATTGTCGAACACTGACTGGCAGCAGCTCACCAGGGATTCAGGCACGAGTTTTTCTAGCCCTACCTGGACAAAGAACCTAGGAACCTACTACATGCAAAGCAGGTGTTCTGTCCCTGAGCCACAGAGCCTCTTCCTCTCCTACGACCCCCTGCCTCAATAATGGAATCAGCCTACTTCCAGCTTCTTTGTAGGAAGTCAGGGACGTTAGATACACTAATAATAATAATAATAATAATAATAATAATAATAATAATAATAATAATTTTATTACCCGCCTCTCCCTCTGGATAAGAGCAGGCAACAACACTAAATAAAATATAATACAGAGGTACAAAGCAATATCCATCTCGGCTCTGTATTCCAACCCTCCCAAACGCATGCGCATGGACACACCCATGGCCTGCTTCTTACCCAGATGCTTGGCTCGCTCCTCTCGCCGCTCCCGGGCCAGTTTGTGTCTGGCTTGAGCCTTCTGGGTATCTGGGAGAGACAGAGAGGGAGAGACAGTCAGAAATCCCATGCACAAGCCCACCACCTTCATGATACTGGCCAAGTCCTCCTCATGTTTTTGGCAGTCTTCTAAATCATTGGTCTTCAACTGGTGAGGGGGACAGGCACCCCCACAAAACTAGGTCTCAACCTGACCTGAAGTGGGTCACACCACTGGTATCGTTGACATGCTTTTGTTTGGATGGTTTTTTTAAAAAAAAAACAAAGAACAAGCAAAAATAAAACAATAAAAGTATACAGAGAGAAGTAAACCAGGAAGTGGGTAGAGAAACGCAAGCAAGAAAGAGGAACACCAGATAGAGAGAGACCAAAAATGGTTTTATTACCTTTGGTAATAAAAACTGGGACTCATGACTGGTTGAAATAGGTACAAAATCATTAAAGGTTGTTGATGGGTGTTTAAGATCACAATTGTGCCAATCGCCAAGCCTACTTCTCCAGCCCCAAATTAGTAGGCCAGCCCGAGACGCCATGACACGATACATCAGTGGTGGGGAGTTTATGGCCCTCCAAATGTTTTGGCCTACAACTCCCAACAGCCCGAGCTGGCATAGCCAATGATGAGGGATCATGGGAGTTGCAGGCCAAAAATAAAATAAAATCTGCAGAGCCACGAGTTGCCCACCCTTGCTATATGTACCAAACAGCAGGCTGTGGGGAAGGGCTGGTAAAGAAACCAACAGAATTTACAGGCCTGCATTTTTTTTCCAGCCAGCCTGCCAAGAGGCTACTAGTCCAGGTTTCCACGCAGGAAGGGAAGCCCCCTCCGCCACAGTCAGCATCGAAACACAGGCTAATAACTTCTTAGCAGGCTAATTAAAAAAAAAACTGCATTTCTGAGCTGGTCCGGAAGAAGGGGCTTTCCTTCCTCCTCAGCTAGCACTGATCCAAATGGGTTGGCAGAGGAGGGAAGGAGAGATCCGTCCCTCCTCCGCCACCCCACTCACTCGCCTGCATGGAATTCCTAGTCACCTAGGATGACCAGGCAAGTTGTTACAGAAGGCTCTGTAGGGTGATCAGTTGGCTCCTTCCATTGCTCTTTTATTGATTTTCTCATCACAGTTTTAAAAAATGGCTTTATTATATTTTTATACTTTTTATTGCTGGCTGCCTTGAACGTTTTGTAACAAATGGTAAGATAGAAATATTTTAAATAAATAAAATACGCCAGTCTCTCTAGCATATCAGGGAGGAGGGCTTAGCTTAGACTTTCCTCCAACATGGTATTTTCCCCCTATGCGCTAGCAATGCTTTATGCAGGGGAACAGTCAAAACACACACCGTCCGCAGAACTGCAGACTGAGATAGTGCAGCCCAGCAACAGATGAAACATGTGGAGTTTCTCCTTTAACTCACTAGCAAATGGCTGTGAGTAGCTGAGGTGGACAAAGGGCGATCATTCTGCTGTTGTCACAGGAGGCGGCTGAAGAGCCCTTTACTCACCCTCTTGTGAGTCAGTGAGAGAAGCGAAAAGTTGACTAACCCACCAGCCTTTGCTACTCTGGTCTAAATAGGGCCCCTATTAAATAGAAAAAGCCTAGCGCTCGGCCAAGGGTCTAACTTCTGCGAGCCAACTACACACCCACCCAAATACTGCAATAAAAATAAACATCTGTGCTTTTAATCCCTTTTATCTGACATTGTGTATTTATTCCAATTGCCCAGTGTGGCTGCTTTGGATTCTTGGAGGTTGGGGAATGGTTTAAACAAAGCGTAACCAGTTCTGTCTACATCGGCCGTGTCCTGCAGAAAACCAGGAGGGCTCATGGTTAGGAACGTAAGGAGCGCTATGCTGGGTCAGACGGTCAGTCCCTCTAACTTAATATTGTCTATGGGATGATTGAGGACTGCACAATAATTTCATGTGACCAGGGCTGTGGAGTCAGCACATAAAACCTCCAACTCTGACTCCTTTATGCATGGCACCTCTGACTCCTTTAATTATATATTGATATAGGAAATAAATTTCCTATATATTTCCTACATCAACTGCAAGCACACAACTTTTTAGAACCCTAACCTGTTAAAGACCCGGGGCTAAAGGCTATAGCTAAGACATTCTGGGTTTTTTAAATTTTATTTATTAAAGAAGCCCAAAAATAAAAACAATGAGGTTATATTTTTATTTATTTATTTATTTAATTGCATTTATATCGCCCTATAGCCGAAGTTCTCTGGGCAGTTTATCAAAAGACTATAGAGTATAAAGTAATAGGATATGAAACTATAAAAGAAAATCAGGAACAACTTTCTCTACTAGTTCAAAAATCTAAAGTATATACTTTGATATCAAAGTCAAAACTACAAAAAAGTAAAAAAACAATTGAACACCTAAAACAACTTAACAAATGACCATTTTAAAAGAAATGAACTCAGTTAGGTACATAAGTAACATAAACCTTTTTCGAGATGAAAGTATCATTTGAATATAAAATTCAAGTGAATATACATATCGCAACTCTATATACAATTTAAATTTATTAGGAGTTGGAGTTGGTACATTTTTACTGACTCTGACTCCAGTAACCCAAGAATTGCTTCCGACTCGGACTCCACGACTCTGACTCCACAGCCCTGCATGTGACCTTCCCTTAATTTTACGCAGGTAGCAGAAGCTCGGAGGGAGAGAAGGAGGGCAGGAGGGGAAAACTACGGGGCTGAAACAGGGCAATGGAAAAGGGGAATCCCTCTGCAAGCGATCAGTTCAAACCTCTGGCACGGAGGCGAGGGAGCCAAAAAGGGGATAGAGTTGTCCCTTACGGACAATGCTATAGCGAGGGCCCTATTCACACCAGGGACTTACGGGGACTTAACCGTGAAGTATATTACCTACAGCAACATGGGGGAAGTGCTTTATTTTTCTGCAGAAATTTTTCCGTTTCATAAGTTCACTAGTAAGAACGAATGCATGTGAATACAGTATCAGGCGCGCCTGGCAGTTTTAAAGCGGTAATCAGAATTTTCCAGGTGATTATCCCTAGCGAGTCTGTGAAGGAAAACATTTCTGTCATTGAAACATATATCTGTCTCGGTGTGAAATGGGACTAATTACAGTGATGGCGAAACCGAAGGTGCCCCTAAAAACCTAAGTGGAAGAGAGTTGAACTCTGTTCAAAATAAATGAGTGGTTGTCAGCATATCATGCACAGTACTTGAGGTTGCTAAATTTTACTGAGTGTGTCAACAGTTTTCAGTAGCTTTGTTTTTTTTCTTAAATTTAAACAATGAAAGACAAGTACATGCTGTTATCTTTAATTTTTGCACACATATTCCAATAAATATTTCTACACAATTTACCACAGTGTATAGAAGATCCCCCCCGTGGTCCTTGCAATATACAAGCCTGTCCTACAGGCCAAACCCTTTGTAATTATGATTCAAACGACTTGGTGAGTTATCCTCAGTTAATTAAACGGTAATTAATTAATCCAGGATTAGCTGGAGTGCGTGCAGCTGCCATTTTGAATACGCAACCTCTAATCGGGGCAATCGGGGGTTGTGGAGTGGCATGCAATCCTGGGCATTGTGGGAAAATCAAGGGTTAAACAATCCACACTTAACCCAAATGAGTATCAAGTAGGGGCTGTTTAACCCTCAGAAATGTGAGTTGTTTAGCTTTTGATTAACCCACAAAGGTCAGGTTCGCACAATACACCACAATCCCTGATCACCCTGATTAAAGATTGCATATTCAAAACAGCGGCTGCACATGCCCCACATGTGCTGCAGTTAATCATGGGTTAATTAACCCATGATAACCTGCTGTGTCATATGAACCAGGTCACTGCAGCCCTACCTATTGCTTCCCCCACAAGAAAGCAAACATTCCAGGGAGTCATGTCAAGATAGGATTGTCACCGGACCAGGTTTCTGATCAGACCTGGTCAGCTTTAGCTTTCAGGCACCATGCAAATCCCACAAACATACCTTGTTTATTCCGGGGGCTCACAGGGCCCTGGGCAGGGGAAGGCTGTTCACCCTTGGGTGACGGTCGGGCACTTTCTTGGAGGCGTGTTTCTTCTGGAGGAGGTGGCGTCGGAGCACCTATAGGTGGAGGGCGGTCACTCTTAGGGGGCAGGGTCTCCACAGCGGGAAGCGTCGTGGCAGGCAGGGGGCTGGCCTGGTTAGTCTGAAGGGAAGGCTTAGCTTCAGCCGGGGTCACTGTAGCAGTATTGACGCCAGGGCGTCCATTTTGGGTAGGCGATGTGGCTCCTGTAGTAGCAGCCGCAGATGGCAGAGGAGTGGCTGATCGTGCGGGGGCAGAGGGAGACTGGTCGCATTGGGGTGTTCCTGTCTCCCTCGTGAGGGGCACTGTGGTGGGCGAAGGGCTAGTCCGTTCACTCAGGGGGTGCTGTGTCACTTCCGGGAGGGTCCCTTTTGAGTCTGTAAGACAGAAGGAGGCAAGAGTGTTTATGAGCAAACGTCAAATATCTGCATGCCCTCCTCTGCCCCTGAGCGCATCTTCAAACGCAGCCTCTCCAGTGTTAAGCGCATCCTGAGGTGAGGGTGCCAGGCACAGCCAATGCGAAATAAACAGCTACTGTGGGTGCTCAGACCCGGGAACCTGGCATAGCCAAATGTGGCAAGGATCATTTTACAGGGCCCGTGTATAGCTGCCATCGTGGGGGTTGCTTCCCCTACCTCTGACAACATTCGCGTGCCACAAGCGACCGCCTCGCTGGCAAAGAAAGCTCTCTTGAGGCTGACTTGCTCTTTGCTTTCGTAAGAGTTCCTGAGGAAGCTCTTTCAGAGTTTCAGTCCTTTAACTGTTAAATGGAAATGGAGGGCTTCAAACGCGTTGTGGGATCCCATTTCCCACCCCCAACAGCAGTTCCCTCGAGACAGCACATGAATGGATGTGGACCAGAGAGAGAGAGACTCAGTCTCCGTTACATAATTCACCACCGTCCCCAATACATGCATGCGCGCGCGTGCGCGCACACACACACACCCCTCCCTCGCAGCAGCGTCCTTCGCAGACAACAATTAACTAATGCAACAAGAATGTCCAGCGTGAGACCTGGAGAACGCCAAGGAAGCACGGCTGTAAACGCTTGCCCTGCCTCAGTCTGTGGGAGGCTCCGTGGCTGACTTCGATAGGAAGGAAGACAGGCATGAGGCAGAGCGGCTGGGCTGAGGCAGGCAGTCAAGGGAGGAGAGAGAGAGGAGGCCCGGGGATGGCGTAGCAAGAGCAGGGAGGAAAGGCCTGTGGCGGCTCGCAGCCCAAAGCGTCCCAACGAAGAGCTCCCAGCACTATCCATCAAGCGGCACCGACCGTGCACCCCTTCCGTCTCCCCCCCACAATAATTGTTTTGTTTTGGTGGGGGGGGATGATGGAAGTCAGGGTGGAGAACGTGGGGAGGTTACAAGCGGAAGACGGCAAAGTCTGGGACGTTGTTAAATTCTGTGAGCGAGGCAGGGCCCTTGCGCGAAAAAAAAAAGCCTCGTCCGGAAGCACCCAAAATATGCCGTGCCAAGCGATGATTTTTGGATGGAGAAAGTGGGGTTTGAGATCACCCCACTCTGAACAGGCCCACCAAAAGGTCAGCTTCCAAAAGCCGTGCAAAACAAATGCCTCTTTTGTTTTCCTTCTGTTGTGGTTGTGCGTTTTAATGCCTTTGGTTTATTATTGTTTTCATCGCATTTCATTTAGGATTGTAAGCCGGCTCAAGTGCCATTTTCCTTGGTAGAAAGGCAGGATCCAAATCCAGTAAATAAATTAAGGGCGCAATCCTAGGCGTGTTGAGACAGACAAAAGCCTTACAACTCCCAGCACACCCCAGCCAACATAGCAATTACAATAAAGGCCCTGCACTTAGTTGTTGACTATTTTACCTCAGGTAGCAAAGGTAAAACAATCAGAAATGCCGGGGATTGAACTTGGGTCCTTTTGCATTTCAA
This sequence comes from Elgaria multicarinata webbii, assembly GCF_023053635.1. Classification (NCBI taxonomy): domain Eukaryota; kingdom Metazoa; phylum Chordata; class Lepidosauria; order Squamata; family Anguidae; genus Elgaria; species Elgaria multicarinata. Next base: position 6,811,982 of record NC_086183.1, read on the forward strand.
CCAGCGGCTCTACCACTGAGCTACGGGCCCTTCTGCAGCAGACCACGCCCTCCACTTCCCTATTTTTCTTTTCTAGCTGCCTCAATATTTCGTGGGTCCGGGATGCCACGGAGCCCTTTCAAATGGGGGCGGCATGGGCTGCCTCCCCTCTGAGTTTTCTAAATGTTTTCCATTTCTGCATCCTTTGGTGTTCACCTGATCGTGCTGTTATCTCCCTCTTGTTTTCCTGTGAGTCTGATTTGACAGCCTTGAAACTTTTGAGACCTGAGAGCCACTCAGGTCTCAAAATGCGAGAGCCCAAATATGCATCCGGTGACTCAATTCTTAATTTCTTGCCATGCATTTGCAGTGTGGTAGTGCTGCAGCCCACCTCAGCTCAGACCTCGACCAAGGCATGCATTCCGACCCACCAAAGATTTAAGCAAGTATGAGACACTTTAGTAAGCTGCGGGTCATAGTGTTGGAGGCGCAGGAGATCATATGCATTGAGAGCCAGTGTGTAGTGGTTAAAGTGTTGGACTGGGACGCGGGAGATCTGAGTTTTAGTCCCCAGTTGGCCATGAAGCTCACTGGGTGACTTTGGACCAGCCACTGACTCAGAGTTGTTGTGAAGATAACATGGAGAGGAGAAGGAGGACCATGAAAGTCATCTTGGGTTGCTTGCAAGAGCAAAATGCAAGCAACACATTATATAAATGTAATAACAACAACAACAACAACAACAACAACCAGGTATCTTATATAAGAATACAGTAATGTAAGGCTTCTTACTCAAGATTTACCAGACTGATTTTGCTCATTTTTGTTTTAGACTGAAGCTTGAGCAGCGTAGATGTACAGAAAATTTTGGAAGTTTGTGTTCAAAGCTTGAGTTTTAATAGCCAAACCGTATGTTTCTGTGCCCCGGCCAGGAGCCTCAGGCAGTTGGGGAACTACAACTCCCACGTAGCTCTGCACCATGCAGGGAGAAAACACAAATGTGGGGACGGATGGAGTCAAGCCCACTCTTGAAGCGGCCATATTGGCATTAGGAATAGTGGTGGTGGTGGTGGAGGAGGAGGCGGCGGCGGCGGCGAACACTCTGAGGCGATGGCAGTAGAGGAAAGGAAGCAGCCCTGGGAAAAGTCAAGTTTTAAAATGTGGGGGGAAGAGGGAGGGATGCGGGCTTGAGGGCAAGAAGCAAATGCCATTCAGTGGCAACGGCTGCAAGAAAGCAAGGGCCAAAAGTCCTCGGTTGCGTTGAAGGAAAGTCACTGCCATATAGCTTCTGGAGGAGTCAAGGAACAGTTTATTTCTCCCTCAGACTACTAGCGCTCATGGAGACATGGGCTTTACACTACTACGAGGAGAAACAAGATTGAAAGACAAGACTGGGCAAGGCCATGGGTAACTCTAAAGGTAAAGAGAGTGAGTTTGTATCAGAGACAGAAGGGCTGGAACTCCAGCGAGCAGACAATATGTTCTACATAGTATCAAACACCATGGAGAAATTTAACAATTTTGAGGTATTTTCCCTCTTATCCTCCTGATATGGACGAATCTTCTGCAACCTGGTGCCCTCCAGATGTGTTGCACTGCAACTCCCATCATTCCCAGCCAGCATGGCCATTGGCTGTCCAACACAACTGAGGTGCACTGATTTGGGGAAAGCGGACCTAGATAATTCTCCAGAGCCGATATGCCATTTCAGTCCAATAGCCAGATGTGACGCATTCTCCTCGGACAGCCAACACTTCCAGGTAGCTCACTAGTTCCCAGTTCAAATCCCCAGTAGCAGGAAACCACTGCACGATAACTGGCTCGCCAGGCTTGCAAGGGTCCAAGACATCCATCACTAGAGATGGTATGGTGAAAGAATGGCAGGTGGTCCAAAAACAACACACACCCCCAAAGCCCTGTAACACTACAACGATCAGCCCTCGAAGGGTTATTTTTGTGCCTAGGAGTCACATGCTGCGGGAGGCTTCTGGAATGCACATCTCTTGGCCTTGCTGGTGACTAAGTTGTTATGCTTCTGTTTTCTTTATCCACAGCAAGGATAATTTGCTTGCGGAATCTCAAATGCATTTCGCTAAACATACCTCTCACTTTGCAGGTATTCCTGGTCTGAGTCACCTCCTTGTTCCTGCTCCCTGTGCCACAGCACTTGAGCATCGTAAGACCAGAAGAAGTGCCCTGTTGAATCACATCAAAGGCCCATCTGCCCCAGCATTTTGTTCACCCTATGGCCAACCAGTCACCTGTAGGAAGCCTATAAGCAGGGCGAGTGCAACAGGTTCCTGCTCATATTCCCCATCAACTGATATATGGAGACATATTGCCCCTGATACTGGAGGTAATATATAGCCATTGACTAGTAGCCGTTGATAGCCCTATCATCCATGAATTTGCCTAATCCTCTTTAAAGCCATGTAAGCAACAACGAGTACAGGAAGGGGCAGGTTTAACTTCCTTCCCCACAAATGTAGGCCACCACCAGTTAACATATCAACAGGCCTGAAACATGGATGGCTGCTCCCTCATATGTAGTTTGGCCTTTAGATTGCAAACGCTTCAAGGCAGGGACCTGTCTTTACATGTATGGCATCCTGCCAGCGGAAGCTGGTGGCTCCAGGTCCCGGTCATAAGAACGTAAGGAGAGCCCTGCTGGATCAGACCAAGAGCCCATCTAGCCCAGCACTCTGTTCACACAGTGGCCAACCAGCTGTCAACCAGGGACCCACAACCAGGACACGGTGCAACAGCAGCCTCCCACCCATATTCCCCAGCAACCCTCAGAACGCTAAAGGAGCAATGAAACTCGGCGCAGATTCACTGCCCCACTGACATCGAAGCCACCAGCATCCACTGAATTCTGCATTGTGCCATGTACACTCATGAGACTGTATCATACTATCAACAGTGGCAAAGACAGTCAAGCAAACACCCTAGGAAGCCACTTCGTACCAGATCAGAGGCTCTGCCCATCCAGCCCAGTACTGCCTCTTCTGAGTGGCAGCAGGGTCTCCAGGGACTCTCTCCATGCGAACCATGTGCTCATGCCCGGAGCTACGGTCCTCCAACCTTGCCATTCAAAACAGGCACACAGCCAATAGAGGAGAGGCAATCAATCATCCCATATTTTCCATTATCCCAATCGCCGTCACTTTAAACCTTTAACCACCATCATGTAATTAGTGGGTACAAGCTGCACGGTCAACAGTAACGCTCTGTTGGGTAATGATGGATGGTGTCTATCCATGGAGGAGACAAAAGGATCTCAGCAGACGGAAAGCAAAGAGAGGAGAAGGTGGAAACGGGCAGCGGAGAGGAACTGCGGAGTGGCAAGATGGACAGGAATGGCGGTTGGCAAGGAGACCCGGAGACAACTTGTCCTCGAAGTTTTTGAAAAACAGATCCCTAAAGGCTTAGCAAGTTTCCTCTTTAGCGTCTTTTCTGAAGGCAGCTTTCTCTTTCACAGCCGAAACAGTGAACTGTGCCATCCAGGAGTGCAACGCTGGGAGTGCCGGGGGTTTCCTGTGCTGTCATGATTCGCGTTCCGTCTAACGAAGCTGCTCTTCCAAGTCCTGCACGTTGGGGCTCACGCCGCAGCTCCTGCCGAGTATCAAGATGACTCAGTGCAATTTTAAGGAACTTAACCGTTGCTTGAGACTATTGGACAGCTGGGGGAGGGGAGGGATTGTGAAAAGAAAGTCCACCAAAGCTCTTCTCTGCACTCCAGCAGTACCTGACTGTCACTTGGCCAGGAATGCTGAAAAGGGTCTTTTCTGTAGCTGAGCCAAGGCCCTTTCTACACCTAAGGGTGTAAAGGAACGCAGGGGAGACAATCTCGGGATTTCCGGCTTCCAGGATCGCCGCCCTGCATCCAGATGGCCGCGCAAAATCCCAGAAGTGAAGAGGGACGCTGCACCCATCATTTTTAAAAACAACAACACAGGACCTGGGAGTGCAATTGCGCTCCAGTGAAATGCAAGTTCAAAAAACATAAACAAAAAAGACCTGACCCTCACTCTCCACCACCACCCCGGGCCTGGCTCCGTCCCTCTGCTGACCCCCACTGCTCACGTAGAGGAGGGAAGAAGCCGGGACAGGAACCCACACTGCCCGCGGTCCGTGGGATCGTCCTGGGACCACAGGTAAAACCAGGATAACCGAGGTCTTGGTTATCCCTGGGAAATTGAGGGATCGTCCCTGCCTACTCCCAGGAACGCCCATTTGGGACGATCCCTGGGACGCACCCAGGAAAAATCGAAGGAGTAGAAAGAGCCCAAGACTTAATCGAGAGAGGGCCTAGCTGCCTCTTCTGGATACACCGGGAGGGAGGGACGTGAAGGCACTTGCTTGCTGGGACCGGCATTTTGCATCCCTTCTCCCTACCTGCAAGGTTCCCTCACACACACACACGTTTGTAACTGAGGAGAAAGAAAGTTCTTCCGACTCTGTTGCAGTATATTCTTGGAAGCACTGCCAGGACCTCCTGCCCTCTGCCCAAGATTGCTGGCAGTGTATGCAGAGACACTGACACACAAAGATGTAACGACCTTTTTCCTTCCTTCTTTGACACTTGCTGCAACGCAGGTTGCTGGCAAGGACAAAGCACAGCAGGTTTTACAAAGTCGCCAAAAGAAATAACGTGTCTGTGAGCACGGCAGTGACGTTTTCTTTCTTTCTCTTTCAGAAATATATTCATTGGTTTTCAAAATGCAGTAGGCCCTCCACACCCCGCAAGGGGCCCTGGAGTATATATTTTTTAAAAAACAAAACATATAGGAATATGGAACTCCAACACCACTACAATGATGAGCAGAACAATAATAAAATCTGAGCATTTCATTCAGTTTCAGTTTCTTTAAGTCCAGCCACTCTAGAAAGCAAAGCCACCAAGAACAAATGCAAATACAATCTCGGTGAAAATCTTGGTGAAAATCGGTCTGAAATAAAAACGTATTAAAACCTGCTTAAAAGACATGAGAGAAAAGGCCTTTTTAAAAATGGTCTCACATTATGTATCTCGTGCTGAGAAAGGCTGACCTCCCTTCTTGGTGGACATACAAAAAAGGCCTCCATATAACGCTCTCCGTTATGAGAGTGGGAAATCCTTTAAGTAACTTGATCCCAAACCTTTAAGGGCTTTAAAGATTAATACCAGTACTTTGAAATGGGCTGGGAAGCAAACCTACATGCCCAGGTTTCGGCGGTGACCAGGAGTGCATTTGCACAGCTGAGGCTAGTGTGCCAAATGTGGCCCTTCCTGGAGACTTCTGTTCTGGCCATGGTTACACATCCCTTAGTTACATCCCGTTTGGACTACTCTGTATGCACTCTGTATGGGGCTGCCCTTGAAAACTGTTCAGAAACTTCAGTCCAGAATGCTGTGTCCAGACTGTTGATCAGAGCCAGGTATGGGGAGCACACAACTCTCTTGTTACAACAGCTTCACTGGGTGGAATTCAAAGTGCTGGATATGACCTATCAAGCCCTATTTGTCTTGGGACCAGACTACCTTCTCCCATTCAAGCCTGCCTAGTCTGTAACATCTTCTGGAGAGGCCCTTTTTTGAGACCACGACCATCAGGCACACTGATAGGGACACGATGGAGAGTCTTCTCAGTAGCAGCTCACTAGCTGTGGAACTCCCTGCAGAAGGAGGCTAGCTTTGCTCTCTCTGTGTGTGTGTGTTATCTTTCCCCCAGCAAGCAAAGTCATTGGAGGACAATTAAGAGAAGCTATTCCACAGCCAATCAATAGGCTCTTCATCACTAACTTCATTGCCATGCTCAACGGAAAGCAATAAAAAAACAGGAATTGCATGCAGGAACCTTTTAATTCACATTGGAAAGTACCTTTGCTGAATGACACTTAGTTTTAAGTAGATATTATAAGAGGATCTTGGTAATGGGGAAGGCTATCACTAGATGCTTGGGCGGAACCCCCATTTGAATTAACTTCCAGCTAATTGTGGAAAAGTGATAAAAGGTAAAGCAACCACAAAATGTGGCATGTTTTGCTCTAGCACTCAGCAAAGAAACGGCTCTGGAGCCTGCAGAATGGGTGGTGGTGGAAGGAAAGAGGTTTCATTAGAAGGCTCATGGTACAAAGGAGAAGAGTGATTTCCAGTACTGGAAACTGGACATCCTGAAGCACCCGGCTGATTCATTTTTGTCTGTCAGTCCCATTACTTTTTAAAAAGTAATGTTGTTGGGGGGAAGGTAATAATGGTATGAGGGGCGACATAGGAAATGAACAAAGGCATACTACCTTCTGTCTCAGACCTCCCCCAACTGGTGCCATCAAGATTTTTTGTTTTTAAATTACAACTCGCACCATCCTTGACCATTGGCCACCCTGGCTGGGGCTGATGGTAATTGTGTTCCAAAACAGGCAGGGGGCACCAGATTAGAGGAGGCTGCTCACTTGTTGATTGCACACATTGCGTTTCCTGTTATTATGAGGACTAGCAGCATGCTCTCAAAAAGAATTTAAAATTAAAAGTAGCTTTAACCGCCATGCTTCATAGGATCTGACACATTCTACAATCTGTAGTGTGATCAGAGACTCCTCTACTCCCCATCTGTGTACGTGGAGCAAATCCAATGTTAGTGTCCAACCTCAATCAAGACTCTTGCAAGCAGCTTAGGGAAATGGCATTTGGTGTTGTGCTCAAGAGTTACTTTCTTTTGACTTTAAAAGGCCAGAGGCAAAATGCTGAGTTCTTCCAGTCTGACCACACAAACACATGTGCAGGTTGAGTAATCTCCTCCAGTGATTTCCCCTCTCCCAAACTGCATTAAACTAAAACATATTTTGCAACATGTATGGAAAGGTTTGGGTAGAGGCTTCCCTTCCACCACTGGCAGCTAATGTTCTGTGCGTACGATGGCTTTCTTTTTATTGGTGGGGGGGGGGAACCAGCCCTGGGGTAGCCTGCCGGACCCTGGAGCTAGCAGTGCATTTAAACTGGTCACAAGACCTTCCTTCTTTTGGTTTTTGTTCCACACCCATGATTCTTTCCAGTTTGGTGGAGCCAGGGGGGAGGAAAGAGGCTTGTTTTTATTCTCTGTGTGTGTGTGTGTTTGTGCACACGCGCATGTACGGCAAACTGAGGCCAAATGAACAAGATGGGAAAAGCCCAGGGGAGAGAAAAACAAGGGTGGAGCATTAGGAACGAGGATAGAAAGGTTGGATGCAAAGCTTATTTAGAGAAGTCATGGGAGCAGCAACTGATGGCAGGGGATAAAAGAAGGTACAGTGGAGCGGAAAACTATTTGGCACTAGGGAGAGTTTTGCGTTCACCACCACTATGATAAAAATTACATAAGGCTGTCAAGCTAAATCAAAGAATGTGCGGTTCATTAAATCAATTGCCTTCTAAACTAGCCTGAGCCCAAAGGCAATCTAGACCCACACACAGGCACCTATCCATAGAAACAGAAGCACACTAGAGCACCGCAGAGCTCCAAGCGCTGGGGGGGGGCATTAAAAATGCCCTTCAATACATACACGTAGATGGATTATAGCAGCCTTCCCCAACCTGGTGCTCTCCAATGTATTCAACTACAATTCCCAGCATTCCCTAGTCAGCATGGTTTCTAGTATGCCGTCTATAACGTGCATTACTGGACCTGTATAAATAAATACATTGCTCATTATTAATAGCATTACTCCCCCTTGCTCCTCTATTCAGCAACACTGCTCTGCCTTTTACAAATACACCATAAATTTTATTTATTTATTTATTTATTTATTTATTTATTTATTACATTTCTATACCGCCCAATAGCCGGAGCTCTCTGGGCGGTTCACAAAAATTGCACATCTTAGCATACCTTTAAGTCAAAGAACAAGAATGAGAAAGAGTTTGGTGGAGCCTTAAAGACTAAAAGATTTGTTATGGCATGACGCTTTTGTGGACCACAGACCTGCACAGGTTTGCACAGTGAATCAGTGGAGAGCCACTCTTGCAGAACAAATGCATATACAGATTCACATCCTTCTGTGAACTCACCGGTTTTGTTTTTCAGTCCACGTTGGGCAAATCCAACAATGAAGGGGGAAAGCGTGGGAACATTCCCACACTTAATCCCCAAAACTGGAGTTCGCGAGCCTGTTTCAACAGGGAGATGAAACAGAGAGCCGCCTCCCCGGTTCTTACATGTTCTTCAGTCCTCAGGCTGCCATTCTCATGGAGGTGGTCAAGTCATATATGGGCTTCCAGATGCAGGTGAAAGGCTTCACGACTGAATGCTTCTCCATATTAAAACCAAACCAAAAACCAAACACATATTCCTCCCTACAGAAAGCTGAACTGCTCAGGGAGAAATGTCACCTTCTCCCCCACATGCAGATTTTCTGTGTGCAAGGAAAATCTCTGCACACTCTGAAATGGTACAGTCCAGACCACCTGGGTCTACTCTCCAACCCACTTCGAAAGAGAAGCGAAGTCTCACAGACGCGAGGATGGAAGAGCCCACACCTTCTCAGGAGGCCCTGCTCTAGGCCGGGATTCTTACAGAATGAGTTGCACCCTCGGACGTGGATGAGGCAGCAGAGTTAAAAATAAAATAAACCAGTATTAAAATTCTGGACGTGCTTCAAGATACAGGCTTACAAAGAATCCCAAATCTGGGGGGCAGGGGAACCGAAGAAGGGAAAGGTCCAAGGACTGTGCGCAGATTAAACGGGTTCGGAGGGGAAACTGCTTTGGGGAAATCAGAAAGAGACAGGCAGAGATGCCTCTACTCCCCTCTTCTCCTTCCTGAACATGAAACACCTTGCTTACCTACCCCCCACCCCACCCAGTCTTTGCTTTCAGCGCCTTCACCAAACCCTGCCCACATGCTCTCATGTTTCCCTCCATTGTCGTAAAGGCTAAAACCTTCCTTAACTTTTAAAATGCACGCTCATATTCTCCCGATGACATATTCCAGGCCAGATAATCAGATCAACACTCCAGTGGAAACGCAAGGAATATTATGCTTCCAATTTTAGTGGCGCTCAATTAAACCAACACCACTCGGAGGCTGACGATTCTCCATCAGACTGCTTCTGAAATAAAGATTAGGTGCTTAAAATAGACGCTTTTACCCAGCTGAACCCTTGTCAGCAATAACTAGAGGCAATTTCCTGAGTGGTGGAATACCACGTGCGTGTCTGTGTGTGTTTGAGAGCCAAATGCTAGTTGATCTCAAGGGTCCCAGATAATTTGTCAATGGAGACACCCTTTCTTCTTAATGGAGCTCAGTAACGGAGTAATTGCAACCCCCAACTGAAAAGCTAAGTGAGCTGGAATGGTCTTGGGAACCAAGATGGACTAATCCCCGAAGGATACCTATGCAAAGTGCTAGGCCAGACAATGGTGGAAAATGGAACCCCTTTATTGGCATGGAGCAAGCAGAGAGCACAGTTGAGGGGAGAGCAAAAGAATCCCTGTCCTAAGATTGCATCTGGTTTGGGGATGATTTCTGCTCCATTGAACCTGCTGTACAAATCCCAGTACCCACCAATTTCAGCATCTGTCAACAGCACCGCCCATAATGAAATGGATTGAAGACCTAAGAAAACTAGCAACATTTGAAAGAGTGGTATGTAGGTGCCACTTGCAAATAGACCTTTTTGGATATTTGGCTTGCTTTTACTGAAGTTTTTGTATAATCCATTTCATTTTATCTATTTTCTTAGAATGTTGCAATATTTGAAACGTTCTTAGAATGTTGCAATGTTTGAGAGCCAGTGTGGTGTAGTGGTTAGAGCGTTGGGCTGGGAGTCGGGAGATCAGGGTTTTAGTCCCCATTCAGCCATGAAGCTCAATGGGGCCGTAGCTAGACCGAAGGTTTATCCCAGGATTGTCCTGGGGTCAAACCTGTTCATCTAAGTGCCACACAGGACATCCAGCACTCAGGCAGGGATGAACCCAGGATGATCCTGGGATAACCCTTAGGTCTAGCTACGGCCTGGGTGACTTTGGACCCGTCACAGACACTCTCAGCCCAACCCACCTCACAGGGTGTTTGTTGTTGTGAGGATAAAATGAAGCAGAGCAGGTGTGTGCTGCCTTGGGATATAAATACAATAAATAAACAAACAAATTGGGGTCTTAAAAGCATGCAGACACTTACAAAAAAAGGGGGGTCTTTTCCTTGTTTGCTTTTGTTTTGTTGAAATGTTTAATAAAGAATTGATTAAACCAGATGTGACAGCAACAGCTGTGTGTGCGCGTTTAAACAGGGAACTGACACGATGGCAGAATCATAGAAATGAAAGGGACCATTGAGGTTATCTAATCAATCCCACAGCTCAGGGCAGGACCTGCAATGCAGAATGTAGCTGTAGCATCCCTGACAGATGGCCGTCCAGCTTCTGCTTAAATACCTCTAGCATAGAAGAGCCCCCTCCCGCCCCCCGCAAACCCTCGAATCAGTGTGCGCCACAGTGCAATAGTGTCTATCCGTTACAACGTTCTTCCTACTGTTTAGCCAAACCCAGTTTCCCTGCCATTTCAGCCCCCTGACCCCCAGTGTTACCCTCTGCTCTACCCTCTGTGCTGCAACCCTTCAGATATTCTGAAAACTGCTGGGGATGATGGAAGGTGTAGTCAGCCCCATCAGGAGTGCCCCAGGTGGGGGAAGACTGGCTGAAGAGATGCGCTTGGGAGACTCACGAGGCAACCTGTGAAGCCAGAGGGAAGGTTAAACAAGAGTCAGAAGCAGTGGTGCTCCAGGACTCTTGAGTTTCTCTTTGCCGCTCCGCTGAGCGGCAGGAAGCCAACACAGCAGTGCAAAATGTTCAGAATCTCCTGACAGCACAGAATCGGAGGCACGAGTGGGCCTGTTTTTGTTTTTCCCCCGGGGACAGGGTCTTCGGATGCAGAAATGCTTGTGCGTGATTAAGATGCACAAATTCCCAATCCTCAGTGTCTCCACGTAAGGCTGGAGAAGAGCCCTGTCTGAAACCTTGGGGAGCTGTGGCCATTTAGGGTAGACCAACTTCCCTCTAACCTGCTGCTCTGCAGGTGGATTGGAGTGCAACTCCCAGCAAAGCTGCCTGGGGGATTCTGGGAGTTGCGCTCCAATCCACCTGGAGGGCAGCAGGTTGGAGAAAGCTGGGCTGTAGACGATACTGAGCCAGTTAGACCAATGGTCTCAGCACAAGGCAGCTGTCGAACGCAGAAAATGGAGTGCGGCTGCATGGAAGCTTCTCTAGTCTTGGGAGAGCCCCACCATCTGTCACGGAGAGCAGATCCAGTGTCCAGTTACTCCTTGTGCTGGAGAGCTGCCTTGGATTTTGGAGGTCAGGTTTAAGGACATTTGTTATTGGATCTGACTCATGTCGATGTAGTTCAATGGTCCATTTAAAACAGGCGGTCTTGGGAAGACTGGTGGCCCTCAGAAACTCATAGAGGGGCACGTGGCAGCAGGACTCCTTCCTTGTTGTTTGTCCCCAGCATACGGTACCCAGAGGTAGACTGCCTCGCTATGTGGAGGTTCCACCTGCTTCGCCATTCCAGCAGCTTTCACCACCACGGGCAGAGCAGCTTGCAAAGCAGAGAGCAGCCAAATGAATTTTGATGCTTTAATAGAATTCAATCAAATGTAAATCTGGATATTCATTGAAACGCAACAGCAGGTGCCCTGCAACAGTTGGCAGAGACATTCTGCTTGAATAGGGAAACCTCCTCTTCCTGAAGAGTTTACCTACAAAAGGCTGAACAAGCTCCAATCAGGCCGGGAGGCGGAGGGAGAGGGGGAAGATACAGAGGGTGCGACGCAGAAGCACCTCTTCTCTGCTGTACAAAGTGCGCTTGGGAAAACGTTGTAAGAACCAAACGGCTTTCAAAGCTAAACCCACGCGGCGTCTGGGGATTCTTCAAACACAACGCCGACAGCAGGGGACTGATGGGGAATCAAAAGAGACAAACTGCGCCATTTGGATACAGGGATCTTGAAAAGGAGGAGATGACAGTGTCGCCTTGATAGCACACCTGCCGCGTTTTGCTAAGCTGACAAATGTACCTGTCACCCAGGAAAAGGACGTGTGGGGCGGGGAGAGGCTACCCCAAGAAACTCAGACACACGCAACTACGTCATTTCGCATCAGAACACTGGTCCGTTGAGCCTTTGACCTGGACATGCGAGGCATTAAATCTGCAACCTTCTGCATGCAAACTGTACACCCCCCAACTAGGTCTGCCCCCCAGATCTCCCCTAGCTGCATGCCGCTGGAAGGATGCCCACCTCACAAGTTAAGAGTCCTCGTATCACCTCAGGGCCAGTCCTAGCTCCAGAGAGCTTCGGCTATTGGGCAGTATAGAAATGTAATAAATAAATAAAATAAAAAAAATAAATAGCTCCATGACAGCACATGTGAAGGTTTCAGGTCCCATCCCAGGTACCTTCAGTTAAAACAAGGACTGGGTTCATACAATACGCTAAGCCACACTCAGTGGCTGAGTGTGGGTTGTTGCTTAACCATGGCTTATCATGTTGTCTGAATTTTCTGCCGGGTGACTTGTTAAGCTCCAGAGGTAAGGCTGGTTAGCTGTTGTTACACAGAAGCAGAGGACTTATGTTCCAGGACTTGGCATCCAAAATCCCTTCCAGGTCTAAGCCCCATTGAGCCATTCCCTCCTACCCCAACCATGTTTGGTATTGCCATATTTCCTCTATTGCACTGGACTTCAACTTGGGTCTTCAACTGGTGCAGGCTTTCACCATCTGGTGCCTTCCAGACATGTTGGACTATGTGACGTTACATGTCTGAACATACAGAGTTTAGGTTTATAACTGCATTCTTGTTATAGATCTATAACGGTTTGGGGCCAGGTTATTTGAAGGAAGCCTCCTCCCATATGTACATGCCCGGACCTTAAGCTCATCCATAGGGGTCCTTCTCCATGAGCCCCTGCCAAAGGAAGTGAGGCAGGTGGCTACTAGAAGGAGGGCTTTCTCCGCTGTGGCACCCCGGTTGCGGAATGAGCTCCCCAGAGAGGTCCGCCTGGCGCCTACACTGTACTGCTTTCGTCGCCAGCTGAAGACCTTTTTATTCTCTCAGTATTTTAACACTTAATTTTATCTTAAATTTAAATTTTACTGTTCTAATTCTGTATTTTAATCTTATATCAAATTCTGCTGCGTGGTTTTATCCTGGTTGTGCTTTTTATACTGTATTTTGTATTTGTGTTTTTAGACTGTTGGCTGTTTTATTATGGTTTTCATTTTTGTGAACCACCCAGAGAGCTTTGGCTATTGGGCGGTATAAAAATGTGACAAATAAATAAATCAATAAATAAAAATCTCTAGGGTGAGAATGGTGGATTTGCATGTGTGAGCTGATTGGCTGAGAGAGGGGGGGATGCCGTTGTGGGAGGCAGACAGGGACAAGATGACAGAGGGTTTAGATCAGAGAGAGAGAGAAATGATCTGGTAGAGTTCGGGGGAAGAAGAGAGAGAGCTAAGGATGCAGTGACAGTCTGGGGTGGTTGTAAGAGGATTGGTTGAGTGTGTAATATAAAGTCTTTAGTAGAAGAGAGATCATATTGATAGAGTCATGAGTAGTTATTTGTTTTTTAGTCAACAGCTTGATATTGTAATTAATAAAGCTTTCTTTGTTTACAAAATCCTACGCCTCCAGTTTGTGGCTGTGTACAGGGGAGGTAATAAAGGAAATAGTACAAGGTTATAAAGCATAAGGATTGAGTGAGCGTTGGGCCTGAGCCTTAAAGGTCCTGGTGGCCACGAAACCACCTGTGTGTGAGAGAGAAGGTGGTTTCTGCTAGGGATGAGAAAAGCCTTAGAGAAGTGGAATTCTCACTAAGATAGGAGCAGGAATTATTATTATTATTTATTTATATAGCACCATCAATGTACATGGTGCTGTACAGAGTAAAACAGGAATGCCACAGACTACAACTCCCATAATCCCCCAGCTGGCAGAGCCCCAGCTGGCAAAGAAAAAATGATGGAACCACTACACAGTGCCTTCTGACTGATGGCACCAGAAGCACCCAAACTCTTACGACCAACCTAGAAGTGTCACTAGGAAACACTACAGGAACAGATAGATAGATTTAGCTAGATAGTATCATGCATGGGTGTGCATGTGTGTGTGCAATTTCCATCTGGACTGACCACTGCACACAGGACGGGTGAATAAACCCTTTCTTTTTCTACCTCAGTTCTGATGAAATACCACCACCATCACCCGCGTCACGCTACCGTTTACCCTCAAAGGAAGGCTCTCACTGGCAACAACGTTAAAAGGGCGACTTCTGTCCCTGCCATTTGGATGCAAGAAGGGATTCCTAATCCATGCTAATTATGGGCTCCCACCCTACGGAAAGCTCTTCCAACTGGGACCAGGCACGCACGCGGCCTCATTTTCAGCATTTCCTGAAAGCCCCTTCTTCTCAGGCAAGCGTTTCCCAAGCAAGGAGTCAATTCCAGCCCCTGTTTTGTCAGCCGATTTGCTTTCACTGAAACCTTTTGCATTCCATGCTGCCATTGCTGGTGCTCCACTCTGATATCTCTCGACGCGGAGCAGTTTCATTCTATCATAAATAAATACAGTGTGACTTCCAAACAAGACACAGTTATCTATTCCGGACTGGTTTGTGCAGGGGCAGGATCTGACCCACGTAGCACAAGGAAAGACTTGGCAGGTGTCAGATAGGAGCTTGGCCTAAAGGCTATCCAGCTAGAGCTGAAGACCGGGCTCAGCCATCCGTCCGATCGCTCCCTTCTATAATTAGGGGAGAGCATGTGGGGAGGGGCCTGGATATCCAGAGGTTTTTAAATTTTCTTTAACCATCATTCTAACGTTCGACTGTCAAGGACAGTGGCCGGTTGCGTCACCAGCGATTCCACAACACAAGTAGGGCAGGGAGCCCAGAGGAGTCCTGGGCTGCATCCTTCTCATCACCCCGTCACCAATTATAGGGCAGGAGAAACAGGAGCCCGTTGTCAAAGGGAGGCTCCGAGAGCGTAAATACGGGGTTTGCAAAGCCACAGCTTGGGAGAGCAGGCGGCCCCTGAGCACCAGCCCATGGAGTCACGTGCGGGGGCAGACGGGTGGGTGTTGTCGTTTTTCCCCATAAAAAGTGCTTAGCCAGTTGCTGTCTCCGAGCAGGGCCTTCCCGCTATGCCTACCCAGCTGCCAAACCCCCTCCATCATCGCTTGGATCTTGCTGGCAGAAAAGGCACGCAAAGGGTACGCCTGAACTTGGGACACAAGAAAAGGTCCCCTGGGCCGGTTGCTTGGAAGGGAGCAGGGATCGCGCCAGAGGACAGCCAATGCAACTCCTGCTCCCTGAGAATGGGGTGATGGATTGTGTCCTTGGCTATTCTGCCCAAGAGCACCTGAACACTCCAGGGCTTACCTGGGAAAGGGTCATGGCTCAGTGGCAGAGGCCCTGTTTTGTATGCAGAAGGACCCAGGGCAACCCCTGGCATCTCCAGGTAGAGATGGAAAAATTCCTGCCCTGAAACCCTGGAGAATTGATACGTTTGTGACCCGGTTCACAAGTAACGACAAAACATGGTTTAACTATGGCTTGCTGAATTATGGGTTGTTGTTACATGCAAACCTGTAAATATCAGCTGTTATCCCTGAACAAGCCATGAAGAGAAATCATTGTTTGTTGTTGGGTTGTGAACTGCGGGTTGTTTAAACCAAGAGTCATCGTTACATGGGAACTCAACATCGTGGGTTGTTCATCGTTGCTGCTACAGAGGCACTGGGCAAGAGCAGTCAAAAACCCAGTCTCATTACATGCCAGTGCTGCGGTGCTGCAAAGGGAGTTGGGATACACGGAGGGAGTGGGCGAAGGAGGAGGGAAACAAACAACCCAAGGACTGTGAAAAACAAACCACTTGTTTGCTCAATCATCTGCCAGACAAACCTTGGGTAGGACATGGTTTAAGTAAGCCATGGGTTTGCATTACAGGCAAAACAGTCCAGTGTTGAGAATACTGGGCTAGACCAATGGCCTGATGCAGGATAAGGCAGCTTTCGATATTCCTATGTAAGCCTCTTTGGAAGAATAGACCAGAGTGGGTCAGTTGAAGGGGTCACGTGGAGGGACCACAGCCCATGGAGATGAGCACTTCCACTGAGCTACGGCCCCTCCCCATCTCCTGACGATTTAAGGTTGGGATAGTCACACCTCCCTACCACAGCATCTCTTGTTGGCACAGAACAACATAAATAGGGGTGAGGGGGTCTGATGCCACTAGAAATGGAGTCCCTATAGTGGAGTCCGGATGTCAGTGGAGCGACGGATCCACTCCAGGTTTCAGTCAAAACCAGTCAGAACTCCACTGGAGCTACACAAAGGTGTGAAACAGTTAAGAGTTCTGACTGAATCCCGAAACAGATTCACCACCCCACTGACACTGGAGCTACCAGCCTCCACTGAGTCCATGCTTCAAGACATGCCAAGGGCCGTAGCTCAGTAGCAGAGCACATGACGCTGGACATGCAAAAGGTCCCCGGTTCCGTCCTTGGAATCACCAGGCAGGATGGGGAAAGACCCTTGCCTGAAACCTTGGAGAGCGGTTGTCAGTTCAGGGCAGCATCCAATGTTCCCACGTGATCCCACGGCAGGGCAGCCACCATCCCCCAGTCTCAAGGACCCCAGAGGAGCAACCCTGAAGGTGCTTCAGGGTTTCCTTTGGCTCAGGAGATGGCACTGGCATTGCAGCAAGGAGGTCAGGTGGACAGAAACAAAAGAGGACAAAGGAAGAGTTCAGGGAAGTGGGGAACAGGTTTTTAATAAGTATTTCCAGCTGAGCTTTGGAGTGGTGTCGCACCCCGGACATCACCTTTCTGCCAACTTTGCATCAGCGTCATGTGTGTCTCCAGGCAAGGCCTTTAAAGGTACTAGACTGGAAGAAAAGTCACACTCCATTTTTGGCACAAAGGCTAGATTAGCTGTTCCTAAATCATCTGGGGTTGTGTTTGTTCAGACATGAACCTCAAGGCCCAGGACCAACATAAAGCTGGACCATGGGACGCTGTTTTCTACAGAGCCAGACCATGGGCCCATCTAATTAAATCATTTCCAACATGATGCCCTCCAAATGGGCTCCAACTCTCAGCAGGCCCAGCCAGCATGGCCAATGGTCAGGGTTGATGCAAGTTCTAGTACAAAAAATCTGAAGGGCACCACATTGGAGAAAGCTCACCTACCTCTTTGTTGTCTACATCAATGGTCTTCAACTGATCCAGACCTGAGACCCACCTCGGGGCTCACTATTCTCCACGCCCAACATCATAGCAACGGCTTTGCCGCAATTCACCTGGACAGATCTTGCAACCCACTTTTGGTTCATGACCCACCAGCTGAACACCACTAGTCTCACTACACTGACTAGCAGATGGGGTTCTTTCTTAGCCCTACCTGAAGATGGCAAGGGGAACCTGAGGACTTCTGTGCACAAAACATTATTTATTATTATTATTAATTACATTTCTATACCGCCTCATAGCTGTAGCTCTCTGAGCAGATTTACATTACACGTGCTCTACCACTGGGCTGCCCAATTCCAATCATCATGAGTCCTATGATTATCAAGGCAGATATTTCGGCTGGCTGGCTAAGTTCCAGGGGTTGTCTGAAAGCACATCTGAAAGTGAAACAGACAAGCTCCCAGCAACCCTGGATGAGATTTGGATACATCTTCAAATGAATGCAGGTCCATCTGTGCCAATGCGAAAGAACCCATAAGTCGATTAGACGAATTCACGGAGGATACATCACTCAAGGTATTAGCTATGATAGATAAACGGAGCCCCCAGATTCAAAGGCAGTATACCTTTGCCACAGAAAAGCAACAGTAAGGGGCTTGCTGGTGACTTCCCAGAAACATCTGTCCAGCCACTGTAGGGAACAGTGTATTAGATGGACCTACTGACCTAGTTCGCACAACACAACAGCCCACCATGGCTGATCACCCACACTGGGTTGTCATGTTGGGTAAACCTGACGTGGTTTCTGCAGGGTTGCTTGTTTTTCCATGAGAACCCATCACTTGTTTTAGGTTTGTTGATACCCATGGTAGTTTGGTGTGTTGTCCGAACAGGGCAGGCCAACTTTGTTGTGGGTTGTCAGGAACGGCTGTAGAGCCAGCTGGCCAGAGCAGCAAAAACCAAGGTAGGAACTGAAGAAATACGAGTTCTGCCGCAAATCTGCTTGGGATACATGCCGGAGCTGGCTGGAGGAAAGAGGGTGGGTGAAACAAACCATGGCAAGCCCATTCGCCTGCCAGGTTAGCATGCAAACAAACAACCCGTGGTGGCTTTTTGGCAGACTGTCTTCACATGATGTGCAAACCTTGTCTGATCCGGCCGGGCACTTCTTACTCTACGTTCTTATGGCCTGTTCACAGATACTTGCTCATCACTGTACCATCTCAAGGCAACTCGCACATGTGAATGAGCGATCACAAATCAAACAGCCACAGACAGGATTTTCATCTCACCTAAAGCAGCCCTGCCCGAACCGAGTTAATGTCTTTGAAATGGGCTACGATTCCCAGCAGTCCTGATCATTGGCCATACTGGCTGGGGTTGATGGGAATTGAAATCTAAAATATACGGGGGACACCAGCTTGATGAAGCGCATCGCTTTTCAACGGA
Source organism: Elgaria multicarinata webbii (assembly GCF_023053635.1). Classification (NCBI taxonomy): domain Eukaryota; kingdom Metazoa; phylum Chordata; class Lepidosauria; order Squamata; family Anguidae; genus Elgaria; species Elgaria multicarinata. Next base: position 6,830,612 of record NC_086183.1, read on the forward strand.
GTCAATTCACACATTCAGAGGAAAGTTATGGCACGCGAAACAAGGCAGTCAAATCTGAACTGGCCACGGATCTGCACTTTGCTGCTGGAACTACTCTCTGGAAACACTTGAGATTATCAAGTTCACACTTCTCAAGGGGGGAGGGGTTGTGTTAAATTCAATTTTAATTGCTATCAGAAGTTAGAACAATATTTCCCGGATTGCAGGAGAACACGCATAGAACACGCATGACCATTCTGGGACCTGAAAAAACCCATTCCTTTCCTGCAGGACATAAATAGTTTGCTAGAACATTCTCCATTGTCCTCCACACAGCGAAAGGGAGAATGGGATGGCTGTTTACAGCATGGAATACAGAACGGGGTGTACAATTAGAGAACAATTTTCTTGAATGATGTGCAAGAGCAGAAAAAGCAAGAGAAATCTTGCTGTGAGCATCACGACACGAGATAAAACCTTGCACAGGGCAACCGAAAGGATCACAGGGGTACAGCACCTTCTTCCTTAGGGAGAAAGGCTACAATGTTTGGGCATTATTAGTTTTAGACCATGGGGAAGGCAGGAGATAGGTTGGGGTCTCCTAGCAGATCTCTGGGTGATTTGCAGTAGATCCACAAAGGTTTCTGACTCCCAAATGGACCTCTGGTCTGATCCAGCAGGGGTCTTCTGATGTCAGGAACATAGGGTGGCTGCCTTATACTGAGTCAGATCATTTATCCATCTAGCCTAGTATTGTCGACACGGACTGGCAGCAGTGGCTCTCCAGGGTTTTAGGCAGGAAGTTTTTCTTCCCTACCTGGAGATGCTGGAGATTGAACCTGACACCTTCTGCAGGCAAAGCAGGTGCTCTACCCACTGAGCCCTGGTCCTCAAGCTTGTGCCCTCCAAATGTATTAGACTTCAGCTCATATCATCACCAGCCATATCATCACCATATCATGCCCATGCTGGTTGGGGATGATGGAATCTGTAGTCCAATACATATGGAGGGTACCACCTTGGGGAAGCCTATCTTAGGTGATATCTTTGTGCAAGACATTCCGTAAAGAGCTCCAAAAGAGAGCCTGCAGTAGTTAAGAGTGTTGGAGTGGGGAGATCTGGGATCTAGTCCCCACTTAAGTCATAAAGCCAGTCACACACTCTCTGCCCAACCTATCTCACAGGGTTGTTGTGAGGATAAAATGGAGAAGAGGACCATGTAACCCATCTTGGGCTCCTCGCCAGAGGGAAAAAAGCGGGATAGAAATGTAATAAATTAATTGAAATAAATGTAAATCTTTATTTGGAGTTATACTTAGTTGGCCCTTACTTTTGGAGTTCTCTCTATTTATTCTAGAGTGACCTTCTTGCTAATCTTCTGTCCTCTTTCGAGCCTCTCAGATGGCCATGAGACTCCCTTCTCTCAAGGATCTCAATAAAGAGTTTCCCAACATCCGAGAAATTTGTTATCTTGTGGACAAGGCCCTGGGCCTCCACGTCTCCAGACGAAACAAGCCCCACTCCTTCGGCCTCTCCTCTTGGGTCTCACTTTCACAGCCAAAATTTGCTAACTTAGTGCCCCGGTGACCTTGCCCCATATTGGCTAGCCTGACTCCCCTTCCTCTCTATTGCAATATGGGGCTACAAACCAAATGCACTCGCCTACGTGTGCGGCTGTTTTACAAGGCCAGCTGAGGAGTACGCTGGAGAACAGAAGGGAAAATACTCCGCTCAGCTGCAAATGGCAGAGCTGCCGGAAGAAGAGTGCGCTCACGTGCAGTACCTCAGCCCTCCTTACGACAACCCTGCAAGGCACATTGCACTTATTATCCCGCCTGTTTTCCTCCAAGGAACACAAGGCGGCGTACATAATCCTCCTCCTCCCCATTTTATCCTCACAACAACAACAACAACCCTGTGAGGTAGGTTGGGCTGCGAGTCTGTGACGGGCCCAAAGTCACCCAGTGAGCTTCTGTGGCTGAGTGGGGACTAGAACCCGGATCTCCCAGCTCCCAGTCCAACACTCTAGCCACTACACCACACTGGCTCTCAGTGTGGGATGGCAGAGGGCAGAATTACACATCAGTAATGTGTAAGATCATGTGGCAAACTGGGAGGGGGCATTTTTAGAGGAAATGCAACTGGGGTGTGTGCTTAACCTTTCCCTATTTGCTCCTTTCCCTCTGCAAACTCCCCTGGCGGTTTGGTTGCCCCACCCCCACCCAAATTCGGTCTTCTCCCCACTCCACAAGGCATCTGAGACTGAAAATAACCCCAGCTATGGGACAGGTGGTTAAGACCCCCTCCCGCCTGCCATGTTTTGCCTGAAAACTCCACCTTCTTCCGAATTATCACGTTTTCTCTGCAAACTGAGGCTTGAGACCCAGGCCTGCTGAAGCAATATGTACTCTGCCCTCGGATTGAGTTATAGTGGCCTGCCACCTGGTCAGTTCATTAGGTGAGGCAGGATTCGAGCTGGGGACACCTCAAAGGGAAAGGTGTCCCCAGCGTGGCAGTCCAGAGCCTGAGCTGGGAATGAGTCAAGCGGAGCTAGCTTTCCTCCTTCAAAGCTCTGTGTGCTTCCCCCGGAGGCAGGGCTGTCCGATTACAATGACAGGTGTCCTCAGCCAGGTGTGAAAAGATACACTTGCAGAGTTAATCTGCAGGAAGTCTCTGTGCACTGGCATGTTTAACAGGGCATGTAGCCTCTCAGAGCACACCAGATGAGGTGGAACTACTGCTGGGATACATGACCTTATGGGAAGAGGGAATGAACCCCTAAACCGTCTTTTCCCCCTGGGGGGGAACCACTGGTATCCATCTAGAATCAGTTGGCTTGAGAAGGAATCAGGAAATTAGTTTCCACAACTTGCCTCTAGTTTTTTGTAAACCACCCAGAGAGCTTCGGCTATGGGGCGGTATATAAATGTAACAAATAAAATAAAATAAATAAATAAATAGTTTCATGCAAGTCGAATCAAGAAAATCAAAGCATTGTTTCCAAGATTCAGGAAGCAACTTCCCGGCTTTGCTTGTAATATGATTGCAGCCACACCCGCAATCAGTGTTTAACTTTGTGAACCATGTTTCAGGAAGGATGTTGGATCACTGGAAGATGACCTAACCAACAAGGATGATCAGGGGTCTGGAAACAATGCCCTATGAGGAGAGACTGAAAGAACTGGGCATGTTTAGCCTGGAGAAGAGGAGATTGAGGGGAGACATGAGAGCACTCTTCAAATACTTGAAATTTGTCACACAGAGGAGGGCCAGGATCTCTTCTCAATCCTCCCAGAGTGCAGGACACGGAATAATGGGCTCAAGTTACTTCCTGACTGTTAGAGCAGTACGACAATGGAACCAGTTACCTAGGGAGGTTGTGGTCTATCCCACACTAGAGGCATTCAAGAGGCAGCTGGACAACCATCTGTCAGGGATGCTTTAAGGTTGATTCTTGCATTGAGCAGAGGGTTGGACTTGATGGCCTTAGAGGCCCCTTCCAACTCTACTATTCTATGATTCTATCTGGATTCTAGAGGGCCATGTTGGCCTTCAATGCATATATTATCTCACTTCAACAAAAAACATCCCATAATGCTGTGCTTATCTAATGCTATGTAACCTTGAGGACTAGCAGCTTAAAGTGCAAACTGACCCCCTTGAAGAGCATTGTGCTTGAGGTAACCTGAGGCAGGAGGAGAGTCTTGTACATGATGTTTGATTTGCTATTTATTTTTCACACAAGCCAAAGACCACTTGATGCTGCAGCCATTTAGAGTTTAGCCTGCACATGTGAACCTACGTAATTTACTGTGCATGTCCTGTCAAAGCACATTTTTTACTATTCTGGACAAATTAACCAGCTACTGCCTAATTCAGCATTCACAAAAAAAGTGGGGATACCTTTTTCTTTTCTTTTTAAAGTTTGTGATTAGATCTACAGCAATGCAAGGGGTAGTGCTTATTTCTGATGAATTATTCTGAAGTAAAAGGATGCTTTATATTTAACATGAGTGGGAGTGAAGAAAAGCCGAATGAGGGATGGGTGGTTGTCAGCAAACCTCACATCCAGGCAGGAGAGGTACAAAATGACCCTTGAGTTGAGGCAGTATTCTGCCGTTTTAATATGTTAGCCAATATCCTTTAAATGCCTTAATATCCATCCTGCCTTGGCTCTCATTTTCACTGAGGTAAAAAAGTATCGGGCATAACATAACATAACATAACATAACATAACATAACATAACATGTACATTGATGGTGCTATATAAATAATAATAATAATAATAATAACAACAACAACAAAGCAGAAAAAGCTACGAGAAGAACCAAAGGCTAGAAATCAAAGTGATCCACCAGGCCGTGGGGAGAAGGGGACCATTTTCAGCACAAGGACTGCATTTTCTCATGGCTAACTTTCCATGAGCCGCATTCCAACAGTGAGTGGGGCCACGGCACACACGCACACACACTGATCAGACAACATGCTAAGCCATGGTGGTTAAGCATTTTGAGCTAAACGTTATGGCTTAGCGTGTTGCGTGAATCTTGATGTAGTGTGTCACATGAACTATTCCTAACCATAGAGGCTACATAACCATGGCTTAAACACAGTCACTAAGCCTTGGCTGCAAAAGGGTTTGCAGCCTAACCATCGCTTAGCGTGTTGTCTGAACAGGCCACACACATTCAAAGGCTCATCTAGGGTAGAATTCCTCCCGTCTGCAACAAACCTCCACTTTCCACTCCCAGTCATCCACATGCCGTTCAGAAACAGGATCACAGAATCATAGAATAGTAGAGTTCTAAGGGGTCTATAAGGCCATCAAGTCCAACCCCCCCCCCCCGGCTCAGTGCAGGAATCCACCTTAAAGCACACCTTACAGATGGTTGTCCAGCTGCCTCTTGAAGTGTAGGAGAGCCCACAACCTCTCTAGGTAACTGGTTCCATTGTCATACGGCTCTAACAGTCAGAAAGTTTTTCCTGATGTCCAGCCGGAATCCGGCTTCCTGTAACTGGAGCCCGTTATTCCGTGTCCTGCACTCTGGGAGGATCGAGAAGAGATCCTGGCCCTCCTCTGTGTGACAACCTTTTAAGTATTTGAAGAGTGCTCTCATGTCTCCCCTCAATCTTCTCTTCTCCAGGCTAAACCTGCCCAGTTCTTTCAGTCTCTCTCCATAGGGCTTTGTTTCCAGACCACTGATCATCCTGGATGCCCTCCTCTGAACACGCTCCAGCTTGTCTGCATCCTTCTTGAAGTGTGGTGCCCAGGATATAGATTGTTATAAAGTCCATAAGTTGGTTTTTTTTTTAAAAAAAGCAAAGAAATCAATACTTGAGATAGTTCAAAAGCAGAAACCAGCAATGAAGTTTAACCATCAAATATATTTCTTTTGTGCTACAAAGTTTCAAGATCTGTCAGAACCAGGGCACAAATCAAAACAGCAAGTCAAATGGCATCAACATTTTTTTCACCCTTCGCAAAGCAGTGCAAAATGTTTGATCACCCAAGATGGAAAAGAGTTGGCCCATATGAAAAAGGACGCTTCTTTACAGTACATGGATTTTAAATACTATAATCCGTATTTCTCATCATTAAAACTGACACGGATGAACCTAGGAAGAAGTCTAAAAGAGCGTTTGGCCTTATCAACACCAGCTACTACTTTGTTCTCTGTCAAATATATAAAACAACATTTGTCACTTCAAACCCCTCAAGGACTGCAACGCACAACAGTGCGTAGTTTCTGAGCGCAAGGAACAATTCTTCTCCCTCACTGACTGGCGACTGTGTGTAAGGCAGGAGCCAGGACATCAGATTACTTCAAAAATAAGGTGCATTCAAGCCAAACATTATCTGGCAAGCCTGAATGAGTAAGAACATAAGAGGAGCCATGCTGGATCAGACTGAAGGTCTATCCAGTCCAGCATTCAGTCCCCAACATGGAAAACCAGATACCCATGGGAAACCCACAAGTAGGACATGAATGCAGCAGCAGCAGCAGCCTGCAGTGCTCGTGTTCCCCAGCAACTCATGTACGCAGGCATTCAGCCCCCTGATACTGGAGGAAATAGACAGCCATCATGGTTAGTAGCCACTGACAGCCTCGTCCTCCATGAATTTGTCCAATCCCCTTTTTAAGCCAAGTTGGAAGCCATCACTCCATCTGTCCAAGGAATTCCATTTGCTTGTCCTATACGGCAGGGAGGAAACAGAGGAGTCACCTGCATAGAAGAACTCAATGAACAGAAGAACTGCCACACTGGATCAGGCCAAGCTCCATCTCGTCCTGTCTCTGACAGCAGGCAGCCAGGTGCCCCTAAAACTCACAAACAGGACATAGAAACAACGGCCTTTCCCAGCTTCTTCTTCCTTCTTATCACAGATAACATGTAGAGAGGAACATAGGAAACTGTCTTTTACCAGAGTCAGAGCACTCATCCACCCAGCTCTGTGTTGTCTGGGTGAACCAGCAGTGGCTCTCCAGGAACTCAGGTTGGGGTCTTTCCCAGCCCTACCTGGAGATGCCAGGAATTCAACCGGGACCTTCAGTATTCGAAAGCATGCGCTCTACTTTTCCCACCATAGCCCTTCACTCTGCCATCATGGCTATTAGCTGTTTATTGGACAGGCCCAAGCTCAATGGTAGAGCCCAGGTTCAATCCCCGGCATCTCCAGGTAAGGCTGGGGGGGAAACCCTGCCTGAAACCTGCCAGTCAGTGTCACCAATACTGCGCTAGATGGACCAAAGATCTGACTCAGTGTAGGGCTGCTTCCCAAGTTTGCAGCGGCATCTTTTTCTCCATGAAATTTGTCCAATTAGCCACCAAACCTAGGCACCATTGCCACATCTCAAGATCTATTTGCCGTGTGGAAAACATACCTCCTTTTGTCTGTGCTGAACCAACATCCACAACTCAGATGCCTCCAAGATGGGCTGTTGGGGGAGGGGGGACAGCTCTCCCCTAGGCCCCCTCCCCATTTCAATTCCAAGACAAATGCACAAGAAAAGGACGTTTCCGGCTGAGAGCACCTCTCTGCAAGCAAGCGTTCAAGAGAGCTATGGGTGGAAGGAAGGCAGGAGGGCAGAATGCAGTTACGGAAAGAAAAGTGGTTTTTAAGAACAAGAGAACCCTAAGGGAATCCTGTTCAAAACTCAATTGTGGATGGAGTGTGTGTGTGTGTGTGTTAGAGAGAGCGAGAGAGAGAGAGAGAGAGAGAGAGAGAGAGCATGCACAAACACATACACATACCCTGGAAATATATCAAGAAAGGGACAAGGGCCCAACATGGAAGAGGGCAGGAGCCATTCCGTACCTGTGCCTTGGCACAGCAGGATGGCAGACTTCAGCTCTGGGGCAGGAGCCAGGCATTGGCTTACTCTTTGGTTGAAATATACATGAAGGAAAGACAGTCAGGGAACCTGAGATGCCCTGCCAGGCCTGTCACTCCCAATCACACATTCTCCGTCATAGCGCTGCTGTATCTGAGCCAAAACAACATGGAGAGACCAAGGAACCCAGCATCGGGGCACCAGCTACTTCTTTGCTTGCCTCCCTCCCAAAGAGAAGATTGGGGCAGCTTCAGGAGAGCACCCCCAAAAGGGAAAGCAAGGCTCACACGCAAAGAGGGAGAAATATTTGGGTTGTAGGTGGGGAAGGATAACAGACAAATCTACAACAGAATTGAATGAGTTCAGATTTTTATGAATCGGACTGGCGAATTCTGCAGCAGACCCACTTTCCCCCAGTTGGGTGGATTCCACTGGCTTGAGAACCATTTTTCTAACTTTCTGGAATTATGCGCAAATTTAGTAATAGAAAAATACACATATATAAAGGAACCAACCAAAATTTGGGGGGATTTGTGGAATTGGGGGGGATTTGTGGAATTGGGGGGGGGGAATTGCACATTTTTGCATGCGCAAATTTGTGCAAGTGCGAATTCACGCAAATTCAGAAAGTGCACTATTGAGCAAACGATGGAACAAAAAACGCCCAACAATCTGCAAGATGCAGACCGAATGGATTTTACACAATCCGTACAACCCTAATTGTAATCAATATTTTCCTGCTCCCTGGGACACTGCTAGGTGCACAGATTCCGCCACAGCCCGTGGCTCTGCATCTGGAGGAGATCGTCCCAACAGGAAAGGAATGTCCTGCTTCAAAAACAATGGAAAGCTCAAAATGTATCACCTGCTTGAGAAACAGCGAGCTGAAGAGTGCAAGTGCAGAGCTTTGAATTGCTCGCTCAATTGGGTGGGGGGGAGGTGGAATAAAAAATTAAAAAGGCAGCCATCTAACGCTGTGTCAGAGGCCAGCAATCCCGGGTTTGGGGTGACTCAGCCTTCTCTGCAACAGGGACAGAGGAGTGGGAGGGGTTTGTCCACGTGCTTGGTATTGCTCCATTGCACACCAGGGGCCACAAAGCCACGCCTGGCCACGCCAGTTCTGGCAGAGCTGCTGGGCGGAGCTCACAAACCACATGCAAACACTTCGCGTTCAAATGCCACCGCCTCTGTGTGTTGCCTGGTTGTTTCTCTTCCAGCAGTAGAATGGGAGTGGGGATAGGGTGGAGGCTGCAGTGACCCCCCCCTGCCCCCTGCCCCCGGTGATATTCCAAGCCCCTTCTCCTTTCATTTTTATCTGACCCACAACAGTTGTTTTAAATAGATATTGTATCTAACCTTTTTATGCTTTCTATGGTTTTAAATTTTGTATATTGGTTTTTAACGTTTAGTGTTTTAATCTCTGTAAACCACCCAGAGAGCTTCGGCTATGGGGCGGTATATAAATGTAATAAATAATAATAATGACGACAACTTAAAAGGCAGGAAGGTGCTTTATACTCAGACCATTTTGTCCATCTGGTCCACAGTTGTTTACTCCAAGAGGAGACTACAATTGCCATAATCCCTGCTCTATTCCACTCCCAACAATCTATTCAATGAATTTTTTGAAATTTAGCACTTAAGGGGTTGATTCTGTGTACATCGATTTGCAAAGGAACAACGGGACTGTGATCTCTGCAGACACACATTCGCAGTTTTCAGAAGTGTAAAACCAAGCAGCTGTGATAATATCTTCTAGATAGAAAAATTGCCCAATAATCTTACAGAAACCGCTGGAAGAGCACGACACGGTGAATGGATGAATGGAGTTCATTTACCAAAAAATTTAAACACTGCATGAATGTACAGCCTCATGCTACATAATAAAAAACTAGTCCTTATTTCATGATGAATAACCTTTGGACTATAATTTATCTTAAACAGAAAACTATCTTTAGATAGATTTTCCTCAAAAAGCATTTTATTTTTAAAAAATCAAATTTAAATCAAAAAATCAGATTTAAATTTTTAAAAATCTGATTTTTTAATTATTATTTTTTTAAAAAAAACCATTGATTTTTATCCACCCTGTAAATAAATAAATAATTTGACTGTGGTCTTGAGCCAGATCCCATCGGGAAGCACAAGTTGGGTTAGCTCTTTTGGGGGATGGCGTGGCAATTGGGATGGACAGTGGCCATACCTGGGCCCCTACAGTGATGCCCACCTGTCTCCCTAGGCAAAGGCAAACTGCTCTCCCTCAGGCCACTGGAGTCATTTCTGGGAACGGCCTGCAGGCAGCCTGCTCTCCTGGAGACCTCATGAGGAGAACCCTAGAAAGATAATCTAATAATGAAAGTGCTTTACACCTTGGATGTTTCACTCATACTTCAGGTAGTGGTGGGGGAACAGCTAGAGAGAAATTACTCAGAGCTCAGTTTTGACAGCAAGAGATGCAGCTTGTCTTTGAGGCTGAGGCTGAAGAAGGGATTTGATCCCTGGTTCGGCCCGCTATCTATTGATCAGTTCCTGAAGCAGGCACGTGTCTGTTTGAGGGAACCAGCTGGGAGACGTCAACAGGCGGCAAACCTGCAATTAGTGGGAGACGCCGGACGGCAGACAGAGGAGAGCTGAGACAGACCAGAGGTTCTGCCTAGTGCAGAGGCTGCCTGGCTACTTTGAGACAGGGTGGCCATGTGACCTATTTTACAGTGGACAGTCCTCACTTTGAAGACATCCTCTGTTTGAAGGGCTGTCCTGTTTACAGATAAAGAACTATAGGTTCCGCCTAGTGCAGAGGCTGCCTGGCTACTTTGAGACAGGGTGGCCATGTGACCTATTTTACAGAGGACAGTCCTCACTTTGAAGGCATCCTCTGTTTGAAGGGCTGTCCTGTTTACAGATAAAGAACCATAAAAAGAGAGATCTGCAGAGGCCTTAAAGTTACCCATCCACAGGTAGCATCCGGACAGGAGACTGAGCAAGCACACAGGTCACAGGGTTGTCCACTAGAGAGACATGTATTGGATTCTGTAGAGGCTGGTGGCTCCAAAGTCAGTGGGGTGGTGAATCCATTCCAGGTTTATCCAAGGAGTGAAGCACCTTAGAACAAAGCACCTTGGGTAGCTGTTTTAGAGTTCTGACTGAAACCGGAGCGGATTCGCCGTCCCACTGATATCGGAGCCACCCGGCCACGACTGATTGCATTGCTATTTAAATTATAGAAATTATTTCTAAGTTTGCAGCTATACAGCTATATATTCACATATGCAAACTTGTGTCCACTTTTGCCCTCATTTTTGGTGCAGCCGCTAACCCAGCTTTGCCTCCACCGCCAACCCCACCTCCTGTGTAACTTTCCCCCATTTTGTCACATTTGTTCTTTGTATTTTTAGCTTATCCCTCAAAGTAGGGAGGCCACATCTGCATTGCCAAAGAAGGGGGAACTCATGCGCTCCAACTCGCCTCATTCACCAAGCATGGTCCACTTTTTCTGGTCTCTCCCTCTTGGCAAACCCTCTCCACTATTTTTTGGGCCACCCGTGGACTCTTTTTCAATTATTGCTAGTATGAAATGCTAAAGCTGTTATACTTCCAGGTTCATGCTTTACCCCTTTGCTTTCTACGCATGCGCAGGAACGCTAAAAGGCGCTACGCAATGCATAGCCAGCCATTTCCTGCACTGTAGTTGCGGAGATGTGCTTTGACTTCTTGTCATACGTCCCCATTTCCACACCAGGGGATATGAGTGTGGCTTCGTACGTACTACTCCTTGTAAACACTCCACAAGACAACTCCAACTGTACCATAGTGGCAAGTGCCACATGGCATGTGTATCCTCGTGCGCACACACACAATATTCAGGCCCAGAATGTGCCGATGCAAAGGTCACCCACCCCACAGCTTGGAATGCCAAACGCTGGTGCAACTGGCTCAGAGGTCCCCCCAAGGGCATAGCAGTCCTCACAGGGCACTTGACAGAGAATCAAATTAGCACAAGGGAGCCTCCGGTCACACGGCTTCCCTTAGTTGCGTTCCTCAGAACTACTTCCCCAGCTGCCTTCATTGACTGGTCTCCATATTCCAGGCCTTTGCCTGGATATTTCCAAACCTTTTAAACCCCCCAATGCAGTGCAGTCTGGTCCCCAGTAGAGTGAGTGAGGCTTCTACAGTGCCAGCGTGGTTAGAGTGTGGGACTGGGACTAAGGAGATCCGGGTTCTAGTCCCCACTCAGCCATGAAGTTCACTGGGTGACTTTGGGCCAGTCACTGACTCTCAGCCTAATCTACCTCACAGGGTCGTTGTATGAGGATAACATGGAGAGGAGGAGGGCCATGTAAGCCACCTTGGGTTCCATACAAGAGGAAAAAAGATGGGATATAAATGTAATAATAAATAATTATTATAACAAAATAGGATCATAGACTAGTTGAGCTGGAAGGCGCTGAGCAGGTCAAACCCCCTGCTCAGTGCAGGAAAGTTATTCCACTTATTTCTAATACAGACATTTCCTCTGCCCCCCCCCCCTTATAAGCAGAAGCTGATGAATCCACAGGGAGCGTGGAAAACTGATTCCTAACCTTAAAAAAATGCCCCCTCATCTAGACAAGCCCTGTTGGTCTAGATTCTAGGCTCTAGGTGCATACGCCTAATCTGGTTCCGGTGTGTTTACATACTTACTCTCTGCCTCGATTGTGGACTCTCCTCCCTTTATTTCTATGGCCCAGCCCGACCACGCAGCAAGAAGCCCAGGCTTTTTGCTACACCTCCCGAAAAAAAACTTGCAGTGCATTCTGATAAAACACACGCCAGTGCCAAAAATGGCGGTGGTGGGTGATGGTCAGGAAGGCTCAGTAGCCCTCCTCTCCTTGCTGTTTCTTTCCCCTGTGCTTCAAGTCATTGTGATTTGGCAGGAGCCACCAATACCCCCAAAATAAAGAAAACACGCAGGCTGGTCTGAGTTGGCCGCAGCCCAGGCGTGCTGTGAGGGACTCAGGATGCCAGCACCGCTCTCCCTCCTTAACCCACTCTTTCCCGATTCCATGATTTTGAGCAGCTCTCAACCTGGTGCTCTGCAGAGGCATTGGACTACAGCTCCCATCATCCCCCAGCTGTCTGTAGTCCAATGCCTCTGCAGAGCACCAGGTTGGGAAAGGCTGGTCTGGAAGGAACAACCCCCTCTAACTTCCAAGCCATGTTCACATGGTCAGATCCTCCAGTGGATAATTACCTCAAAGTAACAACTTTAGGAGAGTAAAAGATGCTTAAGGGCAGGGCAGGAATCTATCCCCCCCCCCTTTTTAACTGGATCTCCAACCCCACCTTTACACTCAAGTGATTTTTATTTTTTAATCCCACCTCTTTTTTGCTCCTCTCAATCTGTAAAGCAACATCAAGCTTAAAGCCACTTCAGAGGTGGCTACTCTTGAGTAAAGGATGGCAGAATCAGACCTCCAGTAGCGCCCTAAGGAAGTGCAGGAAAGAGTTTGACACCCACCAATAAATGAAGAACAAAGAGAAGTACTTCAAACACTGAGACGTTGAAAATAAATGCCAGGGCTGGCACAGACCTTCATGAAATCCAAAGAACGGCCATCTCTTAAATGACTACAACCCAGGATAAAGACATTCTCACCCACTCACACCCACACCCAAATAAATCCGGGAGTTTTTCAAAGAAAGTTTAAGCCCAACGTCCCACATGACTTTAGCAAACAGGACAGAAAATAAACCACAAATCCAAAGCAAGATCCACAAAGCGAAAATCTTCCGCCCCCACATCTCGGCAAAGGAAGCCAAAATGTGGTCCTCAAATTATGCCCCACTAAACCCCAGTAGACAATGGAGTCAGGATGCTACCCTTGTAGGCAGGCAGAGAATGTGTGTCTGGGAGACAAGTGGTAGAAACAGCGCACACAACTTGCAAGACGGAAGATTAGGGCAAACTTTACTGGCAGAGGAGCAAGGATCCCATCTCCTAACTTCAGGAGAAAACATTCCCTCCCACACACACACACACCCCAAAAAAAAATTGCCAGGAAATTGACCAGGAAACTGGCGGATCAGCCCCTAACCTTTTCCCTCCAAGCGGCAGGGATGCTGGACCTATTGTGGGGCTGGTCCCAACCCCCTTCCCTTCCGACTCCATCGTCCCATGAAACCCCAACTGCAGGCGCAAGAGCGGAACTAGGCCGACAAAGCCTCTTCTCCGAAGGCCACCCCAGCCAGGGCCACCACCATCCTGGACGCCTTTTTCAAACGGCGCTGAGCTTGGGCCCCTGCCTACAACAGCAACTGCCCCCACTGACCCACCAGGAGGTGACCCACCCCCACCAAGGTCAGAAGAAAGGGGCAGGTGGTCTCTCTCTCCCCCCCAGCCCCCCACCCACCCAGAGGGCTCGGTCGCCTCCCCAAAGCAGCTGTCGAAAGATGCCAATCTGGGGTTGGGTTGGGTTGGGGAGAAGAGGGTTATTTATAAAGCCCCCCCCCACATCCCTGGCAGGCCGGACGCCCCCTGCCACTGGGGTGTGGGGCAGCGGAAAGGCGGGGGGGGCTCAGGATCCGGGCCCTTGGCTGGAAGGAAACAGAACCATCGACGTGGCCTCTCCCACCATCCCCCCCAACACACACACAACGCCCCCCCCTCCGCGCCCCAAAAATGCTTCCTTTGCAGCATGGGGGATAAGTTGGACTCCGCATCCATTGCAAACATCCATCCGTCCCTGACTTAGAGCCTGCAAATTCCAGCCACATCCTTCTACTCATGCAAAGAACCGCACACAATGGCCAGGCGATGAGTTCACTGCTTTTTTGCTTTTGGGGGGGGGGGGCGAATAAGGGAATGGCTAACACCCTTCTTTTCTCCCCACTCCCAGATCTGGAGGGAAATGGTATGGATACAAAGTCTGCAGTCTCTCTTCCTCCCTCACCCCCACCCCCTTCAAAGATTTGCAACATCATCATCCTCTTAAAAAAAGGAGTCCTTCGCAAAGAGCAAATATTTACCTCGGCTCTCAGCCGGCTGTTGCTTCATCGCCATCCTGGCCTCTTCCCTCTTCTCCATGGTGGCTTCTTTCTCGGAGGAGGGAGGGTGGGGGTCGCCTTCTTTCCTCTCGATTCGGATTAATTCTCCTCCCTCAGCGATCCTCTAGTTTATTTTATTTATTTAAAAAAAATAAAATCAAAACGAATCGATCTTTTTTTCTTTTTCGAAGAAATCAATCAAGGTTCTTCCGCTTTTCTCATCCCTCCGTGATTGCAGCTTTCATCACAGTTTCCGGAGGTTGGAGACCGGGCCGGGGGGGTGGGGGCAGATTTTTTTAAAAAAAAATCGCTCAAATGGAGAGCAATCTCCCCAGGAAAGGAAAAAAAACAACGATCACAAATACGATATTTCAAAAATAAAAAGCCAACAATAATGAGTAAAATGCCCCCCCTTAAAAAAAAAATCCTTTGTAGTTTCCCCCCAGTGCTGCTAGAATCTGGAAGCCGGGAGGGAGAAAAAACTTTCCAGCAAGGCCAGTTGGAAGCAAAGCAATATGTATATTTTATTTAATTTTAAAAAACCGACAACACCCCTTCCTAGCACGGATTCCCCTCCCTCGGCCAGTTGCGGTAGCAGCTGATATTGCAAAGAGTCTCAACTATTGTACAGTCCCTGCCTGGTCTGGCCTCTGAAGCTGGGAGCTACCATGGCCAGAGGGAGGGGGGGGACGGGGTAGACTTGATGGACACTCACGCTAAGCCGCCATCTAACCAGGTTAGAAAGGAAGATGGGTTAGGTGGGGCAGTCCTTTTGGAAATGGGTCAGGGCTCCTAGACACCGAAGCTGGAAAAAGGAGGGTGGGAAAGTCCGGCTTGGACCTCGCGCGCACCCCCCCCCTGTGGCTTCGGCCTCTTGGTCGCGCCCGGGAACATGTTGAGACTATGTTGGGAAAGTTGGATTCTTTGCCTAGCAGCTGAGAGTGTGACTCATTTAGCAAAAGAAAAAAAGGGGGGGGTTGTATGACCGAGCCTGCGGAGGGGGGGATTTCCAAGCTTGATGTGGGCTTCGCTAGGTGGATGGGGGTGGGTTACCCCATATCCCTGTTTCTACCCATCCTAATACTAAGTATTTTTAGCAGGGATCGGATTGGGGCCAGGGACGTCTTCTCTTTTTTCAGGGTCACCCCCCCCCAATCTCAGGTCTTCAATACGGTCTCCATTTCTCCTGCTCCCTCCATCCCAATCTGTTAACTAAGTAGGGTTGCCAAATGTTATGCACAAAAGGATCTGGCCACTTGAGTCAGGTGCCTCTAAACATGTGCAGAGTGTCTTCCCCATTTTTTAAAAAAAAGACCTAAGAGTACAATGTCTCTGAGAACTGTGCAGAGTGCCTTTTGTTTGGGAAGGAAATCGTCTTTCGTTGCTTTTCCTATGAATTTACAAACACAGAACCTTTGAGCACGTGTGGAGTACTTTCACCCTCAGGTTAGGAAGCGGGCTTTCTAATACAGCCATGCAAAGACGACTTCCTTTAGGGTGGGGTGAGGGACTTTTTTGGGCTCCAGAACAGTCCAGGAGCAAAGGTCAGGGCCCAGAAACAGGCACACACACCCCACAAAAAGGGTAGGGTTTAAAGGGCCATAGGTGATGATATGAAAAGGAGGACAGGGCTCCTGTATCTTTAACAGTTGCATAGAAAAGGGAATTTCAGCAGGTGTCATTTGTATATATGGAAAACCTGGTGAAATTTCCTCTTCATCATAGCAGTTAAAGCTGCAGGAGCTATACTAGAGTGACCAGATTTAAAAGAGGGCAGGGCACCTGCAGTTTTAACTGCTGTGATGAAGAGGAAATTCCCCCAGGTTCCCCATATATACGAATCACACCTGCTGAAATTTCCTTTTCAGTACAACTGTTAAAGATACAGGAGCCCTGTCCTCCTTTTCATATGGTCGCCCTAGGGCCATCCCACACTCTTTCACATACACCTGCATTCTCACACATAGAATCATAGAATAGCAGAGTTGGAAGGGGCCTACAAGGCCATCGAGTCCAACCCCCTGCTCAATGCAGGAATCCACCCTAAAGCATCCCTGACAGATGCTTGTCCAGCTGCCTGTTGAAGGCCTCTAGGGTGGGAGAGCCCACAACCTCCCTAGGTCACTGATCCTGTTGTCGTACTGCTCTAACAGTCAGGAAGTTTTTCCTGATGTCCAGCTGGAATCTGGCTTCCTTCTTTCACACACACACACCAGGGCTGGATTACGGCCATCTGATGCCCTAAGCCCAGCCCCATAATGGTGGCCTCTTGGCCCTTCCATTGCTTAGCCGGCAAGTCATTAAGACTCAATAAGTGCTGAAGGTGAAATAAGACATTAAAAACTCAGTTTTCTTCAAGACCGTCCCCCACGCCGGAACACACAATTATATTACATATAAACTGTTTTTTATTATATTTATTTAACACAAAATAGCAGCAAGTGATATAAGCCATAGGGCAACAGAAAATATATATACAAATTTTCATCACTGTTTTATGCATTTTTTAATAAAACTGTTATAAGGGGGGAAATGCAAAAATTTATTGAAAACAATGTTTAATCTGGAATTCCTTAAAATTAGATGGCTACAGCTATGGTACCAGTACTCTGTGGTGCCCCCCCCACTTCCCTTGGTGCCCCTAAGCATGTGCTAATATTGCTTAAAGGTTAATCCAGGCTGCTATAGACACACACATATGCCCACACTCGCAGCAGCAGCACCACCATGGAAATGCCTCCTCTGTGCAGCAATCAACCTTTTAAAAAGCCACCATGAACACCCAAGAGAGGCTTATAAAACGTTTAATTGCAGCGTAGGGGGTGGTTTTTTTAAAAGGGGGGCGGTCATAGCACTTGGGGAGGATAAGAACTCCTCCCCACTGGCACCACTCACAAATCTCTGTGCACTAATTAGGCTGAGCATGTCCCGAACTCAGACGTAATCGCACCCCTGGAATTGGCAACATTGCTTAACTCATTCATTGATTTCAGTCACGTAGAATCAGATTGTCTTTAGAAATGGATATGAGCCACACAGGAAACAAAAACACGAATCACTTTAATGACTCTGTCTTTCTACTTCTATTTATTTATAGCTTACTCTGCTAGAAGAGTTTAGGGATAGGTCACATCATTATGACTTCCTATATAATGTGCTTTTATGTTGGTTTTAAATTCATTTTCCACATTGATTGCAACGCACAAAAATTGCATCAGTAATTTATAAAAAAATCCTTTCAAAAGGTTTTCCTTGTTTTTAAATACAAATCTGAATCACTAAAGTGATAAAAGAAAGGTGTTTGAAATTAAAAACTGTGTTGATGACTTGTGTTTGTAGCATACTCAAATATTTAAAAATCTGAAGGTGTAAAAATAAGAGTTCAATCCTATAATCACTTACCTGAGAGTAACCTCTGTTGAACTCAGTAACACTTGTTTTATTTATTATTCCATTTATAGCCCACCTTTTTTCCTCCAAGGAACCCAGCCTTTCCCACCTGCCGCCATCTAGATGTGTTGGACTACAATTCCCATAATCCCATTGGCCATACTCACTGGGGCTAATGGGGGTTGTAGTCAAAAAATCTGGAGGGCAACAGGTTGCCTGCCTAACCCTGCATGAAGATAACCTGCCTATACAAGAACAGGTTTACATCCAAATGGCTTCACAGATCAGAGAGTATAATATCAAACTCTAAAATTGGTCAGCAGAGCTGAACAAAGGAGTGGTTGAAGACAGCGAATTAATATCCATATTTCACAGGTGAGGATAGGAGAGGGAGGCTGAGAGATAAGCAATTCGCGTGACAGCAGCTCTGGCCAAGGTAAGAGAGTAGCAGAAGGCCAGAGGGTGATCAAAAATTGCTATTCTTAACTACTTTTCTGATGGACTAAAAAACATCAGAGAGCTACCTAAAAATCTTGATGGAGGCAGCTGGGAATGATGGGAGTTGCAGTCCAACACATCCAGAGGGCACCATCTTGGAGAGAAGGCTGCCCTAGAGAGTTCATGGCAGAAGAGTCCTTCAAACAAGCATCATTCCAAATTCAGATGGTCCAGGTGAGATCTCATCAGCAGGCACTGGGAAGGATCTTTCCCAAACACATCAGCCAAACCAGTTTCCTGCTATCTAAAGCGCTGCTCACCGGAAGTGTGGGTGCCCAGGAATGATTCAGAAAAGAAAACACGACTGGGGCATGGATGAGCTGGCTTGCTCCAGGGCTTTCCTACTTTCTGTAGCTGAAAAAAGTAACACCACGTCACTGCATAGCATGGAACAGATCCATCTCAGTGGCAAACCTCACCTTGCAAGGGTCGTTGGTCAATAGGTGAAGGTGCCAGATGAGACCTTTTAGGGCAGCCTTCCCATATCTAGTGTTGTCCAGATATTGTGGACTTCAGGTTCTATCAGCCCCGGTCATCCTGGCCAATGGTCAGGAATACTGGAAGTTGCAGTCCAAAATGTTAGGAAGGTTGTACAAGGCTAGGGCACATCAGGGCCTAATTCAGCTGTGCCTAGGATTTTCAGCAGTTTTTAATTGGCCCTGCTCCTATGTCTTTCAATGACAGCAATGTGCAACAATTAAGCAGGCGATGCTTTTCCTGGCATGGAGGTAAAGGAATGGTTCACATGTAATGACAACCCAAAGTATGGGTTGAATTGTGGGTTGTGGTTGAATTGTGGGTTGTGGTTATATCCAAACCCTGCACTATGGTTTAACTGTAGGTTGTTAAACATGAGCAACCCAGAAAGAAAACCCATGGTTTGTTGGTGGGTAGTGAACTCTGGGTTATTTGTGGCCAACAACCCATAGTTAAACCATAGTGTAGAGTTTGCATGATTCCACAACAACCCATGATTCAACAACAACCTACACTCAACCCATAGTATGGGTTGTCGTTATATGTGAATAAGGTCAAAGTGATGGGAAATTGTTGCCCGCTCAACCTCTCCATGTTAGCCAGCTGTAAACGGCGCAAGAGCAGTAAAAAAAAGTTGGCAACCCTAACCATGCCTTTAATGGGTTTGGAGTTCTCTTTATACTTAGATTTTTCTGAAATCATCATTTAATTCACCCCATCACTTTGGGGCTGGCAGGGGGCATTCTTAGTTCTTATTAAGTCATCACTTTCTTAGCCCCTGTTCAAACAGCTGTTGCTTCCTACAGGTGTGAAGTTAACCCTTCTCTAATTGGCCCTTGCTCATTCCCAAGGAGCTTTCAACAGCTTTCTGGACACACAAGTATGGCTGCATAAAGATCTTTGTGTAAGGGGGAAGAATTGCCGCATTTTTTAATTGGCTTCTGCTCCTGCGCTTTTGACAGAGGCCTGACATGCCAAAAATTAAACAGCTGAATCTGTGTGCATGTCAGGCTCCTGTTAAAAGCCATGGGAACAGGCCTTTTCTACATGTGATCTGTCTCCACCCAGTCACAGACTGAAGACATCATGGACAAGCATGGGGCTTGTTTATCTGAGCACAGGAACTCATGAAATAAATAGGAAAGTTCTAGATAAGGCATAGGGCTGGTAAATTTGCTGGCTTTTAATTTCTTTAACCTCCCCTCCTTCCAAACAAGAATTCTGTACCATTAAAAAGCTGTGCAAGAGGCAAACATCTCAAAAGTGGAACACCTGGCATTACCCTATATGCACCACCTGTTGAATTTCTGCCTGCCACACAGCACTTAAAGGCCAGAACAGAGGTGGTACTCTGAAAACTGCCCTGCCCTGATCCTGCCGCAAAGCCTTCCCTCCCAGTTCCACATGGAGCCAAAGGTTTCCTGTGAAACTCTATCCAGTCTCATCTCCCGGCCTGACTCACTGCCAGGAGAATGTTGGAGGCAGAGAAGCAGGTCAGGCTGAAACTTGACTCCTATGAAACAGAAAGGCCTGTTCCAGAAGCACATGGCAGAGATGGATGGGATGGAGCTGCACGGACTTCACTTGGGGAGATGGAGGAGACGCTGACTCAGGAGGGCTTTTAGGAGAGTCCAGCTGAGCCGGTGGGTACAACTATTTCTTATTCCATCAAGCTGCTGGTATTGTGAATGCATCAACATAGACCCAGAGGGAAACTCAGCACCACCAAAACAAATTCTGAATAGAAGCCTGCAGCCGATAATATGTCCAAATAGATCTGTAAAACTCAGGGCCCCTGCCCTCTGTTTCTTTGCCAAGCCAAAATGCTGGAAGGACAGGAGAGGTTACACCTGCCCAGAAAGTTCCATCAGATTCTAGACCTCTCAACTCCATGCACTTTGGCTCTTCTTCTTACATGGGGAACTACCTTAGACCATTGGTCCATCAACACCAATAACTCACTGGCAGCAGTTCTCCAGGGTTTCAGAGAGATGTTTGCTCCAGCCTTCGCTGGAGATGCCGAGGATCAAATCTGGGACCTTCTGCATGTAAGGCATGTTTTCTAACACTTAGCTATGGCACTTCCTCTTACCTGCCCACTTCCTTCATACCAATAGTTCATGATCCCAGCCCAGTTTTCTAGTTTGGTTCCAGCCCTACTTCCTCCTTGGTTCCTCATCTCCACCACCCATCGTTCCTCCAACGCCTTGCTTTTTCAGCTAGTGCTTAGTTTTCTCCGACTTCTTTTAAACAACAGAAGAACACAGGAAGCTGCCTTATACTGAGTCAGGCCATTGATCCATGCAGCTCAGAATTGCCTTCACTGATTGGCAGCGGCTCTCCAGGGTTTCAGGCAAGATTTTTTCCAGCCCTACCTGGAGATTGAACCCGGGGCCTTCTGCATACAAAGCAGGTGCTCTGCCACTAAGCCATGGCCATTCCTAGTCACCCTCTCAGCCAGTCCTTCTAGTACTCCTCTCTTCTTTTCCGCATAGTGTGCAGCTGACATCTCCATCTCAGCTTGAACACTGGCTGGGTTCAGACAACCAACAGTGGTTTAAGTAGTCAACCATCAGTTGAGTGGTCAATGGCTGGTTATTGTGTTGTCTGTCGGGCAAAAACCACCCCACTGTCGACTGTTTCCCCAAAATAACCAACTGAGATAACCAATGCTCTACAGAGTTGATTATCTGCATAATCGTTGGTTAGCGTGTTGTCTGTTGGGCTCAGTGGACTATTTTGCAGCGTTGAGTGGACTATTTCAGCTGGTTACAGAGTTCCCAGGCAAGAGCCTTCAAAGTGGCTGCTGCCACTCTAGTCCAGCCAGCAGAACTTGCAATGCCTGCTGGGATAGCACCTGGAGGACTGAGGGAGGGTGGGGGCTGTGTCAGTCAAAGGCTGGGTTGACTATTAGTCCACTCAATGCCAGCCCCAACCACTCCACAGTTGTGTAAGAACATGTTGTGTGAGGAGTATCTGCAAAATAACCAACTGTGAGTTGACTATTAACCCACCATTGACTAAAGTGTTGTCTAAACGCAGCCACTGTGAACTTAACTTAGAGCCTCCTTTCACCTCAATTCACCATCTTTTTCCTCAAGGCCCATTCTCCACTTCCTCTTGCTTGCTTGCTTGCTTGCTTCCTTCCTTCCTTCCTTCTCAGTCTCCTCTCCATTCCCTGTTTCTCAGATTGCTGTGTGAACCTTTAACTTAGGGGTGGGGATGCTGTGGCACTCCAGATATTGTTAGACTACAACTGATTAACAAACTAGCTAAAAGTGGGCTAGATGGAACAACTATTAGGTGGGTTCACAGTTGGCTACAGAATCGGACTCAAAGAGTACTTATCAATGGAACCTTCTCAAACTGGGGAGAGGCAACGAGTGGGGTACCGCAGGGCTCAGTCCTGGGCCCAGTGCTCTTCAACATTTTTATTAATGATTTGGATGAGGAGGTGCAGGGAACGCTGATCAAATTTGCAGATGACACAAAATTGGGTGGGATAGCTAATACCCTGGAAGACAGAAACAAACTTCAAAGTGATCTTGACAGGCTGGAGTGCTGGGCTGAAAACAACAGGATGAAATTTAATAGGGATAAATGCCAAGTTCTACATTTAGGAAATAGAAACCAAATGCACAAGCTGGGGGACACTTGGCTCAGCAATACTACAAATGAGAAGGCTCTTGGAATTGTTGTAGATCGCAAGCTGAATATGAGCTAACAGTGTGATATGGCTGCAAGAAAGGCCAATGCTATTTTGGGCTGCATTAATAGAAGTAGAGCTTCCAAATCACGTGAGGTACTGGTTCCTCTCTATTCGGCCCTGGTTAGGCCTCATCTAGCGTATTGTGTCCAGTTCTGGGCTCCACAATTCAAGAAGGATGCAGACAAGCTGGAGCGTGTTCAGAGGAGGGCAACCAGGATGATCAGGGGTCTGGAAACAAAGCCCTATGAAGAGAGACTGAAAGAACTGGGCATGTTTAGCCTGGAAAGGAGAAGATTGAGGGGAGACATGAGAGCACTCTTCAAATACTTAAAAGGTTGTCACACAGAGGAGGGCCAGGATCTCTTCTCGATCCTCCCAGAGTGCAGGACACGGAATAACGGGCTCAAGTTAAAGAAAGCCAGATTGCAGCTGGACATCAGGCAAAACTTCCTAACTGTTAGAGCAGTACGACAATGGAATCAGTTACCTAGGGTGGTTGTGGGCTCTCCCACACTAGAGGCCTTCAAGAGGCAGCTGGACTACCATCTGTCAGGGATGCTTTAGGGTGGATTCCTGCATTGAACAGGGGGTTGGACTCGATGGCCTTGTAGGCCCCTTCCAACTCTGCTATTCTATGATATGATTCTATGAACTTCCACCATCATTGGCCATACTGTCTGGGGCAGCTGGGAGTTGGAGTCTAACAACATCTGGAGAGCTACAGGTTCCCCACCACTGCTGTAATCTCAGCCAAACTGACAACATTCCCTCCCCTCAGAGAAGCTAGACTAGGGTGACCATCTGAAAAGGAAGACAGGGCTCCTGTATCTTCAGCAGTCGAAAAGAAAAGGGAATTTCAGTAGGTGTCATTTGTACGCATGCAGCACCTGGTGAAATTCCCTCTTCATCTCAACAGTTAACGCTGGAGGAGCCCTGCCCTCTTTTGTATTTGGTCACTCTAGTATAGCTCCTGCAGCTTTAACCATTGTGATGTTATGTTAGCTGGTGTGATGGCTTGGAATGTTCAGTTGCTCAGGGAACAAAACGAGTTGCAGTCCATCTTCTTTGAGGGAAGGGAATGTTGTCAGTTCGGCTGAGATTAAAGCAGTGGTGGGGAACCTGTAGCCCTTCAAATGTTGTTGGACTTTAACTCCCAGCAGCCCCAGACAGCAAGGCCAATGTTCAAGGGTGGTGGGAGTTGTAGGCTAACAATATATGGAGTGCCACCTGTTCCCCGCCCCTGAGTTAAAGGCTCACAAGCAAATGCATGAGGACTAGGAAGAGGTCCCTTAGATGGGAATCTGAAAAACAGAAAATTGAGAGGAGAAAGAAAGAACATTTTTGCATCGCACTGCTGCTTTGATAGGAGAAAGCCCAACCGATGGAATTCTCCCCAGTGCAATCCTTAAAAAGCACAGGAGCCCCCTTCAGGTGAGATAGCTGACTACCCAGCCTTCCCTGCACCATTATCACACCTACTAGATAAGCTCAGCATGTTTACTGCCCATATCTAAGGGCTGACCTTGCCTGGTCGCCATGCTTCAGAGGAGAGGAAAAACCCGCAGCTTACATCTCACATGACATCCCAGGGTTCTATCATAATTAACTCATAGATTTTTCCGTAAGACTCGGGAGGTCAGCCGCTTCCGAGATCAGGCAGGGCTGGAACTCAATCTACAGAAAAGCTATGGATTGATTTTCCAGTAATTATATAAATCCTGCCAACTGGCTATACACACCAGATGGTGGCCGCCCTAGCCTTGAACGGCAGCTTGGGCACCTAGGGATATGCCGAGGTGAAACTTTCCCCCGTCTCTTCATCTCCATGGTGCCAGGAAAAAAGCATGATGCTACATTTCTGCCTGTAGAGATGCTGTTAAAGGCATAAAAGCAGGTTTTGCATCATAAATAAATAAAATATAGGCAACCCCAATTAACCTCCCTATTTGTAGCACCTTCATCTGAATAACAGCTCACTTGCTGCTGTTTTGATCGAGGAACCGAACCCAGGTTATGCAGGCAGGAGACCAACTGGATTCTGATGGCCATAAGGTTGACTTGAGTGGTGAATAGGGAGAGCTTTTCTCCCTCTCTCATAATACTAAATCCCAGGGCCATCCCATAAGAAGAGCCCTGCTGAATCAGAGCAAGGGTCCATCTAGACTGGCACTCTGTTCACACAGTGGCCAACCAGCTGCTGACTAGGGACCCACGAGCAGGACATGGTGCCTTGGCATGAAGCTGATTGTTGGGAGATTCGGGACAGATAAAAGGAAGGACCTCTTTACACAACGCACAGTTAAACTATAGGATCCACTTCCACAAGATGGAGTGATGGCCACCAATTTGGATGACTTTAAAGGGGGATTGGACAAAAGAATGTAAGCCTATGCGGCAGGGTCTTGCTATTTACTGTTTTACTCTGTACAGCACCATGTACATTGATGGTGCTATATAAATAAATAAATAAATAAATAATAATAATAATAATAATAATAATGGAGGAGAAGGCTATCAATGGCTATTAGTTTTGATGGTTATGTGCTACCTCCACTATCAGAGCTGGTATGCCTATGTACACCACTTGCTGGGGAACATGGGTAGGAGGGTGCTGTTGTACTCATGTCCTCCTTGTGGACAGCTGGTTAGCCACTGTGTGAACAGAATGCTGGACTAGATAGACCCTTGGTCTGATCCAGCAGGGGTCTTATGATGGCCTTATGATGTACACACCATTCCACATCCTTGCACAGAAGCAGATGGCGTCCTTAGACACATAGGAAGCTGCCTTATCCAGACACAGACCATGAGGCCACCTTGTCAACACTGACTGGCCGTGGCTCTCTAGGGTTGCTGGCAGCATGCTTTCCTACCTCCACCTGGGGATGTTGAGGCTTGAACCTGAGACCTTCTGCATGTGAAGGGTTGTGTGCTCTACTGCTGAGCTATTGCCCTTCTGTTCCATTCCATTCGCTCCTATGGTGGCAAAGGAGGACACTGTTGGAGAAGGAGAGCGACACCTGGCCTCTAGCCTGGGCTCATTGGTGGCCAAACCACTAATGACAGGGACACCTTGAGATGTGTGTGCAAAGTGGTTTTGCAAAGAGTCCACCTCACCGCTGAGGAATCTTAGCAAATACAAGCCTACGCAGAGACGCACACACTAATGATAGGCATTTTTCTCGTAGATCATCATTGCCGTAATTTTTACGTGTCAGCTTACCACTGCGTCGTGTGACATCACCTCTCCTTCCCTGCCTGGGGTAGGCCCACTTTCTTCCTAGGAAGACATTGTACATGATCTTACCTGTAAGGTCCCCATGACTCACAAACCTGAGAAAATATTCAGCGCTTATGATTCCATCCACAGCTGTGCATCAGTCATTCCTGGCTCTGCACCCTCGGGTGCCCTCTCTCAGAGCATACACAGTCTCATGGACACTCTTAGGGCACAATCCTATGCCTGTTTAGACAGAAAAAGTCCTACAACTCCCAGCATGCCCCAGCTCCCCCATGCTGGCTGGAGCATGCTGGGAGTTGTAGGACTTTTTTATGTCTAACCATTCATAGGATTGCATCCTAAGGGGGTGGAAGTGTGTGGAAGGCTCCACCTGATGGATACATGATAATACTGCAAGGGCATTGTAGGAGCCTTTTTTTTCTCTTTAAACATGCATAGGATTACACCTGTAAAAGTATTGTTGCCGCCCCACCCCAAGTGACCATTTCAGTGCTTGTGGGATTTGGCATGCCCAACATGAAAAGCAATAAATGACAAAGTGAGCCAGAAAAGGCGTCAAAAGAAATTTCTTTTGTTGCAGAATAAGGTTTGCCTTTGGGGTGGGAGATGAAGATAGGTGTCATCTTCCTTCCTCCAGTTCTCCCCCCATGGGGGGTGGGGGAGGTCAAGATAGGAAGCTGCCTTATATTAAGCTAGACCATGGGTCCATCTAGCCCAGTATTGTTGACATTGACTGGCAAGGGCTCGCCAAGGCTTAACAACGTAAGAGGAGCCCTGCTGGATCAGACCAAGGGTCCATCTAGTCCAGCATTGACCAACGGCCCACAGGAAACCCACAAGCAGGACATGAAGGCAACAACACCTTCCCTTCCATGTTCCCCAGAAACTGCTGGACATAGACATACCGCCTCTGATATGGGAAGTTGCATATAGCCATCAGGACTAGCTGGCATGAATTTCCCCCCTTCCCCCTTTAAAGTTGTCCAAACTGGTGGCCATCACTACATCTTGTGGCAGGGAACCCCATAGTTCATGCACTGCGTGAAGTCCTTCCTTTTATCCATCCTGAATCTTCCACCAATCAGGTAGGAGTTTTTCAAGCCCTACCTGGAGATGACGGGGATCAAACCTGAGGTCTTCTGCATCCAAAGCTGATGCTCTACCGCTGAGCTACGGGCCCAACTCACCCCATCTCTCATCATTAACTATAGTGATGAGAGTAGTAGTTCAAAAGATCTGGGGACCGCAAGTTGAGCACACTTGGTCTACAAAATGATTTGGTATTCCATAGGGAAGGACTTTAGAATCTAACAACAACACCCAGATGCACAAAGCCAGCAGCTCCGCCTTGTCCCATGCTTAAAGAACTATAATCTTAAACTCTATAATCTCTTCTCCTCATGTTCTCCTGCTTCCACACTTTCTCATGATTTGCCATCCCCAAGTAAAGGTGTAATCAAGAGTGATGCCTTTATTTTGCTATAAATACACCTGAGAAAGCTCAACCTAGGATTTGGGGTGTTTTTGTCTTGATTTGGGGGAAGGGAAAAGGTACCTCCAGACTAGTCAGCATTTGGTTCCTGGTCTAGAGCAAGCTGTAGTCTCTGAACCTCACTTTAAAAGACAGGGGGGAAAAGAGAGTAGCTAAGAGAGCATTCCTCTGAGTGTAATCAAGAGTAACTGGGGAATGGGTAACTGGGGAATGCTGGGATTTCTAGGACTTTCCCCCACCGCTGTGTATATGTGCATAGGATTGCGCCCTAAAGGGTGGAAGCGTGAGCAAGGCTCCACCTAGTGGATACGTGGTAACGCTGCAAGGATATTTAACAGCAGAAGAGAACGTGAGAAGGGTTTCTGTCATCACCAGGGCAATGTGGGCTGAGAGGAGCTATGAAAGCAGGTGGCAGAGCAGGGGTTAAATGTGCTGCAACAGACAGTATTTCTAGAATGGTGGCTGGTAAAGTAGAGGAGCTTGGCACGCTGAAGGTAACCGGTTTCGTTCCTGCCATAAAAGGATCTCAGGTTGCAGTTTCTGGGGAAGCCCCTAAGAGTTGCTACTAGTCAAAGTGGATAGGCTATATACAATATATATATATATATATATATATATATATATATATATATATATATATATATATCAATATCAAGCTTACCGAAATAATTCCTCAATGGCGATTAGACAAACATTGAGGAATTATTTTGGCAAGCTTGATATTGATGCAATTAAAGCTTTCAAATTCTCCAATATCTATCCTTTCATAAAATTAAAGCATAGAAGAAAAATACCTAATTGAAATTACGAATCCAGTCTTACGTAAAGCTCTTACAAGCCTGAGAATGCAGACCATGCAGACGAATTTTAGAGAAGGAAGATTTAATAATATTCCGAGAGATCAAAGAATTTGCTGGTGTGGAGAACAGGAGGTGGAGGACTCCACTCACTATATATTATACTGCAGATTATACAATAGCCCTAGGAATAAATATCTAGCTAGGTATTTGGCCCCTATGGTGCATTTAACAGACCAAGCAAAATTAGGCTACCTACTAATGGTAGAGAAATTGACCCTACTGAATTTGACCTATTTTGCGGTAAGAGCTGCAAAAATTAGGAAGGAACAGGTTCAGGTGGATGATTGTAAACGATAGATATACCCTATTTCTTTGATTCTAAGACACACTTCCCCCCACCCCATATAAACATCTCTAAAAATGGGGTGCGTCTTAGAATCGCAGGTGTGTCTTAGGGTGTTTTTTTCTGTTGGTGGTACTGAAATTAGTGTGCGTTTTACAATCAAAGAAATACGATACCATAGATATACAGAGTACAATGAGAAATTAGGATATGTTTACTGTAGAAGATGTGAGCTGATGGGAGTAATTGCTGTATAGAGTTTGGCTAAATTTAATTTTTTACGTAATCATGTGTGATAATATGTGTTCAGCTAAAACCCATTTAGGGTAGCCATGAATAAAATTTGTATTTATACACACACACACACACACACACACACACACACACACACACACTAAATAGACCAATGGCCTGATTTGATATAAAGCAGGGCTGTGCACTTACTTGCTTCAGAGCTTACGAATCGGCCCCAATCCACCTCAGCCCGGTTCTGGACCGGTTCAGTCCGAATCGGGCCACTTCGGATCTGGAGCCAAAGCTGTGCACAGCCCTAGTATAAAGGCAACCTTATATACCCAGCACTCAACTAATGCAGGCATAATGTCACTGCAAACTTTAACTGTTATGGCTTCACCTAGAGAACCCTGGGAATTGTAGCTGAGCATGGGTGTGGAGTATTCTCTGTTAAAAGATCCTTCCCTCCTTCCTCCCCCTCCTCTAAAGAGATACATTTCCCTGCAAAGAACAACATGCCTAGAAAACCAGCTTGGCCCATCTCTCCTGGTGTCTGCAACAGCATGAGATCGGACAAATGCAACATCTCCTGTCCAACAAGCACTTTTGCTCGCTGCTGCTTGAAGTCTTTTATTTCCTATTCAATTTTAGCAAAAGCCAACTGAAGGCATGAGGATTACTTGAAAAAGGAACACGGTTTGGGGGGTTGTTTTTTTTAAAACCATCTTTTATTTGCTCTGAACTCTCTCCTCCAGCCTCAACCCCATATCCCATCACAATCAGTTCCAGCCACCGTGTTCAGCAAAAGCGAGGCTGACGTTTCTCCGGATGAGTCGTAGCATCTCCTGCGATCCGCTGGGCCTCACACAGCATCTCCCATCCTCTCTGTTCCAAGTTGTTGCTCAATGCAAAAGCACACTGCAGACGCACGTTCTCAGGCCTGGGGAGCCGTCGTGTCGCTTCTCTGAGTGCTCCTCCTCAGTCCCGGCCGCTAGCAACGGCTGGTTCCCCGGGCGCTCCCAGAGACCGTAAAACTGGCCTGCAGGACATTCGAAGGGGCCCGGGTGTCCTGGAAGGGCTGCTGCCCACCGACGAAAAGGGTGAAAGTGCCAGGTTCCAGGAGCCACTCTCCAGCCCACACAGCTCTCTGCCTGAAGGGTAACTGGAAGGCCACCTTCGTAGTGTCTCCCATAGGGACCGTCACCCGGCGGAAGCCAACCAGCTGCCAGCGGGGCACTGGCACAGATGCGCCACCCCAGCGGAGGTAGAGCTGTACCACCTGCAAGGGGGAAAGAGCTGTTAGGAGGGGGAGGCCTCTTGGCGGCCCTTTTCTTGGCGGCCGCCACTGTGCTCCAGCCGGGTGGTGGGGACGGCATTGTTTCAAAAGAGCCCAAGTGATGAATTACAAGTGACAGGCGGACAGGCGGAGCGGCCCACCTACCCAGAATCCACGGGACCAAACCCAGTGGAGGCTGGTGGCTCTAAAGTCAGTGGGGCGGTGAATCCGCTCTGGGTTTCAGACAGAACCAGTCAGAACTCTAAAGGACCGGTTTTGCCGGAAACCCACACCTTGGATATCTCTTTTAGAATTCTGACTGGTTCTGATCGAAACCCACACCATGGATATCTCCTTTAGAATTTATTTATTTATTTATTTATTTATTTATTTATTACATTTTTATACCGCCCAATAGCTGAAGCTCTCTGGGTGGTTCACAAAAATTAAAACCATAATAAAACTACCAACAGGTTAAAAACACAAATACAAAATACAGTATAAAAAGCACGACCAGGATAAAAAAACCACGCAGCAAAATTGATATAAGATTAAAATACAGAGTTAGAACAGTAAAATTTAAATTTAAGTTAAAATTAAGTGTTAAAATATTGAGAATAAAAAGGACTTAAGCTGGTGACGAAAAGAGTACAGTGTAGGCACCAGGCGGACCTCTCTGGGGAGCTCATTCCACAGCCGGGGTGCCTGAGCGGAGAAAGCCCTCCTCCTAGTAGCCACCTGCTACTAGGAGGAGGGCTGACTGGTTCTGATCGAAACCCACACCATGGATTTTTCCTTTAGAGTTTCATTTGGTTCTGATTGAAGCCTGCCACTTGGATAGCTTATTTAGAGCTCTGACTGGTTCCGGCTAAAACCCGAAGTGGATTCACCACCCCACTGACATTGGAGCCTCCTCCGAACAAGCCTACCAGAGTGCCACCGACTCAAAATCCTCACCCACCAGTTCCCAAATTGTCACCTCCCCTTCTCTCGCCCTGGCTGACAACTCCCCACTGGTGACTGCTGTTGATTAGTTATGGGAGGGGCTAACACATGGAGGATCCTGCCTGGAGGGGGAGTTGGGGGCTACGGAAGACCCAATGACTTCCAACTCCTTTCCTAGCAAACCACTGTAATCCTCTGAGTTCTGCTACAGTGGCGGAGGTCAGAGAACTGTGCAGCCATTGAAGAGCAGGGAACGGCCACCCCGTCTACCTGTACCCGAACTCCAGCCTTATTTTTGACCCCTGTCATCAGATAGTGGGCCGCAACCGGTGCTGTTTTTAAAAATAAATCTTCACTAAGGCTCATATAAATATGTGACTCATATAAATTATGCATTTGGGTATCTGTCCTTTTATTTTGCATATGTTATCCCAGGGGTGGGCCGAAAGTGGATCTCCAGATGTTTTGGACTTCAAGCATTCCTGACCACTGGCCATGCTGGCAGGGGCTTCTGGGAGGTGAAGTCCAAGACGGCTGGAGAGTTTAGCTTTTGCACAACCCTGATGTCATCCTTCTGTCACAAAGAGTGCAGAGCTCTGAATCCCCGGCCTAACCGCTGGAAAACCGATCCAGCAAACCAGGCCGAAATTTTCCAACTTCCTTCTTCAACCCCAAGCTGCATGACAACTAGGAATGAGGAACTGGAGAGCAGGAACCAGTCTCAGCCTTAAATTCAGCCATTATTCTGGTTTCCAAGATTTTACCAGGAATCACCCTAAAATTTCGGGCATATTTTTGCAGCCGTAAGGGTATTAAAATTGCTTTTTTAAATAAATGAATAAATAAATGTCCAGATAACCAGGATGCTGTTTTTTTGCAGCTAACAGCCCAACCATTCCCCTGTCGTCGTTGTCCCCCCCCACACACACCTTGGCACATACACAACATTAGCTATTGTTGCACCAGGACCATCTAAACGTTTTTTTTACCTTTCTGCCCTGGCTCCAAACTTCAGCTATTCCCCCTTTGCTCCACCCCCAAGCCTTTCGGCTATCAAGGTCTGGGGATGTACATCCTGGTTATCTTGGCATGCGCACCGCCTCACCTCCTCGCCGTCTCTCAAGCCAACATTCTTCACCACCACAGAGACGCTGAGGTTGCCACATATGGGCACAATGTCAGCACCCACCACCAGGTCGCTGTACCGGAAGGTGGTAAACGAGAGCCCGTAGCCAAAGGGGTACAGCGGAGCCTCATCCCCGTAGTAGCGGTACGTCCGGCCAGCCATGGTGTAGTTCTCCATTGGTGGAACCTGTGAGTATGATCACAAACGGGTGACG
Source organism: Elgaria multicarinata webbii (assembly GCF_023053635.1). Taxonomy (NCBI): domain Eukaryota; kingdom Metazoa; phylum Chordata; class Lepidosauria; order Squamata; family Anguidae; genus Elgaria; species Elgaria multicarinata. Next base: position 6,862,694 of record NC_086183.1, read on the forward strand.
GAGGTGAAAGAAGGTAGAATGAAGAGGAGCATGCTGGGAGTGGCATGGGTATATTACAGTGCTGCGTGGAACCTCCATTCTAACTTTCCTTCCAGCGAGATGCAGAAAAGCAATGTGCTCAGCAGTGCGAAAGTGTGATAGCAGTGGTGGATACTCGAGTCAGAGGAATGCACAATTATGGTTAAGCTATTCCTGGACTGCAGATGGTGGGTTTGCACATCTAAAGACTTTACCGTGACCACACACACACAGAGGTTTCATGGAAAAGTACTATTTTATGAACAGGGTTCAGTCCAGAAAACAACCTACTAAATGCTAGGCTTCGAAATAGGATCAACAAGACAGTTTTCCAAATGACGTACACTCATATAAGCTGGTATACACACAAGGAGATATTGCTTTTCATTTTCCCAGGAAGGGAGTAAGCTCAGAAGATCCTCAAGCCAGACATTACCTGGTGCATGCTTGCTGGCCACGTGGCAGGCAGTCGGCCTGCAGGATTTGCCCCTTCGGCTCCCAACAACACCTTGGCAAGAGCCAGGCCCGTGGCCTGAGCAGGATAGAAACAGGCTATGATGGCTCCCACGCCGTCATGTGCTTTGGCCCAGCCCACGTCAAGTGGGCCTGCATTGAACAGTAGCAGAATCACTGGACGCCCCGCAGCTGGAATCAAAGCCAACGTGAGGTTATTAGCAGACAGGCCAAATCGATACCATGTATGTGCCCTAAGGCGAGGGCTGGATGACCAAGCCAATGTGCCTCTTCTTGGGGCTTCTGCTGTCCCCCGTTTCCCTATAAAACACTTGAAGGGTGTGTTGCTGAGCAGACCTGAATGGAGAAACATGCCTTGGCCAAGTATTCTATGGAATTCAGCAAGAACTCAGGTTGCGAGAGACCTTACCAGAGGAGGAAAAGCCCTTGCTCCAGGCTGCTTGGCACAAGGAATTGGCCATAGCTGGCCACAGGTCAGTGGTGAAGCAGCTGGGCAGCCCTCTGCCAGGGATGCTTTGAGGTCGATTCCTGCATTGAGCAGGGGGTTGGACTCGATGGCCTTAGAGGCCCCTTCCAACTCTATTGTTCTATGATTCTATGAAACCCTGGAGAGCCGCTGCTGTCAGTCAGTGTTGGCTAGATGGGTCAAGGCTCTGACTCAGTATAAGACAACCTATGTTCTTAAAAGACACCATCTTGCTTTGCCGCACTAGACGCCCAGCGCCTGGAAGCACATCGAGTTCCCTTTACCCGCTGGAGCTCACGCAATTCCAAACAAACAAACTCACCCCATTTCACGACGTCCTGCAGAAGTTCCAGCTGGTGCCCGGGCAAGTCCAAGTCCTTCCGATCACAGTTTTCTCTCTCCAGGTAAAGTCCTGAGGAGACAAAAAACAAGAAGGCGTATTAAATGGAGCCCTTCTCCTCCCCCATTCCCTCTGTCTCCATCCCACACACACATGACTTCCACAACCTGGTGTCCTCCAGATGTGTTGGAATGCAACTCCCATAATAACCAACCACCACCTTCAGATGTGTTGGACTACAGAAATCCATAATCCCCCAGCCAGCTATTGGGCTGGGGAGACCTGGCTTCAGATCTCTACTCGCCCACGAAGCTCACTGGGTGACTATGGGCCAGTCAGGATCTCTCAGCCTAACCTCCCTCACAGGGTTGCTGTGAAGACAGAATGAGTTGGGAGGGAAAGAGAAGGCACGTCTGCGAGAAGGAAGGCAAGATTTAAACATAAAATAAAACAAAAACTCCTGAAAGACAGGATTGGTTTTGTAGGGTTGATGAAACACTTAGCCACAGAGGCCGATGTGCATATATATATATATATATATATATATATATATATATATATATACATACATTATAAATATGACAGAGTGCCACTAAGTCCTATGCATTAATAAAACATCTTATAAATCTGGCATATTGCAAAGGTATAACATACGAGTCCTTACACACTAGAAGGAAGTGTCTGTAGAATGTCTTCCAGTAAAAAGATTGTCTCCTGTATTCATCTATGGGCACCTGAAAAGGACACTCTTCCAATTCATTCTTCTATTCTTAGTCCATTTCTTCTGGGCTCTGCCAGGTGTTTCCATGCAGTTATGATAAGATCAAGGTCTCATCGTGGGACCTTGGCACCCTGTCATATTTATAAGGTTTTTATTAGGAAAAAAATAGTTTTTTCCTATTAGAAAAAAAAAAATGTTTTTAATATACTACGTGTTGTTTTATTGTACTCTATTTTACCTCGGATGCTACAGACCCCTGAAGAAGGCCTTATGATGAAGGACAGGCCCAAATGCATTGGGCTTCTTGTCAATACATTTATTTTGCATCCTGACCACCTGTTCCTCTCCTCTGTGACCTGCTTTGGACGCTCATCTCCTTCCTGCACTCTGCTTAACGTGGGAGTGAGAGTTGCGCATTAAGAAGGGCTTGGGGTTGGAACTTTTTCCACCCGAGACCCAAATTCTGTTTCACAGTTCTCAGGGGCGAAATTCCCCGGCCTGAGGAAGGTGAGTGGCACTGCTCCAATACGCCTTTTTCGGTTACGTGTGCCCCTTACCTACACCCAGGCACGCGACCACGATGTCTGCTGCTTGTACCGCGGCCTTCACTTCAGCAGGGTAGTACTTCTTACAAGAGGCAGCGTGACATCCAGCGCCCAAGGTGACATTCGTCGAAATGGTTGCCAAGCCTCTCCTGCACCAGGCAGAGATGAAAAAAGCACTTAGATCATTAAAGATGAAAGTCAGGAGTGCGTCCATTTTCTGCCAAAAATTAGGGGTGTGCACGGACCCCCCGCTCCGCTTCACTTCCAGATCTGCGATTTGCGGATCGGGCCGCTCCGCTCCGCCCCCGCTCTGCCTATGTCCACTCCGCTCCGCTCGGAGCTCCGGATCCGGATCGGAGCTCCATTTCCCCCCCCCCCATAGGCTTGCATTAAGCTAAAAAAGTATACAACTTTTTTTCTGTTAAAGTTAGAAACCTCAAGTTTGGCACCATGACACCTCATGGAGGTATACACACGCATGCCAAGACTCAAGGCAATCCCATCATCCCCTGATTTTTGGGGAATTTATGAAAACCGGGCACCCCATTCACACCCCTTTCCATAGCTCCGTCAATTTGCACGTTAAAAATCTCAAACTCACCACCATGAAAGCTTGTCCAGGGGTGCACACGCACACCAAGACTCAAGGCAGTCCCATCATCCCCTGATTTTTGGGGAATTTTTGAAAATCGGGCACCCCATTCACACCCCTTTCCATAGCTCCGTCAATTTGCACGTTAAAAATCGCAAACTCGCCACCATGATAGCTTGTCCAGGGATACATACACACGCCGAGACTCAAGGCAGTCCCATCATCCCCTGATTTTTGGGGAATTTATGAAAACCGGGCACCCCATTCACACCCCTTTCCATAGCTCCATCAATTTGCACGTTAAAAATCTCAAACTCGCCACCATGAAAGCTTGTCCAGGGACGCACACTGAGACTCAAGGCAGTCCCATCATCCCCTGATTTTGGGGGAATTTATGAAAATCGGGCACCCCATTCACACCCCTTTCGATAGCTCCGTCAATTTGCACGTTAAAAACCTCAAACTCACCACCATGATAGCTTATCCAGGGATACACACGCACTCCCAGACTCAAGGCAGTCCCATCATCCCGTTTTTTGGCGGGGCTTAAACCTGCAGACTCAAGGCAGTCCCAGCGGCAGAGCCCGGTAAAGGACCAAGGGAAAGGGGGACCTTACCTGCCTCCGTCCGTGGTCCGTCGCCGTCTTCAATTGAGCCCGCGGTTCCACAAGCGGCCCAGGCTTCCTGGTGGAACCACGGGCTCAATTGAAGACGCCGACGGACCGCGGACAGAGGCAGGTAAGGGAGAGGAGGGCGGGGAGGGGGGTTACCGGGCCCTGCCGCCGTCGCCGCATGGGCGACAGCGGCAGGGCCCGGTAAACCCCACTTACCTTTCCGGCGGAGCTCCGGATTGAGGCGAAGGATCCGCCTTCACCTCGATCCTCTTCGCCACACTCCGCTGGCCCCCCAATCCTCTTCGCCTCCGCCTTAAGGGCAGGCAAAGCCTCTGCTCCGCTCCTGCTTCTCCGGTCCGATTAGAAGCGGAGCACATCCCTACCAAAAATAGCTAGATCCGGACTAGAGAACTGGGGACCTGCTGAGCCAAATGTGTCAAGCCCTATTTTACAGGCACACAAGTCCATCATGTGTTTGCAGTCCTGGACAGGCAACAAATGTTCAGGAACCTTCAGCAGGGCACCCTACATGGCTACCGTCCTGGGCTGGATTTCGCCCCATAGGTGGGCCATGCTGCGAAGGCCTGCTCAGTATTTTGCACCAAGACAACCTGACGTCTGTGGTCTCCATGAATAGAGCCTGTCCGCCTATATTTATGTCATCCCACTTTCCCTACCAGCCACCCAATGTGGGGTGATGGGAACCGTGGGACCTGGGTTCATACAAGAGTGGGATGGGTAAGGGAGAAAAATGCTGCCCCCCAAATGAGCGTGTGATGCAGCCGGCCCACCAAGACTCTCGTTCCCTGAAAAGGGGGGGCAACCAGTGAGCAACTTATAAGAGCGAGGATTTATTGAACAAGGAGAGGGAAAGGCAGGGGAGGAAGCAAAGCAAAAGAATAAAAATCTCTAAAAAATAAAATGGTGAGAAGGGAGTCCAATTGCTATAAGGTTCACAAAGGTAGGTTAATTCTTAAACCCTGTCTTGAGTGGTGCGGTTCATGGATCAGAAATAACTGTTTCATTTATTGACAAGGATCTATGGGGCTGGTTACTAGGGCATGTGGAAGGAGGTCAGAATGCTGCTGCTCTTTCCTGGTCTTTTCTCAGGCTCCTCAGGAACATTTTTCTGTTTCTGTCTCTCTCTCTCTGTACAGTCCTCAGAACTCTTTCCTCCCTCAGAACCAACCCTTCTGTCTACGGATGTATGGATTTTATTAAATCCATTTCCTCTGTGCTTTGCGGATTGTCAGGTATTTTCATTCTGTCATCTATTCATTGAGGGAATCGGATATTAACTAGAACTTCACTGTACTTGTTTTCAACTAACTAATTTCCAAATGTGCATCAATTAATGTGAATTAGTGCTAATGAGCATTAGCACAACGCCCCCCCACCCACCCCAAAAGTGAAAAAACAACCACAATCAGCAAGTCCGCTGAATCCATGTGACTGGGGAAAAGCCCGTCTGCCGCAGACTCCACAGGTTTGGATTCATAGAAATCTGAACTCATTTGAATTCCTTGCCGACGTCTCTGACCTCCCTTCTTCTGCTATAAAAAGCTCGAAGTAAAAAATAAAGGTGTTGAATTCCAGGCATTCCGCCAGATGGGCTGATCTCCATGGGGTTGTATTGTCTCCTGAGTATTCGGCTCTCAAGAGTTAGCTTTGGGATTAGGGGGAGGTTTGGGGTTTTTTAAAGTGAAAGACAGAGGGCAGCATGTAAACGGAAACAAAACAATTATTGGAGGGGAAAGGCACAGCCGCGGGCGTGGAGTTGTAGACTGAATGGATCTCTGAAAACAAGGCCTCAGCTAGACCTAGCATGATGGAGGTGTGAAGATCTCACGATATTTTCATCGCGAGATCTCCCCCTCTGTTTATACACAGGGCGCGATGACCTTGGAGGGAGAGGACGTCACACCCACCATTTTGTTTTTGTTGAAGAAAAAGAGAGCACGAATGCTCGTGTGCAAAAGGTAAGTTTTTTATTTTAAATAATTTCCCCCACTCCCCCCACCCCACCCCCAATGGGTGCAGAGCTCCTGAGGAGCTCTGCACCCCGTGCGCGGCTCCCGGCTCCTCACGAGTAACTGTGAGGAGCTGGGACAAACTACGATGCCGGCACACACATTCTGCAGTCTAGGGGTCAGCCCAAGACCGCAGAAAAAGCGGGCTCAAAGGCTAGGGCGAGATCCGGGATCATCCAGGATCATCCCTCCCTGCTCCCGGGATCCCCTGTGCATCATGTGGATCGCCCCAGGATATCGCCCCGTCTAGCTATGGCCCAAGGGTTATTTTCAAAGGAAGTTCTGGCCCAGGGAATGGTTTAAAAGGGACTTAATGCAGGTCTACTGGGGAAGGGGCCTGGATGGGAGGCAGGAGGAGAATACATATGCAGGGACACACTCTGAGCTCCAGAGAGGAAGAAGCGGGTGGAGGCATCAAAAGGTCCTAAGACAATTCCTGAGGAAGCATCCCGTTCCTTCAGAGTCCTGGTCCCTCATCTTGGATGCATTAGAAATGGGAAGAAAAAAGTGCCACGGAGGTCTCCTCTAACGGCAGCCCACAGGAATACAACAAGCTGCCTTAGACTGAGCCAGATCCTTCGTTCATCAAGCTCAGTACTGTTGACTCTGACTGGCAGCAAGTCTCCAAGGTTTCAGGCAGGATTCTGCCTAGCCCTCTCTGGAGATGCTGGTGATCAACTCTGGGACCTTCTGCATGCCAGGCAGGGGCTCTACCACTGAACCACAGCCCCTCCCAAAATATGAGGACCCACCTGGAATTCTTTCCACTGAGCCATGGAGCTTTTGCCAGCTGAGATCTTTTACAACAGACACAGTAGGGATTGAACCCTGGACCTCCTGCTCGCAAAGTAGGAGCTCTACTACTGAACTACCATCCTTCCCAGATTGCGACCTGGCTAGGGAGGCATCCTGGGCCTGCTGGCGCACCAAACCAGCTGATACACGAGATGCTGCCCAACTGAAAAGGGATGGACAGGATTGGTACACCCCTGCATGTTCTCAGCCTGGAGAATTCCAGCCCATATTTTTGTCGCCTGGCCCAGAGTCTGGCTAGCAAAGGGAAGAATACACAGAGGGAAGAATAAGTCTAGAGTGGAGCTTAGAGTTAAGTGGTAATCGTTTATTTTTATTTTATTACATGTATATCTCCCACCTTTTCTTCATTGTGGAAGTCAAAGTAGCTACATGGGATTCCGAGGCGGTCTCCCCTCCAAGCACTGACCAGACCCAGACCTGCTTAGCTTCAGCAAGGTGGCTGGCTGCCTCATGTGCCTTCAGACCACGCTCTGGAACCACCAACCCAATGTCTCACTGGGACTGGTTTCTAAGAATGAATTTTGTGGAATGTGGGGAAGAGTAGAATATACTGTAGGTCTTACCTGGGTGTATAGACGTACTGAGGATCTGGGATTGGAGCATAATCCCCATAGAGAAGATCAGGGTCGTCTGCAAAAGGCCCGACCAACTGCCAAGGAGAAATACAGGGCCACAAAGGGATTCAGGACAGAGATGCTCCACACCCAGAAGGTAAGAAGATCAAGTGCATTGTAGGGGGCGGAGCTTTTATTTATTACATTTAAACATTAAACATTAAACAAATAAACATTATTTATTACATTTATATACCGCCCCACAGCCAAAGCTCTTTGGGCGGTTCACAAAAGTTAAAACAATAAACATTAAAAAGTATACAAAATTTAAAAACCACCAGAAACGTAAAAACCACAGTATAAAAACAACAGTAGCTTTGCACGAAGGGAGGAGTCTACCATTATTATTCATGCCCTGATGGCCTTGCCTACAGAGCTGCTCTAGAAGATGACCAGAAAATCATGGTTGGCCATACTCTGGCCCAGCCTTCTCCAGATGTCTTGGACTTCAATCCCCATCATCTCTGACCATGGGGCTGATGGGTGCTGTATTCCAAAATATCTGAATGGCACCACTTTGGGGAAGACTGATTCAGCCACTCGCTTGTCGTAAAGGGCACATGACAACGTAAGAGCAACCTTCATGGATCAGAGTAGAGTACCATTTAGGTCAGTGGTCACAACAGTAGCCAACCAGATGCCTCTGGAAGCCCACAAGCAGGACGTGATGGCAAGAGGCCTCTCCCATTGTTGATCCCCAGCGACCACCTGTTACACAAGGCGCATACTGCCTCTGAAGTTGGAAATTCCATATAGCCATCATGACTAGTAGTCCTTGATGGATTTATCCTCTTGAATATGTCTAATCCCGGAACTGTGCTCTCTCGGCTGCACTCAATTCACATTGTGGCTTTTCAGCTACATGGGTACATGAGATCATCCGGAGAGGGCTTGAGCCAGGTCAGGTCTTGTCTCTAGGGAAAGTGCCTATAGTGTGGGCTATGCACCCTCCCCCCACTGTTAGCCCCACCAATGGCCACCTTGACCACATGATGGGCTCAACTGCCACTCTGAAAGACATGATCACTGTTAACAATGTGATTGTTGTCAGTACTTTCTGCATCCAGTCTCCTTCTGACCTCGCTCTTTACCTTCCCCGCTGCCTGTGTATAAACCTCTGTGCATCCACAATACTCCATGCATCTGATGAAGCAGGCTGTAGTCCACAAAAGCTTATCTAAGAATAAATGTGTTAGTCCCCCCCTTCTGGAAACTGGGGGAAATTATTCCCTAGGTTTCTCGGGGACAAAACAGACATTACTTAAAATGCATGTCTAGCAGTTACGTCTCCCACCCACCCCAGTTTTTAATCTAGAGAAGGTGCAGGACCCCAATCTGGATTGGTACCCTAGCATGGGGGTAAGGCTCCCTGCACCTCTTCTACAAGAAAACTAAAAAGATGTATCTGCTAAACAAATATTTAAAGTAATGTCTGTTTTGGCTCTCAATCACCTCATACAATCGTCACACACAGCAAAGGCCCCATCACTGTCAGGGTGAAGACGACCCTGGGTAGTATCCAATGTTAGTCCTACATAGAGTCGACCCATTGAAATGAATGGGACTTAGTTGTGACTCACATCTCATTCATTTCAGGACTAATGTTGGATACTATTCCCTAGCAGGAGAGAGCAAGGGTACGAGATGACCCCTCTACTAGCCCTTAGTGAATGCTTACCGCAATGCTCTTGCCCGAAACGTCTTGGGCCTTAAGAGGCAGGGTCCCGTCCTGGTTTTTTAGCAGGACGAAGGACTGAATGGCAGCATGAAGTGCCAGTTGGCGGTGAGCCACAGTCTGCACATCGCTGAGGCCCAGTGCATTGTAGGGGTTCATGGCCGGCGGGTCAAACTCACCCAGACGCATGCGGGTGCGGAAAAGTGGGCGGACGCGGGCCCGAACCGTCTGCAGAAGGTAGAGAGAAGGAACACAGACAGCTGGTGAAGGAATAACGTGATGGAGGAAGTGAGGTAGGGGGCAGTTGGAGCTCCCATACCCTTCTACGGTGCTAAGGCTTCTCATGATGTACTCTGGCCCCAGCATCCAGAATGGACGAGTTGATTGTGGTTCTTCATGGGGCAGCTAAATTGATCTTCTATGTTCAAAGGGGGAGGGAGGGCTTGCTGACCAGACCATGGTCTATGGTGTGGAGGAAGGCTTTCTCAACTGTGGCGCCCATCATGTGGAATGCCCTCCCCTTTGATGGCGCCCATCATGTGGAATGCCCTCCCCTTTGATATCAGGCCAGCTCCTATTGTTATTTAACAACTGAAGACACACTGGCTCGACCAGACGTTTCCCTGATTGATAGCACTGTCAAACTACTCCTGGTTATTTTAATGAGATGTTATGGTTTTTATCATTGCATTATTGTTTTGATGGTTGGCTTTTTTATTGTATTTTATCACGATTTCTTTTATTTTAAAATTAAAAGGGGACAGACATTTTCTGAAATAAATGTAATAAATAAACAAACAAACAAATGAGGGTGTATTTTCTCTACACTAAAAAACAAACACATAAATTTCTCTGAAACATAATCCAAATTCTGTTCTAAAAAAATAATATATTTTTTACAAAACGCGTGGGTGTATGTCTCCATTGCGACTTCCTCAAACGATTTTACAGACAATGGAGATAAACAAAGTATGTTTACTGAGGGTTCAACTCCTAGATCTAAACAAGAATAAACTTAAAAATCAAGAGAATAAGAAAAAGAGCTGACAAACTGTTTTTGGGGTGGTATGTAAGATTCTGATCCATTTCAGGACATCCTGAGGGAATCCATTTTGTGACAGGAAGGTGCAACTACCTCGACAATGAATCTTATCAAAGGCTTTTCCAGCATCTAGTGACACCAGGGCTGCTGGGTCTTCCCATGTATTGTGAAGGACCATCGTATTAGCCAGCACTCTAAGCAATTTCTCCTTGCTGCAAGGGTCCTGCCAGAAACTCACTATGTTGAGTTTTCAGTTGTGGAAAATTTTGATAGGACCAGAATGTTTAATTACCACTTCCTTTGGTCCCCTACCCTTACAAAGCTCAGAATGAGAATCCGTGCATTAATATTTTGTGGAGTCATGAACGCAATTTTATCCATACTTTTAATCAACAGTATGTAATTCCTAGTCTGATATTGTTTAAAATTATATGCTAGAATCCTGCCTGGTTTTTCAGTCCTCTTCCACTAACACTGGCAAGGACATGTTAAGGCAGATTCTGCCTTTGATGACAGTAGATTGTTTATGTTATATTTTGCTCTCTGTAGAGAACTACCCTATTTCTTCAATTCTAAGACACACTTTTCCTCCCAGATAAACATCTCTAAAAATGGGGTGCGTCTTAGGGTTTTTTTTCCTGTTGGTGGTACTGAAATTAATGTGCGTCTTACTATCGATGGCATCTTACAATCGAAGAAATAAAGTATTCATTTCTTTCTGAAAGCAAAAAAGTAGCACATACATTTTTAAAAATAAATACACAAAATTCAGAGGAGCATTATGGATTGCAATCTAGATTCTATGATTCCTGCAATTAACACTCTTGAAGATTACGTAGATTAGGCAAAAAAACTAAGGGCAATGGGGAAACCTGAAAGTTCACTGGAACTTTCAACTGAAGAAGTAATTGATGAACCTGTACAACACTGCAAAAGCATATATTTGTTTCAAGATCTGATGAGGAACAAATAAAAAGTGTTTTGTTGAAATTTAGGATGCCTGCACCACCACAATTACGTGTAAAGATAAACAATGCATGGACTCCATGAGTTCTAGTCCTTGATTTACTCTGGTATTATTTATTTATTTATTTAATTATTTATTTATTAAATCAAGCAATTTAAAAGACTCCTATGTAATGAAGACCCTGGGCCTGATGGATTTATTTGAAATTATTGTAACGAGTTCTCCTACTCTCTGGAATATATGTCCTTAACCTCGTGCTCTCCAGGTGGGTTGCGCTACATACATTATGGTGGGACATGGGACAGGGCTTTCTCTGTTGTGGCACCCCACTTGTGGAATATTCCCCTCTTGGAGGCCCGATTGGTGCCGACACTGGCTTCATTTCGACACCAAGTTAAAACATGCCTTTTTATCAAAGTCTTTGAGGGCTAAATTCTCCATGGTTACACATAGTTTTAATTGTTTTTAAGCTTTTAAAAATCTGCCGGTTTTAATTTGTTAATAATACATTTTTAGCTGTGTAAATTATTTGTGTTTATATTGTTCTGATTTTGTCTGTATGCCGCCGTGAGGTCCTAGTGATAATAGGGCGGGATACAAATGTTTTAATAAATAAATAAATAAACTCCCGCCATGGCTGGCTGGGGATGCTGAAATTTGTATTCCAAACCACCTGGCGGCTATCAGGTTGGTGAAGGAACAGTGGAAATGCTTTAGCCATTCCTCAATGGAAGAACCTCCTTGATTGTCTTTTTCTTCTTCTTTTCCTTAACTTTTCTTTTCTTTTCTTTCCCTACCCCCTGGGCCCCTAAGCAGCACTGCATCCACTGAGCCACGTGGCCCACTCTTTCTTCCTCCACTTACCTCCAAGGAGATCTTTCCCATGGCAACCGCCTTGCCTACATAAGTGAAAAAGTTGTGCCTCATCGCAAGCGAAACTTCCAGGTTGCATCCGGCATTCACGGAAGCTACAACGACAAGGATGAACCCCCGTCATTAGCACGGGGGTTCAACGCACCCCTTCCCTCAACCACCGCTTGCCTGTGAGGCACGGCTGGGCTATCTATTTGGGAAGAGCCATCGCTCCACGTTAGAGCGAGGGATATTGCAGAAATCCACAACAGAATCAAATGAGTTTGGATTTTTATGAAACCAACCCATGGATTCCTCAGCAGACCAGCTTTTCTGGAGTCTCATGGATTTCGTGGACTTGAAGCATGTTTTGTTTTGTTTTTTTAACTTTCTGGATTTTTATTTTATTTTATTTGCAAATTTAGTCGTAGAAAATACGTAAAAAAAATTTTTTTAAATGCCATTGGCTGAAAAAGCACATTTCCTCCATAGGCTAAAGCATGAAAATGCACATCTGGGGGTGAGTTGCGCAATTTGGGAGGGGCTTTGCACATCTTCGCTAGTGTGTATTTGCACAAATGCAAATTCGCACAGGTGCAAATTCGCGCAAATCTGGGAAACCCAACTCCCAAGCACTTGGCAATCCACAAAACGCAGACCGAACACATTATACAAAGCCTGTACATCTCTAACCAGAGCACAGAAAGTTCAGCCTCCAGGTAATGCAGGGAAAGCTTCACTTCTGACACCCTGGCTCACACCCAGGTGCCAGTCAAGGCGGTCAGGCTGTGAGCTAGATGGACTGGCGCTCTCGCTCAGTGGAGGGGCGCTTCCTCTGTTCCTGAGCTAGCTAAGTGCATGGCTGCCTGAGGTGAACAATCCAGATGGCACGCCTAAAGAAAACACACCATTAACTGAACAATTTGCTGATATGTGCTGACCTTTAATGACCCCTCAAAACCACTGCTTCCATCCACTTCATAGGAAGGCCGGCCCTGCCCCAACTTCTACGGCTAATTGCTCTTCGCTGTTTGTATAAACTAGGCCTTAAGGCAAGGGTGAGCAGCTCTGGGTGAGCAGGGGAACACTGTCCACCTCCTGGACACACCCACACCCTGGTGGGCTGCACTCCTGATGCCACCAGCAAAAACAACAACAACACCCCAGCACTTTGTTGCCCAATTTCAGCGGCAAACTGCTCCAGAGGCTTAAAAGGAACCAATTGAGCTGGTTTTCAAGGATTCTTTTGCTGCCTAATTTCAGCCACGTGGCAACAGGGGCTGCACCAGAGGCTGGGGGACAGGGATGCGCCCGTGGCCTGTGGAGCACCTGTAGCCCATTTAACGAAAAATTGGCAATGGAGGCCCACAGCAATTGCTGGTTATTCCAGGTGACGTGGTGTCGTGTCCTTCCCAAGCCCTTGTACTTTCAATGGGAGGCAAATGATGAGCTTCTAAGTAATCCACAAAGCTTTTATTAAGCAACAAACGTCTCTTAATCGAGTCTACTTCTTTATAACGATGCCCTAAGCAATTACTATGCAAACTAAGCAAGACAACTGTCTGTTCAAGGAGAGAGAGAGAGAGAGAGAGAGAGAGAAGTTACTTCTCAAATGCCCATACTTCAAAGGGCCTGCTGCGGTGGTAGGTTCTGGCGCAATCTCTCCGACTTTCTCACGGTCTCTTTATGGCGCTGTGCGTTTGAGCTTCCGGCGGATTCTAGCATCAGTTAGTGCCAGTGCTGGCGCTGCCATAGAGGCAGCTCACGCAACGGCCTAGAGCGCCAAAGTAAGGGGGGTGCTGAACAGTGCCCCTGGAAGCCGCTCTCCCACAGCGGCTCTGAGAGGGCAGCTTCCAGGCGCGCCGTTCCAAAGCCGCCCCCCAACCCCAGCGTCCTGGCTTCAAAGCCAGGAGCGGCTTCCGGCCAGGTGCTGGCTTTGAAGCCAGGACACTGGGGCGGGGGGTGGCTTTTGAATGGCGTACCCGGCTGGAAGCCGCTCACCTGCATATGGCGCAAAATAGTCTGGCATCAGCCCTGGTTAGTGTTTCAGAATGCTCACCCCCGGAAGCTCCGTCATTTCCCTCTGAGGGTGTAGGATTTGGCCTTGAGGAGATAAGCTCTGGAGTGGGCTGATTCGCAGTTGAGGAATCTCCCGTGAGAGCTTCCTCCCCCACTGGTATGGTCTGGCTGGTGTCTGGCACTGCGTCTTCTAGTTCTGAATCTTATTCTGATTGATTACCTGAAACCCCTTCTCCCGAAACAGGGGCAGTAGGGTTAGACATGACACGTGGCCTCCCATCCACCTTTCCTGGAAGAATTGTGGTCCCTGGAGGCTGAAGGGCAGGGCAGGATGAAACGAACGTGGCCTCCTGACCACAGCTTGAGAAGCACACTAAAAGGACCTCCAGGAACTGAACCCATGATAGAGCTAGGCTCACAGGGAGCCAGCAGCCCTGGGCTGAGGCCACACTCCCTGCCCTGGACAGCTCACCTATTGCCGTCTCCAGGATGCTGTGTGTGAACATGTGCCCAATCATGATCAGCTCCACAGCTCCCTCATCGCTCACCACATAGCCCTCAAAGCCCCATTCGCCACGCAGGATGTCTGTGAGCAGCTTCTTGTTAGCACAGGCAGGGATTCCATTAATCCTACCAGAGGCAGAAGAATTTATTAGCAGACCGAAAATCACAGGAAAAACTGCTGTTGTCGCCCCGTTTCCTGTTCTTACCGCCAACAGTAGCATTCAGCATTTGCATAGCACATGCTATGTAGTGTGGTGTAGTGGGTAGAGTGTTGGACTGTGAGACGGGAGATCCGGGTTCTAGTCCCTACTCAGCCATGGAAGCTCACTGGGTGACTTTGGCCCCGTCACAGTCCACCCCACCCCAAAGGGTTGTTGTTGTGGGGATAAAATGGAGAGGAGGTGGTGGATTATGTACGCCGCCTTGGGTTTGTTGGAGGAAAAGAGGCGGGATATAATAATAATAATAATAATAATAATACTTCAGAGGTTCAAAGCAGTCCGCCTACATTAATTCATTAAAACTTACAACAAACCTAAGAGGTAGGCTAGTGTTATTATTCCCTTCTTGCAGGTAGGAGTATGGAGAGGGTGGGTGAAGCCAGAGAGGATACTGGGTCAAGCAGCTGCCATGAAATTTGAATGGGGGATTTTTTAAAACTCACACCACTAGCTACTATTCTTCCTAGAACAGAATAGAGGGAGCCCTAGTTTCCTCCACAGATTTATCAGGACTTTGCTTTTAATTTATTATTATTATTATTATTATTATTATTATTATTATTATTATTTATTTATTTATTTATTTATTTATATAGCACCATCAATGTACATGGTGCTGTACAGATAACACAGTAAATAGCAAGACCCTGCCGCATAGGCTTACAATCTAATAAAGTTGTAGTAAACAATAAAGAGGGAAGGAGAATGCAAACAGGCACAGGGAAGTGTAAACAGGCACCGGGTAGGGTGAAGCTAACAGTATAGAGTCAGAACAAACTCAATATTTGAAGGCTATAGGGAAAAGAAAAGTTTTTAGCTGAGTTTTAAAAGCAGTGATTGAGTTTGTCTTAGGGCTTGGACACAGAACCTACGCCTAACATCACAACCAATTCACATCTGAGAAATGCAAAGTAAAGAAGAACAGCATCTGAGAAAGTGCCGACAGTGTTTTCCTAACTGCCAAGGAATCATAGCCTGTTCCTACAAAACTGGGGACACATTGCTCCCTCATCATAGGCTCAAATCAAGCCTCTCCTCACTTCCCTCACTCACTCCAGTTCTCCTGCACTAACAAGTACTGGGAACCTGGTGGAGAACTGTGAACACCATAGAAAAACAAGAACTTCCATCAGGAAAATGACATTTTCAGCAATCCTAAGGGATAATTTTGTAAACCCTATTTCATTTCTCTGGTGTTGGATACCATCATAAAACTTGATGTTATGCCTCACCTAAGATCCAGTGAAAATAAAATGCAGCACATTATTACCCCCTCCACAAGAGGAATAGATGTCACTGCATATCGCGAGTCCTATCATACCCCGTCATGACAGGTCAGGTCTGAACAAAGATGGGGAATGCAAAACACTCACCACCACCCCAAACCTGCTAGAAACCAACAATGTGGGAATGGCGTCACAGGGTTGCTCTGAAATTCTTCTCCCTCACTGACTGGCGACTGTGTGTAACGCAGGAGCCAGGACATCAGATTACTTCAAAAATAAGGTGCATTCAAGCCAAACATTATCTGGCAAGCCTGAATGAGTAAGAACATAAGAGGAGCCATGCTGGACCTAGCAAGAAGTCTAAAAGAGCATTTGGCGTTATCAACACCAGCTACTACTTTGTTCTCTGTCAAACATAAAACAACATTTGTCGTTTCAAACCCCTCAAGGACTGCAACGCACAACAGTGTGGAGTTTTTGAACGCAATTCCAGAATTGATTGTTGCTCAGTGATAGAGCTCCTGCTTTGCATGCAATTCCCGGGATCTCTAGGTAGGGCTGGAAAACCTCCTGCCTGAAACCCTGGAGAGATGCTGCCAGACAGTGTCGACAGTACTGGGCTAGATGGACCAAGGGTCTACCTCAGAATAAGGCAGTTTCCTAAGTAAATCAAACAAATAGATCAATACAGAAGTAAACGCATAGGGAAGGAGGAAACAGAAGCCAGGAGCCCAGCATCTATTGCTTCAACCCTTCTCCAACCAAGTGAGTTCAGGAATCCTCACCCTCCACCCACCTCTGCAACTAGAGGGGAAAAATGAGTCCTGACTCCCAATGGTCATACAGTTTCCAGACCTCGGAAGCCCCTCTAGGGCACACAAATCCTTAAAGGAAATCAGTGAGGGAGGGGACCCAGACACACCTACCTGTTATAGCTGCACATGACGCTGAAGGTTCCAGCTCGTACGCAGGCCTCAAATTGAGGCAGGAAGGTCATGCGCCAATCACGCTCGTCCACCTGACACGGAGCACAGACAAAATTTCCACCTGGTTTACAGCTAACACACACACACACGAGCATCACTGGTACAATTCTAGGCATTTAGAAATTTGCAAGTGAAGTGCTTACAAAATTGGTTCTGGTTTTTATTAGTTTTTATTTTACGTTGAAATCTCGCCCTTCCTCCAGCAAACATGACTCTCTTTTCTTCCCTACTCATTCTGTTCACATAACCACCCTGTGAGGGAGGTTAGGCTGAGAGAGCCTGACTGGCCCACAGTCACCCAGTGTCTGGGTGATTATGGGAACTGTATGCACTGCGAAGTGATGTGCCAGCAGTGCCTGGGTGATTATGGGAACTGTATGCACTGCGAAGTGATGTGCCAGCAGTGCCTGGGTGATTATGGGAACTGTATGCACTGCGAAGTGATGTGCCAGCAGTGCCTGGGTGATTATGGGAACTGTATGCACTGCGAAGTGATGTGCCAGCAGTGCCTGGGTGATTATGGGAACTGTATGCACTGCGAAGTGATGGGCCAGCAGTGTCTGGGTGATTATGGGAACTGTATGCACTGCGAAGTGATGGGCCAGCAGTGCCTGGGTGATTATGGGAACTGTATGCACTGCGAAGTGATGGGCCAGCAGTGTCTGGGTGATTATGGGAACTGTATGCACTGCGAAGTGATGGGCCAGCAGTGTCTGGGTGATTATGGGAACTGTATGCACTGCGAAGTGATGGGCCAGCAGTGACTGGGTGATTATGGGAACTGTATGCACTGCGAAGTGATGTGCCAGCAGTGCCTGGGTGATTATGGGAACTGTATGCACTGCGAAGTGATGTGCCAGCAGTGCCTGGGTGATTATGGGAACTGTATGCACTGCGAAGTGATGTGCCAGCAGTGTCTGGGTGATTATGGGAACTGTATGCACTGCGAAGTGATGTGCCAGCAGTGCCTGGGTGATTATGGGAACTGTATGCACTGCGAAGTGATGTGCCAGCAGTGCCTGGGTGATTATGGGAACTGTATGCACTGCGAAGTGATGTGCCAGCAGGGCCGGCGCCAGACTATTTTGCGCCCTAGGCTAGGCAAGCTATTTGCACACACACACACCCCAAAAACTGCCAACTTCGATTTTTAAGAAAGGATGTTTTGTAGAAAAGATAAAAAGCACACCTCTTGAACTTACTATGTTTTTTTCTTAAAACAGCTAATTTGTATAAAACTGTGACCCTTAAAGGTCAGCACTGGGCCCCTCTGAGGTCTGCACCCTCGGCGGCTGCCTAGTTGGCCTAATGGTAGCGCCGCCCCTGTGTGCTAGTTAGGAACGTCTGTCCCTAGTGGCTGAAGATGTTACAGCGGGCTTCAACTACATGGACACCTTTAAATTAATTTAAATTCATTGATGCTTTTTAAAAACAAAACAACCATAAAGTGCATGCCCTTAGTATGTGTGCCAAGTGCCAGGTGTGTAGGTCTTAGCGCTCTGATGCTGACAGACAGACAGACAGATGGAGAGACCCACATGCCCTTTTATTATTACAAATGTGCCTTGGGCTACGAACACATAAGAACATAAAAAGAGCCCTGCTGGGTCAAATCAAGGGTCCATCTAGTCCAGCGTTCTGTTCACACAACGGCCAACCAGCTGTCAACCAGGAACCCACAAGCAGGACATGGTGCAACTGCACCCTCTCACCCATGTTCCCCAGCAATTGGTATACATAGGCTTACTGCCTCTGCTACTGGAGGTAGCAAATAGCTATCAATGCTAATAGCCATTGATAGCCTTCTCTTCCAGGAATTTAACCAACCTCCTTTTAAAGCCATCTAAAATGGTGTCCATCACTTACTACCAAATGGGATAGTAAATTCTGGGCTGTGTGAAGAAGTCCTTCCTTTTAGCTGTCCTGAAGCTCCCACCAATCAGCTTCACAGGATGACCCCACTGGCTTCTAGTATTATGAGAAAAAAGTCTCCCTATCCACATTCTCCATGCATCATTTTGTACATCTCTATCGCGCCTCCTGCGACAGGTCGGGTGGCTGCAGCCAAAGGAACAAAAGGAAAGCAGGCAACACCGAAGGGATGAGGAATAGGGCTGAACCTGGGACAGGGAGAAAGGGGGGACACGAGCCCTGAACCACCGCCCCGCCAGGGCTCCTCTTCCCCCACCCATGCCACCTGCCATGCAGACTAACCTTGGCATCGAAGTCCAACCTGGATGAGGGGATATTCTCAGGGCCCCCGTGGACGTCAAAGTGCTTGCAACCGGCGCTGGCCTTGATGTAGCGGGGGTGCTCGCCCTGAAGCCCCTTCACAAAAGCCACACCTAGCTCTGTTGTCAGGAACGGGTCCTCCCCATAGGTCTCCTAGGCGACAGACCAACAGGAAGATGCATGGGTCACCCTCATTTCCTCTGTGCCACGTCCTTCCTCTCTGCTCCTGGTGGCCCCACCTTTCTACGTCTCACGCATAGCTACCTCTGTGGAGTCAGTCAGTCCCCGGGGCTGATTTAGGGTTTTTTTTTTATTTTTATTATTATTATTATTATTGTTATTATTATTATTATTATTATTTATTTATATAGCACCATCAATGTACATGGTGCTGTACAGAGTAAAACAGTAAATAGCAAGGCCCTGCCGCATAGGCTTACATTCTAGTTTACAAGGGCTAGCGGTTGTCAAACGATACCTTTCAAAAAGCAACGGCAGCCAGGCTGGTCCGAAAGATACGAAACCCTAGTCCCAACTAAAATATCACATAATTGAGCTGTCCAAAAGACATATCTGTAACATTCAGGGCAATTTATGCTAGTGGCATCAGCCAGGAGAAACTAACATGCTCCAAATCTTTTGGGAAATCTCCTATGATCATTGAATTTTGAAATGAAATTCTTGTGGAAGCTAAAGATATTTACCAGATATGAGATACCATAAAGGAAACTCTACTGTTTAGACAGGGAAAAAGTCGTATAATTCCCATGGCTGGCTGGGGCATGCTGTAGGACTTTTTTTCTGTCTGAATATTTATTTATTTATTTATTACATTTATATCCCGCCCCATAGCCAAAGCTCTCTGGGCGGTTTACAAAAGTTAAAAACAGTAAACATTAAAAATATACAAAATTTAAAACCTTCAAAAACAAAAACAACAGTATCCATTTAAAAACAACAGTTCTGGGGTCCATTTAAAAACAAACTTAGCGTTGTTAAATGCTGTTAGATGCCTGGGAGAAAAGTCTTGACCTGGCATCTGAAAGATAACAGTGTTGGGGCCAGGCGAGCCTCATTGGGGAGATCATTCCACAGTCAGGGGGCCACCACTAAAAAGGCCCTCACCCTTGTTGCCATCCTCCGAGCATCCCTCGGAGTAGGCACTCGAAGTAGGACCTTAGATGTTGAGTGCAGGGTAAGGGTAAGTTCATGTCGGGAGAGGCGTTCCATCAGGTATTGTGGTCCCAAGGCATGTAGGGCTTTATAGGTTAAGACCAGCACCTTGAATTGGGCTCAGAAACATATAGGCAGCCAATGCAAGCGGGCCAGAATTGGTGTTATATGTTCAAACCTCCTTGTTCCAGTTATCAATCTGGCCACTGCATTTTGCATAAGCTGCAGCTTCTGAACCATCTTCAAAGGCTGCCCCATGTAGAGGGCATTGCAGTCATCTAATTTGGATGTTACCAGAGTATGAACGACTGAAGCTAGGTTATCCCTGTCCAGATAGGGGCGTAGCTGGGCCACCAACTGGAGTTGGTAGAAAGCACTCCGTGCCACTGAGGCCACCTGTGCCTCAAGTGTGTATGCACAGGATTGCACCCTAAAATACAAAACAAAATCTAGCGGGTGGAGAGAAGGTAACAACCATCTCAGTTCTCTAAGCTTGGCTATGTGGGTGAATTCTGGGACCAGAAATCCACAATGCAGCATCCAAATAATCCACACCTGTAATTTTATGTCCACCTTAAGCACCGCCCCCAGGCCCCACTATCCCAAGTATAACTTCCCCTGTTTTCTAAATCAGGGGTGCAGAACCTCTCGCCCAGGGAACAAATCCACCCCTCCGGGATTCCCTCTTACCCCACAACCACGGATCATTTGATGGCTCCCTGGCTTTTGTACAGACTCCCCCCCTCCCCATTTTAAAAACTTGAAATCTCTCTCTTAAAGTTTAGTTGCTGGCAGTAAGAGTTTGAAGCTGTTCTGGAAGCTGGAGCTAGTGCAGAATGCTACAGCTCGGCTGTTGTCCGGAGCTGCCCCTTTCGGGCATGTAACTCCTTTGCTGAGGGAACTGCACTGGCTGCCTGTTCGCTACCGGGCCAGGTTTAAGGTTCTTAAACCTGTACCAAAGCCCTAAACAACTTGGGACCAGGCTACCTGAGAGAGCGCCTTCTCCCTTACCATCCTGCCCAGTCACTGAGGTCATCCAAGGGCAGGCTCCTGGTGGTTCCACATAGACCTAGCATCCAACTGGAGACCACCAGGGGAAGAGCCTTCAGTGTGGTGGCCCCCCTCCTATGGAATTCCCTGCCTCTGGAGGTCAGACAGGCACCAACTTTGTATTCCTTGTTCCAGGATGCCGTCCCTTAAGGACCAGCCACAGTTTATTCTGCACTTTGTTTCTTTTAAAATGTACTTTTAATGTGTTTTTATTCTGTTTTTATTCTATTTCATTTTGTCCACTGCTCTGAAATGCTGAATGGGGAACAGTATATAAATATTGTAAATAAAATATCAAATAATTTTTATTACAGTCATAGACCAGCAGATTAAACAAAACTAGAAATACAGTAATTATAAAAGCAGGCCAAATTAAGAACAGGGAGACAAGAGTCACTGACCAGCAGATTAAAATAACTACAATTACAATTATTATAAAAAGCAATCCAGTTATTTATTTATTTATCTATTACATTTATATACTGCCCCATAGCCAAAGCTCTCATTTATATACTGCCCCATAGCCAAAGTTAAAAACAGGGGAACAAGAGCCACGTATCTGAAACACAAGATGTCATAAACATAATAGTAATGTACCTCTGTAAAGGCTTGCTATCCTTAATTTATCAGAATTTTTCTGCAGATGATAGCAGAGGCACAAAATCATGCTACTTTGTGTGTAAGATGGGGGTTCCAGTATGATAATAAATATTTTAAATAAAATGCTTCAGATTTACTTGTGTTTTTTTTAAAGAGAATTGGGGTAATACGATCTTTGCAGAGGTCACGGTAGAATGTAAATAAAATAAATAAATAAAATAATAAAAATATGCTGGCATTTTGGCCCTGCCCCCTTTGCTTTTAGCCCCACCCACCACTGAAATGCGGCCCCCGGGGCCTTCTCCCAATTGGAATTCGGCCCTTGGGCTGAGAAAAGTTCAACACCCCTGGTCTAAACGATTCATACCTGGTTCCTTCCCCACAGCGGGTGCCTCATGATGTTTAACACGGGGCTGAAGCAGCTCAGGCCCGTGTGGTCGGCATAGTAACCCTGAGAGACGAAGTCGTTGTGTTTGGCACGAACCTCTGTGGCTGTGGCGTTGGCGACATGGTAAATGAGTTGAGGGCTGTCAGGAAACAGAAGGTGCAGTTGAAGGGAAGGGAAAAAACTATTTTCTAGCCTAGCTCTTGGCTAGCCTGTGTCACTTCAGACTACAGATGGGCAGGTGACGGGATTTGAATCACCTTCTCTCTCAAAACTACACTATATAAAATTGGCATCTATGCACCTTGGCTGGATAGAACCTTCTTTGGGTTCGGCTGCCATCTTGAAATACTGAGACAGACCATTGCATGGACCGCCTCAATATGTATTATTCCACACAGGTTGGAGGATACTGGGAGTTGATGCCACACATATCTGGATGCCACCAGGTTGCTGTAGACCGACACAGGGCATATTCAAACAGGCCAATGCCGGGGTGGCACAGATGGTCACAGTGACACACGAAGGGCTGTTTTTTGCACTTCAAGGTGTCATAGAAACCAGCCGGGTGATTTTCCGTTTCTAGTTTTCTGTGTGATGAATATTTCTGAATTACAGAGTTGTGCTCAGCCAGCCCTGAAATGCCTCCTGAAGTGACCACGTCCAGCCTAAATAGCTAGCGGCCTGTTAGACCGAAAGGCCATTTTCAGAAAATTGAAAGTGGCTCCAGAGACACCCCGGGGGGTAGGGGCGGTGGTGACACACCTGTTTCATTTGTCCTTCTCTTGCTTCAAGTCAAACGTGTTTTTGAAACAATACCAATCGTGTTTACCAGACGGGATAAGGGATGAGTTAGGGTATGAACCACAAGCTCTGACACCGCTTTCAAAGCATCTTCAGCATTTTGGAAAACAGCACAACAACGCTATGACCCTATTCAGACCACATGTTAAGCCCTGGTGGTTACGCATTTTGAGCTCAGCATTATGGCTTAGTGTGTCATGTGAACCATGACTTAGCATGTCATGTGAACTATACCTAACCCTGGTGGCTACATAACTGCCGTTTAAACATGCTCACTAAGCATTTGATCCAAAAAGGGTTAGTGTCCTAACCATGGCTAAGCATGTTGTCTGAGCAGGCCCTGTCTCTATCTAGCCTTAACCTTTAAAATGGCCGCTGAAAAAAAGGAGGATCCCTACAAAGCAGAGGTTGTGTCTTTTAACACCTGTGGGGTTAACAGAATGGTGTAGCTTTTCCCAGCATAGTGATACTATGCACAGGGAAAGCTAAACCTGTTCAGTTTCTGCCTGTTATGCAGGAGCCCTACCAGAGGAACCAAAACACAGTTGACGAGCCAGCAGGAACATTCCTCATCAGCCATTTCGATAAATAATAATGACTTAATTGTATTACAGTTCTACACCACCCAATAGCTGGAGCTCTCTGGGTGGCTCTCAACCATTAAAGCTATAAACTAATAGAATTTTCCACATGGGGAAGTTGTGGGTGCATAATTTTAGGTGTCAGGTGGCCTGCACTGAACTGCCCTCCATGGCTTCGCTCTTTCACCCACGGGACCCACAAGAATGCTTGCCAAGAGGCTGCAGCCCTCTGACTGGCATCAGGCAACTGCTGTTCCTTAGAATGCCTGAAAGCAATGCCACATTGGCCCCCCTGGGGCAGCATGGGAAATTCAAAATGGCAGTTCATGGCTGTCCACTAGGGCAGGCATCAGCACTGTGGACCCTATCAGGGTGCTGGGACCTCAGCAACGGTGTGAGGGGGCTGGTGCCAACCCTGGCTGGGTTCAAAACAAGACATGAGGAAGGTAGGTTGAGGGAGAATCAGGCCCTGTCTAGGAACGAAGCAGGAAAGAGCATCCATGGTCATTTCAGGTTGCCCTGGATTGCATAAGCCCCACCCCTCAGCAGCAGCAGACATACCTGAAGGAGGCAGCCAAGCCCAGGGCTTGGGGGTAGGAAGTTGCCCATCCATGGGCCTCTACATCCCCACGTAAGCACTCTGTATTCCAGCTGTAGGGCCCAATGCCCAGCCGCTTAATGGGTGGTGCTGGTGCGTTACCATTTGAACCTCCTCTTGCCATCTGCGCGGAGAGATGGAACATAGGAAGCTGCCTTATGCCAAGTCAGGCCATGCTAGCCCAGTATTGTCGACACGGACTGGCAGCAGCTCTCCAGGGTTTCAGGCAGGATTCTTTCCACACCTTACCTGGAGAAGCTGGGGGTTGAACCTGGGACTTTCTGCATGGAAAGCAGATGCTCTATAGCACTGAGCTAAAGCCCCTCCCCCAGGGAAGTCAATCAGTGGCTTGCGCAGTCTCTCTCTTTTCCTGTCAGCTTAACTTTGCAAGAGTTCAACTTCATCCAGAGGGAGAGGCGGGTAACAAATTTATTATTATTATTATTATCATCATCAACATCATCATCCCAATGGCTGGATTCTTTCCACCCTTCCTGTTTCTATCCTTGCAAACACCTGTCTCCCTCTTCCTCCAACTGCTGAACATGCAACCATTGGTCATCGGCACTGGGAATGAATGGGTTACAGCTGCCCTCATGCGTTCACTGAATGCACAACAGTGTTCATCTCAACATCCTTTATAACAGCTAGAGATCACTGTAGTGCCTGCCACAATGAAGGCCACCATGGGAAACTAGGTAGGTCTTTCTGATCTATATAGATCTTTCATCTGATCCAGGAAGGATCTTGTTATGGTCTTCCCAGGGATCTTGGATGCCGTTTGCCAGACCTGCCCGGACTCTTCATTCCCAACCCGCCCATCCAAAGCCTTTCTCGTACCTGCAGTACCATCTCCTCCAGCGTCAACCTGTTCACCAGGTCATCCAGCCGTTCCTCCCAAGGCAACGTGGGGTCTCTGAAAGGGAAGTCTTGCCCGGTGTTCAGTTTGGCCAACAGCAGTAGAGCAATCATGGGGAGCAAAGCCATCACTTTGGGATGCAGTAGAGAAAACACAAGTGTGAGCATGTGGCAGCTCCACAAAAGATCAAAACTCCAACCATCTGCCCAAGAAGTAACCTGTCTTCCTTGGATTAGGGCATGATGGCCAACTGAGGAAGACCCAAGGGAAATTCAAGGGCATAACTTCCCACCCACTGTTCCATCCCATCCCTATGGTCCAGCTTTTGCTCACACTATGTGACAGAGTTTTGTACAGCTAGAACACAACCCAGAGTGAAGAGCCAGCATGGTGTCGTCATGGTTGACCTGTAGACTAGGGAGACCCAGGTTTAGATCCATACTCAACCATGAAATCCACCTTGGGCCAATCACAGCCTCTCAGTCTAAACCAGCCTTCCCCAAACTGGTGCCCTCCAGATGTGTTAGACTGCAACTCTCTTCATTCCCAACCAGCATAGCCGATGAACCTGCTGGTTGAGAATTCTGGGAGTTGTAGTCCAACACATCTTGAAGACACCAGTTGGGGATGCGAGGACGAAAGTGGGAAACCCTGTGCACCACCTCCAACTTTTTTTAAATCTTATATCAATTTCTGCTGCGTGGCTTTATCCTGGTTATGCTTTTTATACTGTATTTTGTATTTGTGTTTTTAGACTATTGGTTGTTTTATTATGGTTTTAATTTTTGTGAACCGCCCAGAGAGCTTCAGCTATTGGGCGGTATAAAATGTAATAAATAAAATAAATAAATAAATAAAATAAAACTTTTTAGAGGAAGGGTGGGTTACAAATAATAATCTAATGTAATAAAATCAATCCATTCCCACTTTGAATCCAAATTGGGGCTCCCGTAGCACCTGAACTGCATGTTGGAGCACAGAGATGTGATAAGAAATATAACTTGTTAAGGGTGCAATACTATGAATGTTTAGACAGAAAAAAATTACTCCTACAACTCTTAGCATGCCCCAGCCAGACCTTTTCTTTTCTCTGTCTAAACATGCACAGGATTGCAGCCAAAATAATTAAATTTCCAGAGAGTGAGTTGACTAGAAGTGTTAGTCTGTAGCAGTAAAAACTGCAGAGTCTTGTGGCACTTTAGAGATAATTAAAGAGATATAAACCAAATATTCCCCCACACAGGGGAGTGTCTCAGCTTTCAGGAGTGAAAATTTCCCAAGTCTTATGCTGGTGCGTCTAGAGATGTAGAAGTCTGGAGGGAAAAACAGGGGGAAAGGGTGGGGTGGAGAATGCAGGGAACATGTTGTACTCTTGGAGAAGAAAAACCAATCCAAATAGATACAATACCAAAAAAAATAAAAGAAAAATCACAGAGGAGTGAGCTAGCTTTTAGGTTTCACCAAGCGCTTCCTGGGCTCTGTATTATCTAGAAAGAAGAGAAAAATCTGTTGCTAGAAGAGGGTGTACATCACTAAATAAAAACCTGGAGTAGCTAGTGGTGTGGGGAGTGGGGAGAAATGACTTTGGCGCCATCTTGATTTTTTTCCATCTCACAATAAGCAACCATCTTTGCAGTCTTCTGCACCAGAGGTTTTGGTTGCACATGCTGGCATAAAGCGCTGGTAGAATTTGGCAGGTAGGATGGAGAGAGTTAACTCACAGCAGGTCATATCATGTCTGAATGCTCCATTCTGTGAAAAGCTCCCTGCAGGTAAAAACTAGCACAGCAGGGCAGGAAGGCTAGGTTAAAACCCTTTCCCCGCTGGTGCTAAATGTTGACTGGCAAAACGTTTCTGAGATTCCAAAGGGGGCACCCCGCTGCAGTCAGAGGAGTGGTAAAGTCTGTTCTACCACATTATCTTGCTGCAGAACTTGCAGACCAGGTCTTGTTTAGCAACGAGACTGAAACCGCAGCGCTCTTCCACAGCCTTCCTCAACCTGGTGCCCTCCAGATGTGGACTACAACTCCCATCATTCCCAGCCATCAGCCTGTTTAGCTCTGTCTTCTCTTCCCTTGTGTCCAATTTTAGATTGTAAATTCCTTGGGGCAGGGACTTGCTGCCTTGAAATGCTGTAAAGTATCAGCCACACACTGAAAGCTATAAAAACAACAATGAGGCAGAGGGACACTGAAAATGTAGTACAGATTGCATCGCTCAATACTGCAGTTGGAGCATCACTTTTGAATGATACGCATGTTTTTTTAAAAATCCCTATATGGAAAAAACAAAATACGCAAGTGCATCAAACCACAAGGGTCTAATATAGCCCCTTAGCTTCCTGTTCTGGTTTTCTGTATTGCAGGGAGCTTCAGGTATGGGAGCGTTCAAAAATGGGATTCAATTCATACCACACACATCACGCAGCCTGCAGCGGTGAACCACATGCAAAGTGCAGTGTTCAAGCCCACTACTATCACACCATTCTTCTACATGCATAGACTAAGCCTGCATCCCACTGAACTGAATGGATGTATCACTTCACAAAGGGGAGCACGTGGCTCCATCAGTGCTGTGGGGTTTCTGGAAACCACCTTAAACCAAGGGTGAGCAATGTCTTCTTTTGTCTCGGTCTGCATACCCCCAGAGGTAAACTATTTGGGGCCATGGGAAGGATCAAGGCAAAAAAGTGTGTGTGGGGGGGTCCCCTTCATTCTTTCTCTCTCTCTCTCTCTCTCTCTCTCTCTCTCTCTCTCTCTCTGACACACCCTTCTCTCTCTCCTGCTTCTACCCTGCCCAGAGAAGGGGCAAATTGCTCTTGCCTGAACTGATCCACTGGCAGGGGGCTTTCAAAAAGAGACTGAGGGATGCAGGACATGGGGCCCACTGCTCTAAATGTTGGAGATCTGTGTTGACATGTTTGTCTGACTTGCTTCTTAAAGCTTCGCTTACCAAATGTATCCCAGGTTAATTCTTTTACTTGCTATAAATAAGTACCTGAAAAGGATTCTAATACCCCAAAATCAGTTACAGTGTGTGGGGGAAGGGAGAGTCCACCCCACCCCACCCCACCCCACCCTACCCCTGCTCTGCTCGCATTTTGACTCTACTGAAGGCTGCATTCCTACAAACAGTTAGAACCTAAGAGGAGCCCTGAGGCTGGATCCATCTAGTCCAGCATTCTGTTCATACCGTGGCCAACCTGCTGCCTACAAGCAGGACAGGACTGCAACGGCATCCCCCAACCCATGTTCCCCAGCACCTGGTGTACATAGTCATACTGCCTCTGAAAGTGGAGGTAGCACAGAGCCATCAGGACTAGTAGCCACTGATAGCTTTCTCCTCCCGGAATTTGTCCAATCCCCCTTTTAAAGCCATCCAAATTGCTGGCCATCACTGCATCTCACGGTAGCAAATTCCATAGTTTAACTATGCGCTATGTGAAGAAGTCCTTCCTTTCATCTGTCCTGAATCTCCCACCCATCAGCTTCGTGGGAGGAGCCCACTGGGTTCTAGTATTATGAGAGAGAGAGAGAGAGAGAGAGAGAGAGAGAGAGGTCTCCCTATCCACACTCTCTGCACCATTTATAATTTTGTACACCTCTATCAGGTCTCCAAGCTGTTGTAAACTTCCCTCATAGGGGAGCCGCTCCACTTCCTTGATCATCTTTGGCCACAGCTAGACCTAAGGTTTATCCTGGGACCATCCAGGGTTCGCCCCTGCCTGAGCACTGGATCCCCTGTGTGTCACCTAGATGAACAGGTTTGACCCCTGGACGATTATGGTCTTAGTTGCCCTTTTCTGCACTTTCCCCAACTCTACAATACCGTTTGTTTGTTTTTAGGTGGAGTCCCCAGAACTGTACACAGTATTCTAAGTGTAATCATGCCACAGATTTGTACAACTGCAGTATGATCTTGGCCATTTTATTCTAAACTCTTTCCCCAATTATGCGAAACAGAGAGTTTGCTTTCCCCACCCCCCACCCCCACCGCACCCCCCAGTGTTTTCATCCACCACAACCCCAAGATCTCTTTCTTGGCCGGTCACCTTAAGCTCCGATCCTTTCACGTTATCCATGAAGTTGGGGTTTTGTTGCCCCAACGTGCGTCGCTTCACACTTGCTTACACTGAACCGCAGCTGCCACTGGGGCCATAGCTAGACCTAAGGTTTTCCATGGATCGTCCAGGGGTCAAACCTGTTCATCTAGGTGACACACAGGAGATCCAGTGCTCAGGCAGGGGTGAACCCTGGATGATCCCAGGATAAACCTTAGGTCTCGCTGTGGCCTGGGTTGCTCCTTCTCCCAAGTCTGGAGAGATCCATTCGGGAGTAAGCCCCGCTGGATCCACCGAGTAATGGGGGTAGTGGGACGGGACTGCAGCCCTCGCCACCGCCACGCTCTCTTACCTTCTCCCTGGTAGCCAAGACCCGATCCAGGGGGGGTCGCGATTGCACAAATCCTGCGCTCTGCAAGCTCCCACCAGCCTGCAAAGCGGCGACAGCGAGGCGTCCCTCAGCCCACGGGTGTGTGCAAGACTGAACGATCTCTTTCCCCGGCCCGATCCTGCCCGGTCTACCCACGCGCGTTTGCAAGGACGTTACAAATCATCTCCGCTGCCGCTGAAGTTTCCACCCCTCTGGATGTGGCCCTCCCATTTCCGGATCTCAGAAGGCCTGGCCGTGTACAAGAGGAGGATCATCCGCGGGAAACGTCCTCCCAGGCCGAGGGAGGAGGGGTCCGGTTCGGCAAACAAGCAGCAGAGCTGCAACCCAAGACTGCAGCGCAAATAGTTGCAGCTTCCCATCCTAAGCGACACCGCCTAGGTGAGCCTTGCTGTTCCTGGACTGTCCGTCAGGGGGCGGAAGCTTCTCACTCATTGGCTGCGGCGCCCGCCTGCCCCTGTCCCGTCCCCCCCCCCCCCCCGACACCTAAGCAGGCAGGTGAACTAGTTGCCCAGGTCTGGTCGGAGAATGGCTTTTCACAATTCACAGGGGTGGTGAAATGCCTGCCTTTGATAGGATCAACCAACTTTCCCAATGCCGTATGAAAGTGTCCAGGGGATTTGATTCTTTTTTCCCTTCTCTCTCTCTCTCTCTCTCTCTCTCTCTCTCTCTCTCTCTCTCTCTCTCTCTCTCAAGAAAAGTATTATTTTATCAAATTGTAATATCACAGAAACACATTTTACATACATAGCAGTACAATCGTAGAGGAAGAAACAAAACAAAGCAAAAAGAGGCGACAGTATGCAAGTTTTCAACTTACACAGCGTTCTTCTTCAGGCTGGATGATCAAATAAGGATTTAAGGTGGAAGAGCTGACAGCATTGGGCTAATCTTGCAAGTCTGGTGTCAAACATGGTTGGGCACCTGCCAGGGTCCAGATCCCAGCAGGGGCCTGTGGCGTTACACCCAAGTCAGTTCCCAAATGTATGTCTAGCGTTTGTAAGTCTGTGGTTTTTAGAATGTTGGCCTGAGTGGCCGGAGTTAGAATGTCTGAGGAGGGGGAAGGAGCGGTCTATAAGGGAAGGACTGAGGGGATTGTTCGCTCTCTCGGTTAGTGAGGGCTCTCTGTGTGTTAGCTCTTGGTGTTTAGAGTACTTGGGTCTGGAGAATTTGAGGTTCAGTGTAGAGAGTGGTGTCTTTGGAGTGTGGTGTGCACATAACTGATGTATGTGCACAAGAGTGATTGTGTGAGAGAAAGGAAAGCGTGTATGCGAATGGCTGGAAGGATTGGATAAAAGGTTTCAAAAAGGTTTTTAAACATTTTATTTTGAAACAAAGCTTGTGAACTTTTAAAATAAATTTTAATTATTTTGTTTTAACTGTCACAAAAATCCCACGTGTCTGTTTGGCATTTAACATCTGAAGTTTATTCATTTAACACCCACGCCGACAATAATTCACCTCAGCACATATAACTCACAGTACCTTATTTTATTATTGAAATCCTTCTCCATTTAACCCCTTTCTCCACATAGTTTGGAGGAAGGTGGTTTTTATCCCTTGCCTCAGGCATATCAAGTGGTGGTGCTTGGCTTGAGCAGAGAGTAGCCACAGCCAAGCCTGGTGTTCAGAGCCTGTGTAATGGCAGGGCCCCACTGATAAGGGCCCCTGGAGTTGCTTCTTCTCATCACGATTGCAACCTGCTTATTTATTTATTTATTTATTTATTTATTACATTTCTATACCACCCAATAGCCGGAGCTCTCTGGGTGGTTCACAAAAATTAAAAACATTCAAAGTAGAAAACAACAGTATAAAACCACAATATAAAATACAATATAAAAGCTCAACCAGATAAAAACAGCAGCAATGCAAAATTACAAATTTAAAACACCAAGTTAAAATTTATTTATAGACTGTTAAATGCTGGGAGAATAAAAAGGTCTTCACCTGGCGTCTAAAAGCATATAATGTAGGTGCCAAGCGAACCTCCTTAGGGAGCTCATTCCACAGCCGGAGTGCCACAGCAGAGAAGGCCCTCCTGCTGGGAGCCACCTGCCTCACTTCCTTTGGCAGGGGCTCGCGGAGAAGGACCCCTGAGGATGACCTTAGGGGCCGGGCAGGTACATACGGGAGGAGGCGTTCCTTCAGATAGCCTTGCCCCAAGCCGGTTAGGGCTTTAAATGTTAATACCAGCACTTTGAATCGGGCCCGGACCTGGACTGGCAGCCAATGAAGCTGGAAAAGGACTGGCATGATGTGGTCTCGTCGGCCAGTCCCTGTTAGTAACCGTGCTGCCCTGTTTTGTACCAGTTGAAGTTTCCGGACCGTTTTCAAAGGCAGCCCCACGTATAACGCATTGCAGTAATCCAAGCGAGAGGTTATCAGAGCATGGATAACTGTAGCTAGGCTATCTCTGTCCAGATAAGGGCATAGTTGGTATATCAACCTCAGCTGATAAAAGGTGCTCTTTGCCACTGAGTTCACCTGTGCCTCAAGTGACAGTTCTGGATCCAAGAGCACCCCCAAACTACGGACCCGATGCTTTAGGGGGAGTGCAACCCCATCCAGGACAGGGCAAACATCACCTCGCCTGCCTTTCACTTTGGCCCAGACAATTAGTGATTCTAAACTATATATTTTTCTCAGTAGGACTTCAGTGCTTTTTAAATTGTATTTTGTATTTGTGTTTTTAGACTGTTACTTGTTTTATTGTGCTTTTCATGGTTTTAATTTTTGTGAGCCGCCGCCCAGAAAGCTTTGGCTATTGGGCGGTATAAAAATGTAATAAATAAATAAAAGGTAGAGGTGAAATGGAGGAGCAGGGGATGCCACAGTCTCCTTGCTCCCTGACTGTCAAGCAAGCAGTAGTAAGGATGAGAAAGAGGAGGACGAGCAGGAGGAGCTAGTGGCAGTGGGGGAGAGCCAATTCATTTCCCACACAAAACACCTTGATTCAGAATAATTCTTCAGTGAATTTGTAGCCCACTCCCAGATTATCCCGAATGAGTAATTGTTCTATTAGGGACAGAGGTTCTTTAGGAAAGCAATACTCCTAAAAAAAGCAATAATCCCACCTAGTGAGTTCCTTTCTCAGTTTTTATTTAGAGGTAAGATAGTAACAGCAGTAAAAAAGAAGAAGAAAAAGGTATGGGCCAACACAAAGAACTTACACTGCTTCAGGTACAGGCATGATCTGTAGCCTGTGAGTTGTGGTGCATGTCATGATGGTAACCCATGTATTTCTCTCATAAGGCCGAATACATTTTGCCAACTTATGCTTATATCACTAATTTACTATCAACCACACCCATGATTTGGCTACACCCTCCCAGATCTGGCAGACTAGATGGGCTCTCGATCTGATCCAGCCTCAGGGCTCTTCTGTTATTAGGCTTGTATCCCTGATTAGTTTATCTGTTACATCTGTCTATCTTGCCTTGAACAAAATTAAGCCTTATGGCGTAGGATGAAGTTCAGGCATGGAGGATTTCTGAAAGAGAAGGCTCAGGGATGGAGACGTGGAGATGGGGGAAGCAATGCCGTGCGCCACTGTCACCCTCCGATTCTGGATGGGTCTTCTGGAATTGGTCCCACTACAGTAGTTCGCCTTCAATTGCAGTTGATCTGCAATAGGCAGATGTAAAATAATAATAACGACAACAACAATGCCCAAAATAGTAGCTGGTAGGTGGTATGTGTTTCTCTCTCTCTCCATGAGCCCACCTCCTCTGAAATGGCAACCTCTGCACCAAAATGGAGTTTCAAGAATAGGACAGAGTGCTAATCCAAAAGCAAGCCAAAGGCAAATCAATTCGAGAACAAGTTACCTTAAGGACCATCTGTCATGCCTTACCTCGAGGATGATGAGGAAGAGGAGGGGGAGAGCCAGCACAGCGGGGGGGGGGGGAGTTGGAGCCAGGCGGGGAGCTGGAAGCTTTGGCTGACAGCACTCCCCTGGGACCACTGGAAGAGCAGCCTGGCACCTCTAGCAACATTCCTGAACTCCCCCAAATGCAGGAGGCAGAGGCAGAGATAATTCATCCTTTGGAATGATGCAGGACTAAAAGCCAGCACCAGAGAGACAGCGTGTGGCCTCCCTTAAGAGCAACACGCTGAGTTAATGAGCCAGCTGTGCTGATTAATGGCCAGCTATAAATCAACTCAGCCAGGGCCGACTCTCTGCTGTAGACAAAAGGCTTGTCAACCGCACCATTCTTGCTTTGCTTCTTTGGACTATACAGATCCCTGGGCCCTTGGCAACCCACCCAGACCACCCTCCTGGACAATCCCTGACTAGCTTCAACATTTGGATCAACTACCTTCTGTGAACCGAGTGCTGGACTGTTTTGGACCTCGCCCCTGCCTTCTGCTGCACTGTTTGGAATCCTTTATACGACCTCAAACTTGACTGGCTTCTCACATTTATTTATTTATTTATTACATTTATATACCGCCCCACAGCGGTATATCTCTGGGCGGTTCACAAAAGTTTAAACAGTAAACATTAAAAAGCCATGATCTGTCAATTCAACCTTCAATCCAAAACCATTGTTTGCATAAAACTTGGCCTGCAAACCTCCACTTTTCCCAATTCCCACTAGATCAAGCTCCAAAATTTCAAACCACGTGTTTTCTAATTTTGGGGTTTCCAACTGATCACAAACCAGGGTTTGTCAAATCAGACGTCACGCCGGACGTCCGTAGGGAACTGCGGAGAGGGGGAAGGTTAGCGGAACAACTGCAACTGGGTCTGCCACATGACTGCGAAACCACATGGTGCAGCATGCTTCCACTACTCCCCCTCTCTGTAGTTAGGGCACATACCTCTGCCCAGTTAAACCGTTCATCCCGACATCCTCTGCAGCGCAAATGGATGCTGCATTTCCAAACCGCCGTCCCCCCCAAAAGCCCACTGCACTCCAAAACCGCAGAAAAAATGGCCGCATGACCATAAAAAAAGTCTGCGGTGGCTAGAGTGTCACCGGAATTGCAGAACGCTCTAGCCCACCATCTTTATGGCCGCAACATTTTAACCTTCCACAGAGCCCATTTTCACCACTGGGCTCACAGTAAGCCATCCCAAGGGGGCCTTAGCCCTACTGCAGCAAGATGGTTACCCAGGATGGTTCCATGACCAGCATGGGAGTGGTTTTCTCCCCACCCACCCACACACCTGCTAAGCCACAATAGTTAGGCCAAAAGCCTTAACTGTGGTGGCTCAGCATGATGTCTGAACAGTCCCGGAGTCTTCCTTGACCATGGTTTAGGGTGATGTCTGAACCAAGCATAAGGCCTGGTTTGCATGTCATAAACCCCCAGTTTATTTGTTTGCTTTTTAAACATGTGCGCATGCTAGACCATGGCTGCCTGATTGTTCCCGGTGCTGTGATATGCGAACCCGGAATTCTGGCTTGTCTCTTCCCCAACAAATGGTGGAGGAGGAGGAAGTGGCACCAATGGGAGAAGGAAGAAAACAGGAGAACATGTCTCTGGTACTAGAAGCAGAAGTATTTTATTTGAAATAATAAATATTTTGATATTTTATATTGTAGTTTTAAACGTTTACATTTTCATAATGTATTTTAGAGTTCTGACTACTTCTGAGTGAAACCTGGGGCGGGGGGGGATTCACCGCCCCACTTGACATTGGAGCCACCAGCTTCCACGGCTCCTCTTCCCAAACTTTTTTCTTCCTCGTCTGCCTCGCGCCTCTTGCCACCCAGCCAGCATTTTGAAACCTTCCACCAAATGGAATCATGCACTGCCTAATTTTATTTCAAATTTAATGTACTGAAGTAATTATGGCTGATGAATGGGGAATTGATTAAATTTTGGAGCACGATCTAATGGGAATTGGGGAAAGTGGAGGTTTGCAGGCCAGTTTTTATGCAAACAATGGTTTTGGATTGAAGGTTGAATTGACAGATCATGGCTGTAACTCTGGCTGCACAGGCAGCTGCTGTATAGAAACAGGAGAGATGAAGAGACAGAAAATGGAAATAGACCAGCAACTGTAAAAATGTTTTGCCTGCTACCATGGTTTGAGTTCGAAACTTGGTGCAAACCCTGGTTTGATGTGATATCTCATCTGAGCTTTAACACCACCACTAGTGGTTGGGCTTATAGCTCTCCCCGCAGCCGTCTCCAAACAGTTATAGCAAAGAAATAGCTCACAGATTTGGGTACAACATGCCATTTCTGTGGGGCATCGCAACAACCTAGAACAGGCAGGCATGGCAGTGTTTTCCACTGGCCTGAGCCTTTACTGGTGGCAATTTAAGGAGATCCCTGGCAAACAATTAATCCCTGAAATTCATATACACTGGAGCAAAGTTAGGGGAGTCGTTCAGTTTTTAAAGGCTTTTAGGATGCCTTTAGGATGTTTTTTTAAAGATATTTTAACAATGTATATAGTTTCAAATCAGTATTTTATGTATTTTACACTTACTGCTGTTCCCCGCCTCGATCAAAATGGAGAGGTGGGTAAGAATTATTATTATTATTATTATTATTATTATTATTATTATTATTATTATTTTCTGCTCCAGCGCTCCAGCAAGTGAGTGATGATGTGACCTCAATATGATAGCACAGGTATCTGTCTGGTATCACAGTTCTCCAGGTTGCCTGCGCAGCTCCTGCTAACATTGCAACACATTTCGGAATCCATTGATGGATCTGTAGCGAGAAGCCTGAGTGGAGGAAGAGTCCCAATAGAGGCGCTTGTGAAAGGAAAGGAGGACACCTGTGAGCACAGAGCTCCTTGAAGACATCTTCCATCTGAGCCAAACCTTCTGGGTTTTGAACATTCACACAATATGTCTGGGGTGGTGAATGGTGATGGTCACAAATTTGGGACATTTGCTGTAGCACTGATTTGTTTGTGAGCGAGTACACTTTCACTGTCAATTAACAACCCAGGGACATCCCATTCTCAGGTTGTTTCGTGATGTGTGAAACCTAGAAACTCTGGGCTGTTTAAGGGTTAAACAATCCAGAGTTAAGCCATGTGCCCATGCCAATTCCTGGGTTGAACAACCCAGGAATTGGCCATGACGTGCAAACCATAAACAAGTGACTGACAAAAACAGAGATAAACTTAGCTTTATTTAGTGGGACAAATCAGCTTCCACCTTCATCACTAACATTTGATTTCATACCAGGCACTGGGAGACAAGGTGATAATCTAAGAATGTGGAGAATGAGAGAATTCTCAACAAGTGGTCCTCTGCTACAGATGTGTAAGAGGGACTGGAAAAAAAAAAAGGATTAAAAGCATAGGTCAAAATGTGTGTATTATCTCCTGCCATAGCTGCAATTATCTACCTATATACCCAGAAGCTCTCTCTTGCTTCTATCTCTGGAATGGATCCCCCCCCCCCAACTAGAAATATTTACAGTTCTGAAAGGGTGGGGTTATCTAAAAAAAAAGTTGCCTTGGGGTTGGAACCTGTTCAAATTTTTGCTGCAATGGTGATGGTGAAACCTTGGTTCTCATAATTGACTTGGAGAAGGCAGAAGTTAAAACATTATTTCCTAATACATTTCAAGTTTATCTCTACTTTCCCAGACAATTATCCATATATTAAAACTTCATGATCTAGATTTGCATGGTGTGGTACATCGTGCTTCTCCTATGACTACTTCCCCCCTGTGGTTACCAACATACACCACAGTGCTGTCTTAATTTAGTAAGAAATTTGTTGAGGTTTTAATCGAAACTTAGCAAATTTGCACCTCCCAATATACAAGTTGAGACACAGTTGCATCCCTGAATCCGCACTTGGTGATGCAGTTCATCAGGGAAAAATGTGCACAAAGATTTGAATATTAGGGAGCAATGAACACCAAATGCATGTATTTCAGAAAAGTATGCACAAAGCTGCATTACAGCAATGGAAAATACTTGGGGGGATCTTTTTTTTTTTTAAAGGTACATTTCAGCAAAAATGCACACAAAAGTATGGATTTCTGTACATATTTCTTTCTGTTCTTAAATCACAAACTTCTGCAGAAACAGGGCAGAACATGCTTGACCTCAAAAATCCAACCATCTCGGCAAGAACAAAGACGGACGGGTCCAGCCAGCCCTAGTCCCAGTCCACCGATGAGCTGTTCACCATCCTCCACTGAGCTTGAAAGAAGTTTGAAGGGAGCCACAGCGCTGCGTTGGGGTTTCGGTTGAACTTGCTCGTCCCTCCCACCCAATCCGTCCATCTCAGCCACATGGCCGCTCACGGCGCGCTGCCTTTCTCCTCTCTGAAATCCACAGGGCGGATCATCATGGTGGTTGCCTTGAGAGTGTGGCTGGGTCCCTTCCAGTAATGCCACTTCATGCCGTTGTATCTGATCATGGCAGGGCTGGGCGGGTAATAAATGCCATTCAAGTTGGAGGGCCCACAAGCGTCAAACCACCACCCTGGCGGGGGAAAGAGAGGGAATAAGCGACATTCGGGCTTAAGGGTGTTCTGCCCTAAAGCCCCCTCAACAATGCCCCTCCCAAATTACGCCCCCAAACTTTCTCAGAATCTGATTCCAACTAAGAGAGCAGTCCTATGGCCCCAGGCAGCATCTGCAGGGTCCCATAGGGTAGTTTGGATGCCTGGATCCGAGGTAGGAGACAGCACTCTGACCTCGCATCCAGAGGTCTGAGCCCCCTCACCTAAAAAAAATTGGAGGGGGGGCACCAAAAAAGTAGGAGGCAGGTCATCTGGTTTTCAGGCCCTTTAAAGACAAAATTTTGAACTCTTTTTTAATTGTTTGTATAAAATGTTTAGCAGGGGCAAAGAATATTTAGGGGGACACCCAAAAAGTAGGGGGGCAATTTATGTGGTTTGCAGACCTTTTAAAGGCAAAATTGTAAACTTTATTTGTTTGTCAACATTTTTTAGCAGGGACAAAGAACATTTAAGGGAGCAGGCCCCCACCACCACCATCATGCGCCCCAGGTGGCTACAGGCCTGGTTCACTCTATTAATTTCCAGACTTCCCTGAGTTTGTCAGTGGCCACCTCAGCAAACCGCAAGGCCCGAACCACTGAAGTTCCAACAGCAGAAGGCCACTGCGAACCCTCCGCTCTTCCTCTGGGGGTAGGTGACACAAATACGCAATGCTCCCCCCCTGCTCATTACCTCCACCAGCCATCTGCGCACACTTGCACGCGCAGCGGTCGTTGTCGATATCTTTGGTGCTGAAGTCCGTCCCTGAGGGACTGAGGCTGCTTGTGCGCCCGGCTGTGCCGCTGTAGCTCCTCACATAAAGTCTGCCGGGGGGGGGGGGGGAGGTAAAGACACCGATGTCAACCACAATCATCCACTGAATGTGTCCAGTGCAAGCTGGTG
Organism: Elgaria multicarinata webbii; assembly: GCF_023053635.1. Lineage (NCBI taxonomy): Eukaryota > Metazoa > Chordata > Lepidosauria > Squamata > Anguidae > Elgaria > Elgaria multicarinata. The sequence goes on from NC_086183.1 coordinate 6,901,490, forward strand.
GCTCCAAAGTTAGTGGAGTGGCAAACCTGCTCCGGGTCTCAGCCAAAGCCAGTGAGAAGGCTAAAGGAGCCAACTAAGGTGCAGGTTTGCGAGAGAAGCTTTGTTCACAAGAAATTGTGCCCCCTTTCCCCCTAAGCCTACCTGGAAAGGCAACTGGAATATGATATTGTTACACCTTCTTGAGTGGTGAGCGGTTAGGGTGGCCATTTATGAACACCAAAGAACCGGACAAAAGACACAAATTTGTACATGTTAATTTATATGTATAGATGCCGATTTAGAAATAATTACTATAATTTAAACAGAAATACAGTACACCTTGCCCTAATGTGGAAGACTGTGACTAGGTAATCCATGTGCCTGCCTTCACTCTGTTGTTCACGTGCTAACTATTGAGGGACAACAGTTCTTATGGTTTCTTTATCTTTAGACCAGAACTAGATAGGATGGCCCACCAAACGGACGACACCTTCAAGCAGAGGTCAGTCCTCTGGCAGCCTTGCAAATAGAGGACTGTTCTGTGCTATTGTTGTTATAAAGGGACACAGTGCCACCCTACCAGGTTTAGTTTCTTTGGATCAAAGAGCACTGGAGTTTGAAGATGCCTTAATAAATATTTGCTTTATTCATAAATATGCAAACAGGATGTAAGTGGAGGCAAAGACACACCCCTACAAGGCAGTGGATCTGCTGCCCTTCATCACGTCCCCAGAAAGAGAAAGAGCTTCTCTACAAGATCAGTTTATTGCCCTTTCATGATTGGCCACTCATGGACATTTGCGGGTCATTTACATGACACCATCAACCTCCAGGATGTCTCCCGTGCCTTCCCCCGGTAATCTCACTTTTAAAAAGATCAGAGATATTATACTATTTAAAATTACCACGGGATATTCCTAGCGTGTAAAGTCGGCATTGTGCTATAATACAGCCACTAGATGGTGCTGTTTCATTGAACTTTATGGAGAGGGAAAGTTTTCAATTATAAATCACATGGTCGCCATTGAAAGGAGCCATAGTCAACACAGAGAGACCCCAGAAGAAGAAGAAATGGTAAGGATGCGGGATTTTCTCTTAATGTAGATATGCTCAAAGACTCAGCACCCCAAGGCGCTTCATCTTCACCAGCTCAAGTTCACTCAGCCTCTGTCTTCCTAAAGTGGCCAACTGCTGTTTCTCACACAAGCACCAGGACCTGGCCACGGGAGACATCCTGCAGCAAAGTGCTGACCTGTGGACCAGCCACCTGCCACAAGCCTCCTTTAAAGAAGAATACAGCACCAAGCACTGTTGGACCAACACCTTGGATTCGCCACCCCCACCCCCATGTCCCAGAACTTGAGGCCCTAAAAGTAAAGATAGCTGCAGGGATGTTTCTTCAGTAGCGGCCATTTCTGCCCACTCTCCAATGTGCTGTGGAATGGCTTAATTTCCAGGGCATTGAGGGACAAATTCAAGATGGCAGCTGGAAACCACTTGGTGTCACAACTCCAGAAAAGTACTGCTTGCTTATTTATTATTTTAAAAATGGGACCTCAGCGCAGGCATCAGGGACAGACATTCCCAGGTAATTCGGGTGCTGTCTGCTGTCCAGATATGCTGTGTGATGCCAGGCCTGTCTGCTTTTGATAAAACATCATCTAACTACCCTGGACTGTTAACCAGTAACCTACTGAATGAAGGAATGCCTGACCAGGAACCACAACACTATGGAATGGAAATACAGGAGGCCTCATCACTGCAGGGCTTTAAACAGGCCGTTTAAAAAACAAACAAACAAACAAACACCTGTTTGTTTACAATTGCCTTCTCTTAAATAGACATTTTATTCGGTCCCTATATTGATGGCGCTGCTATAGTTTTCATTACTGATTTGATTTTGTTGTAAGTGTTTTTACTGGGTTGAATGTCATTTTGTCATCATGTGTTATTGCTGGTTATTTGTCGATTTTGTTGCAGCGGTCTTAAAGCGATGATAGTTAATGACCTTGTTCAGACAACACGCTAAGCCGGGGTGGTTAAGCGTTTTGAGCTAAACGTTATGGCTTAATGTGTCGTGTGAACCGTCCCTAACCATGGTGGCTACATAACCCCGGTTTAAACACGCTCACTAACCATTTGCTGCAAAAGGGTTAGCGGCCTAACCATGGCTTAGCGTGTTGTCGGCCCGTTATCATGAATTTCTATGCACACCTTGGCGGGGTTTGATCCTACAAGGAAGCCTTCAGATATTTCATTTCATTTATTATATTTCTATACCGCCCCATAGCCAAAGCTCTTTGGGCGGTTCACAAAAATGAAAAACCATTAATGAAAGAAAAACCATATTTTAAAAGGGTAAATAAACAGCTCTGCTTGAACAAGGAGACAACGCACGTTCATCAAGGATGGCTCACCGGTAGTTTTGCTCCTCAGGGCCTACTTGGAAGTGCTCATAGGTGGCATAGGCCTCGTTGTTTTCCCAATCTTGGAGCTTGATATAGAGGGAGTAGGGACTTTGTTTGGTGATCAAGTGGATAAAGTTGTTGCCCAGCCAATATTCTCCAGGCGGGGACCCAAAACCCTGCAAGGGATATACAGAAATGTCAAAGGACGCACAGGGGAGCATTCAGAGCTTTATCACACCAGCGTTATACTGTGCAATCACTGTGAATTGCATGCAAAGGACTCAGAAGTATTCCACCTTCTAATATGCTTTGATTGTGAAGTACTCCCAGGCATCCTGCCTTAATTGTGCAATAAAGCAAAAAGATTCACCCTATTTAGCCCCTACATTTTGAGCGTATCTTCCAAGCCGCCGCTGGGGCGCAGGAGCAGGATTTTAAATAAATGCTTACATCTGCGTAAGCTTTAAAGATAAAGACACCAAAATTGGCACAGTAATAGATATTAGGGAGAGCTTTAAGCATACCAAATTTGAATTGAATTGGGTCATCCATTGATTTTTAATGATTTTTTTACATTTCCCCCCTTAAACTCACTTCCTGGTATACAAAGGATCACTGTCGCCCGGTAGCAAAAACAACAACAACCGCGAAAGCTTAGTGCTACGGGGATAATCCGAGGGAAGCAGGTACGTGGGATGAAGCTTTAAGAGTCCCAAATCAACATGTGGCAAAAACTACAGTAAGTCCTAGGGCTCAGCTGACTCTGCAGAGGTGACAGTGTGGTTGAGTGTGAGTTGTATCTGAAACATGGGTTCTTGTTGTTGTGTGAACTCAAGCTTCACAAATGAACCATAGTTTGTTAACCATGAACAACCAACAAAGAGAACCCATGTTTTGTTGGATTGTGAACTGTAGGTTGTTTGTGGTTTATTTATTTATTCAGTTTATATCCCGCCTATATACAAAATACTGTAGGCAGCAAACAATGTTTAACAAACCATGTTTTGTTAGTGTGGCTGGGTTCACACAGCACAACAAAGCATAGTTCAGCAATAATCCATACTCAACTCACACTCTGGTTTGTAGGGTTGTGTAAACCGAGCCATAAAGAGAGCTTCGGCTATGGGGCGGTGTATAAATGTAATAAATAAATAAATAAATAATAAAATAAATAACGTCCATCTCATCATAGCGTGGGAGACTGACCAGCTGGCCTGTGTGTCTGCCTGTTCAGGTCGCAGTCCAGGTGATAACTGTTGATGGGTAACCACTCTTATGGTTCTTTACCTTTAAACAGGAATTGGACAGGGCAGCCCTTCAACTAGAGGACACCTTCAAACTGAGGATGGTCCTTTGGCAGGCCTTTAAACAGAGGACTGTTCTCTGCACGTCTTATCCTATTGGCATGCCATGGAGAAGCCTTCCGGACCAGCCTTCTCCTTGACATCTAATTTTCTGCGTGCAGAGAATTTTTCATGTGGAAGCTCCCATCTGCAGTTGTGGAGGGTTGTAGTTTGACACATCTGGAGGGCACCAGGTTGGGGAAGATGGACCTAAACCATGGCTAAGGATTGGCTGTAAGCTAGAATGTGAAACCAAGGTTCAAAGTGGTTTTGCAAACCATGGAATGCACTAACTGTGGTCAAGCATTAAATCTGCAATGAATAAACCATAGATAAGGCAGCTTTAAGAACATAAGAAGAGCCCTGATGCTGGACCAGACCAAGGGTCCATCTAGTCTAGCACTCCATTCACACAGTGGCCAACCAGCTGTCGATCAGGGGCCAACAAAGCAGGGCACAGGTGCAACAGAACCCTCCCATCCATGTTCCCCAGCAACTGGTGCATATAGACTTACTGCCTCTGATACTGGAGGCTGCACATAGCCATCGGGACTAGTAGCCATGAATAGACGTCTCCAGTTTTCCTGCCTCTGCTTGGAGGTTTCTCTCATGTCTCCCTCTATGCTCCTTCCCAAGTCTTGTGTTGACAGGGTTTCCCTCTACATTTCAAATCTTAACCAGAGTGAAGGCGACAGACCTCAATTAGTGCTGAGCAGAATTGAGCATTCTGACTGCCCCACAGTGCTGAGCAAGAAGACGAGTTTCACCTGAACCCCCAGAAACCACAAAGACTTCACTCTCTTTCCCTTAGATTTGTGTTGGCCTCTATCTAGGTGGGAGAGTTATAGCTTCATCCCACGTACCTGTTTCCCTCGAATTATCCCCTACAGCGTTTAGCTGTCATTGTTGTTGTTGTTGCTAGCTATATCACACCCCGGGCGGCAGCGCTCCTAAGATCCTTTGCATACCAGGAAATGGGTTTAAGGGGGAAAATGTAAAAAATCATAAAAAATCAACAGATGACCCAATCTGATTCAAATTTGGTTGCTTAAAGCTCTCCTTAATATCTATTACTGTGCCAATTTTGATGTCTTTATCTTTAAAACTTACACAGATGTAGGCATTTGTTTAATTTTTCTTTAAACCTATCAAATCCTGCTCCTGCGCCCCCAGTGGCCACTTGAAAAACAACAAGTGATTAGCTCCAAAAGTAGTACCAAAATAGGTCGAGTCTTTTGCCTTTGAAGCACAATTAAAGCAGAATCATAGAATCATACAATAGCAGAGTTGGAAGGGGCCTACAAGGCCATCGAGTCCAACCCCCTGCTCAATGCAGGAATCCACCCTAAAGCATCCCTGACAGATGGTTGTCCAGCTGCCTCTTGAAGGCCTCTAGTGTGGGAGAGCCCACAACCTCCCTAGGTAACTGATTCCATTGTTGTACTGCTCTAACAGTCAGGAAGTTTTTCCTGATGTCCAGCCGGAATCTGGCTTCCTTTAACTTGAGCCCGTTATTCCGTGTCCTGCACTCTGGGAGGATCGAGAAGAGATCCTGGCCCTCCTCTGTGTGACAACCTTTTAAGCATTTGAAGAGTGCTATCATGTCTCCCCTCAATCTTCTCTTCTCCAGGCTGAACATGCTCAGTTCTTTCAGTCTCTCTTCATAGGGCTTTGTTTCCAGACCCCTGATCATCCTGGTTGCCCTCCTCTGAACACGCTCCAGCTTGTCTGCGTCCTTCTTGAATTGTGGAGCCCAGAACTGGACGCAATACTCTAGATGAGGCCTAACCAGGGCTGAATATAGAAGAACCAGTACCTCACGTGATTTAGAAGCTATACTTCTATAAATGCAGCCCAAAATAGCATTTGTCTTTCTTGCAGCCATATTGCACAGTTGGCTCATATTCATATTGTGATCTACATGGGTGTACTTCACAATAAAAGCAGATTATAAGATGGAAAACTTCGGAGTCCTTTGCATGCAATTCGCAGTGATTGCACAGTATAACACTGGTGTGATAAAGCTCTTACAGAAGCCGCAAATACCTGGCTAATCCAGCAGACCTGGTTTCAGGCAGGCGGCCACAGGCTGTAAATCAGATCGAGAGCTCTGTAGCAATAAAGCTGATGTGGCAAGGATAAAGCCACGGTGGGGTGGGGGTGGGGGTGGGGGGCAGGCTCCCGTCCCCACCCTCAGATCTTGCCCCCGCGGCATTCCTTCCTCCCGACAATCTAACAGAGTGGAATTTTATGGTTGGGGGGAGGTGGATGGAAAACGCTGCAGTGGGACAGGAGCAGGGAGTGATGTTACAAGCCCTTGAATTACCTGAGTTTTTCTGATGATGGGGTGGGGGTGGGGTGGATGGAACAAAATTTCTAGTTTGAACAAAGTTGAGTTTTGGAGAACTTGCCTGTTTCTGTTCCAAATAAATAAACAAATGGGGAGCCTGGGTCCTTCAGGAGTTAGGAAGCAAAAGTACTTCTGCATCAACCCCATTGAAATGGATTCATGTGGATGGCCTGCCACAGGCACCAACCACCTGAATTCACCTCCACATGGGGAGGCTCTGTAGCTTGGTGGTAAAACATTTGCTTTGCAGGCAGAAGGTCCCAGGTTTGATCCCCGGCGTCTCCAGGTAGGGCAGGGAAAACTCCTACCTGAAACCCTGGGGCACTGCTGCCAGTCAGTGTCAACAGTATTGGCCTAGATGGACCAAAGGTCAGATTCAGTGGCTCAGTTCAGACAACACATTTCTCAACAGTGGTTTTAGAACTCCATGGTGGAGTTTTTACACCACTGTTGAGAAATGTGTTGTCTGGCAGGAAAACTCCACACAATGGTGGAGGTTTTTTGCGGGGGAAACGCTCCGCGCAGAATACACGCTGCGCAGAGGAGAGTTTCTACACAACCATTGTGTTGCATGTTGTGTGGCGGGCTCCATGGAGTTTTCCGTTGAGTTGACTTTTCCCACTGGCTACAGAGTTCCCTGGCAAGAGCGGCAAAAGGAGCGAGTGCCCCTCTAGGAGAGTCGGCAGGATTGTGTTTTTGCAGCAATGGCTGATGGGATACCATCGAAAAGACTGTGGGAGGAGAGAGGGTGGAGGTACAGTCAAACGTCGCAATGGATTTTACTCAACCCCACGGTAGCCCGCAGTCACACAACGGTGGAGTTGGAACATGTTGTTTGGGGAGTAACCCCTAAAAATGCAACCGTTGAGTGTTTTCACACACTGCATTGGCTAACATGTCTGAACTGAGCCAGTATAAGGGAGCTTCCTATGTTCCTAAAATATCTTGGGTGCTGACTGGAATGTCAAGGAGAGCCGCACACCTGGGCACAGGTCATCACACAGAGCCCATAACAATCGTGCCAAAAAGCAGGAAGCACAAAAGCTCCAGGTAAGCAATGTGATTTCCCCTTAATGTAGGGACACTTGTCAAGTCTGGTTTGGCCCTCAGAGACCCTGGCCCTTTACTGGCTTGGTCTTTATGACATTTCCAGGTGGGTCCCTGGATCCTTACCTCTTTATATTCCTTCCAGGTGCGCTGGAAATCCACAGAACCATCCTTCCGGTGCTGGAGTACAGTCCAGCCTCCTCCATTGGTCTCCATGTCGCAAAGCACCTGCACACATTGCAACACATTAATGGAGGGGGGACTTGAGAAACTTCAGGAAACTGCCGTTGGTTGAGAACATGGCAACCAGGCTGTTAACGAGAGCCAAGCGCCATAAATGTAGGGCACCAGTTTCTTTCCAGGCTCTATTTAAAAGTGCTGTTTTTGTTCTTTAAATTCTTCAAAGCCCCGAAGAGATCTGGGGCAGAGGTATCCGAAAGACCATTTTCTCCCAGCTGCCAATCAACCATGAACTTTGCGGAGGCCCTTCCCTGCTCTGTAGCGTTAGATGGGCAGCTACCAGAAAGGGATTCAGAAGGCGGTTGTGCACCCAATTTTTCGAACCCTCTAAACAGCTGCTTCATAAGAACATAAGAGGACCCCTGCTGGATCAGACCAAGGGTCCAGCTAGTCCAGCATTCTGTTCACACAGAGGCCAAACAGCTGCCCATAGAATAACAGGAGTGCAACAGCACCCTCCAACCCATGTTCCCCAGCAACTGGTATACATAGGCATACTGCCTCTGAAAGTGGTGGTAGCACATAGCCATCAGGACTAGTAGCCACTGATTGCCTTCTTCTCCATGAATGTGCCCAATTCCATTTTGATACCATCCGAATTGGTAGTCATCACTACATCTGTACACTACCTTCACCTCCTGTGAATGGTGCAGGCGGCATCCATGAACATCTGGAACAAGGCTTGGAAATTAGGGCAAGGGATGGCAAGGGACGGCACCTTGCGGCCCTCCAGTTGGCCTACAACTCCCACGATCCCTCACTATTGACTATGTTGGCTAGGGCTGATGGGAGTTGTAGGCCAAAAATATGGAGGGCTACAAGTTGCCCACACTTGTTATAGGGGATGCAGAGGGGGTTGTGCAACCGATTTTTTCTAGCCCTCTAAGCAGCTCGTGTGGCGCAGAGCGGTAAAGCAGCAGTTTCTGCAGCCGAAACTCTCCCCACGGCCTGAGTTCGATCCCAGCGGAAGCTGGTTTCAGGCAGCCGGCTGGGGTCGACTCAGCCTTCCATCCTCCCGAGGTCGGTAAAATGAGTACCCAGCTAGCTGGGGGAAAGGGAATAATGGCTGGGGAAGGCAATGGCAAACCACCCCGCTATAAGGCCTGCCAAGAAAACATCAGCGAAAGCTGGCGTCCTTCCAAGAGTCAGCAATGACTCAGTGCTTGTGCGAGAGGTTCCTTTCCTTTTCTAAGCAGCTGCTTCGTAAGGACATAAGAAGAGCCCTGCTGGATTAGATCAAGGGTCCTTCTAGCATTCTGTTCACAGAGTCATCAAGCAGCTGCCTATGGGAAACCCACAAACAAGACACACGTGCAACAGCACCCTCCTGCCCATGTTCCCCAGCAACTGGTATACATAGGCATGCTGCCTCTGAAACGAATTAGCATAGAGCCATCAGGACTAGTAGCCATGAATTTGAGCAATCCCTTTTAATGCCATCCAAATTGGTGGACATTGCTACATCTGTACGTCTTGTGCATGGGGCACTCATGAACAACTGGGTCAAGGCCTGGAAATGAGGGCAATGAATGGCACAAGTAGGCAACTTGTGGCCCTCCAGATGTTTTGGCCTACAGCTTCCATGATGCCTCTCCATAGGCTCTGCTGGTGAGGGCCGCTGGAAGTTGTAGGCCAAAACATCTGGATTGCCCCAAGTCGGTCCTCAGCAGAGGACCGTGCTGAGTCTTCCCTAACATTTGCACACATCTTGGGAAGTCATCACCCACCACCATGCCCTTCCTTGGCCATCGGTCTCGGATGCCGAAGGGCGCTGGTGCCCACACTCACTTTCGCGGTGGATGTCGTGTTAGGAAACCACAGGGTATAGACTCCGCTGGTGGAGAAACCTGATTTGTACGCAGCCGCACAGTCCTTGAATGTCTTTTGATCTTCTGGGGGCCCGAGAGAAATTTCTGCACAAAGATCAGACAAAGAGGGGTGTGTGTGTGTGTTTTAGTATGGCTGTCTAGTTTGGAGGGTTTCCACCTACACAGATTTTTTTGCAGGGCCAAACACAGCTCTTCTACAAAATGTTATGCTTCACTGTTGTGGATGTTTGCCTGCACTGGCGATTCCCAAAGATATCTGGAGTGCAGACAGAAGCATTCTGAGGTGCAGTTACAGTGTTCAGTTACGGCCAGACTATTTTGCACCCTAGGCAAGGTGAGCTACTTTCACCACCACCCCCCAAAATGCCATATTTTTAAGAACATATGTTCCCTGGAAAAAAATAAGAAGCACAAAACTGGAAACTGCTAAATTTATTTTAAAGTGCAAGAAATACATCATGCCAATTATAGCAAACAAATTGGAAAGGAATGTCTATGGGTCTAAAATGCATTATTTAATAGGAATATCATCTCCAAATCATGCCCCCAACTCGCACACGCACACTCAGCATCACTTACTCCAAACAAACACACGCATGAACACATGCCTTCACTCAAAGACCCCATGCACCCCATTCACCCATACATTCTCTCTCTCTCTCTCTCTCTCTCTCTTCCGGGCGCGTTCCGGAAGTCCAAACATGGAGACGCCCCACCCCCACCCCAGCTTCCCTGGCTTTGCTTCGGCTGGCGCGGGTCGCCATCTCGCCCGCCCAGGCCCAGCTGAATCCTCGGGCCGGGCTGGCTCACAGCCAACGCGTGTGAGTGCTGCGCTGCACCCGGCGCCCCTCTTAGCTAGGTGCTCTAGGCCCTGCTGGATTAGATCTGAGTGGCCTCTATGGTAGCACCGGCCCTGACGGTGTCTCTAATAACGGTGCAGTGAACAGCCAAAGCAGCCTAAAATGCTCATGTTAAAATGACTTCTCTTTGGCCCAGGACTGAGTTCTAGCTAGAACTGCCAGAGGGTGGTGGGTCCTTAGGCCTGGGACGAAATTCGGTGAAAGAAGTTCCCCTCGTAGGTAGTTACTTACGGTTGCACTGGGCCGCCAAGCCTATCAGGTGCTTCACCGTCTCTGCCAGCGAGGTCTGCTGTCTCTGCAGGGCTGTGTTGTTGAGCAGGGCTGTGCCCAGACGTTGCTCCAGATGGACCACAAGGTCCATCTGCTTGGAGAGCAGCCTCTGCATTTCCAGCTTCTCAGACCTGAGGTTGTGAAGTTCTTCCTCCCGTTTCCCTTCCATAGCCAGGATCTTTTTCTCTAGGAAGCTAGGGAAAAGAAAGGATTATAAAGTTTTCCATAGAGAAGAAACTAATATTTATCTTACTACCCAGGGCTTTTCTACACGAGATTTTTAACCTGCCATTTTACTGAAGCTTCTGCTTCTGGATTCTTTTTTGGGATAAAGATCAGAACCTCTACACATGTTTCCCCCCCCCCCCAGGGTTTTTCCTTCTCTGGTTTTCCATATGTTCCATTACATAACCTCTAGGTGGCACTGTGACATAGCAGAATTGTGCAACTATACTAAGGTTTCATTCTGTCTTTCCCAGATATACCAGACTTTCCCCAACTAAAAAACAACACTAAAAAGGTTGCAAAGAATAGGAGATGCCCCTGGAGGATAACAATATTGTGTAAAGCACCCACAAACTACCATGAGTGAAGAATTACGAATGCACAATAAATGCCTTGTGAAGAAAGGCTGTCACTCAGAAGCATTTATATCCCAGCCCTGTTTTACAAAAGGTACCCAAGCCCGGCAACTAACAAAAACAGAAACACTTAATCAGTTGTCATGTTTCCCAAAACCTCCCACGTTGGGAGACAATAAAGAGGTCTGCCATATAATCCACAAACTTTATTCAGGCAATAAACACGTCTCCCCACCGGAAGACAGTCTAACCTTTAGGAACTTTCCTCTAGGCAAAACTATATAAACTAAGCAAGACAATTGTCCTTTCAAGAAAAAGGGAAAGCCTTTTCCCAGAATGCTTTGAGCTTTATCACACCAGCATTATAATGTGTAATCATTGCAAATTGCATGCAAAGGACTTTGAAGTTTTCCAGTTTATAATCTGCTTTGACTGTGAAGTACTCCCATGCATCCTGCTTTAATTGTGCTATAAAGGGAAAAGAATCGAGGTATTTTGTTGGTAGTTTTCAAGCGTATCATTTGTTGTTTTCCAAGCAGCCACTGGGGCACAGGAGCAGGATTTGAAGAAAAATTAAACAAATGCTTCCATCTGCATAAGCGTTAAAGATAAAGACATCAAAATTGGCACAGTAATAGATATTAAGGAGAGCTTTAAGCATACCAAATTTGAATCGGATTGAGTCATCCGTTGATTTTTTATGATTTTTATTACATTTCCCCCCTTAAACCATTTGCAAAGGATCTTAGGAGCGCTGCCGCCTGGGGTGTGATTTAGCAACAACAACGCCGACAGCTTAGCGCTGTAGGGGATAATTCAAGGGAAACAGGTACGTGGGATGAAGCTCTTTAACTTCAAGGAAGGTTGGTTCTGAAGAAGCCTTTGGCGAGAAGCTAGCCGGGCTGACCTTCTCTCGCCTTCCTTTAGCTCTGCCCATTTGAGACTGTGGTGCACTCTAGGATCAGCTAGCCCTGAAGTGCCCTCCCCCTCGGAAGAACACTGATTTTCCCCAGACTGTGTGTTGTTAACGTTTTCAGCGATAAGGTCTGGCGAAGGTTCACCCCCAGCTGGTGAAGAGCCCAGGAGAATCACCTCCCCCACATCCTGTGTAGGCCGATCGCTTGAAACTCCTTTCCCCATCTTAAGGGAAACAGGCCTATTCCAGGATTACATGACTATCAGCTCTTTAAGTGCTTAATTCAGGAGTGAGGAACATATGTGGGTGCCCCCCCCCCAATATTCCAGGACTGCAACTCCCATAAGCAGTAGGACCCCTCTTTCTGGAAGCATCCTTTATCTCGCATCTTGCTCTCTGGTATTCTGCCCTGAAAAATGAAGGTTTGTACAACTCAAATGTAAAAGCTTGTAACTGGAATAAATTTCTGTAAACGCACATGGAATTTATTAACTGGCTTGACTGATTCCTCATGATTCGAATGTGCATCAGACACATCACTAACCTGTTCCTCTCTTGGAGTTTGTTGATCTCATGGGTCTGCAACAGCAGCTGTTTCTCAAGCTTGTTGGTAGACAGGGAGTTTTCCAATACTTGGATTTCCAGCCGCGAGGTCTGGTTGAGGACCTGGTGGGCGGAGGGTGGGGAGAAACAGGCAGCTCAGCGGGGAGAAGGAAATTCAATGAGTTGATCCTTGCCCAAAGTTCTCCTCCGTGGGCATCCGTCTTGGCTGCATTACAAATCAAGTACCATCTCCCACCCAACGCACCCCCAAATCCGTACTCAGCTCAGAATGTTACATAAGATAGTACACATGCAAGTACCTAAAGCCATCTGCGTTGTAAGCAGGCAAGCAAAATGATGATGATGCTTTACTCTCCACTAAACTCTCATTGATTGCTTTGAAACAATATAAACTTTTAAAACAGGCATCCAATTGAACCTGATGCCTCAACAAACGTCCATATGAGTTGAGAGGGCTTATGACCAGGTGCAGACTGACTCACTCCAGCTGATGGAGGTGAAGGCACGCCATAGGTCCCGCCATAGCATGAAAGCAGATTGCCCAGCCGGCTATCTCAAGGTAGAGGACATGGTACACTTCCTAGCAGAATGTGCATTGTACGCAGAGCTGAGGAAGCAATATCTTGTGCCCTTAATGTAGGGTGACCATATGAAAAGAAGGACAGGGCTCCTGTATCTTTAACAGTTGTATTGAAAAGGGAATTTCAGCAGGTGTCATTTGTATGTATGGGGAACCTGGTGAAACCAAATGCACAGTTACAAGATGGGCGATACTTGGCTCAGCAATACTACAAACGAGAAGGATCCTGGAATTGTTATAGATCACAAGCTGAATATGAGCCAACAGTGCGATATGGCTGCAAGAAAAGCAAACGCTATTTTGGGCTGCATTAATAGAAGTATAGCTTCCAAATTACGTGAGGTACTGGTTCCTCTCTATTCGGCCCTGGTTAGGCCTCATCTAGAGTATTGTGTCCAGTTCTGGGCTCCACAATTCAAGAAGGACGCAGACAAGCTGGAGCGTGTTCAGAGGAGGGCAACCAGGATGATCAGGGGTCTGGAAACAAAGCCCTATGAGGAGAGACTGAAAGAACTGGGCATGTTTAGCCTGGAGAAGAGAAGATTGAGAGGAGACATGATAGTACTCTTCAAATACTTGACAGGTTGTCACACAGAGGAGGGCCAGGATCTCTTCTCGATCCTCCCAGAGTGCAGGACACGGAATAACGGGCTCAAGTTAAAGGAAGCCAGATTCCGGCTGGACATCAGGAAAAACTTCCTAACTGTTAGAGCAGTGCGACGGTGGAATCAGTTACCTAGGGAGGTTGTGGGCTCTCCCACACTAGAGGCCTTCAAGAGGCAGCTGGACAAGCATCTGTCAGGGATGCTTTAGGGTGGATTCCTGCATTGAGCAAGGGGTTGGACTCCATGGCCTTGTAGGCCCCTTCCAACTCTGCTATTCTATGATTCTATGATGAGCTAATAAGCAGTAAACTGTTGTTGTTGTAAAAATAAACAAGCTGCAGTAATGTGGTAGCAAACTGAACTACAGTTCTCAGGATACAATGCAATGGTGCACACCTAGGTACAGCACCATCAGTGTGCTTCGACTATATTTCTGAGCAGAGAGAGAACTCTCAGAAAACCAAGCCGTAGTGGTAGTAAATGACGGAATAACGGATAAGATACGACTAGCCAGAGGGACAAGACAAGGATGCCCACTCTCACCAGTCCTGTTTGTATTGGTGATGGAATTGTTGGCAAACTCAATAAGAGAAGATGGGGAGATAGAGGGGATAGGTAGCAGTAATAAAATAAAGTTGAATATGTTTGCAGATGACACATTGATGACTATTAGAGATCCTATAGGTAAAATGGAAAGAATTAAACAGCAGTTGAAAGAATTTGAAGAAGTTACGGGGTTAAGAATAAATTGGGCAAAATCGGAATTGATGTTATTTAATTATACCAAAAAGGAAGAAAAGGAATGGGAAGGGAAGGCTTCAGTTCTGAAAAGTAAAGAAAAAATTAAATATTTAGGTATTAAGGTTACTAAAAATTTAGAAGATTTGGAAAGTGAGAATTTAAATAGATTGAAAAAAGAGATAGTAGAAAAGTTAAAGAAGTATAAGAAACTGAATCTTTCTTGGTTTGGAAGAATAGCTTTAATAAAGATGAAAATTTTACCTAAGATTAATTTTTTCTTTAGGATGTTACCAATAAGAATTTCAGATTTAGAGTTAAAAAGTTGGCAGAATCTTATAAATAATTATTGTAATGCTGAGAAGAAATCAAGGATTAATAAAAGTAAATGGTATTTAACCCAAAAGAAGGGTGGATTGGGTCTCCCAAACCTTGAGTATTATTATATAGCAAATAGATTAAGACATATTGTCGAAGCAATTTTAGGGGTATGGGACTTAGAATGGATGGAGGAAAATACATTAGGTAATATTGAGTTAAAATTGCAGAATGTATTTTTTAAGGAAAAAGGGAAGGGTAAATGGCTTAATGATCTAGATAATCACTTTTTGAAGTTCCATTGGGAACTTTGGAATAAATATAAAAAGGAAATGCTTTCAAGTAATTCCTCCTTAACACCGGTGATAATGTTAAAGAATTTTCCTGAAAATTTAAAGAATAGACTAAGTAAAGTTTTAATAGAAAAAAATAAAATGAAGTTAAGAGAATGGTTAAGGGGGATGAATACAAGAGAGAGGTTGGAAGAAGTTTTAAAAGATTTGAAATTAACGTGGTTAAATTATGGGCAATTGGAACAATGGACTAAAAATTGGGTAAGAGAAAATGGAGAGTGTGGAGAGAGGACGAAATTTGAGGAATTAATCGAGAAAAAAGAGATGGACAAGGGACAAAATACAGGGACAAAAGGGTTAATGAGTCAACTATATAATATATTAGCTGAGAAAGGAGTGTTGGATAGTGTCGGGAAAGTGGTTTGGGAAACCGATTTGAAGATACAAATAGGACAGCAGAGATGGGAAGGACTATGGAGACAGAGAGTGTTGAGAAATATGTCAGTAAGAATAAAGGACAATTACTATAAACTTGTATGGAGGTGGTACTTAACTCCGGTCAGATTAAATAAGATCAATAATCAGTATTCAGCAGATTGTTGGAGGGGTTGTGGTGAAAAAGGAACGTATTTACATATGTGGTGGGATTGTAAACATGTGCAAAAGTTGTGGAAGATGGTGTTCTTTGAGATTGAGCAGATTGTGGGATTTAAAGTAGAGGTCACACCAAGGATTGCATTACTCTCACTGCAAGAAGAACTTAAATGTAATAAAGAAACGAAAGAACTGATAACTAACCTGCTGACGGCTGCGAGGCTGATTGTAGCTAGGAACTGGAAGATGCAAGGAGACTATTGTATTGAAGAATGGTATAAAGAAGTGTGGGACATTGCTATAAATGATAAATTGACATGTAATATTAAAATGAAAAAAGGCATAGTAAAAACGAACGATTTTGAGGGAATCTGGAAAAAGTTCCTAGTATTTGTGTTTTCTAAGGGAAGCGGGAAACCACCAACAGAAGAAACTATGAGTTTTTGGAAACAGGAATGAGATCCCGAGTGGGGGGAACACTGTTATGTTTAGTACAAATATGTTTAATAGGTTAAATTTGAACATACGATATTAAGGCAATTTTATGTTTATGTATTAAGTGATTTTATTTGTTGTTTTTGTTGTTGTTGTATAATTTAAATTACTAATAAAATTAAAAAAGATCTGTCTTGAAAAGCTCACGCTGATTTTTTTCAATTTTATTATCACATTTTCCATAAAGCAGAACGACAAGAGACAATCGTAAACTGAGAGGGACTTTTTGTTAGCCAGTCAACAATGAGAAAATGTCTGTTGGACCACATCTGTTTCCCAAGCACCTGTTTCTTTGAGGTTCCTTGTTGTATCTGACCTGCAGGTGTAGCATTTCAAATTTCAGCTGGTGGGGTTGGGGAGGAACAGCCGTAAATATTTCAATAGATTACGAGCAAAATTGTCAAGACATTTAAAGACTGGCTCTTGGTTATGTTCTAGATCAAATTACAAAAGAGCCGTGTATCTTTAAGAGCATGTGTTGTGGATACTTTTTACACCCCAGAATAACTATCTATCAGGGTCCAAAGTGCTATCCCCAAGGCATTTCGGCTTTTTTGTTTTGTTTTCAAGCAAGGGGATCTGTGTTTTTGACAGTCATACCTAGGAGCACAGAACCATTAAATGGTAACAGGAGTTAGCAGGTGCAGCCAGTGAATTGGCGAGAAATCCAGGTGCACCTGAAAAACCATCACGTGTGATCAAAAAGACAGCAGAGGGGTGTAATGTCCTCTCTGTGTCCCGCCCCACACAACAGCCCTTCTTACCTGCATCTCTACATCAGTAAGCTTGCGGGCGTGCTCAGCGGTTTGGTTCAAAAGGCTGGTGCCAATTTCCAACATGGTTGCTGTGTGGTTATGTACAGCACTGAAATGGCTGTCGGACATTTCCATCCTGGCGTTCTCCTGGATGTAGCTCTCCAGCTGTTTGTAAGACACGTTGAAACAAGAGGACAGAGCACAAATGTTTGCATTTAGATGGAGGGGCTAACCAAACCCCCACCGCACCGGCACACGCCTTCTTAGAAAGGGACGCAGTCCGTCAGGGCCAGCCCAAGAGACAAGGCGGCGCCTTCCCCCTGTTCCCTGTATAAAAGCTAACTGGATTGGCAATTGAATCTTCCTCCAACACCGTTCTCTACTGCGCCTGAGAACAGCAGCCTGGCTTTGGGGCAACAGGCACGTCATGTGGCACCCACAGCTCCTCAGCATCTGCTGCCTGAGGCCAGCGCCTCACTCTGCCTAATGACGAGGCCGGCTTTGCAGTCCAGCTTCCGGTTTGCTTTCCTCTTCCCTCAAAATATGTATGTTACCCTGAGCTTCAAGTTCTTCTAAGGACACAATCCCATGCATATTTAGACAGAAAGTGCCTGTTCGGACCTCTTGCTAAGCCATGGTTAGGGCCGCTATCCCTTTTGCAGCAAGGTCATCCTCAGGGGTCCTTCTCCGCGAGCCCCTGCCAAAGGAAGTCAGGCAGGTGGTTACCAGGAGGAGGGCCTTCTCTGCTGTGGCACCCCGGCTGTGGAATGAGCTCCCTAAGGAGGTTCACTTTCTATATATAAATTTTAACTGGTGTTTTAAATTTGTAATTTTGCATTGCTGCTGTTTTTATCTGGTTGAGCTTTTATATTATATTTTATGTTATGGTTTTATACTGTTGTTTTATACTTTGAACGTTTTTAATTTTTGTGAACTGCCCAGAGAGCTCCAGCTATTGGGCGGTATAGAAATGTAATTAACAAATGAATAAATAGTTAGTGAGCATGGTTAAAACGTGACTATGTAGCCACCATGGTTAGGTAAAACACTGTTCACACAGCACGCTAAGCCATCATGGTTAGCTCAGAACACTTGACCATCATGGCTTTGTATGTTGTCTGAACCAGGCCAAAAAAGTCCTACAAATCCCATAATTCTCCAGCCAGCCATGCTGGGAAATGTAGGACCATTTCCCATCTAAATATGCATAAGATTGTGCCCCAAGCTACTTTGCCTTGCACTTGTGATCTTTGGCCAGGTTCATTTCATTTACCTGCAGCCACATCCAACAACTCCTAGAAAGCACTGAGCTCACCTGGCCAACTGAGGGACCCAGGCCAAAGTCAGCAGTTTTATAGATCCAGAAGGATACCTATTGGTCCCTTGGGTCACCTGATCCCTCCTTTGCTGAAAGCCACAGCACCACCTTTTGGCCAGTTGCTGTCATGGCACTGCAGGGCAGCAGTTTCCTTTGCTTTTCCACCCGGTGTGATACCAAGGGAAGAGTGGCCTGGACCTAGTACCAGAGTCCTGGGTTCCAGACTTCTAGTGATGCAAGCAGATTAGGCTGAGTAATAGGCAATAGATCAACAGCCTCTTTTCCTGTGACATAATTAGCGGAATTGTTAGCAATAACAGCTTTCCCAGTAATGAGTTGCTCAGGATGACATAACTGCCTATTAGCTCCTCATCAAGCCACGGTTGGCTCGTGTCCACAAAGAAAGGTCTGCGCATATTTTTGCCAGTTCTAAAAAAAAAAAGTGCTAAAAGAATTATCTCTGCCTCCTACGGTTTTATTTGGCATCTGGCCATGAGGGTAGATTCTTTGTTCAAGGCACCAATTTGAACTCTAACATGGTCAACTCAAAAGCTTCGGGGTGCTTCGGAGTGGCACTGGGCCGGCCTTTTTTATGCTGCCACCGCCTCCTCCGTGATCCTGTCGGCTTCCGCCTCCCTATGTGAGAATAACCAGGCCGCTCACGATTTAAAGATATCATGGGGACCCTGAGTGATTAGTACCTCTATGGCCACAAACTATGGTGGCTGTAGATGTACTAATCAGTCAGAGCCCCCGCAATATCTTAAAATTGCACGCGGCTTGGTTATTCTCACATGCGGCGGCAGCAGAAGCCGGCAGGAGTGAGGAGGAGGAGGCAGTGGCGATGGCAGTGGCAGCAGGTGAGCAGGGAAATGGAGGCTTTTCTGGGTGCCGGCTGCACAGCAATCACCTAGAAAAGTCTGAGTCGCCTCAGAATGCCCAAATCTCGCCTCAGCTTCAGCACCGAGGCAAGGTGGACAACCCCCGAAGCACCCCTGAGGCGAATCGGGGCTGCTTTGGAAGCTCCGAACCAGCCTCCGAGGCGAGTCGGGGGGTCCCCTACACAGCCCTATTATCCAGCTCCTTCCACCATTGGTCAAGTAGAATTGTACACCATATTCTAGATGGCTAGCAATGTGAAACCCTACTATCACCTTACCCTTACATTGACTCTCATTTGCCCTTTTTTTGGCCCATTCACCCAGTTTGGAGAGATTTTTGGAGCCGTATCCTTCCTATGATCGGCCATATTCTCCCTATTCTGGTTCAGCTCTGCTGGCTTCCCATCAGCTTCCAGGCCTTGTTCAAAGAGCAGCTGATGGCCATGTGAAAAGGAGGACAGGGCTCCTGTATATTTAACAGGTAACTAGAAAAGGGGATTTCAGCGGGTGTCGTTTGAACACATGCAGCACCTGGTGAAATTCCCTCTTCGTCACAACAGCTAAAGCTGCAGGAGCCCTGCCCTCTTGACCAGATACAAAAGAGGGCAGGGCTCCTGCAGCTTTAACTGTTGCGACGAAGAGGGAATTTCACCAGGTGCTGCATGCATACAAATGGCACCTGCTGAAATTCCCTTTTTTATACAACTGTTAAAGGTAAAGGAGCCCTGTCCTCCTTTCCATATGGCTGCCCTATCATTGATTGAGGCCTGCATAGGCTCCTTTTAGGATTGGCCAGGGAGCTGCTGATCTATGTTGCATCTTTCACATCTGCACGAGCTGTAAAGGGCACAGAGCCGCCCACCTTCTTCGTAGTGCGTTGTCTGGCCACATCTTTGCTGGGACTTGCCAGTATCTAATAAAAAATGCTGCTCTTCCAGACAATATTCTACCCTAGCTAATGGCAGCTGGAGTGAGTTTCTTTCGACTGGAACTTTTGTTGACATATCTTGGCTGTGTCTGTAGCTGTTTCTGGTTTTAAATTGCATTTTTTTAAATAAAAAAATCTATAGTGCTTTATTTTATTGTATCTGCTTTACTGTGATTGAACACCCTCTGTTTCACAGAGAACATGGTATATACATTTGAAATAAACATGTCAAATAAACAGCAAACTGGGCGTATGATGGCTGCCTCGTTATGGAGATCTATATTTCACAAGGTCTAGGCCAGCGCCAAAAATGTCTCAAGGAAGCCAAACCTAGGTCCTCCCTCTCTCCCTCCCTCCCACACATACACACAGGCCCCCCCCCAAAAGACTTGACTAAAGTCTTGCAGTTGTGTCTTGCAGTTACATCTTTTCTTTTTTCTTTTTTTACTCTAGAATAGGTTCAGGATGCCCAATCCAGATTCGGAAACTAATATGGGAGATAGAGGGGCTTTTAAGATCAGGGGTCCTTGCACCTACTCTAGAGTAGAAATGGGGGGGAGATGTGTCTGTTTGCCCCTGCACCCCAGACAGGCACACACATTCATTTAAATAGTCCCTGTTTGCTGCATCTTGCAGAGGGTGTATCTTGGACAGGTTGTGAGGCATCATTATTGAGTACTATGAGGCGCTGCCAGGCCTTTTGGGAAAGGCTGGAGGAGAGCCAGGAAATCTGGGCAAATCCCCACAAAATGGCTGCCAGCCAGGGGTTGGAGGCTGGAATTCTATGGCCCTTGGCTAAAAGGCTGACAGCACAATCCTATACAAGTCTACTCATAATGGGATTTGTTTAAGTCCCATTCAATGAGACTTACTCCCAGGAAACTGGGTATTAGAGTGCAACGTGAATGAGACCTTTTAGCAATTATACTTCAAACTTAGAGTCTGTGTTTTCCTTATTGGCTGGACTGATGGCTGGTATTTCAGCCAAAGCTTTGTATGTTGTGGCCTGTTTAAATGTTGCCATGGGCATGTAAGACACTTGCTTGGCTGATTATGGCAACTAAATATAATCTCCAAACAATTAAGCAGGGCAGCAACACAGATCCTGTTTTGTTTTCCTTCTTCCTTTGAACCCAAAAGTTCTAGACGTAAGTAGGGCTGCTTCCACTCAAGGGCCTGTCGGTCATCATTGCTGAGACATGGCTTTCCTGCAGTCAGCTAGAAGCAGAATAAAAACGGTGGTTCCACATGGCACCAAAATCCACCAATGCCCATTGCCATGCCCAAAGTCCTGTTCAGTAAATGTCACCTGCAATTTTAATTAGAAGCTTCCGCCTTGCAGCTTCTACCTCTAATAACTTCTTGCTTGACACAGCATTAGTAATGAATTGTTCTTTAATTATGATTGGTTTATTTACATATGGTGATTTGGAGCAAAAGTGCCCCAAACGCTCCAGTGGTGATGGTGCATGTTTACTAATCACAACATAATTGAGTGGCAAATGGAATGGAATCCCCACTCTAGCTCCTGGCTGGCTGGAACCTTGAATAGGAACACTCCTGGAAGGGGATGAGGATACACTGCAACAATTTGTTACAGATCTCACTTGTTCCATCTAATACGGGATTCTAAGCACGCTAATTTGGAAGCAAGACACAACCAATGGGGAGGGAATCTACACGTCGTACTGAAGGCGCTTGCGTGCACCTCCAGTGCGTCCTCAAAACGATGGTGTAGTCGGAGAAAGAAGAGACGGAGGAAGAGGCGGTGGAGGAGGAGGCTGGGTAAGGTGACCAACTGTCAGGATTTCCCCGGATTTGTCCTGGTTTTTGTTCTTTCCATGGTGTCGGGGGGGATTTTCTATAATTTTCAATAATGTCCTGGAACGACACACCTTCCTCTTTAAGGCTGCCATTAGCATGGCAGGAGGGAATGACATGCTTTCTTGAGGCACATCATTCCCCCACCCCGAGCTACAATTGAGGTCTTAAAGGGGAAAGTGGGTCATTTGTGGACATTATAGAAAAGGCCCCAATTGGAGTGGATGGTGGTGGTGCAGAATGAAATCCTTTCCCCTCCTCCACTCCAATCGGGTTCTTTAAGGTGGCGGGGGAATAACGTACTTTCTGCAGGACTCAGAAAGCTGCTTCCCCACACACACACTAGGTGTCCTCTTTTTTGGTTTCCCAAATATAGTCACCCTACGGCTGGGGAACCGGCCGCGTCCTTGCCCCCGCCGCCGCCTCCCTGCCGGCCTCCTGCTGCCGGGGTAAGAGCCACCCGGGTCGAAGGCACACTCCAGACGCAGGCAAGCGCCCCGAAGCTCCACGTATAGACCCTGCCTTTGAGAGGCGGGAAAAGACGCCTTTTCTATTCTCCTCAGTTCTCAACGGGGAGATTCCCAGCTGCTGTTGATCAGCTCGGGATTCTAATACTGAGCGCGCTTACACGCAAGCAAATCCTGTTGAACCCAATTGGGCTTCTGAGTAGACATGCATATAGGATTGCCTTGCTCGTGTCAGGTGTGTGGGAGGTCAAAAAAGAGGGGCATTTCCCTTAAAAGGCGGGAAATGTCGCTATTTTGGAGTTGTGATTGGTGACAGCATAAATTACCAGTTCTCCTGGTCGCTGCTGCTGCCGCTCCCTCTCCCTCTCTCTCTCTCTCTCTCTCTCTCTCTCTCTCACTCTCTCTCACACACACACACACACACACACACACACACACACACACACACACAGTTCAACCAGCCACCGCCGCTGCCCACCTCCCCGCCGGCCTCCTGCTGCCGGGGAAAGAGCCGCCCGGGTCGGAGAGCTCGGCGGAAGAAGGCGCCCGCCTTCTTCCGCCGAGCTCTCCGACCTGGGCGGCTCTTTCCCCAGTAGCAGGAGGCCGGCGGGGAGGTGGCCGGATTCCCCAGCCACCGCCTCCTCTGCCGCCTCTTCCTCTGTCTCTTCGAAGGCAGGATCTACATAATCATTTTGGGGGCGCACTGGAGGCGCACGCAAGCGCCTTCAGTACGACGTGTAGATCCCCTCGGGAATAACTTCGACAAACCCATCTAAACAGAATATTTAAACAATGCTCTTCTATTTTTCAGGTAGCAAACAAAAGTCGTTTCTCATGGGAGTATTTTGTCCTGAACAACGAAAACACAAAACAGCCAAAGTAGGCGATTTCCCCTCCCACTGGGCCAGCTCCCCGCAGATAAACAGGTACACATGCATTCTATCTCCAGGCTGCTGTTGATTCTATGCAATTTCCTGATAATTCTCCAATAAACCCAGGGGAATGGGAACTTTATAATGAAAAGCAGTACCTCACTGCAAGCACCACTGTCATAATTGATCATTTGGGGGGGGGGGTGTTGGGTGTTTGAGAGAGTGGTCTAATGAGGCCCTTAAGGGTCTCCCGCTTCTATAGTTGCAGGCAGCAGGAGGCACCAGCCGGGCCTACGGCATTCCATTCCATCCCTGATTACTGCTGGCGAAGGGGTCCGGGTAGAGATTATGGACTGAAAGGATTGTTCTGTGGGGACCACAACACAGTGCCACACAATAAAACAGAACAGGAAGCAAAGTCCTTAGGAAACAAGATTGCCTGACCGAACATCTGTAATGAGAGAGAGTGCATATTTGGCGCCAGATGTTTGAGGGAAAGGGGAATGACGCAGTTACCTGGGTCCAGCATTGTTAAAGGACCCGCCAACTAACAGCCACCATTGCTGTCTTAGCTTTCACTTGGCGTGGGGCCCAGAGCCGGGATTTCATCTTTGCAATCATTTCATCTTTCTTCTTCTTAAACAAAGATGATGGTTCCATACCGCAGGGTCACCCCAATTCATGCAATCCTTCCCATCATTTTTAGCTGAAAGACTTCTGCAAATCAGGCCTCCTGCGCATACAGGACTTTATGTGGGGTACTGGCCTGCACCCACTCTACCACTGAAAGGACACATAAGAAGAGCCCTGCTGGATCAGACTGAGGGTCCACCTAGTCCAGCATTCTGTTCACACAGAGGCCAACCAGCTTTCGACCAGGGACCAAGAAAGCAGGACATGGTGCAACAGCACCCTCCCACCCCTGTTCCCCAGCAACTAGTGTATATAGGCTTGCTGCCTCTGATACTGGAGGTAGCACATAGCCATCGGGACTAGTAGCCATTGATAGCCTTCTCCACCAGGAATTTATCCACACACCCCTTTAAAGCCATCCACAACTGTGGGCTGCATCTTGTAGTAGTGAATTCCATAGTTTAACTATGTGCTATGGGAATAATAGTGTGACCCTAGGAAAAGGAGGTCAGGGCTCCTGTATCTTTAACAGTTGTATGGAAAAGGGAATTTCAGCAGGTGTCATTTGTATATATGGGGAATCTGGGGAAATTTCCCCATCATCACCATCAGCTTCCAGGCCTTGTTCAAAGAGCAGCTGATGGCCATGTGAAAAGGAGGACAGGGCTCCTGTATATTTAACAGGTAAGTAGAAAAGGGGATTTCAGCGGGTGTCGTTTGAACACATGCAGCACCTGGTGAAATTCCCTCTTCGTCACAACAGCTAAAGCTGCAGAAGCCCTGCCTCCTTTTGTATCTGGTCAAGAGCTTTAACTGTTGTGACGAAGAGGGAATTTCACCAGGTGCTGCATGCATAAAAATGACACCAGCTGAAATTCCCTTCTCTATACATCTGTTAAAGATACAGAAGCCCTGTCCTCCTTTCCATATGGTCACCCTATGAATAATGCAACACATTTATTTACAGGGTGTTACACGGCTCCCTGGCAGGGCTCTTAATGCAGGCCTGCAGCAAGCTTTCTCTTTGGTCAAGGAAGGAGAGAGGGGAGGTGGGGTGGGTGGTCAGGAGGCTGGATTGTGCTTAAAGCGAGAGCACAATATTAACAGAGTACAGCGATGTGCTGCTTCTACCTGAATACCTAAGACAGGGATTCACAGCGTTTTCAGCACTGAGGCTGGGGGCTGGGGATGTGCGCACACATTCACACAGATATGAGCTTGCAAACATGCCTGCTGCTTTGGGGTCACTGGGGGACAGGGAGGCTAATGCGTGTGCAGCATTAATAGCATGGAAGCAGCAATGGGATTGCACAGACCCTGAAGGAGCAGGTTCGTAGCTTGGGGGTTCTTTTAGATCCATCATTGTCACTTGAGGCTCAGGTGACCTCAGTGGCACAGAGTGCCTTTTACAAACTCCGGTTAATGGCCCAGGTATGCCCCTATCTGGACAAGGATAACCTGGCTTCAGTTGTCCATGCTCTGATAACCTCCAAGTTAGATTACTGCAATGCACTCTACGTAGGGCTGCCTTTGAAGACAGTTCGGAAGCCGCAACTCGTGCAAAATGCAGCAGCCAGATTGATTTCGGGAACCAGACGGTTCAACCATATAACACCTGCTCTGGTCTGCTTGCACTGGCTGCCTGTATGTTTCCGAGCCCAATTCATGGTGCTGGTTTTGACTTATAAAGCCTTACACGGCTTGGGACCACAATACCTGACGGAATGCCTCTCCCGACGTGAATATACCCGGTCACTACGTTCAACATCTAAGGTCCTCCTCCAGGTGCCTACTCCGAGAGAGGCTCGGAGTGTGGCAACGAGGGACAGGGCCTGTTCAGTGGTGGCCCCCAGACTATGGAACAATCTCCCTGACGAGGCTCGCCTGGCGTCAACGCTGCTATCTTTCTGGCACCAGGTTAAGACTTTCCTCTTTGCCCAGGCATATGGCGGCACATCTTAATCACTCACATGTTTATTTTTAATGGTTTTTAATGCTTTATGTATGCATATTCTGTGTTTTAGAATTTTAAATTTTGTTTACTTATTTCTGTATCAATTTTAGAATTTCTGTAAACCGCCCAGAGAGCTCTAGCTATGGGGGATGGTATATAAATGTAATAAATAAATAAATCCCACAGGCAGCAGGAACTCTGCAGCAGGAAGGGTCATGAGAGCCGCACAACAGGCCTCGTGGGCGGCGGCGGGCTGCATGCAGCTCACAGTTGTGCACCCCTGATCTAAGAGAATCAGTGGTACTGGGGCTTATATTACTTTCACAAAACTAGTTCAAAGGAAGTTGAGAGCTGCTCCCAAATAGCATTTTTAAGAGTGCGTTTAAAATTCTAAAATTACAGAGCCGTTAAAATTCCGGACATTTTCTAAATTGATTCCTAAAATACTAGACTAGACAAAGGGCAGTATATGCAACGCATTCCTAAAAATACCACCCTCTCTCTTCTTCCTTTCGCTTCTATCAGTCTCTTTCCCTGCCAGTAATAAACTGATAAGCCCGTTGCACTGTTATTTTAAGAACAGGAGCAGCAGTCAAACAATTAGCACACTGGGAACAGGACAGAGCCATAAGCACACTCATTGTGGGGAAACTGCCTGGTCTCGCCCTGTCGTTAAAATGTGGCCCGAGGTTACAAGCAGAGAAGTCACTGTGACCATCCTACCATGTATTCCTGAGTCACATCCACTGGGCTTCCGGATCTGAGTTGCCAACTGACCAGGAATAAAATGGCCTGGCTTACTCGTGAGCCTTTAACAGCAGTTTTGATCTGCAGAAATAAGTAGGTGATACCTCCCATAGACGGTGATGTCTGGAGATCAAGTTCCAAGCAGAGGAGCACAGAAACAGGCAAAGGTTAGCAAGACATTTGCCAGTGTGGTGTAGTGGTTAGAGTGCTGAACTGAGGGTCAGGAGGTCTAGACCTAATCTACACCAAGCAGGATATTGCACTATGAAAGCAGTATGAAAGCGGTATATAAAAGGCAGGAGCCACACTACTGCTTTATAGCGGTATTGAAATGCACTGACAACTGAGCAGGAGGTTGGACTAGATAGCCTTATAGGCACCTTCCAACTCTACTGTTCTATGATTCTATAACTGTTGGGCCCATGACACATACCATATACCACTTCCATACTGCTATATCCTGTTTGGTGTGGCTCCTGCCTTTTATACACCGCTTTCATAGTGCAATATCCTGCTTGGGTTTGATGAGGTCCTGGATTCTAATCCCACATGGCCAGGAAGCTCGCTGAGTGACTTCAGACCAGTCACTGAGTCTCAGCCTCACAGGCTGGTAAATATTGTTGTAAAGATAAATGTGTTGGGGGGACTATGTAAAACCCTTTGGGTTCCTTTTAAGAAGGAAAAAGTTGGGATATAAATATAATAAATAAATAAATAAACAGGAAGACCCACATGGTTTTTATTAGGGGATTAGGTATAGTTGCTGTCACTGCCAAGGAGACTGACAGGTCCCTGCGATTAAGCTAATTTTGGGTGGGAAATTTGTAGACTCAGCATCTTCGCTGGAACACCTTCCATGAACCCAGAATTGGAGCCTGAAGGCATCGTTGTTGATGCCAAAAAGTCGCCCTGTTCAGGCTGTGGCAAAAGAAGGAGGGGCCCAACATGGCCAGGATAATTTACACAAAAGGTGGCAATGCATAAATAACAGTGAGGGGTGTCACCCATTGGGACTGTTGGGGCAGAGGGCAGGGCAGTGAATAGTAGGTGGAGCCAAGGAGTCACAGTGATGCAAGGGAGCAACCCATTGCACAGAAAAGGGAAATTGAGGCAAATTAACTTTGAGATTATGACTGCAAAGCAGAGGATTGGGTAAGGGGAGATCCACAGAGGAATGCTCCTTTTGATCCATGTTTTTCTGTTCCAATAACAATCCCCATTGCAGAGAAGAGAAACTAAGGCAAATCACTTCAAGACCATTTGTGCAAAGTAGGGGGTGTTGCTCTCTTTTTTTTATCGACACGCGCACATACACTCTCTTACTCTCTTTCTTAAACTTACTTTCTCAGTTTAAGCACATGGGGCCCCAATCCAGATTGGCGCTGCCCCGCCCACACAAAGCAACACGCTCCTCCCGGTTAAAAAGGTGCATTGTGACATCCTTGGGCTCTTATCCTCTTCTTTACCCTGGCACTCCACAGCGGCCTTCCCCAACCCAGCTGTGTGGATGGTAGTCCATCACATCTGGAAGGCATCCCATAGGGGAAGGGCTGAAGCAAAGGGCCAACTACTCGTGGCCAATTGCACTTTTACCCCTGAGGAAGGAAAGCAAGAGGGCTTCCAGGATGTGGGCTCCTAGCGCTACCCGTCGGCTGGTGCTCGTTAGGGCTGGTGGGGTGACGAAGGGCAGCGATGAAGGCGCTCAAGATTCTGCAGAGATTATCAGAGGAGGGCAGGAGAAGTTCATGCATGGCCATCCACAACGGCATGCCATACCTTCGAGCAAATGTACCTGGTTATGGGAGGATTTCTCTGCCACAAATAGGTGCGGGAGGGGCTGTCTACATGTGGGGAAAGCCCCACGGTGGCTGCAAATCTGCTCTGCGTCAGTTATGTGACGCAGCCACCGTTTGGCAGCCATTGTGGGGCTTTCCTGTGAAGCAGCGCAGAAAATAAGTCGGGGACTTACCCCGACTTTTTCTGTGGCAGGGATGTCAGTACATCTCTTCCACTGTCTGACCTCACTCCATGGCCGATCCAGGAGGTGGTCTTGGTGGAAGGTGACCGGTGATTGGTTACTGGAAACCAGGAAGAGAGCAGGGGGGGTGCTCCAGGACCTGGATGACCACCGGAAACCCCGCACACCCTCCTTGGCATCGTGATTACCCTGGGTAAATAAAACCACAGGGTTTGGGGGGAAGGCAGTGCCAACTCAACACCGCAAAGACAGCCCTGAAGAAGCAGAGGGTCACCACCTTATTTGCCCCACATATAGAGCCGCCTCTGGCTATTCTGTCTTTCGCGCCCTAATGGATTTTTCAGGGTAAAATTAAAAAGATGGAAGAAGCGGTGGGAAAACACATAAAAGTCCCATGAATGGGGCCGGGCAATTGCGCAATAAAAAGCCTCATCAAGAAGCACCGGAACAGAGGATTTGGATGAAACAAAGATCAGTTGTTTCCAGCCCAAAGGATCAACCACGATAAGCAAAGCTTGCCTATCTTGGGATGTTACCCTGGCTACTTTTCCCCCTCCATCATCATCATCATCATCATCATCATCATCATCATCATCATACTTTATATGGTGATTTGCGAGAATGTTTAAAACATTTCCCATATGTCATCTTGTCATAACCCTCACAACAAATCTCTGCGCTAAGGCTCTATTAATATCCCCATATTGCAGGTTGGGGCCGAGGCGAGAACAGCTTGCCGACGGCTGCCCAGTAACTTCATGACAAAAGCGAGATCCAAACAGACTGTCCAGTTCGTGACTCTATTAGCCGCTGTGTCCTCTAGGTGCATGATGACGCCACACTCCACCCGTGCACAGCCTGTGCTGCTGTGCAGCTCCCATGCACGCCATTGGGGCACATGCAGGAGAACTTCCCACCGGGGCCCTGGAAATGATTGTACACACAGGACATCCAAAACTCTAGTCTGGGAGGGGTTTAGGCATGGAGTGCCAGTGCCTGAGGCTGCAACCTTGCGGAAGCTAAGCATGTCTGGATGGCTGCTTGAAAACCCCACGTTCACCACCTTGAGCCCCGTGATTAAGGAAAGGTGGGGTATAAAGGTAATAATAGATATATTGTTGAGTGCTTTTGGTATGTACACACACACAAACAGAGAGAGAGAGAGAGAGAGAGAGAGAGAATGCAGTGGTACCTTTTTCTACAGTCACTGCCCCATGTGCTTCTGGGTAGTGGTGGAGCTTATTTTTATTAAAACTTTCTTAGATGCCTTTTTAAAATGAAAATAAAAAGTCTCAGGGCGAGTTACATTAGAATTAAAGCATATAAAACATAAAACAGCTACAACATGCCATCGCTGTCACTGTTGGGAGAACCATAGCATAGTTAAAACATCAGTGACAACCATAAACAATTCAAATAATGCATTAAACAGCCCATGAGATGCCATAAAATGTGTCAGAACAGAGGAAAGTCTTAACCGGGCACCAAAAAGATGACGATGTCGGTGGCAGGTAGGTCTCTTTGAGGAGAGCATTCCACAATTGCGGGGCCACCACTGAAAAGGCCCTTTCTCTAGTTGCTACCCTCCAAACTTCCCTCGGGGGAGCAACTCAGAGGAAGGCCTTAGATGTTGATCGTAGGGTACAGATGGGTCCATACCTGCTGTAGCTAAAGCACGGATCAAGAGCACTGGAAGCCCCCACCCCTTGCTAGCCCAAGCCCCCAGTCTTACCTTCTGCAGCCATTGGGTATTGTTCTCCATGATGTTTTCCAGCTGCTGAAACTTTTTGACAGGCCACGTGGCCTCGGCTAGGGATGCAGCATCCCTCTGGAGTGAGTTCGAAACCTGGTACTCCGATGCTGGGGAGTCACAGCCCCCAATTTCTGGCAGCAGGAAAGTGTAGGCACAAGGTCCATGTTGCACCCGATGCTGCAGTCTTTCCGGAGCGTCTCTCCCCTTCGCGTGGGGGCCGACCCCCAAAGCCACCGAACCCATCCCTGCCCACACAGGCAGCAAGAGACAGGTCAGTCCTCTCCAGCATCCCATATTGCAGTCCTGTCTCAGAAAGTTTTCCGGGATATCTGAACTTCAGCCCCACACTGTGACCTACAACACCTCCTCCTAGTGCAGATGCGTGAGTTCTCCAATCAACTCGATTTCAAGAATTCTGCGTCTGCACATAGGGAAGCCTTTCCAAGTGCTTCTCTGGTCTCTGGCTCATGTCCTCCTGACAACTGCAGGAAGTTTTATGATGATGATTTTTAAGCCCTCCCAACATCTCCCTTTTCTCCCCCCTCCCTCCATCCTTCCCTTGCCCCCTGCAGGTTTTGGAACACAGCCCGGCTTATTTTAAAGATGCTTTGTCTCTTTGCTCGCTGAGTCAAGCTCTACTTCTGATGAGATAATTAGACCACAAGAATGTACACTCCGAAGTCAACAGCATACTCCTAATTTCCTTGGCCAGCTGGGCAGGGGAAGGAAACATATTCTCTTCCCAAACCCAGCACTTAGGATGTGGCTGCGCAGAAGCTCTCTGTGGTTTTTACTTTGGTGCAAAAGGGGGGAAAAACATGTGAGAAAATCCCCAAAGAAGCAGGAATGACTTGACATGGGAAACTTAACATTAAAAGTTAGCATTTATGGAAGAGAATATGCCATGCTTAAGTCTGCAGTCCTAAGCACACTGACCAGGGGGTTAGCCCCATTGAACACAGCGAGACTTCTGAGTATAGAAATGCAATGCAATGCAAAAAAACCCTTTGTGTCCAGGAAATTCAAGTTCTGTGAGAAGGAGAGCAGAATTCTGGAATCTGAGTGTAAGCTTAGGACGGAAGGACACCTGTCAATGAGACGCTACCTCTATAGCCCAATTAATGCAGTTTAAGATTCTACATTTGCCCCACAAAATCGAGATTTATGTCAAGTCTACACAGCCTTAATTGACTACGTGTGCCATGGGAGTCTTCGATGAGTCTGCTGCACTTGTACTGGCATAATTTATGCAACAGGAGCATTCAAGAAATGTGTTTTTAAACTGCATCAGCATCAGAAGATCTCTCTGTGTAGAGTGGGCCTTCGTTTTAATTGTGAATAATTATGTGACTTTTGACAGGGGTGTGGGTGGTGGTGTTAAATGAATCTTATTCTTTTAGCTACAGCACAGGCTTCTAGTTTTTGGGGCTAGACCATCATTTTTTTCACTTCCCCACAACCTACCAGGAAACTGTTGGTCCAGTGGCATCATTGCATATACAAATTTATATCAATCTGCCTTCTTTTTTTGGTGATGCATTTCTTTTTCTTTTTTCTGTGGCCACCCTGCTCAGAAGTGAATATGAGCAGCATGTCTACTCTCAAGTAAGCATGACTGGATCACTCAGCAGCTTCTTCCCCAAACTCTGTCCTTCTCTCTTCCAGGGGAAAGCTCTTATCTCCGATCAGTAACTGATTGGAGATAAGAGCTGCTCTTTGCTGAGTGCTGAGAAATAAAGTCTTTTTCAGTGTTCAGCAGGAAAAACCATTATAGCAGCTGGGAAGAAAAAAAACCAATAGGAAAAGCGTGGAGAGAACAGGTTAAAGGCAAGAGGGGCAGGATTTTAGAAGGGAACATGCTGTTTGTTTTCCGTCTCTGTTTTCTGCCTTGGTTCCCAGCCCAGGTGAGATCATTTCTTGCAATGTACAACTTTCTTTTTCCCTTTTTGCTTTGGAAACCTCTCTTTATTTAGTTAACTTCATTTCAGGGCTAAACTACATGTGGCATTAAATGTATTAAATCCTAATATTTTTAATTTACTCTAGTGTAAGTGCACACGCCCCCTCCATCTCGATTGGGACCAACACACACAGGACACTTTATTCCTTTACATAACCCTCCCCTCCTTCAAATGCAGGGTCTAAAGAAAGGAAGAAAAAACTCTATTGGCAGCAAAAAGGATTTTGCAATTACGATGCCTGAGAAATGTAAGCACCACAAATGCAAAATCTTTTTCTTCTTTTTAGTTTTTTGAGTTTAGTAAAGACTGAGAAGTAGCTTTGAGCAGGGTGGTGGGCGGGTGGGTGTGGAATTTTAAATGAAACTGAAGCCCACCTTTTGAAAAGGCATCACCCAAGTGTGATCACGTGCAAGATCTCTGATTGACATCTGGATCTGCGTTTTTTGATGTGCTTGTGAACAGAGGAAATTCAGGAACTGCATCAGTGTTGCGGAGCTAGGAGCTTGCAGTAAAGGCCGGGGGGGGGGGGTTTACATTCTTAGAGTAACTGGGGATGATCAGCAAGGACTAAACACTTGATTAGCAGAAGACCAGGATCAACCTCACTGTTATTGATTTACTTATTTGTGTGCTTAAAATATTTCTGGGCTGCCTTTCAGAGCAAAAAGCCTTCCCAAAGGCGGTGTGCATAAAATAAAACATAAGTACGACATATTATTTCCATAAAACAATAATTTAAAACAGCAGTTAAAATATCTCACAGAGCTCAGTACACTCATAAAAAACTACCTAAACCATTAGAAAACAACTTAAAATCTGCAATATTGTAGCCATTAAAACCAGAAAATCATCCCAGCTTTTCAACTAACATCTCAGCTAAAAGGAATTAGAAACAAATTGGTTTCCAAGGCCAGTTTAAAAGCCAGGATTGTTGGGGCCTACCTCTCCCAGCTCAAAGGTAGATTGCAGTTCTTGTCAAATAACACAGAAATACACATGAAAACCAACTTAAAACCATATAACTTAAAAGCAGTAATAGTATAATGAGTAGGGCTGCGCACAGACCCCCAATTCACTTCAGATCCCGATTCGGACCTTCCGAATCCAGCCGGATTTGCTTCAGATCAATTCAGACCCGGTCCGCTTTGCCTCGGATCCAAGTCTGAATTGAGGTTCGTATGTCCAGATTATGTCCTCGGAAGATCTATGCCCATCAGGAGCGGGGATTTTTAAAAAACACACACAAACAAACTCATGTTTTGTGTTCCGAGCGTTCGTGCACTCCTTCGCCTTTAAAAAAAAATATGGCTGCCATGATGTCGCGTGCCACGCGTAGATGAGGGCGACGATCTGGCGATCATAAAATTGCGAGATTGTTGCCCTCCAACCCACTCGTCTAGCCGTGGCCAGAGGAAGTGCAACGCTGGAAAAAGACAAACAGAACTAAAACTGGAGGAAGGGGAAGGCGAGTTTTTTTGTTTTGTTTTGAAAAAACCTCACAGTTTTCGCACGAGCGCTTGTGCGCTCCTTCTCGTTTAAAAAACAAAATGGTGGCTGCAATGTCGCATGCCACGTGTAGATGAGAGCAATGATCTCGCAATTATAAAATCATGAGATCATCACCCTCCGACCCCCTTGTCTAGCCACGGCCCAAGTCTCCAACCACAAGCCTAAGCTAGCTGCCACCCAGTCCAAATCAGTGATCCTACTCCTACCAAGTCTCTACCCACAATGAGTAAGAATGGAAGATCTCCTGATTGTCCTTAAGCCCTACTCCACCATTGTGATTGGAGGCTGCTGGAGAGAATTGGGAGACTTCAGGAGGATTGGGGGATGAAGCTGTCAATTAACAGCAAATTTCCCTCTGCAAGCTCCTTTTCCCCCTCCCAAATTTAAAGAAAAAGCCATTCCAAGCTCAGACAAGCTGTCTGCACTGAAAAACACATCCGAATCTCCCAATCAATCTGAATCAATTTGGACCTAACTGACCCACTTTGGATCAATTTGGGTCTTCCGAATCACCCCGCCTCACCTCAGATTTGGGACTCCGATCCGAAGCAATGCACAGCCCTAATAATGAGCAGTGCAATTTTAGCCTGGCACCACAAAGATAACCTGGGCACAGGGCAAATGCCTTTGGGGAGAAAGTTCTAGAGGGCATCTCTACATTAACAACAACAACAACAACACCCTTACCAGGTCTCGGATCTTTTTGGATTCACAATAACAAACATGAGATTTTGAATGGAAAAAGGAAGGCTATTGCAGCCTATCCTTTTCAATGAAACAGTATCATCTAGTGGCGGAATAAATCTATCATAAATTAGATAGCGAATTATCTCTTGTGTTTTTAAAACACAGAATTACTGTGAGAAACTGCTGGAGATGTCCTGGCTGTTATCAATGTCATGTAATCAACCCGCAAACTTCCATGAGTGGCAAACTTCTGTCAATTGCGCATTTAGAGAATTTGTGAACCACCCAGGGAGCTTCGGCTATTGGGCGGTATAAAAATGCAATAAATAAATAAATAAATAGAGAAACCCACAAACATGAAAAAAGGCCCTGCCTTTGCTATCCACCCATTTAACTTTCAAAGATGTCCATACCTGGAGCTGGTATGAATCACCCAAAAAGAGGATAGTGATCTGTATAAAATTTGCACATTCTAATTCATACATATAGGTGCAAATTTAGAAATAATTATTGCAATTTAAATATAAATGCAATCCATCTCACAATAGTATGGAAGAGTTTGAGCAGGTGACCTGTGTTACCTGATGTTTGGTCTGTAGCCCAGGTGCTAATTGTTGGCGGGTAATAATTCTGATGGTTCTTTATCTTTAAATCAGAATTGGACAGCCTTTCAAATAGAGGACTTCTTCAAATACAGGCCAGACACATTGCCACAGTAGCAGACGGGAAGTTTCGTACGAGAACAAACAGCCTTAGGCAGGGTACCATAAGCGGGCAGCAATTTGTCAAGTATGTCCTTTTATTATATGTTTTACCATCAGTGAAGGAAGAGAAAGGACTTGGATTTTATGATGCAGGACCAAAATATTTGGGGCCATCTCTGTGGAAGACAATAGTTGGGGTTAAAAGGTTACTGGGGGGAGGGGGAGGGGGTCTCTGTCGCCCCTGTCCCCTTGGAATCCCTCCCCCAAGGCTATGAGTACATTTGATCTGTGTAAAAGAGGGGTCTCTCCTTACACTTCAACAATTCTGTGAATGAGAAAAGGTCTGGAATCATCCATAGAAGGAACGTTGGAAGGTGCAGCTTTTTCCACCTCTGTGCTGCAGAAACTGGTAAAGATGCACTTGGACACAACCCTATGCCTGTTTAGACAGGGGGGTGGAAGTCCTACAACTCCCAGCAGGCCCAGCCCCGTGGCTGGCTGGAGCATGCTGAAAGTTGTAGGGCTCATCTACACCAAGCAGGATATTCTACTATGAAAGTGGTAAATAAAAGGCAGGAGCCACACTGCTGCTTTATAGCAGTGCTGAAGTGCAGTGACAACTGTTGGAGCCCATGACACATGCCATATATCACTTTCATACCGCCTTCATAGTGTTATATCCTGCTTGGTATAGATCAGTGGTTCCCAAAGTGGGCGGTACTGCCCCCTTGGGGGCGGAGGGATTGCATAGGGGGGCATTAAGAGGCAAGGGGGCGGCAGGGGGGTGCTTGAGGTGGTCTTTTCTGAGAAGGGCCTCTCCAGAAGGTCTTAAAACCCAGGGACATTTTTATGGGAGAAGGTAGTTTGGTCCCAAGCCATATAGGGGAAGAATCCACACATGTATTAATACCGTTTAAGAAGCCCATCAAATTAAGAATTTACAGAATAGTGAGGTACTCTACCCTAGTTACTAAATGTGATATCTAATATTCTTGCTAAATGACTATCAGACTTTGAAAAGATGATATCACTGGATCAAGTTCATCAATTATGTTTAATTGAATAAACTAAAAAAATGTAATTGGATTTTGAATAAATATTCAATTAATTGTTACTGTTTGTTATTATCTTCCTTAGTGGGTCGTTGAAAAGCGCTATTCTGAATAATGATTTTTATAGTGTAGGGTAGGGGGCACTGGGCATGAGTTTGTGGAACCAAGGGGGCGGTGACCTGAAAAAGTTTGGGAACCACTCTTATAGATGTGTCAATGGGCTCAAGAAGTTGTCAGTGCACTTCCACTGTAAAGCAGTAATGTGGCTCCTGCCTTTTATATACCGCTTTCATAGTGGAATATCCAGCTTGGTGTAGATGAGGCCCTCAACCTTTTTTCTGCCTAAAGATGCATCGGATTGTGCCTTTATTTAGGGTGACCATATGAAAAGGAGGACAGGGCTCCTGTATCTTTAACAGTTGTATTGAAAATGGAATTTCAGCAGGAGTCATTTGTATATATGGAGAAATTCCCTCTTCATCACCACAGTTCAAGCTGCAGGTGCCCTGCCCTCTTTTAAGTCTGGTCACTCTAGTACAGCTCCTGCAGCTTGAACTGTGGTGATGAAGAGGGAATTTCACCAGGTTCTCCATATATACAAACGACATCTGCTGAAATTCCCTTTTCTATGCCCTGCCCTCCTTTTCATAGGGTCACCCTACTTTAATGCCATTGCCTCTTCTGTTTATCTTATAAACGTACAGGAGTCTTGTAAAGGCAATATAAAGATGCTGGAACTACACTGGAATTGGACGTCAGGGTCAGGCAGCTGCTGGGGTTGGAAATAATGAAAGTGGGGTTTGTGCACACTTTCAGCACCTTTTATATTGCGGGTTGTTTCCTAGATGTTCGCAAACTCTAAATTCAGACCAGACAACAAACCTTCTAATTTAAAATGCTCCAGAGCCGGAGAGAAATATTACTACAGTGACCTCTACCTCAAAGTGATTAAGCTAGCCAAAATATTTGCATTTCAAGGGATATTAATGAGCACAAACCCCCCCCCCCCACACACACATCTTGCCAAACTGAAAATATGTACGGGGCCAATGGTCTGGATGTTCCGTGTGGAGGGGGCGAGGGGCTTTTTAAAACAATGGCTGTTGGCCAGCTAAGGAATTCTTCCCTGATTAATTGTCTGCCTTTTAATTGATCAATTAAAAATTTCTATTTCAATAAGTTGCATACTGCCAAGGGCTCCATAGAGAGGCCTCTTGGAGATATTGAAGAAAACATTAGCTAGAAAATGTTAGATAGAAGAAAAGTCGATTACCAAAAATAAATAAATTACAAAAGCCTTCCTCTATTACTGTAATACATTCCTCAGAATGAAACAACAACAATGTTCAGATGACACCAGGGGTTGGCTGTGGAAATATAAGGGAAGACTTGGGCCTCACCTAGACCAAGGTTTTTTACTGCGACAATCTCGCGATTTTATGATTGCGAGATCGTAGCCCTGGTCTACACGTGGTGCGTAACATTGCGACCACCATTTTGTTTGTTTTTTATTAAAGCAGACGGAGCGCATGAGCGCTTGTGCGAAAAATGGTGAGGTGTGTGTTTTTTTAAAAAAAAATACTTTCCCCTCTCCTCCCACCCCACCCCCGATGGGCACAGAGCTCCTGAGGAGCTCTGCTCCCCTGCGCGGTCCCTGGCTCCTTGCGGTTACTCGCAAGGAGCCGGGACATTTTGCAACGCCCACCCACACGTTCTGTGGTATTGAGATCAGCCCAAGACCGTGGAAAAAGCGGGCTAGAAGTGTAGGGCGAGATCCCAAGGAAAGGGAAGGATCATCCCTCCCTGCTCCCAGGATCCCCTGTGTCATGTAGACGCACAGGGATGATCCCTGGGCGATCCCCGGGATATCACCCCATCTAGCTATGGCCTAGGTATCCTCCGTTAGAATCCAACTAAAGTAGACCCATTGAAATGAATGGCACTCAAATTCGTCATGACTAACTTAAGTACGAGTTTAGTCGGACTCTACCCCTGGTCCTGAGTTGTTTAATATGTTGACAACTAGGCAGTTAGTGAAGTTCTTTTAACACAGGTGCAATATGTGCTGCACTGAGGATATTAACAGCTGTCCTGAGGAAGCGGCTTTGCAACCAGCCCCTTTTTAACTTATCTACATGGGCTGTGTGCCCAGACTGGGAAGACCGCCAGGTACCAGCAAACACACCAAATGAAGAGATAACACTTAATTTGTATTTCTCACACAGTTCAAAACATAAAGAAACAGAACAGTCTTTCTGTGCTTACGCCGAAGTCAAAGCCAGTCCATAAATCCATCCAGTTGTCATAAAGGGTCCGGGAGAGAGGGTCACGACAGTCCACAAAGCCAGTCCGAGTTCCAAAGGGCAGGAGAGAGTCACAGAGTCCAAGAAGTCCGTAGTCCAACCGGTATAGCAGAAACACGACAAGGCCAAGGTTTCAAGGTCCAGAGCTTTCTCAGGCAAACCAGATTAAGTCTGACAAGATCCTGGCCTGCGCACTGTTACTTAAATACCCAAGCCCAGAATCACAGCTGTTCCCTGTTTATCTGGCGTTTAGTAGCAATACACTTGGATCTGCGTAACGCCTCCTTCTCCGCCCTTTGTTGTTTGAACGATGGCACCGGTAAGATGTTTGTTTGCTCTTCCTCTAAGCCTGAGCTGGAGGGAGCCTCTGCTGGCTGCTGCCCAGCCATGCTGGTACTGGGTCCAGCCTGCGGCTCTTCATCCCCAGACTCCTCATCATCAGATACCTCACAGTTCCTAACAACAGCTGCATTCTGCACTAGCTGCAGCTTCTGAACCAGCTGCAAGGGCAGCCCTACGTACACTCCATTACAATAGTATATTTGTGAGGTTACTAGGCAAGGATCTACACTACTGCTTTAAATTGGTTTATAACAGTAGTGGCAACTGTTGGGGCCCAGGTCACATACCATATACAGTTTTCAAACCATTTTCAAAGTGCCATATCCTGCTTGGTGTAGATCTGGCCTAGGGCATGGATCACATAGCTAGGCTACCCCTTTCCAGGGATGGGTGCAGCTGGTGCACCAGCCGAAGCTGGTAACGGGTGCTCCGAACCACTGAGGTCACTCGGAGCTCTAGTGACAAAGATGGATTCAGGAGCGTAAACCTACTTCAAAGGGTTGTCGTGCCGATCATAAAGGAAGGAGGAGAAGCCCTGCAATGCTATTTGAGCTCCTTAGAGGAAAAGTGAAATATAATTCAGAGACATGAGAATTCCAAGGTATGATCATGTTTCCATTCAGGAAGTGTGAATTAATTTGGTTCACTTTAAAATGCAAACCAACCTGAATTCTCCATCCCTACTCCTAGCAAGCACTAGATCCACACACAGATCCCAAGAGAAAGGCACCTGGCACATGAGATTATTCCAAGCTTCAGCTAATGCTCTGACTTGATCTGTTCCAAAATTGTTTCTGTTACTACCATCCCATAAACCTGCTCCCTCCCGTCCCTCAACCACAAATACATTGTGTGGCTTCTCCAACTTTTGTGCAGTTTTTCCCCAACCGAAAAGGCTGAAATGCCTCTCATAGCTTAATCACTGCCAGTAAACTAAATCATTGTCAGTAGTTTTAGCCTCACCCCCTTGCCTTTGGCCACACCCACCGCTGGAATGTGCCCTCGGAGATCACAATCACTTTATTATGGTGGAGACCAGCACAACATTGGCCGGATCTACACTAGTCTTATAATGTTGCTAGTGTCCCTTTCTAACGTGGTTCTCTGTATCGGTTCTCTGTAGCTATAACGTTACTGCAGGGCACATGGTTCAATCTTCTCCCTCTTCTGTGAGAGCTGCTGGGTTTGCTCCGCCCACTGCCTGCCTCATTTCTAGCCAGCAGTGCAGGGCAATAGTCATAAGCACACACAAACTCCCTCCCTCCCAAAACATCTTAACACAAGTCCCAGGGAATTGCCTGAATGCATAGGAGTCAGCCACTTCACTGAAACTAAGCAGGGTCAGGTCAGGTCTGGTCAGGGTTGGGATGGGAGACCAACTTGAAAAGTTTTAGCAGCAGCCCATGAGTTTTGGACTTTGGACCCTTGTTAATTTCCCTGCAGGGAGCTCCTCAGCTCCTTTGCAAAGAGGGGGGAAATGTTAAAAAAAAATCATAAAAAATCAACCAATGACCCAATTTGATTCAAATTTTAAGGCAGGATGCATGGGGGTACTTCACAATAAAAGCAGATTCTAAGGTGGAAAACTTCTGAGTCCTTTGCATGCAATTGTCAGTGATTGTACAGTATAAGGCTGGTGTGATTTATCTGCTGTAGCAGATAAGATAGCAAACGGGGTGAAGGAAGGAGAACAGGAAGTGGGCGGAGCAAACCCAGCAGCTCTAAGAAAGGGAGAGAAGAACGAGGCACATGAATCTGTAGCCACGCTGGAACTAAGAAATAGAACCGGTAAGTAAAACTCATTTACAACGTTGGAGACCCAGGGTCACGTGACGCTGTGTGTCACAGTAACCCATTCAAAACATTAGAATAACACCAGTGTAGATTCCCACATTAATTCAGCAACAGCAACCATACAAAGCAGTACAGATCCTTAGTTCCCATCTCCCAGAAATTGAACAGTCCTCTGAGGTTAATGGGTTATGATGTGTCCTCATAGCCAAGTGGCAGAATTTAGCAACCTTATAGGTAACTGAGGGGTTTCTATCAGCAAGGAGGAACTTGGTATAAAATTCTTCGGTGTTACCTGGAAAGTCCTGTAGTAGAGGATGGATTAAGCTTGACCAGGCCTCTGCGTAGAACGAGCAGTGTAAAAGCACATGAAAGGATGTCTCTATCTCACCTGAATCACATGGGCATAACCTTTGGGAGACTGGAATTCCTTGATATCTGCCTTCTGTGAACTTGGAACTTGGAAGTCATCATGCTCTCTTCTGTTAAATGGAATTTGACCCTCAGTCTGAAAGAGGTTCAACTCCCCTGAAGCAAAAGCTATGCCTTGCCTGTCCCAGGGCCCATGTTGTGCATCCTTGTTTCCAGGGGGTTCCCAACCTGAGGCCATGTGGGTCCTGATTCAAATCCCAAAAGTCCCCAGAGCTATAATAATAATAATAATAATAATAATAATAATAATAATAATAATAATAATATAATAATAATAATATATTTCCTACCCACCTCTCCCTCTGGATTGAGTAAGGGAACAACACTGAATACAAAATGCTATAAAATACATAAAACTGTTTAAAAACATATAAAACTAATACATTATTAAAATAACAGTCAGACATCTTAAAATTCGACTAGGTAGGCCTGCCGGAAGAGATCAGTCTTTATGGCTTTCTTAAATTCAGAAAGGCTGTTAAGTTGGCGGATCTCTCCCGGAAGGCCATTCCACAGTCTGGGAGTGGCAGAAGAGACGGTCCTCTGGGTAATGGTTGTCAGTCGAGTTTTGGCTGACTGGAGTAAATTCTTCCCAGAGGACTTGAGTGTGCGGGGAGGATTGTATGGGAGAAGGCGATCCTGCAGTTAGCCTGGACCCAAACCATGTAGGGCTTGAAAGGTAATAACCAACACTTTGTACTTTGCCCGGAAACTAATTGGCAGCCAGAGGAGTGATTTTAAAATTGGTGTAATATGGTCACCCCTAAGTGTACCGGTGACCAGCCTGGCTGCCATGTCCTAATGACTTGGAGCCTACTCCTCTGTCTTGGCCTTTCGTCAAAGAGGAAGGACTTGCATGATATGGCGTATGCACCTTCTCCTATTCATTCCAGGCTCAGCAGTTATGGATAAGCACAGGACAAGTGCCAGGGCCAGACCAGGCCTGTGGGTGGTCTAACTATGAGCCAGGCCTGGCAGGTGTATTTTCTAAGGCACCAACGCTGCAATTAGGAGATGGGGCTGGACTGTCCTCTTTTGTAGAGGACGGTCCTCTGTTTGAAGGCATCCTCTGCTAATTCTGGATTAAAAATAAAGGACTATAAGAACTGGTGCCCAATTAGCACCTGAGCAGAAGACTGAAGAGAAGACCTCTTGCCACCTTCTTGCCGTCCCTTTTGTGTCACGTCTTTTCAGATCTAAGCCTGTGGAGAGGGCCTGTCTTGTTTTTAATCTGCATACAATGCTTATTAAAAGTTCTTCAACAACAGAAACAGTTCGAAATCAAAGTGGCCACTCCATTTTTTTCTGATGTCCCTAACAACTTTTCATAATAAGCTACCCACTTTAATTTTATCATATTCGAATTCTCGAAGCCTTGGTGTGTTTCTTGGACCATTATAATATCCGATCCTTCTTTATTAAACATTTGTTCTATTCTCTTCCTTTTCACGACTGCCCCCAAACCTTTAACATTGAGTGTTGATACTTTTATCTTTTTATCCATATTCACCCTTTTGAAATCTCTTCCGATCCCTTGTGCTCTGCAACTCAAATTTACTTACATAAAAACACAAACTCATATTATGTCATATTATTCAGATTCGTGGCGTTTACTCAACGGGATTAGGCCTGGATTCTCGTACTTTTCCCCAGTTCATCATACATACTCCAGGATAGATTATATATTTGTCTCAAAAGATTTTGTAACGAAGATTAGTAAAATGGAAATGGGGGTAATAAAAGTAACTGATCATGCCTTGTTAAGTTTAGAATTTACAGTTAAGAAGAATTATAAAGAGGCATATAGATGGAAGTTGAATACAAAAATATTGAAATATAATAAAGTGGTAGAGAAAATTCAGAAGGAATTGTCGGAGTCATGGGAAATTAA
Organism: Elgaria multicarinata webbii; assembly: GCF_023053635.1. NCBI lineage: Eukaryota > Metazoa > Chordata > Lepidosauria > Squamata > Anguidae > Elgaria > Elgaria multicarinata. Next base: position 6,944,279 of record NC_086183.1, read on the forward strand.
CGAAAAGGGAGGAACAGCTGGGTCAGTCGTTTGGGACACCATGAAGGCTGTAGTAAGAGGAATCTGTATTAGAGAGATGTGTAGCTTAAAAAGACAACAATGTGCAGAGCAGGAAAAGTTAGAGATAGAAATTAGAAATTTGGAGGAAGAATATTGGCGAGGTAAAGATAAATATAAATTAGTAGAAATACAAGCTAAGAAGAAACAATTAGAAAATGTAAATATAGAGGAGGTTCAAAAGAATTGAATTTACATGAAAAGGGAATATTTCGAAAACAGTAATAAGAATTCTAGGTTGCTTGCCAGACTCACACAAAAAGAAAAAGGGAGGAATGGGATAGAAGCATTGAAGGATAATCGAGGGAATTATTGTCATATAATGAAAGATAAAATAAAAAAATTTCAGGAATTTTATCAGGAACTATATAAGGGTAAAGAAACTCAACAAGAAAAGGTGGAGGAGTATATTGGAAGGTTTGTAAAGAATGGAATAAAACCAGAATATAAAGAGTTAATGGAGAAAGTAATAACTCAAAGAGAAGTTGAAGATGTTATTGATAATTTAAAAGTTGGTAAATCACCGGGAGCAGATGGTTTAGGACCAGAATATTATAAGGTCTTCAAAGAATTTTTAGTTCCAAAACTATTGGAACTTTATAATAGGATATTATTAGGAGAGAAGATACCTGAATCATGGGAACATTCATTGATAATTCTGATCCCAAAACCAGATAAAGATTTGACTAGTCCCGATTCTTATAGACCTATCTCGTTAATAAATCAGGATGCTAAAATTTTCACATCTATTATGGCTAAACGATTAAATAAATTTATATCAGAATATATAGGAGAAGATCAATGTGGGTTTGTGGTAGGAAGGCAGATGCATAATCTAGTGGGAAGAGTTTTAAATGTAATAAATGTAATAAAAAAATCAAATATTAAGGCAGGAATTTTGGCACTGGATATTTTTAAAGCTTTTGATTGTGTGAGCTGGCAGGCATTAAAGGTTATTGTAGATAAATTGGGATTTGGAAATAAATTTAAAAGCGTAATAGAACAGTTATATTCCCAAAATACAGCTGTAGTGGTGGTAAATGACGGACTCACTGAAAAGATACGACTAGCCAGAGGAACAAGACAAGGATGTCCGCTCTCGCCGGTCCTGTTTGTAATGGTTATGGAAGTTTTGGCGAAGGCACTAAGGGAGGATGAAGAATTAGAAGGAATTGGAGAGGTAAGGGAAATAAAGTTAAACATGTTTGCGGATGATACTTTATTGACCATTAAGAACCCAATAAGAAAATTAGAAAGAATTAAATATCAGTTGAGGGAATTTGAAGAAATTACAGGGTTAAAAATAAATTGGTCTAAATCAGAGATGATGTTGTTTAATTATACTAAGAAGGAGGAAAAGGATTGGGAACATAAGGGAATAGAAATGAAAGTTAAGGAGGAGATTAAATATTTGGGAATTAAAATTACAAAAAATTTAGAGAATCTTGAAAAGGAAAATTTAACGAGGTTAAAGAAAGAGGTATTAGAGAAATTGGAGAAATATAAAAGATTAAATTTATCTTGGTTTGGAAGAATAGCCTTAATAAAAATGAAGATATTAGCTAAAATTAATTTTGTGTTTAGGATGTTACCAATAAAAATATCAGAAACGGAGATAAAAAGTTGGCAAACTATTATTAATAAATATTGTTACGGAGAAAAGAGAGCAAGAGTGAATAAAAATAATTGGTATCTAAGCCAAAAAAAGGGTGGATTGGGTCTCCCAAATATAAAATTATACTACGTAGCAAATAGATTAAGACATATTGTAGAAGCAATTATAGGAGTAGGAGATTTATACTGGATGGAAGAAAAAACTATAAGTAACGTAGAGATGAATTTGGCCAATGTTTTTTTTAAAGATGGAGGGAGAAAGTGGGTTGGAAGTATAGATAATCCACTCCCGAGGACTCAATGGGAAATTTGGAGTAAATTTATAGGGAAGCTGCTTCCGAGCAACTCTCCCTTAGCACCGATAATAATGTTAAAGAATTTCCCAGAGGATCTGAAGGGTAGATTATGTAAAATATTAAAAGAGAAAAGTAAAATGAAATTAAAGGATTGGTTAAGAGATATAAAAACAAGAGAGGATATGGAAAAATTGTTAAAGGAGAAAAAATTATCTTGGTTAGAATATGGGCAATTAGAACAATGGAATAAAAAGTGGATTAAAGATAATAGAGTTTGTAGAAAAATGACGAAGTTTGAAGAGTTAATAGTAAATAAGGAAAAAGGGAAAGGAGGTAGTATAGTTTTAAAAGGGTTAATGAGTGAAATATATAAATTATTGTTAGAGAAGGAGTTTAGAGAGAACCCAGAGAAAATGGTATGGGAGTCAGATTTGAAGGTATAAATAGGGCGACAGAGCTGGGAGGGACTATGGAAACAAAGAGTGTTGAGAAGTTTATCAGTGAGAATAAAGGAGAACTATTTTAAAATTTTATGGAGGTGGTACCTAACCCCGATTAGATTTAATAAGATAAATGATCAGCATTCAGCAAATTGTTGGAGAGGTTGTGGGGAAAAAGGAACGTATTTACATATGTGGTGGCAATGCAAATATGTACAAAGATTATGGAAGATGGTGTTTTCAGAAATTGAAGAAATAGTGGGAATGAAAATAGAACAAACACCAAAGATTGCATTGCTGTCACTATTTGAAGATATAAAGTGTGGAAAAGGAACTATAGAGCTGATATCGAGTTTGCTGGTTGCAGCGCGATTGATGGTAGCTAGGAACTGGAAGATTCAAGGGGAATATTCTATTGAAGAATGGTACAAAGAAGTATGGGATATAGCCATTAATGATAAATTAACATGTAATATTAAGTGGAGAAAAGGCGTAACTAAAATAAATGAGTCTGAAGGAATCTGGAAACAGTTCCTAATATTTGTGTTTACTAAGGGAAGTGGGAAACCGCCAGCAGAGGAAACGATCAGATTTTGGACTCAGGAATGATCCCGAGGTGGGGGGTGCACTTTTATGTTAAGAATGATTATGTTGTAGTATGATAATGTATAGGTAATACTTATTCAACATATATGTACTCAACATTTATTCAATATGTATGTAGCAGTTGTTTGATGTTTTTCTTTTGTTATTATTATTACTATTGTAATGTTTTATGTATGTTTATATAGTGTAGAAAACAAATAAAAACTATATATAAAAAAACAAAAAAAACAGAAACAGTTCTATATAGGTACCTCTTCTGTGTTGCAGGCGCCTCCTCCCAGCATCGCTCTTCACACTGGATGGCTTCATGGAACATCTTAGTTCCATCATAGAGAAAGAAGATCCCAAGGAGTATTTGGTGGCAGTGATGGCCATCATTAAGGTAGTAGCAGCCATAACCTGCGAGGTGTTCACTGAGAGATTCTGAGGAGGTGTTGTACAGGAGAGGCTGTGCTCTATGAGCTAGCCTTTTCCAGAGGGTGACAGCGGCCCAGACTTCTGGTGCCGCTGGGAGACCTAGGAGTGCAGGCCCGAAAACCAGCTCTGGGAGACCTAGGAGTGCAGGCCCGAAAACCAGCTTTGGGAGGCCTAGGAGTGCAGGCCCGAAAACCAGCTTTGGGAGACCTAGGAGTGCAGGCCCGAAAACCAGCTTTGGGAGGCCTACGAGTGCAGGCCCGAAAACCAGCTTTGGGAGGCCTAGGAGTGCAGGCCCGAAAACCAGCTTTGGGAGGCCTAGGAGTGCAGGCCCGAAAACCAGCTTTTGGGAGACCTAGGAGTGCAGGCCCGAAAACCAGCTTTGGGAGACCTTGGAGTGCAGGCCCGAAAACCAGCTTTGGGAGGCCTAGGAGTGCAGGCCCGAAAACCAGCTTTGGGAGACCTAGGAGTGCAGGCCCGAAAACCAGCTTTGGGAGACCTTGGAGTGCAGGCCTGAAAACCCGCTTTGGGAGACCGAGGAGTGCAGGCCTGAAAACCAGCTTTGGGAGACATAGGAGTGCAGGCCTGAAAACCAGCTTTGGGAGACCTATGAGTGCAGGCCCAAAAACCAGCTTTGGGAGACCTAGGAGTGCAGGCCCGAAAACCAGCTTTGGGAGACCTAGGAGTGCAGGCCCGAAAACCAGCTTTGGGAGACCTAGGAGTGCAGGCCCGAAAACCAGCTTTGGGAGACCTATGAGTGCAGGCCCGAAAACCAGCTTTGGGAGACCTAGGAGTGCAGGCCCGAAAACCAGCTGGGAGACCTAGGAGTGCAGGCCCGAAAACCAGCTTTGGGAGACCTAGGAGTGCAGGCCTGGAAACCAGCTTTGGGAGACCTAGGAGTGCAGGCCCGAAAACCAGCTTTGGGAGACCTATGAGTGCAGGCCCGAAAACCAGCTTTGGGAGACCTAGGAGTGCAGGCCCGAAAACCAGCTTTGGGAGACCTAGGAGTGCAGGCCCGAAAACCAGCTTTGGGAGACCTAGGAGTGCAGGCCCGAAAACCAGCTTTGGGAGACCTAGGAGTGCAGGCCCGAAAACCAGCTTTGGGAGACCTAGGAGTGCAGGCCTGAAAACCAGCTTTGGGAGACCTAGGAGTGCAGGCCCGAAAACCAGCTTTGGGAGACCTATGAGTGCAGGCCCGAAAACCAGCTTTGGGAGACCTAGGAGTGCAGGCCCGAAAACCAGCTGGGAGACCTAGGAGTGCAGGCCTGGAAACCAGCTTTGGGAGACCTAGGAGTGCAGGCCCGAAAACCAGCTTTGGGAGACCTATGAGTGCAGGCCCGAAAACCAGCTTTGGGAGACCTAGGAGTGCAGGCCCGAAAACCAGCTTTGGGAGACCTAGGAGTGCAGGCCCGAAAACCAGCTTTGGGAGACCTAGGAGTGCAGGCCCGAAAACCAGCTTTGGGAGACCTAGGAGTGCAGGCCCGAAAACCAGCTTTGGGAGACCTAGGAGTGCAGGCCTGAAAACCAGCTTTGGGAGACCTAGGAGTGCAGGCCCGAAAACCAGCTTTGGGAGACCTATGAGTGCAGGCCCGAAAACCAGCTTTGGGAGACCTAGGAGTGCAGGCCCGAAAACCAGCTGGGAGACCTAGGAGTGCAGGCCCGAAAACCAGCTTTGGGAGACCTAGGAGTGCAGGCCTGAAAACCAGCTGGGAGACCTAGGAGTGCAGGCCCGAAAACCAGCTTTGGGAGACCTATGAGTGCAGGCCCGAAAACCAGCTTTGGGAGACCTAGGAGTGCAGGCCTGAAAACCAGCTTTGGGAGACCTAGGAGTGCAGGCCCGAAAACCAGCTTTGGGAGACCTATGAGTGCAGGCCCGAAAACCAGCTTTGGGAGACCTAGGAGTGCAGGCCCGAAAACCAGCTTTGGGAGACCTAGGAGTGCAGGCCCGAAAACCAGCTTTGGGAGACCTACGAGTGCAGGCCTGAAAACCAGCTTTGGGAGACCTAGGAGTGCAGGCCCGAAAACCAGCTTTGGGAGAGAAGGTTGTTCTAGCCTCTCTTGGCTATGTTCAGGGCTGCCCGTGAGCCCTTGTCTTAACTCTGGGAGAGGCTGCAGCTGGGGCCTAGGAGGATCAGCTGGGATCACACAAAGGAGCTGAAAGTCAGACAATGAATCAGGCAGACAAGGTTCAAAGGGAAGCAGTCAGTGTGATGCAGCCCAGAAATAGGGGTTTCGGCACCTTCTCTGAGAGAAAAGGAGAGCTCCCTGTCCCTTCTCTTCTTTCTCCTGTGGCAGCAGAGAAGCCTCCTTCTCTAGGGTGACCCTATGAAAAGGAGGACAGGGCTCCCGCATCTTCAACAGTTGTATACAAAAGGGCATTTCAGCAGGTGTCATTTGTATGCGTGCAGCACCTGGCGAAATTCCCTGTCCTCCTACCTTTCCTTCTCTTTATCAGTCTAGCATTTCTCTGACTTACGGTTTTTAAGCTCTTTTAGTTCTGGGTGAGGCTGTCCATCTCTTCCCTGTTCCCGCTGGGTCTCGGACACTCAGATAGGGGATGAAGAACTCCCAACGGGGGACTCAGCAAGGTCTCAGGTGGGGGAGGGGGAGGGGAGGCACAAAAGCAGGCAACACAGGTGTGAAGTGCTGTGCAGAGTGGTGGAGGTGAGCTGATGTGGTCGGGGCTGGAGCACCCAGACCCACCCCTCTCTATGGGGCTCCAGGCACTGATGGGGTTCTACTGGCTTGCTTTGCTTCAGCTGCTGGTGAGAGACGCGCGGCCTGCCCACATGAAGAAGAGGTGGAAGCTCTCGACAGCCCGGCTGGCGCACACCAGTCCAACCGCCTTCCAGTGGAGCAAGAAAGGCCTTCTCCACCTTTATGCCAACTGTAAGAGGGTAAGTGACAGCCCACGCCCCAAGCCGGGAGCGGTTGCAGTGCTTCTTATTAATTTATTTTATTTTATTTATTGCCTTTATATACCGCCCCGTAGCCGAAGCTCTCTGGGCGGTTTACAAAAGTTAAAAACAGTAAACATTAAAACAAATATACAAAGTTTAAAAAGATAAAAAGCATAGAAACACAGTGTCCTTATAAAAACAGCTATTCTGGGGTCCGTTAAAAACAAACAAACTCAGCATATGTTGTTAAATGCTGTTAAATGCCTGGGAGAAGAGGAAGGTCTTAACCTGGCACCGAAAAGGTAACAATGTTGGCACCAGGCGAGCCTCATCATGGAGATAATTCCATAATTGGGGGGCCACCACTGAAAAGGCCCTCTCCCTTGTTGCCATCCTCCGAGATTCCCTTGGAGTAGCCACTCGGAGGAGGACCTTAGATGTAGAGGGCAGTGAGAGGGTAGGTTCATGTCGGGAGAGGCGTTCCGTCAGGTATTATTAGATGATTACTCTTGAGAAATCCCCACCCTTTGTTCACAGATTTTTAAAGGGCATTATAGTCAAATCTTGTGGTTTACCTGTAGTTCCTCTGTCCGCTTATTTTGTTTTTGGCAATAACCGAACAATAGCACAATCTCTGCAGGTGTAGATGAGCTTAAGGGTATGGTCCCTCTGGAGGCTTGTGCCCCATTTATTCCTTCCCCTTTCTTTGCTTTTGTGGGATGGCTGAATTGGCAATTTTTTTAGAGAGCTCATTTGGTCCCAGTGTGTTACGAGTAGGTTAATTAATAGTTTCCTCTTTGTAACCAGCTAATTATTTTATCATGTTTAATTCTTTAAAGTTTATTGCACTTTTCCAGGTACAGTTTGTCTCTGAAATCACTAGGTGTTCTTACCCCTGAAATATCTGGGGGAGGGGGTTGACCAGAAGAGTTCTATGGCGGACTTTTGGCTCAGAACTAATGCAGAGTTTTCCTCAGAAGGAACCACAGGAAGTCTTGTGATGTATCACAGTGGGGAAACAGGTGGGAGAAGTAACAAATTCCTTCTTTTTCCTCTGTAATAGAAGCGGCTTGAGTATTTTGTCAATGAAATCCAGGGCATACTTGGGTCCGCTGATGTAGAAGTCAACTTGGTGGTTGTAGATTTTGCCCAGAAGCTTTGGCACTACATCCAAGAGGAAGACCAGGTGCCTCTGAATGCTGTGCTGGCTGCCCAGTACCACACCATGTGAGTGTTGCCTACAATTTCTCCCTCCTGGGGACCAGCCAGTGGCCAGTCGATTCAGCACTTATGATAGACTAGGACTGACTGGCTGATTCTGTGATGTAGCCTGTCAATCCAATCCTGATGGGACAGAAGAAGAAGAAGAAGAAGAAGAAGAAGAAGAAGAAGAAGAAGAAGAAGAAGAAGAAGAAGAAGAAGAATTTTAGTGGGGAAATGCTTCTGATTTTTCTCTTTGTTTCTTCTTTGTAGGAAATTGTCAAGATCTGAAAAGTTGTCCTGCAGTACTATTGGCATCTTCTACAGCACTAGAAACACTGAAGTAGGAAATCAAAGATCTCATTGTGGTTCTGATACATGTGAAGGGTGAGAACAAGGATGTGGCAGAGTTGAGGACCCTCTGTGTCCCTCAAAAGGCCTTTTAGCTTTCCCCAAATCAAAGGTCCCTTTTGCACTCTAGTTCCACCTCATGGGATGGTTCCTCAACCTCCAATGGGAACTAGAGGGCAGCCTTCTGGCAAGGGACACTTAGAGCATGCAGGACCTGCTGCATGAGGTCACGAAGCACCTGAGCAGAGAAGAGTGGGTGGACTGTTGGGGGATGAGGGAGGTGCATCTTCCCACAGCGCTCAGAATTTGCCCTTGCAAATGGCAGAGGGTGGCAGGGGATGGGGTGCTCCTGCTTGATGGGCATTTCTTGGGCTTTAGGGTGATTTTCTCAGACTTGGGTTCTCAGCGGACCCAAGTAATCAGACTGACATCTCTTGTGTATGGGATGGAATGGGCTCAAAGTTTCCCTCCAGCAACTTCCAATGCCCCACCCTTCCTATGTCAAGAATTTCTGGGCACAGAGAGGGTCTTATGTACCAGGCTGTAAGCTGACCTTGTCTTGCGTTCCTCCAGTTCTGGACAGCCTGCGCCCCTGCCGTCAGACCAAGGAGACCCTGTGGGAGGCCTTTGGTCTGTGAACTTCACCGTTGTGAGGCCGAGAAGGTGGGGATACAGCCAGAAACACCTTGGTGAATCCAGGAGGGGCTAGAAATAGGAATATTGCTACTCTCTGAGCTTGCCCAAGATTCGATGGCTTGAGGAAAATTAATTGGGACTCACACTGATTAATAGAGACCTGCACTGGTGACAGGGAATTAGGAACTAGGATTGTTTTGAATTGTATTCAATAAAGTTTGTTGCCCATTCAAAACCTAAACGACTGCATTTCTCCTCATTCCTCTGGTTTGAGGATAAGTGCTAATTTGAAGGTTCTCATTTGCATGCTTTAACTTGTGCCATCTTGTAAAAAAATGATAAAAACTTTTAAATGATCATTCAATGAACAGTTAAAACTGGATGGACCAGTTTTTAGTTGCAGATGTAGCTGTTATAATTTAAAGGACATGAATCTTTTAGATCTTATTTTTAACAAATGCACTTAACCAAGCAACCCTATGGAGGTCAGGTTGTGAATCTGATTCACTTCCATGTCCTGCAGTGCAAAAATGCAATTGGAACCAAAATCCAAGGGGTCAAGTGCCCAGGGGAGGCACCCTGAGATGGAGCAGCAAATGGTGCTCCCCACCCCCCGCTCCAAGTCAGGGTGTACGGTATCCCAAGGCCAGCCAAGTTATTAGAGTAATAAATTAAATAACTAACAATTTGCTGCCCCTTCATTAGACTCAGAATCAGCAGCCCGAGACAGCTACAATTATGAAGCCATCATGAATCTTTTAAGTCTCAAAATCCCCAAACTGTTTTTAATGGGTCAACATGCCACCCTCCTGGGAGTGGAAATGGCAAACCTCAACCAAAGCCTTCCTGGAGCAAGGAGGGAAGTAGTACGAAGGTCCATGCTAGGGCTGGAGCCAGGTATGCTTGCTACTAGAGCGGCAAGCGGGGTGGACCAAGAAGCAGAGAGGGGAGATACGTCTGCGTTGAGATTACCCTGCAAGTGAAAAGCAGGGAATTTTCATCTCAGCAGGGCCAATGACAGCCTATGGAGGATCACAGCTGGCGCCCCAGCCTCAGCAAGAAGAAGGTGCTCTGTGCCATAGACTACAGATAGACTACAGATCAGACTACAGATGAGCTCCGTCAGGAGAAGGGCAAACTTGCCCTGGATGGGACCAAGACTGGCTCACAATCTTACTGTGCTGAACAGCACTGTGTTGACCACAAGTAGCGATGTCCTAAAAACCTCATCCCCACCACCTTTATAGAATCGTATGATAGTAGAGTTGGAAGGGGCCTATGAGGCCATCTGGTCCAACCCCCTCGCTTCCCTTCCCCACTTTCAGCGTTCAACTGGCCAAATTCCTACTCCTAACTGCCATTCCGCGCTCCCCCTCCCATTTCCCTTAACATTCCACACTCCCCCTCCCACAACACGACCCCACAAGCCCCACCCCCTCCTCACATTCCGATTCCGCCGAAGCCAAAATTCCATGCCTGCCCTGAGGGTGCTCAGATGGCCCTTCCCTCAGCATTCCGCACCCACTGCCAGGTCCTGCACACCTGGAATTGAGAGGAAGGGTTTCCAAGCCAGCGTTTGCCCCTTCCAGGACTGCACGAGCCTCAGAGCCTCTCCTTTTAGGAAGGTCCTGGCTGAATTGGACCCGCCATGCTGAACACTGCCTGGCAGCCCAATATGACCTCTGACCCATGGTTTGGTGACCCTCCCATTGCTGCTGCCTGCCATGGACTGAAACAGCCCCGGAGGGATTAAGCCCCTCCTCCTGGCAAACCATAACAAACTTTATAACTTTTATAAGTGATTTATTTATTTATTGCATTTTTATACTGCCCAATAGCCGAAGCTCCCTGGGCGGTTCACAAAAATACTAAAACCATTCCAAGTATAAAACAACAGTATAAAAACATGATATAAAATACAACATGAAAGCACAATCAGGAAAAAAGCAGCAGCGGTGCAGAAATACAAATATAAAACAGCAAAGTTAAAATTAATTTATAGACTGTTAAAATGCTGAAAGAATAAAAAGGTCTTCACCTGGTGTCTGAAAGAAAATACTGTAGGTCCCAGGCAAACTTCCTAGGGAGCTCATTCCACAGCTGGGGTGCCATAGCAGAGAAGGCCTTCCTCCTGGTAGCCACCTGCCTCACTTCCTTTGGCAGGGGCCCACAGAGAAGGACCCCTGAGGATGACCCCTGAGGCAGGTACATACGGGAGGAGGTGTTCCTTCAGATAGCCTGGCCCCAAGCCGTTTAGGGCTTTAAATGTTCATACCAGCACTTTGAATCGGACCTGGACCTGGACTGGCAGCCAGTGAAGCTGGAAAAGGACTGGCTTGATGTGGTCTCGTTGGCCAGTCCCTGTTAGTAAACATGCTGCCCTGTTTTGTACCAGTTGAAGTTTCTGGACCGTTTTCAAAGGCAGCCCCACGTATAATGCATTGCAGTAATCCAAACAAGAGGTTATCAGAGCATGGATAACTGTAGCTAAGCTATCTCTGTCCAGATAAGGGCGCAGCTGGTATGTCAGCCTAAGCTGATAAAAGGTGCTCTTTGCCACTGACTTCACCTGAGCGTCAAGTGACAGTTCTGGATCGAAGAGCACCCCCAAACTACGGACCCGATCCTTTAGGGGTAGTGCAACCCCGCCCAGAACAGGGTGAACATCACCTAGCAGGACAGGTGAACCACCCGCTAACAGTACCTCTGTCTTGAGTCTCAGTTTATTGGCCCTCATCCAGTCCATTACCGTGCTCAGGCACTGATTCAGGACAGCCACTGCCTCACCTGGGTTTGATGAAAAGGAGAGGCAGAGCAGGGGGTCATCCGCACATTGATGACACCTCAACCCACATCTCCGGAAAACCTCTCCCAGCGGTTTCATGTAAATGTTAAACAGCATAGGAGATAAAATAGAGCCCTGGGGAACCCCATGGCCTAAATACCTTGGCACAGAGCAATAATCCCCCAGCACCACCACCTTCTGGAATCGGCCATACAAGTAGAACACAGGGCCTCCAACTCCCAGCCCAGCCCACTTATCCAGAAGGATACCAGGGTTGATGCTATCGAAAGCCGCTGAGAGGTCCAAGGGAATCCACCGTGTTGCACTCCCCCTGTCCCTCTCCCGGCAAAGGTCATCCCACAGGGTGACCAAGGCAGTCTCCGTTCCAAAGCCAGGCCTGAAGCCCGATGGAAAAGCATCTAGATAATCCATTTCATTCAAGAGTGCCTGGAGATGCTTGCCTTTGCTTCCTTTCCCCTTAAAGATGCCACATCTTTAAGACTGTCTTGTTTTTAATCTGTATACAATGCTTTAATACATTTTAGAAACTTTATTATTATTATTATTAATAATAATAATAATAATGCTGATGATGTGGCTGCTGGGATTTACTCTGCTTGGTGGGCAACACGTTGTGAAAACTGAAGAAGAACGCCCTGCTTGGAAGATGGCACACATGTTCTCTCTCTCTGGGTCCCTGCCTGGAAGGCTAAATGTTTTCTTCTTTTTTCTTCTCCTGGCCTGGCTCTTGTCCCTTTGACAAAGGCTTGACATGCATAAATGTAGAAGGTGAAGCTTTTCTTGGTATGGAGATAAAGTGAGATAACATTTCCATGTCTTTGTTTTCTGTATGTGAGGCTGTGTGCAGGAGCCGGGTCAGTCAAAGAGTTGGCAGCTTTGCTACTGGTTGTGCCCCATGACCACCCTGGGCCCTGAGAAGGCCACCGTACGTGTATTGGTTCGAAATGTGGCAGTTGCTGCTCTGCCGCCCAGTCCCGGGTGTGTTTACACGGTTGCCGGGTCGCTGAGGTTCCGATCCAGCCCACCCCATTCCGAAGTGTCCGTTGTTGCTCTTTGAATTTCTGGACGTCGTTGCAGGCAGAAGCGCCGTTGCATCGCTCCTGCCAGCGCTCCGCTCCGCTCCGCTTGCCTGCACCTGAGCGCCACCTCCGCCTCAGAGATGGCCGTCAAGACGAGGTCCAGAGTGAGTGTTGACCCCCTTCCCCTGGGAGCCAAAGAGGTTTGTTGGGAATTGGGCTCTGGGGCTGGTTGGCTGTCGGATCAGGGCACTCTGGGATGGGGCCCATCGTGCCCACTTTGGGGTGGCCCAGGTGGCCACAACCCCTCTCTCCCCTTCCCCTCTGACCGGGGGGGGGGGCATTTCTTCCCTCCTCTTTCTGCAGGAAAGGGAGCCGGGATGTCCCCTCAGCCTCCTGGACATCCTCGGAGAAGGAGATCCCCTGGCTTCGGTGAGGTAGGATATGCTGCTCCCAACCTCTGCTTCACACGGCTTAAGTGCCACTGCCGTCTCCTTACGTCAGCCCCCAAAGCCAGGGCCCCATGGACAAGGAGCTTGCCGTCTCGGTCGGCCTTCCCCAACCTGGCACCCTTTGGCTGGGGGACATGGGCAGAGGAGGGGGAGAGGCAAGGGGAGGAAGGGGTCCCGCGGAGCCAGTGCCATGCCTTGGGGGTCAAATGATGCCAGAGGGCTTGCGCTGGAAGCCCTAGGTAAGGACCACTCCCACAAACATGCCGCCCATACCGATGTGGCAGTGAGTCCCTCAAGAGAATCAGCTCTCTGGGGTGCAAGCGGTGGGGTTGGCCGTTGCCTTGCTGGGCTCCCCGTAGCCTGCTTCAAGGTGTACGGCTGTCCACTGCTGGAAGCAAGGTGCTGGGCCCTTGGGCCGACCCAGCAGGGCTCTTCCTGTCTTTCCACATTCTCAGGGCTTGTGCCTTTTTCTCCCCGCAGTGACCTGGAGCCAGAAGGATGTGGCGCTGAAGAGCCCATGGAGGTGAAGGAAGAGGGATCCCCTTCTGGAGACGTAAGCATACAGCAGGCCGGCTGCTTTGCCCAGGTTGCCCAAGGGGAAGGATGGGCGTCCCTTTGATGCTAACCCTGGTGCTGCTGCTGGGGATGACGACGACGAAGAGACACACCCACAAACAAACCTACAAACACACACAAGTCCCTGCCGTACAGGAGCACACATGCAGACCCACACCTACGGAGCCCAAATAGTATATGCACAAGAGCACGCGAAACCCAGACCATACACAGACACCAAACCCCCCAAATATGCACACACAAATACACTATACCACACAAAAGCACACACACACAACCCCAATCATACACACACAGAGACTCCAAACCCCCAAATCATACACTCACGCAGCCCTAATATTACAAACACAAAACCCAAGCTATACACACACAAACACAACTATTCAACACACAAACACACGCAACTCACAAAGCATAAACATAGCCATAGAAACCCCAAATTTTACACACACGTTTCTCAAGCTATACACTCCCCCAAATGTACACACACAAAGCCGTACACAATCTCCTTGGTGTTGGTGGTGATGATGAAGATACCCACACACCCACACAAGTCCCTGCCACACCCACACACAATCCCCAAATTGTATATACACAAGAGCACATATACCCCAAACCATAAACACTCACGCACAAATCTCAAATCATACACAAACCTGAAATCATACACACACACACACACAAAGCCCACATCACACACACACAAACACACAACCTCCAAACCACCCACATGGATGCACACGGAGACTCCACAGCATACGTACACAAGCACACACACAGGCCTCTGACTCTTGGGGACTCCAAGACGGCTCCACTCCACTGGCCCCCTTGACTCCGCCTCTTGTGCCCCCCCACACACACGTACAAACCTCCAGACCACACACAAGATACACAAGCACAAACCTTTGGGGTGTACTGTTTACCATGGCAAAGCGATGAGCTGTGGTTCCCTGGCAGTGGGGGGACAGCAGCCCTGGCCTCTTCCCCTCTGGCCCGGCCTCCTTGGAAGGGCTCTGGGGCATTTCAGCGAGGGGCCCTCCCCAGCCCTCCCCCCCCCCCAGCTGAGCCCCTGCTCCTGAAGGGGACTCCCACCCCGGGAGGAAATGCCAGAAACGGCCACCCCACATTCGCCCCACCCCACATTCGCCTCCTTCTGCATCCGGAGGCGGAGGAGTCTCCCCAGGAAAGACGCCAAGGCCTCCGGCTGCAAGAGGCCTGCCGGCCTTCTCCCTCCCCATGCCGAAGGCTCAAAGCCCAAGGGAACCTGGCCCTGGCCCTGGCCCTGGGGGGCCCAAACCCTCCCTTCCTCTTGAACGCGGGCCCGGACTCTGCCTCCAGGCGGACCTCTGTCCTCCATGTCCTCCACACCCGTCGGCCTCTTCTCTCGTTCCTTCCTTCCCAGAGCGATGACACCCTGGCCGACATCAGCAGCATCGAGGACGAGGAGTGGGACCTCCCCCCCGAGGCAGCCAGGTAGCCTGTCCTCCGCGGAAGGGCGCTTCAGGCGGTGGAGGGCTGGGAGCACCTTCCCCCAGAGGTTCCAGGGGGATCCAGGGGCGGGGCGGGAGGAGAACACTTCGGAGGGGACTTGGTTCACCCTCCCCATGCTGCAACTGGGGGCCAGCCAGAGGAGCTGACTGAGCACAGCCCAAAGGGAGTCTGTCTTCACACTCCGATTGGCCTACCTGTGGAACTCACTGCCACAGGACGGGATGGCCGTTCGCTTTAAAAGGAAGGAGGCGCATCCATGGTGGGACTGGGCAAGCTCCGCCCTTCTCTATACCAAGCAGGTGTCGGGACGAACCCAGGGGGTGGGGTGGCCGTGGGATGTTGCCTTTGCTCCTTCCTTGGGGGCTTCCCAGTTCTCAGAAGCGTCCGGAAGGCCACCGTAGAAGACGGTGGATCTCGGGTCCCATCCAGCCAGGCTCTTTGGAGCTCCTGAGGGTCATTTCCCGCCCAGCTTCGAAATCCAGGCCCCTCCCTCCCTCCCTGCCTCCCTCCCTGCCTCCCTCCCTGCCTGCCCCAAGTGCTCTGCCTTCCCTTGGGGTCTATCTAGCAATGGCTGCCTTTCCCAAGGCGGGAGCTGCCTAACCAAGCGTTCTCCTTTCCTCTCAGGGACCAGGAGGAGCAACCGCTGACGCCCAGCTGCTTACCGCCGCTGGAGGAGGTGAGGCGTGACACTCCCGGGGGAACACTGGGGGCTTCCTTTGACCCCACCACCTCTCTTACCCAGCCCCATTCCGCTCACTGGCAGCCACATCTCCGGGACAGATGTGACGTTGGCCAATCCGGGTGTCCCAACGTCAGTCCCTGCGCCTGGCTGGCCGTAGGAAGGCTCTCGGTTGGTCCAGCCTGCCTGGTGGAAGTGCAGGGAGCCTGGCCTCCTGGCCTCGGCTGGGGATCCACGAGGGGGGACCCCTGGCCCTGGCTTAGGCCCAAGGCGTCTCCTGAGCCATCACTGCACCATGACAACATCGCCACCCGTGGAAGGATGCTTCTCTGGCCCGGTTTGCGACGTTGCCGAGGTTCTGAACCGGGTTTGCAAACGCCAATGCACAACAGGGACATGGCCACAGGGGCTTCGTTGGAGGCTGCAGCCTGAATCCGTGCTCAGCTCTTCATCTGATGGCCCCACAAGGACTTCAGGCATGCCGCTCTTTCCTGAGGTCGAGAGAGGGCCGGCTTTCTTCTCTTGAGTAGCGCTCATTCTAACGCTCCTTGCAAGAGGGCCGTCGATGTGAGCTGGCTCTGTGTGGCATGACGGGGCGCTCCAGGTGGAGCAGGCCCTGAGGCTGGCTTTGCCTGCCCCCTTGCCCCTCCATGGCCATCTCCCCATCCTCTTCCAAGTTGGCTTCCCTGATCCCCAATATGGAGCATTCACATGTTCTTTGGATTTCCAGACAGACCATGTGGACCAGCAGGAGGCCGAAGAGGCAAGGACGGGGGACAAGGGATGCCTGGGATTGCAGCTCCCTCGGGTGTCCCCAGAAGACGCCACCCTGAGCCCCAGCTGCCTAGGGCCGGTCAACCTGGCAGAGGTAAGGCCTGAAAGCCCTGCGAGGAGTGGTAGGACTTCCTTCCACGCCACCGCCTCTCCTGCCCACCTTTTCCCGCTCCCGGAACGTCCTCTCCTGGCCGGACGTGGAGATGGCCAACGGTCCTGTTGGGATTCGGGCACATCTGTGGGAAATCTCAAGAGGTGCCCAACATCATTTCCTCACTGAAACATCCACACTGACCCCTCACATTTTCTTGGGGTTTGGGTTTGCAGAAGGCGGCGGCCCAGGAGAGGATGGACGACATTTCATTCTTCCTGAACACCATGGAAAACCAGGTAGGCAGCTCTGAACATGGCACCTACATTATATGCTTTTAGACGCCAGGTGAAGACCTTTTTATTCTCCCAGCATTTTAACAGTCTATAAATAAATTTTAACTTGGTGTTTTAAATTTGTAATTTTGCATTGCTGCTGTTTTTATCTGGTTGAGCTTTTTTATATTATATTTTATATTATGGTTTTATACTGTTGCTTTATACTTTGAATGTTTTTAATTTTTGTGAACCGCCCAGAGAGCTCCGGCTATTGGGCGGTATAGAAATGAAATAAATAAATAAATAAACCAACATACGTCAACAGGGACGCCCAGAGCGCCCCCTCCCCTCCCCAGTGCCCCTTTCTCCCAGCACCCTCTGGGCCCAGCCCCTTTCAAAGGGTTTCCTGGCCTGCACATGTGAATCCATGACACCGACATGCGGCCCCCGCTGAAGAGAACCCTTCCTTGGCCCCAGGGGCCGTTTTCTCTCGAGGCCTCGCCTGCCTGCAGCTCCAGGCCCCTCCCCTCCCTTCGCCCCACAGGTTCCAGCGGACCTAAGGGGAGTTCCCCCCAAGAGCACTCAGGGCAGGGATTTCCCATTGGCATCATCCAGCAGCCATCTTACGTCGCCTCTGCTTAGATGTAGGAGCCGCCTGGGACAATGCCGGCAGAGATGTTCGGAAACCTTGGGAGTTTTGCTTCCATTCAGCCCTTCAGCCCCCTCGCTGTTTGCAAAGGCTCTGGGTGGCCAGCCTGCCTTCGGCAACATTTGGGGACAGGACAACCAGGGGGGGGGGGGCAGCGGCAGAGTCCAACCCCTGAGGGTCAACAGATCCCAGACTGGGGAGGAGGGCGGTGGGGAGATCCCCATTCCCAGGAGCCCCGGTGACGAGTCCCAATCTCCTCCTCTCCTCAGGCAGAAGCCACGAGGACCATCGGCAGGATCATCCAGTCCACGGATGACGTCACGGCACTGGAGGCCCGGTTCCCGGAACTTCTGCTGGCCTTGGTGAATAACATCATGCAAGCCGCCGGCCTGCAGAGGACGTCCGAGGGATCCGAGAGCCAAGACACCGGCTCCCTGCCTCCTAAGTAAGTCACGGCACAGGGAAATCAGGGGCAGAAGGGGCCTGGTCTCCCCATGCTTCAGTGGGCACAGGAAAGGCCCCCTGCTCCACGTTCCTCGGCAGTGGAGATGTTTGGGGCAGGGAGGCGTCCTCTGGGCACGAGGGCCCTTCTCCCGAGACATGCCATTTCCTGGCTGAAAAGGCCCCCTTCGCCCGGGCAAGCGGTGCCTCGGTGACTCTGGCCTCCCCCTCTCCTCTGCAGAGAAACAACAGCCATCATGCGGATGCTGCTGAAGCGGGCGGCAGCACACGTGGCGGTGGACCCAGTCTGCTGGTACAACTTGTGCCGCCCTAAGACCTGCCTGGACGGAGTGGCCGTCCTGGTGAGGTAAGAGGGAGCGTGGCGCCTTTTGTCCGAGGGGGCCCGGAGGTCAGCCCCTCCTGCTCTCCGCGAGGACGTTCCCTCGCAGTCAGCCGGGGCTCTTGTGTGTTGCAGGACCCTCCTCACAGCATCGCCCTCCACGCAGCAGGGCCTCCAGGAACACCTGAGGTCCCTCATGGAGAGAGAAGAACCCACGGAGCATGCGGTGGCAGCGGTGGCCTTCTTCATCGAGGTAGGAGCAGCCGTCGCCCGCGAGAGAGACTGGGCAGGGCTTGTACTGGAGAGGCCGGGGGGCCCAAGCCAGTCTTTCCCGGGGGCCACAGGGGCCCAGCTGCAGCTGGAGATGGAGGAGTGCAGGGCGGGAATCCAGCTGGGTGGGTGCTCAGGGAGCGGAGGTTGTGCCAGTCTCTCTCGGCTGCCCGTGCGGCCTCGTCTTAACGCTGGCGGGGGCTGCTGCTGGGCCCTAATCCGGGCATAGGAGGATCAGAGAGGATCACCCAAAGGGGCTGGAAGTCAGGCCAGGAGTCAGGCAGGCGAGGGTCCAAGCATTAGAGGGGCAGAAGCAGTCCGTGGGACGGGGCCCAGAAAACGGGGTTCCCGCACCTCCCCTTGTGGGAGCAGAGCAGCCTCCTCCTCCTCCTCCTGGAGAGGCCTGGTTCCTGGGCGAGGCTGGCTGTTCCTCCTGTGCTCCCGCTGAGGTTTGGACATGGAGGGTGGGGAGGGGACACCCACAGCCCCTGCAGGGGCAAAGCGACGTGCAGCGTGGCGGAGGTGAGCTGATGCGCTCAGGGCTGGAGCACCCAGGCCATCGCCTCTCAGTGGGGCTCCAGGTATTGATGTGGTTTCTGCTGGCTCCCTCCGTTTCAGCTGCTGCTCAACGACACGTGCCCTGTCTCCCTGGAGAAGACCTGGCCGCTCCTCGCAGGCTGGCTGGCGCACCCCAGTCAGACCGCCTTCCAGCTGAGCAGGAAGGGCCTTCTCCACCTCTACGTCAGCTGTAAGAGGGTAAGTGGCAGCAGCCACACACGAGCCCAGGAGTGGCTCTCGCCCTTCCTACTGAGGGACTGCCACTCTTCGTGCACCCACGGCTAAGGGGGCCCCTACGTGGCACCCCCCCACACACACACTCACTTTCCCAGCGGTTCCTCTGTCTCCGTCTGCTGGCTTTATTTCTGGGCAATAACCGAAGTAGCAGGATGGCAGACCGGGCCCCGGGTTCGACAGCTCCTGTCGCATCCAGGGTATTGCAGCCGAGGGAGGGGTTTCTTGATGCTTCCCTCTCCGTAGCCAGCTCATGGTGGGATCAGGCGGGATCCTTTCCATTTTATTGCACTTTTCCAGCGGAACTTTGTCCCTGAAAGTGCTCGGTGTTCTTACCCCTGTGGTATCCCAGCGGGTGGCTGGAAGTTCCAGGGAGGACTCTTGGCTCAGAGCGAATGCAGGGCTTTCCTCACAAGGGAGTCATCTGGTCTCACCCGGAGGGCAACCTCTTAGGAGATAGGACAGGATCCTCCTTCTCTCCCCGCAGAGGAAGAGGCCCGAGGAATTCATCCAGGGCATACTTGGGTCCTTTGACGGAGACGCCACCTTGGCGGCCCTGGACTTTGCCCAGCAGCTGTGGCGCCACCTCCCTGAGCAAGAACAGGTGCCTCTGAACGCTCCGCTGGCTGCCCAGGTCTGCCTTCTTTTCCACCACGTGAGTATTGCACGCCAGCCCTCGAGGGGCGCTCCGTCCAGCACAGAAGCTGGGGCAGGCGTGACCGACGGAGACTCAGCCCCGGGCCCCGTCACTCGGATTCTCATCGGTTGGGGAAGAGGGCATCTCCGTGGTGACAGAGGCGAGGAAACGATTCTGATGTTCCTCTTTGTTCCTTCTTCGTAGGAGTCGGCTCAGGTCCGAAAGGCAGCCCTGCATTACTACCGGGTTCTTCTGCAGCACCAGGAACCTCATGAGGAGAGGAGGTGGAAGGTCACAGACCTCATAGCGGCCCTGATGCATGTGGAGGACGAGGACGAGGCCGTGGCAGAGGTGAGGCCCCTCCGTGCCCCTCCAAAGGGCTTCTGGCTCCCCCACGGCAAACGTCCTCCGTGGCTCTTGCGGCTATTCACCCATGGATGTCACTCCTGGGGGTCTCAGCTCCTTAGTCTCTGTGCAGGAGCCCTTCCCTGCCTGGAGATCTCTTTCTCCCCCTGCTAGCATATCATTGTCTGCTTCTGTTCCTTTGAAGGCAGCGAAGGACATCGCCCGGCGCCTGACGGAGGACCTGCAGTGGGACCTGCCCTGGCACGTTCTGGCGAGGGAACCCTTCAGCCTGCAGGAGCTGCTGCACAAGATCTCGAAGCGACTGGTAAGAGCCCTTCTCGGTCCCGCTCAGGCAAGAGGGGGGGGCGGGGAGGGGGGACGACTTCCCAGAGGGCTCAGCGTTTGCGCTTTCCCGTGTCATCCTAGTTACGGCACTTCATGTCGAGGTGTGTGCTGGAGAGCGAGGTGTACGACATCATGACCTACTTCCGCAGCAAGCAGGCTTCAGTGAGGAGGACGGCTGCCATGTTCCTGGGTAAGGAAGCACAACCTCTGGGTCTCCCTTCGTGGACAGCCCCAGGTCAAAGGGCGGCCTCTGGCCCAGCCTTGGAGGATGTGGGGCGCCCAGGAGAGGCCTGGCTCTTTCGGCGTTTGATGGAGCGCCTGATCCTGGCTGGGCAGGACCACCTGTGCCGTTTCCCCCAAGGCCCAGTGCAAGATGCGAGCCCCTGGAGGTGTTGCTCAGGCTGCATCGGGGCTCCCAGGAATCCGAGGCCACTGGGTTCCCTCTGCGAGTGGATGGGATGCAGGCCGTGGACGTGGACAGCTCAGGTCTCCTATGGCTTCCTCCGTGTCTCTCCAGGTCACCTGATGCACAAGGATGGCAGCGTCATCATTGAATGCGTCGTCGGCACCTATCATGCTTGTAAGTGAGGAGCTGCGGGTGTGACTTCCCCCGGGTGGAAAACTGTAGGGTGCTCAGCCCACGTTCCTCCCTTTCCTTCCACTTCCCTCCCTGGGCGGATGGCGATGTGGAGGACTGCAGGGGACGGGTGCTCCCGCTGGCTGGGCATTTTGTGGCGCGTCGGTTGGTGTTCCCAGTAGGACTGCCACCTCTCAGGGCGGAAGGGGGGTCAAGGTGTCCCTCCGGCCACTTCTGAGGCCCAGCCCTTTGACGTTGTGCGCTTCAGGGCCCGGAGAGGGTCCCCTCGGTGTCGCCGGGCCTGGCTGTGAGCTGCCTTTCTCGTGCGTCCCCGCAGTTGTCGACCTCCTGATCCGCGACAAGGACCCTGCCGTCAGGAGAGTCGGCTACCGGACAGGGGACATCCTGCGGAAGAACTTCGCTCTCCACTCCCGCCGCGGTCTGCGGGCCGCCGTCCGGCGCTTCGTTTCGGGCTGTAGGCGGACGAGGTACCCGCCAGAGTATGACGACCTCCCTGCCTGATGGAATGGTAATTGGAGCAGGACGGCTGAGGGCCTGGCGGGTTGCAGGAGCCCTCCCTCCGACGGGGCTTCGCGGCCCTTGCGGTGGCTGGATTCTGCTGGGCTCCACCAGTCCGGGGCTGCGCATCCATGAGGTGGTTCTATGAGGAGGCCGAAGCGCCGAGGAACACGGAGCTTTTCCCAAGTGGATGCTGCCTTTGGGATGTTTCCTCTGGTGGAAGACAGGCGGGGCGGAGGGCTGGAGTTTTAGGGAAGGCTGGATTCCCTTCCGGTCAGGGTGCCATAGCGAGAGAGGCTTATTTCTTGCGGACGTTTCGCGTGAGGAGTAGGCTGGGAATCCACAAACCCCCTAAAGATTGCTGTTGCTTCGCTTAGCGGCTGGGAAGAGTCCTCCTCTCCCTGTCTTCGTGTCCCTGGGAAAGGCTGGCACAGCCCCAAATCTCTCCTCTCTCTGTGTGTGTCTTTCAGGAATGAGATCTCCTGGACTTCTGGCTCGGAACACCGCCTGGGAGCCATGCCGCAGCCCCCCAGGGAAGTGACGTGAGGCCGAACAGCGAGGGGGAACCTGGCTCCGCCCCCTGAGCCCATGCAGCCCCACGCCTAGTCTCAGGAGGCCCCTCCCCTGCACAAGTGACCTTCTCTGGGATCCTTTGCTGGGTCAGGAGGGGCTGTGGGGCCGCAAGGGAAGAGGAAGGAAGGTCATCTCCCCTCTCCTCCATCTGCTGGGGGGTGGAGTGCCCCCTTTTTACTCCTGAACCCCTTTCCCCTGCTCCCAAACGGCCTCCGGGCCTCCGCCCCTGCCCCCTTCCCCGCCGGGATGTGCTGCTCCTCCTCCCCTCCCTCTCCGGCAGCCAAACCCCGCGTCCCCCTTCGTTCCCTGCCGCCTTCCCCAGGCAGCGTCAGCCGCAGAGCAGCCCCGGAAGCAGAGAGGCCCCTGGGAGCCCAAGAGGCTAGTGGGAGGAGGAGGAGGAGGAGGAGGAGGAGGTCAGGTACAGGGCCGGAGCCCTTGTTGAACGCCGGTAGATTTATTAGGAATCCTTTTGGATTGTCTGTGCAAGCGGAAATCTGTGGGAAGTTCCCGTGGGACTAGCTGTCTCGCTCCCTGGTGTGGCCTTGAAGCCCGAAAGTCTCCCTGGGAACTTGGGACTCTTTTGGAAAGGAGGGGGCCCACTTTTTGAAGGTCACTTTGAATAGGCTTATAAGCGAGACTGCAGAGCTGAAAGCCTTGCTAGGTTCCATCCCTCGAGGCAAGGCCTGAAATCCCAGCTGTTTGGATTCCACCTCCGATTGGGACTTTGAAAGCACTTTGCACGTGGACGCGCTGCTATTGGGACTCTGGATTTCTAAGGACGGTGCCATGAGGAGAACTTCCAGCTTTGCAGTCTCGCTTATCAGCCCCTTCACAGCCACTTGACAGACAGGTCCTCTGACCTGAGCACCATGCCCATGTGCCAACAGGGCGGGAGCGCACAAGCCACGAAGGTGAGGCTACCATCTCAGGGACCCCTTCACTAAGGGGGCCCCACCTTTCCAAAACACTCCCGAGTTCCCAGAGAGCCTTTGGAGCTTCAAGGCCACACCAGGGAGCCAGAGAGCTACTCCCGTGGGAACTCCTACAGAGACCCGCTTGCCCAGACATCCCAGAACGATGCCTCATAAATCGCCCTACCTTCAACCAGGCCTCTGGCCTTGTACCTGGCAGAGGAGGAGAGGCGGCCAGGCCAGGGAGCAGCGGGGGTCTCTCCGGCCCCTGCCATTGCTGCTCCCCCGGTGTACGAGACGGGGTCGGTCAGGGAGCTCCTCCCGCCCTGGCTCCGCCCTCCCCTCTCCACAACTCCGAGGCTGGGGTCCCCATTGGGAGGGGGCTCTCCTCTGCTTCCTGCCCCCCAAAAGCCCAACGCTCCCACCTGTCCTGGCCCGGAGGCAACTCAGAGACATCCCTTTGCCTGCTACGGTGGGGGCCGGGGCCAGGCCCTCGCTGCGTTGTGTGCTCTCCCCCCCTCAGGAGGAGATGCACCGGGGAAGAGGATTCTCCCGGCTGCATCCGGGCCCCACCACCACCACCCAATCGCCGAGCGAACCGAGCTGGACGTGGCTTCGGCTGCCGGAGTGGGAAGGGGGGAGGAGCAGAGCCGATGAGACTGACGCCGTTTTCTGGTCCTGCAGGTGCCCCTTGCCCTGGAGCCTCCTGGGACATCGAGGGAGGAAGAAGAGGCGGTCTGGAGGATCGGGCCCAGGAAAGAAGAGGCCGTGCCGTTTGGCCCTGCTCCGCGTCTCCTCCCTCAGGCCCGTTTCCAGCCTGGCAGCCTCCGCCGGCCCTTGGTGCAGTGTGGGAGGTTCTGGTCGCCAGTTTCCATCTGGGGCCGCGTAGGAATTTCCCCCCCTCCAAGACCCACAGAGGGGGTTTTCGCCTACGCCGCACTGGCCAGGGCCGGAGCCATCAGGAGTTGAGGATGACGGGAGGCGACTGAGGACCCACACCGATTCACAGGGACCAGCACGGGCGAGAGCAGGAGCTAGGAACGGCCGATCTTTATGTAACGCTTTAAATTGTCATGAATAAACTTTGTTTCCCATTTCAAACCTGGACTGTTGCCTCGTCTCCTCGTTGCTGGGTTCTGGATGCAAAACCCCTTAGGAAGCTTTTCATTTGCGTCTTTTAGCTGTCGTCCCGAACAGATAGAATTCAGTGGAAACGTTGAGAATGATTCCTCAACCGTCACCAGAGAGTTACCTGGGCCCAGTGAGCAGCCCAGCAGCCATCTCCTGACCTGATCCGTCTCCAAAGAGCCCCAGGTGCAACGACTTCCAGCAGCCTCGTCTGGAGAGCAGTGATGAGAAGGGGGGCTTGAGCTGAGGCCTTGGAGCCCTCTGAGTCCTCGTCGCCAGCTTCAGAGAACAGGAGAGGAGGGCAGACGGAGAAGAGGCGTGTGCTGGTGTGTGTGGCAGAGAGCACTAGTTCGTTAGTGACGTTTATCCTGGAGTGTTGAAAAAGGTAAAAACTCATCAGCTGAGCCTATTGGCTGATCTACAGCACAAATTCCACCATTAATCCAATTCCTTCACACACACAAAGGTGCTTCTCCATTTTCCCATCAGGATTCCCCTAGGAAGTTTAGGTTTCCCCTGAGGCCAAAGTTTTCATTTGCATCTTTTAACTTGAAACAAATGAAAAACAATGTTGAAGATTTCTATGCTGTGATGCAATTAGTAATTAAAACAGGACAATCCAGTTTGGGTTGCAGATGTGTAGCAAAAATAGCTCGCTCCCTGGTGTACCAAGTCCAGTTCAGCACACAAGGAGGAGAGGAGGAGAAGTTTGGGTCAAACAGCGTTTATTCTGCAGAATAAAGAGGCACGGGAGCTAATTGCAGCAAAGCATGTGCCTACCTCGCAAGGGCGGTAGCTAGGTATTTACACACTACCTTCTCAGGCGGCCGCATACGCAGGCACCATCTAACAGGAACTTTCTAGCTGAAAAGAAAGTACATGGAAATACAGTCTCTGTTCTTTTGGCAGGCATCTACTAAAAGAGATAGGTACTCACTGTTCTTTAAGAGAACATTCACTTGATTTCGGTTGCCTAAGAATTTCTTGGCTTCTTAGACATTTCAATTTTGCCACATTTTGTTAGCAACTACCGTAGGTTACTCTGGTTCAGAGCTGGGCACTTCTCCAGCGGATGTAGATGATACAAAAGATATGAACCCTTTGGACTAGAGGGGCTTACGGGCATTTATTATAAAACATTCCTTGGTATTTTAGACTTTTTCTCTTTTTTAAAAAGAAATGCACTAACACAACAATCCTGTGGAGGCCGGGCCTCTTGCCAGGGCTTTCAAAAATGCAACGGTAGCCAAAATCCAAGTGGTCAGATGCCCTTAATGCCCAAAGTAGGCTGAAGATAAAGCGCCTCCTCTACCCTGCAAGTAAAGGCTCATAGTAGCCCCAGGGCAGCTAAGTTCTTATAGACATAAAGAGAGCCGGTATGGTCTGGCGGCTAAAGTGTTGGACTGGGAGTGTCCGTGACACTCATACGAATTTATTTTGTTCTAATGTTGGATCTTGTCAAACATGTCTGGCATGGTTTTCTATAGGTTCAAAAACCTTTTTGACCAGAGTTGGACATGAAAGAGTGTATTCCCCTGCGCATTGTATATTCAGGCTCTGAATATATAGGCTATCATCTCTGACACTCCAGAGGCCAAGCCATGGTCCAGAAAAATACTGACTTGAGGATAATCTTTATTTACTTGAATAGGATAACATCCAAGTCTTCGCTAGAAACTGAAACCGTGATTGTCAACTTGGGGGATTATGTCATATATGCATTAAATGTATATAATGCCTATACATTTTGGATTCCACTCTTCATTTGGAAAGTGATCCTAGTTATGATGGATTGATTTTGGCTGAAATGCAGGACCGGTTCTGGCCACATCTCTGGAGTGACTGCCTGGTTTTAGAACAGATGCTGTGATTGGGATTGCTGTGTTGACTCCATTTCTGCATGTGCCTCCTTGCCAAATAAAAGAGCCAGTTGGGTTTGCATGATCACAGAGGGGGGAAATAAACTACAGTCGCTTATTTCCCCCCGCCACGCATGCTGGTCGCATGCCGAGGGGATTTGCATAATTATTTCTCACCGGCATGGCTTGCCAGAACCCATGCGCCGTTATAGGGTTCTGGAGTGGCTTGTTAACTATGGCAACAAGCCACCCACGCCAGGTTTGCACGACACACCAAGCCATGCTAGTGAGGGTAATTATGCAAATCCCCCCAGCATGTGACCACCATGGCTTATTTCCACCTCTGTGTTTATGCGAACAGTGGCTGGATTCCCACAACACACTAACCCGCACTCAGTAATTGAGTGAGGGTTGTTGTTAACTGCGGGTTGTTCATTGAACTGTGGATTAACGTGTTGTCCGAAACCAGGACATTTCCCACAGGGCGGCTTGTTAACCATACAGTGTGGCTTAGGAACCATCCTGAACAACCCAGCAACAAACCACGGGTTCTCAAGGTGGCTTGCTCAAGGAAAATAAGTGTGGCTATGCTGGCAACCCTATGCAGGTTGGGGACAGGCTGCGAATTGTGGGACTTTTTTCTCTATCTAAACATGCACAGGACTGTGCCTTTGATCTTTAAGGTGCCACAAGACTCTTTGCTGTTTTTGATGCAACAGACTCTGGAAATTGAGAAAACATGAGTAAATGGGTTATCTTGGATCACCAATTTTTAGGGTGTTTCCAGATGAGGATTTTATTGTGCAATCGAGGATTTTATTGTTCATGGAATGTAACTGGGCGTCCAGATGACACGACCAGCAGGGGAAACTGCGCAGTAGCGGTTGTTTCCTCCGCCCCTGTGCATGCTGCTCGCGCAACCACCATTTGCTTAATCCCCTGAGCTGCATCGCAGGTTGCTGTGTCATCTGGGGCTCTCTGCCTTCGCGTCCTCATGCATGTGAGGATCCCCTTCAAACAGCAATTCATCTATCTAGGGAACGTGTTGGCGGATGGGCTCTGGCGCTGCAGTTTGGGATGAAATCCAGATCACTCCGTGCCCCAACGTCTGGCTAAAACAGCCAGCTGGGTCGGATCGGGCCTGACAGCACCAGAGTTCCTCGCCTTCTGCTTTTTCTCTGTGCTAGACAGCAGGAATGAAACTGAAGTAACGGATGGACAAAAAAATCAACAGATGGAAAACTCCGGAGGCCCCCAAAAGGGCACGCTGGATGCCTCTACCCACCTCAGTCTCCCACAGCTGTTTGGGCAAGAAGCCAGAACCCCTGGCAAATCCGTCACTTGAGGAGACCCTTGGTACCCAAACTTGGCTAAGAGAAAGCGGAGGAGGAGGAGGAGGAGGAGAAGAAGAAGAAGGAGGAGAAGAAGAAGAAGAAGAAGAAGGGCAACGACAGCTGCAGCAGAAAAAGAGCTCAGGACGTATTGCTCAGCTGTGAGGTGATCCCAGCTGCACAGCCGAAATGGACAGATGTGTAAACCAGCTGTTGCTCCAGCTGTCAGCCTTGCCCTTCTCCCATGCTTAGCGGGGCATTGTTTGCTTTTGTCTTTTAATGATTGTGTTTTTAAAGCGCCGCATTAATATTTGTGAATTTACCTGGGTTCTTCATTAGCTTATTAACTTTCTGCACCAAACTCCCAGTGAAGAACTTTTGTAGTCCATCTTCCTCCCGCCCCTGCCTGCCTCCAGCCCCCCCCCCCGCGGTCCTCTAGCCTCCAGCTAAATTGAGCCGGAAACTCCCCTCTCTCTCTTTCTCCCTCCTAATTCAGCCTTCAACGTTGGCTCTGAATTGTTTTTTCAGGCCCTGCTTCCACCTCTCAAGGGTGACATCCTATGGAAGGCTAGATTCCAGGCCAGCAGGATACATACAGAGTGATTTTCTTAAATTGTCCATTGAAGAAATATCAGCCCATCCTTTCGGACTCTCAGCCTGACAAAGGATGGTCTCCCAGCATCCATAACCGTGTCTGGTATGAAGTAGTTTTCCATTTCAGGGTAGGGTGGCCCACTTATGGACTGGCAAAAAAGAAGAAACACATCGCAGAAAAACAGGGACAAAAGAGGAAGCAGATTTTCAGAAAATCAATATATGTTCATTTACACATATAGAGGCAAATGTAGGGAAAAAATATTAGAACTGAAATAGAAATAAAATACATCTCACCATAGTGTGGAAGATGTGACCCACGCGCTTGCCTCTTCAGGCTGCTGAAGAGGTGCTAACAGTTGATGGACAATATTTGGAAAGCTTTAAAAGGGGTTAGATGAATTCATGGCAGACAAGGCGATATATACATACTGGTCCAGATGGCTGTATGCTACCTCCTGTATCAGAGGCAGTGTGGCAGCGTACACCAGTTGTTGGGGAACATCAAACCCAGTCTGTCGCGGAACATCATCAAAGCCAGGTGAGGCAGTGGCTGTTCTGAACCCGTGCCTGGGCATGTTAATGGACTGGATGAGGGCTAACAAACTGAGACTCAATCCAGACAAGACGGAGGTACTGTTAGCGGGTGGTTCATCTGTCCGGCAAGGTGATGTTTGCCCTGTCCTGGACGGGGTTGCACTCTCCCTAAAGGATCGGATCCGTAGTTTGGGGATGCTCTTGGATCCAGAACTGTCACTTGAGGCACAGGTGAACTCAGTGGCAAAGAGCACCTTTTATCAGCTCAGGCTGATATACCAACTATGCCCTTTTCTGGACGGAGATAGCCTAGCTACAGTTATTCATGCTCTGATAACCTCTCGTTTGGATTACTGCAATGCGTTATATGAGGGGCTGCCTTTGAAAACGGTCCGGAAGCTTCAACTGGTACAAAACAGGGCAGCCCATTTACTAACAGGGCCGGGCTGGTGAAATCACATTACGCCAGTCCTTTTACAACTTCATTGGCTGCCAGTCCAGGTCCAGGCCCGATTCAAAATGCTGGTATTGACATTTAAAGCTCTAAACGGTTTGGGGCCAGGTTATTTGAAGGAACGCCTCCTCCCATATGTACCTGCCCGGACCTTAAGATCATCCATAGGGGTCCTTCTCCGTGAGCCCCTGCCAAAGGAAGTGAGGCAGGTGGCTACTAGGAGGAGGGCTTTCTCCGCTGTGGCACCCCGGTTGTGGAATGAGCTCCCCAGAGAGGTCTGCCTGGTGCCTACACTGTACTGCTTTCATCGCCAGCTGAAGACCTTTTTATTCTCTCAGTATTTTAACACTTAATTTTAACTTAAATTTAAATTTTACTGTTCTAACTCTGTATTTTAATCTTCTATCAATTTTGCTGCGTGGTTTTATCCTGGTTGTGCTTTTTATACTGTATTTTGTATTTGTGTTTTTAGACTGTTGACTGTTTTATTATGGTTTTAATTTTTGTGAACCGCCCAGAGAGCTTTGGCTATTGGGCGGTATAGAAATGTAATAAATAAATAAATAAATAAACAAACATGGGTGTGGGGGGCGCTGTTGCCCTCATGTCTTGCCTGTGGGCAGCTGGTTGGCCACTGTGTGAACGGAGTGCTGGACTAGATGGACCCTTGGTCTGATCCAGCATCAGGGCTCTTCTTACGTCTACACAGAAATAAGTCCTACTGAGATCAAAGGGGCCTACTCTCAGGTAAGCGAGGAAAAGGTTATAGCAGCTGGGGTTGTTTAGCTTCAAAATGGTGAGCAAAGGGAGACAAAATGATCGAAAGGCTGGAGTGGAGCAACTCCAGATGTTGTGACCTTTCTTCCTAGGGGTCACAACATCTGGGACTGTTTAGCTTACAGAAAAGGTGAGTGAGGAGGAGGCATGATAGAGATGTACACAATTATCCATGGGCAGGGAGACATTTTTCTCCCTCTCTCATAATCCCAATGAAGCTGGTTGGTGGGGGATTCAGGACAGATAAAAGGACTTCTTCATACAGCACACAGTTCAGCTTTGGAATTCACTGCCACAAGACGTAGGGGCACCGATTTGGAATGCTTTAAAAGGGGGTTGGACAAATCCCTGGAGGATAAAGCTATCAATGGCTACCAGTCCTGATGGCTATGGACTACCTCCAGTATCAGAAGCGGTATGCCAATGTACATCAGTTATTAGTAGGGCTGTGCACGGACCCCCCGATCTGCCCCACGTTGATCCGCCTACGGGCTGTTCTGCTGCAGAGCTCCGGCTCCAAATCAGGGCTCCGCAGCGGCGGCGCCAGTGGCGCCAGGTAAGGCCCCCTCCCTCCTCCCCCCTTACCTGTATCTGTCGCGTTCCGGCAGCAGTTTCACCTGAGGCTCAGTTAAAGCTGCCACCGGACCGCAACAGAGGCAGGTAAGCCCCCCTCCCTCAGTCCCCTTACCTGGCTCTGCCGCTGTCGCCACACAGACTGCGGCAGCGCCAGGTAAGCCCCCACTTACCTTTTTTTCGGAGCTCCAGATTGAGGCGAAGTATCTTCTTCGCCTCGATCCGCAGCTCCCCCGACCCACCTTTGTCGGAGGCGAATCAGGCCGCCTCGCTATTGCTTCTACGCTCCAATGCGAAGCGGAGCACAGCCCTAGTTATTAGGGAACATGGGAGGGAGGGTGGAACATAGGAAGTTGCCTTATACTGAGTCAGACCATTGGTCCATATAGCCCAGTGTTGTCAACCCTGACTGGCAGCAGCTCTCCAAAATTTCAGGCAGGATTCTTTCCTTGTCCTACCTGGGGAAGCCAGGGATCAAACCTAGAACCTTCTGCATGCAACACAGGTGCTCTATCACACAGAGCTACAGCCCCTTCAGGGCAGATAAAATGAAGCACTTCTGCACACAGCACCTACACTGAGCTACGGCTGTTGCACTCATGTCCGTCCTGTGGGCTTCATGCAGGCAGCTGGTCGGCCGCTGCGTGAACAGAACATTGAACTAGATGGACCCTTGGTCTGATCCAACAGGGCTCTTCTTATGACCTCTAAGCAGTCATAGGATTGCAATCTTCATGTTTACCCTTCATTCCCAATGGGCCTCGTGTGGCTTACTGTAAACTAACCTGACTGAGCTGCCTTTCATTTTGGCCTATATCGTCTAGATTTAGGTAAATTGTGCAGATGGAACTTTTTACGTGGTTGCTGTCTCCTATCCACATTGAAACCCGTCTCTTGTTCCCAGATATATTTTGAGGAAGGGCAGTTGAATTTCTCTGCCAGGATTGGTGCTGGGAACAATAATTGCTTGGGAAGAATACAATAATGTGTGTGCGCAAAAGCACCACCAGCGCTCACGCGCCAACATTATAAAGCCAGCAAAGAACTCTTGGCAGGGAGAAAGAGATGAAGTGAAAATTTCCAATAATTCTCCAAAGATGCTTGAAATTGCCAAAGCAATTTTGAATCAATGTTGAGGTTTGTTTAAAATGCACGTCACTAGCTGAGCATTTAAACATTGTACACTTGTATAGGTTTGTTAGAAAAAGACCCACATTTTAAATGTATAAATGTCATGGATCTACCACAGGAACAAACTCTGTACACAGCAGTAAGATACTCGTGTCGTGGCTCAAACGTTACAAAGATGCTGTCCAGGTTTCAACACCTTTATTGATAGAAAGGATCGTTGCAACGGAGGAAAAATGCACCTCTGCCAAGGAGCACCTCTCTGACTCTTGCTGGGTGTGACAACTGTTTCATTAGCAAGTTCTGGTCACGTAAACATAAACAATTGATTCAATTCTTTTTATTACAGTCAACAGACCAATAAAACATATGAAAACATTTAAAATACATGGAATTAAAACAGAGTATGATTGCATGAAGCCTCCTTAAAGTTCTGTACTAGAAGCAAAAGGAAGTCCTGCTCCTCATTCCCTGCAAGGGGAAAGGGCAAAGTTGGCTGTGCACTTGGCTGGCGTTTGCAGAAGCTCCTGCAGGTTTTGGCCAATCAATTTCAATTCCTTTTATTACAGACCAACAGACCAATAAAACATATAAAAACACATAATAAATATTTAAAATACATGAAATTAAAACGGAGTATGATTACATGAGCCTCCTTAAAGTTCTGTGCTAGAAGCAAAGGAAAATCCTGCCACCATAACTGATCTGGTAAGGATTGCGTGATTAAGAAATTTAGCAACTTGTTCAGTGGTATGCTTATCTTGACCCTGTAAAAGGACCGACATAAGGGTCTCGGACAATCGTCCAGGTAATCGTTGCGTGAAAGGATGGATAAGGGCTTTTCTTGCCTCCTGATAGAAGCTGCAGTTGAATAGTACATGGGAGATAGATAAACAATTGAGCATGTGCAAAGTACGACTCAATAGGAAAGTCAGCTGACCATTGATTCCAGTATTTTCTGTGGTTAAGCTAGCTCCTTCCTGTCTGTCCTGTAAGAGGAACTTGCTTAATAGTCAGCCATTTCAAAGTTCACCCAGAGTGAATGTTATTTCTGTACCAAGCTCAAGATATATATATATTTTAATGAACAGTTCAACTCCAGTACCAACATAGCTTCACTTATGCTAAGACATGCCTATGGCGGCCATCACACTCGTGTATCTGTTTAGATACTTTTGGGGAGTATTAATTCTCTAAATTAGGTTGGCAATTAAAAAATGTCACAGAAAAGAGGACAGAGTTGTCAGAGACCTTCTTTGGCACTCTGATGTGTAGATACTGAAACTGCATACAGAAAATCAATCCACAATCCATACTTGCCCAAGCAAATCTAATCCTTACCTTTTAAATGCCATTTGCAGTGTCAGCAAAAATCAAACCGTATCTGGTTTTCCTCGACAATGTTTCCCCCCAGCCCTCCACATGATGCATTATCCCCTTCAGCAATCCTCTGCTTCAGCCTTCCTCAACCTGGGGCGCTCCAGATGTGTTGGACTACAACTCCCAGAATGCCCCAGCCAGCTGGGGCATTCTGGGAGATGCAGTCCAACACATCTGGAGCGCCCCAGGTTGAGGAAGGCTACTCTGCATAGAGAGGACAGTGGGGATGGTGGAGAAAATGTACCCACCTCCATCCCTGGGAGGCTCTCATTAAATTTCCAATCCCACAAATATCTTTGAAAAGGGGTGTTGCACAAAATTGCCATCCCATGTTTGTTAGGGCACTTCCTTTGCAAACACAAGAGGAACCAGCCTACTTAAAAAGCCCCCAAAATTATATAGAAACATTCCCCTCATGTATCTGCAAGGCCTCCTGGTTATATTAAGGGTGGTATTAGAGCCTTCAACAACTCTTCAAAGACCAGGGAACATTTCTTTCCTGCAGAGAGAGAGAGAGGGGGGAATCAGTGAACCGATGTTGATTTTTGAAGCCCTAAAATGTCATGGGTTAAAAACAGTGATAAACAAAGTGCTCAGGTTGGAGGATTCTAAGCCTCCATTTGGTTTAATCGCCATTCACAACTTAAACTATAACTGTGAGGTACTTTTCGGGGAAGGACCCTAATCTGGAGGGCTAGCAAGATGGTTTTTCCTGCTCAGGCCTTAAAAATCTGGAATTCGCTACTGCAATAATAATAATAATAATATATTTATTTATTTCTTACCCGCCTCTCCCTTTGGATCGAGGTGGGGAACAACGTTAGTACAACAATACAGTATAAATCAGATATATAAAATTAAATGAAAGAGCACATAAAACCAATACAACATCAAAATAACCATCAACACATCTTAAAAATGCTTGGTTTAACATTCATCTGGGTAGGCCTGCTGGAAGAGATTAGTCTTCATGGCTGTCTTAAACTCGGAGGGAGTGTTAACTTGATGAATCTCTTCCGGCAGGCCATTCCACAGTCTGGGGGCGACAGAAGAAAAGGTCCTCTGGGTAACAGTTGTCAGCCTAGCAAGATGTAGTGGTGGCCACTAATTTGGATGGCTTTAAAAAGGTGTGGGATAAATTCCTGGAGGTGAAGGCTATCCGTGGCTACGAGTCCTGATGGCTATGCGCTTCCTCCAGTGGCAGAGGCAGTAAGCCTGTGTGCACCAGTTGCTGGGAAACATGGGCGGGAGGGTGCAGTTGCACCCTTATCCTGCTTTTGGGTTTCCCATAGGCCACTGTGTGAACAGAGTGCTGGAATAGATGGACCCTTGGCCTGATCCAGGATGGCTCTTCTTATGTTCTGAAGCTGCCATGTGTCCTCTTTTACAGAGGACAGTCCGTTATTTGAAGGGTTCCCAGAAGACGGTTCTCTATTTGAAGGCCTTCTTTTAAAGCCTGGAGGGCAAGCTATCCTCAGCAGGGGCCCTCCCTCAGTGAGTCTACCTTCACACCACCATTGCCACCAGCTGCTCTTGCTCCTCATAATTCTTTCTCATCATTGCTATCACTTGTAGAGCTCAAGTAGACAGTGACATCTCCTGCTGCTCCTTCTCAGCATCTTCCGCACTGTCAGGGTCAGAGTGAGAGGCAGATGAACAAGCAGGCTGCAATGGTGACAAGGAAGAGCAAATCCAGGAGGCTCTTCTCAGTGGCCCCTGCTGGTGTGCAAACCTTCAGCTGGTAGTACCAGACCAGCTCCAAGGTCCCATCTCTCGGACTTTCCGCAAGAGCCTTAAATTGTGGGTGCCAGGAATTAAACCGGGGTCTTTTTGCACGCAAACTCTAATCAATTTGCAAAAAAAAAAAAAAAATCTATCCGCAGGATCAAGTTTATCTTGCTACTGAATTTGGATTGTGTCAGTACAGAACATGCATATAGTCTGTCCCGTTATTGCTGAATCAAACTCAGTATTAGAGCAATTACAGAGCAATTCAAAATGGAAGGCAAGAATGGTCAAACGCAACGATTTCAGTCCAGGATAGAATCAGGTTAAGGCAGGAGTGGTCAAAATACAGACAAATGTCAAAGCACAATTAAGCAGTTAGGTACAGTCAAGCAGGAGTCCAAGGATCAATAACACTGAGGTTCAATCACAAGGCAAGTTCAGGAAATAAAAAGAAAGATCCAAAGTACAGAATGATGTTGTTCCAGTACTGGTTACATTGAAACTGAAGGCATATATACCCAGAGTTCCCTGAGCCTCACCTAAGGCTCAGCTGCAACGCATTGCAGACCCTCTAGCAAAAGTCCTACTCAGGAGGAGAGTCTTGCTTCTGAGAAATCCTCTTTTGTAATTGATCGCTTGTTCTTAAAGGAGCACTACTTGACTGCAGCCTCCACCTTAGAGGTAGAGCTTTCTTCCTCCTGCGGGAAAGGACCTGTGGCCATCCCTCACCCAAGGATCAAGGCTCCCCCACATCTCTTGATCTATAGCTCCTCCTCAGAGGATCCCTTCAGTAGGGGGATAGCACAGTCAAGATTTCTACCTTTTGCACCCAGCTTCTGCCACTCTGCTTGGAAGTGTGCACGATAGTCCTCAAACTAGGTTATCACAGCCTTGGGATGAATTTTCAACCCACCACTTTATTAATAGAGGCAGTTTCACCTCCCATATCTTTCCAAGCTGTCTGTGCCCCAGTCATGCCAAGGAACTGTCAGGAAAGGGGATGGCATGTGTCATCCATCAAATGCTTTGTGATAGCTGTCTTTGAAAGCAGCAAGGAGGTGTTGTAAATGTGCTTTTGGTTATGCAGAATAGCTCTCTCCACCACGACCTTCCAGGTTTCTGTATAGCCTCGGGCCCTTGATGGTGAAGGATACATTATTGCCCCATGGCCTTTGGGTACACCAAGCCATTGGAATGTGTGTCACATCACACTCCACTTTCCTGGGCTGGGAGGGAGTTGAATGTTTTTGCAGTGTGAATGAGACTGAAGGGGAGAAGAAAGAATCTGACCTTGGAGTGTATCATAAATGTTTTCTGGCTGGAAAAAGCAGCTCCTAAAATACTGGGGAATGAACTGGATGTTACTGGATTTCTCTCTAAACTACTGATTTATTGCACGCTTGTGATTGGCCACTCACAGAAGTTTGTGGGTTCATTACATGACATCGCCAACATCCAGGATGTCTTCTGTGCTATCCCCCGCTAATCTCACTTTTTTGTTTGTTTGTTAAAAATTCACAATAAAAAATTGATAAAAAAAAAGATTGGAGATAATGTAGCATTCAAAGTTATCGCTGGGATATCCCCAATGTGTAAAATCAGCATTGTGCTATAATTCTGTCCCTAGATGGCGCTGTTTCATTAAACGCAATGGAGGTTTCAGGAGAAGGGAAGTTTTCAATTCAAAATCATGTGGTCACGTGTAAAGGAGCATGTCACAAACGCAGAAAGACTGTGGGAGACAAAAGCCTCCAGTATGGCTGCGGGATCTTTCCTATGTGTAAAGAAGCTCATTGTCTGCCTGGTTGCTTCCTGTCTGCTCAGTATGTTCATTTGTAAAAAACCCAAAAAAACAAAAACAAAAACAAAACCCAGACACTACATAACAAGTTTCAGATTCTCTCGCCTCTCAAGGGAACAAATCTTTGTCCAAGAATTTCTGTCACTTGGGGGAGTGTGCCATGTGAAATAGAGGTGTCACTCTGGTTTAAGGAATTCTGTATTTCCGTCACAGCAAACACTTGACTGCACAAAGGGCATCTGGTCCTCCAAAATACACCCCCCACCCTCTCAGCTAAACTATAACCTTCACAGGAAAGCGGTTAGCTACCACACATGTTAAATAGGTCGGGACACAGGAAGTGACTTTATACCAAACCAGATCATTGATTCATGTAGTAATGCCTACAAACCAGCCTTGCCCTCCAGATTTTTTGGACTTCAGTTCCTATCAACCCCAGTAACATGGCTAATGTCAGGAATGCTGGGAGTGATAGTTCAAAGTATCTGGAGGGCAGCAGGTTGACCAGCAGCAATCACTCTCCAGGGTTTCAGGCAGGGATTTTTCCCCAGCCCTACCTAGAGATGCTGGGGATTGAACCTGGGACCTTCTGCACACAAAATACGTATTCTAACATCTCCTTTCCCATAGTGGCCAATCCAGTGCCTCGGGGAAGCCCACAAACTTGAAGGCAATATACCTCTCCTGTGGTTGCTTCCCCAATGGCAACTGTTATTCAGCAGTTCCTGGTATTCCTGACTGTTAGAGCAGTACGACAATGGAACCAGTTATCTAGGGAGGTTGTGGGCTCTCCCACACTAGAGGCATTCAAGAGGCAGCTGGACAAGCATCTGTCAGGGATGCTTTAGGGTGGATTCCTGCATTGCAGGGGGTTGGACTTGATGGCCTTGTAGGCCCCTTCCAACTCTGCTATTCTATGATTCTATGATCTCTTCTTGATCCTCCCAGAGTCCAGGACACGGACTAATGGGCTCAAGTTAAAGGAAGCCAGATTCCAGCTGGACATCAGGAAAAACTTCCTGACTGTTAGAGCAGTACGACAATGGAACCAGTCACCTAGGGAGGTTGTGGGCTCTCCCACACTAGAGGCCTTCAAGAGGCAGCTGGACAACCTTCTGTCAGGGATGCTTTAGGGTGGATTCCTGCTTTGAGCAGGGGGTTGGACTCAATGGCTTTGTAGGCCCCTTCCAACTCTACTATTCTATGATTCAGCAGCATGTATCATTGATCCTGGAGAAAGCCTGGAGCTGTCATAATCAGGAGCCATTGGTAGGCTTATCCTCTACTGTTCTGGTTAACCCCTGTTGAAAGGCATCTCAGCCCATGAGCATTGTCACACCTCAGTAGGGTGACCATATGGGTTAGGGTCTGTTGTACCTGGTCATGGTGGGCAGGGCTCCTGCAGCTTGTGGTGATGAAGAGGGAATTTCACCAGGTGCTGCTGCATGCATACAAATGACACCTGCTGAATTTCCCTTTTCAAGACAACTGTTAAAGAGACGGGAGCCCTCTGCTCCTTGCCATATGGTCACCCTACACTTCAGGGCAGCAAATTCCAGAAGGGTGCAATCCTAGCCATGTCTACTCAGCAGTAAGCCTCACTGAGTTCAATGGGACTTACTCCCAGGTAAGTGTGCATAAGGTCGCAGCCTAAACGCATTAAGCACCTGGAAAAGATATAGCAAATTCCCCTAGTGCACCAGGGAGCCATTATAATAGGGTGACCATATGGAAAAGAAGAACAGGGCTTCTGTATCTTTAACAGTTACATAGAAAACGGAATTTCAGCAGGTGTCATTTGTATATGTGGAGAACCTGGTGAAATTCCCTCTTCATCACCACAGTTAGAGCTGTAGGAGCTATACTAGAGTGACCAGATTTAAAAGAGGGCAGGGCTCCTGCAGCTTTAATTGTTGTGATGAAGAGGAAATTTCACCAGGTTCTCCACATATACAAATGACACCTGCTGAAATCCCCTTTTCTATGCAACTGTTAAAGATACAGGAGCCCTGTCCTCCT
The DNA here is from genome assembly GCF_023053635.1 of Elgaria multicarinata webbii. Taxonomy (NCBI): domain Eukaryota; kingdom Metazoa; phylum Chordata; class Lepidosauria; order Squamata; family Anguidae; genus Elgaria; species Elgaria multicarinata. The sequence continues at coordinate 6,982,664 of NC_086183.1, forward strand.
TTCCATAGGGTCACCCTAGGCCTTTTACCTGCCTCTCTGTTAATATAAGCAACCGGGGATGTGAGCGTCGTGGCCTCATGATTTGCATATTATTAGTAGGCAGTGGAGCATTAATGTCACTCTATACTTTATTGGATCTTGCATCACGAGAGACAGATATACTAACATTCTGATTTTCTCCACTGATTCCTATGGGCAGCTCTCATTTATTTATTTATTTATTTATTTATATTTATTACATTTTTATACCGCCCAATAGCCGAAGCTCTCTGGGCAGTTCACAAAAATTAAAACCATAATTTTAAAACCATAAAAACTAAAACCATAAACCCATAACTTCCGCTCTGAAGAGACCAAAATACGGTTTCTCCGATATAAATTCGGAAGTTACCCATTGCGACGACTCACTCTACATTTCAATATCTGCAGGACAGGGAGCCGCTCTATCCTCCCCAAATCTCTATGGTGTCGCGTTACATCCGTCAGAGCGTGATATTCCTGCAATTTCAAAGGGCAGCCGCTGCATGATATTTTAGTGACGTGATAACAAAGGCATCCTGGGAGCTGTAGTACAGCGTCCATGTCCTCTCGCTCTCCGGAACCAAAGCATGCTGGGTAAGTAATCCCTCTGCCGCCTCCTGCCTCGCTCTCGCGAGATCGACGTAACTTCCGGCAAGCTGCGAGGAGGCGGGAGTTTACCTGTTTGCGCGGTGCGTTTTGGGAGTTGTAGTTCCTCTGCTCTGAGGTACGGAGAAGCTGGGCGGCAGCGAGTCAAGACAGGGCGGCTTCCTTCTTGGCCGAAGCTTGTCTCGACACCGCCGCGGCCCTTGATTGCCATCGCCGAGCTGAAGAGGCCGACAGCGACGACTACGACAGCGGAGGCGGCTCGGCGGGAGCAGGCGGAATGGCGCGGCAGGGCAGCCGGGGGGGCGCCGAGAGCAAGAAGATGGTAATGGCGGTTGTTGGGGGGAGAGAGATAGACGTCGAGGGGGGGTATTTTATTTATTTGTGGGGGCGGGGGGGTCCACAGCGGCATGTGGAGTAGGGAGGGGAGGCCCGATGCGGGGTGAGGGGCGGAGGGGGCGGGGCTGGCATAGCCTTGGCCAGCCTTCCTCAACCTGGGGTGCTCCAGATGTGTTGGACTACAACTCCCAGAATGCCCCAGCCGCTGGGGCATTCTGGGAGATGCAGTCCAACACATCTGGAGCACCCCAGGTTGAGGAAGGCTGGCCTAGGGGCTTGTTTTGATTTAATTTTATATAAAGCATTTTTGTACCAGCCTTGTGTAAACCGCCCAAAGAATCTCGTTTCTTGGGCTCTCTATAATTATTGTAAATAGAAATAACTGGATATAAAATAAATAAATACGTTCATTCAATTTGATTCCCCGCCAGTTTGCAGATGTCAGGGCACAATCGTACGCGCGTTTAGATATGCTTGACTGGGGAATGCTAGGAGCTGTAGGACTCCCCCCCCCCGTCTAAATATTTTTATTCATTCATTCATTTCATTTCTATAATGCCCAATATCCAAAGTTCTCTGGGTAGTTCAGAAAAATTAAATCCATAATGTAAGCCTATGCGGCAGGGTCTTGCTAGTTACTGTTTTACTCTGTACAGCACCATGTACATTGATGGTGCTATATAAATAAATAAATAATAATAATAATAATAATAATGATAAAAATAAAAATATAAAATATGGAAGTCTTGCGCCCTATGTTGTGATTGTAGCAACATCCATGAGGGTTTTTTCTATCTAAACGTGCATAACATTGCATCCTAAGTTAATTGTATTGTTTTTAACTGCAAAATACAACAGCTGTAATAAGAACATATCAACAGTTGGCAAGGCGTAAGGATGCTTAAAAATGCCTGGGTGAACACAAAGCTTTTCACTAGGTACCTAATAGGGAATTCACACTGGCACCAGGCAGGTCTCCGGTGTGGATGTTGCTCCATAATTGTGGTGCCCTTGCTCAGAAGGAAGGTACACAGAGAAGGGTGACAGCAGATGACCTAAGTGTGCAGATTTATTATTATTTTTTAAAGAGCACTATTTGTGTATGTGGTCCTTTACAAAGAACAAGAGGGCAAGTCTCTGCCCCAACATGCTTACAGTCTAGATCAGCTTTGCCCAACCTGATGCCTTCAGGATGTGTTGGACTACCACACCATTGTGTGGGGATGATTGAAGTGGTGTTCTAATAGCTCTGGAGGCTTCCAGTTTAGGGAAGGCTGATCTTGAAAACAGACACCAAAGATTCAATAGAGGAAGAGGAAAGAAGTGGCAGCTGGAGTGAATCAGGAAGAGCATGTGACTGTTGCAGTTACATGTATTTAAGGCTTTGTTACAGACTGTTATTGGGACTGTGGGGTCATCCCAAAGGCTTTGAGCCATGAAGCCCCTGATTCATGTTTCACCTGAGCCGTGAATTCATAGGCTAGTAACACTTTTTTCAGCTACTCCATTCTAACTATATGTAGGTGGGTAAATGATTATGCTGGCCGACCTTACAGGACTGTTGTAAGGAGAGTCAGGGCGATGCGGTGTTCTCTGAGAACTAAGTCTTTCTCCACTAGGCTTCCTGTCAAGATCAGCACTGGGTTTGAGTGTTTCTACCTGGTGTTTGGACTGTTTAGCCAGAGTAGGGCTTTTGTTACTTTCTGTCGCTCTTTGTTAGCTGACAGAAGTGGTCTTGGTGTCTTGACTGCCTGGATGCTGACACTTCCTTGTTGGGGTGGTTCAGGACTTCGTAACTGCCATGACAATCATTGGCTGTCCCAGCTTATTATCAGCCCAACTCGAGATGTTGAAGGGCTCACTCTGGTTTTTTCATCAGGGCAGGAAGGTGGTCATCTATAGGGGAGATGCTTTTTCGTAGTCAGATCATTTCTTGGTGAGGCTTACCGTGTTCTCTCTCCACAGAAATGAGTGCATATGGGGAGTGGTGCTATTAAGACGGCCCTTCCTCAGAGTCTGATGGATCCAAATGGATTTCTGAATGCCCTTGTGGAGTTTCCAACAAGCATGGCTGCCCTGGTCACATTTGGAATTCTGAGATTATCTGGACAGTGGCTGAGTTTGGGCGACATAACCTACAAGCGCTACATTGAATATGCAGTCCCCGCTCAAGGGTTAGCATGTTACTTGAATCCATCAAACATGGGTTATGTGAAGGTTAAATAACCCTTTCAAACCCCATAGTCTGTTTTAGGGTTATACAAGGATTGTTTAACCCTCACATAACTCACGCTCACCAGGTTCAAACTACACAATAACCCCCTGACTGGGGGTCTCATATTCAAAATGGTGGCTGCACACACTGCTGGGCTGTCATGTTGTGCAAACAGTTGGGTAGATGGCTGGAATGAAGATGGAGGAAGACTTATTTCGAGTCCCACACTTGTTTGCCAAGCAATTGGAGGAAGAGTATAAAGTTGTTTGTAACTGTAGTTATCTGGACACCACTTTATCCATTAGATTAATTGTAGACAGCTGTACTAGGTAAAGAGCTAATAAAAGATGAATTGGAAAGTGTTACCTGGTGGCACATAAAACGCCAAAACTAAGCCCCATATTTAAGTGATGTCATTTTCCTACAGTTTTAGGATCCCAGTCCTGGATGGAACATTCAACTTACAGCAGAAATACAGAATTCCTTTTGGGGGATGGGGCTGTATTATTAGAAGTGACTTTTAGTGTATCCAAGTTCCTTGAGAAAAAGGAATGCACATTTTAAATACTAACACTGATTGCTGTCTGATTTTTAGCAATAGTGTGATAGTGCTGTAAACTGATTTTCTTTTTAATAATAAGCAGTCTTCATAGAGATATTTATATATAAACATGCACTACAATATTTCCTTCAGGCTCTGTGTGTGTGTGTGTGTGTGTGTGTGTGTGAGTGCTTTTGTCATTTTTCTTTGTGTTGTGTGCCTCTAACCTGGTTCTGTGTTATCAGTTCAGCAAAAAAATGAGGATGTGGAGGAGAACTCTGCAAAGACCTAAATTGCAATACTGTGAAAAATCTTAAAAGAACATAAGAACATCAACAGGGCAACGCTAAATTCACTTCCCCACCTTTTTTTTGCTCTGCAACCCACCCACCCCATCAACCTTTAATCCTGCAAAGAACCACTAGCTAACTTTTTTTTTTAGCAGATTGTGGCTTATTAAAATTTTCTGCTGGTGTAGTGAATAGTTGGTAGCACATACCGAATCTGTCTTGACTTTGCTTCTGCTAATATTGAGATCATTCCTATCCTTTCCTGTTGAGTTGGGGTACCTATTTTATTGACAAATCAATTGACCTTAGATGTATTTAAGAAGAGCCCAAGGGGTTCTTTCCCCAAACAGTATTGGGATTATGTCACTGACAGAATCAAACAGATAACTGAAACGTGTGTAAACTGCTACATTTATTATGTTTTCCTGTTAGTTGCAATATTTAACCAACCTGACAGCTTTACAACTTGTAAAGCAGTTGTATTTTTGCAGTCTATTTTTGTCTAGTAGTTTTCTTAAAACTCTGTTGGAATAGGGTTTGCAGATTGCACATCTGGATCAAACACCGCACTGTTTTAATTGTATGTCATCACTATTGGTAACAGTATCATTTAGCAGTTAATCCAAAACAGTGAACTTGGATGTGCATATTGTCTCTTTATTATCTAGTGACAGGTGAATAGCTCAATACTTAAAGCATTTAATGGCTACACTATGGACTGGAAGCAATTGGGCATTCTCGATTCCTTCACATGATATTCAATTGTCTTGCAAATGAGTTTACTAAAATTATACAGTTGTTTACTAACCTGTTGTCTCCCCTCCCCAGCTCTTTGTTAACTTCTTTCCCTGTATCAAATATATCTTCACATTTTCACTTTTCAAGCTCTATAAAACAGATCCGTGTAATTTCTGAGGCACATCTGGGATTGCAGGGCACTTGCCCTTTTCAGCCTCTTCAGATGAAGCAAAACCAGCACTTCTTAGCTTTCTGAGAGAGTTGTTAGATGTATAACTTACCTGACTGCTGGCCTTATCAGTTGCTACTAGGTAGAAGTGGCATGCTGAAATCCTATGCAACATCTAACAAACCTTAATTCCAAATGTGACTTGACTCTCTTTTCTGCACTCTGGCTTGTGTGAGCTTGTGAGAACGTGGTATAATCTGTGTTGTCTCACTAAACTCTGTTGTCTTTTTCCCTCCCTTTTCTGCTTGCCTGCTGCTTTCATTCTGTAGTATTGGTATTTGCCATTCATTTCACCTTCTGCATCTATGCATCTCATGGTAGGTGATAGGTTTCTTAATCTGAGACTAGACATTTCTGCGATATAAAATGAAACCTTAATAAAAGCGTAAGCAGGGCATATTCGGTATATATAGCTGACGTTTATTTCAAGAGACTTTAAAAAGTCTTAACAGGGTTCTGCTTTTTAAATAGGAAGAGGATTTGTGTAACAGCAGTTCTGATAACTGATGGATTCAGTTGGGTTGTGCATTTCACTCACTTCAAATTTGGGGAATGTGATAGAGAAACAGCAGTTTGTTCTTTCCACTGTTTGGTTGATGCTATGCACAGTTCTACTGCACGTCCATCCTAACACTGAGGAGGCTTTGCTGATCCTTTGAGCTCTTCAGCAGAATATTATGCTGAAATGATGAAGGTGGAAAAGCTGCTCTTGATGAGCAGTTGGAAACTGTCAAGCTTGCATCAGTAGTCGTTTCCATCTCCACAGCAAGGAATTAAATGGTTTGAAAATACATTGCACACTGAAGAATTGGATCTAAATTTTTTGAAAGTAGAAGGCAGTAGCGGTTATTTTCTAGAAAGCGTAAAATAAGTAAAGTCCAAAGTATGTATGAGATAGTGCCATTACAACACTGTATGCAGCACCTAGGAACAGTACAAACAAAGCCGCCTAGTGCTTTGGACTGAGTTTGCCTCTTAAGCCCCGGTGAAAGCCTATGAGCCACCTGCCTTCCTGCTCAGGAATGCCAGAAACTCCTCTTGCTTGTGGGGTCCGTGCTGCCCATGATATAAGGGCGTAGTTTTAATTGCTGGGGGGTACGCTAGATCATTGATTTCATCTGTTGAGGTGTCACAGCTTTTCACTTCGTAGTTGGCAGGATAGATATAGCGGTGGCAACCATGCCTTTTAGCCCTTGGTTAAAATCCAACTCACATTGTTAGGATTAAGAATTTATTGCGATTTAGAGCTGAATAACCAAAAGTGGTGAGTTTTATTCCGGCTCTTAGCCAGGCCAAATTGACTGCAATGTATGAACGAGTAGTTGTTACACCAACAATACTAATATTGGATAGCATTGATATGTGAGTAGTCTTTAGGTGGCTTTCTCTAAGTCAGGACTGAGACCTTGATGATAAAGGGAAGCAGAGACTACCCATCCATACTCAATGGACACTGCATCATCTCCCCATGTCTGTCAACAGACACTTATAGACAGAATGGTTTTATTTATTCCCCACCCCACCCCAAGGCAAACATTTTCTGTTTTAAGAATGAACCTGGAGGCACCTGCAGAATTTACTGCAGGACGTGTTTGTGTGAGGCAGGAGCTTTCTTGCCCATTTCATTTCTCCGTCATGCCATGCCAAACCAAATTAGTCCTGGGGAAAGTCCTAAATATGTGTGGACTTGCCTGTCTGGCCTTCTCCTAAACATGTTTTGAATTTGTCTAGAGCTCGGAGCTCTTCACTCTGACCTATGGGGCTCTGGTCACTCAGCTGTGCAAGGACTACGAGAACGATGAAGATGTCAACAAGCAGCTCGACAAAATGTAAGTAAGCCAGAGTAAGACTTTTCCAAATGTCAGTGTTTAGGGGGGCTGGAGGCGCCCTTTCTGCGAAGTGACTTGGTGGAATTAATCTTATTTCTCTGAATTCACTGGAGTTGTGAAACGAGAGAGAGAGAGAGAGAATAGATTTCCTCCCCTTTGCTTCCAAGCCCTAGAATTCTTCCCCGCCCCCTCAAGCTAGCCCTCCCCTGTGCTGTCAGAATTTTATAACATGCTGCTCTTTGGCTGCCTTGACAGGGGCTACAATATAGGCGTTCGACTTGTTGAAGACTTCCTGGCGCGATCCAACGTAGGGAGATGTCACGACTTCCGAGAAACTGCAGATGTAATTGCCAAGGTGATGCCTGGTTTTGATTATTTTCCTCTGTTTTTGGTATGTGCACCTATGATGATGATGATTAATAGTACTTGTATTTTCACTGTGGCTATATAAATGTCAAAGGCACAATTTTGTTGTCACACAACAACTTTGTTACAGTCATGCAGTGCAATCCAGAGGCATGCAGGATGTGCTGGAATCATCTTCAGCTTGTCTTTATTGGTGGTTTCCTTCAGTGAATTTCTTAACTGCTTGAATTTCTTACAGTTTAAAACTGGGATCTCCAACCTTTTGGGGTCCATTGGCACATTTGGCATCTTGAAAAAAAATGCCTTCAGCACCACCACAAATTAGCTGGTTTGGGGGTGGGGAGGCAACCACAAACATTTTAGGAGTCCCCCCCCTTACCTGTGTTTGTGTTTGTGCTATTCACTCTGGCTTCTTTATCTCTCTCCATGGCTCTCCTTTCCTTCCTTCTGCTCACCCCCCACCAAACGGGGGCAACAGGGTCCTTGAAGGTGGGTTACCTTCACCGCCACCTTAACTGATTTGGGGGGGGGGTTCTCGTAGCATGACAATGAATGGAGAAATTGCTCTATTTGCTTGCATGGGGAGAGAGAGAGAGAGAGCGGAAGAAAGAAAAAGAGGGAGAGAAGCCAGAGAGAAAGAGGGGCTGGGGGGCACTGGAGAGAAAGGGGAGCCAGAGAAAGACTCAGAGAGCAGAAGGAAGGATAGAAAAGATAAAAAGAAGAGCCAGAGAGAAGGAGGGAAGGGGGAAAGAGAGAGAGAGAGCACAATGACAAACCAGAGAAGGAAGGAAGGAAGGAATGGAAATGGGGGTAACTGCACTGGAGACCCCCTGGTTTATAAAGCTTTTTGTGTGAGTTGCTGATGGCATACACATATTAAAGCAATTTCCTTATTTTTATTTTTAAATTATTTTTTCCAGCAAGAGCCCCTAATTGTAGCTTACACACCAAATCACAAAGCTACTTTTTGAATGGGTTAGGGTTAGGGAAGCATAAAAAGGACATTATTTCATATTTCAATAGTACTGAAGACTCTCTGGCAATGTCTGGAGAGCTCTGCAACCCAAAAAGAAACCAAAATCTGTTCTTGAATTGGGTTGGTCTGACTTGTAGAATGGTTTACTGGCTTTTCAGCTCTAATGTGTTGAATTAACAGGTAGCAGATATGAGGAGCCAATGTAGCCCAGTGAATAGGACAGCACACTTGACCTCAGAGACAAAGCTCATATCAAAATCAACCGTGGACTTTTGTGACTCAGTCTGTGTATGCCAACAACACAATTTTCTTACTGTAGTACCAATATAATATATGTGTAAATATATTTCCTGGTCTATTGGTATTGAAAGGAGAGCCAAGACTAGCTAACTTTAAACTAGAAACTGAGAAGCAGGATAGCATCAAATGTTTTCTGTAATAGTAACCAAAATAAATCAGAATTGCTTCTGTCCTATCTAAAAATATAAGGCAATGGGCACAAATGTCACTGGGTTGTTTTCCAAGAGGAAAGGCATTGCCTCTGGTGTAGGGGATCACCTCCTACTTCTTGAGATCAGTCTTGCGTTGTCTGTTGTGTACAAAGGAGCTTGCTTAAGTATGTTACGTAAAATAATTGCTGCTGGGATCTTTTTCTCATTTGGCCAGTTACTCAGTGATCCGTGAAAGACAGCTTGCTAAACATTGCACCGTTTGAGCCTTGTTTGTCTCGCTTGACAGGTGGCGTTTAAAATGTACTTGGGTATCACGCCGAGCATCACAAACTGGAGTCCAGCAGGAGATGAATTCTCCCTTATCTTGGAAAACAACCCATTGGTGGACTTCGTGGAGCTGCCTGACAACCACTCATCTCTTATTTACTCTAACCTTTTGTGTGGAGTGCTTCGGGGAGCCCTGGAAATGGTGAGGAGAAGGGGATGCCCATGGAGCCCACAATTATGCATGGAAAATGGATGGAATATGAGGCTGTATGTTTTCTATATCCCATTAAATGTCCCGATGCAGTGAGCTGAGTGAAGTGTATAATTTAAATACATCCATCTGTCTATTAACCTCTTAAAAAAATAGGGGGCAGATGGTCAGCAGTGTCCTACGGCCCTGGCGGTAGCCACGTGAGGAGGAATAGCAGGCTGTTCAGGGCTACACATAGGCTACATCCCCTGGTCAATTAAAATACTTTCCAGGGGTCTAGTTTTCATAGCTGTTGACCAGACATTTTCCATATGTGTTCAGGCTTCTCCCTGCAACTCTTGCGGCTTGATCATTTTTTTAGATTATTATTTTAAAGAAAGCTTTGATGCCCAGGCGATCAAGCTGCTGTATATTGAGAGCCAGGATGAGGTAGTGGTTGGCGTGTCAGACTAGAACCGGAGAGACTCATCCCTGCTCAGCTACGAAGCTGACCGTGGGTGATCTTGGGTCAGTCACCCTTTTTCATCCTAACCTACCTCGCCTGGTTGTTGTGAGGACAAGTCTGGGGAGGGAATAACCATGTACACTGCCTTGAGCTCCTTCTAGGAAATATGGACTAAAAATGTAATAAATATGTAACCCCTTTTTGCCAAGAACTAGCATAGGTAAAACACCTGCAGTCTTTAGTATGTACATTTAGAGTTTCCTGAGCGAAATTAATGTAATTAGTTGTATGCTAAATTCCTCTTGCCAGAAATCAGAAGAGGCAGTGATGGTGAGGACAGTCATTGCTGTCTGTAGCACTGAGTTCTGAGGGTCTCCCTGTGTTTTTCAGGCTTCCTTAGCAGAAAGATTATGGTTAACTAGGGATTGTAAGAAGGTTCCTCTATTAGAGTGATGTTTGCTACTTAGGCTATACATTTTAGGTGAGGTTGGTAAGGGGGGAAAGGGAAATACCCAGAGACCCTTGATAGAATATTGTGATGGAAGTCTCTTGTTCTCTATCCTTGCCAGAATATTCAAAGCGCAGCGGGGGGGGGGGGAGTCAGTTTCTGGGACTGTCCTAGGTAAATATCTCAAAAGTACGGGCTTCTCTCTCCCATATCACAGGTTCAGATGGCTGTGGATGTCAAATTTGTCCAAGACACATTAAAAGGGGATGGAGCCACAGAAATAAGGATGAAATTTATCAGGCGGATTGAAGACAATCTTCCTGTTGGAGAGGAATGAGTCCCAGAGCAGCCTCCATACTGAACTAGAGAGGACGAATCAGCTCCACCTGGGATTCGTCCGTGCATAGTGACTTCTGTACGTTCAGATGCTCTGACTGGTTAAGATGATGGTCTACTTTATTTCCTTAGGAAGCAACTATTTGAATTCTCCTCTGTTATTTCCACAGATTTGTATTAAAGGCCTTTGTAGGGTGTAGGACACTTTTCATACTCATCAGAGACGCAAGCACCCGTTTCTAGTTTCCATGTTTGGCTCCATGCAAATATATAGGATATTAAAACCATGTAATTTTGAAATTTGGTACCAGAATGAGATCCCGACCACAGATGCCGTTCTTGTCTTGAGCATATGAAGAGCATCCACTTTGCCCCACCCCCACCCTTTCCTGCTCATTGGGGTGGGGGCCCAGAATCCACATGTACCTATGGGGAACAAGTAGCCATTTCTTGATTGCACAGAAGGCAGTATATAAGTTGAGATTCTTAGAGGAGCAAGTTCAGTCTTTCTGTTTCAGTTTTGCTGTTAAGAAAATGATCTTATTTTAACAAGTGCGTAACATCTCTTAATTCTTTGCAAAACAAGAGCCCTGTCCATTTAAAGCAGTCCGGGCAGTGGCCTTGGTATGAATAATCTCATTCCAGTCCACTGGAGAGCCTGAAGGAGACTTGGCAACAGCCTGCTGTCCGAGTCTAGCAGAACAGAATCGCCTGGATGCTTTCCATCTTCCTAATGTGTCCAATTTAAATGGCTGGGCCAAGTAGTCTCATTACACCGTGAGCATGCAGTGTTCAAGGTTTCACTATTGAACTAGTGTCAGAAAACGCTTCCAAGCTGCCATCATCTGCGAGTTCCTTCCTTGCAGCAACCTATTGATGAGTTGTTAAATACAAGCTTCCTTTCTGAAAGATCCGGGTAGGCAAGGCTTCTGAGTTGTTGCAACTGGCTTAGATGCTAAGAGGATACAGTTAAAGTTGGAGCATCTAACTTATCCCATCCTCCCCTTAGGAGGCAAGTGTTCTCAGGACTGTGGAAAAAAGATTATAATGGGCAGTCTTGCCTAGGTGGATCAGTGTGCTAAGGTTTGTTTGCTGGATCACTGAAAGGATATTGGGGAATGCTCTAGGATTTTTTAGTAGGGAAACATGAATGGCAAAATCACTCAGGAATTAAGTACGCGGCCTGGGTTTCATGCCACTGGCTGTGTTGAGGGGAGATTCCGTCTGTGTACATCCTGAAGCTCTAACATTTCTATCAAACAAGATAGTTACTACTTCAGAAATCTTGTTTGGCTTGAGTATGCTGTGGAGAAATCCCAGGTTCAAAACAGAAGCTTCCATCTTCCTTGAAGAGGCACGATGGACCCATTAGTAATACCTTTCCTCATTTGGAATAACGGAGTGCATTTGACACAATCTGACGGTTGTGTTCTGCAGAGTGAAGAATTGAACTTCGGCCGCTGCTTCTCCAGAATAGTGAGGCCTTTTCTCAATGGCATGTTGATGACACTTTCCTAGTCCTTTTCAGTGGTTCATCGCAGCTGAATACAGCAGCACTAACCCCTCAGAGTCTAGCAGTTAGAGGAAATGCTGTTTTGCCCTGGACTGACTTTTACCAGATTTGTAGTGTGTATTGCAGAGATGGTACAGGAAAAGGGAGGTGGGGTTTCTGCATTGTGAGAAATGACTATCAAATGTTAAAATCTTCAATGAAAACTCAATATTCCAGTTTCTGAAGAATTTATTCCTCCACTTGGAGGAAGGGTCCAGCACCCCCAAAAAGCATTTTCACATTGTTCCTTCTGTGGTACTTTTGAATGTGTAAAAACAGAGTTGCACTAATCCATAGCTGATGGGTGAATTGGTGTATATAACTTAAACTTTATTTGTTGTATAAGGGGTCACTCATGTATTTTCCACTTGTAAAGCTTTTGAAGGCAACATTTTAAACTCTTAATTAAAGAAGCTGTAACTATCTCCTTAGTTGTCCTGCCACTGGGCTGAGGAGCAGGGCAGGGGGCTCGCCACTTACTCTGTTCCATGTTGATCCCATCCTTCCTCCCAAGTTGCTCTTCCCCGCTCTCTCAATTTTAGCCTCACTCTGTGTGGTATGTTAGGCAGAGAGATGACAAGCCCAAAGTCATCCAGTGAGTTTTGTGGCTGAGGGAAGAACTGAACTCATGTCTCGCTACTCCTCACCTGACATTCTAACTGCTATACCACATTGGTTCTCTTCATGTGGCATTTAGGTGAGGGACGGGATAGATGCGAAATGATCAGTGCTTGTGTTCCTTCAGGCTGCAGAGAAGGCAGAACATACAAAGGGCTGTTGATCCTCTGTGGTGTAGGAAAAGGTCCAAGTAGAGCAAAACACCAACCACAGCCACAGAGGGGGCAATTGGGTTGCTCTTCTGTATAGCCTGGTTAATGCTGTCCTGTACACTTGGTCTGCTAGTGGTGAGTTCTGACCTTGCAATACAAGGGCAACTTACAGGGCCCATTCAGAAGACACCTTAAACCAGTGGTTCTCAACCTTCTTAATGCCATGACCCTTTAATACAGTTCCTCATGTGGTGACCCCCAACCATAAAATTATTTTCGTTCTCTACACGATCCATTGTCATGGGATGGTTTGCTAATGAAAATAATACATAACAATAGCTTTAATAATACAAAAGATGATACATGACATAGTTTAGTCAATACAGTTTCCTAAGACCATCGGAAATATGTGTTTTCCGATGGTCTTAGGCGACCCCTGTAAAAGGGTCATTCGACCCCCAAAGGGGTCCTGACCCACAGGTTGAGAACCGCTGCCTTAAACCATGGCTTTAACCACAGCCAATAAGGCCTTTTGCTGTATTCACCATGCTTAAAGACGTGGTTTAAGGTGTCTTCTGAACACGGCCCAGCTTTCTGGCTTCACCACTGTGGTTAAAGCCATGGTTTAAGGTGTCTTCTGAACTGGGCCACAGTGGGCAGTGTTATGTGGTGCCACCGTGCCTTCGCTGGCTTAGTTGTGCCCTTGGGACTCATCGCTAGCAGGAACTAGCACTTTATGAAGCAACCCTGGAAATGCTCATTTCTTCATCAGGACGGGTCAGCAGATCTCTTCTGCAAGCGCCGCTCACCTGTCCCAGTCCAGAGATAAGTGTCTCTGCTCCAGGAACCCCTTAGCTTCTTGTTTCTCTAGCAGTGAGTCCTACTAGTATACAGGCAGCAGAGGATACTACCCAATATGTTAGGATCATCTCTGTGTCCTTGCCATTGTAATTTGTAAGACATTTCTATTTGAACATGATGCATATAGGTTGCTATGTAGAGTGTTGTGGCTGGTAGACGGGAAGGGCCTCATAGTTCAGTGGTAGGAGCACATGGTTTGTACGCAGAAGGTAGGTTCAATCTCCTGTATTTCAAGGTAGGTCTGGGAAAGACCCCATTTGAAATCTCGGAGAATTACTGCTGGTCAGTATAGTACTGAGCTGGCCGGATTAATGGCCTGACTTGGCATAAGACATCTCCCTAAATTCGTAGACAGAGGGTAATGTTATGAAAGTGTGGGAGATTGCCTCGGATTAACTCCTTAACAGGGTTCTCATCGGCAGTCCAAGACGTTAATGTCAAAGGAACCAAGAAAAAAAAATACCTAATGAGTTTTCATTCTAATCTCAGCTTAACTAGTGCTTTGCTTTCTGTGTGTGGGAGGGAGGTCTTTCTCAGGACGTACGATCGTAGCATCGTAGTACTGAATCTCCTAAGTACCATCCACAAGTCAGCAAACCTCCCCTGAAGAATTTGTTAGGGGAGGATTCTGTTTCTGTAACAGAATATTTTGACCACTAGATGTCTCCAGTTACTTAGAGGGATCATGACGAACAGCGGCACAGGTGGGTGGGTGGGTTCTGCAGTAAATACCTTCCTGTAGGCACAATTTTGTGTGACTAGTCCTAAAGAAGATAATGTCAAATAAAGTCATGCAAAGCTGTCCCAGCGTATGCAACCAGCGTTTTAGGCGGGTTAATTCTCCCTGTGGTGCACTCTGAAAAAGGAGATGGTGAGAGCCTCAGTTGGGAAACATTAATTTGGATTAAAAGTTCAGAATAGTGATATGTGCGTTTCTGTATTCATACTTTCTCCCTACTTTAAATTGCACCTTCTAGCATGGAAGCTTAAAATCCGTTGTATGTTGCAGTCAGATAATGCTTTGATTGCATTCCCAACAACCCCACGGAGCAGGTTGTTGCTATGCCAGTTTCACAAGCATGCAAGTCAGCCTGAGGCACGGTGGCCTGCACAGGGCCAGACAAGTCACGTGTGGCAGAGATGAGGTTTGACTCCCAAGTCTCTTGCATCCAAATCCCAACTCTCGGTTCCTCTGGACCACTTGGAGCAGGTTTGCATTTCATGCAGCAGCCTGGGTGTACAGTTCTTCAGCATTTGCTGTGGGAAGTGTGAATGGGAGATGTGTATCCCCAAGCACTGGAGTTCCACAATGGAGTGTACTTTGGGAAACGTGACTTAGCATGGCAACCGGGCTGTTGTGTAACATGTGCCTCCTCTCCAACTCACTCACTCTGCATGCGCACACACAAACGGGTGTACAAGTTTTACCTGGTAATCTTTTCTGGGCTGAATTTAAACACTCCGGGACAACAAAATTTTATCTGTGGCTGTCTTCAGTCTCCCAATTCACGAATTTGGAAAGCATTCGAAAAATCAAAGGTGGCTTCTACAAAGCAATATGCAGTGGCCATTTCAGGTAGTGAATTGTGGGTGCCCTGATGATAGGTATAGAGGGTGGAAGAGTTTTTCATAGTACTTGCACTTTTACTGAATATGTGTAAGGATGGCGTTATAAGGGCTTGATATCACTGGCATAGAGAAAGAAGCTTTTGGGGCATAGAATGGGTTTAAAGATACAGGCGCCGTTCAGAAGACACTTTAAACCATAGCTTTAACCACGGTGGTTAAGCCAGAAAGCCAGGCTGTGTTCAGAAGACACCTTAAGCCACAGCTTTAACCATGGTGAATAAAGCTTTTTGCCTTAGTCACTGTGGTTAAAGCTGTGGTTTAAGGTGTCTTCTGAACACAGTCCGGCTTTCTGGCTTAACCCCCGTGGTCAAAGCTGTGGTTTAAAGTGTCTTCTGAACGGGGCCATATACAAATAGTGGGAGGGTAACGCTTTAAGGTTGAAGGAGCAATAGGGCACATACAGAGTATTTAGATGCTTGAGGCATGGGGAGCTTGTTAGTTTGGACGGGGAAGGTTTGATTTGCTGAATTAATCGTAATTGTCCTTCACTTGTTACAACTGTATGTATTCCTTATAAGGGAACTTGTGGTTTAGGAAATCGCCATGTCTGAAAGAAAAAAGGCATAAGGGAAAAACTCCCCAGTGGGTTGCACACCAAGTTAGTTGCCTCACTTGGATTTTCCACCCCAAGCAACAAGCGCTCTTAGGGCGTCCTGGAGGACCGTGTAACAGCTGCATGTAACATCATGGATATTCCATTTCAAAAGAGGCATTGCGTTGGTGGCTGACCTCAGCGGTCTGTGATGTTGCTTTCCCTCAAATCTCTGCTGTTTGCATAATGCATTTTTTACAAAAGCCAGATCTGAAAGTGAAATGGAATTTACCCCTCCCTTAGCCAGTCTCAATAATTAATATGAAACAAAAATTGGGTGTGTTTCTAATTTGGATTATTTATTTTCTGGCTTGAACTGTTGATTTTTGTTTGGCTTGGTCAACAAGTCTTTTTAGTGCAATTATATTTCACGTCTAGGAATTAAATTTTTGGCTGTGCAGATTGAAACAACAAAACCTGACCTCCATTAGCCCTCCAGCTCCTTAGACAACTTTTTATTTTCTCCCATACATCACACTGTTGAATCCTGCTTTGTGACTTGTAGTGTGGCCTACTCTCTATTGTAATGCTGTCAGAGCCACACAAAGTGAAGAGGTAACATTTTTCTTCTGGCTTTTGTAGATCACATTGGTGGCTGGTGGCTAATAGCCACCAAAGGAATTCCACCTGCTTAGGCTGGAGAGAATCATTTTGTAAACAGTGAAGCAGACAGAGATCTGAATTCTGCAGCTGTGGAAAGGAAGAGACTCTAAGAGCAAACTTTACCTTTGCGGGACTGATGCTACTTTAAGGATCAGCCTTGCCTGTCAGAGGTGCCTGCTTGCTCCACCATGTTGAGCTTGTATATGTGTAAATAAAGAGATGACCGAAACATAAGTCTCTTGTATCCTCTCCACCAGGAAACTGATCCTGTCAAGGCTGCCTCTAGAATTTCCTACCACTTAGGGGTTCATCAGACGAGCGTTCTATCGCACGTTCGCTACTGCCCACTCACGGTTTTTTGCGCGTCCTTTAGATGCCACCATCCGCCTCCCACTCCTGCTTGCCTTTTTTCCCCATCACAAAATAGGAAGCGGAATGTGCCGTCATTTCCTGCTGTCTGCAGGAAAAGCGGTGCCATAAAAATGGCCCCTGAATGGGCCACATGGGAAGAGGAAGTAAACAACAGTCACATGGCCCATTCAGTGGGCTGTTTTTATCGCGCTGCTTCTCCTGCACACAGCAGGAGATAGCAGCAAGTTCCGTCTCTAAAAATAAATTGGACTTACCGGGGGCTTTTTTTGGCACGGGAAGAAGCCTAGAAGGGGCAGGAGATGCATGGGAGGCAGACAACGACGTGAATACATGCGTGCCCAGTAACGAGAGTGCAATAAAACGCTCTGATGATGCTCTAAGTTTACTTCTTTCTTCTCTGGGAAGGAAGAGGAAGTATTGTGGGACAGGAGCGGGGGTGGAGAAGTGATGGTGGGAAACTGCGATTTTCCCCCCAGTGCGCTGATGCTCTCAGATGTGAAGAGCATGAAACAATATAATGCCCTCTTGTTCTTTTAACTATGTGAGATGGATTCTGGGCCAAATACTAAAGGCTGGTTCTTCAATACATTTCTCAGTCTGGAAAATCTGCAAAAGAGCCCGTTGGTCCTCTGGAGTTTGGGGCAGGAGAGAAACCATGTCAGTCTCTTGCTAAAAAAAAAAGAGCTGAGGACGTGGACGGCTGGATAGTTTATCTGGGAGCAGAGGAGACAGGGTATTAAATCATTGCTTGGCAAATGCTTTGAAATGGAACCCAGTTGTAAACAGACTCCACCTTTTGAGCTGTACTTCTTCCCTCTGAAACAGAAAGCAGAAGAATATCGCATTAGTGGTTAACAGTAAACAAAGTTATATTTTATTTTTCATTTGTTACCGTCCATAAATGTGTGTGTGTGTAAATATTTGAATAGATTGTTCAAAACTGCCGATTGATTTTGGCCACTGTCTTGTGCGAAGGACTTCTGCAGATGTGGTCTTTCGTCTGCTCTTCCTTAAGACTGCAATGGCTACCAAGCATTAGCAGAAACTGTAATGGGTTATTCAAGGTAATGCTCTGTAAGGTAGGCCAAGAACTTAAATGCAAAACAAATGCAATAGTAGAAGTGGATGAGTTACTGGGTGGGTGGGTAGGAGGGAAGCCCCCACCCACCCCTACATTTTCGATCCCACCACTTCGTTCACCAGCTTTAAAAACACAACTCCACAGTCAGAAGGACAGAGAAGAAGGTTTTAGTTCTTTTAATCTTCTATGAACACTGGATGTGGTGGGCGGCGGTGGGGGGGGGGGATACATATTCTGTGCTCTCCTGGCATGAGCAGTGCAATAAACTGGGAGCTCCTGCTAAGCTTGCTTGCTAAATATCTCCATTTCAGTCCACTTTGACCCAGGCCGCACCGTTCCTGACCAGACCCAGGGCGCACCATTCCGAAGCCGTTCCCCGCCCCACCGTCCTGGCTTCAAAGCCAGCACCCAGCCATAAGTCACTCCTGGCATCCTGGAAGCCGCCCTCTCAGAGCCGCTGTGGGAGAGCAGCTTCCAGGCGCGCCGTTTGGCGCGCCCCCTTTGCTTGGCGCTCTAGGCTGCTGCCTCTATGGCAGCGCCGGCCCCGCTGGGATCCTCTGTGTGTCATTTGGGTGCACAGGGACAACCTCGAGCTGACCCCAGGATAAATGGATGGTGTAGACATGCCCAAGAAATGAAACAAGCACCTTGTTAATTCACTGGGGTGGGGTGGGGGGGCATGACGTACCGTTGAGTTCTGCACAAGTCCCACTGAAAAGAACAAGAGCTGTACACAAGAGGAATTTGTTGAACGGCTATAAATTTATTTCCACAGGGCTTGCACAGGTGGACACCCTCCACTCGGATCTGCCTGTCTCCCAATGTCCATCGTAACTGGCCGGGCTCTGCCTCCTGCAACTGTTGGCCAAAGATCTTGAAGCCGTGGCCCCGTCTCCTTTGGGTGGGAGCCATAACTCAGTGGTAGACCTCGTATTTTGCACGCAGATGTCTCAGGTTTGGTCCATGTTCCTAGGCCTGCAGGACACAAATCTGCATGAATTTTGCATATGGTTATTTATGCCTGTATATGCACATTTTGAAATGCTGGGATTTATTTCAGTTTCACAGAAGGCAAAGCCAGCCAATTAAGTTCTCATCCAAATATCCACCCAAAAAATCAAAATAAAAAAATCTTCAATTAATTTGCACCCCACCCTAGTTCATCCCACATCAGTATTTCCTCTTCCTGCCCACTTCCTCCTGCCCACTTCTTTCTCCTCCCTGCCTAACGATGCATCGAAGAAAAGCTTCTATGAAAACCAATGGAAGTTCCCCACCACCACCACCAGCTTAGTTGCCATGTGGGCAGGAGGCTGCATCTGTGTCCGGGAGGGGTCTGTGTGTGTTCCAGCATGTGGGCTGGGGCTGGTTAGCCTTTTCCACCCCAGCTGCCATTCCCCCTTGAAAATTGCCCTTGCCTGGCAATTAAGCTAAGAAAGAAATGTTCCATTGGCCTTAATGGACACTTCAGGGCTCTCGTGAACAGATCTGGGACCCTGGGAAATAGAGTCAGGGGTTCAGGCCCCTTGAGCTCCAGCCTAACAATGCCTATGGCAGGTCATAGGCAAGGGACTATAGAGTTATATATATTGCCAGTCAATACTGGGCCAGATGGACAACCTGTCTGCCCAAGTAGAAGGCGACTTCCTACGTTCCTAAGACCTGAGTGCACCCAATGAATCTGTTCAGACCTGCTCTCCAAATGTGGTTAGTTCTGCGTGTTTAACAACAGTCATCCCTGTGGGAAACGATTCACGAAGCTGCTGCATTCCATGTTTGTCCTTTTTTCTTTGGCTATGGTGATATCCAAGCTGCTGGGCTGCCAGGGTTTGACCAGGCTTTGGCATGACTCTCAGGGCAAGACATTATAGGGCAGGGCCAGACCAAAACATTTTGTTGTGTGGAGCAAAAGATAAGATGGTGTGTCCCGTCCCCCCACTTCCTACATACAAGAGCTGACCGGTCTGGCAGTTGAATCTGACTTCAATACTGGTGACAGGACAGCATCCTCCCCCTTGCATCTGAGGGCAGCAGGCTAGCCTTGGGGTTAAGGGCAAGCCATGTGGCACACACAGCTCTGTCCTCCGACACCTTGCCGCTACTCTGTATAGCTCTGTCCTCTGACACCTTGCCGCTACTCTGCACTCCCCTGCGTCTGCTGCCTGAGGGAGCTGCCTCACCTTGCCTAACGGAAGAGCTAGCCCTGCTACAGGGCCATAGCAAGATGGGTTGGTGGTGCAGAGATCCGGTGCCTTTGGGGATATCCTAGCCCAATTCCCTTAATTTTCACCCCCTCCCTCTCCTTACTTCTAGAGCTATGATGAAAATGCAGAGCTGTATTCTACTCAATTGTTCAATAAGAAGTAAACCATGTGTTTGTGCACATATGATCATGATGTGGTGTGCCGCATGTGATTTATGTTCGATTTTCCCTACATGGAAACGCTATTTGCATAGCTGTCCTTAAGAGCATTCAGATGGTTCTAATTGCAGGCGGTGGAACGGCTTCTGCCCCCGCCCTTGTATTTCCAGTCCCTGCAGACAACTGTGTGGTGGGTCACTTCAGTCCACAAAGCCTCTACAATCCTCGCACAGTGTTTTCTGTGATGCGTGTGGCTGCTCCGGAATATCTGCTTTGCTCTGCAATGCTTCCTTCACCCCTGGATATGCACGGCAATACCCAAGAAACAGGACTGAGATGCATTCTCCCATAAAGTTGTACCTTTGCTGGAATGAAAATGTTCCTTTCCCGTTTCAACATGGTCATGGCTACATATTATGGGTTGACGCAAGGGGGAGCCATTAGAACATTTATCTGTGCAGCCAGGTGGCACTAGCTCACTGGCCGTGGCTGGAGCAACTTGACCATATTGGAATTTCCTCTACCTAACTGGGTTTTCAGAATTGCTTGAGTTCTAAGCAGGCTTCAGGGCCAGCCAGTTCAAAAATAAACAGTCCTGAAAATATCCCTCATAAGGCAGAAGACTACGACTAGGCCTCCTGCATTTTGCATTAAAAAAAAACCTGTTAACATAAGTTTAGTAGATGCCTGGACTCTGGCTACAGCTGGGGCAGAAGCCTTAAATTGCTGCAAACCTATGCTGAGCTAACTGGGAGTAAATTCTATTAAATTGAGCAGGTGAGTTTGACTTAAAGACTGTAGCCAGGCAAAAAGTATGTGAGGGTTTAAAATTGGCTTTATTTCCCATGTAGATCTCTGTGCTTGCCTTTGGTTAAACAGGTTTTTCAGTCTTAATAAAAACCTGCTAAACCTGTTTAACCAGCGGTGAAAATTGGATGGGTGTATGTATGCACCACAAGCAGCGATCCCTCCATCAAATTGCCTTCAATTCTCTGAAAAACCAGTTGCATGCCTCTACCTGAACCTAACAAGGTAGATTTGCCATTGAGGGAGGAAGGGAGGATCTTCCACCCTAGGAAACTTAGAATGTGTTGGTTTTTAAGAGGGGGGAAGCTGCTCTAACTGGAACCAAGACCCTTGTCATTTCTGGACCTGAAGCAAAAAGTCAAAATGATGTCCCTGCAGAAACTCATTTTTCCTTCATACAGAGAGAGACCGAAAAAATGACAATAAAGCCCAAGCTGGCACCATTCCGATGTGTTGGACTACAACTCCCATCCTGCCGGTGGTTGTGCTGGCTGGGGAGGATGGGAATTGCACTCCAACATATCTGAAAAGTGCCGGGTTGGGGAAGGCTGTCCTTTTGAATCTGCTGCCTGGAGCCATTGATGCTATCAATGGCTACTAGTCACGATGGCTATATTATTTCTTCCCATATCAGAGGCAGGATGCTGGGGAACGTTGCTGTAGGCAGGGGCGGCCCATCCCTATGGGCAGACTAGGCAGTTCTCCAGGGCACCAAGTTAAGTGGGGCGCCAAATTTGAGGAAAAAAATACAAATAAAAACACACACAAATGAAACAATGATGGCATTATTTCAATTCCTGTGTGTCTACAGAGGGAATATGACCAGGGCTGTGAAAGTGAAAGACGGACCGACTGGACTAAATCAGGCTGCCTACCTGTCTGCCTTTGGGACTTGGACTTCCGCCTGCTCTGCTGCTGCTCCCAGACAGAGGCAGGGAATGAGACACACACACACACCCGCAAGAGCAGCCACTTCCTCTGCCCTCCAGGGGCTGAGCTGAGGGGCTGGCGGTGCCCCCTTGTTGGCCACATCACCCCAAGGATTCAACCAGGACCCTTCTTCCAGGGCTGTGCTCGCCTCCTTCGTTGTTTTTATGCAAATATGTGTCCTCTTTTTTGTGTGATTCCTATGTGGCTACCCTACCCTTCAAAGACTTCAAAAGCGCTATGTAAATACCAAGTTCTTTATATACCCTGGATTGCTTAATAAGTTTACAGTGAAAAATCCATAATTGCAAATCAAAACATGGCTATAAAGCTCCACCCCACCTCCCCAATTTTTTCCAAATAATGTCCTCTTTGTAACCTTCTAAAAACAGAAGTAGCTCAGTGGGCTGCCAGAAAAGGCCAGGGGCCTGTTCCCCCTGTGATTCAAGCACCGCTAATAATCCTGACAAGACCCCTCTAAGGTAACCTGGTATTACCGTACCTACATTGCACCACATAAAGGGTACCGCAGGGCTCAGTCCTGGGCCCAGTGCTCTTCAACATTTTTATTAATGATTTGGACGAGGAGGTGCAGGGACCGCTGATCAAATTTGCAGATGACACAAAATTGGGTGGGATAGCTAATACCCTGGAAGACAGAAACAAACTTCAAAGTGATCTTGATAGGCTGGAGTGCTGGGCTGAAAACAACAGGATGAAATTGAATAGGGATAAATGCCAAGTTCTACATTTAGGAAATAGAAACTAAATGCACAGTTACAAGATGGGGGATACTTGGCTCAGCAATACTACAAAGGAGAAGGATCTTGGAATTGTTGTAGATCACAAGCTGAATATGAGCCAACAGTGTGATGTGGCGGCAAAAAAAGGAAATGCTATTTGGGGCTGCATTAATAGAGGTATAGCTTCCAAATCACGTGAGGTACTGGTTTCTCTCTATTCAGCACTGGTTAGGCCTCATCGAGTATTGTGTCAGGTTCTGGGCTCCACAATTCAAGAAGGATGCAGACAAGCTGGAGAGTGTTCAGAGGAGGGCAACCAGGATGATCAGGGGTCTGGAAACAAAGCCCTATGAAGAGAGACTGAAAGAACTGGGCATGTTTAGCCTGGAGAAGAGAAGATTGAGGGGAGACATGAGAGCACTCTTCAAATACTTAAAAGGTTGTCACACAGAGGAGGGCCAGGATCTCTTCTCGATCCTCCCAGAGTGCAGGACACGGAATAATGGGCTCAAGTTAAAGGAAGCCAGATTCCAGCTGGACATCAGGAAAAAAGTCCTGTTAGAGCAGTACGACAATGGAATCAGTTGCCTGGTGAGGTTGTGGCCTCTCCCACACTAGAGGCCTTCAAGAGGCAGCTGGACAACCATCTGTCAGGGATGCTTTAGGGTGGATTCCTGCATTGAGCAGGGGGTTGGACTCGATGGCCTAATAAATAATAATAATAATAATAATGCTATTGTATGATTCTATGAAAGGGCTCCGCAAACAGTGGCTACTTTTTGGCCACCTAAGGGAATTTATGGCTGGGGTGAGATTCGAACCAGGGCCTTTCCAGCTCGTGCTCTTTGCCACTGCACAAGACCAGCTCCTTGGAGCTCCTTAAATCCTGGCCCAGAACCTGTCACTTCCCCCAGCCTCTGGCCTCTTCCCCAGCGTAGGCTCTGCCGAATAAACAAAGGCAGCTGAAGAGTTGAGGCTTTCGGGATCCGCTTCCAGGCCAGCGCTGAGCAGCGGCCATCTCCCGGAAACCCAGATGCCCCCGGTGCAGGGCCAGCGAGGGCCAGAGCTGCTGCAAAAGGGCCAGAGCGCAGGGAGGAGGCTGCTGGAAGCTGGCACCCTCTCCGCTTTCCCCATCCAAGGACAAACAGGAGCCCTCCCTTTTCTGCGCTGATAAGGCAGGTGGGAAGTCCTCCAAGCCAAGCAGCAGGCCAGCCAGCAGGAAGCAGGGCTGGTGATTTAGGAGGTGGCTCCAGAGCAGAGCCAAGCAGCTGAGCGGCTTTTATCGCTCCGCCCCACAGGCAGGATGGAGTAGATTTGCTGGAGGGCCCGGTCGAGAGAGCATCTCCAGGCCAGGTAGCAGCTTGCTCATTCAGCAAAGAGAAACCCCGAACTCGGGCTGGATCAGGGCCAGCAGTATGGATTTTAAGACCAGCCCTGCTGGATCAGACCAGAGTCCTCTCTGGGCCAGCATGCGGTTCACCCAGTGGCCATCCAGCTGCCTGTAGGTCACCCACAAGGAGGCCATGAGTGTGGCAGCTGCCAGCTATTGGTGCTCCATGGTGCCAGGCACTTGGCAGCCTCAAGGGCAGGTCTAAGCTGAGTGGAAACGCTTTGCCCCTATTTTCGATTTAATGAAGTGGCAATCCCCTGCCTCCCAGCGCATCTTTGGAAGCAGAAATGTTATCATTTCTATTACTTGCGAGTTTACCATGGACTCCTTTAGACAGCGAACACGTGGTTTGGAATTGAAAGCTTCCTTTCTCGGCAATGCTTTAGATGTTCAATGAAACCGCGCCATCTAGTGGCTGCTTTTTAGCGCTGTGCCGGCATTAGACACTGCCGATATGGCACGTTTATTTTTGTTTCAGCTTATCTCCCTTGTTTCTGAAAGCCCTGGAGGTTGACGACATTGTGTACAAGACTGCTTGCAAAGAGCCAGGACTCGGTCGAGAGCAGGCAGCTGGGCACCAGGGCATTCCCGCACACTTCTCTTAGCGTCCAGCGTGGTGCCCTACGCCCCCTCCCACTTTTCATTTTTTTTAAAAAAAAAAATATGCACGCACAAATGTTGAGAGGAGACACGTGTAAGGGTGGTGGCCCAGAGTGAAACAGAAAAAGGGTGAGGGTGGCATGGGTTGGCTGGGGGAGGGAGTGCGGGAGAGGAAAAAGAATTTGCCTGCTGTGAAATAGGGTTCTGTTGGTGCTGAAAATGGACTTCAAGGCGGTGGGATCAGACCTCACCTCTGCCCGGGGGGTGGGCACTGCACTGCCATAAGCAACCCCCCATGCTTTTGCTGCTGGGGGGTGGCGGCAACAACTAATCCCGACGCAGCAGCAAAAGTGTGAGGGTTCCGGCCTACCGACTGCACAGGCAGACGGCGACCAATCGGGGCTGCCATCCCCCCGGGCGTTCTCCCGCTGCGACTCCGGAGTGAGGGTGGCTGGCTGATGCACCGTACTTGCCTCGCTCTGGAGAAAAACGTTGGGTAAGTCCACTACTTTTTAGCTCTGTGGGAAAGCCTGGTGATGGCTGTGAGGTGGCTGCTGCGTTGTATAACTGACACCGCAGCGCAGCCCCCCCCCCCAGGGCTTTCAGTGCATATAGACAGCCCCTTGTACTCAGTGTTTGGGGGAGGCTCTCTGTCTTCTGTGACCAGCTACACCAGCCTTCCTCAACCTGGGGCGCTCCAGATGTGTTGGACTGCATCTCCCAGAATGCCCCAGCTGGCTGGGGCATTCTGGGAGTTGTAGTCCAACACATCTGGAGAGCCCCAGGTTGAGGAAGGCTGAGCTACACCATGTTGTGGTGGTGCCCAGGACGATTTCTCAAATTGCCAAACGGTTTCCTACCCAAGGCGTCGGAGTTGTACACAATGCCTCTGCCTCCCTCATCAAAATTATTTCCACTCCCAATGCTTTCTTGAAAACAGCGCAGTAACAACATTCTTAAGGGTTTAATCCTATGCCTGTTTAGACAGAAAAAAGTCCTACGGAAATCCCTACAACTCTACATGGCTGGCTGGGGAATGCTGGGAGTTGTAGTAGTTTTTCCTGTCTAACCATGCATAGGATTTTGCCCTTCGTTACCCTGGAGTGCCAAGACAGAGCAAAAAGACCCTAGCGGTTAAAAGTCTCTTATCGTCACGTCTGGCCCGATCCCTGCACGTTTACTTGGAAGCAGTTCTCCCTGGCATCAATAGGCTTCCTCCCTAAGGAAGTGTGCCTGGGATTGCAGGCTTGGTCTGCTTCATCATGCTTGATGCAAGGGGGTAAGTGACAGTTTTGCCTTGGCTATCTGACCGCATGGCTGATATTCCTCTCGCGAGGTGAGCATTCGGCCGGGAGCATTGGGGCAGGAGGCGAGCGCAGAAGGGGGGTGTATTTAAGGAAACAGGAGTACGTAAAGATGTCTATAAATATTGGTCTCGTTTCTTCCACACCTCTCCTAGCCTTGCGTTTTGTCCAACAGGATTATCTACACCCTTCGCCTAGAAGGAAGGTTGGCTGCAAATCATTGCCAACTCCCCCATTCTGCCTCCCCCCCCCGTTTCCTCCCATCCTTCTTTTGGGGGCTTTGCGAAAGCAGGTTGCGGCAGAGCTGCCAACGTCTCTCCCCCCCTTCTGTTCCCGTCATTCGGAATTCTATATTTGTGGGTCAAAAAGCGGCTCTGGAAGAACAAAATAAAACTCCAAAAGCGCATTAAGTAAATTAAACGTCTCTTCTAACAAGTAGCTTTATTGCAGACGAGGGAGGCTGTGCCCAGAGCTCCGTTCAGCGAGTGGCTAAATGATCCCATGTGCTCTTGATCAGAAACAAATGGCGAAAGGCACGCGGCCTCCGCAAAGCCCTCCCCAGCCCTTGACGTCGGGACGTGAGCTTTTCCACGGCTTGCGATTATGGAATTGGTGCCGCTTTCATGTCCTGCCAGCCCTGACCCCCTAGACCAGCCTTCCCAAACCTGGTGTCCTCCAGATGTTTGACTAGAACCCCCAAAATCCCCAGCTGGAGAAGCCTGCCCTCCTGCACAGCACATTTCGTTAGGGTGTGCACCCAGGGGTTATTTTTTTAAAGGTGAACATTTATTGAATTCTCAACCATACAGGACATTTTTTTATTCATTTATTTAGTAAACACTGTAGACACTGATGCCCTGCTATGCACTCAGTTTGTCTGACTGTGAGAGGGCCATTGCAGGGGAGGGGAGGATTGAGGAGTTGCTTGAGACATTAGGGTGTGCCTGGGCACACCGGGCACACCCCTTGCGCACACCTATGCTAGACACAGAGCACAGAACAGGAGGAGGGAGTTGAATTTTGGGTTTCTGGTCAACAATTTACCCTCGCAGCCCAAAAGACGTAGATTCAGGTCCTCCCGTCTTCATCCAGTATATAAGATGATCATAGCAGCATGCTAAGGATGGGAGGGGATGGCAGCTCAACGGTAGAAGCACCTTCCTTGGATGCAGAACATCCCAGGTAGGGCTGGGGAAACTCCTGCCTGAAACTCAGCTAGATGGACCATGGGGGCTGTCTTGACAAGGCGAAAGCCCCAGGGTGGATCCGCAGTGGCGCTGGGTCATTTATATGATGGAGTCGCCATTGCAGAGCCATCCAAGGGCTTTCCCCTGAAGCTCCCGATTTAAAAAGTCTGGGACTTACCCGACTTTTTCTCTTGGAGGGAGGCGGCGACAGCATCTGCCGCCTGTCGCCTTGCTGTGGAGCTGCTTCAGATGGCGAACCCTGATAGGTCGCCATTTGCCTGGACAAGGGGGAGGGGGCAGGCCAGCAAGCCAAATGGCTGCTGTCCCACCTCCGCACTTCTTCAGCATGGGGAGAAGCCGAAAGAAAGGTAAAAACAACAAGAACTGGGACACAAGGAAGCCCCGGTGCATGGATCCACGCCTCCTCCGTAAAAGGGTAAAATAACAACAACTAGAGCAGCCTTCCTCAACCTGGGGCGCTCCAGATGTGTTGGACTGCATCTCCCAGAATGCCCCAGCCAGCTGGCTGGGGCATTCTGGGAGATGCAGTCCAACACATCTGGAGCGCCCCAGGTTGAGGAAGGCTGAACTAGAGGGACGGGATGGCTGCTCCTCCTCCTCCTCCTTGCCTGCAAACCCTGCGCTTGCTCCTTCGCATGGAGATAACGCGAAGGAGTGCAGACACGGGGGTTTGAGGGCTTGTGGGCGCCAATGCACCGTTGCCAAGACAGGCCCTAAGTATTTGACGCAGTCTAAGGCAGCTTACTGTGTTACAAAGCCAAGCAGGGGACTGGTCTGGGCCCAGAATGGCCTGGGTGGAACCCAAAGTCATCTCAGGCTAAAGATCATAGAATCATAGAATCATAGAATGGCAGAGTTGGAAGGGGCCTACAAGGCCATCGAGTCCAACCCCCTGCTCAATGCAGGAATCCACCCTAAAGCATCCCTGACAGATGGTTGTCCAGCTGCCTCTTGAATGCCTCTAGTGTGGGAGAGCCCACAACCTCCCTAGGTAACTGATTCCACCGTCGCACTGCTCTAACATTTGCTGCTTCAAACTAGTGTTTTATATAGCACGCTTGTGACTGACCACTCATGTAAGTCTGCAGATCATTTTGAAGGCACCGAGCCTCCTGCATGTCTCTTACTCCTTTCCCCAGTTATTCCGTTTAAAACCGAAACAAAACTTGGATGTCCCGGTTCTTTTGAAATATCTCAGGATTCCCTACGGTCTGCAGGGGATGTTGCGCTACAAAACACCCACTAGAAGGCGCTGTCCCATTCAAGTATATGAGCAGAAAACTTTTCAATTCCAGACCACGTGGTCGCCCCTCTCCTCCCGTGTAATTCAGCTCATTACAATGGCAGAAGAGAAGCAGGGCAGTAAGCAAACGCAATTTCCCTTTAATCTAAAGAAGCCCAATGTTATCCAGACAAGAGTGGGAGGGTATGCCAAGATGGCCGAGAATTGCACTCCCTGCCCTATAATTTCGTGGGCTCCTGCGACTGCCTCAGGTGGCGAGGAAGAGCAGCAAAATACATTGTTCTCCCACCCTGGCAGGAGGGCCCACTGCTGTCTCCGCGCCTCCTCCAGCGGGGACTCTGGAGAGCCCCTGCCAGCTGTTCTCCCGCTGGGGCATTTGCTGCGGCAAGAGAGCGGCTAGTAGCAGGGCTCTCTGGAGCAACCTGATCCATGTGCCGCCGCCGCCACCGCTGCTTCCTGCAGGTGCTTGTAGCTGCCAAGCTTTCGTGGGAGTTTGGCTGATCTCATGTGGGAGCCGCATGGCTGGGCCACAAGGCGGCCAGGGGTGAGCGAGGGTGCTCGGCTCAAAAAAGCGCATGGAAAAGTGTTCAAGAATGCATTAGTATTATGGTTTAATTCTGTAAACCGTTGTGGAAAAGTTGCACACGTACACGCACAGAAAAGCTGGTGAACTTCAGAGACAAAAGGATTGTTCAGGTGCTGGTTTTAACCTATAAAGCCTTATAAAGCTCAGCAACACAGTAGTACCTGATGGAACGCCCCTCCCAACCTGAACATACCCCAACACTCCGATGAACATCTGGGGTGGAGGACTCCAAGTGCCACCTCCACAGGTGGCAACAAGCGAGAGGGCCTTCTCAGTGGTGGCCCCCCTGAGCTGACTGTGGAATGAGCTCCCCACTGAGGCCCGCCTGGCACTGACACTCGTCTTTTCAGCGCCAGGTAAAGATCACCCTCTACTTCCAGGCATTTAATGGTATAATGGCTAGGTCTCCTGTTTTAGAACAGGTCTATCAGGGAAAGCATTGTTTATTTAAATTGTTTACATTGTTTTAATTTTTCTATGTTAAATTATGTTGTATTTTGTATTTTGATGATTCTTTGTACCCAGAAAGCTTTGGCTATGGGGTGATATAGAATAATAATAATAATAATAATAATAATAATAATAATAATAATGATGATGATGATGATGATGATTAGGCCTATCAAGTTCTGTTCATAAGCCATCAGTGTTCAATTGGTCATGCCTGAGATTGCCAGGTCTTTGGTATCTCAAAACCTGACGCTCATGCGGTGGTTGAAGTGATGTCAGAGGGAGGAACATTTTGATGACAATGGTGGAGCTTCATGATGTCAGAGCAGCCACCACTTAAAAGTCAAAAATCTGATACTATTCGAGCAGTAGAGGGATAGAATTAGAAATACAGAGACCCCACCCCCACCGCTGCAAATGGAAACATTTGTGTGGGGGGGGGGACAGGAGTGTGTGTTGTAGTTTTTCCATTTTAGAGGGATGGTTGTCCCCATTTTGCTACAGGAAAAGCTGGGAGAAATCTGGGGACAAGGGGGATACCTTTTTATGTAATATTTTCTCTTTCGGAATGATGAACACGTTTTTAAAAGTAGTGTTGTGTTGTTTTTTAAAATGATACTACTACAAAACCCTGAGGCCCAGATTTTGATGGAAGTAACTGCTGTCGCACCACCACCACCACCACCACCCTGCTTGGGGGGTCCCTGGTCAACAGCTAGTCAGCCACTGTGCTGAACTAGATGGACCTTTGGTATAAACTGCAATGAAAATTGCATCTCTCGTCCCAAGGCTGATCGCCGACGTCTTCTGTCTGGGTCAGCTTTCTCACTCTGCTTGGGTCCTGCGTTCCTTACAAAAGTCCCCTAACCTACAGCCTTTCAGGATTAACCAAGAAGCTGCTCTTTTGGAAGGGGAAGGGATTGGGGTGACTGCACTGAAGAGAACCCCGAGGGCTCCACACCTCTGCACATGTTCTGTCCACCGAACGGTTCCACCTGCGCTAGCGCCCAGACACGCCGTAAATCACCCGCTGGAACGAGCCGCGCGCAGTGACAGGGCACAGATCGCGTCAGGCCCGTTGTGTACCTAGGCCCGCCGCCAAAGGCCTGGCTACGTCTGGCTGCCAGAACCGAGAAACGTTAATGCTTGGCTTCTGGAAATGCAAGTGGTATTAATGAATCACTAAAGGTGGCAGAATTTAGAGTAAAAAGGCACGGGGGGGGGGAGGCTCCTGTTGTTATCCCCCCTCCACATGTCATCGGAACAGCTGAAGAACGGAAAGTCGTTAAGGACTTGGAACGGCTCCTGTACGAAAAGATTAGCCTGTGTGAACACCATTTGCTGAAGAGTGTTGGAAGCTCATATGTGAGGCTGAGAGTGACTCCCCCCTCCCAGCTCCGGCCCCAAACATAACAAAAGCTTAATTTGAGTGTAGGGATAAGGTCTATCAGTGACATTTGATTGCCCTTCAAAGATCCTAGGGAAGCATTCATGGTTCCATATTGCTATCTTGTCTGAGGGAGCATCTTAGGGTGACCATATGGAAAGGAGGGCAAGGCTCCTGTGTCATTAACAGTTGTATTGAAAAGGGGATTTCAGCAGGTGTCATTTGTATGCATGCAGCACCTGGTGAAATTCCCTCTTCATCACAACAGGTAAAGCTGCAGGAGCAGGTTCTATAGACAATGTCGTGGCCCTCCAGTTTCGCTTCTGTGTCTAGCGAGTGCTTTCAGCAAGTAGGGAACATGCACTGTTTAATTGTGAAAGTGAAGGGTCTTGGAGTTGTTGTAGATCACAAGCTGAATATGAGCCAACAGTGTGATGTGGCAGCAAAAAAAGCAAATGCCATTTTGGGCTGCATTAATAGAAGTATGGCTTCCAAATCACGTGAGGTACTGGTTCCCCTCTATTCAGCCCTGGTTAGGCCTCATCTAGAGTATTGCGTCCAGTTCAGGGCACCACACTTCAAGAAGGATGCAGACAAGCTGGAGCATGTTCAGAGGAGGGCAACCAGGATGATCAGGGGTCTGGAAACAAAGCCCTATGAAGGGAGACTGAAAGAACTGGGTATGTTTAGCCTGGAGAAGAGAAGATTGAGGGGAGACATGATAGCACTCTTCAAATACTTAAAAGATTGTCACACAGAGGAGAGCCAGGATCTCTTCTCGATCCTCCCAGAGTGCAGGACACCGAATAATGGGCTCAAGTTATAGGAAGTCAGATTCCAGCTGAACATCAGGAAAAACTTCCTGACTATTAGAGCAGTATGACAATGGAATCAGTTACCTAGGGAGGTTGTGGGCTCTCCCACATGAGAGGCCTTCAAGAGGCAGCTGGACAACCATCTGTCAGGGATGCTTTAGGGTGGATTCCTGCATTGAGCAGGGGGTTGGACTCGATGGCCTTGTGGGCCCCTTCCAACTCTACTATTCTATGATTCTATGAAAGAAATTGCTTTTTTTCACTTGTGTATTTGCACTATACCACACCACAGTGCCACCTAGAGGTTATGTAATGCAAAAGTAGGAAAGAAATCTGTTGTGTAATGCTCAGATCTCAATTCTGCGTTGAAACCAAAAGCTTCAATAGCTGATTAACAGCCTTTTATTAGGACAAAATCTCTGCACTTGTAAAAACGGTTGAGGGGACTGTTACACACTTTGTAGGCCAGAATACATTGCTAGTAGGCTGCCTGAGTTGGCGGGTAGCAAGTTGTGTGTATGTGTATACAGTTGGAGCAAAAGTAAATGGAATCGAGATTCATTCAGCCTGTAGCATTACCGTACAACTACACTATGCTGAATTATATTTTCTATAATTTGCTAAATTATTAAATTCATTTGGACCAGACAGATCCGTGTTTAGACCAGGACTATTAAGCCAAGAAATACATCTCAGCAAGTATGGCCAAGGAACATGCACATCCATGTACAAGCTCCATTTGGGTATTTACAGAAATGGTGCACAGAAGGAAAAGGTGCACCATCTGTCAAGTATGCTGTAGGGTGGATTCCTGTATTGACAGGGCGGGTGGACTTGATGGCCTTTTAGGCACCTTCCATCTCTGCTATTCTATGATTCTATGAGAAGGCTGGATTGAGGTGGCAAAAGTGGACCAAGGGGCATCTTTTGCTTGTAATACTAGAACCTGGGCTTCACCCATTTAAATGGTTGGGCCGTCGTTTCAGAACAGACGAAACAGAACATTTTGTCACACGATGCAAATGTATGGAATTTGCTGTCGCAACGTGTGGTGACAGTCATGGGCCCAGATGGTTTTATAATGGTGTTTGGTGAAATTAACATCGGACAAGGAGGCTTTCGGGCTAGAAGGGATTTGCGAATCAGCAAACCTTGAGCTTGTTGTGGCTTTCTGAATTCCACCTTGAAACTCTTTTGAACTCATGTCTGTGTCACATTGGAAGCTTTGTTTTTTTGGCTCAGAACTAAAATTTGTGCTTATTTTCATGTGCATTTCCCCAATTCTGTTCATCAATCATGCACAACTTTTTCTCTCATTGATTAAAGCAAGCATGTGCGCATTTTCCAAAAATGCCAATTTTTTTTTAAAGCACGCCTCTCTTTTGTTCCACAAATCGCATCGCAAGTTCGGAAACGTATGGACTTTGATCCCAGTTTGCCTTCTGGTCCATGTTCTGTTCTGGTAAGTACAAACTGAGTAAATTGTGGTCAAAAGTGAACTGGAATGAATTTCTCATATATCCCTTGTGGCTGGTACCCTAATAGCTAGATGGCACTTCCATATTCAGGAGCAGTGTATCTCATAATACCAGATGCTTGGGGGCAACCAAGAAGGGGAGGGGGCCATATTGCCTTTATGCCTTCTTCGTGGGCGTCCCGGAGGCATTTGTTTGTCCACTCCTGGAAACAGGTTACTGGGCAAAAGACCCTTTGGTCTGATCAACCAGGCTCCTCTTGCGTTCCCCAGTCCTCCTCTCTTCTTGGCAACAACCAGGGGTTCAAACAGCCGTGGGAAGAGAGGCCAATGTTTCAGGCATTACCTCTGCAGGCAGGAAATGATGGCCAGAAAGAGCAGTACAGCGAAACGTGGGGCGACGGGAACAGCCAAGCATGTGTCATCCAAAGCCATTTTTCTACAAGGTGTGGCTGAAAAGGTGCTTCTGCCGCTGACCTTTTCATGGTGGGCATTTCATGTGCTCCTATGACTCTTTGCAGAATGGAACTAGAATCCTGCCAGAAGCTCATCTGCTTCCGTTCTTCCTGCACGTTGGGCACTTTTATAATTATGTGTCTAAGGATGCCTGGAGTCAACAAAATATGACAGAAGCTCTCTGGATAGGGAGTCCCCAGTTCAAACGCCACTTCTACAACCAATTTACAAGGGGGTCTTAGGCCAGACTTCCCCAACCTGGTCCCCTCCAGATGTTTTGGATTACAGCTCCCATCATTCCTGATCATTGGTCATGCTGGCTGGCTGAGGTTGAGAAGAGGAGGGCCTTTTCTGTTGTGGCACCCTGGCTGTAAAATGAACTTCCCAGAGAGGCCCACCCGGCACCTGTGTTGTGCTCTTTCCAATGCCAGATGAAAACTCTGAATGGGCCTCTTCCTTCAGTGAGTCTGCCTTCTCACCATAATTGTCACTAGCTGCCACTTGCTTGACAGGGAGAGAGAGTCACTGAGTAAGTAGGCCGCGGCGTCTCCTCCTCCTCCTCCCCCCCCACAACCACTGTCTGAGCCAGAGCGAATGACAGGGGAACCTACAGGTTGCAATGGAGAAGGGGATGAGCAATGCCAGGGGGGTGTTCTCAGTGGCCCCCTGCTCCAACGTGGGCCCTTGGCATGTGACCAATCCTGCCTACTCTTAAAATCAACCCAGAACCTTTTGCAGCAAAGCATGTGTTCTTCCACAGAGCTCTGACCCTTCCCAAAGATACAACCTTCTTCACTCTGCTTGCAAGCAAAGTCCACCCTGTTCTCACTGGCTTTTAAGCGCTTTTTACTGGTTTCAGATGCTGTTATTTATTTTGCTGCTCATCTGCTGTTTTCTCTTCTGTAGGGGTGTTGTTGTGTTTAATATGTTATTGAATTTATTACAGGGTGTGTGTTTTTAATCCCTCCTTTTCTCCAAGGGCTCTGGGTACGTTTTTTCTCCCATCAATCTCCCCCCCCTTCGTCCTTGCAATAAACCTCTGAGCAAAAGAGGGAAAGGGCTCTTTCACACAGAGCTTGTGTAACGTGACCAAGATCTGTTATTCACTGAAGTTTGTAGGTTCTTTTCATGACATCGTCATCTTCCAGTGTCTCTCCCACTGGTTTTTAGTTTTATTTCGCCATGATTTAACTCTCCAAAAATGCAGTGATAAATGGGATGGTGGAATATTGTTGTTATGTTACAGCAACGTCTGCTGACTGTATAAGTGGAATGTATGGAACTTTCCCACAACAGAAACGGCCAAAAAGGGGGTTGAGGAGGAAAGGGAGAGGCACATATATTGTGATCATCATAATCCCAGAAAGACTCCGCAACAAGAAAGCCCAGTAAAGGTGAGGGGTTTTTTGGTTAATGTAGATAAGTCCAGAGGGAGAGAGGGGAAAGATGTAAGGTCAACTAATGAGCTTTGTGGCTGAAAGAAGATTTAATTTTAAACCATAAAATTTTAAGGTGTTGTGATTGTTATTTTAATATTGTCTTGGTTTTATGTGCTCATTTATTTATTTATTTATTTATTTATTTATTTCATTTCTTTTAACCAGTTTTATGTATTGTATTGTTGTATTTAATGTTGTTCCCTGCCTCGATCCGAAGGGAGAGGTGGGTGGGAAATAAATTATTATTATTATTATTATTATTATTATTATTATTATTATTCTCTCCAAACAGCATGGGGAATTATGGGGCGCCAGGTTTGGAAAGTCTTGTCTAGGTACTATGCCCCAGGCTGGTTACTGCACCCTCACAAGGCTCCTGTTCTAAGTTGACTGGAACCCTGAATAGGAGTTCTTCTTGTATGGATTGGGGATGTGTTGCCGCCACCCGCTCCCCTGTCATGACTTACAGCCATTGCTTGGTACCACTGAGCAGGGGAGTGGGGGGACCGCACCATTTTTAGCATACTCTGGGCTTGAAGGAAGGACAAAGAGAAATGGCTTGTCCAGAAGGATTCAAGGTGAGGAATGACTAATTTACGGGGAAGTTTGTCATTTTATTCTGTTTTTAAAATGTCACTTCTCTCAAGCTGGCCACTAAAGCAGGAAATGGTGCTTCAGCCCTTTCCTTCCTTGGCCACTGCAATGCCGACAGTCCCTTCCTTCCGGTATAGGGTCAGGACGGCTCGTGCCAAAGGAGGAGAGTTTTTCCGGGGGGGATTTTGGATTGAGCACAGAACATTGGGGGGGGGGCTCAGCCCCCTTTGCAATTCTAACAAGAACCCTGCCAGATCAAACTGAAAGACCACCTAGTCATCTAGCGAAAATAATCAGCACTGATAATTTTCCATCCAAAGCAAAGAGCAAAGGAGCAGTTTTTATTAGAACCACAGCAGGGGAGGAAAGGGTTAATTCTCTCTCTCTCTCTCTCTCTCTCTCTCTCTCTCTCTCACACACACACACACACACACACACACACACACTTGTTGTTGCTATTAACATTAAAAATACATGAACATTAAATGCGAAGTCACTTTAACAGCTCCTAATACAATTGAACCTTGGAGCTTAAACAGAGGGTGGACAGATCCGGGTTCAAATCTCCACCCAACTCTGAAGCTCACTGCGTGACTTTGGGCCAGTTTCTCTTTCTCAGCCTAAGGATGTAATCCTATGCATATCAGGCTTCATCCTACATACCTGTTCCTCTCGAATTATCCCCATAGCATAAAGCTGTCGTTGTTGTTGTTAGCTAAATCACACCTGGGCGGCAGCACTCCTAAGATCCTTTGCATACCAGGAAAGGTTTTAAGGGGGAGATATGTAAAAAAATCATTAAAAAATCAATGGATGACCCAATCCGATACAAATTTGGTATGCTTAAAGCCCTCCTTAATATCTATTACTGTGCCAATTTTGATGTCTTTATCTTTAAAACTTATGCCGATGTAAGCATTTGTTTAATTTGTACTTTAAACATATCAAATCCTCCTCCTGCGCCCCCAGTGGCTGCTCGGAGAACAACAAAAGATTTGCTTGTAAAGAGGTAGTAAAATAGGTCGGTTCTTTTGGCTAAGAAGCACAATTAAAGCAGGATGCCTGGGAGTAGTTCACAGTCAAAGCAGATCACAAGCTGGAAAACTTCGGCGTCCTTTGCACGCAATTCGCAGGGATTGCACAGTCTAACCCTGGTGTGCTGAAGCTATTAGACAGAAGAATATTCTACACCTCTCAGCTTGCCCAGCCAGGAGTTGCAAGACTTTTTTTTCTGTCTAAACATGGATTGTGCCCTAACATTCCTTACAAGGTTGCTGTGAGGATAAAATGGAGGAGCAGCAGCAGAACACATTGCCCTGAAATTCTTGAAGAAAGGGCAGGATATAAGCAGAATAAAAACTTTTTAAAAATAAATAAATAAATCACAGTACAGGCTTAAGTTAAAATGGTTCCTTCTCCACAGATAATTGTAATTCTGTGATGGGAAACTTCATCAAACCACAATTTCCAAAATGTCTTTGTAATGTAGTGTAGATTGATGGGGAACAGACCATAATGTCAGATGTTTAGGGAGCAGGAGAGAAATAGCTTGCGCTCACTGGTGGTTTTGCTAGATTTTGGGAGCAAAAGAGCTTATTAAGGCTACAGTCCTAGAGTACGAGTAGATTGAAGAATTGATTTGAGAATAAAAGGAAAGATTTAAAGCACCAGAGCTTTGCCCTCCACTTTTTTCCACAGTCCTAGAAGAGCATCATCAGACAGGCGGGAAATCACGTTTGCTTACCGTCAGTTCTCCGCCAGCATGTATGTCCCCCATTCCTTCCTCTTTTGAAAGAGGAAGTAAACAACGTGTTCGTGGCCCATTCAATGGGCTGTTTTGATCCCGCTGCTTCACCGGCACACAGCGGCAACTTCCATCTTTAAAAATAAGTCAGACTTACTGGGGTGGTTTTTTTGTGGTGCAAAGAAGGCTAGAAGGGGCGGGAGGCAGATGATGTCATGAGAGGGACTCATGAAATTCCGTGAGTGCCCAGTAACGAGTGTGCAATAAAGCGCTCATCTGATGGAGCTCCTCTACGCTCTGACCAGAAAGTCAGTTCCATTGAACTCAACGGGGCTTATTTCTGAGCAAAGACGTACAGGATTACACTGTAAGTCGTCCAGAGCTTTATGCACAGATGCTTTATGCACATAAATGTCTGCGCATCGTGACCAGTGGAAGTTACATATGTTATCTCTTAGCTTAGCCGTGGTCCCCACCCCTTTTGGGCCAGTGGGAACATTTGGAATGTTGAGAGAGGGTATTTTGGCTCTCACAAAATGGCTGCCATGAGCCAGTGTGCGTGTTGCCCATTCATAAAACGACTGCTATGGTGAAGGCCTGGCTGGCCACACAACACTGATTTCCCAGAAGGCAAACTGGTGAGGCTAAAGGAAAAGTAAGTTGCTCAAAAATCTAAGTACATGGTAGAGGTGGAACCTGAACTCCAAAATCACTCTTTTGAACCTCAAATAAAGATGGCGCTTTGCAGCAAGCCAGTCTTTGCATTAAAGAAAATAATTATTAACATCTTAAGAAATAAAATAACAATCGGGGGGGGGGGCAGACAAGACAGCGGCCAACCAAGAGATGTGTTTGTGGTCAAATTGGTGCCCACATGCTTCATGTTGGAGACACCAGGCCTCAGGCGAAACTACACATTACACAGGAAACATGAGGAGAAGTTGTGTTTTGTTTCGTGTGTGTGTGTTTAATGAAAAATATCCACCAAAGGTTGCCAATTTGAGAAAGATGCTTAACATGCATCTTTTCTCCAACAGGTGAAAGAACAGGTTGGGTTGGGGGGAGGCATTTCTAAGCAGAAAAACAGCAGGAGGGGGAAAGGTTAAATTAAGCAACCCCACCTCGCTGCCCTAGCTCTCCTTCCACAGCTGCTTTTCATTTCAAATCAACAACAACCCACAGCCCATCTGGAGATTCTTCATGCAATCCTTGTGTAACTTCTAGTTTGGCCCTTAGTCACCAGCGCATCGGTTCCGGGCTGGCTGCGACGCATGACAACGCTGTGAGTAACACATGGCAGAAGCCAGTAAAATCAATGCCAATGATGAGCGCAAAACTAGGCCTTTCATTGATAAATGGGCTGTTCTGGTCTGTATAAGCTGCCAGGCAGACAGAGCAACAAACAAACAGAAGTTGTGGAAACAAAACCACGGCTGTGCCAAGGTTTCCTTTATGTCCTTCTTGAAAGACTTTTGTCAGAACACGTCCCCAAGTTAGTAATAGTGTAATAGTCACACCAGGCGTGAAAAGCTGCCAGCTCTATCTATTTTGGTAGTGTAAGCAGAGTACCGTGATGAACGCATGTTCACACGGTGTTTCTGTCTGGGCTTGGTTGTGCTAGATCACTTGCAATCACGTTCCGGAACGCCAGGTAGCTATTTAACCAGAGTGCAGGCTCCGAGATACCGGCCTTGATTTCCCTGTCCTGGGAAATTCTGCCTTAACTTAATTTAAGAGTCAGCCCTAAGTGAACACAGCGAGACTTTATTTCTAGTAAACATGCAGAGGGTTGCAGCTTGAACATGCATTCTTTGGCCTCTCAACATAGCCCCCCACCTTGTTTGCTTGGCTTGTGTCCTAGATGGGATGCTCATATTCTTGTTTTCCTTAATTAGGGAAGCTAACTCAGACCAAATTTGAGTACCCCAAATTTCTAAAGATGATGATGATGATGATGATGATGATGATAATGATGATGATTCAATTTTATTAAAGACACAAGGTGTGTCAACCAGTTCTGGATGGAGTTACACTGTTGTTTTTGTTTATTCGTTCAGTCGCTTCCGACTCTTCGTGACTTCATGGACCAGCCCACGCCAGAGCTTTCTGTCGGCTGTCGCCACCCCCAGCTTCCCCAAGGTCAAGTCTGTCACCTCCAGAATATCATCCCTCCATCTTGCCCTTGGTCGGCCCCTCTTCCTTTTGCCTTCCACTTTCCCAAGCATCAGCCTCTTCTCCAGGGTATCCTGTCTTCTCATTATGTGGCCAAAATACTTCAGTTTTGCCTTTAATACCATTCCCTCAAGTGAGCAGTCTGGCTTTATTTCCTGGAGTATGGACTGCTTTGATCTTCTTGCAGTCCAAGGCACTCTCAGAATTTCCCTCCAACACCACAGTTCAAAAGCATCTATCTTCCTTCGCTCAGCCTTCCTTATGGTCCAGCTCTCGCAGCCATAGGTTACTACGGGGAATACCATTGCTTTAACTATGCGGACCTTTGTT
The DNA here is from genome assembly GCF_023053635.1 of Elgaria multicarinata webbii. Taxonomy (NCBI): domain Eukaryota; kingdom Metazoa; phylum Chordata; class Lepidosauria; order Squamata; family Anguidae; genus Elgaria; species Elgaria multicarinata. Next base: position 7,022,461 of record NC_086183.1, read on the forward strand.
GTCAGTGTGGTGTCTCTGCTCTTAACTATTTTATCGAGATTTGTCATTGCTCTCCTCCCAAGAAGTAAACGTCTTCTGATTTCCTGGCTGCAGTCAGCATCTGCAGTAATCTTTGCGCCCAGAAATACAAAGTCTGTCACTGCCTCCACGTTTTCTCCCTCCATTTGCCAGTTATCAATCAAGCTGGTTGCCATAATCTTGGTTTTTTTGAGGTTTAGCTGCAACCCAGCTTTTGCACTTTCTTCTTTCACCTTTGTCATAAGGCTCCTCAGCTCCTCCTCGCTTTCAGCCATCAAAGTGGTGTCATCTGCATATCTGAGGTTGTTAATGTTTCTTCCTGCGATTTTAACTCCAGCCTTGGATTCGTCAAGCCCAGCACATCGCATGATGTGTTCTGCATACAAGTTGAATAGGTAAGGTGAGAGTATACAACCCTGCCATACTCCTTTCCCAATCTTAAACCAGTCTGTTGTTCCGTGGTCTGTTCTTACCGTTGCTACTTGTTCGTTATACAGATTCCTCAGGAGGCAGACAAGATGACTTGGTATCCCCATACCACCAAGAACTTGCCACAGTTTGTTATGATCCACACAGTCAAAGGCTTTAGAATAGTCGATAAAACAGAAATAGATGTTTTTCTGGAACTCCCTGGCTTTCTCCATTATCCAGCGGATATTGGCAATTTGGTCTCTAGTTCCTCTGCCTTTTCTAAACCCAGCTTGTACATCTGGCAATTCTCGCTCCATGAATTGCTGGAGTCTATCTTGCAGGATCTTGAGCATTACCTTGCTGGCATGTGAAATAAGTGCCACTGTCCGATAGTTGGAACATTCTTTAGAGTGACCATATGAAAAGGAGGACAGGGCTCCTGTATCTTTAACAGTTGTATTGAAAAAGGAATTTCAGCAGGTGTCATTTATATGCCTACACCACCTGGTGAAATTCCCTCTTCATCACAACAGTTAAAGCTGCAGGTGCCCCGCCCTCTTTTAAATCTGGTCACTCTAGAATCATAGAATAGCAGAGTTGGAAGGGGCCTACAAGGCCATCAAGTCCAACCCCCTGCTCAATGCAGGAATCCACCCTAAAGCATCCCTGACAGATGGTTGTCCAGCTGCCTCTTGAAGGCCTCTAGTGTAGGAGAGCCCACAACCTCCCTAGGTCACTGGTTCCATTGTCGTACTGCTCTAACAGTCAGGAAGTTTTTCCTGATGTCCAGCTGGAATCTGGCTTCCTTTAACTTGAGCCTGTTATTCCGTTTCATGCACTCTAGGAGGATCGAGAAGAGATCTTGGCCCTCCTCTGTGTGACAACCGTTTAAGTATTTGAAGAGTGCTCTCATGTCTCCCTTCAATCTTCTCTTCTCCAGGCTAAACATGCCCAGTTCTTTCAGTCTCTCTTCATAGGGCTTTGTTTCCAGACCCCTGATCATCTAGTGTAGCTCCTGCACTTTAACTGTTGTGATGAAGAGGGAATTTCACCAGGTTTTCCATATATACAAATGACACCTGCTGAAATTCCCTTTCAATGCAACTGTTAAAGATATAGGAGCCCTGTCCTCCTTTTCATATGGTCACCCTAGTTACACTCCCCCTGAAAGAGTGTGTTTGCAGATTGGGGTATATTTTGTAACAAAAAAATTTAATGGTTAAATTCACCTGGCTTGCACATTGTTTTAAATGCTTTAATTGTTTTTACTGCTTTTAAATTATACATTGTTTTAACTTGGTTCATGGTTTAATTGGTTTTAAGCTGTATATATTTATTGTTTTATACTGTATGCTTTTATCTGTAAGCTGCCCTGAGATGCTAATGATATAGGGCGGGATACAAATGTTTTAAATAAATAAATAAATAAATAAATAAATAAAATTGGAGAGGAAGGTTTATGGGTCAAAATGCATTATTTAACAGGAATATCACCTCCAAATCATCTCCCCAACTCACACACAGAAAACTACAGCCCTCCACACACACACTGCAAACATGCACATGCATTCATTCATAGGCAAACAACCAGGCATCCCATTCAGACATCAGTACACTAAGAGCTTCATCCCACGTACCTGCTTCCCTTGGATTATCCCTGTAGCCCTAAACTTTTGCGGTTGTTGTTTTTGCTACCGGGCTTCAGCGATCCTTTGCATACCAGGAAGTGAGTTTAAGGGGGGAAATGTAAAAAAATAATATAAAATCAACGGATGACCCAATTCAATTCAAATTTGGTATGCTTAAAGCTCTCCTTAATATCTGTTACTGTGCCGGTGTCTTTATCTTTAAAGCTTACACAGATGTAAGCATTTTTTAAAAAATCTGCTCCTGCGCCCCAGCGGCGGCTCAGAAGATACACTCAAAAAGTACGGCCTAAATACAGCAAATCTTTTGGCTTTATAGCACAATTAAGGCACGATGCATGGGAGTACTTCACAATCAAAGCAGATTTTAAGGTAGGGTGACAATTTGAAAAGGACAGGGCTCCTGTATCTTTAACAATTGTATTGAAGAGGGAATTTCAGCAGGTGTCATTTGTATATATGGAGAACCTGGTGAAATTCCCTCTTCATCACAACAGTTAAAGCTGCAGGTACCCTGCCCTCTTCTAAATCTGGTCACTCTAGTATAGCTCCTACAGCTTTGTGTTGTGATAAAGAGGGAATTTCACCAGGTTCTCCATATATACAAATGACACCTGCTGAAATTCCCTTTTCTGTACAACTCTTAAAGATACAGGAGCCCTGTCCTCCTTTTCATATGGTCACCTTTTATTAGGTTGAAAACTTCTGAGTCCTTTGCAGGCAATTCGCAGTGATTGCACAGTATAACGCTGGTGTGATAAAGCTCTCACACACTGCCAGCACACACACACACACTCACTCACTCAGGATCACCCACTCCAAAACACATGCACACACACATCCATTTATTCCAACACCCCATGCACCGCATTTAGACATCAATACACACACTGCCAGCACGCGCGCACACACACAGACACATCCATTCACTCAAACACCCCATGCACCCCTACACTCTCTCTCACACAAACACCCCCCCCTTCAGTCTTACCTTCTTCTCCTGCTACTGCTGCTGCTGGCGGCTCTTCTCAGCCTTCTGCAAAAGGCTAGATCGGCACTGTGGGAGGGGCTGGAGGACCTGTTCCTGGAAGTCTGGGACTGCATCTTCCAGCCCAGCCCCCAGTACCGACCTCGGCTAGATCGGCACTGGGAGGGGGTGGAGGACGCGTTTCTGGAAACACGTCCTTCAGACTCTTCCCCCGCGCCAATCTGAGCATTTTCTTGGCCTGTGCAATGGCGTCGGCCAAACAACAAAGAACTGTTGTTTTAAGATGGATATTGTTGTTTTTATAATGTTGTTTTTATGTTTCTGATGATTTTTAAATTTTGTATACTTTTTTAATGTTTACTGTTTTTAACTTTTGTAAACCACCCAGAGAGCTTCAGCTATGGGGTGGTATGTAATAAATAAATAAATAAATAAATAAATAAATAAATAAATGGCCTGGACCAGCACGGGGAGATCCCGGATATTTTAATAAAATATTAGATTTCCCTGCGGACACCGGATTTCCCCCCGTTTCCGGACTTGTCTGGGGGGATCGGGACGTATCGTCACCCTAGCCTACTATCAACTTCGGCAATTATGCAAGCTGCACCCTTACCTATAGCTGGGAGACCTATAGATGGTAGTGCACACACTGGTAACCCCGAGGCTCGACTTCTGCAATGAAGGCTACCTTTGTACTTAGTTCGGAAACTTCAACTAGTTCAAAATATGGCAGCCAGATTGGTCACCAGCACACCTAGGGGTGACCATATCACACCATGTTATTACCTTTAAAGAGCCCTACATAGTTTGGGTCCAGGTTACCTGCGGGATCGCCTTCCTCCATGCAATCCGCCCTGCACAGTCAGGTCCTCTCAGGAGAAATTACTCCAGTCAGCCAAGACTAGGCAGACAACTATTACCCAGAGGACCTTTTCTTCTGTCGCCCCCAGACTGTGGAATGGCCTGCCGGAGGAGATTCATCAACTTAACTCTCTCCCTGAGTTTAAGACAGCTGTAAAGACTTGTCTCTTCCGGCAGGCCTACCCAGATGAATTTTAAACCTACAAATTTTAAGATGTCCTATTGTTTTGGTTTTATATGCTCTCTTAATCAGTTTAATGCATTTGATTTATATTGTATTGTTCTACTTAATGTTGTTCCCTGCCTCGATCCAAAGGGAGAGACGGGTAAGGAATTATTATTATTATTATTATTATTATTATTATTATTTGAAAAAATACAAAAATTTAAACAGCTTTAAACAATTTCCACTACCGTACAATGACCTCATGAACTACTAAAACATCAGTGAGAACCAAACAATTCAACTGATTCATTACATGCTATCAAATGCAAGGGAATAGAGCAAAATCTTCACCTGATGCCAGAAATACGGCAATATTGGTACCAACTTTCTAAAAATGAGACTCTAGTAAAGATTTGTCTCTGCGTCTGCTCCAGTAGCCTTTGACTTCAAATGACAGCCCAGATAGATGCGACAGCCAGGAGTGCCTACTATCAGCTTCGGCTGATACGCCAGCTGCGCCCCTTCCTGGAGTCGGAAGACCTAAAGACGGTTGTGCACGCGCTGGTAACCTTGAGGCTGTGTGCCTTGTCTGGAAACTTCAACTAGTTCAAAATAGGGCAGCCAGGCTGGTCACCGGTACACCTTAGGGTGCCCACATCACACCACTTTTGAGATCTCTTCACTGGCTGCCAATTAGTTTCCGGGCAAAGTATAAAGTGTTGGTTATCACCATGTAGGGCTTGGGTCCAGGCGACCTGCGGGATTGCCTTCTCCTGTACAATCTGCCCCACACACTCAGGTCCTCTGGGAAGAATCTACTTCAGTCAACCAAAACTACACTGACAGGTATTACCCAGAGAACCTTTTCTTCTGCTGCTCCCAGACTGTGGAATGACCTGCAGGGGGTGATTCGTCAACTTAACAGTCTTTTAGCGTTTAAGAAAGCTATAAAGACTGATCTCTTCTGGCAGGCCTATCCAGTGGAATTTTAGGATGTTTTTAGGATGTTTTAGGACGTTTTAGCAGTGTATATTGTGTTTTGATTAATATTCTGTGTGTTTTGTGCTTGTTGTAAGCTACATGTACCTGTTCTCCAGTTCTCAGTTGCTGGGTGAACCCCATTGTCGCCCAAATGGCAGAAAGAGGTTCGTTCCCCTGGAGGACTGTGCCAATTTATCCTTCAGAGTGGAATCAGACGCGCAGACCTTCGGCGGATACAACTCCGCTTTATTTCTCGAGAAAGACCAGAAACCAGCAAGCGAACGCCCTGCAGGGTCTGGCCCCGAACAATCTAAAGGCATTTCCTTATATTAGCATACAAACAATGGAGATGAATCACACTCATGTGAGGTTACTTCAGAGTCACACGTTTAAACGCCACGTCGCTGTTGCTGGGCAGAGTTCGCACTCTGAACACAAAACGTTGCTCCCAGCCTACTCTCTTAGGCACGGATGTGTATTCAGGGTCTTGTAATGAGCTAATTCAAGCAGGCGTTTTGCAATTTATTCAACACCGTGATGGCGTCCAGCAGCTGGGCAAGGTCTGCATCACCGTGGACCGGAGGTAGGCAGGTGGTGGAATCCATGGTGCCTGTGAATGTGATAGAAGAAGGAACACGGGTGTCTCTCTGTCTTCCAAAGACAGGCTGCTGCTTCCTCTGACGCCTTTGGCCTCCCAGCATGCCGCCTCCTTCCCCCAGCACTCTCCCTGAGCCCTGGGCGTCACCTCACCTGAACCCTCCACTCCAGCCTTCCTGCCCATCGCCAGGGCCTCCAGCCTCCGGCGCAGGGAGCACGGGTCCAGGGCCACCCCCTGCTCCGAAGGTTTCAGCCCCAGCGGATGGGCTCGGCTCTTCCGGCAGCAGCGGCAGCAGCAGCAGCAGCAGGGCCACTTGCGGGGGCTGCAGGCGTCATAGAGCCCCCGTGGGAGCTGCTCTCCTTGCGTCCAACAGGATGAACCTTGTCCGGCCGGAACAAGCCTCGCAGCTTCCTCAGCCTAAAAGAGAGAAGGGGGAAAGTGAGAAACGGGCCTGTGCAGCTCCGTCTCACGCTATACCATGCACTGAGCTTCGGCCACCAGAAATCTCTATGACTGGCACGTAGCTGGTGGCATGAGCATCCTGGGGTCAGCGCTTGACCATTGAGAAGGATGGCCGTCCTGCATCTCGGGCTATCGCTCCGAGGGAAAGTCCTCCTTCCCACCCAGCTTGACTATCAAAACACCAAACATGGCTTCCAGTCCTATATTTATTTATTTATTTATTTATTACATTTATGTACCGCCCCATAGCCGAAGCTCTCTGGGCGGTTTACAAAAGTTTAAAACAGTAAACATTTAAAAAGTATACAAAATTTAAAAAACTATCAGAAACATAAAAACAACAGTATCCATTTAAAAACAACAGTTCTGGGGTCCATTAAAAACAAACTTAGCGTTGTTAAATGCTATTAAATGCCTGGGAGAAGAGGAAAGTCTTGACCTGGCGCCTGAAAGATAACAATGTTGGCGCCAGGCGAGACTCATCAGGGAGATCATTCCACAGTTGGGGGGCCATCACCGAAAAGGCCCTCTCCCTTGTTGCCATCCTCCAAGCTTCCCTCAGAGTAGGCACTCGGAGGAGGACCTTAGATGCTGAGTGCAGTGTACGGGTAGGTTCATGTCGGGAGCCAAACATTTGTGCCTCCTGGTTTGTGTCCTGCAATTCATGCTGCCGTGGAGCAGGCTCCTTCTCAGTCGTGTATCGGACGTCTTTTGTTCATCTTTAGTCCTGTTTCCGGGCCCTTGGTTCTTAAGAGCATCCTGATATTTTTGCCCCTCCAAAAGGCCCCAAAGGCCCAAGTGGTGGCCAGTCCTAGTTCTCGAGAGAAACGGTTCCACAATCTGGGAGCAGCCCAGGAGAAAACACCTCTGCGCTTGCCTGGCCAAGAGGCCTCTGTGGGAAATGCCAGCCCCGAAATGGACTCTCCTGCACGGCCTCTTCCCCGGGCAGGTTCATGGTAAAGCAGGTAGCCCAGACAGATGGCAGAACTCCAGCTATTTTGGACATCAGCTCCCAGAAGCCCCTGCCAGCATGGCTAATGGTCAAGAAAGCTGTGAGTTGAAGCCAAAAGATTTTTTTTCTACCCCTGCCTGCATTTCCTGATCTAAAAAGCCCTAGGAGAGGAATCAATTCCTCTGGGTGGGAAATGTGGGAAGCCAGGGAGGCTACAGGCTGTCAGAGAGAGGATTCCACCATGAAAGACAGGACACTCCTCAGCCATCTCATAAGTAAAGGAAGCACATGGGTCCCACAGCACCCTCCTGCTGCCGTTTCCCAGCTCCTGCTATTGAGAGATCTACTGCCTCAATCCACAAAACAAGATAGAGCCATCACGCCTAGCAACTCTGCAGCGCTTTACCTTCCAAAACTGGGTTTCAAAAAACATGGCCACAGGCATCATTGGAAGACTGCAGCACTCAGGAGAGCAGAAAACTGTCATTGGCTGGGCTAAAAAGGACCATTTCATACCCTTTCGGAAAGTTGGAAGTTTATCCATTGGTTAGCAATGATTCTATTTTTTGTTGTTTTTCTTCATTATTGTTGTAGTTTTAAATAACCTTCCCCATCCTGATGCCCTCCAGATATTTTGGCCCAGAACTACTGAATCCTGGGTATTGACCATGCTGGCAGGGGCTGATGGGAGTTGAAGTCCAAAATATTTGGCGGACACCAGTGTTTAAGATGTCTCTGGCTATATGGCTTGTGTGCTCAAGGCTGGATGGCTGACAGTGGGTACCCGGGGCACTACGGTAGGATTTTTTTTAAAAAAACCCTTCCAGCCCCACCCTGGGTCAGATGCAGGAGTTCTGCAACAGAGCCGGGGGGGGGGGGACAGCTCTTTGACCTCAAGCCCTTATAATTCTATATATAGATAGATATATACATAAATACACACACACACATTTATACTGTAGAAGTCTAGATCTTAGCCTGGCCATGGGAGAGGAGGGAAAGTCTGATTAGGCTGAGAAGCAGTATATAAAAATCATACTCACATCTTGAAGGATGCAATTTTTCTTCCAACCCCTAACTCTAAAACTGATGTATAACTTTTTTTAAAAAAACAAAAGTCACTAACTCTATAACTAACAAATAACACACTCCAACTCTCTCTAATTCTCAAACTCGCTCTGTCTCACTAATAACTCTCTCTCTTGCTCTCTCTCTCTCTGTGTGTCTGTCTCTCTATCTCTCTGTCTCTCCTCTCTCTCTCCTTACTACCCCACAAAGACCAGCTTTCACCAGAGACCTCTTAAGGCCTTCCAGGAGGGGGACCTGTCACAATGGAGGACATGTCCCTGTTGCTTAGCAACCTTCCTCAGCCAGGGGCATTGGTGGGTTTGTGTGTGTGTGTGTGTGTGTGTGTGTGTGTGTGTGTGTGTGTGTGTGTAATGATTTCACAAGGGTGCACAATATTTGGCTGGCGTCCTTAGCCGGGCCTATTTTGGGGCCATGTGGACTACTGGACATGTTGTCTGCTCAGAGGGAGCTTCTCCAAGTGAAACCCTCCAACCAGCCGTGGAGCTGACTGGGTGCCTTCCTTGCAGGGCAGGTGGTCATGTGGCTTTTGGGACTCACCTGACTCTTTGGGGATGAATTTGATAATCTCTTCCTTAGAGGTCTGAGGTTCAGAACTTCTTAACAGTATCAGCTGCAGCAAGGCTCTGTCTTCACACTCCTGCCTCCTAGTTTCTTTCAGTCCTTCCAAGCTGCCATCTAGCACTTTTGAAAACCCCAAATAAATAATAGTTTTCTCTGAAGGACAAAAGATTCCTTCCTTGAATTAACTTGCTTCATAGTACATGTTGTCTCTAGTGCTGGTGCCCATGTCCTGCTTAGGAGGTTACTCGAAAGACTGCCTTCACCCGTATCAACCTGCTCATCTCTTATGATCAGCAAGAGAGGCCTTATTGCAAGTTGTGTCTATTTAACACCCCTCCAAAAATTGATAGTTATTAGGTCCTTGTTCCATTGCATGATGGGAGGTGTGGATTTGTCCTTCCAATGTGATAAGTCTTTTGGCTCTGAAGATCCATCTGTGCTGACTGAGTGTTAACTTCCAAGAAGCCAGTAGGTAATTTAGGAGGACCTGCACATTGTTCCATATTATAAAGTGTTTCAGTACAAAGTTCATCCTTATTATTACCTCCTCCCCAAAAGGGGCAACTATGGGGCATTTCCAACCCATATGAGTTATAGAAGCATTAGATGCATTAAATCTCCAACGATTGTGCAAATTAGACAAACCCTTATTGAAAAGGCGTTGTGGAGTCCAATAAACCCGAAACAAAATGTTTTGCTGAATAAGACGTAACCTGAGAGCCACAGAAGCTTCAGATACAGATGCTAGGGCAACCGTCCACTGATTAGGCAAGATATGTTGGGAATCTCAACGTAGCAGACTTTAGAAAAACTTTGTTCAAAGAAATACTCACACCAGAGTCTCACTTCAGTACAGAATTTTACTGAGATATAAAACAATGTTTTCCAGTACATCCAGTTTCTTCATACACAACACAGCTTATCACGACACGTACATCTCCAAGTTCAGACATGATTAAAATTACAACTCTTTATATACATTTTCATATCTACATGACTCATGCAATTGTCCAGTTATTCAATTAGCTGAATCTTCACTTCTTATCTGTGACCTTTCCAGATTCTTCATGAGTCACCAGCACCTGTCATGGCTTTATGCCCAAGTCCAAGTCCACCAGGGCTGTAACTAATCTGTGGATAAATTTTGTACCTCAACAAGATAGAGCACTCCAATTCTCTATTCCAATCCAGTCTGAAACTATGGGTATCATATTTACTTACTGCTACTAAATACATATATATATATATATATACACACACATATATATATCTTATATCTTATATCTTCTTCTATCTTCTATATAAATAAAAATGTAAATGTTCGTTTGTTCCTAATCTAAAATCTCCGAAAGTTCTTCACCGATTGCTTTGAAATTTTGACACAACGTTGCATTCGAATACGCGCGTGTTTTTATGTAACTATATTATAGATGGGGACAAAAGTGTGTCTTAGAATCGAAGAAATAGGGTATATAAAAGCCCAGAGGCCTCCTCCAAGCCACTTATGCAAATAGGAGAGAAGTCATTGTGACATCACCAACCAGTAGGCCAATCCACTGCCTCTACCTTCTCTCCTATTTCATTGTTCTCTCCTATTTGGCACCATCTAGCGATGTTTCTTGGAACTGCGACCTTCTATGGAAGTTCCAAGTTCTGAAGAAAGGTAACTGCCAGGAGATTCCGGCCTAGCAGAGGGGCCAAAACCCACTAACCTCCTCACCACACCTGTGACAGCTAAAAACATGCTTTTTTTGAAAAACAGCGCCATCTGTTGGACGTAAAAGGAACACATGCTGGTCAGGCTGGAAGATACATAAGCAGCAATGAAGCTGTATGGTGAATTCTTTCATTTCCCATACATGAACGAAGTCCAGCTGTTGTTCACTTAGCAGTACATCTAGAAAATGGACAATGTGTTTATTTCACAGCTGCAAATGTGCAACAAATAGCCCTGAATCCACTGGCTACAACGTTAACTGCTTTCTTCACGTTATGTCAAAATGACGCATGCTTCGTTCGATGTAGAATTGCGTCGTGAACAAAATTACAACACGGGTGATCTTTTGTCGTATGTGCAATCAAATATTCCTAAGCTAACGCTTGAGCAAAATGGCATTTACGATCAAATAATGCAAACTGTCAATAACGGGGTTGGAGAAATCTTCTTCTTAGATGCGCCAGGAGGAACTGGTAAAACATTCCTAATTACATTGATTCAGCAATTCGATCCCAAAATGACATAGCCTTAGCTCTTGCGTCGTCCGGAATAGCTGCGACATTGCTACCAGGTGGAAGAACTGCTCATTCCGCTTTGAAATTGCCATTGAACATGCAATTCATTGAAACTCCCACGTGCAACATTTCCAAAGCATCCGGCATGGGAAAAGTATTGCAAAAATGCAAACTTATTGTTTGGGATGAATGCACAATGGCGCACAAAAAATCGCTCGAGGCTCTTGATCGATCATTGCAAGATTTGCGTGGAAACATCAGACCATTAATATTGCTTGCAGGAGATTTCAGGCAAACATTACCTGTAATTCCTCGATCGACACCAGCGGACAAAATAAATGCTTCCCTGAAATACTCTACTTTGTGGCGAGACGTAAAGACGTTAAAATTAACTACAAATATGCATGTCCAGCTGCAAAACAATCGATCAGTTGAGATATTCTCACGTCAATTGCTGGAAATTGGGAACGGAAAGGTGCCGGTTGATCTGACCTCAGGACGAATTTCATTGCCTCATAACTTCTGCAATTTAGTGACGTCAAAAGAAGAATTGGTTGAAAAAGTATTTCCCAATATTCAAACCAATTATAAGAATCACGATTGGCTGAGTGAACGAGCTATTCTTGCGGCCAAGAACAAAGACGTCTACAAACTTAACAATATTATTCAGTCTAACATTCAAAGCGAGGCAGTCACATACAAGTCCGTCGACACTGTTGTGGAAGCAGATGAAGCGGTTAATTATCCAACAGAATTTTTGAATTCACTCGATCTGCCAGGGATGCCACCGCACGTACTGCAATTGAACATCGCCGTGCCAATTATCATGTTGCGAAATATCAACCAGCCAAAGCTTTGCAACGGCACGCGGCTTGCAGTAAAAAAATTACTGAGCAACGTCGTAGAAGCAACAATCTTGACAGGACCTTTCAAAGGTGAAGATGTCCTCATTCCTCGCATTCCTATGATTCCAACGGATATGCCATTTCAATTTAAGAGATTGCAATTCCCATTTCGATTGGCGTTTGCAATCACCATCAACAAAGCTCAGGGCCAATCTTTAGAATTGTGCGGTTTAGATCTAGACACGGATTGGTTCTCACATGGACAATTATATGTTGCGTGTTCTAGAGTCGGCAAACCAGACAATCTCTTCATCTGCACAGACAATGGAACAACAAAAATTTTTGTATATCCACAAGCATTGTGAAATTAAACGTATTAGAAACGTGCGCTTTCTCTTTTCTTTCTTTTCCATTTAACCAGACTGAGCCACAGCAACGTGTGGCCGGGTACAGCTATATATATATATGGGTTGTACATTGATGTGTCAGTTCAGCTGTTATAAGTATTTCTAACAGTGTTGGAGGCTCTGAAGCTGTAAAAGCAACTGGACCAAACCTAGATTCCAGCAGGTGTTGCAATTGCAAGTATTGCTATTGAGCCGTAGCAGGAGAATTATATCGAACACACAAGTCTGAAAAGGACAAAAGTCCGTCGTCTGAGCCTATGAATTGATCCAAAGTAAAAATCATCTTATCCGTCCATGTGCTCCACAGAAATGCTTTCCTTCCAATTCTTAAATCTGGGTTTCCTCATATAGTCAATTTTGCATGAGAGAATTGATCAAACTGTACTTGACATGATATTATATGCCATGTCTCTCTAGGTGCCAAAATTGTAAGGGGTGTGTGTCACTTATTCTGATATGACCAGAAATGAGTGCTATTCTTTTGGGGAGAAGTTCTAACCCTAAGGCTTCCAGAACTGGCCATGGTGGTAGTTCTGAGGGAGCAGAAGAATTATACAAGCCAATAGGCACATTATACAAGCTAATAGGTAAGCCCGATGATACAAAGGTAGGTCTGGAAAGCCAAGCCCACTTTCCTTAATTGGAAGCTGCATCCGTTTCAAAGATATTCGTGGTGGGGAAGAATAAATTGCCATCTGGTGCCCCTCCATGCCCCCCCCCCCCCGTCACATCAGGCTTTTAGGAAAGCTTTGGAAACCTCTGCCTGGAACCTAATGCTTAGAGAGAGGAACCAGACAAGGAGATTACCAAACTGACCAAGGTGGAAGATCCAATGTAGGCAGGAAAGACCCAAATGCCCTGGATCCATCCATCAGTCAAGGGAACCTCATGCAAGCAAGAACCCCAGCAGGGGAAATCAGCCGGGCCCAAACTGCACCTGAATGCCCACTTACAGCTAGGGTGACCATATGACAGTGAAAACCTGGATTTGTCAGGATTTTTGGTAACAAATCTGGGAAGGCTGGGAAATTAGATAATTTGAAGAAAAATCCGGATTTTTCCCATCTTCCACAGCCAAAGGGCAGCTCTACTTTAATGGGAATTAACAAAAATACTTATAACTCCATAATTTTAAAAGATAAAGACATGAAACTTGGCATAATTGTAGCTCTTAGGCAGTGCTTTAGTCATACAAATTTGAAACAGATCCATTGATCCGTTGATTTTTTAGGAATTTTTTTTTTAAATGTGAGGTTTTAAAATTATTTTTAAAACCACCATTTTTAAAGCTAAAATTATTTTTAAAACCATTTTTAAAGATAAAGAGATGAAACTTGGCACCATGATAGCTTTTAGGAAGGGGTTTAGCCATACCAAATTTGAAACAGATCCATTGATTTTTAAAGATTTTTTTTTTAAATTGAGGTTTTAAATTTATTATTTTTAAAACCGTCATTTTTAAAGATAAAGAGATGCAACCGCTTCCCTTCCACTTCACTTTGTACACTTGTGAGCTAGGCTCTGTCTGCACTGCTGGGATGCAATGCAGAACATTTGAAGTGCATGTCAGTGAAAAATAGATAGATTGCAGTTTTGGCTGGCTGGCATATCTCTTAGAGACTGAGTTGGACTGAAGACACAACTCAGAGATGGCTGTAGCTGAGCCCTGAGAGGCTGCTGTGTCATACAGAGTCTTTTAAAGAGTGTCTCAGAGTCCAGTGTTGGTGCAGGCAGCGGTGGCTGGCATTGGAGTTTTTTTAAAAACAAGTCACCGGATGCGACCAAGCTATAAGCTGTCACCCTCCCCTCAGCCACAGGGTACAAGTACACAGCCTGGCTGGACCGTTGGGAAACTTTGGCAGAGAGAGGGGGTGGGGGATTATTTCAAGATGGAGATGTTGGCTGGTTGGCATAAAGCAGAGAGATCCTGAAGGCAATCCAGATGCACCTATAGCTTGGCCCTGAGGCTGGCTTGCCACCCAGAGTGTTTTAAGAGTGCATCAGAGTTGAGTGGTTGTGCAGGAGGAGAGGAGGTGCAGGTGGCTGGTGGCAGAAGTTTTTAAGGTACTGGGCAAAAAGTGGGATAATAATAATAATAATAATAATAATAATAATAATAATAATAGTCACCAGACATGACCAAGCAATAACCTGCAATAAGCAATGTCCCAAGCCACAAGTGTGCAGCCTAGCTGGACAATTGGGAGACTTTGGCAGAGAGAGAGATTCAGACAGACAGAGAGATTGTTTGAGGCTGGAGGCTTTGGTTTGTCTGCAATGACTAAGGGCCTTGCTAGACCAGGCGTTAGCGCGGTGTGAGGCCCGGTTTCCCTCCTGTGCATCCAGATGACGCACAGGGGAATCCGGGGTCAGGCCGCGCTAAAACCTGCCTTAAGCCGGCATAAGCAAATTTGCTTATGGCCCGGCTTTTCCGCAGCCCCGGCCTCAGGTTGTACAGTGTAGCTCCAAGGGAAAAACTGAGTCTTGTTCTTTCTTTAGAAACGGACTGCTTCCCGTGTCTAAAATAGGAATGAGTTTTAATTTAACTTGGCTCCTTTGTAACTGAGGGTGAGAGCAGTCTTCCTAGGACCCGCTGCTGAGCAGCGATAAGAGCTTTCCCTTCCTGATAAAGAAGACAAGCCTTTTAATTTTTGTGAACAGCCCAGAGACCTTCGGCTATTGGGCGGTATAAAAATGCAATAAATAAATAAATAAACGAGGAGGGAGCTGCTGGGCCTGTTTCGACAATATACTAAGCTATGGTTAGGCTGCTAACCCTTTTGCAGCAAACGGTTAGTGAGTGTGTTTAAACTGTGGTTAGGAATGGTTCACATGACACACTAAGTCGTGGTTCACGCAACATGCTAAGCCATAATGTTTAGTTCAAAATGCTTAACCACCATGGCTTAGCGTGTCATCTGAACAGAGTTGCTGAGTAATTCAGACTTGCTTTCTTCTGAAATTTGGCCTGCTGTGACTTGTCCTTCTTACTTGTGAGCAGACTGAATGTCTTGGTACTGGGATGCTATTTGAAACTGCTGCTGAATGATTACACCCTGCTTACTTCTGAACAGGCTTACACTTGGTCAGATGAGCAGGAGGTTCACGATATCGACAAAAGCAGCCATGAACTTCTGTGAGTGGCCAGCCGCAAGCGTGACTTATTTCGCTCGTGTGAAGAAGCCCAGTGACGCCTGGACCCCCGTTATCTCCGTGGATGTATCCTAAGACCGTCTCTTTGCCAGTGTCGTGTCCAGGCTTTGGAGGGCCCTTGAGCGAGACACCCTCAATGGCCCTCCTCCCTCAGTGAGTCTGTCATCTCTCCACCCTCGTCACCAGGTGCTCTTGCTCCTCAGCCTCTGCCTCCCCACTGCTACCACTTGCTTGCTCGAGAGGAAGATCACAAATGAACCAGCAGGCTGTGGCATCTACGGCTCCTGCTCAACCCACCATTGCCTGGGCCAGAGTGAGAGGCAGTTGGTCAGTCTTTTTATATCTACCCTGAAGTCAGCCTTATTGATTGTCACGAGTCTAACTTTCAAGCAAGAATGCATAAGATTGCCGCCTTAAAAGTCCAAGGGCCTTCTCTGGGAGTGCAGAGGGTGCCTGCCAGGGGTCCGCTGCAGTTGTGGGCTCTCAGCCGCCGCCCCGCCATGCCTCCCCTCAACGCCGGCCCGTCACGTTGCAGCCGTTGCTCTGTGATAACCACAGCAAACTGCATTAGAGCAGGCACCGTGTAAATGTGTGAAATTTGGATTGTGGATTCGTTGTTGGTTGTGTGTGTTTTTAAAAGAGCCTTCAACTCACTCAGATTTCAACATGTGAAAATTGGAAGAAAAGCATTCCCAGCAAATAATCTATTTAGGGTTTTTTTGGTAGGGTGGGAGTTGGCTTATACTCCAAGCTCTGCCTAATTACTTTAAAAGGAAGGATCAGGTTGGCGGTTCATTCTTTCACTTCTCGTTTGTCCCAGTGGACCTGAGCTTAGTTTCTGGCCAAACCTGAAATGCTCAAAGGTTGTTTATCCAGTGACCCGATTGGGTGGGAAGGCAAGGGAACGGTAGACAAAACATGCAGTAGTTTTGGCAGAAAGCTCCTTCCAGTGTGTCGAACAATGAACGGCTTGGAATGGCCTCCCTTATCCTGCCGTCAGCCACCCTCTGCTAACCGCACCCATGTAGCTTTCGCAACCCTTTGGTCGCCCTGGGTGCCCAGATGGAGTCGTGGGACCAGAGCGGAGAACTGACCTTTCGCCCTGTTTGTTGAAATCGGAGGTGGTTGGAGCTGCTCCCCCCAAAACCCCGCTGAGTCTTGAGGAAAGGACTTGTGTGCTTTGAGTGAGGTGAATAGGGAGACCAGATGTCCGCCTCTACCAGGGTTGCCAAGTTTTTCATCACTCTTTGCTCCTGTGCCTTTAAGCAGGATTTCGATCTGCCATCATTAGAAGGTCTTGAGGCTTATTTCTACATTGTGCACAGGTCTGGCCCTAGCCTGGAGCAAGGTGAAAGCTGCTTCAGGTGGAGAAATTTAAGGGGACAGGCCAAGCAGGAGAGCCAGTGTGGTGTAGCAGCTAAAGTGCTGGACTGGGAGCCAGGAGATCTGGGTTCTAGCCCCCACTCGGCTATGGAAACCCACTGGGTGACTTTGGGCCAGTCACAGACCCTCAGCCCAGCCTACCTCACAGGGTTGTTATTGTGAGGATAAAATGGAGAGGAGGAGGTGGATTATGTATGCCACCTTGGCTTCCTTGGAGGAAAAAGGCAGGATATAAATGCAATAATATAAATAAATAAATAAATAAATAATCAGAATGGTGAAATGAGACGTTTAAAGTGATAAAATGTAAAGTGTTGGCTCTAGCATTGGGGGTGTGGATGTGTGTGCCATTTAATGCTCTGCTTCAGACAGTAAAACCCTTGGGTCAGCCAAAGAGACAACAGTGCATGTCTCTTTGTGGAAGGGCAAGTCCAGACAGCCTGGTCCTGTCTGAACAGTGTGACGGCCTACTGGGAGTGTCACAGGACTAAGGCTCCCAGTCTATTATTATTTATCTGTACAGCATCATTCATGTGCAAGGTTCTTTGCAAAGTAGGAAAGGACAGGCCCCTGCCCCTAGGAGCATACAAGCAAAAGTTCAATGCAAGGGAGTCAACAGAGGAGGGGGAAGATGGGGGAGCAGGGAAACAAATTGTGCTTGTTTCACTGATGTGTGAACACTCATGTGTGCTTGATCACAGGTGGGGTAGTGGACTAAGGGATTGGGCCGAAGCTTCACAGGAAAGATGGATTTGGGAAGGGGTTGAAAAGAAGCAAGGAAGGCGGCATCACGTGCCCGCCCAGAGAAGGCCCTTGGACTTTTAAGGCGGCAGTCTCATGCATTCTTGCTTGAAAGTTAGACTCATGACAATCCATAAGGCTGACTTCAGAGTAGACATAAAAAGACCGAGTCGAATCATTCATGCATCTGGCTCAGTGTTGTTAGTGCTAACTTGCAGCGGCTCCCCAGGGTTTCCGGCAAGACTCTTCCCTGGCCCTTTCTGGAGATGCCAGGAGCTGGACCTGGCGCCTTCTGCAGGCAAAGCAGGTGCTCCGTCACCGAGCTACTACAGCCCTTCCTCCTGGGCAGGGGCGTTCAGCCGCTTTCCGTCCGAGGGTTGACTTCCACTTTGGAGAATCTCTTGAGGCCACGTTTGGTTATCAATGGCTATTAGTCCTAATGGCTATATGTTACCTCCAGTCGAAGAGGCAGTATGCCTATGTAATGTACACCAGTTGCTGGGTAATATGGGGGGGGGGAGGGTACTGTTGCACTCACGTCTTGCTTGTAGGGTTCCCGTGGACAGCTGGTTGGCCATTGTGTGAACAGAATGCTGGATGGACCCGTGTAGCTTCATCCCGCGTACCTGTTTCCCTCGAATTATCCCTACAGCACTAAGCTGTCAGCGTTGTTGTTGTTGCTACCGGGTGGCTAGATCCTTTGCATACCAGGAAGTGGGTTTAAGGGGGGAAATGTAAAAAAAACCATTAAAAAATCAACAGATGACCCAATCCGATTCAAATTTGGTATGCTTAAAGCTCTCCTTAATATCTATTACTGTGCCAGTTTTGATGCCTTTATCTTTAAAGCTTATGCAGATGTAAGCATTTGTTTAATTTTTCTTCAAATCCTGCTCCTGCGCCCCAGTGGCCGCTTGGATGATACGCTCGAAAACTAGTATCAAAATACGGCGAGTCTTTTGCTTATATAGCACAATTAAAGCAGGAAGCATGGGACTACTTCACAATAAAAGCAGATTATAAGCTGGAAAACTTCGGAGTCCTTTGCATGCAATTCGCAGTGATTGCACAGCATAACGCTGGTGTGATAAAGCTCTTGGTCTGAATCATTATGGCTCTTCTTATGTTCTTATGGTGATTTGTGATGTTTTTTAGGTTCTGAATCTCTGGGATAGTATACTAGTGCAGGACCACAAAGATGTTTGCACTGTTCATTGCCCTGACAGTGAAATCTAGAGCTCCAACTGGTTCATGCACAGTCTCCCGCCCTTTTTGTTCAGATGGCTATACCATGTTTTTCTGTTTAAGATCTGCACATGCATGTATCTATTTATATATTGATCTTTTGCCTCATTTAAAATAGGAAGGCTTTTAAAAATAATACCGTATTTCTTAGATTGTAAGACGCCATCGATTGTAAGACGCACACTAATTTCAGTACCACCAACAGAAAAAGAAATCCTAAGACGCACCCGCGATTCTAAGATGTACCCCATTTTTAGAGATGTTTATATGAGAAAAAAAGTGTGTCTTAGAATCGAAGAAATAGGTAATTGCAAAGCTGCTCTGGGAATTGTGTGTGTAAGCTCTTTTACTGCACGCTCTTTACTGGGCACTCACGGATTACTCACATGACGTCGTCTGCCTCTCACACATCTTCCGCCCTTTCTGGCCAATGTTGCGGAGCAAAAAATCTCAGATAAAGTCCGGTTGCTGCTCTCCTACCAGACTGAATGGGGCTAATTACGTCCTCTTTTCAGGAAGCAACGTCGGAGTGGCGACAGAAGAAGCGATGGGAGCCTTGCGTTTGAACTAGATGTGATGGGGCTCTGTGTGTGCATGTGTTTGTTGACGTTACTGGCACTAGCCAACTGGTACTACTCAGTTTTTGCTGTAACTTGTAGAGTTGTTGTTTTTGTTGATGTTCAGAACCTGTCTTTTTAGAGAGAAAGGTGTGTTTGTAAGCGCATTGCCCTCACAGCCCTGATGTTCTATCTGTGTTACGCTAGCCTTAAGCCAGACAAGACAGTATACAGGAGATGAGTGGATAATTTCACATTTTGTTTTCACTGAATAGCAGCCTCAGAGGCTGAGACTGGAAGCAAAAGAGCAACTGGGGTTGGCATAGATAAGCGAGAGGAACTTATTTCTCTGTTCAAAATCGCCCCAGAGTTTGCCTAAAAATGTAAGAAATAAATACAAATAAACACATAAAAAATCACCTTGCTCCCTTCCCCGCACCCTCCCACCTGAAAATTCTAAATCGCCAATTAAAGCTGACTAAAATATTAGCTAAACAATCTAGCCATTCGGGTATGTAGCCATGCTGAACTTGCATTTCTAATGTAAGTTTCTGAGCAAAATATATCCCAGGACGGGCTGAAAATCAAGGCACTAACCCCGGCTCTCCTATATTAATTCTAGGTATGCAATGAAGATCATAGCTGAAGCTCTCTGGACAGTTCACATAAGATAAAAACACTTAAAAACAATATACAAAAATTAAAAACCACAAAAACTTAAAAATAAACTATGAGCCGAAAAACAGACCCAGGCTCATTACATATTATTAACAACTAGCGAATAGAGCTGGCTTTGCACGAGTTAGAATAGCCTTCTTTAGTTTAATACATAGAATCATAGAAAAGTAGAGTTGGAAGGGGCCTATAAGGCCATCCAGTCCAACTCCCTGCTCAATGCAGGAATCCACAGCGAAACCCATCAAGTAAATTTACTCAGCTGTCAAAGTTGGACAAATTGCGCCTGCCCCATTGGAGTGAACCTTGAGGGGGAGACCTGTCAACTCTGTTCCCCCGAGGAAGTCTTCACCATAGCAGTGGGACAAGGACAGGCATATAACTCTCTCTTTTGGCCTCCTAATCTTTACTGGCTTCGACTGCAAAGCTATTTGCTGGTTAGGGACATCTGCCCTTAGTGGATGAAGATGTTACTGCAGGCTTCAACCACATGGGCACATATAATTAATTAAAATGCATTAATGTGTTTTAAAAAGCAAAATAACCATGAGGTTCACACCAAGTTGCCAAGTTTCATGCGCCTTGGTTTCATGGTCCTCATGGAGAGACAGACAGATGCAGATCTATTATTCTTGTTGTGATGAAAATGCTGATGTCCCAGGAACATTGACATTCCTCCAGTTTGCACCCCAGGCAACACCTGGGACAATAATGAATCGGAATGACCATCTCTGCTGATTAATGCCCTTTTCCTATTTGCTCAGCCACGAGGTCTGAGAAAGCATCAACTCACAATTTGGGGTGTGCATGTCTGAGTCAGTTCCAGGAAGAATGTTTTATAATGCAGCGGCTGTGTCTCTCTATCCCCTAGGAATCTCAGATTTAATTTTATCCGTCCCAAGCGAGTAATCCAAAATCAATAAAGTTGTATTATTCTCTAGCTTGGCTGACGCTGGGTTTCTGCCATTCCCCATGTATCAAATATTAATTAGCTGTCCACTTTCTCCCTACCCTGCGAACGTGTCTGATCTTGATATTTTTGGTGGAATATTTCTGGGTTGATCCTTATCCCCTCAAACATACATAATACCCGATTAATCCAGAGAACATTCCCTGCGTTGTTTGCGCTAGTTGTTTCCAGTGCAACAGGCTTTAAGAATTATGGGTCTTGGAGGGTTGGGTGACCCACAGAAAATTCCTCCACGTTTTTCTTAACCGCCTCACTTTGATGGCGGCTCTGTTTTCTGCAAACATTTGAGCCATTACATTGCTCTGGCAAAACAACATTTCACTGAGGTTGGGAGGATGATCCAAGTCAGATTTTGTTTTTAAAATCTTTATTGAGATGCCTTTAGAAAAACTCTCTTTCTCTCATCCACACACAATACAAATCTGTTGAAAAATAAACAAAATATGTCTAGCTATACATTAAAGCCATAAGTAAGAACCACCAAAGCTCTGTGCTGTCAGATTCCATAAAAAGTTATAAACTGAACAGCGAAGAACAGTAAGTTAAATGATAAACAAAAAGACTGGAAACAGTTCCGGTCAATATTTAAGCAGCACCTAAATCATAAACAATACTACTTGTCTTACATTTTCCTTCCAGTTTAATCTCATTCCAATATAATATGAAAAAGTTGCCAAATCTCCGAAGACTCCCTTACCAGCTCAACTATGCAGATGTTTATAATACGTGATTTTTATTCATAAGCAAGCAAAATATGGCAGAACTTTCTCAACCATTCTTTCATTGTAGGCATGGGTTTTGTTCTGTTTTTTCCTCTCTTTCTGCTATTAAGCAAAAAGAACTCTTGCCATTATTATAAAGTTACCGATCAAAAGAGCACAATCTTTCCTGACATCATTCCTAAAGTAACCGAATAAGACGCAGCGTTCCTTGATATTTCATAACCTGTAATTATTTTGTGTGTCTATTATTTTTCCAGTAATTCATGGCTCGTTTGCAACTCCACGAAAACATAAAGAGTCCAGAATCCTGTTCCCAACAAGCCCAAAATAAGGCATGTAAGCAAAAGCTTTCCATCACCACTTGACCTCCAGCACTTGGTACTCAGATATACTGCCTCTAAGCTTGGAGGTTCTGTTCAGCTACCATGACTAAGAACCACTGACGTGCCTGTCCCACAGGAATTTGTCTCTTTAATATTTATTATTTATACCCCACTTCTCCTCCAAAAGTGTTTTGATGCATTTGTTTTCTTACTGTTTTAATTAAAATGTCATTGATAAAAGCTGCCTTCACTGCCTTATTGGTAGAAATGGAGAGTCCAAATTAAATCAAATAAAAAAATACAAATCATTGCTCCAAGGTATTTTTGTAATATTTTTAAACTGCATAAATGAATAATGTCAATGATATAATAGTTTATTGGAAGTATTTTTAATGTTTATTTGAGGGAATATTTTGGGCCCCTTTTACAAATATATTCCCACTGTGATGGTGGAATAACACACTGAATATATTTCTGTTGGTTCAATATTCACATTCATTCATTTCTTACACTTATAGACTACCTGGTAACCAGAATTCTCTGGGTGGTGTACAGGTAAATTAAAACTTAAAATACAAAAGAATTTAATTTATTTGTTTGTTTATTTATTTAAAACATTCCTTGGCCACCTTTCAGGGCAGAAGCCCTCACAAGGCGGCTTACAACATGAAAACATATAAAACAGTTTAAAACATTAAAAGCAATAAAAACATACATAATAAAATAGCAGTTAAAACAATAAAAGCTAACAATGAAATCATCAAGAAACAATGGCAATAGCAGCAAAACAGTATTCATCATGAGAAGGCCAGGGTAAAATATAATGTTTCTAAGGCCTTCTTAAAAACCTGCATGGATGGTACATAGCAGACGTCCAATGGAAGTTTGTTCCAAAGGTGTGTGGCCACTGCATTTGTTTCACAGGTGAGCAGATGAGAAGGGCCTCTCTTTCTGATCTTAAAGCGCAGGCAGGCTGATATGGGAGAAGAATGACATATATTTTAGAAAGGAGGTTTTGAAAAGAAAATAATGTTAACTCCAAAATGCTCAAACTTAGATTTCTTTTTAAAGTTATGATTTCTTTACGTTCCTGTAATCATTGTCCTAATCTGTAAGATACTGACACAAACGGTGATCAGTATCACCACTTTTTTGCCTCAGATATTGAGCTTTTCTACATGAGGCATTTATTGTGCGCTCATGATTCCTCATTCATAGTTGTTTACGAGTTCTTTAGATGGTGTCATGACCCTCTAATATTACTTTTGTTTCTCAGTGGACTTTCCCAGGTTTTATTAGGGTGGGGAAAATGGGGTATTATTTCTGAAAGCAAAAGAATGAATGTTTTCCTACTTGTGTAATTGCGATATTCCACTATAGCACAGCGCCACCTAGAACTTATGTAGCAGGAAAAAAGTAAACGAAAAGTTCTTTGTGTAGAGCTCAGATCTCAATTCTGTGACAAAACTGAAAGTACATACAGCGATTAACAGCCTTATGTAGATAAGCTTGTTATAACTATGTTCATTTCACTTACCAAAGCATACCTTTTCCTGCATTCTAAAATCGCTCAATTCCTTGAGTATTGTGTATTATGTTCTATGTAGTATTGAAGACTATGGGGATCATGGATGTGCTAAGCTCTGTCTATATTTATCCCAAACTTTTATTATAGCTCAATAATCTGACTTTTAATCTTTTGGTTTACAACACTTTGTCCTTGCTTATTCTTCCAAACCCAAGCAGGATGCCTGATAGAATCTCTGAGCTGTCTTTGGGAATGTACAAGGCCAAGTGTTTATTCCGGATGGTTTTAAAAAATTAAACACAGAGAAGGGCATCCCATGATGGACCCAAACATTTGCATGCAAGCAACTCGAACAAATTTGACCTTGTTCTTTTTTCAGATGCAGAGGTTCAGGAAGGACTTTAGAGGTTCAGGAAAGACGGAGGTCAAAAGGACACCTTCCCTTCTCTAGCTGTGCAGCTGTACTTCCGAGAACCTGAGCATTTTCTAGCGATATATTTTGGGGTCCTGGAGTAGGATGGCCCCATGGGTGCTTCCAAACAAGGCTTTATGCACCGTCATCTTTACACCAGGGTTTGACTTTTTCTGTTAAATCAAGTGCTTCATTCCCTTGAGGGCAGGGCTCTACCATTAGGCAGAGTGAGGTAGCTGCATCGGATGGCAGGTGCTAGGCAACAGCAGCAGCAAGGTGTAGGAGGAGGGGAACTGTGTGCCAAATTCCTACCCCACCCCACCTAAACTAGCCTGCTGCCTTTGGGTGTGGGAGAGGATGCTGTACTATTTCCGGTCTTGAAGAAGATTCAACTGCTAGTCTAGTCAGCTTTTGTACATGGATTGGGAGGGGTGCCATCTTCTTCATCACAGAGAGCAAAATATCTTGGGCTGGCCCTGCCTGGGGGTAATCGGTTGGGAGCTACACGCAAGTGATGGGTGGGAAGAGACCCAAAATTCGGTGGAGATGCACCCTTTCTCGCTGTTTCTGACACCCACTTCCCCCTCTCTCTTTTTCTGCCATCCCTTTCTAGCCTATGGAATTTGCCACACCTCTTTGCTAGTCATTCCCTCTAATAGTGAATTCAGGAGGCTGTGTGCCTATCATTTTGGGAGCAAAAC
Source organism: Elgaria multicarinata webbii (assembly GCF_023053635.1). Taxonomy (NCBI): domain Eukaryota; kingdom Metazoa; phylum Chordata; class Lepidosauria; order Squamata; family Anguidae; genus Elgaria; species Elgaria multicarinata. The sequence continues at coordinate 7,047,091 of NC_086183.1, forward strand.
AGGAACACCCAAAAGTAATCATTTCTAGGGGTGTGCAAAGTGCGTCTTCTCCACCTCAAAATTCGAGACAGAGCGCCGTTGAGGCAATTCTCTGCCCCAATTTTGGAACGACTCCCCTTACTCCACGCCATCAGATTACCCATCGGAGAACCGCCCATTTTGGATAATTAGTCTAATGCTTACAGCTCCCTCATTTTTAAAGATAAAGAGATGAAACTTGGAACAGTGATAGTGCTTAAGTAGGTCTTTAGACAAGCTAAGCCCTGATTTTTTAAGGATTTTTAAAAACGTTTGTGGTTTTAACATGTTTTTTCCTAAAAAACGCTGTCATTTTTAAAGATAAAGTGATGAAACTTGGCACGATAGGAGCTCTGTAGGGTTTTAGGTATGCCAAGTTTGTAGCAGATCCATTCATGCCTTGATTTTTTAGGAATTTTTAAATCCCCCCCCATCAAACCATTATCCCCCTTAAACACACACACACACACTAATCCACCTCTGCGCATTTATGGAGAGAGAGCTTTTATCCTTAACTTTGCTGATGCAGAGCTCCACTGCTGGTGGTGGAAGTTTCTACTCCAGCCTTCTCCAACCTGGTGCCCTCCAGATCTATTGGATGGGAACCCTCCCACCCCTGCACTGGAAGCCAGCCAGCCAACAGGAGTAATAGTTTAACTGAAATAAAGAGCCTGCCTGTGCCTGACTCGCGTGTAGAAGCTTTCTCACTCACGATGCCAGCCAGCCCAGGAGCACTTTCACTCTGTGGAAATGTGGGTGATTGACTTCTATGAGTCCAAGCAGAAATGCACTCCCTCTTCCCCTCCCCCCCCCGGGCCAGAATCAGCAGCCAGTTAGTGTTTCCCACTGCCCCGAACACTGTGATTGGAGGAGAACATGGTCACGGACAGAGCTGTGGCAATTCCTAATTGGTTAGCCACAGATGCCAATATCGAAGCTACCCCTCACCCCACTCAGCATCTTCCAAATATGGAGATATTAAATTCACACACACACAGCACTGATGTCTGAAAATCAGTCAGATAATTTCGGAGTCATTAGAAGCTCTGATTCGACACGACTCTGCTCTGATATTAATAGATGGGTTTGGAAGCGGCCCAGCTCCATGGTTAACAGATAATTTCGGGCAGAAAGCACCCCCCTAATGATTTCTATATACTCAGGGAACTACCTAGGTATACAGAAGTACAGAAATGTGTACATTTATTTTATTTATTAAACTAAATAAAGTAGTTTCTGTAAACCGTCCAGAGAGCCCTGGCTATGGGAGCGGTATATAAGTTTAATAAATAAATAAAAAATAAATAAATACATTAAATGGAAGAGGATGTTTTGAAAACTCCAAAACAGCCTGATACGCACCTGTGAGGTCCCAGGATTTATCGAATGTCAATGGCTATGGGGCCTATCATTTATTTATTTATTTATTTATTTTTTACATTTCTTTACTGCCCAATAGCTGGAGTTCTCTGGGCGGTTCACAAAAATTAAAAACATTCAAAGTATAAAACAACAGTATAAAACCATAATATAAAATACAATATAAAAGCTCAACCAGATAAAAACAGCAGCAATGCAAAATTACAAATTTAAAACACCAAGTTAAAATTTATTTATAGACTGTTAAAATGCTGGGAGAATAAAAAGGTCTTCACCTGGCGTCTAAAAGCATATAATGTAGGTGCCAAGCGGACCTCCTTAGGGAACTCATTCCATAGCCGGGGTGCCACAGCAGAGAAGGCCCTCCTCCTGGTAGCCACCTGCCTCCCTTCCTTTGGCAGGGGCTCACGGAGAAGGACCCCTGAGGATGACCTTAGGGTCCGGGCAGGTACATATGGGAGGAGGCGTTCCTTCATGGGAGCAGGGGGCCCTAAACCTGTGGCCCTCGGCCTAATTTCAAAAGCCCTCTGCAAGCGATCATTCCAGATACCTGGCAAGAGCAATCTGTCCCTTCCTTGGCAGCCCATTTGGTAGGGATAAAGAGGGAAGAAGGGGTGTATGCCTGCTCAAATCCCCCCTCCCCAATGCATATTTCTTTCTATGTGGGCGGGGGGAGAGATGGGCCTAATATCTATTCCCCCCATGGGGAGAAAAATAGTTGGTGACTGTTTTTAGTGGTTGACAGGAAAGTTAAAGCACCTCTTTTCTCTCTACCATCATTGTTCCAATCAACCATGGACCCCCCTGTAGCTGCATTACGGAGGTAGGGGGGCATGTTGGGAGTCGCTTCGCAAGGCTCCCACATCACATTTAGTTTGGCCTCGAAGTACAGCCTCTCCCTGTCTGGCAAAACCCAGCCAACAGCTTTGAAATGTCTCTGTTGTGATAAAGGAATGAATCTGACTTTATTAATAATAATCACCATGCTGGAATTCCAGCCCCATACTTAAGGAAACCTGAGACGGAGCGCACAGGAATGAGCAGCCAAGCCTGTCTCTGCCTCCCTCCCCAAAATTGTGGTTGCTGGGCTTCTCAACACGTTGCTCCTTGCGAGGCGGCCGCAGGGTTCCTCGTAGCTGGAGAGGGTGTCCGTGTTTCTCCCCTGCACGATTAAATAAATAGCAAAACAGTTGCATAGAAAGGGATCTGATAGAATTGCAGTTCAAATAAACACGCACATTTTTCTCCAGGGGAGCTCAGCTTTGACCATCCGGTGGGGGGAAGGCGTTGTTGGGGAAAGTTCGCTCTCATGCTGCTCCCTTTGCTAAAAACTAAACTTGTTGGAGTTGAATTGGGTTCCCCCCCACCTTTCTTTCGTCCCAGCAAGTTAGTTTAGTGGTGGAGCAGATGCATTGCCTGCAGTAGGCCCCAGGTTCAATCCTCAGCAACTCCTGGTATGGATGGGGAACACTCCTGTCTGAAAACCTGGAAAGACACTGGTGATCCATGTAAATAATACTGAGCTAGATGGACCAATGTTCTGATTCGGAATAAGACAGCTTCCCAGTCAGTAGTAAGGGAGCTTCCTTCCTGTATCTCCCCGCCTCTTTCTCCAGGCCTTGGTTCATTTGTCCCAAATAATCTCCTCCCCTACAACTTCCTAAAGTCATAACAATGTAAGAAGAGAACAGACCAAGAGTCCATCTAGTCCAGCATTCTGTTCACACAGCGGCCAACCAGCTGTGAAAACCAGCAAGCAGAACATGGCGCAACAGCACCCTCCTAGCCATGTTCTCCAACAACTAGCCATCAGGACTAGTAGGCATTGATAGCCTTCTCCTCCATCAATTGGTGCAATTCCCTTTTCAAGCCATCCAAATTAGCAGTCATCGCTACCTCTTGTGGTAGCAAATTCCACAGTTTTAAGGATGCAGTATTTTTATTTATTTATTTATTACGTTTTTATACCGCCCAATAGCCAAAGCTCTCTGGGCGGTTCACAAAAATTAAAACCATAATAAAACAACCAACAGGTTAAAAACACAACTGCAAAATACAGTATAAAAAGCACAACCAGGATAAAACCACGCAGCAAAATTGATATAGGATTAAAATGCAGAATTAGAACAGTAAAATTTAAATTTAAGTTAAAATTAAGTGTTAAAATACTGAGAGAATAAAAAGGTCTTCAGCTGCCGATGAAAAGAGTACAGTGTAGGCACCAGGTGGACCTCTCTGGGGAGCTCGTTCCACAGTCGGGGTGCCACAGCGGAGAAAGCCCTCCTCCTAGTAGCCACCTGCCTTGCTTCCTTTGGCAGGGGCTCACAGAGAAGGGCCCCTGTGGATGATCTTAAGGTCCAGGCAGGTACATATGGGAGGAGGTGTTCCTTCAAATAACCTGGCCCCAAACCGTTTTGGGCTTTGAATGTCAATATCAGTACAGTCCTTTGATCTGTACTTAATTTCTCACCAACAAGTCTCTTCCAGTTCCCTTGCAACCACGTTGGAATTGCCCTGTTGGCTTTCTGAGATCCTTCCAAGTTGGCAAGACACGGGGCCTGACATCTAGAGGCAGCTGCTACAAAGGAATTAGGGGGAGATTCTGGGCAGATCAAAGGAAGGACTTCTTCGCACAGCACATAATTAAGCTACGTAATGCGCCACCACAAGATGTAGTCATGGCCACCACTTTGGGTGGCTTTAAAAGACAGTTAGACAAGTTCATGGAGGAGAAGGCTATCAATGGCTACTAGTCCTGATGGCTATGTGCTATCTCCAGTAGCAGAGGCAGTAAGCCTATGTATACCAGTTACTGGGGATCATGGGCAGTAGAGTGCTGTTGCATCCATTTCTTGTTTGTGGGTTCCTGGTTGACCAGTTGGTTGGCTACTGTGTGAACAGAATGCAGGACTAGATGGATCCTTGGTCTGATCCAGCTGGGCTCCTCTTACATTCTTTTGAGTTGGTGATAGGAGTAGCAGGAAGGGCTGAATGAGGCTGTTTTTTTGATGCTCAGGATGAATACCCCATTTGTCAAAGGAATGAGCTGGTGCTGATGTCACACTGTGCAATGGAAGTAATTTAACACAGGATTTTGTAGAGTGTGTGTTTCTTGTTTATGGTTCCAGAGTAGCCATAAAGGGAATATTATGATCCCTTTGTGAGCATCTGGTGTATTTTAGAAACAAGCCTAAGAAGGAATCCGCCTCATCTTCTCCCAACGGTGACGACACCCAAACTTGCTAACGGACTCCATTCTTCTCAGAGCATTGAAGGATGGTTTCTGGCAGTGTCTGATTAATTTGCACATCCCTGGACTTTCGCTGAAATCCTCTTAGACTGCGGCTGCTGATGTGTACACTTGGGAAGAAAGGAGGTGGGCAGGGGCTGGTTTTTTGTGCTTCTGGAACATTCTCCAAAGATGCTGCAGCACAGAGCAGTTGAAAGAGTTTTCCATCTCTGAGGGAGCAAAACTCAGAGTAATAACAACAACAACAACAACAACAACAACAACAACAACAACAACCATAATTACTGCTGTAATAAAAATAATGTTACCAGTGCCTTGTCTTGGGGCTGCCATTTAGACTTATCTAGCAGTGAGCGGAGCCTGTAGCGAGACAATCCATTCTCTCAATGCAAGGCAGTAACATATATATATATATATATATATATATATATATATATATATATATTGCTTAGGTATGTTTCTGTAAAGGTTTCAGCTGATACAGGTTGCTAAGCAACTGTAACAAGGGCCACAGCTAGACCTAAGGTTTATCCTGGGATCATCCAGGGTCCATCCCTGCCTGAGCACTGGATCCCCTGTGTGTCACCTAGATGAACAGGTTTGACCCCTGGACGATCCAGGGATAAACCTGAGGTCTAGCTATGGCCAAGGTGTAACGTCAGCTGATACAGGTTGCTAAACCCCTCGCCCGACTCCTCCGGGATTTCCAAGGTAATCCTACCCCCCTTTCTGCCTCTTCGCTCCCCCCTCACGAAGGGGGCAGTGCCATGGTTCGGAGCAGAAGCAACCCTTGGTGGCCAGGTGGGAGGCCGCTCACCTGCTGCAAGCCGAGGTCCCAGCCTAATCTCATGCGAGCTGAGCAGGCGGCCCAAGACTGACAGGAACCCTGGGGACAGGGGGACACCTGCTCCCCCTCCCCCTGACCTCCCTGCCCCCTAGGTCTGCCAGACGGTGCTGTATCGGCAGCCTCCAAGCAGCCCGCACCCCCATAATGACATTTAATTAACAAACTTTAAGATATGCTACAACGGCGTATGTTATGCTGGGTACAGCTAGTTTGAAGTAATCAACATGGGTTGGATTCTGATCCGGTCTTTCAGGTAGTTTTTCCAAACCTACAGTTGTTTGAGGTTCAAGCTTCCTGCCAGTAATGGGGCCATGTTTTGAACTGAGCAAGTTTCGAAAGACCAGGAGCATGGACTCCACCACCACTGACTCACTCCCGCATGAGAGAAGGGCTGTAAGTCCCTGCCTATTGGCTGCTCAGCTATTCATTACCATTTGCTGGTGCCTTGTCTTGTGCACAGGGGTGAGTGGCTAGCATTTTAATGAAACCGTCAAAGTGAAATGCATCCACAGAACGGGAACAGCACACGTGGGTATATAGGTGCTTGTTTATGGGAGTTTGAGAAACGTTACACCCCTTTGGGGTCTGTTATGAAAGCCCAAGTATTCTTGTTAACACACACACACACGCACACACACACACACACACACACACACACACACACACAGAGAGAGAGGGGGGAGGGAGAGAGAGGGGGAAAGTGCAGAAAAGAGCAACCAAAATAATTAGGGGTTGGAGCATCTCCCCTTTGGTGGAAGGGATTGTTTAGCGTGGAGAACAGGAGGCTAAGAGGAGACCTGATAGAGGTGTACAGAATTATGCATGGTGTGGAGAATGTGGATAGGAGACTTTCTTCTCCCTCTCCCATAATACTAGAACCCAGTAGGGTCATCCCATGAAGCTGATTGGTGGGAGATTCAGGGCAGATAAAAAGAAGAACTTCACACAGTGCAGAGTTAAACTATGGAATTTGCTACCATGAGATATAGTGATGGGCCCCAATTTGGATGGCTTTAAAAGAGGATTAGACACATTCCTGGAGGAGAAGGCTCTCAATGGCTATTCGTCCTGGTGGCTACGTGCTGCCTCCAGTATCAGAGGCAGTGTGCCCATGTGTTGCTGGGGAACATGGGCAGGAGGGTTCTGTTGCAGCTGTGTCCCACCTGTATGTTCCCAGCTGGTTGGCCACTGTGAGACCAGAATGCTGGTGGGCTAGATGGACCCTTGTTCTAACCCAGCATGGCTCTTCTTATGTTCTTATGTACAAGGGTTTAAATGTATCAGACATCTTTCCACACTAGGCTGAGATGTACTGTGTTTCTCTTTAAATTTTTAATAATTTCTAAATTTGCATCTATATAAATTAGCATGTGCAAATTGTACATATATTTGTCATCTTTTTTGGCAATTCATACATGGCCACCCTATATTCATCTGACTTATGCAACCTTAGAGGTCTGCCTCCTCACAGTCCAGGGAGCCTGTGTGAGCAGAGAGACGAGCCCCCCACCCCACTGTCCCTGACTTGATCAAGCTGTGTCCCTGCCCCATCTGAGTGCTCCTGAACTGCCCATTGATGCCAGATGATACTATGGCAGGGGCTGAGAATCTCTGGCCCTCTGGATTTTGTTGGACTACAGCTACCGTCATTGGGTATGCAGGATGTGACTGATGGGAGATGATGTCCAGCAACATCTGTAGGGCCTAGGTTCCCTATGTCTAGGCTACGATGGAGGCCAAATGTCAAAGAGGACAGGGTTCTTGAAGCATCCTAATTGCAGGGCTATGCACTTAGGGATGTATAAGCATTCCATTTTGGAAGTGAAATCTCAACGGATTTTACCAGTTTGGACCTGGTGGATTTTGTTCTGTTTCCCCCTGCTGGCGTGAACTCAATCTGTAGCAAGTCAATCCAATATGTGGAATTTGTAATTATTATTTTTTTAATGGTGGTGGCAAATTACGCAAATGGAATCTTGGTTTCCCCACCCAAGATCTGCATATCTGCTATGTATTCCCATTGTAAACATCCTTGTCATTTTCATCCCCTCCACACACTACTTCATTTAGCCCAACAGAGCTATATTCTGTAGTTGTCAAAGAACTTGTCAATTTCATCCTCCACTGCAGTGTCCCACAAAGGGGGTGGGTTACAGAAACTGACAAAGTTCTTTAACAACCTTGGAATATGGCTCTGTGGACTAAATGAAGTCATGTGTGGAGAGGATGAAACTGACTAGGATACTTACAACCAGCCCATTTGTATAAATGTAAAGACCCCTCAAAAAACATGATCCCATTTGCGCAAATTTTAAAACCCGGAAAATGATAATAATAATAATAACAAAAAAACATGATTACATTTGCACAAATTTTTGGACCCGAAAAAAAGTGTCCATTTAATGTGTGCAAAAGAATACAAACATTTCCGGAATCAGAAAAATCTGCTATAGTCTGCCATTGCTTATTGGAAGCGAAATACTGCAAAATCCCAGCATTGCACATCCCTACGTGCACTTACACTGAAGTAAAAAAGGATCAATTACATGCTACACGTTTAGCCTGCTGGGAGAGATTCGTCAACTTAATACTCTCTCTGAGTTTAAGGCAGGTATAAAGACTAGCCTCTTCTGGCAGGCCTACACAGATGAATTTTAAGATGTCCAATTATTATATTATATCAGTTTTATATGTTTTTAATCAGTTGTATGCGTTTGATTTATATAGTATTTTTGTATTAAATGTTGTTCCCCACTTCGATCCAGAGGGAGAGGCGGGTAAGAAATAAATGTTGTTGTTGTTATTATTAGCTGGAGTGCATCATCCCTGAACCTGGATGTGCAATAGTTTTTGGTGAAGGAATAAAACAAGAGAGACTGGTGCCAGCTAAACCCGTTATGGCTTCGTTTTGAGAGAGAAAAAGTGTTACTGAAATGTTGTGTGTGTGCTTTATAATGTGCTTCATATACCAAAATAAACGTGTTAAAAATCATGTCACAATGATTTTGTCGTAAAGCAAGAATGGGGTACATGTGGCCCTCCTGATGTTGCTGGACTACAACTCCTATCATCCATCACTACTGACTATGCTGGCTAGGGCTTATGGGAGTTGAAGTCCAACAACAACACCCCCATCCCTCCTTCAGGACAGAACCATCATGACGCTCATCCCTTTCATAGCAATCAGATAGCAAATTCGTAACAGTCTTTCCAAGGGATGGAAGGAACCGCATCTGCTTTTGATATATGCACAAGCATAGCAGTCTCTCACGAGGGTGTCCACAAGGATAGGGTTTTCAACTGAGTACGGATTCCATGCTACCAGCAGTCCATCTTCAGTCCGTATCTCTTTGGAATCCTGGCCAGTTGCTCAAAGCTTATTCCTTGGCTGTTCCTAGTGCATAGAAACTATGCACTAGAAAACCACCATTGGGACGAGAGAGAGAGCTCTTTGAAGGTCAGCAAGGACTAGGGAGAACAACAGAGAATCTTGCGGCATCTTAAAGATGAACACATTTTCTGCGGTGTAAGCATTTGTGGGCCAAGGCCCACTTGACCAGATAATTGATGCGATCGCTGATGAGCTCACTGGGGCTATCCACACGCAGCTTTGCTGCATGCGGTTGGATTGGGTCCAATGGCTTTCCTCCCAGTGGGGCTGAGCAGCCAGGAGTACATTGTACTAGTGACCTGCTGAGTAGAATTCAAGGTGCCAATTTTGACCAAAGAAATTCTAACATCCATTGTTGAAAGGTAGACATTCCCTCTTCCATCTTTTTGGAAAACATTCTTCTTCCTCCCCTCCCCCTTTTTGGATAGCCTAGTTTTGCTGCTATTTTAAACTGATTTGTAATTTTAGCACTGTCCTGTTTTCAGTTTGTATGTAACTGATATGAGTTGTGTATGTGTGTGTATCTTTATACAAATACAACCTGCAGCAGCCAGGTTGGTCAAGGGGCTCCCAATGTGGTCTTCTATCACTTTGGTGCTTCAAGAGCTCCATTGGCTGCCGGTGGCTGCTAGGGTGCACTACAAGGTCTTGTTGACCATGTATAAAGCCCTGCATTGCTTGGGTCCTGGATACCTGAGCACTCGCCTCTCTCCTGTGTCTCACCATTGGCAGACTCGCTCTCAGGAGCAGGGTGCCCTGATGGTCCCCCGCTACAAATTGGAATGTGCCGGGGCCAGGGCTTTTTCAGTGGCTGGCCCCCAGTTATGGAATAATGTGCCCCTGGAGATTAGACAGGCTCCCACTCTCAACTGCTTCAAACGCCTTTGTAAGGCGTTTTTTATTTTCACAAGAGTTTGGGGAGGGGGTGGTTTAAATTGGGGGTCGAGGGCTTTTAATGGTTTGAGGGTGAGGGTTTTAATGGAATTGTCTTAATGTGGGTTGAGGGTTTTAATGGAATTGTTTTATATGATATTGTTAAGCGCCTCGATGCCAGAAATGGTGAGGCAGCACTATAAAAATGCTTTAAATAAATAAATAAATAAATAAAGCCTTTCTGTGCTCCGTGAGCAAAAGAATGGGGTAAAAATATAAATACTAATAATTTTAGGCTCCTCTATCTTAGGGCAGAACTAGATGCTACAAGAAGCAGGCACCAGGTTGTTGCTCCCCATTGTCTTTCTTCTTCCTGGTAATGTCTAGGGCTGGAAGGGCAGAGCACCTGCTTTGCATGAGAGGAAAAAAAACATCCCCCAGAATCTCCAGGTGAGGCTGGAAAAGAACCCAGAGAGCTGCTCAGGTAGCTGCTTATGAATTCCCCCAGAAGAGGAAATGCATCACCCGAAAAAAGCGGGTGGAAGAGGAGTGGGTTAATTAGCATGTGCACATTTGCATATGCTAATTAATAGGCAGAGATGCAAATTTAAAGATTGTTATTATAATTTAAACAGGAATACAGTATATTTCACCATAATGTGGAAGATTGTGGCCACATGACCTATGCCCCTGCCTGTTCAGTCTGCTGTCCAGTTGCGAAGGGCAACAGTTCCTACCATTTCTGAACTGGAATTGGTCAGGACAGCCCTTCAAATAGAGGACCATCCTCTGGCAGCCCTTCAAATAGAGGATGGTCCTCTATAAATGGAGACATACAGCCAACCCAGCTCAGCAGCTGCCAGTCAGTGCAGACAACACTGAGTTAGATGGACCCATGGTCTGACTCACTCAGAGGCAGCTTCCTGTGTTCCTAACTTCGGCCACAGCTAGACCTAAGGTTTATCCTGGGATCATCCAGGGTTCGTCCCTGCCTGAGCACTGGATCCCCTGTGTGTCACCTAGATGAACAGGTTTGACCCCTGGACGATCCAGGGATAAACCTGAGGTCTAGCTATGGTCCTAGTGTATAATGGGGATGCTGCCACACTGCAACCTGGCTCACACAACATGACAACCCACACTCAAGGTTGAGTGTTCTGAGTTGTCACTGAATCGTGGGTTGTTGTGTTACGTTAACCCAGGCACCCTAACAAACCATGGTTTGTTAATCACAAACAATCCACAAAGAGAACATATGGTTTGTTGTTGGGTTGTGAACTGTGGGTTGTTTGTGGTTAACAAACCGTGGTTTGTTAGCATGATTGGGCTCACACAAGATAACCGATGGTTCGATGACAAACCACACTCAACCCATACTCAAGCTCGAATGTTGGTTGTCATGTTATGTGAACCCAGCTGTTTGTTTCCTTGCCTCGTCCCCACTATCCACTTGTAGGGGGCAGGGATTCACACAGCACAACGACTTCCTGTCACATGTCGTGTTGTAGAAGATGTTAACAGGAAGAGGGTATCAAGGGATGGAGCTGAAACATCTCAGTGTCTCATGCCACATATAGTTTAGATTTTGGAGATTAAAAAAGGAGGTGGGGTTTTGACATTAGCAACAGCAGAATAACGCTGGACCCAAGGTCTACATGCAGACCACTGAAGGCCTGTTGGAAACAGAAATGGCTGCTTGTGATGTGAAGACTTGTCTCACTTTTGTTTCCGGTCAACTGGCTGGGAAGGTGTCTGTACGTTTTCAAATTTCTGCTAAATCTGTTTGGCCAGAAGGTTACTATTAGGCATAGAAGAAAGACATGTGCATACAAACCGTGCAAAGCAGTGTCTTTCTCAAACTACTCTCACTGTCTGTTCCCACCTTTAGCCGCGACATAACCAGGAGGACGTAATGCTGGTCTCTGCAAGAGATTGTCTGGTCTTGATAACTAGCTGAAATTTGTGGTCGCCATGGCTCAGGGATGGTGTGGGTGTGGGTGTGTATATATTAGGGGTGTGCACGGACCCCCCGCTCCGCTTCACTTGCAGATCCGCCATTTTCCGGATCGGGCCGCTCCGCCCCGCCCCCGCCCCGCCCACTTCCGCTCCGCTCCGCCCGGAGCTCCGGATCCGGATCCGGAGCTCCGTTTCCCCCCCCCCATAGGCTTGCATTGAAAGCTAAAAAATTATACAACTTTTTTTCTGTTCAAGTTAGAAACCTCATGTTTGGCACCATGACACCTCATGGGGATATACACACGCACGCCAAGTTTCAAAGCAATCCCATCATCCCCTGATTTTTGGCGAATTTTTGAAAATCGGGCACCCCACACACAACATCCCTGCGAGGTGGGCAGGGGAGGAGGGAGGGAAGGCAGGCAGGCATGCAGCTGGCATTTCTGGGGGCATAAAGAAGTGAGCCAAGGATAAGCCAGTAATGCATATAAAATGGAATCAATCAATCAATAAACAAAGGAGGGGTGGAATTAAAAGCAGCAGTGTTGCTCAATAAACAGCAAGAAGAATTTTTTAAAAAAGGCTATATCTGTCTTTTACCAGCAATAGGGGGACGTGCCCGGGGGAGGGGGAAGTAGCTGCCAGTTCAAGACACTGACAGCCACCAACAGCTCTGAGAAGAAGTAAAACGCTCACTTCGACTCATAACAGGCATTGCTCCACCACTGAAAAGTGACCATTCACTTCAACTCATGATAGGCATTGCTCCACCGTTTTACTCTCTTTGGAAGGCTCTAATGGCCTTCCAGTGCAGGAGAGAGTGGGGGCACGTCCACGATGAGATGCCCTAGGGGAGCTCATCCCCTTGCACCACATCGATTCAGTTGTTCACCAAGGTTAGGGTGGGGAGCAGTGCTGTGTTTCTATCTCTTATTCTTGGCTTAGTATATGATTTCAGGTTGTGTTTGTGCATTTGGTGGGGCTACTGTGTTAAAAAACACGGGGAAAAGCCCGTTCAGATGAAGAAAGAGAAGTTTCCCAGAATCCCAAGTTACCTGTTTTGCCTATGCCCTCCTCCAACTTTGGGATCATCATGACCGGGAGCTGACTCTGCCCCTCAGCCCTTTGAAAAAGGTATTTTTCCCGCCGATTTTTTAAAAACTTCTAGCCCGCGACCCGTACGATGCAGAAAGTTGAGAGTGGTCTCAAAATGACCCCCATCCACGACTCTCTGTGCACAAGAATTTTCAGAATGATAGCTTAAACCCCCCCAGTTATCCCCGATTCTTTCCCTCAATGCAATCCTATGGGCGAAAAGCCGAAAACGCAGTTTGAGCCGCGCGGTTGACCCGATTTTCACAAAAATATAGCCCGCGACCCGTACGATGCAGAAAGTTGAGAGTGGTCTCAAAATGACCCCCATCCACGACTCTCTGTGCACAAGAATTTTCAGAATGATAGCTTAAACCCCCCCCCAGTTATCCCCGATTCTTTCCCTCAATGCAATCCTATGGGCGAAAAGCCGAAAACGCCGTTTGAGCCGCGCGGTTGACCCGATTTTCACAAAAATATAGCACGCGACCCAGACAACGCAGAGAGGTGAGAGTGGTCTCAAAATGACCCCCATCCACGACTCTCTGTGCACAAGAATTTTCAGAATGATAGCTTCAAAAACAACGTAGTTATGCGCGATTATTTGCCGCAATGCAATCCTATGGCAAAATGTTTTCAAGATGGCGACCGGAGCGCTCCGCCTGAACTCGGAGCTCCGAAAAATGGGCGCTTCTCTTCGCCTTGCTTCTAGGGGGTCCGCGGTCCGCTCCTACTCCGCCTCTGGGTAAGGCGGAGCAGGCCAATCCGCTACTGCTTCTACGCTCCTAATCGGAGCAGAGCACATCCCTAGTATATATATCTCGTATTTATTTATTTGAAAGCTTGTCTGACTGGTTTAAAAACCTGCAAGGTGACTACCCATATGTTAAGAACAATAAAATACATCACAATTGCATTCAAAGAGCAGAAACAGCTGGGTGCCACAGAATTATAAAATCCAGCAATGCAACCATCAATTCAAACCACCTTTAGGGAACACGTTGGAAGCTCTGGGGAAAAAGTGAGAGAGAGAGAGAGAGAGAGAGAGAGAGAGAGAGAGAGAGAGAGAGAAGAGAAGAGAAGAAAAGAAAAGGTAAAAAAAGAAAAAAGTTTTTGTCTGGCATTGGAAAGCCAGATGTAGCACCAGGCAAGCTTTCTTGGGGGAAGGTGTTTCAGCTACAGGTGGCCACCACTAAAAAGACCCTATGTGCTGTCATCTCCTACCTAACGCTAGAAATAAGAGGACTTAGATAAGGGCGTATTCCTGATTCCGCACTGACATTTGGAGGCATGGATTTGTGGACCCTTGCATGCAGTTGTGCTGTAAATGTTACGGTCTCTGGTATATCTTGTGTTCTGATGGTTCTTTATCTTTAAGTCAGACTTGGACTGGGCAGTGCTTTAGATAGGGGACACCTTCAAATGGAGGACAGTCCTCTGGCAGCTCTCCAAATAGAAGACTTCCTCTGCAAAAGAGGACACATGGTCAGTGTAAACACTGCAGCAGCTTGTCCTCCCTTCCCAATGAGTCCCAGCTCGGGACAAGAACGTGGCTGGTGAGAAGGGGTAGAAGGGTTGTCTCTGTAGTTAACCAGTGGCTTGGCTTCTCATCACTGTGAGTGCAACCAATTAAAGCCACAGCTGCTATTGTCATAATCCCAGCAGAAAACATCAACCGCCCACTTCCTCAAATGAGTTGTCTTGTCTCCTCTGCTGGGGACAAAACATTGGACATGGATGAAGGAGCTCTCCATGAGCCCTGCTGTAGGAAATGGTCCCTCCCCAGACAGGGGCCATGTTAACGCAGAGTCCATGCGCTAGCTGCTCAGCATGAGACCAAATAATAGAAACAACCGAATTCCTAAACCGAACTCATTATTAGCGGAACACATGGGCAGCCCAACCTACCTAGGAAGGTTGTGGGCTCTCCTACACTAGAGGCCTTCAAGAGGCAGCTGGACAACCACCTGTCAGGGATGCTTGAGGGTGGATTCCTGCATTGAGCAGGGGGTTGGACTCGATGGCCTTGTAGGCCCCTTTCAGCTCTACTATTCCATGGTTCTATGATCTTTGCTGAACTTGTCCCTATTGCATCAAAAAGGAGCCTCTGGAGGCTTTCTGGATTACCCACTTCTGATACTCACAAATGGATCAGACCAAAGGCCCATCTAGCAGCATCCTGTTTCCTGCAATGCCCAACCAGGTGCCCACAAGCAGGACATGAAGGTGCCTGATCTCTCACGCTGTTGTTTCCCAGCCGGTGCTCTTCAGCAACGTGCCGCCTCTGATGATGGCGGTAATGTATAGTCATCATGACTAAGTAGCCATTGATAGTCTTCAGAAAGCTGGCAGCAGCTTTCCAGGGTTTCAGGCAGGAGTTTCTCCAGCCCTACCTGGAGCTGCTCGGGACTGAACCTGGCACCTTCTGCGTGCAAAGCAGGTGCTCCACCACTGGGCTACGTGAGCTTCATCCTCACGGTCTTTTGTGTTGACTTGTCCAATTCCTATTGTCATTAGCCTGCTTGTTAATTCACCGGCCATGTGGCCCAGGCAGACAAGCGCCAAGCTCAGGTCTTTCCAGCATGGAGCCTGAAAGCCAGCCAACCTCCAAAGTTGATGCACATCTGGACAGCAGCTGAAATATTAGAGAGATGAAGGCAAAAGAAGAGTTGGCCCCAAGCTGTAGAGGAGGATCGTCTTCCTCCATGGAAGGGAGAGCTGGCGTTGGCCTAAAATCCATGATCACTCACGGGGCCAAGATGCAGAGAGACTCTGGAGTGTGCTTTCCCATCATTTAAGGTATTATTAATTCTGTGCCAGCCAACATTCTCATAGTATATACCTCATTACGGACCAAGATTGGCTGCTGCCCATACGGAATCTCACAGCCTGCCCACCCCAGGTCCGTCCTCTATGTCTCAGTGGGAAGCAAGGGGGTGGGGAAACTCTCCTTCATGCTAAAACATTTTATCTCTTCAAAGAAGCCCCAACCTCCCCAGGTTGTGCTAGCAAAGAAGATCTATTTCCTTTTTAAAAACTTATTTAGAAACTGTATGTGTTCCTTTCCCATGAAATCACCCAAATACGGAAGATTTCCCCCTTTTTAAAAAAACAGTAACAAAAACCAAGTTGGAGAGGAACTCTTAAAACCAAGGCACTCCTTTTGAACACCCCATCACTGCACTTACCGAGGCAACGTCCATTTTCAGAAGGCAAACTGAGGCTAAGAGCATGTCTACATGGGGCGATATCCTGGGGATTGTCCCTGTGGTTCCACATGACACACAGGGGATCCCGGGAGCAGGGAGGGATGATCCCTGCTTTTCCCCGGGATATTGCCCTACACTTTTTTCCTGTTTTCTCCTGTGGTCCCGGGATGATCCCGAGAATGCGGGACTTGTGGGCAGCTGTCCCAATTGGTCCTGGCTCCTCGCAAGTAAATGCGAGGAGCTGGGAACTGGGCATGGGGCACAGAGCTCCGTGCCCTTCGGGCATGGGGTGGGGGGAGTGGGATTATTATTATTATTAAGAAAACACTCACTGTGCGATGGAGCTCTCATGCACTCATTTCGAGGACAAAACAACAGCAACAAAATGGTGGGTGCAACTTCCTCTTTCTCCTGGGACATCATGCATTGCGTGTGGACTGAGAGGGAGAATCTCGCGATCATAAACTCACGAGATCCTCCCCCCTTCCTCCCAGAACGCCAGGAGGTCTAGACATACCCTAAGAGACAAGAGACCTGTCCAATGCTACTAACCGAGTAAGGCTGCAATTCTTTACCTACTTACCGGGGAGTAAGGCTGGAGAAATCTGCAACAGAATCAAACCTGTGGATTCTGCACCAGACCAGCTTTTCCTGAGTTGTACAAATTCTGCGAACTTACAGATCGTTTTCTTTGCTTTCTGGAATTTTATGCAAATTAGTGGTAGGGGGAAAAAAAAACCATCTGAAAATGCATATTTTCCCCCACAGGCCAAAGCATGAAAATGTGCATTCTGGGGGATCTGTGCATTTGAGGGGAGGGGGGAATTTGCACATTTTCACAAGTATGAATTTGCGCAAATTTGGAAAATAGGAAAAGATCTGATTCTGTCAAGGAGCAGATGACGGAACGAAAAGGCCCCTGACAATCTGCGAAACACAGACGGAATGGATTAAACAACATCCGTACATCCCACTGAATACAATGGAAATTACTCCTTCTGTGGATACATGCGTAGGAGAGCTAATTTCTTCATGGTTGCACATACTTTTAATTAATTTTAATTGTTTCTCTTGTGTTTAAAAAAATTTCTGCTGGTTTTAATTTGTTAATGATTTAACACGTTTTTAGCTGTGTATATTTTTTATTGTTTTGATTTAACACGCTTTTAGCTGTGTATTTTTTTTTATTGTTTTACATTGTTCTGATTTTATCTATACGCTGCCCTGAGAACCCAGTGTTATAGGGCAGGATACAAACGTTTTAATAAATAAACAGTCCAACACGCACACACGCACACACACATACACAGTGTAACCATTGCCCTTCAAATTATGTTTTGGGAGTTGCAGGGCCAAAAGTGCATTGAGCCATACAAGTTGGCTTCTTTGCAGATGGCTGGACTCCATAGTAAAGTTTGCATCGCCTAGAAGTGAGGTTGCTTCAAAATGCTGGCGTGCCTGTGTTTAAGCATAGCTGGCTATTTAAGGCCAGATCTACACCAAGCCGGATATGACACTTTGAAAACAGTTTGGAAACTGTTTACGGAGTGTGTCCTGGGCCCCAACAGTTGTCACTACTGTTATAAACTGTTTTAAAGCAGTAGTAGTGTAGATCCTGCCTAAGCCCTCTTCAGACCTTTGGAAGGGTGGACCCTTTGGAACGCATCTCCTGGCCAGCCCCCCATCCCTTGTCCTTGATGTATTCCAAGGAAAGAACTGGGCATGTTTAGCCTGGAGAAGAGAAGATTGAGGGGAGACATGATAGCACTCTTCAAATACTTAAAAGGTTGTCACACAGAGGAGGGCCAGGATCTCTTCTTGATCCTCCCAGAGTGTAGGACACGGAATAACGGGCTCAAGTTAAAGGAAGCCAGATTCCGGCTGGACATCAGGAAAAACTTCCTGACTGTTAGAGCAGTGCGACAATGGAATCAGCTACCTAGGGAGGTTGTGGGCTCTCCTACACTAGAGGCCTTCAAGAGGCAGCTGGACAACCATCTGTCAGGGATGCTTTAGGGTGGATTCCTGCATTGAGCAGGGGGTTGGACTCGATGGCCTTGTAGGCCCCTTCCAACTCTGCTATTCTATGATTCTATGAAGGCATTATTTATTTATTTAGAATATTTATATACTGCTCCCCATTGAAAAATTTCGGAGCGGTGTACAAGATGAAATGAAAATAAAAACAGAATAAAACAGTTAAAACAAAATTTAAAGGAAGCAAAAACAGAAATCCAAGGCTGCATAGTAAAGAAAGGCTTCTTGGAATAAAGATGTTTTCAGGAGGCGCCGAAAGGAGTACAAGGTTGGCGCCTGCCTGACCTCCAGAGGCAGGGAATTCCACAGGAGGGGCGCCACCACGCTGAAGGCTCTTCCCCTGGTGGATTCCAATTAGAGGATGGATCTAGGTGGAACCACCAGGAGCAGGCCCTCAGATGACCCCAGTGACTAGGCAGGTTGGTAGGGGAGAAGGCACTCTCTCAGGTATCTCAGGGAGAAGGCATGAAAAGGGCCCCTTCCTTGCATACAGTGTCCCGATCTGTGGATTGTAGGAAATCGGGGGGATGGAGGTGAGACCGTGCCAGCTCCAGATTTCTGAGCAAAACACTCCCAATGGGGCCCCGTCCCTCAGGGAGCCTGTCTTCTCACCACCATTGTCACCAGCTGCTCTTGCTGCTGTTCCTCTTTCCCCCTCAGTGCTGCCACTTGCCTGATAGGTAAAAAACAGTGAGCAAGGAGAAGGTGGCGTCTCCTGATGCCGCTTCTCACCACCGCCACCACCGCTATCTAGGCCAGGACAAGAGGCAGGTGAACAAGCAGGATGCAAATGTCAGGAGGAGGATCAACTCCAGGGGTTTCTTGTCAGTTGCCCCCTGCTGCCCTTGGCAGGTGACCGACCATGCCTACCTGGAATGGATCCTGGTTATGTTTTCCATTGATTTGTTAATTGCTGAGGATCTGGAGGAACTGAAGACTCAGCAGAAACTTAAAGGTCAACTCTACACCTGGACATTGAGTGTCATAATTGAATAATTGTCTAACTGATTGTCTTCAATTAAGGGTTGCAAGGAGTTGCATCATTGTACAGGTTGCCTATAAAAGTAAATGTATTTTCAAGTTCCTGTATAACTTCCATGTCCCTCATGTGAGCTGTATTGACTGACCGTTTGTAAGTATTTGTATCTGTACTGCCATAACTAAATTATATATTTATTTGCCAGTAAAAAAGGTTTATTTTAACCTACATAAATCTCTGTCTTAATTCACGTCTTTGCTGACTTGGCTGAGAACTGCTGCTAGTCTCTGCTAGTCTCTGTAGGGCCCAGACAGAGACTTAACACAAAAGGTTATGTGCCAGAAACCAAGTCTGTGCCATAACTAATCAGCTTTTAAAGCCATAACTCAACACTACCATGGGGTCGGGTCAGGGGATGAGCAGAGAGCAGGATAGAGCCAGTATGGTGCGATCCTGCTCCATGAACAAAGAGGAAACCTCTGAAAAAGGACCGTTCTGCTTGACATGTCTTGGGATGTGGGAGCTCCCAGCTTGGATCTCTGCTCAGGTGACTGGTCAGGGACTATGCTGTGGGCAGATGAAAATCTTACAGAGGACAGTCCTCTATTTGAGGGGTTGCCAAGGGACCGCCCACCATTTGAAGGCATGTTTTATTTGAAGGAGCATCTGATGCAATTCCACAGTGAGCAGTTGGACATCAGCCTAAACAGGCAAGCACACAGGCCATCTGCTCACAGGCTTTCACACAGTGCTGGGATACGGCGCCTTTCTATTTAAGAGCGTCGTCAGACATAGGGGAAATTGCATTTCCCTAACCATCGCTTTTCTGTCCCACAATAGGAACGATCAGCTTCCTCTTTCTTCACTCAGGCAAGGAAGAGGAATTAGCAGCAACCACGTGGCCCATTCAGTGGGCATTTTGATCAAGCTGCTTTTCCTGTACACAGCAGGAAATGGCGGCAAGCTTCACCTCCCCGGGAAATGGCGGCAAGCTTCACCACCCCGGGATTTTCCAGGTCTTATTTTGTTACAGGAAATAGAGCTGAAAGGAGCAGGAGGCGCCTGGGAGGTGGACAGCATCATCAAAAGGACCCGTGTGAAACCACGAGTGGCCAGTAACGAGCATGCAATAAAACGCTCGTCTGATTATAATTATAATAATGATCTCTAAATCTGGCATATGTAAACGTTACGCATATCACTGTCCTCTTTTGTCATTTCCCGGGTGATGCATTTGCCTGTTTTAGGAAGTGGTACCCTACCTGACAGTGTCCTTGGGCTGCCGGTGGCCAATCCCTAATTCCTATTATAATGCATTTAGGATGCACCAGTCTCCCAGCCAGTTCACAACCCCAGAGTGTGACAGAGCCTGGGCCTGGTACAAGGCTGAGGAATCTCTGATCGCAAGCTAGATCAACCTTCCCCAAACTGGTGCCCTGTGAGGATGTGTTGGACCATGACTCCTATCATTCCCAACCAGCCAAAGCATCAGCTGGGTTAGATGATTGTTTGGCCCATGAATTGAAGACTGCCAGCCTGGCCCCCTTCCTCACGGCAGCTAGTGGCAGATTGGTTTGAGGACAACCCAGGGGGCGGGGGCTGACTTTTGCAAATGAGTATTTCAGAGAACACTTAGTGAGGCATGCCCCCCTCCCTGTTAATTTATTTTCTGTCTGGGTTTCTGATATTAGATGGGGGCCCGGGGGAAATAAAGCCTTTTAAAGCAATAACAGGCAGCGGGGTGTGTGCACGTGTGTGTCAGAGAGAACTGTCTAAGGCTGTAATAGCTTCTGGGGACTGCTTGGCATTCTAGAGTTTCAGGGGCTGCAGCTTCTCACGCCAGGCCTCATGGGGAACTCTGGGCAAGCCCACGCAGCAGGAAAACGGCTGGCTGCAAGAGGCAGGAAGGACACAGGAGGAATAGAGGAGGCTGCCTGAGTCAGACCATCCAGCCCAGTGTTGCTGACACGGACCGGCAGCGGCTCTCCAGGGTTTCAGGCAGGAATTTTTCCAGCCTTACCTGGAGATGCTAAGGATCGAACCTGGGGCCTTCTGCGTGCAAAGCAGGTGCTCTACCCACTGAGCCATGGCGTCTCTCTTTTGCCTTTGTTGTTGCTGAAGAACATAGCTGAAGAACCAAGATAGACTGTTCGGTCCACATTCTCTGTTCTGGTGTTCCTGAGCTTTGCTGTGTGTCTGCATTCTTACTCATATACTCCAGTCCTGACTCCGGCTTGATCCTTTGGTTCAGACATGCAATACTGGCTTGCCCCGTGGCTCGTCATTCCTGGCTCCTGGACCATCTCAGACGGATGCCCATGGCCTTGCCCTGGGAGTGGTAGAGCACTCCGTGTGAATCGAGTGCTGTACTAGATGGACTCATGGGCCATAGCTAGACCTAAGGTTTATCCCTGGATCGTCCAGGGGTCAAACCTGTTCATCTAGGTGACACACAGGGGATCCAGTGCTCAGGCAGGGGCGAACCCTGGATGATTCCAGGATAAACCTTAGGTCTAGCTGGGGTCTTGGTCTGATTCAGCAGGGCTCTTCTTTAATGCTTTTCATGCAGAAGGTTCCGGATCAGTCCCCTGCATTTGTAGGTGGGAATGGATTGATCTGTCAGTTTCAGTTTCTCTGTTTCTAATCTTAAATTCGCTTCATTCTGAACTTTGTGATTTTTTTAAAGTACACATTAAAATCTGCATGCACTTTTGTTGCACAATACGTGCTGTTTTGTATGCAATTTTGTCTAATAGGCACTTTTTAGGCAAGCAGTTTTTCTTAATATAATGCATTTTTAATGTTATTTCTTCTAATATAAACACTTTTGAATGCACTTTTCTCTAATCTATGCATATGCGCACACATTCTTTGGAGAATTTCATTGCAAAACTTGGTGAAGTGCAAATTTCAAAGGATTACTGAGTTTTGGTTCATATATTGGTGCAAAAGTGCAAATGGGCAAATTTAGATCAGTTTGTATGAAAAGGTGAACTGAACGAATTTTGTCCCCATATGAAAGAGTCATGCCTACATCTCTGGGGACCAACTGCCTCCCAGAGTTGATGTTGATTATGATGATGATGGAACCCAAGGCAGTGTACATAATCCTCCTCCTCTCCATTTTAGCCTCAGAACAACAACCCTGTGAGGTAGGCTGGGCTGAGAGTCTGTGACTGGCCCAAAGTCACCCAGTGGGTTTCCATGGCTGAGTGGAGACTAGAACCTGGATCTCCTGACTCCCAGAGCTTTATCACACCAACGTTATACTGTGCAATCACTGCGAATTGCGTGCAAAGGACTCCGAAGTTTTCCAGCTTATAATCTGCTTTTATTGTGAAGTACTCCGAAGTTTTCCAGTTTATAATCTGCTTTGACTGTGAAGTACTCCCATGCATCCTGCTTTAATTGTGCTATAAAGGGAAAAGAATCGAGGTATTTAGCTACTAGTTTTCAAGCGAATCATTTGTTGTTTTCCAAGCGGCCACTGGGGGTGCAGGATCATGTTTAAAGAAAAATTAAACAAATGCTTACATCTACGTAAGTTTTAAAGATAAAGACATCAAAACTGGCACAGTAATAGATATTAAGGAGAGCTTTAAGCATACAAATTTTGAATTAGATTGGGTCATCCATTGATTTTTTATGATTTTTTACATTTCCCTCCTCAACCCATTTCCTGGTATCTTAGGAGCGCTGCCACCCAGGGTGTGTTTTAACTAACAACAACAATGGTGACAGCTTAGCGCTGTAGGGGATAATTCGAAGGAAACAGGTACGTGGGATGAAGCTACTAGTCCAACACTTTAGCCACTACACCACACTGGCTCTCTCAGAGTTGACAGTACTAGGGTGACCATATGAAAAGGAGGACAGGGCTCTTGTATCTTTAACAGTTGTATTGAAAAGGGAATTTCAGCAGGTGTCATTTGTATATATGGAGAACCTGGTGAAATTCCCTCTTCATCACAACAGTTAAAGCTACAGGTGCCCTGCCCTCTTTTGTGTCTAGTATAGCTCTAGTATAGGTCACTCTAGTATAGCTCCTGCAGCTTTAACTGTTGTGATGAAGAGGGAATTTCACCAGGTTCTCCATATATACAAATGACACCTGCTGAAATTCCCTTTTCTATGCAACTGTTAAAGATACAGGAGCCCGGTCCTCCTTTTCATAGGGTCACCCTAGACAGTACTGAGCTAGGCTAGATGAGCGAGTCAAAGATCTGTCTTTCTGTAAGCATTAAGGCGCAATCCTAGACATGTCCAGATAGAGAAAAGGCAGGGAGACCACTGGGACCAAGAGATTAAAATGGCGGATGTTTCCTCCATTACTCAACTCTCCTGAATTATTGGGTGCAAGATTCAGGGAGTGGGCTGCTGGGGCATGCTGGGAGTTGTAGGCTTTTTCTCGGCCTAAATGTGTCTGGGATTCCACCCTTAAGGTAGCAAATTCTAACCACAATGCAGCCCTCTTGAGAATTAAAATCAGAAATAATGAGGGGTTTTTTCTTTAAAGAGCTCATTCTTTTCTGCAATGTGACGGATGTTTTCTAGATATCAGGAGCCTGCAGACCAAAGGGGGTGGGGGAATTTGTTAACATTTCCATTTCTGTGCAAGATGGACCGTACTGGTGATTTAGTTGTTGCTGAGAATTATTTGGCATCTTCTTCAGGTCTCACTTTCCATTTCTTTGCATCTAATTACTGGGGAATTTAAACTGTAATAACTCATACGGCCTGGCTCTAATTTCAGCTGACAATATGCAATTGGCTCCAACGGGTCAAAAGAAAAAGTGGCGAATCTATTCATGGCTGTGGCTCCTCCAGCTACTGAGGATGCAGGATTTTAAAATTTATTTATTTATTTATTTTTAAAAAAGATCTGTTACGAATCTGCAGCGTGAAGCTTTTCTGTAGATCATGGCTAGAAGATACCTACAAAAATGGACAATGAGGCCTGGTGGCAGCTAGTGAACGGACACACCCCACTTGCTCAGCTGGGGGTTGGAGAGTTGGACTGTAACTAGGGAAGGAAAAGAGATCTGAGTTTGGCAGCTAGTTTGCAAGAAGGGGTCGTAGGTAGCTCCAAGAGTTTGCGGTTCGATTTAGAGGGAAACGCCAATGTATAAAAGCAGGGGTGGACAATTGATGGCCCTTCAAATGCTTTAGCTACAACTCTCATGATCTCCCACCGTTGGCTATGCTGGCTAGTGCTGATGGCAGCTGTAGGCCAAAACATCTGGAGGGCCACACATTGCCTACCCCTGTTTTAAAGGCTACCTTGAGCGTCTCTATGTTATGGGGAAATTGTGTTGCTTACCCAGGGCTTTTGCTAAATGCTTCTTTGGCCCAATTGTTATGGGCTGTGTTACAGAGGTGGAGAGAGGTGACCACGTGGTTTGAATTAAATACTTCCCCTCTGTTCAGTTCAATTGAGACAGTGCAGTCTAGTGGTGGAAGATCCCTCTTTTTTCCAGATGTTATCACATTAAAAGTGTTTCTTTTAATAGCGGGATTTCCAGGCAACAGTGTGGGCGACGTCCTGGTCATTGATGACATCGTGTAATGGACTTGCAAACTTCTGTGAATGGCCAATCACAAGTGTGCAATAAATTGCTTGTTTCGGGGAGCCCCTTTGTCTAACACTGCTTCCCAATCCTCAGCTTTGTATATTTTTATATGAACAGATCTCCCAAAGACACTGAGATGCTCTGTTCTCACAGGGACTGATTCTGTAGATAGCTCTGACCTGAATTCCTACCTAAGGAACTGGCTAACACTGTTTTCTGCAAGTGCCTTAAGCCGCTGTGAATAACCATGTTCTTTACAAGAAGAACAAAGGAAATTGTTAGTGGAATATGCCGGCTTTTGAGCCCAACAGAACTGTTCATCAGGCCAAAGGGGCAGGGGATGAATTTTTCAGAGCCATGAAAGAGCGAAGGAGACTGCAATTGGTTGCTTTTTTTTTTTTTTTTTGCGTCGCTCATAGGAGGGCAGGGCTGTTGGCTGCTTTGAACACCCCAGAACCTCCCATCTTTTTCACAGATGAAATGCTGCTCTTGACAACACGGTGTCAAATCAAGGTGGGGTATCTGATAGACTGAAAATGGAAGCCTTTGGGCTGAGGGTGCCGCAAGAAGGGCTTGGTGCCCTGTGGTGAAATGTCGAATGGCAAAAAGCTAGGGGAGGGGGGGTGGAGACGCTGAGAAATATGACTGCAGGCCAGGGTCGATTGAAAGAACCATACAAGCACCGTAAAGTCTTCAAACCTGCCATTGTTCTCTCCCACCCCACCCCATAATTATTCCCACTCCCTGAATCTTACACCCAATAATTCAGGAAAGCTGAGTAATGGAAGAAACAACAGCCATTTTAATCGCTCGGTACCGGTGGTCTCCCCGCAGGGAGGTGTGAGAGGGGAACGGACAGGAGCGGAGGCTGTTCAAGCAAGCTGCGGTTGTGGGTTTCCTGCATTTGGGGCAGTAAAAGGAAGTGGTGGGCAGAAGGGGGCCGTTCACCTACCCAAGAGTTTGGAACAAGGTGTGGGAGTGAGAAAAGGGGACGTCCTGCTTTTTTTAAAACAACAACAAGAAAAAGGAACCGAGTTTGGGGGCTGAGGCACAGTTGGCAACCGGCCCATGAGCCGATGGGTTTCACCTTGATGGAGGGAGGCAGGACGGAGCCAAGCTGAAACGGATGTCCTTAAATGAATGTGTTGTGGAAGGGCAGGAAGCAACGTCTGCAGCGTTTCTTAGGACTGTGGCACATCTCCCTGAGGGCGCAGAGACGCAAAGCAACGGCCCACGGCCCCTTTGTGTAGGCTCTCTGGGGAAGGGAAGAAGTTTACCCAGTGATACAAGCCTGGGCGGTGCCCGTATGGGCTGATCCAAGCGAACACCTCTGTCCCTGTGAAGGTCCATAGCTACCATCAGTGGAGGCTGGTGGCTCTGATGTCAGTGAGACAGTGCACCCACTCTGGGTTTCAGTCAGGACCAGTGAGAACTCTAAAGGAGCTTCCCATGGGTCCACCTAGTCCGGCGTTCTGTTCACACAGTGGCCAACCAGCTGCCCACGGGGAACCCACAAGCAGGGCACGAGTGCAACAGCACTGTCCCATGCATGTCCCCCAGCAACTGGTGCACATGGACTTACTGCCTCTTATACTAGCGGTAGCACAGAGCCATCAGGACCAGTAGCCATTGATAGCCTCCTCCTCCAGGAATTTGTAAATTGCCAGGAGTCCTTCTTTGTAAACCACCCAGAGGGCTTCGTCTATTGGGCAGTATGGAAATGGAATGAATGAACGAATGATCGAATGAATGCATTTGTCCAATCTCCTTTTAAAGCCATCAGAATTGGAGCCCATCACTACATCTTGTGGTAGTGAATTCCATAGTTTTAACTACGCACGTTGCGAAGAAGTTCTTCCTTTTATCTGTCCTGAATCTCTCACCATTCAGCTTCATGGGAAGACCCCATTGGGTTCTAGTATTATGGGAGAGGGAGAAAAATGTCTCCCTATCCACATTCTCCATACCAGGCATAATTTTTTACTCCTCTATCATGTCTCCCTTTAGCCTCCTTTTTTCTAAGCTAAACAATCCGAGCTATTGTAACCTTCCTTCGTAGGGGAGATGCTCCAGCCCCTTCATCATTTTAGTTGCCCTTTTCTGCACTTTTCCCAACTCTACAATTCCCCCCCCCTTTTTTGATACAGTGCAGCTAGGGTTAGACCATTGAGCCAAATCCAGGGCCCCATAGCCAGCTCCTTCATTTCACTTAATTTAAGAGAAGTTGAAATGCCAAACTGCACATGCTCAGAGTTTTGCTCTGTTTTTTAAATCAGAGTTGGCAAGCATTCTAATATATCAGGAATGTAGAAGCAGTTGTAAAGTAAGGAATGGCAGTTGAGGGTGTTTGTGAAAAGAAATGTCAGTTGTGTGCTTCACCACTGAAGTCATACATATTCAGCCAGCCTCCTCCTCCGCCACCTCTTCCTCGGTCTCTTCTTTCTCGGTCTACGCAGTCGTTGTGGGGGCGCACTGGGGGCGCATGTAAGCGCCCTCACAACGACGTGTAGATTCCCTCTTATTTATTTATTTATTACATTTTTTATACCGCCCAATAGCCGAAGCTCTCTAGGTGGTTCACAAAAATTTAAACCATGAAGAGCATAAAAACAACCAACAAATTTAAAACACAAATATAAAATACAATATAAAAAGCACAACCAGAATAAAACCACGCAGCAAAAATTAATATCGGTTAAAATATGAGATTAAAACAGCAAAGTTTAAATTTAAGTTAAATTAGGTGTTAAAATACTGAGAAAATAAAAAGGTCTTCAGCTGGTGACGAAAGGAGTACAGTGTAAGCACCAGGCGGACCTCTCTGGGGAGCTCGTTCCACAGCCGGGGTGCCACAGCAGAGAAAGCCCTCCTCCCAGTAGCCACCTGCCTCACTTCCTTTGGCAGGGGCTCACGGAGGAGGACCCCTGTGGATGATCTTAAGGTCCAAGCAGGCACATATGGGAGGAGGCGTTCTTTCAAATAACCTTGCCGCAGGCTGTTTAGGGCTTTGAGTGTTAATACCAGCACTTTGAATTGGGCCTGGACCTGGACTGGTAGCCAATGAAGTTGTAGAAGGACTGGTGTGATATGATCTCACCGGCCAGTCCCTGTTAGTAGGCGGGCTGCCCTGTTTTGTACCAGCTGAAGTTTCCAGACCGTTTTCATATGTGCCCCTAATCTAAATACACACCCCTCCCCGAAAAGTCCAGTAAGTCCAGGGACTAAAACTATCTAGTTCTGCCACTTTTGCTATTTTAAGGAGATGGTATGGCAATGTTGGCTGAATGATGGCCACCAATTCTGGTGGTTTAAATGGGGGTTGGATAAATTCCCAGAGGAGAAGGCTATCAATGGTTAATAGCCCTGATGGCCATGTGCTACCTCTAGTATCCGAGGCAGTAAGCCTGTGTACATCAGTTGCTGGTGAACATGGGCAGGAGGGGGCTGTTGCAGCATGTGTTCTGCTTGTGGGTTCCTGGTCGACAGCTGGTCGGCCACCGTTAGGGTGACCATATTTGGGAAACCAAAAAAGAGGACACCTAGTGTGTGTGGGGGGGGGAGCAGCTTTCTGAGTCCTGCAGAAAGTACGTTATTCCCCCGCCACCTTAAAGAACCCGATTGGAGTGGAGGAGGGGAAAGGATTTCATTCTGCACCACCACCATCCACTCCAATTGGGGCCTTTTCTATAATGTCCACAAATGACCCACTTTCCCCTTTAAGACCTCAATTGGAGCTCGGGGTGGGGGAACGATGTGCCTCAAGAAAGCATGTCATTCCCTCCTGCCATGCTAATGGCAGCCTTAAAGGGGAAGGTGTGTCATTCCAGGACATTATTGAAAATTATAGAAAATCCCCCCTGACACCATGGAAAGAACAAAAACCAGGACAAATCCGGGGAAATCCTGACAGCTGGTCACCCTAGCCACCGTGTGAACAGAATGATGGATTAGATGGACCCTTGGTCTGATCCAGCAGGGGTCTTTTTGTGCTCTGATGTTTCCCTCAAAATGGTGGTTTGGTGCACTCTACAAGGAGTTGCTACTGCTCACTGATTCAAACTCCCCCATGCACACTTTTAATCAACTAAAGTTCTACTTGATTAATCTGCAAATTAGCTTGATTAAAAGGTGCAGGCCTCATCAAAATCAAACGTATGTATTGAGGGTGGGGGACAGACGTAGAAGAATAATTGCCTAGTGGAATAAATTACCAAGTAAGCTTGTTGAGTCCACATTGTTAAAGGTTTTCAAGACTAAGTCTGGAAAGTCTGTCTGGGATGATTTAGAGATAATTAGCCCCCACTTAAGGGAATAAGATGGCTTTTAAAGGTAGTTTCCAGATTTCAAATGCACTGCTACATTTTATGCAGTGTTGGTTACCTTGGCGTGCTCTATTGTGTCCTTTTTTATGCATGTTCATGCAAAAAAAATGTATTAGGATTGGATCAATTACAGTGCAATCCTATATGTGTCTACTCAGAAGAAAGTCCAACTGAGTCTAGTGGGGCTTACTCCAAAACGCGGCAATGTATTATTTCTTAGACTTATGTCCTGTCTTTTCCCGTTCACGCCCAAGGCGACTTTTGACAGTAATATGCAATAAAAACAACACTAAAACTTTGCAAAATAATACATAAAATAAAGCAGGAGATAAATGTAATTCCAATAACACACAACAACAACAACAACAACAACAACAACAACAAGTAGCAGCTTTAAGCCAATTAAAACCTCCAACGAGGCAAGAGATTGTTTGGCCAAAGACCAACATAGATAAAAAGTTATTTGCTTTTATGCAGAAAACTGTCAATATGCAGATAGATGGGCTGCTGTTAGGATCAGACCAAAGGCCTATCTAGGTCAGCATTCTGTTCCTACAGTAGCCAACCTTTGGGAACCACACAAGTCTATGAGCGAAAGAGTCTTCTCTCTCTCATGTTCCTCAGAAATGGTATTCAGAGGCACACTGTCTCTGGGATAGGGGGCAATGTATAGCCATCAGCCATTGAAAGCCTTATGCACCTTCAGGAATTTGTCTAATCTAGGGTGACCCTATGAAAAGGAGGACAGGGCTCCTGTATCTTTAACAGTTGTATTGAAAAGGGAAGTTCAGCAGGTGTCATTTGTATATATGGGGAACCTGGTGAAATTTCCTCTTCATCACACCAGTTAAAGCTGCAGGTGCCCCGCCCTGTTTTAAATCTGGACACTCTAGTATAGCTCCTGCAGCTTTAACTGTGGTGATGAAGAGGAAATTTCACCGGGTTCTCCATATATACAAATGACACCTGCTGAAATTCCCTTTTCAATACAACTGTTAAAGATACAGGAGCCCTGTCCTCCTTTTCATAGGGTCACCCTATCTAATCTCCTTTAAAAACCACCCAAATTGGTGGCCAGTGCTACATTTTGTAGTAGCAAATTCCATAGTTCAGCTATGCGCTGGGTGAAGAATTCCTTCCAAGTCAAGTGCCCCATCTCTCTCTCCACACCACGTATGATTTCATGCACCCCTATCATGCCTCCCTTAGAGTGACCACATGAAAAGGACGTTGGGGGTCTTGTATCCTTAAGAGTTGCATAGAAAAGGGAATTTCAGCAGGTGTCATTTCTATGCATGCAGCACCTGATGACATTCCTTCTTCATCACAACTGTTCAAGCTGCCTGCCCTCTTTTGTATCTGGTCACTCTAGTATAGGTCTTGAAGCTTTAACTGTTGTGATGAAGAGGGAATTTCACCAGGTGCTGCATGCCTGCAAATGGCACCTGCTAAAATTCCCTTTTTTATGTAACTGTTAAAGATACAGGAGCCCTGCCCTCCTTTCCATAGGGTTACCCTGACTTATTCATCTCTTCTTTCAGCTGAAGAGCTCCAAGGCCGGATCTACACTACTGCTTTAAAGCGCTTGATAACAGTTTTATAGCGATTTAAAGCAGTAGTGTAGATCCGCAAAATGTTTTATCAATTCCCCAGTTTTCTTTGTATGTGTGTGTATGTGTATCAGCACATTTGTGGAGCCCCTTCTAACATGCTCCAGATGCAGGAGTATGTTGCAGCAGGGAGCAAGGCTTATCTGTGCAGCCTGGTACCCCCCCCCCCACTTGCTCTTTTAATATGTATGTGGGCATCATCTGATCCCACCCCCTAACATGAGTATGGCACCCACAGCAAACAGAACCAACTCTTGAGTCCCTTGCAGGGCTGCAGCCCAAAGATGCTCACCCCTGCCTGCTCCCACCTTGCTGCTGCATCTGAGGAGGGCTGTTAGGGCCCTCGTTTCTGTCTTGCCAATCCCTGATTGTTTGGGAATCAGAAGCAGCAGCCTCTCTTTTAATTCCAACGCCTGCTCCTTCTGGGGCTGTCGCTGAGTCTGAGGCTAATACCACAGGGCTGGCACAGTTGCGTTGGTGTTTCCTGCTAGCCAGGTCCGGCCCTACCATTGGGCAGAGTGAGGCAACTGGCTCAGGTGGCAGGTGCTGGGGGACAGCAGGGACAGCCCTTCCGCTGTTCCTCCGGGGGGAGCTGACCGTCCCCCTCTCTTGGAGGACAAAGCTCTATGTGCCACACAGGCTGTCCTGCACTCGCTGAAGTAGCCCGCTGCCCTCAAGTCATGCTCTCCCGCTGGCAGTGTTGAGGTAAGGTTGGATTGCCAGTGCAGTCAACTTTGGGACATGGCACGGAGAGGAGCAGCCTCTTTGTCCTTTGCCTCGGGAGCCAAATGCCACGGCTCAGCCCTGCTGCTTGCCCATTGCTGCTGAGGACACCCCAGCTCCTAAGAGGAGACGGTTAAATGCCACCGTGACATGCCCTGAGGTAGCAGCCGCATGTCAGTGTTGATAACGTTGCTTCACTTCCAGTCTGGGCATAGGCAGGGCGACTGCACCATAAAAAGCCTTGTCTTGAAGCATCCTTCTTGTTGAAAACAACTTGACAAGCTTTGTGGCAGAGTGGAGGATTTGAACTCGGGTCTCCCCTGGCCCAAAAGCATCGAGAGAGCCAAATGAGCACACACTTCACCTTATGATTATTTTCAAGCGATGTCGTTGTAGCGTAGGGCGGGATTCAGCTGGCGCAGTGTCTTGTAGCATGCAGGCCGGCCTGTATTGCTTTTTCTCCCTCTTCCCCTCTTCAATGTGATGTTGCTCTGAAGTCCACGAAAAGAAAATGAGCCTTGAGTTGTTCTTTGAAAATTCTGGAAAGAATTGGCTATGGCCTGAAATACACTCGGTTAATCGTATTTGGTCTTTCTGCAGTGCCAGCTCCTCGCCCATTCACACACACGCACACACACACACTCACTCACCCCCACTAAGCCGGAATAAAATTGCTTGTCATGGCTGAAACCACATCATAAAGAGAAGGAGGGATCCTGCCCGAAGCACATGGCAACGCTCAAGGCCGAGCGCCAAGCCGGGAAGAGCGCACAACGTTCCATTGTTTGGAGGAGCCAATGTGGAGCACCGCGCGCGTGTGCGTGTGCGTGGTACAAATCTGCACTGGCTCGTTCCGAAATTGCTAGATGCTTCCTAGTGGCTAGCAAAGGTTCCATCTTCTTTGCAGATACAGCC
Source organism: Elgaria multicarinata webbii (assembly GCF_023053635.1). NCBI lineage: Eukaryota > Metazoa > Chordata > Lepidosauria > Squamata > Anguidae > Elgaria > Elgaria multicarinata. Next base: position 7,079,263 of record NC_086183.1, read on the forward strand.
GGCTGGAAATTTTTCAGATGAAAAGTTTTCCCCGATGGAAACAGGATGTGAGGGCTGGAGCCAGGAATTCTAGTCAGTCTCAAAGTGGGATTGGATGGCTAGACTGCTGCAGTTAAGGGTGAGGAGGGGAAAAGAGAGCCAACGCCTGGTGCCGAGCTAAGGCTAACCTGCAGCGATTAGACATAGGGATAGGAGCAGAGCTGGGGTGGGGTGGGGTGCGCCCCTGGCATCCTGCAGCAGCTGGCCTGGCGGGGCCCACCAAGCTGCCATTTTAAGCTTCCCACAATTCCCGGGTTAAATTGATTTAGCGTTGCTGTGGGGCACTGTGGGGACTTAAAATGGCGGCTGGTCATTGTGCTACCACTGGGGAAGACACAGGAGGAAGCCCATAGAAGACATTATGAATGCCTTCTATGCCTTCTACGACAATGGAATCAGTTACCTAGGGAGATGGTGGGCTCTCCCACACTAGAGGCATTCAAGAAGCATCTGTCAGGGGTGCTTTAGGGTGGATTCCTGCATTGAACAGGGGGTTGGACTCGATGGCCTTGTAGGCCCCTTCCAACTTGGCTATTCTATGATTCTATGCCAAGCGCCGCCTCAAGCCGTCAGCTGAATAGGAGGATGGATGGAGAGTGACCAAAGCACTTCTGCGATTGCATTTGATTTGGGATGCATGAGAAATCCGTTTCAATTTGGCTTTTGATCAGAACAGACCCAGTTCACATAGAGTGACCATATGAAAAGGAGGACGGGGCTCCTGTATCTTTCACAGTTGCATAGAAAAGGAAATGTCAGCAGGTGTAATTTGTATGCATGCAGAACCAGGTGAAACTCCCTCTTCATCACCGCAGTTAAAAAAGCTGCAGGAGCCCTGCCTAGAGTGACCAGATACAAAAGAGGGCAGGGCTCCTGCAGCTTTAACTGTGGTGATGAAGAGGGAATTTTCCCAGGTGCTGCATGCATACAAATGGCACCTGCTGAAATTCCCATGTCTATACAACTGTGAAAGATACAGGAGACCTGTCCTCCTTTCCATATGGTCACCCTAGTTCACACCTCCCACAACCAAAAGCAGACCCAAATTCAATCTAAGTGTCTGAGCTTGCGATGCAATTCATGGGGGTGGGGGGAATGTGTTTGAAAAATGAGTGCATTTGTAAATTGTGCATGAAAAAATGAATACATTGGGGGAAATGGCCACAAATACATTTTAATCAATGGGAAGAAAATGTGTACATTTAAAAAAAATTACACAGCTGATACGTACATTTGGACACAAGTCGGAAGAGGCAGAAGTCAGAGAACGGCATCAAGTTTTGCTGCTTTGCACATCCCTACATTTTATTCAGAATAACACTGGACAGCAGCAATCTGATTCATGAACCAAAGATGTCAACGACAGAGAAAAAGGCTAGTGAGCCAGTGTGGTGTAGTGGTTAGCGTGTTGGGCTGGGAGTCAGGAGATCTGAGTTCTAGACCTCATTTGGCCATGGAAGTTACTGGGTGACCTTGGGCCAGTCACAGACTCTCATCCCAACCTACCTCACAGGGCTGTTGTTGTGAGGATAACATGGAGAAGGAGGGGAAAAGGTGGATTATAAATGTAATAAATAACTAAGTAGTGTGAAAGCAGCCATTGCTACACATGCTGGACATGAGCCAAATCCATGGTAGTTTTGGTAACGCTACTACTAATTGCTGAGGTGCTTAGACATGTCAGGACTAGGCTGGGAGTTTCCCAACATAGTGGCCATGGGCACCAATGTCTGAATGGACAGCTCTCTGGGTGCCCACCAGGCTCCCTGCCCTCCTCATTTTAATTTTGTTTCTGAAGTTTTGTTTTTTTTTAACACTGGGAGGCTGCCACGTCGATGCAAAGCAGAGAGCTGCCCTCCAGCGTCACCTTTCATTGGGTTCAAAAGAGTGACTTAGTGTTTTGCAGCTCATACCCTACCTCTGCCTTGTACTTCGGTTCTTGGGCAAATGACTTTTCTTTTAATCTCACCAATTTGCCTCCTGAGAAATGAGTGTTTTGTGATGTCATGCCCCCTAGGGCGGCCATTTTATGAATGAGCAAGCGCTTTATGGCAACCATTTTATCAGAGTACACATGCCACTCGCTCAAAATTTCAAATGGGTCCTTTGTTTTAGGGGTCATGATGAATCACACCTGGTGTTGTAGGTCTATTGCTAAAACTGGTTATGTAGGTAATACTTCCTCCATGAGAAGCAGGCCAGAAGCCAATTTACATGGCTGATTTAGTGGGGAGGGAGAGCATATCAGGGTCGCTCACAACAGATGATGCTGTCGCCAATCCACAGCAACCCTGTAGCTTCCCTCTGGGAAAGGTGCATTTTCAGAAAGCCCTTTTAGTGTGCCTTTTTTCCTCAAATGCGACTCCCGAGTGGTTCCACTGCAGTGTGCCCCATCCCCCTGCATTAAGTTTTCAGCATTCCTATTCCTGTAACCTGGTCAAGGGGTGGGGCCTCCCTCCCCATTGAGATCAAGTAGCCCCTGTTTCCCAGTCATAATACCGCAGCAATGCTGTTCTGAGCATTCACAATTGCAATTCAGCATCAATTGAAGATACTACTCATGTACTGTTAGAATGCTTTGTGTATAATGATCTCAGAACCAAATATATTCATCCGTTGTTAAGATCATTCAAGGGAAGGCCATGCCTTGTTAAGGCTTGTTTCCTATTGTCTGATGCTGAGAAGTATGTACCCTTTAGAACTGCCAAATTCCTTGTCAATGCTCTACAAATACGTGCCACAAAGTATGGAAAACCATCCAACTCTTAATGGTTTGTTGGTGGAATTTGAAATTGTATAGTGTTTTATCCTGTGTTTTATTCTGTGTTTGCGTATAATGGCAATTTGCTGAGACACAATAAAGAACTTCTGGTTGGTTCTGAGCATTCACAATAGCGCAGTAGCTGTTTTACCCATTGGGATCAAGGACCCTCGTTTTCTGATTCACAATACCGCAGCAGTACTCTTTTAATCTTTTACAGTATCCCAACACTGGATGAGAAGGAAGAGGTGTGGGGTAAATTACAGGGGCTTAATTATGCACTTCCAGTAAACCTCCTTCAGCGGGGGAGTGTGCACAGGGGTGGAGAATAATTATCCCATTCACTGAGCAGCACCTATGGGGATGATGATTGATGATGATGATGATGATGATGATGATGATGATGATGATGATGAGTTCATTTCTTACCCGCCTCTCCATTTGGATTGAGGTGGGGAACACCAATAAGTATAAAATACATAAAACTGAATTAAAAACATAGTATGCATTATTTAAACATCCTAAAAATATCTTAGTAATCATCATCATCATCATCATCATCATCATAGAATCATAGAATAGCAGAGTTGGAAGGGGCCCACAAGGCCATCGAGTCCAACCCCCTGCTCAATGCAGGAATCCACCCTAAAGAATCCCTGACAGGTGGTTGTCCAGCTGCCTCTTGAAGGCCTCTAGTGTGGGAGAGGCCACAACCTCACCAGGCAACTGATTCCATTGTCGTACTGCTCTAACAGTCAGGAAGTTTTTCCTGATGTCCAGCCGGAATCGGGCTTCCTTTAACTTGAGCCCGTTATTCCGTGTCCTGCACTCTGGGAGGATCTAGAAGAGATCTTGGACCTCCTCTGTGTGACAACCGTTTAAGTATTTGAAGAGTGCTATCATGTCTCCCCTCAATCTTCTCTTCTCCAGGCTAAACCTGCCCAGTTCTTTCAGTCTCTCTTCATAGGGCTTTGTTTCCAGACCCCTGATCATCCTGGTTGCCCTCCTCTGAACACGCTCCAGCTTGTCTGTGTCCTTCTTGAATTGTGGAGCCCAGAACTGGACGCAATACCCAAGATGAGGCCTAACCAGGGCTGAATAGAGGGGAACCAGTAACTCACGTGATTTGGAAGCTATACTTCTATTAATGCAGCCTAAAATAGCATTGGCCTTTCTTGCAGCCATATCGCACTGTTGGCTCATATTCAGCTTGCAATCTACAACAATTCCAAGATCCTTCTCGTTTGTAGTATTGCTGAGCCAAGTATCCCCCATCTTGTAACTGTGCCTTTGGTTTCTATTTCCTAAATGTAGAACTTGGCATTTATCCCTATTAAATTTCATCCTGTTGTTTTCAGCCCAGCACTCCAGCCTGTCAAGATCACTTTGAAGTTTGTTTCTGTCTTCCAGGGTATTAGCTATCCCACCCAATTTTGCGTCATCTGCAAATTTGATAAGCGTTCCCTGCACCTCCTCGTCCAAATCATTAATAAAAATGTTGAAGAGCACTGGGTTCCACTAGCTAATTCCACTAGCTGGACTCCACCTACCCAACCCTTAATATGGATGTTAGAAGTGCTGTGTGACCCTTAAAAGCAGGTTTTAGATAGTGTAGACTCTTCTTTTCTTGCTTCATGTGCCACTGATGGACCAAAGCTGATTTCATTAAAATCCAGATGAAACTAGAAAGCTCTTCTCATTCTTTTTCTATGTAGATTGGTCCCAGGAAAACGCTCTACCTACAAACCTTCTGACCTTTAGATGTCGCTCCTGTGCCCATAAACACCACTGTGTGGCTAACTGAATGCGAGTGTTCTTCTTGTGGAAATATTGCCAATGCCAGGGCTGAATCCTGAAATCTGAGACGTGAAGAGAGGGCTTTCCATCGAATGGCCTCCAATGGGCCCCACACATTTATGCATTGACCCGTGCTCTCTCTTCATCATCAGAGGCTTTACTTAGGATGCCTCCAACAAATGAGGCATGCTGCACATCTACTGAGAGCAAGGCCTTCTTGGTAGTGGCACTAGCATGGTGGAATGTCCTCCTCAGAGAGACCCACAAGGCCCAGATGCTGTGTAGCTTTTCACAGCCAAGCAAAAAATCTGGGTCTTTCATAACCTGCTCTTTTGTTTTTGCCGTCAGGCTACTCATTGCAGGATCCTTATCAACGTTTTTGTTTTGTCAACTTCCAGGCAGAGATCTGGTAGTGCTTAGAATCAGAAGTCATTCTGTCTTTTCGTCCTTAACAGATTTTTGTTTTATGGAAAGAGAAAAGTTGGAAGATGCAATAGGAAAACACAAGGGAGGCATAAATTGAAGATGACGACATCTAGAATCATGTGAATGAGACGGTGCAACAGTAAAAGCCTCATCTGGAAGCATGCTGTGTTTTCATTGGATTAATTTTTGTCATTTTTATGGAATAGTCGACGTTGGAACATATGGAGTGTGAGCTGTCAAGGGTTGTCCATGGGCAAGAATAGGGGATTTTAAGGGACGAGCCTCCCAGGCATAGCACCCAGGCTGCCTTGAATTCATCACCCTCTCTTCTAGAAAGGAATCCTAGGATTGTCGTTATGGCCAAAGCTCTGTGATGGAGCACATACTTTACACCAGGGGCTTTGACCTCACTCCCATGGACCAAACCTGGCCCAGCTGGAGTCTCAATCCACCTCTCCAGGGTTCCCCAAATGGCCACCCTTCCCGCTGGCTCAACTGTCTTCCCCCACCCACCCCCTATGAATCGTTTGTGGATTTCCTGGCTTTTGTGCAATTCCCCCTGCCTTCTGAATGGTTGAGAAGCCTCTCTGAGGGCTGCGTTATTGGCAGTGAGAGCTTTAAACTAAATTATGTTGGTATTTTTCACCCTGCCCCTGTTGCCTTTGGAACTGCCCACCACTGGAATGTGCCCCTCCCCCCCGGCAGAGCCTCTCTGAAAGGGAATTCGGCCCTCAGACTTAAAGAAGTTCAACACCCCTGCTTTACGTGCAGAAGGTTTGATCCCCAGCGTCTCCCGGTAGGACTGGGAAAGAAGACACCTGCCTGAAATCCTGCAGAGCTAGGGTGACCGTATGGAAAGGAGGACAAGGCTCCCGTATCTTTAACAGTTACATAGAAAAGGGGAATTCAGCAGGTGTCATTTGCATGCCTGCAGCACCTGGTGGAATTCCCTCTTCGTCACAACAGTTAAAGCTGCAGGAGCCCTTCCCTCATTTGTATCTGGTCACTCCAACTATAATCCTGCCACTTTAACTGTTGTGATAAAGAGCTGCACACACAGCTGGACAACCATCTGTCAGGGATGCTTTGGGGTGGATTCCTGCATTGAGCAGGGGGTTGGACTTGATGGCCTTTTAGGACCCTTCCAACTCTACTATTCTATGATTCTATGAATTTCACCAGGTGCTGCAGGTATACAAATGGCACCTGCTGGAATTCCCTTTTCTAAGCAACTGTTAAAGATACGGTAGCCCTGTCCTCCTTTCCATTTGGTCACCCTATGCAGAGCCAGTATAGGGAACCCTGAACTAGTGTCCCAGTGGTCTCACTCAGCCGAAGTCAGCTTCCTACGTACAACTGCTGTTTGTCACCCAACCCTTAACTGTCATTCTTGGTAAGTTTTGGAGGTTTCAACAATGGGTTTCGTAAGGCTGCAGACAGGCCATTACTGTGGTGTGTGTGTCTTTGTAAAAGGGAACATATTTGTGTGGTCTGCAGGCATATGGTCATATTTAAAGAAAGTACAGCAATTGTTAAGAAATCAAAAATATTTAGGGGAACATTGATTGTGGCTCCATCACCCCCTCTCCTTCCCTCCCCCCCTCCGCTTGGCATTTTTGAGGACACGGATGAAATCTGATGACCCAAACAGGCAGGGCTTGCTGTCTAAGCCACAGAGCACAGCCCCTGCCTGGCCCAACCAAGCAAAAGGGAATACAGATCTTTAGGGGATGTGCCTTGGAAGCGGGTTTGCTGGCTCCTGTGCAAACCCTCACCCGAAGAAGCCTGGAAGGTGCAAGACGTGTCTGTTTTGGTAAATTGTTTGTTTGCATTAGCTGTTTCATATCCAGCATTGTTCTAGAATCTTAGGAATTACTCTCTCTTTTTTTCATTGTAAGCCACAAAACAAAACAAGAGACAGCAGTGCTACTGGCAAGAATCTTTGATCTGTGTTAGAGCCGGAGGCCTTTGGCTAACTCATTTTGTAAATGCGTTGCTATTAAACCAAGCTGTAGCATTATCCCATCAAACCTAGTAAAAAGGAAAGCTCTTGATGCTATGCTGTGTAGAGACAACCATGTCTGCACAGAGCAATTGGAACAAATTCCCCTTTATGTACTACTCGTGGCATTGGCCCTGATCCAGGATTTGTAACTAGAGAATTATACAAACAACATGGAGGAAAAGGAAAAGAGGAACCTGGATGTGCATGTGTGTGAGGATGTCTGTCTGTTCCATTGCCCAGTTTCCTAATGACATCTGCTTCCCCTAAGCCCATGCAAATCAATAGAGCAATGAAATTAACTAAACCAAATTGCACTGGTCCAGTCAATTTCACTTCCAAGGGAACTTTTAAAAGCAGGGGAGGGCAATCTGTAGTCTTCCAGACGTTGCCATCCTTTATGCAAATTTAACTGATTTGTACTAGCATACCGTTTAAGCAATGGATTTGGGGGAAAATGTTAGGCCATTGCTGTGGTGGAGTATTTCACAACAACAACAACAACAACTAAAATTTGCTTTTTGAAATGCTACATAAGTGCTGGTTTGGATAATGTCCTTATTATGGACATGTTCTTTACCATGTTAAATGTTTAATAGCAGGGGGTTGGGGGGTGTTTCTTGCTGTTGCTTAAGATGCTATGAAAACCCTCAAAACTGGTATGAGAAATTACGGTGGGGCAGAAGAAATATATGTTTTCCCCACAGGCAATGATGGCTGTATAATGCTGTCTCCAAGCTTCTGAACACTTTTCTGTAAACTGTCTCAGATTATCTGTAGAGTCTGCACTGGCTGTAGTATTTCATAGCTGCAACAGTGATTGGGTTCCTCCTGATAAATTAATTGGATCCACTGTGTGCCAACCTGTGCACACACACACACATCTATATGTACACATGTTATGGCCAATGCAGGTCTAAGAGGGCCTTTAATCAGAAGTGTGGTGCACACACAGGCCATAGCTAGACCAGGCCTATATCCCGGGATTGTCCCGGGATCATCCTGTGCATCCAAATGACACACAGGGGATCCCTGGAGCAGGCAGGGACGACCCCTCCATTTGCCTGGGATAATCCTTAGGTCTAGCTAAGGCCACCGTGAATATAGCTTACCAAATTGGGGAAATTGTGACTTCTAAACTGTAGAAATTATCTTAAACCCTAACTGAAACCCCCCAAAACATAGGGAAATCCAACCTAAGTCCTACTTAGAGTAGATCCATTAAAATGAACGGGACTTCAATTAATCACGACTAACGTAAGTTCCATTCATTTCAATTGATCTACTCTAATTGGGATGGATGTTGGCTTTTACCCATTCGCTTTACTTTTCTTTTTACAGATTTTTGCGTAGTAGTCGTACTAGCAAAGATAGGTAAAGATGAAGATTGGGGACATTAGTGTTAGTGATGGGCGAACTTAACCCGAGCTAATTTGTTATTTACTCGGAATATGACTTTTTTTTTCCATCTGAGCTCCAACAAGAGTTTTCCTTTAATATGAAATCTCATTCCATGTATGGAATGACTTTGGCCAGAGTACACATCCCAGAGTGCAGGACACGGAATAACGGGCTGAAGTTACAGGAAGCCAGATTCCGTCTGGACATCTGGAAAAACTTCCTGACTGTTAGAGCAGTGTGACGGTGGAATCAGTTGCCTGGTGAGGTTGTGGGCTCTCCCACACTAGAGGCCTTCAAGAGGCAGCTGGACAACCATCTGTCAGGGATGCTTTAGGGTGGATTCCTGCATTGAGCAGGGGGTTGAACTCGATGGCTTTATAGGCCCCTTCCAACTCTACTATTGTATGATTCTATGATCCAGCCACCCCTTCTTTTCATCCCACTGATGACAGTTGGTTCTGCTCCACCTCAACCCAAACATATGTTTTTTCCTCTGCTGAAAAGCCAGGGGGCTGCCTATACCTCTTCTAAGCTCCACAGTGGCTGCTTAGTGGCGCTGGGTCAGTTATGCGACGCAGCTGCTAACTCTCAGCCACCGCTGGGCTTTTCCTCAAAGCTGCGTGGTAAAAAAGTCGGGAACTTACCCAATTTTTTTCTTCGAAGTGAGGTCACCAAGGTCCTTCCACCGTGTGACCTTGCTCCAGGGTCAAGCCAGGGGTAGATGGCAACCCCTGATTGGTTGCCGGAAGCCGGGCAGAGGGCAGGGTTGTGCTAATTAACTTCTCTGATTTTGCATTAATTCACCCCAATTTATATCAGACACTGCACATTTGTAGAGGGGGCTTTTATCCTTGACTTTGCTGATGCACAGCTGTGCAAAACTGGGGTGTGGTTACTCTCATAGGGAGAACACACACACCCCATTTCACCCCATTAGAGCAAACTGTCAGGGAATGCAGCAGATCTCTATTTTTATAAACTGGGGATGCAGAGCTGTGCATCAGCAAAATAAAGCATAAAAGCACCCTCCTCAAATGCACAGATCCCCCCTTCAGATCCTGCCCTGGATAATCTGGAGTGTTTGCTTCTTCTCAGGACAGTGGATGCAATGGGGGAGGGGAGCTATTATTCCCACCCCACCCCACCGGAAGTATGTTTTTCCGGGTTTTAGGGACAGCCAGCTCTGCCATATAACACTGAAGGAGCAGAGACGATTTCATCATAAAGCAGAGAATAAGGGCAATGCGCTTTCCTCCCGTGCCTATCAAAATGAAGCCCAGGTTTTAGGGACGTTATGCTCTGCCATGTGACACTGAGGGAGCTGAGCCGATTCCCTCAAAATAATAACAATGCGCTTTTCTCCCATGATCGTGAAGTTGACTTCAAAAGAAAAGGGGGGGGGAATCAAAAAATTGGGACAAACAAAACTTAAGCTTGGGAAAAAGAGAACTGAGAAAAACCAAAATTGACAGATCCATTCATCCCTACAATAAGGCCGGTTCCCTTTTACCTTTCTGTTCTGCCCGATGAAAAGTTATGTGTCCGTGGAAAGCTTGCATAATCTCTTAGCTCCAGATGTTGGACCTGTGTTCTGTGTTGTTGTTTTTTGGAAAAAACATTTTATCTATGAATCAGCAGTCAGCGTCTTTCACTGCTCTAGCTGCACTCTCTGCCAGCGGCATCAAATCGCCTCTCAGCCAGTGGTGGCGCGTGATGGATGTGGGAGGTTTTTGTGTGTACAGCTAAGTATATTGTGTGCCAGACACACGTTTCGCACTGTTAGGTATTTTTGACATCCTCTTTGAAGCACAGCTGCATGAAATATGGGTTGAGCAGAGACTATGCCTTCATCAGAGAGAGAGAGAGAGAGAGAGAGAGAGAGAGAGAGAGAGAGAGAGAGAGGACCCCTTGCTTTTATTTATTACCTTTTTTCTTTAAAATGAAAAAAGAGGGAGGAGCTCTCTAGTCAAGGGTTGTAGTGTTTGGATTTCCAGCTCCTGAGAAACTGGAGTGAATTAGCATCAGGATTGAAAAAGTGGTGAAAAAGCCCTTCTTTTCTGTTGTGGATGGATGTCAGTGCAAACATTGCTGCAAATTGCTGTAAATCCCTGACTTTTTCAAAGCGCAGCACCGCGGAGAAGTCCCGCGGTGGCTGCAAAGCTGCGCTTGCATCATCTAACCAACACGGTGCAGATCCACAGCTTAGTATTCTGAGAAAGGGGCGGGGAAAATATCTCTATGCACTTTCTCTTTACCACACATGATTTTACAAACTTTTAATAAAGGGGATGAGATGCAATATATTTGGCCGGTGGGAAGCAGAGGAACACAGGAGAAAGGTGTGCAAAGCGAGTCACATCAGCCACTCTACTCCACTCAGAACTGGGTGAGCTGACCCACTGCAGAGGTTGCCGGTGAGATCTGTGTGCCAGACAAGGGGCTGTTCACACAACGCACTAACCCCCAATCAATGGTTGAGTGTCGTTTGTTTTGAACCATGGGTTATTTGTTGAACCATGAGTTAGCATGTTGTTTGAACATAGCATGTTTTCCACCAGGTCAGGTTAGTTATTGTGTTGTCTGAACACAGCTGGGGTGCCTTGTTAACCATCCTGAACAGCCTAACAACAAATCATAGGTTATCAAGGTGGCTTGTTTGAGAAAAATAAGACACATTGCATGGTTAACAAGACAACGTGCTAACCCACGGTTCAACAAACAACCCGCGGTTCAAAACAACCTACATCCAAGCACTGAGTGTTGTGTGAACAGTGTAGTGACTCCCCAGCCCTCATTTCTCACTGCCCGAATGGATCTCTTAGTACTTAGTTAGTGTCTCCCTGGCAAATCTGCATCCCAGGCATCAGCAAGAGTGAGAGAGACACGCCAGAGGACCGCGTCCCACCCGGCTGCCAGCTGTGACAATCCTGTCTGTTTCTAGGAGTTTCTTGACTCGGTGGGAAGTCCCAGAGTTGTGATAGCATTTTTGTGTTTGGCCCTTGCCTCTGTCTGTGCGCAAAGGAGGAAACGGCCCCGTTTACTGCGCCTGTTTTTCAAAGGCCTCTTTTCCATCTGTGCAAACAATGAGCTCGTTATGAAAGCCCCTTTAATTGTCCGAGCCCACATGCACAACATTTACCGAAAGGTTTAGCCGGATGTCGAGACTCATCCTTGCTGCTGCTGCTGCTGTTGCAGAGGAGGACGCGGCCCCATAAATCAAGCCCACCTTCCTCCCGTTACTCGCCTGTGCACACGAGCCTTTACCGCAACTCCGGACCCAAGCAGCCTGGTGGGCTTCAGCATTTGTTATTGTAGCCAGAGATCAAGAACGAGCGCCGTCTGCGTTGGGAAACTGCCTTTCCTGGCCTGCGAAAAATAAAAGGAAAGGCAATGTGTTGTTTTTGAAAGTGGATAAAAGTTGGAATCGTTTGGCACTGGGAGCCAGTCCATCGGGCTGAGTGCTTTGCAGGCTTTGCCTGGGATGTAGAGGTGACTCTTGTTCTCGGTAGCCAGTGATGCAGTTAAGTAATTTTAGGCTCTGAACTTAATGGCCTTTCAGGGGCCCTCCTCTTTAGATGGGCTTCAGGTACTTCAGAAGGCGGTAAGCCAGCCCTGGTGCATTTGGGGCCCTCCTTTTCAGTCTGTGGAGTGGTGCCCTGGACGTCTGCCCTAAAGTCCAGCATATGGCACCATTGTGGGCAGCTCAGACATGGCTGGTTTGTGGTTAAATGACACACGCACTGAGTGGTATCAGGACATATCTCAGCAATAGAGAAACATATTTTGCATGAGAAAATTTTAAAATATGCTTAGATTAATCACCAGTTGATCCAACCAGGCCTAAACATAAATCCACCACCATCACCATCATCTCGAGTTAAATTGACAACTATTCCTTTGAGACCTTATAGCACCTTTCCCCATGCTTGTGACCTCCATGTCCAATGGGCTATAACTCCCATTATTCTCAGGCAATGCATGCATACTGGCTGGGGATTGTGGGCATTGCAGCCCAATGTATCTGGAGGGCACCAGGTTGCGGACAGACCCTTCTGGGCTAGATGGACCAATGGCAGTTGATGCGTCCAACTTTGATCGTCGGCCATCACTGCACGGGCCTGCCTAAGCCACAGACGTCTGTAGGATTTTGACACTGGCTTGCTAAAGGTAGCCTTCCTCTGCTGGGTACCCTCCAGATGTGTTGAACTGCAACTCCCATCTTTCCCAGACAGTTCAACATCTGGAGGACACCAGGTTGGGGACGGCTGTTCCAAGGATACCTACTCTGTACGTCCATGGTGGATCTGGTGGTTTGGCTCAGGGCCCATTTTCCTTAGCCATTATGTTACGTCAGCTTTGGCATGTGCAGAAATATGAACGTGACATGATACTATGCAAGATGAAATATCTGAGGTTTCCTCCACTCCTGTTTTGTTTGTTCAAAAGCACATTACAGCCACGAACTCAGTGATGCTTTGAGTAATTAGTATTTCAAATGTCAGCCTGGGCTTCAAAGGGACCAGGGCCAGATCTACACGTCGTAGCTAGGGTGACCATATTTTGGAAACCAAAAAGGAGGACAACATGGCCGCCCCATGGGGGTGTGTCCACCAACATGTCCAGCCCCCAAGGGGGCATGCCCACCAACATGTCCAGCCCCCAAGGGGGCATGCTCACCAGCATGTCCAGCCCCCAAGGGGGCATGCCCACCCAAACATGGCCTTGGTCACAGGTCTGATTTCACAGCACACAATTAAGACAAACCTGTTCTACATAACATCTTAATGTTAAAATCACTGGAATAAAGTATAAGTGAGACATTCAATGTATCTGAAATTAACTTCACTCATTCCTACTTCTGTAGGTTTTGCTGTACGTTGAAGCTTTTGCTATACTGTGTGCTCAGCTACACCAAGCAGGGTATTCCACTATGAAAGCGGTATATAAAAGGCAGGAGCCACACTATTACTTTATAGAGGTATTCAACTGCACTGCAGGAGCTACACTCCTGCTTTATAGTGGTACTGAAGTGCACTGACAACTGTTGGGGCCCATGACACAGCTACACCAAGCAGGATATAACACTATGAAAGTGTTATGAAAGTGGTATATGGTATGTGTCATGGGCCCCAACAGTTGTCAGTACACTTCAATACTGCTATAAAGCAGTAGTGTGGCTCCTAGCTTTTCTATACCGCTTTCAAAGTGGAATATCCTGCTTGGTGTTGATGAGCCCTGTGTGTGATACAGTCTTCCCTTCCTTCAAATATCTTTTCTGACTGCAAATCCTTCACTGGATGACCATAGTCTAACCTTTCCTAACATTTAACACTGTTTCCCCATCACCTTACTGCATACTGCTACCACTGAACAAACGAAGCAGTTGACAAGTATACAACAACCAAACAACCAAGCATTCAGAAAGAGTATAAACTTCTATTAGCCTGCAAACGTTAGCCATGGAACAAAATGGATTAAAGCTTGTCTTAGCTTGTTTCAACTTCAACCAGACATAACAGTCAAAAACAACCGAGAAAAACACACCTACATTGAAATTGCAATACCTAATGACAAAAATGTTGCAGAAAAGAAAAATATACACGACTGGATATGGAAGTTAAAGAACTATGGCAACAGGAAAAACTTACAATTATTTGTTAGTCACATCAGTCACCAGCATGACATCGTGGTTGTTTTTACAGAAAACTGTCAAAAATTAGGCCTACCAAAACACATGCACGCCAACATCCAGAAAGCAGTCATTCTTAAAACATGTTCAATAGTCAGGACATTTCTGAATCAGTAAAAGGCAACATGACTTGGCAAAGCCCATCATGTTCATCTAGAAAAACCACCACAAGCAAGAAAAGAGAGATAGATGATGATGATGATGATGATGATGATGATAGCAACCCTGTTAATTTTTTAAAAGTTTCTTTAAGAAGGATGAACAATTGTCAGCCACTGTTACAAAATATACGTCATGCCAATTATAGTAAACAAATTGGAAAGGAAGGTCTATGGGTCTAAAATGCATGATTTAATAGGAACATCACCTCCAAATCATCCCCCCAACTCACAGAACACTACAGCCAACCCCACTACAAACACGCACATGCATTCATTCAGTCAAACAACCAGGCATCCCATTCAGACATCAATACACTCACACTGCCAGCACATGTGTGCGTGCACACACACGCACACGCACACACACACTCAGCATCACTCACTCCAAAAACACGCATGCACACATGCATGCACACGTGCATGCACTCAAAGACCCCATGCACCCCCACATTCTCTCTCACACACAAACCTCAGTCTTGCCTCCTCCTCTATCTTCTCCGCCTCCTGCTTGCTGCTGCTGCTGCTGCTGCTGCTTCTTCTTCTTCTTCTTCTTCTTCTTCTTCTTCTTCTTCTTCTTCTTCTTCTTCTTCTTCTTCTTCTTCTTCTTCTTCTTCTTCTTCCTGCTTCTTCTTCTGCACTGGGGGGTGCTGAAGGCTGATTTGCTGGAAATTCCTGCACGCAGCCCCCAACCACTCACCTTGCTCTCATCGCCCACCCCTCGCGGCGGCCATCTTGAATCTCGCCCGAACTCACGCGAGATCTCGGATGTTGGCTGGGTCTCGCAGAGTTCTCAGCCAGCTGCCGAGATCTCACGTGAGTTCGGGCGAGATTCAAGATGGCCGCCGCCACTCGCCGGAGAAATTTAGGCCCGGTAAGTTGGAGTTGTGGTTGCTGCGGGCCCAGTAACCATAACCCTGGTATTTTGGGCCCTAAGTCCGGTTGCTCCAGACCCCCAGCTCTCCCCGGAGGTTTCCGGAATTTTCCGGAGGGTATGGGCAGCCTAGTCATAGCGAAGGCGCTTCCGTGCTCCTTTTTTAAAGATGTAACCTAAAAGAAGCGCCTCTTTCTTTACTGTGTGTACTGTGAGCTAGGCAGCTCTTCTGGCGCATCCTGGTGGCGGCGGCTCCTCCTGCAAAACACTTTTCTCCCTCGGTGTGTTTGTATTTGCGTTTGCGTGTGCGTGTGCAAGCACGCACCAAAGAGAGTCCCGGGGAGATGACACCGCGGGGGAGAGCGAGAGGCAGGAGCTGAACTCGTCCGCCGCGCGCACGCAAACACCAGAAGAGCCGCCGGGTGGGAGGGGGGATTATCTGAATGGAAGAACACGTGAGGGGGAAGCGGCCCGAGCAGCGTCTTTGAATGGGGTAGAGATTCTTCCGCAGGCGGCGCTGCCTAGCTCACAGTACACACAGCAAAGAAAGAGGCGCTTCTTTTAGGTTACGTCTTTAAAACAGGCGCACGGAAGCGCCTTCGCTACGACGTGTAGATCTGGCCCAGCAAGCAAAGTATCCGGCTGGGGGTGAAATCCTTTCCCTCGTAGCTCTTTGCCAATATTGACAGGAATAGATACAGGCAGTCATTACCACAGACAGTCATTTGGCTTCTGTTGTGCACCACAAAGCCCCATTGGAAAGGCTGGAAAAGGCCCATTTGAATTTTACAGCTAAAGATCAACCACTGAAAAGTTATTTCATGTGGGACAGAAGGGTTGCTTGGCTTTGCTGCTGGGTACAGACGCTCAGAGAAACTCCAGGAAAGACTTCCATTGTGCTCCATATGCTTGGATGGGCCTTCTGGCACACCTGCATGATGCCATCTGTCTTACTTCTTTCAACTCCCTCTTCAAAACTCACCTTTTCCATGAGGCCTTCAGCTTAGCCCCCTGACTCCCATGGCCTGGTCTCACATTAATCTGAGCTAAATTGGACAAATTCCTGGAGGAGGAGGCTATCAATGGCTACTAGTCCTGATGGCTCTGTGCTAACTCCAGTATCAGAGGCAATACGTCTTGTACAAGGGTTGCAGGGGAACATGGGTGGGAAGGTCCTATTGCACTCATGTCTTGCTTGTGGGTTTCCATTTTAGCTGGTTGGTCATCTAGTCCAGAATGCTGGACTAGATGGACCCTTGGTCTGATCTAGCATGGCTCTTCTTCTGTTCTTATCAAGTCCAGCATCCTGTTTTATATTGAACAAGAGCGATCAGATGTCCACAAGCAAGGCACCAAGGCAATAGCTCTCCTGCTCCCTAGCAACTGGAATTTACTTATTTATAGAAAGCTATAAAGACTGATCTCTTCCAGCAGGCCTATCCAGTGGAATTTTAAGATGTTTTTAGAATGTTTTTAGGATGTTTTTAACAATGTATATTATGTTTTAATTCAGTTTTATGTATTTTATCATTTTTTGTTGTTCCCCGCCTCGATTAGAATGGAGAGGCGGGTAAGAAATAAAATTATTATTTATTTATTTATTTATTTATTTATTTATTTATATTTATTTGCACTCATGTCCTGCTTCCTGGTTGACAGCTGGTTGGCCACTGTGTGAACAGAATGCTGGACTAGATGGACCCTTGTTCTGATCCAGCAGGGCTCTTCTTATGTTCTTAAGCCAGAGGAGAGTTTGGGAATTTAGAAAGCTTGCCTCTTTGGTAGGGCTTCTGGAGCTGTTACCCTGGCCAGAGTTCAGCATGCTTTTGCCAGTATCCCTACTGACAAACTAGCTTTCCACAGGTAAGGAGTCTTTGCTATAGAAGAACATTCAACCTGAGCCTCCACTCTGAAGTGGTACAAGACAATTCCAGTTTTCATGAGCATGTGGTTTCTCTGAACGTGGGGGACCTGTTACCCTCCAGATGCTGTTGGACTACAGTTTCCATCATCACTGACCATTAGCCATATTGGCTGGGGCTGTTGAGAGTTGAAGTCCAACAACGTCTGGAGGGCCACAGTTCCCCCACACATACTTTGAGATTGTGAAGGAATGTAGGAAAGAATTTATTTTATGTACATTGCATGGTCTGAACGAACATGATCCAGCAACCTTGTTGAAGCTAAGCAAGTCCAGGTCTGGACTGGGCAGTCCCTGGATGAGAGATGTTCAGCTTTTTGTATTGTAAGACTTCAGACAGGAGCTGTCTTGTTTAATTGATTATATGTAAGCTGTTCTGAGAGTCTTTTTGGTTGAGCATAAAAATTCTTCAAATAATAATAAAAAATACATCTTGAAAAGAGCAGCCCCAGTGTTCACTAGGGCCTATTCCCAAAGCATATTTCTTGGGACGTAGAAAGATGTGATTGGGGTGGAGGTGTTTTTTCTACACTTGGGCAACATTGCAGGTCACCCACATGCGACTTCAAACATTGCTACCAAGGGGGTGTCTGTATGCTCTATTAGCCCCCTAGTGGCTGCGCAGTGGTGCTGCGTTGTTTAAGTGATGCAGCCGCCAACTCACAGCCACATCGGGGTCCCCCCCCCAGCACTGTGCATTTTCAAAGTGCTGATTTACAGCGACTTTTACCTTTGGTCTCAGTTATCCAGTGGGCATTGTGAAAAAGCTCTGGGAGAGAGGCTGAGGCCTTAGCTAGACCTAAGGTTTATCCCAGGATCGTCCCGGGGTCATCCCTGTTCATGTAAATGACACACAGTGGATCCCGGGAGCAGGCAGGGACGACCCCGGGATGATCCTGGGATAAACCTTGGGTCTAGCTAAAGCCTGAGTCTTTTGTTGTTATTGATGGGAAAACACAGGAACGCAGGGTGGGGAGGACTTTTCAGGCCAGATAACCCGCGCTCCCTCTTAGTTGTCTAGCTTTATCTATTTATTTATTTATTGCATTTTTATACCACCCAATAGCCGAAACTCCCTGGGCGGTTCACAAAAATTTAGCTTTGCAGCAGCAATGCTACAGGCTTTTGAGCTAATGCCCTTCCAAAGTGTCGTTGTATAGACACTTCCCAAGTTACATGCATAATTTCCAAGCTGCTTTGAGTCACAACACCTCATATTTATAACACACACACACACACACACACACACAGAGAGAGAGAAAGAGAGAGAGAGAGAGAGAGAGAGAGAGAGAGAGAGAGAGAGAGAGAGAGAGAGAGAAATGCTCCTTTACTTCCCGCCGCCCACAATGTACCAAGGAACAAATAACTCCATTACAGAGAGCTGGTTTCAAATCCCATTGAAAAGATAGCTGTTTTCTGGCATTGCTGTTGTTGGTAGCTGGCTACAGTAGCTTTGCAGATAAAAATCATAAAACTAACACATCCGATTACAAAGGAAATCCCTGAATTGAAATGCTTGTTCTTGTACGGGAGGAGTTGGTGGGAGAGGGAGGAAGGAGGGGGCATTGCTACCAGCTGGTTTTGCTGACCTGGGCTCAGTTCCAGTTAGGTTGTCAGCTCGTTCGCTTTTCTTTAAAAAACCCCAACACGTTTCAAGGAGAGTATGACAAGTGCTATAAGCACTCACTAGGCTGTAGCCAAAGTTAATTATATATTCTGCCATTCTCAGCAAGTATGGGGTGGGGAACACAGAACGTGATACTGGGTGCAGAATTTAGGTTCCTGACAATCTCATGTTTCTGGGCCTTATGGTTTGACTGCATATTGGGGGAATCTCAGAGAGCAGAGCACTGAATAACGACGATTTCCCAATAGGCCCTCAACTCCCTGCTTTGCCACTTCTCGTGACAAGTAGAAACAGGATCAATCCTGCGTAATATATGCGCAAATTCACTTACTTTGAATTACTTGTAAGATCACAGAATTCTGGTTTTTGGGCACTGGCTTTTGTTGCTTTCATGCACAATGTTTTATTTTATTATATGCATTATTATTATTTTAAGGAAGTGCATAGCTGTAATATCTTGTGCTTCAGCACCACATTAAATCCAGACTCCTTTTATTTAAAGAGATAAAGATGCATGAGTCTGTATTGACTGGCCTTCCCAAACTTACTGCTTTCCAGATGTGTAATATTATAATGCCCAACACATCTGGAGGGCACCAGGTTGGGGAAGGCGGAGGCGGATGTTTGTAGGTTTAGCAAGAAAAGTGTCCTTAGCTCAAATTGCTGGAATGAATCAACTGATGTCAAGAATGTGATCTAGAGTAGCCTGCCCCAACCTGGTGGCCACAGGTTGGACCACAAGTACCATCACCCCCAGCCAGCATGCTGGCTAGAGATGATGGAGCTGAGCAACCAGGGGCATTGCTAGGCGTAGACCACATGAAGCCTCAGCCCCAAATCTATTTCCCAGTGCCCTGGATCTATTTGACAGAGCCCTGAGTGTTCACTGGTGCCAATGGACAGGGTTTTTTCTCTCCTCAGCTTAACTGCCATGCAGGGGGCAGTTTTCAACAGGGATTGCAGCTGGGGGGGAGGCTTAACCCCTCTTCCTACATGCTGCAACACCCACACACATACATATACACACAGGGTTTTCCACTGGATGGTAATTCAACTCCGGGGGGGGGGATTTTCCCCATTATTTGGGATAATATGAGTCTGCAAATTAATTGAAGAATTATTATCTTTTTTGAGCTTATTTCAATGAGACATTAATTTCCTGGCTTTGCCTGTTTTGAAATTTAAATAAATTCTAGTAATTATTTCTAACTTTCCATACATAAATATTAATTAGCATGCATATATATATATATATATATATATATATATATATTGCCAGTCAGTCAATTTATTGTGTTACCAGCAATTAGCCATTATACACAAGTTACAAAAGAGAACAGTTTACAATAAAAATAATTGAGCATCATAAAAGGGGTCACTACCCAAACCTTCCATGCATTGTGTAGGACGTATCTGCATAGACTTAACTAACATTTTCGACACTCTAAAAGAAACATTTTTTTTGAATCTGATAACAAATGACAAACTTTAGCATGTGATGAGGAGCCCTTCAGCAATTTTAGCAAAGGAGAAATGTATGTATTTCTTTTTTTTTAAAAAAAATATTTTTTAAATAATTACAATAATAACGATAAATAACAAAGAAAAAAAACCTACTTAATACAATAATATAATAATAACAATAACAATAACAATAATAACCATAATAAAAATGATAATAATAAAAGGTGCAACCCACACCCTGGGACCATTATTCTCCACTCCAAAATTGTAACACATCTTGTGACGGTTTACACCCTTTCCCATTTCCTAATACAAATTTGACAAATGGTTTCCAAATCTCCTCAAAATCGTTCCTCTTTAATATTCCTTTCTTAACTTTCATAGAATCATAGAATCATAGAATAGCAGAGTTGGAAGGGGCCTACAAGGCCATCGAGTCCAACCCCCTGCTCAATGCAGGAATCCACCCTGTTAGCCTATCATTAATAGCAATATCCCAGACTTCTTTATACCATTCTTCTATTTTATATTCTCTTTGTTCTTTCCAATTCCTAGCAATTATCAGTCTAGCTGCTGTTAGTAAATTAGTTATTAATTCTTTACTATTTTGCGTATATCGTACCTCTTCATATATTGATAACAATGCTATCTTTGGGCCTATTTCTACCTTCCATCCCATTATTTCATTTATTTCTTTAAATACCATTTCCCAAAACTTCTGAATATTTTTACAATCCCACCACATATGAAAATGCGTACCTATTTCCTGACACCCTCTCCAACAATTTACTGAATATTTTTTATCTATCTGGTGTAATCTTACTGGTGTTAAATACCACCTCCATACTAATTTGTAGTAATTTTCTTTTATTCTTGTCGACATACTCTTTAATATACATTGACTCCCATACCATTCTCTTCCCCTCCTTATTGCTTTACTATGATTTTATTAGAATGTAAGCCTATGCGGCAGGGTCTTGCTATTTACTGTTTTACTCTGTAAATAATAATAATAATAATAATAATAATAATAATAATAATAATAATACCATTAAAATGATATGGGACCAAGATATGGTAGGACAGTTAAGTGGTCAAGAGTGGGGAAGATATGGAAAAATGTGTGTATTTCTAAGATCATTATACATAGGACATTCAAGCAAAACATGGATTAAGTCTTCGATAGAGACTGCATTACATCCACATACTCTATCTTCATTTGGTAATCTCTTATATCGTCCTGGCTGAACTGCTAAAGGGAGAACATTTAGTCTTGCCTATGTAAAGATTATCCTCAATTTAATGTTGGGTATATCCACCAGATAACTTGGTAGAGATAAATAAAAGGATGTGAAAGAATTATATATGTAATGCAGATTCATGTCCTGTAGGCCTGGGCCCTGAATATTTTAAGTCCCCAGCAATGCCACTGAATCTGACACATCTGCAGGGCAACAGATTGGGGAAAGCTGGTGTGAGCAATGGAAAGCGAAGCAACAGGCCTGCAAGCTGGGTTCACACAACCTAACCTGAGGTTTTGCAGCCTGAGTCACTTGCAGCATTAGAACTGACAGGCTGGTTGCACTTTCATTTCCAGAGGGATTCTCAAAGCCGCTGATATTCCCACACACACCCTGACACTGCCAGTGGGGCTCTGTTCCTACTCCCAGTTCAAAATGGCTCTCCCGCACTGCACCGCAAGGGCCCATAATAACCAAGGGCAGCCAGGTTATTTTGGGTCCTGTAGCAAAATAAATAAATAAAATCCACAAATCCTCTCCAGCTCCCTGACAATAAAAAATCCAATGTAATCCTTGAGGTGTGCAATTGAGGAGTTCCAACTCTGTCCAGAAGAAGGCGCTGTTGGGTACACTGTTCTCAAATGAGATTTTCATTAACTCTGGATTTTTTAAATCTTTTTTTTTTTAATGAATTGCAGTAAGAAGGAAATGCAGCAATAGTTTGGAGAGCCATCCACTCCTATAAAAGAGGTTCTCACAGACATACTTAATATTTTATGCAGTAAAGGAAGTGGACCGTGTGGACTTTGGTCCATAAGAAAACATATTCTCCAGTTTATTCAATAAGGATGTGTATGATTTGATGCTGGCAGGTGTGTGTGTATGGAGATATATCTATTTCTATATCCTTGCAGAAATATCAAGGTTACTGGGGAATCCATCTCCTTCCAAAATATATACCAGTTCAATCAATCAAACCATTATTTATTTAATAGATAGATAGATAGATAGATAGATAGAGATAGATAGATAGATAGATAGATAGATAGATAGATAGATAGATTGCCCTTCAGCAAAACTTCCAGGGCAGTTGACAAAAACAGGATAATACATAAATTAGGGTGACCCTATGAAAAGGAGGACAGGGCTCCTGTATCCTTAACAGTTGTATTTAAAAGGGAATTTCAGCAGGTGTCATTTGTATATATGGAGAACCTGGTAAAATTCCCTCTTCATCACAACAGTTAAAGCTGCAGGTGCCCTGCCCTCTTTTGTGTCTGGTCACTCTAGTATAGCTCCTGCAGCTTTAACAGTGGTGATGAAGAGGGAATTCCTCCAGGTTCTCCATATATACAAATGACACCTGCTGAAATTCCCTTTTCTATGCAACTGTTAAAGATACAGAAGCCCTGTCCTCCTTTTCATAGGGTCACCCTACATAAATAAAATATAACATGTTCTGGCTACCAGAAGGTTCAAGAGGAGAGAACTACTTGGGAGGAGGGGTCTACTCATGAGGAGGGAAAAGACCCAGCTGCAAGCAATGAACAACAACTGAGCAGCAGGAGGAGGAGGCCTTGGCCCGATAGTATATGAAGCGTCCAGTCTCCTCTAGATCTTTGCTAGGTTCACAGCTCGTATGAATTCCTTCAGCCATCTTGACTCAGAGTTTCCCTACACATGGGAAAAATCCCATAGCCTTACCAGGGCTTTCGTCCTTTGCAGTCTTCCCGCAACGATGATGAGGTCCTTTATAGATAGCCATGTGATTTTGAATTGAAAATTCCCTTCCTGGAAAGGCTCCATTGAGTTTAATGAGGCAGCGCCATCTAATGGCTGAATTATAGCACAATGCTGAGTTTACTCACTATTTCCCAGATAATACCAAGATAATAATATCTCGGGGGGGGGGGGAGTTAAAGCGAAATTTCCAGGGGATAACATTGACAACATCATGTAACGGACCCGCAAACTTCCAAGAGTGGCCAACCAGGTGTGTGCAATAAATCACTCATTTAGAGAAGTTCTCTAGCTCCTGAAGAGGGAGGGGAGAGAGAGGGGGGGGACCCTTCCCTGTTGCCTAGTAAATGTACGGGGCAGGGCGGGTGGTAGCAGGGTGGCTCAGAGTGAAGTGAAGGTGTCAGTGTCAGCCCTGAATATATTTAATGTTTTGGAATAATTTTTTAAAAAGACAAATCTGAAGTTGCTCTTCGGTGCCATCCAGACTTGCAGGGCATTCAAAACTGCATTACCGTGAAAAACATTAAACCAGTTCTGCTCATGGGGATCTTATTTTTCTTCCCCAGTGGAGTTCCTTGGAAAATAACTCTATAAAATGAAACAGCAGCTGTTCAGAATACAGTAAAAATTATATTTATTTTTCCTTGCAACTAATTTATTACCCAAGACGTCTACAGAGCTGGGTTTGTGTGGCGCTTGAGCCCAGCATTTGCGTGTGTGTGTGTGTGTTCTTGCACCCTTGTTCACATAGAATTGCCCTTAGTACAGACTTAAAATAGCCCAATCAGTCTATTTTGTGGCCATCTGGACACGTTTGTGGGTTAACCCTTACCATGTTAAATGTATTTGTAGAATCTTTAGAATTATAGAGTTGGAAAGGATCTGGAAGACATTGACTGAGTCCAACATCCTCGCTCTCTTTGTTAACACAAAGAGCTGTTTGAGAAAGAGCAGTGTGGTGTACTGGTTAGTGCTGGACCGTGGCTTGGGATATCTGGGTTCTAATCCTCGTTTGACCATGAAGCTCACTGGGTGACTTTGGGCTAGTCACTGACTCTCCTACCTCACAGGGTTGTTGTGAGGATAAAATGGAGAGGAGGAAGACCATGGCCTTAGCTAGACCTAAGGATTATCCCAAGCAAATGGAGGGGTCGTCCCTGCCTGCTCCCAGGATCTGCTGCGTATCATTTGGATGCACAGGGATGATCCCGGGACAATCCCGGGATACAGGCCTGGTCTAGCCATGGCCTATGTAAACCACCTTGTATTGGTTGCAAGAGGAAAAGCAAACTGTAATAATAAAAATAAGTAAGTAAAAGTAAGTTTCTACCAGTTTTCATTTGTATTCTCCCTTGCTGGCTGGAGGATGAGAGCTGTAGGACTTTTTGCTGTCTAAACGTTGCATAGGATTGCACCCTGGCAACTCGTAAGCTTCTGAAGTCAGTAGCTTACGAGTAGCCTATGCGGAGCAGGAGGTGTTTTCGCCTGTGTAGCGAAGGCTTCAAGGAGGGGGAGGGAAGGAGAATGGGGCAGCCATAGGATTTTGCATATCACGCCGCCCCAGTCTCCTCCCCCTCCTAGTCCCTGGGAAGGCCTTCTTTTCCTCAACTCCACACTCTGTCTTGCAAGCATGGAGTGGTGGCCAGTGGTGGCTCACTCTGCACTGGCTACGAGGGGGTGGGGGCGGGGAACACAGTTTTCTGGCTCCTAACTTGGTTTCCTGGCTCCTAGAGCCAGGAAACCAGACAATCCCATGTCCCCCCAGACTCTGGCTAAGGTATATAGGTGTCATGACTAGGCCTGTTTCCCTTTGGCTGGGGGAAGGAGTTTCAGATGATCAATCAGAATTGTGAAGCAGAAGAGACGGCGCCAGAAACATACCAGCCCATACAGGGAGTGGGAGAGGTGACTCTCACGGGGTCTTCACCAGCTGGGAATGAATCTTCGCCAGACCTCATCTCCGAAAACGTTAACAACACACAGTCTCTGGGAAATCGGTGTTCTTCCAAGGGGGAGGGCATTTCAGGGCTGGCTGATCCTAGAGCATGCCGCAAACTAAAATGGGTGGAGCTAAAAAAAGGTGAGAGAAGGTCAGCCTGGCTAGCTTCTCGCCAAAGGCTTCTTCAGAACCAGCCTCCCTGAAGTTAAAGCAGTCTGGGGAAAGGGCTTTCCGTTCTTCTTGAAAGCACAATTGTCTCGCTTAGTTTGTTAGTTAGGCTAAGAGGCAGTGATTCTTCTATGCCCACTGCTAATTTCATGGCTGTTGAGGGATTTGAACTATAGCACCGATCCATTTCCAAGTCCAACATTATATCTAGAACACCACAGTTCTACAAAGACAAATTCTTTCCATTTGAAAAGTGCTTGAACATGTAGCTCTGACTCCTGTAGAATTTTCTTGCCAAACCCAATGGGTGTATTTTCGGGAGGTTTTTTGCCATATAGCCAAAGACTGCCCTAGAGCAGGGGGTGAGCAGACCACAGTGTTACGGGGTTCACTTGGTTGTTGTTTTTACTTGAACTTTGGGGTTCACCAATTTGAGCCAGGTACAAATTAGAGGCTCCGGAGGCCACGGGGAAATACACTCTTAAAATTAAGGAACATGGATGCCTCTGAGCACATGCTCAATCCAAGAATTTGTTTTCAGTTCCAGGAGTGAACTTGCAGTCCATACACACATGAACACACACAATTCTCCTCATTTCTCCATCCAAGCTTTCTTCCATCCCTGAAGCCTAATTGAGAAGCAGGAGAGGAGAGCTGTTTTTTGTTATTGCTGTATTTCAACAACCGAGGGGCTGTCTATATGCGGCGAAAGCCCTGCGGTTGCTGTGGATCTGCGCTGTGTTAGTTATATGACACAGATGCAGCTTCACAGCCACTGCGGGGCTTTCCCATGAAGTTGCGCATTGGAAAAAGTCGGGGACTTGCCCACGAAGCTGCTTTCCCGTGAAGCTGCAAATTGAAAAAATAAAGACTTACCCCCAACTTTTTTGATGGGAGCAAGGTCAGTATGGTTCTTCCACCATCTGAAGTCACTCTGGGGCCAATCCCTGGTGGAAGGCGACTGGCGATTGGTCATCTTCTACCAGGAAGAGGGCATCTGTTTACCTTCTGATCACAAATCGCATGCTTGTAAAAGTATGGCCCTTTCAGCACCTTGAGTGGGTGGGATGCTGCAGACCGAATTGCCACAGTGCCCGGGAGGGTGGGAGCGGGCTGACTCGAACACAGAGCCTCTGTTCTGCAGCCATCAGCAATCAGAATCAGACTTACGAGCAACTAGCCAAGGATGTTTACGGGTGGGTGGATAGGGCTCCCTTGGGCATGTGATGAATTTACAGTGTGCCAGTAATTGGATTTATTTCCAGCCCTGCTGTCTGACAGCAGATGAACGGGGATATAACGGGAAAACCTTGCAAGCCCCAGACGTTGTCAGTGATGAACTCTTGGAGTGTGTATGGCAGAAATATACCAGAACTACATTAATATATATCCCGTTTCCAAAACAACTCCATCTACCTATTGCCTGCTTTCCCCCCACCCCTGGCCACGTCCTTCCCGAGAGAAGTAAAGACACATGGCTTGAAAGAACGTGTGTTTCCTCACTCAGTATCCTTTCCACTCATGTGGCCCTTCAGGGCTAGTAGCTGGTTTGAATTAGGTAAATTTAGTCAAGCAGAGAGGAAGGAGGAATCTGTTTTTCCCAACTTAATTCATACATCCCCTTTTTACAGCTCACTTCATACATCTCTCTTTTACAAGGCACCAGGGACTTCCACCTTCCCCGTTTGTACACACACAAGCATCCGTTCTCATGTGGAATGGACCAGATCACAGAATCATCGACTCACGGAACAGTAAAGTTGGAAGGGGCCTCTAAGGCCATCGAGTCCAACCCTCTGCTCAATGCAGGATGTTGGGCTACCCTTCCCTCCTCTCTTAAATGCCTCACTCAGTGCTGAGCTGGGCAGAGGATATTTCTGGTAGATGTCTGGGTGATTTGCAGTAGATTGGCAAGGATTTCTAAACTCCCATTTTTTAAACAATCACTCCAGATCAGCCATGGAATGAGGTCAGATGGCAGAAGAGCCGGGGTGACCTCGCTCCCAACAAAAAAATTGGGGTAAGTCCCTGACTTTTTAATCATGCAACACCGATTTGCATCCACCGCAGGGCTTTGAACACGTCTAGACAGCCCCCTAGTTGTAGATCTCTAGACAGTTTGCAGTTGTTCAGGATGTATTTCTGACTCCAAACTGTTGCCGGTTCGCACATAACAAGAAGCCACCATGGGTGAATTTCCATATGGGGCTCCTTTTTGCAGTGGCCACCACCATTTTGAATATTTGGGGCATGCCGTAGCTTCTTGCTACATGCAAACTGGGCCACCTTAAAACAGCCCATGAGTTTTGAGTGCCTTGTCAACCACCCCAACAAGCCACCCTCATTGGGTTCACACATAATGAGAAGCCGCAGGGATTTGGACTGGCAACCTGGCACCCATGGGTGCTGCAACCCATTGTGGCTAATAAGCCATGGTGGGTCGTGGCGATCGTGTAAAGCACATCACTAAATTATGCTGCTGAAATTAAGAAAGCTTAGGGTACCAGGAGTGGATTTTTATGTAACTGGATAGCAAGCTGCATTTATTTCTGGTAGTCAATACAAATTTTGCGTTCAGAATTTTTTAATCTGAAGAACTCGTCTCCAGTTCATGGATCTTGGGGTTCTAGTAAAGAACAAAGCAGATTGTGTAAACCTGATGTCTGCCCAACCTTGATATAGATAGATGAGAGAGAGACCGAGACCATAGGCCATGCTTACACCAGCAAGTACTTTGGGTTAACAAATGCTTAATATTCTTTATTTTATTTTATTTATTTATTTATTTATTTATTTCTTCCAAGGGACCCAAGGTGGTGTACATAATCCTCCTCCTCCTCTCCATTTTATCCTCACAACAACAACCCTGTGAGGTAGGTTGGGCTGTGACTGGCCCAGTAAGCTTCCAAAGGCCAAGTGGGAACTAGAACCCGGGTCTCATGAGTCCCAGCCCTACACCTTGACCACTACACTGCACTGGCTCTCCTTTCCTACTCCTCGCCCTTCTCAGCCTTGTGAGAGCACTATTCCTAGGAGCAGTGTGGGTGATCTGCTAGGAAAAGGAGGGAAGTTTCAGGATTTAGTTCCATCTTGGCCCTGAGCAGGTCAGTACTATGACAGTTATAGCTGCAGTAACGGCACTGGTTTATCAGGAAGGTTAGACTGGGCACTGCTAGGTTAACTCACATTGACCAACTTTCCCTGGACTGGGGCAAGTCAGTATAGCTGTGTGTCATTGAGGATTTTCAGACAGGTGGGAAATTGTGTTTCCTTACTATCATTCCACTTCTTGGTTCTCTTCTGTGATAGGTACAAGCAGAATCACACAGAAAGTAAGGGGAAGAAAGCAGCGACCACATGGTCCATTCAGTTTAGTGGGACAGCGTCCGCTAGTGGACGCTTTATAGCATGACTTCTCCTGCTCATGGCAGGAAACAGCAACAAATATCGCTGTAGCACAGAAAATCCAGGTTTTCAGGGTCCTATTTTGTGACGGAAAAAAGAGCAGAAGAAGCGGGAGCCGCATAGGAGGGTAACTGCATCATCAAAATGACCCGCAAACATCCGTGAGTGGCCAGTCATGAGTGTCTATAAAACACTTGTCTGAAGATGCTCATTCACAGATGTATTCATAAGCAGAAGCTCCAACTCTGCCATCCTCATCAATCCAAACTCTGTGACCTCTCTTACCTGCTGCAAATCCTGACTCAAAACTCTGCTTCCTCATAAAACATTTGGCTCAGCCCTCTAGTTTTCCATGCCATTTCATATCTAAGCTGAAGTACACGTAACTTAAATAATCACACCTTTACGCCTTCCTCCCCTTCTCCCACTTTCTCTACCATTGAATGTTTGATTGCAATGCCTTCAGGGCAGGGACCTGTCCTTCATAGAATCATAGAATAGTAGAGTTGGAAGGGGCCTACAAGACCATCACGTCCAACCCCGTGCTCATTGCAGGAATCTACCTTAAAGCATACCTGACAGATGGTTGTCCAGCTGCCTCTTGAATGCCTCTAGTGTAGGAGAGACCACAACTTCCCTAGGTAACTGATTCCATTGTTGTACTGCTCTAACAGTCAGGAAATTTTTCCTGATGTCCAGCCAGAATCTGACTTTCTGTAACTTGAGCCCATTATTCTGTGTCCTTCACTCTGGGAGGATCGAGAAGAGATCCTGTCCCTCCTCTTTGTGACAACCTTTCAAGTATTTGAAGAGTGCTGTCATGTCTCCCCTCAATCTTCTCTTCTCCAGGCTAAACATGCCCAGTTCTTTCAGTCTCTCTTCATAGGGCTTTGTTTCCAGACCCCTGATCATCCTGGTTGCCCTCCTCTGAACCCCCTCCAGCTCGTCTGCATCCTTCTTGAAGTGAGGAGCCCAGAATTGGACACAATACTCTAGATGAGGCCTAACCAGTGCTGAATAGAGGGGAACCAGTACCTCGCGTGATTTGAAAGCTATACTTCTATTAATGCAGCCCAAAATTGCTTTTTTGGGCTGTATTAATAGAAGTATAGCTTCCAAATCACCACCACCAGTTCTTTGCTTATCACACTGGGGCAGGTCCAAGGGATAATAGCTGGCACAAAAATGAAAATACCGATACAAATGACAACAATATAAGGCATCTTGCAAAGTCTAAGTGCCTCTCGGTAAGTTCTGTTGATAGCATTCTGATATTTGTTTTAAGGGCAGCATTTCAAAGAAGGGGAAAAATCCTAATGTAAGAACAAAGATTTCAGCCTGATCTTCTGTCCAAACCAGAAAACACACGCTTCGGATTTTTAACAGTTCTTTCTTTTCTTCATGCCAAAAGATGTCAATTAACTGACTTAATTTTTTTAAAATGCCCACGTTTTTGTTGCTTTCCAAATTGTTTCCCATGGGAAAAAAATGGTTGAAAACTCTCTGGCTGGATGACAAATATGGGGAATTTGTTCTGATTTCCTCCTTGGCCAATGGCTGTTGTAGGTCTCCATATGGAGGGAGGTGTTGATGGTTGGCAGGTGAGATGCAAGCTAAAGCTTCCTCCCTCATCCTTTGGAGAAGGATGGCATTGAGCATGTGCTTATCTGGCCTACATATGCAATAGCAGAGTGCAGCCCTCTTTAAAGAACAGTGTGTATTCCTGCTTCCTTTTCACATTAGTACATCAGTCAAAGTGGAATCAGTCAAATTTCTACACCAGGGAAAATCCTGTAATTTTGCCACAGTTTTCTGCTTCTGTTTTCATCCCACAATCATGACATGCTCTCTTTACACACACTTCCATCCCCTCCACACTTCCCCCTTTAACCAAGAGTTATATATGTTTCATTTATACAGCCACAAGTTGGCGATGTAGTCTGCCTCTTCTTACAGCGTGATTTCCTCTTTTCATGCTGAAACGGAAAGGGGGTCTTTTTGTTACTATTTTTTTCTGTTTCAAATTAAGCTGTGGAAATCCTTCCAAAGTACAAGAGAGACACTGGAGGTTTACAGCCTCTTGTAATTGACCCGGTAACTTCCATGAGTGGCAAGTCGCAATTGTGCTATAAATCGCTTCTTTAGAGAAGCCCTGGGTTTGGGACATCTTAAGCTATTAGGGCTTTATTAAGCAGTACCAGGCTCTGAAAATCATATGGCAGGAGTTGGAGATGATGGAATACTTCTGATCACTTGACGACTCCCTGGCTAGAAAGGTTTTGTTTGTGACAATTGGCTTGAAGGCCTGTAAGTCCCAGCTCAAACCAATTGGGGTAGTTGTAGGGTGACCATATGGACAGCTGTATAGAAAAGGAAATTTCAGCAGGTGTCATTTGTATGCATGCAGCACCTGGTGAAATTCCCTCCATCACCACTGTTAAAGCTGCAGGAGCCCTGCCCTCTTCTGTATTTGGCGCCATGCAGTGGCTCTATAATGAAACATATAGAACTTACAGAGAAAGGGAAGCATGTGTAAAGGAGCTGATCTTAATCCTGCAAAGATCAGAAAGAAGACGCCCTGGTAAAGGTGTAGAGAAGCCCTTAATGCAATGTAATGCTTTTCAACACACTGAGGAGGAGACTGTCCAACAGGCAAAAAACAGGAAAGGGGTTCCTTGCTTTCTGTATTTGCGATTCCTGTCAACACACACTTCTCTGAATTGTGCCGGACCTATCTTTAGCACATATCCCATGGCTTCATTTCTGAAGAACCTGCGTTTAATATATTTTTTTTGCAAAGTCTTCTATTGGTCATTTCAGCTGTCGCTTGCAGCCAGCTGCTTTTGGTGTGGAATGGACTAAGAAGATAGTTTTGCACTTCGTGTTCTGCTGGCGCTGCTCTGTTTACAGCAGGAGGGGAGTGAGAACGGGATGGTGATTAGCTATGGTGCCTTTTATCGCACGCTACAGGAAATGCCAGGAGTGTTACAGAGAGATGTAACTTCCATCGATTTAGCACCCTCCAGTCTCAAATATTGGTGCAGTGCTCTCCGAACAAGCAACACACCTTTGATGTGTTGCCCGTCTGCTAATTATTGCAGTGTGCTGGATGATTGTGTGGGGTATGCATCCAGTCAGTTCCTTTGAGAACAGACCTTTAATGCACTTCAGCTTCTGATCTGGGGCAGATCTACAGTAAAAAGACTGCCTGCTCTCAAAGAACCCGCCTGACTGTTAAGATATGCATTGGAGATCTAATGAAGAGACAGGACGTTTCTTTGTTTAAGACAGGCACGCCCGACTTTTTTGAGCTGGTGGGCACATTCAGAATGTTGAAAAAGTGTGGTTGGTGCGATTATAAAATGGCTGCCGGCGGGGGTCATGCCCATTCACAAAATGGCTGCTGTGGTGGGTGTGGACAGTATGACAACTCAGAATCACCCATTTCACAGAAGACAAAACAGTGAGGCTGAAAAACGAGTAACTTACCCGAAGAAAATAAGTCAGAGATGGGGACTGAACTTCAAATAAAAAAGCACACTCCCTTGAAGCCATGGTTTTCTGTTCCATCACCCAGTTCACAGAAGGCAAACAGGTGAAACTAAAAACAAACAATTTGCCCCCCCCCAAAAAACCCATTTCACAGATGGCTAACTGGATCACTACCCAAACACACATGCACACTCTTTCTACACACATGTCCTGCCTTTCTCCTCCTTGCCCCAACCTCCCCACAATTACTTTATCTGCTTTCTCATATCCCAGCCCTTGCTGGATTCCTGCTGGTTTACCAGCCTTCAGGTTGCTCCCTATTGCTCTCTGAACCCCAGCGTGGTATAGCAGTTCGATTCTTTGACTGGGACTCAGGAGACCTGGATTCTAGTTCCCACTTGACCATGAAGCTTACATTCAAGTTTGGGCAATGTCTCTGGGAAGGAAGCCACTGGGAAGGTTCTCCTTCTGTGCTAGTCTTCTGTACCAGTCTTCTTTTGACCAGTTCCTTCACTAACAGGTGGGTGGATTCAGGTAAGATCATCTTTTGGCAGAGATGGGAGCATTTCTAAATGAGGCTTTTATTGCATGCTTGTGATTGGCTACTCATGGAAGTTTGTGGGTCCTTTACATGGCGGCATCAACCTCCAAGATATCTTCTGCGCTTTCCCCCCTTTATCATGCTTTCAAAAAGATCGAAGATAAGCTGTAATAAAAGTTAATGGTGCCATATCGGCAGTGTGAAATGCTGGCATTGTGCTATAATATTCATCTGCTAGATGGCAATGTTTCATTGAACGTATTAGAGCATTGAATTTTTCAATTCCGAATCATGTGTTCGTTGTCTAAAAGAGCTCATTGTAAACCTGGAAAGGCTCTGGAACTAGGGAACCCAGTTAGAATGTGGGGTTTTTGCTTTATGTAGACAAGGTCTGAGTGTTTACATAGGTAGCTGTGGGAAGATAAGATAGAGCAGATGGTGTGACCTGTAACGGCTTCCCCCTCTACAGCTAATGGTGAGCAATGCTGAGGATAGAATGTTGGTTTGGTTTGTTGATCTTCATGAAAAATAGTGTTGACTTCAGAGGTGCCACTTTGCCCTAACTTGTTCCCACCTGAAGCATAGCTGTTTGCAGTATTTCAAAACCTTTAGGGGAGTCTTCTCATTTTTCCCATGCAGATACTGAAGAAGGTAAAGGGTTTGCCAAAATAAATAAACCTTTCCCTCACCAAAAGTGTTCAAGGGGAGATTAGAAAAGGGTGGTGTGCCACAGGGATTGACCTTGACACTTTGGGGGGGGGGGGCAGAGTGCATTGAGTAGCCATACATTACATTTTGCAGGCTTCAACACATTTGGAAAGTGCACCACTGACATCCATCCATGGAATGGGTGGGTGGTACATTCTTGCCATGGGGATAAACAGCGACAGTGTCAACAACTTTATAGAGCTTGAGGAATCTGTCGAATGTCTTGAACATTGCTAAGATCATGGCATCAAGCTTTTCTCTTTGGGCATTCTCCAAGCTCCGAGAGAGCTCCAGCTGCTCCTGTGGTCCTGCACTCAGAAATTAAGATGCTTTCGAGAGATGTTTTCATTGTAGAAATAGTGGATACTGTATGGGTGGTCTTTGGGCTGAGGTCCTGACCTCCTCTTTTAGAGGACGGTGAAAGTAGAGCAGCAGAAGTTCTTGGATGAAGGTGTTACGCCTTATGGTTCAAACCAGAGGACAAGAAGCAGGATTGGCTACCTATTCTAAGAGCAAAGAGGGTGTTCCTGCCTAGGATTTGGAAGGGCCAAATCTCAGGTATTCTGGGCTAGGATTTGGAAGGGCCAATCCTTCAAGCCCCATAGCGCAGAAGACCCACGGTGAAGTAAATAATTTAAGATAGTTAACAGTACCATCATATTTATGTCTAGTCAGAAGGAAGTCCCATTGAGTTCAATGGGACTGACTCCAAGTAAGTGTGTATGTATAGGATTGGAGCCTTAGAAAACCCACGCATAGCTTATTTTAAGTAGAGAAATGAGAAGTTGTTTTCAGTACAGCTCCCTGCCAGAAACAAACCAAAAACCCTTAGTCACTTCCTTGTCAAACAAGCCCCCTTGTAACACTTCTTGGGAAAAATTGACAATGCCATTGGCTCCGTAGCAAGTGCCTCTCTCTGACCGGGACAGTGGCTGAGCCCTTATATCCATGTTAATCCAGCTTCTTCTTTTAAGTGCTCTTCCCAAAGCCCACCCATTAATCTTCTCAGCACTGGCTGTGCTCGGCATGCGATGGAGTAGGATGCTCGCTTCATGCTTTTAGTGTTGCTCCGGAGTGGGAAATAGCCCAGGGAACTGGGCTTGCCTCAATTCCTCCATGCATACCTGCCAACAGCTCAAAATTGAAAAGGAAGTGGTGCTGCATACTGAGCTGGGTGCATCGCTTGCTCACAGGATGAAGTCCACCCAGGCATGCCTGGGTCGAAAGAGGTTCAGTCAGTGCCGACTGGTGGAGGCAAGGCAAATGTGGAGTTACGGCAGGCCAGAGGTTGACGCCAGAGGCCCAGATTGGGCACGGCAAGTGAGTAATTCAGTTTGGCAATCTTCACAATCCAAGTGAGATTCTAAAGCCAGAAAGCCCGTTCCAGGAACCAGGACTTGCCAGCTCTCCCACTTTGAATGGAGACGCCTAACTTCAGGACTGATCTCCCTTCTGCTATCACAACAAGCCAGCTCTTTCGATGTGAAGAAAGCATCCTGTGCATTTTCACATGGGAGAAAGTTTGGTTTAATTCACTTCTCTTCCAAGGAAGCACACACAGGATCAGGCTGAGTTTTGCAAAGCAGCAGAACACTTACAGAGGGGGCTGTCTATACCTGGGGAAAGCCCCGCGGTGGCTGTGGATTTGTGCCATGTCAGTTAGATGATGCGAGCACAGCTTTGCAGCATCACGGGGCTTCCCCAATTTGAAAAAAGTTGGGGATTGACCCTGACTTTTTCAAACAGAGCGACATCAATGCGGCGCTTCTGCAGTCTGACATCGCTGCAGGGTCAACCTGGAGGCGGTGCCCAGTGGAAGGCGATCGGCTATTGGTGACCTTCCACCAGGAAGAGGGTGGGGGTGGCTCCAGTACCTGTATGGTCGCCCAGGAACCCCATGGTCCTTCCTTGGTGTTGGGATTACCCAACGCTGCCCCAGGAGGGGGAAAGTGTGGGGTTTGTGAGTGAGGCAGCGCCAACATGGCGCCGTGAAGACAGGGAACTGTAATGCAGTGGCCAAGGACATGTGCAGTAAGACAGTAATTCCTGGTTTTAATCTCCCTTCCCTTCAGCTGTTGAATAGGATGACCATATTTTGGAAACCAAAAAGGAGGACAACATGGTCGCCCCCAAGGGGGCGTGTCCAGCACCAAGGGGGTGTGCCCACCCTAACATAGCCTTGGTCACATGTCTGATTTTACAGCACACATTTAAGACAAATCTGTTCTACATAACATCTTAATGTTAAAATCACTGAAATAAAGAACAAGTGAGAGATTCAATGTATCTGAAATTAACTTCACTCACTCCTACTTTTGTAGGTTTTGCTGTACTTTGAAGCTTTTGCTATACTCTGTGTGTTATTTCTCCCCTTCCCTCAAATATCTTTTCTGACTGTATCTTCACTCATTGCAAGCTGCTGTTGTTGTTAACAGGTTTGCTACTGCCCACAGATCTGTTTCAATTTTGGTACAGCTAAAGCTCTACCTAAAAGCTTTCATGGTGCCAACTTTCAGCTCTTTATCTTTAAAAATGACAGTTTAAAAATAATAATTTTAAAACCTAATTTTTAAAAAAAATCCTAAAAAATCAATGGATGAACAGATCTGTTTCAAATTTGGTGTGGCTAAAGCTCTACCTAAATCCTATCATGGTGCAAAGTTTCATCTCTTTAACTTTAAAAATGACGATTTAAAAAATAATAATTTTAAAACCTCAATTTTAAAAAATTTCCTAAAAAATCAATGGATAAACGGATCTGTTTCAAATTTGGTATGACTAAAGCCCTTCCTAAGAGCTACCATTGTGCTAAGTTTCATGACTTTATCTTAAAAATTGACGGAGTTATAAGCATTTTTGTTAATTCCCATTAGAGCTGCTCTTTGGAAAAAATCTGGATTTCCCCTCCCGGATTTGTCATCGAAAACTCGGACAAATCCGGTCATACGTTCACCCTACTGTTGAATGCACTGACTGGCCTTAGGCAAACTACAAATCTTGCCTATAAAGTGAGATAATACTTGCCTAATTTATAGGGCTACTTTGACATTAGTGTGAACTAGTATAATTAGCAAAATTAAGTCTTGGACAATGGGGTTGAAATGTGATTACAAAAATCTGGTTACAAATGATTAAAACTTCCTTTGTGTTGTGATGCATGTGATTTGCAGAGTTTAACTGCTGAAAGACTTATATTATCACATTGGAAGGACAAATTCACACCTATAATGCAACGGATCGAGGACGTAATAACATTATCAACTTTTGAACGAGTGTTATATAGACGCAACTTGCAAGTGGATAAATATACGGATATTTGGACTGCTTTTCTTGAAACCTTTGTATAACTCTCTCTCTCTCTCTCTTTTAACAGTTCATATGATGGAAATGATTATAATTCTATATACACAATCTATGGTGTGTGTTTTTTCGTTTTCACGATGTAATTTCTGGTTTGTTTGTTGATATTCACAATAATAATAATAATAAAGAGTTTGACTGCTGAATTAAGTGCTGTAGCCCAGTGGGTGAGCGAGAGATTAGTCTACGCTACTGCTTTACAGTGCTATTAAAGAGCACTGGCAACTGTTGAGGCCCATGAAACATCTACTCCAAGCAGGATACAACACTATGGGCGTTGCTAGACGAGGCCTTAGCGCGCTTTGAGACCCGGTTTCCCTGCTGTGCGTCCACATGACGCACAGGGGAATCCGGGCCCAGGCCGCACTGAAGCCTCCTCTAATGCGCCATAAGCGAAGTCACTTATGGCGCACCTTTTCTGCAGCCCCGGCCTGAGGCCGGGACTGCGGAACATCTAGCAAGGGCCGTGGCTTTTTGCGGCTACTCGCTTGTGAGTAGCCGCAAAAAGCCACGGACTGGGCACAGCGGTCAGCGCTGTGCCCATCGGGCCGGGGGGATCCCGGGGGGGGGGGAGATGGAGCACGGGCGACACGGAGGGAGATGGAGCACGGGTGACACGGGACACAGAGGGCGACATGGGGGACGGGGAGGGAGGGCGGGGAAAGAGTGGACAGGAGGCATGGGAAGGGATCAGGACCGGATTGGGGGGGGGTTAAGTAAAAAAAAAGGCTTACCTTCTCCGGAGTCTTCAGGGCGCACGTGGCCTCTTTAACAACAACAACAAAAATGGCCGATGCTGCAGGGCTTCTGCAGTCCCTGCACGTCGGCCGTCTAGGAGGCGGCGCGGCGCGCGCTAATGTTAGCGCGCCGTCGCCTCGCCTCTCTGCTGCCTTATCCCGGCAAGTCTAGCAAGGCCCTATGAAAGCAGTATGAAAGTGGTATATGGCATGCGTCGTGGGCCCCTACAGTTGTCAGTGCACTTCAATATCTCTACAAAGCAGTAGTGTAGATCCTGCCTTCATATACTGCTTTCATACCACTTTCATAGTGCTATATCCTGCTTGGTGTGGATTTGGCTAACTAATGGCTGTAAGCAACGGGTTTTAGAAGTGTGTGTGTGTGTGGAGAGAGAGAGAGATAGATTTTAAAATATGTGCTAAAATGCGTTTTAATTTAAGCACAAATGTAGGAATATACGGAGCGTGGTTTAGTGCAAATTTAAAAATTGATTAAAAATACATGCCGTGCTGGAAAGGCAACACGCCTCTATTCTTTAAATTGGTTTCAGTTTGCACTAAGATGCTTTTTCATTTAAATGCCTTTTTGTGAGTATTATAACCATGTTTAATGCAGGTGCAAAAGCGTTTTAGTACAAATGAAAAGAGTATTTACTAAATTAATTGCAACATCAGTTAACTTGGGGTTGTTTAACCCACAAACAATCCCATGTGCCTCTGTTCGGACGTCACAGGCACCACCCATGAATTTGAGGGTTGTTAATGGAAACAGAAAGTGGCTCGTGAGCATTCATGTTGCCCACAGTTTGTGAATTAATTAAGCCACGATTTCCTGCCAGACACCACCATTACATCTGAACAGTGGCACTGCCTCTAATACTGGAGCTAATCTATAGCTATTGTAGGTATTGATACACTTCTCCTCTGTGAATAAGGAGGAGAAAAAGGATGCTGGGTTTAAACATTTGGGTCTGATCCAGGAAGACCGTTGTTATGTTTGACAGAGTTGCTAAAAGTACAGCTTCTTAGATGCCTGCCTGCCAATTCCAACCAGTAGCCTGTCTCCAAGATTACCTAAATTCTCTTCCCCTTCTACCACCTTTATTGCTATCTGTGGTTGCTGCCAAGGGATACACACAGGCTATCATCATCAACTTTATTACGGTCACTGACCAGACATTACACGGGCTATCATGTAATGCCCCCTGCTGTTTCTTTCCTAGCTTTGGGTTGAAGCAAGACACCACTGTAAGTAGGATGCTACACTGGTTGATTATCCTTGAGTGGTGAATTATTTTAAACTCCCTGATTCATTCTCTGCTTCCCCAAGAATAGGGACACCCACAATCAGGTGCCCGCATCTCTTGAAGCTGTAATGTATGAAGTTAAAGAGATTTCAGATCCATGCTATGAAGATAACACAGATTACAATTTGGTTACTTATTAATTTCATTCTATATTAATTTCATTATATCTTCTTAATGTGAAGTAACATTTAAATGTTGGATCAGAAGTACTTGAGGTTAGGACTCTGTTTTCTCTCTCAAAAATGCATTTATTTCCTCAATGCAAAGATTCTGCTGCCGTCACCTTATTTCTATGATTATTTACACTGTAAATAATATGTGAATTAATGCAGAGGCTGTAAATATTACAGCTTCTGCATTAATTTGTCTATTTCCAAGCTTAGAATATATTTTAAAGCTGCAATGCTATACACATTTACCTGGAAATAAGCTGCATTGACTCCAATATGGCTCACTTCTCAGTAGATGTACATTGCATTGCAAATCTCCGGACTTCTGAGCTTATTACATTTGCCCTATCAATGCAAAGGAAAACTTTATATGAAAATTAAAAGAAGGATGTAATTTATCCCAACTTTTTTCCTCTTTTCCAGCCTTCTATGACCATCCCTTATCTCACATTCCATGACCATATAGGAGTATATCATTACAGTGTTGCTGCCTAAATTGAAGTTGGCTCCCTCCAGAAGCACTGATCTCCTTAAACTTTTGTTAAGTTCAATGAACATGAGTAAAAAAAAATTAAAAATGCTGTAGCTGTTTTTTGAATATCAACGATGCACCACATCATTCTCTCTGTAGTGAGCAGAACAGAAACTGCTGTAAACTGCCATAATTAAGCTGCTATGAGCCGGGCCACATAATCTGATTTAGGCCAGTGAATGAATATAGTTTATGATATAATAAGATAATCTCTACAACCTGGCACCCATTTCATAAATGTTCCTTATTTGGTAAATATTGGGCTTTGAAAGGGGGTGCATGGGAACTTTCATTCTTCTGTTTCTCAGGAGGAAAGTTATCGCAGCATGGGTTCTTGGACTATATAATGTGATGATGCATTCAGCATTATGTTATGTTGATGCATGGTGGCTGAAAGTCCTTTAGAATGGTGTAGAAATACACAACAGCTAACTCTGCTGCTCCCAACAGTTTAGTCTTTTCCTTGAGGTGTTACTTTGGTGTGTACAGGGAGT
This sequence comes from Elgaria multicarinata webbii, assembly GCF_023053635.1. Lineage (NCBI taxonomy): Eukaryota > Metazoa > Chordata > Lepidosauria > Squamata > Anguidae > Elgaria > Elgaria multicarinata. The sequence continues at coordinate 7,119,256 of NC_086183.1, forward strand.
ATGTTTTGTGAGAAACATTCATACATTTAATAACACACCCACACACCCCACACACACTCCCGAGTTGACAGTCAGTATGAAATGGTGGTACAGCCCACGAAATGACCCAGTTCACATGCAGTGGTAACCCAGGGCCTTTTTGAATGTTGGGTTTCTGTGAATGAGCAAGTGTGCTAACTCACAAGGTGCAATTGCTCTTGCTTGGCTCCTCCTGCCAGCAAGAGTAGCTAAACAAATGAGGGGTACTGCAACCCTGGCTTGGTTAGTGTTACATCTGAACCCGGAATTCTGGTTTGTCTCTCTCCCAACAAACCAGAGTTGGAACCTGAGAGTAAACTCTGGGTTCTAACCATACCTTGCCATCTTACACATAGATATTGCTTGGTGTTCAATTTAGCTGCCCCAGACCATTAGCCTATTCTCTCACATACATGCCAACATTTATCCGTGTGCCTTTTTCCTGTTATGGTTTCATTTTCACATATTAAGGAGGCCTTTGTTGCCAGGCTCATATTGCAGCTGCTCTGCGGTTTCCTACCCTGGCAGACTGTAACGTAGTAAGTCTTCATGGCTTGTGTCTAGGAGGGCCCCTGAAAAGGACGGACCTGGATGTATTTGAGGCTTGGTTTTGGAACTCTGCCCGCACGGCCCCCTGGGCTCAGACGGTACCACAGTCTCAGAGGATCCTGCTGATGTGCTTTAAGTTTATTTATGTGCTTGCAGGACTTCATACTCCACACTTTCAGTCCCAAGAGACCTCCAAGGTGGCTTATTAAAAATAAATAAATAGTAAACACAATAAATTGTGCTTTTACTAAATAAAATTAGTGAACCAGTGTGGTGTAGTGGCTAAAGTGTTGGACTGGGAGTCGAGAGACTGGGGTTCTAGTCCCCACTCGGCCATGGAAACCCACTGGGTGACTTTGGGCCAGTCACAGAGTCTCAGCCCAATCCACCTCACAGGGTTGTTGTTGTGAGGATAACATGGAGAGCAGGAGGATTATGTATGCCACCTTGGGTTCCTTGGAGGAAAAAAGGAGGGATATAAATGCAATAAATAAATGAAATAAAAGATGCCTTTCCTCTTCTTCTTCTGTAGCACAATCAGTATGCATGGTGCTGTATTGAGAACAATAAGACAGGTCCCTGCCCTGAAGAGCTTGCAATCTAAAATATGTCAAAGGGGAACCAACAGAGGAAATGGAGGCTATTCTAAAACAGTGAAAAAAATATGCTTCTGTTGCACATGCTCAGGCTTCGTTGCAGCAGGTCATTGGTCCTTGCTTTTATTCCTGCTCTGCCTTACGTTCCGCACCCCTAAATTCCAATTTAGCTAGGAGAATTTCTAAAATTAATTCCAAGATTGGAATATTCACACTTGGCCCAGCTTTGAGTTCCTTCACATCATTTGTCCACTCTGCTCCCCCCCGCCCATCACCAATGGACATGCACGCATTGATAAAAGTTCCTATTTTGAGCCTTTTACTGATTATGCGCTCGCATTTCCACACCTTGGTCATATGCCACACAAAAAGGATCTTGCTTGAACAAAGTCAAACAAAGTTTGGGTTCTTTTTTTTGTTTGGCTTTTTTGTGATGTTTTGTCAATGCACATAAGCGTGAACATGACTGGGTGAAATGCTACATTACAAGAACCCTGATGCAATTGCGGGTGCATGCAATCACGTCAAGAACTCCCAATGGCTTTATCGGTTCATATGTATGCATTACTAATATGTGGCCAGATAATATAGAAATGGTGACAAGAATGCATGAAATAGTAAGGAACTTCTTTATACCAGGTCAGACTGCACCAACTCTTCACTCTCATTGGAGTCTAACTAATCCCAGTGCTATTTTAGTTAAATTCGCAAATAATTAAATGAATAAAAGGGGAGGGAACTGAGAATACCACAGAACTAACTATCTTGTTAACTTAGTTGGGCCAGATCCACACCAAGCAGGATATGACACTTTTCCTGTGTCTACACGGTCACGCAACGTCCCGGAAGTGGAGAGGGCGCCTGTTGCGGACGCCATTTTTTTAAAAAAATAACAGGAGCCGGAGTGCACCTGCGCTCCAGCTAAAGGTAAGTTAAAAAAAAAAGACCCGACCCTGCTCCCCACCCCGATGTCCCTCAACTGCCCCCAGCCCAGCTCCTTCCCTCTGCTCACCCCTGCTACTTACAGGGAGGAGGAGGAAAAAAGCAGAGATGGACGCCCACACCTCCTGTGGTCTCGGGACGATCCCGAGACCACAGGAAAAACGGGTTTTCCCAGGGATTATTTATCCCTGGGAAAACCCGTGCTCGTCCCTCCTTGCCCCAGGAGTCTCTGTGTGTCATTTGGATGCATAGAGCATGACAAGCCTGGATTTTTGGGCTGGTGTAGAAATGGCCTTTGAAAATGGTTTGAAAACTGTGTATGTAGTGTGTCCTCAGTCCCAACAGTTGTCACTACTGTTATAAACCATTTTAAACCAGTAGTGTAGATCCTCCCTTAGTTTATGAGGTGGCACAGGCTAGGGATGGGGGAAGTTTTGCATAGTTGTATACCCTTTGAGGTCAGTTCCTTTGCATTTGCTTTGGATTCTATCTTCACAGTACAGCCATGATGTTCAGTGGGTGATCTTGGACCAGATATTATATCTCAGGCCTTAGCTAGACCAGCGTTTATCCCGGGGTGAATCCCGGGATCGTCCCTGTGCGTCCAGATGATGCACAGGGGATCCCGGGATCAGGGACGGAACATCCCTCCCTTGCCCCGGGATACAGCCCTCCACTTAGGGCGCACTTTTTCCGTGGTCTCAGGCTTTGCCCAAGACCGCAGAACATTTGACCCATTTCGGAGCCGGGAGCTGCGTCCATCAGGGTTAGGGTGGGGGGAGAGGGGCAAGTAGTTAATTTTTAGTAAAAAAACTTACCTTCAGCGCATGAGCATTCATGCGCTCCGTTTCCTTTAAAAATAAAAAATGGCGGGTGCAATGCCTCTCTTCCTGAGGTCATCACGCCTCATGTGTAAACGGAGGAGGGATCTCGCGTTAAACACAACGCGAGATCTTCCCTCCTCCGTCCTGGATTAAACGGTAGATCTAGCTAAGGCCTCTGTCTAACCTTCCTCACAGGGTTGTTGTAAGGATAAAGTAGGGGTGGGGGGGAGAAGACTTTTTATTTTAAAAAAGTAAATACAATAAAATATTCTGCTTTATATAAGTCATATGTTTAATGTTAAAAGCATATATATCTATAACTATATCTATATATAGAGAGAGATAATCTTGTTACAACAACCCTGTAATTTATTCCTGCATTAGAGATGGGATTGGGAGGCTAAGAAAAAAGTGATGCCTACAGCGGAGCTACATGGTTGTAACAGGTGGGAGATTTGAATCGGTGGCGTTGCTTGGATGAACATGGGGGGTATCAGAACCACAGTGGGGGAAGGTCTAAGAAAACCACGACACAGCCCTCCCCCCCCCCCCCATGATTGTAAAACTGTGCCAGGCAGTGAGGTTCCCTTTCTCCTCCCTTTCCTCCCATTGCTGTGCTCGTCCATCCCAGCGGCCACTGCAGCAGAGGTTGCGCCAGCTGTTGTTGCAAAAATTGTGGATTACAACCCAATTAAATCAAATAAAAGGCATCCGGATGCAGTTTCAAAAAGAAAGTTTATTTTCCACCTCAGGTACCAAAAATCTCTTTGCACAAAGGTCCCTTCCCCTTGCCAATGTAAAGGAAAAGGGCCCAGAACAGAAGTTTACGTTTCATTTTATACAGAGGGAAACATTGTACACAAATAATTGGTTGCTAGCTCAAATCGTCACAGCTGATCCTCCTCCCTGATTTTCTGACATGCCCAGATGGGAGAGACCCCGTTGACCTTGCAAAACTCCATTATCACATGATTCCCTTAGTAATGAATCCTGGGACCTTCCTGTCACGTATTCCATTGTCTTTAACTACTCCCTGTCCACCACTCCCTCCCTGGTTCCCTCCCCTTCGCAATGTCCCCTGGGACATTCCTGTCCTACCTTGTCAACGTGGCAGAAACTTTCCCGCTTCACCTTCCCTTCCCAAATTCCCGCAGGAGCGTGTGGAAAGGAAGGTGAAGAAGAAGCCCCCAAAGATGGCGCTTGACATTCCTTTCGATGGGTGAGCTCCCCACCTCTTATTTCTCCCTGGTTTCCGCCGAGCCGTGGGGAAAGGAATAAGAGGTATGTGTGTGTATGCCAGCTGCACGAGCAAGCGCCTGGCGATTTAACCAGCGGCTAGGGCTTGTCCTTTACACCTAAGTGACCTTACCCAAATAGGTAAATGGGACTTTTCTCTCCTACCTGGGAGTAGAGGGTCTATTCTACTCGTCTAAATCACTTAGAAATCACCCTAGGATGGTATTTTGGGAAAGGGAAATGAGGGATCTTGGAAGAAGGAGAGGAGAGACGAGATGGGTGAAGGGAGTAGTGGGAAATTAGTTATTTTTCCATAACACTGTCACTTGGCGATTTTGACCAGCAGAGATCAGCGGAGTGCGCTAGAGCACGTTGGCACTTCTGGCCACTCTAGGCAACCTTCTCCATGATCGTGTGGATTTAGCCACTGTAACCCTGAAAACCCACTCTGCAGAGCATTATGGGTGGGGAAACCCCCCCCCCAAATCAACAACATGCTAAACCGTCATGGGTGGCCTCCAGATGTGACCCATGATGAGTTAGCATGTCGTGTGAACCTAGCCAGCGACTTGATAGCCCAGCGTCCTAACTCCTATACTATGTCAACTTTTTATATACTCAGGTAGCTTTACTTACATTGCTATTTAGCCAGGCAGAAACTGGTTTCTTAAAAAGAGAGAGATTCGAGCTCAGTGTTTATGCATTGTGCAAAGTTGTACTTTCATTTTTCCACCCTTTCTTCTTTTAAATAATTATATGTGAGCAACAGATGGGTTAGATCAACAGCTGCCTTTGGAGTTGGAAAGGGAGACATGACTGAAGTACAGTGTTAGATGATTCCACAGCGTTCTGTCAGCTGAACCTCTGAGACTATCACTGGCACCTTTAATTCATTCATATATCGTTTCCTGGAGCTCAGTTATAGCTACGCTCCTTTTGTTGATCCTGCAGGAGGAGTGAGGCCCAATCTGTCCAAAAGTAACTGGGGCTGAGGAGGATGGATGAATGGATGAGCCATGCTGGGAACACCTGTCAGCGAGACATCTCAGTGAATTTACACACAAAAATAAAACGTCGAATATGGCGGCCAACTAAAACAGAGGGCCAGGCCCCTTCAGCTGAAGATAAATGAGCTGAGGCTACCAGTGGCAAAAAAAGGAGCAAGGTGATGATGGGTATATCCGGAACATTCCACTTCTGTTCTAGCTCTGCATCCAAAAAGCCAGACTCGCTTGTGAAGGTTGTACACCACTGGAAAGATTTCAGGAAATAAATGCTATCCAACACATACACACCTCACTTCTCCAGGTGGTGAGAAGTTCTAGTGGTGAAGTACTTACTAGGCCCATTGGAGGCTTACTGGCATATTATATTATATTTATTTATTTACAAATATACAGTTTCGGCATAGGTAGAGGCACACGGCTTAAACACTTCTAACAGATCTCTATGGAGACAGCCAAGAGGTAATTGGCAATTTTGTCAAGACTACAAAGGCATTATCCAGCAATACTCCTTGAATTCATTAACACTTTCCTGTCCAATCTTCAATCCCCGAACAATACACGCGCACACATTCACACAGTGTACATGGGACTTTTACAGGGAAATGTAAGCAAAAAACACAGGCCCCTGCTCCGAAGTTTGTCAGTAGAGGAGGGAAAAAATGGGAAGGGCCCTTCAGATGTTGTTAGATGTTAGCTTCCATCATCTCTGACCATGTTTACTAGGGCTGATGGGATTTAGAGTCCACTGGTTGCCTTTAACAGCAACTTCCACATCTAAATTTAACAGGTGAAGTTTCTTGTGGCAAAAAAAGCTTTGACTGTTTGAATGTCACTCTGGTGTTAGATACAAAGTGTCAGTAAAAAATGGTGGCACCCTAAATTGGGAAGCGAAATGAAGAAGGGGAGAAACAAGGGACGTTTTACTGGACCTCCTCTGTTTCCCTTAATAGCATCGTGACATGTGGAAATTTGGCAGGTGAAGCTTTTCCTTGGATGGAGAGCAGAGGTTGGCAAAAACCTCACCAATTAAATGACTGTGAGCCCAGTTGCAGTAAAGGCACAGAAACAGGGCCAATTAAAATGTGGTAACCCTATATGCAAATCAATGCATTCCAAAATGCTTTCTTGTTTGTATTTTGTGGTTGATGGATTGAGAATGAGAGAAAACTGTTGTGGCAGTGGTGTAACTTGAATTCAGGTCACAGCTATTATACTCAAGGTACAATTTTGAAGCAGTTTGAAACTCTCAGAGCTTCTCCAAAGGAACTCAAGAGCATTCATCTGTGAAGTGCTGACATTTCTTTGGTTAAGGTTCCTCTCTAGGACCCTCCTCACAGAATTGCAGTCTTTATTGGGTGATATGATAGTTCCAAAACAGGCTTGAAAGTGGTTGGAACCTGTAGTGAAGTCCAAAGTGTAAGGCGTTAACCACGTTCACTTCAGGCCGACCTGCTATCAAGGCTGGCCCAAGACTTCCCCCCCCCTGATGTGTAGAACAGCAAATTCCGCCTCCCGTGCCCTGCTCTGAAAGTCAAGGGAATGGTCATGTTATTTTGGCACCTGAGGCAGAAAATCCCACAAGCGCCTCTCCCTACAGAGCCAGCCCTACCATGAGGCAGCAGAGTGTGGCTGCCTCAGGAGGCAAATGCTGAGGGATGACAGTGGCAGCCCACTGGCTCTTTTCCTCTGTTGGACAACAGAGCATGAACGAGACAGCTTGTCTCGGACTCCACACGTAGCCTATGGTGGAGGATGCTATCCCATTGCCAGGACTGAAGTAAAATTCAACTGCTAGTTGAATCAAATGCTGTACATGAACTGGGGACAGGGCTCCAACTTGTCCTTCACCTCAGGCAGCAAAATGTCTTGAGCCAGTCCTGCCTCCCTGGCAGAAAAATATATGACAATAATAAATCAATAATAAACAGTTTGCTGCTTGTTCAGCCAAAATCTGCTCCTTGAGGGCCAAACCAGACATTAATTAAATCCATATCTAACTGCAGTCTCTCTCCCCACTAATTTTTACTCTAGAGTAGGTGCAGGGACCCTAGTAGATCTTTTTTAACTCAAGTGTAAAAATGAGGGGTGGGGATGAACATAGCTACCAGATCCAGATTTGAAGTAATATCTGTTTTGGCCCTGAGGCAGCTGCCTCACCCTGCCTGAGGCACCATTGAAGAAAGGAGAGGGGCACATCAGATGGGTTTGGTACGTTTTGGTACAGAGGAGCAAGTTGGCCATTTTGAAACAACTTCTTCAGGAATTTTTCTCTTCACTTTTTTGTGTGCGTGTTGCTCGTGTGGGGTCGAAATGTTTTGGGGTTGTTTTGTCATTTGGCTACTAATAAGGAACTTCATTTTTCTCACTTGGGTGCCAATAAGTGTCCTTTGAGAGAAGCAGCAGCCAATGTTGAAATAACATATAGTTTTGAGAGAGACTCAGGGCCACCCAAGAGGGTTTATTTTTTTAAATATATATATATTATACATTTATATCCTGCCTTTTCCCTCTCTTACAAGGAACCAAAGGCAGCTCACATAGTTCTCCTCATCTTCATTTTATCCTCACAACAACCCTGTGAGGTTGGTTAGGCTGAGAGAGAGTGGCCCAAAGTCACCCAGTGAGCTTCACGACTGAGTGGGACGGGAGACTAGAACCTAGATCTCACTCTAATCTCTCCACCAGTGGTCTTTAACTGGTCTAGGCCCGAGTCCCACCTCAGACTCCCAACTTGCAACACTTTCACAACATGGCCCATCTGGACTGATCTCGTGACCCACTTTTGGGTTGCAACCCACCAGTTGAAGGCCACTGCTCTACATGACATGGAAGTGTTCCCCATCCTAGTGCCCTCCAGATGTGCTGGACTACAACTCCCAGCATGCCCCAAACAGCATGGACTATGGTCATGAATGCTAGTAGTTGTAGCCCAACACATTTGGAGGCCACTAGGTTGGGGGACTGTGGTTTATGGGGCCTGGTCGGATGAGATGTTGGAGGCCCTGTCACTGCCCCCTTACAAGGTCCCCTGCACGTGTGGGGCTCTGGTGACCAACCTGGCAAGGACCAACAATTCACCCAGCAGCCTTTGTGCCTTAGATATTTTGCAGGACAACTCCCAGCATTTCTGGCTGTTGTCCATGCTGGCTGATGGGACTTGTCGAGTAAAACATTGGGAGGGCACCATGTTGGGGAAGACAGGAACGGAGACGGAGGGCCTCTTCCCTTGGCGGCGGCGGGGCGGGGGGGGACAGGTAAATTGCCCCATTGCCCCCTTCCCTTCCTTGGGGTGTGCAGACATTTTGCGGGGGAAGAGAATTTCTTCCCTCAGCGTTTGTTTGTTATAAAGGCCCTTTATGATGAGGATGATAATAACTTTTTTTTTTTTTGCTTAAATAACACGCTCCCTCCTGCGTCTGTGTAAAGGAAAAACAATTCAGAAGCTGGAAGCCGCTCAAGAGAAAAGGAGGGGGAGAAAGCGAGAGAGAGAGAGAGAATTTTTTTATTATTATTATTTCAACCAGCCAGCCCAGCCCTCCTGAGCTGAATTCGCCCGTCCAAAAAAGAAAAAAGAAAAAGGAGTAGCTTGTGAAAAGCTGCTGGCTCCCTCCTTCGCGCGCTCAGTCGCAGCCCTGCCCGGTGCTCCTGCCTGACTCTCCCTTCTCGCCTCCCTTTGCTAAGGTGCCTCCCGAGGCCCGCAGGAGCCCGGCGGCTGCAGCTTCCCATGGCGTGGACTCTGTGGTAACCAGCAGCTTCTCAAAGGCCTGCCCCGCTCCCCTGCCCCCTTTGCAAGCCTGGGAAGGAAGAGGGGGGCACCAGCCTCCCCACCCACCCCCGCCCACAAGGTAAGGCGCCTCCAGTTCTCTTTTCTCTCACAGGTGGAGTTTGCTTTGGGGGTTTTAAAATTTCCTTCAGGTACCCAAGTGATAAAACTTTGCCTAGTCGCTGCGTTTCATTTTAGGCACAGTCCATTCCTTGCCCACCTCTTCAGTGTCTCTTCCTCCCCCCCTCCCTTGAAATATGGATTCATTAAATAAACAACACTAGAAACATTTTTTTTAAAAAAAGAAGAAAAGTTATTTTATCTTGTTGCACCCACATTCTCTTAATTTCTGGTTTTCCACTAACAGGTCTCCCAGTTTCTCTTAATTTCTGGTTTTCCAGTAACAGGTTTCTCTTAATTTCTGGTTTCCCAGTAACAGGTCTCCCAGTTTCTCTTTATTTCTGGTTTCCCAGTAACAGGTCTCCCAGTTTCTCTTTATTTCTGGTTTCCCAGTAACAGGTCTCCCAGTTTCTCTTTATTTCTGGTTTCCCAGTAACAGGTCTCCCAGTTTCTCTTTATTTCTGGTATTCCAGTAACAGGTTTCCCGGTTTCTCTTAATTTCTGGTTTCCCAGAAACTGCCTTGTGTGTGTTCATTGCTGACTTTTATTTTGCTATCCAGATGAGCTAGATTCAAATATCTAGGGCATATTTATCTATTTTAACTAATGCCAGGGGTGTGGGTTGTGTGTAGCCGGGTGGAGAAGTTGAATGTGCAACAGGAGTCTCAAACTTCAGCATATGGATGTTGAGTTCTGATAGAGAGATGTTGAACCGTTTCAAGATTATGAATTTACCTGCATCCAAATTCTCTCTCTCTCTTTCTATCTTTGCTGTTGGGTTAAAGAAAAGAAAGAAAATTGGACCTGGTTGTGGTACTTTTGCAGTTTTACAGGCACCTCAAGTTGGGAAGGGCTCTGTTAAATTGAACCCTCCAATAATTTAATGCTGATAATTGATAATCATCAAGTTAGAGAGCATTTGTTAATGACAAGTGTCTTTTCTGCAGGCAACATGTTTAATAAATCATAATGCCAGTGAATTCCAGAGTTATTTTTAGTACCTTTTTTTTCAAAGCATTTTTTAGATCAGTTGACAAGTGGTCCTGAGCAATAAAGGGCACAATTCAGTGAAAGCGTCTCCTGTGTAAGCTCTGTGGAAATGAAGGAATAGATTTCCATGGGGCTGGTGCAGGAGAACTTCCCACTGGACTTGGCTTGCTTGCTGCATTTCACTAGCGTTGGATATTAACTCACTAAACAAAGCCGGGATCCCTTTCTGCTCATAGGGAAGAGAATAGAGGAGCTGTCAGCTTGCCAAAAATACACAGCAAGTGTAGCTTGTCTATATGGGGCTGAATAAAGTGTGTGTGTTTCAAAGCTATTAGGGATGTTTTTGTTTTATAGAGTGGGGAGAGGGGAGTTTTCTGTCCATCTTATGAAGTACTACTATGTTGGATTTCTGTTCTGTGATGGAGCCAGGGAGAGTTAACTCATACAGGCGAACACTCTGTTTCACTTGATTGAAGTTCAGATGGCTGTAGTGTGTGTGTGTGTGTGTAGGGCTGGTTAAAGATTTATGGACCTGTCAGAGTACTTTGGAGGTGTTTTTTGTGTTAAGGGTAGCTCCTTAAAAAATACGACATAAATTTGCAATCTGGATTCTTGCCGTATATGGTAGGGGGGTATGATGACCGTAACTGTTTATAAGAGAATCTGCAGTGGCACACTTTACTTCATCTTGATGTGAGGTGAATTTGCCATCTTACCTGTGCCATTTATATATGAAATGCTGCTGAGAAAAGATGTGACAGCAGTGCTTAATTTCTAAAACGAACTGTGCCAGGAGCTCAAGACAATTACATCCTGTGCTGTCAGAGCTCTTGCCCGTAATCCCAGCATGCTGGAGTTGGTTGTACTTGCTCACTGTTCCAGGAAAGGTACACTACCCATGCTCAGAAGTCCTTTCTTCTTTCTAAATACTTCATGCATTTGAAGCTTCTGTCTTGGAATTGAAAAAGTTTCAGGCTGAACAGTGGCTCAGTTTAAACCACACTTAATACCATCCTGAAAGGGGTCAGATTGTACCATTTCAAAATGCAGCAGAACAAAATGTGCACAGTCAGAAAGCTGGCATTCATCATGCTGTTGGGGATATCATCCTTTGCCCAGTATCAGGCAAGTGTGAAATACTGCAGCTTTTGAAGGAAAATAATTCTTCCCCCTTCCTCCAAAATGTTGTTTGTTGTTAATTTCTGTTGCACTTTTCAGTAGGGTTGCCAGCCTTTCCCCCCTCTCTGGTAGAGTAGCTGCATAAGCAGTTTCTGTACAGCCCCTATCCCCTTGTGTTTTGAGATTGGGTGATGATGTCCCAGCTCCAAATTTTATAGTCTGTGAGACTTTGGAGGAGGACATTTTCAGCAGTGGCACAAAAATTGAGGACTTCTTTTTTCAGGGAATTCTGCCAGTGCTCAGCTCTCCCTGTTTTGAAGAAGTTGAAGACAGATTGACATAAGAATCTTGGATACCTTCTGCTGGATTAGACAAAGGCACATATCTAGTTTAGCATCCTCTTTCCCACAATGGCCAACCAGGTGTCTATGGGAAGCCCACATGGAGGACATGAGGGCAATAGTCCTCTTCTGCTGAGGTTCCTCAACAACTAGTGTTCAGCTTCATACTGCCTCTGATCCTGCAGGTAGTACATAGCCATCGCAACTGGTAGCAACTGATAGCCTTATCAGTATCTACTCCCCCTTTGAAAACCGTTTAAATCGGTGGCTTTCACCATAATTTGTGGCAGCAAATTCCCATAGTTTACCTGTGATCTGTGTGAAGAAATACCAGTTCAATTAGACTGAGATATTTAAGAGGGCTTTAAAAAACTGACTGGAATGCCTGTGCTCATTAATAAATTGGATTGAAGTGAAGATTGCAACTGAAGATATTTTGTTTTTGTTTTTTTAATCATTTTTAATTTTGTTTATGTTATGAATACAGTCTTCTAGTCTATTTTGCTCTGAGGTTCCAATCCAGAGGGGAAAAGAACAATATATAATAAGTGTGTGACAGAGAGATAAATAAATAAAAGTCAGAAATCCAGTCTCTGGCTGGTCCACTTCTCACAACACAGGACCTGGGATAATGAGGGCCACAAGAGGCTTTGGAAACTGAGACTGGGTTTGGACAACACAATAACCAATGATGGTTTAAACAGTCGACGGTTGGTTATTTAACCCACCATGGGTTATCACGTTGTATGGAGGGAGTTTTTTAACCAATGGTTGGTTATTTGGATGAAATAACCAACGCTTTGCAGAGTTGGCTATTTGAACCACCATTGGTTATCGTGTTGTGTTGTGTGGAGGACACCGTTGGTTATTTCCTCAGCCATCATTGGTTATTTCATCAGCCACAGAGTTGCAAGGCAAGAGCGGTCAAAGCCATGGCTGCTGCTCTAGTTCAGCCGGCAAGATAGATTTTTGGCAGCAATGGCTGATGGGATGCTAGCAGGAGGACTGAGGGGGGAAAGTGGCCGGGGGATGAGTCAATCAACTCAGCGTAGACTAATAGTCAGCTCTGTGCTGGTCCTAATCCACACCACAGTTGATTATTACGTTGTGTGGGGAGTAGCCCCTAGATAAGCAACTGTTGAGTTGATTATTACCTCACCGTTGACTATTGTGTTGTCTGAACGCAGCCTGTATTTTTTGCGTTTGGGTAGTGAGAACCATGGACACACACAGAGAGACATGTCATTGGCAAAGAATACACACTTGTACTACTAACTTGAAAATTCTTCTAATTCAAGAATATTAGTTGAACTCTCAGTAAATATCCAGAAGCAATATTAAACCTTTTTTTTTTACAGGATTCCTAATTATGGATATTGTTTACTTGAGGAGTTTTAGAAGTACGTCTAACAGCACAATCCTCTGCATGTCTTCTCAGATGTAAATCACACTGAGTTCAGTGGGACTTACTCCAAGATAAGTGTGTATAGGATTGTAGTCTTAAAATATTTAGTAAGCTAGTACTTAACATTATTGCTTTAAATTCTGCTATCGAACTAGGTTTAAGGTGTTGGTATTAGTATATACTGCCCTGTACAACTGAGGACCAGGTTACCTCAAGGAACGTGTGCTCCTATACCAACTTCCATGGAGGCTCTGATGTCCATGCTGTAGACTTTCTGTTTGGCCGCAGCACAGAGACAGGCCTTCTCTGCAGTGGCACCCATCCAGTGGAATAATCTCCTCTTTAAGGAACATCAGGCCTCAACACTGGCATGATTTAGGCGTTTATTGAAAATGCATCCGTTTACTTTGGCTTTTCCACAGCCATGAACTATTTTTGTAGCAGCTTCATGTGTTGTTGCTGTTTGTTTTCATTCTTTTGTAAACCACCTTGGGATTTGTTTAAAATGATAAGCAATATATAAATACTGCAAATAAATTAACAAGACTCTCTTTTTTGCATACCTCAGAACAATTCCTATATTAAAATTTTGGATATGTTTTTTTTAAAAAAGGGATTAATTTTGTTGCAGCCGTAGTTATAGGTAGTGATTAATTTATAAAGGCAGAAGTGCTGAGGAAGGTGGAGTGCTTCAGTCTTGCCGGGAAACCATATCGCCTTCTTAGGAAACTCTGTCCTCTAACTTTAGATGTACGGGGTTTCTGTGTTTATTTTGTGGTGAGGAAAAATAGCACTCTGTACATGCACAGAGGTATCCTTCTCCTTTTCATTGCCACATATTGTTGAACTTTTCTTGGCATTGAAAAAAGAGTTGCAGAGATGAGCACTGACTAGAGGCAGGGAAGGGTAGAAGTAAAAAATGGCAATTTTTCTTGCCCATTCTAGCTCAGTCTACGCGCTCTCCAGGGCCTCAGACGGAAGTTTTTCCTTGCTCTATATGGAGAGGCCAGGGATTGAACCTGGGACCTTTTGCATGCAACACATATATGCTCTTCCACTGAGCTATGGCCCCATCCCATCTCTTGAGGGGCCTGGTGTAGGGTGGTAGACTTGTTGACCTCTCAAAGAATGTTCTCCAAAATTGTAACTGTACCTTTTTTTTCATTGTTGGATTTACCTTGCTTTTCTAGTTTGCGACTTGCAATCTCCACACCAGGAAAGTTTGGAATTTAGTAAATATTTCTCTGTTACGACCTTTTGCTACATTACATGGCAAATAGCCCCCTGTTTTTGGCACTCCCGGAGCGTCAATAGCAAAACCATGTTGAGAACAGTGCCACATGGAATGTTACTGCGAGAAACTCCCATTAGCTTGTGAGCTAGAATATTAACTGCCTCCCTGTTCCTGGAGGTCAGAAAGAAAAAGAATACACAATCCTTTCTTGAAAAAGTTATTCTTTTGCAAAAAGTAAAATGACGGTGAAATATTTAGCATCTTTATTTCCCTGATTGAAATGACTTCTCAAACTAATTTTGAGGGGGACGTGAAACAGAGAAGGCTATTAATATTGACATATATTTGCATACTAAAAGATATGAAATTATTTAATGATATTTTCTTTCATTAATATTTACAACAACCTGTGCTTTCTATATTTCCATGTGACAGAGTCAAAGTCAGAACCATGCCTCCCCTTACCTAGTTAACTGGCTAGGATCTGGCCTAGAGAATTATCCACACTAGTGTGCGTTCTGTTCTTCAGCCACAGAAGAGTACTGGGATGTGCTTCGTCAACCCTTGTGATTAGCAAGCAATAGGAGTCCTCTGGATTGGCCAAGCCTCATATAAATTCTAGGAGCCTGCTCTTCATCCCTTGCAACAGAATAGACCCTGCTCCCTCCTGTACCCCAGCCCTCAGCACCAATCCCAGACCCTAGGGTGGGAAGAACAGGCACAGCCATCCATAGACCCAGTGTGACCCTGATACGTTCTTTCCCCAGAACCACAAAATTGTAAGTGCTGAGTGCAAGAGATGAACTAGTGATCTGTTTTGGGAAAGTGGCCAACAGACTCCCTGATGTGACCCTTTCCCACTCCATAACACATAGGTGCTCTCATTGGCCCTTCAGTTATGGAATGAACTCCCCAGGGAGGCCCACCTGGCACCAGCATTGTTATCTTTTTGGATTCAGGTTAAGACTTTCCTCCATTCCCAGGCATTTGACTGTATATTATAGGTTTTTAATCAGCTCATTGAATATTATTTGGATATGTCTGTGTGTGTACGTGTGTATGTGTGTGTCAGCTCTGTTTATATGTTTGTAGCTAAACTGTTTTTATACTATGCATAATACTGTATTTTTAAGGTTTTTGATCTTTGCAAACCGCTCAGAGAGCTTTGGCTATTGGGCGGTATAGAAATGTAATAAATGGAATGAAAATGTTAAATTAGACAGGAGGATGCACCTGGACCTGCCCTCTGGTCACTGTTTTTTTTTTTTTTTTTCATTGCCTGTGCTGGCAACTGTTCCAGGCACTGAAAAGCTAGACATTTCTGTAAAAAAGAAAAGAAAACTCTAGCAAAGTGGCAATTCCATTGTTGGGTTATGATGACATGGCTAGAGGTCATCAAATGTAAAGATTAATATATGACCCTACTCACGATCAATTTGTTCATGTGAACACTGACAGTACTCAGTGTTCACTGCCCCCTCTTGAGACATCTTTGCTCAGCAAAAAGAGAAGAGTTTCTTTCTATTTAGAAGGCAGAAGTCAGAACTCTGGGATACCTTGCCATGACTCTCCATATGCGAAAGATGTGTGTGTGTGAGAGAGGCAGAAGTCAAGCACTTGCCGGAATAAATTCCTGCTGGAGTACCTAACAACATTTGTTTCTGTCCATGTCAATGCAGTACTGGTCAAGAAAACAATAACAGGCGTTTCACCTGGCAGGATTTGCTCTCCGGCCAGGCCAGGCAATTCAAAGGAGCAATCCTGCAAGTGAAGGAAAAAAGACACTGGAATCTAAATGAGCTTGCCCTGCTGTTCTCTTCCCCCTACCCCACCCTGGATTCAAGGAGGATTGATTGGCATTGCCTCTAAGCAACCTGGATTGGGAGATGTTGGAGACAAGTCCATACTTCTCCATGCAACCTGACCAGCTGGTACTTTTCAACATATGTGTACCTGCCTTAGGGTGCAATCCTGTCATGATCCTCCAAACTCGGAAGCTGATGGGAATCCTATGCTTGAGCAAGAGCAAAGATCTTCTGCTCTTCAGCCACTCTGCATTTCTGCTAGACAGGCGATTTTGTCTATCTGGCAGCAGTGCCTTGGAGGGGGAGGGGAGGAGGCTGGATTAGCCCGAAGCCTTCTTCACCCCCACCCTACTCCCGGGAACACCCCCTTTCCCCCATTTCTATGCTCTGTTTCCAAGTGCAGAGAGGTAGTTGGCACAGTTCTGCCTGCACTGGCTATGAGAGGGAGGGGAAGGAGCCAGGGAGCATGGTCTGCTGCCTCCAAGCTCGGAGCCAGGAAACCAAACTATCATACCCTCCCCAGTTGCTCTCCGGTGGGCACAGGATTGCCTAGTACCATCTACTACTCTGCTTAGCCACAGCCCTCTTAGATTTACGCAGGAGCCTTTCTCATCAACTGAACCTTTGAACTGAAGATGCCAGGGATTGAATTTAGGGATGTTCTACACACAAAGCATTTGTTCTAGCACAGAGCTAAGCCCTTCTCTTCCTAGGTGTGACCCCCTCTTAACCCCCATGCATGGGCTTGTTTGGGATAGGTTGAAGAGTGGTGGAACTTGGAAACCATGTGCTCCCTTCTTCATAATGGGTTGTTATGTTCTATTGCTGCAGATACTGCTCTTGCACACTTTTTCTTGGGGGTAGGCATGGGGCGGGGGGAGTATAAATGGCACTAGTAAAGTGCTGAATTTAGCTCATGATCCACCAGTGGCCTGTTTACCTTTATTTTGCCCACCCTCCATTCTGTCCTTGAGAAAAATATTTGCTCAGGAAGTCTGTTAGAA
The DNA here is from genome assembly GCF_023053635.1 of Elgaria multicarinata webbii. Lineage (NCBI taxonomy): Eukaryota > Metazoa > Chordata > Lepidosauria > Squamata > Anguidae > Elgaria > Elgaria multicarinata. Next base: position 7,136,209 of record NC_086183.1, read on the forward strand.
TGAAATGTTGCTTTAAAATAATAATAATAAAAAGGCACCATCAAACTTGCATTCCGAGAGCTGTGAGGAGTTTTGTCAAGTTTTTCGGAAAAGAAGCGTGATGCTTAAAGTATGGAATTTGTCACATTTTAAAGTAGACAGAAGGAGAAGCCCTGTTCCGTGTCGCACAGGTCCTGGCTGAGCAGAATGTCCCGGTCTGTTTTTTCTTTCAGTGAAAAAAAATATACAGCTACTGTTATATTCTCTTTCTCCCTCCCCCCCTCTCTCTTTCGTCTCCTCACCATCCCATAACTTTAAAACAAAACAAAAGTTGAATATTTTGGATTGTTCATTTCTTGCTCAGTCTTTGTTGTAAGCCAGATTACACACGGCTATATTTCAGTAAGAAGAATTCAATTTTTCTCTTTTTACTTGAATGCCTTGCAATTCTTTAGGGTGATTCATATGTTCCATTCATCTGAAATTCAGTGTGAATGGATGCTGATGTGGTAGTTGTTTTGGGCAGTGTGTGTGTCTAGATGTGTTTGGAGCAATAAAGACCTAAAAGTGCTCCACCTTGGTGAACTCTAGGTGTTTTCTACCCTCTGTATTTTGGCTTTGCTTCAGCACAGCAAGTTTGATCGTGAAGTCCCTCCCCACCCACACATATACTTACACTCATTTGATAAATTTCCAAGCTGGGAAGAGAACCTTGAGCAGCTGTTTTTCTCTGATCTCTTAGCATTGTCTTTTGTCAGCATCTTGATCTCCCTTCCTGAGGAATGTGGTGCATGACATTATGCTCTGCTTGAGAGACCCCCACAGGCTGCAACCTGTGTCCTTTGTACAATACACATCTGGTGTCTTAAAGCTAGCCTTTAAATGACAAACTTTTCTGAGATGCATGCACCTCCTTCCCTTTGCAACACATTCTCAATGTGATAAGGTGAGGGTAAAGTGAGTGCTACCCATGATAGGTTAAGGGCATATTCAGTTAGAAAGATAGATGACCTTGATGAATTCCACACTTAAATCCTTGCTCTTTCCAGGATCAGGTTTATTCAAGACATATGAGATTCTTTAATCTGGACGGGACCCTATCTATATAGTCGGAATGCTTACTGTTCCGCTTTCAATATGATACAAATGCAGGTTATAAGAGACCTGCCCTGCTTAGGCACATACCCAGCCACATAGAAACTAAGAGCATCATCAAATGGGTGGTGGGTGGAATTGCATTTCCTTACTGTCGCTTTCCCCCCATTTCTGTCCCACGACACTTCCTCTTTCTTCACACAGGAGAAGAAAGAGGAAGTAAACAATGACCACATGGTACCTTCACTGGTCATTTTTATCATGCCGCTTTTCCTGCAAACAGCAGGAAGTGGTGGCACATTTTGTTTGTTTTTTTAAAAAATTGAATTTACTGGGGTCTATTCTGTAAAGGGAAGAAGGCCGGAAGAAGCTGGAGATGCGGACGGCATCTTCAAAAGGACCCGCAAACATCCGTAAGTGGGTAGTAATGAGCATGTGATGAAACACTCGTCTGATGACAAAGTTGCAGGGGAGCTTTTATTTGATTGACGGTTCCCTTTAATTGCTAACATCCATTTTTGGGCTACTTCTGAAGTGAGCAACGAGCTTCCAATATGGAACAAGTGAGAGCACCAGACAATTCTTGTTAGAATAGAGTTCTAGACCATTTAAACCAGGGGTAGGTGGTCTTGGAGTGCCCCCAGAGGCTTTGAACTACAACTCCTGCAAGCCTCCAGCCAACATGGCCAATGGGGAGTTTTATTCCGGAACATCAGGAGGGTGACAGGTTGCCTATCTCTGATTTGCACCTTGAATGGGATATATGTCATGAACAATGGATGGATCCTAAACATGTTTCTTCAAAAGTAAATCTCTCTGAGTTTTGCAGAACGTACTTCCAGGTACCTTTGTATACAATTGGAGCCTTGGTTAGTTAACTTGTTTTATGTTGGACGGGCTGTATCAGTTCTGGCTACCACATCTTAAGAAGGGCATATTGCACTCCTCTGGAAATGCTCCAGTTTGTGAAGGGGTCTGGAAACCAAGTCTTATGATGAATGGTTGAAAGAGCTGGGTAGATTTATCCTGGAGAAGAGAAGATTAAGAAGAGACATGGTAGCAGTGTTTGAAGGCCAGTAGCACAGTAAATGAAGCAGACTTATTCCCTTTTGCTGCAGAGGCAGAACTAGAATCAGTGGGTGGAAATTTCAGGGAAGCAAGTTTGCAAAAGCTTCATGACTGTAAGAACAGGCTGCCTTGGGTTGTGGTGGGGAGGCCTTCCCTGGAGGTATTTAAGCAGAGGCTGGATGGTCATCTGTCAAGAATGCCAAAGTTGCATCCTGCATTTCAGATCCTGCACTTGAGCAAGGGCTTGTTGGCCTCCAGGGTCCCTTCCCACCATGGTTGTATGATAAGATGATAACTTGGATGGGGATAGATGTACCTCTCCAACCATCACTCCCTACCAACAATACTGCTATAGTTCATGCTCCAATGCTGCATTTGTGCCCATCTGCAATGCGGAGACCACATCATGCAATGCAGAGACCACATCACGCCAGTCCTTTTCCAGCTTCGTTGGCTGCCAGTCCAGGTCCGGGCCCGATTCAAAGTGCTGGTATGAACATTTAAAGCCCTAAACGGCATGGGGCCAGGCTATTTGAAGGAACACCTCCTCCCATATGTATCTGCCCGGACCCTAAGGTCATCCTCAGGGGTCCTTTTCTGTGGGCCTCTGCCAAAGGAAGTGAGGCCTTCTCTGCTGTGGCACCCCAGCTGTGGAATGAGCTCCCTAAGGAGGTTCACTTGGCACCTACGTTATATGCCTTTAGATGCCAGGTGAAGACCTTTTTATTCTCCCAGCATTTTAACAGTCTATAAATAAATTTTAACTGGTGTTTTAAATTTGTAATTTTGCATTGCTGCTGTTTTTATCTGGTTGAGCTTTTATATTATGGTTTTATACTGTTGTTTTATACTTTGAATGTTTTTAATTTTTGTGAACCACCCAGAGAGCTCCGGCTATTGGGCAGTACAGAAATGCAATAAATAAATAAATAAATAAATAAATAAATAAATAAAAGTGTGTGTTCCTTTGCCTGTGATAGGGTCAGCTGAACATGATAATACAGGCAAAAGGCAGGAGTACAAATTGCAAGGGGAAACAACGGAGGGTCAACAGCTTACACTGTAAGGAGAAACACTGTAAGGAGAAAGTACACTGTACTTTCCTCTCTGCCTCGCCCCACCCCCACCCCAGAACCCCAGTAAATGTGACAAGCCTGTATGTAGATCCCTTGTTGGTGATGGCGGGTGAGGTGAAGCAACAGGGAAGCGATTCCTGGGGGAAGTGAAGGCAAGGGAATGGAATAAAAAACCTCAGCCATTTCTCTACTGCACAACTCCTCTGCTGCTTTGCAAGTACAACTTGTAAAAAGAGCCAGTGTGGTGTAGTGGTGAGAGTGATGGACTGGGTGTCGGGAGATCCAGATTCTAGTCCCCACTCAACCATGGAAGCCCGTTGGGTGACTTTGGGCCAGTCGCAGACTCTCAGCCCAACCTACCTCACAGGGTTGCTGTTATTGTAAGGATAAATTGGAGAGGAGGAGGATTATGTATGCCACATTGGGTTCCTTAAGGAAGAAAGGCAGGATATAAATGTAATAAATAAACTCACCCACAATCCGCCTTCATGTACCTCTGAGTTTGCTCTGTGCTAAAGTGTTGGCCTCTATTACAAAATAAACTTTTATGTCCTGTAGAAATGTCCTTGTGTTGAACCTTTTCTAGTAATCAGTGTTTTCTTGGGCTATGAAAGTGCTACATTTACCTTTATTGCTAATGCTGGAATACTCTTAAATCCCCCATATGATAAATACTATATCATCCATATCCATGGCACCAAAGTAACAGAAGGGTTTGCCATCCAAAATTGACTCAAGGGAGATGATAGAGGAAGAGGAGAGAAATTCAGGTGGTGTAAACTTGGAAAGAATAGGTAATTATTTCAGTTATTTGGGTCGAGGCCTAGTTAAAGTGCTAGGATATAGGGTCTGTGGTTGAGGCAAAGGAAGAAATGTACAAATGTACTTCTTTCAGACGCTTCCAGTAATCAGGATGTCTTGGGCCATGTGTGTATCCTGCCTCAGCTTTCTTTGTGGTTTGGAAATATGCTAAGAATTTTGATGCCCTCATGAGACTTAAACTTCTTTATGCTTCTTCTTTATTGTTGCATAGTCACAGGATCAGATGCTATAAATGTATCTTCAATGTAAAGTCACTACTGGGTCCTGAACATTGTTGAGACTAATTCTGTCAAGGTTTTGACTTTCCATGTGATGAGAATTAGTATGGACTAAGCATTCCTGAGGAAAATGCCAATGCAGAGCTGTATAACTTCAGAATAAGTTCGCCAACAGGCAAAGGGGAATAAAACAGAACAGTCTAGCTTGCTCCTGTGTCTTTAAAAGAGCTTTCACATGCAGACAACAGCAGGTGAAGTGAGGCAGGGACCACCTGTTCATTGCTCAAGATCAAACTGTTGTTAAAGAGCAGCTAAAGGGACTAGGTAAACAATTTAGAACTTTGCTTCTGACTGAAGCATGAGCATGGAGTGTTCATTATTGTTGCTGCAGGTTTTAAAACACTTGTTTGTACAATCCCAGGTTGTACAGCCTGGGTCCCCCCCCCACCGCCCCCATCCAAAGTGTACTGCCAGCAAGTCGTCTTGCCACAAACATCACTCCTTCCACACAACCCTCTTGCCTTTGAGTTGACAACTGCAGGTGCCAACTGCTGGTACGGGGGACTAGGCCTGTTCCTTTAGCCTCTGGGTTCTGATCTGGATTTTAAACTTATATTGTCTTTGCCCATCATTAACATGAGGCTCATGGCAATGTAAAGAAAAGCCCAAACTCTAACTTGTCGGTGGGAGGTAGATGTTATTGTAAAATTAAAGAGGTATATCACAATTTATGGCTTATGCCACCAGATGGCATCGTTATCTTTCAAATCTTTGTGCTGCTTAGTGTGTGTATGACCAAAGTTTTGTTCCAAGTTTAGGCAATAAACAAATCAACCTCCCATATGCTGAGTGAGACTGTAGGTCCATCTAGCCCAGTATTTTCGATTCTGACTTGCAGTGGTCTCAGATAAAAGTCCTTTTAACTGATGATGGCCCTGTTCAGAAGACACGCTAAACCATGTTTTGAGCTTTTTGAGCTAAACAGTGGACTTATTTAGGCAACTTGCCATGCCATGGTTAGGCCACTAACCCTTTTGCTGCAAATGGTTAGGAATGGATCACACAACACGCTAAGCCATGGTTCACATGACACACTAAGACATAATGTTTAGTTCAAAATGCTTAACTACCGTGGCGTACTGCGTCGTCTTGAACAGGGTCATTATGGCTTAGAGTGTCATGTGAACTAGTCCTAACCATGGTGGCTACATAACTATGGTTTAAACACACTCATTAACCACTTGCTGCCAAAGGGTTAGCAGCCTAACCATGGCTTAGTGCTGTCTGAACAGGCCTGATGTCAAAGATTGGAAATTCAGTATTCAAAGCATGTGCTCTAACTGTGGCTCCTCCCTGTGTAAGGGAACTAGAGGTAATAGAGGCGAAGCTATTTTGTGCAAGATTTTGCACAGGAAAATCTAGAATATAAAAGGTGGGATCTCTTTTCATTCTTGGCAATCTTGGATTGTATCGTTTGAGGGAAGTAGGTAGTCTGGCTTTCTTGTTCCATGGCATTAACATAGCATACATACCGTTTTTCGTGAATACAGCAGGTATCAAACTACAGCTGGTGATGTTGTGATAAATCCCCATAAAGTGTGTATTTGTGTGGAGGGGGATGATTTAAAATGTAGCATGGATGAGAGGGGATAACATAGATCTTCCATCCCTTTTGCCCCTGAAACTGCATTTTAAAGCTGTTTTTCTACAGGCTTTGTGACTGGGAGCTTCTTATCATGAGTGAAATAAGACATGCTTATGACTGGCCATTCACGGAAGTTTGCGGGTCCTTTTGATAACATTGTTTACCTTCTGCACGTCTCCCATGCCTTCCCCTGGTAATTCTGTTCTTTAAAAAAAACCTAGATATCCTGATTCTGCTGAAATACCTTGGTATTTCCTACTATGTGCAGGGGAAGTTGGACTACAGAGTACTCACTAGAGGTGATATGAGCACTGAGAGGAGGGGAGGTTTTCATTATAGACCACATGGTCGCCCCTCTCTGGCCATGTAATGCAGTCTGTTATAATTGCGCAAGAGAAGCAGGAACCAAAGCCCTGGTAAGGCAACACGATTTCCCCTTAATCTAAAGAAGTCCTGTAAGTAACCCCCACCAGAAGAAAAAGATTTGATCACAAGTTTCAGGCGGGGGTGGGTGGGTATGGGTTGCCCCCTCCTAACCATGCTCCACCAGAAGTGGCTCCATTTTTTGTGCAGATAGGATAGTAAACACCCCCCCCCCGCACATACTTGTGGCCAGGGACTCCCATCAATTCCCATGAAAAAGCCCCCCACTCACTAGTTACTTGTTAAAATGTTTGGTACACTGCACCTTCTGCCATATTTACAATTCTCCTATGCTCCATTCTTGGTTTTAATGAACATGCATGCTGGGCACACATGCTCAAAGTGTTCCAGCTTGAATTGTCAGTCAGACTCAGGCAGTGGGGTCGGAAGAACCGCTCCCCCTCGGTCCTCCAGATCCAGTTTGCCTGAACCAATCAATACCAGCCTGCTTCAATGGGAAGTGGGCATCGATGAAGACTCCCAGAGCCAATCACTGCATGGGGTTGTATTTTAATTTATTTTGGGCTCTGTGTGGAGTGTTGGTTGGTCCTTTTCTTCCCCCACCCTTGTCCTCAAGGCAGTGCCTGGTAGGGACAGCACTGCCCCCCCCTACTTTATTGGGAGCAGCAGCAGCAACACATTGTGAGTGATCAGAGTACATGATCCAGCAGAAGAAGGGTGTTTTTTGTTCTTTACTCAAAAGCAAATGCATGGGGCCTGAAGCAGATTGGGAACACTCCACTTAGGGGCGGAGGAAGGTTCCAATTTGCTTTCTTCCCAAAGTGCCCCTGCCCCTCTGGGGGTTTAAAAAGAGTTTGGTTTTTCTTTGGGGGAAGGGTGGATTTAATGAAGCAAATGACTAGGTGGAGATCTAAGCCTCCTTTCCTCATGTGTGGTTTTTCTGATCTTGATCAGTCCCTGCAGGCTTACTTTAGAGTAAGAAAAGACTGTGTGTGGGGGGGGGGGTGCATGCAGGAGACTAGAATAAATTCCAAAGTAAGAGCAAAAGAGTAAAGATTCCAAAGATTGCTTTTCTGTGAGGCTCTTAGGGTATCGTCATTGTCTTCATCATCATCATCATCATCATCATCATCATCATCATCATCATCCCATGTTTTCTCAATATCCCTTATTTTAATCTCCTTTCTGTGTTTCTCCTTGTGGTTGCTTGTTCTAGCAATGGTTCTTTTTGCTTGTAGGGTGGATTTTGGATGCTGTCGGTATTTGCTGCCCATGCTTACTCCTGAGTAATCCTGTCCTTCTTACTTCTAAGTGTTGTGCTCTGCTATAATGTCTGAGCAGGAAAGCAAAGGGGTAGACATGTAAACTGCTGACTTCGGATGCTCTCAGATGCTCAGTTTTCCCTTTCTGCGGAATGGGTTTAAAAAGCCTGTTTTTTTGTGGCATTGTGCAAAATTGTGTCCCGCTCTCCCTCTGCTTTGCAGGTATGATGTTAATTTTCTTTATTATTTATTTAAAATATTTCTTAGCCACCTTTCAGGGCAGAAGCCCTCCCAAGGCACTTACAGAAATAAAATATATAAAAATGCAAACACAGTAAAATGATAATAAAAACATTAAAGCCAACAATGAAAGCAGCAACAGAAACAAAGACAATAACAGCAACAACAGAGAAGACCAAGGTAAAATAATATGTTTTCAAGGCCTTCTTAAAAGCCTGCAATGACAGAGCATGGTGGACTCCTTATGGCAACTTGTTCCATAGGTGTGGGGCCACTCTGGAGAAGCCTCTCTCACGTGTGACCACCCACTTCACAGCTTTCATGGATGTGCAAATGAGAAGGGCCTCTCTTTTTGATCTTAAAGTGTGGGCAGGGTGATATGGGGAACTTGGTCCCAAGCAGTTGTGTAACTGTTCGCCTGTGCTGATCCCCTGGCTCCGCCTTAGAGGACACCAGCCTCCACTGTGCTCCCCTAACTTGCCACACACATTTTCTAGGGATTTTAACAGTGAATCAATCCTGATACACAGGTCTGCTGCAGTCATATCTAGTTTGACTCTTACTCACAGGGCATATCCGGGTAACAGTTCCTGTTGCAGTAGATTAGATCAGAATTGCTGTTGCAATATTGTTAATCTGATGGTTCCTTGCAGTAGAGTCAAGTACAGTAAGTACACCGTTAGACACCGCACAATGCACTTTAATGCGCTTCAGTGTTGTATTCTGAGCTATCCTTTACTTTGATTAAAGGAACTTAGGGTAATGTGCCGAAAAATAAAGATATAAATGCTTACAACAAAGGGCTATATGGCTGCTGCACAAACACTCAGTTGCAGAAGAATTCAAATAAGCTTTTGTTAGCATCAATGAGAATTGCTTGAATGACCCTCAGGCATACATGTTCCCCCTCCCCTCTTCTCATCCAGTGTATCTAGGGGGAGGAGTTGGAAGATTCCACTTCTGCTTTTAGTGAACAAGCCAGAATTGTAAACTGTAGTTTGTTCCTGGCTTGTTTGAACTAACTCTAGTTTAAACTAACCAGAATTCCCATGAGGTTGGCCATAATGGGGAACTCTGGTTAGTTTAAAAGTCTGATGTGCTTCTTGAGGCACTGTCAGAGAAAGAGGGAGCAGGGGGGGAGTCCCTATGGATGATCTTACGCTCACAGCAATGTAGAATGAAGCCTAAACCTTTAACCATTTGAGGGAGGTACGTCTTATTTTTAATTTTTCTCAAGATATATCACATTTTATGGCATATACCATAGCTTAGTATTCCATTCAAGCTGGTCTACTATGTATCCCTTTGTTGCAAAAAGTGCAGGACAAGGACGGTTGTTGTAAACCTTGGGCTTTGGTTCTCAGCCGTATGGGTCACACCCCAGCATAAGCATTTGTTTGGTAACAGGAAGGAGAAAGAGAAGTCGAACAACCACAATTGGGGAGGAGATATATCTATAGTAAACCAGGTGAGTAAAGGTCAGACATATTGTATTGATGGAACACTGGCCAATTTCTGGTGTTCCATAAAGTGTCTGGTGGTTGCTGGGATTCTTGCAACAAATACTGGACCAGATGGACCTTCGTCTGATCCAACAAAGCACATCTTATGCTCCTAATTAAGTCTGCATTCTTGGAATCACTTAACACAGATTAGCTTTGTCTTCACTTTTAAGCTATCCCGATTATGCATTCTTGTCTTGTAAATTAAAGCACATTGGTGGACCAAGAGGATTCTAGTAGGAAAAAATGTAGTGAACTAGAAGTTAGCACACTCCTGCAGTAAAAAAAAAAAAGTGTGTGTGTGTGGGAGCTCCTATGTTAACGGATGGAATCTTAGCTCCGAAAAGTGAAAATTACTTGCCCATTCGGGGTCTATTTCTACCCCAGGCTTCCCATTTCATTGATTCAGTGGGACTTTGATGTGAGCAGAAGACAGAGGATTTCTGTTGAGATCCTCTTGCAGCTGCACACTCCTGCTCTACATCCTATACTGTTCCTGATTGTCCCGCAAACCTCCAGGGTGGCTTTTTGGGAGCATAGGGATCTGCAGCAGAGAGGAAGAAGTGTCGATCTAACCCACTTATTTTAATTTTTGCCTTTTCTATGTTCTTATTTGGAAATATTATCAAATTATGAACAGCCTGGATGGGTGCCGAGGAATTAGAACTCAGTTAGAAATTATGAATTATTATTTTTAACCTGCCTCCTTCCCCTGTTTTTTATTATTCTGGCATTGTTTTTCATCATGTTTGCAAACTCATTTCTGCTGTAACGAGGGTTAAAAGCTTAGAAGATCTTTAAATGAAAGCTGAGGTCCTTGTGATTCTCAGTAGAGTCTGAGGAATGCATTTGAAGTTGGCCACTTCTGAAGTATCATTCAGTATACACTGAGGTAGCTCTCTTTAAGTTACAGTGTGTGTGTGTGTGTGTGTGTGTGTGTGTGTGTTTGTGTCTGTGTGTGTGTACACATCCATACCAGTTTATAAGGCATTTGTACTATCCTATGCATGTCTTCTCGAAAGTAAGACCCACTGTGTTCTGCGGGGCTTACTCCCAACAAAGTGTACATAAGATTGCAGCCTTAATTCTGAACATGAGTCATTCTAGGCTATCTTTATAGGTGTGTGTTGGGATAGGAGTTGAAAGGAAACCTCATTTTCTTTCTCTGGAACGAAGTGAGGACAGCACATCTGATATTTATCACTGCTCCAGAGCCATGGTGGAGGCATGGCTGGGTGAATGGCAACCCCTGATTGGTCGCCATTTGCCTGGGCAGGTGGAGGGGGCAGCCGTCAGAACCCCCCTGTGCTTACTCTGGTGTGGGGAGAAGTAAAAGTCTCCATCCTACGAGGTAAGGGGGGAAGGGAAGGGGTAGCATTCCCTCCTACGATGGATGTAAACCCTGTGCTCGCTCTTTGGCGTGGGAACAGCCCTGCAGAAGCAAAACCACGGGGTTCGGGAGGCTTGAAGCGCCAATGCATCATCATCAAGACAGGCCCCTAGGCAGGTGAAATTGCCTGTCCAGCTAAAATGTAGAGCGCCTCCTGCTCTGCATTGGAAAATCATAAGCCTCTGAGTTCAGGGGCTTTACATATACCCAGGCCAGATCAGACTGGATTGTTCCCTTGATGGATGATATATTTTATGCTTTTTCACTGTCTGTTTTATTATAAAGGGATTTTGTAATATAATTAGCCAGTGACGTTTCTAAGCATTTAAGTGTTGTAAGTTGGGATATGCAAACGGCAGCCTTTATTTCATATGGCCCTTGGCCTAACTTCAGAAGCCCTCTGTGTATGATCAGTTCGAATCTCTGGTAAGAGCAATCTGTCCCTTCCTTGGCTCTCTGGGAAGGAAAAGGGAGATGGAGGAAAGGGAGTGGCAGAAAGCGAGAGAAAAGGGGTGACCCAACTTCTTTGAACTCTGGCCTTCCCCACTGCTGGGCTTAGCTTTCCCCAATGCTGACAAGCAGCCCCGACAGATAACCCACGAGGAAGCATGGCCCTTGAAAGAAAAAGGTTGCCCATCCTTGTCTTGAAGGTTTTTTTAGCTGAAAGATATGTTACATACAACAGTCATGGTGTGTGTGCCAAGCTAGAGCATCTCCAGATGAGGGAGACCAGGGTAGTGAGGGTGGGGTCTGGTGGTATCTAAGTCCTGTGAAGAATAGTTGACAGAGCTGGTATGTTTAACCTGGGGAAGAGAAAATTGAGGAGATATAATAGTGGCCTTCAGATCCCTGAAGGACTGTTATGCAGTCACTTCCAAGGAAAAGGGCTAGAACCAATGAGTAGAAAGTGCAGATTTTGGCTAAAATGTTTGGATAAACTTCCTAACGATATGAGCTTTTGGGAGTGGGACAGATTTCCTTGGGCTCTCCTTTGCTGGAGGTGCTTAAACACAGGCTGGACAGTTATTTGACAAGGATGCTGTAGAGGCATCCTGAGTTGCAGTCAACAGCAGGTTGGACTAGATGAACTCTAAGGTTCCTTCCAACTCTATGATTCTGTCATTTTCTTTATTGAAACGTAGGAGCTTTGGGACCTGTCTACTGACTTTACAAGGTCCCTGGATTCACAAACACTGCTCCATCTGTAGCAATACATGTCTGTGGCTCTCTTCACAGCACCAGTCATTCAACTACTAAAGAAGATTAGTTGATAAGACAGCTCCTGCCTTCCCTTTTGGATGTCAAATGTCAAATGCTACTTTCTTAACATTGCAAGTCATGTTTGTTTACATGTGCAAGCCATCTTTATGGAACACACATACCGCTCTTTGCTACTAGCTTTTTCTTAGACTTTCCATTGTAGCTGAGTTGGATCGCAGCATTGCTTGAGGGGAATGTGTATGTGTTCCTAATTTTGGTTGTTTTTTAAGAGATGAAAAAGGTAGGAGCAGTTTCTCCTGTTTGCGGCTTTCCTTTATACTCGAACTGGGTCATTGAGAGGGGGGGGGGGGGAGGATGAAAGGATGGCAACGGCATTGAGAATGCCAATAATCTCTGCATGGTTCCATAATCTCCTTCATTCTTCTCCCCACTTCCCAGCTATGCCTATATTACAGCTCACCTGTGCCTCGTTGCCAGATGAAACTGCTAAACTGGTTGACGGAATAATCATAAGCTAGAGTGACAGTAGGTTTGTTGGGAGAACAGAATGCACATAACCTCATATTGACTAGCTATAACTTCCTCTGAGCTCGCTTCCCTATCCCCTTGTCTCTGCCTCCTCTCTAATTGTATAAAAGGGTTTATTTCACACAACTGTTCAAAGACAACTTATTTCTAGCTGCCATCAAATTGAACCTAAAACAACATTTCAAGGTGAATTTGGAGGTCTTGTTGGGTGAACAAATTGTTTAGGTTTGGTAAGACCAATTCGATTTCTTTGTTTTTCTTGGCCCCAAAGAAAAACTGATTGTTCAAGGTGGGCTGTTGGGTATCATCCTCTGTCTTCCACCAGTACTGGGTATCCTGTTTGGGAATCCAAGGTAGGCGATGAAACCCTCCATGCAAAGAGCAAATTTAATAAGGTTCAGTCTTAGAGTTGTCACTGAATTTCACCTAAAGCCAAGTTTCAAGGTGAATTTGGATGGTCTGTTTGGGAGAGATATTTAAGAGATTTTAGGAGAAGCAAAAAGTTGTGATGGTCAAAGCAACATGTCTTGCTCCCATAAGCATAAATTGTTCGTAATGTGTGCATCAAGTGAGGAAATCCATTTGGTTCATTGCAATAAGCGCACACTGACTACTTGTACTTATAGTGGTCAGCATGCATACCAAGATTGTCATGTATCCATCCCACTTGTGCATAAAACAATAGAGCTCATCTTCTAAAATTCTCTCATTATGCAGAAGACATCTTCCCTGGGTAGAATTATGTATAGACACACACATACACTGGGGTCCTCTTCCATCCCCTTTTCTGCGGTAGAATACAAAAGTCTTTCTCTGTCTGATCTAGTGTTTAAATGAAAAGTTGGGTTCCTAAGAATTAATTTCATCTAAAACATTCTTTTCATTTTTTCATAAAGTGCAGCAAATCCACAGTGCTTACAACAGGAATGTACCAAGAATGTGGCTGGTAGACAGTGTATTAACTTCAATATATGGAATATCAGCAGTGGAGGGGAGAAAGGAAGGGGTGTGGGTGGGAAGTGGTTTTATTCATCTGGCAGTTGAGTATAGTTAGCTGAAACATGGTCTAACCGCCTCATCAGATTGCCCAGACTGAACCAGCTAGATTTTAAGGCGGTTCTTAGACCTTCTCCCACACAAACCTGCCCACTTACTAAGAGCTTCCTCAGAAGTCCCTCCATCTGCGGAAGTGAAGTTGGTGGCGATAGGGCTTTTTCTGTTGCAGTGCCCAACTCTGGAATATTCTTTCCAGGAAGACATGTCTGGTGCTCAGCCTGGTATTTTTTGGCACTAGAAAAATACCTTTTTATTCACCCCATCTTTTAGTTGCTGCGTTTTTAAAAATAGCAATTTGTAAAGCAGGGCTGACAGGCCTTCTTACCTTCAAGGACTAAATGCAGCCAACGGGTGGCAGCCTAGGTCCTGCACCCCCACATGCACATGTTGGACATGTATGCATACTTTCTCTCTCATGCAGATGGTTAAACGCACAGGGGACACGGACACCCACACCCACACACACACACGGTTCACTCCCTCAATGGTCTTCATCAGGATCACTGAGGGTAAGAGAGAGCTTTAATTCCAACAACAGGCTGGGTTCACAGAACATGCTAATCCACCATGTGTTATTGTGTTGTCTGTACACAGTGTGTTTTCCACTGAGTGGGTTATCATGTTGTCTGAACGCAGCATGTTTTCCGTAGGGTGGTTTGTTAACCATGCAGTGTGGTTTATTTTTCTTCAACAAGCCACCTTGAGGACCCATGGGTGGTTGTTTGGTTGTTCAGGATGATTAATAAGCTACACTGCATGGTTAGTGGGCAAACATGCAGTGTTCAGACAACACAATGACCCACCCCATGGAAAAAGCATTGTGTTCAGACAACACGATAACTCATGGTTCAACAACAACCCACACTGGTTGGGTTAGCATGTTGTGTGAACCCAGCCACAGTGGTCCTCATCAAGATGGTTGTATTCCCAGTGGGATTAGCAGTGAGGAAATAGTGACCTTGATGAAAATCTCTTGCGGGGAGGTTAGAGCCCTTCCTTCCGCCAGTGATCCCAATCAAGGCCTCTGGGAAACAGTGATCTTTGTCAGGGTTGCTGAGGGAAGGTGAGGTTATAGTTTCCACACACCCTATCCCCTACAATCCTGATCAGAATCACTGAATCCTAACTGCTAATGAAAATGGAAAAACAGCAAACTGTTCTCTGCCACGCAGTTGACGGCTGATCAGCTGGGTGGTAGAAGAAAGTGGGTGCGGCATCCTAGGAATTCTATAGGCTGCATAGAGTGACCAAAGGTCACAGGTAGCCTTCAGGTTGGCCACATGTGCTCTAAATAATAAAACATCTCCAGATAATATATTCTCAAGCTGATTTATGTTGTCAGGAGAACTGCATGTTACCAGAGATGCACGGTGCCTGGCAAAGAGAGTGACCACACATCTCTGTCTCTTGGCCTCTCCCCTACTGACCTATAGTAAAAGAGGACACATGACATGGCGATCATGGCCTGAAGTTTCCATCCCACTTCAGGCACTGACGGTATATATGGGGAGGGGAACTAGGAGGATTATAACATCACTTTATGCATTCATCAGGGGAGGTGTAGTTTTGCCTTGAAACTCTCTGTGCCCCCCACCCCCCCGGTATCTTCAGTGCAATAAGTGCACAATTGTTTGTTGTTGCATTGGGCCCTCATATCTTTCTGCTAGGCTAGGTTTCTGTTGCAGAGTCTCCTTGTTTTCTGAGCACTCGGTGCACTGTAGTTTGTACTGTGGGGGGGGAGGGAAGAGAAATACTTTCCTCAGAAATTGCTATTGTAATTACCATGTGGACCATGATTATCATGGGCCACTAATGTCTATTTTTTGTGACATCCCTACCTGTACATGTTGTGAGCTTCTAATTTAAAATTTAATTTCTTTGTTGAGTAGACTGGGCAACCCCAGGCTGCAAAACTGCTGAACTGCAAAGCTGTTCAGACAAATCCCTCATCCTGTTTGCAAAGAGTTTTGAGTTTAGTTTCTCTAGGGCAGGGATGGCCAGCAAGTGGCTCACAGAATTTTCATCCCACCCTTCCTCCAAGGAGTTCTGAGCAGCAGCAGTTTAACCTTGCAGCAACCCATCGAGGTGTGGTGAAAACTAATTTAACTCACAAGGAGAAGAAAATTGTTTTTAAAAGGTGTGCATGTGTGGGACAGAGATTATGATGTTAACATCTGCCTCTTTTTGGTTTCACATATAAAGGCCCTATAAGACATGTAAGTACTTGTGTTCCATAATGGGGAGAAACCTTTCTGGTTTGGTGGTGCCAAACGTTACTATACACCTGGACCACCCATGAAAAGGTTGAGTTACATGGTTAAAGATGCTGGAGAATAGAATTCCCACCCTCATCCCAATCACCAAAAAAAGAGGACATGCAATCACCCAAAAAGCGACGACACCAATTTGCATAAAATGTGCATATGCTAATTTATATGTATAGCGGCGAATTTAGAAATAATTATTATAATTTAAATAGAAATGCACTATATCTCAAAGTGCTGAAGACTGTCACCAGGTGACCTGTATGCATGCCTGTTCTGGTGCTACCTGTGGAGAGACAACTGGAGTTGTCTTTAAACTGGAGTTGAACTGGACACCCCTTCAAACAGAGGACACCTTCAAATAGAGGATGGTCCTCTGGCAGTCCTTTAAGTAGGGGACTGCTTGTAAAAGAGAACACATGGCCACCCTACCCCCAAAACAAGTCAATCCTCCCTGCTCTATGGGAGCTGGTTCAGTGACTGATGTCCGTCTCTGTTGATACTTGGCTATCATGGGGATCTATCATCTTTCCCCAGCTGCCTCATCGTTATCTGTACTGGTAAAAGGAAAGAAAAGAACAGCCAAAGTGATGAAGGTACTGGATCAAT
The DNA here is from genome assembly GCF_023053635.1 of Elgaria multicarinata webbii. NCBI lineage: Eukaryota > Metazoa > Chordata > Lepidosauria > Squamata > Anguidae > Elgaria > Elgaria multicarinata. The sequence goes on from NC_086183.1 coordinate 7,152,568, forward strand.
ATTCTCTCTCTCAGGCAGGGCTGGCCCTATTGTTAGGCGGTCTCATGTGGCCACTTCAGGAAGCGGAGTGAGAGGAGTGGCAAGTTGCACCACTCTCCCCCCCTGCCCCCACCACGAGCACCCCACCCCCCCGCTGCCCCTTCACCACTCCTTCTAGTGCTCTTGAGAGCCCTGCCAGCTACTCTCCCGCTGTGGCATCGGCTGCAGCAAAAGAGGGACTGGTTTGGCTCCCATTTATTTCATTTATTAAAACATTTGTATCCTGCCGTATATCACTGGGATCTCAGGGCGGCGTACAGAACAATCAGAACAATGTAAAACAATATACACAGCTAAAAACATATTAAATCATTAACAAATCAAAACCAGTGGAATTCTTTTTAAAAGCACTTTTCGCTTACTGCAACTTCCGAGTCATCTTCTAGGACATCCCCACGTAGAGTGCATTGCAGCAGTCTAATCGGGAGAGTTTGGCTGAATCTCACAGGGGCCCTGCAGCAGAAAAGGAGCAGAGGGCGAGTGGGCGGGCAAGCAAGCACTCAGTCAGCAGGGTCCTAGCCCCAGCTGGCAAGATATATTGGGCCAGGCCTGCTCTCAAGAACTACTTCCTTGCGCCTAGGGAAGAGGGGTGGAAGGGGCAAAGCAGCATAACTGACCCTAGGGACAGTGAGAGGCAGTGCTTTTTGTTTCAGTAAATGTCCAGTGTATCAATCAGTGAGAGGTTAAACAAAGGGAACAAAAAGAAACTAAAAGACACCAGTCAGTTCCCACCAAATGGATAACGCATTTGTGCAGTCTGGCTTAGGAGATGTAATAACTAGGGAGGGAGGTGAGCAAAATCAAGATAAAAATGACTTCAATATAGAGACTGTATTTGTGGCAACTGATGAAGAAAAGCTGTCAGATGCATCACGCAACTCCACTCTAATGGTTTCGAAAGATAAGGAATATTACCATTATCATACCACCACCAGATTCAAAAGGAGATTTACTAACCCCCCCTCCCCGCTCATGCAAGCCAAAAATGTACATAGTGCCCAAGTCAAGTTATTTTGGTACCTGAAGCAGAAAATCCCACAACTGTTTTCCCTTATCTCTGGCAGTAAAAATGCAATAATAATAAATTAAATAACAAATAGGGCTGTGCAAGCCTCAAACCTTGGATTCGGATCTCCAAGACACAGAGGCCATTGTATGACGGATCCACCATTTTCTCGAATAGCTCTAGGCCCCCATACAGCCTACAACTCCCAGCATGCCTGGGAAGGCTGTACTTACCGGGGGCCAGGAACAGAGGGCGTACGTATCCTCGGCGGTGCCATTGCCTGCTCCTCGGCAGGATTGTGTCCTTCCAGGTGCCTGGTGCGATCGTGTCAATGCAATCTCACCGGCTTCCCCACGACATTGCTGGCAAGATCGCAGGCTGGCGATCTCACTGGGAAGCCAGCGATGGCGCCGGAAAGAAGGATGCGATCACATGCTGGGAGTTGTAGGCTGTATGGGGGCCTAGTGCTATGCGAGAAAATGGCTGATCCACCATAAAATGGCCTCTGAGCCTTGGATATCCAATTCCAGGGTTTGCACAGCTCTAATAACTAATGATTTGCATGTGCAGTATCCCAGTGGTGCCATATATTTTCTGTGAGCTGCTCTTGAGCAAACTTCTCCACCGATCTTGGCCCCACCCCCAGTCCAGTCCACATACCATCTTCTTTCCTCACCCCCCATCTCTCCTTTGCCACCCAACCCCTGCATTGCTGAGAAGGCAAGTGTACATGCATGCTGCCGCCAATGATCAAACCACTTGTGTATTCACAGAGGGGAAAGAACAGCAGAAAACAAACATGTCCATATCCAAGATTGCCACTCATAAAAGGCAGAGTCAAGCTGTCTGTCTGTAGTGCCACTGCAGCCAACTTGCAGCTACCACGAGGCCTTTCCCTGAAACTGCGCCTTAAGAAAGTCATGGACTTTCCGTGACTTTTTCCCTTCCTTGGGGGTCACCACAGTGGTGACTTCGCTCTGCATTGACACTGGGGGCATTCCAGGAGTGGATCGCGGCCCATGGTGGGCTGCTTGGAGCATGGTTAGGCAGGGCAGGGGGCATGCTCCATGAGCCCAACTCCCGTTGGAAAGCCTGCTCCCTCCTGCCCTGGGGATTAACTGTTCCCACCCTGCAGTTGCGATGCCACGGTGTTTGTAAGGAACGTGCGGCCAAAGCACCACCATAAAGACACCCCCTCAGAGTCTGCGCCATCACTGGACCCCACCGCCGTTCATGTGCATCCTAAACTGAAGGCAACAGATGAGCTGAAAGTGGGCAGCAAAAGGGAGAGCAGATTTGGGATATTGCCAAGAGGCAATGAGCCATGGAAGAGGCTTCTTTAAACAACCTGTGCAGACAGGAGCCCTCAAAGGCCTGGGGAGAGGAAAGGGATGGATAAATGATGAGAGAGGGTGGAAGACCAGAGTGTCTGTTGGAAATGAAAGAATGGTAGAGCTGAGGGAAGGAAAAGGGGGAAGAAAGGTTCACTGGGAAGGGGGGGCATGGTGTGTGGGTGTGTACACACACACACATAGTCCTCTTTTCTTGCTCTTTCCCAGTGCTTATCCATATTTACTTGGAAGTAATTCCCATTGGACTTCATGGGACTGACTTCTGAGTGTACCTGCCTAGGCTCAGGTTGTCATCAATCCAGATGGAAAGGAGGGGATATTAGATCAAAGTCTAAGAGCTGATTTAGCCTCTATTCCCTCCCTCCCCAGCTGAGGATGTGGTTGCCACCTGGGCTATTCCCCCGGGGTCTCAGGGCCCTACTAAAATATATCCTTCCCCCACCCCCAATGCACAAGTCTGTGTGTCTGTCCTGAATCTCCTCCTCCTAGTCTGTTTCATTGTATGGCAGCAAGTTCAAGTATTACATGAGCCCGTGTTCCTCCAGAACGTCTGTGTGAACTGCTGCAAGTTCCGTACTGGGTCATCTGCAGTTGCTGTGTGACTTGCCAGCATAACCATAACCATTGAAAAGCACCTGATTCTTTTCCTACTGTCTAGTGTAAGAATGGAAAGCGATCTTACACTTCACAAACAAGATTATTTAAATGCACTGGAAAAATCTACGTATGAGCAGTAGTATGTACCACAATTCAACAAAGCTCTTAAGCAGGAGATTCCTTCTTTCTGTCAAGTTCAGTCAGTTTATAAGCATGTGCTTAAAGTTAATCGCACACTCAAAAGCTCTGCTGATCGGAGGTCTTAATGTCTTCACTTCTAGAGGCCCCTCTTGAAATCCTAGCTTAAACCCAGAGCCAAAATTAGTTTGGTGGTCTCGCCCCTTAGTGTTTCCAAATTCTTGTGGTTTTCTTGCAAGTCCTGCAAATATCTAGGGTTTTTCTCCCCCTCCCCTAAACTCCCAGCTGCTGAAGTCAAGTGACTGTTTTCTCCTTAAATTAAGAATCTCAGCCTTTACTTCCAACAGAGTTTTTTTCTTATCCTTGCTAACCGTTGCTTCTTTCACAATCTTAGTCTTCCAGAGAAACCACTATCCTCAAAATCTTGACCTCCTTGAGAGTTAAGAATCCCTGAAGGGATTAACCCTCCTTGGGAGGAAGAGAAACAGACTTTCTGTGAAATGAAGTGAAGTTTGGGGAAGTGTGGTTGCTCTTTCCATGTGAAAGTCCTTTCCCACCGGAGTGATTTGGTGTTCTATTCGTTCTAACCATATACACGAATATCTCCATCCCCAATTTATGGGAAAATGGTCAGATTAGCTTTGCTGCTATAACTGGTACAGTAGGAGAAAGAATGGCTTTTTCTCCACCTCTAGTTTTGAAAACATGTGCTCAAATGTTGGATAACTCCTATTAAGCAATTAAGCTTCTTAATAGAACTGAGAAATGGTTTGAGAGAGCATTTGTTTCCTGTGGTTTAATGTGATGCTCGAATCTCTAGATCTCTTCTTTAAAATGATTTGTTTTGTTTTTGTTTTCTGCTCTATTTTTTGGGTTTTACTGAAATTGCATTTTAATTTGTTTTTATTTGTAAAATACAGAGAGAATGGTCGTTGTTGGGCAACTATATAAACAAATGGTATACTTTGCATTCTCACTCTTTCTTTTTGGTCAAACGTATTTGGCAGGTTTTTTGAAGTGAAAACCTATTTACCAGGGGCAAAAGAGGAGCAAAGTATCCTTCAGCTCTCTGAAAAATTTAATCTGACTTCAACCTTGGAGTCACATGCCTCTAGAGAGAAGTTGGCTGTTCCACCGTTTTAGCCGGAACAGGTCATTAGATTTTTCTCCGAAGTACACGTGTTTGAGTACCAAGTCTCCATTTTGTCACAAAGAGATACTGTAAAGCCATCAGTTTCTCTCTCTTTTATAGGGAGTCCATTGTAGAGAAGTTATAATTGTGAACTCTTTTTAGCTTAGCCAAAAGGCTTGAAAGATAGATGAAATAGCTTTGCCCTCACTATCTTAATAAAAGATAGATACCTTGGTATAAAGTTACTTTCAACTTTTGTGAAAAACCACTGCTTAAATGCAGTTCACTGGAATTCCACTGTCTCCTTTTGGATAACTGGAAATGTTACCACTGGTTCTTCTTTTAAGATCTCTTGCACCGCTGAAGATTTTAGCAGCAAACAAATGTCCAGCAGGTGAAGGGTAACTCTATTTTGGTGAGGAGCACATCACCAAGCCAGTCCAGATGCTAATACTTATATTGTTAGCGAGTCACCCAGCCCCCGTCTTGACGGTAGCGGGTCTGTGCCGCTAGGCCCCGAGCTCCCGAATTGGTTCTCCTTCCCGGCATCTGCATGACAAGGAGTGCCAATGCGGAGTTACTGGCGCCGGTGCACCAAGATGGGGGAAAGAACAGGGCAGCTTGCTCTACTCCCTCTGACCTTGCTTTGGCTGCCCCGTTCCTCTCCCCAACCCCTGTTTTTTGTTTTAATCTGTAGGTGGAAACATCCGCATCTACAGATTGAAAAGAAAAAATGGTGGGGGGAGGGGAGGAATGCGTCAGCCAGAGTGAGGTCAGAGGGAAGAGAGCCAGCTGCCCTGTTCCTCCCTGGTGCTGGGCCCTCTTTCCTCCCTCCCTTCCCAGTGCTTGGCCTGGCAGTGGTGGCCTCCCAGCTGACCCATTCTTCTCCTCCCACCCACCCTGGTTTAAAAAATAAAATAAAATAAATATTTATTTACAGTGCGGAGCCCAAGTTGGAGCTCCTGGTCCGCCCCCTTCCCTGTCCAGCCCAGCTGATGGTGCCCAATCAGGGGGGCGCCATCAGCTCCACAACCAAAAAAGGTTGGGGGTAAATGCCCAACTTTTTAAAAGCAAAGTTTCTGGGGTTTGCCTCCAGATGGCTTCGCAATGGCGGCTGCATCATGTTGATGACTTGCCTCCACTCTGAATCCACTCTGGGGCAAAAAACCCTCTGTCAAGACAAGCCCCTGTTAAAGAAACGAATATTGCCTGGCATCTGAGCTTAATGTGTTTTGAGATTACAAATTAGGTTGTGTTTACCAATAGCTTTCCCTTTGTGATGCCCTCTCGTGGAATAATTTTGAACTGCATGGCTGCTTGCTTTGTTTATTTGTTTTGACTGTTTGTATTGAATCAGTCAACAACTTTACCTATTTACTTCTGGGAATTGGAATGAGATGGGGTTTCTCTTTGGCAGCAGAACTGGAGTTTGAGTCAGCAACCACCACTGGGGCAGGTTGCAATTAAAGGCAGCGCTTAACTTTTTTTAAAAAACCATAACCTTTGCCTTAACCCCTGTTATATTGCAGTTACTCAATGGTAAGCAAAAGGTACTCTGCATGTGCTCAGATACACTATGTTTTATTTATTCAAGTCGCCTTGTGAGCACTTGCTTTTATTACCCTAGCTTTAATGCAGAATGTTGACTCTAGTGGTTTTGGGTGAGGTGGAGGAGTGAGCACCTTCTATTATTTTGCTGACCTCTTTGATTTGTTGCTAGTTGTGGCATATTTTATGGCTCTTCTATAATAGCTGTCCTGGCATCTATACCTAAATGCAATTTGGGTTAAGCTGACTTTGATCTGCTTCCCATGTGTTACATGCCTTAGTTATGTGGAGAGGTTACTCTTCAGTCCTGTTAAAGAATGATGGCGTTAGCTGCTGGACTATGCATTCCCCTAATCCTTATCAAGTGGCAGCCTTTCTTGTACCTTTTAAAAAGAGTGGCAAATAAAGGCAAGGTCTGTTGGACTTGGATGCTTCTAGGGCTACCATTCAAAAGCCATTGTACAGCTATTCCGTCTTTCCCCCCTTAATTAGTTCTTGTGGTAAGAAAAATGATTGAAGTAGCAGTAGAAAACATTGTAGGGTTTCAAATGAAAGCCAATGTTATTGGCATCAGTGCCAGCCCTGTAAAGTTCCATGAATCAGGCAGGGTGACTGAATAATAATGAAAGTGCGTTCTGGAAGCACCCATAGCTTGTTTTAATGTGTACTAGCTGCTGCTCACATTGCTAGAATGATAATTTGACTTGCTGAAGTTTAGCCATCCATTTTTAGTATCAGTTCTGAATGGCCTTAACTAACCATTCTCAGAGTTACCGTATCTGGGGAGCCAGATTTGTATGACACAGTGAAAAAAAAGTACATAGATCTCTTCTATCTAGATAGTAGGAAAAAAAAATTAGAGTTGCTGAGCAGGTCAGCAAATCTTCCACCTGCTGCCCTAGCAGCTGTCAGTGACAGTCACCTGTGCTGTGTGTCGGTTTGTCAATAGTGCCATCTGGCTAACTCTGCTCTATTTCTGTTTAGTAGCTTTCTTGCAGGTTTGGCAGGTTACCCTATAATTAGTTCCTTTGAGGACTGCCTGAGTGACTTGTTGTATACAAGACGTTACTTGCTTCTTGTCATCTATTCCTTCTTCCTCCTGCACAAGATTGAAAAGCTCCACAGCATCTAGGAATCTCCCACTGCACTACTCTGGATTTACATTCCTTTGTGTCTGAGAATCTGGAACTCTGGAGTGAGCAATGAGAGGAGCGTGGATTAAGAACAGTAATTCCTGTATGCCTTGTCCTCTCTCCCTTTGTCTGGCTATATGGATTGGGCCTGGCGACAGAGGCAAGTAAGTGGGCAGTGATATCGCGGGCAGAAGGAGGTAGACACACTCAAAGGAAGGGGCCCAGCTGAGAACATCTGGCCCAAGGTTCCCCCAAAACCTGTCACTGCTGTTTGATATTTGCACAGCTGATGTGGCTGCTGATTGGACTTCTTTTCCTGTAATTCTCGAAGTGGTGTTCCAGCCTTCAACATTTAAGATGTAGTACTCTTGACCTGTTCTAAACCCAGAGATTGAGGGGCCCTCTATACATCTTCAAAGCCCTGTTGTGGCTGTGAATCGGTGCTGTGCCAGAAATACAACACAGGCGTTGATTCACAGCCACCACAGCTTTTCATTGAAGCTGAGCAATGGAAAAGTCAGGGGCTTACCATGGCTCTTCTGCCATGTGACCTCGCTCCGGCATCGAGCCGGGAGCATTCCAGCATGGAATGGAAGCCAGGAAGAGGGTGGAGACGGGCTCCAGTACCCAGATGACCAGCGGGAAACCCCACACTCCCTCCTGGCTTGAGGATTTCCCACCCCTCAGCGATACTGTGGGGTTGCAGGGGGAAGGAGCGGCGAAGCAGTGCTGTGAAGACAGGCCTTGAGTCCAAGTGTCCTGCTAGACACAGAAGGCCATTTCTTCAGTCTTTGGACACAGCCTATGTTTTTTTAAGCTTTTCTTCCACTTCCACATCATTGAAAGAGAGGAAATGCATCACTAAAAAAAGGACAAAGGTTGACACAGATTTGCGTATACTTATTTGTCTGTTTATAGATGCGCATTTAGAAATAATTAGTTATAGTTTATATAGTAATACAATACATCTCACTACAGTAGGGAAGACTGTGACCACCTATGTATCTGCTCCATCTGCTGTCAGCCATCAACAGTGCTAACTGTTGATGACCAACTTCAAGGTCCCAACACTCTCCTTTCTTCGGGTGCTTTACCTTTGAACCAGACCTGCACTGCACAGGTCTTCAAGGAGAGAACTGTCCTCTCTGAAGTAGTGCTCTGTGGTGGTGCACTCATGGTGCTGTGCTGTCAGTATGCTCTGGCTAACGTGAACTTACTTGTAAGCTTTCATAGTCTCATTACGTTGATCGGAGTGTTTGTGGTTTTACCGACTGAACTTTATCTACATCTCTGGTGTTTCCTTACCCTTCAGCTATGTTCCAGAAACACATTGTATGCTTCTTTCAGTTGCTATCTAAACATGTAATTGCTACAATTGTGTCATCGGTGTCCTCAGATTCACCGCCCCCTGGGTGAACATTCCAGTGGTTATTTTAGGTTGGGCCGCTACACATTGTAGCCCATCAAGCCACACACAGCCACACACTGGCCAAGTATGGTGGACCACCAAGAGCTCAATAAATCTGCTTGTGTTGCCTGACTCTGACCGCTGAAATAGAAAGAGTTATCAAACACCTGGCAGATGGGTTACATTTGGCTCAGTGGCTTGTACGTGATGCAGACTTGTTCTTGGTAGAGATTTCTGTGTGGCCAGTTAGTGCCCCCTTTTCCCATTTAGTCTTCCTGTATTTTGTAATTACACTCCTTTCATTTACCAGCAAAGATGCAGGCCCCCCAAATGCAGTCTTGATAAAATATGTGTCTCATGGGTGGCAGCTACCTGCACCTGGACAACCGAAATGTTGGCTTGTGTGTGTGCATGCACTCACACTTCTGGAAAAAAATATAATCTTCTTGGCTCTAAATTAAACCAGTTGATCTAATGAGCAAACATGAATTGAGGAAGCTTACTCTTTGCTGTACCCAAAGGATAGCTGTTCATTTGGAAAGGGGAAGAGTGGTTTGATTGACTCCAGACTCAAACTGGATTATAGATTATAAAGCTTTATTTATGTAGTGGGAGGGTGCTGTTATTTTCTTTCTTGTTGCTGCTTGATACGGAGTCTGCATTACAGCTCCTGAATGGGAGAATTTGTGTCTCCTTAAGACACACAAAAAGAACTCATTTAACGTGTTGATTTTTTAAAGGGTAACTAATGCTACTCTTGGCTGCCACCCAGACAGATCCTTTATAAGTTTCCTGAAGGCCTGCGTTTTTTGCTTCTGCTGCCAAAAGTAGGAGGGCTGGTGAAGTGTTGATTGGCAGTGTGTAAGGCTCCTGAATCAGGGCCACCATTTTGAGTTCTTCATGGTGAAATTGGCAGGTGGAATCTTTGGAACGGTATCAGCCCAAAGAATTGGAATGGCTTGATGTTCCACCTCGATTTTTTTGCTCTCCTGGCCATAAAGAGAGAGAAAAAATAATTACTAGGATGTTGTTGTGCAGAGTTCTTTTTATAGAATTATTTTACTGAATACGAATACTTTTCCAAAAACTGGTGCCAAGAACTTAAAAACGTGTTTGTATTTCGTTTGGGGAATATCTTTCACTTACAAATGTATTATCAAATTTTCTGTAAACACTAAGCATATGTTTTGCAAATGTGGTAGAAGTTGACAGATTCAGAAAAACATCTAAAGAACCAAATAACTGTGGGACTAACATAAAGCCTTTCTGACACATTTTTGGGAAAACACTCTTGATATATTTGAGTTTATGTTTCTAAGAGTGGAATGACGCATTACAAAAATGGCAGCCCCATCTTGAGTTCTCACCCTCCATTAACATATACCAGAATGTACCCATGCCCTGATACCATCATACTGTCCATCACTGGCTGGTGGGAGAGGAGAAGTGTACAGCAGAATGATGTACAGATATAAGTGAGTTTTAGGACTTGTTATCAGAATAGGAGAATTTGACACAGGGCTGCCATTTTCAGTGGAAGTCCCATTTTTTATTATAGTTTCCTCCCAATTGCAAGTTTCTGCTTGATATTTATTTATTTAAAACATGTACACCCTACATTTTAGCCATAAAATCCCCCAGAGTGGCTTAAAAGATAAGGAGCATGACAGTCTGTGCTCCCAGGCTTACTGGGAGTTAAAGTTAAAGGCATAACACACAATGAATAAGACATAGGGAGGATGGAGAGAAAAAATATGTGGAAACAATTCAGGTTGCCTGCTAGAATGGCTTCTGCTAGGGAATGGTTGAGTAAGGGCCAAAAGTAGCTGGTCTCTCCAGAGAAGTGGTGGATTAGTCCAACTTCTCTCCTTGCCCTGTAGCTTGTTGGAATGGAATTTTATTTATTGAAGGAATAACATTGATCGACAAGACAAAGGGGTTAGACTTGATTCTCCCCTTTGCTATATCAAAGAGCAGTAATGTTAAGGAATTGAACATTCCACCCAGTTCCTCATTTTCTTGGCAGTAATGGCCGCAATCCTACATACATTAGTTAAATCTTGACTGGACTAATGGAACATGCTCTATGTGGGGCTGCCTTTGAAAACCTGCTCAGAATTCAAGCTGGTGAAGAATGCTGCTACTAAAATATTGGAACAAAATATGTGGAATTCTCTGCCCCAAGATGTTAGATGATTTTCCTCTCTGTGTTTCACCAACAGTTGAAAACATTTCTCTTAAACAAGCTCTGATACTGTTGCTACTTAAATTAATTCATTGATTTTTAGTTTTGGCTCTTGGTGTTCTTACTTTTGATGTTGCTTTTAGTCTGATAATTGAGTTTTACTGATGGATTATTGTTATTATCTTTTGTAAGCAGCTTTGAACACCTTTTTCCAAGGAGAAAGTGGGGTGTAAATTCTTCTATGAGTAAGGGTTCAGTCCTGTGGCCACTAGACATTGACTAAGGCGCCCTGAGATACTGGGAATTTCCCCTCTCTGAGGTCAGAAGCAGCACTCTGGCCTTGGAAGGGGGAGTTGCATGTAACACATATATAGACTGTTTGTGTAACTTGCTTTCTACTAGGGCTCTGTGGAGTGACTCTGCTCTGCTTTGAAATTCGAAGCAAAACTCCATTGAGGGGCTGCTCCGCTTCACATTTCAAAGCAGCTCTTTTGCTCCACTTCGTCAAAGCTTCATCAAAGATCTGCTCTGTTTTTTAATAGCCACTCCAATATAGTCAAAAATACTTACAGCTGTGTAATGTTTAAAGATAAAGAGACAAAACTTGGCACTATAATAGCTCTTATGTAGAGCTTTAGCCATGCCAATTTTGAAGCAGAGCCGTTCATCCATTATTTTTTAGGATTTTTTTAATTTCAAGGTTTTAAAATCAATTTTTTAAAAACCGCTGGAGCCATACCCTTCAAGCTCAAATTGTCAAACCTCCTCTTTGGGGTCTTGCACCTTCAGCAGTTTCAGCCCTTGACATTATTACTATTTATTACATTTATATACCGCCCCATAGCTGAAGCTCTCTGGGTGGTTTACAAAAGTTAAAAACAGTGAATGTTAAAAACAAATATACAAAATTTTAAACCATCAAAAACATAAAAACAACAATATCCATTTAAAACAACTATTCTGGGGTCAGTTAAAAAAATCTCAGCATATGTTGTTAACTGTGTGGGAGAAGAGAAAAGTCTTGACCTGGCTCCAAAAAGATAACAATGTTGGTGCCAAGTGAGCCTCGTCGGGGAGATCATTCCATAATTGGGGGGGGGGCACCACTGAAAAGAACCTCTCCCTTCTTGCCATCCTTCGAGCTTCCCTTGGAGTAGGCACTCTGAGGAGGACCTTAGATGTTGAGCGCAGTGTATGGGTAGGTTCATGTCAGGAGAGGCATTCCGTCAGGTATTGTGGTCCCAAGTCGCATAAGTCTTTATAGGCTAAAACCAGCACCTTGAATTGGGCTCCGAAACATAGAGGCAGTCAATGCAAGTGGGCCAGAATTGGCTCCGCTCTGCAAATTCAAAGCTTTGACGGAGCGCTGCCAAACCTTCGAATTTGTGGGGCGGTGCATACAGCTCTACTTTCTCTGTGTTGTTGCCTCTGAAGGAGTTCTTCTTTCTCAGAATCATCTGAGTGCCTGGTGGTTTGGCAACGTAGGTAAATCTTTGTAGTGTTCGATTCTGCCTTGTGATCGTGTTGGTGCAGCCATACAACTGTTGTCATGACATGGCATCTGAAAAATGCCCCCTTGAAGCATGTCCTTCTCTGTGGAAGAGATGGTGGTTGAAATCTTATGTGCTATCCCTGAATACATCAAACCAAAATGGTTTCAAGAGTGTTAATTTGGCCAGAGTGCAAAGCTAACAAGAAACTCTCTAAAATGTAATCGCTCTGTGTTTCAGGATGACCACCTTTAACCCAAATTGCTATTTGAGGCCATGCTGTTCATGCTGAATGACACCATGCTTTGACAGCCATGACAGCCACTATGCTATGAAGTGGTTGTGTTGTGTGAATTGACCTTTAATTATGGTTACAGTCTGTGTAGGCATTGGTTGAGTTATCCTGAATCAACTCTTTAGGGATGTGGAATCATGGATCGGTTTGGTTTTGGTTGTCTTCCCAGCTTCTTCCCTCATCTCCACCCTATGTCTCATTTTTGCTGCAGTGTTTTAGAAGGCCAGCCATAGCACTATGTGAAAGCTTAGGCATGGACCTAAGGTATCAGCTTTCAAATACGGCTGAGATGAAAGGGCAGTGTATTCTGTGAAAATGTTCTCCCATTGAGCTCCTTTAGAGTGAAGACAACTAGGATTATTTTTGAGACCAAGCCAGTAGCATTGTTCTCAATCTCAGTTGGCTTCATTTGTCCCCAGAGATGTCGCCACATAGCCAAATCTAGCCATTAAGCCATCATGCTCACTAGGTGATCCCTGATTGGCTAGGATCATATAATGAATGAGAGAGAATTTCCTGTTTGGCCCTGCACAGCCAAAGTCCTCTGATCCTCTGAGGGATGGGAGAACCAAGGAGGCTCAGGTTTGCAGAAATTCTCCAAACTTTACTTCAAAGCTCAGTTTGGCTTGCTCCCATTCTTAATTGTGGCCAGTTTTGAGGTTCTTTTGAATGGGCGAAGTGCGTTTTTCAAAAGCTGTGCATTTTGCAGATCCTAGTTTGGGAATTTGCTAACGTTTTCGGAGAGCACGTGTTCCGGTTTAGATTTGTGTTTGGGGTTGTATATGGGACGTTTTGAATGATTTGCGAACTGAAACTAAATTCTCATATACCCCTACACGGAGCAAGCCAGTGGACAAGCTACTCCCAGTATTTCTCTCAGCTGGCCTGAGGATAGAGATCACTATACAACTGCTGGGATGATCCCAGCCCACCTGTGTAGCTCCAGGACTGAGGGGAAGGTTGTGTCTCACCAGATGGCAGTGGCACTCTCACCATGGCGAGTGTGGTAAGTGCAAATGCAAATACCTGGCCACACATAAGAACCATTAAATGTAACTCTCAGACACTTGGGGCAAAGTGAAGAAAGGCCATAAAGTCCTGGTAGCCTATATGTTGACAGCAGCAAAGATTTTGCTAGCAAAAGTATAGTGAACAGCACAGTTGTCCTCTTTAGAGACTTAGTTATGCAAAACAAGCAAGGGATGGGCTGTAGCTTCTAAGGGAAAGCTGTAGTGGTAGAGCATATGCTTTGCGTACAGGAAGTCCAAGGTTCAGGCTGGGAAGGAGCCCTGCCTTAAAACCCTGGAGAGCCGCTGCCGGAAAATGCTGGGCTAGATGGACCAGTGTTCCTATGGCATTATGTTAATTAATAAACTCAGCAATTACAAGTATCTTTGGGAAGGAAAACTTAAATCAGCTGGATTTTGTTTCTATATCACTGTAACCATGAGAACCTGTAACTCAAGATGTGCTAAATATAATTTAGAAAAAGGGGATTTGAATGGCTAATGTTTAAAATTTGTATTATTTGTTCTTTAATAAGACACTGTTTTTTCTCCCCACTTCTCTTACTCTTTTCCTTTTTTAAAATATGGAATTTCTAATTGCATGTTTTCTAATCAAATAAATGATTAAATGATTTCTTGGAAACTTCAGCTATGTTTTAATCTTATAGACATGTTTCCTGAGAGTAAGACCCATTAACTCAATAGAGCTTGCATTTCAGTAGACAAGTGTAGGACTGTGCTATTCAGAATACAATTGCTAAGCTGATGACTGGGACTGATCTTAGGGTACATATAATAACACTTTCACTGGCTGTGGGTCTGTTTCTGGATACAAAAAAACCTTTCAAGCCATATATGACTTGGGTCCTTCATACTGTGGAGCCATCTTTCCCCTATGTATCTACTTTGGGTTCCTGAACCTTTTGAAGTTAGATGGGTAGCAACCAGCCACCATTGTCAGGCGATTCTCTGTTGTTGAACATGAAGTCTGGTGTGTTCCAGTCTCTTAATGCTGCTACTATTTTCTTGTTGTCATTTATTCGTAGTTTTATTGTTTGTTTTTAATGTGATTGTAAACCTCCCCAGAGTATTTTCCTTTAATAAAGGTGTAGGTTATATATTATATCAAATACATAAATGTATTAAAACTGCATTGGTAAACACACATCTACAAGTAAGTCCTATTGAACTCAGTGGAGTTTCCTTCTGTATAGGATTGCATTGGAAGTATGTTTAAGATTGCAACCTTAGTCTAAGGGCTAGGTTAGCATGGTGTAGTGGTTAGAGTATCTGACTAGAATTGGAGAGACCAAGCTTCAAATGCCGACTCAGCCATGAAGATCATCAGATGGCATTCGGCCGCTGTTTATCCCTCAGCCTAAACTTCCTCATAGGGCTGTAGTGACGACAAAATAGGGTGGGTGGGTTTGAGTACCATGTATGCCACCTTGGAACTCCTTGGGGCAGGATATCAATGTTAATAAATTAATAAAATAAAACAAAATGTATACCTCAGGAGGGAGTAACTTCCAATTGAGAAATGAGATATGTGGTGAGAAAAAGTTTATCAGATATTTACAACCTAAAATGTTATCAGATCTTAATCTAATCCCATAATCCTAGATAAAGGACAATAGATAAACTGATTAAACAAATGACACACAAATACGCTTTTTCAACATTTATTTCTTTACAACTGATTCAACATTCAATACCCATGTGTGAAAAAGGGTGTGAACCTTTACATTCAGTACCAGGTGGCAACCCCATGAGCAGTAATGACTTAAAGTAAGTGTTTTCTGTAACTGGCTGCGACTATGGACTGGATGAGGGCTAATAAACTGAAACTCAATCCAGATAAGACTGAGATGCTGTTAGTGGGTGGTTTCTCTGGATGAGGGGTGTTCAACCTGTTCTGGATGGAGTTGCATTCCCTCTGAAGGAGCAGGTTCATAGCTTGGGGGTTCTCCTAGAACCATCTCTGTCTCTTGAGGCTCAGTTGGCCTTCGTGCCACAGAGTGCCTTCTACCAACTTTGGTTGGTGGCCCAGCTACACTCGTATCTGGACAGGGTTAACCTAGCTTCAGTCCATGCCCTGGTAACCTCCAAATTAGATTTTTGCAATGCTCTCTAGGTGGGGCTGCCTTTGAAGAAGGTTCAGAAGCTACAGCTTGTGCAAAATGCAGCGGCCAGAAGGTTCAAACATATAAGACCGATTCTGGCCAGCTTGCATTGGCTGCCTACATGTTTCTGAGCCCAATTCAGGGTGCTGGTTTTAACTTATAAAGCCTTACATGGCTTGGGACCACCATACCTGATGGAATGCCTCTCCCGACATGAACCTACCCGTACACTGCGCTCAACATCTAAGGTCCTCCTCCGAGGGCCTACTCTGAGGGACGCTCGGAGGATGGCAACAAGGGAGAGGGCCCTTTTAGTGGTGCCCCCCCCAATTATGGAATGATCTCCCCAATGAGGCTCGCCTGGCACCAACATTGTTATCTTTTCAGTGCCAGGTCAAGACTTTTCTCCCAGGCATTTAAGAACATTTAACAGCATATGCCTGAGAAAAGTTGTTTTAAATGGATATTGTTGTTTTTTTAATACTTTTGGTGGTTTTTAAATTTTGTATATCTGTTTTTAATGTTCATTGTTTTAAAGTTTTATAAACCGCCCAGAGAGCTTCAGCTATGGGTCAGTATATAAATGTAATAAATAAACTGTTGGTCAGTCTCTCACATTGATTTGGAGGCATTAAGAGCTTCCTTGCATGAAAAGCTTGCTTTAGATCCTGCCACAACTTTTTGATGAGGTTTAGGTGCGAACTTTGACTAGGACATTCTAATACACACACAAATTTTCTTCTGCAGCCAATCTTTTGTAGATCTGCTTGTATGTTTAGGATCATTGTCTTGTTGTATGGCCCACTTTCAGTTCAACTTCAGCTCATGGACAGATGGCATGACATTCTCCTCTAGAATCTTCTGATACACTGCAGAATTCATGTTTTTTTCAGTGATGGCAAGCTGTCCAGGTCCTGAGGCAGCAAAGCAGACCCAAACCATCACATTCCCACCACTATGCTTGACGGTTTGGATGAGGTTCTTCTGTTCAAATTCAGTGTTTGTTTATCGCCAAGCATAATGCTTCTCTTTGAGGCCAAAAAGTTCTACATTTGACTCGTCCGTCCAGAGAACATTGTTCCAGGAGTCTTGGGGATCATCTATGTAATCTTTAGAGAACTTCAGACAGGCAGCAATGTTCTTTTTAGAGAGTGGTGGTTTCCTCCTGGCAATCCTCCCATGAACACCATTCTAGTTCACTCTTTTTCTGACCATTGAGACATGAACACTCATATTATCCAAGGTTAGAGTGGCCTGCAGATTCTTGGAAGTTACTTTGAGGTTCTTTTTGACTTGCTGGATGATGCACCAGTTTGTTCTTGGAAAGCTTTTGGTAGGATGAGTAGTCCTGGATAGAGTGACTGTGGTCTTGAACCTTCTCCATTTGCAAATTATCTGCCTGACTGTGGATTGGCAGAGCCCAGATCCTTAGAAATCGTTTTTGTAACCCTTTCTAGATTGAGGAGCAGCAATAACTGCTTTTCTGAGTTCCTCAGAGATGTCTTTTGATCAATGTGTGATGTGTTTCCGCACAACTGTATGGTGAAGACCAAACTCACAAAGTTTCTAATGCTTTTGTAGGATGTGACTCTCAAAGTCGCCCTTGAAGATCTACCTAAATACTTAAACATCTGATTCTAATTATTCCCTCTAATTGAGCTGATGCAACCAGGGGTTCACTTACTTTTGCACATACTCTGACTCTTAAGTACCCATTGTTTGCCTAAGTTATATATTGTTTTATTTCACGAGACACAGAATTGGTTAATATAAACCCTGTTGGATATTTAGAAAACGACTGGTTTTGATTCACAAAGACTATCATGGTAAACCTATGGAATTTCCGTAATTATGATTATGGATCACAAACATTTTCTCATCACTGTATGCGTGTTTAATCCTTTCTGTGCCTGCCGCTTTCCCTCTTCAGCCAAGGTCCAGATCCATGTTAACCTTGGATGCTCTAGTGGGGGAACCAGGTTGGATGTTCAGAGGCTAAATGGCATGCAGGGAAAGAGTTACGTACACTTTATGGTTGCAAATCTCTCTCAGACAGAGTCGCTGTTTGGTTAACAATGTACATGGCTGTTTTGCAGTGTGTAGCTTGGCCCTAACAAGCAGTCTAATAAAAACTTGAGTCTTGTTTGTGGAAGTCGAAGACACTTAACTCAGTTTTATGTTTCCCTTTATCTTCCTCACCATTTCCACTCTATTCTGTGCTTGTTAGGCCACATCTGGAGTACTGTTCCGGGTACCACAATTTAAGAAGGACATTGCCAAACTGGAACAAGGAAGAGCAGCCAGGATAGTGAGAGGTCTAGGAACCAAGTCTTATGAAGAGTAGTTAAAAGAGCTGAGTATGTTTAGCTTGGAAAAAGAAGGGGAGACATGATAACCATTTTCAAATATCAGAAGGGCTATTATGCAGTAGATGGAACAGGCTTGTACTGTGTTGCTTTGGAGGGCGGAACTAGAACCAATGAGTGTAAATGGCAGGGAAGCAGATTTTGATTAATCATTAAGAGAAGCTCCCCAACAGTAAGAGCTGGAACATATAGACTGTGTGTGCGTTCACTTGAGGTATTTAAGCAGAGGCTGGAAAGCCATCTGTCAGGGATGCTGTAGTTGCTTCCTGCATTGAGTGTGTGTAGGGAGGGGGTTGGACTAGATTTCCCCTAAGTTCCCTTCCAACTCTAGAATTCTATATGTCTAGTATAAATCCTATGTTACCATGGGCGCTAGTAGTCCTGCTCCTTTACCCCTCAGTCCCCTCACTACAGAGGGCCTCATGAATAATGTACAGTACATGTGGCTCATGCACAGGGAATCCCCCCTCTGAAAATTGCATGCCTCCCTCTTTCACACACCCCAATTGCCCGCCTCAGTCCCCTTCCCCAGCCCCGCTGATGACGACAGCGCAATGATATGGCTACGCCCGGGGCCCGCCTTCACACCACTCTGATTGGCTGAACAGGGTTGTCTGTCATCCCACTGGTGGAGGGGCTGCCCTGCCTCTTTGGTGCAGAGGGAATTAATTGCTATTAAAGCTGATCTTTCAAAAAAAAATTGCATGTCTACACTGCTCATGTTTCAGTTTAAAATAAAAACCAAGCAAAATCAGTTTTCTAGAGCCCTAGTAATAAGTCTTACACTATCATGTTCTTATATAGATATAGAAGATATAGATGCTGTATGATGTGGTATGATTTGTTGGTCAAAAGCCGAAGCCCAGAGTGGGAGGTGGGAAATTCTTAGCTCTTAGCCTTTTCAGCACCTTCCAGTATATACATTCAAGGAAATAGCTCTGCATAATTCCAAAATCTCTTTCCTGTGCCTTCCAGTGAAATCTTGAAATATAAAAAATAAAGAGCTGCTTGTTCCCTCAAACGAAGTTTGGGGTTCTGAAGAAAGACCTCTTACATCTGGAAGCATCTTGCGTTCGCATAAATAATTTTATTAGGAACTGACACTACATGCATGCATGAAGAAAATCCACAGCTAAGGCATGAAGCCCTTCCACATGAAGTGTATAGGATAACCATAGGAGAGCCAGGTCTTGTAAAAGCCTTTGGGGGGTAGGGGCAAAAAGTCTCAACGAAAAAAGTGTGAAGCTTTGCTTAATTTCTGTATCTGAAGCCAGTGCTACTTTCTCCATACTGCACCCCAAAACAACCTAGTTCCAGACACTTTCTGTAGTTAGAAAGCATTTTTCCACCCATATAATCTGTCCGTATTCTTCTCAACCTCTGAAACATAGAGCGGTGGCTAGCAGAACATGAAAACAAGACATGAAACGTGGAACGCAAATATTCTTATTCCTCTGGTCAACACCTACGTATACACCACTCTAATTTACTCTTGATGATTGGCAGATGAATGTGCAAACACTGAAAAGCTCAGTAAAGCAATGTGGTTTTTTTGTTTTGTTTTAAATCTGTGGTGTTATATCTGGTGTAGCCTATTCAGTCATGCAACTCTCTGCTTGATCTTGCAGACATCAGGTAATTAATATGCATCTGTGAACCAGCTCTGTGTGCCCCAGGATGAGGGACAAGCATTTTTAACATGCATTTTTGTAAATAAACAGAAAATATGATGTATCTATATGTATGTGCATATTCTAAACCACCCACCCCAGAACCCCATACATACACTCTGGTGGGTGGGGATAAGCCATGGTGACTTACTTCTCTTGCCACAAATGCCAGGGCTGAGGGGATCTGCAAACAGACCATGGGTTCTGGATGGCTTGTTAACAATGGCAACAAGCCGCCCTCACTGGGTTCACATGACACGGTAACCTGCATTGGCGAGGGTAGCTAAGCAGATCCCCCCAGCATGCAACTGGCATGCACAACAGGGAAAATAAGCCACCGTGGCTTATTTCCCCAACTGTGATTGTGTGAACTGGGCCAATGTCCAGTTGTGATAAGCCAGCAACAGCCCATGGGTTATTTGAGGGTTGTTTTCCCCTCCAACAAGCCATGTGTCGCAGGTTCAGATGATACAAGAAGCTGCACCTGTGTGGGTTATCAGACAGATGGTGCTCAGCACACACCATGGCTTGTTTAACCACACAGTGATCATGCAAACGAGGTCAATGTATTGTTTACCGCTAAAGCTCCAGCAAACTTGGGAGCCTGTTAAATGAATACATTGCAGCTGGGAATGCTCCCTGCTATTTTATTTTTTTAAGTTGAGAAATTCTGTTTAATGTGTTTCTAATGAGGCATGAACCTTATGATTTTCCCACCCCCACTGCTCCAACTGGGGCCTTAAAGGCCCAATTGGAACAGTGGTGTGTGTGTGTGTGTGTGTGTGAGAGAGAGAGAGAGAGAGAGAGAGAGAGAGAGAAAGCAAGCATGCTTTCCCCTGTTCCTCTCCAGTCGGGCCTTTAAGGCCCTGATTGGAATGAAGGAGGGAAAAGCGCGCTTTCCAGGGCCTGCGGAAAGTGCATCATTCCTCCCTGTAACACTAATGGTGCCACTATTAGCTTGGCAGGGGCAGAATGACACACTTTCCGGAGGCCCTGGAAAGCGCACTTTATTTATTTATTTAAAATATTTATATCCCGCCCTATATCACTAAGATCTCAGGGTGGCATACAGATAAAAACATACAGTATAAAACAATAAATACACATAGTTAAAAACAAATTAAACCATAATCCAAGTTAAAACAACATATAATTTAAAAGCAATAGATGCAGTTAAAACAATGTGCCAGTGAGTTTGTTTGTTTGTTTGTTTGTTTGTTTATTTATTACATTTCTATATCGCCCAATAGCCGGAGCTCTCTAGGCGGGTCACAAAAATCAAAACATTCAAAGTATAAAACAACAGTATAAAACCATAAAATACAATACAATATAAAAGCTCAACCAGATAAAAACAGCAGCAATGCAAAATTACAAATTTAAAACACCAAGTTAAAATTTATTTATAGACTGTTAAAATGCTAGGAGAATAAAAAGGTCTTCACCTGGCGTCTAAAAGCATATAATGTAGGTGCCAAGTTTAACCATCAAAGGCTTTGTTAAAAAGCCATGTTTTTACTTGGCGTCGAAATGCAATCAATGTTGGCGCCAATCGGGCCTCCAAGGGGAGGGCATTCCACAGTCGAGGTGCCACCACAGAGAAAGCCCTCTCCCTTGTCCCATTATAACGTATATGTTGTTAACAATGGCAACAATCCATCATCACTGGGTTCACATGACACGGTAACCTGCATTGGCAAGGGTAGCTAAGCAGATCCCCCCAGCACGCAACTGTACATCACCATGTGCATTGATGGTGCTATATAAATAAATAAATAATAATAATAATAATAATAATAATAATAATAATAATAATAACTGGCACGCACAACAGGGAAAATAAGCCACCGCGGCTTATTTCCCCAACTGTGATTGTGTGAACTGGGCCAATGTAAGTCTCCCCCCCCCCCCCCCATTCACTGTGGCAAACATCAGTTGTGATAAGCCAGCAACAGCCCATGGGTTATTTGAGGGTTGTTTTCCCCTCCAACAAGCCATGTGTCGCAGGTTCAGATGATACAAGAAGCTGCACCTGTGTGGGTTATCAGACAAATGGTGCTCAGCACACATCATGGCTTGTTTAACCACACAGTGATCATGCAAACGAGGTCAATGTATTGTTTACCGCTAAAGCTCCAGCAAACTTGGGAGCCTGTTAAATGAATACATTGCAGCTGGGAATGCTCCCTGCTATTTTATTTTTTTTTAAGTTGAGAAATTCTGTTTAATGTGTTTCTAATGAGGCATGAACCACAGAGAAAGCCCTCTCCCTTGTCCCATCATAACGTATATGTTGCATTGGTGGGATGCGGAGAAGGGTTCCTCCAACAGATCTCAGGTCTCGGGCAGGCATATATAAGGAGAGGCGCTCTCTCAAGTATTGAGGTCTCAAGCTTTCCCCTCCTCTGCTCCGATCGGGGCCTTTAAGGTACACATCCTCATGAAATGAGCTGTGCACACCTATGGTGCCATGATTTTGTGTAGGCTCAACACTGAGGTGCAATCAAGTTGCAGAATCCAATTAGCAAATTGGAGTCGTTATTAGTATGGGGCAGAATGGCCTATTCCTTCAATACGTGGCCAGGCCAAGCCAGTAACATCTTTTGTTATGGAAATTGCAGGTACGTGGTCCAGGATGGTTGGTGGATGACACTTTATTTATTTATTTATTTATTTAAGGATTTTTATGCCGCCATTCAGCCAAAAAAGGCTCTCATGGCGGCTTACAAAAGTATTTCTTGACACACTTTATGGCCATAAATTGTTAGTGGTAGTTCCTTGATCTTTTCTGGAACATGAAAGCCATCAGATTTGGGAAGATGACTCATCTTCCCACACATCTGTAGTATAGGGGGTTAATCCAAGATCTATCTGTGTGGGAGGTAATAACAGAAGCAGTTTGGACTGGATGGGGAGGCACGGGAAAGATGAGCTGTTGTTGTGAGGTTGAAAGGCTCTTGGCTAATGTCTCTCTCTCTCTCTCTCTCTCTCTGGGGATCTGCTTGGGGTGTGTGTGCTGTTTGCCTCTACTTAAGCCCAACTTGCACATTTGTAAATAAACCAAATGTTATAAAAACACTATGAATTTTTCAGTGATCTCTTTCCAAAGGATGGCAAACCCTGATAAGCAACTGTACCAACAACAAAGAGGATAACCACCACCACCCCAGCTGTGAAGGGAAAAACCAAAACAAAAAAGACAACTGCACCGTTATATTGTTCCTTATGTGTTTCAAGGTGCATTTCTTAATTTTATGGAAATTCTTCACTTGCTTCTAAAAATTCTAAATAGCTGCTCAGGACTGCCTGACTTCTGGCTTGCCCAAGGAAGTTTTGAAATGCATCTCTTAACCATGGGTTCCAGCTGTTAAGTCGTCTGTCCCCAACAACCCAGAATTCCTGGTTCCGATGTCACATTAAAAATGTGACATCTTACCCAGCTTGGCTCCCTCAGGCTGCGTTGCACGGCAACTCCCATAATTCCCAGTCAGCACAGCCAATATGCTGGGGAGTATTCTGGAAGGAGGGTGAGGAATTAGTGTTAGGGGAATGTGTGCCGTGAGGTTAAAACCAAACCAAACCTCCACCCTTTCACTATTCAGGGATATTTCAGTAAGACAAAACAAAAGGGGCACCTTTTCCTTTTCCCACTCTCCAGGGACCCCTACTATACAGCCATAAAATGATCGGGTTCTAGGCTGGAAGCCTTCTGGCATTATTTATTTATTTACAATATTTCTGTACCGCTCAATACCTAACAAAGTTTCCAGAGCGGTGAACATAGGTATAAACAGTAAAAAAGAAGAAGATTTTTTTGTATTATAGCAAATTATAAGTTATTTATTTATTTATTTATTTATTATTTAAAAACATTTTTATAGCGCCACCTCATCATTTCTGGCATCGTGGCACTTTACAATAAAACATAAAACAATTTCCATTAAAAACCCTCAACCCACATTAAAATTTAAACCACCCCTCCCCCAAACTCTTGCGAAAGTAAAAATGCCTTACAGAGGCGTTAAAAACAATTGACAATAGGAGCTTGTCTAAACTCTGCTGGCAAATTGTTCCACAACCGGGGACCAACCAGTGAAAAAGCCCTGGCTCCTGCACATTCCAAATTGTAGTGGGGGACCATCAGGGCACCCTGCTCCTGAGAGCAAGTCTGCCAATGGTGAGACACAGGAGTGAGGCGAGCACTCAAGTAACCAGGGCCCAGGCAGTGCAGGGCTTTATATATAGTTAACAAAACCTTGTAGCACACCCTAGCAGCCAATGGCAGCCAGGGAAACTCTTGAAGCACCGAAGTAATAGAAGACCACTTCAGAAGCTCCTTAGCCAACCTGGCTGTTGCATTTTGAACAGCCTGTTGGTGCTGGATTTGCTTCAAGGGAAGCCCTGTATACAACAAGTTGCAAAAATCAAGCCTGGAGATGACCAGGGCATGAACTGCGGTGGTAAGATCGGCTTCTGACAAAAAGGGGCGAACTTGGTGGAGCATATGTAATTGATAAAAACAGCTCCGGAGAATAGGCCCCACCTGTGATGACATAGTTAGGGATTGGTCAAGAATGACACCCAGGTCTCATGCCTCGGTCACAATCCTCAGTCGGATTCCTGAAAATGAAACATCTGCGAGCCCCTGCATCGAATCTGCCAGTTGCTGACCGCAACCAACCACCATGAAGTCAGTCTTCTCCGGATTAAACTTCAACTTGCTTCTAGACATCCAATTACAGATCTCAGCCAGGCACCGAGACAGAACAGCATCTGTCCCACTGAGGTCTGAGCGCACTGAGATATAAAGCTGGGTATCATTGGTGTAGATAATGGTACCTCAGCCTGTGGGCTCTAATTAACTCTGCCAGTGGCCTCACAGACACATTGAACATGAAAGGTGGGAGGATAGAACCCTGTGGAACTCCACAGGGAAGGGCTGTGGGGGCAGATGCACAAGTGCCCATGGTAACCAATTGAGCCCTTTCATCTAGGTAGGACTGGAACCAGGCAAGAGCCAGGCCCTCCAGTCCTACCTGGGTCCTCAAATTGTTCAATTTAAAATGAAGGACCAGGAAAAGTAAAGTGGCTGGTCAGTTGGGGAAGGCTTCTCGAAATAGAGTTGTTTTCAGCAGGCACTGGAAGCAGCCTAGTGTTGGTGCTTGCCTGACCTCCAGAAGCAGGGAGTTCCACAGAGAAGGGGCCACTACACTAAAGGCTCTACTCCTGGTGAATTCCAGTTGGGTCATAGGTCTGTGTGGAACCACCAGGAGCATGCCCTCTGGCGACCTCGGTGATCGGGCAGGTTGGTTCCAAGTTGTTTAGGGCTTTGTGCTCTAGTATCAAAACCTTATACTTGGCTTGGTAGCCAATAGGCAGCCAGTACAGTTCCCTCAGCAAAGGAGTTGTAGGCTGAAAGGAGTCAGCTTATGTAGTAGAGCAGGGGAAAGCTAGCCAGAGGGTCAAAGGAGAGAAAAAGGACTGCACGGCCCATGTTACAGGCTAGCTAGAGCTCCATAAAAAGATATATTGCGACATTTTATTGCAAGCCCATTTGTAATACAGAGTCTGACTTTGTTAGTGGTTTTGAAACAGAAGCTGGATGGCCATCTAGCAATAGTAGATTTCCTGCATCTGCAGGGGATTGACCAACATGATGATTGAGGTCCAACTACATGATTATAATTCTTGGGATTTAGGAAGGAGGTTTTAAAATGGAACATACAAAACCAGAGCTTGTCCTGGTCTCAAGACACTCCATTGAACATACATTACAAGGCTTTGATGTCCTGTATTTCCCAGATGAATGCCTTTATTGAGTTGTAGCTGACAAACCATGTCTCCCCTCTGAGTGAAACAAAGTTAATGGACTGTGGCTTCTTTTTACTAGGAAATGAAAGCTTTTCCGTTTTTTCCTCTTTCAGACCCAGACATAATGTCTTCCACACGTGGTGAATTTGGAGAATTTGGTTGAGGTGTGTCTCCTGACCCCAACCTCCCACCAGTACACACAGTTGCATAGTATTGTATCTTGTCTGCTTCTCTCTCCTGCCCCAGCGGGCTCAGCTCCCTATATAACACTAACCAGGGTTTCACAGAGAGGCTTACTTCCTCATAAATCTTTCCACAGCACCCGGTTTATGTGCGCCAAGACTATTTTAAAGTACTGTGTGATGATGGATAAGCAGCGGATTACAGGTTTTAAGAGGTGTCAGGGGAACATCTTTCATTCTGACACTGGTGAGGCCTGCATGTGGCCTGCATCCAGGTACCTGCACTGCTGTTATCTGGGGAGCAGCTGCTTTTCCAAGTGTCTAGGGAAACCCAGGTTCTTCTGTGCTCAAAAACCCTTTGTAAGTATGCAGAAAGAACAGCATGGATGTGGGGATGTAATGAGAGGAAGGAAGCTAAGAGGTTAGTTATCTTTCCCAGCTTTTGGAATGAAGAGTGTATAATTTATACTATTTCACATATAGTCACACATACACACACTCTAGGGCTGTTTAGACAACACGTTGCCCCACATTCAGTGGTTAAGTGTGGGTTGTTGTTGAACCGTGGGTTGTTTGTTGAACTGTGGATTAGCATGCTGTCTGAACATAGAGTGGTTTGTTAACCATGAAGCGTGGCTTATTTTCTCAAACTACCTCGAGAACCCATAGTTTGCTGTTGAGTTGTTCAGGGTGGTTGTTCACTGTGGACATTCAGACAATACGCTGGTCCATGGATCAACAAACAACCCACAGTTCAACAACATTTCACACTCAACCATTGAGTGTGGGTTAGTGTGCTGTCTGAATGGCTCTAATATCTTATACACACAGCCTTTTATTGACTCGGTAGGCAAACTCTCCAAATCACCAAGAAACAAGTAAAAGAGATGATAGGAGTAACAGTGTTCATGGCCCCAGGGCTAGTGCAAGCTTTGGACCAAAGTAGATGTGACGTTCATCACATGGTTAGCCTCTGGATGCTTCTTTTTCTTTGCTAGAAAGCAGCCACAGGATGGGAAATTTGGATCAGGACTGTGGCATGGAGTGCGAGTGCAATTCTTGCAAAATCAAGCATATTATGGTTGAAATTTGTGCAATTTAAGCAAATTCCGGTTGAAATTCACACAAATAATGCAAATTGTGGTAGCAATTTGTGTAAATGGTGATTTAAGGGTAAGTTCCCGGGTTTTGGAGAAAAAACTGCAGCTTGACTCACAAATGCAAGCTGAGCTGAGGGCTCCGGGAAAATCAGGGAAGCCCAAAAAGGGACCATCATTCTAACACACACACACACACACACACTATTTCCCACAGTCTTACACATACACACTTCTTTTACGCACGCACACTCCACAGATACAAACACTGTATTCTCTCTCTCAAACACATACCCATACCACATTCATAGCTTTAAACCCTGGGTAACCAAGAGCAAGCCAGCATGCTAGTGCAGATGGCTGGACCTCTCTTGCTTGGTTCCTTCTGTCAGTGCGAGCAGATAAACAAACCAGGGATGCTCAGTTCTTGCCTTGGTTATTATTCTCTGTGAATCCAGGACTTTGATTTGTCTCTCCCCTGACAAGCCAGAGTTGTAAGCCAGGAACATTGTTATCTACTAAACAGTCCAGGTGAAGAGGAGCAGCAGTAGCCAGTGTGTGCATGTCCTCTGTTCTGTGGCTCTCACTAAGTACATAAAACCGCCCTAAGATTAAAACAAGGAGTCTTGTGGTTCCTTAAAACTAGCACATTTTAATGGATTAAGTTTTGTGGCCCAAAAAAGCTTATCCCATAATGTGCTGGTCTTGAAGGCGCCACAAGGCTCTTCGTTTTGCCGCAACACAGACTGACACTGCTACACCTTTCGAAAAACGTTTAAGGGCATGATCTTAAATACACTTACCTCAAGGCACCTCTCAACCTCTCTTATACAATTTTTAAAGACCTGTTTATATCATAAAAGTGAAAGAGAACCATTTAAAAAGGAAAAGAATGTATGTTCTAGTCCATGTAGGCATGTTAGGTTCAAAATGCAAAATTTGCTTTTAAGCATCACGTGTGAAATTGGCCAATGATTTTATATTAGCTTTGCAGAAGCCTGTCCTTCTCAGTTCTGAAAGCCAGAGGGATGTTCCTGGGGTGATGTCACAGACAAGAAATGAAATTTAGTCAGGGTGGATGAAGCAGAGCCAAAAGGGAGTCCGTGTCAGGATCCGTTCCAAGTAGGGGCCAAGGCCAGAAAAGCAGTCCAGAGAGTTTGTCAAAAAGAAGCGGAAAGACCAGTAGCAAAATACAGGACTTGTTCTAGTTTTTTTGTGGGACACTGGCCAGAGGCCCATTTAACTGTTGAGGGCTGGTAGAAGTAGCAGGACCAGTGAAGGGTGGAGGATGGGCAAGGGACACAAATGTAAAGTATGCCCCAGTAGGCTAAGCCACACCACACAGTTGGGGTCACCTCTTTCTACCTTGTATTTTGGTCACCAGATTTGAATGGTGTCCTATCTGGTAACTTGGTGACTCTTATCTGAGGATCATTAGTTGTCCACTAGATGTTGCACCAATTATCTGACCATTGGAGAAATTAATGGGATGGATTAGTGGGGTGTTGTTGTTTTGTTTTTAAGGGGATGTAGACTATGTTATTTGTTATTTATTGTGACCTTCAGCTGCTGTGCGCAACATGCTATGTGTATTAGAATTTGTCATCCTGATTTGCCTGTCCGTTCTGTATAAGTGAGTCATGTGCTGAAGAATGTCACTTTAAAAATAAAAATTGCAAAAATGACGATAAAGAACTTCTATAAAAGATCATAAAGAACTTTTAATGAGGCATAGTAATAGAACATACTCTGCAAACAACCAAAACTGCAGCATTTTTTACTGTTGATACGTAGCATTAGATCTGCTGGTTGTTAGTTGGTGGAATGTTTTCATTCATTTGCACTTCCCAATGTGGCAGTGTCTGCCCTATGTGATGGCACCCATGCTGCAAGGCTTCATGAAGATCTCCCATCAATAGCTGACTTACATCATGTATTTTTAAACTATGAGCGGAAGTTATTAGAGAAGGAAGTATTCTAATTACTTGGTTTGTTCTGAGGGCTGGATTGTACAGGGAATATTAGAAGATATTTCAGTGCTGTGCTACTCTTCAACCAGGGTGGTCTGTGGGAAACAGGGGCGGGGACATCCACTCTTACTTTAAGTGTGTGTGTGTGTGTGTGTGTTTATCTGGGCTCCTTCTGAAACCTTCAAGGGTTTCTTCACTTCAGAGGAGGCCTGTGATTGGGAAACTTTTAAAAGAGGCCATCTTTGATCTTAATGTCAAACTAGAAATATAGGCTTTGGGGTACCTGGTCCTCTGGAATTGATCTATTATCTACCAATCGGTGGGGAATAAAACATCAAAGAAATAGTTTTTCAGTGGAATCTAATTACTCTTGGAAGCAAATCCCATTGAACAAAGAGGAAGGCCTTGCTCTTGAGTAAACATGTATAAGTAGCGCTGGCTCAAGACATTTTGCTGCCTGAGGTGAAGAACAAGATGGTGCCCCTGCCCCCTTCATGCACAAGAGCCTGGACAACTGAAGACAGTAGGCTCACTTATGAGGGACCCAGATCAGGCCGCATGGCACACGGGTTTCTCCTCCATCTAGCTGTCATCTCCCAGCATCTGCCGCCTGAGGCAACTGCTTCACTCTGCCTCATGTGTATAAGAGCAGGCTGTGCTCCCTGCTGCCTTGGGTGTTGATGGATTGGAGAAAACACCAGAACTAGATTCAATTATAGCTGTAACAGTGCCATTAGCTCTGGTCTTCGCCTAGTCTTGATAACATCATCCTTAACGCTCAGTTCCTGCTCACCTCCCAGTATTCTTAGAAGGCTGTGGATGATGCTGTGTTCTAACTATGTGTGTTTTCAAACTGTGTTTTGGGGAACGCTGTAGTTCCTCAAAAGCTTATTTGGGGTGGGTGGGTGTTCTTCAGTGGGAACATCAGTAATAGTGGACAATCTTCCTTGAAAGACAACTCATTCCCATTCCTACGAGACATCTTAATGTAAGCAAGTTTTCAGGTATACTCACAGTTCATATAAGGCAGGGGTGGGCAATTTGTTTTGGCCAACAACTCCCATTATCACTCACCATTGACTATGCTGGTTAGGGCTGATGGGTGTTGTAGGCCAAAACAGGAGGGCTACAAGTTTCCCCACATCAGGGGCGGGCTACAAGTTCCCCTCCCCTGATGTAGAGCAATGCTGAGGTCCTCCAGGCCTGGTTTGTGTCCTGCATGATTGGTTAATGTGCTCAGCAACGGGCCCTGGAAAATAAAACTTGCCAGTATTGTAAAGCAAATCTACATTACACCTTCATGAAAATCTGTGCTGCAGCTCCATTTGGAATATTATGTACGGTTCTGCTTGCCCATCTCAAGCTGGAAAAGAACAGGAAATTGCAACTACTTATGCTGCCCCAAAACCTGGTGGAAGGAGACATGATAAAAGGTTTATGAAATTATGCATGCTGTGGACAAAGCGGAAGGACAAACTTTTCTCCCTCTCTCATAACGTTGACAACCAGGATCATCAAATGGAATTGATTTAGGATGGCACATGACAGGTCATTTACATGGAACTGGCTGCCATGGGGTGTGGTAATGACCACTGGCTTAAGATGGCTTTAAAATGGGCTTGGACAGATTTATGGAGGAGCAAGAGAAGAGTCCTGTTAATGGCTATTAGCCATGCGAACTAAGCGGCTGAACTAGATCTGCAAAGGGAGCATGTCTCTGAATGCTGCTTGATTCTGGGGTCAAGAAGCAGAGGAGGGCTGGTTCTTCTGTGACCTGCTGGTGGTGTTCCCAGAGTGTCTGACTGACCGCTGCTCAAAACAGAATAATGGAATATATATCTTTGGCCTTATCCAGTGAGTTTCTTCTGTGTTACGCATTCTTTAAACACACACAAGCAGTTGCTGTTTACTCCATGCTCAAGCATCTTCTTAAACTAGCCAGATGTTTTCCAAACCAACAGAATAACTGCACAGTGCTACTGGGCAACTGCTAGTGAGCTTGGCTAAATGCCCTCTTTTTCAGCGTTCAGGTTTGGTCTGAAGACTGTTTTATCCCATAAGGCTTTTGTTGGAGAGATTTTTCATTTCTTTCTTTTGTGTATTGCCTGCTGTGTTCTAATGAGGTCTGTTTATTGGCATTTTTATTACCTTTTTTTTAATGTGAGCCATCCAGGGGCTGTATATATGCGACAAAAGCCTTGGGGTGGGAGTGCAGTGGCGCGGTGTCGATTATATGACGCAGAAGCCACTGCGTAGGCATCCCAGGGTTCCCCCTCCCCCCGAATCTCCAAAGCAAAAAAGTCAGGGACTTACCCTGACTTCTTTGTCTGGAGAGCAGCAAGGACTGCACATCTGTTGTCTGTCACCCTTCCAGGGTTGTGGCAGTGGTGTGGCCGGGTGGATGGCGACCCCTGATTGGTCAGCATCTGCCTGGGCAGGCAGGGAGGGGGTGGGCCGGCAAGCCAAATGGCCACTGGAATGCTGCTCCCCTGCCCCACCTCTTGCTGGGGGGAAAGTTCTCCCTTCCCTTGGCTTCAGTCCCCGTGAGGTAAGGGGGGGGGAATACAGGTGGCTCCCCTGCCCCCCATGATCCATATAAACCCCACACTCACTCCTTGGTGTGGGGTTAACATGGTGCAACCCTGCAGTAGTGAAACCACAGGGTTTTGGGGGCCTGCAGCGCCATCCTCAAGACAGCCCCCTTGTTTGTAAAAGCAGATATAAATAAGGAACAAAAAATGAAATACTTCCCTGACTTTCTCATATTGAACTAAAACCAACAGTAAGTAACCAAGGGATACAGCCAACTTTAAAAAGAAAAAAAGAAAGAAAAAAGAATGAAACAGAACAGCAATTATATATAGCCACTGAAATAATAGTAGCCTCAAAAAAAAAAAAGCATCTAAGAATCTGTTTTAGGCGCTCATTCACTTGCTCCACCTTAATGCTGTCCAACTTTTTGGCTGTTTTGGGATTATAAATTTAACTGGCAATGATTAAGCACTCGAAAATGAAAGATCAGCAGCTTTTTGCCCTCAGAGAAACCTGGATGGCGGCTCGGTTTGACTGGAATTTGCCAGAGCATCTCTTCAAAAGGAGATCTTACTTGGAGTCATTAAATAATCCTGCACCCATTTTCTAATTGTGGTCCAGGAGGAAAAAGAGAGCTTTCGAAAAAGTTTTTCTACTATGACTGCACATTTTGTTGAAGAGCAATAGAGATTGCTAACGTTCCTCAGAAAGACAGCAAAAGTCCGATGCTTTTGATGGAACTATGATCTGTCAGAGCAGGTAGTCTGAAGACAAAGTATGCCTTAGCCAGGCAAGCAGTCATTTCGCTTGAATGTCATTGGCCCCATGTGTTAGCTGTCCCCTGCTGAGCTTCAAATGATTTCTAAAAACTATGTACAGTATCAGATTATTACAATTTCTGTCCACCAAGGACAAGCAAGTCCTAGGTTGCAAACTGAGACTACAGCTCTCAAATGCAAGAGCAAGATGCATTTCTGCCTCTAGGGGGCAGCACTACCATTGAAGCAGAGACTGAAACTGATAATGATTGCTATAGGTCAGAAAATGAGTCTGATTAAATTTCATGCAACTTCATTGAATTTTGGTGGTCCCTCCCCCTTTTCTGTTCTTTTTAGGGGAATGGGTGCTTTATGTCTGCTTGACACTGTGGAGGACTAGGGGAGACATTAATAATTTTCTTTGTTACTAATGTTGATGGTTTATTCTGTTGTTGTTTTAATTGTTTTTTGCCTGTTCCTCATAAAGTGGCAAAACCAAAGAGGTTCCTTACAGTTCAGGAGCTTGTAGCTCCATTTGTTACATTTTTTAAAAAAAAAGTAAGTTCAGTTTGTAATAATTGTTTGAATACACTGTACTTTGAATATACCAAATGTAATAATTTTATGCCAAGCCAACTTGTACATAATTACATTTTATGTTCCTAAAGTAACAAAGTGACTTTCAATCTGTAAAAAGTGCTAATATTGCATTTCCCCCCAATTTTTCAAATAAATAAATAAATAAATCATTTATTTATTTTTAAGAAAACGGAAATAATGTTTTTTCCCCCATGGCTTCAAAATTTCCAAAAAAAATTACATCTCTAATCCCTGGCATATCTAGGTTGAGCTGGGAAAGCCCGATGAGATCACTGCTGTAGATCAACCAATTTATTTATTTATTGCATTTCTATACCACCCAATACCTGAAGCTCTCTGGGTGGTTCACAAATATTAAAACCATGAAGACAATTCAAAGTATAAAACAAACAACAGTATAAAAGTACAATATAGAAGCACAACCAGGATAAAACCGAGCAGCAATGCAGAGATTAATACAGATTTAAAATACAAGTTTAAAACAGCAAAGTTAAGAAACCAAGATGATAAACTGGGAAAATACTGGGAAAATAAAAAAGTCTTCACCTGGAGTCGAAAAGAGTATAATGTAGGTGCCAGGCAAACCTCCTTGGGGAGCTCATTCCACAGCCGGGGTGCCACAGCAGAGAAGGCCCTCCTCCTGGTAGCCACCTGCCTCACTTCCTTTGGCAGTTGCTCATGGAGAAGAACTCCTGAGGATGATCATAGGGTCCACGCAGGTACATATGGCAGGTACCAATGGTTTAACTCTGCATGAGGAAACTTCCTATGTTCTTTTATGTTACTGCTTTATATATACCGAAGTTAAACTCACCTCTGTAACCAGATTCTGCAGCTGAGATTAAGCCCTTCTCTGCTGCTTCTATGGCCATATAATAGGGAAATGCATGCAGAATCTCCATGCTAGGTATACTTCTGAGATTTACCAGTTTCCCCTGACCCAACAACAGTCCTGTTAATTCTTTTCTCTCTATCACCTAGGGACAATGTCAACAAATTTTGCCTTTCCAGGTTCCTCAAAATTCAACCGGACAAAGCACCTCCCAAATTGGCAACTGGGATAGATTTTTGGAAATTAATTAATGCCAATGTGGTCATTCCTTCCCCTCCTACCTCTTGGTTTTCCAACACTATCAGATTTCTACAGAGTTTGCAATTTTGACATGGACGATAATAAAAAAGCATGTTTAGTTTGTATCCTCTAGAGGTGGGTAACTGGCCCTCACTACAATTCCCATCCCTGACTATTTGCCATGTTGGCTGGGGCTGATGGGAATTGGAGTCCCATAACATCTGGAGGGGCAGATGTTCTCCACCCCTGGTCTGCTCTCATCTGAAGAATTTGTGTTTTCAGCAGGCAGACGCTACCGATTGCATATTTAGAGCGCCTTTTTTTTTTTTACTCTCTCTGATTCCAATGTACATCTGTGCATTGGTGAAATGCTACCATATATCATCTGTACAATTGCACCATCATCAAGATTGCATAATAGCCCAAAAAGAACTTGATGCAAGTCACATCAAGATTTTTTTTTGCTGCTTGTTTTTTCAGTGATTTATCGGTGCACATAGGAAAGGCAGAAAGGGAAAAAGCTGCAAATTAGCAGAAGGAAATGATGCTCCTGTAAACTGCATCAAGCAACACTCTGTGCAAAATTCTGGAAGAAAACATGGGACACTGAGGCCATAGCTAGACCTAAGGTTTATCCCTGGATTGTCCAGGGGTCAAACCTGCTCATCTAGGTGACACACAGGGGATCCAGTGCTCAGGCAGGGGCGAACCCTGGATGATCCCAGGATAAACCTTAGGTCTAGCTGTGGCCTAGGTGATTCTTAATGCATGGATTCTCCTTTGGAAACCCGGCAGGATGGCCCCTTATAAATCACCATTAAGGAGGAAATCTATCACCCAAAATGAGAATGAAAGAGGATACAAATTTGCATAAAATTCACATATACTGATTGATAGGCCCAAATTTAGGAGTAATTATTATAATTTAAATAGAAATACCATGTGGAAGATTTAACCAGGTGACCTGTGTGCCTCCTGCTCAGTCGGCTAACTGCTGATGGCCAATAGTTCTTATGGTTCTTTATCTTTTAACTGGAATTGGATTGACAGCCCTTCAAATAGAAAACTGTCCTTTGTAAAAGAGGGTTCATTCATTCCCCCCCCCCCAACAAGATCAGCAATTTTGGAACTCTGAAATCCATGGAGAAAATTTAGAAGCCTCCCTAATCTATGCACTTGAGAGAATTTCCCTACTCCAGTGGCTCTTTGATGCACTTGGTAGGGGTACAGTACACAGGTTGAGCTTGATGGGAGAAGAGCTTGATGCTTCATTGCTAGGGAATGCTTCCATGACTGCACATGGGAACCTGTGTGGAACTTTTGATTGCGACCACCGTGTGTAGCCTTTTGCTGTACTTTGACTTGTTCGCAGGATGGAGTGGTTGTGATGGCGGCTGTGGTGTTGGAGGTGAAATTGCACTTAAGCGGCAGCATCAGGAAGGAAGGGAGGGAGGGAGAGCGAAGAGGGAGGGTGAGAGCCTTCTAAGACAAGGGGCTCTTTGTAAGCGGGACTTGCGAGTCAATGCTGTTCCGCGGTTTCCTTCTCTTGGATGATACAATTTGTTATTCCACTAAAACGGCCTCTGTTAAAATGCTCCCTGAAGGTGGCCACGGCAGAGACTCATGGGGCCTTTTGTCTGGGCTTCATATTAGTCATTCACCTTGGAATTTTGCTTCCCACTTGCATCTCCGGACAAACACATCAATTATGCTCTTGGGTGTGTGGTGAGGTGGGGGGAGAAAAGTCGCTGCTCCTCTCCTTCCTTTCTCTTGCTGTGGGGCGGAGAGATCGTGTCTGCACTAGTAAGGCAACTTAAGTGTAGGTTTTGTGAAAAAGCAAGGATTTCTACAAGCAGGAGAGCCTGGAGCTTACTTTTCCCACACTCCACTGGGTATTCAAGGTAAAGGAAAAACAAATTTCCCATGATTGTAAGGAGCATCCTTAATTTGAACCTAGTTTTTAAAGTTCTGCTCATGTCCCTGATCATTCACCACAATGGCCTTTAATGGCTACTAGAGATAATGGTGGTTCCCTCCAAATAGAGAAAATGCTTTCAGATATCTAATACGAATAGAATGTATATAGCATTTTAAGAGTGCTCGGAGTTTTTCCTCATCCATTATCTCAGCAATCGTTACAACAGTCATTTGTAAGGCTTTGGGACTCTTCAAACAAGACACTAACCCACACTCAATGAGTTACCCACACATTTTTCTCAGGGTAGGTTATCGTGTTGTTGGATTGCAGCCAGGGTGGCTTGATAACCATGCAGTGTGGCTTGTTAATCACCCTGAACAACCCAACAACAAACCATGGGTTCTTAAAGTGGCTTGTTCGAGAAAATAAGCCATGCTGCATGGTTAACAAGCCACCTTAGCTGCCTTCAGACAATACGCTGACCATGGTTTAACAACCAACCAACAGTTCAAAACAACACACAGTCAACTACTGCATATGGATTAGCTTGTTGTATGAACGGCCCATCTATCACTGGCTTTATCACCGTGTTATAGATGTACAGGTGAGATTGAAAGAGGGTGGGTTTCTTAAAGGAGGCCTGCACAAGGGGTAACCCACCAAGGTCAATACAACTCACCAGCCCTGTATTGTGGCCTGCCAGGTGTTTGACAGACTCCTCTGTTTCTGCAGTCCCAAGTAGGCAACAAAGGAGGTTGCTTTGTAAATGGGGAAGGATTGTATTCAGGAGAGCACATGCTTTATAACCAGGTCCAGTCCCCAGCATCTCCAGGTAGATCTGGGAAAGACCACTGCTTGAAACCGTGGAGAGATGTTGCCAGTGAGTGTCAGCAACACTGAGCTAGATGGACCAAAGTTCTGACTCAGCATAAAGCTCTGCAGGTGTTGGGTGCCATTTTCCTTCATTACTCCTGAACAGGAACTATTGCTGTCTGCTCTCGCTCTGACTTGACTGCAGACCTCATCACATTGGGTTGTCACAGAGCTAAATCCTGGCCTCATTCTTGCATCATGAAGGAAGAAAATATTGAAGGAAAATGGCACCCAGCAGCAGTGGGTGATTATTGCTACCTCTTGTGGCAGTGAATTCCTTCGTGAAGAAATCAGTCTTTTTATCTGTCCTGAATCTCCCACCTTTGGGAGGGAGAGGGACCCATCAGTTGAATGTGCATCATCTAATTCAACCTTCCCCAACCTAGTGCCTTCCAGATTTGTTGGATAAGAACCCCCATCATCTCCATCTGGCATAGTGCAGGCATGGAGAACGCTGTTCTAGCTGGTCCCATACCAAAGTTTGATCCTTAGAATGAAAGCCTGAGGAAAGGGCCTGTGTCTTATGTTTTATGTGCAGTGCTTATTTAATGTAGGTTGCTTTAGAAATAATAATGTTCCCTGTATATTTGCAAACATATGATGGATGGAAGGAGATGCAAAGCATTGGCCCAAATAATGCCCAGTGGCAGCTGGTGCTCTAGAAACTGGCTGAAACGTTGCTGAGTTTTGTAATTCCTTGGCTTGGAATATGAGCGTCGGTGAAGGAGTAGTATGTACCCATGGTCTTTTTTGGATTAGATTTTAACAGCAGACACTCATGGAAGTTGGTGGAAGGATCAAACCTATTGCACTCCCAGTGTTCTTATCAGAACAGGATCCGATTTGGGTCAGTAGACAACTTAGTTAGCCAAACTCAATTATGAATTGAGCCCGAGGAGGGGGTGTTGTCTCTTATTGGAACCTGGTGACACCAAAGCTCCACCCCAGTCTTGGCCATCTGCCCAAACTCCTCCCACCTTTCCTGCTTCCACCCACGCAAACCACCCCAATTAATCCAGCACTTTGCCATTCATTTTTGCCAGTTTTGCAAACAACTTTTTACTTGTATTTCCTGAGAAAGCATGGCCATGTTTCCAGTTTCAGTGTGACCCTGATCCATGTGCCTTTTGAAATAAATTTCTGCATGTGCAAATTTTTGGGAGTCACTCATAAAGGTGCTTTCTGCAAAGGACTGCAGTGATTCCCCCTTTTTAATTTTTGAATGTTTGAGCGATTCAGTGAGTGGGTAGAGCACAAGTGTTAGAGATTGTTAGGGTGCAGCCTTCCAAACTCAAGAGGCTTACAAGCATCCAGTGCAGATCCTCACCTGTACCTCACTTCTCACTCTGCAATTTAGCTAGATGTGCTTTTTCACCTGTCTATCTGAGGCATCGGGGAGGGAGGCTGGGGAGGTCTGGGGATATGGTGGAAGCCATACCTTCCCCTCCCCACCCACCAGCATCCCTCCTTCCCCTTCCTTCCAGTGCCACCTTTGCAACCTCAGAGGGGCCGCCTGCGTGGTTCTCTCCATCCCAGCTGCAAGGGGGCAGGGGACGGGTGGGGTGATCGGACTCCTGGGTCAGAGGTCGGAGTGCTGCCTCCATCCTCAGATCCAGGAATCCAACCTTCCCAATGGCCTCCAAGACTCTGTCTGTAAGATTGCTCTCTTAATACTTTAGGATTGCTCTAATGTATGATTAGGAATTGGGCTGTAGATACCTTAGACTTCTGCACCTTTTAAAGCAAAAACTGCTTTCCAAATTTCAATATTGGGCTGGAAATTATTCTGAGCTAGTGTGTACCTTGGGCACCTACATTATATTCTTTTAGACGCCAGGTGAAGACCTTTTTATTCTCCCAGTATTTTAACAGTCTATAAATTAATTTTAACTTTGCTGTTTTTATTTATTTATTTATTTATTTTGCATTGCTGCTGTTTTTATCTTGGTTGTGCTTTTATATTGTATTTTATATTATGGTTTTATACTGTTGTTTTATACTTTGAATTGTTTTGTAAACCGCCCAGAGAGCTTCGGCTATTAGGCGGTATAGAAATGCAATAAATAAATAAATAGCATCACTTCCTATCCTATGAACAACATTTATTATTTATTTATTTAGTATATTTCTAATCTTCCCAGTAACTAATATTTTCTGGGCAGATTACAAACAGTTAAAACACTAAAATGTGTTTAACTAAAATTAAAAATATAAAATACAATACAAATATTTAAAAGAATAAAATACAATATAATATAAAACAATAAACAGCACAGGAATTGATAAAAGAGCCATAATAACCTAACTAGGTCTCTAAAATGCCTGGGAGGAAAAAAAAAAGGTCTTTGATTGGTGCCAAAAAGATAACAATGTAGGTTCCCAGCAAACAGCTTTGAGCCGTTTATTTAGGGTGACCATATGAAAAGGAGGACAGGGCTCCTGTATCTTTAACCGTTGCATAGAAAAGGGAATTTCAGCAGGTATCATTTGTATATATGGAGGACCTGGTGAAATTCTCTGTTCATCACATCAGTTAAAGCTGCAGGAGCTATACTAGAGTGACCAGATTTAAAAGAGGGCAGGGCACCTGCAGCTTTAACTGGTGTGATGAAGAGGGAATTTCACCAGGTTTTCCATATATACAAACAACATCTGCTGAAATTCCCTTTTCAATGCAACTGTTAA
This sequence comes from Elgaria multicarinata webbii, assembly GCF_023053635.1. Taxonomy (NCBI): domain Eukaryota; kingdom Metazoa; phylum Chordata; class Lepidosauria; order Squamata; family Anguidae; genus Elgaria; species Elgaria multicarinata. The sequence goes on from NC_086183.1 coordinate 7,191,555, forward strand.
AGATACAGGAGCCCTGTCCTCCTTTTCATAGGGTCACCCTAGTTTTTTCCATAAGTGGGGTATCACCCCTGAGAATGCCGTCTCTCTTGTTGTGAACCCACCTAGCTTCCTTTGGTGGGATCACCCGGAGGAGGGCTCCTGAAAATGACCTAAGGCTCCAAATGTATATGCAGGAGGAGATGTGCCTTTAGATATTCTGGTCCCAACCTGTTTAGGGCTTCAAAAAGGTAAACATCAACACTTTGAATTGGGCTCTGAAGTGGATTGGAAACCAGTGCAGCTGACAAAGTGCTGGCATCACTTCACTGAATCAGCCAGCCCCTATTAGTAACCTAGCAGCTCTGTTTTGAACTAACTGAAGTTTCTGAACTGTCTTCAAAGGTAGCCCCACGTAGAATGCATTGCAATAAATCAAGCATGGTTACCCAAGCATGTATAACTGTTGCCAGGTTATCTCTGTCCAGATAGGGTCGCAGGCAGCCGGTCTGTCAACCTAAGATGATAAAAGGCACTTTTATCATATTCCTCTGGTCAGACAGGTTTTTGGAACCAATAGAAACATCTACTTACTGGAGACAAAAGTGAATGAGTGTCCACACCATGAGCAGTGGTTTCCCCTTTCATACCACCTTCAATTCTGCAAAAACGAGAAGACTGTTTACACTTTTTGTCCTGTTAGGCATTGCTCGTTGATATTTTAATGACATTTTTGTACTGTTTTTGGTGCCTTTGTGAGGTCACAATACACTATCATTCAGTTCATTGAGATGGACTTCTCCATCACACCAGCATTTTATTGCACTCTCGTCATGCCTGGTTTGTAGTTTTGCAATGTGGTACTCACATGATGTCGTCACTGTCCTGCACTCATCTCGCCTCTTCCCCTCCCTTTTCCGTCTTATTTTGGAGCAGGGAAAGTCTGGTTTATTTTCTCCATGTGCAATAAAACTGCATCCCTCTCCGTGTACCGTCGTCCTCGCTATGTTGCTTTTGTGGGGGGTGGTCCTGCTGACAAAAGCTTGCTGAGTCTGTCGGTTGAACAAACAGACTTGTGCTGGGCTTTATAAGGGGAGTGGTTATCAGGCTGTGAGAACAAAGGGACATTCTGTCGCTTTTCCCTTCAACACATCCTCCTCCTCTGCCAGTTGCAGTTGTGGAGCTTGTAGTTTCTCCTGTTGCTACTCCGCCTGCTTGCCAAGAAACCCTTCTGGACAAGCTGCTTAGAGTGAGCCAGAGAGAGTGAAAGAGAAATGCTCTCCTTGTGAGGAGGGTGGAAGCATTAGCGAGTGCAACTCCCAAGTGTGGCTGATTCACCCTCCACAAGCCCACACTACGGGAGGTGCAACTTTTACCTTCTTCTTGCCACGAGAGTTATGTCTGTGTGTTTTGCGGAGGTGGGGGAGTGAATGACACCCCTTTTCCAACCTGTCAATTTCTCTCTCGGATCTGATCAACATCTTCCCAGAATGATCCTCTTGTGCAGGGAAGGGGGGAAAACACCCCAGCCAGTTTACTTGGAAGCATTAGCCCTGCATTTCAACAGGGTTAGTCCTGGTAAAGGGAGTGATCCTGATGTACCAGACTCAGTGGATGGGGAGATGGTTGCTCACGAGTAAACAGGAACTCAGGGCCCCATTGCCTTGGGTAGCGCAGTGCATGCACTTCAAGGCTGCAACCCAGGAAGTAAACCTCACTTAACTCAATATGATTTACTTCTGATTAGAACTTCCATAGGCTTCTGCTGAGCTGCTCTCAGGTTGTTTTGAATCCAGATCTGGTATAGTTCTGATATATGAAGGTTTAGGCTGCAATCACTCTGACCTGGAAGTAATTCTCATGGATTTCAATGGGACTGACTTCTAAGTAGACATGCAATAGGATTCCACACCATGAATTTCTCAGGGGAGGGGTGAAGGGAAGCGGCAGTCACAACAAATGAAGTCAGGATACCTCCATCAGTACAAACAGAGTAAGGAGAGGGCTTGTTGGTCAAGAGGGGGGCAGATGAAGACATTCAGAAATTCCAGAATTCACAATTTTTCTCCCAGTCGCTGACATCAATCACAATGTCACAACCAGTGAGCTGGAGGGGGAAGGAGAAGGGTCTGGGTGGGGCCAGGCGCAATAGCGGGAGCGCAAACAAGTGAAAAGAGAGTCCCCCGGTGTAGCGATGATTGTGAAAGGGACCAGCGCTTGCTGCGCTCATGAAATGGAGGTCAAAATCACAAGTGCATACCAAGAAAAATGAGTAGGTGTGATGGAGCTCCAAGTCATGCAAACTGTTTACTCATGGTTTTGTAACTCCAGCAAAGTAACTCATTTGGAGAGCATTTGGAGGAGAGAATTATCAGGCAGGATGGTCAAACCTTTAACCCTTTGTACGTCTGCCAATTGTCCACCACTAAAAATGCCCCTAACTGTTTGGGTGTATGTGTTTAACTGTTTTTTCTGTTAAGTGGACTCTGACTGTTGGGGTGGTTGGGAAATAGCTGGGAATTTGAAGGGAGGGAATTGGCAGCTCCAGTGAGGGTTAAGCACACATTACCTGCTGATTCTTCTCTGAAAATGCCACCTCTGTATTCATGTTAATTGGCAGACATGTGTTTGGAAACACTAGCTTGCTGGTATAATGTGTAGTCTCGCCTTAAGCTTGAATGTTGTGGGTCAGTGAAAAGTGCCTTATGCCTGCCCCTCCTGTGTGTTACCTTCTCACCTTGCACGGAAGGTTTCCTGGCAGCTGCGTTTGCCTTGGCCCACTGTGCTGCTCCCACATGGAAATCGACTTCAGCTGAATAACAACCAGCAGGTTTAAAAATAAGATCTATGTTCCCCATGTTGGGTGGCGGAGGGGAAAAGTCAGGGACTTTGCCTGGTGGGGCTGAATGTTCCATAAATAGCCTTACCTCTGTGCTGAAGTTAATGAGGCCAGCACGTTACAACAAGAAATCTCAGTGATGGCTGAGGAAAAGGGTGGTATGGTATGCATGTGGGCCTAGCAGCTGCGGGGAGTTGGGGAGGTCTACATGTTGTTTGTCATACTAATTGTGGCATCTTGGTTCCATCATTTCTCCGCCCCCGCTTTATTTAAGAGACTGTTTTGCCCCTTTCATAGAAAGTTTGGGGCTCTTCTTCCTTGCCTATTAGGTGGAAGTGATCCCCTTGTCTTCCCTATTTCCACAATTCCTTAATGACCAAACACAGGATTGGCTGGAGATATTTTGACAATAAAGCAGAAAATTCAAGTGGTGGGCCTCCTTCGTCAGTAAAAATATAACTGTTACTTTCCTGAGCAGTTCCAGGGACAGCACCAACTAAGCTTGATGTCCTTTTTGAGGAGAGATCCTATATTATTATTATTATTATTATTATTATTATTATTATTAATTTATTTATATAGCACCATCAATGTACATGGTGCTGTACAGAGTAAAACAGTAAATAGCAAGACCCTGCCGCATAGGCTTACATTCTAATAAAGTCATAGTAAAGCAATAAGGAGGGAGAGAAAATGCAAACAGGCACTGGGTAGGGTAAACAGGCACAGGGTAAGGAAAAACTAACAGTATAACTAACAGTCTAAAGTCCGAGTAACATCAAGTTTTAAAAGCTTTAGGGAAAAGAAAAGTTTTTAGCTGAGCTTTAAAAGCTGAGATTGAACTTGTAGATCTCAGATGTTCTGGGAGAGCGTTCCAGGCGTAAGGGGCAGCAGAGGAAAATGGACGAAGCCGAGCAAGGGAAGTAGAGACCCTTGGGCAGGCGAGAAACATGGCACCAGAGGAGCGAAGAGCACGAGCGGGGCAATAGTGTGAGATGAGAGAGGAGAGATAGGGCGGAGCTAGACCGTGAAAAGCTTTGAAGGTCAACAAGAGAAGTTTATATTGGATTCTGAAGTGAATTGGAAGCCAATGGAGAGATTTCAGAAGTGGAGTTACATGGTCAGAGCGGCGAGCCAAGAAGATGATCTTAGCGGCAGCGTGGTGGACAGAAACCAACGGACTGATGTGAGAAGAAGGAAGGCCAGAGAGAAGAAGGTTGCAGTAGTCCAACCGTGAAATAACCAGCGCATGAACAAGCGTCTTGGCAGAAGAGACAGACAAAAATGATCGAATCCTGGCAATATTATACAGGAAAAAGCGACAGGATTTAGCTACTGCCTCAACATGAGGACTAAAGGAGAGCGAGGAATCAAATATAAAGCCAAGACTACAAGCTTCATTGACCGGAGTAAGCGTAACATCATTGACAGTAAGAGAGAATGAGAGGTGAGGAGAAGGTTTAGGAGGAAAAACAAGCAATTCAGTCTTAGCCATATTAAGTTTCAAACGACGATGAAGCAGCCAGGCTGAGATATCTGAAAGGCATGCTGAGATACGATCGTGAACATTAGGAGAAAGTTCCGGAGATGAAAGATATAATTGTGTATCATCGGCATACAGATGATATTGGAGGCCATGAGATTGAATAAGCTTACCCAAGGGCAACATGTATAAAGAAAACAACAACGGGCCAAGCACCGAGCCTTGCGGAAGCCCTACTGAAAGTGGAAAAGAGGAAGACGAGTTGCCATTAGCCAGCACGCTGAAGGAGCGACCCGTTAGATAGGAGGCAAACCAGTTATAGACAGAGCCACAAAGTCCAAGGTCATGGAGGGAGTCTAAGAGAAGATCATGATCAACCGTGTCAAAGGCTGCGGTTAGATCAAGGAGAATAAGAACGGAATAAAGGCCTTTAGACTTGGCAGTAGGAAGATCATTGGTGATCTTAGTAAGGGCTGTTTCAGTGGAATGCAAAGGACGGAATCCAGATTGAAAAGGATCCAGAGCAGAGTTACTAGAAAGAAAGTCAAGACAGCGAGAGTAGACCACACGCTCCAGGATCTTTGAAACAAAAGGCAACAGAGAGACAGGTCGGTAGTTAGACAGAGATAGCCTATCAAGAGTAGGTTTCTTGAGAATGGGAGAGACTGCAGCATGTTTAAAAGCAGAAGGAAGTGAACCAGAGGACAGAGAAAAATTAATAATATGAAGCAAGGAAGGAAGGAGAGCGGGAATAAGATTTATAAAGACGCGAGAAGGAATCGGATCACGAGAGCAAGTGGAAGGCTTTGAAGAGCGCAGTATTGTAGACAGTTCATAGACTTACACTTTTTTGTAATAATTGATTTATTCCATAGAATCATAAAATAATAGAGTTTGAAGGGGCCTATAAGGCTATTGAGTCCAACCCCCTGCCCAGTGCAGGAATCCACATTAAAATATACCTGACAGATGGCTGTCCAGCTGCCTCCTGAATGCCTCTAGTGTGGCTTGTTGTGTCGTGTGAACCCAGACAGCAGGGGTTGTATGTGGGGTAAACAGTCCTTGCATAACCCAGGGCCAGCTACTGTATCAAAGGTGGGAGGAGTAGTGAGCCAAATCATGGATCCCTCCTCCCTCTCCCAAATAGCTTGCTGTTACATTGAAGAGGAGTTGGTTTCCAACCATAAGCATCCCCTTCCCAGTTGTTCATGTGCTATACATAATGAAAGAGCCAGTGCCAGTTAACTAATTATGGGGCTTGACTTGTGTCTGGGATTCAGTCAATGCCAAGCCAGAACCTTGAAACATCACTTTTAAGTGATGGCAGGAGAGGAAGGGGAGGAGCTTTTAAAATATAATTATGGGATTCCTGTTTCAACATAAGCTGTTGAGTGGATTTTGGGTCATCTGGCTGGGGTAAGAGCCTAGTCAAGCACCAGGCTCTTAAATTCCATCTCCTACATTCCAGTACCTCTTTTGTGAAGCTGTTTCACTAGCTCAGATTACCCTCATTGTGAAGACATTGTGCATATATTTTCAGGTTACTATTTTCTCTTTCCTGTTAATCTGTAAAATGGGAATAATAACCATTACTGATCAAGGCAAGCAAAATAATATGTCAAATACATTTCATATTAAAATGCTATGTAAATAAACACTAATACTAACTTCGTGCAAGGGAAAAGAGCAGGACCAGGATTTTTTTTTCACTTCTCCAAACTGAATCTCCAAAGTATGTGATATGATAATGAGTGTAAGGTTCTAACTAAGAGATTTCACTTAAGCCATTTAATGGGTAACAACCAGGCCGTCAGACTTTATAAATGGACCCAAATCGATCAGAGGACAGAATTTCTTCTTGAGGTTGCTTCCAGGTCTACAATTTCAGCTTCCCAGGCCAAACCAGCCAATATTTGGTAGGATAGGAACTGAAGCCAGTTCCGACATCCCTGAAACAAGACAAATATTCGGTTTCAACCCAGACAAGGAAGAAAAAAATCTAATCTTCGGCGTGTTTTAGTGAAACCCAATTAAGCTCTTGGCATTCTTGCAGACATGGCATTTACTGCAAAGCAAGGCGTTGAGCCAATGACACTGGTAACCAAAGAGAAAGTGAGAGGGGAAAGAATCCCAGTTTATATCTTTTCTAAAACGTCTCCACATGCTTTCAGAAAGGCTGTCTGGCAGGACATTTTATTTTTACCACAGTCCTGGCCCAGCAGAGAGAGAGAGAGAAAGAGATCGTTAAAGGGGCAACGGGATATTAACATTGCTCAATGTTTAGCTTCCTTTGGCCAGGCCTCTGCCAGAAGGCGATGCATTTGTTAAGCAGTGGGGCTGCTAGCTTTCTTCACGGCCTTCTGATGTCCTGTGCTCTGGGCCAAGCAGCCAAAAGTGGTGCTGGGTTTATTTTTTCAGAACCTTGTTGCTAAAAAGAGGAATTATTACAAAGGGAGGGAAACAGGAGAAGGATGGCAAATGAACCTAGAGAGGAGCTAAAGCACAAAGTTATCAGGAAGTAGGATCATCTTCTTGGGAAGACTGGAAGACCAAGTTCAGTTTTTAATTTTGTTGCCCCGGGGCAGACTGACCAAAAATGAAAATATTTGGGTTTTCTTTTTAGTTTCCTCCCCAAGGGTTGCACAAGTCACCAGTGAGGGAGGAAGCATCAGCCAGGCACCTCTCCACCGTGCCTGGGTCCAGCTCCAGCTGAGAGCCCCCTCCCTCCTGCTACCAACTGTAACTGCAGAGGCCACCAGTGAGGGAGGAAGCATCAGCCAGGCACCTCTCCACCGTGCCTGGGTCCAGCTCCAGCTGAGAGCCCCCTCCCTCCTGCTACCAACTGTAACTGCAGAGGCCACCAGAGAGGGAGGAAGCATCAGCCAGGCACCTCTCCACCGTGCCTGGGTCCAGCTCCAGCTGAGAGCCCCCTCCCTCCTGCTACCAACTGTAACTGCAGAGGCCACCAGTGAGGGAGGAAGCAGCAGCCAGGCACCTCTCCACCGTGCCTGGGTCCAGCTCCAGCTGAGAGCCCCCTCCCTCCTGCTGTCACCTGTCACTGCTGAACTTTCCAACTAAGATTGTAGTGCCTGAGTTTGCTTTCCTTTCCCCCCTCCTCCTCCTCCCTCCCAATCCCCTTTCCTTTTGTGTCATGTCTTTTAGATTGTAAGCCTGTGGGCAGGGACTGTCAAGAAATACTTTTGTAAGCCGCCATGAGAGCCTTTTTTGGCTGAATGGCGGCATAAAAATCCTTAAATAAATAAATAAAATAAAAAAAATAAAGTCTCCTTGCAGTACTCCCCTACCCTCCATGAGATTGGGGCTCATCTACTCCAAGCAGGATATTCCACTATGAAAGCGGTATGAATGCGGTATATAAAAGGCAGGAGCCACACTACTGCTTTATAGTGATTTTGAAGTGCACTGACAACGGTTGGGGCCCATGACACAGCTACACCAAGCAGGATATAACACTATGAAAGTGATATGCACTATGAAAGCAGCCTATGGTATATGTCATGGGCCCCAACAGCTGTCAGTGCACTTCAGAGCCACTATAAAGCCGTAGTGTGGCTCCTGCATTATATACTGCTTTCATAGTGGAATATCTGCTTAGTGTAGATGAGCCCATAGTCAGTTCACACTGTTTGTAGATGGTGAGATGCAAGATGAATTAATGTGGTTGGAGTTAATTTCTTACATTTATATCCCTTCCTCCACTGGCCAGTGAGTTCCATGGCTGAATGGCATTTTGTACCAGGATCTCCTCACACCTACCGAAGACACTGTGCTCTGCCTCTCTCATTTCACCTTCGAGCACGTACTAACTGGTGCAACTGTGTACTTGTTTTGATGTGTGTTCAATCAGTGGTGCAGTGAAGCTTACAATAACAAATTGATCAGAAATATTGTAAAATGTAAACACATTGTTTAAAAGTAAGATCAGGATCATTTGTTTTCAAAAGCTTTTGGTATTTTAGCTTGATCTACTGTTCTTATTACTATGATTATTCTCTTATTTCTGCTTTGTGAACCCCTTCCCCCCCTTCATATGTTTTAATGTGATTTTAGATTGTAAGCCTCTAGGCAGGGTATCATTGTTTTATTTGTATATTTTGTACAGAACCAAGTACATTGTTGGTGCTATATAAATTATTATTATTATTATTAATAATAATAATAATAATAATAATAATAATAATAATAATATTGGAAGGAATCACAAAAGGATGTCAAAATCATTCTCTTTCCCCTAGGCAGGATTCTCTCTCTTTATCTCTCTCTCGCTTTCACACACATACACACACCCAATCAATCAGCAATCCAGATCACTATGTGTTTCAAGAAGAGAGTAGTTGTTCTTAGAGCTGGAGGAAAGTTGTCCTATGACAAAACCAATCAAATTTGCTTGGAAAAATATTGTCATTTAAGGATATTATTTTTATTTTATTATGTTTTAAAATATATTATTGTGTTTATATCTTGCATTCCCCCTAAGGAGCTCAAGGCAGCATAATACATGGTTTCCCCACACCCCTACACCATTTTATTCCCACAACAATCCAGTGAAATAGGTTAGGCAAATTCTTTTCAAAGTACTACATTTGGCATAGCTAATAACAGTATTAAATCAACAAGATCTAAGGTTTTATATATTTTACATAACTATCAGAAGTAGGATAATTCACTGATCCGGTTGTTACAAGACAAGCTTAGATAATTTAATTTGTTTTAAAGTTGCCTCACAGGCTTAACACCAGCCTGCTACTTTAAGATGATTACCTCACAGACGTGTAGCTTAGGGGGCCCAGGCAACACTGGGTAGAAACTTGAAATTTGGCACGCTGATAGGTTTGGCTGTACAATGTACCAGAAAAATATAAAAAGATGAAATTTTGGATTTTAAATATTTTAAAGACTTTAATAAAAATCCGAGGCTTATGCCTACAACTCCCAGCATGCCTTGGGTGGAACTCGCAAGAGTCTTCTCTTGCCACCAAACTATGACTCATGGTCATGACCAGTACAAATTGCTATTATTCCTTCGGGACATTCCATAAATAAAATTTCTTCAGCAAAAGTTATTGAAAATTGCTTTATCCTCTATGTGGCTCCATAGCAGTTCCATAATGCCACCAGCACCATAAGGTGGTAGGTTGACCATTTAACTAAAATAATTAAAATTAAAAAGTGCCATGGTGTGTCTTCAGAGCACAGGTATGTCAGATAAAAGGCCCAAGTCACTGAGATCTTTCCTACTATACGTTATTCAGATATCTGGGCAATGCTGGGCATATTTTGCAAACATATTCTTCGGTTTGCATCTTTTTTAGCTGGTAGAAAGGGTGTTGTGTATCCTGATTGTTTTTGAAGTTTAGATAGCTGCTCTGGCCAAGGCATGATGGGAGGTGTAGGCATTTCAGGTAAACCAAAAAATGTGGTTTATCACAAAGCTCTAATTTAAAATACAGTTCTTATTAACATGATTTCCCATTTAGTCTAACAAAACAATTTACTAACTCAACCAAACTAAAAAAAACAACCAACCTTAAGATGAATAAGTTGCAGAGAAATTTATTATTTACCAAATAAATGTTATAAACTTTATTCACGGACCCGAGCAATGCTGAGGATATCAGCTAGTGAGGGATAAACGCGTGGGTGGAGAAGCAACGGTAAGCAAACACGATTTCCCCCTGTGTGATGAGTCTCATAGAAAACACTGATGGCTAGAAGATGAGTGGGACAAGTTGTGCAGGCTGAGTCCATGGGAAAAGGGTAATATGGGATTGCTGAGGTCCTAAGATTATAATCAATAAGTTGATTTGGCAATCATAGGTGGTTGGAAAATTGCTTGAAACCATGTAGTATGTGAGACAGAGAGTTGTGGGGTGGTCTGATTTGTTTCTTAAGTGTGGAACACAGTCTACAAAAGATGTTCTTTATCCTCACCAGGAATTTGGGATAGGATTGCTGAATAAGAAATCCTGCAAACAATAAAAGGAAATAAAGCAGGTATGTTTACTGAAGGTTTTGTAAATGGTGGCGGTGGGTACATATAAAATACAGCTGTGTCTATCTACATTTAATGAGCTGAAGATTAAGCAGAAACTTGTTGTGACTTGGCAAAAGTGTGTTTAAAGCTGTATTTACTGACACTCCTAGAAAAATGAAGATGTTATTGGTGGTTCAAGGTAGGTTTGTGTGTGTATAAAACACAAGCATAAACCAAATTATATAACGTTTGTCAGAAACTTGCCAGCATGTCAACTAAGGCCATAGCTAGACCTAAGGTTTATCCCTGGATCGTCCAGGGGTCAAATCTGTTCATCTAGGTGACACACAGGGGATCCAGTGCTCAGGCAGGGGCGAACCCTGGATGGTCCCAGGATAAACCTTAGGTCTAGCTGTGGCCCTAGATGAACAGGTTTGACCCCTGGACGATCCAGGGATAAACCTTAGGTCTAGCTATGGCCAAAATTGCTGTGGTATTCTGAAGGTTATGCTCTCTGGGTTCATGCAAAAAAGTTATTATGGAGCTGGAAAAAATGCAGAGCAGGGCAACATTTTTCTCTCTCTTTCATAATACTAGAACCTGGGATTATCCCATGAAGCTGATTGGTAGAAGATTTGGGACAGATAAAAAGAAGTATTTCTTCACACAATGCATAGTTAAACTATGGAATTCGCTACCACATGATATAGTGATGGCCACCAATGTGGATGGCTTTAAAAGAGGGTTGGATAAATTCCTGGAGGAGGAGGCTATTAATGGCTACTAGTCCTCATAGCTATATGCTGCTTCCAAAATCAGAGGCAGCATGCCTATGTATATCAGTTGCTGGGTAATATGGGTGGGAGGGTGCTGTTGCACCATGTCCTGCTTGTGGTTTTCCCCTGGGCAGCCGGTTGGCCACTGTGTGAATGGAATGCTGGACTAGATGGACCTTCGGTCTGATCCATCATGGCTCTTCTTTTGTTTTTATGTAACCATACTACACTGCCCCTGCCTCTCTGATTCATAAAAGGCTTGTATCCTTTTGATAAAATGCTTATAATATATTATAATATACTCACACAAGATAATTCCGATTGTGATCTGCTCCTATATTAAAATGAAAAACATATTTCCAGTCCCAGTGGCATATAAAAATCTGTACATTGAATGTCTAAAACAGAAAGCAGATATACTCTGTGCAATATACCGTATTTCTTCGATTGTAAGACGCCATCGATTGTAAGACGCACACTAATTTCAGTACTACCAACAGAGAAAAAACCCTAAGACACGCCTGTGATTCTAAGGTGCACCCTATTTTTAAAGATGTTTATATGCGGGGGAAAGTGCGTCTTAGAATTGAAGAAATACGGTAATAATTGCTGAACTGTCAAAGGTAACTTCCAGGCAGTGAACAACTTACAGTTTCTAATGTCGATCTGTCTGTTGCAGGTAAGACTTTTTGGATCAGATGGTGGGTATTCAGCAGCTTGTCATCAATTCTAGTGCAATCCTATGCATGTCTACTCGGAACTAAAACCCATTGTGTTCAATAGGACATACTCCCAGGTAAATATGTATACGATTGCAGCCTTCAGTGCTATAGGATAGTTGTCTTAGGCCTTAACTAGACCTAAGGTTTGTCCCGGGGTCGTCCCCGCCTGCTCCCGGGATCCCCTGTGTGTCATTTACTTGAACAGGGATGACCCCGGGACAATCCCGGGATAAACCTTAGGTCTAGCTAAGGCCTATGTGCCAAACTTTTGGTTATACGGTATCTCTGCTTCTCAGCTACAAAGCATCTTTAGGCAAGGATAAACCACTCCCTCCACCACTTTTAATATAAAACTCTTCCCCCACAGTCATTTTTTCCTCTGTGGGATTTCAGACCTAAGTTTGTGATGTAAACATGGGTCTAAAACTGTGGTGGTAATGAAATGAGACAGTAGGAATTTCAGGTGGGAGAAGGTAAACACACCCTTGCCTTTCAATTTTCTGGTGCAAGTCACTCCCTGTTGAGGACACTTTGGAGTGGTTCTGTACATCCAGTCACTAAAACAAATGAGAACAGAGTCCCCGCTTGATCCGTAAACATGCCATGAAATATACCCTTTAAGCACTTCTTTTATCTGTCCCAATGAGATGAGAGTGCTAAGAAGGGTTGCCAACTGACTAGAAGCTTGCTCTTGTGCTCTTTAATAGCAGCTTGATACACATATATGAGCTGTTGTTAAAGTAACAGTGCTTGGCTGAAAGGTTAGCAACATTAGCACTCAGGGTAAAACCTCTGGAACAAGAGTGGGCAACTGCTGACCCTCGAGATGTTTTGGCCAACAATTCCCTGCATTCCTAGCCAGCATAGGCAATGGTGAAGAATCATAGGAGTTGTAGGCCAATACAGTTGGGATGGCCACAAGTTGCCCACCCCTGCTCTGTAGTACACCCCCCTTTAAAGGCCCTTAACAGTTTCACCAAACTTGAGTTCTAAGAAAATCCTGTGGGGAAGAGAGCTGTGACAAACCATTTTTTCAGTTTGCTGCTTGTAATTTGAATGCTTCCTAATGTTTGCTATCAGAAGAGAACAAGATTGCAGGCATGTCTTTGACTCTTATAAAAAGTGCCTTCATCACCTTGGATGGCAAATGTAGCCCTGCGCTTTCCATCTGCTCTCCTTTTAGGCTGTTGGATTTGCCTTCGCTTGAAATATGCTAATACGGAACATTTTCTTCAATTTGATAACCTGCCCAAATTAATTTGGCCTCCTAATATTTTGCTGGGAGGTGAGTAAATCCAGTTGTGGTCTCCATCCAAATTCCACTGAGGCCGTGACGTTTGGATGTGTGTGAAGCATCTGGAAAAGCAGGCCTTTTCTGCTATTACTGGAACAGAGAGAGAGAGAGAGGTTCTTTCTGGGTGTGAGGTTCAATGGGTGACACAACTAATTGAACACAAGAGCTTTTAATTATCAGCCTACGTTGCGGAATTGGGGTATGCACTCATTTTATCCATTTGCATTGCTTCTGTTGTACCAGAGCAGATGGGATTGTCCAGCACTTCATTTCCCAGGTCAAAAAGATCATCCTTGAAATGAAGTCCTTTATGTGCTTGCTAAATGAAACTGAAGGTGGAACAAAAAACTACCAGACAAGATTTTTTAAAATAATAATATTTTGAGTGTAGATAATTCTGTTTCTTTGACGATCCTGGTCATTTCATGGCGAAGTTGTTAGTGCCTGAAGCCTTGTTTAGAAGTGTTATCTGTACAGCACCATGTACATTGATGGTGCTATATAAATAAATAATAATAATAATAATAATAATAATAATAATAAGTGAGCTTTCTTCTTCTTCTTCCTCTTCTTCTTCTTCTTCAGCTCCAACACATTGGTACAATAATGCTCTTTTGAGATGAAAATTGCAATAACTGAAAACTTAGTGTTATTCAACAGTTAAATTGTGTTAATCTACTATCAATAGTATTTCTGTTAGGACTTGTCTTCCTTTCCTATTATTATTATAAGATGTTGAAGGTAGAGGGGTAGCCCTTCTTTTTAATAACCAGAGTGCTGTGTCAGTGGAAACCGTTTGGATTTTTTCTCAGTAAATTTCAGCATCATTCTTTATTTTGCTTGTAATCTCATATAGGCATTCCCTGTTTAGCTAGTTAAGAGTCATTTATAACAGTTCGTTAAACCTGTGCTGTGACAACTCTCATTTAAAGGTCTTTCAAAAGACTGCTGGGATTGAAGTTCTCAATCTGTAGTGGCACTTGTTTAGCAAAACGATCTTAACAAAGATAAAAGTGAGCTAAGGTCTTGCAGAATTTGGGCAGGAACCAAGATGTCTGCAGTGTGTTTTGCTTGGACTTAGCAAACTCAGCTCCTGTAGTGTTTCTCTCTCTGAACATAGGACGAGCCCTACTGGGTCAGACCATCTTGTCCTGCATCCTGTTTCCCACAATGGCCAACAAGTTCCAAAAGTTCTCAAGTAGGCTATGACAGCAATAGCTATCACTCGATCCTCCCAGAGTGCAGGACATGGAATAATGGGCTCAAGTTAAAGGAAGCCAGATTCCAGCTGGACATCAGGAAACACTTCCTGACTGTTAGAGCAGTACGACAATGGAATCAGTTACCTAGGGAGGTTGTGGGCTCTCCCACACTAGAGGCCTTCAAGAGGCAGCTGGACAACCATCTGTCAGGGATGCTTTAGGGTGGATTCCTGCATTGAGCAGGGGGTTGGACTCGATGGCCTTGTAGGCCCCTTCCAACTCTGCTATTCTATGATTCTATGATTCTACTGTTGCTGTTCAGCTGGTAGTTAGTGGCATAATGCCACTGAACCTGTTTTTATTGTAGCATATTGGTCTTATTTTCAAGAATGCTTGTTTCTGTAAATAAAAATGGTATCTAATTATAATTTGCCAATACAAAAACAAGAAGACTTTTGTAAAGCAAAAACTGAACAGAATAATATTACCATTTGTACAAAGCTCAAAGCATTTCGGAGATGTCAGTACTGTAAGGTAGAGGATAGAGAGAGACTTTTCTCCCTCTCTTAAAATATTAGAACACGGGCTCACCCGATGATGCTGATTGGTGGGAGATCCAGGACAAATAAAAGGAAGGACTTCTTCACACAGTGCATAGTTAAATTACGGAATTCACTACCAGAAGATGTAGTGATGGCCACCAATCTGGATGGCTTTAAAAGGGGGTTGGATAAATTTCTGGAGGAGAAGGCTATTGGCTACTAGCCCTGATGGTTGTGTGCTACCTTCACTGTCACAGGCAGTAAGCCCATGTGCACTAGTTGCTGGAGAACATGGGTGGGAGGGTGCTGTTGAACCATGTCCTGCTTTGTTGGCCCTGGTCAACAGCTGGTGGGCCACTGTGTGAACAGAGTGCTGGACTAGATGGACCTTCAGTCTGATCCAGCTTGATACTTCTTATGTTCTTACTATTATCCCATATATTGCAGATGGGGGGACTGAGGCTGATTGAGAGTGGCTTTCCTAAGGCCACCTCATGAGTTCATGGCAGACATAAGGCCTGATCTCTGGACAGGGCTGGCCCGGGAGATTTTGCTACAAGAGACAAAGGACAAGAAGATCCCCTGCCCTGCCATTCCACATACTGATCAATCAGAGGGACAAAATCCGCCACCACATCTGAGGGGAAACCTGGGATGCACAACTGTGTCCTCCAATAGAGGGAACAGGGAATAGTTGGCAAAGGGGGAGCTGCCACCCCTACTCTGTTCACCTCCCCACTATCCACTACCTGAGGAAGGTACCTAATGGTAGGGCTGGTCTTGACTCTGGGCTTCCTGATTTGTAGATCATTCTGTTAGCCATTAGACTGCACAAGTAATGTTGGGAGACAGATTTCAGAGCAAGAGTAAGGGGTATCAATGCTTAAAACCGGGTGCCACCTTTCCAAAGTGGGGCGGTTGGAAAGTTTGCAGAAAAATAGCTGGATCCCTAGCTGTAGCTCCTAGGGTAAAACGCACGGCAGTGCAGGACTCTTGGGGGCGTTTGTTTGCCAGTCCAGTGGTCCTTTGATTAATTGCATAATGTGCTCCACTTACCACTTTTGGAATTCCTTTTCATTGCAAAGTACGCACGCTTCTGTGTATAGTTCCTCACGCCCATCACATGGTTTATTAATGCTTTGCAAATGGGAAACATGGCCAACGTTTTGGATTCCTCTTTCCATATATTGTTCCCTCTTCCTTCCAGTATTGCTGTAATAGGGTAAGTCTGTGTGCTGCGAACACACAGCTAATTTGTGTGCAATTTCACCCAAGTGAGGGTAGCAGCCGCTGCCAGAGGCTCAAAATATTTGTCGTCTCCTAGAACACACACAAAAATGTGTGTACGTGTGTCCCTAGTCCAGATTTTGATTTCTGGTATCAACAGAGCAAATTGGGAACCAGCTGGCACTTGTAGCGGATACAAAGACAGCAGGCAGAAGAACCCCTTAGCTTGCCATCTCTCATCAGACTTGCCTGAGTCCAACAACATCTGGGAAAGCGTTCTTACCCTATCAGTGAAAAGTCATTTTCATTCTTTTCAATGAATGATCACTTCCTAACACCTTTGCAGTTTTCATTGCCTTATGAAAGATGCCTTGGTTTTGGCTTCTAATCAACTTCCAGCAGTTCTTTGTAATGGATTTGCTTCTTGTCAAGCACCTGGACTTTTAACAAGAGGATTGTAACTTTATGCAATCTCTGCTTTAGTTCTGTGTTCCAGAAAGTTGCATAACGTCATCATGTGCAGCTGCCACTGGTGGGGTTTTCTTGTTGCTTTTACCCTGCAAGCACACATTTTGCCAGAAACCCCCCCCCCCCAATAGTCCTCCATCCCTGGAAATTTTGCGTTAAAAGAGCAACTTTCTGTAGTAAGGAGAGCTAGATTCTATGGCTGCAACCCTCAAATTCTTCCACAGGAATGCGTTGTTACACACTCCCCAGATACCTGAGCCAGTAGGATGTGTTGGGGGGCAGCTTTTAACAAGGTCAGGTTTCTTTTGAGAAAAGAGTACTAGAGACTTTGTTATGTCTTTGCCTTGTTTTCCTCTTTTTTTAAGTGTATATTTATTTATTGCATTTTTATACTGCCCAATAGCCAAGGCTGTCTGGGCAGTTCACAATAAAAACCATAAAATACGGTAAATCGAAACGTAAAATAAAGCTTTAAAAGTTTAAAAAATACCATTTAAAACCAAAATAAACCCAGCAGCAGTTACAGACCAGAGAAAGCCTGTGTGAAAAGATGTGTTTTCAGGAGGCATTTAAAGGATGTTACACTTTCTGCCTTCCGAACCTCATGAGGGAGGGTTTTCCAAGTCCTGCTGCCAAGCTTCTTTGTGGCGACATTCTTTTCATTTTGCAATGACCAACAAGACCTCCTCTGAAGATCTTAAATGTTGTCTGGATGTATATAAGGGAAGGCAGCCTGCTAGCTATCCTGGTCCCAAGTTGTTTAGGGTTTTATAGGATAATAACATAACCTTGTACATGGCTTGTTAGGGAACTACAGCCAGTGTAGTTCTTTTAATACAGGTTTTATGTGAGCATAGCTAGGTGTCCCAGTGAGCACCCTAGCTGCTGCATTCTGCACTAGCTGCAGCTTTTCAACCTTGCACATGAGTAGCCCCATATAAAGTGCATTGAAGTAGTCAGGTTACCAGTGCATGGATGACCATGACTAGGCTATCCCTATCCAGGAACAGGTTGGCATACCAGCCCAAGTTGGTAATGAGAACTCTGGGCCAACAAGGCCACCTGGGCCTCCAGTGACAAATATGGTTTTAGGAACACCCCCAAACTATGGACCTGCTCCTTCAGAGAAAGTGCAGCTGCAAGTTGAGAATGGGGGACCAGGCATGATAAGCAACTTTGTGCTCTCCAGATGTTTTGGACTACAACTCCCATAATCCGTAATCATTGGCCATGCTGGTTGGGGCTTATAAGAATTGAAGTCAAAAACATATTGAGGGCACTGGGTTAACCACCTCAAGGACAGTACACTCTTGGAGCCTTTTCCCAAGGTTCCTCCAAAATTCAGACTTGTTTCTCTTTGCTGGTTATTTTCCTATCACACTGCCAAACTGTTCCTTTCAGCCCTCTTCAAACTGGCTGGGTATGTGTGCAGTAGCTAATAGCCACCAGCGTCAAAAACTATTAACATTGCAATCTGTTACATTTTAAGTAAACTCCATTGCGTTCAATGGGACTTCCTTCTACGTAAGTATGCATAGGATTAGAGTGGCCCCAGCAAGCATTTTATCTATAATCTTAGAGATGGTGATCTCTTAACACAGCAGTATAATTTTGTGCTTGAGTGGTGAAATGCTTAAGGCAGACTTGTGGACTTACAGCCTGATCCTATGCATATTTACAGAAAATTAAATCCTACTGAATTTAGTGACATTTACAAACAAGCATCTGCAAAATTACAGCCTTGGTTTCTTTTGAAGGAGAGGAGTACATTGGAAACTTGATAGGTGTCTGTGGTATGCTGATGAGAGCCAGCTCTATAGGATGGAGATTTTCTGTGGTCTGCAAATCTGCGATGATGGCATTCAACCTGTGCTGGATGGGGTTGCACACCCCATGGAAAGATCAGCTGTGCAGTTTGGGGATGCTTGTTGATCCGGTTTTGTCTCTGGAAGCCCAAGTGTTTTCGGTGGCTTGGAGTGCCTTTCACTAGCTCAATCTGTGCACCTACTGCAGCCTCTCCTGGACAGGGATACTTTGGCCACAGTTACCTTATGCATGCTCTGGTGATATCTTGGCCCCCGTCTTTATGGCGGCGCTTTGGCACCACGAGGCACCTTGTGCCCACACTTGCATTCCTTCCCGACATCTGCATGGGAAGGAACGCAAGTGCGAACTTTCCCTGTCTTTAAAAGTAAAAAAAAAAAAATGGGGGAGGAGAGGAACGGGGCTGTTCCTCCCCCTTTAAAAAAATATCTGTATCTCTGCAGCTGTGCAGAATACAGATAATAAAAAGAAATGGGGGTGGAGGAACGGGCAGCCAGAGGGAGGACGCGAGGAGAGGGGGCAGGGACTCTGGGCAAACCACCTCTCCTCTCCTCCCTCTGGCTGCCCGTTCCTCCCCCCACATTTATTTTTATTTTTATTATCCGTATCTGCACAGCTGTGAAGATGCAGATAATAAAATTTAAAAACGGGAGAGGAGCGCCCCCATTCCTCTGCTCCCCCCGTTTTAATTTTTATTTTACTTTTACAGGCACGGGGCTGCCCATGGCGACCAATCAGAGGGCACCATGGGCCCCGCTGCCAAAAAGGTTGGGGTAAGTGCCCAACTTTTTTGGAGCGGAGTTTCCAGGGTTTGCCCCCGGATGGCTTCGCAATGGCAGTTGCGTCATGTAGATGATTTGCAGCTACTGCGAAGCCACCCTGGGGCAAACCCTTCATGTAGACATGCCATTGGTTAGGTTACTGCAGTGCAATGTATCTGTGGCTGGCCTTGAGGATAGCTGAAAAACTGCAGCAAGTTCAGAATGTAGCTAGAATTTTAATTGGGATAGCTCACTGAAAACATCTCACCAGTACTAAAAGAACTGCACTGGTCACCAATTTAGTTCTGAGCCCAATTCGACAAGCAGGTTTAAAGGCCTAAATTATGAGTTGTCAGGCACCTACTCCCAAATCAATCTGCTGAGTTGTTAAGGTCCTTTGCTGGTGCTCTTCTTCAGGTTCTCCCACCATCAGAGTGAGACAGGGAGCAACCAGGGAGAAGGTGTTTTCAAATGTGGCCCCTCAGCTGTGGAACTACCCATCATTATTCTTGATATGGCAGAAAGAATGCCTTTTATTTTCCAGACTTTTTATGGATTCTGGAGTTCCATCCTGCTGTTTTAATAGTATCTTTTTATTGTTTTATATTGATTGTATTATGCAATTCTTTGATGCTCCTTCCAGCAATTCATTGACTTTGAATCCATGTTGCTGTGGTTGGGTGGCTTTGACAATGTAGGGATTCTCTCGGTGTACCATTCATCTCACTACTCAAGAGCTTCCTTTCCTGAACTAGCTGGGGAGACTCAGGGCTCACCCTAGTTTTCTTATTCTGAGGGATTTAAACACTCACTCATTCAGGGGTGGTTGAGGATTTCATGTCTGCCATGGCAACCATAGACCTGTCCTGCCAGTATCTGGTCCTACACATACAACAGGGCACACTCTTGATTGGTATTCTGTTCAGAGTTGGTGCTCTGAAGGAGTAATGTGTGACTTTGTTGTCCTGGAGAGATCACAATCTAGTAAGCTTTGGACTGCTACTGGTACAGATCTCCGCAAGGGTGAAGGACTAGTTAAAATGGTCTGTCCCAGGTGCCTGATGGATCTGAATTGTTTCCTGAATTGTGAAATTTCCTGCCTCATTTTTTGGTGGTGCTGTCAAAGCCCTGACCAAATATGGAAATGGCCCTTGGCCATTGACACTGTTCCTAAGCACCCTCTCCCTCCTGGTAAAGCCAGGTCAGCAACCTGGTTTAACAAAGAGTTGAGTGCCATGAAACAAGATGGACAGTTGGAGAAAAACTCAGGACAAAATTGACCAAGCACAGTTGAAAGACTATTTAAAGTCATATAGGTGAGGTGAGGGCAGCAAAGAAAACTTATGTCTATGCCACTACCATGTCTACACAGAATAGATTGGTAATTGTTTTGTGTACATTCTGAGGCCTTCTTCGTCAGGATGATGGAAAGGGGGAGCCAGAGCAGTTTTTGGCCCTTTGAGATCGATTTGTTCTTTGTGCATAAAGCCACTCGGATTCACCTTGATTTGGACTCCAATATTACGACAGATCAGATTGATGGAACTGACAACTGCTGGTCCAGTTGTGTTGGATTCTTGTCAACTTGTAGATCTTGAGGATGTGGACAGGTATTGGGGAGTGAGGGCCACCACTTCTATACCTGACCCTTGCCCTTCTTGGCTGATTAAATCAGCCAACATGGGATTGATACTGTGGCTAAGGGAAGTGATTAATTCCTCTTTGTGGGAGGAGGTTGCTTCCCATTGCTTAAAAGAGGCAGTAATAAGACCTTTACTAAAGAAACATTCCCTTGATCCAGGAGATCTGTCTAATTATAAGCCAGCCTCAAATGTACTATTCTTGGCTAAAATGATAGGAAAGATGGTAGTGTTACAGGTCCATGTGTCTCTGGATGATACTGATTATCTTGATCCATTTCATTTGGGATCTGGGACTGCGACTGCGACTGCTTTGTCACATTGGTGGCTGATCTGTGCTGGGAAGTGCATGGGTGGAATGCAACCCCATTATTTCTCCTGGACTTCTCCATGGCTTTTGATACCATTGTAGATCTTCAGGTGACCGTAGTGGCAAGGAGAGTGTTTACACAATTACAATCGGTGCATCAGCTGCGATTCTTTCTAAACCTATGCCTTAGTTTGATTATTACAATGCACTCTATCCTTGAAGAACATCCAGAAGCTACAATTGGTGCAAAATGCAGTAGCTAAGCTGCTAACTGGTGCATCATATCAGGATCATATTATACCTGTCATGGAGGACCTGCAGTGGTTGCTAATTGCTTTCTAGATTCAAGTCAAGGTGTTGGTTTTAACTTTTAAAGCCCTAAATGGTTTAGCCATTTAGGCAGTCTGAGGGACTGCCTGTTTCATTATGAATCTGCCCGGGTATTAAGATCTGGAGGAGAGGCCCTTTTGAAGGCACATTTACCCACAAAGCCTGTTTGTTGGGTATACATGAAAGAGCTTTCTCCTGATTCATTCCCAAACTGTGGAATGCATTTCCTCAAGTACTACAAGTGGCCCCCCACTCTCTTGGATTTTAGAAAGGGTGTAAAAACATCTCTTTAATCTAGCCTTTTAAATGATAAGAACATAAGTGCCATGCTGGATCAGACCAAGGGTCCACTTAGTCCAGCACTCTGTTCACACAGTGGCCAACCAGCCATCGGCCAGGGACCAACAAGCAGGACATGGTGCAACAGCAGCCTCCCACCCATGATCCCCACCAACTGGTGCACACAGGCTTACTGCCTCTGATACTGGAAGTAGCACAAAGCATCAGGGCTAGTAGCCATTGATAGCCTTCTCCTCCAAGAATTTATCCAACCCCCTTTTAAAGCCATCCAAATTGGTGGCCATCACTACATCTTCTGGTAGTGAGTTCCATAATTTAGCTATGCGCTATGTGAAGAAGTCCTTCCTTTTATTTGTCCTGGAACTCCCAGCAATCAGCTTCATGGGATGTCCCCTGGTTCTAGTATTTTGAGAGAGGGGAAAAATGTCTCCCTATCCACATTCTCCATGCCATGCATAATTTTGTACACCTCTATCATTTGTCCTTTAGCCTCCTTTTTTCCAAGCTAAACAATCCTAGTTGATGTAACCTTCCCTCATAGGGGAGATGCTCCAGCCCCTTAATAATTTTAGTTTCCCTTTCTGCACTTTTTCCAGCTCCATAATATCCTTTTTTAGGAGTGGTGACCAGAACTGTACACAGTAGTCTAAGTGTGGTCGCACCATAGATTTGTATAAAGGCAGTATGATACTGGCAGTTTTATTCTCAATTCCTTTTCTTATAATGCCTAACATGGAGTTGGCCTTCTTTACAGCGGCCACACACTAGGTGGACATTTTCAATGAGCTGCCCACCTCACCGCCAGTTCAGATCCCATTAGGTTATACTTGAAGTTGGGGGCTTTTGGCCCAATGTGCATCACCTTACACTTGCTTACATTGAACCGCATCTGCCATTTGGATACCCACTCTCCCAGCTTGGAGAGATCTCTTTGGAGCTCTTCACAATCCCTTTGTGCTTTAACAACCTTAAATAATTTGGTGTTTCTGGCAAACTTGGCCACTTCACTACTCACTCCTAATTCCTGATCATACCATCTGTCAGGGATGCTTTAGAGTGGATTCCTGCATTGAGCAGGGGGTTGGACTCGATGGCCTTATAGGCCCCTTCCAACTCTACGATTCTATGATTCTATGAATAAGTTCAAAAGAATTGGTCCCAATACTGATCCCAGTGGGACCCCACTATTTACTTCCCTCCATCGGGAGAATTGACCATTTATTCCTACTCTCTGTTTTCTGTTCTCTAACCAGTTATTGATCCATAAGAGGACCTCTCCTCTTATTCCATGACTGCTAAGTTTGTTCAGGAGTCTTTGGTCGGGGACTTTATCAAAAGCCTTTTGGAAATCCACTGGATCACCCCTTTCTACATGTTTGTTGACACTCTCAAAGAATTCTAGTAGATTAGTGAGTCAGGACTTGCCTTTACGGAAGCCGTGTTGAGTCTTCTTTAGCAGGACCTGCCCGCCTATATGCTTACTAATTTTGTCTTTAATAATGCTTTCAACCAATTTACCTGGAACAGATGTCAAGCTAACAAGCCTGTAATTTTCCAGATCCCACCTGGATCTCTTTTTGAAAATTGGTATTACATTGGCCATTGGTCCCCCCTTTTTCTCAGTTCTTTTTATGGGAATGGGTGCTTTATGTCTGCTTGACACTGTGGAGGACTAGCGGAGACATAAATAATTTTCTTTGTTACTAATGTTGATGGTTTCTTCTGTTGTTGTTATTTTTTTTTTCCTGCTCCTCATAAACTGACAAAACCAAAGAGGTTCCTTACAGTTCAGGTGTTCCTTACAGTTCCGGACCTTGTAGCTCCATTTGTTACAAAAAAAGAAAAAAGAAAATTCAATTTGTAATCATTGTTTGAATACACTTGTACTTTTAATATACCAAATGTAATAATTTTATGCCGAACCAACTTGGACATAATTACATTTTATATTCCTAAAGTAACTTTTAATCTGTAAAAAGTGCTAATATTGCATTATTTCAATTTTCCTGAAAATTTCCATTTTTTTCTGGAAAAAACAGGGGGAAACGGTTTTTTTCCATGGCTTCAAAATTTCCGGAAATTTTACATCTCTAGTTAAGGAGGGAAAGATGGAATAGCAGCACAATGCCTTTTGATTGATAGCACTCTGAATTGTCTGTCTGGGAGCACCCTATGTTTGCATTGTTTCCCAACCACCGCTGCTATCATCCCTAAACTTCAAGGTCTGAGCATTACCGCGTTGGATCCAGAGATAGATGAGTCTGGCCCTTTAAATTCTGTGGAGTGATTTGTACCAAGAATTTTGGGGACTGGTTTTTGAGAAAATTCTAGTGGTAGATGTGGTGGATCCTGGCCGACTTAAGGACATCAAAACATTCCCCCTTGAGTTTGTGGGCTCTTTATGTCAGAGTGTGGCTAAGCGTACGCTGTTCCTTTAGCTTATGTGTAAAGTTCTTGTCAGCAAAGAATTATAGCTATTCACGCCTCTGTCTTAGTTCTTTATTGGATAATATTTCAACAGCAGAAGGGAATATAAGAAGGAGGAGATAACACTGTTTTTGTTTCAACTTTTAGAGCTTGTGATCTTGACAGTCATGAGAAAAAACTAGCTTCTTGGAATCTGGAACCCTTTAAGAGTGATTAAGCCTTGATATTAGATATTAGATTGCAAATTGGGAGCTTGAGTAGCTGGAGATTAGCATAGCTAGGACTTTCAAACTGCATGTTTGGGGCAAATATGGGAGGAGACATTGTTTTGCATGAAACATCTCAGGTTACAGGAAACCTGTAAACCAGACTGTGCCAAATAAACAGAGTTAAGACTTCGACACACTTAATTCATGCAAGTTTTTCAGTGCACACAATGGATGAGGGTTGCATGGAAGCATCTTCCAATTCATCATTCTAGCACCAAAGCAGGGGTTTGGGGAAAGCGCCCCCCACCCCCATGATGAACCTGTAATAGTAGCACAAAACAACCTTGCGCTATCATTACACCATGTATTGTGCGGGCAGTGCAACAATCACAATTGTGTCTGGAGATGGATGTGGGTCTGGCATACGCTGAAGAACTGCAAGTGTGTGCACTAGGACGAGAATGGTTCAAAGACAAAAGATGCAGTTCTACTGCTGACTCTAAGCAGGTCTGGACTGTAAGATGTCTGGATTGGAGACTTCCCAGAAATCACATATAAACTCCTCAAAGGAAGAGGAAGACATGAATGAAATAAATCAGAGGCACAGAATATACACACCTGATCCCCTGGACTTCTGCTGATGCTTCTCTTTAAGCCAAAGAAAAGGTGCTTACTTTTTATCTGGGAGGTATGGGAGTGGGGACGTACTTAGCAGAGGGGAATGTAACCCGAGCCTTGGGGAACTTAAATGGGTTTGTGTTTCAATTAATTTATGATGCCAATGTAAAACAATGTGTCTTCTGCATGCTGTCCCATAATAATAATAAATCCACACAATGGCATAAATAATGTGCAGGAAGCTTAAACACACTTTTTAGAATGAGCATGTGGAGAATGAACAGATGGTGCTGCCATATATTTATTCATTACTTATATATTTTATTAAAACATTTGTATCCTGCACCTATATCACTGGGATCTCAGGGCAGTGCACAGATAAAATCATACAAACTGTATAAATCAATAAATATACACAGCTCAAAACAAATTAAACCAATAATCAAGCTAAAACCAGTCTAGAATTTTAAAGCAGTTAAAACAATTTAAACTATGAGTAAGCTTGGTGAACTTAGCCATCAAAGGCTTTGTTAAAAAGCCATATTTTAACTTGGTGCTGTAATGAAGCCAGTGCTGGCGCCAATCGGGCCTCCAAGGGATGGGCCTTCCACAGCTGGGGTGCCACAACAGAGAAAGAGCTTCCACCGAGCTCTCCGACCCGGGTCGCTCTTACCCCGGCAGCAGGAGGCCGGCGGGGAGGCGGCAGCGGCAAGGACGCGGCCGGATTCCCCAGCTGCCGCCTCCTCCGTCTCTTCTGGGCTGCTGCAGGTAGGCAGAATCTACACCATCGTTTTGGGGGCGTACTGGGGGCGCATGCAAGCGCCTTCAGTACGACGTGTAGATTCCCTCCTGCTTGTTCAGCTGCCTCTTGCCTTTGCCCAGACGATAGTGGTGGTAAGCAAGAGAAGCTCTAGATGCTGCTACCTATTTGCTCACTGGCTCTCTGCCTGCCAAGCAAGGAAGTGGTTGTAATGAAGAGGAAGAGGAGCAACAGCAGCTGGTGACAATGGCATTGAGAAGGGATGGGGCCCACCGAGGGTTTCTTCCCCAAGGGCCCTCAACAACCTGCATCCGGCACTGCTTGGGTGAACTCAAACCACCAACCTTTTGGCTAATGGCCAAACGCACCGGCTAATAGTGGCACAGATACAAGGTCCTTAAGTACAGTAATAATATTTAACATTTTACAGTGTTTTTGCAGTATTCAAAATGCTTTACAGTATCTGAGTAAAACTCCAGCACATGAACCTGTATTCTGAATTAATGTGTGATTATGCTTGGAATTGTGGCGCAGAGTGATAAAGCAGCAGTTTCTGCAGCTGAAACTCTCCCCACGGCCTGAGTTCGATCCCAGCAGAAGCTGGTTTCAGGCAGCCGGCTCAGGTCGACTCAGCCTTCCATCCTCCCGAGGTCGGTAAAATGAGTACCCAGTTAGCTGGGGGAAAGATAATAATGGCCGGGGAAGGCAACGGCAAACCACCCCGCTGTAAGGCCTGGCAAGAAAACGTCAGCGAAAGCTGGCATCCCTCCAAGAATCAGTAATGACTCAGTGCTTGCACAAGAGGTTCCTTTCCTTTCCTTTCCTTTCCTATGCTTGGAATTGTAGTTTGTTGTTGTTTATTCGTTCAGTCGTTTCCGACTCTTCGTGACTTCATGGACCAGCCCACGCCAGAGCTTTCTGTCAGCCGTTGTCACTCCTAGCTCCCCCAAGGTCAAGTCTGTCACCTCCAGAATATCATCCATCCATCTTGCCCTTGGTCGGCCCCTCTTCCTTTTGCCTTCCACTTTCCCTAGCATCAGCCTCTTCTCCAGGGTATCCTGTCTTATTATGTGGCCAAAGTCCTTCCTATTCTATTGTCTTCTTCCACTTCCGCGCATTGCTTGTTTAAAAATAATTCCTTATCTCTTCTGGCTAACCTCTGGAATTTTGCATTTAATTGGGCATATCTCCTCCTATCACTGTTGCCTTTTGCTTTCCTTCTTTCTTGGGCTACTTCCAGTGTCTCAGCAGACAGCCATCTTGCCTTCTTGGTTTTCTTTTTCTTTGGGATGTTTTTTGTTGCCACCTCTTGGACAATGTTGCGAACTTCTGTCCATAGTTCTTCCGGGACCCTATCTACTAAATCTAGTCCCTTAAATCTATTCTTCACTTCCACTGCATATTCATTAGGAATATTAGTGAGCTCATATCTAACTGATCTGTGGGTCTTCCCTATTCTCTTTAGTTTGATTCTAAATTGTGCAATAAGAAGTTCGTGATCTAAACTACAGTCAGCTCCAGGTCTTGTTTTTACTGTCTGTATAGATGTCCGCCACCTTTGGCTGCAAAGGATGTAGTCAATCTGATTTTGGTGTCGGCCATCTGGTGAAGTCCATGTATAAAGCCGTCTTTTCGGTTGTTGGAAGAGAGTGTTTGTTATGCACAGTGAGTTGTCCTGGCAGAATTCTATCAGCCTATGGCCCGCTTCATTTTGTTCTCCTAGTCCATGCTTACCTGTAATTCCAGATGTCATTTGACTGCCCACCTTAGCGTTCCAGTCTCCTGTAACAAAAATAACATCTCTTTTTGGTGTGTTATCCAGTAGGTACTGCAGATCCTCATAGAACTGATCTATTACTGCTTCTTCAGCATCTGTGGTTGGGGCATATATTTGGATCACTGTGATGTTAAATGGCTTACCCTGAATTCGAATTGAGATCATTCTATCATTTTTTGGATTGTATCCAAGCACTGCTTTAGCCACTTTATTATTAATTAAGAAGGCTACTCCATTTCTTCTGTGATCCTCTTGTCCACAGTAGTAGATCTGGTGGTGATCTGATGTGAAGTGGCCCATTCCAGGCCATTTCAGTTCACTGACACCCAATATATCTATATTTAATCTTGACATCTCACCAATAACCACATCCAATTTGCCCTAGCTCATAGATCTTACATTCCAGGTTCCTATGGTGTGTTGATCTTTAGAACATCGGATTCGTTGTTCACCACCAGCACCGTTGGCCGCTAGCCGTCCTTTCGGCTTTGAGCTAGCTGCGTCATCACATCTGGGGCTACTTGAACTTATCCTCTGTTCCTCCCCAGTAGCATTTTGACCATCTTCCGACCTGGGGGTCCTATCTTCCGATGGTATACCGACATATCTCTGGTTGTACTGATCCATTTAGTTTTCATGGCAAGAATACTGGGGTGGGTTGCCATTACCTTCCCCAGGGATCGTATTTAGTCTGACCTCTCTACCATGACCTTCCCGTCTTGGGTGTCCCTTCATGGTTTAGCTCATGGCATCCTTGCTTCCCTTAAAGTTGCTGCAATCTCAATGACTTCATTGATTTTGTATAACTTCCAGACCTATATATCTTGGATGAGGAGGGCCTTCTAGCTCCCATCAGCACCCCTGTAACCTTTGCATGGTACTTGGTAGACTCCATCACTGGAGATACAGTAGTTTGGAGACAGACATTCAAACTTCAAAAATAGGCAGGGGTGGAGGGGAGAGCATTCTCCAAATTTTCACCAGGCAGGCAGCTTACCAGAAGCATGACATAGGGTAAAATCCAACATAAGCCCTACTTTGAGTAGACCCACTGAAATGAATGGGACTTAAATTAGTCATGACTTACTTAACTCCCATTCATTTCAATGGGTCTCCTCTAAGTAGGGCTTATGTGGGATTTTACCCATACTGCTGTTCCAGGGGGACTGTTGGGCAGGCAGTGGGGAGATGGCTACCTTCCAAAAATGCCTGTGGAATGATCCTACATAGCAAGGCTGTTGCTGCTTGCACCAGGGATCAAAATACGTATTTAAAAAACCAACAAAAAAGGCACTGACATTGGTCCCATTAAGCCATATCATAGAATCATAGAATAGCAGAGTTGGAAGGGGCCTACAAGGCCATCGAGTCCAACCCCCTGCTCAATGCAGGAATCCACCTTAAAGCATCCCTGACAGATGGTTGTCCAGCTGCCTCTTGAAGGCCTCTAGTGTGGGAGAGCCCACAACCTCCCTAGGTCACTGATTCCATTGTCGTACTGCTCTAACAGTCAGGAAGTGTTTCCTGATGTCCAGCTGGAATCTGACTTCCTTTAACTTGAGCCCGTTATTCCATGTCCTGCACTCTGGGAGGATTGAGAAGAGATCCTCTGCAATGTTTCTAAAATCTTCTCCCTGTTGTTGAAATGGGGCCATGGACATGGGGTAGCATTTTTGACTCAGCGCTAGTTTGATGGATAGCATTTTAAAGACAAAATTAAGTTTTGTTTTTCTCAGTGCATACTTAACCCACAGAATTCAGTCAGAGGATATTTGGGTGGCCATAAGCACATGAACCACCCAGAGAGCTTCAGCTATTGGGTGGTATAGAAATGCAATAAATAAATAAATAAATAAATAAGGCTTTTTAAAGGATTAGATTAATAATCACAGGATAGGGCTGTTGATAGCTGCCAGCCATAAAAATGCTTTCCATGTTATGAAATTCTGGCAAATAGTAATAGAGAATGGATGTTACCATCAGAAACTCCTCTGTGGCATCTGGTTGACCATTGCCGCTAGATAGCCTTGAGCTAAATAGGTCATTGGTCTGAGACAGTATAGCAATCCTTATGGTCTTTATTGATACAAGAGAAAGCTGCTTTGTTTGTTATACCTTACTAGCATTTATTGTTTTGCTCATTGTAATGTGTTTATTAGGGTCAAATTAGGATAGGAACATATTTCCAACAGTGTATAGTTTGATCCTTCATAAAGACCATTTTCATAGCTTCAGGAATGGGGTAAAGGACAATTCTAAACATGGCACACCCAAACTTTTATATGCTTCCTAATATTTTAAATGAGACCTGCCCTATCTGTGCACATGTGTACACATATGTACACACACAGAGCAAGTAAACCTAGTCACAATTACACTGGCCATGATCCAAACAGGAAGAGTTATTGTAGTCTTGTTTCCCTACGAATTAAGTGCACTTACTGGGAAGTTAGGTCTGCTGCAAGTTCCAAAGAAATCAATGAGATGTTCTTCCAAGAAAGGCAGGTTCCAACATAGCAACAATAGCCAGAATCTCAGTGTCCTGGGTTGAAATCTGATTTTTGCAATGAAACTATTGGTGTGACCTTGGGGAAGTCTCTCTCTCTTTCTCTCTCTGTCTCTCTCATCTTGAGAGTCCCTCACTTACAAAGCAGTGGTGATAGCGATCTGTCTCACAGGGTTGTTGCAAGGAAGAACCCAATGAATGAAAAGTACTTGGCAATTTGCGGAAAGTGATACATACTAGCAGTAAATGCTTTTGCACATGGGAATGCTTACTGCAGAGAAATACCCATAGAAAACTGCATGTTGGGAATGAAAATCCACATGATTTTTTCAGGAAAAATCTGTCAACTGAATATCTCTTTCCTGCTTGCTCCTGCTCTGAAGGCTTTCCCAGAAAATCCATGTGGGTTTTCCATTCCAAGTGCCATTTCTGACATGTATTCCTCCAGTTAAAATCTCAAAAGCACTCCTGTGGAGGGGAGTATTCCTTGAACTAAACACATCCACAGCCGCGCATTCAGTGTTCTGCCTCTTTGTTCCTTTTTAAAGAAACAACACTTTTCCAGCCTGTGTTCAAAGTGGCTTATTAACACCACACACACAATAATGATAAAAACAAATAAAAAAAGAAAATTGCCAGAAAATGTATCGGCCAGTCAGAAAGGTGCTCTAGGGAGAAATACCGAAGATCAGTGAAAAAGTATGTCTTTAGAGCCCTTCTGGAATGCAAAGCAGAAAGGAACAGTTCCTCAAGTCCATAGGGCATTGCTCCATGGCCTTGGGACACACCTGTCAAGGCCATGCTTCTAGCACCAGATGTTTATGGTGCTCAAATAGATGGGATAGAAACTGAAACCCTGTTTCTCTCTCTAGATTCTCATCCCCTACCAAGGCAGTGAGGTAGTTCGCACATTGTCAAGACAGAGATGCAGAATTGGAATGGAGTAGGAGGGGCAAATTGCCCTCACCACTGACATCCTTGCCCCACCCCCACCCCCTTTGCCTTTCCTGTGCTGACAGAAGCATAGAGTTCTGTGCCTCTCTCAGCATGGAGAAAGGGACTTGGACAAGCCCTGCCCCCAAGAGAAACCCAAGGAAGCCCTGCAGGCTGCATGTGGAACCTTCATTGTTCTACATCAGTGGTTCCCAAAGTGGGCGGTACCGCCCTCTTGGTGGCAGTGGGATTGCATTGGGGGGTGTTAAGAGGCAAGGGGGTGGCAGGGGGGCGCTCGAGATGGTCTTTTCCGAGAAGCACCTCTCCAGAAGGTCTTAAAACCCAGGGACATTTTTAAGGGAGAAGGTAATTCGGTCCCAAGCCATATAGGGGAAGAATCCACACATATATTAATACCGTTTAAAAAGAGTTCTTTTAATGGTGAATTGCACTATGGAGTGTGGTTCAGAAGCTCCTGGTTGCATTTCCAACATGATACTTGGTGGAACGTGGTTTTAGTGTGGTCTGCCTACTTCTCTCCAAGCAAAGAAATCGACTCCAGATTACTAAATGTGATGATTTAAGACTCATGTTAAGTGACTTTAAACCAGACATTGAGAAACTGGTATCACTTCATCAAGCCCATCCATCACATTTAGAATTTACAGAATAGTGAGGTACTCTACCCTAGTTACTAAATGTGATATCTAATATTCTTGCTAAATGCCTATCAGACTTTGAAAAGATATCACTGGATCAAGTTCATCAATTATGTTTAATTGAATAAACTAAAAAAAAATGTAATTGGATTTTGAATAAATATTCAATTAATTGTTACTGTTTTGAATTTTATTGTTATTATCTTCCTTAATGGGGTCGTTGAAAACCGCTGTTCTGAATAATGATTTTTATAGTGTAGGGTAGGGGGCGCTGGGCATGAGTATGTAGAACCAAGGGGGCGGTGACCTGAAAAAGTTTGGGAACCACTGTTCTACATCCTTGTTAGCTTTTCAAGGATAAGGCTTTGCAAGCCTCAGGCTCGTGCATTCCCCCACCCCACCCCAGCCAGAAAGAGTAGTTCAGAAGCTTTCACTTCTAATTTTGATCAACTGCAACTTGTGTCATCTGAACCTCCTGAATTGTGGTTAATGGGTTGTTGAAACAAGTGACCTTCAAACTATGGCTTGTTTAAGCAAACCATATATAAAGTCAATCATAGTTTAGGGTTTGGACAACATGCTAAACTAATCTAAAATAGAAGTCGAAGCTTCCAGTCTTCCCATGGCTACATTGATGGAGGAGAAGGGAAGGTGGGGGTCTGAGGCGTCCTGTGGCTTTTCCTAATTGGAATGAGCAACAACCATTAGTTCAAACCCACTGTGTGGAAGGCTAAATAACTGGTTGAAAAGCTACTAACAGTGCAATCCTGGCTGACTGGGGAATGCTGGGAGCTGTAGGACTTTTCCCTTTTCTAAACATGCATCGGATTGCGTCCTAAGTGGTTAACACCAGTAGAGACTTGGGGTGCTGGTTTCATTTTTTCCTATTTACTTTGCCAGCTTTATTTGTAATAAGAAGATGCCTGTTTATATTATGTAAAGCTTGCACTTATCTTTTGACTCAAGTGTGGTCAGACAAAACTTACTTTACAACACTCATTGTAATGCTAAAACAGGGGTGTAGTTTAATCAGTAGATAATCGATTAAAACACACATGATTAATGACACAATCCTATGCATGTTTAGACAGAGAGGAAAATATCCTACATCTCCCAGCATGCCCAGCCAGCCATGCTGACTGGGGCCTGCTGGGAACTGTAGGACTTTTTCTGCCTTTACAGGGATAGGATTGTGCTCTAATTGTTTTATTTGTGTTGCAGCCCTTGTCCTATGTTGCGTTCTCAAGTTTGGATGATCCAACTAGCTTTGTTTTTCAAATTGAGCTCTGACGAGCTCTGGTCTTCCTCAGAAGGCAGAAAGGGGTTTCTTAATGGCAAAATTATTAATGGTGAATAAGCATACTTGAACGACTATAAATGTCTAGCCTTGGTCTAAAAATATCATTTGCTTGAGTGACTTCAAAAAGCCCCCAAATGTGCTTTTTTCACTGTAGTCATGGCCATTTGCAGCCGTTGTATTTTCCTTCTCTACAGTTCCTTTAGCGCCATTATCATCTTCTTTTTCTTACTTAGCCGATCAGGGATCATACTATGAGGGATGAAGTCATGGCACCACATACTCAATGAGATTTAGCTGCATGGCAATGTCATTGGACAAATGAAGTTTTCTCATTGCCCTCATTCTTAATGGGATGGAGGAAGAGGAAACACATCTCACTAGCCAAGGCAGTTTGGCCAACGTTACCTGTTTCTACTGCAGCAATTTCAGTACAATGTAACAAAATAAACTGAAGCTGAATCCTGGAAAGACGGAAGCCCTGTGGGTGAGTGGTTCCCAAGTCCGAGAAACAGGCTCATTTCCTGTTCTGGATGAGGTTGCTCTCCTGAAAGATCAAGTTTGTAGTTTGGGGGTATTCCCAGATCCATCATTGTTGTTGGAGGCCCAAGTGGCCACGGCAGCTCAGAGTGCCTTTTGCCAGCTTCTGGACAGAGATAGTTTGGCCACAGTGATCCGGGCATTAGTAACCTCAAGACTGGATTACTGCAATGCAGTATGTGGGACTGCCCTTAAGACTGCTCTGGAAGCTGGAGCTAGTGCAGAACGCACAGCTCGGCTATTGTCAGGAGCTGCCCCTTTTCAGCACATAACTCCTTTGCACTGGCTGCCTATTGGCTTCCAGACCAGGTTTAAGGTTCTTGAATTAGTGTACAAAGTCCTAAACAATTTGGGACCAGTATACCTGAGAGAGAACCTTCTCCCTTACCATCCTGCCCAATCACTGAGGTCGTCGGAGGGCATGCTTCTGGTGGTTCCATGTGGACCTGTTACCCAATTGGAATCCATCAGGAGAAGAGTCTTTAGTGTAGTGGCCCCTTCTCTGTGGAACTCTCTGCCCCTGGAGGTCAGGCAGGTGCCAACATTAGGCTGCTTCTAGTGCCTCCAAAAAACAACTCTGTTTCGAGAAGCCTTCCTCAACTGACTAGCCATTGTTTTTCTGGTTCCTTTGTTTTTAAATTGAACAATTTTAATTTGCTTTTTTCATCTTCTTTCTTTTACTGTTTATACCTATGTTCACCGTTCTGGAATCGGTGTTAGATAATAGAGCGGTATATAAATATTGTTAATAATAATAATAATCTCTCTGTAAACCGCCCAGAGAGCCCCGGCTATGGGAGTGGTATATAAGTGAAATAAATAAATAAAATAAATAAATAATAATAATATTAATATGAGGAGCATCAATGCAGCCTTTTGAACCTTTTTTGTGCTCTTCTGACCTACCACTGTAATGGAGGACACCTTTTAATGAGTGCAAACACATTTGCAAAATCTTAGGACCCCCATTTATTCATCTCTGTGAATTCCTACCATTGCTGAATCTTTCTTGCAAAGTGCAAACATAGGAGACTGTTGGTTTTTTTTTAAGGCTATTTGGGTGTTTTCAGTTCACATGATACAAGGAGGAGGATCTGCAGGTCTGGCTAATACCCTATATGAAGAATGTTCTAGCATGGCGCTAATCCTCCAAACCTCCAGGGGGTTGGACCTAGCATGATCATCAGAGTGAACTGGAATATGGGAACCTTTTGTTTCACCAGGTATGGCCACTGTGGGAATTCAGCTCCATGAGCTTCTGGTTGCCCAGTGTGCAATCTGATGCAATTGGACATTGCCTCTCTGTTTAGCCAGAAAGTCACTGAACTATTTCATTGACTCTATTCTGCTTCATCTACTACCTTTGCTCAAATGGATGGTGGGGTTCTGAACTTTCTCCAACACGTGTCTGGAATCTGTTCTAAACTCTCGGAAAGAATTACAACTTGCACTGAACATGTTAGCATGGTGCTCAGTTTACAATTGCTAAAGGTTCTGTTACAGTTTCCACGGTAAATCCAGTGTATTCAGGAGTTTTAAGCCAAGCTAATAAAAAAAATTAAAAAATTAAAATTGTATTTGAAACTTGGCTAACTGGAATTCTTGTGTCTAAACCCTTTCAAAATATATATTTTAATATAAATCTACTAAAATTCTTCTGATCTTCCATAAAAGCAAGGGTTAGCAAGAGGGAGAATGGGAGAGAGCTAAGGAGAGTTTCATTTGAAAGAGACATTCTCAGTTTTCTCATTTTAAAACTCAAACTAGTGTTTGGAGGACTGTTCTTTGAAGTACTGTTGTGTAAGAGCAGAAGTTTTCCAAGCACCATGTTACGTCCAAGAAGTGGGTTATATGGTTTCCAGTGAATCATCCTAGCCTGGCGAAGCTCCCACAGACCGTACTGTAGGATCTGCATATTATTTAGCCCGCTTGTTAAAGTGGCACCAAGCCGTTTAGCAAAACCAATGAAGCCTTTATGGTAGGACTTCCAGAATTGCCTAGGACCATGCTCAGAATTTAGTGGTAGTTGTCATAGCCTTTTGCTTTCTGAAAGATGGAAAGAAGATTCCATGCACACATTCTACTTAGGGCAATAAATTCAGTGCAAATGGAACCTACCAAGTCCATATGCGCAGAGTCCTCAAAGTAAGAAATCCCTGAAATATTTGGCTCTCAGCTTTGCAAGGTTAAAAACATCACGTGAGCCAGTCCTGAGATGAAAACTGCTGTAATTTCGATGTGTGGCATGGTTTCACCAGTCTTTTGAATACACCAACATAAGTCCAGATCATGGCTCACCAACATCCCAGTTTTAACTTGCTTCAGGAAGATGTTCCAGTGTGTAGATGTTTCATGTGGTGAAACAAATAAGGAACAGTTAAGCATTCCAGGACTGCTTGAAAATTAAAATCAACTTGTTTTCCTTGACCCACAGGATTATGAGTGAGTGCACAAAATTCGGAGTCCACATGAACCTCACAGAGGTTAATATTAATGAAAAGCGACTTCATGAATTTCTGCTAACATCTGTGTGCGCATTAAAAAAAGATGTTTGTGGGAAGGCCACTTTGAATAGGGGATGGAGAGCAGTGCACTAGACTGCAATCCCCAATCTTTGAAGAGATTTCAGCAGGTTTTGTTGCCACAAGCCATTTCCTTCATACTTTCCTTTTGCCTCTGGGTTGGCAGTGAGAGAAGGAGGTGAAGGGTATATGGGTGGCAGATTTGGTACCGGAGCTTCTAGTTGCTAGGCCTGCCATAGTTAAGTAAATGTAAAGTACATCTAGAATTGCGTCCAGTTCTGGGCTCCACAATTCAAGAAGGACGCAGACAAGCTGGAGCGTGTTCAGAGGAGGGCAACCAAGTTGATTAGGGGTCTGGAAACAAAGCCCTATGAAGAGAGACTGAAAGAACTGGGCAAGTTTTGCCTGGAGAAGAGAAGATTGAGGGGAGACATGAGAGCACTCTTCAAATACTTAAAAGGTTGTCACACAGAGGAGGGCCAGGATCTCTTCTTGATCCTCCCAGAGTGCAGGACAAGGAATAATGGGCTCAAGATTCTGGCTGGACATAAGGAAAAATTTCCTGACTGTTAGAGCAGTGTGACAATGGAATCAGTTATCTAGGGAGGTTGTGGGCTCTCCCACACTAGAGTCATTCAAGAGGCAGCTGGACAAGCATCTGTCAGGGATGCTTTAGGGTGGATTCCTGCATTGAGCAGGGGGTTGGACTCGATGGCCTTGTAGGCCCCTTCCAACTCTGCTATTCTATGATTCTAAAGACAATAAAATCCATGAGATTTTATTCTTTGCCATTTGCAGAGTGCCTACACACACATCCCACCTGGCAAATGTCTGCCTGCTTTCATCAGTCAACCTTCTCCCAACAGCATCAACTACCTCTTGTGCAAAGCTGGGGTGGTGATCTTCCAGGTGATGGTAGTGAGGTAGATCCCCAATGCTCAAGGAAGAGATGGTACCTGTAGGCCCTGTTGGTTGCTGCTGCTGCTGTAAGAATCCCACTTGGAAGGGGAAGAATAATTGAGGGGGGGGGGAAGAAAACACAGCAGAGGAAAAAAATTGAGTTATATTTTTGAAAAGGGGTTAATGGACAAAACAGGAGGAAAAATGGTCACATGCTTTAAACCCACAAAATCCCTTCATTAAAGCTGGTCTTGTCAGTCATTCTTATAGGGCAAAGCAAGGGCAGGAAGAGGGGAGAGGCTGAGCTCATTCAAGAGGGAGCAGATCAGAAAGGTCTCCCTTCAGTTGGGCTTGTGTTCATTTGCGTTGACAGGTCGTGTTCGCCCTCCATCTGCAGAGCTCGTTCATCAACTGGATTGATAGACGGAAAGACATACGTGAGCCACAGTGCTGCTTTGAAGGTATGTGTCTTCTAATTGCTTTCTTTATTTCATTGATCAGAACTATCAGGTTTTGCTGGTAATTAATGAGAACAGGCTGGGCAGCTTATCCGTTGGTACCAGTATCAAGAAGGTAAATGTAGCAGCATCCTTTTTATAATGTGTGGTTTGGAAAGTGCCTGTGGTGGCACTTTCAATTCTCTCCCCCCCATCCCCATGTTGATAAATACCTTAGAAAATAGGTACAACACATTCTGGTCCTGTGCAGACATGATTAGACATGGTGAGCACTAAAAATGATTTATTGCCTTAACCCTGGCTGAGAGCTCAAACAAAAAAAGCACAAACCATGATTCAGGGCATAGCTAGACCAGCCGATATTCCAGGGATCACCCTAGGATCATCCCTGTGCGGTCACATGACACACAGGTGATCCTGGGAGCAGGGAGGGATGATCCCTCCCTTTCCCTGGGATATCGGCCTACCCTTTTCTCGCAGTTTTTGCATGGTCTTGTGATGATCCCGAGACCAGGGAACGTGTGGGTGGGCATCGCAAGTTGTCTCGGCTCCTCATGAGTAACCACGAGGAGCTGGGAGCCATCGGGGGTGGGGTGGGGGGAGCGAGGAAATTTATTTTATTTTTTTAAAAACTGAGCTTTTGCGCACGAGCGCTCATGCGCTCTGTCTCCTTTAAAAATAATTTTAAAAATGGCGAGCGTGTCGTCCTCTTCCTCCTAGGATGCCGCATGCCGCGTGTAGACATGGGGGTGATCTTGCGATAACCATATTGTGAGATCCTCCCTCCTCTGTCGCACTAGACCAGGTAGGTCTAGGCATGGCCTCAGTTTGCCAAGCTAAGACCTGCCTCTGGAGGGTACGCGTAGGAAGATACCAGCAAGAGCTGTTTGTTACCTTCCAAGTATAAATCCTAGGGGTGGGGAAATTAGCTTGCTAGGTTCAGATGTAATGCTTAACCATGGTTTACAAACTCCTTTCAAATCATGGTTTTATATCCTGGTTTGTAGCTATTGCTTAATCATGGTTTAACCATGGCCAAGCATTGTCTCTGTCGAAGACCATGTGATACCAGCAATAGGATCTGATTGTTCATATGCCAATCTATTCTCTGCAATGTTTATGTCCAACTTGATATATTCTCCTACCTTTGCACATGTTTGCCATTTTGCACAACCCAAGAATAGTTTTTTTAAAGGTTTTGCCATCTAACTGTGGCTAAAAATGAGGGTACATTCAGCTGAAAATCTTGAAGCAATATATTACAGCGGGGGGGGGGGGGACGGGACCCTAAGCTAGCTCTAGGAATGCGTTGGTGCGGACTCAGCCAAGGGTGGCCTCTGAGAGACCTGACTGGTTCATGATTGTTAATATCTGACTCGTGAGATCTGTGAGGATAAAACACACCTACTGAATAAACTAGAGGTTCATAAGCTCCTTGAATATTTAAATCTATCACACCACATCTGTGAAATGAAAAGCTCCATGGCATATACAGTAGGAAATAAAAGGGTTTCTGTCTACAGTGTAATGGTGGGGATTAAGGGATGTGTGATCGTTGAAATATCTCCATGGAAGGAGAGTGGGGTGGGGTGGTGGGGGGAGGAAAGGTGCAATAGGATTAATGAATGAGGGATGCAATCAAGCATGTGACCCCAACTTAGAGATGATGTGGAGGGAACAGAAAGGGAATGTTTTTTACAGGATATGTACTTGTGTTTTGAAGAACCGTTTACATTGACCAGAGAGCAAGCGTGGGCCTATCAAGACCTTATGGAGCACGCTAGCTGCCAAGTTGCATGTCCCCCAAGTAATGTGCATTTCCCCTGATAACGTCTGGAAAAAGAAACGTGATGTGATGTTCCCTTGCCCCAATTGAGCTCACTTGCAAGGGGGTTATGAAGCACTGGACACAATGACATCATTTCACGTGTTTCTTTTACTAGACTTTTGCAGGGTCTATGGAAGACATGGGGGCTGAGAAGGAGCCATGCAGCCCCCTGTAATATCTAAGTAAGCCTGAAGGTTGCTGCTCAACTCATAAATGACAGCTCAGCTGATAATTGGAAGTGCATGCTGTTTCAGCCATGCCCAGCTTCACCACCTGGTATTTTGGGGCAGCTTCTGGGGCCACTGCCAACAATGAAATCTGCTGGGTCTTCTGCTCTGGACCTGCTGGAGTTATAATTGCAGCGGCCATCTTAATTTTCCAGAATTTCAGTGCCTTGAAAGCCCCATCATTCCATAGCACTGTGGGTAAAAATAGCAACATGCTGGCTGCCACAAAAACATGGAATGATGGAACTTTGGGAGACATTTGGGGAAGACTAGGATAGTAGCTGCAGTGGCCAGGGGCCTCCTCGACCTTGGTGCTGGCACTGGTTTCAGCTAACTCTGCTGCAGACATCTTCTGTTTGTTAATCTTCTTCATTCCTGGCCTGAAATCTGATCTACCAGCATTTCTTTTTTCCTGCATGGTTTGCCTGACATGCTGATACTCCATAGAAGTTTTCTAAAACAAGACAGTTGGCAATTAAAGTAGGTTTTGTAAGGGCTGAGCTTGTTGAACCACTGTTCTGAAGCACGTTTCAGGAAGCCTTCTCTGTAAGCCTTTAACTACTGAGAGGGGGATCTTGCCAGCTCCAAACTGACCATATAACTCCCAGGAGCTGAGCTGAATTAGTTTGCTTCACTATCTGGAAGCTCTGTACTCTGGCATGAGACGTTTTATCAGTTCTATCATAGCCCTGCAATTAGACCTCCCTGGCTGGTTGGCAGTTTATGCTTTGGGGGCCAGGACCAGTTCTTTTCCAGATCAACAGCTTTGCAGTTTTTTTTTGTTTGTTTGGTGGCACATAGGTAGGAGCAAGCAGGCAGGTTATGAAAATGTATTATGGTCTGTTTTGTACTTCTCTATAAAACTAGTTCAAATAGAAAAGGTTTTCTTTTAAGGATCCCCCCCCCCATTTTCTCATGCCTGAGCTTATATGCGAGTCTGAAGTAACTGTTTTCCTACTGCTCGTCTGTGCGTCGTCGTCCCCCCTTTGCCAAGGGCTTTTTTGGACACCTCACCGGCAGGTAACATTAGCCTTTTCTACCCTGCCCAGGTTCTCTTTCTTCCCTGGCTGAGAGGAATTCTTCTGAGGCTCCCTTCCCTCTCATTGCAGAAATGTAGTTTAATGTAAATCTAGCTCTGAGGCAGCTTTTTCTCATTTTTAAACTATTTCATATCAATTGCTGGCCTGACATTTGTTTTCTTTGAATTTTGGTTGGGAAACTGGTCTACATTTCTCAGGATATCTCTTTAGGAATCTTGGCAAAGGCTGTGCCGTATCTTTTATAAAGACTGTAAATGTAAAACAGAAGGGAGATATTAAAAGAAGCATAAACAAGTTTCTTTTTTCCTCTCATTGCCCCCTGCCACCTCCACCCCAGCTTCAGAAATAGGAGATGTAACTCCCCATCCACTTACCCCGCCCCAGAGAAGGATGAAATTGAGGGGGTATTGTCAGGGAGACAAGAGGCAAAATAATTTGGGGTGACAATCAATTGGGGGTACAGTGAGTTGTTTAGCAGGAAGAGAGAACAAGGGAGTGTTCTCAGAAGGAACAACGTTTTTTTGTGTGTGTTTTTAACCTCATTTGCCCTAAAATACAATTGTGTGGTAATGTCTTTACAGTTTCTTTACTTTACTTAACAGTACTGTAATGTACAGTACTGTACACTTTACAGTTTTTACAAATGTCTTTACAGTTTCCTCTGAAGAAACAAGCTGGTCTGTCTGTCTTTCTTTCTTTCTTTCTTTCTTTCTTTCTTTCTTTCTTTCTTTCTTTCTTTCTTTCACAATTTAATCTCTCAGCAATTTAATTTCACAAGTTAACCTCGCTCCATGTTCTCCACAGCTGGGCCCAGGCATGGGCTTCAGGCTGGAGACATTAGGGGTGGAACTGGGAAAAGCTTCCTTATAGCTTCAGATGCAAGCTCCATTGTACCACAATAAATTTCATATGGAATTTATTTTCTGAACTATAGTACCTTTTCCATAGCTCATGAGAGGGAGCTCATGAATATATTTATGTTTTTAGAGATGATAGACATTGAAAAACCTTGGGAGGGTGGAATGACTTAAACCTAGATAAGGCAACATTGAAGAGTTGGGTGGTAGGGACTGCATTCCATACTTGAAACAGTTTCTTTGTTTACAACACGAACAGGGATACAGGATCCAATAGGATGGCTGCTTACGCACTGCTTTTAAAAAAAGGCAATGTGTCATCAGAAGAGGATACAGATTTACATAAAATGTGCATGTGGTAATTTGTATGTGTAGATGCAAATATTAAAATAATGACAAGAACTGAAGTAGAATTGTAATGCAATTCACTATAGTGGGGATGATTTATTTTTAATAAAATAAATAGCCGAAGCTCTCTGGGCAGTTTACAGAAGTTTAAAACAGTGAACATTAAAAAGTATACAAAATTTAAAGCCATCAAAAATATAAAAACAACAGTATAAAACAACAGTATCTATTTAAAGAACAACAGTTCTGGGGTCCATTAAAAACAAACAAACTTTGCATATGTAGTTAAATGCTGTTAAATGCCTGGGAGAAGAGAAAAGTCTTGACCCGGCACCGAAAAGATAACAATGTTGGCGCCAGGCGAGCCTCATCGGGGATTAGCCAGAGAGAGAATGTATCAGTGTTTGCATTTTTACTAGTATTTAAAATGGGTTTACTCTTTTAAGAGAGAGAGAAATACGAACAAGAGAGAGAAGAAAAGAGAGAGAAGAGCCAGAAAGAGAGAGAGAGAGAGAGAAGTCAGAGTGCATATTCTGCAAGGGTGCATATTCATGTAGATACACACAGGCACAGATAAGGGGACACTCCTAACCGTTTTCTCATTGCTGTGAGGAGGGAAGGGGCAGTCTGTTGGCGCTCACACTTTCAAAATGTCAGATGTGTTTATGGGTCCAAAAAGGTTCCAGACCCTTTGCTTCACCTACTTACCTGAACCACGTCTGGGTACACATGTATGGAATTGCACTGTGTTCATCTCTAAAGTGCTGTAAAACCTTTTTTAATGCCAGAAAGACAATAGTTATCAGCGCTATATGCTTTGCTGCCATTTTAACCCAATTTGGGCAATAACCTATTAAGGATATTTTTTAAATATCAGAACAAAAGTTTCCTGTAATGGCAAAAATGGAATAATTCCTATCAAACTAAGTATAGAAAGAACAGAGATCACTAATGAAGAATAACCTTAATGGATGATTCAGATGAATTACTTGGTTCTAGTAGCGATTATGGATTTCAAACAACTAGAGATGAGTAATTTATCTGAAAGCTCTTTTACCAGCAGGAACTGAGCTTTGTGTTGGAATGTGTTGGGTGGCATCCAGGAGTTTTTTCATGTGAACAATGTAGACCATATACTTTTACTGAGGTCCGTTGTCATTGTAGCATTCATGATTTTTAGTAGACAGCTTACCTATAGACAGCTGTATTGATTTTTATTTCCAGTGTTTTGTCTGTGCTGTAGTTTTGAGGGATTGCAGAATATGTTACTGGGTACAGAATTCTTGAGAATCTTAGATTTCATGTGATGTTTCAACAAGTTTCTAACCTTGTAGCTGTGAGTGTGTGGTCAATGCCTTCTGAAATTATAGAAGCCAGGATAAGGTCTGAATAAGACTTTCAGCAGATGAGGTGGGGCTTCATTGCCTTCTGTAACTTCTTGGCCCTCCCCATGTCTAACAGAACCAGAATAAATTATGTGGATTTTTCACAGAGCCAGTGTGGTTAGAGTGTTGGACTGGGAGTTGGGGAGCTGGGTTCTAGTCCTCACTTGGCCATGTAAGCTCACTGGGTGACTTTGGGTCAGTCACAGACTCTCAGCCCAACCCACCTCACAGGGTTGTTGTGAGGATAAAATGGAGAGGAGGAGGATTATGTACACTGCCTTGAATTCCTTGGAGGAAAAAAGGTGGGATATAAATACAATAAATCCATCAATAAAATGTGCATAATTTATACAGTAGGCAGAATCCAGCTGCTCTTGGCCCAGAATTTGGATTGCCTGGGTGCAGAATTTTAATATTTGTTTAGCATAGGGTGTGCATAGCCCTGACTTTCAGAGCTTCTCTACATGAACGATTTATTGCATGCTCATAATTGGCCACTCACAGATGTTTGCAGGTCCTTTACATGACACCATCAAACTCCAGGACATCTGCCGCACCTTCCCCCAGTAATCTCGCTTTTAAAAAGATCAAAGATAATGCACTATTTAAAATTATTGCACCCCCTTGGTGATGCTGTTTCATTTAACTTTATGGAACATTGTCAAGAGGGGAAGATTTCAATTACAAATCATATGGTTGCTGTTGGTCGCTGCCTAAACTAGCTGTAGTCAACGCAGAAAGACCCAGAAGAAGAAAAATGGTAAGGGTGTGGTTTTTCCCTTTAATGTAGAGATGCTCTCAGTCTGTTGATGGAGCGTGCCACTGCTCACCCCTTACACAGCCATGGTCATCTGAACCCCACCATCATTGTGGAAACCAGATAGTGTAAAGGTCTTAATGATAGAGCATGTGGCAAATAATTGCCTAGGATTTGTGGATTGATTGATGCAATTGTTCATTTATTTGCTAGCACGTGAGGGCAATGTTTCCAAACTTGTAAGAGGCCTAAATGTTCTTGCTCTCGTAGCTCGTAGCGTATGGATGGTGACTCAAAACTAGCAGTGAAGCCAAAACCTATCCAGCACATGGCTCTGAAAGCGTCTTGCCATTGTCCAAGGCTCTGAGCCCAAAAAAAATATTTCTTCCCATTGTTTTTTTTTTAAAGACCAAGTTGGAATGGGTTTAAGCAAACAGATGGCGCACAGATGCCATTATTGATGGCTTTGCATTATTAACCATAATCACTGTGGAAAGCTTTGCAAACTGTAAAAAGGTGTGTGTGTGTGTGTGGGGGGGGAATTCTACAGCTTTGCCCAGATAATAAAAACAGTTGATAGCAATGAATGCATTTATCTGGGGCGGGAGGGGGGGTTAGGGGGGAGGAAGGAAGGAAGATGCTGGAGCAAACTTGTGCTTAGCAACTACTGAGTACATAAAACTGAGTCTATAAAGAAATTAAAACCATTCTTGTCTCCCACTCACTCACTCTTATCCACCATTACAGCGAAAACTGTTTCCGCTTAATCTATGACCTGACATGCACTTGAAACACATGGGGTTTAAACAATGCAAGCATTTTCCACTACTCTGATGCAGAAGTAACTTTCTGTTTTGAGGAATGAATTACTTCAGTGACATCACCTGATTCTCCCCAAGGGATTTCTATATTTCTTAACATGTATTAGCATAGGCTGGGATTGGGGCTGGAAGATGGAGTATTGAATATGCTGGGTTTGCCACCTCTGAGGACAGATAATCCAACTCCATCTCTACATTGGAAATGACAGAATGAACCAAACTCAAGCGATGCAAGGAAGCAGCCAGATTTACCTGTTCACAGAACAGAATGAT
Source organism: Elgaria multicarinata webbii (assembly GCF_023053635.1). NCBI lineage: Eukaryota > Metazoa > Chordata > Lepidosauria > Squamata > Anguidae > Elgaria > Elgaria multicarinata. The sequence continues at coordinate 7,236,386 of NC_086183.1, forward strand.
TAGAAGGAGGCAATGCCAGAACAGTAAATTATGCAGGGATGCAACGGATATCATCCTGTGTGAGTAGGTGCTTTGTACTAGGTGCTTTACTGATTGAGTTGATGTTTAAACAGAAAAATGTCCTAAAATTCATAGCATGTCCCAGCCAGCCTTGCTTTAGTTGATCTTGTGGGTTCCTGCTTGCAGGTTTGCAATACTGTTTGTTTCTCTCTGTGTATTTTATGTAAATATTTAGGGTTGGGTCCAGCGTTGTCCTTGTGCGGATGGCCAGGCACGTCGGTGGCGGGGTGCATGCACCCCCTACTGCTTGGTGGCCATGATGTAGCACTTCCGGAGCGAAGCCCTGAAATGAGCAGAAACGCTTGTTTCTGGAATGGCCAGGTTGCATCCCTTCCAGAAACGAGTGTTTATGCTAGTTTTGGTGACTGCGGTCTGCCATTAGTGGGGGCTGTGCGCATGCCGTCAGCAGCGGGACTGGCTGCATGCACACCACCGCCATGAGCTTTGTCTGCCTGCGCAAGGGCAACTTTGGATCTGTCAGATCCAACCCATGAGCCACTAAATCCTCTTCTCTCCCTATTCATTTTCCTTGGTTGTCGTGTCTTTTAGATTGCTGTCCTGTGGGCAGGAACTGTCTCCTTTTATTGACTATTTGTTAGGCACTCTGTGCGCCTTTTTGACTGAGAAGTAGGAGGAAAATGTTTTAAATAAATCAATATGAGTGGATGGGTAGTTCTGTCATGAAGATAGAACTACCCATGGTTGCTGGACAACCACCTGTCAGGGATTCTTTAGGGTGGATTCCTGCATTGAGCAGGGGGTTGGACTCGATGGCCTTGTAGGCCCCTGCCAACTCTGCTATTCTATGATTCTAAGTTCCCATATAAAATGCGATGATGATGATGATGATGATGATCACGGTAATGATGGTGGGATGAGTAGAATAATTATTTGCGTTTCAGCCAATGTTTTCTGAAACTGAAATAATAATAATAATAATAATAATAATAATAATAATAATAATAATAATAATAATAATTTTATTTGTTACCCGCCTCTCCCTCTGGATCGAGGTCGGGTACAACACAAATAAAAACACCATAAAATACATAAAACTAATTCAAACATTTAAAACCAGTGCATCATTAAAAGCAGCACACCAAACACCTCATTCTTCTACAAATAAATGTTAAAGAAAGACTATACAAGAAACTGATGAATTAAAAATCAGTCAAAAATTTGATTCTATCTGGACAAGACAATGGCTTCTTTTCCCAGTAATGGTGTTAATGAACTTAACAGGGCTAAGATGACCAACAATCAGTATGGCGCAAAGGCAGACCCCAGACTCAGCTGTGAGGTTAGGCTGTTGCCACCAGCTGGCAGGGAGAAGGGGTTGGAGGTGGCCAGTCGGAGCATAAAAGCTTATGCCATAACAAATGTGTTAGTCTTTAAGGTCCCACAAGTTGTTCCTGTGTTTGCTGGATTGCTTGTCACGATAACGAAGTCTTTTTATGAACCTATAATAATGAAAGTTACTTAATTAGTATTTATTATAACCTATGGCCTTGACAATAGCCTTTGAATTAAACTTTTTATCTTTTACATTTTTCTACACTTTCCTGTTTTCTCCATTTCCCCAATTGCTTCTGGGGAAACCTTTATGTTCCTGGGGAAACCTTCCTTTATGTTCTCTTCCCACCCCCTTTTCTCTCCTGCTCTCTCTCTTAACCTGTTTCCTTCTCCTAGAGAAACTTGATTATAGAGGGACTTCGCTTGAAGTATGAGAAATGTGGGCAAAAAGAAAATATGAGTGGGCATTAAAACAAGGGTGGGTTTTTTTGTTTTTTGTTTTGGTCTTACAAGAGCTGCACTAAGTGTGCTTTCACACAAGAGGCTTAAATCAGCATTTCTTAAATCAGTCCATGTGTGAATTTAGAGTTTACATTGGTGAAAAGAGACACTACCAACATCTGGTTGTTATTCTAAACCATAGTTTAGAGTGACAAGAATGAGCTGCAGCAAGCTTTGGGCTCATGCCCTCCTCTTTGTCATAGCTGTGAGGAGTTTGTTTGGAAATTTTAGCTTCTGTATTGATGAAACACAGTTTAGTGTGTCCTCGAAATGCTAAACTGTTGCTATTATGAACCATAGTTTGTTTGCAAAAAACCAACAACCTCATAAACCAGGCTTGTTTTAAACAAACTATAGTTAAGATTAATGACAGTTCGTTGGGTTTAGAAAACACAGCTAGGCTAATTTAAACCAAAAGAGGAAGCTTCCAAACTCATCCTTGTGACTTTGCTGGATGGAGAGTCTTGAGCATGTGAGGCCAAGGCTTGTTGCAGCTCATTCTCATCACAGTAAACTATGGTTTAGCATGATGTCCGAATGCGGCCATTGGATTCTCTTCCATATTCTATCCAGAGTAAACAAGATTCACACAAGGCACAAATAGCACAAGAGAATCTCATAAATGTTTTTAAGCGTCTTGTGTGGAAAGCGTCTAAGCCAGCTCTTGCAAAGAAGTCAAATGCCTGTGGTTTTGAGGGAAAATATAATTCTCATTCCAACAGAATTGGTCATGGGTTACTCACATCATTCGGAATGACCAGTCAGGAATCATATGGCAGCTTGGAGATCTGCAGAAGTTTGTTGAATGCTCCATCTAACGAAAATTAGTTCTATGGGCAGAGGCTGTGACACTGCTTTGTTCTCTGTGGTGCAATATTGGCCTGAAATAAAATGAATGGTACATCACAGAGGAGGTGTAGTGTAACAGTTAAAGGCCAAAACAGATGTGGTATCAGCGGATCTGCATGTCCCAGTTGGGTTGCCACTAAATCCCTACGAATCAGAGCAAGGTCTTGGAGCTCTATTGCACACTATGGGCAGGAGGGACATCTGAAACCTTTTCCTATCTGCACTTTAAACCCAATCTTTCCTTGTGGCTTTCCAATAATGAGAAGCAATCCCCACTGGGAGAAAAACAGCCTTTTCTTTTTTCAAACGTGGTTTCAGAGAGAAAAGCATAAGTGGGAATTGCTTTATTTGCAATTTTTCCCAAAAAAAATGGGGAAAGCTTTCCTTTCCCATGTTTCCTTTTAAATCTCTTCCCACCTACCTCATGCTTCATGGGGCCTGGCTTGGGTCATGTCATATCATGGCTAGTTTTATCCTAAGATGGAGTGTGAACCAGGAATTCTCCAGTTTCATCTCAGCCTCAGACTCTAGGTTAAAGCCGCAACCTCTTAGCCTTAGTTCCTCTTCTGCAATGTGGGAATAATACTATTCTACCATACAGGGTTGTGGTTGTTATTATTTATTTTTATTTATTACATTTATATCCCACCCTTCCTCCCAGGGGCAATGGGTGGCCTACAGCCCCCTAACTCCAACTTGGCTAACCTGTGGGCTATTTTTCTAAGCGGCTTGCATCCCTGAGTTAACCTCAGAATAACTTTGAAAGGTACGTTAGGCTGAGAGACAGTTACTAGCACAAAGTCCACCCAGTGAGATTTATGACTGAGTTGGGAATTAGAACCTGGATCTCCTCAGTCTTAGTCTGACACTGCAACCACTACACCACGTTGGCCCTACAAGACAGGATTGTTGTAGGAATGACTTATACAATAAGTGAACCGTTTTACACATTTTAGAACAGGTTGCTATAAACCTGTTGTTATTAATAGCAAAATATTATGATGGGAAGGTGTATGTGGGTGGAGGGCCTCTCCATTGCAGCAACAAGTGTTTCAGAGAGTGTAATGTGTAGTTCGCTGGAGATAAAGCTGGACCACCTAGAGTAGGTAGGTTTAACCCCATCACAAAAGTTATCCAAAAGTGGAGGCTGCACGTTCTCCCCTTAGGAGTGAATGTTTTTGTTTGCATTACCCCACAAATCTCAGTGGGACAGCGCTGAGTGCCTTCTTATTTTCATAACCCTCAAAATGGTATGTTGTAGCAGGTTAAACACAGAGGTATGGAATGTAACCTCCACCTCACACACACTGTGGTTACACCTTGAATGCCACAATAACTCCAAGTCGGCTAACCCGTGGGGTGTTTTTCTAAGTGGCTTGCAGCCAAATAAAACCTTGTTTGGAGATATTTCTAACTCCTTGTTAATTTGAGCCCAGTCCAACCCAGCGTTTTGTTCCACGTCTTTTGTGCTATTGTAGCTCCTCCATTTTCAGTCTGGAAACTGCAAACATTTTAGCTGCACGTCCCAAACATAATGTCCTCAACACCCACTCCAAAAACAAAGTCCCTGGCCCAGAAACACAGACAGTGCATCCTAATGAGGTTTGAGGATAAACACAATTATATTTATTTATAAAATATACTGTATCAAAGAGCACTGGAAAATACACCTGGAAGAGATGGAAAGAAGGCCAAACCACAAGTGTCCAGCCATTCCTTGACTGAAACCATTGTTGTTTGAAGTGGTGGATTTAGAACAGGCTAGGAAAACAGCCCCAAGCATGCGAGTTTTGTTGCACTGTCACCTGCGGCTGCGAATAAAAACTTGCGTGTTTCGGCTATCACACCCGCTGCTGCCTTTCAGACCATGTCTGTGCTTCACCAGATTGAATAATGTCTTCTCGGTTTGTTTCTGGACTAGTATTTAGTGACTGAGAAATAGAATCTTAAAAAATAAAGTACTAGGATTTTATAAATGCAGTTTTTAAAGGACATAAATGGCCATAAGGTGTCCCAAAAATTGTATTTCTGAATTGTTCCAATATTACTACCACTGCTAGTGTTCAAATAAGTTTGAGCCATCACTGGTGAAATTTAGGAAGCTTGAAGGAGAAATTGCAGGTTGTCGTGTTCATGCCTGTTCCTTCTGGCATTCACAGGTGCTGGCAAGCTGACACGAAACACTCACATCAGTGAGACTTCTTTTATTGAGGAAATCACACGGTAGACAAGCTTAATGGTTACAGAGTCTCTAAAACACACTTAAAGCTGAACAATGATTAGGAAGCTATAGGCTCTTTTTTCTGAAACAATCATTAAGGCAAACACTCAGAGAGGGTGTGTGTGAACAGGGTACACTAGTCATAGAATCATAGAATAGTAGAGTTGGAAGGGGCCTAAAAGGCCATCGAGTCCAACCCCCTGCTCAATGCAGGAATCCACCCTACAGCATACTTGATAGATGGTTGTCCAGCTGCCTCTTGAAGGCCTCTAGTGTGGGAGAGCCCACAACCTCCCTAGGTAACTGGTTCCATTGTCGTACTGCTCTAACAGTCAGGAAGTTTTTCCTGATGTCCAGCCTGAATCTGACTTCCTGTAACTTCAGCCCGTTATTCCGTGTCCTGCACTCTGGAATGATCAAGAAGAGATCCTGGCCCTCCTCTGTGTGACAACCTTTTAAGTATTTGAAGAGTGCTATCATGTCTCCCCTCAATCTTCTCTTCTCCAGGCTAAACATGCCCAGTTCTTTCAGTCTCTCTTCATAGGGCTTTGCTTCCAGACCCCTGATCATCCTAGTTGATCAGGGGTCTGGAAATATTTTGAGCTTCTCCAGATGCCACATATGATGGTACCTCAAAGGAACATGGCCAATCTCCTAAAACAAAGTCCCAGGAAAGGTTGCTCTGAGCCACCAAAGCCAGGCAGAGAAATCCATCACACACTTGTCAATCTCAGCCTACCACGACTGAGCTGACCCTTGTTACCACGACTTCAGGAAAGGTTAAACCTCAGGCCCAGAATCCCATCTTTCTGCTAAGGACTTGGAACTCCCTGCCACCTGAGTCTGGCCACAAACACAGAATCCACAGCAAATGCAAGTCCAAGTCTATGAAAAGCCTCACTATTATTCATGGCACAGTTCTTAGATATCCAAAGTCCAAATAGCAAAGCATCCATGTGCAGAATGCTTTCAAAGTCCCAAGTGCAGATGGAGTGCAAAGCAGGAGTGAGGTCAGGCGTTGCGTTGAGAGATGAAACCTAGCAAAGCTTTTTCAGCTTTGCACCAGCATTTAAGGCCTATTCCAAGCCACTTGACAGACAGATCCTCTGACCTGTAAAACATGCCCACGTGCCAAGAGGGCGGGATGTTACAAACCACTTCAAAGAGCGGCCCCCATCTTTTCCAAAACACTCTGAAGTTCTCAGAGAACCAGCAGCTTCAGGGCCAAGACAGGGAGTGAACAAGCTACTCCATGGGAACTTCTTATAGAGATCAGAGTCATCTGACATTCTCAAACCATTTCCTAATAAATCTACCCACTACTCGCCATTATACTTTGCATTGCTCTTTATCCTCCCCACCACTTCTTGTAACTTCTGCAAAATAGGCAAATATACATAATTTAAGAAAAATAATTTATTCAGATGAATTCGAGTTACTGTGATGTAGAATTTTTTCTTTAATGTGTTATGTTATTGGTCTAGAATCCACCCAATATATGAGCTTTCAACACATAGTGATTACCTGTTTTCACTGCTTGCCGTTGCTGTTGTATTACTGTGTTTTTCTGAAGCATTTCATTTCTGTGCTTTCAACCAATGGGATGGATGATGACCAATAAACTGGAAGAACAAAGGGGGACGCAAGATCATTTATTACCTGATATTTTTCAAGTATTAAAACTCTTTTGCAGGGGTGGCTTTGATTCAGTTCTTTCAGAGAAACCAAAACTATGTTCCGGTCTGCACCATCTCAGAATGTAGTATGGTTTTGGTTTTCTTTGAAAGAACCAAATCCTCCCTAAGAAAAGGTTTTAATTCACACTTGTTGGGCAATAAACTGTATTGTGTACATCTTGCTCTCCTTCTCCTTTTGTTACTGCATTTGGTGTTGGGGTTGGTTCTCCAGATGTTATTGGGCTGCAACCTCCATCATCCCTTACCGGCATGGCAAATGGGGAGGAGTAATGGGAATTCCAGTCCCAATAACATCTGGAGGGCCACATGTTCCCCATCCCTGCTTTAAAGGCTCAAGCTTAGTGCAATTACATCTGTCTCTGCATATAGACAGACAGGGTAAGGTGGCCACTTATGAATTGCCTTGCGAGAGAAAATGCATCACACACAAAAAGTGGACAAAAGAGGACAGCAGTTTGCATAAAATTGGCTAATTTGTATGTATAGATGCAAATTTAGAAATAATTATTATAATTTAAATAGAAATTCAGTGCATCTCACCATAGTGCTGATGACTGTGACCTGGGGGCTGCCTTGATGGCATCAGTTTGCCCCTGCTTCCTGGAAAAAACAACAACACATTTTTGCTGCTGCGGGGGTGGCGTTGGGTGATCCCGACGCAGGAGGCAACACAGACTTTACAGAAGCCATTCAGCTTGCCGGGTCCGCCCCCTCCTCCTCACCCGGCTTCTGGAAACCAATGGGGGGTTGCCTTCCGCCCGGGAACACCCCTGGTGCGGCACCGAAGTGAGGACAGACCACGGAAGAACCGTACTGCCCTCACTCTGGCAGGAAAAGTTGGGGTAAATCCCTAACTTTTCTACTGCGCACCTTCGCGGGAAAGCCCCGCAGTGGCTCCGAGGTGATTGCTGTGTCGTATAACCAGTGCAGCCACTGCGGGGCTTTTAACCCATGTAGACAGCCCTCAGGTGACCTGTGTGCTTTCCTGCTCAGCCAGCTGTTCAGGTGCTCATTGGTGATGAGCAACTGGTGTTACGTGTTTTTTTTTTTAATTTTCAAACTGGAATTGGACAGGACAGCCCTTCAAATAGAGCAGATGTGGGCAGAAAGTAAATCTTCAAATGTTCAAGACCAACTCCCAGAAGCCCCTGCTAGCATGGCCAATGCTCAGGAATTCTGGGAGTTCTTCTTTGTTCTCACCCTTGAAATATAGACACCTTCAAATAGAAGACAGACCTCTGGCTAGGGTGACCATATGGGAAGGAGGACAGGGTTCCTGTATCTTTAACAATTGTATAGAAAAGGGAACTTCAGCAGATGTCATTTGTATGCATGCAGCACCTGGTGAAATCCCCCCTCCTCACAACAGTTAAAGCTGCAGGAGCCCTGACCTCTTTTGTATCTGGTCACTCTAGTATAGCTCCTGCAGCTTTAACAGTTGTGATGAAGAGGGAATTTCACCAGGTGCTGCATGCATACAAATAACACCTCTGGGGATTCCACACGTCGTACTGAGGGCGCTTCCATGCACCCCCAGTGCGCCCCCAAAGCGATCGTGTAACTTGCCTGTTCGAAGAGACGAGGAAGAGGTGTCCTTGCCGCCGCCGCCACCCACCTACCTCCTCGCCGGCCGGGTCGGAGCCACCCCGCCTTCTTCCGCCGAGCTCTCCGACCCAGCCGGCGAGGAGGTAGGTGGGTGGCGGCGACGGCAAGGACGCCTCTTCCTCGTCTCTTCAAACAGGCAAGTTACACGATCGCTTTGGGCGCACTGGGGGCGCATGGAAGCGCCCTCAGTACGACGTGTGGAATCCCCCCTGCTGAAATTCCCTTTTCTATGCAACTGTTAAAGTTACAGGAGCCCTGTCCTCCTTTCCATATGGTCACCCTACCTCTGGCAGCCTTTCAAACAGAGGACTGTAAAAGAGGGCACATGGCCACCATAGCATAGCACCTATAAGTAGCTGATTTGTCAGCTGCAGCCCTTCCTGGAAAATAACTGATGGACCACAGTTAGCCCTGTTCTGATGACATGGAGGTTGGATTACTGCTGGGTTCTTCAATGTGGTGCCTGTAAACACTTCTCTTGGCTTTCACAAGGCTTCCCAAATTTCCTAATTTTTATTTTATTTCTTAAGGGTGATAATGATGATGACGATGATGATTAACTAGGAGGCTGACATGCTGAAAAGTACCTTATTTCTTCGATTCTAAGACACACTTTTTTCCCCATATAAACTTCTCTAAAATGTGTCTTAGGTTTTTTTTTCTGTTGGTGGTACTGAAATTAGTGTGCGCTTTACAATCGATGGCATCTTACAATCGAAGAAATACGGTAAAGCAGTTCTCTGCAGCATTATCTTCATTTGGGTTCAAAGGAGTGCTTTTGTATTTTGGAGCTCAGATCCATCTCTGCCATATATTTAGGTTCTTGGGCAAATTACTGTGTTGTTGTTTTTTAAATCATCTCACCAGTTTGCTTTCTGGGAAATCAATATTTTGTGACCATCCACCACAGCAGTATTACAAATGGGCAAGCCCCCCACCCCGTGGCAGCCATTCTGTGAGAGTACCCGTGACACTCAGATTTGCAAATGTGCCCACCAATCCAAAAAGGTGACGGGGACCCCTAGATTAATGTGATCTGCTATATGTAGGGCTGTCTATGAAGACTGTTCAGGAACTTCACCTGGTTCACAATACAATGATAAGGCTACTAATTGGGACATCTAGGAATGTTCATAATTCACCAGTTCATAAATATCTTCACTGGCTGCTTGCTATTTTCCAGGCACAACTGAAATGGCTGTTTTTGATCTTTAAAACCGTATGTGGTCCAACACCAATGTACCTAAAGGTTGTTCCTGTATGAACCTGCCTCGATGTTAAGGTGGTGGCTGTTATTAGAGGGTGGGTGGGTGGGTGTCCGTCTCTGTCTTCTGAGGTGAGGTGGACAGTTACCAGGGAATAAGGGTCCTAACCCTTCATAATCCCTCCCTCCACTACTTTTATATCTGCCTCGTGCTAAATTTGTTGTTTTTTAGGCATCAGGTGAAAATGTTTTCATGCTAATCATTTTTAATCGTTTTAATGGCTCCCATGGTATTACTGCTCCTCTTAAATTCTTACATGTTGCTGTAGCATTATTGTTTTATTAGTTATATTTTAGTGTTTCATATGATGTTGCATTCTGCCTCAAGAATCTGCATGGAAAGGCAAGATAGAACTGTTTTAATAAATCAAATAAACCTGTCATGCAGCAATGGAATTCAACAGGGTTCCTTTCTCTTCCCCAAGCAGGTCAGGGGAGGACCTCTAACTCATTGGTAGAGCACATGATTTACGTGCCGAAAGTCTCAGGTTCTGTCCCTGGCATCTCCAGGTAGGGCTGGAAAAGATGCCCGCCTGAAAACCTGGCAATCCGTGTGGTTAGTACTGAGCTAACTGAATCAAATCTCTGATTTGGGATAAGACACTTCTGATGTTACAAGGTGTCTACTCACTGTTGTCTCCTAAAGCATAGCTGTCACCTTATTTCTTTTCCCAGAATTGGAAGAAATTATTCAGTTAGTTAAAATAACCTTTTCTTTAAAAAAGAAAGAAAGGGGGGTGCTTTCTGGTCCATCTGTTGATTGAAACCAGGATCCAAGTGACAGCATCAATCTGTGCTCTTATAGCATGCCTTTCAGACCCAAACCCCATGGCCTGAGACATGGAGCCGGCCAAGGGAGATGTACTGAATTGTTGTGGTTAGTAAATAGGCCTGCTGTCGGCAGACTGCACTATGCATTGCCATAAATAGCTGAGTTTGCACTGCCATCTCCAGCAAGCTGGGTGTAAGCCAGGGGCTAGGATCCCATCAGGGGAACCTCAGGCACTGGAATACAGGAGAGACAGTCATAAACAGCTACACTTCTGTATTCCAGAGTGCCGTGGTTCGTTGATTACATATATATATATATATATATATATATATATATATATATATGAATGACAGGCTGCAGCCCTATTGAACTTAGTGGGACTAATTTATTACAAGTAATTATCTTTAAGGTCAGCTTTGTAAGTATGCCAGTGTTTTGCAATATAATGGCAGATTCCGTACATTATGTGTAGTCTATCTTTGCATATGTGCCAATGATCCTATATTTACCGGGGACACTTCTGATTTTCTGGTACCTCTCCCTAATAAATTACTCCCCCCTTTTTTTTATTTGGGTGATTTCAGATGAGGATAGATTGCATTCTAAAATATTATTAGTAAATGTGATATTTACTCACAGATGAGATATTTTGAAGAGAGTTAAATAATGGGCTGAAGATACAGGAAGTCAGATTCCGGCTGGACATCAGGAAAAACTTCATGACTGTTAGAGCAGTACGACAATGGAATCAGTTGCCTGGTGAGGTTGTGGGCTCTCCCACACTAGAGGCCTTCAAGAGGCAGCTGGACAGCCATCTGTCAGGGATGCTTTAGGGTGGATTCCTGCATGGAGCAGGGGGTTGGACTCGATGGCCTTGTAGGCCCCTTCCAACTCTGCTATTCTATGATTCTATGATATGATACCTGGCATATATATCTATTGTATTTCCATTTGTTTGTAGGTTTTTCAGGTTATTGCAGGGCTTGAAACCTGTCTGAGAAGAGATAATAGTGGGACAAAAGACTGAAGGCTTCTCTGCACAAGGCTTTTATCTCACATGGAGCCGATCTTAATCCCACCAAGAATCTAGAAGTGATAAAGGTTTGGGGTAAAAGCCTGGGGTAGAGAATCCCTGAATATGTACTGTTGCTTCCAGACAGAGGCCTCCTAGTGCTACCAATGAGAAGGCATTGTGCAGCTATTCTGTCTTTTCTTCCTTAAGTAAATTTGCAGTAAATTATAGCTGTGTGCATCAGGTGAGTGCTCTGCATAAGACCCATGAAAACCTGAAACGAGATTAGTTTGGGCACACAGAGATGACAGCAAAAGAGCATAATAACTCCAAGGGCATGTCTAGATGGGGCAATATCCCGGGGATCGTCCCTGTGTGTCCACATGACGCACAGAGGATCCCGGGAGCAGGGAAGAATGATCCCTGCATTTCCCCGGGATATTGGCCTACACTTTTGTCCTGGTTTTTCCCGTGGTCCCGTGATGATCCCAAGTCTGCGGAAGGTGTGGGCGGCTGTCCTGGCTTTGTCCCTGGTCCTTGCGAGTAACTGTGAGGAGCCGGGAACTGGGCACGGGGGAAGGAGTTCCTCAGGAGCTCCGTGCCCATTGGGGGTTGGGTGGGTGGAACGGGAGGGATGGTTGTTGTTGTTTTAAAAAAATTACCTTTATCATTGGAGTGCTCCTGTGCTCGTTTTCGATAAAAAAGAAAAAAGGCAGGCGTAACATCCTCTTCCTCCTGGGACGTGTAGACTGAGGGGGAGGATCTCACAATCAGCATATCACGAGATCCTCCCCCTCCACTCCCTGGTGTAGACATGCCCCAAGTGTGCTCTGAACTTTGAAAATTTTGAATATGTTTGCATTTTAAGAGTGAGGGGGTATTAGACATGTTATGACATGGAAAATATTTCTGAAAGTCACTGTTTATAATGTTCTTTGGCATACTGTTGTGCATCAGGCAGATAATGGACATGTTGGGTGTTAGAAGGTGTTTGCCCAGTTGCTAAACCCAGAATGTGTCTGTAACTATGCCAGTGCCCTCCCAGTAATGCCTTTTGGGGAAATAGGTTGCCACATACCACTTTCCAAACAGTGAGTCCCTGGCTAAGTATATATTTCCTTCAGGTGTTTTTTAATGACTACCCATTGTAATAAAACGCACTGGTTATTTTATTTATTTTATTTATTACATTTTTATACCGCCCAATAGCCGAAGCTCTCTGGGCGGTTCACAAAAATTAAAACCATAATAAAACAACCAACAGTCTAAAAACACAAATACAAAATACAGTATAAAAAGCACAACCAGGATAAATCCAACACAGAAAAATTTGATATAAGATTAAAATACAGAGTTAGAACAGTGAAATTTAAATTTAGGTTAAAATTAAGTGTTAAAATACTGAGAGAATAAAAAGGTCTTCAGCTGGCGATGAAAGAAGTACAGTGTAGGCGCCAGGCGGACTTCTCTGGGGAGCTCATTCCACAGCCTGTGCTCCCTCCCCCACAATTGAAATTAATCAACACATGAGAAAATGGCTAAGTCACTTAGCCATTTGGTTAGGGTGACCATATGAAAAGGAGGACAGGGCTCCTGTATCTTTAACAGTAATGTAGGAAAGGGAATTTCAGCAGGTGTCAATTGAAGAGGGTGAAATTCCCTCTTCATCACAACAGTTGAAGCTGCAGAAGCCCTGGCCTCTTTTGTATCTGGCCACTCTAGCTACTGTAGCTTTAACTGTTGTGATGAAGAGGGAATTTCACCCACTTCAATTGACACCTGCTGAAATTCCCTTTCCTACATTACTGTTAAAGATACAGGAGCCCTGTCCTCCTTTTCATATGGTCACCCTACATTTGGTGGAATCAGGAATGCTACGGGTCCTGTATGGTGACCTAATGTAGGTTTGGCTATCACCTGGCCCTGTTTTGATAGGATGAGAATCTGTTAGAGGTGAGGCCTTTAATGCTGCACGCCACATCATTTCCAGCTCCACTATTTCAGCAATGTTAGTGCAGAGGAACAGGTGAATGAACTTGGAACGTAGGAAGCAACCTTACACTGAATCAGACCATTGGATGCTCTGGCTCAATTGGGGTCAGGGGGTCAGTTGACTAGTGGTAGTGGCTCTCCAGAATCCATTCCCAGCCCTACCTGGAGATGCCAAGGATTTAAAGCAGAGCCTTTTATATGCAAAGTATGCGCCCCATCACTGAGCTATGGCCCCTCTTGATGAGGCCAGGAGTTCCAGCTCCTGAGAATTGACTCTGGTAGCAGCTCATAGCCATTGGCTATTGCAGTTTTGGCTAGCACCATTCTGCCTGAGTTAATATGAGGTAGCTTCCTATTTTCATTTTAATGTCAATGGCGTAAAGCAGCTGCCACAAAAGGGAGCAAAACTTGCAATTTCTGAAGATTTTTTTTCTGTTCATTTCTTTTCCTAGGTTTAAAATGTATATGTTTTTAAATTTTGTAAGGCCGCCTTGAGGCCCAGTATTGGGCAAAAGGAGGGATACTACTAATGATGATGATGATGATGATGATGATGATGGAGAGACACATTGAAACAATATTTAATGGTGGAATCCTATGCATTAGCTGATAATATAAATTATATATGTTTGGATAGGAAAAAAATTGTATAAATGTTAGCATTCCTCAGCCAGCCTGGCTGGCTGGAGAATGCTGGGAGTTGCAGGACTTTTTTCTGTCCAAACATGTATTGGATTGTGGCCTAAATGGCTTAAAGTTCGAAGAAATTGATGTTCCGTATGTGCAGTGTGTTCAATCTAAGGCAAACGTCTTGGAAGAAAAAATGATAATGATGGAGAATGTAGGGCCAAACTACACATGATGATGCATCACTTGATGTTTCATATAGCTTTTAAAAACTTTTAAGTACCAGCCATTTAAGTACCAGAACAGGGGGGAGGAGTTTAAATCATTCCTCCTACCTTGTCAGCCTCATAAATCCCACCCCCTCCATGTTTTGATAGAAAATAGTCCCTCAACCTCCAGCATTTCCCTGCTACGCTGACGGGGAATGTAAGATCACTTTCTGTTTCAACATACATAGGATTGTGCCCTAAAAGATTGAACATATGTCAGGTGTTGTTGTTTTGATTTCCATTTTTTTAATTGAGTTTCATATTATTATTATTTTAAAAAGTCAGTTTATGATTTACCTTTAGATCTGTTACCTGTGTTATTCAGTTGGATGGAATTCGTGCAGTTAAAATTACGGCTGTTGCTAAAATGTGTCGTGGGAAAAACACTCCCAACAATGAATCAATGGATTATGGCAATTAAACAAATGTCTAAACTTACTGAGATGGTGAAACTTATGGGAGACAAAGAATAGAAACTTTCTTTAAAATGTGGTATCTGTTTATTTGAATTGGCAAGTTTTAAGTTTAACATTGCTGTATATGTTTATAATTGCTTTTCAATTCTGTGGTTTTGTTTGTAAAGCAAGGTTCCTGTTCCCCTTTGTGTGTTTTTAATCAGAACACAGTTACAAAACACATGGGCTCAGGTCAGATATTCCCACCCCCCAAACCAAGAAAATTGTTTTCTAATGCCGTCCTCCTCCTGTTTCTCCTCCTGGTCTAGCAGAGGCGTGCCCCCGCCCCCTTGTGACCCTAGATTCTTTTCATTAGAGATGACCTGGTACCATCTGCATGCAAAGTTCTACTACTGGTTATGGCTCTTCCTCCTTTACTCTTGGCCATTTAGCCCAATATTTTCTGATCTGAATGGCATTTGTCATCAGCCAGCCTCTTAACTATTACTTAGTACCCAATTCTTCTAACACAGCCTTCCTCAACCTGGGGCGCTCCAGATGTGTTGGACTGCACCTCCCAGAATGCCCTAGCCAGGCTGGGACATTCTGGGAGTTGTAGTCCAACACATCTGGAGCGCCCCAGGTTGAGGAAGGCTGTCCTTAATGACGGGAATTGAATCTAGGACTTTGTGCATCCAAAGCAGTTGCTCTGCTATTCAGCTAAGCCTCCCCTCTCTTTTCTGGCTGCTTTTCTATGCAGATAGTACCAATTGCCTAAATTCAGATTGTAAGCTCCTTGGCGTAGGGACCTGCTAATAGGTATTCTTTAAAGCATCATGTACTTTGATGATACTTATAGTAAGTGTAAAGTTTTTTGTTTGTTTTTTAAGTATTGCCCTTTGGTCAATCTTCCAGGGCAGTTTACAAATACCCTGCTCAGACAACATGCTAAGCCAAGGTGATTAAGCACTTTGAGATAAACATTATGGGTTAGAGCAGGGGTCCCCAACCCCTGGGCCACAGACCGGTCCCGGTCCGTGGCCTGTTAGGAACTGGGCCGCACAGGTGAGCTGCTTTCACCCACCAAGCCGAAGCAAAGCCAGGACACTGGAGTAGGGGGGCGAGCGTGGCTTCCCAAAACCATCCCCTCAACACCCCACCCCCCCGGTCCGTGGAAAAATTGTCTTCCACGAAACCGGTCCCTGGTGCCAAAAAGGTTGGGGACCGCTGGGTTAGAGTGTCATGTGAACCATGAATTAGCATGTTGTGTGAACTATTCCTAACCATGGTGGCTACCTAACCATGGTTTAAACATGCTTAATAACCATTTGCTGCAAAAGGGATAGTGGCCTAACCATGGTTTAGCATGTTGTCTGAACAGGCCCACTGAATAAAAAAGAATAAAAGTGCAAAATAGAACATACAAAATCGCAAAAATAAAATAAGGACAGCAACAACGTCAACGTTCAGGGGCCTGGGAGGAAAAAAATGCTTTTGCTTGGCGCTGAAAGGATGACAATGTTGGTCCCTGGCAGGCTCCCCTTGGGAGGAAGTTCTGTAAGCAGGGTGCCATCACCAAGAAGTTTCTCTCTCTGGTCACTTCCTGCTGTAGTTTGGATGGCAGAGGCAACTGGAGGCAACCTCCAAAGATGACCCATGTACACAGGCAAGCTGATATGGAAGCAGACCACCTTCAGAAACCTAGGTCCAAGCCACAGAGGGCTGTATAAACACGAGCATTTTGAATTGTGCTCAAAAGCAGAACAGGGGCCACTTCTTTAAGTACTGGTGAGCAGCGGTGGAGTGGTAAATGTTAAAGTGCAGGAGGAGCTCAGCATGACAGCCCCCAGAGCTATTTCCAGAGAGTCCAGAAATGCAGGCAGCTGTGTTGATCCCATATATATATCATTTACATTGACATTTTCTGGTAGAAACCTCAAAATGTTGGAAAATGTGGATTTTAGCCAGTCTGTTTTAATTTTCTATCTAAGAAATTCTATTACAAAAATAAAGGAAGAATGATAAGTTTTTCAAGAAGGAGCCCATTGACATCACAAAGACCACATTTAGTGGCATTTGACTGCCATCTTGTGCATAGTTACCTGGAAATAAACCCCATTGAGTTAATTGGTGCTTACTTCTACCTGCATAGGCTCACCTTGTAAAACATGGAGTTTTAACAAAAGATCTTTAGCCAGCTGAAATACAACCTTTATCTTTTAATTAGAAATGCAAACACTCTCGCAAAGCAGTATTACCATTTAGACTGGTAGCACGAAGTAGGAGCTCCATCAAAGAAAAGGAATGAAGTATCTAGCCTCTGCTTGATTATTTTCCACATTCTCTGATTCTTCTATGCTGATTGCTCACAAACAATAGTCAAAGCCTCATTATCGCCTCACTCACTTGCCAGAGCAAGGTCTATCAATTACCCTGATACGCCTGATTATTGACACTGCTAAAGCTGCTGTAGCTATAGGAGCTTGATCTTGGTGTGGGCAGTGGAAGAAAAAGGAAGGGTAAATGGTTAAAGCAACCTTCCAGAATCCCTGTCCATTGGCCATGCTAGCTTGGCCTGATGGGAGTTGAAATCCAAAACATCTGGAAGACAGCAGGTTGGGGAAGGCTGCTCTAACCATTCACCCTTCCTTTCTCCACCACTGGCCACACCTAGATTGAGCTCCTATAGTTACAGCAGCTTTAGCAGTCAATTATCTTTTCCTCTGTAGAAAGTGAGTTTGACATTCAAAGAAGCTTAAAGTCAGGCCAGCCTTTGATTTTTCTCCCTCTCATGGTCAATTAACCTTTAGGAGCAATACCAGGCAACTTTTGTTCCTTTGCGTTCTGACCTTTTGCTAGAGATCTGGCAAGCTATTAAATTAGCCCAGCAGCAGTGGTTGAGATGCATTCAGGAACTCTCTGCACTGAACATATGTAAGCATCAGGTTTTTCATTTATTCAGTGTAGAGACAAGGAAATCCCGATCTCTCTCCTATTTTTCTGCGATGCAATCACCTAACCAAACTACTAGACATTAAAGCCTGCCACCTAGTGGGTATGGTGTTTGGGGGAAATCATCCTTATTTAACCTTTCTGTTTGTTTGCAAAACTGTAATTTGGGTATTTATATTTACTTTTCAAACCAAACCATTTGCAATAATTTGTAACATTATAGCAGTGAAGTCTGTCCAGATCTGTCACTCTTATTCTTTTTTAAAAATTCTGTATAATATTTTCTATTGGGTTATCCTTATACTCTTTATCTTCTGGGATACATTTAAGGATTAATTGATTTTTCTAAATAATTTTGAATTGCTCTTCCATTTGGGTTTTCAGATGAGTACAAGATATTTCTACAGTTCTCTGCTTTCCAGGGGGGGAAATGAAAACAAAGAATACATATGCACGCAAAGAATACATATGCACACACATATTTTTAGAGAATTCAAGGGGCAGCTTCTGGTCTTCTTGCTGGGTTCTATAACTCACAAGTGGGGACTATCCTCCAGAAAAGCAGGTACCATTTTTCCCTGGGGTGTCATCATGATCACTGCAAAAAGCTAGCTGAGTGAGTTTTTGCATATATAATCAGTGGGAAGTACAAAGAGCATTTCTACACAAATTATTTCTTGCACGCTTGTGATTGGTCAATCACAGAAGTTACCAGGGCCTTTACATGACATTGTCAACCTCCAAGACGTCTCCCGTGCTTTCCCCCCTTTATCCCTCTTTCAAAAAGATCAGAAATAACCTGATCAGAAAGGTTAATCTGATATATCAGCAGCGCCATCTAGTGGCTCTATAATGAAATATATAGAAAACATAGAATTTACAGAGAAATGGAACCCTTAATTCAAAGCACGTGTCTGCCTGTGCAAAGGAGTTGATCTTAATCTTGCAAAGAATCCCAGAGTGCAGGACACAGACGAATGGGCTCAAGTTACAGGAAGCCAGATTCTGGCTGGACATCATGGGGTTGGATTTAATGGCCTTGTAGGCCCCTTCCAACTCTACTATTCTATGATTCTATGATACTGAGCTAGACACAGCCACCCGCTTCCCCCATGAATAGGCAGCCATAGAAAGTGTGGGTCCATGTTAACTTCTACTTTTCTTTCTGGACTCCGTAGCTCACAACTAGATTGGGGTGAGGTGGGTCTACTGTGAATGAGCAGGTACCATCTTCCCTGGGGCATCTCCATGCTCAGTTTTTTCCTTCTGACCGCTTTGCTGCGCTTCTTCTGTGGACTCCAAGACTTGTGTGTGTGTTTCACTTGACTGTCATTCTCAATTCATCTTCGTATTTCTTCCCTTCAGCCTTGGCTTTCTCCTACCTTGGTATTATCTCTATTCTTATACTGGCTTTTCAAATGTCTTTGGCAATATTATGCACCTAATTATTCACATTACAGGCTTTTACTTCCTTCTTTGTTTCTTTTTCTGCCTCAGGCTAAGCTATCTCTCCTTCCCACCCACCCTTTCCCTCATCCCCTTTTTATAACCATTCCTCATCTCAGAATCATCTCATTCCTTTTCTAACCTGGCTTCTTTAATCTACATCTCACCCTTCTTCTATTCACGTATTCGCTGAATTCATAGAATCATAGAATAGCAGAGTTGGAAGGGGCCTACAAGGCCATCGAGTCCAACCCCCTGCTCCATGCAGGAATCCACCCTAAATCATCCCTGACAATTGGTTGTCCAGCTGCCTCTTGAATGAGTAAAGTTCTGGGTAAAGTTTATTTCTGGGTAAAGTTTCCTGCATCTACTCTTCATTCTTCTCCTTCATCTTTCTCTTCTACATTGCTGTATTCTGTGAATTCGTCTCATTTGTCAATAAATCAGGGGTAATGTGGTGAAGCCCCCATTTACACCGCCCCAAAAGAGAACTACAATGGGCTGAGGCCAGTTAGGTTGAATCTCTTGACAACCCTAGCCTGTCCAGCTGCTTAAGGAGTTCTGAGCCCTATCACCAAGGATCTCTCTCTTCAGCCATGCTTAGGAAACAATAAAACAAAAAATGCCTTTGATTCAACTGCTGAAAGCCCACAAAAACATCACAACTTGGAGCCATTGTTTCTGAAGTTGCATTTCTTCTTTTATATATCTACCTAAGCCCTGAGATCATCAAAACAGGCCCTTGGTCCAAGAGCCCTCACATGGTGAGGTACGGTGGATGACTAGTTCAAAATTAGCCTTTTCAGTTGTAACTCCCCGGTTATGGGACAGCCTCCCCAGAGAGGCCCTCCTGGTGCCAACTTGTTATCCTTTCAGTACCAGACACAGACCTTTTTATTATCTCAGGCCTTTTAATCCTCTGTTTCTGATGCTGTGTTTTAAATAGTTTTTATCTTTGCTATTTTTAATGCTTCTTGAAATGGCTACTTTAGCCTTTGCAGCATTTAATTAATTGTTGCTTTTAATTGGTTGTTTTATTATGTCGGGTTTTTTTGTTTTGTTGTTTTGTTTTTTGGATTTTGGAATTAATTTGTGTTTTCATTGTATGTCAGCCTGAGAATTGTCAGCTGTAGGGCAACTAATAAATTGTAGAAATAAATAAATAAAATCCTAAGAACACAAATAGTAGCTTTGCAGTCATGCAGTCCTTCACGTGGAGAAATTCCCTTTTTAAAACAACACAGCCAAATGTTCAAATATAAAAAGGAGTTTATTTGGAAAAGGGAAAAACAAGGGATAGCAACAATCACACAGAGAATTGCAAATAAAACCAATCTAACTTAGTATGGCCTGGTTCAGACAACACGCTAAACCATGCTGCTTAACCACAAAATGGTTAAGGGAATGCATTAACCTTGACTGAACCGGGCCTATGTTTCATTAAGTAGAATCTCAGGTTCCAGAGCATATCCAGAGTGTAAAAGAGCTTAAACGTTGGATGAGCAAGGGGCAGGAACAAAAAGGTGAGATTAGGCCTATTTAGATGTCCTGGCAAGGGGCCAACATTCCAGACATTCTAGGGGGGACTAGATGTTTGCCACACTCCTCTATATCTATTTCTTATTCTCTACCTCCTCCGCAGAACCTTCTCTCTAGAGCAGGGGTGGGAAACCTGTGGCCCTCCAGATATTGGACTACAGTGCCAATCACCCCTGACCATTGGCCATGCTGGCTGGGGCTGATGAGAGTTAGAGTCCAACAACATCTGGAGCACCTTATGTTACCCACTCCAGCTCTGGAGACACAAAGTTAAAATCTTAAGATTATCCTACCTATCACTGACATTCCATTTTTCTACCTGGTATCAACTTCTCGTTCTTTTCAGTGAAGCACCTCCTTTATTTATTTATTACATTTTTATACTGCCCAATAGCCGAAGCTCTCTGGGCGGTTCACAAAAATTAAAACCACAATAAAACAACCAACAGATTAAAAGCACAATTACAAAATACAGTATAAAAAGCACAACCAGAATAAAACCACGCAGCAGAAATTGATATAAGATTAAAATACAGAGTTAGAACAATAAAATTTAAATTTAAGTTAAAATTAAGTGTTAAAATACTGAGAGAATAAAAAGGTCTTCAGCTGGCGACGAAAGCAGTACAGTGTAGGCGCCAGGCGGACCTCTCTGGGGAGCTCATTCCACAACCGGGGTGCCACAGCAGAGAAAGCCCTCCTTCTAGTAGCTACTTGCCTCACTTCCTTTGGCAGGGGCTCACGGAGAAGGGCTCCAGTAGATGATCTTAAGATCCGGGCAGGTACATATGGGAGGAGGCGTTCCTTCAAATAACCTGGCCCCAAACCATTTAGGGCTTTAAATGTCAATACCAGCACTTTGAATTGGACCCGGACCTGGACTGGCAGCCAATGAAGCTGGAAAAGGACTGGCGTAATGTGATCTCGCCGGCCAGTCCCTGTTAGTAAACGGGCTGCCCTATTTTGTACCAGCTGGAGCTTCCGGACCGTTTTCAAAGGCAGCCCCACATATAATATAACGCATTGCAGTAATCCAAGCGAGAGGTTATCAGAGCATGGATAACTGTAGCTAGGCTATCTCTGTCCAGATAAGGGCGCAGTTGGTATATCAGCCTAAGCTGGTAAAAGGTGCTCTTTGCCACTGAGTTCACCTGTGCCTCAAGTGACAGTTTTGGATCCAAGAGCACCCCCAAACTACGGACCCGATGCTTTAGGGAGAGTGCAACCCCGTCCAGGACAGGGCAAACATCACCTCGCCAGACAGATGAACCACCCGCTAACAGTTCCTCCGTCTTGTCTGGATTGAGTCTCAGTTTGTTAGCCCTCATCCAGTCCATTACCGTGCCCAGGCACTGGTTCAGAACAGTCACTGCCTCACCTGGGTTTGATGAAAAGGAAAGGTAGAGCTGGATATCATCTGCATATTGATGACATCTCAGTCCACATCTCCGGATAACCTCCCCCAGCGGCTTCATGTATATGTTAAACAGCATAGGGGATAAGATAGAGCCCTGCGGAACCCCATGGCTTAGGTGCCACGGCACAGAGCAATAATCCCCCAGCACCACCTTCTGGAATCGGCCATCCAAGTAGGAGCGGAACCACTGCAACGCAGTACCTCCAACTCCCAGCTCAGGCAACCTATCCAGAAGGATACCATGGTCGATGGTATCGAAGGCCGCTGAGAGGTCCAGGAGAACCAACAGGGTTCACTCCCGTTTTTTCCTTCTTGATTAATCATCTTTCTTTTTCTTCTCAAGTGTATTTTGTCTTTGATTCAGACTATCATTTTTTATTTTTTAGAGCCTACTGATTTGAGCAACTTTATAAATAGTAAATAATAGGAACCCAGCATTACCAAACTTATTAGTAAACACTTATTTACGTTAAAATAGTCAAATCATGCTAAAACAAAACATGACACTCTCTCAGAATTCCAGATATACCCACTGGCCCAAAACTGTTGGGGACCCCTGGTCTACACTGACAATGGTTGTCTGGGGTTTTGGTCACTTAGTACTGTTCTGAGGTTGGACCAGTTCCTCTTGTTTGTTTGAAGTGATGGGGTTCAGTCCCACATCTGTGCACAGAAGCTGGAACAGTGCTGCTTGCAGATTAGAAGCGGCATTCATCATAGTACAGCCTAGCTCACCCACCACCACCCTGCCATGTAAATGTCAAGCTCCAGTCATGTCCTCATGTTTGTTGTTTATTCGTTCAGTCGTTTCCGATTCTTCGTGACTTCATGGACCAGCCCACGCCAGAGCTTTCTGTCGGCTGTCGCCACCCCCAGCTTCCCCAAGGTCAAGTCTGTCACCTTCAGAATATCATCCATCCATCTTGCCCTTGGTCGGCCCCTCTTCCTTTTGCCTTCCACTTTCCCTAGCATCAGCTTCTTCTCCAGGGTATCCTGTCTTCTCATTATGTGGCCAAAGTACTTCAGTTTTGCCTTTAATACCATTCCCTCAAGTGAGCAGTCTGGCTTTATTTCCTGGAGTATGGACTGCTTTGATCTTCGTGCAGTCCACGGCACTCTCAGAATTTTCCTCCAACACCACAATTCAAAAGCATCTATCTTCCTTCGCTCAGCCTTCCTTATGGTCCAGCTCTCGCAGCCATAGGTTACTACGGGGAATGCCATTGCTTTAACTATGCGGACCTTTGTTGTCAGTGTGGTGTCTCTGCTCTTAACTATTTTATCAAGATTTGTCATTGCTCTCCTCCCAAGAAGTAAACGTCTTCTGATTTCCTGGCAGCAGTCAGCGTCTGCAGTAATCTTTGCGCCCAGAAATACAAAGTCTGTCGCTGCCTCCACGTTTTCTCCCTCTATTTGCCAGTTGTCAATCAAGCTGGTTGCCATAATCTTGGTTTTTTTGAGGTTTAGCTGCAACCCAGCTTTTGCACTTTCTTCTTTCACCTTTGTCATAAGGCTCCTCAGCTCCTCCTCGCTTTCAGCCATCAAAGTGGTGTCATCTGCATATCTGAGATTGTTAATGTTTCTTCCTGCGATTTTAACTCCAGCCTTGGATTCGTCAAGCCCAGCACGTCGCATGATGTGTTCTGCATACAAGTTGAATAGGTAAGGTGAGAGTATACAACCCTGCCATACTCCTTTCCCAATCTTAAACCAGTCCGTTGTTCCGTGGTCTGTTCTTACCGTTGCTACTTGTTCGTTATACAGATTCCTCAGGAGGCAGACAAGATGACTTGGTATCCCCATACCACCAAGAACTTGCCACAGTTTGTTATGATCCACACAGTCAAAGGCTTTAGAATAGTCGATAAAACAGAAATAGATGTTTTTCTGGAACTCCCTGGCTTTCTCCATACCTACCAGATATTATAAAACTGAACTGCCCTCAGAAAGAGGGAGGGGAACACGCCTTTGCTTACAGATGGGCTTCTAACCTGAAACAGCTGTTTACCAGTAACAGTGGACTACTAACAGAGATTAACAAGTCAACCCTCACCAGTTAAATACCGAAGGGCCAGCTAGGGATGGGTGAATCATTCTATTACTGGTCTTATGTCACTTCTACATGTGTTCACTCATAAGTCCATTCCATCCCATTTCTGCAGATAATCAACATTTGCATGTAAGTATGTATTTAAAAACATTTAAACTTATTTCTTCTCAAAATGCTAATTTCTGAACCTATTTGCTTTTCAAAATATGCTTTTGTGTGTTTTTTTGAGCTGAGAACTGCACTGGAACATTAACAAAGTGCAAGAACCAATGGATAACTAAGGTTGCAATCCTGTAACACACCTTCTTGGGAGTAAGTCCCATTGAACACAGTGGGGCTTACTTCTGAGTAGACATAGATAGCATTATGCTATATGTCTTGATCCACACATTAGTCCAGGAGGTGTGAATGAAATTGGTTTGCATCAGAATCCTTAAGGACTGAATTCCTCAAGCATCCCTAGAGCCATCTTGAACTACTTTGGCAACACTATTGATAAGGACCTGTAAAAAAAACCCTTCGGGTTTCAGCTCAGGAACCTAGTGACTTGGGCCTGGCCTTCTTGCTGTTTCATGTTTTTATTATCTTTCTGTTTTTATGAGATTTTGTTAAGTTGCCCTGAATACATACTATACCAGAATGGCAACATATACATATTTAAACGAATAGTAGGTGACTGTGTATAGACTGCATGTACACTCAGGTCCTAGAGTCATCTTCAACATATAAAAGAATAGGGTGTGTAGTATCATACCTTGGAGTTAGTAGCCAAACTAAGGCCTAATCTTCACCAAGTAGGATATTGCACTATGAAAGTGGTATGAAAGCAGTATATAAAAGGCAGGAGCCACACTACTGCTTTATAACGGTATTGAAGCGCACTGACTACTGTTGGGGCCCATTGACGCATACCATATACCGCTTTCATTATGCTATATCCTGCTTGGTGTGGCTCCTGCCTTTTATATACCGCTTTCATACTGCAGTATCCTGCTTGGTGTAGATTAGGCCTAAATCTTCTGGATTGGCCAGACCTGACATACTTTTAAATGCAAGTTTTTTTATTAATAACTCCAGTATAAATCAGCTCTTGTCTCTATATCTGGCACCTTCTTGGTCCACTTCGTGCAACTGATGGCTCGTGCCATAATAGGCTGTTTAAGTCCTTGAAACATCACAACAGCTTTGAAGTGGGGTGTGTTTGGGTTTGTTTTAGTTTTGAGGACTGAGTGGGGCTTGCTTTTACCCATGTTTGCAAAGAAAGATGCTTTCCCTACTATTTGTACAAGGCCTCACTGTAGTAGTGCTAAGCAAGCAATCATGTGTTGTAGCATGACACAGCTCTGTGAGACAAAGGCCCCCATAGGGAGGGGAGCGGAAGGAAAGTGGGGAGTCGGAAGGGGAGTGGAGGAGAAGTAGCTGGGAAGGTAAAAAAAGGGGTGCAGTAACAAAGAATCTCTACAGAAAAAAAATGTCTTCATAACAGGAAACGTCTCATAAAATACCTGTGGTTTGGCACGTATTGTTTGGCTGGCCAAAATATGCACCTGGCAGTCTTACCCTCCTATTAATGCTGCACTCTGTCTGGTATTTGAATGGATCTCGAAATTAGGAGGTATGGGGGGAGGTTGCAGCAAACGTGAAGAAGGTTTTGTAGTTTTCAGAAAACAGAAGTCCTGAAGAAGGAAGAGGAAAAAATAGCAAAAATAAGGGTAATGACTTACAAAGCAAAGGTAGTTTGATCTAGGAAATAGCCTTCCACACGTTCCACCAACAGCAAAAGTTGGTGGAACTTTTTCGTTTTCTTTTTGAGAATGAAAAGTAGCTTATTTGCATGAAAATTTGACACCAGGTTAATGCAGACTTGCCAAGATACCCATTCTGGGCAAGGCCCTGCCAGTTTATTAAAATGGAACTCCCTTAGCTCCTTTCTACACTGCTTTGAGATCAAATTTATTGACTCCAAATTTATCAACTCCACATTTGCTCTGCCCCAGTTTCTTCTGAAGTTCTATGAGAACTTTGTCTCTACGTTGTGGCTTTCTGAGCAATTACATAAGAACTCCTTTGACAGATCGGAACTGACTTGATCAAAGTAGTGTACAATTATGTTAGCTCCTCTCCAAGCCAAGTTATTTTTTAATGTATTTATAAAATGTGTGAGTCACTTATCTATTAAACAAACAAGTCTGAAGTGGCTACAGTTCATAACAAAGAAAAGAGATTGCTCAGATTCCAAAAACTTCCTCGGAGGATCAGCTAGATACTATTTTTACTCACCATTAGGTGAGTGGCTAGTTCCATTCCCTCTAAGCAACTAGGAAACATTTCCTAAAGGATTTGATTTAAATCTGCATCCTTAAAATGTAAACATAACATAAAAAGGAGAGTTGTCTTCCATACAATTTCCTCTTCTTTCCAACATCCTTTCACAAATTTTAACACATTTACTCTCTTGCCACCATTTCTGGCTTTCTTGTGTCAAACTGGACATTAAATTTATACCTGTTTAGATTCTAACCCAAGAGCTCAGGTTAGACTTTTAAAACAACCAACCCAGTTGCACCAAGCTGAAATACTTGTTAAAATGTAAAGTATTGCTTTGTGTATGTGTGCACATACGTGTGGATACTCACGCACGCAATTTAGGGCAGGGCTGCTTAATATAGTACCCACTGAAAGCCAACTCAAGCAAAGACATCTCAAAGCACCTTCAGAAAATGCTCAGAGACAGACTTCAGTAAGCTTCTAGAGGAGCAGAACCCATATCTACACCAGAAATGCATATTGGTTTTATACTGCTTTAACTGTTGTGGCTTCCCTCCCCAAATCCTGGGAATTGGAGTTCCGTGAGGCTTCTCTGTTAAAGATGATAGCCCCTTTTCACAGAACTGCGGTTCCCAGGGTTCCTTGGGCCGAGGGAAAGGCTGTTTAAATAGTTAAGTGTGTAGTGCAGATATGCTCCCAAATCTTCCTCTCTCAGGGACCCTGTCCCCCCCCCCCCGGTTTAAGGAGCCTGGTGTGGGAGATGTGCACCAGTCGTTCCATGCATGTCTTCATATTAGAATCTCAGATGAGCAGAACTTGGGCTTAATTAATAGTGTGATATCAAAAACCTACCATACATTTTATGGGTCAGCCCTGGTCTGCTGCTTTAGGCCCCTGAAAATGAAGTGTGCTTGTTCTGAGTTGATTATAATGATTGCAATCCATCATCCACGTAAAACAAGCCTCCCGAATGTCCACAGAAAACTTGTGTTTAGAAGCGGGCAGCTGCCAGAATGGAGAGGGCTGTGTGTGTGTTTGGTGTGTGTGTGTGGGGAATTGTATTCCCTATAAGGAGGGAGTGAAAGAAGGCCTCTTGTGCCAGAATTAATAAAGATTGATGGCTGCTTCTATAGCTCCTTGAAGGAAATGTAGCCATTTCCTCCTGCATGCTCCAATTCAGATTGAATCTTTCATAAAGCATCTGCTGTTTAAACAGGGAGTTGGGGGAGTTGAGGTGTTTGGGGAGACCCAAGGATGGCCCACTCCAGAATAGGATTTAGGTCAAATGAATTGGGGAAAGGTGAAGCCTGTGTTCAGGTCCTAGATGCAGCTGCTTCCTGTTCTGTAACCACAGTCCTGCCCTGGAAGTGTGTTGGAGCACAGAAATCTAGTATATGTCCCAGACCCACTGCTTGGACATTATAAATAGAGGCAAACAGCATGCACTCCTATCATGCCTCAGATCTCCAGAGATCTCTGCACCCCAAGATCCTTTTAGCTTTCAGCTCACAGCTTGTTCTCTTCCAAAAATTCTTATTTTGCTCCTTCGCACATGTGCACACACATACATACACTTGTTATATCATCCTCTTCCCTTTTACTGGGGTGAGTAGGATATGTCACCTTTACTGGGGTGAGTAGAGCGCTCTCCCATTGAAAGCACTTGAGAGATCTCCAACTATTTCCTAACCATTAGTTTCTACTGAGAAAACATCTATTCAGCCACCTTGGGCTAAAGAATTACATTGACCTAGAAAAGGAAGATCACTTAGCAGCCATAACAATATGTTCACATATCTTTTGTCATTTCAACTGTGTGACCACATGAATTCAAAAAAGCTGTGTGGAACGATGCTTTGGGTGTATGCCATCTATATGCGCCCAAACCCGTAATGTGTGAAGCAGCCTTCATTAATCCCAGATCTCTTTCTTTTCCTCCTCTTCTTCATAAGGCCATTAATGATCCAAACAGAGGAGAAACAGAACATAAAGGAGCCATACGCCACAATTGTTGCAAGCTGTTCTGGAAATCCTTGGTCAAGAGCAGGATACCAAATAAATTGTAATAAATAAATAACATAAAAATAAAGCTCTTGTCCTTCAACGTACATAGAATCTGGCCCAATTCTGATGTAACATTTGGGGCTCATTGGTTCACTTTTTGAAGTAGTGCCACTTATGTGCACATGTTGGAATGTCAGTTCAGAAAAAATCAATTATCTGTGTATTTTTTTCAGAACCCTATCTGTATCCGAGCCTAATTGGAATCTAGAGTTTTGCTTAGGAAAAGTTGCGTGGATAAACAATTCCAGTGTTTTCATATGGAATTGCTTTAAAAAAACCAATTCCATTACTTTTGGGGGAAACCCACAGCAGTTCCTGCTTTTACAAATATAAAATATTGGCCTTCTGGATCAAACCTGTGGTCCATGTTACTCTGCATTCTGTCCTTTGAGGGTGGCAGTCACTTTTTTTATTACATTCTTAGTCTACCTTTCTTCCATCACGGAGCTGAAGGCAATGTAAGTAGGTGGTCTACCATCCAAGCGTTGACCCAGATCTACTAAGCCTCTGCAAGATTACTGCATCATGTGCTTTTAGAATATGTCCTGGGACCAAATCATATGTTCTGAATGTTTTGCAAGCAGGAATGTGATGACAGTGTCTATCCCATGTGATCAGTTCCAGCTTATGTTAGTTGTGAGAGATATCCTCTCTCTCTCAATATGGATAGGGATTCCTCCATGCAGTATGCAACTCACAGTGGCTACAGATAGTATTGGGAACTAACACCAAGACAGACTCCTTAAATATCATTTTGACATTCAACAGGAGCACCTGGTTAGGGAACTGACTAGCACTTTCCCACTCCACAGGATGTACTGGGCTTGGTCTCTGTGTCTGTTGCCTAGTTGCTGTGTGTGATGCCGGCCAAAGCCACTGAAACCTTAATGTACTGATGCATTTTCTGGAATTTTTTGATTTAAACATTGTTGATGGTTTGTGTTTGAAAGTGCCATGAGAAATGGAAATGTTTGGGAAATGGAGTTTCTGAAACCGAGCTGCTCTCCAGATCACTCAGGGAGGGAGAAGAAGCACAAGTAACTGGCACCTTCTCTTTTAGCATTGCAACGTTCAGAGTAGGAGCTTGTGTATCTAGATGGTTTACATCTTCCTTCTAACATCTAAAACAACCTGTCTGGAATAACGACCATTCACTCCTATTGGGGTGGAGCCAAACAACCCAGGGAAGACCTTTGGGTTGTTGATCATGATGTCTCATCCAGGTATTATGGGTTGTTGGGGGAGAGACAACCTAGAGTTGTAACCCATGTTTTGTTCTTGGGTTACAACTCTATTCCAACAACCCACATTCATGGCTTCGAGCATCATGATAAACATTTTAGGAATGGATCATCTCTAGATAGTTTAGTTCATTGGAAGGTGGCGGGAGCCAGCTTCCTCGCTGGCTCTCACTCATTCATGACCAGCCATGGGTAGTTCTGACATGTGAACCATAAATCATAATTTATATAAAATTACATAAAATTATAGTTAAAACATCAGTTATTTTTGTGGCTGTAATGGTAGCCGTGCAAATATAAAGTAGCTTTGCAAATAATTCTACAAATATTGTTGGTCCTCCCAAAAGTCTTCCAAACCCTTGTGCTTTTGTTAATCCCTTGTGGCACACCAATGGCCTGGAAGGAAGAGAACAAAAAGAATCAAATGCCTCAGATGGTGGTGGACTCTTTCTTTGGATCTTTTAAAGCAGAGGCTAGATGCCAGGGGGCTAGACTAGATTATCTTTGCCATCTCGGCCTACTCTATGGTTGTAACTGTCTCTCAATTGGTTCCTTGTCTGCTCACCTGGGGAGGCTACGTTCTTTATCACAGGTGACCAGGCTTGTGAATAGCCACTTGCTACCTTCTGCCTTATGAAGTTATTATATCCAACTAACAATACAGGGAGCTATGTTTTCTGAAATGCCCTTTAAAGCTTTAGGACTGCATAAAAATCTTTACTGTTGAAGTCATTGAAATAACCCAGAGAAATAGTTTCTAACGAATAGGTTCACATCCACCTATTTTTGTTTCACCAGTCAGACCTCATAATCTATCTCCATCCCAAACTCCCCAACTACTTTCTTTTTCAGTTTCTGCATGGCTGGTGTTGAGTCCAAATAGTTACCCCTGCCTAAGCAAACACACATACCTACAGTATAGTCCCACACCCTTCACTGATTTGAATTTTTCTTTTGAATGCCCTGTTTAAACAAGCTGTCCATTCTCTCCAGCCTTCTGTTGCAATTGCTGAGCCCCCATGGAACAAATATATCAACATCTCAAAATAATTTGCGTTGACGTGAGCAGAAATCCTGCTTGCCCATCAGCTCTGAGATTAGGGCTCATAAATCAAAGGTGGCCCTTCGAACAAGCTCTTGGCTGTGCTGAGCCCCCAGAGAGTGAAAGTAAGAGAAGCTGAGATTGTGTCACTTGGGAAGAAGTCAGAACCACTTAGAGCTAAGACTGTGTAAATTGAGATCCCACCCACCCCCCTCCACGCACACACATGTATTTGAAGTGCAAACAAAGGAGGTACTTCAGTTTCAACTAGCTCATTGGACGCATTCTAGTTGAGGGAAGACTCCTAGGCCATTGGGTCTGTGTTTGCATGAGCTGGGATGCATTGTTGCATGCTGTCTGCTTCTTCCAGGATTTCTAGTTCTATATGCCGTTGTTTCAGTGAATTTTTTATCTGGGCATAGTTTAGTTTCCACCATCTTCCTTTTCCCCAACTCCTGCATCACTTCTATAAAAAAACTATCCAGTAAAGAACTGCATAGCTAATTCATTTTGCAGGAAGCAACTGTATTCCATAAATAACTGTCTGTGAGGGGCTCCCATTTTCTCTCCCCAGTGCAGACTTACTAGTGAACACAGTAGTTATACGGCTGGAAACTGATTTGCAATTAATTGCTGCTATTCAATGAGAGGTAACCGCATGGTAAAATGGTTCTTGGATTCTGTCGAGGTTGGTACTATTACTTAAGAAAGGAAGAAAGGGTTGAGAAAGGAAGGTGCAAGGCCTGCTAAGGAAGGAAGGAAGGAAGGAAGGAAATGGTGCTGTCACTCCATTTCCCCTCCAAGCACTGGCAACAGAGTAAAACATGAGTTCCATATCTTCAAAATACTAAGTCATTGTGGGTAAGATGATAACAACACTTAGTATTTTATTTATTTATTTATAGCATTTTTATACCACCCAATAGCCAAAGTGCTCTGGGCGGTTTACAAAAATTAAAACCATGAAAACCGGTCAAAATATAAAACAATATAAAAACACAACCAGGACAAAACCGATCAGCAATGCAGAAATTAATACAGATTTAAAACAGCAAAGTTAAAATTAAGTTGATAGACTCTTAAAATACTGAGAAAATAAAAAGTTCTTCAGAGCTTTATCACACCAGCGTTATACTGTGCAATCACTGCGAATTGCATGTAAAGGACTCAGAAGTTTTCCACCTTATAATCTGCTTTTATTGTGAAGTACTCCCATGCATCCTGCCTTAATTGTGCAGTAAAGCAAAAAAGATTCGCTGTATTTAACCCCTACTTTTTGAGCGTATCTTCCGAGCTGCCGCTGGGGTGCAGGAGCAGGATTTTAAACAAATGCTTACATCTGCATAAGATGTAAAGATAAAGACACCAAGATTGGCACAGTAATAGATATTTGGGAGAGCTTTAAGCATACCAAATTTGAATTGAACTGGGTCATCCTTTGATTTTTTAATGATTTTTTACATTTCCTCCCTTAAACTCACTTCCTGATATGCAAAGGATCACTGAAGCCCGGTAGCAAAAACAACAACGGCGAAAGCTTAGCGCTACGGGGATAATCCGAAGGAAGCAGGTACGTGGGATGAAGCTATAAAAGGGTATAATGTAGGTGCCAGGTGAACCTCTTTAGGGAGCTCATTCCACAGCCGGGGTGCTACAGCAGAGAAGGCCCTCCTCCTGGTAGTCACCAGAGGTGTATAGGGAGGAGTGTGATTCCTTGTATTGCCACTCAGACTGCACACTTAACTTCCACCCTTCATCTGCCAGATTCAGGGCTGATTCCAGGTTTTGGGGAGGCCTTAGATAAGATGCCCTCAGTTGGACCCATCTTTTGGGTGCAATTGTTGCTGCCCTGTCACTTGCCCTCTCCTTTTGGGCCGAAACTGTCCAGCCTCCCAGTGGGAGAAGACAAAGGATGCAGAGATTCATGCTGTTTCTCCTTGCTCCTGTCACTCCTCACTTTCGTAGAGGGGATCTACACATCGTACTGAAGGCGCTTGCGTGCGCCTCCAGTGCGCCCCGGAAACGATCGTGTAGATCCTGCCTGGTAAGAGACGGAGGAAGAGGCGGAGGTGGAGGTGGAGGCGGCTGGGGAATCCAGACGTGTCCTTGCCGCCGCCGCCGCCCACCTCCCCGCCGGCCTCCTGCTGCTGGGGAAAGAGCCACCCGGGTCGGAGAGCTTGGCGGAAGAAGCCGCCCCGCCTTCTTCCGCCGAGCTGTCCGACCCGGGTGGCTCTTTCCCCGGCAGCAGGAGGCCGGCAGGGAGGTGGGCGGCGGCGGTGGTGGCAAGGACACAGCTGGATTCCCCAGCCGCCTCTTCCTCCATCTCTTACCAGGCAGGATCTACACGATCGTTTCCGGGGCGCACTGGAGGCGCACGCAAGCGCCTTCAGTATGACGTGTAGATGCCCCCGTAGAGAAGACAGGGGAGAACAAGGACAGCAGCAGCCACAACAGTAGGCCCAGTGGACTTCAGGGGTTTCTAGGGGACCTTTTGCTGGAGTGTGGGACTCAGCAGATGCCCAGTGGTGCTTGTAAAGGAAACCACACTCAGCCAAACCGGCTGCCCACTGGATTTTGCACAAATCTTGGAATAAAGCACACAGCTCTCAATTTGAAAGGGTTAAGCCCAATCCTTTATTGAAATAGGAAGGGTAAGAGGCAAGCATTTACATCAGATTAGCTACTAAAATGGATACATAAACCCCGAACCCCATACCAGCAAACTAAAACCTTTGTTACAGAATATACTTCCTCGCAGCCAGGTGTCCTTCAGCTCAGGCACTGGCCTCAGATTTTGTAGACTTTTTAAGGCCCCTCGTTATTCTACTCCTCCCCCTCCCTCCGGAAGGGCCAGTTTCTCTTTTACAGTTGCAAATTGCCCCAAGGTCACTGCTCTCGCCTCAACGGAGCCAGGAGATGGCTTCCCGCCTACGGCCAGGTGGAGAGATAAGCGGTACTTCTGCAATTCTATTACAGACAATGAACAAGAATGAATTGCTAAAAACAGTAATTCTGAGTACACTTAACCCCTTCCTTACAGTGCTGACCCCAGATGCCCAGACAGGCAGCGAAAGTCCAATCTTTGGGCAGCGAAACTCCTGAAGTTCCGGGCAATCACAGCTTAAAGAAAGCACAACTCTGTCTTATGCAGAGATTAATTGATTTAGATCTCCAGTATTTGAGGGTTGACAAGTCCTGTTCCCCATCATCTCTATGTAACCCTCTAAAATGTGGAATTGTTATTGGTTCGGCTTTGAATACACTGACTGTTTCCAAATACAGGAGAGCATTCAGGCTCGCTCGTTTCAATGTGTTGCCCTCTGCACGATTCTGGACAATTCAATAAGTTCTGTGTCCTTGTGGAATGGGTGCTATAGAGCCTGTTGATCATGTACTTCAGTATTGTAATCTGTATAAAGACTGCAGAAAGAAACTGATTTTCCCGGGATGACCTTCTAAAGAGCTGGTGATGTTCTGTCTGAAGGATGATTCATCCTGTGTCACTGAGAAGGTTGCTAGGTTTCTGCTTATTTCAATGCAAACAAGGGAAACAATGATGTTGGTCCCATTTTAAAATTCATTGGTTTTATTTAATTACTCCTATTTGTATCATTGTTTGGTCAGTATGGGTCTGTGACTGTAATAAAGAATTCAGTTCAGTTCATCACGAAAAGAGAGGACACAAATGTGCATAGATTTATTTATTTAATTAATAGCTATAAATGCACATTTCAAAATTATTATTAGAAGTTAAACAGAAATACAGTAAATCTCACCGTAGTGTAAAAGTCTGTGACCAGGTGACCTGTGTGCCTCCAGTCTGCTCTCCAGGTGCTAACTGGTGATGGACAACAGTTCTTATGGGTCTTCATCTTTAAACTGGGATTGGGCAAGGCAACCCTTCAAATAGAGGACACTTTCAAACAGAGGACTGTCCTCTGTGAAAACAAAAAGAAAGAAAAGACATGTGGCCACCCTACTTACACCATATGCAAATCCCTTTGATTCAAGCTCCTATTCTACACCCAAATCCTATTCTACAGACACATCACGGTCTTGGTGCGTATAGAAAGGAAAATAAATGGTACTGCAGCTTGACATGCGCAGTGAGCATCATGCTTGTTCTATATTTCTCCGAGGGAACGTTTCCTTTCTTTCACCCACAGGATTGCTAGTGATCAGCGGCCGGGCAGAGGGGGGGTCTACTCAAAGCAGAAGCACAAACAACCATCATGGTTTGTTTCTGAGTAAATATGTATTGATGGAATCATTAAAAATACTCACAGAATACAGGAGATAAATATTCGCAGAGAACCAATGTGGTGAGGTAGTGACTGGTCTTGGACTACGATGGGGAGATCCAAGTTTAGTTCATTCGTCAATCAGCCATGAATTTCAGAGGGGTGGTTGTTTATCTCACCTACCTCACTGGATTGTTGTGAGAATAAGAGCTTCATCCCACGAATTATTCCCTACAGCTGTCGCTGTTGTTGTTGTTGTTGCTACCGGGCGGCTAGATCCTTTGCATTCCAGGAAATGGGTTTAAGGAGGGAAATGTAAAAAAATCATTAAAAAATCAACAGATGACCCAATCCGATTCAAATTTGGTATGGTTCTCCTTAATATCTATTACTGTGCCAATTTTGATGTCTTTATCTTTAAAGCTTACACAGATGTAAGCATTTGTTTAATTTTTCTTCAAATCCTTCTCCTGCGCCCCAGTGGCTGCTCGGAAAACAACAACAAACAACACTCAAAAACTAGTAGCAAAATACTGCACTTCATTTGGTTAAGAAGCGCAATTAAAGCAGGATGCCTGGGAGGACTTCACAATAAAAGCAGATTTATTAAGCAGATTTAAGCACAATAAAAGCAATAAAAGCTTGAAAACTTCGGAGTCCTTTGCACGCAATTCGCAGTGATTGCACAGTATAACGCTGGTGTGATAAAGCTCTAAGAGGAAGTTAGGAGAGAACCACGTATGCTGCCTTGAGCTCCTTGGAAGACAGATGGCATATAAATATAATAAATAAATGGACCACTGTTACTATTGTGCAGGATCCAGCAGGAACTCTTGTCTACAGGGAAAGTTTTGCAGAGCATTATTATTATTATTATTATTATTTATTTATATAGCACCATCAATGTACATGGTGCTGTACGTTTTACATCACAATATTTCTTTTGGTTTCTTCTAGGACTATGACTCTATGATCACTGTCTCCCGGCCTTTAGCAGATCTACGAAGGAAGCAATAGATATGCTGTAAAACTGGATTTCAGGTCTCTGCAAAACGTTTGCGCTTGGTCTTGCTGCACCAAGACTTCAGGTAAGACCATTTCCCTACCTTGCTTTTTATCAAGAAGGAGTTGTAGCTAAGTGCCCCAAGTTTAATTCAACAACCAGTCAAGAGTAGGCCAGCGTGCCCCAACTCCGATCATTCCCAGCCAGCAAGTCCAGTTCACAATGCTGGTGGGGGAAGATGGGAGCTGTAGTGCAAAATATTTGGAGGACATCATGTTTGAGAAGGGTGGAGTACACAAATCTGGGCTCGATGGACTGAAGGTTTGACTCTGTATTAGGCAGCTTCAGTTGTTCATAGCTCTAACCATTCTGGAAGTCTATGAGCTTTTCTACATAATGCTGTTTGTGGCTTTTTTAGACAACATTGTAACCCTCCAGTTTCGCTTCTGTTTTTAAAGAGCACTTTCAGCGAGTTTTTTCAGGGTAGGGAAAGAGT
Organism: Elgaria multicarinata webbii; assembly: GCF_023053635.1. Classification (NCBI taxonomy): domain Eukaryota; kingdom Metazoa; phylum Chordata; class Lepidosauria; order Squamata; family Anguidae; genus Elgaria; species Elgaria multicarinata. Next base: position 7,272,702 of record NC_086183.1, read on the forward strand.
GGTATTATTTGTGAAAGCGAAAGGAAATGCTTTTTCCACTTGTGTATTTGCACTATTCTGCTGTACCACAGTGCCATCTACACCACAGTGCCGCCTACTCATGGTTATTCTTTACATGACATTGTGACTTTCCAGTTTCGCTTCTGTTTTTAAACAGGACTTTTGGCAAAAAAAAATTAGAGCAGAGAAAATGCAGTATTGTTTAAAGAAAGTAAAAAAAAAAATCACTTCTGTATTTGTGGATTACTGCTCAAAAACATCTAACTTTTGCCTTTAGTAAGCAGGCTTGGCTATTTTCTAAATTGTGGGGGCGGGGGGGGGGGGACACTAAAAGACTGATTTGACCAGACTTGAGGGTGGGACAAAATAATGTGTGAAAGAGCCTCGCTTAAAAAATAAATGGTCATCTGACTCCAGAGTGAGATAACTGATATTGAGAACATCACAAGAGCCCTTTTCGATCAGATAGGCCAAGGGACTATCTAGACCACCATCCTGTTTCCCACAGTGGCCAACCAGATGCTTCCAGGAGGGCCCTCCCCCCCCCACTGTTTATATACTGCTTTTAGAATGGTGAACAGATAAAATAGAATAAAACAGAATAAAAACACATTAAAATAGATTTTTAAAAGAAACAAAGTGCAAAATAAACTGCAGCTGGTCAAGGCTTCCTGGTACAACGGCGTTTTCAGGAGGCACCAGAAGGAATAGAAAGTTGGAGCCTGCCTGATCTCTGGAGGCAGGGAATTCCATAGGAGGGGGGCACCACACTGAAGGCTCTTCCCCTGGTGGACTCCAGTTGGACGATAGGTCCATGTGGAATCACCAGGAGCATGCCCTCAGATGACATCAGGGAGAAGACACTCTCTCAGGTATCCTGATCCCAAGTTGTTTAGGGCTTTATACACTGGTACACGAACCTTAAACCTGGCCTGGTAGCAAACAGGCAGCCAGTGCAGTTCTCTCAGCAAAGGAGTTACATGCCCGAAAGGAGCAGCTCCTGACAACAGCTGAGCTGCAGCATTCTGCACTAGCTCCAGCTTCCGGAGAAGCTTTAAGGGCAGCCCTACATAGAGTGTGTTACAGTAATCCAATCTTGAAGTTACCAGTTTCTGTAAAACCATGGCCAAGCTATCCCTGTCCAGGAGAGGCCATAGTTGGCAAACCAGCCGAAGCTGGTAAAAGGCACACCGAGCCGTGGCGTCCACTTGAGCCTCCAGCGACAGAGATGGATCTAAGAGTACTCCCCAAACTATGAACCTGATCTTTCAGAGGGAGCGCAACCCCATCCAGTTTGCTGGTATTCAGAGGCTGACTGTCTCTGAATTTGAATAATTATTTTCATAGTGGGATGCAGATATGAGGGAACACAGGCAGTGGACGGAGGCTATTTTTCACAGGCTCATGAGACTTAAAACAAATTATCAGTCCATTCCTGCAGATGTGCATGAAAGCTCTCCCGTACTCACTTGGCCCTGGAGGAACACCGAAGCGCTTACATCATGCAGTGAAGTTAGCTGCACCCAGAGGACTCTGTGTTCTAAACAATTAACTCACTAAGCCTTGCAGAGCACCATCAAAGACAAAATTGCTGCACTAAACACTGGTTGTGATGGATCGTTGCTTAGTGACCCGAGGCGTTGTGGGGAGAAGGGTGTCTATCCATGCAATATCCGGCAACTTGTCTAGAGCAAGCATCGGTGGTTTATTGTTTTTCATTATTAATATCTGACCTGTAAGCAATGGGATAAAGGCTGGAAAGGGAGAGAAGCTGCTGAATCCACTAAGATCATTACGAAGGCAGCACAGACATCTGGGTCATCATTCCAGCTGTGCCTTTTTGTGTGGCCGTTTCTGCTAACTTTGCATGCAGTAATTTTCCTAAAAAAAGGGGCGCTAGCCATTTGCTAGGACCCCCACTCAGAAAGTTTCACTGTTAAATGCAGCTTAGAAATTATTTTAGATGGATGGTTGGATGGATAGATAGATAGATAGAAAGATAGATGATAGATATCCAGGGTTCTCTCCTTCCTCTTGGGGGGGATCTACACTATTGCTTTTAAAGCGCTATAAAGCACTTTGAAAACATTTTGAAAACTGTATATGCAGTGTGTCCTGGGCTCCAACAGTTGTCAAAACTGTTATAAAGCGCTTTAAAGCTGTAGTGTAGATCCCCCCTTGGTCAGGAAAAGTAGCCAATGAGCCCCAACATCGATGGTGGGGCAGGACACAGTTCTAATGCTATAGTGCTCCGGGAGAGAGATTTTAGTTCCCTGTCCTTGTTATTAATTTGTATAGACAGCTGCTGTCCTGCCTTGGCTTGGAAGCAGGCCTGGCTTCAGCATGTGCCATCCTTGGGCTGGAGATGGGGCCCCAGCAAGGCCCACTACAAACACCTGCTCAGCCATTTGGGAGCTGCCATTTATGTTTCTCAGAATGCTCCCGGAGTAGAATTGCTTCAGCTAGGTTTGGAACATTCTGCAAAGTTAACATGGTGGCTCCGTTGGAACGCTGCCACTGCTACCACTGCTTGCTGCTGCCATCACCGCCACTAGCAATGCCATGAGGTAGGCCTGTCATTGTGGACCCAGCAGGGGGCATTTGCTGAGGGCACCTCCTCAAACAGGGAGTTGGTCCTTTCTGGAAGTGCTAGGCCTTGGATATGGGCAAGAGATGGCTGTGCTGTGGTAGGAAAGAAGCATTCTGCACAGGGTCTGGGGTGCTCTTGTTATTGCTTTCAGTTCTGAACCCAGTGTTTGAAATGTGATTGAGCCATTGCTCAAATTATGCCTTGTTCCCACCACAATTCTGTGCGTCACCAGTGTGTACTGTGCTACAGTGTACACAGAGTCTATTGAGCCCATATGATCACAGCAGCATCTGTGTGAACCTCATGAGGCTGGACTGTGCCAGTCCATATTCTATTTCGGAGTGGGTAACAACTTTGTGCAATGGCACTGCCAACATGTCTGTTCCTTGAGGGCTGCACCATAGTCAAAACACCAAGTCTCTATCCTAAGTGTATATTTATTGCCATAGAGAACCTAGGATCAAGGGCTCATTCACATGAGGCTAAAATCCCACTGCCTTACCAGGGCTTCTATTTCCGGATTCCTTGTGGGATTACAATTGCCTCCTTTACTTGTGTTCCCCCCCCCCCGGTGAGGAAGTTCTGTTTCAGTATACAACCACTAGATGGTGATGTCATATAGCTGAGATATAGCAAGATTCTGGAAATTCACTTGACATTTATCGCACTTCAAAACATGAGAAATTCTCTTACCGCGTTTTCCCTGTTGAGAATAATGCCGCTATGATGGCCAGAAAGCATGGGAGGGCCCCTGGATGTTGATGACGTCGTGTAAAGGACCCACAAACTTCCATGAATCACAAGTGCACAATAAAAGCCTTGTGTAGAAATGCACGAAGTCTTAGGCATTTTAAAACTAAATGAATTAAACCACCCCAAGCTTCCGGCTAGGAGTAGTAGTTCTGTGAGGCATCTTGGCATCTCAGATGAGAGGGGGGCACTTGGTAAAGCTTTCAACAGATTGGAACTTGATTCTCCTTGCTGTAAGGACTCCATTTGTGGCCTCAGGAAAGGCTTTTTCTTTCCTGCGAGACTCTTTCTAAAGGATCCGCTGTTCAATCAAGCTTTTGTCTGGCCTGTTTGTTGAGATTGGAAACATGACGGCAATGAGCTGACATATTGCTGAACGGCAAAGCAGCATAAGCCTGGCATGAATCTCGACAGCTTGAGATACAGCCAGTTTCCATAGTGGAAAATGTTTGCCTCGAGCCCAGTATGGCTGCCGGTTGGCATTCTTCTTTGCCTCTCTCCTCCCATCTGCTCTGAGAGGCAGATTATTTGGAACACCTTCCTCCAAGGGAAACTGCTTCAGGTCAGTGTTACTCTCCGGATATACATTGTTGAGGTTGAGGTGGGTTCTCCCAAGTTCAGCTTCCTGCTCAGCCATGAAAAAAACTGGGAGGCCTGTCTCTAAGATGGCTGCATATGATGGTTACAAGCATAAAATAAGACTTATGCAGGAGTTTGTATCTTTAAAAGTGACGTACAAATGAATATTTATTTATTTATTTATTTATTACATTTATATACCGCCCCATAGCCGAAGCTCTTTGGGCGGTTTACAAAAGTTAAAAACATTAAAAAAGGTATACAAAATTTAAAACCATCAAAAGCATAAGAACAACAGTATAAAAACAACAACATCCATTTAAAAACAACAGTTCTGGGGTCCGTTAAAAGACAAACTTAGCGTTGTTAAATGCCTGGGAGAAGAGGAAAGTCTTGACCTGGCGCCTGAAAGATAACAGGGTTGGCGCCAGGCGAGCCTCCTCAGGGAGATCATTCCACAGTCATTCCGCAGTGATAGCGGGGACTGAAGTTACCACAGGAGGAAGCAGCAGTACCCAGAAATTGGAGATGATATAAATGTTAGGGGTGTGCACGGACCCCCCACTCCGCTTCACTTCCAGATCCGCCATTTTCGGATCGGGCCGCTCCGCCCCGCCCCCACTCCGCCTATGCCCACTCCGCTCCGCTCGGAGCTCCGGATCCGGATCGGAGCTCCGTTCCCCCCCCCATAGGGGGGGGTTACCGGGCCCTGCCGCCATCGCCGCCCATGCGGCGACGGCAGCAGAGCCCGGTAAGGGACCAAGGGAGAGGGGGACCTTACCTGCCTCTGTCCGCGGTCCGTCGCCGTCTTCAATTGAGCCCGCGGTTCCAGCAGGAAGTCTGGGCCGCTTGTGGGCTCAATTGAAGACGGCGACGGACCGCGGACGGAGGCAGGTAAGGGAGAGGAGGGCGGGGGGGGGGGGGGTTACCGGGCCCTGCCACTGTCGCCGCATGGGCGACAGCGACAGCGGCAGGGCCCGGTAAACCCCACTTACCTTTCCAGCGGAGCTCCGGATCGAGGCGAAGGATCCGCCTTCACCTCGATCCTCTTCGCCATGCTCCGCCGGCCCCCAATCCTCTTCGCCTCCGCCTTAAGGGGAGGCGAAGCACCCCGCTCCGCTTCTAATTCGCCGGTCCGATTAGAAGCGGAGCACATCCCTAATAAATGTGCCTGTTTCTCCTGAGTTTTGCTGATGCTGGTGAGTGAAAGCCACGTGTCCAAGGACAGTGAAAATAATTTCAAAAACCTTTCCTCTGGCTGCAGTTTCAGTTGAACATCAGTTTGTATCTTAAGGACAAACTTCATATTACCTTGGATGAAAAGATGAAGAAGACTTCCTCTCCTTCCCTGGTAACTTTCTGTTAATGGAGACATGTAACATGACATCTTGGTGCTTGGTGTTTCAGAACTGCTGCAAAAGTTGGTTGTGGCTTTCCATGGATTGCAGCCACAACAGCGCTTGATGATCTGCTTGCCGGATGAACCACCATCTTCATTGGCTGCTGCTTGCAGAGGAGTGGGGAAACTCTGGCCATGATAATCTGATGTCATATGAATGATTAAATAAATGTTGCCTTGAGACACAAGGAGATGTATCTTAGCACTGGCCATATGTTTAAGGAAATATGCAGTTTTGCTCTCAGAATTCTGCCACTGACCTATTGAAGATCTAGGGCTTCTCTACATAAGAGTTTTTATCGCACACTGATAATTGATCTCTCGCTGAGGTTTGTGGGCCCTTTACACGATGTCTTCAACCTCCAGCAACTCCCCTGTGCTTTATGACCTTTATCCCAGCATTTTTCTTAATGGGGAAAATGTGGCAATAAAATTTCATTGCGCTTTGAAGTGCTGCAATAGCTGGTGAACTTCCGGAATCCCGCTATATCACAGCTATGCCATAGTGACATCTAGTGGCTGTATAATGAAATCTATATAATGAATGCCCCACACTAGAGGCATTCAAGAGGCAGCTGGACAACCATCTGCCAGGTATGCTTTAGGGTGGATTCCTGCATTGAACAGGGGGTTGGACTCGATGGCCTTATAGGCCCATCCAACTCTGCTATGCTATGATCCTGTATAGAACTTGCCAAGAAAGGAAACACCTGAAAAAAGTAATGTGTAAACACATGTAAAAGAGCTGATCTTAATCCCATGAAGAATCCAGAAGCAGAAGCCCTGGTAAAGGTGCGGGATAAAAGGCTGGTGCAGAGAGGCTCCTAATCTCCCATTTTCTCTCGGTTTTAGGAATAAATGTTGACTTTACTATATGTGGAGCTGGTCTACTCTCAGACTCACTCTTAGTTCCTTGCCTCACTTTTCAAGTGCTGCAAAGCTTTCCTTCTCATTTGTTGGTCTCTGAAAGGAAGGCAGGAAATAAGCATTTAGCAGTTCCAAGAGTTTGTCACAAAGAGTTTGTGACAATAGCACCTACCAAAGGTTGTAGTGGCAGGAGAGGCAGTTCTTTTTACGTAGAATTCAAGCCCTGCCTGCTCATTCCTGACGATATGACATCATCCTGAAGAGGACTTTTTGAAAAGCAAAGAGCATAATCAGGTTTAACTGGTTACTGCTTTTTTGAAAGTAACACATAACAAGACACTGGGGGCATTTTCAGAACTGGAATTGAGCATTGAGCCTGTTTGCTCCCTGCTTCCCTACTTCTTTTGTTTTGCGAGTTTGGGCATAATGAGTCCCGTTAGCTCAAATTACAGTTTTCTGTTATGCCCCACTGGGAACTGTGGTTTACTAAACAGGATTATATCAGTTTATTAAACAGGATTGAACTGACATTAAACCACAATTTCTAATTTTGGATATAACAGGGAACTAAAGTTAGGCTACCTAGGATTGGTTCTCTGAAGCCAGTGCACAAGGGGAGGGGAGGGGAGAGTTGAGGGGGGAGTTCATGGGCCTGGGTGTTTATCCATGACTTCCCAAACTATGGTTTATCAAGCCAGGAATGCTATGTCTGAACCAGGACACTGGTTTATTATGTGTGGTACTGTTAAGTGTCGACTCGCTGTCACCATTTATAATTTAGATTGTTGCTATACATCTGAATGGAATGGGTAAGAAACAATGGACCTGCTCAGACAACATGCTAAACCGTGGTTAGGCCACTAACCCTTTTGCAGCAAATGTATAGTGAGTTTAAATCATGGTTATGTAACTGCCATGGTTAGGAATGGTTCACACAACACGCTAAGCCATAATGTTTAGCTCAGAATGCTAAAGTGTCGTGGCTTAGAGTGTTGTCTGAACAGGGTCAAAGAGTATATGTTCAGTTGAAGGTGGGTGAACAAACTGAATTGGATGGTAATGAGATTAATGGATCCTTATTGCTCCAAAATTGCATCCCTTCTTTGGCAACATTGTCCCACAACAGCTTGTTTCATTCTCTTTTTTTCAAAGTTCTGACTAATTCATTGGCCCGTTAACAAAGTAATTGCTAATTAGCCTTTGGGTTACATTTGAATTCTTGCTTGCCCCATCCTGATGGCTTCTGGGGAGAGTAATAATACATTTTTAAAAAACAACAACCCACAAACACAAAACATTTAGTCACATTTCAGTTAAAATCATTAAAACATAACACATGTTAAAGCCCCAGACTTCTCAATTCTAGCTTCATCAAAACTACCCAAAATCCATTTTTAAAAAAGGACTTACAGCATTTCACAGTCCTTGAGTAACCCCTTGATTGAAGACTTTAACGTAAGAGATGTTGTAACGTTACATCCAGCCTGAAAAAGACAGGACAAAATAACATTAATAACTTCCAAGTCTTTAGCAGCTGTTTAAGTACATGATGTTGACCTCTCCCAAGGCAGCATTGGGAGAAAAGTGCACTTTAAGAACATGAGAGGAGCTGTGATGCTGGATCAGACCAAGGGTCCATCTAGGCCATCATTCTATTCACACAGTGGCCAATCAGCTGTTGACCAGGAACCCACAAGCAGGAAACGAGTGCAAGAGCAGGACCCCCTCACCCATGTTCTCCAGCAACTGGTATACATAGGCATACTGCCTCTGCTACTGGAGGTAGCACAAGATGATGTACCAGTGAGGGTTCATAATCTAAACTCACTCTTTCAATCCAAAATTTTTCCTAGTCCTCAAACAGCAGTAGATTGCTAGGGGGGAAATGTGATTCGTTCTCCAGCTAACATGTTTAATACTGTTCGGGATGCTCTTTAGTATAAGAACTGCCTTGCTAGATCAGACCAAGTGTATGCTAGTCCAGGGATGTGGAAATTTTCACACACACATTCATTCTCTCTCCCCACACATGCACACACATCTCAGTGTGCAGGGAAGGCGATGCTTACACCTCCCCTGCCTGCTTGCTGAAGTGTAGGGATCATCTCTTCCAAACCCCCAACGACATCACTGACCCAGTACTGCTAGTCATAATAATAATAATAATAATAATAATAATAATAATAAGAAGAAGAAGAAGAAGAAGAAGAAGAAGAAGAAGAAGAAGAAGCAGTACAAGAATAGTGTTTCCCTCCCTCTGGCTGCCCAGTTAAACAGTGCAGCTGGATTCTAGCCCAGCATTCTCTTCTTAACAGTAGCCAGCCAGATGGCTCTAAAAATTTCACAAGCAAAACATGATAGTAATAATGGCCATCTAATATGATTTGTCCCCAGTACCTGGTATTCAGAGGAATACTACATCTATACTTGGCTAGCATGGCTAATAGTAATCTATTAATGACCATTACCCATGATAGCCAAGTGAATCTGTGTAGTTGTTTTAAAAAGCCAGTAGCTATCATCTTCTTGTGTCAGTAAATTCCGTAAGTTAACGATGTGTTATGTGAAGAAGTACCCTGGTAGTACTGCAGCTGCAACATATTGTGCTCCTGTTTGCACCAGTGCCAAGAAAGAGAATCCATTGAGACATAGTAGAAGTGATGTCGAATTGTCACCAAGTGATTTTGGGAACTCTGAGACTTGAAGGGAATCAACTTTCATGCAGCTTTCATGCTGAAATCCAATAGAAAAAAATGGTAGTTTTTCATCACTGCTTCATACAGCCAGTACTTAATTTTTAAAATGAAGAGATTGAGACTTTTTTTTAAAGGAAAGAGTGATAAGCTACCCCGGGAGCTTAGTGAAGAGCAGGTTATAAATCCCTAAAAATAAATAAAATTAGAGGTCTCGGTCCCATTTAGCAGTTTAATCTTTGATCCCCCTCTATGCTTTATGTGTTATGATGAAATTGCAAGGGTTTTGAAGGCGAGTCAATAAAAGCAGATTATCATCATCCAGTAGTCACACTCTGTGCCCTAGAAAACTGCCAGATCTCTGGCAGTCTGTGTACCTTCCAATAATACTGTTCCACAAAGTACAGTCCCAAATTTTTAGTACTTGTGCTATTTCAAACTATAAAAACTGGTAAATGGACCCCATCACAAAGGCAGCTAGATTTCACAAGCTCATGGATTTCAGCATGAAAGTTGCATCTGAGCAACTTTCTGCAATGTTGCTAAGGTCTCTGCAGAGAATCCCTCTCATGCATGGCACCACCAATGCAAGAAGCAACATGTGAAGCCAGGGGTTGGAGGTGAACACAAGTTTAGGCATTGGTGTCTGTTATAACCCTGATTCTGAGCAGCAGCCAGGACACTGGCAAAGAGGAGGATTGGGCCAGCTGTATCAGGAAGACTAGTGGGGCAAACTGTGGAGGTTATGAATCCAGACTCCAATGGAAGGAGGCCCTTCAACTGCAACCCATGGTGGCAGAATCCCCCTAGGAACCAGAACCTTTTACACCCAGGGGCCTCTTCCAGTGCAGGCAGCATGGAATGTGGGAGCTGACTGTGGGATGATAGAGTATTAGGTTCCAGGACAGAGGACTACCCCTTTAAGACTCTCTACCCTTCAGGAAGGGGGTGGGGCTAGGGAGGGGTAGTCTGACCCAAGAGGGATAAAAGGCCTCAGTTGAGCGCTAGACCTCTTTGGAGCTATTTGTTGGCTTGGAGCTATCCAAGGTCCTGCAACTCCAGCCTGCATAAGCAATCCTGAGAAATCCCTGGCACCCTGTGGGCTCCTGCTTGTGGTTAGAATAGTTCTCCAGACACATGCAAGCACAACCCAGCCTGATCTGTGCTGTTTTCTCTTCTTAGCCAGGTGGAAGGCAGCCTGAGAAGGAAGAGCAATCGTGTCTCAAGATAGGTCCTGGTGCTGGCCTCTCGATGTTACGGTCTTTGGCCAGTGCCCCGTTCCTCCCCAGTGTATCAGATTCACTCTGGGAAATGTCTGTATATGTGAAAACAGGTCCAGGGCTAAGCTTTAGGGAGCCCTGGCTTGAATGAAAACGTGTATTGATATTATCATCAGAAGATTGGAGCAGGATTGAAAATGACACATTATTTATTTATTATTTATTTATTTATTTATTACATTTTTATACCGCCCAATAGCCGAAGCTCTCTGGGCGGTTCACAAAGCTCTCTGGGCGGTTCACATTACCTGGGAGAGCCAGTCACAGATAAAAAATAATATAAAAAAATACTTTGGGTGGGTCTCCATATTTGAGAAGCAGCACCAAGGAAGAAGATATCTAACCTTTCCACCTTTCACATTTTTAAATTGAAATTTACACACACACACACACACACACACACGTACAGAAAGACGCACACGCATACACCAAGGGAGAAGAAGTTTCACCTTTCCACCTTTGGCATTTTTTTTATTGAAATGCACACAGACATACTAGGAGCTGCTAACCCTGAAGTGGGGAAAAACAGAAATGATCCAAATACCTGAATCTTTTCCCCAGTAGGGTCAAATTCTGAACCTTCTGTGGCTGCTTTAATGTAAAAACAAAACTATTGGGAGATGTAATGATAGGTTGCACACTTAACAGGTAGCTTGGACCGAAATAAGTTCAGGTTCCTCACAATATGAAATAACAATGCCTTATCTAAAAGCAATGGTATTTGAGAATTCAGCAGCCATTGCCCAGACCCAGTGAAGCATATTTTTGCAGCCATAAGAACTAGAAACCTGTTCTCCCCACACACACACACACACACACTAATAAAACATGGCATCTGACATTCTAAGGAAGCTGTGCCTTGCACAACATTTGGTGGCTTTTCTTCACATCCATTGAAATCTCAGTATACACCCAGCCCTATGATTAAAAGCAAGCAAATTAAAGCAAGACGTATTATAAAGGTGAGAAAACGGAATATCCAGAGATTAAAAAATCCCATTCATGGTGATCGCTCTCTCGTCAATGCATAGCTCTTGCTGGCCTTGTGGTGCAGCCGCATACGGAGACCTCGTTCCAGAGTTAGAAGAGAAAATCATTTATCTGCCACAGAGTTTATAAGGCGAAGCTAAAGCTGAAGTGTGTGGTTAATGCTACACCCGTTTGCGCACAGAGAACCCCTTCAAAGTAATAAATTGACCACTTTGTCTTAGGATGGAGCTTGTTGATGTTTAGAGGGAATATGTAAGTGGGTGTATACGTCACCGCTTGGCAAAAAACAATCAAAGTATTCAGGCTGGGCGAGGAGTCTTGGGAAGGAAAGTGGAAGACAGTCCGGACTTGGAGAAAGAGGCAATTCAGAGACAGGCAGGTGAGTTAAAGACGAGCCTTGGGATTGTTTGAGGGATTTATTTTCTTTTGCTCCTTTGTATCCCAATAGGAGGGAAAGGGAGAGTGGGAGAGAAGCCACATCTTCTGCCCCGGTGTGTTTTTCAGGCAAAAGGGGAGAGGAAAAACTGACATGAAGATGGATTTTCCTTCAGTTTCCTTTCCGTTGAGAGCATTCAAGGGAATTACTGGTACTGCCATGCTAAGCTAGAGCTATCCAAATGCCGTGTGTGTGTGTGTGTGTGTGTGTGTGTGTGCATGTGCGTGCGTGCAGGGAGAGAGAGAAGGAATCATTATTGCGAGAAGAGTAGGAACTCTCAGAATAAGTGTTTTTGAGGAAATGGAAATACTTCAGTTGGTTAACTTATATTAGGAAGACAGTTGAGAGTAACAGTAGGTGAATAAATAAAATTTGAGCCGTGTTGTGTTGTGATGAAAGGTGGTGGTTGTGACAGACGAGAAACAGGAAAGGAATTTTATACAAAACGATAAATTTCACACAACCTCTCATTGTTGAGACATGACGTGACAGCCATATAGTTTTAATCACATCTCCACCCCATTTTATGTATTAATAGCAAATTTAATGTCTGACTCTGAATCCATGCACAGTAGGGAAATATCAGCAAATACCAGCAAAACATCAGGATGGAATGCAGCTGATCAGTATGAATCAGGCTATAGGCTTGCTTGGTCAAGAATTTAATTTCCCTTTCCTAGTGGCAGGTGTATGGGCACTGAACAGGGATTAAAATAACTGCTGAGTTCTTATTTATATATTTTAAATATTCACTATCAAATCATAGGGTTGTGTATAAAATGGATTAAAACAATTAAAGGCGCAATCCTATGCATGTTTAGACAAAAAAAAAAGAGCCTTACAGCTCCCAGCATGCCGCAGCCAGCCATGCTGGCGGTCATAGGACCTTTTTCTATCTAAACATGCATAGGATTGTGCTGTAAAATATAGTACAAAGATAAAAATGTTAACTAACAAAATCTACCATGCTAGGTATTAAAAATAGTAAATGCGTGGGTATACAGATAAATTTTCAGCACCGCCTAAACACCGCCAAGGATGGTGCCTGTCACATTGCAGGGGACAGAGAATTCTTAGTAATGCCTGAGCAACAAAGGGGAGAAACAGAGTCCCCTTTCTATGGGAACTGAAGTTGATTGCTTTGCTGCTGGCATTGTGAGGCGTGCCCACGCAACAGCCTTAGGGTACCATCAGAAATGCGGAGAGTGTCCCTGGAAATGGTAGCCCGCTTGGGCCTGCCTGTGGCTAGACTAGGAATCTAGCCTTGTAGGCCATGCTGTGTGCAGCCCACAGGGCCCTGGCAAGCATCCATCCATCATCAGGGCTGCAGGGGACTAACATAGATTGAGCGTGGCAAATGATCCAGGGCATGGATCAAATTTGCTGGAACTGCCTGTTCAGCCTCCTATGTGTGCTATCAGGATATGCCCTGTTTCTCTCCATTTTACCGGTGGTTTGTAGTTTCCCGCACAGAATTGACTAAATGTGATATATTTGTTGAAAAAGCAAACTGGGACTTTCCCTCTTTTAGCAGAGTCTGTGATCTTGCTCTCTCTGCAGCATCTGCCTTTGTCATTGTGTGTAGTTGAAACACATGTTATATCGTCATCAGAAACCAAGTCCCCTGGTTTCAACTGGGCTACTTCCCCAGGACTCATTTTGTGTGCTTCTGTTCCTTACCCTTTCCTTGGGGGATCTGCTTTGTGTGTTTCCTTGAAGGGACAATTTTGTGCTACTTTTACAGCTCCTCAGGACAAGAGGGTCTGTGTTACAAGCTAGTAAATTCACATTGGCTGGAACCTCCTACCCTCCTAAATCTCCAGTTACAGAATCATTGTCTTGGGGGACGAAGACCTTCCCAGGGAGCCAAGAACTTTGACCCTTGGTTAATTTTCTTCACTCTTAATTTTCCACAACCTACCATACTCTCATAGCTTCACATTCCAGCAGACTGTTTTTTTAATTATTATTATTGTATGACTGGGGAGCTATTGTATTTCCATGTTAAATTTTATTTTATGCTTTCCCCTGGAACAGGAAGACAGAGATTGGGCATGGGGGGAGGCGGGGAGGATCATGATTTCAATGAGAATTAAATTAGTGAGGATAAACCAGTTTAGAGCAAGCACAGAAACGAGAGCTTTCCATACTTAGCATAGAGCTCCCAAAGTCATTTACGTAAATGTCTATCCCAGCCTATGCACAGAGGGAGAGAGAGAGAAAGATTGCTTACTTGGTGTTCTGTCTTGTCTGAAACTTCAGAGATTTTGGTTCACCATGTAAACAGCAAAGTTGCCTGATCTGGAAAATATAACCACATGTTACCTGATTTGGGGATAGTGAAGAAACCAAAGATAAAATACATAACTACAGTGGTTAATTTCTAATAATGGAGAGTTATTTATTTATTTATTTATTTATTACATAAATAATGGAATTGCCTGTCACAAGATGTGGTGATGGCTTTAAGAACATAAGAAGAGCCATGATGTATCAGATCAAGGGGCCATCTAGTCCAGCATTCTGTTCACACGCCAGACAGCCATCTGCGCGCAGGAAACCGACAAGCATGACTGCAATAGCACCCTTCTACCCATGTTCCTCAGCAACTAGTGTACATAGGCATACTGCCTTTGATACTGGAGGTAGCATAGAGCCCATAGGACCAGTAGCCATTGATAGCCTTCCCCTTCAGGAATTTGTCCAATCCCCCTTTAAAGCCATTGGTGACTATCTCTACATCTTGTGGTAGTGAATTCCATAGTTTAACTATGCGCTGTGTGTGTTGTGAAGTTCCCACCAGTCAGCTTCATGGGATGACTCCAGGTTCTACTATTATGAGAAAAGGAGAAAAATGTCTCCCTATCCACTCCCTCCATACCATGCATAATTTTGTATACCTCTATCATGTCTCCCCTTACTAGCCTATTTTCTACGCTAAACAGCCTCAGAAATTGTAACCTTTCCTTGTGGGGGAGTTGCTCCAGCCAATTGATCATTTTAATTGCCCTTTTCTGTACTTTTTCCAACTCTACAATATCATTTTTTAGGAGTGGTGACCAGTACGTAGTATTCCAAGTATGGTCGCACCATAAATTTGAAGAATATCAGTGTGATCTTGTCAGTTTTCTTTTCAGTTCCTTTTCTAATTATACCTAATATAGAATTTGCCTTTTTTCACAGCAGCTGCACATTGGGTTGACATTTTCATCAAGCTGTCCACCACAACCCCAAGATCTCTTTCTTGGTCAGTCACCACTAGCTCAGATCCCACTAGCAAATACTTCAAATTGGGATGTTTTGCCCCAACATGCATCACTTGCTGACATTGAACCACAATTGCCCATTCTCCCAGTTTGGAGAAATCCTTTTGAAGCTCTTCGCAGTTCCTTTTTGTTTTAACCATCCTAAAGAATTTGGTGTCAGCAGCAAGCATGGCCACCTTACTGCTCACTCCTAATTCCATATCATTTATGAACAAGTTGAAAAGCATTGATCCAAATACAGATCCATGTGGAAGCCCACTTTTTAAATACCTCCATTGAGAGAATTTACCATTTTTTCCTACTCTCTGCTTACTGTTTTTAACTAGTTATTGATCCAAAGAAGACCTCTTATTCCATGACAGCTAAGTTTGCTGAGGAGTCTTTGGTGAGTGGCATTATCAAAGGCCTTTTGAAAGTCCAAGTAGACAGTGTGTACCAGATCACTGCTGTCCACATGTTTATTGACACACTCAAAGAACTCTAAAAGATTAGTGAGATTACCTTTGTGGAAACCATGTTGATTTTTTCCAGCAGGGCTTGTCCTTCTATATGCCTACTAATATTATCTTTAATAATGCCTTTAACCAATTTACCCGGAACTGACATTAAGCTAACCAGCTTGTACTTTCCCAGATCCCCCTGGATGCCTTTTTTTTTTAAAAAAAAAATGGCATTGCATTGGCCAATCTCCAGTCCTCTGGTACAGTGGCTGATTTTAGGGCGTTACATATTTTTGTTAGAAGATCTGCAATTTTATATTTGAGTTCTTTAAGAACTCTAGGATGGATACCATCTGGGTCTGGTGATTTATTAACTTTCAGTTTCTCAATAAGATGACAACTTCATCTTTTGCCACCACTATTTCCCTCAGTTCCTCAGTCTTTGGATGCCTCCCTGATTTTTGTTTTCCATCTCAAGATCATACTGAGCATTCTGATCTGAGAGATGATGGCATATTCCTAATACTAAATTGCTTTTGGAGCCCAGAATTGTCATCTACTGCACTTCAGTGGAGGACTCTGCTCGACACTATGCTCTCTTTGACATACAGAGGAAGCCCTACACCAGTTCACCCTTCCCTGTCCTTCCTGTAGAGTTTATTTCCAGAGATGACCATATCCCACTGGTTCTCTCCATTTCACTAGGTATCCATAATGCCTACTATATCTAGGTTCTCCTTTAAAACCAAGCACTCCAACTGGGCATAGACACTTCATGGAGGTTATCAATAGCTATGAATCATGACGGCCAAATGGAGCCTCCAGGTTCAGAGGTGGTATTTCTCTGAATTCCAGGTGGCTGGGCATGCATGCATATATGTTTGTGTGCAAATTTGTAGGGGAAGTCAGTTGCAGTTGTGCCCTGCTGCCTCAACACTGCTTAGAAACAGGATGTTGGACTAGATGGACCCTTGGTCTAATCTAGCAAAGCTCTTCTTGTGTTCTCATGCCTAAATCTCAGCTATATTCTCTGACTTGGACTCTTTGCCTATTAGTCCAGAATATGTTTTGCCACTATTTCTTTTGAGGGACTCTCATTTTAAGAGGCACTCTCCTCTTTGAAGTACACTGTGTCTGGTGTTGTGTCCTCTGGTTCCTGTTGCGCTTGACTTTCTGATTTTAAAAGGGTGGGTTGAAACATTGGATTTTTCCATGATGATGTCCACGATGATGCGGCTTTTGGCCACCAAGTCATTCCTGATCTTGTGAGTATTTCAACATACTTAAAAATGAAGTCTGCCAAACTTTTATTTGCCCAGTAGTCTGACCAGGCCATATGTGGAAGTTCTACCATGAGATGACTGCCCGGGAGTGTAACTGGAAACTGATGATACAAATCATCAGTCTTAAGTATAGAAGGAATCGGCAGATTTTTTTTAACCTTACATTTAGGGCAGAATTGAAAAGCATTAGTGTACATAGGAGTGGGTGTTTTAGTGGGTGTGTGACAGATATACAGCCATATTAACTAAGGCATGAGGCTGAAATTGGATGTGTATGGTACCTGTTCTCTCACCTCCGCACACACACATGAGCAGCAAAAAGCAGCTATCGAGTAAGTTGAAGAAAGAAGACTGAGGAGGATTCCACACGTCATACTGAGGGCGCTTCCATGCGCCCCCAAAGCAATCGTGTAGCTTGCCTGGAAGAGACGAGGAAGAGGCGTCCTTGTCGCCACCGCCACCGCCGCCACCCACCTACCTCCTCGCCAGCCGGGTCGGAGAGCTCGGCCGAAGAAGGCGGGGTGGAGAGCTTCGTTCTCCCCGCCTTCTTCGGCCGAGCTCTCCAACCCGGCCGGCGAGGAGGTAGGTGGGTGGCGGCGGCGGCGGGTGGCGACAAGGACGCCTCTTCCTCGTCTCTTCGAATAGGCAAGTTACACGATCGCTTTGGGGGCACACTGGGGGCGCATGGAAGCGCCCTCAGTACGACGTGTGGAATCCCCCTAATAGCGAGGAAGGGGTTAAAACTTGTCCATTTCCAACATGCTGCTTCACGTTGGAGACTGCAGCCTGGACAACAGGTTAAAAAATGTTGTGCGTAGTGGAAGGCGATCCATGTGATTAATGTCATGTGTAGTCTGAGCCGGAGTCATTACTTCTTTTACTACTTTGCACTCTAGAAATCTATCATTGGTCATGCATTTAGTTTCACTGTTGAGAGATGTGTTCCCTTTGTGCTTTATTTTATTAAAAATGGCATACAGGGAGGGTCAAGAGTATAATTTAAGACAGGTTTATGCCATGGATCTTATGCACACACATACGCATGCAGTTCCTGGTTAAAGCACAAGCTCACAGCTGCAGAGGAAGTTTTGGCTCACGTAAGTGATGGCTTGCTTTTTCACACTCAATTTAATCTGATTTATTTTAGTTTGGACGTGACGGGGGGTTGCCAGGGTTCAAGGCCAACCCCCAAAGAGCTTGTCTTCTCCATCCCATCCTTTTATTAACTTCCACAGAGCTGACTGTTGAAGTCCTGGAGACCAAGCATTATGCCAGATTCCCATCTCATGGGTAGCCAGGATACATTTGCTTTGATGTACTTTGCTGGCATAGATTCCCAAATCTTCACAGATGGAAAGGCACAGCTCGCAATGGAAGCACCCTGCCCCTGTTGAGGCCTAGTAACCTCAACTGGGAAACTAGCATGCAGGCAGCATACCTGGATCTAGAACATGCAGGGTTGTACTTAGCATATGATGCTGTGGTGGGTGCATCACCTCCAGGAACATGGCTATGAATTGCTTGCCAAGGGTTTGGACTTGTGACAGTGTTCTATACATTTACAGTCACACTTTGGTAAACATTTGGTATCTGATACAGAATTTAGCATCCTGAGGATGTCAGGATGTAACCCATAGTAAGAAACATCACTTCCCATAGTGTTTCAAAATAGTGTTGCCGGAGACATCTGAAACAGATTTAAATTATTTCCAACCCACCAATTCTATAGTGGACTGGTATCTTCCGAGCTGTACAGATTCCACGGACTTAATCCGTTCCATTCAAGAGTGCCTGGAGTTGTCCTGCAACAACCCGCTCAAGCACCTTGCCCAGGAAGGGGCTATTAGCCATCGGCCTGTAATTGTTAACATCCTCTGGGTCCAGGTTAGGCTTTTTCAAGAGTGGTCTGATTTCCACCTCTTTTAAAGAGGCCGGCACCACTCCCTCTCTCAGGGAGGCATTTACAACCTCCTGGACCCAGCTGGCGATCCCCTCCTTATTTGATGTAATGAGCCATGAGGGGCAAGGGGCAAGCACACAGGTGTTTGACCGAACTTGGCCAAGCACCTTGTCCACATCCTCGGGTCTCAGTAACTGAAGCTCATCCAATAAAACTGGACCAGGCGGCGCTCTGAATGCCTCTACTAGTGGAACTGCATTAACCATGGTGTCCAATTCATGATGAATCTGAGCGACTATCTTCAAAGTGCCGTGCAAATTTGTCACAGTGTGCTACCGAGGGTTCCACCATCTCCCAGCCTGGCCCACCATGTAACAGGCCACAAACCACCCAGGAAAGCTCCGCCGGACGACACTGAGAAGATACAATGCTGGTAGAAAAGAACTGTCCCTTTGCCACCCTCACCGCCACAGAGTAGGCTCGATAGTGAGCTCTAACCCATGTTCGATCAGACTCAGCATGAGTTTTCCTCTACCTGCATTCTAGCTGTCTCCCCTCTTGCTTCATTGCCCTCAGCTCAGGTGTATACCAAGGAGCTGGCCGGGCTCTGCTCAGAGGGAGAGGACGCTTGGGTGTGATCATGTCAGCTGCCCAAGTCATCTCTGCATTCCACAGAGCGACCTGGGCTTCGACAGGAGCACCGGCCATATCAGCAGGAAAATCCCCCAGAGCCCTCTGGAATCAATTGGAGTCCATTAGACCGTTTTAATAGGCCCCCCATCCTTGCAGAGGGTAAAGACTGCCGAAAGTCTAAACCTCAATAAAGTGGAGTGTGTCGCATCAACGCATCTACTTGTGTGTCATAGCAGGCATCAACGCAATAGAGGTGTCCCCTCCTGTGAGAGAGAGAAAGAAGTACTTGCCAGCTGTATTTGTTAAAATGATTTGTATTTAAAATGATGTATTAAAATTTTCTGCCTGATTAATTGAAGGCACTTCTTTAGTCAATTGATTAAGTGACTGAGTTCTGTTCCAGTTCTACACACTATACTGCAATCCTGACAAGGTCGCTCTTACAATTCTTTCACACACAACTGTGCAAAGTCAAGGGTATCTGTAGGGATGGGTGAACTCTGCCAAGTCCTATTCATGCTCTGCTCGCTGGAGTCCTGCTGTTTGCCTGACCCCAGCATACATGCGGGGCAAGCTGCCAGACGGTCCACAGGCACCCAGCGAGAGCTCACGTCTTGTTCCTTTTTCTTTTTGTTCACCAACTGTGATTTACAAAAATTCAAGACTGGAAACATTTACAGAAATGGCGATTTGCACAAAACTGTGGCCACAAATAGCACAATTTGCATAAAAATGCAACCATAAAGGATCATTTATGCCTGCAATTTTGCGCAAATTGCTATATTTATGCCTGCAATTTTGTGCAAATTGGCATTTCCATAAATGTTCCCAGTCGCGAATTTCCACAAATCAGGATTTGAACAAATCAGGATTTGCAATCACACACACACACACACACACACACACACACACAGAAAAATGCAAGCGTGCCCCAAGTCAAGCCATCTCAGGGATCCGTGAGCTGGCATTTGGGGAACTGAGATGGCAAAAACTCACAGAGCTCCACCCCCAAACCTCTGACACCCCTGTCTGTATTTCAGTTGGCCAGATTCAAAAGCCAGCATGGGTCTTACCTGTGTTAACCCACACATCCAGACTTCTGGGGCGAAATGACTTGCTCAAGCTATATTTCATGGTATACTACATGTTGTAGAAGTGGATCCGTTGTGGCGTTGCTTTGAGCCAGCTTCCTCCTCTGAGGGGCCCTGGTAATTTTATTATTTTCCCCTGTCTTTTGGAGTTTAGGAGAGGAAAACTTGTTGCTATGAAACATTATTTGATGGGGTTTTGTCTGAAGGGGAGAAAAAGCTGATATTAAGGGATCTCAGCTGTAAAAATATGCTTTCTGTTATATAAAAAGAAAGCTGGAGGGAGCCGGGGTGGTGGCGGTGGCAAAGAAAATTTGGAATCAGCAGTTTTATTTCCCTTACCTGGTATGAACTAAGCATTTGTGGTTTTCTCCTTGTGTTCTCTTTTGTATTTTCTTCTCCATTAGGTTGATTTCAATGACAGCCTATGTCGTGTGTAATAGGTAGAGCATCAAACTGGGACCTAAGAGAGTGAAGTTTAAATCCCAACTAAGCCATGAACCTCACTGAGTCACATTCTCTCTCAGTGTTATCCTACCTCACAGGGTTATCGTAAAGATAAAAGTGGGGTGGGGTGGGAAGAGGACAATGTATGTTGCTCTGATTTGCTAAAAATGTAATGAATATATGCATTTACTCACCCCCACTGTCATGTGTGGGTGTAGGCTGCTGTGGAGCTTGGCCCAAAGAAAGGTATCTGTTATAGGTGACAGATATGATCACTCTTTTCTTGCATAAGAACGTAGGAAGCTGCTTCTTCTACCAGCCCAATAGGGTCTACTGTACCTGCTGTTGACTCTCCAGGATCTTTCCCAACACTTGTTATCTGGTCCTTTTAACTGGAGATTGAACCTGGGACCTTCTGAGTTCTACAACTGAATTATGGTCCCTCCACTTGAAGGTGCAGATTTGCATTCCAGGAGTGTTCCTGAAATCCTCCTGTGCTACTTGTTTCTCGGGTGATGACAGCAACCACGTATTACCCGCTTCAGCCAGTAAGCTTGTTCTGTCCTTCCCTCTCTGATTTTGCCACACAGTTATCCATGCTTTGGTAAACTTCCAATCAGTGTTACTGCAGTGCCCTCTGAAGGCTGCAGGTATTGCAGAGTTCTGCAGGTCTCTGAAGAGACTAGCCTGGTTTGGCTCAATTGCACCACCTGCTTCCAGGCCCAATTAAAGATGCTGGAGCTTTATCTCTTAAAGCCCTCTCTGTACCCTGCATATTAGGAAACCTTGGTCCACATTCACTGAGGAGAGTTTGGTTAGGGCAGCTCAGTTACCAAGGTCCTGGCATCCTCCATGCTAGATTATTGTAATGTGCCTGAAGATGGTTCGGAAACTGTAGCTAACTCAGAATATGGCAGCTAGATTACTAGCTGGGACTGAACATTATGATCATATGCCTGTGCTATGTCAACTGCACTGGCTCCCAGTCCATTTCTGTGCCCAATGCAAAGTACTGGTTTTGGCTTTTTAAAGTCCCTCTCAGTTTAGGACTAGGATACTTGAAAGGTACTGTTGCCATATGCACCTGTCCATATATTAAGATCTTCAGCAAGGGGGCTTCTGCAGATGAATTCTGCCAATTGAAGCGAGACAGGTAGCTATCAGAGAGAGGGCCTTTTCTTTGGTAGTGTCATGCTCTCTGCAGAGAAATTCACCGGTTCATTCTGGAACACAACTGAAGAGAGGTATAAAAATGCCTACAATAAAGGGCCTTCCCTGTGGTAGCACCCATTCTTTGCAAACCTGTCCACCTCCCTTATTGCAGGTCACTGTAAAATGAAGACTGTGATTCCCAGATTTTAGATATTGGCTCTTGGTGTAATCTATATTTATTTGTTTGGCTTATTTATTTTATTTTTACTGGTTTGACTACAGTAAAGCAGCAGATTGAGACTGGACTGGTTTGGGACTGTATGGAACTCATGACCACAGTTTCGTTAGAGGGTCATAAAGGACTTCTGATTTCTTATGTTTCCTAATGCTTCTGAGTTGTTGTTTTTAAAGAAAAATCGCATTCAGCACTGCTCTGTTTAAAAGTAAAGCAAACAAGCAACAAAAATTATAATAATGAATAGTAAAGGCTTTAGGCCAAAGTCTATATTTACCTTTCATTTGAGGCCTGCTTGGTTTGGGATTCTCCTGCTTGTGGTTTGAGGGGTTGAAAAAGGGAAGGGAAAATACAGTTACACTGACCAAAACCCAGAGGCAGCTGCAGTTGCAAGTTGCTTATTGCTTTGGCAGTTTCATGTAAGGGCAAGATTTTTAAGATACACAACACTTTAGCAAGACTGTAATTGCTTCAAAGCTGCTTAGAGTTCACAGGGGAGTGACTGCAGATGTTTCACTGTTGGTAGAGGGTTGCACGGGGGACTCAAGAACCCATCGTTGGACTGTCATACTTTGGATTCCTTCCAACAGCAATACATTGTTGTATTGTACAGTTTCTTAACATGGGGGCAAAAGCAACAGACCATCCGATTAGGAGGAGTTGGAGGAAGTGAGATGGAATAAAAGGTGATGGGGAAAGCCACAACAGCCAAATGAGATCCGAGGGTTTTTTGGGGGGCTTGGGGCTGGAATATAAGATCATAAGAAGAGCCCATCTAGTCCAGCATTCTGTTCATACAGTGGCCCATGGAAAAATGACAAGCAGGACACGAGTGCAACAGCACCCTCCCGCTCATGTTCCCCAGCAATTGGTGCACATAGGCATGCTGCCCTGATACCGGAGGTGGCATGTAGCCATCAGGACTAGTAGCCATTGATAGCTTTCTCCTCCAAGAATGTGTCCAATCCCCTTTTAAAGCCATCCAGATTGGTGGCTGTCACTGCATCTTGCGCAAGTGAATCCCATAGTTTTAGCTCTATGATTGTGCTACTCTAGAGTAAGGCTATGTGTCAGAGGAGGGTAGAAGCTGCCCTAAAGTAATTACCTATTTCTATTTTATACATCTTGTGGCCGTGTCGGCTCCATGTTTTTGAGGGGCTTCAGTGCCCCCTCCCTACATGAATCTACCATCTCACTGCCACTGTCACCATCTGCCGTTGCTCCTCCGTCTCTTTCTCATCATTGCTACCACTTGCTTGCTTGACAGGCAGAGATCCAGGGAGCACATTGACAAGGGCGTCTGCTGCAAGTGGACAGCAGTGTAACCTCTCAAATGTAACACGGGCTCCGATGACAATAGTAAAGTACTGGCAGGTTCATGTGGGAGGAGTTGGTCTTTTAGATATCCCGACAATTAGAGCTTAATAGATAAGAACTAGAATCTTGAAATAGGCTCAGAAACAAATTGGAAGCCAGTGTAGCTGATCCAAGACTTGAGTCATCTGGTCTGCAAAATGCTCATCAGACAGCAGTCTGACCACCATGTTTTGCATTAGCTGTAGTTTTTGAACATTTTCCAAGGGCAGCCAGATGCAGAGTGCATTATGGTAGTCTAAGCATGTGGTGAATAAGGCAGAACTAGGGACGAGTGAACTTGCCTCGCCCGCGCTCGCTGGGCTGCACAAGCCCCTTCTGAGACTTGGCTTGGCCCAAGAAGTACTTGGCAGACACCTACCCACGTGCTCAAATCACGCACTTCCCCTTCCTGTGTCAATGGGGCCTTTAAGGCTACCGTTGGGGTGGGGCAGGGAGTGGAGTTTACGGAGGCTCTCGAAATTGCACAATCCCCCGTTGCTTCAATGGCGCACTGATATCAGAGCCACCAGCGCCCACTGTTCCACAGTGCAACATTTTGTTGCGGGTTCCACTTGTCAAGCCTAGTTACTTTCTTAAAGTATTGGTGGGACTGTTTGATCCCTGACTGTGAGGGCAGCTCTTGTGGGAGCTGAATTTCGGTGAGGGTGGTCTCCAATCCAGGTTGTATTCACTTGTTCATTAGAGCACACTCAAACAGATTCTACTCTAGCGAGTATTGCAGCTCAGGAGGGGTTCTCTCTCTTCCTTCTCACCTCGGCACAGATGAGACGACAAATATGTCTTACCCGCATTGAACTTGGCTGTTCTGTCCCCACCCTCATGCCCATTCCCCCTAAGCCCTTGCTTCTGTGCACTCTCCCTGTAATTAGCCCCTAAACAAATCATTTTATCCTCCTCAGCAGAGATGATGCTTTAGGGCTACCCCGTATACGAATTTCACTGAAAAATCTGATCTCAACACTTTTGAAACAGAAGGGGGGATCTAATTCCTCTCGGGGTCCCATGTAAATTAAATTAAGTCCAACTTCTTCTGTTAGTGAGGAGCCATTTCCTCTGCTAGTGACAAGAGGGCAGCCTGAATAGGACCTTGGAAATGGGAACGGAAACAACCGACACAAACTCTTTACCTCAGATGATTGGAACGTCAGCCACCGATTGCCCGGGTAAGGGCAGGAGCCCTGTTCTCAAAGCTAATAAAAGGAGACTTAATATACATCATTTGGGTTAGACAAGGAATGGCATCGTTACTTAAATCCTTTCAGGGTTCCGCCAAGCCCGCATAGCATTCAAATCACTTCCATGTGGGGGCCGTGCTCCACCGCTACCCCATATTAAAACTCTTCTTCGTGGTGCATTTTCCCTGCCCCCCTTTTTTTTCTGCTGTTTCAGTGAAACCAGCTCAGGAAATTCCAATCAAACCCAGCTGAGGAGTAGCTCTCTTCATTCCTTCCCAAGCAGGAAAAGGCCGAGGTCTTTAATTTTTATTAATGGCGATTGTGGTTCAATTAGTCCACAGCACTTTTGGTGTTCTGTATCATTAAACCTGTCTCATACAGGCCTTGTTTGAAGCCTTGGAAAATGTCACAAGAGGGGGAAGCTGTGTTTATAGAAGGCCCTTTAATTTTACACAAGTGGGCACTTTAGCCAGAGCCCGGCGTTCCTGAGCATCATAAGCAGTCAAGGTTCTTCATAAGTACTTGACCAAACAAACTCCCATTGATGTTTTTAGAAGCACCACAGTGGAGAATTACTACCTCTGGCGAAGCTCCGAGTGAGGGAATTGTGTCTCTGACATATTCATTTTTCAAGCTGCCAAACACTACAGGGGGTTTTCACGCCCCTTCTGCAAGCCAGAGGGTTTCAAAGGCAGTACAGTGAGACCTTGGCTTTGCAGTTGGAGATGTCCTCAAGAGCCAAATCCCAAGCGCACAATTTTTTATTTTTTTTTGGCTTGAGGAAATCCTTCCCAGTTGAGAGACATGGTCATAGCCCTCAGCTTGGGTGTCCCCCCAACCCTCGCTTCTATATTGACCTGATTCACACAAACGATAAGACAGGCTTCTCGTGGTTTATTGTGTAAATGAGCAACTTGCTCCCTGAACTCTGACAAGCCGGAGGAATAACCCTTGGTTCGTTGTTGGGCTATTTCTCTAGCTTGTCAATGGTGAAGCGTGAAGTATAGTGGTTTGCACTTCACACTATACTCACCATGGACTGAAGTTCTGTGGGTTCTTCAACCACTTCCGTTTGTAGCAGAAGTGAACAGGCAGCATTTATGATTTTTGTGTGTGACATGCAAAACCCTCCCATTATTAAACCTTTTAGTGAATCTTTACTAAACGGAAGGGTATGATTTCCTGGATTCTTTTTCCCCCCAGGTGTCGGGTACACATTCAAGGTGTATCCCAACTGCTGGGTCATCAGCTCATTTGGTCACTGAAGTGACCTGATACATAAGAGGACAGTGAGTGAGTGGGTGGGTTCCTGTATCTTCAAAAGCTGTATAAAAATGGAATTTGGTGGGTGCTACTTACCATGAAGGGATAAAAAGTACTTGCTGAAATCCCCACTTCAGAGCACTGTCCTCTTTTTGTATCCGGTCCCTCATCTGTCTACGCTTTAGATGTGGATGATCTTAGCACTAGCATGAACAGGACAATCCAGGAGGAGCCATAACAGATACTGGCTTCTCTCGAGCCATATTAATCCCTCCCTTAAGGGGCGGAAGAGTACGGAGAGGAAGGCCTCAATAGGATAATTTGGTAGTCATGAAGACCTGACAGTTGCAAAGGAGAAGAATTGGGGTGCCAGGGGCTTGGGAGATTTGGGTGTAGATCGGGGAGGAAAATAGCCTGGGAAATGGGCCAAATATTTGCTTTAGGAAAAGCTGTCCGCTCTCCGCCGACCAGTTTACTTTTGCCAGGCGGAAGGAAAACACAAGAGACAAAGAGCAGACTAACTTCTCTCAAGTGATTTTGTTGTCTTATTTTGTCTGCAGAAAGTCTACCAACAAAGCCACGATGCTCCATGAAGTGACCCTGTGGCTGCTGGTGGTGGTTGGCATCTCCACAGTGACTGGAGGGGGACCTGGAGGAGGTTACGCACAAATCAAATACATGCAGCCTGTGGTGAAAGGACCTCTCGGCCCTCCTTTTCGGGAAGGCAAGGGACAGTACATAGGTAAGCAGCCCTTAGGCGCGTGCATGGGCTTTTGGCGGTGGGGAGGAGGTGGAAGTCAGGGCGGAGATTGGAGAGTTTTGACCTGAAGGAACTACAGCTTGCAGTCTTATACCTCATATATGTTTTATTGCTGGCCCCTTTTATGGCATATCTATTTTAATTTGCTTTTATTTTTGTTGTAAGCTATCCTGAAAACTTGCTCAAAGGGTGGGATACCGTTGCCTAAAATGAATAATTTACTTTTTAAAACGTCAATCTTCATCTCTCCCCTCTCAAAGGTTATAAAGGTTTCTAATGTTATTTTCCAACCGCAGCTGCTGAGACCCCCAGAGTTGTTATGGCAATCTCGGCCCTGCCCTCTCTCCTACAGTGGGAAGCCTAGTTAACAGAGGGAATGTTTCGGCTCTGAGTGGTAGTTGCTGGGTGAGAGGAGGCCGTCATGCTGTGTCTTCCAGTGCTGGTTGCTAGGTGACCAATAACCGGTGCCATTTTGGCTGTCTTAGGGTGTGTGTGTGTGTGTGTGTGTGTGTGTGTCTGTCTGTCTGTCTGTCTGTCTGTCTGTCTGTCTTACTAGCAGTGGTTGCCTGGAGGCCACAAGACTGGTGCTTGGTCTCTATTAGTGAAAATAGTGGCTTAGCCACAGAACAGCTGTCCCATCGCATGATAGTTGCTAGGCAGCAAGGAGGTTGTGGCATGCATAATGGTGCTCTTTACACCAAAGGCTTGAACTGGCTCAACATTTATTCCTTACCCTAGCAAACTGGTGGTGGTGTGGGATCTCTGACAGAAAATTCTTAGCACTCTCACTGAACTACAATTCCCAAGATTCTTCAAAGGGGGGGGGAGGGAACAGTGCCCGTTAAACTGATATAAAGCTCATACAAATTTGTTGTGCAGATGTACATAGAGTGTACCTCTGCTCCTCTCTAATGGTGGAGCTAAGCCTTACATTAGCTGTGACAGTTGCTATGCACACATGCTAAAAGCTTTTCTACACAAGGCAGTTATTCTGCACTCATCATTCCCTATTTATGAGGTGTGTGGTGTTTTTTTTTTAATGTTTTGCTTCTGGTTTTAAGCAGCACTTTTGGCGAAGTTTTTTTTAGAGTAGGGAAAATGCAGTATTAAGAAAGAGAAAGAAAATGCTATTGCCACTTGTGTATTTGCGCTGTCCCACTACCAAAATGCCTCCTAGAGGTTATGTAGCAAAAAAGCAGACACTCTTTATGTAATACTTGGATATCAAGTCTGTGACAGAACCAATAGAACGGATTAACAGCATCGTGCAGTAAAGCTCAAAGAGAGATTATTCAGCCTGGTGTTTGCTAGAGCTTAGCAAGGGCCAGATCTTGTGAGAAGGAAAAGCTTACATTCCCATAGATCAGCCTTCCTCAACCTAGGGCGCTCCAGATGTGTTGGACTGCATCTCCCAGAATGCCCCAGCCAGCTGGCTGGGGCATTCTGGGAGTTGTAGTCCAACACATCTGGAGCACCCCAGGTTGAGGAAGGCTGCCATAGATAATGACTGGAAGGTCACCATGGTTACATGACATCCCCTGCCAACAGACAGTGTGGTGCAAAGGGTGGAGTGTTGGGTTGGAATTACATCCGTTCAAATTGCCAGTTTGCTTTGGGCAAGGTGCTACCTCTCAGCCTAATCAACCTCGCAGGGTTGTTGTGAGGTTAAAATGGGATAAGCCCATGTGGTATGACTAAGGCAGGGTATCTACCCCACCCTGCCCCCATGAGAGGAGATGCAATTATCATTTCAAAACAAAACAAAACTCCAGCGGTTTCCTGCTGAGAATCAAAAGCTGGCAATGGAAAGTGTGGGACAGTGTGGTAGGTTGGCTGCAGTTTCTGTAATGTAGTCAGGAGGAGTCATTTAACTTGTTCTCTTGTTCTGATCTCCCCCTCCTTGTCTCACTGTGTGGGCTACAGAAGGGACTCCTAAGCCATTTGCCTTGATCTGCAGAATAGCTGCTACAGTGCAGGACAAGACGCAGTCTGAAATGATAGTGTGGGCAAGCAAAGGGAGATACGCTATATAATATATATGGCCAAGTAAAACAATTCACCTTTTGTTATGCCTAGAGGTGGAACACAACTCCCAGCAACCTTTGCTCTTCTCCTGGCTCAAAGGGGTTTGCATTGGCGCAGAGGTGCTTAGGAATACGTCTCTGAGCGCTTCCTCAGATTGGCTCGCCATCGTGTTCGTGCAGGTGTTGGTTTGGAGAGCAAGAGCCATTGGACAGGAAGCCGGGTGTGCTTTTCAACAGAGGGAAGCCATACAATTGCATAGGCCACCCAGAGAGGAAAGGAAACTGGGGCCCAGGCTGGCAGGACTTTGCTTCCTGCTGTAGCCTGAGTTTTTGGGTCTTTCCTTTCCTCTGTTGTTCCTACTGGGGACAGCCACAGCAAAGGCAGGATGTTGAGTGGAACGGAAATGCCACAAGAATAGAAGATGGAGTGTGCAGAACTACCATATATAGTGCTAGAGAAAAACTGGCATGCAATTCAGTTTGGCTAGTGATTCTAGTTGGGGTAAATGTATTTTGGTTGTTGGAGAGAAGTCTCTCTCTCTCTCTCTCTCTCTCTTTCTCTCTGCCTTCCTATGTAGCATGTGAGATGGTTTACTTGCGTCAATCATTTTACATACAGTTCCACATTTATGCAGTGCTCCTGCTCTCTGTTTGTGGCATGTGTTGTTCTGGATTAACAACGGTTGGTCTACAAAACAAGGGATGAAATGCAGCTGCAGGTGTCTTGTGAACTTGATTGCCTTTGGGCCCTTTCAGCGATGCAGTGTTCTCTTCAGCTATGACTCTCTGCCAGGGGCCACGTCCCATCTTGCACCAAAAGACAGCCCCTGAAAAGAAAAGAACATAGTCCAAACAAAACGTTCACAATGTGTCTAAAGTCATGTGTGATACAGGTATCCCACCTGGAGACCTGTACCACCCAATTCGTTTTTGTTTTTTGTATATGTCTTTAGTTTTGTTAAATGATGCATATCAATAATACAATTAGCGGGACGAGCTGTAATTCAGTGGTAGAGCACTTTGCATACAGAAGGTCCCAGGTTCAATCTCCAGATCTCTAGGAAAGAATCTCTGGAGTGCTGCTGCCCTTGAGTGTTGACAGTTTTGGGGCTAGATGGACCAGCTTCCTATGTTCTAAAGAAATGAACCCAAACCAAAACACTAAACAACATAGATGTATAACTCATCTATCTACACAAAATCACAGGTAGATCTCTGTGGAGATACAGTGTTTAGCCACTCAATAAGTTGACAGTCACTAGCCACTAACTCCGGTCACTCAGTTTGTATGATTCTTCCCTTTGAATAAAGTCTATGTATTTTGGTTTAGGAATTGCATGATTCAGACTTCAACATGCACAGGCCTCTGTGGGAACACTCATGTCACACCTTACTTTTGGTTTGTGTTGGTGAAAAGATGTGTGCAGCCATTTCTCCACCAAATTATGGCTCTAATCATCTGATACAAGCCTTGGAGAGGCTTACACATGATTTTTCTGTTTCCCTTGTGCTTTCTTCCCTCTGTCGCTAGCGAGCTTGCTGAAGACACATGTTGATGATTTCCACAGGCTATATGGGACTTCTTTGGGAGGGAGACTTAGAGGAAAGGGACATCTTCACATAAGGAAGTCTTATGTAGGAAGCCAGGAGAAGGGAACATTGACTACAAGGATGGCTAATGAGAAAATAATGCAAACTTTAGTAGGAAATGCGGCTAGCAAAGCAAACATCATTATAACAGTGATCCAGAAGCTAAATGGAAATTAAACTGTGAGCTTCTCTAAACAAACAATTTATAGCACACTCGTGATTGGTCACTCAAGGACATTTGCGGGTCCATTACATGACACCATCAACAGCTAGGACTATCCCCTGGAAATTGCGCATTTACAACCCCCCACAGATAATGTGTTATTATTTGGATATTGCAGGATCTCTCCGCCACTAGATGGCAATGTCTCATTAAAACACTTCTTTCCAAGAAGGGAATAAATCACATGGTTGTGTATGAATGAGTGCATCACGATGGTGGGGAAACCCTGGTAAGGCGCGGGACTTTTCCTCTGTGTAGAGAAGCTCTGTTTCTGTAACAGTGATTTGTGTGAGGTTTTTTTCTTGCTGCAGGATTCTTTTCACCTTTCTCTAGCATAGCTATTGCTGTGCATTAAGATGACAAGACATCCTTGAAGAATATATTGGCCTGGGTGTCCTTGGTGACACCCAATCATCTGTCAGGGATGCTTTAGGGTGGATTCCTGCATCAAGCGGGGGGTTGGACTCGATGGCCTTATAGGCCCCTTCCAACTCTACTATTCTATGATTCTATGACTCAAAAATAATGGCAGGTTTATGTTTAGACATTTCCCAAGCCTACTGTGGTCCACAAGGCCAACTGTCAAATGAGATAATGAAAAATAGTGGCATTAAACCATTGTGGATGCGGATGCAATTCTACCCTTAATCCAATTAGTTTTAAAGCATCTGTCACTGGCCTTTTCAGATCATTGGGATAAGAACTTACTGACCACGAATTTTCAAAAATCTAAAGTCATGCCCACCTCCCCCAAACGTGAAAAAGGTTTCATAGAACATTAAGGGGAAATACATTGGAACACTTCAAAGAATTTATCTAGGTCTCCATTTTCAGTATAATTCTAAATGGTGCTCACAATGCAAATATGTACTTGAAATTGCAGCATGTTTTCAGTTGGCCATGTTTATTACACCCCATGTGGTTGTAATATTCCTCCAGCTACAGCTATTGGGGTATTTAAAGCTAAGCCATTGGCTTCAATTATTATATGGTATTTTCATACGGATTGAGATGACCAATTCTGTTCTAGAAAAAAATGTCAGGCATCCTTTTTACACCAAATTTTGGGGACACCTAAATGTGTAAGATATATGGTCGTGTGCTTAGAAATAGGTGTAGGATTTATAGAAACCATAACTTGGGTCCAGCTCTTAAAATTTGGCTACATCTTCATTTTTCTTCAGTGACATCTTGTACACCTCATGTTAATAGAAGCATACTTCAATCAATGCTCCAGCTTAATTCTACATGAATTTCAATTAATTAGGGTCTCATTTGTGTATCTTTTAACGTTTGGCCAACAACAAACATTTAAAGTATTGACCCAAAGACTGTATGATATTAAAATACATTTTTTTTATTTTTCTGGCTAATAGAACTTGATCCCCCTAACTCATTAGATTTTACCTGATAATGGTAGTTCTCCATCTCATTTGCTTTCACATGCACATAGAGCGTTTAGACTTGCAAAATGTAACGTTCTACCTACAGTAATACTCAAGGGCAGGCGTTTCATTACTCTGTTTCAAGTTAGATTGTATCCATGTAACGTTGGAGTCAAGGGTCAGTGTCCAGGGAAGGTATTGAAAATTTGACCATTGCATTCCCAAGACCTTTTAAGAAGGAGTTTCATTCCGGGTATTAATTATTCCACTCTGCACAAAGCTAGTTAGAAATTTCTGCGCTTGCAAATAAAGCCACTGCTGTTACAAAGCTTAAGTAACTTGGCACCAGTGAAGTGTGTCTTTGCTCTGCCCAGAAGGTGAGGTGGTGGTGGTTCCACAACCACTCCAGGCTGGGGGCTTTTTTATTTTCCAGGGGGCTGTCTTTAAGGTGGCAGGTTGCCGCTGCGATGATCCCAAACCCCGCGCTTTTGCTGCTGCGTGGGGTGGGGTGGGGGGCCAACAGTAGCAAATCTTGACCCTGCAATCTTGACCCCTGCCTCTGCTGTGACTCCGGAGCAAGGCTTAGGGGTTGTCTTGCATGTCTTCGCCTCACTCTAGGGAAAAACTCAGGATAAATTCCCACATTTTTCTCTCTGCAGCTTTGGCAGGTGCACAATGGCTGCTGCGTCATATAATCAACGTCACGCCACCACGCACCCATCCCGGGGCTTCCTGAGTGTTCAGACAGCCCACAGGTCACAAGCTACCACCATGAGACAATGGATGTTCTCTAGTAGCAACAGTGCAGCTGGACTAGCCATCAACATTGTTGGGAGATATGGTAGGCAGTATAGTATGAAATCTGGCTAGGCCTTTGGGACTGACATCAAACAAATGAAAGAGTCAATAAATGGCCCCTTTGGGCTGGGTCACTGCTGGAGACTGCAAGCTCATATCTCAGCCAATGGATACGTAAGTGCAGGAGGAAATATTTCCAGAGGCATAGACCATGAACATAAGGCTTGAAAAGCTTAGGTTCGTTTATTTATTCCAAGCTGCCTTTTAGGGTGGTGTCCTCATAAGGTCCAACGTTTTGTATAAAACAAAGTACATCAACATCAAAACATACCATGTGACCATAAAACACCATAAAATAGTAATATCCAGCAACAGAAAAATTATTAGTAGCAGATTGGCATAATACTTCTCCATCAACAAATGAGTAGTGTAAAAACTTTTCCACACAATATGTATTTTTAGCCTATCTGTGCTAATCAAAGGTGCATATAAGCCTCTAAAATAGTAAATTAAAATAAATGGAACTTGGCAAATGTTTAAGCCCCATTCCTCCCCTTCACAACCAAACTGAGAGTCCAAATTTAAAGATGTTATTAGTACTCTATGAAGTTTCTTCTTCATGCATTACATTTTGTACTTAGGGGACATTGATGTTGATTATGTACTTAGCATAATGTCTATGTATAATTTGTGGTATTTACTTGGAAATTGCATGCACCCAATGGCATTCAGGAAAGCCTAAGCTTCTTCCTGTATATATTTTTCAGAGGAGAGTGCCTTAGGTATAGATCGGCAGGGGGGCATTCACAAATGCTACTAGTTGTATGCTAGAATGAGTGTAGTCGCTAAGAGATGGAGATACAAATCAAAAAGTCCCTGGTTGGAATCTTGCCGCTGCTGAAAATTTGGTGGCCTTACACGAGCCGCTGTCTGCAATATTGGAGAGAGAGGAATAATACTGACATACTTTACAAGATTGTTATAAGGACTATAACTAGATAATGTATGTCAAGCATACTGAACACTTGAAGGCATGCTACAAATGTTGTGTATTCTTAATATTACTTGGGAATTGGCCATATACTGTATTGAGGGCAGAATGAAATGTTGGAACTGCAAAAGACCAAGAGAGCACAAATCGGAAAGTCCCTGGTTTGAATCTTGCCTGTGCTGTGAATTAGGTGGAGTGTGATGGTGGAAAGAGAGTGCTGAACCCTTCCCTTGCCTGCTTCTTTCCAACTGCACTTCCCCCAGCAAGTGTTCCAGAGCCCTGTTTACATTGAAAAAATGGTGCCTGGTACCTGGGCTGGTGGGGAAATGGTTAGATGGGAAAGAGAAAAGCAGTGGGTGAGGACTATTCCCCAACTCCGTTTCCCTGGAAATGGCACCCTCCTGGTTAGTCATGCGGTTTTGAGGATTTGTATGGAGGTAGGATGTGAAGCAGCAGCCAGCCGTGAGGGGTTTTTGGGTGAATCTTTAGAGGAAGAGAGTTTAGTGCTATTACCAAGTACAGTGGTACTGCTCTATCTCTATCTCTGAGCTACTAGAATTAGTGGGGCCCTAGGTGGTATCGCGAACGCACACACACACACACACACACACACACACACACACCTGCTTCAAAGGAAGATCATGGAATAGAAGAGTTGGAAGGGAAGATGATGATGGTGATGATGGTATTTATTTCTATCCCATCTTTTCCCCAATGCTGCCACTCAACTCAGAGGGAGACCTGGGTGGGCATCACAGTGTGGATAGCAGTGAGCATCTTGACAAGCAGCTTCATCACTTGTGCGTGGACAATAGGGAGGGGCCGTAGCTCAGCGGTAGAGCATCGGCTTTGCATGCAGAAGGTCCCAGGTTCGATCCCCATCATCTCCAGGTAGGGCATCTTGGGGCCTGTCCAGGATACACGGTGGCGTAAAAATGCATACATAAATAACATCCTTGCATCCTGATCCTGACCTGTCCCTCGCAAGTATCAGATAAGGTAGTTGGCCTGTGTTTGGGCTGTACCACTTCAAACTGTCAGTGTGAGGTCTCACTGGATGGAATGCTCCCCCCACTCCAAAATTCCTATATATAGAAACTATTATGTCCAGAAGAAAACTAAATCCAAATGTGATAGATCTTCAATAGTACACATGTTGCTCTTACAGGATTACAACGGACAGAGCTGTGAGAGAGTAAGAGAGTAGTAAACTTCTCCAGGTGTGTTAGAGGTTACTGGAGAAGGGTGCACGTTATTTTCTGTTCAACCAAATGGCTTATCAAATGTTTAAATCGGTGCCTGTGGTATGGAAGGAGGTTAAAACACACACACCATCGCCGTGTAGCATGAAAGAAAGTGAAGTTCTTTTCCCCACACACACACGTTTTCCAGCTGTTGCAAAGTTCTTATCTGAACTCCAGCCAAGGAGAACAAAACGAAGCACGAACTCCAGCACAGCCACACTGAGAAAGAACGTTTTTGGCTGCTGATGGGCTGAGGTTCAAGTATCTCTCCGTGCTGGTGTTTATTTCTTCCAGCATGTTCTTGCTGCCACTGCAAAGGCTGAGTCTGTGAAAACAGCAGAACAGCAGCAGCGGACCCTGGGTGAGAGGCAAGACCATAGCAAAGGAGGATCTGTCCTAAGTATTTTAGAGCTAGGTTTTGCTGTCACCTGCCTTCTTCCACACATCTACCAAGCCATTCTAGCTCCTGCCCTTCACCCAGTGGCATTTTGACTTAGTTTTTTTGCCACCCCCACAATGCACCAGTGACACAGCCATAATATACCCCAACCTTTCCCAACCTGGTGCTCTCCAGATGTTTTGGACTTCAACTCCCAGCATTCCTGACTATTGGCCATGCTGTCTGGAGCTGGTGGGAGTTGGTCCAAAACATCTGGAGGGCGCTAAGAGGCTATCTGTACGTGGGGGAAGTCCCACAGTGGCTACGAATCTGCACTGCATCAGTTATATGACGCAGCCACCGCAAAGCTGCGCATTGAAAAAGTCGGGGACTTACCGCGGCTTTTTCAATGGGAGCAAGGTCAGTACGGCTCTTCCACCATCTGACGTTGCTCCTGGGCCAATCCAAGGTGTGGTCCTGGTGGAAGGCGGACAGCGATTGGTCGCCTTCCACCAAGAAGAGGGTGGGGGTTGTTGTTCCGGTACCTGTCTCGGTGTTGGGATTACCCACTGCCACCGTGGATGAGTAAAACCATGGGGTTTGGGAGGGAAGTGGTGCCAACTCAGTGCTGTGATGACAGGGCCCAGTGCTCTTCAACATTTTTATTAATGATTTGGACGAGGAGGTGCAGGGAACGCTGATCAAATTTGCAGATGACACCAAATTGGGTGGGATAGCTAATACCCTGGAAGACAGAAACAAACTTCAAAGTGATCTTGATAGGCTGGAGTGCTGGGCTGAAAACAACAGAATGAAATTTAATAGGGATAAATGCCAAGTTCTACATTTAGGGAATAGAAACCAAATGCACAGTTACAAGATGGGGGACACTTGGCTCAGCAATACTACAAACGAGAAAGATCTTGGAATTGTTGTAGATCACAAGCTGAATATGAGCCAACAGTGCGATATGGCTGCAAGAAAGGCAAATGCTATTTTGGGCTGCATTAATAGAAGTATAGCTTCCAAATTACGTGAGGTACTGGTTCCTCTCTATTCGGCCCTGGTTAGGCCTCATCTAGAGTATTGCGTCTAGTTCTGGGCTCCACAATTCAAGAAGGACGCAGACAAGCTGGAGCGTGTTCAGAGGAGGGCAACCAGGATGATCAGAGGTCTAGAAACAAAGCCCTATGGAGAGAGACTGAAAGAACTGGGCATGTTTAGCCTGGAGAAGAGAAGATTGAGGGGAGACATGAGAGCACTCTTCAAATACTTAAAAGGTTGTCACACAGAGGAGGGCCAGGATCTCTTCTCGATCCTTCCAGAGTGCAGGACACGGAATAACGGGCTCAAGTTAAAGGAAGCCAGATTCCGGCTGGACATCAGGAAAAACTTCCTGACTGTTAGAGCAGTGCGACGGTGGAATCAGTTGCCTGGTGAGGTTGTGGCCTCTCCCACACTAGAGGCAATCAAGAGGCAGCTGGACAAGCATCTGTCAGGGATGCTTTAGGGTGGATTCCTGCATTGAGCAGGGGGTTGGACTCGATGGCCTTGTAGGCCCCTTCCAACTCTGCTATTCTATGATTCTATGATCTCCATCCGACGAGCGTTTTATTGCACACTCGTTACTGGGCATTCACAGATTTCTTGGAGGTCCCTCACATGATGTCGTCTGCCTCTCGTGCCCCTTCTGGCCTTCCTTGCGCCACAAGAAAACCCATAAAAAGTACGTTTGCTGTTCTCCTGTGTGAACGTGTGCTGTGTGTGGGAGAAGCAGCATGATTACAACGCCCGTGCTCCTTGTTTACTTCCTGTTTTCAAACAGGACGTAACATGAGCGACGACAGAGAAGCGACGGTAGCCATGGAGCTTAGTAACTACCTGGCCAAAATGCATGCAGGGTCAGCATTATGAAGGGGGAGAATGTTCACTTTGACTTTTCCAATAACGAAATAACATTATTTGGGTGAAGGGGACGGGGAGAGAGAACCTAATCTGGAACGCTGGGCAGGCAGTTCCCTGTCCTGTAAAAGGCAGCTACCTTTTACAAGACAGGGGAAGTATATTACTGGAGGATTGCAATTAAACATGAAGATGGAAATAGTTTCACAACCTTGTGATGGCCACAAATTGGTAGAGTCAGTTTGTTTTAGGGCAATAGCACCACCTAGTGGATATTCCAAAAGTGTATTAGTTATTTATCTATTCCAAAAAGACTCCTGGTATGCCTTACAAATAATCCGTAGAAGAAGAAAGTCTCTGCCCCACAGGCTTACATTCTAAAAGAAACTACACAAAAGGAAAAAGGAAGGCAGTGGGGGAAAATAAATCTTTCAGCAGAGCTGGTGGAATGGCCCTGATTTCCATCTTATCTCCCTCAGGACAGCCTGCTTTTGTGGCTGCTAGTGGTGACAGTTGAGAGAGGAGGAACCTTCATGAGAAGATCTTCAGAAAGTCTGGTGGAATCATAGAATAGCAGAGTTGGAAGGGGCCTACAAGGCTATCGAGTCCAACCCCGTGCTCAATGCAGGAATCCACCCTAAAGCATCCCTGACAAGTGGTTGTCCAGCTGCCTCTTGAAGGCCTCTAGTGTGGGAGAGCCCACAACCTCCCTAGGTAACTGGTTCCATTGTCGTACTGCTCTAACAGTCAGGAAGTCTTTCCTAATGTCCACCTGGAATCTGGCTTCCTGTAACTTGAGCCCATTATTTTGTGTCCTGCACTCTGGAATGATCAAGAAGAGATCCTGGCCCTCCTCTGTGTGACAACCTTTCAAGTATTTGAAGAGTGCTCTCATGTCTCCCCTCAATCTTCTCTTTTCCAGACTAAACATGCCCAGTTCTTTCAGTCTCTCCTCACAGGGCTTTGTTTCCAGACCCCTGATCTCCTCGTTGCCCTCCTCTGAACACGCTCCAGCTTGTCTGCATCCTTTTTGAAGTGTGGTGCCCAGTACTGGACGCAGTACTCAAGATGAGGCCTCACCAGTGCAGAATAGAGGGGAACCAGTATGTTATGCAATTTGGAAGATCTTGGAATTGATCTACAACAATTCCAAGATCCTTCTCGTTTGTAGTATTCCTGAACTAAGTATCCCCCATCTTGTAACTGTGCATTTGGTTTCTTTTTCCTAGGAGTAGAACTTGGCATTTATCTCTATTAAATTTAATTCTGTTGTTTTCAGCCCAGCACTCCAGCCTATCAAGATCGCTTTGAAGTTTGTTTCTGTCTTCCAGAGCATTAGCTATCCCACCCAATTTTGTGTCATCTGCAAATTTGATAAGAGTTCCCTGCACCTCCTCATCCAAATCATTAATAAAATGTTGAAGAGCACTGGGCTCAGGACTGAGACCTGCAGTACCACACTCGTTACCTCCCCTCAGTTTGAGAAGGTACCGTCAATTAGAACTCTTTGAGTCCAATTCTGTAGCCAACTGTGGATCCATCTAATAGTTGTTCCATCTAGCCCACTTTTAGCTAGTTTGTTATTCAGAATATCATGGGGCACTTTGTCAAAAGCTTTGCTGAAGTCAAGATATATTATGTCCACAGCATTCCCACAGTCCACAAGGGAAGTTACCCAATCTAAAAATGAGATCAGATTAGTCTGGCAGGATTTGTTCTTGACCAATCCATGCTGGCTTCTAGTAATCACTGTATTGTTTTCAAGGTGTTTACAGATTGACTTCTTTATAATCTGCTCCAAAAATTTTCCCAGGGATGGATGTCAGACTGACTGGTCTGTAGTTCCCAGGTTCCTCCTTTTTGCCCTTTGTGAAGATAGGGACAATGTTAGCCCTCCTCCAGTCGTCCGGCACCTCGCCCATCTTCCAAGATTTCGCAAAGATAATAGACAAAGGTTCTGAGAGTTCTTCTGCTAGCTCCTTCATTACTCTAGGATGCAGTTCATCGGGCCCTGGAGATTTGAACTCATTCAAAGAAATTAGGTGCAAATAATGCAAATAATATTAGATATATTATCACTGTCTGTACTTCTTGCATTTGAATTCTGTCTGAGGGCACATTTTACCTCCCAACCGTCCCTCCACAGCATGTGTATGTAAATCTACCAGTTTTTCAGTTCTTGGGAACATTTCACACCTTAGGCAGCAGCACATGCAAGTTTGCTGCTACTATACATGCAGTGTTATTACAGCTTGCCAAGTGTTCCTGAATGATACAAATATATGCTTGTCACTCCTGCCCACCATTTGAGAAGTATGCATAACGTATTTTATTTCCCGTATTTCTTCGATTCTAAGACGCCATCGATTGTAAGACACACACTAATTTCAGTACCACCAACAGAAAAAAAGCTTTGATTCTAAGGATAATAATCGCACCCGTGACTCTAAGACACACCCCGTTTTTAGAGATGTTTATATGGGAAAAAAGTGTGTCTTAGAATTGAAGAAATATGGTATTTATTACTACATTTATATCCTGCCTTTTTTCCTCCTTAAGGGGAACCCAAGGCTGCATATATAATCCTCCTCCTCCTCCGCTCCATGTTATACTCACAACAACAACCCTGTGAGGTAGGTTGCGCTGAGAGTCTGTGACTGGTCCAAAGTCACTCTGTGAGCTTCCATGGCTGAGTGAGGACTAGAACCTGGATCTCTCGACTCCCAGTCCAGCACTGTGACCACTACACCACGCCGGCTCACATTTTAGGTGTGTATCTGAAAACATAATGTGCAAACGGGGCTGGAGCAGTCACAAGGGGTCACTAAGTGAGTGGCTTTCGGCAACTTACCATCTCTCAGCCTCAGCTCCCTTACAGTGTGAGGCTAAAATGCTGTTACATTTTTAAAGCAGGTCTCCCCACCCACCCCTCAGCATCTGTGGCTTGCTTCCTTCGCCCCACCCTCCCCAATACCACTTCTATGCAAGGCCCTTACCTCTACCTTCTTGTCATAGTCATAGTGAGACCCATTAAAACAGAACTTGGGGACCCGTGTCCATGACAAATCACTTGCAAGGAGCTAAAATCGTGTGGCAGTTCCAGACTGTGCCTGTCCTGCAAAATCTTCAGAAGCACGCTGCAGGCCTGAGTGACTCTGGTAGCTCCGCCTGTATTTAAGCCCTTGCCTGATCGCCATAGGCGACTAGGAATCCTGAGCAGATGAGTGAGTGGGCTGGTGGAGCGGGGAAGGAGCACTCTTCCCCTCCTCTGCATCCAGTATAGAAACCGAGCTGGAGGAGGGACGCCCCTTCTTCCATGCCCAGCATAGAAATGCAGCTCTCCACTCCTCCTTTGCCAGCCCCCAACAGGGCTACTTATTAACAAGGCTGCGCTACCTAAGCTGCCCTCTGCCTGGGAAGAATAAAAAGAGGTGGAGCTAGATTGAAATTTCAATTTCCCTGTGCTACGGCAATTGGTTATTTTCTCTCTGTCGTATTTCCCTAGCTGTAAAATAGAAATAATATTGACTTTGCAGGATAGCTGGAAAGAAGAACAAGATAAATCCCTGCAAAGCATTTTGCAAATAAAAAGTGCTATAAAAGCAAATCATTTGGGGCAGGAGGGTTCTCCCCACCTTCAGCCTCATCCATGATTTAAGGAGCCCTAAGGATATTTTATTCAGCCAGCACAATCCAGTGGTTAAACTTTTTTTTTCTGGACTCTACCAATTGATTGTACAGAGAGAAAGGATTGCATACTTGAGTGCTAACCCGACAGAAGCCAACACCGGGCTCTTCTAAACATGTGATTTATTGCATGCTCATGATTGGCCACTCATGAAAGTTTGTGGCTCTTTTAAATGAGGTCGTGAATGACCAGGATGTCTCCCCTGGCATCTGTTGAAAATTCCGTCATGAAAAGAACCACTTTTAAAGTAGTAATATCTTTTTTAAAAAAGGATTTTCCTCCACTACATGGCACTGTCTCAGTGGAAGTGCTTAGAGAGGAAGTATTCAATTCAAACTGCGTTGTTGCCCTACTCCATCCATGTAATGCAGCCCATAACAATCGCACCAAAAAGCAGGAAGCACAAACACCCCGGATAAGACCCATGTTTTCCCCTTAATGTAAAGGCACCCAAAATCTCTGCAAAATTAGCATGTCAAGGTGAACACTTGACTGATCTTTTTTCTTGATATGCTCGCTCGCTATGTCCCGGAACATGTTATCCCACCAACGGGGAAGGATTGGATCATGTTGCTTCCATCATCACCTTTCCCCCGTTTTCAGCTTAATTCACCTCCAAAGAAGAGTAAAAAAGCGAAACGTTTCCAGCTGGCCTCAACAGTAATATTTCTGATGTAATTATTTGTGACTTGGAGAGGTACATTCCAGGGAAATGTTACCACTTGATTGTTGTTGGCTGTATAATATAATGTGTTTATCATGATTTATTACCATATGGTTTAGGATTAACACCAAATAATAATAATAATAATAATAATAATAAGAAGAAGAAGAAGAAGAAGAAGAAGAAGAAGAAGAAGAAGAAGAAGAAGAAGAAGAAGAATTTATATAGTACTTTACACTAGTCACAGCATTTCACTTAAATTTCCCTTTTTTGTTCTAATTCTTACAAACCTGTAAGGTAAGGCAGTATTATAATCACCCTATTGTAGATTGTAGTGGGCTGTAGCTGAGAGAGAGAGAGAGAGAGAGAGAGAGAGAGAGAGAGAGAGAGAGAGAGAGAGAGACTTGATGAGCCCAAATGACAGAATTGAGATTCAAACTGGAAACTCCATGATGCCATAAACACTTGTTTTGTTTCCTCATTTATTATATTTCAGTCAAGATTTGCTCAGCGAGCAGCCTATGGCAGTTAAAATCCAACAGAATTTGCAATATATTAGGTGTACATATGGCACTATCTTTTGGCCCCTGGCATTTGTTAATGTATTTCAGATTTCATGCTCTTCCTCCCAGGCCAAAGGAGCAAAAGGAGCTGTAGGCAGACTCAGAGGTTGGCTGATGATAACGATGCCAACCCATAGAGACTGGGAGCTCACCCACCTAACCCCTGATGGAACAAAATCCTGTCGTTTTGTCCACCTGTGTAATAAAAGATCAGTTTGCAAAGTTCACAAGCATGAAAGATGCCCTCCTACACCAGCCTTTGCCAAAGTGGTTCCCTCTAAGTGTTTTAGACTACAACTCCCAGCATTCCTGGCCATTGGCCATGCTAGCTAAGGCTGATGGGTACTGAAGTCCAAAATATCTGGAGGGAAAGGCTGCACTACGCTATCTAGTAAAAATAACAGGTGCCTGTCAGTAGTGCCTGAAGTGCCTTTTCTACTACCATCTCTTCTCCAATTGAGTTGAATTCGCCAGATGCAAAGGAATTCCCTTTATAGCAAAAGCCTCTCTCGGAGCTTTCCCCCACATCTGGTTTAATGGGCGTTGAATGGTTTTTACTAGGAAACAGCCTGACCTCTGATGAGATGAATTATCTTTTTCTGTCAGAAATAGTTACAGCAAAATATCTCTGCTGTGGCCATCTGGGAAAGTTCCTTTTTTGCTCCTCTTAAGGGAGGTGGATGTAAATCTGGCTCAAAAGCAAAAAGCATTTGAAATGAAGCAGGGGGATTAGCTTAGAATTTTGTTTCTGCAAAATTGATTGTTTGGGATTTTAGCAGTAAATAAGTAAAAGTTCACATACTAAAACTTTTTGAGGAAAAGGTAAAACAGGATCTCACAGGAAACACACACATAAAACCCCATAGGTTTTTATGTTGATCAAATAGAAATAATCTACAGTATCTTTATTAGGAGCAACTAAAATGTCACAAAATAGTGAGCAAGCTTTTGAGCTCTTCAGAACTTTTAGTCAGGCAGGATGTTAAGCAAAGCAGGGGAGCTGAGACGGGTGTGGCTGCTTCCAAATCCAAACCCTGCAGGGACTTTAAAACGATTCATTTAAAATGGATGGAGAATCTTATTTCAGAGGACTACATTCCCTCACAGGTAACCTTTCAGCTGCATGCCAGTGGTGGGAGTCACATACATGCATACATACTCTATTCACACACATCCACCCAAAAGCCACATATGATACCATATGCATTTGCATCCAGCCAGCCCCATGCACAAAGCCCACTGACACAAACCTCATTCACTTATTTAAATCTGGCTCTCCAGCTGGGCTGCCCTCCTGCCCAAGCAGAACCCATTCTCCTTCTCTGGATGCTAGCTGCTTCTTCCCCACCTGGCCCCAACAGTGCTCAATCCAGCCTTGTTATTAAGGCCGCAGGAGTTGAAATCTGGCTAGTAAACATTTTGCAGGCTAGAAGTGCTTCATTCCCCTTCCTTCGTTTACGGGTGTGTTGAACCAGCTCCAGCTGCAAGCGTGGCTGGATCAGGCCTGGGTGGCACTTGCACAGATGTTGGTTGGGCTGGCCGAGCAGGCTCGAGATCGCCAAGATATTGGGCTGGTGAAGCAGAGCGCTCCGTCCCTCTTTGCCAGCCTTATCAGCTTCTGTGCTGTCAAGTGGGCTGACAAAGCACAAATAGAGCACTGTGCTGCACCAGTGCTGCACCAGCCAATGCCTGATACACTGATACACACTGCTCGTCCAGTCTAATCACCAGGCAGGGTGTGTGGAGCGGGGTCGGTTCAGAGGCGTAGTGTTGAGAGCGTCCAGCGGGCCGATTCCATTTGGTCTGTGGCCTGGAAGTTCCTCACCCCAATCCTTAAAGGCACAATCCTGGGGGTTGTGAACTCAGAGGCTTCCATGTACCCAATGCCAGCGGAGGTGATCTTTGCTTCCCAGTCAACCTGTGGTTCCACTTTTCGCTAGGCTGGCTTTTTTTGCCCATCTAGCAATAGCACTTCAGAGGAGCGGGGAGGAGGCTGCAGAGGTTCAGGACAGCTTGTATCCTGGCCTCTCTCCTGCCCACCAGAATGCCCCTTTCCCCTCTCTGGGGAACATGGGTGGGAGGGTGTTGTTCCACTCGTGTCCTGTTTGTGGGTCCCTGGTCAACAGCTGGTTGGCCACTGTGGGAACAGAACGCTGGACTAGATGGGCCCTTGGTCTGATCCAGCAGGGCTCTTCTGATGTCTCTCTGTGGTCGATTTTCCCACCTCAGAAACCAGCCAGCACAGTTCTTTTCGTGTCGACTGCGAGGGAGCAGGAGGATTGGCCCCCCGACTCCCCCGAGTTCAGCGCACTGTCTAGGGGTCCTACGGTTGCTCCCTAAAAAGTATTTCTAAGTCATACTTTAAAGAGGAGGAACTGCTACATTGGTACCTTCCTGTAACGGCTTTCGGTGGTATTTGCTCTGCGTTATTCCATGATTATTTGTTCTTATGCTGTCATGTACTTCTTCTGAGTT
The DNA here is from genome assembly GCF_023053635.1 of Elgaria multicarinata webbii. Taxonomy (NCBI): domain Eukaryota; kingdom Metazoa; phylum Chordata; class Lepidosauria; order Squamata; family Anguidae; genus Elgaria; species Elgaria multicarinata. The sequence goes on from NC_086183.1 coordinate 7,317,231, forward strand.
TTCACTGAAAAATTCAACCATAGGAAAAACAGATTTGCTGTGTGTTTGTATCTGTTCCACAAATTGAAGGAGCATTGATAAGAATTGAGTATCCAGGTTAGAACGATTCACAGTTATTGCTTTAGAGGTTATTTTAGAGGACTATGCAAGATCATTCTTTGCTCTAGGGAAGGCCAAAAAGATACGAACAGGGACCTAGCTAAAAAGTGGGTACTTACGTACCCAAAGACGATGTATGGGCCAGTAATTTAGCTAGAACAATAGTCTGATTTAAAGTGAGGGTCTTTTAATGTTGGCTGCTGTTCAGGGTTCTATTCTTCTAGGAGCGGTGTTTAGGAATAAGAAATCTATATTAACACCTTTTAAGGTGCAATCCTATGCATGTTTCGCCAGCATGGCTGGCTGGAGAATGGTGGGAGGTGTAGGACTTTTTTTTCTGTCTAAACATGCCTAAGATTTGGACCCTTAACTACCCTGTTATTCGCACCACTATCAAGGTGGCAAATTCCACCCCCATGCCCTTAATGTGTCTTTATGAATAAAGGAGAGTTTCCAAAGCCACTTCAGTGATTGTGATAATAAAAGGTAGTTCTTTCCTAATTAGCAGTACATGATGTCAAAATGGGATTAAATTCATAAAGGTTAAAACACTGGATTTCTGTCACTACGGAATTGGGCAAATAGGTCCATAGGGAGCTGCTTTCTGCCAGGCCAGGCTCTTTGTCCATTTGGCACAGAACAGTCTGCTCTGCCTGGCTGGGTCTCCCCAGGGTCTCAAGCAGAGAGCCGTCTTTCCCGTTGTCTGCTACCTGCTCCTTTTAAGTGGGGGTGGCAGGAATGGAGCCTGGAACTGTATCGCAGCAACGCATGTGCTTGTTCTCTCACGCCGCATCAAATCTGAGGACCGCTCCACCTGCCAGATTAGTGATAGCCTCACAAATCTTCACTGTTATCAACAATCAAGAGCATCCGGACAGCCCTTTCCTTTGAAATGGTCAGTCTGGCCAAAATAGATCCATGTTTACAGCAGACATTTGGCATTAAAGGGGGATTTCTAAAAGCATTTGTGGATTCACCTGCAGCGTCCCACCTCGTCCTCTCCCTTTCTGCTCACTTACTTCAAAAACTGAAAGTGGAATCCTTTATATTTTGGGTGGGCAACCTGCAGCCTTGGCACTGCATGTAGCCCTCAGACTAATTTCGATCAGTTCATTGCTCTGGCAGGAGCAGTCTGTCCTTATCCTGGCAACCCACAGCATAGGAAGGAAGGCAGAGAGAGAAAAGGGAGGTGGCATAAAGAGAAAGGTAAAAAGAGCTCTCCCCCCCCCCCACTTTTAGCTTTAGCTTCTCTCACCTTTGACATTTTGGCTCTGGCCCCCAACAGATTACCCACAGTTGAATGCTGCCCTCAACAGGTTTATATATTCTCAAAACAGGTTTCGCTGAGCAGGCTGATAACAGCCCCTTGTTTCTCAGTGGCCTCGTATTGGATATAAACCTGTCTATACACACCACCTGAGTTTGCTATTAGAAGGAACTATGATACCTCTACATTAGATGTAATATATACCTGAAGATTGCTTTCTCTGCCTTGTAGCATCACAACCACAGAGAACAACTAAGAAGAACATCTTGTTGACTATACAATCTTTGTGCTAAATTTGAATAGCAAGGCCATGTAAACCAAGGGGGAAAGGTGGGCCATGGTCCACCAGTAAAGCACTGACCAGTTGTTGGTGGACTATCAAGTGCCAGATGGTCGCTAGGATTCTGGCCAAGGATGTTAGACTTGGTGGATCTTGGCTTGATCCAGCAAGGCTCTTCTTATGCACTTAAGTTTTGTTGCATGAGTTTCAGTTATTGGAGTTTGAGGATGTGCAGAAGATTTGTTTGTTTATTTATTTATTGCATTTCTGTACCGCCTAATAGCCGGAGCTCTCTGGGCGGTTCACAAAAATTAAAAACATTCAAAGTATAAAACAACAGTATAAAACCATAATATAAAATACAATATAAAAGCTCAACCAGATAAAAACAGCAGCAATGCAAAATTACAAATTTAAAACACCATGTTAAAATGTATTTATAGATTGTTAAAATGTTGGGAGAATAAAAAGGTCTTCATCTGGCGTCTAAAAGCATATAATGTAGGTGCCAAGCGAACCTCCGTAGGGAGCTCATTCCATAGCCGGGGTGCCACAGCAGAGAAGGCCCTCCTCCTGGTTGCCACCTGCCTCACTTCCTTTGGCAGGGGCTCGCGGAGAAGGACCCCTGAGGATGACCTTAGGGTCCAGGCAGGTACATACGGGAGGAGGCGTTCCTTCAGATAACCTGGCCCCAAACCATTTAGGGCTTTGAATGTTAATACCAGCACTATGAATCAGGCCCGGACCTGGACTGGCAGCCAATGAAGCTGGAAAAGGACTGGCGTGATGTTTTCTTGTCGGCCAGTCCCTGTTAGTAACCGTGCTGCCCTGTTTTGTAGCAGTTGAAGTTTCCGGACCGTTTTCAAAGGCAGCCCCACGTATAACGCATTGCAGTAATCCAAACGAGAGGTTATCAGAGCATGGATAACTGTAGCTAGGCTATTTCCGTCCAGATAAGGGCGCAGTTGGTATATCAGCCTAAGCTGATAAAAAGTGCTCTGATTAAGTCTGTCTGCCCACTTTTATACTTGACCCTTCCACCTTTATGGCCCCTCCATGTCTTTCTGGATCCAGGAGGTTGTTCCAGTTTCTTTAAAAGAAGCCATAATTCGACTGCTCCTGTAGAAACCTAGGCTGACCCAGACAGCATCAACAACAGTAGGCCAGTGGCTAACATTCTGTTCTTGGGCGAGGTGGTTGGTGACTGGGCAAATCCAATTACTTTTACATGTAACTATTAATCTAGATCCTTTTCAGTTGGGTTTTAAGCCTGGTTTTGGAGCAAGTCACCCTGCGGGAGCAAGATAAAAAAAGTATGGCCCTGTTGATTCTCCCGGATTGTCCAGTGGCTATCAATACTGTTGATGTTGGTATCCTCCAGATTGGTTGTGGCAGAAACCACCTGGCAGTGGTTCTACCTGAATGGTCGTTTCCAGAAGGTCGTGTTGCGAGATAACTGCTTAAGCCTTGGCAGTCATGCTTTGGACTTCCATTAGAGTTCTATTCTCTCTCCCGTCCCCTCTTCCCCACGCCGCTGTTTAAGATCTACATAAAACTGCTGGAAGAGGTCCTTGAGAGTGGTTTGAGGTGTCCCAGTCTGAACCAGTGCTTGGGCACAGTAATGAAGTGGATGAGGGCAAACAAGCGGAGACTAAATCAAGACAAGATGGGGGCACTGTTGGTTGATTGTTCATCTACTTGGGTGAATAGTGTTCAGCCTGTTCTAGATGGGGTTGCACTCCCCCTAAAGCATGTTGGCTGGGAACTATGGGAGTTGCAGTCCAACACATGAGAAGGGCACCAGGTTGGGGACGGCTACCCTGAATGATTGAGTTCATAGTCCAGGGGTATTTATTGATCCAACATCATCTTTAGAGAACGGTGGCTTGAAGCACCTTTTATGATTTACCTGATGTACCAACTGCAATCTTACCTGGATGGAGATCGCTTGTCCACAATTACCCATGTTCTAGTAACTTCCCATTTGGACTTCTGCAATGCCTTTAAAAACAGTTCGGAAACTGTCTTTGGTCAAATAAGGCTGCTAGATTACTAATTGGAAGTGGGTGATTCGACTGTATTGTTCCTGTCCTATTCCAGTTCATTTCCAGCCCCAATTCAAAGCGTTGTTTTTAAACTTTAAATTCTTAAATGGCTTTGAATCAGGTTACCTAAAAGGCCACCTTCTCTCATCTGTACTTATCAGAATCGTAACATCTTCCTGAGAGGCCTACATCAAATGCCCCTGACAAATGAAGTGACAGGCAAGTGTCTGGGAAATACACATTTTTGATGATGACACCTCAGTTACGGAACAGCCTTCCCAGAGAAGTTTGCCTGGTGGTCTTTTCAGTGCCAGAGGAAGACTTTAGATTATATACTTCTATGTTCTGTTTTGTATTTAAATTGTTTTCTCATTTGTTTATTGCAAGCCACCCAGAGAACTTCACGTTATGGGGTGTCCTGACATAAACCTACCCGAACACTACATTCAACATCTAAGGTCCTCCTCCAGTTGCCTACTCCGAGGGAAGCTTGGAGGGTGGCGACGAGAGAGAGGGCCTTCTCTGTGGTGGCCCCCCAACTGTGGAACAATCTCCCTGTCAAGGCCTGCCTGGTGCCAACATTGTCATCTTTTCAGCGCCAGGTCAAAACTTTTCTCTTCTCCCAGGCATTTAGCAATACGTAATGACCCTGAGACCCTGGGCCTGTTTTTTGGCTCATCATTTTTAAAGTTGTTATACTGGTTTTAAATGTATGTGTATTTTGCTTGTTTTTGTGGGGTTTTTTAATCTTTGTATATTGTTTTTAACTGTTTTTTATTTTATGTGAACCGCCCAGAGAGCTATGGGGCAGTATACAAATTAAATAAATAAATAAATAAATAAATAATACAAATGTCCAAAATAAAAATAAATAATAAAAAGTAAGCGAAACGGCATACTGCACAATTGGGACTGTATTTATTTTAGAATATTTCCCCCTACTGTTCTATCAGTAATAACCTAAAGCATAGAAAAATACAAAACAAACGTATGAATCCAAATAAACAAAAGGAGTTGCCCGTAATCAGCAGCATTGGGAGCACCAAAATAAGAGGAGGAGCTCAGATGTTAGAGGAAAGAGACCCTCTAATATTATGGTGCTCCAAGTGGTTCCCTAGCTAAACGTCCATCAAGGTTTCTTTTCTTTCTTGGTGGCCACAGCCATTAGCACGGGTGGAAGTTCTCCTTGTGCCTCCGCAGGAGTGCATAACCCCACCCCACCCGCCACTGCTGTTCAACACAGACTCTGTTTCTGCGGCGAGACATGTTCGTTTGAAATAGGATCCCACCAGGGCTGCTCCGTCCCACTTTCCCTGCACTGACGTCCCCAGTTTGGTTTTCCTGTCTGCTTTCTTGGCTGGCTGGAGCTGGCAAGTTGCAGCTGGTCGTTCCCTCCTTCTGCCCCACAATTCCTTTTCATAAGGCTGGTGGGTTTGTGTGTGTGTGTGTGTGTGCGCGCGTTTTCCCTTTTTCCTTTTCCTTTCACTCTCATTCCCTCGTCTTGTAGGCCTGACTGCTTCCTTGTTTCGATGACTTAGAAAGCTAATTCTTTTCAAACTATCGACTCCAGCATAAGAGCATATTGAAATAATTTTCCTTGGGAAGGCATTTTTCCGGACGCTGAAAGAAAGAAATCTTGCTTAAGCATACAAAGCTTAAATAGTTCTCTCTTTGGCTGCATTATTATAGTGGCAAGAACTAGACATCCATGTGGCTCTTACTATGACAGTGGATATGGGCAAGCCTTTGATATGCAGATAAGCTACAAATGTTTCCACTAACAGAAGGAAAGTGACATCAGGAATGTCTGGTGCTAATTTTTAAAAAATTCTTTGGTTTGACCTTAGCTAATTTTTCTGATTCAAGCATAACATAAACCCATCCGCCTCTTCGATTCACTCACCTACTGGGCTGGGACTTCTTCTGTCAATGCCATCTGTGTCCACTCCCTCATGCGTGCATTTAGTTTGCTAAATTAATTTCTCATGGCCTGAGGGAAATGGTTTAACAACAGCCAAACCTTCTTTGGAGACATGCGTTTCTTCACTGGATTTAGGACTGGGCCGCCTAAACCACCATGCTGGCTAGGCATGATGGCAGTTGAAGTCCGAAACATCTGGAGGGTTGGAGAAGGCTGGTGATAGGGCAGAAGGGGGAGTAGACCGGAGAACAGCTCCCTCACATAGGTTGACACCTCTAAAATGTTTCTCGCAAAGGGACACGTTGGCAGTCAAATGAGTTTAAGCTTGGTACTGTTTGAAGTGCAACCAGAAACACAGGCTTATCTAAATATTGTTTTGTCACATGTTGCAAGCGATGTCGTTTAGGGCTGTCTTCTTTTTTCTTTTTTTAAGAGACCTTTGGTAGCTATTGCCAAGCCTTTAGTTCCATCTGTGATGCTTCTTAACAGCAGCGTTTGCAGATGTGGAACCAAATGACTTAGTTCTTCTTCTTTTGGGGTTATGTGGATTGTGCTTGTTCAATCAACTGTCACGGTGCAGAAATCCAGCTAAGCACGGAAAAGGTTCCAGGGGGCCTCAAGTCTAAAGTCATCCTTGAAAATATCGTGTTGTTCTTGTACAATATCTTCGTTAGACTGTGCACTTTTGGCATCAAGTCGACTTAGACTTTCAGCAAAGCACCCTTACCTGCCGAGAAAACTATGTTCGGGCGTGGGAGGTAACACAAACCGTCTTCATCAACACGGTGTGAGGTGAAGTGGATGAGCCCTCTGGAGCTGGAGCTAAAGAGACAACCTGTATCTGCACCGTGGCTTCTGACAAGATGTTTCATCGAAACTTTTATGTTCCTTCTGATGTGTCCCTCTTCTCTTCACAGATATGCCACCACCGTTGCTGCCGATGGACCTTAAAGGGGAACCTGGACCTCCTGGAAAGCCTGGCCCAAGAGGACCTCCTGGGCCACCTGGCTACCCGGGGAAACCGGGCACTGGCAAACCGGGACTTCATGGCCAACCAGGCCCTGCTGGGCCACCTGGCTTTTCTGGCATTGGCAAACCCGGCATTCCAGGGCTTCCTGGCAAGGCAGGGATGAAAGGGATGCCTGGGCTGAAAGGTGAGCTGGGCATGAGAGGAGACCAAGGGCCAAGAGGCTTGCCAGGACCACCGGGGTTGCCTGGCCCCGCAGGCATCTCTGTAAATGGGAAGCCAGGCATAACAGGTAGCCCAGGTCTACCAGGGTTCCGGGGGGAGCCCGGTGCAAAAGGAGAGCCTGGCCCTCGAGGCGAGCGTGGCATGAAGGGCGAAAACGGGGTTGGGAAGCCAGGGTTGCCAGGGCCACGAGGGAATGGAGGCCCCCCTGGCCCTGCAGGTCCTCCTGGACCTGTGGCCATTGGAAAACCTGGACTGGATGGATTGCCTGGTGCTCCAGGTGGCAAAGGTGACTCAGGGCTTTCAGGAGAGCCAGGGGTTAATGGGCCGCCTGGGCCGATGGGACCCCGTGGCCCACCAGGTGTGGATGGAATCGGTATACCAGGGGGGGCTGGCATGCCAGGCATGCAAGGGCCTTTGGGTCCCAAAGGGGAACCTGGTCTCCGCGGCCTTCCTGGCATGCCTGGGCCTACAGGATATGGGAAGCCAGGCATGCCGGGCTTAAAGGGAGACCGTGGGCAGCCAGGCATGCCAGGCATCATTGGAGACAAAGGGGAGCCTGGCATGGATGGAGAGCCGGGTGAGATGGGTCCCCCTGGCATTACTGGGACTCCGGGTCCTCCAGGCTCCATGGGGTTGCCAGGTAAACATGGTATTCCGGGCCTTAAAGGTGAAGCTGGACCAAGTGGGCCTGGAGGGCTACCAGGCATGCGTGGGGACCAAGGGCCCAGTGGATTTGTGGGGAAGCCAGGAATTCCTGGAGAGAGAGGACTGCCTGGATCACAAGGGATGCCTGGCCCAATGGGCCCCAAGGGGGAGACTGGTTTCATGGGACTTCCTGGGGTGCCAGGACTGACAGGATCCATGGGCTCCAAGGGGGATTCTGGTATCCCAGGGCAACCAGGGCTCAGAGGCTCATCAGGTATTCCAGGTTTACAAGGCCCTTCTGGGCCAATGGGGCCTCAGGGTTTACCTGGACTGAAAGGCGAGCCGGGCCTGCCAGGGGCCCCAGGAGCCGGCAAAGTAGGAGAGCCAGGTATTATAGGTCCCAGTGGGCCACCAGGGGTTCCTGGTAATCCTGGATTAAATGGGATGCCGGGACCACCAGGGCCACCTGGGCCACCAGGTGCACCAGGTGTGTTTGATGAGACCGGAATTGCTGGCCTCCACTTGCCAGATGGAGGCGTGGAGGGAGCGGTGCTGGGGCATGGCAAGCCTGGGAAGCCACAATATGGCCGAGGGGAACTATCTGCCCAGATGGTCCCTGCCTTCACTGCCATCTTGACCTCGCCGTTCCCAGCTTCAGGAATGCCAATAAAATTCGACAGGACTTTGTACAACGGGCACAATGGCTATAACCCAGTGACGGGGATCTTCACTTGCCCCGTCTCTGGGATCTATTACTTCGCTTATCATGTCCACGTGAAAGGAACTAACATCTGGGTGGCGCTTTATAAAAACAACGTGCCTGCCACCTACACCTATGATGAATACAAGAAAGGCTACTTGGACCAAGCTTCTGGTAGTGCTGTGCTTGAACTCAAAGAGAATGACCAGGTCTGGGTCCAGATGCCATCGGATCAAGCCAACGGCCTGTACTCCACTGAATACATCCATTCTTCTTTTTCTGGATTCCTTCTCTGCCCCACATAACAGCTGTTGGGCACATTTCCTTTTATCCACTTTAGCCATAAACTTGTCTTTTTAAAAAAATAAAACAAAAAATACAAAACATCACTGGGAAGATGGTGCAAATTGGTGGTGTGGAACCATTTTGACCAAGCCGAGGAGCTAATATGGGAGTGAGAACTTTGTTGGTGCTGTACCATCGTTGTATTTGGAATGCAGTTTACCCTAGTGACTGCACATCAAACACAGATGCTAACTTGGGGATTCGCTGCCCGTCAATTTCTCTTAAGATGCACAGAAGGCATTTGCTAGACGGCAGTGATAGACGGGGAGCTGCATCCTATGACATATAAAGTTGTAGAGGTGTTGGGGTTTTTTATCAACTTAAGGCACCCCCTTCCAAATTTTGCATTTGTTCACGTTTCTGTTTAAAATGTGATTTGGGTTCAGTCTCTCGGGACACAACGAAAACACAAAAGGGTGAACTGTCAAATTGTGGAATGCTTTGCATAAGCGCCTTTTACACAATGCTCAACCCATCTTTAAAGCATCCCATCAGAGAGATATGGAAAAAGGGATAGCAAGTGAAACGTATTCCAAAGCCATTAAGAGACTTTTGCAATCCCCTGTAAAAACAGGATTCGATAAAATACACGTACTTTTGATAGCCCATCGGTAAATCGTGTATCTAAATGCCCATCATGTGCAAGTCAGCAGCCTAAACTCCTGTGGCTCCGAGAGAGCTGTTATTGGACAATCTCAGTGTAAAGGTACTTGAGATATAGCTTCAGTTGCTACTAGTTTGACTGGAGAAAGGTTGAATTGTGTTACTTTCAAAATGCCAGAAAATACAAATTTTCCTTCAGGACATGTAAACTTTTGTTGAAGGAGGTGGAAGTACCTATTCCCCATGAAATTTTTGATTTTTTTAAAGAAGTGGAGTTCATAGTAACTTCCCATTCAATAATTTCTACAATGGTGCTATTAGCTAATTCTTGTTAGCTACTTAAGGTTATTCAGTATAGTGCAATATCTATAAAAAAACGTGCAAAGTGTTGCGTGCAAAGATTTCTGTGACTTAGGAATAATTTCATGGTCTGTTTTTTTTTTTTTTTACCACTTTATCTCAATAATGCTTGAAATGTCGCCCGTCTGACTGGGTTACAAGGTTATTCACAGATTTTGGAACAGTAGGTATTACCGTTATCATGTGAATAGCTTAGCTGACTAGGAGCAATCAACGCCTTTTGGCCTGTACATTGCTTTCGTGAGTGGCAATACTTACCCCTAAATTACTAAAAGAAGAAGATCTCTCATCTGGGAGAAATAATATGCTGTTTAAATGATGCCACATAGAAATATGCTAAGAATCCCCTTCTGTATAGGCTTGTTATGAAGAAAATAGATGGAATTAAACCAGTCTATTACTTTTCAAGTGACCCAGGGTGCCAACAACATGGGCAGAATGGCTCTGTATAATTCTCCAGGTTTACTGTAGATAGAAGTAATTAAAGAACATAAAGAATACCATCAACACTGAATTTGTACACAAATATCCTAGGGTGACGTTTGAGGGAAAAACACCACCTTTGGACTGCAAAAATAACTAAACCGAAGGAAGGATGCTGGAGATTTGAAAGGTGGGTCCACTCCTGCCATTTCTGTTCGTTTCCTTCCTTCCTTCCCTTTAACTTAAACTTGTCTGATTTAGACACAACGTAAGTATAGGCCCAACGTTTCTGATTCAATCTGATGTTTTCTAAATTCCTGGAGATGAGGAGAATGCCAAAGGCACACTTCACTCGCAACAACATCTTTGATTTCACATTGAGTCACCACAGGCTAAAATTGAAGAAGCCAAGTGCATGCATTTTCTACGTTCCTAATAGTGGAAGGGGGATTTTAGGGGATTTGTGCTCTTGATTTAACTGTATTTTCCTGTGGTGAAGAGCATTACGCTCCATTTTTTTACACCATCAGATCAAAGAAAATGTGTTACTATTTAACAAGGTCACATTGCCTGAGGTGGAAAGAGTGGTGGATAAGTACTCTAACAGGAGTTGAGAATTGCATACATCCAAGTTTTGCTCCCAGATGCCTTGTATGCAATTTATTTATACTGTGTTCTAACACAGAGCTAATCTCTTACTTTCTTTTTTTTTTCCTTTGTAAATTAGTCATTTGTGTTCTGGCTGGTAAGACCAAAAAACACAGTGACAAAATACACATTTATCTCCAAATTCAGAAGTATTAAATTGTTCAGTTCCATAGGTAAAGTTTTGCAGTCTCACTATTTTCTTCTCATACAGAGCATAAACCTTCTGCATTTATACAACTTTTTAAACTTTGTAACATAGCACCGTTATTACACACAGGGAGATGAAGCATGGGCTGAAGAGGCTAAATGGCAAGACATGGGTTAGCTTATTTTTACTAAAGGTTCGGTATTGTTATTTGTCTGTGACAAAGGCTGGGTTTTGTTGGAGAACATGTGGGAATAAGGTTTCAGTCAGAAAGATCTGGTTGGGAAATACATCTTTTAACTATGCATTACAATATGCATTTTATATACCTTTTTTTAAAAAGAAAAAAGTTTGCCTCTAGTATCTGCATTTCTAACCTAGTATATAGAGGGTTTTTAGTTTTGTAAATACTTATGTTACATGCACTGTTTCATAGTAAATTTGGTTTAAATGCACTCTTGTTTTGTCATCAAAGACTGGCCTTCACTTCTGAACTGAAACTACAATACTTGATTGTATTGATCCAACATCAATAAATCTTATTTTACAAAGAGATTTATTTGCATTTCAAGTTACCGCCTGCCAAAATCAAGCACGTGTAAGCGTATTTTCACTCCCAATCTTAAGAGCATCCCTGATCTTTGATCACCACTTGTGAAGTGAAAGAAAAGATGCAGAAGGTTGTCAAGCAAACAGAATGCAAAAACCTAAGCCTGCTTCCCAAACCTGCCCACTTCAGGACCGATCTAGTGCTCCCTGCGTGTGCTACAGAGTTTTAGGGTTAGGCTTTTCATTCAACATGTCCAAACTCTAATTTGGTTACTTTAGGCCAATTACCCTAGGATGCAAAGACACTTGTGCACAATGAGCTAAGGAGTTTGATTCCAAGTGAGGATTAATAAAAGTCTCAAAATCAGAAACTAAAAGCAAAGAGGGAGAGAGAGACTATGTATGCAGCAGAAAGCAATTAGCACTTTCAAGTAATTGGTTATTGCAGGAATCTTTATCAGCCACTCAGTCCTTCCTTGAGGGAACATGTCTCCTACTGCAGATGACTGGAAGAACACAGATTTCCTCTTCTGTGGCTCAGACCTGCTGGCAGTGGAGTTCATACAAGCTCTCAGCCAGCTTCTCTGTCTCCTCAAAAGATTCACAGCTATGCTTCCAACTTTGGGGCACCTGCTCTTCCCCATAATAAGCTCCAGCAATGGCTCCAGCCATGGTTGCAATTGTGTCCGTGTCCCCACCTAGTGAGATGCAGTAGATAATGGTCCGTTGTAGGCTGTTGTAGTCCTCAGGGATATCTGGATGCGGTTCCATGCAGCGCAGGAAAGAATAGATGGCCGTGGGGACAGAGTGCAAAGCTGCAATGCCATTGCCTGACCAAGAAAGGATCAATTCAGTTTAGCAGGTAACAGCAGATGCATGTAGCCTTCCATCACAAGCTCTCATTCGAAATGATTGCATTTGTAAGTGCCCAGTATGTCTTTATCACACCGTCATGTCCAAGAGACAAGCAGAAACAGGAAGTTCTCCATGCCTAGTGCCTCCAGGGAAGGAAGTCCCTTGAGCACTGGGGCTTTCCCAGTGCTGGGCTTGAACCTCCACACCTTGCTGCACTCCCAAGCAGCAGCAATAGCAGTGCCTGAGAACATTCACTGCTGAGGCAGGGAGCTGAGGAACCCCCTCCAGGCTTCACCTTTCACAGTAGTGCTAAGGAGGAAGCCATGGAGCTGGGCCCACTGAGAACTACTATGCCAGGTCAGCCCCTTAAACCCACCAGTCTGAATTAAAACTAAAACCTCCAACTAAGTTTCCTGCCTGCAAGCATGTTTTGTCAGCAGCACACAGTTCTTGCTAGTTCGTTATAAATGCACTATTTTCTGGTCACAAAATTGGGAGGCGGGGTTGCTGCTTGTGCTCAGAAATATACTTACCTAACTCTAACAGCACATCTGATTTGGGTACAGTGCTTTGTTCCAGAAATTCTTTGATCTTCTTCAGACGTTTCGAAAAGGGTAATTCCTCATAGCCCAGCCTGAAGATGAGAGATTGCGGTGAGACATTCTCCTCCATGTGCTACCGCCCCCTTGTGTTACATTTAGGTATAAACAGGCCGACCTTACTCACATTCGTGCTTCGGCAACAGACTTGTCATCAGCTTCCACAACCTCCATGTGGCTGATCAGCTGCTCCAGGAACTTGTCCCGATTCATCTCTCCTTGGAGAGCGTAGTGAACTGCCAAGGCCTGCAGTATAGCTCCATTATAGCCCAAGGAGTTGGAGTGGGTAAGCTCAGCACTCAGTTTAGCGAACTGCAGAGGTAGAAAAGCGTGTTGGAAAACATAAGCCTGAAAAGTTGAAATAACCAACAGGATAGGTGTGTGTCTTTACCTGCCCTAGCACTTTCTTTAGCAGGTGCTAGCTTCTGTAGGAAGCAGGTGCAAAAGCCATAGAGCAGGGATAGGCAGGCCTTTGGCCAATGGATTGGCCAACCCCCCTTTTTAAAAACATTTAAAGCAAATTCTCTACGTTTATTATGCGCTGCAAGAAGAAGTGCTTCCTTTTGACTGTCCTCACATTCCCACCATTAAGCATGATTGGATGATTCTGAGTTCTAGTCTAATGAGAAAGAGAGCAAAATGTCTCCCTATCCACTTTCTCTACTTCTCCCAAGATATGAAGCCACTGCTCAGGATAATTAAGGCCTAATAGGAAAGGAAAGGAACCTCTTGTGCAAGCGCTTGAGTCATTGCTGACTCCTAGAGAGACGCCTGCTTTTGCTGACGTTTTCCTTGGCAGACTTTGGAGCGGGGTGGTTTGCCATTGCCATCGCAGTTACCTTTCCCCCAGCTAGCTGGGGACTCGTTTTACCGACCTCGGAAGGATGCAAGGCTGAGCCGGCTGCCTTGAGAACCAGCTTCCGCTGGCATCGAACTCATGCCGTGGGGAGAGTTTCAGCTGCAGTAACTGCCACTTACCACGCTGCGCCACACGAGGCCTAATAACCCCCTAGCAAACTGATCTCATTAACAAGCTGTGTATTATTCTTGGTATGAGTTTATGGAAAATATGTGATTATAGTGAATTAATAAATAAAATCCAGACAGATTTTCACACCTGGTCTTCACTGCCAGTTTGAGGGTCACACTCCCTTGTGGGTAATCTGTCAGGAGCTCCATGTCGGCGGTCAGCAGGACCAAAGCCAAAAGTGAGTGGGTCACCTCTTTTTTCCTTCTGCCACCCCCCCCCCTTTTCCTTCCCAAGCAGCAGACAGCCAGGAAAGGGACAGATAGTTCTTGCCTACAGGAGGCTTTTGAAATCAGGCTGAGGGACTCATGTGGCCCTAGGGCTGCAGGTTGCTCACTCTTGCTCTGGACCAAGGCGGTGCAACTAGAAGGACTAAAACACACAATGAAAAACAATTCAACTAAGAACACTGGGCAGATCCTATTAATTGACCAGACAGCTTCACTCAGGGCAAGGTGCACCATTCCCTCTCTGTACTAGTGGACTTAGCCCAAGTTCAGATAAGGGCCCTGAGTTAGCTGAATGTATGTAGGGGGCAAGGGGGCTAATTCAAGCCCTGCCCCTGCCCCCCAGGTTCCTCTACAGACCTTTACGCATTAAGCAATAATCTGGAAACAGCTTCTAAGCGCAATATCTAGAAACGACTGGAAACCCGGCCTATCAGTCCCAATGCCTCCAAAGCTTCCAAGCACCTTTAGTGCTGTGAGAAAAACTTTTCAGACTTTCACACTCAGTGCACAAAGATCTCAGGGGACATTGCTCATGCCCACTACACACTTTTATCCCATCTGTGTTCAGGCAAACTCCTCAAAATGGTTATTCTGTGAAAAAGAATAGTTCAGAGGAGGGCAATGAGGATGATCAGGGGTCTGGAAACAAAGCCCTATGAGAAGAGATTGAAAGAACTGGGCATGTTTAGCCTGGAGAAGAGAAGATTGAGGGGAGACATGATAGCACTCTTCAAATACTTAAAAGGTTGTCACTCAGAGGAGGGCCAGGATCTCTTCTCAATCATCCCAGAGTGCAGGACACGGAATAACGGGCTCAAGTTACAGGAAGCCAGATTCCAGCTGGACATCAGGAAAAACTTCCTGACTGTTAGAGCAGTACAATGAAACCAATTACCTACGGAGGTTGTGGGCTCTCCCACACTAGAGGCCTTCAAGAGGCAGATGGACAGCCATCAGTCAGGTAGGCTTTAAGGTGGATTCCTGCATTGAGCGGGGGGTTGGATTTGATGGCCTCATAGGCCCCTTCCAACTTTACTATTCAATGATTCTATGAATCTTCCCCAATATGTTCTAATTCTGCTCCCTACTGGTAGCATTTGACACCCCCCAGGCTTCTTGCATTAGGCTGTAAAGTTGTTCCCAGTGTCATCTCCTTCCAAACACACTGTTAGTGTGAGAGGGGCAGTTACACTCTTCAAAGACGGGAGTCCCTCACCAACACTGCCATAACAATAGTTATAACTGTATCAACTACCCAAGAGATACTGTCTCTTTCAGAATGAACAGGGGCAAATCTTGCAACCTTTATAGGACAACCCTTATACACTGCAACCAACAGATGAATATAAGAGGAGAAATGATAGTAGATTTCTGGACAGTTACTTATAAGGTGTTTGCAAAGATTCCTGAGATACCAGTCAACATGAGCCAAGATTATTAAGCCAAGATATGTACATCCAAACCAGCCCATGGTATGTGAAGCCCTATCAGCATTACATAAATACTAGCCAAGAAGCACACAAAAGATAAACGCACCTTTTTTACATCTTGAATGTTAGAGTAAGCTAGCGAAATGCCTGCCACTCTCATGGCACCACCATTCCCATAGGAGCCTTTCCCATTAAACTGCTGCCTCGCTGGCTCAAACACATCTCTGCATTTGGGGCTCAGAAGCTTCTTGAATACAGTCACCACGCCAGCTCCGTAGGTCCGGTCCGGGTCCTTCTTGTATTCCTCAGCGAACCTGCCAGGAGAAGACTTTGTTGCAAAATACTCCACTTACATTTTGTAGGCTTATAACGGACACCTGCTAATAGCAGGAAAAGACTGGTGCTTATTTATTTATATATTTATATATCACTCAATATCTAAAACAGATTCCAAAGCGGTGAACATAGGTATAAACAGTAAAACGAAGATTTAAAATGCAAATTAAAATTGTGTAATTTAAAACAAAGGAACCAGAAAAACAGTGACTACTCAGTTGAGGAAGGCTTCTTGAAACAGTGTTGTTTTCAAGAGATGCTGGAGGCAGCCTAGTGTTGGTGCCTGCCTGACCTCCAGAGGCAAGGAGTTCCACAGAGAAAGGGCCACCACACTAAAGGTTCTTCTCCTGGTGGATTCCAGTCGGGCCACAGATCCATGTGGAACCACCAGAAGCATGATCTCCAATGACCTCAGTGATCGGACAGGTTGGTAAGGGAGAAGGCGCTCTCTCGGGTATCCTGGTCTCAAGTTGTTTAGGGCTTTGTATACGAGTACCAAAATCTTAAACCTGGCCTGCTAGCCAATAGACAGCCAGTGCAGTCCGCTCAGCAGAGGAGTTATATGCTGAAAAGAAGCAGCTCCTGATAGCAGCCGGGCTGTTGCATTCTGCACTAGCTCCAAGCTTCTGGAGCAGCCTTAAGGGCAGCCCCACATAGAGCGCATTGCAGTAATCCAGTCTTGAGGCTACTAATGCCTGTACCACTGTGGCCAAGCTATCCCTGTCCAGATATGAATTTGGAGGATCTATGTGCCAGCTTGCCCAGCTGTGACAAGCACTTTGCCCGTGTGGGTGAATTAACGGATCATACCAGTTAATCCAGTTAATGCTCACAGCTCTACTGCCACTTCTAAGACTCTAGTTCACACTGCATGCGGAGACCTCTCAAGCTTCTCTCAAGGGGTACCTTAGGGGTGCCCCCAATTGACTCTTCCCCACATGTCTCCGGAAAATACATGCAAAGCAGCAGCTGGGATGTTGCCCCCCAAAACACATCTCTAGCCAGATGAGGAGCTGAGATGGGTGTTAAGGAAAGAGTGGCATGCTTCTCTGCTGTTGCCTAACACAGTGGAGAAGCAGAAATTACTGAAACCTTGGGAGCAGACATGCTTGTTGAAACTCTCACTGCATTTCACACCATGTCAAGCAAAATGACTCAAGAATAGCATCTCATGTGGGTTAAAAATTGGAAAGGTTGAGGAAGCATACAGGAAATAGTGCATGAACACACGAAACTGCCTTATACGGCGTCAAACCCATTGCTTCAGAGTACTGTCTACTTTGCTGTCGGCAACTGCCCAGGGTCTCAAGCAGAGAGAGAGGCCTTTCCAAGCCCTTCTTCCCCCAAATCTCCTGTTGTCAGTACAGCTCTCTTCTTACCGCTTTGCCATATCCACTTCATCGAAGTCCTGCTTGGCCAAGAGTGATCTCACCAGACAGTGGGTCATCGCTGTGTCATCGCTGTAGTAGAGGATTTCTAGGAAGAAAAGAAGAAAATAATATAAGCATACGGTAGGCAAATACACTGAGGATACACTGTCTGTGTACTCTTTGGGTGGAAGGTGGTTATTGGAAGGGAGGGCAAAATATCTTTTACCTTGCCCCACTTATTCTCAACACCATTAGTTTTCAACAGGTTAACTGGGACCCAAAAGCAGATCACCTGCTCTCTCTGCCACTGCAACCTAAGGTGGGTCATATCAGGGACATCACCACAAATATTTTTATTTTCTCTGGACTGTTTGGATTTCATTTTAAAAGAGAAGCAGAGCGAAAGTCTGACTAAGGTATGTTTTTTAAATTCTCCAATAGTTGCACACACACACACACACCAAAAAAAGACGTTTAAGTAGATGTGCACCCCTCACTCCACATAACAAGCTCCATCAGAAACAGTCACCACTAACACCGATGTTCTTCATTGCAAGGCCCACGATCCCTTAGCAGCTCTTAGATGAAGTGTGGCCCACCTCAAGCAGCACGTTGAGAGGACTGGGGAGAGTTCCCCCCTCCCACTGTTGCCCCCCTGGCTGCCCATCCGCAGCTCCCACAAAAGCCAGCTGCCTGCCTGCCCAACCCAGTTCCAACCACAATCACATTGCTCTGCTTGATGCAGCTGCAAGAAACTCTTCCTTTCCTCCCTCTCGTCTGCCAAAATTGTGGTCACCATCACTTGTTGACCCACTCAGGGCTTTCCTCAGACTTTTAGTCCTACTGGCTACCATGCTGGGTCCTTCTAATCGGTGTGGTACAGGAAGAAGGGGCAGGGCCCAGCTTACTGGCAGCGAAGGAAGGTGATAGAGCAGCAAAAGAAAAAAATGTTTTAGCTTTGCTGCCAACAGCCAACTGGCAGCAGGTAAACAGTTGTGCTTTTGTTCGGAGTTTCTTTGGGGAAAGGAGATTAATACATTAGCAGCCTGCACTGTAACTCTATTATCTTTGCAAAATCATGGAAGACGGGTGAGGTGCCGGACAATTGGAGGAGGGCTGAAGTTGACCCTATCTTCAAAAAGGGCAAAAAGGAGGAACCTGGGAACTACAGACCAGTCAGTCTGACATCCATCCCTGGGAAAATTCTGGAGCAGATTATAAAGAAGTCAATCTGTAAACACCTTGAAATCAATGCAGTGATCACTAGAAGCCAACATGGATTTGTCAGGAACAAGTCCTGTCAGACTAATTTGATCTCATTTTTTGATCGGGTAACCTCCCTTGTGGACTGTGGGAATGCTGTGGATGTCATATATCTTGACTTCAGCAAAGCTTTTGACAAAGTGCCCCATGATATTCTGATTAACAAACTAGCTAAAATGGGCTAGATGGAACAACTATTAGGTGGATTCACAGTTGGCTACAGAATCGGACTCAAAGAGTACTTTTCAATAGAACCTTCTCAAACTGGGGAGAGGGAATGAGTGGGGTACTGCAGGGCTCAGTCCTGGGCCCAGTGCTCTTCAACATTTTTATTAATGATTTGGATGAGGAGGTGCAGGGAACGCTTATCAAATTTGCAGATGACACCAAATTGGGTGGGATAGCAAATACCCTGGTAGACAGAAACAAATTTCAAAGTGATCTTGATAGGCTGGAGTGCTGGGCTGAAAACAACAGAATGAAATTTAATAGGGATAAATGCCAAGTTCTACATTTAGGAAATAGAAACCAAAGGCGCAGTTACAAGATGGGGGATACTTGGCTCAGCGATACTACAAACGAGAAGGATCTTGGAATTGTTGTAGATCGCAAGCTGAATATGAGCCAACAGTGCGATATGGCTGCAAGAAAGGCAAATGCTATTTTGGGCTGCATTAATAGAAGTATAGCTTCCAAATCCTCTCTATTTGGCCCTGGTTAGGCCTCATCTAGAGTATTGCGTCCAGTTCTGGGCTCCACAATTCAAGAAGGATGCAGACAAGCTGGAGCGTGTTCAGAGGAGGGCAACCAGGATGATCAGGGGTCTGGAAACAAAGCCCTATGAAGAGAGACTGAAAGAACTGGGCATGTTTAGCCTGGAGAAGAGAAGATTGAGGGGAGACATGAGAGCACTCTTCAAATACTTAAAAGGTTGTCACACAGAGGAGGGCCAGGATCTCGTCTCGATCCTCCCAGAGTGCAGGACACGGAATAATGGGCTCAAGTTAAAGGAAGCCAGATTCCAGCTGGACATCAGGCAAAACTTCCTGACTGTTAGAGCAGTACGACAATGGAATCAGTTGCCTGGTGAGGTTGTGGCCTCTCCCACACTAGAGGCCTTCAAGAGGCAGCTGGACAACCACCTGTCAGGGATTCTTTAGGGTGGATTCCTGCATTGAGCAGGGGGTTGGACTCGATGGCCTTGTAGGCCCCTTCCAACTCTGCTATTCTATGATTCTATTGTGCTTTTGATTGACATGGCTTCATTGGCAGCTGATAGGGAATTGCAATCTTGTCCTAGGTCTGCCTCTGTACTTTTTTTTTTACTATGTCAAAAAAGAGAATGGAAAAGTTAAGTTCCTTAAATGCAGCCATGACTCATAATCACACAGCCAACCTTCCTTTTCCTCTGTTTTTCTTCCCAGCTTACTCAAAGGATTCTTTGAGCCCCTCAGAATTCAGTTGTGATGAAGGCTTAATCTCTGCCAATGCTGGGCAGTTTTGCTTCCCATCACCCGCAACCTCTACATCCTCTACTTCTTCTCCTTAAACTATGCTAAATTTCATAGCTGAAAGAATTACGCAGGCTCTAGGCATGCCCAGTTCCTCTCTCACAAGCAAAGCCACACTGCACAACCTCAGAGGCAGCTCCTAAAAAGCGCATCCTGGAAACTTGCTGCTCTGGTTGGTTTTAAAAGTATTTGTGAACAAAGTTGCTGAGAAGCCTTCTACGCATATACAGCTGAAAATACACCTGTTGTGGGTCTCGTGATGAATTTTTCTGCCAAAATGGCTCCCTCACGAAAAATAGTGAAGATCACTGTCCTGATCATTTTTCTGGCTAAACATGCATAGGAATGATGGGCCTTCAGTTATTATTACAGCAACACCCACGTCTGTCTAAACACGCACAGGATCGCACCCTAAGTTATTACTACAGCAGCAGCCACGAAGGGGATTTCCACCCCCACCCACCCCAATTCTAAGCAAGCCCTCCTCTGGCTCCCACCCCCTCTCAGAGGCTCATTTACTGGGGAGGCAAGAGAGGGCCTTATCAGGGGCCACTCCCAGGTTTAGGACTGCACTCTAAATAATAATAATAATAATAATAATAATAATAATAATAATAATAATAATAATAATAATAATAAATAATAGCAACCCCCATGAGAGACATTCCCTAAGCAGCCCATAGGATGGTCCCAGTCCCTCCTAAAGAATTTATAATTGGGGCTGGGGGGCTCCCTAAGGAGATTTGTGTGTGCGTGTGGGGGGGGGGTCTTCTCTTTTCCCTCCCCCCGAAAGGGGGAGAAGCGTTCTCCCCATCCCCAATGGACACGTCCAGCTGAGGGGGAAAGCGGCTCCGCTTACTCGTGGTGCGGCCGGGCTCGCAGCGTTCGCCCTCCGCCGCCGCCGCCTTATCTTCGTGGGCCGCCTGCGGTGGCTGGAGAGCGCGCACGAAGCGCAGCAGCTCCGTCATGCTGACCGAGTCGAGGGCCTCGAAGCCGCCGCCCAGACAGTCGCCCAGCAGCGCGCCGACCAAGCAGCCTCGAAACCGGCTCCGGACCGAAGCCGCCGCCGCCGCCGCCATCTTGAGGGAGGAAGAGCGGCTTCTAGCGCCCACTTGTCGTCCTTACAGTTCCCCTCAGCCGCCGCCGCCCCCACCCCCGCCATTAAACGACAGGGTTTGTAGTAGTAAATAATAAACGGCAACAAACCGCGCTGTTGATAATAACCGTAAATAGGCGCCTCTCGCTTGTGTGGCGCCAGAGTTGGCTTTCTTCATGACCTCTTTTTCTCCTTTCCGCATTACCGGGCTTCCCTTTGCGCAGCCAGCATTTCCCCGCTCCAGGCTTTGCTCCCAAGAGAGTTTTGAGGCCTTAATACGCAAAGTAGCGGCACGTACGAGGGCTCTGGCTATATTGTGCTGTTAGGGCTGTAACCTAGCCGCAGCCTCTGGTGGAGCGTATTCACTATTTTAATATTTATGGGGCTTTAGAACAGGGACAGGCAAGAAGGTAGATCAGGGTCTGCTGGTAAATCTCTGGCTGATCACCAGCTAGGGTTGCTGTCTTTCAGGGTGCAATCCTGTGCATGCTTTGGCAGAAAGCATGCTGGTAGGGGAATGCTGGGATTGGTAGGGCTTTTTTTCTGTCTAAACGTAAACAGGATGGCACCCTCAATGGTTTAACAATAGGGTAACTTTGAAAGCAAGAAAGCATGGGGAGAAGCAGTAGTAGATTGTTCTGTGAAAAGATTTCTGTATTTGTATGAGCTCCAGATGTGGTACTGAACATGAATTTTTGGGCTGAGCATGTACTCAGAGATACCTTGTTCCTCAATTCCGTCTCTGCCTTCCTGAGACAATGCTTTGCACCTGGCTCCAGTTGCTCAACCTTTATAATCCAAGGGCATGTCTACACCAGCCCTATATCCCGGGATCGTTCCTGTGCATCCAAATGCCACACAGGGATCCCAGGAGCAGGCACGGATGATCCCTCCGTTTTCCTGGGATAACCCTTAGGTGTAGAAAGGGCCCTAATGAAAAACAGATCCCAGCAGTCTAAAGCCTATTCACCCCCTCCTTTAAAACATGTCCGTGGCTCCTCACGTAGCCAGTGTGGTGGAGTGGCTAAAGTGTCGGACTGGGAGTTGGGATATCCAGGTTCTAGTCACTACTCGGCCATGGAAACCCACTGGGTGACTTTGGGCCAGTCACAGACTCTCAGCCCAATCCACCTCACAGGATTGTTGTGAGGATAAAATGGAGAGGAGGAGGATTATGTACGCCGCCTGGGGTTCCTTGGAGGAAAAATGGCCGGATATAAATGCAGTTATACACACATTTTGATTCATTAAGCTTCACAAACACACAACCAGCCAAAATTAACCAGCCCTGATTTGACCTGACAAAAAGGCCTCTAACCACTGACCAGGTAGTTTTGAGAGCACAGATTAGTGACCATCAACTTTAGTACACATGTATGCACAGCTGTTCCTATGAAAGAGCAACACAGAGACAGAAGCCTGCCAGTGGGGCTGTTTACTCAACACACTAACCCAGTTAGTGAGTTGAACCATGGGTTAGCATGTTGTCTTGGAGCCAGGTCATTTTCTGCAGGGTGGCTTGTTAACCACCCTGAACAACCCAACCACCATAGGTTTTCAAGTGGCCTGTTCAGATGACACACTAAGCAATGGTTAGGCTGCTAACCCCTTTTCAGCAAATGGTTAGTGAGCATGTTTAAACAATAGTTATGAAGCCACCATAGCTAGGAATGGTTCACACAACACACTAAGTCATAATGTTTAGCTCAAAATGCTTAACCACTGCGGCTAAATCAAGCCACATTGAGCAACCCTGCAGAAAATGTCCTGGCTTCAGACAACATGTAAACCCACAGTTCAACAACTACCCACACTCAGCCATTGAGTGTTGAGTATGGAATAGACTTTTGCGTGAACCCAGTCATTGGATACATGGATACTACCATGCACAGTTGGAGTAACTAAGGGGGCATTGAAGTTCAGGGGAAATATTTGTGGTGACCTTGAGCAAACTGAGAGCAAGGGGTGGGGGAGGACCCAATATAGCTCCAAGGCCACCTCTCTGGATTTTTCTGAATTTAGGATGAGGATGAAAATTATAATCTAGAAGAGTCAATAGTAAACTAGAAGGAAGGGTGGCAATTTAACACGTTAGCCATCGCCAGTTCAGAAAACACGCTAACAGAAAATTCCAATAAGGCCCTGAACTCTGCCCAGAGGGTTCGGTCACAGCTTAATTCTGGCACTTTGCCCCACTTCTAGACATTATTGGGCTTGTTCAGAAGACACTTCAGGCTTTGTAGTTAGCAAAAGTGTAGTTCTCTGGGGTTAGCACTAATCACAAGCCGTGCTGTCGCACACAACACTTGAAGACACGGTTAGCGCCACTAACCCTGCCGCAGACGATCCAACTGTGGTTAATGAGTGAGCAGTGTTTAGTAAAATGTATCGCACAAGACACCTTAGAACCTTCTGCTTTACCAAAAGCCTTAACCAGCAGGGTTTAAGGTGTCTTCTGAACAGGCCCTATATTGTTTGAATAAGGGGCCAGACTCTTAAGCTAACTTACTTGCTGTGCCAGCTTCTGGGGGTGATTATGAAGAAGAAAGTAGCACTGCCTGCAATTAACAAGTTAAGCTCACTGCCCCCCACCCCAATAGGTGGCTGCAAATGCAGTTTGGCTTCCTGACTCTTTCAAAGTCAGGCAGCATGTTTTAGGTGCCATTAAGGACATCAATGTGGGAGATAGACAGACATGACCTGAAGCACTGGGAAGTTCTCCTGTGCAAGCCTTATTGAAACGAACAGGAGTTGCATTTATTTATTTATTTATTTATTTATTACATTTTTATACCGCCCAATAGCCGAAGCTCTCTGGGCGGTTGCATGTCCAATAGTTCCTCGTGGATTGTGCTATTATTATTATTATTATTTATTTATATAGCACCATCAATGTTAACACAATGCTCTGTGTTAATAGGAGAGGTGGAAAACCAACAACAAAAATGGGATTGCACCAAAGGCAGGGGGGAAAGAGGGGGGAACTCCAGATGCCAAAAGAACAAGAGATACGTCTAGGCCCAATGCATTTTGGAAATCCTTCCTCAGGGGCACATTTTTAACAATGCAAGGGACTGGAGTGCCCCTAGCCTTTGTGGATCATTGCTGAAAGCACGCCTCTGAGGAAAGATTTCTGAAACACATTGGGCCTACAGATAAATCTTCTTTTGGCATCTGGAATTCCTCCGTTTTTTCCTTCTTAGTATGTTAGGGACCACCATTCAGATTTTCTGCCTCGGGCATCAAAGTGCTTTGTGAATGACAATTTACTGTTTGAAGAATCAGGAATGTTTTGCTAATGGCCGGACAACACCTGCAGTTGGGAATGGGTTTGTTTATTGGCTATTAACTTTCTTGGAGTACCAAAGCTATAAGAGTCACACCAGGGGCAGTTGCGCAACTTTGGGAGTAGGGAGAAATAAATCCTTGGTTCGGCATGGAAGGGAGGCACTGAGAGGAACTGTGGTGCTCACTTCCCAAACCAATTCTTTCTTCAGCATTACTCAGGGGATTATAATCCCATGCCATTACATTATGCCAGCTCCAGTTGTCGACTCTTGAGGGGTGAGAGGGTACGGTTGGTGGTTCGATTGAAGGTGTCCACCTCAGGCACAAATTTCTCAGCAGGGACTGTCAGCTTCCGCCTGCTATCCATGCATTTGTTATCCAGCATGAGGGAGTTGGTTTTGTAGCCAATGTCTGTCTGGATGCGGTACAGGTGTTTGTAGAGAGCATCCAGAGCATCCCTGCAGAAAGCCAAGAAAAGATGATCGAGGTTATAGAATCATAGAATAGCAGAGTTGGAAGGGGCCTACAAGGCCATCGAGTTCAACCCCCTGCTCAATGCAGGAATCCACCCTAAAGCATCCCTGACAGGTGGTTGTCCAGCTGCCTCTTGAAGGCCTCTAGTGTGGGAGAGCCCACAACCTCCCTAGGTAACTGATTCCATTGTCATACTGCTCTAACAGTCAGGAAGTTTTTCCTGATGTACAAGTCCTTATCCTCCAGTGTTGTTCTAGAATAGGCATACAGAACCTCTGGTCCTCAGGCCTCTCCCATCTAGCACTGCCTTGGAGGAATCCCTTGTTGGGGTGGCAGTGGAATTCCTGCCGTTATCTCCAATTTGAGATCGGAAATAACTGGGATGTGAGTGGCAGGGACTCTGACAGCGCTGGGAAGAATGTGCTCCCATCTGACTGAAACAGGATTTCAGCCATATGGTACTGGGCGGGCGCAGGGACTTTAACATGAACGTTTTTTCCAGGTACAGGTAACATTTATAAGGACAAATAGCCATACTGGAGGAACAAAGATTTCTCTCCTCATGGCAGGGACTCCCTATATAGACATGATCAATTTTAGAACTCACTTTAAACATGATTATTTCCTGACAAGTTGTGTCTCGGATCAAGGAGCTACATGCTCGGAGGATGGCAACAAGGGAGGGGGCCTTTTTAGTGGCTGCTCCGCTTGTGGGATGCTCTCCCCAGTGAGGTCCACCTGGCGCCAACATTGTCAGGTTAAGACTTCCCTCTACTCTCAGGCATATGACAATTTGTGGCATATGATAGAGCTTCTGAATGTAGTTGTTTTTATCAGGTCCTGGTATTTTATTGTTAATTGTTTTAAGCTGTTTTAAATATGTGTGTTTTAATCTCTGTTGTTAAGGTGCTTTGAGGCTTTTTTTTTTTTTTTTGGTGGTGGTGGTAGGGAAGATGTCTAATAAATTTAATAAATCACCACCATCACATAAGCCATCTAGAGCAATGGCAGCATCTACTGAACCAAAGGCACCCTTGAGCTGCCCAAAGAGCAAATGATGCTCATTCTAAAGGTGGCCTATTCCTTTTCACCATTAAAAGGGAGAGGGAAACAGAGGAACATACTGGGACTGTGCCAACTTCTGCTTCAGTGCAGCGATGGTTCCTTCTAGCTGATGGACCTCATCCGTCAAACCATGCTGAGCCTGAGAGCCAAGGACAGGAGAAGATTGTCAGAATCCACAAGTACCGAATGCTAGTCTTGTTAAGGGAACACGATCACTCCCAGGTTAGTTCCCCTATCATTACGACTATGGCTTGGCTTCTACAAAGGACACCAAGACACAGGTTACAGCGTGTGTCCCTGGACGAAACCAAGCATGAACGGGCAGTGAAGTGAAGTGCTTAACGCCTCCTGCAAATAGCCTCCAAAGTACACGGGCCATTCAGGGGAGCGTTGGGCCCTCTCTGTGCCTTGTCTTCCCATTCACACGTCTTTGTCCCACCTATTCAAAGGCTTGTTGTACCTGGTCACGGCAAAGCTCCATGTTGGGGCGGTAAGTCCGGGTCTCCAGGCGGGTGTGAGCCAGTTTCAGATTCCACACCTTGTTCCGGAGATCTTCCTCCAGGCGCCGGATGTCTTCCTCCAGCTCAGCAATTTCTTCCAGGGTCTGAGGAAAATCAAGGATACAATGGGAAGAGGGGATGATGGCACGTTGTCAGAAACACCGTGCAGGAAGCATGGAAAGCGCAGCTGGCAGCTGAGCAGGTTTTCCTAATGATTTAAAGAGGTGCTGCTTCCATTTGCAAAGCAGGCCATAAAGATGGGGCTGCAGCTCAGCGTAACCTGCTGCTCCCAAGCTCTCTCTCTCCCCTGCAGGCTGCAAAAGGGAGGAGGAGTGTGGATGCCCTTGCGGGGAGGATGCCTAGTGACCACTGGAACAGGAAAGTTAGGGGCAAACTTCACAGTGGTTCCCCAGGCCCTCAAATATCTCTCAAAAGGCTGGTTTCATTGCCATCCTGCAGTTGAAAGTTACTAATACTACCAGGAAGTAATTGTACATTTGCAATTGACATTGTACAGGAACTCAGGTACGAAGATATTTCCCACCCAGAGGCTGAATTCTAATCCCGTGTCAATAGAAAAAATAAATCTTCCACTTGTGTATCTGCTGTTAAAGAGAGAATGAATATATGTGTACATGCAAGTGTAATTCTTGATCCTTGAGGCAGTTAAAGACGGAGAACACCCACTCACCCACCCACCCATATCTGTAGAAGGCTAACATCCTGAAGTGTGAAAGAAGCTTAATGAGAACATGAATCTACACTCCGCATGGATTCATTCTATATATGTGCAAGTTCCAGATTATGGCTTCACAAATTTGCAAGTCTCCAGCAACAGAACAAAGATTTACATTCTTCTCTTGCCACCTCAGCTCATCAAGGGCCTTCTCCAAATCATGGATTCTCTTCCGGAAAGCAAATTCTGTGGCCACACGCTGAGCTTCTAGCTCGTTGTCAGTCTGGAGGTGAAAATGTGCATCAAAAGTTAAGGTGGAGAGAGAAATCATAGTTTCAGACATTTCCACTTGCCCTGCTGTTTTCTCAAGGCAAATAGGTTTTGCAGGTTTTTGAAATGCAAAACCTGCTATGCCTGTTTATTCTCTCAACAGTCCTTTGAAATAGGTGAGGCTGAGTATGAGAGACTGGCTCAAGATCATCCAGCAAGAGTTCATCCAGTGAGCAGAGATTTGAACCTGGGCTTCCCGGTCTAAGTTCAGCATTCTATCCACTACACATTCTCCAAAAGTTATCTGTACTACTGCTGTTCCTTTTAAGATTTCAGCTGTCTGTCTAGATTATGGTGTTTCCTGATGGGTAGTCAGGAGCTGGACATTCCTTAATTTTCTGCAGCTTCTCTTGGCCTTCAGAATGACACTCTCCGAATTTAAACAAAGATATCTAAAGTCCCAGGATTACTGAATGTTTCCACTTTTCTTCCTTTCAAAAACCCTCTACATAGAAAACTAAAATGTCAGGGGAAATCTTAGGCTACAGTCTATCTCCCCCAACATGTTAAGTTTCTGTGTGCAGGGAATTTCTTGCCCCTCCTGCAGGATGAAGTGGCCACAGCCCAGACGTAGTATGACCATCTCTTCAAAAACTAGGCCACAATCACTATTTGGTCTTGCAGGGGATGGGGGACTAGGAGCTGGATGAACCTGAAGCACCGTAGGTTCACATGTCCTCTTCAGGAATTTGATGAAAGATTAGCAGTTTTGCTCTAATGTGCAGACCCTTCCTCTTCTATCTGCATAGTCTCATTCTGAGAACCATTTGTAGGCAATGCTAAACGGTCCTGCTAGAGTAGCTCACATATCAATATCTATTTAGGAAAGGTAGATAGACTAACAACAGAGTAATTGTTAGACTATCTATCTTTCTAATACGTTTTAACTTAAGACTGACTCCATCCATAGTAGACCCAGAGCCTCCTTTTGCTTTGCTGTTGTACCACTTTTACACCTCTCTTTCTCCCCCCCACCCCACTCTCTCTATATATAATGGAACCACTGCAAACAGGGAACCACCACACGTCAGTTCAAAATCTTTTTTCAAAAAAATGCTACATATCTCAGTCATATTATATCAATTTTCTCCAAAGGATGGCTAGATTGTACCCCTCACTAAGTAATTTTCCCCCTACAAGATTCCATACTGGTAAGATAAATTGTCTTTTATTTTAATTTTAATTTTTTATGCACGAAACATACGTTTACAAGAATACCATAAATACAAGAATACCAAGAAAATATATAATATTGCATACATTCATTCCCACCAACAATAACTATTATAATAGGGCAATTACTCAAGTTCTATTTTATTTCACAGTTGTAGTGGAAAGATATTTCCTCTAATAGTACTCTGTATGGAGTCCCAGTTTTTCCCCCATTACACACCTCCAATCCTCTCCAAATCTATCAGTCCTAAATTTGCTGAAGATGCCACGTAATCTTATTCAACACTGCAGGATCCTAACGTTCAATGTTCTTGTTCTGATTTTCTTAAGTGTTTAGCTAACAAGATGTCTTTATCTTTAGAAAGTACTCCTTGCAACCATGTCAGTACGTACCTTGGGGAATATGCCTTTGCATAAATCTGGGTTACCAAATTCACTATTTGGGTTTAGTAAATTTATGCCTTACAAGCCCACCAATAATGTTGAAAATCCCCCTCCCTATTTTCCACACTCCACATTTCCAGTATATATCTGACTTGTCTTCATCTTATATTAGAACTTTTAGACTTTATAAATAGTAGAATTTAAAAAATGAAACAAAACAAAAAAGCCACTCCCAGAATGGACCCACTCCCACATTAATGAATTCATATCTGCTCCATCGTATTAAATAATTTAAATTATATCTGCTCCATCGTATTAAATAATTTAAATTATAAATTTAGCAGTTTCCTATAAGTCAGCGGGAACCTAAGTAGTTTACCTGGGCAATGGTGAGCGCTATGGCTTCCCGCAACTCCGCCGCTGCTTTCATTTCTGCCTCTGCTCGGTCCTTGTTATATTGGCTGTACTGGTCCCACTGCTCTGGAGTGAGCGATCTACAATAGCCAGAGGGATCAGCTGGTTTGGTTGGTTAGAATGAGCTTTGCTTTCAGTCTCTCGCTCTCCCTAACTCAAACACCATGCTGAACATGTTGGACTGCGAGATGTCACACTGCTGTTGTATGAAAGGAAAAGGTGGTCCTATCATTAGGCAAACTGAGGCACAGAGCTGCACACAAGCGCAGGACCATGCACTTGAATGGGCCTTTGCACAGGAAAGCTTCCCAGTGGGGTGTGTTCCCCACCTCTACTAATGAGTGGAAGAGGTGATGTCATTTAGATGCTCCACCTCAGGCAGAAACTCTGGGGTCAAAACTGGTGAAAGAACTGGCACTATATAAAGAGGTTCCAGAGACCCCAGAAGTGGTGGGGCAGAGGCAGATAACGTTCTTCCTAATATTAGCCGGGCAGGACTGAGCCACATGCTCCCCGCCCCACAGGCATTACCAGGCCAAAAGGGGGGGGGAGACTCTGGGGTTATCAAGGCTGACTGATGTTTTACTTTGATCAATTCCTCCTCCTTAGATTCCTCTCTGTCTTCAATCCGAGTGTACACCAGATATTTAAAAGCCTTGAAAAATAATTTTAAAAAAAGATCTTCACCTTACCTCAGTTGTCCAGAGCACCCAGAGAAGGGCCTCCAAAGAGGAATGCAGTACAGGTTGTGGGGTGGGGGAAGGTGTTCCTCCTACCCCCTGTGTGACCAGAGACAACAGTGGGGGGAAAGAAATGGGCATGCAGGACCAGGGGAAACAAGGGTGCTGGATAATTTTTTTTTTTTTAAAAAAAGAAACTGTCGTCTGACTCTAGCCCAATACACGTCTCTGTAGCTACAACATGGATCTTTTGTACATACTTAATACAGGCCTTGTTTCTTTACAAGAACTGAATGCCATTTCAGGCAAATACAACCCATCCACCGCTGCCCTGCAAGCTGCCCATTTTGGAAGAAGAGCAGGGGGAGGCACACAGCTTTACCCGATCGGCACTCGGGTAGGGTTGACTTTGTAGGAGATATTGGGAGAGTTGATATTGAGGGAAACGCAGGTCCGGTCAATCTCCAAGCCTTCCATTTTCCCGCGATGGTCAAAGTTCAGCTGCTGACGGGCCTCTTGCAATAGGCTGGGAATGAAAAGAAAAGGCAGGGTGTGGGAGAACAGAGATGTCAAAGGTTTCGAGAGAGAATTCAAGTGTCGGCCTCCAGTTGCCCTCAATCTTCATTTGGTTTAGTGACCAGCACAAATAATGAGGGGTTCAGGTAATGGCTGGCGACCAAATAATCTCCATGCTCCGGCACAATAGTTTATCATACATCTCCATGAATGCGAAACACAGCCCACAACATACAGGTGTAGCTGTGATGGTCTGAGTTCAAGTTGCGTGTAGTGTGAAGACACTTTTAATAAAAACTAAGGAATTATTTATATTTACTCCGTAATTACAATCTCTACCATTGCTAACCTTCAGATCATGTTCAAGTTGCCAAAAGCATGATAGGGAAAGAGCCCCTAAATTATTAGAGGGCTCTGATCTTCCACCTATTCTATTGCAGGATAAGGGATGTATAAACCATGTCATGACCTTTATTTTCAGCACGAAGTACTAGATGATGTTCAGAATTAAATTCCGAGAACGTGAAGATCAAGTAGTGGCCGGACATGTAATCAAGGATACAAAAGGAAATTTAGAAGGTATATTGGGAGGCTAGTGTAATATATTAGCTAAGAGCATGAGCTGTCAAATTTCCAGTTAAAATCTCACTTAATCTCATTTATTAAAATCTCATAAAGTTACGAGGGATCTAAGGTCTTGCATGCCCATTTCTCTCAGCCTCAGCTCTACTTCAATAATATGGGAATAATTCTAGGGTTTTAAAAGTTGTTTCTTATCTGTATTATTATTTTTAAGTAGTTGTGTAAGCTGCCCTGGGAAAGTGTTTGTAAGACAAGATATAAATCTTTTCAATTTAAAACAAGCATAAAATGCCAGCATACCTTACAAGGTTGGTGTAAATCTTACTGAGGGAGTATGGAACACTCAGTTACTCCAAAGGTTTGAAATGCACTATAAAGACGTCTAACTATGTGGGAAGGAAGCAAAGAAGGGAACAAAGAATATGTGGGTTAAGCAGCGTGGTTTAGTGTGTTGTCTGAACCAGGCCTCTATGAGGGAAGGAAGCTATTATTGTCAGCTGTCTCGAGCACCATTTTTTGGGTAGAAACGTGGGATATAAATCAAAGACATAATACATAAGGTGTCAAGCTAAGAAGGGCTTGTGCAATTTCAAGCCATTATGCCAAGATAGATGTTTGTCTCCACATTGTGCCATCTTTGAATCCAGCATCAGGCACCAACCCAAAAAGCTGTGTTGGACCCTCCGACCCGTGGACTCACCAGAGCTGCTCAAAGGCTTCGCTCACTTTCTGCTGAAGGTCTTTCTTGGCGCTATCGATGACTTCCACCTCTTTATGCAGCTCATCCTCCACAGGGTCCTTCACCACGTCGATGGCTCGACGACTCTCCCGGAGGGTGAGGTTTTCAATGGCCACATCAAGTGGCAGGTTCTTTGCCTGCAAGGCTCGTTCCGCCTCCTCCTTCATCTGAAGAGGAATAGTTAGAATAAGGTTAGGGATTGACCTCACCTTTCTTCCTCTCTCAGGATATGAAGGGAACTAAAAACAATTTGTGGGGACCGGTCAGATTTCCTTTGGGAAACTCTCGCAGCTGGGTCAAGTGGATTCTAGCACATGAAGATGCTCAACTTTCACCTCAAGCAGGTTTTCATGTGTGAATCGTTTCATCTACTTCCAGTAGATCTTTGGGGACTTGGGAACTATTGGCTGACAATGAAGCCATGACACGCCAACTTCTGCACAGAACCACCCGACACACTTTTGCAGTGCACTAATTTATGAGACTTGGCCCTGAATTGCACCCTTGGAAAGTCTTGGGCAAGGCAGACAAGTTTGGAGACCCTCAACGGTCCTAGACAAGTCTGTGCAGACTTTGGATGTTAAGAGCAAACCAAAATTCCAAGCCAAGGTGAAATTCTGCACCCAGAAAGCTCAATTCTGCAATCTGAATGAATTCTACGCAACTTAAACAAGATTTGCATGTATTTCCTTAGTTTGCATGAGTGTGTCTGCTTGCTTTAGTCACGGTAAAGGGAAGTGAGCGATGCAGAGTGTGGAAGCTCCATCCCTTGACAGGTAGAAAACTCACTGAACGTCCCTGAACCGATTCTTGGTGGTGGTGGTGGTGACAAACGAAAGCTAGATTCCCATGACTTGGGAGGACCCATAACTCAGTGCTTGAACATATGATTGCATGGAGAAGGTCCCAAGTTCAACCCAGCTAGGGCTAGAAAGCAAAGATTCCAGCCGGAAACCCTGGGGAGCTGCTGTGTTCAGGCCAGCCCCAAATATTTTGCTGCCTGAGGTGGAGCAGCATGAGGTGCTTCTCCCAGCCACGCTGAGGTACACAGTGTCCTTGGCCAGTCAAGTTCTTTGGGCAGCTGAGGCAGAAAATCTCCCTATTGCCTCTCCCCACTCCTGACAGTAAAAAAAAACAAAGCATAGTGAATTAAATAACTATTTGCTGCCCTTTCATGACCCCCCAAATCTGCTGCCTGAGGTGTGTCCGCAGCTTGCCTCATTTTGCCTAAGGGCCGGGCCGGCCTTGGCTGTGCTGTTTGACAATACTGAGCTAGACAGATAAAGAGTCTGACCTGGTATTAGACAGCTTACTAGGTTTTCTTTTTCAGGATGCTGAACTCTGGATTTTCTGCCCTTGCCAAGAATCACAGCACCCACAGCACCTGCTTATACGTCACTGGGGGCTTGGGTTCGGGGCTTGGGAGGGTTTGGGAGACCACATACCAGGGTCAAGGCGTTGATTTCAGTGTCGACGTCTGTGAGGCATTTGTCCAGGGTTTCCTTCCATCGATTGACACAGTCGATCCGCTCATTAAGCCGTGTACGGTTGTCGTGTTCATCCCATTTAGTCTGGAGAGGAGAGAAGGAGCCAGAGGGTTTTCAAGTCACCCTTTCTACTCCCTGTAAGGGCTGTGCTCATGCCCTTACAGGGAGAAAGGAAAGCCTAAGCCCACAAGGTTGCCTCTCTACTATTTATTTATTTAGCACCATCAATGCACATGGCAGGGTAGAAACCAAGGATAAAGCAGCAAATAAATAAAAGAGGTAATAAAGAAATATTTAAGTTAGAGGTGGAGAACAGGTAACCACCCAAATGTTGGACTCTCTCACTAGCTGCTGAAGATTATATTGTAGACTTCAACCGTAGAGACACATTTAAATTATTAATCACACCCTGTTCAGATGTCACGCTAAGCCACAGTGCTTAAGCATTTTGCGCTAAACATTATGGCTTAATGTAACATGTGATGACTTAGCATGGCCTAGCCATGGTGGCTATATAACCACAATTCAAACATGCTCACTAACCATTTTCTGCAAAAGGGTTAGCAGCCTAATCATGGCTTAGTGTGTTGTCTGAACAGGTCCTTTAAACACAAAATATCCCTAGCGGTACATACCGCTAGAGTCCCCTTAATATGCATACCAAGTTTCAGCTGTCTAGGTTTCATGGTCTTTGCACTATGGTACTGAAAGATGTATGGAAAGACAGATACATCCTCTTTCATTATTATAGGCAATATTCTGTTTGAAAGATCCATCCGGCGAGCGTTTTACTGCACGTTCGTTACTGGGCACTCACGAATTACTCACATGACATCATCTGCCTCTCACCCGTCTTCTGCCCCTTCTGGCCATTTTTGTGCCACAAAAAAACCCTCATTAAGTCCGGTTGCTGCTCTCTCCTACCAGACTGAATGGAGCTAATTACTTCCTGTTTTCAGGAAGCGACGTGGGAGCAGCAACAGAAGCCGCGCAGATGTGATGAAGCTTTTATTATGCTGCATTAAATACTAATAATTTTAA
Source organism: Elgaria multicarinata webbii (assembly GCF_023053635.1). Lineage (NCBI taxonomy): Eukaryota > Metazoa > Chordata > Lepidosauria > Squamata > Anguidae > Elgaria > Elgaria multicarinata. The sequence continues at coordinate 7,351,519 of NC_086183.1, forward strand.
CCATGTCAGATAACCTGTATTATGTTCTGGCTGCCCTGCCATGATTTCTTGCTCCCTTAGGTCACTCCACCTCCAAATTTCTGACCCCAAATTAGCTTCTCTCTCCCCTGCCCACATCCCCAGTTTTTCGGGAGGGGCTATAGAGCAGGTGTTGAAATGCTCCAGAGGCACTAGAAGAGCTGCCCACCTGGTTGTTCGTTTCATTGCGAAGGACCCGGGCCTCCTGCCTGATCTGGTGGGAAGCGAAGCGTTGCCGCTCGGCGTTGGTTGAGAGGAGGTCACTGTTGGTGTGCCAGTCTGGGAGTGTGAACCTTTGGCCCGGCTTCATGCTCAGAGTGGCCATGGCGGCGTCCTGATGTGAAAGACAAAAGTAGAGACATTCAGAGATGCAATGACCCCAGGACCATGGTTTCAACATGTAAGGATCCGAGGTGCAACCCGATACCAGCAGCACCTAGCAGAGAGATGGATTCAGTCAGTGTGCAATCTCCACCTTGAGACTGGATGCTTTCAGGTGGAGCACTCCTAGCACTACCAGTCAAAAGGCACTGTGCAGCAACTCCGGCTTTTCCTCCTCAAGGGGTTATTTTGTGGCCTGAAAAAAGACTGAAGAAACGGTGAGAAAGCACAAGAGGGTTGCAAAGGACGCTGACGTTTTCTGGACCACACACACATGTAATATTTCTGTGGTTGAGGCAGGACAATTGCACAATAAAAAAAAACCTCATCTGGCAGCTTCCCAAGTCTAAATGCAGAGCTTATGGCTACAACATCACCCCTCCCCCTGCTTTCAGTCACATCCAGCTCGGTGAAGAGGATTGGAGAACTTGAAAGCGTGCACTATTTCGTGACATTTTAAGTGGTCCTAATACGTTTTATTGCTCAGCTGTGGATGTAGGGAATTTCCAACACAGGTGCTCCACCAAAGTCTTCCTTCTTTTGTCTGCAGACAATGCTGCTCTGATTTCCCAGAGTAGGGTGGGCATTAAGAGACTGCTGGGTGGCTTTGCCGATTATCAAAATCAATCAATTATACAAAATCTGAGGTCTTGGTTTTTCCTAAACGTAAGGTCAGTTTCCTGGTTCATGGGGAACTCCAAGGCCGAGCAAGTGGGCTCCTATGAATATCTGGGCATATGGTTTCATGAAACCGTCTCTTGGAAAGAGCAGGGGAAGCAGATTACGATTAAAGCTGAACAAAATGTGAGTGCAATAACTCTCATTCTTTCTTTTTTACACAAGGGGTGGGAAATTCTTCCCAGATCTTCAAGGCCAAAATCATTCCGCAGATTCTCTATGGGGCACCAATCTGGTCCCGGTGTTCCATAACGATGAGGTTACACTTTCCCAATGGCCTGAACCATTGTGTCCTAGAACAAGAACTGACCAGAGGGGAGGCAACCCTGAATTTAATCCTAAATGGTGCCATCCAGGACTGAGCGTAAGATGTGAATGATTTTGAGGCAGTTGGAAATAGTTGCCGCAGTGCTATCAAAATTACTTTACATTTAGGTAGAAAATTGCCAAAGAAGTACGGCACAGTCACAATTGAGTTCAAGAAAATGTCTATAAAATGAGGAACTGGTAAAAAAGGAAGTTGTAAGGAGAAGTTGAAGATTAAATCTCTTCAAAATACTTGGGAGTTATTCAAGACCACAAAGCTCAGCAAGAATGTATACTGCAGATTAGGCAAGTTAGCACCATGTCCAAGAGGTCGCCAGCATAGTTGAAGAGCAGTGTCATGGAAGCTATTCGAGGAGGGGGAAATGTTTCCTTCAGAAACTGGCTGAAATGAGGAGAATGAAAAGGAACACAAACTTGCACAAAGAAAATGCAAGCAAACAACTTGAGATGCAAAAACTTATTTTGAGGAGCAGATCACACATAACATCAAGGTCAACAATAAAGAATTATTTAAATACCTCAGAAGCAGGAAACCAGCTAGAGAGACAGTTGGACCATTGGATGATAATGGAGGAGATTGCAGAAAAACTGGATGAATTATTTTAGTCAGAAGATGTAGGGCGGATACTATGCCTGAATTGATGTTTTCAGGAAGAGAGCCTGTGAAACTGATGTAAATAGCAACGAGAGATGATACATTAGACCAGGAATGCAGAATCTCAGGCCCAGGGGCCAAATCAGGCCCCCTGGAGGTCCTAGTCTGCCCCTCAGGTGGTCCCTAGAAGGTCACGCAACCTTACCTGGCCCCAACCTTTTCCTCCAACCATTGATCGTTTGGTGGTTTCCTGGCTTTTGTGTAGCTTGAGATACCACTCCTGAAGCTCAGTGATTGGCAGTAAGAGCTTTAAGCAAAAACATGCTGATGTTTTATGGGGCCTGTGTCCCACCCCTTTCCCCTCCAGCTCCATCTACTATTGGAACACGGCCCCCAAAAGCTTCTTTGAAATCGAATTTGGCCCTCAGCCTGTTCTAGACCTTACTGGCAAATTAAAAGTTAACAAATCATTGGGTGGCAGATAGCATCCATCTCACAGGTGAAATTGCTGATCTTCCAACAAACGTGGTGCCAAAATGAAACCCGCATCAGGACCAGTTGGGCCTCTAAGGGGAGGGTATTCTGCAACTGGAGAGCCACAACAGAGGAAGCCCTCTGCCCTGTCCCATCGGGAAGTTACCAGTGCATGGACTACGGTGGCTATGTTGTCCCTGTCCAGGAAAGGCTGTAGCTGGTGGATCATCCGAAGCTTCCCCAAGTAATGTTTGTTCCAAGTAAATGGGTAAAAAGCATTGTTAAAGAGAAAAATTATCAAACGTATAGAAGGACAGGTCCTGCTGGAAAAGTATCAACATGACTTCAGAAAGTTGGGTTCTGTCTCACTAACCTTTTAGGTTTCTTTGAGAATGTCAATAAATATGTGGTATATTTATATCATATAATTATCTGATAGACATTATCTACGTGGACTCCCAGAAGGCTTTTTGACAAAGTTCCGCACCAAAGGTTCCTGAGCAAAATTAGCAATTATTGGCTAAAAGGCGAGGTCCTCTTAGCCCATAACTGATTAAAGCTCAAAAAGCAGAGGGTGGGAGGAAATGGGATGCAAACCACTGGGACCCCACTGGGACCAGGGCTTTTTAACTTGTCCATCAATCATATGGAGTTAAGAGTGAACAGCGAAGTGGTCAAGTTTGCTGATGACACCAAATTATTTAGGGTGGTTAAAACAAAAGAAATTGAGAAGAGCTCTAAAAGGATGTCTCCAAACTAGGGAAATAAACTTAAAATGGTAATTGCAGGTCAATATAAGTGTAAAATGATGCATCTTGGGGCAAAAAATACCAACTTTGCACATATGCTGATGAGATCCAAGCTAACAGTGACTGACCACGAAAGGGATCTAGGAATTGTGGTGGAGAGCTCAATGAAAATGTTGACCCAGTGTGCAGTTCTTGTATTGTATTTTTTTTTAAAAGCAAATTAAATGTTGGGCATAATTAGGAAACGAAAATAAAACTGCCATCAAAGTAATGCAAGAGAAGAGTATGCTATTATGTTGTCATGTCTTAATATCTACAAAGATTCCAAGTGCTCAAGCAAAGCTTTGAATTTTTTTTTAATATAAACATTTAAGTCACACTAAGAGTACTTCATTGGATTTCTCCGCCCCCGTCCAAGTATTTCAGTTCAACTGTTTTTGGCTATTGGAAAAAACTTTCCAGATATTTAGTTCTGTTTACTGAATGTTAATCAAATCAACATGCTAAATGAAAACACCATCAATTTAGAGCAACAGAGGGGAAAATGTCCCCAGGAAACCCACATCACTGCTTGCAAACGGGGCTGGCTGTTTAGTTTCCCTCCAAGGCCATGGCAAAAATATTGATTGCTTCAGCTAGATTTACTTCCTCTCCATTTTCATTATAATTATTCATATTGGACAATGTGGGACTTCCCAAGTGAAGGCAGAATGTTGACTATGTGGGACTTACTATCTTTTTATCTTGCTCCGTCCTCCAAGAAGTTCTGGGTGGTGTACACCAGCCTTCCCCAACCTGGTGCTCTCCAAATGTCTTGGACTACAACCTTCAGCATCTCCCAGCCATGAGATTTGTAGTCCAATACAGCTGGAGGACACCAGATTGAGGAAGGCAGGTCTCTGGTTCTCCCACCTGTTTTATCCCAATGGAAGGCTTTGGAGGTACATCAGACAAGAGATGCTCAGGATTTACCCATCCCAATACAACACACTCATCTCTAAATTAAATTAAGCTGAAGTTAATAAATTACAAGATGGCAGATATTGGGCTCAGCAATACTAGAAGCAAGAAGGATCTTGGAATTGTTGTCGATCACAAGGTGAATATGAGCCAACAGTGTGATGTGGCTACAAAGAAAAGCAAATGCTATTTTGGGCTGCATTAATAGAAGTATAGCTTCCAAATCACATGAGGTACTGGTTCCTTTCTATTCGGCACTGCTTAGGCCTCATTTTGAGTAATGCATACAGTTCTGGGCACCACACTTCAAAAAGGATGCAGACAAGCTGGAAGGGGTTCAGAGGAGGGCAACAAGGATGATCAGGGGTTTGGAAACAAAGCCCTATGAAGAGAGACTGAAAGAACTGGGCATGTTTAGCCTGGAGAAGGGAAGGCTGAGGAGAGACATGATAGCACTCTTCAAATACTGGAAAGGTTGTCACACAGAGGAGGGCCAGGATCTCTTCTCAATCACCCCAGAATGCAGGACATGGACTAATGGGCTCAAGTTATAGGTAGCCAGATTCTGGTTGGACATCAGGAACCAACCAGATGGCTGTTAGAGCAGCACGACAATGGAACCAATGACCTAGGGAGGTTGTGGGCTCTCCCACACTAGAGACCTTCAATAGGCAGCTGGACAGCCGTATGTCAGGGATGCTTTAAGGCAGATTCCTGCATTGAGCAGGGGGTTGGACTCGATGGCCTTGTAGGCCCCTTCCAACTCTGCTATTCTATGATTCTATGAACGAGCGGTGGCAAATATGTCAACCAGAGGCAGCATGCCCATGGACAGCGGTTGATGTGGAGCATGTTGCACTCGTGAATTTCCCACAGGCGGATGGGCAGCCACTGTGTGAATAGAATGCTGGAATGGATGGAGCCTTGGTCTGATTAAACAGGACTCTGTGTGTTTGAGAGAGAGAGGGTGGGGGGAGACAGAAATGGATCAAATTTGAGTGGGGACAGTAGAGGCTGGTGGCTCCAACATCAATGGGGCTGTCAATCTGCTCTGGGTTCCAGTCAGGTCCAGTCAAAACTTTAAAGGATCTACCCAAGGTCCTGAACCCAGCCTCCAAAATTGGTTCAGTGCCTTGGATAGCTCCTTTAGAGTTCTGACTGAAACCCAGGGCCTCATCTACACCAAGCAGGAAATTGCACTATGAAAGCAGTATATAAAAGGCAGGTGCCACACTACTGCTTTATAGTGGTATTGAAGTGCACTGACAACTGTCGGGGCCCATTGACACATACCATAGACTGCTTTCATACTGCTATCTCCTGCTTGGTGTGGCTCCTGCCAATTATATAGCACTTTCAGAGTGCTATCTCCTGCTTGGTGTAGATTAGGCCCCAGAGCAAATTCATGGCCCAACTGATGTTGGAGCCACCAGCCTCCACTAATTAGGGAAATGTGCTTTTTGGAAGGCATCTCTTAGGCATGTACCAACCCCCGAAACCAAAGCACGAAGCCGTGTTCTTTTTAGGGGAAGGAACACACTTCTTCAATTGAACTACGCTTACAGAGCAGCAACATTCCAGTGTTCCTGGGTGTGGATATTAAATAGAGCCAACACAAGCCATATGAGGGTTCTGTTCTTCCAATGAGCTGTACTTCATCGTACTGTTCGATATATTAGAATGTTACGTTTGGTAGCCTTAGAAGATCAAACCAGTCCATACTCCAGGAAATAAAGCCAGACTGCTCACTTGAGGGAATGGTATTAAAGGCAAAACTGAAGTACTTTGGTCACATAATGAGAAGACAGGACACCCTGGTGAAGAGGCTGATGCTAGGGAAAGTGGAAGGCAAAAGGAAGAGGGGCCGACCAAGGGCAAGATGGATGGATGATATCCTGGAGGTGACAGACTTGACCTTGGGGGAGCTAGGGGTGGCGACGGGCGACAGAAAGCTCTGGCGTGGGCTGGTCCATGAAATCACGAAGAGTCGGAAGTGACTGAACGAATAAACAAAAGTGCATAGCTTGCTCACAACACCAGCAATGCTAGCAGACATCCTCCATGACATCGAAGTCTTTGGTTGAGATATGCAGCAGTGTCTTTTGTGCCTTTGTTTAAGGAAAGGTAACTTTGCAGAAACCATTGCCCTCCCTTCCAAGAGACCCTCCCACAAAAAAGATAACTAAAACCTTTTCTCAATTAGCACAATTTTGAAATGGCAGTAAACTTTTAATTACATAGAAGAAAATCTGCATATATCAGGCCGGCCACATCTTGACGCAAAGGCAGGAGGTAGCTTCAAGTGGCAGGTTTGCCATCAGCCTTCCCCAACCTGGTGCCCTCCAGATGTGCTGGACTACAATTACCACAATCCCCCTGCTTGGTGTGGGACTCACCTACTGCTGATAAAATTCTCTCCCACCTGCCCAGTCCTGTGTGCAGAGAATTCAACTCACACACGACACATAGCTTTTTGATAAGTTTAAAGAGTCATATTTGGTATGCATACTTATTTGGGTGATCAACCTGGCGTGGGCGTAAGCAGTAGTTGATGGAGAAAACTACATTGTAAAAAGTACAAAATGCCCCCTTCGTCATCCTTGCTTTGTCTTCCGTCTTGTTTGATGATGAATTCTGAAGAACTTGAAAGCTTGCATCCATTTTTTTGACCTAATAGACGTAATGAGTCGGCATAATAAATGTACTGCCCTAATATGAATTTTAGATATATATTCTTTCTTACAGCCAACATGGCTACCTTTCTGAGTTTTTTGAAGGGCTTAAAAAGAATTTTGAGAGCACGCTTTTTGACCGCCACCTGTAGAAGTTTGGGGGAAGGGAAGAGACGGGCAATGGTGGCGTTTGGATTTGCCAAAATTCCTTGGGCCAGCCCTGATTAAGTTATAGATTGAAGAAGAGGATAGTCATTGTAGGAGTAAGTGACAGGTCAGAGGAGGAAAGGTCTTCACACAAATTAATTAAAACAAAGCAGGGTGAAAGGCAGAATAGAGGGCTGGCACAAAGGAAGTTCAAGACAACGGGGCCGTTTGAATGATTGTCTCTCGGAAACACACCTGTTCTTGTGTCTTTTTGAACCAACTAAGAAGAAAAGCCCTACAATTCCCTGCAGTCGTCTCACCCACGTCAACCACGGCACGACCCCACTCCCCAAAATCGGCTCTACGGTTCCATCGACTCACCGCCTCTCTTCCCTGGCTAGTCCTCCTTTGGGGCCTGGTCTACAGCTGCTCTGTGCTATCAGCTCGGCTGCTAAGCACGCTTTGCGTGGTTGCTGGGCAGCCGTGCTCACCAGAAGCCACTCAGAAAGAATCCTCCAGCAACTGTTGACAAGGAAGCCATGGCAACCTGGAGGAGTTAAAAAGAAAAGACTTCTAACCACTAGGAATGGCAGCTGGCTGGGGAGGATGGGCATTGTAGTCCAAGGCACCTGGAAGACACCAGGTTGGGGGAAGGGTGTTAGGCTTAGATCACAGAACTGGGTACCTCCCAGCCCATCCAACTCAGAGGGTGCAACTCGCAACAGAGGATTTGAGGCAAGTGCCCGGTGGCTGAGGAGTGCCTCCCAGAGCAGCTGCGGCGCTGTGCATTGTGGGCTCTGTGTAATCTTGGCCACTTGCTCTGGTGTCTTTTTAAATCAAGTATTTATTTATTTATTTATTTGTTGCATTTTTATACCGCCCAACAGCCAAAGCTCCCTGGGCGGTTCACAAAAACTAAAACCATTCAAAGTATAAAACAAACAGTATAAAAACATGATATAAAATACATGTTAAGAACGGATTAAAAACATACCATACATGAATTAAAACATCTTTCAAACATTAAAACAACTTTCAAACATTCTAAGTAAGGGCGCCATCCTATGCATGCTTAGACAGAAAAAAAGTCCCACAACTCCCAGCACCCTGGGAATTGTAGGGTGTTTTTTTCTGTCCAAACGTTGCATAGGATTGTGCTGTGAATTGGTTTTGATTGCATTTTTTGTTTTTTAAAAATAATATTATTACCCACCACCTCGATCTCTCCAGGTTAGGAAACAAGATACTGTTTAACAGGCGGTCAACCTGCCCTCCACCTTGGCAGTGAATCTCTTGCAAGGCAGCCCCTCCGTGTCAAGCGGAGTTACCTTATTGGTCTGGGCTTGGCATTTCCTGGTGTGTGTGGTGGGGCGGGGCGGGGCGGGGCGTTAGTGAAGGGAACAAGCGAGGCTTGGTAAGCACTCGCCCTGCAAGCGCTCTGGCCGCCTTCTCAGCCCACCCCTACGAACTGGGCCCTGAGAGCCCGTCAAGTTCTCACAAGATTCGCAAGCGCTCGGCAGCAGTCTTGGCTCCAGCCCTTTCCCCACGGCATTTATGGTGGCTGCCATGAACGGAGTGGAGGAAATGTGCACTTTCTGGAGACAAGTGTTAATAGGGCCTTTAAGGAGCCAATGGGGTGGGGTGGGGTAAGAAACACGATTTCCCCAAGCCTGGGGAAATCACGTGTTTCCCCCTTCCACGCTAGTAACACCAGCCATTAGCGTGGAGGAAGGAGATATGTGATTTCCCCAGGGAAACGGGCAATTTCACCAGCCTTGGGGACATCGCGTGTTTCTCTCCCCGTCCTGCCGATGGGGGTCTTAAAGGCCTTATTAATAGGGCCTTTAAGGCCCCCATCAGAGGTGGGGGGGAGAAAAATGCACAATTCCCAAAGGTCACAGGGTGTGATCCCGGAAGCCATGGTGGACCTGCACCCAAGCGCTCTCAGGGTCTTGTGAGCACTTGGGAGCTGCTCCATCGTGGCACTGGCTGTGTCTGCTTGGGCTTCCCCAAGAGGAACCCTGGCTCAGTGCTGGAGACCCTACTTTGCATGCAGAAGGTCCCAGGTTCAATCCCCAGCATCTCCAGTTGAAGATGATCTGGTAGCAAATGATGGGGAAAGGCCTCTTGCCTCAAGGGAGACAACGCTGGCATTGATGCCTTGATATAAGGAACTTTATGTTCCCCTTGGGGAAGGTTCACAGTTATTGAGTGAGCTGTGCATAAAAATGTAAAAGGACATCTCCATTTGCCCACTGAATTTGGATAGTTGCCAGTGCCCCGTCATTTGTAAGACCTTACTGCTAGGCCAAACGATTGAGTTGGCTTTCGGTACATAACGGACTTGGAAATTGTGGCCCTCCAGCTGTTTGGGGCTTCAACTCCCATCATCCCCAGCCAGAATAGCCAGGGATGAGAGCCACTGGGAGCTGTAGGCCACAACATCTGAAGGTCCAAAAGTTGCTCACCCCTGGATTAGACAGTGCAGTTGTTACCTGCTTTTTCTCTCCATGCCTTAAGGTAATTGAGAAAGATTAAGTAGCTCAGAAGATCTATTAACATGTTCAGGGCATTACAGAAAAAGTCTAGGTCTCCAAGGACCAGGCTATACCTTACACAAACATGTATAAAGGTAGACCAATGGATGGCCCTTTTTGATAAAACCCAGCACTTTAAGAGGAGGGAACTGGAACTGGAGAAATAGTGAGGTGAGGACACACTTAACCCTCTCGCAACCCAACACTTCTCTTCTGTAGGTTGACTCCCTAACCTGCTTTTACCCTCTGGGGTCCCACATGTGGGCAGGGGCAAAAGAGGCATTTAAAAACCACATGAGGTGTACTTTTCGAGGAGGAAGACAGTGGGCTCTCATTGCCTTTCTCACTGTCACTTGATATAGCAGGGGTGCAGAACCACAGGTCTGGGACCCAATTTATTCCACCTGGTATCTCAGTTTGGCTCTCTGGGATTCCCCAGAGGGCCATGCTCCTTCCCCTTGCGCACCCAACTTGTTTTGGGTGGTCTGACCCCTTTTGCCTTTAGCCTCCCCCATTTTGCCCTCTGCCTCACCAACACTGTGATGCAGCCCCTAGGATCTTCTCCAAAATGAAATTCAATCCTTGATATGAAAGAGGCTTAGCACAGCTGCTGTATAAATTGATCACCGATTGTCCTTTGCTCTAAACATACCTTGGATCGCAGCAGAGCAAACTTTGAACAACATCCATCTGCCAGAAGCAGTATGACACGCCATGACATCCTGCAATTCAAAGCTTTCCTTTCGTTTTGGACTGACCTGGCCATTTACAAAGCCTAGTAACCAAGATAGGAGATTCTCAGCCCTTTGGATCATCAGCTCACACGCCCTAGCAGGGCTGGAAAAGGCTGTGAAGTTGGCTTGCCAAATCTGTGTTTGGGTTAAAAGGCCTGAAAAGAAAGCAGTTAGAACTTGGCCAGAAAAAGACAACACTGAACTTTTTATTAAGCTTTTATTTGTAAAACTTTTATTAAGTATTGAACTTGTCAGGTGCAGGTACAGTGATCTGTGCGCTTGCTTCTGCCGTCTCCTACATAATTGAACAAGGGTTCTTCCAGGTGGACGGCTCCTAGGGCTACTACCCTATTTCTTCGATTCTAAGACACACTTTTTTCCCCATATAAACATCTCTAAAAACGGGGTGTGTCTTAGAATCGTGGGTGCGTCTCAGGGTTTTTTTTTCTGTTGGTGGTACTGAAATTAGTGTGCGTCTTACAATCGATGGCGTCTTACAATCGAAGAAATACGGTAATGAAAAGGCTTTGTGCAGCTATTCTGTCTCTCTCCCTCCTCAACTGGTTTTCTTTTGTGGTACTGAAGAAGGCAGAAGCAGTGGTGGAAAAACATGGGATACATGTGGAAGACAACATTATCTGGACCCCTTTCTGTGTCTGAGGCAGGGCGACTGCACAATAAAAGCTTCATCTAGAAGCACAGCAAGATATGCAATATTACAAGCACAATATGTTTCTAGTGCTTTTTCCTCCAAAAGAATATTGATTCTGTAAAGTTGCCATGGAATTTCCTAGTCAGGGAAGCACAGAGTGCAAAATAATATTTGTTGCTCAGAGCGAATATTGCAGAATAATTTCCTTTCCATTCCTAATAATGGCTGTGTAAAAATATACACAATCATTTCTCTTTCTGAAAACATAGTTATGCAGTTACGCCTGAAAACACTGACATCCCCTCATTTAATCTACAAAGCCTTCCCTTGGAGTGGATTTCAATCTTTCCTGAATTAGTTCAGTTTATAACTTTCAACTGAAGCTGTTTCAAAAAGCGTTAAGATGGAAATTTTCTGCTTAATTCAACCTCGAATTGCCCTGAATTGAGCATTTACACAGCACTTTTGAATAATAGCTGGAGATCTTACCAGCTTTGTCCAACCAAACACATCTTGGTTGAATTTAGGAGCCCCAAGTAAACTCATAAACACCCCTCTCAGTTCCTGATTTCCATCAGTGACTTTGGTAGCCTTTGGGACCAAAACAGCACCATCTACACATGGAAAACAAAGGAGACATACATACCTCCCTAGAAGACAGCAGAGCTGACTGGCAACATAACCCTCGTTCATGTTCTTCAAGCTATTTTCAGAGCGGCAAGAGACCCAGCCATGAGAAGACAGCAATCACAATATTGGGCAAACTATGAATCACTGAGTTATCTCCCCCTGTGGTTTTGCAATTCCCCCACAAGCTCCACTTTTGAACAGGCAGAAAGGTGCTATTGCACACATGTCCTACTTGTGGGCATCCCAAAGGCAGCTGGTTGGCCACTGTGTGAACAGAATGCTGGAACAGATGGGACTCTTGAGCATGGCTCTTATGTTTTTAGGCCTGTTACTACAGGCTGGGAATTTTCCAATTTGAAAAGCAGAAATCACCCTTATTGCTATCTGTTTCATATATTGCCAAACCACATCCCATTTCTCCCTTCCCCACCTTTGTAGTAAATCTACTTTCTGCATCTCTGCAAAGTGGTGCTGTGGGAGGGTAGCATACGGGAAGGAGCGATGCAGACGTGGATGGAAAGAGGCCTGATTGTCGGTGGTGCAGCTAGAGCTAGGCCTTGGAGCTCAGGCCCTTGCTCCCAACTGACCACACAGAGAGCAGCAGCAGATGAGATCCCTATAGAGCTAGGCTTTGAGTTTAAAATGCAAAACTGCACACTTACAAAAAGGAGCAGGGCTGGCAAACTACTTTGTTGTTGCTCCTAACATATTCATTTCCACAGGGAGGCTGTCTTAGTTGGTTGCAGCAAAAGCAACAAAGTGTCTTGTGGCACCCTAACACATTTACTCTGGCATAAGCTCCCATGGACTATCGCCCATTTCATCAGATGCTCAGAGAGATTCAAGTGCCGTTTCAGTGCGCTGCACTGTGAATGAATGGCCAATGGCTAATAATGGGATGTCACTTTTGGCATTTGATTTCCTTCTGAAGACGGAAATCAGCTTTCCTTCCCTCCTCACCATTTACAGCTCTTCTCCCCTGCCACCCTCCCAACTCTATATACGGTATATAAATCTGAAACTAAGGTGCCACAAGACTCTTTGTTGTTTTGGCTAACGAATTGGAACTGTAGAAGCAGTAGGAACCTTGGGTGCTTCTAGGTGAGGCTTTTATAGCACCATCAACCCTTCCTCACTGACCAAATTGTACAGGGTTCAATTACAGAGGCTAAAATGCCACTGAGGGCACTTTGGAGGAAGAAAGGAAGGGAGGCTTATCAAAGTAATAAAACATAAATAAATGCAGTATACTTGAGTTAGCAGTGTGCAAACTCTGAAGGCTCAAAATCATGAAGTGGAAAAATTCCCTCACCCCCAATGCTCAAAGGAAGATTGAAACAAACGCTAGAATGGAAATGTTTTGTGATCTGCTTGGCCAACAGTATGTAGAAACAGTGCATTTTCATTACCAGAACAAAATCAGAATGTGAAGTTATTGGTGGAGACATCCTAAATATCCTGCAATACCCCTTGGTTTACAAAACCTGTGTGGTGTTGCTTTTCTAGAATTGAATGTTCTGGCATGACAAGGTACTATTAGAAACTCTTTTAGAAAATCCACCATACAAATTAATTATGCAAACAAGTAAAAAATCAGGAGACTAATGAAGTTGTTGTGAGAAAGCCCCAGAAAGTCAAAACTGCTAGGAACTGCAAAACCTTTACAATAGTTCCTAAGACACTCTTTACACATATCTAAACCAATGTGGTGGCTCCTGCATCAAGTTACAGGAAGCCAGATTCCAGCTGGACATCAGGAAAAAATTCCTGACAGTTAGGGCAGTACGACAATGGAACCAATGACCTAGGGAGGTTGTGGGCTCTCCCACACTAAAGGCCTTCAAGAGGCAGCTGGGCAACCATCTGTCAGGGATGCTTTAAGGTGGATTCCTGCATTGAGCAGCAGGTTGGAGTTGATGGCCTTATAAGCCCTTTCCAACTCTACTATGATTCTATGATTTCCAGGAACGTAAAAAATCCATACATCACAGGGCTTCCTGGCGTAGGTATATAGCATTCAAGCAACAGACCTTTGAGGAGAAGTCTCAACCACATAGGCAGCAGCTCTGCTTTCCGGGAGCAATGTAGGAGCAATCACAAAGCTACTGGCAAGGACATTACTCCAGATATGAATAAAAGTGCTTTAGTCTTCAACAGGAGTTGTCTAATATTTCCAAGCCTGACGGCAACTGAGTGAGGTAGAAACTTAAACATAAGGAGCACAGATTCCCAGGCTGCAGAGCAAGCAGATGTAAAGATGTAATTTGAACTCTGAAGTAAAATCCTACACATGCAGATTCCCTTAACATGTCCCACCCCAAACACAGATAATAACCAAAATTTGGACAGAAACTTGAATTCTGGAGCAAAGCGCATTTATTGCAGTTATTAGTGAAAGTTACACTTCAAACTGAAGCAAAGCAACACTAAGTAATTGTTTTACATTAAAAAAAAACCACAACATAGAGTTCTTCCAGTATAGAGAAAATGGACCCAACCCCAACCCCCCCCCCCCAACACACACACACACACACACACACACGGAGTGTAATCTGTCACAGAAAAACAACTTTGGGGACAGATTTGGCTCAGGAGTTCCATGACTGAATTTAGTATGGTTACATACTTGTGAACAACAGAACATTAGACACGAACAGAAGAGTGTAACTTCAAAAAACGACAGATATGACATGTTTCATAACAATGTATTGACCCCAAAAGACAGAAATACCAACAAGTCTGAAAAACAACTGCTTGTCCAGGCTTTACCTGTTCCTTCAGGGATTTCAAGGTGATTTCAAAATCCAACTGGGTATCCAAGATGTGGCAACAATGTCAGAGGCACTGCATGTTCTAACATAACATAACATATAACATAAACCAGTGGTGGCCAACTGATTTGGTAAGTGTACCACAAGTCAAAGTATGAGTATGTATGCAGCACACCCCACCCCCAGATGTAGTCGTGCCTCTAGCCCATTCAGTAGGTGAGCAGTAGAGTGATGGAGGGACAGCCAGGAGTGCAAGCCTGACTGTGCCCTAGGCCTTCCTACTCCTGTACAGATGTGCCACAAACCATCTCTGCTGAAGCCCTGTATGGCACACATGGTACAAACCAAACATCAAGGCCATTTTGTTCATTGTGATTTCTATTGCAAGCCCAGTCCTGTTTTTAAAAAGTAGAACTTTCCCCCTTTTACTGCAGCATTCCCTTCTCCTCTATCTGGAAAAAAATGTTATTTTTTCTAATACCGCCCTCCCCAAAATCACATTCCGACCAAAACTTTGGCAGTCTGGGTTAGGTAATTCCATCAGAATATCTTGTCATGTCAATCTATAGGTCTCTATAGATTGAGACCTATAGATATGCTGACCAACCTCCATCCTGTTCAAATTAGACAGATGTGGAGGTGAGGAGAGGAGAATGAGGTTTATGTTTCTGAAAGCAGCAAGGATTTGTGTGTCCATTCAAGAATGGTCTTTAAATAATTAAGGTAGATTGAATCTTGTAAGCATATTACAACAAAGTGTGTTAAGAGATCTAACGATGCTGACAGATACGTGACAACGCTGAACATGGAGATGACAACAGGCTGATATTTAACTCAACTGGAAGAAAACTCGAAGATAGCTAAAAAGTTTTGGCAAGGACAGTTTACTTGGCGGGGCGAGGAGTGGAGGCGACATTGCTTCTGGGTAAGATTATTACATTTTTAAAAACATACTGAAATACAGATTTGTAATATATATATATATATATATATATATATATGTATTATATATATTATATAAACCAACCCTCCCACCCTCTCCCCAAATAGTTGCAGCTCACATTTGCAATACAAAGAGGCACACACGGTTAAGGTGGTTTTAAAAGTAAAAATTGTAAAGGCTTTTACCAATACACTTGCCATCCATCTGCCCACCTGTAAGTTAACTACAACAATCCAGACGTAACAAGCTAGCTTGACATGAGCATATTTTAAAGAAAACAAGCAAGCAAGCACGCGATACTCAGAGATTTCAAACACATTCTATGCTCCTCAGAAAGCAAAATGGCAGTATCCCGCAAAACAAGAGTTTCGCAACCAAGGGTGTTAGTTTAAGCTGTCAAGAGTTTCGCAACCAAGGGTGTAAGCTCAAGTGCAACACCAACGTGTTCAGGGGAGAGCATGAAAAAATACTGGGCTTGCAGATGGATTCTAAAGAAATGTGTCCCAGCAATAGCACACAGAATGGTGCCACCGATCTAATGCCCCATGCAAAGACAATGGGGCACCTCCAATCTGTTCTGCTATGTATTACTTGTAGCAGAGCAAATGCTTGGTGCAGCTCTAAGCACCTGATGGACCCACAGTGAATGGAATGTCTTTAGGATGGTGCTTCAATTTGTCTCCCTCATTATGCACAAATACACACAAAGGATGTTAATACTACACTGTTAGAGATCTGCTTATTACGGAAACCTTTTAAGGGCCGTTCTCTCACACACAAAAATATTTTCTTTATGGATATAGATTCGATAAAGGAAAATACCACTTCTCCATTGTAACATGTGGCAAAAATACAGAGGTCCATTTTATTTGTGCACATCCGAGAGGGAAACAGAGATAGACAGCAGGCTTCCACTATGTGTGGATGAGGCGAAATAGACACTTGTATGGATGTCACTTATACTGTACATGTGATGTGCCTGCATAGAAGTTACCCATACAGTTAGCAGTCAGGCGTGGAAAAGCCCTGTGTGTGCAACTGACCTACACACATTGTTGCAAGCTACCCTCTTCTGCCTTGCACATGGGCTATCCATGCATGGCCCACATCGTCCCTCCTTCTTAGAAAATCCCACTGCTAACAAAGGAAGAGGCGATGGCACCCCCACAAATCACCATGGAACATGGTCTGCCAAATAGAAAATGTGCTGAGCCATATGGATCTGTAATAAAAGAAAACACTGGAACCTTTCTCTTCAACGTGCATTTGAGGAAACCTGGATTAGTCAGACAGGTTATTTATACACGCTTCTCCGGTCTGATAAAATGACAAAACGGAACGTTGTCTTTTGAAACAAAGCCCTCTTTCTCCACTGGTGAGTGATGCCTCAGCTTCCATAAATAGATTCACACCCAAACAATCCAGACACTTTCATACAACCTATATTCCAAACTGGAGTTCAAATTCCCAAAACAAGCAAGAACTGAGCTGCGAATGGAATGGAGCCCAATAGAGCCAACATTCAGAGGTGCTGAACCTAATGTCCAAATGAGTAGAGCATTTTCCTATAAACATTCTACTTTAGCATGTACTGAAAAATCCATGCAGTGAGGTGTTTTTCAAAAAAAAGTGTTGATTCAGAAAAAAAATGCTGGTCTGATGCTTGGGCCTATATTGATAGTGCTCTATTTAGTGAACAAGTATATTGATAGTGCCCTATTTAGTGAACAAAGAGTCTGCCATATTAACTTTACATGCTCAAAGGTTTTCCGAAAGTATTTGAATAAAAATTCAATTTTGAAAAGACCCTATCATGCAGAATTCATTAGGGGGGAAAAGTTAATTACAATTTTGAAAAATCCCAACCTTAGTTGCGTCTAAGCTCTACATTTCAATACCTGAACTTGTTAATCCTACATTGAGCCAGATTCCCCGCCTCACTCCAGTCTCTTTGGCAAGGCACGCTATTTGCCCTTCTCCAATGTCTAGCATTCCTAAATGGAATCAGTAGCTGAGAATGCACATTCTACTTCCAACATTAGGGGGTGGGAATGCTCAGGTAACAAAATAACCCCAAGTGAAACCTGGGAGCTATGTCTCATGAAGATTCTCCCACATAGAGATAACCTCCAAGCGGAGAAAAAACACTGGGTTGGATCCAAAGGTGTTCCTTCCACACACCGAAAATGTTTTCTGCTCACAGGAGGGCTGCTTGACACCCCATGCTAGAACGTTACATGAGAAAATTGAAAGTAAATCCAAGTTATGTTCTTCTGTTTGCACCATCTCTCTGCTGTTGTTAACTCTATTTATTACTGTCATGGCTGTACGTGGAACTCTTGTACAAACTCTTCCCCGGAGTAACCCACTCTGGAGGAACCTTCCCCCGGTATAAGTATCATAAAAGGAGGCATCTTGAAACCTGAAGACAGCAGCCTTTATTAAGAACTTGTGGTCCATGGGGGAGAGAAGAGAAAAAGAAATCCAGGCTAGTGATCTGTGGAAGAGCAAGACAAACATGAAAGCAGTCTCTGCTCAAAACGCAAAACCAGCCTGCTGTAAAACATTACCTTTAAAAGAAAAACCAAAGCACCAACCGCCCATGCAGATTCTTTATGCAGTAGCTTTAAGCCCAGCATACTTCTGAACCACAGATGCTGGAGACATACACTTAAGGAAGTCCTGCTTTTGAGGTTGCTTGGAAATCTGTTTAAAACAGACGGCCAGACTATATGGACCTTGTTCTGATACATCCAAGGAAGTCTTCCTTCTTTTACGAATGCCTGCTTTTTGCCCAGCTATACATCTGAACTGTTCAACTGGAATTCTTCTCAGGGACCGAGGCTAAAACTTTCCGTTCACTCCCGGTGCGCCCATGGAGCACTCTGTCTTCTTAAGCCATGCTTCCTTCCTCCAACCAAAGGTTCTGACCCCACAACTTCGTTACTCTGCTCCACTACATTCATCATACAACGTCCTTACAAGTCCTCATTATCTACCCCAGAAAAATCCTACCACCGAGCCAAGCGTACAGCTAGCACAGAGGCACCATAAACAGCACCCAAAACGGGAGGCAGATCAGATCAAACACTAATTCAAGGGATACTCTTAGTTAATGGACAATATCTTAAAAGCCGCTTAAATGGATACCCCAAAATTTGAGTTCGTGTGCAACGAAGTGTTTTTAAAAAACAGAACAAACACAAAGCAAATGACACTGAATTCTAAGCACGGTAGTGGTTCAGGAACAACGCAATTATAAAGTGAAGGTATCAGTGTACAGTCTGCTTGCTTTCCCAGAAGTACTGTGGAAGGTAGGCAAGGTAAGTGATCGGAAGGAAGAAAAAGTGGACTGTTGAAATGCAAAGCAAGGAGTATGACAAGAATGGTATAATCAGAGGGAATTCTGCACCTTTTGCACAGCCAATTCAAGCATAAGAAACCTATAAAAGGCTGAAGAACTTCATCTGTTCCAAAGGAAGGATTGGCACGATGCTAATTTATTCTATTGTTCAGGTACCAGTAAACTAAGAGAAACTTTTTTTAATCTCTTGCAAACTTTCAAGGGCTTAACCCGCCAGATAATTTTTAGGAAGCAGGTTTCAGCCCTAGAAATAAGAACACCTCTGAGCATGACCACAAGAATTTCCCTCACAGCCTGGCACTACAGTCCTAGTAATAGGAGAGATCTCCAGGTCAGAGGTGGAAACTCCTGGTCAAGCTTGATCGCCAGACTCTCTCGTTAGAAAAGACCTGCTGCTATATCGAGGGAGGAGGAGGAGGCACCTCTCTCCAATTCTCCTGGCAGTTTCCAGCACCAGTGGCACCAGTGGCAGTAAGAAGTGGGAGGAGCGTGGGACAGGCAACGTGTCAGTGGATGGAGCTGGCCTGTACAATATTGGAGTGTAACAGCGTTCTATAGGTCACCACCAGTTCCTACCTTGTCTGATGTACTAAAACCTAAGTCTGGGATTACGCATTTTGGCCCTTCCAAATCCATTATGATGGCAGCAATTAGAATAGCATACTTAGAATAGCATACTTATTTCATTAATGCACATTGGAGAAAATTTGAATTAGTGTGCATGCACACACACACACACACACACACAAGAGAAACTCAGTTAAACTTAAACTGGAAGGTACAAGTAACAGGCTGAAATATATGCAACACTTGACTTGCTTTAAGCACTAGAAAAAAGACTAAAATGCGGAAACAAGACAGCAAATAGCTAATAAGGTCAGGCTTACTAAACTGTCTGACCATACCTAATGCTTCAACACTGTTGAAACTAAGCAGATGTGTGAACCTGATCAATGTCCTGGATGGAAGATCACTGGGAGCCCCATTTAAGAGTGAAGATACTTTTTTTTTTTTTTTGCTAAAGTGACCTAATAAATCTAACAATTTCAGATTTACTTCTGAACAAGCACCCTGTGAAAGTTAGATACAAGTGACCAGGCAGATACAAGTGACCAGGCAAAAGCAACAATTTCCCCCCGAAAATATCTGTAAACAAACCAATTCTTTCAAAGGCCACTAGAAACGAGGGACTAGCTAATCTTTTCTTCACACAGAGTGAAATCAGAGACATCTCTAAGATACTTTTACAGCACAATCCTATGCAAGTCTCCTCAGAAGTATGCCCCATAGAGTATAAAGGGTTTATTCCCAGGTAAGTGTGTACAGGATTGCAGCCTCCGACAAGCCATCTACGTTTTCCTCTTATGGAACATTCTGACCAGAGATGCAACATTTAACCAGGTAGTTAGATTAGTCAATTAAAAACTTTTAATCAAAGATACCCCCCCCAATTGGGAGGTTTTATATTATAAAATCTGTAGTGGTAATCGCCATCTTAAGAAGTGTTCTCCCTTCTCTCATACATAGGAAGAATGTCTCTAATAGGATGCTTGCTACAACACATTCATGCATCAATTAAAAACAAAGAAAATATATTTTTTGCTTCAGAGATATTTTTGTACCCATATACAAATTTGATTGACTAACTTGTACAATTAATCCATTACAATATATTTCAGTGGGTTGCAACTCTAATTCTGACATAGCTTTGCCACTGGAATAGACTCTGTAGTACCTTTAGAATTCTAATATAGTTAAAGCCTACTGTATATCACGGCCTAAGGCAAACTATTCTAATAGTAGGTCATTATCACCATTTACAAAAAGTTCTGAATTTTATTATCCCCCTTGAGCATCCCACTGCTGTGTTAGCTTTTTGCTCAACTCCTCTGGATATAATAGCCAAGAACTCTTCTGCGCATTTAATATAAAACCATATCCTATGTGCTATTAAACATTCAGCTAGGATTGGCCATTGGGACAGTCAAAAATAACTGACCAATTAACTTATTATATAGCTCATTATAAAAATTAGTTGAATTACTATGAACTCAGACATCACAGTGCATACTGAACAATTTAATATATCTCATTTACATACGGTTATTCAAGAAGAGAAAAGAATACAAAACAATATGCTGACGTTAATGGGCAATGCACATGTGGATTAAGGCAGCAGGCCAAAATGGTACCTGCAGTCACAAAAGCTTCCACAACTCTGGAGAGAGTAGCTGCGTAAAGACCATTCATTCCTAAGTGTAGAAAGTCAGCATTATGGCCATGTGTGTGGAGAAACATGAGCATTAGGTAGGCAGCACATGTATGCAGGCCACAACTTTGACTCTTGCCAGTAGATGGCACCATGATAAACTAGAGTAGGTTGCTTCCCAGATCAAAACAAGAGGTTTTCTTTTAGCTATGCTGAAGCATTTGACTATGGCCAACATGAGCAACTGGCCTCCTGGTACAATTCAGTGCTGCTCTAATAAGTTTGTCCAGCCTAAATAGAAGGGTGAATACAAAGGTGTTCCAGGATGCTGAAGGCAGATACTTGTGTTAGTTTGGATTCAATTTCTCTTTGCCCTCGTAGTTGCTCCTGAAAACCTGGTCTACAAGGCTGCAACTTCAGCAAGAACAAAGAAACTCTTCTGCAAACAAGCCAACCATCAAACAGAATAGATGACAATATGTAGACTACACAGATGACCAATAATCTAACCACAATGGAACAAGGCTCTTCTTGAAAATTACCGTCCTGATATCAATAAGACCATTATTGGAGAGAGAGAGATATTTTGCAGGCAGGTGCAAGTAGTTTTACAGTGTAATCACCACAACATTGCTATTATTACTTTTGCAGCATTATGCTGCTACTGAGGTGCAGTGTCTATTCAGCTTTTCCTGACTGATAGAAAGCTCAAAATCAACAGTGGCTGAAAAAGTTTTTATTTATTTATTTAAAGAAAGAGTATTTCATTTCAGGGGCAGTAGGCTTGTTCAGCACCAAAAGGCCATTTTCGTCATCAATCTGCTATTGCAATCATGAGGACTAGAAGTTTGCTTCTGTTTGTAAATAAAAATTCAAGTAAAAGCTGGGATTTTCAGGCTTTTAACAGCTTTGAGGTACACAAAACTTCAGGGGTACTTACTGCTTACTCCAATTTCATTATTTGTAATATCTAAACAAACTTTCAGTGCTTAAGCATATACTGAGCTCTATGCCTTAAAACCCCCAAAGTAACTCAGTTCCACACAGTGGATTTTAATCATGTATCAGTACCATTGCTTCTCCCAAATGAAATATGGTCCATGATTATTTTGGTCCTGATTTAGAGAAAAACACTATGTAGTGCCCAACACCACAAGTGGTATCATCAAGAACTTGGCATGTTTTCACTAAACACTTTTTTTTCCCTCCCCAGCCATACAAAACTTTGGGAACAAAAAACATCTACAGCACCAACTTCTAAAAAAAGGCACTTTGAAGACTGTCTTGCTTTTAATAAATAAACCTCTCCAAGATTTAGATGGCAGAACTACTTTACTTTTAAAGAGATCTTTAAAGTTATGTACCTGTCAGAGGTAATTCCAACAGAATTCTAATATGGAAATGAGGCGGAGACACACAGGGCAGGGACCTCCGTCAATATTTTGCCTCCTGAAGAAGTCATTCTTCAATCTAGTTTTCAAACTAGACTTCTCTTCCCATTCTAGGCCTTTATCCATCCCGCTCTCTTGATCTGCAGTGGCTATTGATCGGCAGCAAATCAAGGTTACAGAAAATCTGTTGGGATGTGATAATGAGGGTCCTGCATTTACCAACTTTATCTCCCATGATAATGAAGAAAAATTGGTAAATAGTATTATTTACAAATAAGTACTTATATGCCTGCAAATGCTCAAGGAATTAATGGTTCAGCTTTGCAAATATATTTAAGGGCTAAGCACACATTGCATCTCCACCACAAAGCAATTTGCAGCTGAATATGAATGTGTGAATTACCTCACTGAGAAGTTACTGTGCTTGAGACGATAATGAAGGCTGCCAGGCGTTTGACCTGCGATGGCCAGTTTTCTACAGGCCAGCCATTCCTTGAGGTTGCTTTAATCAAACACCCAACCTTGCGAACTGGCCCTAAGTGAACATGATAGGAAGTGGTAGTTGGTTAAAAAGGTATGTCCTGTCTGCAGACACACAAATAACTGGTCCTCCTCACAATGCCAATTTCATGTAACATATCCAGAAAGGAAAGTAAGGATGGGTTTCGGCTGGAGTTTCTATGGGCTTGGAAAGGTTGTCTTCCTATCAGTTCATACCACAAAGCGATTCCATTCAGCAATATTCTACGTGGAAAAATCTGACAGCTTAAGAGTGATGCTATCATCGAAAAGCAATACATCCGGAAGGTTACATGGGAGGTTAGACATCTACCCAATACTTCTCATTCCTAAACACAAGAATTTGCATGGGGACACACAAAACCGGGTCAAAGGGCAAAGGACACCTTGAAGTAGATTGCTTTTTGACCTTAAGGAAACTGCCTTGAGAACCACCACAAAACAAAGCCATTGTTTAAAACATTATTCATCTAGAATAGCCAACCTTGTGCCCTTCAGATAGGTTGGACCACAACTCTCAGTATAACTGGGTGGCGGAAAGTTAGGAGTTGTAGTCCAACACAGCTCAAGGGCACCAGGTTGGAGATGGCTGACCAAGCATTCCTTTTTTCCCCTTTTTAATTTTATCACTATTTCTCTCTCACACACACACCCCTTGTTTGAAAGATCCCACAGAACGCACCTTTAGGACTGATGTCTTTACCAGTGCAGCTCTCAGCAGTTGTAGCTTAGAGCTTGGCCAACACGGTTCTCATTAGTTTTCCTTTCTTCTACAGACCTGCTAGTCATAAAATGGTGGGTGGGATCACTCCTCACACAAGCCTAGTTGAAACAAACGGGGATTGTGCTCAACAGAGAGCAAGCCCGATGGCACAAAGGGAAAGTCACTGCCTGTAGCTGAGCACGTTCTCTTAGGTTATAGATGCAGTGCCTCTAGAACAGGATTCTGGAATGCTCCAAGTACCTCTCAAATATCCAGGGTGAGGTGGGGGTGGGCAGGAGACAGTGACACTTGCAAGTACAAGCAGGATCCAGAAAAATCAGATAGAAAGGGGTTAGAGCCATTATTCTGGGCAGGAATATTCATACTAAAAGCAAAGCAAAGCTGAATGCAGAAGACTGTTAAACCTATGCCCCATACTTACATAGGTAGAACAGACAGCTGTTTCAGCTGAACAGGCTGAGATTTTCATAAAATCACATTAAAATCCAAGAGAGCTTTTTAAACTAAGAGCATGTACAAAAATAAAAGTCCATATAACCCTGTGAAAAATATATTGGAAACTGCCTCCATGGATGAGGTAACATTTATTCCCCCCGCCCTCCCCATCTCCATCTTCACTGCAAACATCAAAATATATCTTAAGTCTTTTAAAAACAAAGGCAGAATATCTGGCTATTTTATAATCTCAGTTAAAACAGCACCCTTCGTTATATCACACCGTTAAAATTACTTTTGAAACAAAACAAAAACCAGAATACCACATCTCAAACACAAGCCTGGATTCCTGCTCACCTGCCCTTTTCCCCTAGTGCAGTAATTGTCCTCCTCCATTCAAATAAATATAGCAGCTACAGTATTGTAATAAGTGTGGCCCTCAACGCCAGTAAGTTGACATTGTATTACAAATGTTTATCGGCACTTTACGAAGACTATATTTAGGTTTGGTTTTTACACAGTTACCAGCTTCTCTCCACATGAAAACCAATGACATAGCACCTTGTGCTAATATTTTAAATGCGCCTCCAATGAGCTTTAAATCAGTTTTGGATGGGGGAGGTGACTGGAGTCGAGAACACGAGGCTTTCAAGCCACCATTTTTGAGTGTGGGGCCAGGACAGGATATAAATATTATAGTGCATCTCAACTTTTTCTTTAAGGAAGAGGCTCCAATGCTCCACAACACACTTTAAAAAATGCTTTAAGAAAAGCTAAATTAGAAAAAGCGTTTG
This sequence comes from Elgaria multicarinata webbii, assembly GCF_023053635.1. NCBI lineage: Eukaryota > Metazoa > Chordata > Lepidosauria > Squamata > Anguidae > Elgaria > Elgaria multicarinata. The sequence continues at coordinate 7,376,223 of NC_086183.1, forward strand.
GGTACAAATTCCCACTGGAGCCTTTTGAAGTGTCAATCATTTGGAAGAGAAGAAAACTTAACATTAGCATTTGTGAAGACTCGTTGCAACTCTTACCACACATTCATATTAGAACCAAAAAACTTGATCCAAACTTCATCAAGGTTTAGCCGGCTGCCTTGAAAACAAAGCAGTGGATGTTCTCTTTAGGCCAGGGAGGTGACGGAGAAAGGAGGCGAAATCTGAGCCCACTGACCATATCCCGGGCTAAGCAGTACTGAACTCCCTATATTCATTTTATGCTAGGAATTCAAAGGTAAGTGCAGTGCATAAAGTCTCTTCAGTCAGGACATCTCCAGAGACAGGAGAATGAAAACACCCACTTGTGACTCAATTCACCAAGAGCGCTTTTGATCCTAGCAGTTACCTTTTATCTTAATGCCCAATCTTCCAAACCACAACCCCCAGAAGCAAGCTGGCTCCCTATCACAATTATTTCAAATGCACTTTGATTCTTGCCCCCAAGAAGTTGGATGTTCATTGTACCACCTTACTGAAACGGGGATTAAACTTTGCTAGATCGGAAGTGCAGTAAAGCGCTTTGGAAAACCATAAGCAGCAGTCCATGCCTGCCCAAGAAAGCATACAAAACACAATACTCATTTTTTCTGAAGAAGGTGGGTTGGAATGGAGGGACAAGAAATAGCAAAGGTTCATGTAGGTTGGAGCAAAACAGGCTCAGAGTTTTCAGCTCAAAATACAGTAAACTGGCATTCAGTGGGTTGTTTTGAAGACAGCATATAGATAAACAAGATACTTCAACCAATTAAATGGTTTTCATGTGGAGAATGGTTTGTTTGTTTCAGTAGGGCTGGGTTATTAACAATGCCCATATGAAGTATATATCTCTGCATATATACTATAAAACCAGTGCAAATAAAGCAGTCAAAAATGCAGTTTCATGTGTTTACAAAGTGCAAAACGCCCCCGAATCCCTGCAATTGAGTCAAAATGCTCACTTCCAACATCTTATAAAATACTCTGCTTCAGCTTTAAAGTGGAATGAAATAAAAAGAGGCCTGCCCATTCATCTTCTTCACATTTCAATGATCTCACTTGTTAAGCGTATCCCAGCCCTCTGTAACTGTATTTGTAAAATTAAATGAAGCACTCAGTTTCAAAAGGAAAGTCTACATAATCAAAAACCGGTTTTTGAAAACTTCATGCCTGTTAGACTTTTGCTTCATTTCATCTGGACAGAGCTAAAAACCTGTATCTCTTCTTTGCAGGGAAACATGACTTCAAACCCCAAGGTGCAGCAGAGCAAAAATCCTGCATCACAAGGCAGTTTTAAAGCTTGCAGACCACTAGCAGCATGAAGGGGTTTGCCTTTTTGATTCAAAAAAGGACTCTTCCCTATTACAAGACTTTCCTTTCAAAATTAAGGCTAACTTTGTCCTTTTAAGTATGTGGACGTGTCCATTCCCCCACCACTAGTGGTGCAAAATGCTGTGGCTTTTGGTGTACAGCGAAAATGGACAGATTTTTTTCCTCCTTTGCAACGGCTTATTGCACTAAAAGTTAACAAAAACAAGTTGTCAGTTCTCTTAAACAAAATAGTTGTTTCTAAACATAAAAACCAATGTTGCCAATACACTGATTTAAATTAAAGCATTATTATTATTATTATTATTATTATTATTATTATTACTCTAATAAATATAAAAGAAAATAGGAAGCTAAACCTCAAAAGTACATGTATAGATAGATAGATAGATAGATATATGCGATCACATTAAAGTGAGAGGCGAGTCAACTAAACTGTTTTTTTTTAAAAAAAAAAGGGGGGGAAAAGATGCCCCAACTCTTAGCATCCGTGCTTGAATGATTACATGCTGCCCTGTGAAACAGGGAAGAATCTGATGTCACAAGAAGCTCAGGAGGTATACGCATGGCACACAAGATGGAAAATTAGCTGGAACTTCTGGACTAGGAGAAAGCAGCAGCTTCATTAATCTTGCCAGGCCTTATCGCTACTGCTGGCATAAAAGTACACAGTTGATTTAGTTTTGTTACAGAAACCGATTTGAGCTGAGTAACTCCAGGCTATGAGGACAAACACGAAAGGCAGCAGTTGGCTAAACTACATTGGGATTGGTGGGTGGTCCTGCCTGTGCAAAATACACCCTTTCCCACGACATATTCTACAGGCTGTTCACTCAAATATACACTCGATATGGTCACCTTCAAGTGTTGACAGCCTCTCAGGGGAAGCCATCTGCAACCCACAGGGGTACGAGAAGAAGGTAAAACCATTTTTGCACATTTTCTCCTTACTTCGCTTTTTCACCCCCACCCCAACAATCACTTTGAGATTGTTCCTATATGTTTTAATACCATAATAATTATTTCTTTTTTGCAGAAAGTTGTGCTGCTGAGCAACTTGAGGTAAAGGCATAAAAAAGGGTTAGACTACAAGAAAAAACACACAAAGGAAAAGACGACAACAATGATGGCAGCACTTCCCCACAGGAGGCCGCTTCAAAAGCAGTTGGCTGGTTTCATATTGCATAATAAGTGCCGTGTTCTCGGTGAAGTAAACAATCTTCCTCGCATTAAAGCAAGGATAAGGCCTGCCTCCCCCACCCCACCCCCACAGGATCAGCTCCAGCACTGGCAGAGGCATTCCCCCTCCCCATGAACTGACCCCCCTGGAAACATACACTGTATGTGGCTTAATTCTGCAGTTCTTCCTCTCGTGAATAGGCTCCGTTCTCACTTATATATATTTATATATATATTTATAGCTAAGCAAAGTACATGGTGCGTAAGGTGTCTTGGTGAATCTGTACAGCCTTAGCAAGGGCTTGGGGATCTCTCCCATTGCTCTGTCCTGAAACATGGCTTCCTTCAGCACTGTAAGGGGAAAAGAGAGAGAAGGAGAATTAGCAGACCCCTCGAGGCCCAAGATGCACACATCATGTTCCCTTCCTGTGCTTTTAAAGCCAGAAATCTCCAGTCTGACGTAGAGCAGCCATCACGTAGTTCATTGGCTTCTGCACAGCAGACAGCAAAAATGCTTTTCAAAACTTTTTTATTCTGTGTTCTTTTCGGCTCCTAAAGAGGTGGAATTACACAAATGCAACACAAAAGTGGCATTTTAATACTAGAATCTCTAATGAATTGTGTGTACAAGTTATTAGGATAAAACAGATCATTGCGACAAAAGCTCCAAATACTTCCATAGGCTAGTTCACACACTCTTCTAAAGTGGCCTTCTACCAGCATGGTGGAAAAACATTTATCACAGTGCCCACAATACATGTGCTCTCTTCCCTTACTACTCATATGCACACACTTTCTAGGACAATGGATAGTGCAAATCATGTGCACATACAGCTGCACCATACATTAGATTGGAGCTATGGCAGGGATACATGAGTGTTCAAGCTTCCCCAGCACACTTACACAAGCACCCATCCCAAGTGAACCGCCCAGAGAGCTTTTTGTGAACCGCCCAGAGAGCTTCGGCTATTGGGCGGTATAAAAATGTAATAAATAAATAAATAAATAAAGTAATGCATGAATTCAGTATGAGCAATGCAGGAAATCTGATACCTTGTGACCGAGCCATATTTGTAACAGGACTAGCTGTATAAGTCAGGCTGGATGCAGGCACTCAGCAGTTAAGATCGCCTTCATTGCTAGCTGCCTTGCCTGCTGCCATTTCTGCAGAACTCTGCCCACTTTATGTCCTGCTGCTTGGGGTAGGCGAGAGAGGGAGAGCTTGGTGCCCAAAGCGATCTGTTCTATAGCTGGCCTCCTCGGAGCAAGAATGCATACATATCTGCTCCTCTTCTCAGAATCCAATTCAGGGACACATACAAAAAGTACCTCCGCAGATTTTTCTTACAGGCTAACCTACTGACTGCACAATCTGCATCACTGTTTAAATACAGAAGATACTTTCTGTAGGGTTGCCAACTTTTGATTTCAAGAATTATCATGCCTGGGTAGAACCTGGAGGTAGTTAGGGGCCAAAAACATACAGGGAAACAAGTGGGTACAGTCCTCACCGTTGTCATATTGCTCTGCTGCATCCCACTTTGCCTCTGTTAGCTCAACAGACCTTGTCAGGAAGAATGGGGGGGGGGGGAAGAGTCTACCAAGGAACCCCTACACAGACTCATATGAAGCAACTTGTGAAATGATGTGCTGGGGCTGAGCTGAATAATCAGGGCCCTAGCACACTTGCCCTAGCTATGCCAGTGAATCATGTACAATATGTGAAAGTGACACTGTTGCCTTTTAATAAACAAAAAATAAAGACAAGTTCACTAAAAAAAAGTTCACTCCTTTGTAAGGAGATAAAATTTCTGACTGTTATGTACAATAAATAAATAAATCTGCAACAAGCCCAGAGGTCAAAGCAAACAGCCAAGCCATTCCCACTCTCGGCCCACACACAATATAGTTAGTAATACCTGTTATGTTCTTACCTGTCATGTTCTTTGTCCACAAGATGATATCGTGCTCTAAATGCTACCAGGTGAGCATAATAAGCTGGTGCAGGTATAGACACAGATCGTGTGCAGCGCACATAGGTGTGGCAGAGCTGGTAAGTTAGCAGCTGAAGTTCATCTGCAGTAAAACAGTTATCATCCCACAATACATGATAATGCGAGGGACGGCTGGTACCCTAAAGGAAGAAGAGAACATCAGTTCAAGTGGACCGATTAACTTTCTGGATCATATTTCTACAAAATTCCAACACTATAGCAATGGTTTTCACTTGTCAGGATAGCCAAGGCTATCCCGTGCTGCTTTAGCTCCACACCTTTGCTTGTACTTGGACAATGACACGCATGTTTCACATGTATACAGAACATGGGAGCAAAAAGGGACCTTTGCCTGAGGTACGGGACGTACACAAGAGACGAACGTACTGACCCCTTATTCAAATGGGAAATAGATACTCCTAAATCAGGAAACTTAGCTCACACGCTCCTGTTAGAGTCAAAACCAAAACAAGATTTATTTTTACAAAGATAATTGTCAAAGAAACACATACTCAAACATACAAGAGAGAAAATTGGGGTTTGCCAAATAAGAGGAGGTGGCACTAAGGAAATAGTTGAGAGGGGGATCGGAGGCCTAAAATAACCCGCGTCACATACTGCTGTGTTGTTTGAATGTGGCGCATCAGGGGTGGCTTTTAACCTACACCACTACCCATGACTTGTAGTAGTGGTTGTGGGGTAGGTTAGGAATCACCCCTGCTGCACTCCAGGCTGGGTTTAGATGATGCAGCGGGGGTCCTTAAGCAAATGCTGGGCATACAAGGGTTCCATTGTGTTCCACCATTGTGTGGAACACAACCTTCCACCTAGGGAGGTTGTGGGCTCTCCCACACTAGAGGCCTTCAAGAGGCAGCTGGACAAGCATCTGTCGGGGATGCTTTAGGGTGGATTCCTGCATTGAGCAGGGGGTTGGACTCGATGGCCTTGTAGGCCCCTTCCAACTCTGCTATTCTATGATTCTATGATTCCATCCATTGTTCACAGTTTCCCCCTGTAATCGAGTGAACCTGGCCTGTGGCTTGCAGGCACTTGGCTCTAGTAGCAGCATGGTTTTTCTCTTACCTGTATTCCTGCATGGCTACAGAGATAAAAATCAAATTCATAAGGATGCGTAATGTCTGTATCTACAGTTGTTCCAGCTGGGATGTTCCCACTTCTTCCAACCTAGAAAGAGATGTGTTTCCCCAGGGTAAAAAAAAAGGGGGGGGAAGGGTGGAGGTGTTATTCTTCTATTTTTTACAGCAATGAAAGAAAAATATTGAGAAATTATTTCCATTTGCCCCAGTTCTGTGAGTCCGCTTCTCTATTTGGGAAGTATACAAAGCGGATGCATCTTTTGGAACTGCTACTTATCTGCTAATACAAAACACAGCCCTTCAATTGATCCATGAATCAAGTATACTATGTATATATATGTAGCTGCTCTGGAAAAAAATATTGAAGGACAGGATAGAAATGAAATACAAAATAAATATTTTTAGAAAGTGTTTAAAAGGTTTTTATTAGGAGTGGGCCACTTGTGGCCTTACAGATGTTTTGGCCTACAACTCCCATCACCTATCACCACTGGCGATGCAGGCTAGGGCTGATGGGAGTCATAAGGCAAAACAGCCGGAGGGCCACAAGTTGCTTACTCCTAAGTTATACGGAGCTTAATGTATATTAACTGCATTCCATGCAAGTTTGTTTTTATATATTTATGCAAGATTTATAGGCAATGCTATAGACAAAGATCAAAACCCAAAATATAACCAATACCATTATAAAAGAAAACAAGTTAGAACAGTACAAACTTTGCAGTAACAAAGCAATGCACAAGACAGCAGAGGAATGTGGTAACAATATAGAGTTTATACTGTTTTATACTATAAAACCATAACATCATTTTAAAGGCTGGGGAAAGTAAGAAGATCTTTGCCTGGTGCCTGAAAGATATTAAAGTAGTATCAGGCATCTCTCTCTGGGCAGGGCAACTCACATCCAGGGGGCCACCACCGATAAGCCCTCTCTCTCATAGCCACCCACCATACTTCCTACGCAGGGGCACTCAGAGAAGAGCCTGAGGTGATGATCTCATGGCTTGGGTAAGTACATCTGGGAAGAGGTGATCCTTCAGATATAGAGGTTCAAAGCCTCATATTTTAATTGCGGCAGTGCAATTCCACCCCCCACCCCCCACAATACTTTCTAAAGAAAAAATTACTGTGATCGCAGAAACGGATGTTTGATTTGTAGAGAACAAATTTGATGAGGTGTGTTGCAATTAAAACGCTGTTCCATTTTGGCCCTGAAACAATAACTAATAGTTGCCTAACCCTGGCTCTTAACTTTTTAACTCTACCGTTGGTAACTGAATATTGACTTGGGCAATTTGTGTTCCTCTTTAAAAAGAACCCTCAGAATGGCTAACCCAAGAAGAAGACAGCCCAGAGGCTAGAGTCCTCGTAAGTTTATGCCAAACTAAATTTCTTATTCTTCAAAGTTTTTGCTGCAACACACTAACACTGCTATCCCTCTGGAACTCTGTCATTCTCATTGGAATACAAGCACAAGTCTTTAGTATTAAAGGTAATTCTATTTGAGCCATTACACAAATAAAGAACTCTTAAAGGGCATGTGCCAAGTTAAACAAGACTCAGGCTTGCACAGCGCAGAACATAGCAGCAGCATTTATTTCTATGTGAACATGGCTTACATCCATTTTCTCAATGCGATTCCCTTTCAGTTTTCTGTCCCTTTAGCCTTCCTTTTTCTGCCCCTTTCTTCTTCTTGCATACTCACAGAAAGTGAGTATCAGCTAAGCATCAGCCCTCGGTACTATTCTCAATTAAACACTCATAATTTGGTGAATAAGACTGTCTTTTGTCTTTGGGACTTTGCACTTTGGCACATGGGAGGTGACCATGTTCCAATGCAGCCTTGCCATGTTCTAAAACTGTTCCATGCGGCCATCCACTTTTTCATGCACATAAAGAAGCCCTGAACTGGATTTGTGACCCAATGAACTAGAAGGCCAGGATTTAGAATAAGACCACTATAAGATGGAGTTAATATTCATAACAAAGTTTGTAGCTGTCAATTTTGCCAACCTTTGAAGTTGAACAGTAAACTTGGAAGCATAAGAACATTAAGTCTTGTACCAGGTCAGACTGCTCATCAGTCTAGCCCACTATAATGTTCTTTGACTGGATGCATCTCTCCAAATTCTTAAGCTGGCATCCTCCCTAGCCCAGGCATTAAAGATCCTTCTAATGAGTGATATCAGGGCCTGAACCTGGGATGTTCTGCATGCCAAACAGGTGCTCTATAAATCATCATTTGAAGCATTTACAAAGTGAGGGAATTAAAATCTTGTCCCCATAGTGGCAAAGGCTGAGTGATAAATTTGGAAGTCTCCAATCGACTTCACCATCTCTAAGTCTCAGTCTACAGAATGGGGATAATAACAGTCACCTATCTTACAGCATTATTGTGTAAGGATTACAAGATGTTGTGCTGCAAGGACACTAAAGCACTATATAAATACTAAGAATTATAATTACACTGTCTTCAGCCCATTAGGAAGCAACTACACTGAAATGAGACTAGGCTTACCCTTTCCGTCCTATCGGCACAAAACAGCCTTGTGTGATGCCTCTTCTGAACTACAATATATGTTATGCCAGGCTGATAATCCTTCTCCAGACTGATACAGGCCTCTCTAATTGCTAGCAGCTCGTAATACAACACCTGCAGAACAGAAAGAGAATGGTTAGCTTACTCTCAAACAGCAAACAAGATAGGAAGCTTAAATCAAATTTTCATTCTGAAAAATATATACACTTATTTTTTAAGTTTCTCTACCTCAACAAGTTACTAGAGTAAAGCTACCCGAGGGTACAAATAAATATGCAGACATGGATATGCTGGTTAGACACATTTCCCTCTTTAAACCTATTAAAATGTAGAAGGAAATTCAGCGGCATGGTGGCGAAAAGGGGGAAAGGAGTGTAATAGAAGCACCCCACTCTCTATTCGATGACTCCTCTGTGGCCATGAAAAGTGAGGGCCTCAGAGAAGGAGAGCATCTTTCCACGGAAGAGGGAACCATTCCTTTGGAAGGGACTTATTCCTTGGATAACCATCTGATACTCTTGCACTGAGAATATACAACTCTACGAGGCCCCTAGTAGCAGGTGATTCAATCATTAGGAACAGAGTTTGCGCAAGGTGTATAGTGCATAGCGCATTGCCTTGCCTGATGCAAAGACTGTGGAGACCATGTGCTTTCAAGTTAAGCTGGGAGGAATCAGTAGCTGTGGTGCACATTGGCACCAATGATATTAGGAAATGTAGCAGTGCACTGCAGACCTGGAAGCAACATTTAGGTTGCTAGGTAGGATGTCAAAATCCAGGGCATCCCAGATAATACTCTCAAAAATGCAATCTGTTTCAAATGCAGAGGCAGCTGGAAAGGCAGAACTGAGCACTCTGGATGCATTATGGTAAGGTGGTGTTGAGAGAAGAGGTTTGGATTTGTTAGGCACTGGGGAAACTTTTGTGGCAAGCCAAGCCTATACAAAAGGGATGAATTTAATTTGAACCAAAATGGAGCCATTTTATATTATAAAAACGTTGCAGAGCACTTTTAAACTGACCCCTGGGAGAAAGTGAGCAGGAGATGGGGAGCATCCTATTTTGAGATATCCTTTAGGGGGTGATGGTGTAAATGGACTCTAGGTTGCATTTGGTTGTTCCTCATTGGATGGGCTTTTGGGATTCCCAGACTTGGGGTTTTCTCCTGAAGTTTTTGGTTTTTTTGTACTTCTGCAAACCATGAGGTTCCCCCAAATCTAGTGATACTTCTTTTTCTATGTGGATGGCTACAAGATGATCTACACTCAACTCTGAATTCTGGAAATAGAGGGAATAATGCATGGTGCAGAGAAAGAGAGAGAATGTCTGTCTTTCATTTGTAATATGAATTGGGCTCTTGGGGTCAAACAATGAAACTGATTAGCAGCTGATTCAGGCCAGATACAATTAATCACTTCACACTGCGGATAATTTACAGAATTTGCTGCAACACTGTGTGGTGAGGGCCACTAGTTAGATGGTTTGGGTTTGTATCCAATGCTGGACATCCGTCAGCAGAACAGAAACTGCTTGGTGAAACAGGTTGCATTTAAATCTTTAAAAAGAGATTAGAAAATTTCACAGAGGATAAAGTTACCAATGACTACCAGTCGTAAGGGCTACATACAACTTCCAGGTTGCCTCTGAATACCAGTTGCTGGTAGCTGAGCGGTTGGCATGAGCTTTCCTAAATGTCTTCTTCTGCTTAGTAGAGCTGCACCATCTCCATGGTTTCCCAAGGAGCTGAATGCAATGAAATGTGAAGAGAGGTGGCTAGACTAATGGTGTCAGAAGATGTGTAGCAAATTTAACCAGACACAGTGTTTTTTATTTTCTTCATTTGTATACAGTGCCCTTCATCAAGATAGATTTCTGATCAATCTTAGGGTCTACTCTGTGGCAGCGATGATGGCAAAGAAATCTTACTTAGACATCTGCCTAACATCAGTCACTGGATTTCTTTTGTGTGGTTAAGGGTTTATTTTTCTTTTTGATGTGCTTTCCTTATTTCCATTTTCTTTTTATGGTTGTGTAATTAGGTTATCTGGTATGCTTGCTGCTGAATTAGTTTTGCATTTTATGGTGATTGTTTCAATATGTCCTGTAAGCTGCTCTGAGGGCCAAAAATTCAGGACAAATTGGATAAAATACGTAAAATAAAAACCTGTCGAAACTGTCCTTCTGATACTCCATCACGGTAGAAGATGATTCGTGTGGGCTTGAAGCGTGTTGACTTATAGAACTGGATGAGAAGTTCTCTAACCATGGAGGCTAAATCTTGGATGATCTCCTGGCGGGGTTTTTGAACTCTCACTGTGGCACAGTACCTGCTTGGATGGGCATCCATGCTGCCTACAACCTAAAAACAAGAGAGTGAGACATGAAGATTGCTGCTCCACATGGACAACACTTCCAGGAACAGACAGCTTCCCACACAAGGGCATCATTTAAACAGGAGACAAGTTTTTAGAGAGTGACAATGAAGTTGCCTAAGGCTGTAAAAACTACTTAGATTTGTTGTATAAAAGCTTGCAAAGTCATCTACTTTCAGAATAGAGTATATTTCATTCAATGTGGACCCAAACAATTATTACTTTGGTAGAGGAAAACTGCATATAGTAGGTTTTGTTAACACATATTGAGGGCATGGGTAATTTATAATGTACAGATATGGCAGGGTTATCAGGACACATGCAGCAAATATATTTGCATGGAGGAACTAAATCTGATAGCACTGACGACTACTGCTGTACTAATACTGCAACTTCCCACACTACTGGCAGTGCGAGTTCAGTCTATACTCGCATAGGGTTTTCAACATCATGGTTTGCTTCTTCATTGCTGCCAACTATTCTGCCTGAAATGTATCAGCTAACGCTACAGATAAGGAGGAGACGTGTATGGCTTGAGAACATGTCGTTCATAATAATGATCTGGTTCATAATAATGCCCATACACATCGTGATTATAAGCAATCCTGGGCATTCAAGTGTCATTGGTTTTCTATCAGGGAACATTTGTAACACATATAACATTGGAAAACTAGGTGCAAAGGAAGACATGGAGAAACAATGAGACAGAATCAAGGTGCTAATTTAAGGCAGGCAGTCCTCATTAGTTGCTTCTCTCTCACCTAAGTCCCTCGACTTACAGTTGGGGTAGAGACAAATATTAGTGCAACTTACAGCAGCAATAGATGGCTTCTTTCCATCTCCAGCAGGTGGGTGAGTAACATCTGCTCCCAAGAAGATCACTGGTTGTTGGAACACAGAAGGTCTTTTAAAAAAAGAAGAAGTGACAAGTCAACCTCAAACCCCAATATTCACCAAAATATTACTCAGTAGGTCCTGGATTATGCACCACACATTCTGGAATGTAAGGAAACACTCCTGCCATGTATCCACTGAGTCTAAAGACCTTCAGGCCCACAATCAAATTGCGTATTAGGGAACTTGGTTTTTGGAACTGCACACCCTCCACATTGTTGCAGGGGGGGAAGATTAATCATACGGCCACATTATATTAAATTGTGTAAGCCAGAAGGAATCTGCCATATGACTAATAATGTGCTCAATATCTGGGAGGAGGGAGATTACTGTATGATAACTGAGCATGTGCAAAGTACCTTCCCCTCCTTAAAGAATAATCACAGTCAGAACCACTTTTCTAGGATTAAGGCTGATCACCCACATTGGAGAGTGTGACTTCTAACCAAGCAGACTAGATCGCTATCACTGGATTAAAAATATCTGAAACATGTGAATTTTAGTCAATGGATCAATGAAATGTGCATATAAGAGCCACGCTGGATCATAAGCAAGTCCCATCAAGTTCAATGGGGCTTATTCCCAAGTCATCGGCTATAAGATTGCAGCTGAAGCCAATCAAATGATTTTCAATGGATTAATCTATCCAATTAAATATTATAGCTCTCTATATTACACAGGTTAATGTTTGCAAACAATTCTCTAATGTTTGCCAGTTTTGACCAATGTACCCTGTGTATTAGAATTTTAAAATATTCTTTGACATTGAGGGATTCTTACCGTTGATGAGGTACGAGGATGTTGTTGATTCCTCCCAGTTTTACATTAATCTTTAGGCACAAGTTTGAGAGGGTTTGAGGAGATGTTTTTATGACGTTCTTGACTTGAACACATTGCGTGGCCATCCCCAAAAGTGTGTCCCCCACACGTTTCACCTCCGCTGAGAAACAAGCATTGATGTGAAGGGACTTCAATATGTTACGGCACAATTCTAAAATCTGTCATTGCAGTGTCACTTTAGCTAAATTATGGGTTATGTCTCAGAGGGAATCTACATGATCCAACATTAAAAAGAAGAAGCCTGGATCTGTTTAGTACTTTGAAGAATGTACTCCCTCCTGAAAGGCAAAGAAAGCTGGACAGTTGTGAAATCATGCTGGTAAGCAGTTCATCTCACTGGGCTAAACTTTCCTAGCAGATGGAGGTGGGGAGAGAATAGAAACAGGGAAGCTTAGCCGCAACGACAGAGATCAACAGCAGAAGGAAAATCAGGCCAGCAGCTCCTTCTTTTTAAGTATGAATCAGCAACAGCCTTCTTTGTCTATAGGGAGGGAGAACTTCCACAGTTCTAGACAGACAGAAATCAGGCTGCTTTTCAAGTAAAATGTGTAATAGGTAGCCTGGCTCACAGATAGCAGTATGGAAATATTTCCAGTTTTACATTTAAGAAAGAAATGCCCTGGTACCCAATTTAAATCAGGGGTAGTCAGTCTGGTGCCCTCCAGATGTTTTTGACTACAACCATAAGCCCCTGCTAGCACAGCCAATAGCCAGGGATAATGGGAGCTGTAATCCAAAACATCCGGAGGGCAGCAGATTGCCTGCCCCTGATTTAAATCTATATGAAGGGAGGGGGTAAGGATGGTCTTAAAGCAAGAAAAAAAATGTAATGAAGGCTCCATCTCCTCCCAAATATCGAGTCTGTTTTCAAACAGAGGAGTTCCCATTTCATCCTAGAGCTTAATTATCTTAACCCCCAAACAACTTTCTTTTCCTCCCCCAGCTTGGCCATTTCTCAGCCCCAAAACATAGCAATGCTTTGTAAAAAAAAAAAGAAAAGGTATTTTTTCCAGTCACTCTGGCCTGCTTGCTTCTTAGAACAACTAGATATGCCAAGATTGCCATCTGAAAGCTTGAGGTCAAAAGAAAGTAATCTAAAACAATCTGAACTTTAAATACAGCTTTCTGATATTTATTTACCATACACTGGCGTCTTCCCTGGTAGAATGACTATGATGAGCTGGAGCCCAGAATATGTGTTTTTAAGGTGTCGGAACATGGGCTCCACACTGTCAGCACCTTGTGCATATTTACAGAAGCACGGCTGGCCCTGGATTGGCATCCCCGCATCCTTGGAGATTTTGCGCAGCTGGTCTGTAAAACCCCTGGCAACAAACAAGAGCTTTATGGAGGAGAAATACTAGCATGTATACCTAGAACCTTCACATCCAGACACACTTAGAACTCACAGACATCATTCTCCCACTCCCTTAAGTCGTAGGTTAATGAATCACAGGCTTCCTGCCTTAGGCTTCTTCACTCTGTACTGAGAGCACCTATCAGAGCTCAGGGTTACAATGGTGCTACTATCAATGCCAGTTAACATGAAGGAGGACTACTTTTAACCAGGATTTGAAGCCAGCTTAAAATCCCAGTTAAAGGTGATCTCAGGTTGGCATTAACCATGGTTAATAGTTGTGCCAACATAAACTTTAACCATAGGTAAGGCTGGCAGGTATGGAGGGATTGCACACAAAAGAGGGGTGGGTGGGTGGAGTGATGGAACTTGCCAATTTATTCCCCTTAGCTGTGGATAAGGGATTGAGAGTGTAGAATCCTAAAGCAATGCCCGAAAGCCCAGGTCACAGCATTATGTTGGTGAAACTGCTTGATACCTCTGAACAGACAATTCCTGCTCTGCCTATCTTGAATAGCAACAATGTCGTCAAAACTAGCTAGAGAACTTTACAGTCAAACCAAGAAGTGGAGATGTGTGAAATAGGCTTTAAGCAGTTCGGGAATAATAATAATAATAATAATAATAATAATAATAATTTCTTACCCGCCTCTCCCCCTGGATCAAGGCAGGGAACAACAATAAATACAATATAACACATAAAGCTAGTTAAAAGAGCATATAAAATAAGGCCTATTTGTCAATAATTCCTGCTGCAAAGGTAAGTTACTTCCGCAAGCTTGAAGACCCAAGCACAGAACTCATAACATTCTCCCAACCTCTTCCATTCTGTGATCAACCTTTTGCCATTAAAAATGTATGGTCTTGGGGCAGGGTGGGAGGGGGCACGGAAGAGAAACTGAATAGTCAGGGCAACCTAGCTTACAACACAGTTGACTTACTTCAGTATTTCTTCACGACACTGCCTCTGCGTTGCAAAGCAAGCAATGGCCCACATCTTGATTTCCACACCAGTATGAAATTGTTTTCCCCGCATGTCCCACACGCCATGGCTTGGGGTTGCCACTGTTCGATTCTAAGAAAATCAATAAAAAATCTTATAGTTACATATTCTGGAAATTTACATCACCTGTATCAAGATATCATTCCCACATATGTATAAATGCAAACCTGTCTATGAAGGCAGAACTGCTAATCAAGATGGCCCAAAAATTCAATCCCACCTGATACTACATTAGGATGGACACAAACAAGAGTGTTTCTTACCCGTCCTCCATACTGCAGCATAGGAGCTGGGAGCACACGTCCTGTCACATGAGCCATCTCATCACGAACTTTAAACTGAAATTCCTGAACAAATGGGTCAGCATCATAATTTGCGCTTCTCACCTGGATAAAAACAGAACATGCTGAATATAGGAAGTGGTAAGTGCAGAGGTGCTAATACAGGTACTATCACTCTAAGTTTGAAAGCAACATCAAGCTCCACATGCGGAAGACTCTCTTCCATGTGCTTTAGACTATTTTTACTATTCACACCTTTTCTGAACGTTTTAGTGCATTTGTTAAACATGGATTCCCATCAAAATATGGTTTCTGTCCTTAAAACTGAAGACTAATACAGCAGACACAGATAAAAGTGGAGGATTTCCTAGACCAGAGATGTGTAAGGAAAGCAATAACCTTGACCCAAGTTACACAAAGTTTCACCTACAAAGCATGCTAGCTTGAATAGTTGTCCCCAAGAATTTACTTCAGGGGTGGGGATAACAGATATGGAAGTCAGCTGAGTTCAGTGTTAAGCTCTGCCTATATTTAGCTAAGACAATGGCAAAAAGGAGGCAATGAGATGTGAGAACAAACCAGGGAAGAGACCATTTTATCTTCATTGGTCCTTCAGGAGCACACAAACCCTCTTTCTGATTCAAGAGCAAACTAACCAGTCTGCTGATTTCTTCTTGTCTATCTGGGGCTGATCTTGCTGTTGCTTTTATCATGGTTGATGTTTGATTGTCTGTTAGCTTCTTGATACATCGCTGGCCTGCCACGATGTTACAAACCTGCAAAAATACGATGCCCGTCACATGACACACACTGAACAAAACACAGAGCCATGCAATGAATTGTGACCTTGTACAACGATTTTCAAACTTTGTTCTAGCAACCCTCAATGAAAACACAGCAGTGGAGTACAAGTTTCCCCAAATGTTAGCTTGCCTACCATTATAATGTGCAGTTGCAGATGGATGTTGAACACATGACTGAAAGATGCCATAACTCAGCGACAGAGCACATGGTTTGACTCAATATATATATTGAGGGAGAGGCGGGTAATAAATAAATATATGATGATAATGATAAACCTCAAGTCCACTAAGGAAAACAGCAATGCCCTATAGGTACAGCCAGCAGTGTGTGTGAACTAAATGGATATCTTAGAATGCACCCCAGAATCTTATGCAAGAGTCTTCCATGTGCAGTATTTCTCAAATCAAACCACCTCATCCCATATATCCCTGCCTGACCATTTTGTTCAGCTGTAGAAGTTTTACTAACAGAGCCACACACTCTTTGTCTTGCATCTACTAAAGAAAGGGAAGTTAGTTTGGCTGCTTATGGAACTCTACCAACTAGTAGTAATCAAACACCATCTTTGTTGAGCTTCTTTTCATGCAGGCTTTCCCAGAACTGTGACCCAGTCTAAATGCTCGCCGCTGTTTTTTAAGACTAGTTTTAGCGTTGCCTTAACGGTATTGCATTATACTGAATTTGGTTTTATTCGCTGCTCAGGTATTTCTTATAGATTAAGCAGTATATAAATTTAGATGAATAAACAAAATATAGAAAGAGTTCTTTGTGAACAGAAAGTGGGGGAAAGGTAGCCCAATGATCACATTATTGTTTTTCTTTAATGACGCTTTTATGTGATCTTTGTAAACTTCACTTTTTTTAGAGAAAAGTTAGATACCCCCCACAACACAACAGAGTCTTGCAGCTCTTTAAACACTAGCAAATGTATTATAAGCTTTCACGCACCAGAGTTCACTTCATGAAATGCATGAAGTTTATCCTCAGTTGACAAGCAAATAAATAAATAAACACACACACATACACGTGTGTGCAGAGTATATGTGTATTTTTAACAAGTGTACATGAAGAGAGCCAGTGTGGTGTAGTGGCTAGAGTGTTGGACTGGGAGGTGGGAGATCGGGGTTCTAGTCCCCACTCGGCCATGGAAACCGTGACTTTGGACCAGTCACAGACTCTCATCCCAACCCACCTCACAGGGCTGTTGTTGTGAGGATAAAGTGGAGAGGAGGAGGATTATGTACGCTGCCTTGGGTTCCTTGCAGGAAAAAAGGTGGGATATAAATGCAATAATAAATAAATGAAGCTTTAATCTATATAAGGGAAGGATGTCTGAATTACTCAAAAGTTTGGGGAACTACTTGCACTGCACATAGTAAAAACATCTGGCAAATCTTTCTTGGCTATACAAAGTAGCAGTGTTCTGGATAAATTACTTCAAGAGGCAGGTAGGTATGTTTCTGCTCTTGTCCCACTTGTAGGCAAGGAAGATGAGGGTATTTCAGCTGAAGGTTGTATTTTTCTCTGAAGTACTGCGCTACTGTTCTCTCCACAGTCTGACCATTTTCCAACTGCAATGGGAAACTGGAAAGACAAAGCAGAGTTTAATCAAAGCAAAATTGCTGTCTGGCAGACGTTAGTGGTTTTTATGTAGGACTGGTAGCCCCCACCCCACCCCACCCCACCCCACCCTCATATATGCAGTATTGTGGCCAACTGTGATAAGCTTCTAACATTTGCTTACGTCTGATGACTGGCAGGTCTCCGTGTAACATTACAGACGCGGTACTTCCGTCTCATTGTTCCACAATGAGTCACTTCAACCTTCAGACCTGCGTGAAAAGAGGGAGGGAGGAAGTCATGTGATGTCACAGAATGGTTGCTCCCAAAGTGTTTATATAGTGCACGCACACACTATTTAATATATATGTTCTGTTATAAATGAACCGTACTGTAGAATAATGGTTTCAGCAGATTTCTTAATACTATGAAACAATTCTAGAATGTGTTGTGTCTACCATTCATATGCAAAAAAGGAGGGGCTGTGAGTGTGTCTGATTAGCTTCTGGACAGCTAAAGTTAAGAATTCAAGGGGTCTCTTCCCACATTCTGTTGAACACACATGAAACTTGCTATTTTGCAATAGGGAAAAAATACAAAATAAAAAAATATGGGAAACTTCTCTAGCTGAGTATTTTTTTTGGTGGGAAACATCCCCCACTGTCCACTGTGTATGTCCCTAGTGGGTTCCCACCTATTTCCTCAGTTACCTGAGACTGCCAAAGGTAGCCTCAGAACCAAGAGAAAACCTTGGTATCAATATAGCCATCGACCTATGTGGGGAAGGTGGGTGAATTGCAAATGCACAGATGGACACTCAAAGAACTACAGTTACAGGTAAGCAACCTGTATCTCTCCTTCATTGTCTCTGTGCATCACACATATGGGTGAGTAGCAAGCTGACTACCAGAGATGGGCTGGGGGTCCTACAGCAAATGAGCAATCGGCTCTAGCCCAAAGTTCTAGTTTGTCAAGGCTGAAGGAAGTGGACAATTTCAACCAAGTAATCGCCCAACACAGTTCTGGAAGAAGAATGCCCCTATCAAATGCCACTGACACAACTATTGCTAGGGTGGAATGAGCTCAGATTGGGACCAAGAGTGGAAGACCTGCCAGCTCATAAGCCACCCAGGAAGAGAGTGTCAACACAGGTAATTCCCCTTCACTTGTTTCCATAGTAGAGCAAGTTTGAGACTGATAAACGACAATGCAAACTGAACATCTAGGGTTCAAGAGGAACTGAAGGCAATGGAAAGAAGGCTAGCAATACTACGCCTGATTCATGCAACTGAGAAAGAACCTTAGGAAGGGGAGAAAATCATCCAGACAACTTTGTCAGGATGGAAGGTCATGTAGGGTGGATCTAAGGGGGGGAAGGACAGAGTTTACTAGGCCTCAGTGCTGTGGTAATTGCTACTAGGAATGCAGTCTTCCAAGAAAGTAAGCAAAAGTCCACAGTAGAAAGCAATTGGAATGGGCCTTGGCAGATAAAAGCTGTAAGACCACTGACAAGACTCCACAACCGTATTCTCCCTTATGAGCCTGCCCATGCTTTGAGATCTTCTGGAGAAGCCCTTCTTTCAGTACCACCATCTTCACAGGCGCGCTTGGTGGGAACATGAGAGAGGGTCTTTTCGGTGGCTGCTCTGGTGCTTTGGAACTCTCTTCCCGGGGAAGCTAGGCTGGCTCTCTCCTTGATGGGCTTTCGGAAGCAGGCTAAATCTTTTTTGTTCCAGCAGCCCTTTGTGGAGAATAATCTGGCCCTCCATTTACGTTAATGACTTATAATTTGGTTGTGTATTTTAAATGTTTTTTCCCCCAATGTATGTTTTAATTTTTGTAAGGCCGCCTTGAGGCCCAGTATTGGGCAAAAGGCAGGATACTACTACTACTACTACTACTAATAATAATAATAATAATAATAATAGTAGTAGTAGTAGTAGTAGTAGTACTGGAGGTTGAACTAGTGGAGCTAGGTTACATATATCCTGAGGAACTGTTTGACCTTATGTCCTCTCCCAGACACAAGAGGCAAAGCGAATGCCCATCCGTTGTAGGGCGTTTACTGCCACGGTTGACACTTTTGAGAAAAGGGGCCTGAAGGGCCATTACACGCTCGGGCAATCATGGAGATTGCAAACGAAATAAAACTGAAGAAAATGAGAGAGCCAGAAAAATCAAATGGAAAGCCAGAGAAAGTGAAAAGAAAAACAAAGCTTTGACCTCAGCAAGTTCTAACTTCCCTCAGGAATGCGCAAATTAATAAAGAAGATTCCTTACCAGGCTGACACAACGGTGGTTGAAAGAGAACTGAGGGAACAGGTGGGAACCCACTACGGACATGCACACTGGACAGTGGGGGGAGGTTCCCCCTCCCTGCAAAAGTCCTCAGCTACAGAAGGTTCCTGGTGAAACAGCCTATGTGTCTGATGCACAGAGACCACAAAGAAGAACAATGGCAATACAAATCCACTCATTTTTGCAGCCATCAAGTCTTCCTTTGAAAGCTGGTTACCTAAGTGCACCTTTTTTAGGCACCTCAGATCTGAAAGCATTTTCATTTGCTCCTCATGAATGTGAACCAGTTAGATTGAACTACCATATTTTCCAGTGTATAAGACGACTTTTTAACCCAGGAAAATCTTCTCAAAAGTCGGGGGTCGTCTTATACACCGGGTGCCGTCTTATAGGGCGGGTGCTGTAACTTCCGAGCTGGACTGGAGAATCTGCGGTCGCCGCATATGGTTCAAATCCCCATCCTTCTGTTTAAGGCTTGCCTATATATATACACGCACACCGTTGCCCCCCTCCGCCTCTTTCTTTTTCTCCTCTCCCCCCTTTTTACTGTTTGGGTTCTGAGGGTGTCGGTGGTTGAGGCAGGCAAAGGGAGCGCGAGCCGCTCGCCTTCAACTGAAGCCACAAGCTCCTGAGTTCTGTGTGTGTGTGCGTGCGTGTGTGTGTGTGTGTGAGAGAGAGAGAGAGAGAGAGAGAGAGAAAGCGAGCAGGAGGAAGGGAAGGAAGGAGGAGAGCGAGGGGGGGGAGGAGAGCGACCGAGCGAGGGAGAGAGGAGAAGCGGCTCAGCGAGCAACTCCTGACGGAATCTAGCCCGGCAGCGCGCCACAGACACAGACTCGTAAACCGGGAGAGAATGAGAGCGCGAAAGCAGCACCAGCCTTCCTCAGCTCAGGCAGCCGCTTCTCGCCAGCTGCAGGCGCACAACTAGAGCAGGGAGAGGCGAGGCGGGGGAAATTATGCAAAATATCCCAAACTCTATATTTTAACTGGAAAAGTTGGGGGTCGTCTTATACGCCCAGTCGTCTTATACGCCGGAAAATATGGCACCATATTTCTTTGATTGTAAGACGCCATTGATTGTAAGACGCACACTAATTTCAGTAACACCAACAGAAAACAAAAACCCTAAGACACACCCGCGATTCTAAGACACACCCCGTTTTTAGAGATATTTATATGGGGAAAAAAGTGCATCTTAGAATCGAAGAAATAGGGTAGTCCAAAAGGTGAACCCAGCAGATGTCTGTGACAGCCAAGAAACCCTGTTGGCCTAACTAGAGAAGGTGGCTTTGCTATCAGCAAATGAGGCTCTCTTAATTCCCATTCATTTGAGCATGGGGAAACACTAGTATACCCGGAGCAATTTTTGTTCCATTTCAGAATGATTCATGCTTTCTTTTCAGGCTCCTTACGTGGAGAAGCGAAGCTACAACAGTCTAGACTGAGAAAGGTCAAGGCAAAGAGAGGCATCATATTACCATGAATTTCTTTGGGCTGGATACAGACAATTTGAGAGAACCAACTGGTATAGTGTGTGCCTGCTTTGTGTTTCTTCTGCTCCACTACTGTCAAAAGAATATTTGACTAGAATTGATAGAACGGGGGAAAAACCTGTAGTGTACACACTACAGGCAACACTGGCTTGACTATACCACTTCCTTCTGTCTCAAAACTCTGTCTCTTGGAATACTCCCTCTTAGCTACAAAGCATATTAACTGCAAAACCATATACTGGTTAGGGATGTCTGCTACCTAGTGACTGAAGATGGTACTACAGTTTTCAAACACATGGACACAGTTCAGTTAATTGATATATTAAAAACAAATAATCCTGTATGAAGTGCACACTCCTAGGGTCACCTTAGTGCAGTGGTGGGTTGTGACCCAAAAGTGGGTCGTGAGATCAGTCCAACTGGGTCGCAGCAAAGCTGTTGCTGCCATGCTGGGCAATTCAGAAATTGTAAAAGTGGGTCCCATTTTGCAGGTTTGGAGTCTGAGGTGGGTCTTGGGTCTGGACCAGCTGAAGACTACATGTTATCCATTAAAAGTCTTATAGAACAAGATCAACCTATCTAAAAACAGTAATGCTGTGCACATTTACCTGGGGAGATAAGGCACCCCCCACTGAAAAGATCCTCCCTCCAGTCACTGCCTACCTAATGTCTTCAGGCAATGGTACCTCTGCTACCTGTTTCTGCTTTTAAACTAACCAGTTCGTCATAACATCCGAACTTGGCAAATGTTGGTTAGTTTAAACTTAACAAGCCATAGAACATGGGTTGGCAACTTGTGACTCAGCAGATGTTTTCGCCCATAACTCCCATCAGTCCTGTCCAGTACAGCCAATGGTGATGGATGATGGGGTCAAAACATCTGGAGAGCCACAAGTTTCCCACCCGTGCCATAAAGAAACTACACTTAGTTGAAAAAAAGGCACCAATGTTTCCTCTTCACAGTTGAGTCCATGGCTCATTCATGTAACGCTAAACTATATTATAGTGTTATATCCCCAAAAGGTAAAAACTATAATATTCTATAAAATGGGCCAAAGCAGGCTAATGGAAGACAAAGACATCATCTCTCCCTCTTGTCAAATTGACGAGTGGCTGACAACTGATGGAGCCTGAGGGAGGAGGAGGACTTGAGTGGCAGCTGGATCAAAGTAGGTAATTGGAAAGGGCCTCTTTGCTCCCTTCTCCCTGGTGCAGTAACAGGATGGCTGGCTGCTGACTGAATCAAATAGCAAATATAGCATGTGGACATCTGTGTACAAATACAAGTTATCTGAGAAGAACTTACTTCAGTCAGCCAAAACTAAGCTGTGTGAGGGACATTCGTCATATGAACTTGTGACATGTACTAATTGAAACTAGGTGAAGGGTCCAGGGTGAAGGACAGGTGAGCTTGTGGTTAGAAAAATAAGAGCCAGACAACCACAAGAACAGGAAACTTGACCTTTCATTGTCATAAACAAATATGTCAGAAAGAGGAGGTGGTTTTCAGGAGAGGATGATCTAAATTATGAGGTGGTCCAATGGGTTTAGGAGTTTAGAAGACATCAATAGGAAGAAATGATGATGTCAAATTGGGCATTTAAGGCTGGGCACAGGGGGGATAAGATGTCTTCCCTTGCCCTTAGGCATGGTTTGGTCTTGCCTGGGAGAGATACGAGTCCCTCTGTGGAGAAGAGCTCCTTCACAGAGTCTGCATTTGTCTTTGTTTTTGTCTTGTTCTCCAAATCTGCCAGACTTGTGAGTATGTTCTTTTAATTTGCTTTGCTGAATGGAGGTTTGTGTGTCTGTTTGACCTTAACTTCCTAAAATTGTTTTAATAAATGTTTTTAAAGTTATAGCAGTTTCACTGTGCTTGTGAGTCTGGGTGAAGTCAATCGTTCTGAATGTCTATCTCTGGATCTTCTTTACACCTACTATAGTGGGGAATTTAAGGAGTACTGTTGCAAGGTATTGCAAGAACCTGCGCCTATGTTCAGTGCCTCTTAAAAAGACCACCAGAAAATTCCTCCTACAGCTGACAACTGTTACGCAGAAGACCTTTTTTCTTCTGTTGCCCCCAGACTGTGGAATGGCCTGCCGGAGGAGATTCATCAACTTAACTCTCTCTCTGAGTTTGACAGATATAAAGACTAACCTCTTCTGGCAGGTCTACCCAGAATTTCAAGATGTTATTTTGATATTGTACTGGTTTTATATGCTCTTTTAATTAATTTTATGTATTTGATTTATATTGTATTGTTGTTCCCTGCCTCAATCCAAAGGGAGAGACGGGTAACAAATATATTATTATTATTATTATTATTATTATTATTATTATTATTATTATTATTATTATTATTATTATTATTCTGTAATTTAAAGTTCTATCTTCACCGTAACTTATACAAGTGCACTTACTAACACAACTACTTAGTTAGATCTTGTTTTAGTAGAAAGCAGCATTATGGTGGGTAAGGAACACTAAGAGGAAATGAGGAGCAGTGTCGATATCGATTTCAGAACATGACTAGAGGCCATGAAAGGATGCTTCCAGACAAAGCTTTTATTGTGCAATCGCCCTGCTGCCTCATTCACAACATTTAACAGGGGGTCCATATGCTGTTGGCTTTAATTTATAACCCTCCTGTATTTTCCCAATGGTTCTTCCATCTTTTATCCTTCCAGAAAAAAATCTATTAAGGAGTGAAAGATGGAATGACTTTTGATAGGTAGTGCTAGGAGTCCTCTGTGTGGAAGCACCCAAGAACACAGTACAGAAAAACTATACACCATAAACTCAACCATTTTGGCAATGCATGTTCAAGTCTCCACAGCCATGGGAGCTAGAGACCTCCTTGCAAGATTCACCGGGGTTGAAGTGAAGATACATTTTCCAGAATACGAATTCATTAGCAGAACACACATTTCATTCAAATTAGTATATATGTGGTACAAAAGATGAAGCATCATGGTATGCATTTTTTATGAATGCATCTTTTTGAGATTTAGGTGTTCCGCAAGAGCAGAGATAAAGCTTCTGAAAGAAGTTCTATAGTCTATACAACTCAGCACTCCATTTTCTACTTACCTTTTATCTCTTTGGTGAATTTTACCCGGTGAGAATCAGTCAGAGGTCGTGGCTGTTCGTCAATGTTGTGAATATCAAGAACTTCACACATGAATTGAATTACAGGTTGTGCTTTGTAGAAGGCAGTGGCAGAAACTAAGGGAAAATAAGATAGTCAAAGAAATGAATGTTCTTCAAAACTTTAAGTGAAATTATTTCTTTCTGAAGACTAAAGCAGGTTATTGGTATCCAAGAACCAGTTCTGCAAATGGGTTTTCAAAAGATAGGATGAAATAATTTTGAGACAACTACAGCGTGTGTAGCAAATATACTATCTCATCAATTTATAGGTTCATGTTTCATCCAAGGACTTGAAAGCACATCTTGCTAAGCTTCCCAGAAATTATTTTAATTTCACCGTTTTCGCTTCTCTTCCCGATTTACTCAATTTCAAAGGGTGGTATCAAGGTGAGATACAGATTAATGGTGACATCAAACATGACAATCTGTGAAATTGGGAATTCCTGACTTATGTAGTTATGACAGAATACTTATACCAAACTTCACATGACAGGATGAGCTTTTTCCTCTACTGACTGGGTTTGGATGGCATGATAACCCACAATGGGTTAAATAAACCACAATAATTTATTCAACCTATCATGGGTTATTGTGTCATCTGTTGGGATTTTTTTTTATCCATGATGGCTTATTTGCCTTAAATAACCCACTCTGATAATCCACGGTCCACAATGCTACTGAATCCACTGTGGATTATCATGTTGTCTGTCAGGCAAATGCAGCAGCAGAAGAATGTGATGTGATTCTCTCAAGACACTTGCAATACCTGGACATAGCTGAGGAATCAAGCTGTTGCATGTGCAATTAAAGTTTCACCATGCTGTTATGAGCTTTCTATTTTTAACTTGAACTACCAGTTGCAGTTGTGCAAATCTGAATAAGTCTGCCTGAATAATCATTCTCTCAGGAAAGATATTACGAACTTACTTATTGAAATCAGATAACTTTAAACCATCTGTGTTGTTTTTCTGCTTCTCTGTCTCAGTGACAGTCTGATTTGACATGTTTACTTGACATACTTGGCAAACAAAACTTTTAAAGCATCATGCTAATTTTGTGTGCTGTATAAATATTTGACAAGTTTTTCCAAAAGGTAACAGGAATTGAACTGAAAAATGAAGTGCACTTGGTGTGATTAAAATGCTGTACTCCAGGGGTTGGGAATATGTGGCCCTCCAGATGTTGCGGGACTACAACTCCAATCATCTCTTACCATTGGCCATGCTTGCTAGGATGGATGGGAGTTCCAGAGCCACATGACCTCTCTCCATCCACCACATTGTAGTCAAGCACAAAGCTTTACCTTAGAATATTTTAATGGAATATTTGTAAATATATTCTAAGTATGAAAACCCATTTCTCTCACATTTAGGTTTTCAGAAAAAAGGCGTTGAACACAATTAGCATACTAATTCTAGCATACCTGAAGAGCTGTACGCATAAATGCGTGTGTGCTTCTTAGGGATAATCAGCTGAAAAAATTATGACTTTGATTTTAGACTGGACTAGTATTGTATCAATTCTAGTTGCTGAATTTAATCAGTATTGTATTCACATGTTATATTGCCACTGAAATAATGCATTGTTTATGAAACATTTCATTTCTAAAAGTGGGGAAATTTCCATGGAACAATATAGCATTTTCCATTTTAGATTTTTTCCAGCTCATATTAATTTCAATTTGATATCATATTTTTATGAATCTGGGCACTTAATTCATCTTCATCGGGACGTCAGCTTTTCTTTGTTTTTTTAACTAAGCAAAATTTCTAG
Source organism: Elgaria multicarinata webbii (assembly GCF_023053635.1). Taxonomy (NCBI): domain Eukaryota; kingdom Metazoa; phylum Chordata; class Lepidosauria; order Squamata; family Anguidae; genus Elgaria; species Elgaria multicarinata. Next base: position 7,402,217 of record NC_086183.1, read on the forward strand.
ATCTTAACTCCTTATCCCATCCCATGACTAGCAAAACCAGAATTGTTCAAAATAATAAGTTCCAGAATAAGTGATGAAAAATAAGAATTATGCACATTTACTCAAATATGGATTAGTCAAATTCCTCCCAGCTTTAGTTCTCCTTACTTTTGTCCTGGGAAGGAATATCCCTCTGATATAATTGTCCCTATACAAAACTCTACATTGGCCTGACATATCACCCAACCTACTCAGATTCAAAAAGCAACCCTGTAATCCTGCTATTAATACAGTGTTGTGGGAATTATCAGGCACCCAAGACGTTTTGAAGAAGCATTTGTCATGCAACAGTTTACAAAAGTTATTTTTAGTTATGGATATTTGAAGCTATGCTAGGTGACAAATCTTAACTCAGTTGCGATGAAATTGTTCCCACTTTCACCACACTGTGGCTGAACAGAGAGGTGGCAGAGAAGCAATACATTTCAAATGCCTTCCATACAGCGGAATTACTAGACTGTGAAACAGTTAATGAGGTATTTCTGAGGTTCCCAGGCCTCAAGTGCACCAAACAGAATGTCCCCATACAAATACAACAAAACATTCTTCAGAAATGCGTCACCACCAGTAGCCCGCCAACTTCACATGACGCATGCTAGCTGACGCCTACAAATGCTGATTAACTGAATGAATACAAATAGCTTGCACCTCACAAACCTCAACTTGCTGCAGTTTGTCACCATGGTAACTATTTGCTAAACCAATTAGAACAGATTTCATAGGTTAGGGGGGAGCACTGGATGGGGAGTGATTAAGAAGTTTCAGCAGATTTCTTGTAGTTTTCATCTTCAAATTAAGTTAGGAAAAAAGTTACCTTCCCATCACAAATGTTTAACTTGTTAAATCGAATGCTCACATAGGCATTTCAAATTAAGTATGAACCAGACTTTTGTCTTTAAACCTAAGTTTATTTCTACGTAAGGTTAAAAGGAAGCCAGTTTTAGGTTAGAGATTTGGTGGCGTGTGTGTGTTTTGTTTTTATAACTGTGAGTATTAAAAATAATTTAATAGTTAGAATTCCTTCACCCATCAAATCATGCCGAAAGTTGCCTCGTGTGCCGTTTTCATAGTAGAAAGGTGGGATACAAATAAAATAAATAAAATAAAAAGTCAGCAGCTTGTTATGCACTAACTCAAAAACTCTTGGAAAGTAATTTGGCTTATACACTTAACTTAGAAAGGTACCTAGACCATCCCAAGAGTTATCAATCCACCACTGGTTTAGAGAAGGACCATCAGGGTTGGATTAAAAATCAATTCGAAGGAATAGGGTGAGCAAAAGTTGCAGATCAAATGAGTTAACAGGTCTCTGAAAGGCAACACACTTAAATTCCAACCTCTCTAAATCAAGTTGCAAATGCTTCAAACAAAGTGACTTATCTATTAGGCACACCTGTCATTTCCCACCTTGAGGCAAGACTGCATAAACTATAAACAAGAGTAGCTGAGCTTTGTTTGCACAATTCAAAAAAGGTTGTGTGCATTATATGGGGGAGAATATTTGCAACATGCCACATGGTTACTATCAAGGAATGAGAAAAAATGAGAGTTATAAAACTAGGGGCCTTCTGCATGTACACTATTTTGATTATCAAATGTAACTGTGATGAATTATATATGCACATTATTTCATACTCTGGTAACAACTATCATCATTTCTACACGCAACATTCTTCACCATACCCTTAGCCAGAACTTTTGGCTTACCATCAATATTTAGCATCATTTTCCACATTGCAGGCCGAACAGACTGATGGAATCCAAACCATACTTCCCTGCCGCCTCCCAAGGGATGATCATAGCCTTCAGGAGCAGAAAAAAAGGAGCGGCCTACAGGTGTATACCTATGTAAAGAAGGGGGCCGGTTATGCTACCATTATTCATATAGATTTTTCTTCAAAGACTACCTTACAAAAAGGGGTTTCAATAATGAAACACAAGTTTTCTGTTAAATCACTCACTAAAATAAAGGAATTTGTTTATTATCTTGTGGGATCCTACTTAGAATATAAATGTAATGCAAATACCTCTGGGTGGCATCTTCTAATATTTTCAGAAGCCCAGGAGTTATTTAAAATGACTTCTTTAGAGACAGCATTTCCAGTTCAGTGGTTTTGAAACTATTTTAATACCACCTAGCATTCTTATGTGTGTGTTTGAGTGAGTCCATGCATATATGGGTAGCACTTCACATACATTTCACATGCTTACCACCTTGTAAAATGTGTCAATTGCTGTTAGCGGCAGAGGGACAACAATGAGAGAAACTAACTTGCCTTAAGCCACCTAAGCTCTTCATGGCAGAGGAAAAATTCAAACTGGGAGTGTGGTTTCTTCTTAGTCTCTTAGCCTCAGTACCTCACCTCAATTTGATGTAATTCACAAGAGGTTTCTTTAATTGCTTTTTACTTTACGTTGTCACAGAGGAAAACCAAGTCTGACAAGCAATCCTCAAGACAATGAACCCAAATAGAGCAGAGTGTATATGAAAGTAGTTGCAAACTCCTGCAGCTTCCAAAGTGAAGCATGAATCTTTATGTTTTTGGAAAATCCAGTCACAAAAAAAATAGCAGCTTTCAGAAAACATATCTATCTGTAAAAATTGTTTTAAAGTGTACATGTTGTGTATTTCCAAAGCACACTCTTAACAGACTAGGCAAGCAAAGTACTGTCACAGTGCATTTGGTATTTTTACTGCTCTGTTGTGCCCATTATCTTACTAGCTGCCATTTGCCAAACTCTTAATTGGTGATTATTGTATTCTCATGTAAGTTTATGTAATTTTGTTCCTTGGTTTTGTGCTGCTATGATCTAAGGAATTCAGCCACCAAACTCAACACAAGCACCACATTGCCCTTGATCTCTCCTAAATGATCTCATCATAGAAAGCCTTTCCAATTAACTGAAGGTCTTCCAGAGGAATCCTGTACTTGCCTAGAAGTAGTGATATGGTCAGTTTCAGCAATATGACTAGTGCAAGGTGTATGTTAACAACATCTCTCTTAATTCAATACACTTGCATAGAAAACTAAAGAGATCTATTCCAAAAGATGGACTCTAAGAAGAGTGTTCAGAGTACAACAGGGAACCTACTTCATGGAGGGTAAATGTCGTAGCACCACATCGACAGCGTGAACAGGGTTAGTGCTGATTGGCTTGTCTAATTCCAGAGGTTCAGGCAAGGTTCGTCCTGTCAGAACCTCATGCAGCAAGTGCCAGCTCACCCGGGAAACAAACTTTATTGACACCTTGAAGGGACGATCTTTGCCACCTTCTCCCGGCAATGTTACATCCAAATCAACCTGTAGAAAGGGGAATCCCAAAGTTAATAAAGTGGTTTACCTACAGATGTTACTCCTTTTCTTCCTGAATGCAGCATGACCAGCCCAAATTTAAAGATGCCTCAGATAAGAGAGATGAAGAAATAATGGGCAGCTATGCAAGTGACAATGAAATTATCCCAGGTATAATCGACACATGGGAAAGGCTAACCAGAAATCAGTGGCCAAAACATGCTTATCCTTCACCCTCAAACAGAATGTGTGGAACTGTATTAAAAGATACTGCTTCTTGAATTGTGAACACAGCACATACTTCTGTACTGTCACAACTTGACAGTGGCTTTTCTTGCACAATTTGGCCTTACAAATAAGGTGGCCTTATTTAATATGGCAAATGTCAAACAGATTACACAGTTTTATGCAAAGTAATGGGACGTGTTTCGTACTATTGTATAAAGGCCTAAACAACTTGGAACCAGGATACCTGAGAGAGCACCTTCTTCCTTATTAATCAGCCCAATTGGAATCCACCAGGAGAAGAGTCTTCAGTGTGGTGCGGTGGCCCCTTTTCTACGGAATTCCCTGATTCTGGAGAGCAGGCAGGCACCAACACTGTCTTGGTTTTGGTGCCTCCTGAAAACATTTTTATTTCAAGAAGCTTTCCTTGACTGACCAGCTAAAGAAAGCTCAGATGACTTGTTTTAATTCCTGGCATATGCTAGGTTCCATTTCCCTAATTATCCACCCAAGCACCAGCTTGTTGCATCATCCAAACCCAGGCAGAATGGAATGTTGTAGGGCTGAGGGCTGTTTCCCTATTTTAAAAAAACAAGCCATATGATGCCCAGGTTCAGACAACACAAACTGTGCCCAGGTGGGTAATTAGGGAAATGGCATCTTGCATGCACCAGGGATTAAAACAAGCTGTTGGGGCTTATTTAGGCCATGGCAGCTTGTTTTGATCATGTAAACTGAGACACTGAGGCAGTAAAAAGGTTTGAAGATTCTCATCTTCAAACTCAGATTCACTCCAAATTCACTGGTTTAATTAGTAGACAGCAATGGCGTATTTTCAGTTTGCTACCCTCTACTTCCCAGCACCATTTGGAAATTAGAAATCCAAAAACATTGTCAGCACTTATCAGATTCTGCATCAGAGACCAGGAACAACTGCAGCCATGAAAATCCCTAGATGTATCCAACCCAGTCTCTTAGGTTTAAACTAGACAATATATGAAATGTGCAATTGCATTTCGCGTGTGTATGATTTTAAATAGCAGTTCTGATTGTGGTAGATTAGGACTAGTGTCCAGACAGTCCTAAGCAAAGGATCCTAAAAGAATTGCCCACCCTGAAGCTTCTGTTTGGTCCAGGAAGAAAGCTATCAGTGGTGCTAAGGGCAGCTCCCTTCCTTGGGCAAACAGCAGGTTCGGAAGAGCATTTGTTGTCCAGACAGTGGCATAGGAGGAAGGATTTAAACTCACCTCCCTGGAGTCCCAGTCCTACTCCTCCAGTGTGCTGTGAAATGCAATCAAACGTTACATATATAATCTAGTTTGGTTCTTAGAGGATATCATTCTGCCAGTATGCCAGCATATTGCAGAAATCTAGATGAACTGAAAGATTGCACCCATTGGCCATGATCCAGAAGAGTGAAAGAGCATACATATTCAAGATATTTTATGGGAAGTGGAATGTGCATACACTTCCTAAAGTGTGTGCTTCAGGGGGTTCACCCAGACTGAAGATTTCGGTGGATACACTGAAATTCGGCCCTTTAGTCCTCAGTCCCAACTTAAATGAACTGAACAGCATTTGTGCACATTCATCCATTAACTTTGGTTCTCCCCCTTCTGTCACCTCTCACACACCAGATTTCAATTGTAAGCTCCTGCAGGCAGGGACTTGTATTTTTGCTTATACTACTTTATTCAGTGCCATTTACAGTGATCGTGCTATACAATAACCACCCATAGAAGTTAACACTTTTAAGAATTTCCTTTAGCTTACAAGAAATTAGAAAGTAAAGACAAGACAAAACTACCTTACCCCAGTTGTTGCAACAGGGAGTGGATTGGCTGTATAAAGGCTTCTTTTACCATCGTAAACTGGTCTACGGTCTCCAAATATTGTCACTTTAAAGTGCTGCACCATTGAATCGACCACCTCCCTAGAAAAACAACAACAAAAATGTATATTTGCATCAATATGGTATTAAGGGGGGGATGATATTTTTTTTTAAAAACCAACATTTCGAATCTTTTAGCTGAAGTATTTTCAACATGTTTACAGAGGTACCTAGTTAAGCTAGACTCAAGCAGTTATCCCAAATGTGTTAAGTTGAACTACAGCATCAATACAAAACCAAGTTTGAACACTGAGCATGGTGGAAAGAGAATAGTTATGGCTTCTTCCTCAGTCCCAAATATAGCTTTCATTTAGAACAGCTTTACCCCAACCTGGTGCCCTCCAGATGTGTTGGACTCCCAGCACTCCCCTGGCTTATGAACGCTGAGAGTTATAGTCCAATACATCTGGAGGGCACCGGGTTGCAGAAGGCTGTTCTAAAATGACAAAATGATGAATAACTTACAGCATGCCATGCCCAAGTGCTTTCCAACATTCTCTTCATTCCCTGATGCAAAGCTGTGAACTGTTCAGCTATTTACATGATCCAGGCAGTACTTCTTGCTACTGCAATCCTATGAGATGGTGCTGGCAACATTACAACACAAAATAACTTCAGTGGCCTTGCAGCGGCATTTTATACTACTAAGTTGTCTTCAGATACAAAAAACACAGTCTATACAGAAACAAACTGTATTTGCAAACTATCTTCACAAGTTTACTGCAACAAGTGGAACAGAAGAAAGGCTGCTTGTCTCAAGACAATGAATTCCCCAACTACAGTGCAAAAAGAATTGACTATGCCATTTATGAATACTTGAACGGAGGACACAATTCATGCAAAAAAACTTATTCACACACACCACCATTTAATGTTATGTTATTCCTATTGATCTTATGTAAAGGCACTCTGGGAGCCTTTCTGGCTGAAGAACAGGGCAAAAATGCTTAAAATAAAGTCCTTATTTGCAGCTCTTCCCTCCATTGAAAGTTCTTTCCTCAAAATCCCACATTTCCCCAACTTGAAAAAGTTAGACCAAGTCTTAAGTATCTTTCTACACATTGTGTACTTTTATGTGGGTACCTAAAATTTTAAGTGTACACTTGAAGATGTACAGTGAGAATGTGTTCAGACATATACTTGAAGAATATTAGAGGCCTGAGATTGGCTTTGGCTTCATATTGAGCATATTTTTGATGGCAAACCTCAAGTTGGTCCTGTTTAGTGTATGAAATGGTTCTAAGTATACTGGAGAATGCTCCCTTGTGGGAGACACTGGGAGAGAGGGGCGCTGAGGCACATCTCTGCACAAGCAGAACCTCAAGGACGTTACTGGGACAGCCTCTGATCAACCGAGACTGAAGTACGCAAGGGTGCTGCCCTTGGCAGAAAACCCTTTATATTTATTTATATTTATTACATTTATATACCGCCCCATAGCTGAAGCTCTCTGGGCAGTTTACAAAAGTTAAAAGTTACCCAACACAACAGATTGAACCGTGATTGATGCTGAGTGAAAACTGAATTCCAATCACAAAAGGGGAGAACACGGACATTTTAGTAATTGAATGTATTCTATCTTGATGAGGTAAAGCCAGTAGATAACTGTTTATATTGAACAGCAGTCCAACAGCCAGACTCACTGTATCCAGCTGCACCAGTGTGCTTATTTGTCTTGCAGGCATCATTAGATTAGAACAGGAGGAAGCACTTAAACACACGTTAGAAGACCCAACAACTACTTTTCCAACCAATGTTTGCCACAGATTATATACTCAAGCTCTGTAATAGGTTGAAAGTACAAGGTAGATAAAATGGTGGAAAATCTATGATAGGTTAAAAGCAGTGGGGGAGAGAAGAGGATAAGAGACAGATTGAATTGGGGCCATAATGTTGGGAGGGGGGTTAATCCTTCCCTTTGACCGACTTCCTCTATCTAAAATTGCCCCTCCCCCCCACCCCGTTCCTAATTTATTTATTTATTATTTATTAAATTTAAATACCGCCCCATAGCCGAAGCTCTCTGGGCGGTTTACAAAAGTTAAAAAACAGTAAACATTAAAAAGTAGGGCTGTGCTCCGCTCCGATCGGGATTCCAGAGCTGAGCAACCCGATCCGTCTCCGCCAAAGGCGAATCCGAATTGGGTCAGGGGAGCTGCGGATCGAGGCGAAGCAGTTTGCCTCCATCAGAAGCTCCGAACGCAGGTAAGTGGAGGGGGAGGGGGGCTCACCTGGCGCCGCTGCCGCAGTCCGTGCGGTGACGATGGTGGAGCCAAGTAAGGGAGCAGGGGGAGGGGGGCTTACCTGTGTCTGTCGCGGTCTGGCGCAGGCTTCAACTGAGGCCCAGGCCTCAGTTGAAGCTGGCGCGGACCGCGACAGAGGCAGGTAAGTGGGGAGGCTTATTCGGCCCCCATTTTGTCCCCCCTTCCCTGCCTCCGCTGCCCGCCGCAGAGGCAAGTAGGGAAGGGGGGGCAAAATCTCGATCCGCTCCTCTGGATCTCGCTCCGCAGAGCGGAGCGGGTCGGATCGACCCGAAGTGGTTCGGGCCTGATCCGAAAGTTCCCAATCAGGCCACGAAGCAGTTCAGGGGGTCTGTGCACAGCCCTATTAAAACGTATACAAAATTTAAAACGATCAAAAATATAAAAACAATAGCATAAAACAGTATCCGTTTATTTTTTCTCGTGGGAAACATGTGGCACCAGTGTATTTTTCCAAGTGGGGGGAGAATATAAGTTTCAAAGGTGGGGCCATTTTAGATCAGGGAAGGAGTATGAAAGGAAGAGGATCTACCACGCCAGCACTGTGACTGGATCCTATTGTTCCATTCCTTCATCCTAATTTTAACTTTAAAAAAATGCAATGCAATCTCATTTAGCTATGTTTTCAAACTGCCAGTTTAGCCATTAACACTTGCTATATACATAACATTGTCTATCAATGTTTTTTTCAGTGTTCTGTAGTTTTATGTTTCAGGTATATAATAACTCCTGGCCCCTTAGAAATTGTTTGGGCTATTTCTAAATAATATAATAAGCATGTCCAGTCTGATTACGATAAGAAAAAGAAGATCTATTCCTGTGTATATTGCATGATATCTATTAGTTGGCTTTTCAGCAATGTAGTATATTACAAAGAGTTCTTTAGGGTTTCCAAATAAAAATCCTTGAATCAGTTCATTTATGCATACTGCTCTTGCATGTTACCAAAACCCTCATATTGGAAGGAAAGGTCATTTTAAATGTGTTTTTTCACACAGTTATAACACAGCAAAACCAAAATAGCCAGACACTTAAATGAGTGACACTTTGGTCTAATTTCAATATGGTTACAAGCTTGATTTGGGGACATAAACTACATTAGTTGCACTGATGTAGGAGAAGCAAGTAGGAGTACGAGCCTGTTGATTCTCTGGAATGTCTCAGCACTTTTTGATACTATGCCTATAAGAACATTGTTTCAGAACATGGTTTTGAAGGACTCCTGTTCCATCCCCCTGGAAGCTGTCTGGAGGAGTGCTATAGCATTCTATTTTGTGTCTGGAGTATTAACATCTACTATATTGTTTAGGTCATTATTACAGTGCTTGTTCTAACTTGCATATTTTATTGTACTGTACTACAGATCATTCAAGAGAGCTTTGCTATGAAGAGGTATAGAAATTTAACAAATAAACACATTGTGCATCAGGAAAAATGATCACGTTAAAATGTAAGGACAGGATGAAGTACATCCTTAGTTTTGTTGTTCAAATTATCTCAAGCTATTTACACTGCCGTGCTCTGTACTATAAACTTAAATAAAATACCAATTTATATTTGTTTATGATGCTACTAAATATACTAATGTATAAACTAGTATATAACAAAGTGTGGAACCTCAAGCCCAGAGACCAAATCCATCCCTCCTGGAAACTCAATCAGGGCCTCTGGGGTTCCTTAGACAGCCACACTCTCTTTCCTCTGACCATCGATTGTTTAGTAGTTTCCTGGCATTGTACAGCTCCCCCCCACCCCCCGTTCTAAAAGGTTTACTTGCCTGTCCTAAGGCTTAGTTATTGGCAGAAAGAGCTTTAAAGTAAAATATGCTAGCTTCTTTTCTTTTTTTGCATTTTGCCCTGCCCCTTTTGCCTTTGGCCTCGCCCACCACTGGAATGGGGTCCCCGAGAGCTTCTCCAAAATGGAATTTGGTCCTCAGGCTGGAAGAGGTTCTGCACCCCTTGTACATAATTTATGCTTTAGGTCATGCCTAGATCTCCTGTGCCTTGACAGCATACAGCTTTAGGAAATCCCACGCTTTTTAAAAAAGTTTTGCTTGGCTCTTAAAATATGTTGAAATCAAACTATGTCACATATCTAGATTTTTACTTCAGCACCAAAGCTGTTTCTTTGGTGCTAATTCTAAAGAATGGCAATGCCATTCTCTAGAAATTTCAGACTCCAAAGGACTATGCTAAAAGCAACTAAACACAATTCTTCTATGAGCTATGATTTTCTACTTCACATCAGCTTATCCAAGTGTCAAACCATGTATTTTTCTGGATCGATGTTTTAACTAGCAGGCAGCACAATAGCTAACAAAGATTTAAATGGAATATGAAATTATCCTATGCATTTGTGGGGCATCCATCACTGCAACATGCAAACACTAGCTGATGAAATCCTTTAGCAAGTATGAAGTCAGTCAGTTACAAAAACATGAGTTCATACCAAATGAATATTGCAGAACCTACAAGAGCTAGAGTTGAAGTCACCTGTCTTTTCAGTCAGTTACACAAGGTTATTTTCCTTCCCTTGTGGGAAAAAATCTGCATGACCTACCAACAGAATTGAGACCTCAAATGTCTGGTATAAAAACTGTTTCATCCAGGGGACTTTGGAAAGTTATTCCACTTTTTTTCAAGGTAAATTGTAGCCATAATTACTTGTTTTCAACTGGCTGGGTCAGGAAAGAGATCTTACTTATCTGGATGCAAAACTTTTAGTACTGTATGAAGCAAAACCTACCAATAACTAATGTCTAGCCAGTTCTGCTCCAAGTGTCTGAATAGTAAATAACAGGAAAGTACACTGAAACATTATATGACAAATTAAAAATCAAGAAATAAAACTTTTCTTGATACTTTTTCTTTCTTTCTCCATAGCATTATGAAGAATGCTCCACAAGAGCTTTGTAAGTATCTCTTCTTGGCTCTAAAGCAGCATCACAGATTTCAAACCCCACCAAGGGAATGACTGGAAAGACTGAATTTGGAAACAAGCCCAAACTCCTCAAACTATTCATTGCAGAAAATACTTTCCAACAACAACAAAAGAACTATTAATAAGAGAAATCATGAAGATAGGATGAATGCCCTGCTAACATTAGCTCATTTTAGATATCAGAATTCATTGTCAAAGGGGAAGGTATAATGTCATCACTGCTAGAACGAGAGCAGAGGTTTTAAGACCTAGGTTTTGTTTTAACTATGTTAAATACACCTAACCCAAATTATAAAGGAATGTTTTTCTATAAAGGGCAAGCCGAGCTTCAGTCTACAGAGAATTTCCACTTCACAATGTACACAGAACTAAACCAAATCTAAACTGCTACTGGCTTTTCTGCCTATCAGACATCCCCACAGAGCCACACTATTCAGAAGTTAGGCAGCCTACCAAGGAATTTAATTGAACCAGTCAACAAATAAATATTACAAAACTAACCGTTCTAATGGCAAAATGAACACTTCAAAGCCCACTGTACAACTTTGGTTATATAAAGAGTGCTTAAAGATAGCACCAGATTCGTATGTTAACTTTAAAAACTTGTTTTTCATTTCAGATTGGATCTGACTTACTCCCAGAATAATGTGCTGGTAGTAATTCCTAAAACCAAGATGCTACTTCTCAGCATATTAATACATTCCAGCAAATACCTCTATACTAAAAAATATGCAGTTATCAAAAGTGGCCATTTCATTAATTGTAATTTCCCCATGTTTGGAATGTCAATGTAAAAGAATATATGTTCAGTTGTCAGGTGGCTCTGTCTGGTGTAATATCGCATATTAACATTTGTAAGTACAAGAATCAAGATTAAAAGATGCCCTTAGCATCCACTGTTAAAATAAAACAAGCCCAGAGAATGTCAGACAAAATCAGGGGCAAACGTATTTTGTTCAGACAGGATGGTCTGATTAGTCCTATTTGTTACCTCTTAGTCAACTACAGTAAAAAATAATTTAAAAAGCACAGCACTCAACTTCATCAACTACTGCATAAACATTAATAGATTGTAGTAATATTAACCACCTTGATTTACCTGTTCACTCTCCGAGGACACTTATCTGGCTTAATATCCACCTCATAGAGGTAGACGTCAATCTTTGGGATTTCAACTTGGAAGCAGTTGGCCAGCAGTTTAATAGGTTTTCCCATGGTGCCATAGCCAGGTCGTCTGGGCACCATGAGCAGGGGCTGAGCCCCAACGGGTCCTGCAAAAATAAAAATAAAAAGTACAGTTTAGAGTTAGAAACTGAACAAGCCTAGCAAAGTGATAAAATGTTTAATCTCTAGCAGAGACAATAATATCAACATTAAGCCAATGTACTCTGAGAAACCTTTGCATTTATAAGGGAAAGTGCAGTGACTAAAAAGGCAACAGGAAAACTTGGTTATGGTACAATCCTATGCATGTTTAGACAGAAAAACAGTCCTACAACTCCCAGCATTCCCCAGCTAGCCATGGTGGCTGGGGAATAATGGTAGTGGTAGTTCTGTTTTCCGACTAAACATGCATAGGTTTGCGCTCTTCTATTCCTAAAGTACATAAAATCAGGAACTTACCCAAAAGGTTATCTGGTCTGACCCCTCTGAAAGACCAAGCATTCAGAATTTGCTACAGATCCATTCAACGCAATTCAAGCCAAACTGTGCTGCTTGCAGAGCAAAGAGATCATAACTATTCAAGCGATCAATCTAATCAACACACACAAAAAGGCAATCACCCACTAGCCAAATTAATCTGAGAGAAAGTTCTATATAGTAATCAAGTAAATCCAGAATGTGAGCAAAACCACCATGATATCCAAAGGTGAAATCACATGCAGGAAGAAAAATCCTCCCTTACTCCAATAGGCCACAACCTAATGGCTATAATATAAACTTGAAGATATTGTTCATATTCACCGTGCTCCATTCCTGACCTAGTGAAATTCTTTGATTCAGTAAATATTCCAGGAAGACCTATTCCAGAACCGTAAACTTCTAGCAGTTTAAAACCTTCCTATTGTTTCTCACCTAAAATGTGTCCATATTCCGTTGGTAATTACTTGTTCTTGTGCCTGCAGCCTTCATTAATGAAAGTTTCTCTCCATACTCTGAATTATTCCCTAATACATTTTACATGTACAATTTTATTGCTCTTCTGTCTGTCTTCATCTGAAGCGAAATAGGCCATATGCTTATAATTCCATTCATGTAATAATATTGCTATTTACATCTCTTTTCAGTTTGATGTTCACCAATATGGATGACTACTACTACTACTACTACTACTACTAATAATAATAATAATAATAATATATTTATTTCTTACCCACCTCTCCCTTTGGATCGAGGCAGGGAACAACATTAGTACAAGAATCAACACATCTTAAAAATTCTTGATTTTACATTGATCTGGATAGGCCTGCCGGAAAAGGCTAGTCTTTAAAGCTGCCTTAAAATCACACAGAGAGCTAATTTTACGAATCTCCTCCAGCAGGCCATTCCACAATCTGGGGGCGACAGAAGAAAAGGTCCTCTGGGAAACTGATGACATTCCCTGCTCAAGCTAAACCCCACCACTTGTAGAGCCTGAGGTGAGGGACAAACACCGCCTTTCTCCAAACTATGTGGAGAAAGGGGTTAAATTGGAAGGATTTCAGTAATAAATCAAAGTGCTGTGAATTAAATGTGCTGATGGTGATTTTATGTCAGAGTGGGTGTTAAATGTATACAACTGCAGTTGATAACTGCCAAAGACAGACGTGGGATTTTTGTGGTAGTTAAAACAAACTAAATAAAAATTTATTTTAAAGTTCACAAACTTTGTTTCAAAATAAAACTTTTCAAAACTGTTTTAAAACCTCTCATCCAATCCTTTCTCTCTTCACATACATACTTTCCTTTCTCTCACACAATCACTCTTGAGCTTTCTTTATTATCAGTATTGTTTAATATACATCAACTGACTATGTGCACACCACACTCAAAAGACACCCCTCTATACACTGATCCTCAAACTCTCCAGAACAATAGTACTCTACACAGAGAGCTAAAGCACTAAAGGCTAAAGACTCAAGAAGTATCTAAAAAGTCTAGACACAGTATTTCCCAGTGTTATCCCATCGATGTCTTATCAAACGTTACAATACTTCCCTACTGCTTTTATATATGCTGCATTTCATGCCTCTAAGCATTTGTGTTTTTTGCAGTCTCTTTGCACTGGCTCCTGGTCAAACAAAATCCCAAGGTCAAGGAGCCAGTAGCCCACTTGTTTTCCTTTTCCCCTTCTCTATAGTGGGAAAGGCTCAGTTTACTATTCTGGAGCAAATGGTTAGATAGATCATTGGTCCCACTGGGCTGGGACCCACTACTGGGTGGCAACAAAACTACCACCATAAAAACATATGGTAAAAAAAAAAGAAGTGGGTCCCCAAATGGTTGTTTGAGCTAAGAGAAGAATGCAGGTATGAAAAGATTGAACACATGTCAGATTCAAAAACCAGTTGACAAGACAGATAAACTGCATTTTTGCTTTCAGCATAAAAGCCAAAAGCAGATCCACCATTTCTCCCTCAATAGAGTGCTTTCACACTACATGTAAAATGGAGAAATTTGCCTTTTGACAGTGTTCTGTTGCAAGCAAAGGCGGCGGGGGGAGACAGGACTATATCCAACCGTGCCTTCCTGCTCACAGAAGGGGTTTGGTCCTGTATAGTCTCATGTTCATGGAAAACCAACCCCTCTTCCCCCTCCAAAAACCTGTTCCAAAGGGTTGGGAGACCCTAGAACAGTGTGGAAGTTGGCACAGGGGGGAAAGACATAAACTAATATCATCTCCCCTATTCTGACTGCTGGATCCAAACTCTTTCCATTCACAGAAAGTGTCATGCCCCCTTGGAAGGGCTCCTCCTTGGAGGATGAGCGGGAGCCCCTCAAGCCAAGCATCACATAGATCAGGGCAAATCAGGGGGATCCTGGGCCCTCCTGGGTGGCAGTTGTCGACCCTAACCCTTACAACATAGTTATCCCTCTCTCAGATACTAAGCAGCCACCTAGCTCCAAGGAGTGGAGGAGTCTAAAAGACAAGGTTCAGTCACTTGTCAGGCACAGAAGTGCCCACTCGAGGAATAAGGAGTCCTCATGTCTAAAGGTATAATCGTGAGTAAGACCCTATTCATAAGCAGCCCCTTCCTCAGGTGGCACTAATAGCTTGCAGCACCTGTGCTTGAGGTAGAGCTCTAAAGGAACACATTTAAAAGGCTCCAGCTCCCTGACTCCTACCTTGCATTGCCCAGCTATCCCAACTCTTCTCTGGATCTCCTTGAGTTTGACTTTGGACTGCATACTGACCTGACTTTTGGACTTGACCCTGTCTCCTGCCATTCATGGAAGGGCACTGTTGGATCCAACTCACATTCTTCCAAAGTAATTAAATGGAGAAACGTTTAAGAATTGACTGTCAGTTCTTAAGAATAGAATGAATCACATTCAAATCAATAGCTATGTTTTCTTAGCACAAGGACTTTAAAATCATGTCATGAATTGCAGAATGCATTGTCCCTCTGCAAATAAAGGCAGTCAATTTCAGTGGTTTAAGAATTTAATTTGAGTAAAGCCAATACTATCCCAAATAGAAGGAAATTTATATATTGTGTACAAATGAGCATATCTAGCTAAACACTCAGCACTCTTAGTTTCCTCCTTTTTCATTTTTAGCTTTCATCTGTGCTTTTTGTAATTATCCCTTGCTCTGGAAGCAGATAAGTATTGGCAATTCTCATTTCATTATCTATGCTTGTCTCAAACATAAAGGGACAGATTAGGAAACAAATACTGAGAATTACTCTTGAGTTTTTGGAATGATTCACACAGCAAATATCATTATTTGTTGATGTGATGAAGTCAAACACACACACCCTTCTTTTAACTCCTACTCAGTGACAGAGTTTATGCATGTTCTCACCTGACTTCTGCTGTTAATATCACTTGTGTGTGGAAAAAGCAAATGGCAAATAAAATAGCATCATGTTTCTTTTTACCTACACTGAAGTGTGCCCATCGTTTCAGTGGCCATATACAAATTACTGTAAACCGTAAAGAGCTACCAGAAAGTGCAATGAATATAAGACATAATAGGTGATACCAGCATCATGTCACATGACAAAATGCTGTTGCAACATGACCTTGCCTGGTAACCATTTAATGGCAATATGTTTATGCACCAAGTTAATCAAACATCCTAACTGCCAAGGCCTCGAATAGTAATAGAAACGCAACCATAAAAATCAGATAAGTCAAGCAGCTATTTAGGTAATCAAAATACATTTACCTCTGCTACTTTATGGATATTATTATGATATGACAAATTTGTCTTAAGAAAGCAGTTTCAAGGACCTCACAAGCCAAACTTATTCAAAAGCAAGACTTGAGATGTCACTACCACCCCTTTTCCCTGGAAGGATGAGATCACTAACAATGGACTGTTGAGTGGGATGGAGTTGTTGTGCACGCCAAGTAAACCAGCTGTTGGATAGGTATGGTGAATAGATTTTGCTTTATGTTCAGTATTTAACAGATTAAAATGTCTTGAATCAAAAAAGTACTTTTCTTTTTTTTAAAAAATTGTTTACTGAAATTTCTTTTGTTTTTAAAAAATTGTTTACAGGAGTCTTTTTATATATACAAAACAAAACAAAAGTAAATAAAACAATCTATTGGGGAGGGACTCCCTAAATATTATTTACAAGAAATGGATAACTAAATAGAAAATTAATATGAAATGTAAATTGGTTCCGTTTCTTTCAGTCCAAAATTTAAGTCTGAAAAACACAAAAGGGCAATTTCACAACAAAGCAGAGGTGAATACTGACTGAAAATGCTACAATGCAGAGATGCATTTGTATAATAAATAAGTATGTTTTCCTTTAAGAGTCTATAACTCTGTTTGCACGGCACAATAATTTATTTATTTATTTATTTATTTTATTACATTTATATACCGCCCCCCAGCCGAAGCTCTCTGGGCGGTTTACAACATTAACGTTAATATTTTCATGTAATTTTTCTCACTTCATAAGTTCATTAGTATATACGGCTGGAAATTGCAAATACAGTATTTGGCAAGCTTGGCAGTTTCAGAGTTGTAGTTACTGTTTTTCAGGTGATTATCCATAGCAAATATGTGAGAGAATACATATATGTCACTGAAATACACATATGTCGCAGTGTGAAATTGAACTAATGAGTCGTGACAGCAAAAGCGCCCCCAAAACTTCAGTGGAAGATAATTGAACTCTGTTGAAATAGATGAGTTGTAAGCATAATAGGCACAGTTCTTTGTATTGTTAAAATTTATTAGTATGTCATCAGTTTTGTCACTTTGTTTTTTTCTTAAATGTAAACAATGTAAGGGAAATACACACTATGGTCTTAAAATTTTTACAGGTATTCTAATAAAAAATGTCCATGCAATCTAACGTTTAAATATTATCAAGTGTGCTTTAATGTTTTCCTCAAATATTTCAGGCCAAATACTTGGGTTGTAGTCAGATAAAAATCAATACGGTGTACTTAATTGTTTACTAAATAAAAATAAAATAAACATGCTAAACTAGAACATTCTAGGGTATATGAAAATTTTCTGATGTAAACTGAAGAATTTCCTATGCAAATTGAAGTGATTTGCATAGGAAACTTTTCTAATTCAACATTTTTTGAAAAACTACATCACTGCTTGCAGGATCTACTTTTCTGGGGCAGGGGGCAAAATCTAAAGATTCACTGCCTACAGTAGATCATTCAGCTGCACAAAACAACAAACTTTTCACAGGCAGAAGGGACTAAACTCATACCCCCAGAAACCTGTAAGCCTTTAGCTCTTTCCTTCCTCCTCTCCTGCTACTCCCCTGTGGTGCTCAGCTACAGAAATATGCACAGTTGCTCCTGCCTCTTCCAAAGTAAGCCCACCACCCACAGTTTTATGGCGAGCACCAGGCAGACACTCCGGACTTTCCCTGCTCTCCCACCTCCTAACAGAGGATAAAACTGTTTCTGCTCCTATTTCCAAAAATGAGGAGGCTGGAATAACTATGTGGGGTGTAGAGGCCAATTAATGAATGGAAATTCTCATCTTAAATGCAATGAGTAGAACTACATAATCTTTGGATCCTGAGCTAGGCTCTAGGATTGTAATCAACAAAAGTTGACACACCTAAGTCATAACATCAAGCACATAAGGTAGCTCCAACCTGAGTTCCTGACCAACCGGCATACACTTGCCGGACAAATGGAACTTGCAACTCTAATCAAATCCCATCAGCATAGAGGTCTGCTCAGGTGAATTTATTTATTTTTAACTTTTATATTGCCTTATTTGCTAAAACAGCATGAAGGCAGTGCACAGCAATTTAAATCAGTAAAACCTTAGAATAAAAAATATGCAAATTAAAACACTAAAACTAGATTAACACTAAAGGCCTAGATTAAAAAGATGCCTTCATAACCTTTCTAAAAGCCATGACAGTGGGGGCCAATTGAAGCTCTAAAGGAAGCACATCCCATAACGACAAGACAGACAGTCCCTTAGATAGCCATGCTCTAAGCCAATTAGGGCTTTAAAGGTTAAAACCAACAACCTGAACTGAGCCTAGAAAGTAACTGGCAACCAGTGCAGGTCTTTCAGAAAAGTTGTAATATGGTCCCAATACCATGTACCAGTTAGCAGACTAGCTGCTGCATTTTGCACCAATTGTAGCTTCTGGATGCTTTTCAATGGTAGCCCCATGTAGAGGGCATTGCAGTAATCTAAATGCAATGTGATCAAGGCATGGATAATTGTTGTCAAGTCAGATCAAGTCAGGAAGTGTTGCAGCTGGTGCAAAAAGCATAATTGCGCAAATGCCTTCGCTACCACCACCTGATGATCCAGGGACAGCAAAGGAGCACTCCCAGGCTAGGAACCTGATTCTTCAGGGGGGACACAGCCCCTTCCAGGCAGGTTTTCTACTGGCCAACAACACCTCTGTTTTGTCTGGGTTTAACTTCATCCACAGGAATTATCCACATGCATTTTATTACTGGGGGCCAAACTACTCGTGATGCTAAATGTCACTTGAAAGTTTGTCATTTTTTTAAAAAAAACAACAACTTTGTAGTAGGCACAAGATTTTATTCAGAACTGCAGCATGTGTGAGAGAAGTTTACCCTTGCTCTTCCAAGCCATGATCCCAATGCAAATGCTCCCAACCCCAACCCCTGCTATAAATTTTAGGGAGGGAAATCCCAATGGCACCAGTGGGAACCAATTTTCTATTAAAGGCATGGGGGAGGTTTTCAGCAAGATTGCAGCTAGGGAGGGAAGGGTTAAACTTCCTCCACACAAGCTGCAGTTGTGATGGATTGGGGCCTCATATTCCTATTAATAGTTTTAAAACCCTGCCATGATTCCAAGTGACAAGTTTAGCATCACATGTAGTTTGGCCCAAGACTGAGGATATGATGTTTCACATTACTATACCTGATGTATCTCCACCAGATACCAGTCTAGAACGATTTTTGACAATGCATTGTGACAGCATTATATTTAACAACTCATCTGGTAGCCACAGGCAGCCAAGAATCCTATACAGGCAAGTGAATAGGCTGGCAGAAGGTGAACAGATCACTCTGTCCTTCCACCACCACCAGAGGAAGAAGATCCATGGCTCGAAATACTTGTTATAGGTGAATAAATATGATATACAGGGTTCTAAGCAGGAATGGAATAGGGAACTGGATTGCCCCATTTTGACCAATCAATACTTGGGAGTCTATACTTGCTGTTCCTACAGATCTTAGGTTGCATCATATTCAGCAAAACATTTTGTTTCATGTCTATTGGACACTGCAACATATCTTTAAAAAGGGATTATCTAATTCAGTGAATTGCTGACAGTGCAATGGAACAAAAGCATTTAAGTAGGTTTTGGCTATGTTGCTTCTTTTTGAGAAGAGATTATTATACAGATAAATTTTAAATGGGAAAAATCTTTAATATTCGTTGATGTGCATTCTCTTTAAATTTATCTATCTACTTCTTCGAAATGAATGGTCAGCATAAACAGATTTTCCTCTGACTTTTGAGAGCTAAAAGGCTGATATTACAATACTGGAAAGACAAAAGCTCACCTCCGATAATGCAATGGATTGAGGATAATGCAATGGATTAAGGACGTGGCAACACTTCCATCATTTGAACAGGTGGTGTATAGACACCACCTCCAAATGGGTATTATTTGGATATCCAATCCACTTTTGTAGAAGCTTATGCATAATTACTGTAAAATGGTGTTTTCCTATGTAAAGATTCCACATTCATTAATATGGATATATACAAACCTATGTATTTATAGAATACTCTCTCTCTTTTGATAGACATCTTTTTGGTTAAAATTTCAAAATAAAAAATGAATTAAAAGAGGCAAGTTAATGGGCTGGCAGAAGATGAACAGATCACTCTGTCCCTCTAGCACTACCAGAGGAAGAAGAGCCAGCATGGAAACACAGACTATTAGCCACTTTTATGGGCTTACATACAGGGCTGTATTTATGTATTTGTTTGAGTCAATGTGGAAGCATATCAACTCAATTTTTTTTTTACTTATTTATTGCATTTCTATACTATCCAATAGCTGAAGCAAATCAAGGATTTGGAGATCAGCTAATACTTTTGCATGCTACTTTGCCTCACTTAGTTTTATGCATTAAGAAGCTACAATATTGAAAATGATTCAGGTACAGTTCTGGCAAGTCCGCCCAATGGCTGTTTATTTTAATATAAATTGCAGAACGTTCAAACACAAGGTGGCATAAAATATTGGACTCTAACATTATTGCTTTACCAGAACACTGAACCTCCCCTTGAACATGCCCGCCAACTGCTGTTTTCAAATGATTTTACAAATTGCTCATATATTAAGTGTGCTCTGTCTACTGATAGACAGATACAAGCAGGATTAAAAATGAAATAGAATGGATGAAAACCAGTTAAAGACATTTAAAAATGTTAATAAGCAAAAGATATTGTCTCAAGGCACATGAAACAACAGCCTTGCTGAAACTAAACAAGGCTGGTAAGTGCTTGGATAGGAAATCACCTGGAAAATCTATGTATACCACTGTAAGTTCCATCATGGAAGAAAGGCAAGATATAAATGTAGTAATACATAAAAATCTCAAAATTAGTTTGCTCAGACACTTACGAAAACAAAAACAAGAATACCAAATGATTAACAAGTAGTTCTATATAACCTCATGTTTAGGGGGAAAACAAAGCCTATTTTGACAGGGGATTTACTATGGTGTCTTCCCCACCCACACCAGCAAAGATATTGCACTTATTGGAAAATACTTGAGAGTGAGAAGCACAACAGTATATCCTAGAACTTAAGTAAAATTAACCAGACCACCTACATATGTCTTATCTATCATCACATATCAGGCCAGTTATTTATCTTAGGTGAATGGCTAACTACAGGACTGAATTAGAACACAATAACCTATTTTCAGAGACGCTGCTCAGGAATTATTCCCCACAATTCATGCCTCAATTAACCCACAATTTGCTGCCAGAAGCTGCTGTTATGTTCAAACAGGACCATATTGTAGATCAGAGCCATGAGAATAGAGGGAGCTTGGGAAGGTCCAGACCCTCAGGGATATTCTGTTTCAAATTGCAGCTAAAATGTTTCAGAGGAAGAGGCAAATAGTACAGTGCGAACTTTAAACAAAATTGCACTTTTTCCTGCTTGTCAAATATAGATATTTAAATTTAAATTGATAGCCCATACTTCAGGCCGTAAGTTCCTCTTTGCCACTCTATCTGGTGCCACAGAGAGCGCCTTGAATTCTACAACATCCTAGCCAACCAGTGCTTCTGCCCAAGGATACAGCACACTGAGAAACAGGGAGCTGATAGCAAAGTTACTTAGGCTGAAGGAAGAGATTTCTGAACTACTACAGTCTATATTAGTTCTCTTGTTATATATGCATGACAATACCTATATTACGTAGATCTTTTCAAAAGGTTTCTATGAAAAAAATCAAACCATTAGAATAAAGTTATTTATTTTAAGATACAGGGTTAACATAGATGAACAATTATATTAGTGACTCACAAAACTCCCCAGAAGGTTAAATGGAGAACTCTGAAAACTATCCCATACATAGCAGCTCCACCCATAAACACTGATTAAACATATTTTACTTAAGAACCCCTTGCTGCACCAGTTCAAATGCATTTTTTCAGTATATCTAATCTTTAGTTTTGATAAACAGCATATCTGTAGGCAGAGGATGACATTTTCACTATTGCCCAAAATGCAAAGAAGCCCAAACCATGCACCAGGGGAAGAGCAGGCAGGAAACTCCATTCTTGCTGCAAAGTTACTATTGCCCTATCCCAGCTAAAAAGTTCTGATGCATTTTTTAGCTTCCATCTGTTAATTTGTATGATCAGGGGAGGGGAAGAGAAGAGTCCTTAAATCACAAGTTTATAATTGGTGTTCAAAAGCTTCTTAGTAGTACAGTATTTGTTCAACTCCTGTATGTTGGTTAACAGGTTACCAGAGAATTAAATAAGTCATTCTGAAGCTAATAAATAAAAAAAAACATCTGAGAAGCACTTCAGAAGATGGCTCAATGTGGAATACTATCAGTGTTGATTGTGAGAAAACCCCAATATTGAAATTGTCTTTTGTGAATTTCTTGTGACAAAATACTGGCTGGCACCAGGTTGGGGAAGACTGGCTTAAAGTGACAGTGAGGATCTGGAAGTAACTGTAGGAAGATACTGCAGAAAGAAAAGTTTGGGGAACAACTCCACATGACCTTGATCCTTCTACGTATTCCTATATCCAAAGCTAGAAGTACAGTTATGTCCCCTTAAAGTTGTTTCTCTCTAGTCACATGAAAGCAACATGTATCAGTTTTTGTGTGCAACTGATATCACTAATAGCTAATAATTTCAAAAGAAAACTTTAGTCTGTGTCTGATTTAACCAACAGGGTTTTTTTCCAACACAAAGGGTTTTTTATTATTTCAATTCATTTATATCCCACTTTTCCACCAAAAACGGCATGCAAAGCAGCACATTTAGTACATTTACATCCCACTTTTTTCTGTCATGGAACTTAAGGTGACATACATGGGGATCTCAGGCAGTTTTACCTCAGGCACTTACCATACCCATACCCACTGTTTAACGTACCCTCAAACCATGCCCTGGGACTAATAACAGTGATGTTTAAATTCTTTTTCAAAAGTGTACCCAAATGCCAAAAGTTAAACAATTCTCCAAAAACAGCTCAGTTCAAAAAACTGCTAGTTATGTTTGTTAGCAGACTGAAAGAAGCCATTGTGAAAGAACAGAAAACAAGGCGTAGATAAGAATCCATCCACAAAATCAAGTTTCTCAAGGCAGCTATTCAAATTACTCCCAAACTTTCTGGAAGCATAATTTCTTTCAATTCAGTCACTCAAAGTACCAGATTTACTTGAACACTTCTTCACCAATTATTCATATGAAGGTCAAGTACATAATACACAGTGGGAAATACTATTTTAAGAGAAAAAACTGCATTCACAGGACCAAGCACGCAATGCAGTCTTTGATTTTTCAGGAGACAAGTTATAAGAAGTTTTACTGGAACAGATTTTTCACAAGTATTCCAAGATCCCACTCCTATAAGAATAACATATCTATCTACCCCGCAACCACCAATCAAAGTACCAAGGCTCCAACCTGTCGCACATACACTTTGGTGGAAACACAGCATTTAAGACCTGAGCTTTCTTGAACTCCTCCACAGGCCTTTCCCACTCATCCCCAACACACAAAATCCTGACCCATTTACTGCACCCAGCTATTCGCCTCAAAAAACTACAATCCTTGTCTCTCACACACAAAAAGAAACGTAAGAGTCACAATGGACATCTGCTTCACAGCAATGCCATTACGCATCAATCCTCATATTTTTTTTAAGTTCTCAGGAAACCAGCCCATGAATCCGAGCAACCAGAAATCCTGGCTTCACCCATTTCTCCTCCTGTCCAAACACAAACTCCTCAAAAGAGCTTCGGCTATTGGGCGGTATAAAAAAGTAATAAATAAATCAAATAAAACACTATTCTGCACAATATATACCTGCCCCAGCATTTTAGTCCCCTTCCTCCTCATAAAACAGCCATTTCAACTTTAGCCAAACACAACTTCCATACTCAGGGAGTTATTGAGAGGAGCCAGAAGGAAAGCTGTTGCTGTGGGCGCCTCAGTGTTGTCACCTGCTGGGAAGAGGATGCTCAGCCAAACCGGACCTTCGGCCTGACTCGGCAGGGCAGTGATGGCGACTTGGGGAATTGCTCTGGTTCCTCCCACCCGCCCCCTCCTCAAACTTTCCTCGCCGAGGCCCCTTACGCCAGGATCCCCCCTCCCACCCACCGACCGCGAAAGGTCAAGCAGGACGGGTGGCTTCAGGAGCCTCCTCCTGTCAGAGCTCACCTGCGCTGCCGATTTCCATTCATGGAGCTCTGCGCGGCCGCTCTGTAGCTACGGGTGCCGGTCCGGGTCCTGCCGGGTCCTTCTTGCGGCGCCCCAGTCCGGACCGGCCGGGCCTGCGGCGGCGGCGGCGGCAGCAGCAACACCACCGCTCCCGCTCCCGCTCCCACTCCTCCTCCCGGCGCAGCCCTTTCTTGCAGCCCCTTCTTCTGCTCGCGCTCCCTCCTCAGCCGGCCTCGGTCTCCTCCTCAGTCGTTCAGTCCCGAGCTGTGGTGACGGGCGAAGAAGCGGAAGTTGCGTGGCCGCCCGCAGCCCCGGCGCGCTCCGCTCTCCACTGACTGACTGACTTGACTGAGGTACCCGACTTTCCACTCGGCACAGACTGAGCCTCGCTCTGAGGCGACCACTCTTCGCTGCTCGCGGGCGCGCGCATGCGCCTCCGTTCTCGCTCGCTTTCTGTACCGGAAGCCCCCCCTTTCTCCTCCTACACGCTGTGGTAAAGAATTTCTGCGATGATTAACCTGCGATGACTCTGTGGTGATGCTTAACTCATCGGCGCATGCGCACTCTCGCTCACCGCCTCCTGCCGCCGGAAGTTTTCCCGACTTCAGCCTCTCGTTTCTCAACGCGCGCAGGTTCGCGCTCACCCTCGCTCTCGTTATTTTTTTTTTTTTAAAAAAGGACGCCTGGAATACGCATGCGTATTCATGTTGCTGGGCGACTACTCCTCAAGCCACTGCTGCGGCGTATGCAAATTAAAGAGGCGGGGCCAGAATGAGGGGCCGAGAGTTGGGGGGGAATAGTTAAAGTGGTTGACCTGAAGTGCTGGGTTCGAATGTCGCCTTGTGACATTTAAGGTAAGGGTGAGAACCGAGGGGACAGGAGCAGGCAGAAGTAACATCGGGGCCTGCTCCTGCTGGACTCTTCCCCCCCCACACAGGGCAAACTGCCATCTTGGCCCTGTGGGGAAGAAGAAGGACCGAGGGGACAGGAGCAGGCAGAAGTAACATCGGGGCCTGCTCCTGCTGGACTCTTCCCCCCCCCCCCACAGGGCAAACTGCCATCTTGGCCCTGTGGGGAAGAAGAAGGACCGAGGGGACAGGAGCAGGCAGAAGTAACATCGGGACCTGCTCCTGCTGGACTCTTTCCCCCCCCCCCACAGGGCAAACTGCCATCTTGGCCCTGTGGGGAAGAAGAAGAACTGAGGGGACAGGAGCAGGCAGAAGTAACATCGGGGCCTGCTCCTGCTGGACTCTTCCCCCCCCCCCCCCACAGGGCAAACTGCCATCTTGGCCCTGTGGGGAAGAAGAAGGACCGAGGGGACAGGAGCAGGCAGAAGTAACATCGGGGCCTGCTCCTGCTGGACTCTTCCCCCCCCCCCCCACAGGGCAAACTGCCATCTTGGCCCTGTGGGGAAGAAGAAGAACCGAGGGGACAGGAGCAGGCAGAAGTAACATCGGGGCCTGCTCCTGCTGGACTCTTCCCCCCCCCCCACAGGGCAAACTGCCATCTTGGCCCTGTGGGGAAGAAGAAGGACCGAGGGGACAGGAGCAGGCAGAAGTAACATCGGGGCCTGCTCCTGCTGGACTCTTTCCCCCCCCCACAGGGCAAACTGCCATCTTGGCCCTGTGGGGAAGAAGAAGGACCGAGGGGACAGGAGCAGGCAGAAGTAACATCGGGGCCTGCTCCTGCTGGACTCTTCCCCCCCCCCCCACAGGGCAAACTGCCATCTTGGCCCTGTGGAGAAGAAGAAGGACCGAGGGGACAGGAGCAGGCAGAAGTAACATCGGGGCCTGCTCCTGCTGGACTCTCTCTCTCTCTCTCTTTCTTTCTCTCTCCTCCCTCCCTCCCTCCTTGACTCCTGTTCCTTGTGTGTCATGTCTTTATTAGATTGTAAGCCTGAGGGCAGGGACTGTCTTTTTTTCCTAAGTGTAAGCCGCTCTGAGAGCCTTTTTGGCTGAGGAGCGGGGTATAAGTATGATAAATAAATAAATAATAAATAAATGCCTAGGGTGGCCATATGGAAAGGAGGACAGGGCTCCTGTATCTTTAACAGTTGCATAGAAAAGGGAATTTTAGCAGGTGCCATTTGCAGGCATGCAGCACCTGGTGAAATTATTATTATTATTTATTTATTTATATAGCACCAACAATGTACATGGTGCTGTACAGAGTAAAACAGTAAATAGCAAGACCCTGCCGCATAGGCTTACAATCTAATAAAATCATAGTAAAACAATAAGGAGGGGAAGAGAATGCAAACAGGCACAGGGTAGGGTAAGCAGGCACAGGGTAGGGTAAAACTAAAAGTATAAAGTCCGCACAACATCAAGTTTAAAAAGCTTTAGGAAAAAGAAAAGTTTTTAGTTGAGCTTTAAAAGCTGCGATTGAACTTGTAGTTCTCAAATGTTCTGGAAGAGCGTTCCAAGCGTAAGGGGCAGAAGAAGAAAATGGACGAAGCCGAGCAAGGGAAGTAGAGGCTCTTGGGCAGGCGAGAAACATGGCATCAGAGGAGCGAAGCGCACGAGCGGGGCAATAGTGTGAGATGAGAGAGGCAGGAGCCCTGCCCTCTTGACCAGATACAAAAGAGGGTAGGGCACTTGCAGCTTTAATCGTTGTGATGAAGAGGGAATTTCACCAGGTGCTTTATGCCTATAAAGGACACCTGCTGAAATTCCCTTATCTGTGCAAATGTTAAAGATACAAGAGCCCTGTCCTCCTTTCCATATGGCCACCCTAGGCATCACGACTCTGGGGTTCTACAGCCCCTAAGAACATTAAGTAGGGCTTCACCATTTAATCAATTAATCCTTTAGATTATTTGATCTACATTTTAATTGGCTAAAAATGTTCTTCCCAGCTTAATCAGGCAGCATATCTGCCTGATTAAATCAGGTGGAGCACTTATATTCAATTTAAATTTAAGTCAATTCATCTAAGTAATTTTATTTATGAAAACAGAAAATTACCTATTAATAGGTTCAGAAATTGAACATATACAACAGTGTCCTGCAACAAAATGTTGCAGTCAGGTGTGTGTGGGGGTGTCCCTTGTTCAGGATTCTAGCCACTCCATCACATTCCCTCCCTCACTGAACATGCCAAGTCCTGCTATTTTGTGAAGATCAGGATCAGGCCAAGGGGCTTATCTAGTCCAGGGTTCTGTGGCCAATGCAATCTAACAAGCATTATGTGCTTTCTGAAGAAAACCCAAACAGGCATGAGAGCTTCCCTGCTGTATATCCCCAGCATTTGGTATTCTGAGGTAGAAGGCCTATAAACCTGGAAATCCCATTTTACTATTACAGCTAATAACCACCAACAAATCCTATCCTCTATTAATTTGTCTAATTTGTGGTGCAGGACAGCAATGGGAAAAAGGAAGATCGAAAGAGTGAAGGGAACAAAGAGAAAGGGAAGAGAAAGGAAGAAGAAGATCCCATAGATCTGTATCTAGATCTATCTATGGGTACTGGGTGGATTAGAAATATTTATGTAAACAAGGTGGTGACAAAGAGAAAGGGAGTGAAAGAAAATACGTGGGCCTGTCTTCTGCCAGCTCCAGGAGATTAGTCCTTGACATATTCCCCCCACCCTGTGTATGTATGTATACATACATACATACACAGAGAGAGAGAGAGAGAGAGAGAGAGAGAGAGAGAGAGAGAGAGAATGGGTTTGACCCTGTAAAAGGCTGTCCCTGATACATCCTGCAAATTGGGGAAGCGAGAAATCTGAAACAAAAAATCCCATATAGTGCACAACTATATTTCCGCTAAGACATTGAAAACTTGGTATACGGAACTGTGGCAAATAGCCATGGCAGAAAAATTGACATACAGACGGAAACTAGTAAAAGTGAAAACATCTGATCTATAAAATATGGATTTATTTTATTTTATATACTAATCAGGGACATAAACAGCAGTATTTGTAAAAGCTTTTCCTCAGACTATGCTAGAGACTAAATATGTTATGGTGAAGAATTAAAAAAAGAACTCCAAGCAGCCTATGGATTCTATGTATATCTTGTTTGTAAGGTAAAGGGAAATATATATGTTAAATGTACTAGTCTGTCAATAAGTAGAATTAAATCCAATGTGTTTTTTTTATTTATTCCTTTCTGTTGGTATGCTTAATCTTGTTTTGGAAAATTAAATCTTTTTTTAAAAAAAACTGCACTATATTTCTGTTAGAAAACAGCCCTGGATTTGTACAATACAAACTAAACATTTGAATTTATCATGTTTGTATCCTGCTTGTTTACCAAGTAGCTGAGGAGTAATTGTTTTTATTCTCATAACAACCCTGTGAAGTTCTTCTGAAAGTCACCTGTGGGCTCTATGGGAGAATAAACTCACCCTAATAGGTTTTTCCTTCCATCACGCTGATGTGGAGATGTTAAGCTACGTGTTTGGCTACAGAATTCAAGGGTCCATTTTTAGAAGCTTCTATTACATGTGATTTTTAAAAAATGCAACGTTCTTGAACATGGCAAAAATCTAGTATGTGTTGTTGGCAAACTAACGAGAGACTTCAGCTGCAGTTGCCTTGAAATATTCCCACCCAATCCAATACTAAAAAAAACTGGCTTAAACACACACACACACAGCGCCTGAAAATAAAAGAGATTGTCTCTTAAACACACAGGGAACATAATGTTCCTTCCCATTGCATGTGGTTTAGAAGGAACAGACAACCTCGGCAGACAGGGAGAGCTTCAGGCACGGAGGAAAAAAGAAAAGGCAAACTTAAAATGGATAATTTCTTTATCCCATGCTTCACATCCCCATTTTCCCTGCCCTTTGAGGGTTTTATGTGCAACACAGAAAAAAATTAGGGCATTTGAGAAGAAAAAACCCGCCAGAAATTTTGGCCTGCAACTCCCATCATCCATCACCATTGGCTATGCTGACTACAGCTGATGGGAGTGGCTGACTGAAAGTGCTGGTATTAAAATTCAAAGCCTGAGATGGCTTGCGTCTCCTCCCATATGCTCCTGCCCAGACCCGAAGATCATCTTCAGCAGTCCTTCTCCAGCAGACACTGTCAAAGGAAGTAAGATGGATGGTGACCATGATGGACTTTGGCATCCGTTGACGAATGAGCTTCCCGAAGAGGTCTGTCTGGCACCTACATTGCACTCTCTGGTGTCAGGTGAAGACCTTTTTATTTTCCCAAGCATTTTAGTCTTTTAGCTTGGTTGTTTTAATTTGTTACTATATCTTACATCTCTGCATTGCTACTGGGCTTTATTCCGGGTTGTATTTTTATACTGACATTTTTTATTTTATGTGTTTTTCATTGTTGCGAACTGCCCAGAAAGCTTCGGCTATTAGGCGGTATAGAAATGTAATAAATAAATGTTAGATACACAATTTATAGCCATTCAGGAAGCACAAGGACATGTTCACATGCCTGAAGCAACACCACCAAACCTTTTTGCAAGAAACAAAAACAGTGTTGCAGAAGTGTTCTTCGAGAACGGGCAGGCAACCCAGTACCTCAAGATGTTTTGGACTATAGCTCCTATAACCCCTGATCAGGCCATCTTGGCTGAGGCTGATCAGAGTGGTAGTCCAAAGACTGTGGGCTGGGAGCTGTTGTTTTTCTAAATGAAAATGTATTTGAAATATTCCACAATTTGCAGGATATTTGCAGGATATTTCCCCCCTTTAAGTGAGATGTTGTGGTTCTTACAGAAAGAAAAGGTTATCCAATTTTTGAAAAGCTCAGCTGTTATTTTCTTTTTAACATTAAGCCTCCATTTGCCTCTCTCAATAAGGACTGTACAGCAGTAGTTCAAATCTGTTTAATAAACGGACCATACAACGTTCAATTTCAAATAAAAAAAAACACAAACAAGAAAACAAAACCCCAATCGATAGTGTGTTTTGTGAACATTCTCTATTTACACTTCAACGCTTCCTTGTAACAGGTTAAAAAAACAGTTTTGAACGTAAACCAGAGTTGCCATCACTTTAAAATTTTCACAATTATTTGGAAGTGCAAAATTACATGCGCATGTGTGATACGGGTTTCACTTTTTTATTGCTGTTCTGCTGTGTTGCTCACACTTCTCTCCAGACAAGACCAACACAACTAGTTTGCACTGCGCTGCCCAGATGCTTTTAACATTTGAATTAAAGAGGGTGTAGGGGTGGGGAGCCCTTGTTGAACCCTTATACAGTTTAGGTTTATGCTTTCCTACAACTTCAGCCTCAGTTTTCTGTGGACATAGTTGCTTTGTTGGTCCCAAATGGATAGATACAAAAAAAACCCAAACCCTGCCATGGTGACTTTCCTGTTTAAGAGACCAATGTTTAGGAGCCAAAGAACTTTTGCAAGGTTTAGAGTTACAGAATTCAATGGACAGGAACGGCATCGCTTTCTCAGAACTACAGATAACTTCTGGTTCCAAATATGAATTTACACCTAGATATTACAGAGAAATACTTGAATTTGTATCCAATTGTGTCCTCTCTGTATAGCCATTGGCTTTTCCTATTCTACCTGAGGAATGCTGTGTAACTCAAAAAGCTTGCATCTACCCAATGGAAAAGAAAAGAAAAAGTCAGCCATCCTACTGCTATTTTGTAGCCTATCAATTGCACTTTGGCATGCCCTTAGATCAGGGGTGGGGAACCTGACGGCCCCCAGGTGTTGGACTCCATTTTCCATGAGCCTAATCCAGCATGGCCAAGGGTCAGTCGGGATGGGGGAGTGCCATTCCGGCATAGACGCTAACAGCCAGCAGCCAAGGAACCAAGGAACTAGCACCAAGTGCCCAAGGAAGCTTTAGATGAATTATCCGTAGGACAGCAACCCGTCTCCTCGCCCTGAAAATGCTGCATGGCAAGCTGCTTTTGAAATGGGAAGGACGATCAACAGCAGTCTGTGACATGGCATCAGAGTTTGCTGTTCCAAGGGCTGGGCTGGGGGGCTGCTAAACATTCCAGTGGGCTAACAGAAGCCCCTTGGCATGAGCCCATGGAACGTCTTTGTAGCCCCTCCTTTTGTTTGTGCCATTCTGCAAGAGCTTTCGATGAGGATGTCCTTGCCTTCATAAACCTCTTCCGCTCACCCCTCTTCTCCAACCTCGTGCCTTCCAGATGTCTTGGCCAATGAGCACACTGGCTGGGGATGATGTGACTTGTAGTCCATCGCATCTGCAGAGCACCAGGTTGGGGAAGGCCACTTCTTTCTTTGTTCAAATATTAGCATTAAATTGGAACTAGCAGCAGTGCAGGTAAAAAAAAATTAAAGAAGCCAACAACCGATAGCTACATAAGTATGCTGCCTCCCCCCACACAACACCTGTGGAGTTTTGGCAAAGTCTCCAGCTGCAGAAGAGAGGCACAGCAACTAGTTACAGTCTAAGGTGCAAGGTGAAACGCTCCAAAACATTTTTTCCGCAGATCTCATATGTAGCCTTGCAGCGCCCTGAATGACAGACATATAGTCTGCAGCGCAAAAGAAAACAAAGAAAGAATGCCTCCTCTGCTATGTGCTCTCTGACGTATCAAGAGGGACAGAATATACAGTTTTGCCAAAGCTAAGCAGGAACGGAACAGGAAGCCTCCATTATACAGAACATGCAGGTTGGTCTAAACCCATTTATTAGAACATCTAAACAGAGAGGAAAAAAACCCCAAACCCAGAAAATTTGTTCAATAGAGGGTGCAGCAATGACATCATTTACGGCACTTAGTGAAAACTCCGCATGCACCAGGTGGGGAGGAAGAGAAGTGAAGGTTGGGGCAGAAAGCGCTTCAAAACATCTGCCTCCCCTAGCTGCTTATGTCTCGTGTCATGCCAAACACCCCTCCATTCAAAGCAGCAACCTAACGACAGAGTGCAAAAATCTGAAAATGAGCCCACTGATAACAATTCAAGTCCTAGAGGTTTGTATTTGTTTTAAAGCAGGGTTGTTGTTGTTTTAACACAAAGCTGCAAGTTTCTTCTAGATCCCCCCTCCCCGTTCTGCAAATGCCCAAGTCATTTACGTTGGTTCAAAACACTTCAGAATCCCAAACTTTTCAGTTGCAATGCTGGTGACTGAACTGAGGATCCCAGTCCAAGCAGAGAGAGAAAGAGAGAGAGAGGCAGGCAGTGTGAAGCGACGCCAAGAAAAGCTTGGAACGCCACTCCCATTGAAAGTTGATTTGTTCTAACTTACAAGCTGGGGAGAGGGTGCTCCCCAACTCCCACGCCCCCTTTCTGGGGGAAACAGTGGTTATAAACTGGCTTCTTGCTGGAAGATGTTGATGTGTTACCCATGCAGGCACTTAGTTAAGCAACATTGGCTTTTCTGTACTGATGCTTTTGCTTTTTTTCACAAGACTGCGCCCAAAGCAAAGCGGTTTCAGCCTTGCAGGCTACAGAACAGCCGAGTGAAAGCAAAAAGGAAAGGGACCCGTGGGTGGGAGGTGGGGGTGGAGACAAGTCAAGATCCAAAGAACTGCAGGTCTCGCTCTGTGCAGCTCGTGGTGCGCTGGACTTGTGCTTCAACCAGCCAACTGGGCAAACACACTCCCAAATGCTGTAGGAGCTTGGAGGAGTTTCAACAGCAATTTGCGATATGAAACAGAGATCTGATGGCTCAATGTAAGAAGTCCCACTGGCTGCACCGAAGCCACTGGTGCGTTCCTGCACCAGTTCTTTGGATCATGGCTAAAGAAGGTGAGCCATAATGCCCCAAGTTGTGTAAAAACACAACCATGCTCCATTCTGAGTGGCTATTTTTGTTTGCATAGCATTGTGATGGGTTAACATTCTGCCCCCAAAGTGGCATACAGCGAGAGGGGGAAGAGGTAAGGATAAAAAGAATGGGGTATTTGACTTGACTCCGGAAGCACCAGTGGTCTGTTAGCATTGCCCCACAAGCTGCTAAGCACTGAAGGGTGTGTGCTTATGAGAAGGCGGCACGGGAGACAGACTGGGTTTAGCTTTCTTCTTCGTGTTTGAAGGCTTCCTTTGGCAGTTCAAGACAAAATTCTGAACAGAAAGTGTGGCTTGGGTATAAAAGATACCTTCTTCTCCTGCCACATGCCTGGTTTTGTACTAAAACAGCAGGGACGTGCCTCTTACGAACCAGCGCACTCCAAAGAACCTCCCATCTCGCAAGCACGAGGCGCTTGCTGCAGAACGTAAAGTTGGAATTCATCGTCATGGGGGGGGGGGGGGGAGAATGGATTTCCCATCTGAATACAAAGTCAGTAATTATTTCTACACAGACGGCAAAGTGCATTTTGATGTTCTGATCAAAAGAAGAGCCCGGGAGAGGAAGAGGGGTTGGCAAAGGGGGAGGGAGAATTCCTCATCTCCCTCCCCCCACAATATATATATAAAAAATAAATTGGCAAGAATTAAAAATAGATGAAGCCATCAAGATGGTTTGAGAATATGCTGCACTTATAAACTACAGTCGGTGAAAAAATAAACTATTCAAGGAGTCTATATAACATAGCGTAAGG
Organism: Elgaria multicarinata webbii; assembly: GCF_023053635.1. NCBI lineage: Eukaryota > Metazoa > Chordata > Lepidosauria > Squamata > Anguidae > Elgaria > Elgaria multicarinata. Next base: position 7,435,918 of record NC_086183.1, read on the forward strand.
ACATTTTGGATTGCAGTGCAAGTCATGGAAAAATCAACCTCGTACTAATCTTCTCTGTATGGTTCCAATTTCAGTATACGTGTCATCAAAGCAAGCACAAAGAAGCTCACCTCATGTGCTATATGAACACTCTGAAGTCTATATGGGGCTGGGCAGGTAATAAAGTGATGTAAACACTGAGAATATGAATGGTTTGAGTGTGTTTGGCAATAGACTCGACATCTTATAAAAATAACACTTGGTAATAAAAAAAATCATTGGTGTATATAAAAAAATCAGGACATCTATTGATAATGGAGTTCTCTTTGTGCTCGCGGGGTAGGCAAAGCATTCTTCTTATGCACCCCATTTGTCAGAAATGTAAGGGTTTTTAAAAAAAATTAAAAAGAAAAAATACATCAGAAATAATAAAATCAATGTGTTGGTGTTTTGTTTTGTTTTTAAAAAAGCAGGCTTTATCAGCAGCTCTCCAAATTCATATGTAATGATAAAAGTGCACAGAATTTTAACCCATCGCGAGACTGTGAGCTAACATGAAACTGTAAGCTTTGCGAACGTTAAAAAGAACTCCCAACACCTTCAAGATGGAGATTTGGACCACCACCGAAACAAGAGTCATCGCTGGTTTGTTTTTCTTTTCTTTTTTCCTTTGAAAGGTGAACGAACGTCAACGTTTTGCAGCATTGCAGTAAGGCACTCGCCCACAGATAAGTATGTGACTGTTGCGTCAAAAGGGCAGCAGCTAACCCACTTTTAAACAGACGGAAGACAAGTTTCCTTTTCGGCTTTGTGGTAAGTGCTGGGGGTGCCTTACGATATTATCATCATCATTATTATTATATATAAAGGAGAGAAAATTCTTTTTTTCTCCTTCTTCAATGGGAGGGGTAACTGTTAAAATTCATCTATAAACTACTGGCTTTTCTTTTTCTTTTTCACCAATTAAAGCATTTGTATCCTAAAATATTAGTTTTTATAAATCTAGTCATCTGGTTTTAAGGCTCTACGAGTCCCTTTTCCCGCCCCCCCCCCCACCCGAAATAATAGCAAACAAACAAACCAGCGTCTGATTGGGCAATGGAGGACCAAAAGAGTTATTTCACAGTCAAAAAGTCTAATATTGCGTCTCGCCCCCACCCCCACCCCAGCAAATGAAAACCTGTTTTCTTTTGACAGGAGGTCAGATCCCTTTCTTGGTTAAAATACTTTTGTTTGGTCAGGTAACTGGAAAGCCTGAAAAACAAAGTCTCTCTTGCAATACTACAAAGGTGTGTCCATCCGGTGAAGTGGCTCTTCTGCTTTTGCCCCCGGAGGGTTCTGGTTTCCGGCCTCCAACGCTGTCCATGCCCTGCAGTGATTTCTCATTGGATGCCCACACGGCGCTCCCAATGCTTCCTCTTTCTTTTTCTTTTTTGTATGGCTCCTACAAATCTGAAAGCTTTCTGGAGTGAGGTAAAAAAGCTAGGCTCTCTTTCAAGCAAAGTACATGGTACGTAAAGTGTCCTGATGAACTTGCACGGCCTTGGCCAGGGCCTGAGGGTCTCGGCCGTTGCTCTGGCCAGATATGTGACTGCCTTCTCCGCTGGAAGTGGAAGGAGGGGTGGGGGTGGGACAAGACAAAACAAAACACTGGTTTTTAACAGATAAAACCACAGCTTATAAATTGCTTCCCTTGTTTAAAAAAAAGAAGAAGAAGAAGAAAAGAAAGCATCTGTCTGCAAACATCAGCACTTCTTTATTCCACAGTGAGGGGTTTCACACAATAGGCTAACCCATCCAGTGAGGGTTGTTGTTGAACCATGGGTCATCGTGTTGTCTGAACGCAGCATGTTTTCTGCAGGGTTGCTCATTAACCTTGCAATGTGGCTTGTTAGCCATCCTCAACAACCTAACAACAAGCCATGGGTTCTCAGGGTGACTCATCTGGGAAAAATAAACCACACTGCATGGTTAGCAAACCAGCCTGCATTCAGACAACACAATAACCCATGGTGGGTTAGTGTGTTGTGTGAACCCGGCCAGTGGTGGGTGGGGCTGAACACAAAACAGGGCAGGGCTGGAAAATCCCAGCTTGTTTTAGCTTAAAGCTCTTACTGCCAGTAACTAAGGCTTAGGGGAGGCATTTCAACCTTTAAGAATGGGAGTTGGGTGGAAACTGCACAAAAGCCGGGCCACTACCAAACCACCAGTGGTTAGGAGAAAGGGGGATGGGCACTATCTGGGGATCCCTTGAGGGCCGGATTTGGCCTCCAGGGCTGAGGTTCTGCACTCCTGCAATAAATCATAAATATTCAGACATATCCACAAGAAGGTCTTCAAAGCTTGCTTAAACACTTGTACAGATGGTGCAAGTCCAAAGGAAAGAAATTGCACATTTTCAGGGCCATGACCGAGAAGGCCCTGTCACTTGTGCAAACCATCCTAACCAATCTTAATAAGCAGCCAATTGAGAGAAGGATCCCGAAGCAGATTTTGGCTGGATTATATGGGTGAAGGTAGTCCTCCAAAAACCTGCAGCATAATGCCATGTGCACAGACATGATAGGATTGCCTTCTTTCATTGGTGGCTGATTGGAAGGAGAAAAAAACAAAAGGATAGCATCCAAGCCAGGACAGAAAAAAAGGAGAAACGGGTTCTCAGGATGCAAATAATTTATTTTCAAGAAGCCCAACGTGTTTTGGCCTATATTTTATTCAAAGGTCTTCCTTGGGGGGTTGTTAGAAGATAGTATCTGCAGAATTTCCTCGAGCAAAATAATTGTCTCCTATGATAATCTATGCAGACACTATCTTCTAACCTGAGGAAGGCCTTTGAATAAAATACAGGCCGAAACGCGTCAGGCTTCATAAAAATAAATTATTTGCATTCTCAGAACCTGTTTCTTCTTTTTTCTAATTGGAAGGAACCAAAGCCAGAGTGATGGATGACGCAGAGGTCCAGTGGGCAGGTTTATCTCTGTGTTTTCCGTCTGTGTGTATGCTTCAGACTCTCTCATGAGCTTTTTAATTTACTTCTCAGGGGATTTTATTGTGGCCTTCTCCAGCCTGGTGCCCTCCAGATGTGTTGGACTACAATTCCCAGAATCCCCCAGCCAGCAGAGCTGTTGTCCAACACATCTGGAGGCACCAGGTTATTGAAGGTTGCTCTAGTATTTCCTGGCATACATTTGGGGAGATACTGGTTGGCCAAACAGCTCATCACAGTATAAAACTGTTCCTGGACTTCAGACTACAAGTGTCAGCAGAGATCACATGACTGAACATTCCCCCATGCAAATGGAGCAGCAAATCACAAATGCAAACGGAAAGGCCAAGCTGTGGTACCCTGCAACAGCAAGTAACGTATTTCGAGGATTCGGGCGCAATTCTTGCTTACAGCCCACAATCGCCTGTGCCTCAGCATGTGTCACTGAAATAATGACACCTCGGTCCCCTACCCCTGCCTCCCCTTGCTCAGTGGTTCCTCCGGTTTTGAATTTTAGATGGGGCAGGACCGTGTCCTCTTGTAAAGCTCTGTAAAACACCATGCACATTTATGGCACGATATAAACAGTCAATAATGCCAAAGACAGGATGCACCTGATATTCAAACTTTTAAAACTACCAGGCCCCTCGAACTAGGGATGGGCATGTTCAAGTTCTCAGAGATTTTCTGAACCTCAGTTTGACACTTCCCTCCCTTCGATCCGTGCTTGTGGTTGCTGTTTGTTTTGCGCAAATGGGAAAATGCGCAAACACAATCAACCATGAAAATTGTGCAAAAAAATTCCAAGATGAAACAAATGTCCAAAGTTGCACAAACTACCCCTCTTAGACTAAAGCATGAAATCGTGTATTTGAAAAATTGAGCCATTTCAAACGCTTTCCGGCAAACTTCGCATATTTTTTAAATGACGCACGTTTGAGAACCTGTGAACATTTCTGAAAAACACATTCTCTTGCCATGGCTTGCGTTCGGGTTTGTGAACAAAGCACGTTTGCGAGAGCGAACAAAATTCCCATACATCTTTACTGTGAACCCTGAAGTTCCAGTAGGCTTCCACCACACAGCAATGGGGGGGAAACAGGTGATGGTGGTGGTGGGAACTGTTAATTGCCCCCAATCCCAATTGCTCACCTGTCATGCTCTTTGTCTACAAGGTGATATCGCGCCCGAAATGCCACCAACCGGGCGTAATATGCTGGTGCTGGGATAGAGACGGAGCGGGTGCAGCGAACGTAAGTGTGGCAAAGCTGGTAGGTGAGGATTTGAAGCTCATCTGCTGTAAACCGGTTGTCGTCCCAAAGAACGTAGTAATGGGAAGGCCTGCTCGTACCCTATGGTAAGAACTTGAATTAAGGGTGGGTGGGGGACATGATGTCCTCATAAGAGCCCTACTGGATCAGGCCAAGGGTCCACCTAGTCCAGCCTTCTGCTCACACAGTGGCCAACCAGCTGCCCAGGGGAAACCCACAAGCAGGATATCAGTACAACAGCACCCTCCCGCCCATGCTCCCCAGCAACTGGTGTACATGGGCATACAGCTCCTGAGGAGCTCCGCGCCCGGGTCCTTGCGGTTACTCGCGAGGAGCCGGAACAAACCGCAACACCCAGCCACACGTTCCGCAGTCTCAGAATCAGCCCAGGACCGTGGAAAAACTGGGACAGAAGGGCAGGGCAAAATCCCGGAGAAATGGAGGGATCGTCCCTCCCTGCCCCCAGGATCCCCCGTGTGTCATCTGGACGCATAGGGGCGATCCCCAGGATAAGCCCTCGTCCAGCCGTGGCCTTAGAGACTGAGCTAGTGTCTGCATATGAGTTTCCTCCTCGTTTCATTGCTGCCCTCCACAAAAAGAGAACAGGGATCATAGAATCATAGAGTTGGAAGGGGCCTACAAGGCCATCAAGTCCAACCCCCTGCTCAATGCAGGAATCAATGTACATAGGGTTCCCTTGTAGTCACCCTTCCAGAAACTGACCAGGCCTAGACCTGCTTAGCTTCATCAAGGTTGCAGCATCCCATGCCATCACACCAGATAAGCCAACGATGGGATTTGCTTACACAGAAATGCATTCTGGGATTATGGCTATGCTCTTAACAACACCCACCCACCCGCAAAAAGGATGTTAAAATAAGGTACCTGAATGCCGGCATGACTGCACAGATAGAAGTCAAACTCAAAGGGATGAGTAATGTTCGTATCCACTGTTGTTCCTGCTGGGATGTTCCCACTTTTGCCAATCTACAGAGTTCATTACAAAGAAAACAAGCATAAAAAGATGTAGCAAGAGCAACTGCCTGGGATGTGGGATAGGGTGAGGATCAGATTAGGGCAGTACCCTGATGCTCTGGGCAAGGGAATCGAGGTGCTTTCTAGACACCAAAACACAACCCCTGTTGCTGAGCCTTACCCTCTCGTTCTTATCCGCACAGAAGAGGCGTGTGTGATGTCGCTTCTGCACGACAATGTAAGTGATGCCCGGCTGGTAGTCCTTCTCCAGTTTGATACAGGCATCACGGATGGCCAGGAGCTCATAATGAAGGATCTGGAAAGAAAAAACAGTCACCTGTTTTAAAGAGGATAAGGAACACGAGAAAGCCATGCTGAGTCCACCTCTGTGTCGAGAAAGAAAAGAGCCTAGAATCGATTGTCATGGTGATATTGCATTTTTTTATTATTATGAATACCAAACAAACAAACGGAATTCAGCCCTCGGCATGAAAGAGGTTCCACTGCCCTGCTGTATGGGGCTTTCATTTTTACACAGCGCTGCTGCTGCTGCTGCTGCTGGAGGAGGAGGAGGAGGAGGAGGAGGGGAAGGGGAAGGGGAAGGGGAAGGGGAAGGGGAAGGGGAAGGGGAAGGGGAAGGAGAAGAAAGGGCTCCCTCACCTGTGGCAGCTGCCCCTCCGGCACTCCATCGCGGTAGAAGATGATGCGGGTGGGCTTGAAGCGAGTGGACTTGTAGAACTGGATGAGGAGCTCCCTCACCATGTAGGACAGGTCCTCGATGATCTCCTGCCGTGGCCGCTGAACCCGCACTGTGGCGCAGTAACGGCTGGGGTGGGCATCCATGCTGCCCACCACCTGCAGCCAATAAAAAGAGCGAAAGGGTGGAACTCCCACCTCCATGCCTTTCTTGGCAGCAAAACACTCCACCCACCCCCCACCCCACCCACCCACTTTTCAGGGACTGATTGAGGGAGAAGTGAAAGACTGTCAGGTGGTGAAGAGGAAAAGGGCGACAAAGGCTCCACACGCGTTGCCTCGCTTCCTAGGGAGAGGCAACCTTTCCATGACAGCTTCTGTCAGTGCCTCCTTTTCCTAATCTTTAGTTCAGCTCGTCCCCAGCTTGGATAAAGAGTCATATGCATTTTTGTAAGCAATTTTGCCCAACGTACAATTTTTTTGCAAGCAATTTCCTTAATATAATGTCTTTCCGCTATTATTTTCACATGTATTAGGGTGCACTTTTCCCTTTTTCTTTTTAATCCAGCAGAGGCAGAAAGAGGCTGTGGCCACCTCCAGAGGTGTTGGACCACAGCTCCCATCATCCCCAACCAGCATGCCCATTGGCCATGCTGGCTGGAGGATGATGGGAGTTGTAGTGAAACAGCTCCGGTAGGCGTCAGGTGGGGAAAGACTAGGCTGTGGACATAGATAAGAACCACATAGAGATGGGCGTCAAGGGTCTTTCATCGATTCTAGGGGGGCGGGGGGAATAACCCAATGCAATCTGGGAGACTTAAATCACATATCAAAAATACCATGCAGTGGCTTGTATGTTCTACATACATGTGCAGATTGGCAAGGGGTATCTTGTCAAAACCTGGCTAGCCACCTCTGTGCTAGGTCAAGCTTATGAAAAAATATGCTTTAAGTTTTCCAGAAACAGCAAGTATTTAAGGCAGAATATTTCCCACTTGAGTCCTGACTCACTGGTGCCACCTGTTGGCTGCAATTCTAACTCCTCAAAAAACAAAGGGTAGCACTTTTTTGCCTTATCCTGGAAGGAATCAGAACTTAGGATGGTTTCAAACATGACAATGAGCCTGTTTGCACAAACAAACGACTCAGCGTGGCTCATTTAAGACAAAGTGGATTGTGGGGTGTGCTGGAGGCCATTCTGAATTCTGAAGCTGCAAAAGTGGCTTGTTGTGCCATCCAAACCTGGTGGGGATGGGTTACCATCCTTGCTATGCGAGGGCTATGCGAGGGTTGTTTAACCTTCACACAACCCATCCCCGCTATGTTTCTATGACACAACAAGCCATCACCTGAATTTTTATGATGCTGCCAATAGGCACTGCAGCTTGTGTCGTCCAAACCAAGAGTGTGGAGTTTGAGCTGCAACCGGCAGGGGGAGCCGATGTGCAAAACCTTCCCCAACCCAGTGCTCTCCATTAGTTCCACAGTGAGTTGCAGCGTCCAAACCTGTTCAATGGCGTACAAGTGAATTGCGCTCCCTCCTACATAGGTTAGCACCTGCTATGAAGAGCAGATCCCTCCCTCAGATGGGGAAAGGAAAGAGAACGAATGGCTCTCAGAATCAGCCTCTGGCCCAACTGGATCCCAGTGCTAGACAGCTCCTACCACACTCCTGCTGCCTACTCCCCCCCCCCCCCACCCAAGCACTGCATGGGAGCTTATAATTGGTTTTAACTCTATGGTTGCTGGGTGCAAGCAGACCTCCAAAACAAGTATTTGAGCTGAGGAGGGACAGCTGTTGGTTTGCATGTCATGACAATCCTTTTTTTTTTTAATGAGTTGTGATACATGAGGCGGCGTCCTAGTTTTCCTGCTGCTGCAACCGTGAGTGCGTAAACAAGCCGGGGATGCTTCTTCTTTTTTTAAGCAGTGCATCCAAACCTGAGACCTTCGGCTTGTCTCTCCTGCAACAAGCCAGAGGTCTGGGTTCAGACATAACACTAAACAATCCAGGGATGGAATGTTCCTTGCTTATTTAGCTGCTCCTGTGTTCAGCAGGACTCACCAGGCAGCATCCTGGTGCATGCTGCCTCGTGCACAAGACAGGGTTTAAAAAAAACCTTTGTTGTGACAGGCACACTGGAAGTGTATTGGGTTATCTCTGCATCTGCCACTAGAACTCCCACAGCCCAGCAGGCACGATGGCAGAGAACGGCACTGCGCCTCCACTGACCATCACCAGCTCTAAGCTGGAAGGGCACAGGAGAGGCACGTCTGCTTGTCCCTGACCTCATGCTGCCTTTCAGAGATGCAGGACTAAGTTAGGAACAAGATCGCATCCCCTTGGGGCAGATGCATGTCCTGGTAGCTGCAGGTTTGGGGATGGCCACTAAGGCCACTCAAAGTTTCTTGAGCCATAATCTCTGGTCTCTCCTTCCATGTTCCTTCTTCCTACCACCTGCCTCTCCCCGCTATTTTCTTTGCTTTCACATCTTTCTCCAAGAGACCAACACATTTCCACATAGTCCAACATTGTGTTTTCAGAAACAATTCTCTGCAGTGTTGAGGTCTACAGGCGTGCATTCTTTAAGAACATAGGCTATGCACAAAAAGACCATACTCTTCATCTCTTAAAGGGTGCTGCATAGATATGCATTCTGTACTGTGCATTTTAAAAATTGCATGCAAGTACAACGGCATCTTGGAGATGCCACAAAACCAACACAACAATGCTGAACATTCATGCAGTTGCTCTAGGACACACATGGATACAAGGCAAGTGTGCCCATGCAAGCATCGTAGATGCTCATTACACGGCATCTGGGAGGAACAGGCTGGGCAAAGGGGGAGGGGGGGGCAGGCTGTTACTACCTTTACCTTCAACAAGATCACAATGTCTGAGAGGTGAACTTACAGCTGTTATGGAGGGCTTCTTTCCATCGCCTGCTGGCGGGTGAGTTACATCAGCTCCCAGGAATATAACCGGCTGCTGAAAGACAGCAGAACTAGGGGCAAAACAGAACAGAAGATTTCATATGAACTATTACCCAAACATATGTGTATGTGTGTATGTTGGGGCGGGGTGGAGGGAATGATCCCTTTACAAAAGTTAATTGCCCAACATTTTTTGCAGTTTGGGGGCTTGGATACTTTTCTTCGGTTGGATACTTTTCTTCTGCTATTGGTGAAGAGCTGCATGTTTTAATTTCCCACCACCAAAATTTCCCACCACCAAAATTCAGGTTTTTTCCCAAAGGAGCTCAAAATATGTGTTCAGAATAAACTCTGCTCAACACACACCTATGCATACATATACTATATATAAGCGGCAAAGATTCAGGACAGCAGAGATTGTGGGGGAAAGGAGGGGGCATGAGGACAAAAGAAAAGCTTCATCAGCAGGAAGCTAGAACTAACATCTGTGGGCGTTGGGAGGGACCGTGCAGAAGCCCCTCCCACCCCTGACCAGAAAGGCTCGTTTCTGAGACTTAACAGGCATTTACACGCCTGCAATTACATAAGCACAGACTGTGGTATCAGGTGCCAAAAGGAGTATCACAAATGAACAAAAAAATCTTCTCAATTTTATGGCCCCGTTCCTTTTTGTCTTTGGACCAACCCACCACTTTAGCCCCAGGTGAACTCTGAGAGCGTCTCCAAAATGGAATCCAGCCCTGGGGTTGAAAACAATTCTGCAGTTTTTACAGACAAAACCGGCTTTCTGTGACACCTCCCAGAGAGCTTCGGCTATTGGGTGGTAGAGAAATGTAATTAATAATAATGAATAAATTCAGGGCCTGAAACATTCCCCATTTTAAAAAGAACCAAAGCTGCGATGTTCATATTGGCTCAGTTCAGACAACACATTTCTCAATGGTGGTTTTAGATCTCCACAGTGGAGTTGTTACACCATTGAGAAATATGTTGTCTGGAGGGAAAACCCAACCCCACGGGTGTTTTTGAAAAACACTCCATGCTGAATATCCACACTGTGCACAGCTGTTGTGTTCCATGTTGTCTGGAGAGCTCTGTGGAGTTTCTTGCTGCATTGAGTGGAGTTTCCCCACTGGCTACAGAGTTCCTTGGCTAGAGCGGCCAGAGAAAGCGCTGCTCTAGGAGAGCTGCCAGGATTGTTTTTTCACAGCAACAGCTGATAGGATATCATTGGGAGGACTGGGGGAAGAGAGAGGGCAGAGGAACTGTCAATCAAACACCACGTTAAGTTTTACTCTACTCCACCGGAGCCCACATGCGGGGAGAACCTCCTAAAAACTCCACCGTTGAATGGAATTTTCACACTGCGCAGAGAAAAGTGTTGTGTGAACTGAGCCGTTCAGTTACGTAGAGCGGTAGGGAATTGCATGTGTGCTTCAAAGCATCACTTAAAACAAAGAAAGCGAAAACAACACCGTGGGGGTACGGAAGGAGTGGTTTCCCTTCCTCACAGCACACACGTACCGCTGGTGGGGCACCAGGATGTTGTTGATGCCCCCGAGTTTAACGTTGATCTTGAGACAGAGATTGGAAAGCGTCTGCGGCGACGTCTTCACCACGTTCTTCACCTGCACACACTGGGTGGCCATCCCGAGGAGTGTGTCCCCCACCCGCTTGACCTCCGCTGGGGATAACAGAAGAGCAGAGTGTCAAAGCAGCAGGGTGTGTCGAGGCTCCCCCTCCTCGGACATTCCCCCCCCTCCACCCACCCACACCCACACCCACACCCATGGGCAGCAGGAAGATCCATCTCTCAAAAGGACTTCATTGGATAGATGGGAAGCTCAGACCACAGTCCCACGTAGGGCTATGAATTCTAGCGCCAGTTCACACATGATTTAGACCTGCACGGTATCACTGCAAAGTGCGAATAATGGTAGTGGTAATGTCTATGACTGTGGGAGGGTGTCACATATTTGAATGTTTTCATATGCAAACTATACTGCTTGGATTACTGCAATGTGCTCTTCATGGGGCTGCCTTTGAAGACAGTCTGGAAGCTCATCCCTTGCAGAATGGTGCTGCCCGATTGCTAACAGGGAACAAATGGGTGGAAGACGTGTCAGTGGCTCCCTGTCCGCTTCTAGTTTCAATGTAAAGCACTGCTGCTTGCCTACGCGGCTTGGGACCCAAGTATCGCTTAGGCTTAACTTTTCCCACGCCAACCCACGCATGCACTGAGAGTTCTGCACCTCCGTCTCTTCTGAGTTCCCCTACCGGATGAAGTAGAGCATAGAGTAAGCGCCTTTTTGGTGGTGGCACACTGACAGTGAAATTCTCTCCCAAGACAGGCTCACCTGCTTTATTTTCATCCTGATGCTTGGCAAAGCCATTTCCATCTTCCCAGGCTTTTAAAACCCTTTCAACTGCCCTAAGCCTATTCTTAGTCAAGATTATTTTGTTCTGCTATACTATTATTGGGTGTTATTATGAGTTTTCATAATACCATTATTTTGTTTGTAAGCTGCCCAGGGAATGCCAACTAGCACTGAAGATGCTAGATTAAGAAAAAAAATAGATTTTTTTTTAAAAAAAAAACCATAGAAAACTAGCAAGCCAAGAAAAAGGGGCTTAGTTTGATCATTTCCCTGTTCTGCTACCTTTCCATGCGAAGGGATACTGTTTGTTATTTTTTAATATTTGGAAGTGCTGGGTTGACAAGGCATCAGTGGACAGGAATTCCACCTCCCAAGCCCTCTTCCCAGCATCCTTCCTGCCGGCCTACCATACACCGGCGTCTTTCCTGGCAAGATGACTATGATGAGCTGGAGCCCAGAGTAGGTGTTCTTCAGGTGCCGGAACATGGGCTCCACACTGTCAGCCCCTTGTGCATATTTGCAGAAACACGGCTGGCCCTGGATAGGCATCCCCGCATCCTTGGAGATCTTGCGCAGCTGGTCCGTGAAGTTCCTACATCAAGGGAAGAAGGAAATCAGATTCAGAAGGAGAATGCAAGAAGAGCTTCTCATGACAACTGGTTATCACTCTACCAAGCGCTGGCTATGCAGTGTAGAAGAACATCAGGCCCAAGCTTCAGCCCGAATCCGATCCAGGGCTTAGAAATCCACCCCAAAGGGCTGGTACTTGTCCTTGAGCTCATAGGAAGCAATGGAGGCGCCATCTTCCAGCAATCACTTGTATGCCCAGATTGGAGCCTCGACCATACAATACCCAGGAATTTGGATCCAGTTCTACAGCTGATGAACAGCCACTGCAAGTGGTCATATCCAGCTCTCCTAGATCATCAACAAACGGGAGAAAAGGAAGTGCTGCCCACCTTCTGAAGGAGAAGGGTTGCCAGCATTATACCAGCATTCCAGTGTCTGAACTGGCTCCCTGTTAGGAACGTCGGAAGTGGCTTATACTACATGAGATCATTGGTTCATCTAGTTCAGTCTTGTCTACACCAGGAGTCCCCTACCTTTTTGGATCGTGGGCACATTTGGGAATTTGAGAAACTGCAATGGGCACCACCACAAATTGACTAATTTGTGGATCGTGATTCTTAGGCTGATTCTCTCTCAGCAAAAACTTTTGTTTTGTATCTTTTGGACACCACAATGTCTCGGGTTGGTCTAATTTGGCTAATTGCTGGAGGTGCAATGCAGCTAATGCTTCTTTTAAACATAAGTTTTGGCAATGCTCTTTTTGGGAGGAAGTTATCATGCAGATAAATTTTGTTCTGGAACAGTCTTTAATATTCACTGACCTACACCCTCTTTTGAATTATTTACCTGCTTCATGGAAATTAACAAATTGGCAGTGGAAATGGGTTCTCCGCCCCTTCTGACAGCTAAAAGCCTGACATTACAACATCGGAAGGATAAACACTCATCTCCTATAACGCAATGGTTTGAGGACCTTACAACGCTTTCAATATTTGAATGGGTAGCAGACAGACACCACTTCCAAATGGATACTTATTTGGATATTTGGTCCGCTTTTCTTGAAGCCTATGTATAATTGCTAGTTGTATGCATTTCATACAAATCCATGCATATTAAAAAAAAAAGGAAATAAAATAATTTTGGGGTGGTGCTCATGGGCACCATGTTGGGGACCCTTTTTTGGGCACCATTGGAGGTGCCTGTGAATGCCATGGAACCCAGGGGCGCTGCATTGGGGACCTCTGGTCCACACTAACTGGCAATAGCACTGCACAGTCCTCGACAAAAGCCTTTTCCAGCCCTACCTGGAAGTGCCAGGGGTTGAAGATGGGACCTTGTGCGGGTAGGTTATGTGCTCTACCATTGAGCTACAGCCTTTCCCCCATATTAAATTTCCTTCTGCGGGGAGACAAGGAGGGAATCATAAGCTTGGCCTCCTTACATTCTGAGATCAATTCACTGCACTGGAGACGACCTACAAAGCCATACAAGGGCTGTGTCTAGCACACTTAAGCACGCCTCCACCCCTTTTTTCCATCATGACCTTTAAGACAGACTAGGAATGCTTTCAACTGCAACATCTGTGCCCAAAATCCAAAGAGAAGTCTTTGGACTGGTTGCTGCTCAACTTTGGAATTCTTTTCTTCTAGAAACCAGCCAAAGCCAAAAAACAGCATGTCTCTTGCAAGCGGCATAGGGCGTTTTTATTCAAACTGCGTATCTTTGTGCGTATCTAGAATTACTAGACCATTTCACCTGGGCCAAACTCTGGAGATGGACCACACTGTTCAAACAAATAATAAACTATCTCAGAGAGGTGGCTTGGAGTCTTGCAAGTACCCATTTAGTGGGTTTGGGCATATCTGTTTCTGAGAAAACTCCCTGCAAGTCGTGTCAGTTTTGAGACCTAATTACAACCATCGTGAGGTCGAGTTGGAAAAAGGGTGGCCCCCGAGGGTATTTAAACCCTCAATTGGGGACCCAGTGGGGTGGAATCCAATGGGGCGCTTACACCCCCAGCGACACCATTCCACGAGCAGTGGGTTTTGCCAATTCCAATGTGCAAACAGAACCCCCCATTTACACAAAAGAGATTTAGTACTTCCTAGGGGAAGTCCCAAAATCAGCTCCACCAAGTTGCCTCCTTCCAGAAAAGAGTGTTTCCGCTTGTTTTGGGTTGCCCTGGAAGTGCTAAATCGCCATTGCACAAGCAGTGGGGACCGCTTATTTATCTAGAACAGCCTTCCCCCAACCTGGTGCTCCCCAAAGGTTTTAGATTTTGACTCCCATCAGCCCCAGCCAGCATGGGCAAGGAGCAGGAACACTGGCAGGTGTTGTCCAAAACATCAGGAGGGCACCAGATTGAGGAATCTAGAGAAATTGCTTCCTGCCTTTTTCCTCCATCAGGCCTTCAAGGTGGCTTACAATAAAAGAAAACTAAGACATTAACAACATAAATGTTTTTAAAAATAAGGCAACAGGGATGAACGAAAAAGGGCATTTTGCTCAAACTGTTCTTTTGGGATCACATGAGAACACCCACCCACCCCAAATTCATTTCTTGGGCTGGAGCACTTCGTCTTGGCCAATTGGAGAGTTGGTAGCACTAGACCTTCCCACAGCTGTGGACAAGTTAATCATCCACCCCTCAAGGCCTTAGATCAGAGATGGGTAACTTGTGGCTTTCTAGGTGTTGTGGGACTACAGCTCCCATCAGCCACTGGCTATGCTGGCTAGGGCTCATGGAAACTGCAGTCCAACAAAGCCTGGAAGGCTAAGTAGTAGAGACTGTCGCTCAGTGATGGAGCATGCAGAAGATCTCAGGTTCTCTCTCCGGCATCTCCAGGTAGGCTAGGAAAGAAGCCTGCCTGAATCTCTGGAAAGACATTGCTGCCAGTCAGTGTCAACAATACTGGGCGAGATGGACCAAGGGTCTGATTCACTATAAAACAGCTTCCTATGTTGTAAAGGAATGAACCCAAATCCAAACACAAAACAACCTAAATGGATTATCCGTCTATATATAAGAGATCACAGGTAGATCTCCGTGGAGAAATCTCTCCATTCACCAAGATACAATGTGTAGCAGTTCAATAAACTTTATTCTCTCTCAGTCAATAGTCACTGTCACCTCTGGTCACTCAATTGTTATGATCCCCCCTCCCTCTGAATGAAGTGTATGTGCATTGGGGGATGGGAATTAGAGGACTCTGACATTCACAGGCCCAGGCCTCTTTGTGGAACTCCCACATCACACCTTACTTCTGATCAGAGTTGGTGAGAAGAGGTGCGCACCCATTTCTCCACCACCTGAAGGGTCACAAGATGCATTCACCTCTGCCTGAGATGTTAACGCTGCTTCTCCAACCACTGGTCTTTCAAGGAGCTGCAAAGGTCATGTGAGAGAATAACTCCTTTGGCTGATTTAGGCTGTCTAACAACCAGGGCCAGTGTCATGCCCCAACTGGAGATGGTTGCAGGGTCACCCCTGTCAGGAGAAAGGGACTCTTCCTCTAAGGCAGAAGCTGAGCAGCCTCCCTGACCCCCAAGAGTCTTGTTGCCTCAAACGACAAGCTACTAGGGCTCCTGGGCAAGCTACTAGGGCTCCTCGGAAGAAAGCGACTCCTCAAGAGTAAAGCTCTGGACAGAGAGCTTTGATTACTGCAGCTGGGATCCAGCAGGCTTTGGGCCTAAAATCCTTCACTGGAAAACCAGCCAGTGTTGGAACAACATTGTCCATCCAGCCTCTGTGCTGCGTACCTAGCCTTCTGAACCGTGCCCTGTGATTGATGCTCTGTTTCTTGACCTTTTGATGGTGTAATGACCCTGCTTCTTGACTCCGTAATGTACCTGACTGATTTACTGCCTCTTGCTTGCTATCTTGACCACTCCTGCTGTTGTACATTCTTCTTGTCTGTCCAACTACCTGTGTTCTGACTTCTGCTTGGACTGAGACCACCTCTGCTTTAGCCTGAATCACCCCCTGAAGGCTTGAAGGTTTCCTGACTTCCCTGCAGTCAATCTGCTACAGCCAAGGCAGGACAGCCAGGTAGCACCCTTCCCCCTGCCTCCACCCCCAGTCACATGCAGATATACAGCTGTTCCTAAAAATGGGGATGCAAAACACAGGAGAACACGGGGCAGTATTCAGTATTCTGAAACGGTACAAACTGGGCACACTGCAGGGGTTCAGGGCCTCTTCCAGCGCAAGAGCCAAATTAGAAAAGCTTTCAGGGGCCACATTTCAAGGGGGGAACCAAAGGCAAAAGGAGTGGGGGCAAAATGCCAAATATACTGGCCCATTTTATCTTAAAGCTCTTACTGACAGTAACCCGGCCTACAGAAAGGCCTTTCAGCCTTTTAGAATTTGCAGAAGGGATGCACAAATGCCAGGAGACCAAATGACTGGTAGTTTGGTGGAAAGGGGGCGTGCCCCTCCAGGACACCCTAGAGGGCCAGACTTGGACCCGGGGGGGGGGAGGGGGGCAGATCCCCCCAGGGCTTGAGGTGCCACACCACTGTTCTACAGTCTGCTCCGGTTCGCTTCATGCCACTCACTTACTTCAGGACTTCTTCCCTGCACTGCTTCTGAGGGGCAAAGCAGGCAATGGCCCAGACTTTGATCTCAATGCCGTTGTAGAACTGCTTTCCTCTCATGTCCCAAACTCCCTGGTTGGGTGTGGCGATGGCACGGTTCTGCAGGAAAAGAAAATGTGGGGGGTTTCCACCCCAAAATAAACAACCACATCTACCGAAGCACACTCAGAAATCATGACAAAAGTTCACCCTACTTCCCACTAGGAATGTAACCGAAATCCACAATAGATTCAAATCAGTTTGGATTTCTGTGAATCCAACCTGCGCATTCCTCAAGAACGACAGCCCCCCACGTGTTTGCTGAGAATGTGACTAAGGAGATGGCAATGAGTTTCATATACTTTTTGAAAAGGAAAAAAACAACTTATTTCCCTTCCTGTTTTCAAACAGAGCCAAGATTCTCCAAAAGCATTCTCTGCCCTCGATTCTGAAGAAGAGCTTGTTAATTAAGGCTTACCAAAGATCCAAAACTAGCATCCCAACTCCAAATCCCTCCACGCCACCACGAGCTAAAGGAGCAGCACCCAAGAAGTTCTTTGCTGCTTACCCGGCCCCCGTACTGTAAGATCGGAGCAGGCAGGACCCGTCCAGTCACTTCAGTCATGTCATCCTTCACCTTTATGCCAAACTCCTGTATGTAGGGGTCCAGGTTGTAACTGGCGTTCTTCATCTGTAAGACACAGAAGGTTACATCCCACAAAACACATCAGGCCTTTCTTGGAGGGGAAAAAATAGGTAACACGTGCAGCCTTTATATTTTTAAGCCAAGAGCGGTCAGCTGAAACCTGCAGTCTGAACTCTGCCTGTCTGGACCACCACGAGCGCTCAGAGTGTAAAAAGCTCAAAGGATAACGGTGCTCAGTTCTGCCTGTGGGTGGCAGAAATCTCTACCTGTGTCATGGTGGGATTCCATCACTACTTCGTCAATATTTTCACAAGAGATTTGGATGAATTTAGGACAGGCGTTTTGCAGCTTTTGTTCTCACGCATCTATGGTGGCCCAGGACAGACAGAGAGCTCCCCGTCTACCATTTCCTTCCCCCAGCCCTCTCCTAAGGTCTTGGGGATATGAACATATGAAAATCTTGATAAGAAATTAAAACTCCTGGAAGTTTTACAGTGTGGCCCTTAAAATGTTGCTAGACTGCAATTCCCATCAGCCCTATGGTGAGGGATGATGGGTGTTGCAGTCCAACCACACCTGGAGGACCACAACTTGCCCATCCCTGTTTAAAACAATAACATTTGGCTTTGAAAACCTGGCTTATTATGCAGTTTTCATTTTTCACTTCTTTTTAATCACATTTAGCTGTGGAACAATGAGAGCTAGAGGTTTGCTTTTTTAATTAAAATTAAGCTTTCACAATTTTGCCAGCAAGCACCCAGGGGTACAAAGCGGCCTGCTTTACACCCGCAGAGTTCAACAAGTTGTCAAAATACCAATAGAAACATTTTAAAACGCTGCAGGTGTTCAAAAGCATCCAAAACACATAGCACACACTTTTTTGCTATAATCTTTATAGGAGCCCTGTAAGGGAGGGCAGCATTAGCCTGTATTGTGGAAGGGAAGGCTGAAGCCGAAGCTCAGAAAGACAGACAGACTTCCGTGGGGCCGCTTTACGTGTTCAAGGAGAGAACAAGAGCCAAACCAGAGAATTTCCTAAGCTGCTGCCTACTCTCTTTGCCTCTTAAGTTATAGCAGATCTCCATTCCTCGGGTCTTTGATTCACTGCCCCCCAGTCCCTGCCGGTCCAAGTTATGAGCCCAAAAGGCAAAGCTCCTGGTCCCCTCTGATTCCTACTACCTTCCCACAAAAGCAAAGGGGCAAGAGGCATGTACCAGTCGGCTGATTTCCTCTTGCCTGTCTGGAGCAGACCTCGCTGTTGCTTTTATCATGGTGGAGGTCTGGTTGTCCGTTAGTTTCTTGATGCACCTCTGGCCAGCCACGATATTACACACCTGGCAAAGCGAGCGAGAAATCCAAACATTTATTTTTAAATTTAAAATTATTATCCTGAACTTTGGCTCAGTAGCAATCATACGGGTGGCTCACAGTGAAAACATCACATACACATATGCGCACACACACACACAATCTAAAATCCAGATAAATAACCACAATTGGCAGCAGCAACATATAAGAACCAATATGAAAAACTGCAGCAATATTCACCCTCTTCAGGGATTACACCCACGTCAACCACACCTCCAACGTTCCTGGCCTCCCCTGCAGGAGGCTTCTACTCGCACTGGCTTTAACCTGAGTAGAACCTTTTGCAGTTCTCCATCGTGTGGCGGCTTTCACGTGAATTCACAAGCGAAAGGCTTCAGCAGACCACTTCACTCAACATGGACAAGTCAGGGATTCCGGATTCACATATAACGGCAACCCACGGTTCAAACAATCCAGAGTCCATCACCCAACAACAAACCATGGGTTCTCTTGTGGGTTGTTGTGATTACCAAACCATGGCTTGATAACATGGCCATGTTCACACATCACAACAACCCAGAATTCAACATCTTATACCATGGGTTAGCATAATGTGGGATAAATACATTTATATATAAATCCCAATTTTCTGTCAGATAATTAAAAATAAGATGTTGCAGGTGATTCTGAATCTAATAGATGGAATGTGATTTTTTTATGTTTAACGCAAGCAAAGAAGGAAGATTGGTCAAAGGCCTACCAAGGTTGCTAGGAGATGGGAGTTGGTGACAAAGCACAAGAACAGGTCAAAACGACAGCAGAAAACAGGATACGGCTGCAGCAGTGTGCATGCGTACGCAGCCCCACACCACACATTTGCTGTAAGAGCAAAGGCTTAGAGGTTTCCCTAAGCAGCCTCTCTACCCCACATTCCAAAACCCACAATTGTTCACCTCCAGAGGCAGATATGTGTGCTTCTGCTCTTGACCGACTTGGAGACATGGCAGGTGGGGGTACTTCAGCTGGAGGTTGTACTTCTGCTTGAAGTATTGTGCTACTGTGCACTCCACGGTCTGACCACTCTCCAACTGCAGGGGGAACCTATACAGAAGAGAACGGCAGCTGCTTAGGGAGCCTGAATACTCAATGGAGAGGAAACCTACCGCCATGGCTCCTTTGGTGTGCGTCCAGCAAGAACAAATGCTAAATGGCACACAACTGCACAAAAACTAAATAGCAGCCAAGACCATGGGGTAAAATGGACTGATATAGTATGTGAGCATGAAAGAAATTATAACAAGATTGAGACGTATAACATCAGTGTACATGACAGAGAAAAGGTTCTTGTATTTGGCAATGAATTACTGAGTGAGGGAAGATTTTCTTTTATTTTTTACAATTTATCCATTTCATTTATATCCCTGCTTTCTTCCAAGGAGCTCACAGTGGCAGACACAGTTCCACCTTCCCTATACTCCACAGCCCATGTTACCGTCACAACTGCCCTGTGGGGAAAAACACGGGCAGGAGAGAGTGAAAGGCCCAAGGTCACGCTGTGAGCTTCATGGCCAAGTGAGCATTCAAACCTGTGTCTCCCAGTCCTGGCCTGAATCTCTAACCATTACACCACATTAAAGGCTCCTGTGAACTCCCAAAGTACCCACTAAGAGGGGACAGTCTGCTGCATCCCTGAATGAATTACTACTCTGACTTTCAATTGGTCTCTGCTAGAAGCAGGCAACGCTGCCCTGCGCTGGACACAGCTGGAGCATCCAATCATTTCAATCATGCAACAATGCAGCAGAATTCATTGCCCTCAGTGGAGGCCGCCTGTAGTATATCTGCACAAATTCACAGCACTGGCCAGTGACATTAATTTTACATAATGTACAAATGCTGAAAAGTTTTTTTCTCTGGTAGCCAAAAGTATTTGAACTAAAGTATTTCATATGGGGGTGGGGGAGAGAGAGCGGAAGGACAAAGCTCATCCAGTGTGCTTTAAATGTTATATTCAAAACAAATCCAAAGCTTTACTTGGAAACAATATTTATTGGAATACTTGTTAATATTTTAAGGACATAACACAACAGTACCGTATTTCTTCGACTGTAAGACACCATCGATTGTAAGACGCACACTAATTTCAGTACCACCAACAGGAAAAAAAAACCCTAAGACACACCCGCGATTCTAAGACGCACCCCATTTTTAGAGATGTTTATATGGGGGGAAAGTGCGTCTTAGAATCGAAGAAATAGCGTATATGCTTTCCTTACAATATTTAGGTTTTAATAAAAAAGAAACAACAAAAGTACATAACCGTTAACAGATTAACTTTGGTATGCCTAAAGAGCTATGTGTATAAATGTTATGTGCTTCCTAGAAGCAGTCTCCTGAAAAAAAAAATTAATTACAGCATTGAACTCAACTGGTCTAATATCCATTCCTGCTGCCCAATCTGACTAGTTTTGTATCCATTTGTTATGCTACAGATGTAACTGACCTTCTTCACACGTAACACCAATTCATGGGTTAAACAACCCATAAATTGGTGAGGCTGCGCAGGAGTGAACGCAACTGTTTCTCGCCCGCTTATCACTTCTGCTCTGCTAAACAACTCGGAACTGGATTGTTAAGAGGTGATGTCCGAAGCCGGTAGTTTGGCTTGAGGGTTAAACAATCCAGAGTTTGGGCCCAATAACAAATCATGGGTTCAAACTTTAGGGTTGGGCACAACGTGGAAGTGGTGAGCAGGCAAGTGGCAGTGCACTTGCCCACAATCCATGGGTTGACGTTACGTGCGAACCTGGCCATTGAGTATCCCACACCCAATATCATGCTGAGCTCTAACAGGTGAACTCATCAGGTCAACAGCACTGTCTCTAAATGCTACCCAACAGCCCTTAAATGCCACCCCCAGCTTCCGTCCCACCCCCTTGCTTCCCCCAGCTCCTGCCTTACGTTTGGTGACTAGCTGGCCGACGAGTAACGTTACACACACGGTATTTCCTCTTCATCTGCCCGCAGTGAGTTACCTCCACTTTCAAACCTAGTAAAACAGACAGATATGTAAGTCTATAAGGAGTTGCACTTTCTTCATTCAATTAGAAGCTCCATCCCTGCTCCACCCCAGTCCATTTATTTTAATTATCAAATTCTAGCTTACAGGACTTCTCAGCCAAAAATTATAAACACAGAGAACATGTAATAAATACATGTTCTAGATTTGCTATTCCATTAACTCAAAAATAGCCAAGTCAGTCAGAATAATAAAGCATCACCTCCTTTACATGGATCTTTGTAGTTTCCCCCCAGATTGTTTCAATTTCTCCTTAACAGCCTTCACTTTTTAAATATTTCTGAGTCGCAAAATGCCTACCTCAACATTCCCCACTCCCCATGGAAATTATTATTAGCAGGATTGTGTGCACACAAAAACTCAAACAGTACAGCCAGGAAACGGACATTTTGCCATCAGAATTAGCAACTTCAATCTGTTACAATTGCAATGGGTTTTGTTTTTTAAAATTGTTAGCACTCGTTAGTTGCTTTTCTATAAAGTAACAGAGGCCACATACAATACAGTAAACTAAGATAATATCAGCTTTCTAAAAATAAGCCTAGCTACAACAATTATTATTATTTATTATTATTATTTATTTATATAGCACCATCAATGTACATGGTGCTGTACAGAGTAAAACAGTAAATAGCAAGACTCTGCCGCATAGGCTTACAATCTAATAATAGGCTTACAACACATCTGTTTAAGATTATTTATTTATTTCAAACTTGTGTGGCAAGACTTAGGATGTCAGGATTGGGTTGCCTCACCCTTCACATCATCATCATCATCATCATCATCATTACTACTACTACTACTACTACTTCTCCTCCACTTATATACCACTTTTATCCTCCTGCAAGGAACCCAAGGTGGCTTACATGGTCTGCCTCCGCTCCATTTTATCTTTAGGCTGAGAATTAGTGACTGCTCCCCAAATCACCCAGTGAGCTTCATGGCTGAGCAGAGACAAGAACCAGATCTCTCTTGAGTCCAGGTCCACCACTCGATTCATTATATCATGCTGGCTCCCATCCTTCCCAAAGCCTTTTACCTTTGATCTCCTTCGTGAAGCGAACTCTCTGCGAATCAGTCAGGGGCTTCGGCTGCTCATCTATGTTCCGGATGTCTAGCACCTCGCACATGAACTCGATCACAGGTTGGGCCTTGTAGAACGCTGTTGCTGACACTGTTATGGGATTAGCAGGTAAAGAGTGTAGGTCAGCCCATGTGAACCGTATCTTTTCATTGTTTTTTTAATGCTACTTTTGTAGGTCAAAATTCTTTGGTATTATATTTTATTAAATCTGTATTTAATCAGTGATTTTTAATATTTATGCATGTAAACAACTGAGATATTTTATTGTATGAAGCAATATACAAGTAGTACTAATAAACTGAAGATAATAATAATAATAATAATAATAATAATAATAATAATAATACAAAGTAAAATCATCATCATCTAATCAGCAGCAGCAGCATCTAATAACTAAAAAAGCAGGCGGAGTATACATCTACCCTTTCTCTATAGCGTGCCTACAACTTTGTAATATATAGCTAACATCTTACAACCCAACTGTCAACTGTTGCTATTTTGTCAGCTGCAGCTTTTTACACCTCTAGGCCACTCAATATGGCCAGTCACACCCAATGAAATTGATTCCATTTAAAATACATATATTCTGCTTTGCATGATTTGCTGTAATTATGCGTAATTTATTCTCCTTCCCATACCGTGAAGGATAATGGAACTGAAGCCCAACACACCTCTAATCCTTGGGGATCTTATTCAGCCATCCCTTCTGAGATTTTAGCAAGTTGGCCCATACATTTTTAAAGACAAGGTTTAGAAAGTTGTTCTGTTTTTATTTTTATGAAAACTGAGATTCTCAGCAGGATGACTTCTAGGGCTAATACAACTCTTTCTATTGAACTCTTGTGGCTTTTCTGCATTCCCACAAAACATGTGATACACACAGGCCTGGATGTCGTGGTCTACAGATAAAGCACTCTACTTCTGAAGCACTCTAGAAACAATACATTTTATAAAGTGATGCAACACTCAGAGAAATCAGGTAAGTTTATTTATATTCATTTATTTAAACGTGGTTACTCCTTCTTTCAGGATAAAGTCCTCGCAAGCACTTCTGCTCAAAACTGTCAAGATAAACATCTCAATACAAACTGAAATTTGATTGGGATCTCCTGTTCCAATGCTCCTAGCACAGCATCTAACCTACACTTTTGGAAACAGGCCCCACAAAACACAGAGCTACTGTTAACAATCCTTCCTCAGCTACAGACTCCCTGGTTTGGTTCAGACACTCTGAATATTTTACAACCATATAAGAAGTAGATATACATGAGCATTACGTTACCATCAATATTGAGCATCATCTTCCACATCGCAGGCCTGACAGACTGATGGAAGCCAAACCAGACCTCCCGGCCCCCTCCCAGTGGGTGATAGTATCCTTCAGGGGGAGAAAAGAAGGAACGGCCCACTGGGGTGTACCTGCAGAGACCAGAGAAAAGGAGGAACTTTAGTCTAAGCGATACCCATGAAGGCCAACAAACCTAAATTCAGGCCCCAAACACTTGAGATTTCCCCCAGGCCTCAGATCTGCTCCTCACAGTTCCATCTCTAGCATGCGTGGCCTAGTTCTTGCCCAATGTCATATCACCTTTCAGGTGGTGTATAAATTCGCATGTAGAACTTCAAATTCTCCCACTGCTCTCCAAAAAGTCTGGGAAATAAAGTTATGTGAAGAGGTTTAAAACCTCTATGCCGGGGTGGGCAACTTGTGGCCCTTCAGATGTTTTGTCCTAGAACACTCATCACTCCTTGCCAGCACAGCCAATGGTGAGGGATAATAGTAGTTGTAGGCCTCAAATTGCCAACTCCTGCTCTACACACCTTTATTCTCTCTCTTAACTAGTGCTGAGCCAAAAAATTTGACCATTCCATTTTCGCCACTTCATGGAGGGTGGGGGGGAAATGAAAAGTTGGGTGAAAGAAGCTGGGAGAGGTGAGAATTTTCCGCTTGGGGCATACCTTTTTTAAAAAAAATATTATTTTTTTAAAGACACCCCCCAGCATTTTCAGGACTCCAGAAGTTCTTCCTGAATGCTTATTGGAGAGGGAGAGGTCACATGGTCTCCAACAGGCATTTACTAAGACCTGCTGGGCTCCTCCAAATGCTGAGGGAAGAGGATTTTTGTTTCTTTTGTTTTTTGAAAAACTAAAAATAGGGCTCCTCAGGAATCGTCTACACTTAAAAAAAAAGTATGTGGAAACCCTGTCCCCCACCCCAAGGAGAAAATTCTCTGAATTTGCCCCCCTCCCTGCGAAAGAGGCAGAAAAAACAATGCCTCTTTTGCAGGAAGAGAGAAAGTTCCTGAAAATAGGGGGCAGGTTTCGGCCCAACACTACTCCTGACATCTCACAAAACAGCTCCCAGAGTTCTTTTACAGGAGACCATGGACACTAAATATATATCAAGCGCGTATGGAAAACAGGAGCAGATGTGCTTCAAGTTATCTTTGGATCTCCCCTTTGCATTCATCGCTTTGATAAATAAAACAGATAAATAAATAAATTCTACAGCAGAGAAACAAAGTTACCTCATGGAAGCCAGGTGCCTCATGGCGACATCAAGGGCCTGGACAGATTCCAGAGGAACAGGGATTTGCCCGCTCACCAGGGCCTCATGGAGCATCCGCCAGCTCACAATGGCCATCCACTTGATAGAAACCTTGAAGATCCTGTCTTTGCCTTCCCCTGGAATCGTCACCTCAAAGTCAACCTTCAACAGAGAAGGTAAACAAGAACAGAACTCCATTAATGACTGAAATGGAAGTGTTGTGCTCAACTATCTTGAGCAAATTAGCACTATCTACCACTATCTACCTGCAGCGTTCCCCAACCTGGGACCCTCCAGATGTGTTGGACTACAACTCCTATCATCCCCAGCCAACACGGCCATTGATATTCCTCTAAGAATCAGGTTTGTAGCCTGGACATGTAAGCAAATCTAGCTCTTTCTTTGGAGGTCCAAGTGGTCCTCCTAGGAAGAGACAGCTTGGCCTGGCCACAGTTGTTTACTCTCTAGTAACATCCCAATTGGATTATTAGAATGGACTGGATGGGCATTGGGCTGCCCTTGACAACAGTTTGGAAGCTACAATTAATACAAAAATATGGCACCTAGATTACTAATTGGGACCGAGCACACGAAACGCCTTACTCCTGTCTTGAAACTGCCCCCAAGTGATTTCTAGACTCAACTGAAGGTGTTGAATTGGACCTTTAAAGCCCTACACCAGCCTTCCTCAACCTAAGTGCCCTCCAGATGTGTTGGACTGCAACTCCCAATTGGCCATGCTTGTTAAGAATAATGAGTGTTGCAGTCCTATACATCTGGACTACACCAGGTTAGGAAAGGCTGGTCTACTCTGACCAACAGTGGTCCTCTAAGGCCTTGAGTCTTTCCCAGTCTTGCTGCTGAAATTCCACTTCACCAAAGGACAGACCTGAATATGTAATGCATGGACTCCTTTATGGAGTGACAGCCCCTCCTTCTCTAATCTGCCCCTCCAACACTGGTTTTGTCAAAGGGACTCTTCACATCTGCCTTCTGTGTGTAGGAATTTTCTAATATATGAAGTAGACCTTACTCCTGCTTCTTGCACACCTAGGTATGCCCATCCCTGAGCATTTAGCAAGCTATGCACAATTCAATCCTAGCTTAGCCACAGGCTGACTGAAAGCTGCTACAGGTGTCATTTTGACTCATAAGAAGCAGATAAGCAAACTCCTCTGCACTTCTTATTTCTCTGTGACCACATCTCAGCTAAAATGCCACCTTTGCCTCTTGAGAGGTTTTCAAGCTCATTATACAAGAGGGAGAAGCCACTGGCTTTCAGTCTCCCTTATAAGCACCTGTGTGCGCGTACACACACACACACACACAGAGTAATAGTAGTAATTTCACAGTTTAGCTATAAGCCATAACAAAAACAGAGGGGACCTTCAGAGTAGAGCAACAAATTTAGCTCTCAATTTCCTGGCTGTCAGCACAAATCGGAAAACACGCAAATTAACATAATTTTCATTATGAAGCCGAAAGCATAAAAAATCACTAGGTATAACAAAATTCTTCCTGAGGATAAACTCAAATATTTTTCACATGAATCCTTATAATGAGGACATTAGTTAACCTAATCGACAATATCCTCAAAAACAGTTTCACGAAACACACAAGGACACAGTTCCAATGGGAATTTCTTAAGAGTGGTCTTCTAAGACATCAGAGGGCATTCTGTAAAAGTATTCCTATGTGGAGTCAGAGTAATTACAGCTAAATAACTGGCTTTCTGATCATCTCTCTTGATGGCATGGATACAATCTAGAAAATCTAGAAGAATGAGCTCCACAGATTATGACTGCTACAGAAATCATCAGCATTGAGTCAGCTCCTCTGCAGGAGCCCATGTAAACTGTGGCCATCACACATGTCTACATATGCATCTTTAAATGCCCATGTTTGTAGTCTGAGAACCCGGAGAACCATGTTGGCCCCCTGAAGCAGCCATAATATGCAGCACTGCCCTATCTCTCCAAGTCTTGAGGACTGACACTACTCTGAGATCTTTGGAGGAAGCAAATGACTTAAATACATTTATTGTATTTATTTTTGTTTGTTACATTTATATTGTACTTTTCCTTCAAAGAGCCCAAAGCAGTATATACGATCCTCCTTTCCATTCTATCCTCACAAGAACCCTGTCAGGTAGGTTAGACTGAGAGTCAGTGACTGGCCCAAGGTCACCTAGTGGACTTCATGGCAGGGACTTGAAACCGGATATCCTGGGTTCCTGCCCAACACTCTAACCACTACACCCCACTGTCTCTTTTTTATTATTGTTTTATTATCTTTATTACAATGTATAGAACAATGCAGAGTTCAGACACTTACTATGGGAAGGAGGTTAAGAGCTCTCTGTGTGTGTGTGTGTGTTTGTGTGTGTGTGTGTGTGTGTACGTGCTTGTATGTGAAAGAAAATCTACTAACCCCTCCCATCACCAACATTCCTTAAAGCACTTGTGTCGGCCATGCTTAAAGGCTTCTGTCACCATGAAAACAAGAAACCTATGTGACAAACACAGAATCTACATCACCCTAGAAACAGCTCAATAGCAGGAGCTGTTTTCTACATCAAAAGAAAAGAATCTGGGCTGTTCCATCTGCAAAGAGAATAAACTGTATTCAAGGCAACAACACAACTCCTTATAGCAAAGCCTCCCTCAACCTGGTGTCCTTTAGATATGTTGGGCTACAACTCTTATTATCCAATGCTGACTGGGGATGATGGAAGTTTTAGTCAACACATGTGAGGGCGTCAGGCTGGGGAAAGCTGCACTATAAGGATTTTTGTTGTTGTGTTGAATAGTTTATTCTCTTTGTGGATGGAACAGCCCTTTTTTAAAAAACTTAGAAAACATACACACACATGGACACATACACAAATAAGCTTTATCAGACACAAAGAGATGCAAATGAACATTGTTCTGTTTCATATACAGCCTTCCTCAACCTGGGGCGCTCCAGATGTGTTGGACTGCATCTCCCAGAATGCCCCAGAGCTGGCTGGGGCATTCTGGGAGTTGTAGTCCAACACATCTGGAGCGCCCCAGGTTAAGGAAGGCTGAATAACACTTTATAATGTTCCTGAAACAGCCCTGTTTCTAATGCCAGATCTTCAATTACATAAAACAAAAACTTTTAATTTTCAATCTTTGACATCTATTGTAATCAGCACAGGATTAAGAAAAGCTCCGATGCAACCGCTTTTTTTCAAATACGTCTGACTTTAAAAAGACGCCCCCACTCCCCGCCAACACAAAAGAACATTTTCCCCTTACCCTTTCATTTCCAATAGGCAGGGCTGTGACTGTATAGATGTTCTTTTTTCCATCGTAGACTGGCTTCCGGTCGCCAAAGATTTGAGGTTTGAAATGTTGAACCATGTATTCCACAACCTCCCTGCAAAAATAGAGAGATTGGAGGGGAAGGGTAGGGGGGAGAAAAGGAAGCTAGTAGAACAGACTTAGCTGGTGGGCTCACAGCGTCAGCAGGAAACTAGATGAAGGTCACGGGCAGCCATTAAGAGACCCACTGGGAAGAACTCACTGTCTCTTAGGTCAATGGCTACAAACTGGAAAGCCCAGAGCCTCTTGACATGCAGCACGCAGGAGGTAAAATAAAATTAAAACAAATAAGATACTGCTCTGTTGCGCATGCAAAATGCAACAGCCGACATTGCCTGATCATGGACTAAATGTGCCCCTTCCGGGTGTGTTGGACTCCCAACTCCCATCATCCCAACTAGACTGGCAGCCAGCCAGCAGTACAATGGCTTGCTTGTGGCTCCTTTTTGGAGACGCCTGTACTTCTAGCAGGTGGCCACTTGGGGCAGCTTGGCTACGTTGCTCGGTTTGCCCCTGGAGTGCTGCTGGGCTAGAAAGCCAGCGCCGGCTCTGCTCTTGGCAGGCCAACAAGTGACACCATAAATTACAAAAAGAGAAGCCGCCACCTATACAGTGCCGCTCTTGGGATATCTGGCTGTATTTGAGCAATGTGCTAGCCCTACGACGCCTGCTGAAAACTCAGAACCCAGAGCGTGAGTAAGGTTTCCAAGTAGTTTGGGGCAATGAGCCTTTCCTACCTACACAGGTCTCTTCCCCCACCCCCCAACCTGCATGATTAGCAGAGCAGGAACAATGCACGCTAGCTGCTGAGCACATGCAAAGCTGCAGAACTCCCCTGTACATTTAGCACAGAGGACTCTCAAGCTTAAAACTTAAATGAAGAGCCGAGTTTAGACAGCAGTACAATTGCCCAAAGCCTAAGGGCAGCTATTTTAAAAGTCTGGGACTACGGCCAACATCACACAGCTGCTGTAAGCTGACCAGCGATAGAGCTCCAAAGCCCAGTTATCTCCTGAGCCACCAGTGCATGGCCGGGGGAGGAAGACACACAATATGCCAAGCGAGGGTGGGAAGGAAGGAAGGGAGAGAGACAGAGAGGGCACAGGAAAGGCATGCCACTCCCAGCCTCACTGCCAGCTTCCAAGGTCAGCTCCCACCTGTGCAAACGCAGCAAGCTGGAGTAGCAAGAAACCTGCTAGGTAAGCTGTAACAGGTATGCTCAGCAAGGATGGAGCTCTCAGACACTGGCAGCGGGGAAGAAGGAGAGACAGGGGGTGCTACACGCATTTTCTCTGAGATCTTTGGCTTCTTCCCACTTGAGGGGCTGGAGGGGGGAAATGGCTAAACGCTAATACTTGCCTTACCTGTTGACTCTGCGCGGGCACTTGTCTGGCTTGATGTCAACTTCATAGTGATACACATCGATCTTGGGAATGTCCACTTCAAAGTAGTTGGCTAAGAGTTTGATGGGCTTCCCAACTGTTCCTATCCCGGGCCGGCGAGGAGCTTGAAATACCTGCTGCAGGGGTGGAAGGTAAGTGCCCGCAGCAGCTGCTGAACAACAACAAAGGGGGTGGGAGGGGGTGGAGAGAAGAGGATGGTGTTTTAAAAAGATATTATCTGTATTATTACAGCCTTCTCCCCTCTTGCAAAGAACCAAAGGCAGCTTATCTGCTCCTCCTCCTCTGTGTTTTATCCACACAACAACCCTGGGAGGTAGGTTATGCAGAGAGTCAGTGACTGGCCCAAAAGCCAGCCAGTGAGCTTTACAGCTGAGTGCAAACTAGAAGTTGGATCTCCAGAGTCCCAGTCCAACTTTCTAACCACTGTACCACACTGCCTCTTAACATCTACTTAATGCTTTAGAGCACCCAAGGCACTTCCCATGCATGCTACTATCGTGCTCTAGCATCCCCCAACCAGGCACCTTTCAGATGTGTTGGCCTGCAATTCCCATTATCGCCCAACACATCTGGAGGGCACCAGGTTGGGAAAGGCTGCTGAAGTCCATACAACACACATGACAAGGTGGGCAGTATTATCTTCATACTATAAATATGGGGTGGGAGAGGTGAGGGTTGACACCGGCTTGTGGAAGACCAGCTAATGAGATCATAGAATAGTGAGAGTGGGAAGGGGCCTATAAGGCCATCGACGCCAACCCTCCGCTCAATGCAGGAATCCACCCTAAAGTATACCTGGCAGAGGATTGTCCAGCTGCCTCTTGAATGCCTTTAGTGTGGGAGAGCCCACAACCTCCCTAGGTAACTGATTCCATTGTTGTACTGCTCTAACAGTCAGGAAGTTTCTCCTGATGTCCAGCTGGAACCTGGCTTCCTGTAACTTCAGCCCGTTATTCCATGTCCTGCACTCTGGGAGGATCGAGAAGAGATCCTGGCCCTCCTCTGTGTGACAACCTTTTAAGTATTTGAAGAGTGCTATCATGTCTCCCCTCAATCTTCTCTTCTCCAAGCTAAACATGCCCAGCTGTTTCAGTCTCTCTTCATAGGGCTTTCTTTCCAGACGCCTGATCATCCTGGTTGCCCTCCTCTGAACACGTTCCAGCTTGCCTGCGTCCTTCTTGAGGTGTGGTGCCCAGAACTGGACACAATACTCAAGATGAGGCCTAACCAGGGCCAAATAGAGAGGAACCAGTACCAGATCATGGCAGAGACGAGACGTGAGCCTGGCCTGGGGACGGACGGACGGACACACTGGTTTGCACAGCCATGGAGAAGCTGAGTGCAGCACAGCCATGCAGACACTGTGCCTGAGAGCCAGAATCCAGAACAGCCAGTTCTGTGTGCAAAGTCTGCCATGTGGAGCAGCCAGAGAAAGAGGAAGTTATCGAGACCTCGCCATGATTACGGGCTGCACTCACATGAATCACCGATTCAGCACTGGGAAACAGAGCCTGTAAAAAGGCTGACGTGCCAGTTCTTTCAAGTGGCCACAGTTGCCGCTCAACAGGGGAATGTTCACATTTCAGAAACTGGTCCAAGGAATGATGGCAATTTCTGTTCGATCTGCAAAGCCTGTTAGGACTCAAGCCCTGCTTGGATTTTATACCCTGTGGCCTCACTGTCTAAATATGTATTCTCCTCTGCATAGATTCTACACAGCAACTCAAAGGAAGGATCGAACCAAGCCACACAGCGCAAGGAAAGCCAAAGACCAAAACAAAAAGAGGAACATAGAAAGGCTTTTCAAATGCTTGGCCAAACCCGTCTTTTTATGCCAACGAGTATCCTTTTCTTAAGTTTTACTGAGAACCAATCTCATGCCTTGAAGAATCCTGTAAAATATGCCTTCCGCTCATCTACCCTATTTCTGTTTCCTCGTGATCCTATTCTTTTTCCTTATCATCATGCCTACAATGGTTAAGCAGTATGCAACAGAAAGCCCATAGCTCAGTGGTACAGCACATGCTTAGCATGCAGATGGTTCCAAGTTCAATCTCCGGCATCTCCAGAAAGTATTGGAAAAGACCCCTGTCTGAAACCCGAGAGAGAGATGTCGCACACACACACACACACACTTTATAAACTTCTCTGCCTCCTGTCATTGAGGATTCTTCTCTTGATCTCTCTTTTCTGGAAATGGACCAATGAGCTGACTCAAGTGGACCTGTCCACACATAACAACAGCTCATAGGTTAAACAACCTACCATAGGTTGTTGGGGTCAAGTGGACACACTGTCTGCAGCATGTCCGCCACTTCTACTTTTACTCATCAACCCACCATTGGCTCCTTCGTATGTTGCTGAATGTGGCATCTGAACCCGGACGGCAGGGTTGTTTAGCCCCTAAACAACCCAGTGGTTAACCCAACAACAAAGTATGGATCAGATAGGATTGCTGTTCTGTGCTTATGTGATGGCAGAGTTGGGCCAAGCAAGGCAGAGGAGTTAGTTAAGACAAAAAGAAATTACAGCAGCGTGGATAAAAAACAATCCTTAAACAAAACAACCAAAAACCAGATTAAAAAAATTAAATTGGATTTTCTCAGCTCAGTAACTATCAAACCTCCCTTTGACCTATCACTCACCAACATTTCATTTTTGTCTGCTACTTTGTTTTTTGGAGAGTGAGGCTGGGCAAAGGCAAAATGAAGCAGGAAAGGACACAGGAAAGAAAAAAAGAAGACAATTGTAGAACGCATGTTTTCCTGTAGTCTCAAGCTGCGATCCTCTATCCACATACCCAGGAGTAAGCCCCACTGAACTCAATGGAACTTATTTCTGAGGCATGTATATGTTTGCATTGTTAACCTCAAACTGTCACGGGTGCTGGTCATAAGGGAAAAAAACTATATAGGAATTTTTTTTAAAGATATTCCCTCTAATGGCTGGGGCATTCTGGAAGATGCAGTCCAACACATCTGGAGCGCCCCAGGTTGAGGAAGGCTGCTCTACGACCCTGTTCAGATCACACGCTAAGCCACAGTGGTTAAGCATTTTGAGCTAAATATTATGGCTTAGTGTTTCGTGTGAACCATAACTTGGGCTTGTTATGTAAACCATTCCTAAACATGGTGGCTACATAACCACAGTTTAAACACGCTAACTAACCATTTGCTGCAAAAGGGTTAGCGGCCTAACCATGGCTTAGAGTACTGTCTGAACATATATCAATTTTTGCTGCGTGGTTTTATCCCGGTTGTGCTTTTTATACTGTATTTTGTATTTGTGTTTTTAAACTGTTGGGTTGTTTTATTATGGTTTTAATTTTTGTGAACCGCCCAGAGAGCTTTGGCTATTGGGCGGTAAAAAAAAATGTAATAAATAAATAAATAAATAAATAAACATGCCCTATAGGTAAAAAGGAAACCATGCAAAATATATATAGTGAAACAAAGAGAAGCAAGGCTACTTCTAGGAAAGAAACCGTGTCAAGAATACTCTTTAGTTGTAAATTCACATGGCTTTTCTGAGATCTCCACCAATGTTCAGGAAATATATGAAGACCTTTTGTCTTGCTCATTTAATTGATGATTTAAATAACCTTGATTTAAAATCAATCCACCCTGCTTGGATGTAAGGATGTGTACAGCTCAGCAAAGGGACATGGCAGCTGAATGAACAGAGTCTGTGGTTCAGATCCACCCGTGACAGATGATACCATCACTGAATATTGGAAGGGGGGCAGAACCAGCTTTTTAAGCCATTTACTTCCAAATAATTCTGGCACGATGTACACCCTGAATCTTTCTGTCAAGCCAGTTCCGTTCAGTAGCCCTCGCCCTGGACATCACCTCTGGCTATCCTATGGAACAGTGGGGAAAGGGTAAACGTGATCTGCACTGGGAACAGCAACCGGAGCGCTTAGTTATAACGAAAGGCCTCTCCCCAGCTATTTTTAGGGCTGTCAAACTCAGAAGTTGTGCTAAGACGGACGACATGCATGCACCTTGACAGTTTGCAGAACACAGAGGCGTAGCGTCTGGAAGGATGGAGAGTTATTGTTCAGCAACTCCTGAAAGCAAAAAAGCTCAGAACAAAGATTCACTATGGATAGGTTCCGACAATAAAGAGAACCGAAACAAATGTAGTTTAAAGGGTCTGGGTACAAAGAGTTAGGTTTTCAAGTGTTGGCAGTTCTGCACGGAAAGCACAGTGGTGAAGACAACTTAAAGACCAGGGTTCAAACTACAACTTCAAAAGAGTTCCTAGGAAAACTAGAGGTAAATGGTGGTGTGGGAGATTCCAAGTAGGAATCTTCAGATATTAGGTCTGGACGGTTTACGGGAACATAGCAGACTGCCATCTAGCCTAGGATTGTCAACTCTGACAGGCAGCAGCTCTTCAAGCAGAGATCTCTTCCATCACCTGCTACCGAATCAAAAAACCGTCTGCATATGTGCACTGCCACCATCTTGCCTGCCTTTTAACCCACCATCTTCCCCAGCAAACAGAATTTGGGGCCGTTCCCTTCCAAGGTCAACTAGAGGCTAACGTCCATCTCTGCAGAGCCTTGCTCATCTCTCACATTGCTATTGCTATTGCTATTGTCTCTCTCTCTCTCTCACACACACACACCTGACTGTTCTCCAAGGAAGTGACATGATTTACAAGCCTCAATGATGGAGATTCGATTGGGATGAAAAAGGGAGCGGGGAGAGAAAAGGATGACCAAACAAAGAAAGGCACCTTCTGTGGTGGGGTTCAATCAGTTGTGGATGGACAAGGATGTGTGTACTTTTTAGATTATATTTTAATGTTTCAAATAAAAAAACACTGGTCTTCAGCAATGAGATCTTGGTGGTGGTGATGAGTAATTATCAACTGCAAACCAAACCCGTCTGCCGTTTGGAAATTGTTCATAAGAGGAAGAACAAACAAATATGCATAGCTGCCTTCTTAATTGCAAACTGAAATATTGTTGCAGGCAGGCAGTTCAATTCAGACATAACAGACCAGGATTAAGGAAGCTTAGCTACGGTGCACAGGCTGAATTGACAAGCCATGGTTCACAATCAGCTGGCAAACCCGAAAACTGAAACCACGGCTTGTAGGGGTTTGCTAGTCAAAGTTTGGTGTGATTGTTGTTTATTCGTTCAGTCGCTTCAGACTCTTCGTGATTTCATGGACCAGCCCACGCCAGAGCTTTCTGTCGCCCGTCACCACCCCTAGCTCCCCCAAGGTCGAGTCCGTCACCTCCAGAATATCATCCATCCATCTTACCCTTGGTCGGCCCCTCTTCCTTTTGCCTTCCACTTTCCCTAGCATCAGCCTCTTCTCCAGGGTGTCCTGTCTTCTCATTATGTGACCAAAGTACTTCAGTTTTGCCTTTAATACCATTCCCTCAAGTGAGCAGTCTGGCTTTATTTCCTGGAGTATGGACTGGTTTGATCTTCTTGCAGTCCAAGGCACTCTCAGAATTTTCTTGTGATTATCAAGTTTTGTGAACCGCCCAGAGAGCTTCGGCTATTGGGCGGTATAAAAATGTAATAAATAAATAAATAAATAAATAAATAAATAAATAAATAAAGCCTTGTGATTATCAAGCCATAATTATGGTAATTCATCTGCTTCTACAGATGGGGTTAAATTTATGAATCTACAGACATGCAAAGCCAAGTGCAAAGAGAAAGGAAAACAGAAGCTCTAAACCATGGTGTGAATAACTCACCTTCCTCCACCTCCTTTGTGGACATATCTCTGAACAAACAGTATCTCCAGACCTGACCAGGCACCAAGAGTCACCAAAAATTTGCATTATTCCACATCTCAGGCTTGATGCTCCACCCACAATGATTCAGCCTTATGTTAAATAGGGACATGTAAGAATCACTGGGAGGTCAAATTTCCCTCTCTAGGAGTTGCCCAGCCCTCCTAGAAATACCAGTGTTTGTGAAATCTTCCTTTGTCTT
Organism: Elgaria multicarinata webbii; assembly: GCF_023053635.1. Lineage (NCBI taxonomy): Eukaryota > Metazoa > Chordata > Lepidosauria > Squamata > Anguidae > Elgaria > Elgaria multicarinata. The sequence goes on from NC_086183.1 coordinate 7,471,666, forward strand.
CAAATGGCTGGCAAACCCCCACTCTGCAAGTGACTTCCGTTGAATTATTCTTAAGATCCTGATAAGTTTCACTGAGATAATTATACATTTCATTTATTTATTTTAATTTCCAGCACGGTAGCCATGTTAGTCTGCAGCAGCAAAAATCAACGGAGAATCTTGTGGCACCTTTCAGACATTTATTCATTCGAGTCAGTGTGGTGTAGTGATTAGAGTGATGGACTGGGACGAGGTAGAACCAGGCTCTAGTCCCTGCTCGGTCATGAAGCTCACTAGGTGACTTTGTGCCAGTCACTGACTCTCAGCCTGACCTACCTCACAGGGTTGTGGTGAGGATAAAATGGAGAGGAGGAAGGTCAGGTAAGCCAGTTGGCTTCCTTGCAAGAGGAAAAAAGGCAGGGTATAATTTTTTAAAAAAAATCTGGTCTACATTTTCAAAGGCAATGCATGAAGTGCCTATTTTCACTTTGGTCAACCTATAGACACATGGGGGGCGGGGGTGGAGAGATGTAACCTGTAATGTCAGAGGGAACTGAAGGAACTGAAATACGGAAAAAACTACAGACAGTGATAAGTACCTTAACAATTGCCATTCACAAGACATTGGTGGCTGATAATACAATCATGGTGAGCAGATTAACATACTGAAATCTAAAATTGAAATGCAGGAAAGTTCAAACAATGATAGTTATCTTAATGGTTGTTTGGTGTAACACAGACATCATTACAATGGTGAGCTAATTGACATATGACATGTGGTTTTTTAAAAATACCTTTGTTCCAATTCAAGCTACAGAATTCCTGTGTAACCTTCATTTTAAGGTTATTTACAGAGAGCATGTAAGAGTGGTGAATCGTGAGTTAATTAACCCACAATTTGCCATAGCAAATGCATATGCAACCTACTACTGGTCTGGTGGTTGGTTGTTGCATGATGTCCAAACTTTGGGTTGTTCTTAAAATGTGTTTAATTAACCCATGGAGGTTGGAATCTCCCCTCAATGGTTTCTGAACATTGTCTTATGTAGACTGCAGTGGGGGATTGCTGGCAAACAGACCAATCTTTATGCAGAAGAATAAATGGACACAAATTTGACATAAGGAATAGCAATGTTCAGAAAGCAGCGGGGGGGGGGGGGGGACATTTCACCCTCCAACTCCATTTCTGTGGCTTGAATAGTGACAACTTTTTAAATCACCCTGCAAATACTAAAACTGCATTTCAGTTTTGAATTACAAAAAGTTAACTGAATTACCATTACAATGATTGTGTTATCACCCAACAATGTCTTGTAGATGGCAACTGTTAAATTATAACTGCCTGTACTATTTTGCATTTTAATTCCTTTTGACCACTCTTCCCCATACCGTGTGTGTGTGTGTGTGTGTGTGTGTGTGTGTGTGTGTGTGTGTATAGATCACCAATTTGATGTGGTGATCACATCACATTGAAGTGCATGCACCACTTCATGCACTTGATGAAGAGAACAGTGTCCATGAAAGCTTAAGTCAGAATAAATAAAGGTGTTAGTCTTTAAGGTGCCAGAAGACACTTTGATTTTTTATTTTAAAAGCAACTTCCCATTTCTGGATGTAACTTTGTTTCATTCTTGAATACATACATTCAATTGAAAACTGGAGTTGATTTAAGTTCATTTTCCTAGGCTGAAGGTTGGCCTTGCTCATGCCTACATTCTTGGCAAACACACTGACCTGGTTTTTAAGAAGCTCTGGAAAAGTGGCCCGTCCTTCTCCATCAACTTAAAATAAACTTAAACTCCATAAACTTAAAACATCTATGTCCTGGAGTCTCATGACTCCAGGACACAGACGTTATTAATCATGTAAGTGGTGGCAGTCTATTTCTGAAAGATACAGCCCAGTGATGGGAAATGTAGTCCAAATTATCCAGACAACATCAGGTTGGGGAAGGTTGTCCTAAGGTAACATACTTATTCATTCTGCCTCTTCTCCTTGTTGATTTCCACTACTGACAAAAAGTCGAATCCCAAACAGTGCCTGGAAGTAACCCAAAAGTATTAAATGCCACCACCACCCCCAGTTTGCAGGCCATGGGAGACAGGAATACATCTACATTATTAGCTTGGTTGGCCTAATCCAGAATATGGACAACTTCACATTCCAACTGTAGATACAAAGGAAACTTTGAGTTAGGATCCAGCCTTAGTAATTTGAATGAAGGTCCCACAGAAAAAATCCATGGGACATGTTAGTCATGAATTAAGTCCCATTAATTTCAATTGGTAACTAGTGCAGCAATATTATCCTTTTATTGAGAAGTTAAGTCTCACTGAGTTTAATGGGGTTTGCTCCCAGGATTACAGCCTTACTCTCTATCCAACCTATTATATGGCAAGATTCTCCCAAGGATGACAAAGGCTGGGTTTTCACGACACACTAACTCAACATGGGTTATACTGTTTTCTGAAGGTAACGCGTCTTCGGAAGGGTGGGCTATTGTGTTGTCTAACACAGTGCGTTTTCTGCAGGGTGTCTTGTTAACAGTGTGGTTTATTTTTCTCGAACAAGCTATTCATAGTAGTTAAGAAGCCACAGTGCATGGTTAACGAGCAATCCCGCAGAAAACACGCTGCATTCAGACAACACGATAACCCACGGTACAACAACTCACACTGGGTGGCTTAGCATGCTGTGTGAACCCTGTGTGAACCTAGGACATTGTTTCTTTAAAACTATCAGTCAACCACAAACCATGTCAATGGTTTGAATATATGCAAATGTCAGAAAGATTTAAAATGGACAAAAAAGCTTGTGGCTTTGAAACAACAAAGTTGGAATTTGAAAGGGCATTATGTACGAACGACGAACATGTTATTGCTAAAATTTATAAACTTTTATTGAGGTTTGAGACAGAGGAAGAACAAGTGAAAGAATGTATGATAAAATGGGGGCAGAATATGGGATATAGTATACCAAGGACACAATGGGAAAATATGTGGACAAGAGGGTTAAAATTTACGTTAAGTACTAACCTTAAAGAAAATTTTTACAAAATGATGTATAGGTGGCATATGCCACCAGCGAAATTGGCAAAAAGGGGCATCAGGATTGTGCTGGAAATGTGAAGAACAAGAAGGAACATTCTACCATGCATGGTGGACCTGTAAAAAAGCAAAAACTTTCTGGATACAAATTCATTCTGTAATCCAAAAAATCCTAACAATTAATATCCAACTGAAACCGGAATACTTTCTTTTGGGATTTATGGATGAACAGATGAAAAAGAACCATGGGACTATATCCTTATATATGACGACAGTTGCAAGATTACTATATGCACAAAGATGGAAGGGCAAAATAGCGCCCCCAACAGAGGAATGGCTACTGAAGATGTTTTAGCTAGCCGAGATGGCGAAACTCATGGCAATAATGAGAGAAAAAATGATTTTAAGATTTATAATTGAATGAGAACCTTTTGTAAACTTTATGAAGGGATGAGAAAAATATGACTTGTACATCTGTGGATTCAACAAATAATGTAGAAAATGTTGAGAGAGAAATTAGAGATTTGGATATGACAGTGATAAAGAAAAAATAACAACATTGTTACATACTTTTGCTGGGGAGAATATTGGAAGAAAAATTTATGTTTGTTTTTGTTTTGTTTTCTTTGATTTGTGTGTGTGTGTGTGCCTGCCTATATGTATTATATTTTGCTCTGTAGTGTCTTTTATTTATTGGTGTTTGGAAACAATAAAAAGTATTATCAGTCAACCCAACCATCCAATGACAAATTTGCAGCAAATAAACTTAGGAGGATGGAGCAAGGCAGTGTTGTGTAGAGGCTGCTTAAACATAAATGCTGCAAAATCTCTGGGCAGAAGTGGAAAGCTACTGTTCAGGAGGTCCAACCTGAGGACGAGCTCCCAAACACATCATTCACCCACACATACCCCAACTGCCAGCTCTGTGATTAATCTTGGAATTGTTGTAGATCACAAGCTGAATATGAGCCAACAGTGCGATATGGCTGCAAGAAAGGCAAATGTTTTGGGCTGCATTAATAGAAGTATAGCTTCCAAATCATGTGAGGTCCTGGTTCCTCTCTATTCGGCCCTAGTTAGGCCTCATCTAGAGTATTGTGTCCAGTTCTGGGCTCCACAATTCAAGAAGGACACAGACAAGCGTTCAGAGGAGGGCAGTGAGGTTGATCAGGGGTCTGGAAACAAAGCCCTATGAAGAGAGACTGAAAGAACTGGGCATGTTTATCCTGGAGAAGAGAAGATTGTGGGGAGACATGATAGCACTCTTCAAATACTTAAAAGGTTGTCACACAGAGGAAGGCCAGGATCTCTTCTCAATCCTCCCAGAGTGCAGGATACGGAATAACGGGCTCAAGTTAAAGGAAGCCAGATTCCAGCTGGACATCAGGAAAAACTTCCTGACTGTTAGAGCCGTATGACAATGGAATCAGTTACCTAGGGAGGTTGTGGGGTCTCCCACAGTAGAGGCATTCAAGAGGCATCTGTCAGGGATGCTTTAGGGTGGATTCCTCCATTGAGCAGGGGGTTGGACTCGATGGCCTTTTAGGCCCCTTCCAACTCTGCTATTCTATGATTCTATGAATTACACAAGGATGTGGTCCTTTAAGGTGGCTACTCCTGTAGTGGTGTGTTTCTCGCTGTTCAGATCACAAAGCCAGCCAACTTTCCTGTCCATCTTTTATGCCTTTCTCCTCCCCTCGTCAACATCAACATGTACTTGACTGTGTTAGGCTGCCAGCCACCAAAGAACGTTGCCACTGCCTGGCTTGCTGCTGCTCTCACTAAGATTGCAATCCTGAGCACACGTACAGGGGAGAAGAGCAGCTGCATCGTGCTAAACCTGCCTATGCCTCAGCAGCATTTGCTTTGAGCAAGCGAATACATGGCCTTCCACCTACCGTCTTGAAAAGATGCTCAGTTTTTCCCTACAGAAGTAGAAACGTGATCTAATTTAACATTGTTTCAACCACCGTCAAAATACTGCACGGTAGTTTGATGCATATTTTCCATCCAGGGCCAGCCCCAAAAGTCACTGCCTTTCTTTCCATTCCCACTCTGGCTGACGCTCCTTTGCTACTTACAGGCCTGTAGATGTTCTATAGATGCCAAGAACTATTGGGAATTAGCAGTAAGCCTAGCAAGAGAGACTGGCATTTATGACCCACATTTCACCTTAAAAGCCCTCTGACCCCATTGCCTGAGAGCATCGCTTAGAGAAAGTAGACGAATCCTCTTAACTCAAGCCATGCTGCACCCTGGCTTCTGGATTACTGCGACACTCTGCTGCAAAGCTGCTGGTTAAGTTCCCCACAACATTCATCTCCCTCGAGAAGAGGGGCAAAGGCTGGTACACCTCTCCGAAATGGTCACGCAGCATCTTGAGTCATTAAAGCACCCTTCCCCCTGCCCTACCAAGGGTTAGACTACAACTCCCACTGTCCCCAGCCAGCAGGGCAGCTGATTAAAGCAACTGTTGCTGCCTTATCAGAAGCCACCAGCACAATACAATTATTCTGGCCTTTAAAACCTTAAATATTTCCTCCAGTATTGCTGATGTTTTCAGCGCACGCCCCCCTGTCTTCTAATGTAAGGCCAGAATACATTATCTTCTAATGTAAGGCCAGAATACATTATACAGAATACATTGGGGGTGGGAGCAAGAGATTTCTCACCCCCACCCCCAAAAGACGGGTGTTAGAGGACAATACCAAACAAAAGGAAGAAGAAAAAAGGCAAAGCATCAAATTGATAAAATATCAAGATGTGCTTTTGAGAAATGTTGACTTAGTAGAAAAAGGATATTCTTCAGACCTTGTAGAAGATCTGCACTGAAACGCATTGGGCATTTGACTATTTTATAAGAACATTTCATAAAATTTAATTTTTCAGTACAATTTTGACACTTTGCCTTTCCCCACCTTCTTTTTCCGTGGAGAAATTCTGGCAGGTTCTTCTCCCACACAACCTTTCGGCACTCAACTTTTCCAACACCTTACCAAGATAAATTTGCCACAGTCACTGATGCCTTTTAAGAGGTAGCTAGAACGTCTTCCTCACGCTCAGACATTTTCTTAAATGGTTGCTGTTAATTTCCTTGTAGGTCTGGTTTTGATGGGCGTTGGGAGTTATGCTTTACACAATTATGGATTAAAAATATTTTATGTAAGCCACCTTCACCATCAAAGATGGGAATGGTGAAATGACAGAAATAAGATCCCTAAATACGGGTATTCATACTCACACACTGCCCCGTACAACACTGGATGCCCTTCCTCCACAATAACTATAGACATGGGACGGTCTGGTTGTTATCCAGTGGGAAGATCATGACACTTTGCACATGCTCAGATACAGCCTTTTGGAAAAGGGAGCTCTATTTTCAACCAACCTTCCCTCTACAAATGCAGTTTCTTTATATGTTGCTTTTCCACTCTACACATACACCCTTGTACCAAGACAACATCTGACATGAGACAGGCATTCAATTCCATGCAGCACAGTATGGCTTGACTAAAAGTGTCTCTTGAGGGTCTCTGAGACTTTTCACAGCAGGGCTGTTCACACAATACACTAACTACGAATGTGGGTTGTTTGTTGAACCATAGGATAGCGTATGGTCTGAACCCAGGCCATTTTCTGCAGTGTGGCTTGTTAACCACACTGAACAACACAACATCAAACCATGGGTTCTCAAGGCAGCCACACTGAATGGTTAACAAGACACCCTGCAGAAAGGTTCTTGATTCAGACAACATGCTAACCCATGGTTTAACAACAACCTGCAGTTCAACAACAACCCACACTCAACCACTGACTGTCGGTTAGCATGTTGTGCAAATCCAGTCAATACCTTCTACCTGTTAACAGCAGGTATGAAGCAAGGCTGGAACCAAAGATACTGAGCATGCAAAGTATGTAGTCTAGCACTGGGCTTAAAGGGGCTCTCCAAATATCCCCGTAGCCTGGCCTACCTGCTCTGTGTCCAAGCGAGATCAAGTTGAAAAGACTGCAGGCACAGACTTGCCTGCACCTCTCGCCCGCAAGATGGCTACCCTTCCTACCTGTCATTTGGCTACAAGATCTGCTTGGATGCAAGTCCCAATTCAGAAAACCAGTTGTGCATGGAGCAATTAGTCTCCTTTGCTCCTGTTCTTAGAATCTGCAGCACTAGTCAAATCCAATGTAAAAACAACAACATGAGAACGATGTGGGACGTAAAGTGAGCCTAAGAACCAACTGACAAAAGGGAAGAAATCACAAAATGGGCTTTTTGCGTATCACCTGCACAGAAAGCAGCCTGTCATTGCAAGTTCAACCCTATTTATTTCACTGCCCTCAAGTGAAATTCTAAATACTCACTCTTTCCAATCCTTTCTCACTTTTTTATGGGCAGAACAAAGCCACACCCAAGACCATTAAAAGGTGGGAGAATGCCTGCATCACTACTTCTACATTGGTCTGGCTCTCTGAGATCCAGTAGCCAAGTTCACATATAACAATAAGCCAAGAATCCTAGCTTAACAAAACATGATATACACACAGCCCATTCACTCTTCACTTTGTAGATGTGGGTAAACTAACCAGGAAAGTGGACAGCTTCGTATAACCTCCAAACCTGGGATTATGGTTAAGTGCAACAAACAAGCCAGGATTCATAAACCAACAACAAACCCTGGTTTAAAGCTGGCTTATGATCCTGGGTTCTTTGGGAACACTTATCCATAATCCTGGGTTTAGATATCACTCAAAGCTCTCCCCTTCCTGGTTTGCTTACTTGCCTGCATGAAAGGAAAAGTCAATAATCTGAGTAGACATGCACCAGCAGACAGCATCATTTTTATTATGTCAAGAGTGGGCAAACATCAGGGTTGCATGATCTATTTTTTCCACTGACTCCCATTCCCACCATCAACCCTGATCCAGCAACTGGTGTGAGGTGCAAAAAACATACACTTCAACATAAAGTATTCTCAGCCCATCATTTTGATTTTAGTATCAAAGTGAACTGAGCTCCTAGTCATTTCACACAAAAATCCATTCCTGGTTGTTAATTTCTTATAGGCCTTTTTTTTAAAAAAAAAAAAAAAGAGAGAGAGAGAGAGAGAGAGACTGAATTGACTTGCAACAAGATTAAGACATACAAAATTTAAAACAACAGAAAACAATTATCTAATAAATTACCATCTCCCCATACAACAATTGAAAGAACAGTGACAACCATAAGCAGTTCAATGCACACATTAAAGAGCTCATCCAATGCCTGGGAATAGAGAAAGGTGTTGATCTGGCACCAGGCTGGCCTCACTGGGGAGAACCCAGAGAAGTTTTTCCAGTCAACCAGTCATCATGAGCAAGGCTCCCCTGCACCTTGTCTGAATTGCTGGGAGAACGAAATCCTTGTGCTCTTTTAGCTGGTCATCAGTGAAGAAGAATTGAGTTTGTGGGAAGTGGGGAAGAGAATCATAGAATAGTAGAATTGGAAGGGGCCTACAAGGCCATCGACTCCAACCCCCTGCTCAATGCAGGAATCCACCTTAAAGCAGTCCTGACAGATGGTTGCCCAGCTGCCTCTTGAAGGCCTCTAGTGTGGGAGAGCCCACAACCTACCTAGGTCATTGGTTCCATTGTTGTACTGCTCTAACAGTCAGGAAGTTTTTCCTGATGTCCAGCCAGAATCTGGCTTCCTATAACTTGAGCCCATTAGTCTGTGTTCTGCACTCTGGGATGATCGAGAAGAAGTCCTGGCCCTCCTCTGTGTGACAACCTTTCCAGTATTTGAAGAGTGCTCTCATGTCTCCCCTCAGTCTTCTCTTCTCCAGGCTAAACATGCCCAGTTCTTTCAGTCTCTCAGACCCCTGATCAACCTCACTGCCCTCCTCTGAACACACTCCGGCTTGTCTGCATCCTTCTTGAAGTGTGGTGCCCAGAACTAGATGCAATACTCAAGATAAAAAGCAAACAAAGAGGCAAGAAAAGGAGGAAACTGAAATACCAGAAAGAAAAAGAGTATTTGAGTTAAGGGTGAGAAGACAAATACCCTGATGCAAAATAAAGATCACAATGGGGTGAAGAAACAAGGGTTATGGGAGATAGGCTACAGGCAAACCATTGCTTAAATTAACCAGAGTTTCTGGAATTGAGAACCAGAGCGGTGCAGCGGTTAAGGTGTGGGACAAGGACGCGAGAGATCTGGGTTCTAGTCCCCACTCGGCAATGTAACTCACTGGATGACTTTGGGCCAGTTGCTGACTCTCAGCCTAACCTACCTCACAGGGTTGTTGGGAGAATAAAACTGTAGAGGAGGAGAATTACATGCACCACTTTGGGCTCCTTGAAGGAAGAGGCAAGATATATATGTAACAAAATAAATAAATATAAATACATGCAGACATAAATGGGGAACGTTAGTTAGTTTTAAAGATGAAGCATATGCTGATTTCTTATAGCAAGCACCAGAGCAGAGGGAAGAGAAATTAGGAGCAATTTCAAATATTGCCACAATTAACATATTAGCTGCCGATTTTCTTTTGTCACCTTGCAGCATAACTAGAGGCCTTCTTTCAATATTTCCTTAATAACAACTATTACTTTTCTCCTTCCACTCCACAAATCCGACACACACTTTGCACAATCCCCCAGTCATGGAAATTATCAGCATAGCCCAATCTTAGGGCCAAAGAGATCTGCAACCGATCTCCAGTCTCCCTGCAGCTGTGCCCCCCCTCCCCTCAATCCTACTTCCAGTGGTTTGAAATGGGATCAAGGCACTGGGCAAAAGGGCTTAATCCTTTGCCATAGATTCTTCCTAATGGAGCAAACCACAGCTTTAGCGGGAACATTTTATGGGGGAAACGCAGGGGGAAGACCACCTTTTCCGGCATCATGGTCCAGATGCAAATCACTCACCCCTCTACCATGGGTGCTTCTGGCAAAAATGTAAGGAGGCAGGAGTTGTGACCACAATCCTCCATTACGGTCTCTAATTTGGCCCTTAGCTGGAGCTAACATGCCTGCCACATGGGAGTCTGGTCGTGCAACTGTTACAAGCACTTATTTGGATAAGTGCTTGTGACGTCAATGGCGCACAAAGACATGCATGCTTCCCCCACGCTACATTGAGAGCTGTTCTGTAAACCCATGGTCCTCATATCCATTAAAGGGAGGGGCCCATGGATCCCTTAGGGGTGCTGGAGAAATTTGAGACGGACTAAAATGAGTTTGGATTTCTAAGCAGCCGACCTGGGGAATCCGTCATGGACTGGCCTTCCTGGACTTCCGTTTTTGTTTTGTTTTACATTCCTGAAATTTACAGAAATTCATTTGCAGGGAAATGTGCAAGTTTCTGTTGAGACATATGCCAGGGTGGAAAATAGATGCGAGGGAAAGTCGGATGGAATGGGGCACAATACTCTAAATGTTACGTACTAATATCAATAACATAAATTGATGTTTACTTTCTTATGGAGTTATTTGCACATTTTTCTACATAACGGGGGGAAATCAAATCTGTCTGTCTGTGCAGGGATGTCAGAACACTGCAACAGTCCATGAAGCGGCTATGGAACGGATTTCACAACATCAGGACATCTCTATCTCTCATCAGCCGCAGCCAGCATGGCCAATGATCAGGGATTGTGGGAGTTGTAGTCCAAAACATCTGGAGGGCATCAGGTTGCCTACTCCTTCATTAGGGGATGAGGGGCGGCCCTGAATCCATTCAGTAAATTCATAAGGCTACAGAGCAGGGCCTTTTTAGCAACACCCCATCAGCTTTGGAAGAGTCTGCCTAGAGCAGCAGTAAGCAACCTTTTTGGGTCACTCACACACACACACACACACACACACTTTGCAATATGAGAAACCATCTTGGGCACCACCACAAAATGGCTGCCACAGCAGCTGTGTCAAAAGATAAGCAACCTGCCCAAAAACCGAGCCCAAGGCAGAAGTGAGGCTTGATCCCCCACAAACTAAATGACCCCTTTGAATCCACAATTTTCAGCACCTACAGAAACGGATTTCACAGCAATCCCAGCTGACAGTGAGAAAATGTGTTCGTGTTTTGGATTTATTTTTTTTTAAGTGGGAGGAGGACACCACGAAAGGTGTCCAGGACACACAGGGTCCATGCTGACTAACCCTGACTTGGACACACCAACCTCAGCATAAACCCTCTCTTTATGGACATTAGTTGGAATTACTGGATTTTTATTTATTTTTTTATTATGTTGGGTTTAGAAGATTAGTATACCAATGTTTCCTTTTTACTAGCGAAATGGCCACCATTAGGATGGACGCTGCGGAGGGGAAGAGAGCTGCAAAACAGTGCAGTCTACACACAGATGCTCTGCCCACCTCAGGGTCCCAATCAATGGGGGTCAGGCCAAGCAGGGGGCAGGATGCTCCATCTCCACTGCAATGTTGCCTCCAAGCACAGCATTTTATCTTTCTCCCCCATCAGTGAACTGCACCAATAAATTCAGACGTACAGGAGACAGCAAAACGGGTCCGCACTCAGGAGTTTAATTTTCTCCCTGCATCTAGCAGGCCTGGCGTCTGGGGCGAGAGGGAGATTCTGGCCCCTTTCAATTTCCCCCCATCTTGCAGCTGTTTACACAACCCCACAGAATTCACAGGGATCCATGGAAATTTGAGTCAGCCCAGATCTGCACAGCTCCATCCCAGGATACTGTGCCTTGCTATAATGCAAAAGCGTGATGAAATCACGAGGATGAGGCCATCAATGGCTATTAATCATGATGGCTGTATATTACCTTCAATATTAGAGGTAGCCATTCTCTCGATATCAGTTTCTGGAGAACAAGAGCGTGCTAATTTATGTATTAGTTACATTTCTTTTTAAGATTTCATTATTTTCCCAAAACAAAATCAACAGAAGGAGAAAAATAATAAAAAAAGAAATATATTGAATTTAAATTGAATTATTAACAGATGGGAGCACTCTTAAGCTCTATTCATTTTTTTTTCACTATTATTTTACATTCCAAAACATACATGAAATCCATGGGCTGCTTAGAATTTTTTTTTGGGGGGGGGGTATCATTCTTCTGTATGTCAAACTTATGTTTAGAGTCTTTTGTTTAGTTATATTTCTATACCTCCCAATAGCCAAAGCTCTCTAGGCCAGCCTTCCTCAACCTGGGGCGCTCCAGATGTGTTGGACTGCATCTCCTAGAATGCCCCAGCCAGCTGGCTGGGGCATTCTGGGAGTTGTAGTCCAACACATCTGGAGCGCCCCAGGTTGAGGAAGGCTGCTCTAGGCGGTTCACAAAAAAATAAAACTACAAAATACTAATGCAGGTAATCTGGTTGGCCACTGTGGGAACAGGATGCTGGACTGGATGGACTCTTGGTTTGACCCTGCATGGCTCTTCTTACAGGACAGCATGAATGGGCAGAGCCAGGTTCACTGCTGATTTTACAATTATTTTCAATGGGATGTGTGGTTTCGTAAGCCACCCGGAGCAGACATCCAACTAGGTAGGGTATAAATAAACAAAACCTTTTTTTAATGAATTTGAGACTGCATGCCCCCCTCTCCCCTGGACCAAAGAACAAGTGAGTTTCCTCAGGGCTTTACCAGACTTTCAATTCTGTTTAAGGAAGGATAAAAGGAAGGACTTCTTCACTCAGCGTATAGTTAAATTATGGAATTCACTACCACAAGATGTAGCGATGGCCACCAGTTCGGATGGCTTTAAAAAGTGGTTGGATAAATTCGTGGAGGCGAAGGCTATCAATGGCTACTAGCCCTAATGGCTATGTGCAGTAAGCCTATATACTCCAGTTGCTGGGGAACATAGGTGGGAGGGGGCTGTTGCACCATGTCCTGCCTTGTTGGTCCCTGGTCGATACCTGGTGGGCCACTGTGTGAACAGAGTGCTGGACTAGATGGACCCTCGGCCTGACCCTGCATGGCTCTTCTTATGTTCTTAAGGAAAGCAAAAATACTGTATTTCTTCGATTCTAAGACACACTTTTTCCCCAATATAAACATCTCTAAAAATGGGCTGCGTCTTAGAATCGATGGCGTCTTAGAATCGCCTGCAAGGTGCGCTGTTATCCCTCCACCCTGCTCACGATGCCAAGGCGGCTCAAGGGCTTGTTGAGCACCTAAGCGGCCCTGCACTCACCATGTAGGCTGGGGAATGTGCTTGGCTTGATTGGGGGCCTCAGCGACGATCTGCGGCTGCCCTGGGCCTATTTGTGCTCCCCAGAGCTAACCGGGCTCACACACACACCAAGAGAGCTCCGAGCCCTAAGCGGGCCCTGCCCACCGCACCACGAGCACAGCTGGCCGGGTTGGGCCTAGTGGGCATGGCTATGCGGCTCCGTGCGGGTTGGGCCTGGCGCGCGCCTCGCCTTGCGCATGGGGCCGTGGCTGACGGACGGGCGTCGCAGGGCTCGCGGAGGGTTGTGCGAGGCGGGCGGGCGCCGCCGGCTTCTTGCGGCTGCTGGTTCTGTGCGGTGGAGGAGGGGGACACACACCAGGACAGGGTCAGTCTTTAGGCCAAGAGGTGAATGATGTACTCCCTTATGACCTTTGCTCACAACAAAAATGTAACATTTCCAGAAATTTTGAGACCATGGTGGGAACCCTTTTCTCCAGTTTTTTTTTTGGGGGGGGGAATGGAAATTTGGGGGGGTGGGGAATTCAAAAATAAGCAATATTTGTTTAATGCTCTTTATATACAAATATAGATATATATATACAAAATATATCTTTGTTGAGCAAACTACTTTATACATAAAATAACTTTAGGAACAGGAAGGCTGCTTTATGTTCCTAAAGTGCCCTTTCCCAAACCTGGAGCACTCCAGGTATTTTGGACTTCAGCTCCCATCAGCCTCAGGAAGCATGGACAATGGTCAAGAATGCTTGGCACTGTAGTCCAAAATAACCAGAGGTCACAAGGTTGGGGAGGGCTGCTTTAGGAACATCACACAGCCTTTCTGATCGTAAAGTTACTTTATGTATAAGTTAGTTCGCTCATAAAATTATCATTATATTTTAAAACTTTTAAAAGTAAACCCAGTTAGTAAATTTATAATTATTGTCTGATAGATTGGAAGTATTAAATGACTGCTACAGCAGCAGATACCCAGCACTCTATAAAAGAAATCCTAAACTGTCAAGCATGCACACTGACTGTCCAGAATGCACAATGGTGATTTTCTCACATGTTGGGAAACAGAGCATAAATGTCTATCAGCAAAATATACCTTAGACCAATAATTTTAATAAGGAATGAAAGAACTAACTATGCTGGGAATCTTACAGAGAGTATTAAAAAAAAACAATTTTCCTCCATAACTTTATAATTTCCAGACATTTTACATCTCTAGTGCTTCTATAAAAGTCTTATAACATAGTTTTTAGAAATCATTTTGGTGGGAGTAAAGGCCACCAAAAACACTTTGTTTTAAATTCTAAGGTAAAACATTTCATAATTCAAAGCTGTTCAACTTTTCATTGGGGGGGGGGGAATCAAAAACATTCCCTGAAGGAAAAAAGCCCAATTTCCCCCAAGTTTCCCGCCCCCCCAAGGCTTTCACATCTCTAGCACACACCAAACCCATTTTTTTAAAAAAAAGGGCATTCAAGTTGGAAAGTTTACTTTTCTCCCCTCTGCACCAAGGCGTCCCTCACACACCCCATATATGCAACGTATCTGGATGCAAGCAAACTGTGTGCAAAGATTGGGTTGGGGGTTGAACAAAAGGAATAATGTGGTTGGCACACACTTTGCAGGGCTCCACGGATCAATCTCACAGACTAAAAAGCAGCCTCTTCTATCCTAGCACACCCGGGCTGCGAACAGGCTATGGTAGCGCTCCTGCCGCGTCACTGCACACGTCTACAGGAGGAAAATGAATGGACAAGGCGCAGCTGTGGACTAGAGACACACAATGGGGGACAATCTCTCCCAGATTCCCCCAGGGCTCTTTCTTTTCAAGGCATCTCTTCCCTCCCTCCCCCCCCACCCACCCCCCAGCTGCAATCCAGACCAAGTTGAGGATTAGCTGTTGCTTTTCTGCAGGGAAGAATCTGAGCGAGCGAGACTGTTTTGGAAATGTCAAGGGTCTTAAAAACACACAGAGCGAGGTGGGGAAAAAATAATAATAAAACCCCCGCTACTGAGTACCCAGCGCTGCCAAGATGTCACAGAGCCCCATGCAAACACAAATGCAGATTTACACAAGTTTTCGGATGGTGGCCAAACCCTCTCTCGAAAGCCTTGCAGATTAATTAATGAAGTCAAGGAATCAATGCACAGATTAAAAGTGGTTCCCCATGAGCGATGCGACAAGGAGTTGGCTGGCTGGCTGGCTGGCTGGCAGGAGAATTAAGGCTGGACCGCAAGCAAGGAAAAAATGACCACAACGCAGCAATTTAACCACAGCTTCGCAGGCGGAAAGATAATACTTAAGACTCTAGCTACACAACACCTTCAGAGATCCTTGCGCTTTTCCGTACCTGGGGGAGGCGGGTGTTCCTGCCCCTTATACCTACTATTCCAGAATCTCTGCACAAGAGGCAAGAAACACAACTCCTCCACTACCACCACCCTCAAGATACTTGTAAGGTTTGCTCAATCAATACTCACCCTTCAACAGAACTCGTACCAAAAATGGGAACGGGTAGAATGGAACCAAATCTGGTTCATGTTATGGTCCACAAAGTTCCAATCCATTGGTTCAGTCATTACATTTGAGCCTGGATGCATTGTATACTGGGCTGTTTTTAGATTAAAATTCTACCCTGAGGCCATTCAGTTCTGTACCAGACAAGCTGAACTGTGTGAGATGAATTAATTATGCAAACTGAGCAAATCTGCATACTCACTTCATTTGCACAATGTATCCTGCATTTTTGCTGGCTTTGTACACTCTAATCATGGAAAAATCTTAATTCACCCTGCTATCGACATTTCAGCACACACTTCCAATCCTACATTTGCAGTCATAAGGACTACTCACTTGCTTTTAAAACACACAATGGGGGATTCTCTAATCAACGCTTTGCCCAATATAACATTTGGCACAATCCACTTTCACAGCAGATCCAGACCTCTGGTTGTGTGTAGCAGCGTGCGCAGCAGCTGAGGCAGAGCGCACCTCCATGAGCCCAAGACTTCACCGCGAGGCCAGGTTCTGAAGGAGTAGGATATGAAGACGTGGCTCTTGCTGCCTTCTCAGGTTCTAAAATATCACACTGCCTGAGTCCAGAACTGTGATGGAACCCCCACCCCCTGCAAAGGTTCCTGAAATGGAGTTGGCAAATAAGACAGCTAAGATCATTCGGTTCTCACCAGGTTGAGATGTTTCAAGACAGTGTTTCCCTCACCATTTTTGCATAATTATTGTAGAACAATGTGCAAAACGGCCAACTGCTCAGCATCTGCCACAAGCAGAAATGTGCGATGTGAATCCTGTTCACTGTAATGCAACTAATATGTGTTAAACTTTGGAAGGATTTTCATATCTCTCAGGAGGGGGCAGGAATGGAAGATATTGAATTATTTTAAAATGCACCCTTTGCTTTAAAATGCAAATGAGATCTAAAAGCAGAGAACATTACACATAGAATCATAGAATAGAAGAGTTGGAAGGGGCCTAAAAGGCCATCGTTCACAGTAACTTATGAAGAAAATACAAATCCGGCAGTATTATCATAACCTCAGAAAGAGTCATAAAAACCAAACTCCAATCGCACTTGGAAGTTAAACACATGCTTAAAATAATAATTTAAAAAGTCTAATAGAACATCTAAATAAGACAAGCGTTTGAATTTGGCCGGTCTCAGGTGACCCCTCCTTGCCTTCCTCACTAGGATTCTAAATATAATGCTCCTCACAAACCAAACCAAGGAATCCACCATTTGCATTGAAAGAAAATTTTCTCAAACACAGCCAGGAGGGAGCACTTTTGCTGAACATTTGCCAATGCCATAACAGACTCGGCTCCCATATTTCATCGAGAGGAGGAATGGTCCCATAGCATACGATCAAATTCAAGGACTCCAGAGATAAAAGGGGGCTGTTCCAAGGACACTGCGGGAGGAAGGGCAGGAAATTAAGGGCCTTGTGTGGCCGGCATCCTGCCTCTTTCCTTGTTCCAAGCCTCAGGGCTCTTTCTGTAAAATGAGGGGCAATGACCCAACACCAAAGAAGGATGCAAAAGGAATCTGCAGCCAAAGCGAGGGAAGGTTATTGAATGCTTTAAACGGAGGCTAGCAGAATTGATGGAGAAAGTTATCAATGGCTCTGTGCTACTTCCAGTATCAGAGGCACTATGCCTATGTCTATCAGTTGCAGGGGAACATGGGCGGGAGGGTGCTGTTGCACTCATGCCCCGCTTGTGGGTTTCCTACAGGCATCTGGTTGGCCACTGTGTGAACAGAATGCTGGACTAGATGGACCCTTGGTCTGATCCAGCAGGGCTCTTCTTATGCAAATACAAACTTTTTTAGCCTCTTTCCAATGCATCCAGGTAGGCCGACAAGCCCATGGCCAATGATTACATGCTATGAAAC
This sequence comes from Elgaria multicarinata webbii, assembly GCF_023053635.1. NCBI lineage: Eukaryota > Metazoa > Chordata > Lepidosauria > Squamata > Anguidae > Elgaria > Elgaria multicarinata. The sequence continues at coordinate 7,489,249 of NC_086183.1, forward strand.
CCGGGCAAGGGTTTCATCCACAAAATGTGGGCACTGAAGCCAGGACTAGACGGGGTGACAGGAGAAGTGGCCCAGACAGCTGGCCCTTCATAAAGATCTGCCTAGAGACAAGGGAGGGGTGTGTGTGCCCCGCCTTGCATACCTCCACTCACCATGGCAAAGTTGCATTAAGTCTCCACTTTGTCATGCAAATGAATGTGCCTCAAGAGCACAAGGAGAGAAGACTGGGGTGGGTGAGGGAGAAGCCTATTTTTGTTGGAACATAATGCATGCAGAGAAAGCTAGACTGCATTGATAAGTCCAGCAGAATGGAAGAGAATCGGACTTTTTCTGCCCAGACGCATTATGCTCCAAGGAGAACTTACATCTGAGTGAGCATCCCCCCACCCCGCATCATGCTTTGAGCATATTTTGGAAGGGGGGGAGGAGGCAGGGATGAAATCCAGGTTGAACCTCCTGTTTTTCCGATACAATACGCCTGTCCTACACAAAGGAATGGTCTCAACAGCTGTCAGCAAGCTCTAGATCAACATCTGCTCAATGGGGGCTGCCCTGTTAGGAGGGCATGAAATTAAAATGTCTATTTAGATCCTTGTGCCCCCAAGAGAAGGGGGGAAGGGGGAGCGAAAGGGGGATGCGCCAGTGATCCCAGACACAGAGACAAGAGGTGGTTTCTTTTCATGGTGGCGCTTGGAAGGATAAACGGCTACCTCACCCAACCCTTCTCTCCCACACACTCTCCTGCTGTTACAATAAATTAACAGGGGGGGGAGAGAAGTGAGGGGGTCCCAGAGGGGAAAGACAGAAGCACACAGACACACACGCTTTTCAAAAGACAGCTAAAGCACACGGGCAACACATGTCATTAATCACACGGCAAAAAGAACCGGCCCTCAATCTGCTGAACCAAATGCACACAAAAGGAGAGAAAGCTAAGTTTCCCACCCATAGACAGGTCCCCAGCACCCCCGGAATAAAATGCCCAGCCCTAACCCCTGCCAAGGCTTCCTTTCGTTCATGCTACGTTCCCACATTTGCTTTTAGAAGATGGGATCAGATTTTTTAAAGCACTTAGTAGTCCTGCACAGGGGTGAGAAAAAGTTTTAAGTTCCTGGTCGCCCCACATCTAGATTTCAGAAGCCGGACTAACCAGGAGCTGATTTATGTAAGCCTATGCGGCAGGGTCTTGCGATTTACTGTTTTACTCTGTACAGCACCATGTACATTGATGGTGCTATATAAATAAATAAATAATAATAATAATAATAATGCAGTGAGTAATGAGTGAGTACCATTTGGGGTGTTCCATTCCTCACTCTTTCAGGGGCTTCCCTTTGTCTGGCAAGAGTAGAACAGGCTTTGGGGGCCGCTCCAGCAAAACTGCCATTTCATATTTTCCAAAATTATTTAAAATTGTATACCCTGGTTGTCTTTATAAAATAAAGTCAAAGGAACTTACAAAAAAGTTCAAAAATAGATAATACAGTAAAAATAGCTCAAGTACTAAAATCCCACACATTATACCACCAATGGGCAGGCTTTAGGCTTGTGGGGTTAAGTCCAAAAGCCTGTGCATGTTTAGACAGGAAAAAGTCCTACAGCCCCCAGCATTCTTCAGCCAGCCATGCAAGAAGTTGCAGGACTTTTTAGTTGCGTTCAGACAACGCAATAGTCAATGGTGGGATAATAGTCAACTCCATGGTTGATTATCGAGGGGGGTACTCCCCACACAACATGATAATCATCCGTAGTGTGGTTTAAGGCCTGCACTCAGTCCTCCCACTGGCATCCCATTGTGAGTTCTGCTGCCGCCACTTTGATTGCTTTTGTCAGGGGACTCGGTAGTCACCGAAAATAATCAACAGTGTGTGATGAAATAATAAATGGTGCCTGACAACGACATGATAACCAGCACTTCTTCAAATAATCAACTCTGCATAGTGTTGGTTATTTGGGCCAAATAACCTACTGTAGTGTGAAAAGGTCCCGACAGATGACCCAATAATGCTCCGTTGACTATTTAACCCATTGTTGGTTGTCGTGTCATCCAAACCCAATCTTTTTTCTGTCTAGTCATGCCCCTAATTTAGTAGAACCCCGAGTTCCAACAGGAGCAGCACCAGGTGCAAAAGGTGAATGGACATGAGTGGCTCAGATGAGTGTTCCCTAGGAAATATGGAACAGTGTGAGCATATGTGCAGACCAGGAATTGGTGACCAGCACCAGAACAAAGCTCCTGAGCCATTTGACTTAGAAATACACCCCTGCGGGTCTCTCTCTCTCACACACACACACACACACCACACACACTCCAGTGTTCTTTACTAGCAGCTTAATTTGAAGGGGGAAAGTTACTGAGTTGTTGCTACTTTCAGACAACTGGGAGTCAGAAACTTTTGCCGATCTATGGAAAATCAACCCAAGATCTATTGGTCGATCTTGATCTAGCTTCTGCCCAGCTCTGAATTACGCCATTCTGTAAAACAGCAACTACGGGAGGCCAAGGTTTTTTTGTGGCAGCTGCCATGTTTCTCTCTGAAATGTCCCAGAACAATGCAAATTTCTGGGCATTTTTAGGAAAAATAAAACGGAAACCACGAGGAGCAGCTGCTGCAACTAGCAGTAACAAAAAATGAAGTACAAGCAACGGAAAACAAAAGCTAAAGTACCCAAACAAAAAAGAACTTTAAACAAATGACTTACGGAATGAATATGACCTTTATGAATATCAAAAGAGACACGGCCTCTGATACAAACAATGAAATAATGAAACAAACGAACAAAATATCATGTGCGCCCCGACCCCGTCAAGAACTAGAGTTTTCAGCCATATGGCTGAAAAATCTTTAGCGCTTGATTGCTAGGGGTGTACATATCTCTCCGCCGTGAGAGCCGTTTTTGGCTGAATGGCGGCATAAAAATGCTTAAATAAATAAATATATCCCACCCTTCCTACATAGATCGTAGGATAGCTTAAGAAGAGCTGTACTGGATCAGGCCAAAGAACTGCCTAGTCTGGCATTCTCTTCCCCCAGAGATAACCAGATATGCTTCTGGGAAGCCCACAATTAGGACATGGGTGCAACAGCACCCTCCTACTCATAGAATAGTATGACTTTTCTCTTCTCCCAGGCATTTAAGAGCATTTGCTGAGTTTTTAACAGACCCGAGAATAGTTGTTTTAAATGGATATTGTTGTTTAAACTTTTGGTCTGTTTAAATTTTGTGTATTTGTTTTTAATGTTCATTGTTTTTAACTTTTGTAAACTGCCCAGAGAGTTTTGGCTATGGAGCGGTATATAAATGAAATAAATAAATAAATAATAGGCCATCAACCTTTATAGGCCATCAACCCCCGCTCAATGCAAGAATCCACCTCAAAGCATCCCCGACAGATGGTTGTCCAGCTGCCTCTTGAAGGCCTCTAGTGTGGGAGAGCCCACGACCTCCCTAGGTCACTGGTTCCGTATTCCGCAGCAACTGGTATATAGAGGCATACTGCTTACTTCTGACACTAGAGGTAGCATATCACCATGACGACTAAAGCCACCCATAGTCTTATCTTCCATAAATTCATGGTTTTCGCCCCACTCACATTTTGTCCAAATAACAGGATGCCAGATAACATGGCTGTCCTGCTGAGGTCCCTTTCTCTTTGTGTTATTGTGTCCAAGTATCACCAATAGACTTATTCTCTCCAATTTCCATCCAATCCTTTTAAAAAAGCCATTTACGTGCAATCTTGTGGCAGTGAGTTCCATCGGTTAATTATACAGCTGGAAAGAGCAGTATGCGCAGTTCCAAAAGTCTTAGGGTATTCTGCTCAGCACAGGGAGGGAGGTTAGTCAGAGCAAGGGTGCGACTGGCCCAAAGTCACCCAGTGAGTTTCTTGCCTGAGAATAGAACTGAAGCCAACACTCCAACCAAAAGAGAGGCCACCTGTGGCCCACCAGATATTTGGGGGGCCCTAGAGTCAAGCCACTTTCAATCGGTATCGTTAACCTGGTGAGGCATGCAAAACAGAATATTTTCCTACTGCTCCGTGCAAAGTGATGCTGGCTGTGTTTTGAGGGCAGTGGGTGCTGTCTAGGCCTTGGGGGGGCGGTGGCTATATCCGACCTCCCTGACCTTTGGAGCCTATCAAGAACACTTCTGAGCTGCTTTTGTCCCTTAAAAAAACACACTCAAAGCAACATGAAGCTGAACATGTAAACTAAAGCATCAAAGAAACAAAGAATGATCACACAAAAATACAAGAAGTGCAATATAGAAAAGCCCCCAGAACAGTCTGCGTGTGTGTTTTAAAAAAAAACTTGATAAATGACAAAGGTATCAACATGGTTCACATGACAGCAGCAAACTGTAGGTTAATTAGCCCACAATTTGCTATGGTGCATACCAGGCGCGTTCCAGGCCCATTTTGAATCTTCAACCTTGATCATGCAGACTGGGGTTGTTATATGACACCCAATCTCAGACACTATTGGTTAATTGTGGCTTACACAACTCATAGTTAACTTACAACTAGTAGTTAGGTTTAAATGTGAGTTGTTTAAGCCAAGATTAAGTTATAGTGCCTGCGTTCAGATGTCATGTAGCAACCCAACTGGAAGGCTGCAGAATATGCCAGGCACATCATGGGTTCATGGAGCCACAATTTGCCACTGTTATGTGCGAACAGCCCGTAATCAATGAGAAGGAAGGAAGAATGGAGGACAGCGTAAGTAAACTGGTGGGGGCATGCAGGGAGAAAGAGAATATCTCAACATGCAATAGGAAAAAAGCTTACCAAAATGTTCAGGGGCAACTCTGTGGCTCCCTAAGAAGCATCTGCTTGCCCACTGAAAGAAACAGGATGCCAGATAACATGGCTGTCCTGCTGAGGTCCCTTTCTCTTTGTATTGTTGTGTCCAAGTATCACCAACAGACTTATCCTCTCCAATTTCCATCCAATCCTTTTAAAAAAGCCATTTACACACAATCTTGTGGCAGTGAGTTCCATCGGTTAATTATATAGCTGGAAAGAGCAGTAGGCACAGTTCCAAAAGTCTCAGTCTCAGGGTATTCTTCTCAGCACCGGGAACTATATGGTTCGGGTCCAGGTTATTTGAAAGAACGTATTCTCCCTTATGAGCCTGCCCGTGCTTTGAGATCTTCTGGAGAAGCCCTTCTTTCAGTCCCACCTTCTTCACAGGCACGCTTGGTGGGAACATGGGAGAGGGCCTTCTCGGTGGCTGCTCCGGTGCTCTGGAACTCTCTTCCTGGGGAAGGTAGGCTGGCTCCCTCCTTGATGGGCTTTCGGAAGCAGGCTAAAACGTTTTTGTTCCAGCAGGCCTTTGGAGAATAATCCGGCCCTCCATCTATGTTAATGTCTTATAATTTTGTTGTGTATTTTAAATGTTTATGGTTTTGTTTCCCCCCCCCCCTCCATGTATATTTTAAACTTTGTAAGGCCGCCTTGAGGCCCAGCATTGGGCAAAAGGCGGGATACAAATAAACAACAACTCCATGCTGTAGGTGTCCAGGCAGTGGTGGGTCTTGGCTTGGGTGCTTGGAGGGGCCATAACCCAGTGGCAGAACCTTACATCGCATGCAGAAGGTCCCAAGTTCAATCCCCAGCCCCTCTAGGAAGGAAGAATTCTGAAGAGCCACTGCCAGTGTTTCCCAACCTGGTGCCCTGTTTTGGACTTCAATCCCCATCACCCCAGCCAGCATGGCCAGTGGTCAGTGGTGATAGGACCTCTAGTACACCAGCCAGGCCCTACAGCTCAGTGGTAGAGCACATGCATGGCATGCAGAACATCTCATGAAGAACCTCCAAGACATGCAGGGAGGAAGGGGAAAGACTTCCATCAGAAACCCTCAAGAGCTGCTGCCCTTGAAGAAGGTTCAGAAGCCGCAGCTTATGCAAAATGCAGCAGCCAGGTTAATAACTGGGACCAGACAGTCTCAGCACACAAGACCAATTCAGTCCCACTTGCATTGGTACAATTCAGAGCCCAATTATAGGTTAAAACAGCACTTTGAAAGCCTTACATGGCTGGGGACCACACCTGACGGAACACCTCTCCTGACATGAACATACCCAGGTAAAAATGATCAACATCTGACCTAAGAGGGAGGTTCAGAAGGTGGCAACAAGGGAGAGGGCCTTCTCAGTGGTGGCCCCCCCAACTGCGGAATGAGCCCCTCTACTCAGGCCTGCCGGGGCCCAATACTGTCTTTTCAGCACACGGTTAAGACTGTCCTCTACTCACAGGCATTTAATAGTATATGATGGGGCATTTATGCCAGCCACCTAAACTGGTCGAGTATTCTATTTAAACAGTTTTTAGCTCTCTAAATTGTTTTAAATTTTGCATATTTCTATTCTTATGCTGTATTTTATTATTTGATGAATTGTTGTAAACCACCCAAAGAGTTTCAGCGATTGGGAAGTATAGAAATGCTGGTGATAATAATGTAAGTTGGCATGCTGGCTGGGAATGGTGGGCATTGTAGTACAAAGCACCTGGAAGGCACCTAGTTGGTAAAAGCTGGTATAGACAATACTGGGCTAAGTGGATCAAGGCAACTTCCCCTGTCCCTGCAAGAGGTGGCTTCTTTTCTGCTTGAATGCAGCAGGAGGAAGGGGAGAAGAATGTAAAGTGGAAGACAGAAAGAAACTAGGAAACAGCCAGAGACAGGTGGTTGCTCTGTGCAAAGACAGCCCTTAGGACATCCTTCCTCCCAGAGAGAAACCGCCTGGGGCAAAGTCCTAGTGTGGCTGAGCTATTCAGCCTTTCTTCCTCACACACAGGAAGTTTGGGAGAGGCATTATCAACACAAAGGGCAGATGAGGACTCATTACATGGCAATTGACTCATTATTTCTCAGTGATTTCTCAGTATTTCTTTTCCCCTTGATGCTGCAGGGGGGGGAAACATTGCTGCAGGAAAATAATTCAACAGGTGAAGGCAGCCTTTATATGCATGCATTTACAGCAGTCATTCCCAAATAATAATAATAATAATAATAATAATAATAATAATAATAATAATAATAATAATAATATAATGGCTGTTGGGAACCCAACAGACCCACATCGAGAGAAGGGAGCCCACTGTACCTCTGGCATGTCTGCTGCTCCCTCTGCTAAAAGCTGATCATTCTGCCCTGGTTCTGCCTTAACTCCTTCCAATCAACGAAGACAGAGGCATACCTGTATCTACTGCCAGTCAATTGAACTGGGCGATTTCAAGTTCTAATATTATTGGATTGGGGGACGTACTTTCTAACCACTTTCTCTAAAACACCCATAATTTTATAAAACCTCTCCCAGGTGCTTCCCACCCAGGTCACCTCCTTTCACCACCAAATGCGTCAGTCCTATGGTGTTTCTAGCTGTCCCTGCAGCATCCTTTTTGAGATGAGGCACCCAGGGGAGGCCACGTGCTCCCTTGGCTTACATTCTAACAAAACCAATGTGTACCTTAGAAATGCTGTGAATTCCGTGACAAGAGGTTTTTTTTCCTAAAAGGAGCCGATGTTACGGCACGTGTGCAAAGGAGCCACAAAATCACACCAAAGAAAAGCGTTATTTGGAGGTGCTGCAATTGTTTCTAGGTTAGGCTTCCTTTAACATCTACCGTTTCTGTCTGTAAGCGTCCATGAAGTAAGGGCTGTTTGTTAGATGCCATTTAATTTCTTGGGGGTCTAAAAACCCCACAAGAAGAGGCCGTGAAGCTCCACACTGCTCTTCCCTCATCTTCTTCCAACCTGCTGGATGACAATGAGCTGAACACATGGACCTCCTCAACTGAAAAGAATTGCACTGGGAACATGCCATTGGGCATAGCAGGGTCGGCAACAGCTCATCTACACATACAAGTTGTCAAGCAATAAAGATGGGTGTGTAAAAAAAACCCACAACACTGTGAGTCTTAACACACACTGGAAACCTACAAGGACTGATTTCAACTGATCTCACTTCCAAATAGGTATGTTTTATTATTATAGTTATTATTATAGCAACCTGTATTTCCCTGCTTCCAGCATTAATTATTCTTTTGGTTCACTTTCATCCTCATCAACGGTCTCTTTCCCCATTTTGCTACGAGAAAAGTATTTGGGCCTAACATCTATCTTGCTCCAATTCTTTGGCAAAGACATCTTCAAATTACTAGCTTATTACAATTTCCTTAGCCTGTTTGCTCCATTGCTCTTTTTCTGTTTAATAAGGAAAAACAACTTTTGCAAAGGTTTCCTGGCTAGTTGCCTCAACGGCAATTTTTAACGACCATAGGTGGACCGGATGACTACTTACAAGTCACTGAGACCGGGTTCGGACAATGCGATGACTCAGGATAACCATGGGCAACAGGTTGTATATGCAACCACATATGGGGGTTGTCATGTCATGCAAACCTGGCGAGCATGGGTTATGTGAGGGTTAAACCCCCTCCCACACAAGCTTAAAACAGACCATAAGGGTTTTTAACCCTCACATAACCAAGCTTGCCAGGTTCATATGACACGATAACCCCAGAGAAGGGGCTGTATATTCAAAATGGCGATCGCACACACTTAAATAACCCATGGCGGGCTGTCGTTTTATATAAACAGTGCCAACAACTTAACAATTAGAGCAATCTCCATTTGTTTATATATTACAATTTATCAAGAAGTTTGATTCTGTCACTGTGGACAACACTTTTCCTACTCTACTACATCCATTACCGTAGCAAATCTAGAATGATGTAACCTGGTTTCCCCTCTACTCCACTCAACCCAACCTGGCATCCCACATCCTGGAGCTTCCAAAGGGAAGCTTTCCAGCGCTACCAATAAAAAAACATTGTGCAGCTATCTTCAGCTAAATGATGGGAGTTGTAGTCCAACACATCTAGTGGAATGTCAGATGGGGTAAGCTAGTGAACACCCTGCCAGCGAATTGAGGATAGCCCTTCATGCATCTGATAAAGGGGACTCCAGTTCCCCAAAGCGTTCACCGCTACCATCATAAATTAATTCATCTTTAAGGTGCGACAATAGCTGTTTTTACTGGAATTACAAGATGTTTTTACACAGCTCCAATGTTCAGAAGTCAATTTCCAAAAGAAGAGGTGTTGCGCAGAAGATTGCCTCAAAGACACGTCCACTTCCGTCTGGGATCCTCGCCTAACAATTCCAGGCTACATTGATTCGGGGCCTAGACATGCTCTAAGCGACTGTCTTTATTAATTCACATTAACTTCAAAGCAGATAAACAGGCACATATACCACTTCCAGGGAGACGTGGGTACAAGCCCTTCCAATATACTGACATGGTTTGGATAACAAGGCACAGCTTATTTGACTCACAACGATCCACAGCACCCACAGGTACCGCTTTGAATATCCAACCCCCATGAACGTGGATAATGTGAGGGTTAAACAACCCTCGCATAGCCCAACCTTGCCAGGTTCGCATGACACGACAACTCCCCGGTAGAGGTTGGATATGTAAAATGGTGGCCGCATGCACCACTGTCTTACCATGGGTTAAATACCCCACAGTGGGCTGTCATGTCGTGTGAACTGGCCCAATAACTTTCATCACACAAATAATTTCTGGGTGCATGTCCACAAATTAAAACCAAAATTGGGAACCGTACGACTGTGGTCTCTGAATTAATTTTTAGAGTTACTAGTACACATCTGCATTCTAACACACTGCTGACCTGCTCAAGGAGGAACCATCATGTGAAAGGTATCAACAGGTAGATCAGCAAACTCAGTTCTCCTGCAGCCAAATTGACCAGGAAGTAACTGGATAAAGCATAGGACTTAAACTGTGGATATCCAAGGTGAAGTCTTGTCTCTGCCCAGGGGCGTTGCTGGGCACTTAAAAGATTTGGGCCCTAGGCTCATACAACACAAATCTCAAGAATATCTGCATATGGTAAATTTATATTTATATATGCAAATCTAAAATAATTACTAAGGTTTCACTGGCCAAGCCAACCAATTAATTCCTCATCCAAATCATCTGAAATAAATAAATCCTTCAATTAATTTGCCCCCTGGCTCAGATCACCCAAAACTACTGGAAAGTCTCTCTCCCCCCCCCCCCCCAGCTTAACTGCCATTTTGAGGTGTATGTTGCAGCATGTGGGAAGGGGAGAATTAATCCTTCCTCACTGCAACCCCTCTTGAAAATTGCTGCCTGCATGGCAATTAAACTGAGAGAAAAAACTTCCGTTGTGTGTGGGATAGATCTGTGGCCCTAGAAAATAGATTAGGGGTCGCAGCAGCAATAAGGCTAGGCCTAGTAACACCCGTCTCTGCCGCAGACACCATGACTGGCCACAGGGATGCCATTCAGGGCCAACCCAAGATCCTCATCTGCAAAACTGTAATGCCGCAACTCACAGGGCAACAATTGCCAAGAGAAGGAAGTTAAAGATCACAAAGCACTCTGGGTACTAAACAGCCACCTCCACCCTCATTCTGGAAGTTAAACATACAAGCGAAAACCCACAACTGAAAATACTTCAGAAAACTTCAGCATTTTTCTCCTTCCCATTAATGTGGAAGCGTGGGGAGAAGGAAATCTAAAAGTTAATCTGAAGGCAGGGCCTGCCGTGGTATCTAAGAGGTGATAAGGGGAGGGGGGACGCAACACGGATGAGTTTGAGTGTGTCTCCTCCCCGGGATACTCCTTGGGTACACAAAACAGCTGGGAAACGCATGAAGTGTGCACCTCTCTCTCCACCCCCACCCCTAGAGACATAAACCTCTGCCAGGAGGGAGACACCAACAGCCACCCAGCTGCTCTTTGGCTCTTCTTGTCCTAACAAGGGATCCTTATCGCGCTGCCCCCTCCCCCTTCAGACACGCTCCGCAGCTCAAGTCTCCATCCCCAGCTTCCCTGGGATACAGGAGGGGGGCAGGCTGTGAATGAATGCATCTCCTGTGTGTTTCTCCATCAACACTAACTCCACCTCCCATATGATTCCCTCAAACTCAATGGAACAGCAGGGAGCATCCTTACAAAATGCCATGTATGCAAAGACCCCGGCATTTCCACTCTACCCAGATGCCCCCTGTTCCCTCAGGCCATTTGCTACTTTCTCACCCACCTCTCATTTATTTATTTATTTTTATTGAGTTTCCAATATATTTATATACAAGACCAAACAAAATTATAAAATACAGTAAACTATTTTTAACCAAATTTTTTAAACAAAAGTACTTTCTTTTCAAGCTTCACCTTTTATCCCTCTACCCTGTCCCCTCCCCCACCCCTGCCCATCTCACATAGATTTCCCCTATTTTCCTTTCTAGAGTGGTTTATCCTTTTTCTTTATCTCTTCCATTTTATTTTGTGAGGTGTGTTTTTTTTCAGGAGTCCCAGAGAGTCCTATAAGCTTCTGCCAAAGTTGTTCTATTCTTTTCTTTCTTCAAATATTTTATATATATTTTTGCCAATCATTCTTAAAATTCTCTCTTTGCTTTATTCCTCTTTGAAGTTGTAACTTCTGTGTCAATTTTTCACTAATTGCTATTTATATGCATTGCTATGCCCCCTGTTCCCTCAGGCCATTTGCTACTTTCTCACCCACCTTTCAGACCTGCAAAACAGTCAGCCAAAGCAAAACAGTCAGCCAGGTACCCCCTCCCCCCCCAATCAATTTCTCTCCTGAATCAACCCACACTTTAAATCCAAGAGGTCCCCCCCTTAAAAAAACACACACCCTCAAGGCAAGGAGATCCAAAGCAAGGGAGGAACTCTCTCTTCCTACTCTTCAACTCAGGCACCCAGAAGCAGACTCTCTCTCCCCCCACCCCCATGCAATGGGGCCGTCCAGCCCCTGAAAAGCCTCCTTGTCCACATCTTTGCTTTGCCACTCACTGGCAAGGGCCCTTTTGCCCATTCATTCAGAACCCCTCTCCCACCTTTATCCTGCAACGTCGTCCCCCCCCAGGACATATCTCTCTGAGCAGCCCCCCCCTCCGCCAACACACACACACACACACACACACACACAGTCCACACCTTCCCACGGTTTCCTGCCATCCCACGCGCACACACCTTGCGCTCAGGTGCACCAATGACATCTCCCCAGAGAGACTCTTCCTGCCCGGCCTCCACTGGCACCCCCATCACAGCTCTAACTCTGGGCATAGCTCACTTCCAACTCTCATCCAGCATGGCCTTTCCAAGTAGAAACACTGCTCAGCTACTGGGGGGGGGCTCACCTGCCCCATTGCTTCTCTTAAGGTCACCCTCCCCTGGTTTCCACCCCACATGCTCAACCCCATGGCCATAATCTGTGGGTCTCCTCACCTGCCCTTTCTCTTTGACGGTGGGAGGGGTTCCTCCTTTATTCCCCTGCTGTGTTGATGTGCTCCCTGCGAGTTTGACCCTGCACGCCTTGCCTTCCCTTCCCTTCCCCCCCCCCCCGCGCCATGGATGAATTTCAACCTCCACCTCCCCCATCTGCTTCTGCATAGCCTCAACTACAACCCTCCCAGCCCCCTTTGCTCCCAACCCCCTTATCTCGCCTGCCCAACCCCTCACCCTCTTACTGCGCCTCACCACCCGACCCTCCCTCCACGCCTCTCAATCACACGCGGCCCCAATCCCTGCCACCTTCTCACGACAGGGGCCCCGTACGAAACTCTCAGGGCTCCGCATCTGCTCCCCTCCACGGTTCCTTCGAAAGCACAAGCGCCTACTCAGCCCCCCTCTCCACCGCACTGCCCTCCCCACACGTTCATCCCAACAGCACTGCCTCCCCATGAACACACGGTGCAAGCCAGCCCCCCCCCCCCCACTTCCAGGATTCCCCCGGCAGCCCCTCCAGGCCTCTCTCTGCTCTCAAGACCCCCCGCCCCATGTCTCCCTTGATCCGATAAGCTCTTAGGTGTTCTGAACCTCATCACACACGAAGCCCCCTCCCAAAGAACACAAAGACAGCGAGGGGCCCATTCCCAAAATCCCCCCTTGTGTGCCTCCCCTACTTTCTCGGCAGGCCTCTCCAGCACATTCTCTCAATCGCACTTGCTCCCCTAAGCCCCTAAACCTATTCCAGCCCCCACCACAGCCCACTTTTCCAAGAGTCCCCGTTGCACTCCCCTTCATTGTTCCTTAGCAAACACCCCCCTCTTTGCTCTCAGCCCCCTCCCCTCAATTGCACTTGCTCCCCTAAGCCCCCAAACCTAGTGGGGCCCACCACATATGAACCCAAATACTCCCAGAGCAGAAGACCACCAACACCCCCCCACACAGAGACAAACACACCTTTCCAAGATTCCGGCTGCCCCGTTGCAGTCCCGTCTCGCTCTCAGCCCCCTCCCCTCAATTGCACTTGCTCCCCTAAGCCCCCAAACCTAGTGGGGCCCACCATATACGAGCCCAAATACTCCCAGAGCAGCAGACACTCCATCTTTCCAAGACTCGCGCTATGCCCTCGCAGCCCGCCTTCGGCTCTCAGCCCCCTCCTCTCAACTGCACTAACCGCCCCCTAAGCCCCCGAACCTACTGCATTCCCCCCTTGCAAGGTCCCTCCTTGCATTGCTCCTGCCCCCTGCAGTACCTGCTCCCGAGGGTCCCGCTTCCATCCCATCCACGCGGGCGTGGCCCCGAGCCTAGCGGGGTGCTGGTGGGGAGAGGCCAGCCGCGGGCAGGGGGGTCGCGTCCGCCAGCGCGCGCCGGGACCAGGGCGCCGCTCGCGCTGCTGCTACTGCAGCCTCTGCTCGGTACGAGGCAAGCGCCTGGGCTCCCGAGAGTGCGCATGCGCTGCCGCCCGGCCAATCAGCGGCGCCGGCTGCGCGTCACTGGAGGTCACTTCTCCCCTCTCCCCTTATCTTCCTCCGAAGAGATCTAAAACCAGGCGACTGTCCCTTACGCAAGCCTCACTTCCGGTTCCCCTGAGAATTCCTCTATACTGCCCGGGGCGAGAGTAGTGGGTGGGAAGCAGCCAAGGGGAGCCTAGTACATTTTATACTCGCATGATTTTTTCTTTCTGCCTCTCTTTCTCAGTAATAGAAATTCAGCAGGAGCCCTTTTCTTCCACATCCGCCCCATACACTGAATTCTTGCTTGGTTAGTGGGGTGTTTAAAACTACAGGAGAGAAGAAAACTGTCGAGCTCCTTTTGCTCTTTTGAATATAGAGAGCGTTGTTATTCCAAGGCACTGCGACGAAGAGGAGGCTCTAAGCCTATCTGTTTAAATGCGCAAGCCTATGCAAGCTTAGACAGAAAAGAAAGTCCTGCAACTACCAGCAGGCCAGCTGAGAATTGTAGGATTCCCCCCCCCCCACCAGTCTGAACGTGCATAGGATCGCGCCCTTAAGTGTCCACATGAATGACTTTCCATTCGGTTCTCCCCGCACATGGCGGATTCTCCCAGCTGCAGTAGAGAACCGGAAGTCTCGTCCCAGAGCCGCCAAAAACGTTATGTAGCCTCTTTCCCTTTCCCCCTCGGGCTCCTATGGCCAACAAAGGAAACCGGCACGGAATCGTGTGGGAGATCCCCCTGGCGGCCAGTTGTGGGAACTGCAGGGCCAGTTTGAGAAGAGGGCCATATAGGGTATATATGCAGCTTAGGCGCCATTTTGGAGCTAGAACGAGTCTGTGGGGTGAAGTCAAGCTCTTAGTGATTGAGGGTGAGGAGAGCTAGACCTGCACATGCAGCCAACCTAAGTAGTAGAAGCCTAAGATGGGGAATGACAATTTTTTAAAAGCCTTGCAAGTAGAAAACTAGCACAGCAGGGAGAAGTCTAATTTTCTACATGCAGGGTATTGGTTTCATTTTGTTGTTTGCTTGTTTTACATAGGGGAGCTTTCAGCAATGGCTTTCCCCATATTCAGTCTAACAGTGCAATCCTAACAAAATGCTTTGTAGTACCTTAAAGACTAACAAACTTATGGCATAAGGCAGGGGTGGGCAGCTTCCTACCCTCCAGGTGGTTTGGCCTACAACTCCCTCACCATTTGCTGTGCTAGCTAGGGCTGACGGGAAGTGTAGGCCAAAATATCTGGAACATCACACACTTCCAACCCCTGCCATAAGGTATTTCAGGCTCATGCATACCGCAATCCTATGCATGATTACTTGGACATGGGACTTAGTCCTGATTAAGTGTACAAAAGATTGCAGCATGAAGTGATACAGGATCTGAGCTGGAGAAAAAGAAAATTTGCAGCCTTCCATGATAAAGGTCCATGTAATGTAAACACATGCTATTTGAAAACATCCCTCATTTTTTTTCAGACCTCAAAATGTACAGTACTTGGAACAATTGCCTATTGCAGTGAGTATAGGTAGGGAAGATATGGTAGCGGGGGCAAAACTAGGCTGGTAAAACTAGAGGAAGGGCGGGAACTATGCGCACAGAGCACATAGTTAAACATGGCATTCACTTCCACGCAATGTAGTGATGGCCACCAGTTTGGATGGCTTTAAAATGGGGTTAGACAAATTCCTGGAGGAGAAGGCTATCAATAGCTACTAGTGGACATGGCTCTATGCTACCTCCAGTATCAGGGGCACTATGCTTATGTATACCAGTTACTGGGGAACATGGGTGGGAGGGTGTTGGTTGTTGCACTCATGTCCTGCTTGTGGTCAACCACTGTGTAAACGGAATGCTGGCCTAGATGGACCCTTAGTCTGATCCAGCAGGGCTCTTCTTATGATGTTGCAGATGTATTGCTTTCTCCTTCTGGGCCTTCCATCGGCCATAGGAATCCTAGTGGCCTGCGCAACTTACCCCTCAGACCTGGTGCTGCTGCTTTTTAATGCCAGACTAGATGTTATGAACTGTTATCCATTGTTTGATCATGGATGGGAGAGCTTATCTGATATATCTATGACTACATCGATATCAAGAACATATGAAGAGCCATGCTAGACATCACTGAGACCTCAATACACATATTAGGGGTGGGGTTGATCACTCCCAGCTGTGTCCACATGGCTACTTGATGCAGCACCAGTGCAGGGTTGAGGGCCGGGGAGGTGGGGTTGAAGTTTATAAGGATTACACATTTCTCTCCAGGCTTCCTGTCCAGCTGGATTCTAGTTTGGGGCGTTTGTACGTAATATTGGATAGTGGCGACAGATCTGAGACTGAGGCATTTATTTCTCCTTCAGCCCTCTCCATTCTGGTGCCCTCCAGATGTATTGGATTACAACTCCTATCACTCCCATCTAGCATGGCCAAGTGCAAATCAGGGGTTTAAATCATGCAGGAAACCTGCATGAGTAGAGCTGGCTTTCTGCTGCAGACCAAGGCCGGCTCGCTCATACCATTAGGTAGGGTGACCATCTGGAAAGGAGGACAGGGCTCCTGTATCTTTAACAGTTGCATTGAAAAGGGAATTTCAGCAGGTGTCATTTGTATATATGGGGAACCTGGAGAAATTTCCTCTTCATCACAACAGTTAAAGCTGCAGGTGCCCTGCCGTCTTTTAAATCTGGTCACAGTATAGCTGCAGTATAGCTCCTGCAGCTTTAACTGTTGTGATGAAGAGAGAATTTTACCAGGTGCTGCATGCATACAAATGACACCTGCTGAAATTCCCTTTTCTGTGCAACTGTTAAAGATACAGGAGCCCGGTCCTCCTTTTCATATGGTCACCCTACATTAGGGCGAGGCAGACGGATACCTCTGGCAGCAGATGATGGAGGGCAGCGCCTCCTGGCAAGGTGTGGGAGGACAGAGCTGCGTAGGCTGCCACCCCAATTCCTCAGGCTAGCCTGCCGCTCTCTGGTGCAGTGGAAGATGCTGTCCCGTCACCAGTGTGGAAGTAAGGTTTAAATGCTAAATTTGTGGCTATACAGATAAATTAGCATATGCAAGTCTGTGCTTTCTTTTGACTTCTTTACTGATGATGCTTTTTCTCTTTTTTAGCAATGCAGAACAAGCCCCCTAGTGCTCTGTCCTCGGCCTTCTTGGATCATAGCATCAAGCAGGGAAGGATTGACCGGCTGGGTTTGGGAGGTAGGAAAAGCATCCCTGTGACAAGGGGTAGTGACTAAACATGGTTGCACAGGGACAAGTATAGAAAAGCTGGGTTTGTGATCCTTAGGCAGCTTTACAGCCCAAGCCTAAGCATATTTACTCATGAGTAAGTCCCACTGGCACCAGGGAAAGCTTCCTTCTCAAGGTAAATAACAACTTGGGGAGCGCAGTGTGGACAGGAAATGTTGCGCTGCGATCCCAATCCTGATTGCCCATCATACCTCGCAGTTGCTATTTAGGACACCACCGTATGCATGTTTTGGCAGGGGGAGCCCTACAACGGCCAGCATTCCCCCACCAGCCATGCATTTTTTTTGTCTACACGTGCATAAGATTGCGCCCTTAAATGTTTAAAAGCTAGACACGTTGATTGCATCACCACCACTCCATTCACGCCTCGTTTGGTACTGCCCAAGTCAATGTGCACCTGATCACGGCTTTAAAATGTCTCCTCAAGCCTGTCAATCTGGGTCACTTGAGACCGGTGGCTGCGGGGGAAGCCATTAAACTGGGTCCTTCCTTGGTCTTCAAAACCAGGTGTGGTTCTATTTACATCCCTGCACTTGTCCACCCTCAAGCATCTCCGGACATCCAGCGATGTGGTGGGCGGTCTTGGCAGCCGCATCGGCAGTGCAGCTATTTATAAACGCCAGGCCAAATCCAATCTGACATATTTAACAGGCACACAGGGCAGCACAAGAATGCTTTCAATATCCACCTGGAGAATGTAGGGATCTTTCCTGCGCTACTTTCTGTTGGAATGTGCTTTCGTGACTACTGTACGGAGTCAGGGACGCAGCGTATAAATGTACACGAACAACAGACGTGTAAGGAATCGGGAGATATTAAGCTCCATCACACCAGCGTTATAGTCTGCTGTTGCGGTGAATTGCATGCAAAGGACTCAGATGACGCTGACCATGTCCTGCTGTGATTGCAGTTCTCCCCGCCCCCCCTTAGCGACGTATTTTCACGTGCAGAAAGTCTGGTTCTTCTGGTAATGTGAAAGCACACCACTCAAACTTCTACGTGTATTTTCATCCATCGTTTTCAATCCGATGTTCTGTGGGTGTCTTTTCGAGGGGTGATAGTGCTGACGAAAGAGAGGGGTGTGCCTTTTCTCCAGCGGGCTGCATAGCTTCTCTCCTCCCCTCCCCTTTCCCTCTCTTCTTTTCAATAAAAGGGAGTTTTAGTTGATTAATCAATTTATGGATTAAATTTGCATGTAGGTTATAAGCAGTCCTTCTGGAGCAAGAAGAGGTTCCATTGAACTCCATGTTCTTAGTCCTGAGTAGGCATTTTCACCTTAAAAGAAATGTGGAAAATGCACCCTCCTTGCCAGCAGCGCCCTCATTTTTAAAGATAAAGAGATAAGGAAACTACTGGGCTTTCCTTCCTTCCTTCCTGCGTGGGGAACGCAGCTATTTATCTGGAAGTGGGTATTCGACAGGGGAATGCAAGGCATGGATCGAGGCCTTTAAGTGGTGGCTATGGTTACATGTCCAGGCAGTTGCTGATAGCTATCTCTTTTTACTGCTCTCAGATCCCTATGTCGCTCGTTGGATGAGAGAGATGGAGAAGACGTTACTTAGGCTGGGCTTCTCTGTGGAAGCTATGGGCAAGGCCCAATCTCTTGTTGTTCAAAGATTAATAGAACTAGATCTTTAGGGTGGGATGCTTTAGTGTAGATTCCTGCATTGAGCAAGGGTTTAGACTCGATGGCCTTGTAGGTCCCTTCCAACTCTGCTATTCTATGATTCTATGATCTACAGCATTTAAGAACTGCTGCTAACAAATCTTGCTCTCCACTGCTCTATAATAATTTTAATAACTATGGACTCACTGCAGCTTCATATCTGTATGCGTTAACCATTCCAAAGTATAGAAGAGCGTTTACCCTTGCTCACTTTAATGTGTTGCCATCAGCACTACTAGAAGGACGATTTAGTAAAATCCTGGTTAATGAACAGATATGTCCCTGTGGTTCTGGAGCAATAGAATCTGTTGAACATGTCATTTTGCATTGTAACATGTATGAGGAATGCAGAAAGAACTTAATCTTTCCATTATTAACAGCCTTTTCTGGATGTAACCCCACAACTTTGGTATTGATTTGTTTAAGGGATGTGTCCTCCCATATCTCTGAAAGGCTCTCTAAGCTTCTTATGACCTCAATGCAAATTAGAAAAATAACGTTGGAATCCTCCTGAGAGAAGCAACTTCACCAAGCTGTATTTTGTTTTTATGTCACTTTTTATCTACCCTTTGCATGTTTTATATTGATTTTGCTGGTCTGTGACCGTAATAAATAATAATTGAATTGAGATAAAGAGATCCAAGTTGGCACAGTGATAGCTCTTAAGGAGAGCTTTCAGCATGCCCAATTTGAATCAGATTGGATCATCCCTTGATTTTAAGGGATTTTTTCAATGAAATTAAACAAATGCTTACATCTGCGTAAGTTTTAAAGATAAAGAGATCCAAATTGGCACAGTGATAGCTCTTAAGGGGGCTTTCAGCATACCAAATTTGAATCAGATTGGGTCATCCCCTGATTTTTTAAATTCCCCCTTAAATTCTTTTCCTGTTTTGCACCAGTGCAAAGGATTGATCTTCCATTCCTTTGATCATGGAATCTGTGCATCTTCAAGTTCATAAACTACAGATCTGCTGGTTCCCTTACTCAAAAGTAAATTCCATTGATTTCAACTGCTAAACTCACATGCAGGCTTACCTTTGAGTAAACCCCATTGAACAGGGAGAGTCTTACTTCTGAGTAAACACATATTCCAGTTCTAGAGAACCATGAAGGGCTTGTCTGTGTTTGACAGATGGAGCGTGTATGAGAAGTGTGCCATGCGAGGCGGAGAAAGGAAGGGGGTGAGGGGAACTGGGTTTGCCTGGTGCCCTTTCCACAAGGCTTGGACACCAGCTGTCTCTGCAGTTGGCTGAGGATACCAATCCTGGGAGGCCTGCAGTGGGGGCTTCTTTTCTTATTACAGGTGCCCCCCCCTCTGTTTTGCATCAAGGGGAGGCGGAGAGGCAACCTTGAGTCAAACAGCAGGGAAGCGAGAGCCCCCTGTCTTTACATCCAGGGGGGCACTTTACTGAAGTGGGATTCTCTCTCTCTCTCTCTACATACACACACACACACACACACACACACACCTTTCCTTTCTTTCTACCAGCCCAATCCCAGGAAGTGTTCAGTGCTCCTAACTGGGACTTACTTCTGAGTAAAGAAAGGTTTTATCCTGGTTGTGCTTTTTATATTGTATTTTGTATTTGTATTTTTAACTTGTTGGTTGTTTTATGATGGTTTTAATTTTTGTGAACCGCCCAGAGAGCTTCGGCTATTGGCGCGGTATAAAAATGTAATAAATAAATAAATAAATAAATAAAGATGTGTGGGAGGGCGCTTAATGATTTACAGGAGATATCCAAGAAACTATTTATTTATTTTAGTACATTTATATACCGCCCCATAGCCGAAGCTCTCTGGGCGGTTTACAACATTAAAAATAGTAAACATTAGAAGTATACAAATATTTTTTTAAAAAAAAAACATAAAAACAACAGTATAAAAACAAGAGTATCCCTTTAAAAACAACAATTCTGGGGTCCATTAAAAACAAACTTAACGTTGTTAAATGCTGTTAAAATGCTGTTAAAATGCCTGGGAGAAGAAAAAGGTCTTGACCTGGCGCCGAAAAGATAACAACGTTGGCGCCAGGCGAGCCTCGTTGGGGAGATCATTCCACAATTGGGGGCCACCACAGAAAAGGCCCTCTCCCTTGTTGCCATCCTCCGAGCTTCCCTCGGAGTAGGCACTCAGAGGAGGACCTTAGATGTTGAGCGCAGTGTACAGGTAGGTTCACGTCGGGAGAGGTGTTCCGTCAGGTATTGCGGTCCCAAGCCATGTAGGGCTTTATAGGTTAAGACCAGCACCTTGAATTGGGCTCGGAAGCATATAGGCAGCCAATGCAAGCGGGCCAGAATCGGTGTTACATGCTCAAACCTCCCTGTTCCAGCTATCAATCTGGCCGCCGCATTTTGCACAAGCTGCAGCTTCCGGACCGTCTTCAAAGGCAGCCCCATGTAGAGGGCATTGCAGTAATCTAATTTGGAA
Organism: Elgaria multicarinata webbii; assembly: GCF_023053635.1. Classification (NCBI taxonomy): domain Eukaryota; kingdom Metazoa; phylum Chordata; class Lepidosauria; order Squamata; family Anguidae; genus Elgaria; species Elgaria multicarinata. The sequence goes on from NC_086183.1 coordinate 7,510,373, forward strand.
GTTACCAGAGTATGGACAACTGAAGCTAGGTTATCCCTGTCCAGATAGGGGCGTAGCTGGGCCACCAACCGAAGTTGGTAGAAAGCACTCCGTGCCACCGAGGCCACCTGAGCCTCAAGTGACAAAGATGGTTCTAGGAGAACCCCCAAGCTACGAACCTGCTCCTTCAGGGGGAGTGCAACCCCATCCAGAACCGGTTGAACACCCCCCATCCGATCAGAGGAACCACCCACCAGCAGCATCTCAGTCTTGTCTGGATTGAGCTTCAGTTTATTAGCCCTCATCCAGTCCATTGTCGCAGCCAAGCACCGGTTCAGCACATCCACAGCCACACCTGATGAGGATGAAAAGGAGCAGTAGAGCTGCGTGTCGTCAGTGTACGGATGACAGCGCACTCCAAAACTCCGGATGACCGCACCCAACGGTTTCATGTACATGTTAAACAGCATGGGGGACAAGACCGACCCCTGCGAAACCCCATACTGAAGAGTCCACGGGGCCGAGCAATGTCCCCCAAGCACCACCTTCTGGAGCCGTCCTGCTAAGTAGGAGCGGAACCACTGCAATGCAGTGCCCCCCACTCCCAACTCAGCCAGACGTTCCAGAAGGATACCATGGTCGATGGTATCGAAAGCCGCTGAGAGATCAAGGAGAATCAACAGAGTCACACTCCCCCTGTCCTTCTCCCGACATAGGTCATCATACAGGGCGACCAAGGCTGTTTCTGTGCCAAAGCCAGGCTTGAAACACGACTGAAATGGATCCAGATAATCAGTCTCATCCAAGAGTGTCTGGAGCTGGCCCGCCACCACCCATTCAAGGACCTTGCCCAGGAATGGAACATTTGCTACCGGCCTGTAGTTACTAAGATTTTCTGGGTCCAAGGAAGTTTTCTTCAGGAGTGGTCTCACTACCGCCTCTTTCAGACGGTCTGGGACCACTCCCTCTCGTAGAGAGGCATTAATCGCCTCCTTGGCCCAGCCGGCTGTTCCATCCCTACTAGCTTTTATTAGCCAAGAGGGGCAAGGATCCAGTACAGAGGTGGCTGCGCGGACCTGTCCAAGCACCTTGTCCACATCCTCGAGCTGTACCAACTGAAACTCATCCAAGATTACAGGACAAGAGCAATCTTAGGGGAGAGTAGTCCTTGCTTTCCCCAAATCTGTTCAGCAACAAGAGAAGCTACTGCCGAGGAAAAAGCAGAGCCACACCTAGTAGCCCCATGTCCATCACAGTTAGTGCAGGGGGCGGGGGAGTTGTCCAACCACCACCGACCAATAAAGTGTAGGGGGAGGTACAAAGGAGATCTGAGGGCGGATGCACTAGCGATTCACAGGTGCGCAGGGGTGTAACGATGCATGGCCCCTAAAAGCACACAGGTGTAAGTGATCAGGGCTTCACACCCTATGGAAACGAAGGGGAGTAATAGGAGGGCAAACGTGTAGGTGTGATGGAGCTTATTAAATGTTACTTTATGACATAATTGGAACACCTGCCTCTCCTCTTCCTTTTATTCCCCCCAGGAACCCACTGCCCTACCAATTGTGCTTGTTATAAATGCAGGACTTTGGCTTTTAGATTTCTGGTTTTAGCTTCTTGGCCTTTAGAAAGGGTGTGAAGACATGTTTATTCAACATATCCCTTTAAGGGTGCAATCCTATGCATGTTTAGACAGGAAAAAAAATGTCATATGACTCCCAGCATTCCCCAGACAGCGTGGGGAATGCTGGGAGTCGTTTAGACAGAAAACTGCCCTATTTAAAATGATTGGAGTACACTTGGCGAAGCGCCTTCAGTGTGGTGGCCTCCTTTCTGTGGAACTCCCTGCCCCTGGAGGTCACGCAGGTGCCAATGCTGTGCAGTTTCCAACGTCTCCTGAAAACTGTTATTCCAGGAAGAGTCCCTCGATTGACAGCCACAGGTGGGTTGTTGTTTTTTGGCATTCTGGTTTTTTTGTTTTAATTTTTGTATCTTTTACTGTTTTAATTCTTATGTTCAGTGCTCTGGAATCTGTTTCAAATATGAAGTGGTATACAAATTTTGTAAATAAATAAATGAGTTTATTAATACATAGCAATAAATTAATCTTATGAGGCGCTCTAAAACTGGGGTGCTGTGTCTAATGCAGCCTTCCTCAACCTGGGGCGCTCCAGATGTGTTGGACTACAACTCCCAGAATGCCCCAGCCAGCTGGCTGGGGCATTCTGGGAGATGCAGTCCAACACATCTGGAGCGCCCCAGGTTGAGGAAGGCTGGTCTAATGCATGGCAGAGGTGGAACCACTCTCCTCTTGAACCCCATTGCCTCGCGTGTTCTAATTTCAGCCAGTGCCGAAGATGGGTCACCTTCCATTTTCTCTCTTATTTTTGTTTGGCTCTGTGTGCCCTCTGCTTTTCAAGCCTGCTTGTTGGAGAAAGCTTGATTTCTGAATTCATTTGTTGGTGTATTAATTTGGATAACACAACTAACTTCTGAAGTGCTTGGTCCACTCCATTTTCATTTAACTACCTCTGATGTCACTGTTTACAGGGCCCCTCCCTCCTCTGGCGCACTGGGTGTGCACCATGCATTGTGTCTTATCACATATTATGCCTGTAAGTTACAGGATAACATGCCATGCACCTGATGAAGTGGACTGTCGCCAACGAAAGCTTATTATTATGCCACAATAAATTTGTCTTTAAAATGGATGCTACATTACTGCACTAGACTACCACAGATACATCTCTGGAAATTATAAAGAAGTGGTTACACGATAATGCTTTAAAATAGTTGCAATTTGGAATACGTATGCAAAGTTGATATACATATGCTTCCAGAGATGTACAAGTGGGGGCTGTAATAAAATCTTGTAGCGTGAGGTGCTCCTATTCAGTGCACCAGCCCACCATGCACTTTCCCAGGACACTCCAGTTCCTCCACCACCAGGTTACCTCTCCCACCCCACATCAGCTAGCATTCCATGCTCACTGAGCAGGTTTAGTATACCTTGAGCTGTTTGGGGTCTCCCTCCCCACTTTAGTTCCCACTTTTTTTTAATTGTACTTCTGCAAGGTTGGTACCATCTGGAAAGTGGGAGTCGGGCCTAGTCTACACCAAGCAGGATATTGCACTATGAAAGCAGTATATAAAAGGCAGGAGCCACACTAGTGCTTTATAGCAGTAGTAAAGTGCACTGACAACTTGGGGCCCATTGACACATACCATAGACCGGTGCTGTATCCTGCTTGGTGTGGCTCCTGCCTTTTATATACCGCTTTCATAATGCAATATCCTGCTTGGTGTAGATTAGGCCTTGGTCTGCTTTTTCCAGAGCGAATGAATAGCATACACCTAGGATTATAGGAAGCTGCCCTGTACTGAGGCAGACAGTTGGTCCATCTATCTGTGTATTGACTGACTGCAGTTTTCCCAGCACTACCTGGAGATTGAACCTGATGCCTTCTGCACACAAAGCATGTGTTTTATCACTAAGCTAAAGCCTTTGCTATCCCTGTGTTTTCCTTATATCCGCAAAAGTACATAATATGGTTATTCTATCTTCCTGTTTTGTTTCTGTAAATTGTTTTATTATATAGTACACAGCTTTGAGAGATGTTTAGCTGAAAAGCAGCTTACAAATTCCAGAGAGGCAGAACAAGAAGCCTTCCTTAAAGAAAAAATAAAGCTGAAAATGCAATGAGTGGACTGGACAATAACTCTGAGTGGGCCAGCCCACCCATGGCTATGGGTCTACCGCAGGGGTCTTAAGCTTTTGATGACCAAGATAAGAGCCACCTTTAGCCCCAGCCTACTACACAGAACCTATTATTACTACTATAGAAAGTAGTATATCACGTCCTTCTATCTCTGCCATCTCATTTTTATTTGATTATTTTTTATTTTTTATTATTTTTTGTAGTTAGGGTTTTATATACCACCCTCTAAGACAGCCTTCCTCAACCTGGGGCGCTCCAGATGTGTTGGACTGCATCTCCCTGGGAGTTGTAATCCAACACATCTGGAGCGCCCCAGGTTGAGGAAGGCTGCTCTAGGAGTAGACTCCTGGGACAGAGTACAATTGAAAGTGATAAAACAAATGCAACGCAACTCAAAACCACAATGCAGCTGCTATTAAATCAGTATGGTGGATAAATCCATCAGAAGCCCCCGAACCCAATCATACTGGCACCAAAAAGACATCAGTACTGGTCCAGGTGAGCCTCTTGCTGGGCAAGGCATTCCAGATATATATGGGGGTGCTGCAATTGAGAAAGCCATGGTAACCACAAACAAGCCCTGATGACAGGGAAACCAGAAGGAAAGCTTCCGGAGAATGGAGGGTTTGGTATGATCACGCTCCCGTGTATCTCCTGTGCTTTTCCCCACCTTCCTTTCTGCTATATTCTACTCCCCACCTCTTATTTAGAAGGAAAAAAAACTACCCAAAAAAGAGAGAAGAAAATGATGGTAGTTTGTCCCTGCTGAGATACATCTTAGGTTGGCTGGCAATAAATTTTTGACCCACCAGTTGATTACCAATGCCTGGGATGTTCCAATAAGTATGAACCTGCTTGTACAAGATGTTGACATAATGACCTGAGCCCTAGATTCCTCCCCACCCCCAATAGGGAACAATTGGGAAAGTGCTTTGCCATTTTAACAGTAGTGGCAACTGTTGGGGCCCAGGTCACACACCATATACAGTTTTCAAACCATTTTCAAAGTGCCATATCCTGCTTGGTGTAGATCTGGCCTAGGGCATGGATCACATAGCTAGGCTACCCCTTTCCAGGGATGGGTGCAGTTGGTGCACCAGCCGAAGCTGGTAACGGGTGCTCCGAACCACTGAGGTCACTCGGAGCTCTAGTGACAAAGATGGATTCAGGAGCGTAAACCTACCTCAAAGGGTTGTTGTGCCAATCATAAAGGAAGGAGAAGAAGCCCTGTAATGCTATTTGAGCTCCTTGGAGGAAAAGTGAAATATAATTCAGAGACATGAGAATTCCAAAGTGTGATCATGTTTCCATTTACATCTTGTTTCAGGAAGTGTGAATTAATTTGGTTCACTTTAAAATGCAAGCCAACCTGAATTCTCCATCCCTACTCCTAGCAAGCACAAGATCCACACACAGATCCCAAGAGAAAGGCACCTGGCACATGAGATTATTCCAAGCTTCAGCTAATGCTCTGACTTGATCTGTTCCAAAATTGTTTCTGTTACTACCATCCCAAAAACCTGCTCCCTCCCCTGTCCCTCAACCACAAATACATTGTGTGGCTTCTCCAACTTTTGTGCAGTTTTTCCCCAGCCGAAAAGGCTGAAATGCCTCTCTTATAGCTTAATCACTGCCAGTAAACTAAATCATTGTCAGTAGTTTTAGCCCCACCCCCTTGCCTTTGGCCACACCCTCCGCTGGAATGTGCCCTCGGAGATCACAATCACTTTATTACGGTCCGAGACCAGCACAACATTAATTCAGCAACAGCAACCATACAAAGCAGTACAGATCCTTAGTTCCCATCTCCCAGAGATTGAACAGTCCTCTGAGGTTAATAGGTTATGACGTGTCCTCATAGCCAAGTGGCAGAATTTAGCAACCTTATAGGTAACTGAGGGGTTTCTATCAGCAAGGAGGAACTTGGTATAAAATTCTTTGGTGTTACCTGGAAAGTCCTGTAGTAGAGGATGGATTAAGCCTGACCCGGCCTCTGCGTAGAACGAGCAGGGTAAAAGCACATGAGAGGATGTCTCTATCTCACCTGAATCACATGGGCATAACCTTTGGGAGACTGGAATTCCTTGATATCTGCCTTCTGTGAACTTGGAAGGGAGAGCATCGTGCTCTCTTCTGTTAAATGGAATTTGACCATCAGTCTGAAAGAGGTTCAACTCCCCTGAAGCAAAAGCTATGCCTTGCCTGTCCCAGGGCCCATGTTGTGCATCCTTGTTTCCAGGGGGTTCCCAACCTGAGGCCATGTGGGTCCTGATTCAAATCCCAAAAGTCCCCAGAGCTATAATAATAATAATAATAATAATAATAATAATAATAATAATAATAGGGTGACCATATTTTGGAAACCAAAAAGGAGGACAACATGGCCGCCCCATGGGGGTGTGCCCACCAATATGTCCAGCCCCCAAGGGGGCGTGCCCACCAACATGTCCAGCCCCCAAGGGGGTGTGCTCACCAGCATGTCCAGCCCCCAAAGGGGCGTGCCCACCCAAACATGGCCTTAGTCACAGGTCTGATTTCACAGCACACAATTAAGACAGACCTGTTCTACATTACATCTTAATGTTAAAATCATAGAATCATAGAATAGCAGAGTTGGAAGGGGCCTACAAGGCCATCGAATCCAACCCCCTGCTCAATGCAGGAATCCACCCTAAAGCATCCCTGACAGATGGTTGTCCAGCTGCCTCTTGAAGGCCTCTAGTGTGAGAGAGCCCACAACCTCACCAGGCAACTGATTCCATTGTCGTACTGCTCTAACAGTCAGGAAGTTTTTCCTGATGTCCAGATGGAATCTAGCTTCCTTTAACTTGAGCCCGTTATTCTGTGTCCTGCACTCTGGGAGGATCGAGAAGAGATCCTGGCCCTCCTCTGTGTGACAACCTTTTAAGTATTTGAAGAGTGCTATCATGTCTCCCCTCAATCTTCTCTTCTCCAGGCTAAACATGCCCAGTTCTTTCAGTCTCTCTTCATAGGGCTTTGTTTCCAGACCCCTGATCATCCTACTTGCCCTCCTCTGAACACACTCCAGCATCCTTCTTGAATTGTGGAGCCCAGAACTGGACACAATACGCTAGATGAGGCCTAACCAGGGCTGAATGGAGAGGAACCAGTACCTCACGTGATTTGGAAGCTATACTTCTATTAATGCAGTCCAAAATAGTATTTGCCTTTCTTGCAGCCATATCGCACTGTTGGCTCATATTCAGCTTGTGATCTACAACAATTCCAAGATCCTTCTCAGGTGTAGTATTGCTGAGCCAAGTATCCCCCATTTTGTAACTGTGCCTGGAATAAATCACTGGAATAAAGTATAAGTGAGACATTCAATGTATCTGAAATTAAGTTCACTCATTCCTACTTCTGTAGCTTTTGCTGTACGTTGAAGCTTTTGCTATACTGTGTGCTCAGCTACACCAAGAAGCGTATTCTACTATGAAAGGGGTATATAAAAGTCAGGAGCCACACTATTACTTTATAGAGGTATTCAACTGCACTGCAGGAGCTACACTACTGCTTTATAGTGGTACTGAAGAGCACTGACAACTGTTGGGGCCCATGACACATCTACACCAAGCAGGATATAACACTATGAAAGTGGTATATGGTATGTGTCATGGGCCCCAACAGTTGTCAGTACACTTCAATACTGCTATAAAGCAGTAGTGTGGCGCCTGGATTTTCTATACCGCTTTCAGAGTGGAATATCCTGCTTGGTGTAGATGAGCCCTGTGTGTGATACAGGGCGTTGCTAGACGTACCGGGTGTTCCGTCGTTGAGGAGCGGTGAAAGCGGCTTTTCCCGTTCAGCCGTGACGCCTCATCATCCACACCTGCCTTCGATTTGTGGCGGAAGTTTGCGCCGGTTGTGCTGCTGCCGCCGCGAGCACGGTTGCGCAGCCACACCGGCCTGATTGCCGCGGCTTTTTTTTTCGCTCGCTGCACGGTTTGCGCACGTCCGAAAGACCGCAAACTTGCGCAGCCGTCAGCGATGCCGCCGCCGGCCCTGGCGGCGGCAGCGGCGGCAGTGCCAGTGCCAGCCGAAGTGCTGCTGGTGCTGTTGAGGGTCAACATTGATGCGCTCACTTCCTGATGGGGGTCGTGGCGGGTGTCATATGACCCGAGGTCAATCGTCTGCATGGCCACTCTGTGCCTACATCTCCCATCATGCCTCTGAGGTGTCGGCGGCGATGACCGCCTCTGTGCCCTGTGCCCCATCCCAAGGAGCCAACCCACATCTGGCCGTAGCCATGGCAGCAGCCCACAAGCAGCTCTGCCCTCTGCCAGCCTGGTACCCACACTAACAGGCAGCGTACAGCACCGCCATTATGCGGCCACGGTAGCTGCCCACCGCAAGGAGTCACCAGCCACTTTTCCGGTCCTCCGTTCCTGCGCAAACTGTCACTGGGGAAATAAAAAAAAAAGCCGCTCCGCCGCGCTGCCCCAGCTGGCGGACTGCGCGCAAATGGCGGAGGCGGCTTGACCGAAGCCGCTGACCACTCCCCCTTAGCACGCCTTTTCCTGCCCAGTGCGGACCGCAGTGACCTCACATCCTCCCACACGTACTCCGAATTACCGCGGGACAGCAGGAAAAGGCGTCCTAAAACTCACTTTTTTAAAGTCGGGAGAAAGAGGCTTCACCGCGGGATAACGGCGGATCCTCGTGAACGTCATCTGGAAGCCTCGACGTGACTGCGGAAGGTAACGCGCGCTAGAGCCTCGTCTAGTAACGCCCACAGTCTTCCCTTCCCTCAAATATCTTTTCTGACTGCAAATCCTTCACTGGATGACCATAGTCTAACCTTTCCTAACATTTAACACTGTTTCCCCATCACCTTACTGCATACTGCTACCACTGAACAAATGAAGCAGTTGACAAGTATACAACAACCAAACATTCAGAAAGAGCATAAACTACTATTAGCCTACAAGGTAGCTTCTGTGAGCAGTACTGACTCCATTTTGAAGTGACCCAAAACCCCACCTATAGACTGCGAGCATTCACAGAAGGCCTAGGTCGAGTAACCATTTCCTGATAGACGTCTTCAAATGCCTTCCCCAGAGACAAAGGTAGGGGTAAAACTAAGCAGAATATGAATGCTGGATGGCAAGAGTTTTACCTGGTCATACACATGCTAATGTAGCCCTGTTGGTGAACTCCAAGCTGCATCAAGTACAGCCATCATCCCCAAATCACCCTCTTTTGTTCCCATAGAAAGTAGACCTTTAAACAAGATCATACCGACACCCTAAAGGGGGAGGGGAAAGAGAGGCTAGCTTCTTCTTTTTGAGCTTACTACAGATTCCAGCTTGCGAGAGCAAGCTGCCATGCTTTGCCTCGCTGCTTTTCTTTCCTCTTCACCTAAGACCAAGAGTTGCAATGCTTCACAGTTCTGCTCTACAAGAAAGGGCTGCAGCCCAAGGAGAGGTATATTGCCTTTAAAGATTCCCCCTACTATTTCCCCTGCTGTCTCTGTGTGTGTGCTCTTAAGTCTCAAAAGGTCTATTTTTCAATCTTGAAACTGCTTCTAAGCCTTTACTTGCTCAGCTAATTTCCCCAAAACTAGCTTGTGCCTTTGTATTTGTTTCAACCTCAATAAATGTGCCATTGTGGCGTTATCCCCTTTAGTGCTGTAAGTTTCTTGAGTTAGAATCGCCTTACTTCGCCACAGACGCTCTATTGCCAATGTCTCAGCATGTCTTTCAGATATCTCAGCTTGGTTGCTTCATCGTCGTTTGAAACTTAATATAGCAAAGACTGAATTGCTTGTTTTTCCTCCTAAACCTTCTCCTCATCTCTCATTCTCTCTTACTGTCAATGATGTTACACTTACTCCAGTCAAGGAAGCTCGTAGTCTTGGCTTTATATTTGATTCCTCGCTCTCCTTTATTCCTCATATTGAGACAGTAGCTAAATCCTGTCGTTTTTTCCTGTATAATATTGCCAGGATTTGATCATTTTTGTCTGTCTCTTCTGCCAAGACTCTTGTTCATGCAGAGGACACACTTGCTGGTTATCTGACTCCTTCTGCTGTTTATCTTAACTAATTTTAACTGTTTTAATTGTTTTATCAACCTTCTAGCTTTTAAATCAACCTTGTTTTATCAACCTTCAAGCTTTTAAATCGCATATTATATTTATCTTCGGCTATCACATAGGCTTTGTAGCGGAATGCTAGCTGTCTCAAGGTCAAATTTAGCTGACTCATTGCAAACGTCCACCGATAGAACACCGGCATCTTGAGAAACCACAGCTGCTAATCTACTAGTTTGTGTTTGTATTTAAATTTTATGTCTAGTTCCCTTCTTCGCTAAAGGTTTTTAAACGATTCTGCTAACTCTGTTAGAAATGAGAAACAAGAATAAGAGGAGGAGAGACCAACCTGAGTTCCCAACATTCCCTCTCTCAAAGCAATTAAAAATTGACAACTTCTTGCCCGACAATCCTAGCTCCCCCTCATTCCCAATTTTAACTACAAATCAGTTTGCAGTCTTGGCCACCTCAACGGAAGAAAATGATGAGCATCAAGGGAGAGAAAAAGAGGATTGTGAGTTGGGAATAAATGAGGAAGAGCAAATAGCGTCTGGTTCACACCCTAGGAATGTAAAGGAATCAATCATTGACGAAATGGTGGACCAGAGCTTTTTATTGCCAAAACTCTTACTAATATTTTCGGGACTCTAAGAGATATAGATGATAAATTATCCCCCATTGTTAAAGGCGTAAAACAACTTGATGAGATACTCCAGCTTCTTAAGGATCTGCGGTCCAGAACAGGGCAAGATGTAAATCTAACTCAAGAAACAAATAAAAATGCAGACCTGAAAACCAGCTTTGGGAGACCTAGGAGTGCAGGCCCCAAAACCAGCTTTGGGAGACCTAGGAGTGCAGGCCCGAAAACCAGCTTGGGGAGGCCTAGGAGTGCAGACCCGAAAACCAGCTTTGGGAGACCTAGGAGTGCAGGCCCGAAAACCGGCTTTGGGAGACCTAGGAGTGCAGGCCCGAAAACCAGCTTGCGGAGGCCTAGGAGTGCAGACCCGAAAACCAGCTTTGGGAGACCTAGGAGTGCAGGCCCGAAAACCAGCTTGGGGAGGCCTAGGAGTGCAGACCCAAAAACCAGCTTTGGGAGACCTAGGAGTGCAGGCCCGAAAACCAGTGTTAGAAATGGATAGATATGTTACTTTTTCATATATTGCAATGTTTATCATAAGGAGAAAATATAATGGCTAATGCATTATTAAAATATTATAAGGGCTTCTAGAAAGGGTCAGCTAAAAGCAATGTTATAACTGAAGCATTATAAGAAAAACAGGAAGGCATAGCAGGTGTGGAGGGTCTTTTTCAGCTGAGATAATGAGAGTAACGGAAATTTTGTGGTCAGGCTTGTGGTGAGAAGAGGTGATAAATAGAACAAAACTGAAACACACATCTGTTGTTTTTGAACTCATGACCTTGTGGTTACACGATGGGAGGGGGGAATAATAAAGAGTGATTAAGAAAGTATGCTCAGAGGAATCAAAACCAAATATGGACATAAGTAAATAAGAGTGGGTGGAATATCAAATGAAGGAAGCAGGGAGGTAAACAGAGGAGGGGCCAGCAGGCGTACCAGGATAGGCTGTAACCCCTTGACTCTCTAACCAACGGAGTGTTAGGGGAGGGACCACTTCGGCCGGGCTAAGGGATAAAATGGTTTTGCTCTAACTGGTAGGTGTGCCTACCTGCCTAGACACCCAAACTTGCAAGTTTGCTCAATAAAACAGAGTGTTTAAACTTTCACCATTTTTGTCCGAGCAATTTCATTTCAAATCATGTTTCTAACACTAGCTTGGGGAGACCTAGGAGTGCAGGCCCGAAAACCAGCTTGGAGACATAGGAGTGTTACGGAAAAACTGGAGCCCACACGGAGAAACCGGAGTCCACACCAATGTTCTTGTCCAAACAGATAGCTTTATTCGCTAGCGAAACAGCAGCCCGGGATGAGTCCACGGGCAGCTGCCCTGGGGACTGGGAGGAGGGGCTTTTTATACACGCCCCTCATGCAGAGGAAACGCCCACACTTTTACACAAAGGAATTGCGTGCGCATCTTGACAGCATAGCACAACCGGTTCAAACCTGTTCGGTAGGAATGTCTGCCTCGGACTTCAGGCATGCGCAAAGAACACGGCCTTCATTAAGGTCATAACCGGAAATGACAGCCAGTTCCCTCACATTCCCCCCTTTGATACACTCTTAGCGAAGGCACAGAGTGCTATCATTATCCTAGATTGTCATCATTGACAGGGACTGGCCTGTAATCCTGCAAGGCCATTAGATGCACTGCAGTACGTTTATCTGCAATTTGCTCTATCATGTCCTTCAAACTTTGTATAATCATTGGCATAAGACAGGGTAACAGCAAGCATAACATAATTCTTATAACAACAATACTGATCATCTCTTTTAGCCCACCAAACTAATTGAACCATGAGCCTAAGCCCTGGCCTGAAGTGAGCTTGGCCATGGGCGATTAGGAGGTATGACGGTTTGATTTGGTCAATAGGACAAGATAGTTTGGTTCAGCGTGGTAATGGTCTGACACGGGGTTTCTCCGATCTTGGGAGCCCCGGAAGATATTCTTTGGATGCACCACCTTCCAATTAGGGTGTCTGTCAGCATCCACTGACTATGGGGGTTGGGGTCAGTGGTCTCATTATACGGCTGGCTGACATTGTATTCTTGGGCTTCCCAAGGCCATTGGTCTCCTAGGTTGGTTCCTCCACATACATAACAATTTGATACATTCAGCGTTGCAGCGACAGTTTCTGCAAAAGTGACAAAGAGGTTGCGCGCTATCTCTGGCACTTCAAAAGGCTGTTCGACTTCTTTCCAAAAGTCTTGGAAGAAGTGCTCTTGTATGGTGTGGCCTGTTTCTACAAACTGAGCGAGTTTTAGGTAAATCCGCCCCAGGGGATCTGCTCCCCGTCCATGGATGCGGAGCCCGAATTGGTTCCCAAAAGTGGTCACGAACTGTTGTGGGTTAAAAACGGTAAAATTCACCAAGTTGCACTGTTGTGCCTTGCAGTTACTGAGGACTGGCACTTTGGTTAAGGAGGCGTGGATTTTACCGAGGGGGGGGTGTTGTTGAATAAGTGGCCCACCATACACAGTTCCAATAAGGACAGCTGTTATCGCAATTGGCTTGTTTGGGGATGGTAGACCGCATCGGGTCTGTGGAGGGACATATATATTTGTCTTCGTGCATGTATGTCTTCTCCCAGCTGAGATCCCCACACTGATCTGGCCAGTGGGAGATCTTGCAAGGGTCTATGATCACAGAAGCTGGAGAATTTGGGGTTCTAAGGGGTATTTTCTGCAATAGTGTACCCTGCTTGTTAGCATCTCTGACCTCTAAGTGCCATTTAACAGGATTTTCTCTGGGATCAAAACATGTGACTTTGTTATTCAGTGAACATACTGAGAAAGAAACATTACGGAAAGTGCAAGACGTTTTGGTCTCAGTACACTGCAATTTACTCTGATATATAATAGTCTGTTTGATTTGGTTATGCAGTTTCACTGTTTGTATACAAGAGGAGCAGAGATCAAGTTTTGACTTCTGGGATGATATGCTCAGGGTCAAAAGGAAGAGCAAAATAGGCAGAACATGCTTCGGGCGGTGTCCACCTCTTCTTTCCAGGTTGAGAGGGGATGCAGCGCCCCCAGTTATTTCGCTCCCTCGGTTGCCGGTCCCGAGGAGTCTTCTCCCGTCGCGTCCAGCGGTGAGGGCTGTTTCCTCAGGGTGAGCTTTAGGCCCGCACCTTTCGTGGCCTGCCATCTCTCGGGTGCGGCTAATTTTGCTCGGCTCCAATGAATCCAACTGGAATTCCCTTGGACCTTTAAAGCAGTAGGAGTAGTCAGTATAATGGTATATGGCCCGTCCCATGTCTTCCCTAACAGGCTTTCTTTATAACTCTTTACCCAGACTTCATCCCCAGGCTTGAAGCCATGAACAGGGATAACTATTCCTAAGGGAGTCTGTTCAGTATGCTGGCTCATTTCTAGCACTGTCTGATTCAGTTCTTTTAGAATCCGATTAAGGTTGATCTCGCCACGAAGTGGCAGGGTCTCGACTGTAGCTGGCAGCGGCGGAGGCCTGGCATAGACTAGTTCATATGGAGTCAGCCCGTTACTTCGGGGGGTGCACCTCATGTGGAGCAAGGCAACAGGGAGCATCTGAGTCCATTTAGAGTGTGTTTCTGCGCACATTTTGCGAAGGTGTAGTTTCAGGGTCTGGTTGGCTCTTTCTACTGCCCCGCTGCTCTGCGGTCTCCAAGCACAGTGTAGCTTCCAGTCTATATGAAGTGCTTTGCTAAGTTTTTCAGTGAGCTCGGCTTGGAAAGCTGGTCCATTGTCAGAGTTCAGCTGCTGGGGCAGGCCATAGCGAGGGATGAGGTCTTGGATCAGGTGTTTCGCTACTTCTCTTGCCCCTTCTGATCTGACTGGCCATGCTTCTACCCATCCCGAGAACGTGCATACGGCTACGAGGGCGACCTTGTAGCCTCCAGCTGGCGGCATGTGGGTGAAGTCAATTTGCATAACTTGAAAGGGTCGGCTGCCTCGGAGTATCTGGCCTGGGGGAAGCACAGGTCCTTTCTTTGGGTTATTTCGTGCACAGGTGACATATCTTTTGGAAGCTTCCATGCAGTGGGTGGCTAACTTGTCTATGTACATGGTCTTTTCGATCAGATGCCGAAGGGCTTCTTTGCCTAGATGGCATTGTCTGTGCATGTGGTACACCGCAGTTCTGGCAAGACGTTCTGGCACCCAAACTCGGCCGTCCGGCAAAATGTAGAAGCCTTTTTCTTTTCTGTATTTATGTTCTTCAGCTTCTTTCTCTTCTTCTTGGCTATACGGAGGCGTCATGGCAAGAGGTGGCAGGGAAATCAAGAGGGCGTGGCTTGTTTCTCGTACTGGCTGGTTGGCGGCGTCTTTGGCAGCCTGATCCGCCCTCTGGTTCCCTCGAGCAATTGGGTTAGATTTCCCGGTGTGTGCTCTGCAGTGAATCACCGCAACCTTCTCTGGTAGCCATACAGCTTGTAAGAGCCTCTGGATCTCTTGTGAATGTGCTATTTCTCTTCCTTCGGCTGTGAGGAACCCTCGCTCTCGGTACAATGCTCCGTGTACTTGGAGAGTAAGAAATGCATATTTTGAATCTGTGTAGACCGTGATCTTCTTTTCTCTTCCCCATTCTAGTGCAGCGATTAAAGCTAAGAGTTCAGCTTTCTGAGCGGACGTGCCAGGTGGAAGCGCTTCAGCGATTAGGACCTCATCTTCTGTTACTATGGCGTAACCTGCCTTTCTGACACCGTGCTGGACAAAACTGCTTCCATCAGTGAAAAGGACGATGCTGCCAGGCACAGGACTGTCTTTTAGGTCGGGTCTGCTAGAATGGACGGTGTCCATTATTTCTTGGCAATCATGTATAACTGGCTCAGGCAAGCGCATCAGAGTCGCAGGGTTCAGGGCTACGCAGTCATTCACTTGCACGTTAGGGTTCTCACACAGCAGTGCTCGGTATTTGACAAGTCGGGAGTTGGTCATCCACTTTGGTCCGTGGGTTTCCAGCAGAGCTTTCATGGAGTGTGAGGCAGTGATTTCTATGTGCTGCCCATAGGTAAGTTTAATGGCTTCAGTTAAGGGCAGGCATGCGGCAGCGATACATCGGAGACATCCTGGCCAACCTCTGCTCACAGGATCAGTATTCTTGCTTAGGTATGCTACAGGCCGATTCCACGAACCCACTCTCTGGGTCAGAACGCCCACGGCTGTGCCCTTCTTTTCGTCTACATAGAGGTGGAAGGGCTTGCTGATATCAGGTAGTCCTAGAGCGGGTGGACTGGTAAGGGCTGATTTAAGATTCCGGAGGCTCTCTTTTGCTTTAGATGTCCAGTCTAGGGTCCCGGATTCAGGGACTTTCTGTTTCAAGAGTTCATAGAGGGACTGTGTCAGGGCAGCGTAGTTCAGGATCCAGATCTGGCAGTACCCTGCCATGCCCAGGAAAACTCGTAATTCTTTTTGTTCCGGGGCTGGGGTATACAATTGATTGCCTGGGTCCTGCTGGCAGCTAAAAGTTGAGTGTTCTTCTTGATGATAAAGCCCAGATATGTCACTTCTTGTTTGCAGATTTGGGCTTTGGCTTGACTAGCACGGTAACCTGCAGTCTCCAGATGTCTGAGCAGGGCGATGGTGTTCTGGATTCTTAAAAAAAAAGGTAACAAGTCCATGTCTGCAGGGGCTTTTCTTTTGATGCATTTACAAATGAAGCCAGTAAAAACAATTCACTGAGCATTTATATTCCTTGGCTGATCATGGTTCTAAAAAAAAAGTCTTTCAGTCATTGAAGAGTCTGATCAATGTCCATCTTGTGAGGTCTTTAAACACCTGGTCTTTAAACAGGGAGGTCATGATGATTCTTGGCACATCAGGGGTAACAAATCCCATCTTTCTGGGTTCTTGAAAACTTTGAGTTATTGTGCTAATTCCAAGTCTTCTTATGCATAAGGTGGATTCAAATACTGAGAAATGGGCTAGCTCCAATTATGGCAGCTGTTTGTAGACAAATTAGCCAATTCTTTTGGCAACATCAGGGCTTCTAACAGATCAACTGTTAATTCTCCATGGGTCACTGCTCTATAGGCAGTCACAAATCTTCTTTCTTTCCAAATCTGTCCATGTGATATTTTGAATCAGTAAATATAGTCTTTTGCCTGAAACAAGCATCAGGGCTTCTGTGCATACTACGAGTTCAGCTGCTTGTTGTACAATTGTAGCTGGATCCATCAGTAAACAACTCGAGGTCATCGTATAGGTCTGGGCGAGGTTTGGTGCCAAGTTGCAAGACTTCAAGTCATGCTCTGGAACTTCTTCTTTGTAGTTCAGGTATCAACGTGGCAGGATTCAATGAGGCAAGCCTTGGGTCCACAAGGAGGTTGATCTCATATCTGGACTGGCAGGTGGGGTTCAGGTGTCAGCTTCTTCCACTGTACTCCACTGGTCTGTGCCACGTTTTTGGCACAGCACGCTTGAGGCTGGTATTGCAAACACAGTAATGCAAGCTGGAGTTTTTAATTGCTTTAATCATTTCACAAGTCCATTTTTAAAAAGCAATAGCTGTGTTCTTCTTCTGGCTTCTAATTTCAAAGGATACTGATGCAAGAACACAGGGGTGCTTTTAGATTTCAATTGTAGTTGCATTTAGGGCTCAGGCTCAGGGCTCAAAGCATTTCAAAAGTTCTATTAGGCCAAAGTTAGAATATCTCTGCCCCCCCCCCCAAAAAAAAAGCCACTGGGCAATTTTCAGAACACAACGTTCAAAACACACACAAAAATATAGCAATTCAGTATTTCCAATCTTCGTCAGCAGAGGACGCAAGATTGTCCATTCACTAACTTTTTCAAGGCAGGGCTTCTTCACCCCCCTTTTCCTTCTGGTCAAAAACCATGCCACGTACACTAACCTTCAAACACTTTCCTTTTTTTTCTTTTTCTTCCTCCCCTATGTTTCAACTTCTTATCTTTCTTTACGTCTTGTATTCACATACTTTTACATACTTCTGGCATTTAGCAACATACTTTTTCTTTCTCCCATCTTGGCACAATGGTTGGCAAAACTATTTGTGCTTACAAGGAGCTTTTTAACTCAGGCAGTGAATCTTCAAAGCTATGGAAGACATTTCTCCCGTGAAATGGGGTTCTACATTTCTAATTATCTGAGGTTAGTGAAAGACAAAATACACAAAGTCTTCAAAATCTTTGGACTACTTCCACTGAGAACAAAACTTTTACTGAAACAAAACTGCTTATCTCTAGCTGCTAAGCATAGAGAAGCAAAAAAAAACCACTAGGGAGGAGGCGAAGGGGGATCCGTAGGAGGGAAACAAAAAAAACGTTCTCTTTTCACTTGGGCCGGGTGGAAAACATAAACTGACAATTTTTTTTTCACTTTAACACAACACCAACTTTTCTGTAGTAGCGGAACTGAACAGTGGGCATTGTTGGTGGGGGCCTCATCTGGGGCACCGTAGGCGAAACATAAGGCGGCGGCAGTTCTTCTGGAGGACAAGGTATGATTGGTTTGTCCTTTGAAGCAGTGTAAGTGAGCTGCTTCAGGCGGTGGGGTTGGATTCTTTTATCTTTCTTCGCCTGGTTCATCATTATTAGGGCTGCCTTTTCAACCATCTTTTTCGCCCATGGTGGGGGGAGCTTAGCCACTTTCAGCCACCCTTCAATGTATGGGATATCTTCTGGAGTCAGAGGCCCCCCTTCTACTATAGCTAAATTATATATTCTGGTAATATAGGATTCAGAAAAGGTGCCTTGTGGCGGCCAGGCCACAAGGGGGCCTAGGCTCGGCCAAGTCCAATGGCACTTATAAGTCATGGTTTGAACATTACACTGCGAAGTATCAAAAACTTGTGCAAAATGCTCTACCATGAGATCTAATGGAGTGGAAGAACCTCCCCCCATCCTAACTTTCTAAATTCACCAGACAGACAGACAAATCAGGTGGGTAGACGGGGAACCAACTGGCTATCGGTAGTGGGGGAGTCAGCTGGTGAAACAATAGGTTCACAATCACACGCTGCCAGCCCACGTTGCCGGAATTTCCAGGTACCAAATGGCACCAGAGGACTGATGGATCCAACGGCCAACTATGGAAATCAGGCTGCCATTCACACACCAATTACACAGAGACAACACCCTCTTTCCCAAATCCAGCCCAGCAGAGAAACAGAAAACAGAGAAACCTTCCGGCTTCTGAGGGGTTGATCCAGCCCCTCCTTCAGCTCCTGGGAGCCGGCTGAACAGAACAGAAACAGATTACAGAGAGAAACATTCCGGCTTCTGAGGGGTTGATCCAGCCCCTCCTTCAGCTCCTGGGAGCTGGCTGAACAGAACAGAAACAGATTACAGAGAGCTCATTGTTACTTGCCTGTTTGAAGTTCCGGCGCCGGTTAGAAAGGTATCTGTAGCAAAACTTCCACAGAGGTTCAGCTGCGTCCACGCCGCCCCCTCAGGTTGGTCCGTCTCCAGATCACCAGGCATCAGCGAAGCCGAAGGCAAGCTGATGGCGCGCTCCCGATGAGTGTCGGCGGACGCCTGGGGGGGAGCTGCGAGGAGGCAAGCTGGAGTGGGGGAAATCTCCCTGGCAGGCTGTCCAATACTCCGTGAGGTTTCCTTGTTGAAGGAAGCGGCCCCACGTTGGGCGCCAGGAATGTTACGGAAAAACTGGAGCCCACACGGAGAAACCGGAGTCCACACCAATGTTCTTGTCCAAACAGATAGCTTTATTCGCTAGCGAAACAGCAGCCCGGGATGAGTCCACGGGCAGCTGCCCTGGGGACTGGGAGGAGGGGCTTTTTATACACGCCCCTCATGCAGAGGAAACGCCCACACTTTTACACAAAGGAATTGCGTGCGCATCTTGACAGCATAGCACAACCGGTTCAAACCTGTTCGGTAGGAATGTCTGCCTCGGACTTCAGGCATGCGCAAAGAACACGGCCTTCATTAAAGTCATAACCGGAAATGACAGCCAGTTCCCTCACAGGAGTACAGGCCCGAAAACCAGCTTTGGGAGACATAGCAGTACAGGCCTGAAAACCAGCTGTGGGAGACCTAGGAGTACAGGCCCGAAAACCAGCTTTGGGAGACATAGGAGTACAGGCCTGAAAACCAGCTGTGGGAGACCTAGGAGTACAGGCCCGAAAACCAGCTTTGGGAGACCTAGGAGTGCAGGCCTGAAAACCAGCTTTGGGAGTCCTAGGAGTACAGGCCCGAAAACCAGCTTTGGGAGACCTAGGAGTGCAGGCCCGAAAACCAGCTTTGGGAGTCCTAGGAGTGCAGGCCTGAAAACCAGCTTTGGGAGACCTAGGAGTACAGGCCCGAAAACCAGCTTTGGGAGTCCTAGGAGTGCAGGCCCGAAAACCAGCTTGGGGACGCCGAGACCTAGGAGTGCAGGCCTGAAAACCAGCTTTGGGAGACCTAGGAGTGCAGGCCTGAAAACCAGCTTTGGGAGACCTAGGAGTGCAGGCCTGAAAACCAGCTTTGGGAGACCTAGGAGTGCAGGCCTGAAACCCAGCTTGGGGACGCCGAGACCTAGGAGTGCAGGCCTGAAAACCAGCTTTGGGAGACATAGGAGTGCAGGCCCGAAAACCAGCTTGGGGACGCCGAGACCTAGGAGTGCAGGCCTGAAAACCAGCTTTGGGAGACCTAGGAGTGCAGGCCTGAAAACCAGCTTTGGGAGACATAGGAGTGGAGGCCCGAAAACCAGCTTTGGGAGACAAGGTTGTTCCAGCCTCTCTTGGCTATGTTCAGGGCTGCCCGTGAGCCCTTGTCTTAACTCTGGGGGAGGCTGCAGCTGGGGCCTAGGAGGATCAGCTGGGATCACACAAAGGAGCTGAAAGTCAGACAATGAATCAGGCAGACAAGGTTCAAAGGGAAGCAGTCAGTGTGATGCAAACCCAGAATTAGGGGTTTCGGCACCTTCTCTGAGAGAAAAGGAGAGCTCCCTGTCCCTTCTCTGCTTTCTCCTGTGGCAGCAGAGAAGCCTCCTTCTCTAGGGTGACCCTATGAAAAGGAGGACAGGGCTCCCGCATCTTCAACAGTTGTATACAAAAGGGTATTTCAGCAGGTGTCATTTGTATGCGTGCAGCACCTGGCGAAATTCCCTGTCCTCCTACCTTTCCTTCTCTTTATCAGTCTAGCATTTCTCTGACTTACGGTTGTTAAGCTCTTTTAGTTCCTGGGTGAGGCTGTCCATCTCTTCCCTGTTCCCACTGGGTCTCGGACACTCAGATAGGGGATGAAGAACTCCCAACGGGGACACCAGCAAGGTCTCAGGTGGGGGAGGGGGGAGGGGAGGCACAAAAGCAGGCAACACAGGTGTGAAGTGCTGTGCAGAGTGGTGGAGGTGAGCTGATGTGGTCGGGGCTGGAGCACCCAGACCCACCCCTCTCTATGGGGCTCCAGGCACTGATGGGGTTCTACTGGCTTGCTTTGCTTCAGCTGCTGGTGAGAGACACGCGGCCTGCCCACATGAAGAAGAGGTGGAAGCTCTCGACAGCCTGGCTGGCGCACGCCAGTCCAACCGCCTTCCAGCGGAGCAAGAAAGGCCTTCTCCACCTTTATGCCAACTGTAAGAGGGTAAGTGACAGCCCACGCCCCAAGCCGGGAGCGGTTGCAGTGCCTTTTTATTTATTTATTTTATTTTATTTATTGCGTTTATATACCGCCCCATAGCCGAAGCTCTCTGGGCAGTTTACAAAAGTTAAAAACAGTAAACATTAAAACAAATGTACAAAGTTTAAAAAGATAAAAAGCATAGAAACACAGTGTCCTTATAAAAACAGCTATTCTGGGGTCCATTAAAAACAAACAAACTCAGCATATGTTGTCAAATGCCTGGGAGAAGAGGAAGGTCTTAACCTGGTGCCAAAAATATTACAATGTTGGCGCTAGGCGAGCCTCATCATGGAGATCATTCCATAATTGGGGGGCCACCACTGAAAAGGCCCTCTCCCTTGTTGCCATCCTCCGAGATTCCCTTGGAGTAGCCACTCGGAGGAGGACCTTAGATGTAGAGGGCAGTGAGAGGGTAGGTTCATGTCGGGAGAAGCGTTCCGTCAGGTATTATTAGATAATTACTCTTGAGAAATCCCCACCCTTTGTTCACAGATTTTTAAAGGGCATTATAGTCAAATCTTGTGGTTTACCTGTAGTTCCTCTGTCTGCTTATTTTGTTTTTGGCAATAACCGAACAATAGCACAATCTCTGCAGGTGTAGATGAGCTTAAGGGTATGGTCCCTCTGGAGGCTTGTGCCCAATTTATTCCTTCCCCTTTCCTTGTTTTTGTGGGATGGCTGAATTGGCAATTTTTTAGAGAGCTCATTTGGTCCCAGTGTGGAGTAGGTTAATTAATAGTTTCCTCTTTGTAACCAGCTAATTATTTTATCATTTTTAATTCTTTAAAGTTTATTGCACTTTTCCAGGTACAGTTTGTCTCTGAAATCACTAGGTGTTCTTACCCCTGAAATATCTGGGGGAGGGGGTTGACCAGAAGAGTTCTATGGCGGACTTTTGGCTCAGAACTAATGCAGAGTTTTCTTCAGAAGGAACCACAGGAAGTCTTGTGATGTATCACAGTGGGGAAACAGTTGGGAGAAGTAACAAATTCCTTCTTTTTCTCTGTAATAGAAGCGGCTTGAGTATTTTGTCAATGAAATCCAGGGCATACTTGGGTCCGCTGATGTAGAAGTCAACTTGGTGGTTGTAGATTTTGCCCAGAAGCTTTGGCACTACATCCAAGAGGAAGACCAGGTGCCTCTGAATGCTGTGCTGGCTGCCCAGTACCACACCATGTGAGTATAGCCTACAATTTCTCCCTCCTGGGGACCAGCCAGTGGCCAGTCGATTCAGCACTTATGATAGACTAGGACTGACTGGCTGATTCTGTGACGTAGCCTGTCAATCCAATCCTGATGGGACAGAAGAAGAAGAAGAAGAAGAAGAAGAAGAAGAAGAAGAAGAAGAAGAAGAAGCATTTTAGTGGGGAAATGCTTCTGATTTTTCTCTTTGTTTCTTCTTTATAGGAAATTGTCAAGATCTGAAAAGTTGTCCTGCAGTACTATTGGCTTCTTCTACAGCACTAGAAACACTGAAGTAGGAAATCAAAGATCTCATTGTGGTTCTGATACATGTGAAGGGTGAGAACAAGGATGTGGCAGAGTTGAGGACCCTCTGTGTCCCCCAAAAGGCCTTTTAGCTTTCCCCAAATCAAAGGTCCCTTTTGCACTCTAGTTTCACCTCATGGGATGGTTCCTCAACCTCCAATGGGAACTAGAGGGCAGCCTTCTGGCAAGGGACACTTAGAGCATGCAGGACCTGCTGCATGAGATCACGAAGCACCTGAGCAGAGAAGAGTGGGTGGACTGTTGGGGGATGAGGGAGGTGCATCTTCCCACAGCACTCAGAATTTGCCCTTGCAAATAGCAGAGGGTGGCAGGGGATGGGGTGCTCCTGGTTGATGGGCATTTCTTGGGCTTTAGGGTGATTTTCTCCTAATCAGACTGACATCTCTTGTGTATGGGATGGAATGAGCTCGAAGTTTCCCTCCAGCAACTTCCAATGCCCCACCCTTCCTATGTCAAGAATTTCTGGGCACGGAGAGGGTCTTATGTACCAGACTGTAAGCTGCCCTTGTCTTGCGTTCCTCCAGTTCTGGACAGCCTGCGCCCCTGCCGTCAGACCAAGGAGACCCTGTGGGAGGCCTCCGGTCTGCGAACTTCAACATTGTGAGGCCGAGAAGGTGGGGATACAGCCAGAAACACCTTGGTGAATCCAGGAGGGGCTAGAAATAGGAATATTGCTACTCTCTGAGCTTGCCCAAGATTCGATGGCTTGAGGAAAATTAATTGGGACTCATACTGATTAATAGAGACCTGCACTGGTGACAAGGAATTAGGAACTAGGATTGTTTTGAATTGTATTCAATAAAGACTGTTGCCCATTCAAAACCTAAATGACTGCATTTCTCCTCATTCCTCTGGTTTCAGGATAAGTGCTAATTTGAAGGTTCTCATTTGCAAGCTTTAACTTGTGCCATCTTGTAAAAAATGATAAAAACTCTTAAATGATCATTCAATGAACAGTTAAAACTGGATGGACCAGTTTTTAGTTGCAGATGTAGCTGTTATAATTTAAAGGACATGAATCTTTTAGATCTTATTTTTAACAAATGCACTTAACCAAGCAACCCTATGGAGGTCAGGTTGTGAATCTGATTCATTTCCATGTCCTGCAGTGCAAAAATGCAATTGGAACCAAAATCCAAGGGGTCAAGTGCCCAGAGGAGGCACCCTGAGATGGAGCAGCAAATGGTGCTCCCCACCCCCCGCTCCAAGTCAGGGTGTATCGTATCCCAAGGCCAGCCAAGTTATTAGAGTAATAAATTAAATAACTAACAATTTGCTGCCCCTTCATTATACTCAGAATCAGCTGCCTGAGACAGCTACAGTTATGAAGCCATCATGAATCTTTTAAGTCTAAAAATCCCCAAACTGTTTTTAAGGGGTCAACATGCCACCCTCCTGGGGGTGGAAATGGCAAACCTCAACCAAAGCCTTCCTGGAGCAAGGAGGGAAGTAGTACGAAGGCCCATGCTAGGGCTGGAGCCAGGTATGCTTGCTACTAGAGCGGCAAGGGGGGTGGACCTAAAAGCAGAGAGGGGAGATACGTCTGCGTTGAGATTACCCTGCAAGTGAAAAGCAGGGACTTTAGCCTAATTAACTAAACCGATAGGAATCACAGAATTATTTTATTAAGGCTGAAACAAAGTTTGGGCTTAATATTATGCCTAATTGTTTCTTTAATAAAATATCTTAGCCTGCCCCAGAGTGGCAAGAAAAGGTCTTAATGAAACAGTAGAGGGTTTTTCTATATGAGACAATTTAAATACTGGATGCAGTGATATCTAAAAAAGTAGTGTTATGCCAGCAACAGAGACCAAACAGATTATGTTAAACAGTGAAAAAGCATGGGCAGAAGGACAACAAAATAGGCATCAGCGAGCCTCCCTGGGGAGAGCATCCCATAATATGGCCACACAGTAGCCATTGTCTATTGGTGGGGGCACCTGGAGAAGAGTCTTTGTCAACGATCTTGATGGCCCTGTTCAGAAGACGCCTTGAACCACAGCTTTAACCACCGTGAATGACGCAAAAAGCCTTATTCACCATGGTTAAAGCTGTGGCTTAAGGTGTCATCTCAGCAGGGCCAGTGACAGCCTATGGAGGATCACAGCTGGCGCCCCAGCCTCAGCGGGAAGAAGGTGGTCCGTGCCATAGACTACAGATCAGACTACAGATGAGCTCCGTCAGGAGAAGGGCAAACTTGCCCAGGATGGGACCAAGACTGGCTCACAATCTTACTGTGCTGAACAGCACTGTGTTGACCACAAGTAGCGATGTCCTAAAAACCTCATCCCCACCACCTTTATAGAATCATAGGATAGTAGAGTTGGAAGGGGCCTATGAGGCCATCTGGTCCAACCCCCTCGCTTCCCTTCCCCACTTTCAGCGTTCAACTGGCCAAATTCCTACTCCTAACTGCCATTCCGCGCTCCCCCTCCCGTTTCCCTTAACGTTCCACACTCCCCCTCCCACAACACGACCCCCCAAACCCCACCCCCTCCTCACATTCCGATTCAGCTGAAGCCAAAGTTCCATGCCTGCCCTGAGGGTGCTCAGATGGCCCTTCCCTCAGCATTCCACGCCCACTGCCACCTGGAATTGAGAGGAAGGGGTTCCAAGCCAGTGTTTGACCTTTCCAGGACTGCACGAGCCTCAGAGCCTCTCCTTTTAGGAAGGTCCTAATACAAATATAAAACAGCAAAGTTAAAATTAATTTATAGACTGTTAAAATGCAGAAAGAATAAAAAGGTCTTCACCTGGTGTCTGAAAGAATATACTGTAGGTGCCAGGCGAACCTCCTAGGGAGCTCATTCCACAGCTGGGGTGCCATAGCAGAGAAGGCCTTCCTCCTGGTAGCCACCTGCCTCACTTCCTTTGGCAGGGGCTCATGGAGAAGGACCCCTGAGGATGACCCCTGAGGCAGGTACATATGGGAGGAGGTGTTCCTTCAGATAGCCTGGCCCCAAGCCGTTTAGGGCTTTAAATGTTCATACCAGCACTTTGAATCAGGCCTGGAAAAGGACTGGCATGACGTAGTCTTGTTGGCCAGTCCCTGTTAGTAAACGTGCTGCCCTGTTTTGTACCAGTTGAAGTTTCCGGACTGTTTTCAAAGGCAGCCCTACGTATAACGCATTGCAGTAATCCAAAGGAGAGGTAATGAGAGCATGTACGCCACTTTGAGATCTTAATGATATAGGGCGGGATATAAATGTTTTAAATAAATAAATAATAAAATAAACTGTAGCTAGGCTATCTCCATCCAGATAAGGGTTGGTATGTCAGCCTAAGCTGGTAAAAGGTGCTCTTTGCCACTGAGTTCACCTGTGCCTCAAGCGACAGTTCTGGATCCAAGAGCACCCCCAAACTACAAACCCGGTCCTTTAGGGGGAGTGCAACCCCGCCCAGAACTGGGTGAACATCACCTAGCCAGACAGGCGAACCACCCACTAACAGTACCTCTGTCCTGTCTAGATTGAGTCTCAGTTTATTGGCTCTCATCCAGTCCATTACCGTGCTCAGGCACTGATTCAGGACAGCCACTGCCTCACCTGAGTTTGATGAAAAGGAGAGGCAGAGCAGGGGGTCATCCACACATTGATGACACCTCAACCCACATCTCCGGAAAACCTCTCCCAGCGGTTTCATGTAAATGTTAAACAGCAGATGGGATAAAATAGAGCCCTGGGGAACCCCATGGCCTAAATACCATGGCACAGAGCAATAATCCCCCAGCACCACCACCTTCTGGAATCGGCCGTCCAAGTAGAACACAGGGCCTCCAACTCCCAGCCCAGCCCACCTATCCAGAAGGATACCAGGGTTGACGCTACTGAAAGCCACTGAGAGGTCCAAGGGAATCCACCGTGTTGCACTCCCCCTGTCCCTCTCCCGGCAAAGGTCATCCCACAGGGTGACCAAGGCAGTCTCCGTTCCAAAGCCAGGCCTGAAGCCCGATGGAAATGGATCTAGATAATCCATTTCATTCAAGAGTGCCTGGAGATGCTTGCCTTTGCTTCCTTTCCCCTTAAAGATGCCACATCTTTAAGACTGTCTTGTTTTTAATCTGTATACAATGCTTTAATACATTTTAGAATCATTATTATTATTATTATTATTATTATTATTATTATTAATGCTAATGATGTGGCTGCTGGGATTTACTCTGCTTGGTGGGCAACACGTTGTGAAAACTGAAGACGAACGCCCTGCTTGGAAGATGGCACACATGTTCTCTCTCTCTGGGTCCCTGCCTGGAAGGCTAAATGTTTTCTTCTTTTTTCTTCTCCTGGCCTGGCTCTTGTCCCTTTGACAAAGGCTTGACATGCATAAATGTAGAAGGTGAAGCTTTTCTTGGTATGGAGATAAAGTGAGATAACATTTCCATGTCTTTGTTTTCCGTATGTGAGGCTGTGTGCAGGAGCCGGGTCAGTCAAAGAGTTGTGCCCCATGACCACCCTGGGCCCTGAGAAGGCCACCGTACGTGTATTGGTTCGAAATGTGGCAGTTGCTGCTCTGCCGCCCAGTCCCGGGTGTGTTTACACGGTTGCCGGGTCGCTGAGGTTCCGATCCAGCCCAGCCCATTCCGAAGTGTCCGTTGTTGCTCTTTGAATTTCTGGACGTCGTTGCAGGCAGAAGCGCCGTTGCATCGCTCCTGCCAGCGCTCCGCTCCGCTCCGCTTGCCTGCACCTGAGCGCCACCTCCGCCTCAGAGATGGCCGTCAAGACGAGGTCCAGAGTGAGTGTTGACCCCCTTCCCCTGGGAGCCAAAGAGGTTTGTTGGGAATTGGGCTCTGGGGCTGGTTGGCTGACGGATCAGGGCACTCTGGGATGGGGCCCATCGTGCCCACTTTGGGGTGGCCCAGGTGGGCACAACCCCTCTCTCCCCTTCCCCTCTGACCCGGGGGCATTTCTTCTCTCCTCTTTCTGCAGGAAAGGGAGCCGGGATGTCCCCTCAGCCTCCTGGACATCCTCGGAGAAGGAGATCCCCTGGCTTCGGTGAGGTAGGATATGCTGCTCCCAACCTCTGCTTCGCACAGCTGAAGTGCCACCGCCGTCTCCTTACGTCAGCCCCCAAAGCCAGGGCCCCGTGGACAAGGAGCTTGTGGTCTCGGTCGGCCTTCCCCAACCTGGCACCCTTTGGCTGGGGGACATGGGCAGAGGAGGGGGAGAGGCAAGGGGAGGAAGGGGTCCCGCGGAGCCAGTGCCATGCCTTGGGGGTGAAATGACGCCAGAGGGCTTGCGCTGGAAGCTCAAGGGCCGCTTCTAGGTAAGGACCACTCCCACAAACATGCCGTGAGTCCCTCTAGAGAATCAGATCTCTGGGGTGCAAGCGGTGGGGTTGGCCGTTGCCTTGCTGGGCTCCCCGTAGCCTGCTTCAAGGTGTACGGCTGTCCACTGCTGGAAGCAAGGTGCTGGGCCCGTGGGCCGACCCAGCAGGGCTCTTCCAGTCTTTCCACATTCTCAGGGCTTGTGCCTTCTTTCTCCCCGCAGTGACCTGGAGCCAGAGGGATGTGGCGCTGAAGAGCCCATGGAGGTGAAGGAAGAGCGATCCCCTTCCGGAGATGTAAGCATACAGCAGGCCAGCTGCTTTGCCCAGGACCAGTCTCTCCATTGGGCCCTCAGAACCGCCCGACTGGTGGGGCGGAAGACAGGTGGAACCCAGGGGTCATGGGAGGCGGAGCCAAAGGGCCACAAGAGGCGGAGTCAAGGGGGCCAGTGGAGTGGAGCCGACGTGGAGTCCCCGAGAGTCAGCAGCCCCCACCCCCACCGGGAGAGACAACTGGCTCACAGAAGATGCAGAGGGGAGGTGGGAGATCACACAGCCCACCCAAAGGGGACCCTTTGGACCCACAGTCTCCTCTCCCAGCCACAACCCCCATTCCGGGGAGAGTGGCGGGACTGAGAAGGAAGGCCTGGGTGGCCCAAGGGGAAGGATGGGCGTCCCTTTGATGCTAACCCTGGTGCTGCTGCTGGGGATGACGACGACGAAGAGACACACCCACAAACAGACCTACAAACACACACAAGTCCCTGCCGTACAGGAGCACACATGCAGACCCACACCTACAGAGCCCAAATAGTATATGCACAAGAGCATGCGAAACCCAGACCATACACACACAGACACCAAACCCCCCTAATATGCACACACAAATACACTATACCACACAAAAGCACACACACACACAACCCCAATCATACACACACAGAGAATCCAAACCCCCAGATCATACACTCACGCAGCCCTAACGTTACAAACACAAAACCCAAACTATACACACACAAACACAACTATTCAACACACAAACACACACAACTCACAAAGCATAAACATAGCCATAGAAACCCCAAATTTTACACACACGTTTCTCAAGCTATACACTCCCCCAAATGTACACACACAAAGCCGTACACAATCTCCTTGGTGTTGGTGGTGATGATGAAGATGCCCACACACCCACACAAGTCCCTGCCACACCCACACACAAACCCCAAATTGTATATACACAAGAGCACATATACCCCAAACCATAAACACTCACGCACAAATCTCAAACCATACACAAACCTGAAATCATACACACACACACACACACACACACAAAGCCCACATCACACACACAAACACACAACCTCCAAACCACCCACATGGATGCACACAGAGACTCCATAGCATACATACACAAGCACACACACAGGCCACTGACTCTTGGCGACTCCAAGACGGCTCCACTCCACTGGCCCCCTTGACTCCGCCTCTTGTGGCCACACCCACACACACACATACAAACCTCCAGACCATACACAAGATACACAAGCACAAACCTTTGGGGTGTACTGT
The DNA here is from genome assembly GCF_023053635.1 of Elgaria multicarinata webbii. NCBI lineage: Eukaryota > Metazoa > Chordata > Lepidosauria > Squamata > Anguidae > Elgaria > Elgaria multicarinata. Next base: position 7,539,662 of record NC_086183.1, read on the forward strand.
TTACCGTGGCAAAGCGATGAGCTGTGGTTCCCTGGCAGTGGGGGGACAGCAGCCCTGGCCTCTTCTCCCCTGGCCCGGCCTCCCTGGAAGGGCTCTGGGGCGTTTCAGCGAGGGGCCTCCCCAGCCCTCCCTGGAGGGGCCCATGGGGAGCTGCTGCAGGCGCATCGGGAGCTCCACCGCTCAGCTGTGGTGCTCAGCAGACGCTGCTCCCTCCCTCCCTCCCCGCTGAGACCCTGCTCCTGAAGGGGACTCCCACCCCGGGAGGAAATGCCAGAAACGGCCACCCCACATTCGCCCCACCCCACATTCGCCTCCTTCTGCATCCGGAGGCGGAGGAGTCTCCCCAGGAAAGACGCCAAGGCCTCCGGCTGCAAGAGGCCTGCCGGCCTTCTCCCTCCCCATGCCGAAGGCTCAGAGCCCAAGGGAACCTGGCCCTGGCCCTGGGGGGCCCAAACCCTCCCTTCCTCTTGAACGCGGGCCCGGACTCTGCCTCCAGGCGGACCTCTGTCCTCCATGTCCTCCACACCCGTCGGCCTCTTCTCTCGTTCCTTCCTTCCCAGAGCGATGACACCCTGGCCGACATCAGCAGCATCGAGGACGAGGAGTGGGACCTCCCCCCCGAGGCAGCCAGGTAGCCTGTCCTCCGCGGAAGGGCGCTTCAGGCGGTGGAGGGCTGGGAGCACCTTCCCCCAGAGGTTCCAGGGGGATCCAGGGGCGAGAGGAGAACACTTCGGAGGGGACTTGGTTCACCCTCCCCATGCTGCAACTGGGGGCCAGCCAGAGGAGCTGACTGAGCACAGCCCAAAGGGAGTCTGTCTTCACACTCCGATTGGCCTACCTGTGGCACTCACTGCCACAAGACGGGATGGCCGTTCCCTTTAAAAGGAAGGAGGCGCATCCATGGTGGGACTGGGCAAGCTCCGCCCTTCTCCATACCAAGCAGGTGTCGGGACGAACCCAGGGGGTGGGGTGGCCGTGGGATGTTGCCTTTGCTCCTTCCTTGGGGGCTTCCCAGTTCTCAGAAGCGTCCGGAAGGCCACCGTAGAAGACGGTGGATCTCGGGTCCCATCCAGCCAGGCTCTTTGGAGCTCCTGAGGGTCATTTCCCGCCCAGCTTTGAAATCCAGGCCCCTCCCTCCCTCCCTCCCTCCCTGCCCCAAGTGCTCTGCCTTCCCTTGGGGTCTGTCTAGCAATGGCTGCCTTTCCCAAGGCGGGAGCTGCCTAACCAAGCGTTCTCCTTTCCTCTCAGGGACCAGGAGGAGCAACCGCTGACGCCCAGCTGCTTACCGCCGCTGGAGGAGGTGAGGCGTGACACTCCCGGGGGAACATTGGGGGCTTCCTTTGACCCACCACCTCTCCTACCCAGCCCCATTCCGCTCACTGGCAACCACATAGAATCATAGAATCATAGAATAGCAGAGTTGGAAGGGGCCTACAAGGCCATCGAGTCCAACCCCCTGCTCAATGCAGGAATCCACCCTAAAGCATCCCTGACAGATGGTTGTCCAGCTGCCTCTTGAATGCCTCTAGTGTGGGAGAGCCCACAACCTCCCTAGGTAGCTGATTCCACCGTCGCACTGCTCTAACAGTCAGGAAGTTTTTCCTGATGTCCAGCCGGAATCTGGCTTCCTGTAACTTGAGCCCGTTATTCTGTGTCCTGCTCTCTGGGAGGATCGCGAAGAGATCCTGGCCCTCCTCTGTGTGATAACCTTTCAAGTATCTGAAGAGTGCTATCATGTCTCCCCTCAATCTTCTCTTCTCCAGGCTAAACATGCCCAGTTCTTTCAGTCTCTCTTCATAGGGCTTTGTTTCCAGACCCCTGATCATCCTGGTTGCCCTCCTCTGAACATGCTCCAGCTTGTCTGCATCCTTCTTGAATTGTGGAGCCCAGAACTGGACGCAATACATTGCAGAGGATCTCTTCTCGATCCTCCCAGAGTGCAGGACACGGAATAACGGGCTCAAGTTAAAGGAAGCCAGATTCCGGCTGGACATCAGGAAAAACTTCCTAACTGTTAGAGCAGTGCGACGGTGGAATCAGTTACCTAGGGAGGTTGTGGGCTCTCCCGCACTAGAGGCCTTCAAGAGGCAGCTGGACAACCATCTGTCAGGGATGCTTTAGGGTGGATTCCTGCATTGAGCAGGGAGTTGGACTCGATGGCCTTGTAGGCCCCTTCCAACTCTGCTATTCTATGATTCTATGACATCCACAGCATTCCCACAGTCCACAAGGGAGGTTATCCTATCAAAAAATGAGATCAAATTAGTCTCACATCTCCGGGACAGATGTGACGTTGGCCAATCCGGGTGTCCCAACGTCAGTCCCTGCGCCTGGCTGGCCGTAGGAAGGCTCTCGGTTGGTCCGGCCTGCCTGGGGGAAGTGCAGGGAGCCTGGCCTCCTGGCCTCGGCTGGGGATCCACGAGGGGGGACCCCTGGCCCTGGCTTAGGCCCAAGGCGTCTCCTGAGCCATCACTGCACCATGACAACATCGCCACCCGTGGAAGGATGCTTCTCTGGCCCGGTTTGCGACGTTGCCGAGGTTCTGAACCGGGTTTGCAAACGCCAATGCACAACAGGGACGTGGCCACAGGGGCTTCGTTGGAGCCTGCAGCCTGAATCTGTGCTCAGCTCTTCATCTGATGGCCCCACAAGGACTTCAGACATGCCGCTGTTTCCTGAGGTCGAGAGAGGGCCGGCTTTCTTCTCTTGAGTAGCGCTCATTCTAACGCTCCTTGCAAGAGGGCTGTCGATGTGAGCTGGCTCTGTGTGGCGTGACGGGGCGCTCCAGGTGGAGCAGGCCCTGAGGCTGGCTTTGCCTGCCCCCTTGCCCCTCCATGGCCATCTCCCCATCCTGATCCCCAAGATGGAGCATTCACATGTTCTTTGGATTTCCAGACGGACCACGTGGACCAGCAGGAGGCCGAAGAGGCAAGGACGGGGGACAAGGGATGCCTGGGATTGCAGCTCCCTCGGGTGTCCCCGGAAGACGCCACCCTGAGCCCCAGCTGCCTAGGGCCGGTCAACCTGGCAGAGGTAAGGCCTGAAAGCCCAGCGAGGTGTGGTAGGACTTCCTTCCACGCCACCGCCTCTCCTGCCCACCTTTTCCCGCTCCCGGAACGTCCTCTCCTGGCCGGACGTGGAGATGGCCAACGGTCCTGTTGGGATTCGGGCACATCTGTGGGAAATCTCAAGAGGTGCCCGACATCATTTCCTCACTGAAACATCCACACTGACTCCTCACATTTTCTTGGGGTTTGCAGAAGGCGGCGGCCCAGGAGAGGATGGACGACATTTCATTCTTCCTGAACACCATGGAAAACCAGGTAGGCAGCTCTGAACATGGCACCTACATTATATGCTTTTAGACACCAGGTGAAGACCTTTTTATTCTCCCAGCATTTTAACAGTCTATAAATAAATTTTAACTTGGTGTTTTAAATTAGTAATTTTGCATTGCTGCTGTTTTTATCTGGTTGAGCTTTTTTATATTATATTTTATATTATGGTTTTATACTGTTGCTTTATACTTTGAATGTTTTTAATTTTTGTGAACCGTCCAGAGAGCTCCGGCTATTGGGTGGTATAGAAATGTAATAAATAAATAAATAAACCAACATACGTCAACAGGGACGCCCAGAGCGCCCCCTCCCCTCCCCAGTGCCCCTTTCTCCCAGCACCCTCTGGGCCCAGCCCCTTTCAAAGGGTTTCCTGGCCTGCACATGTGAATCCATGACACCGACATGCGGCCCCCGCTGAAGAGAACCCTTCCTTGGCCCCAGGGGCCGTTTTCTCTCGAGGCCTCGCCTGCCTGCAGCTCCAGGCCCCTCCCCTCCCTTCGCCTCACAGGTTCCAGCAGACCTAAGGGGAGTTCCCCCCAAGAGCACTCAGGGCAGGGATTTCCCATTGGCCTCATCCAGCAGCCATCTTACGTCGCCTCTGCTTGGATGTAGGAGCCGCCTGGGACAATGCCGGCAGAGATGTTCGGAAACCTTGGGAGTTTTGCTTCCATTCAGCCCTTCAGCCCCCTCGCTGTTTGCAAAGGCTCTGGGTGGCCAGCCTGCCTTCGGCAACATTTGGGGACAGGACAACCGTGGAGGGGGGGGCAGTGGCAGAGTCCAACCCCTGGGGCTCAACAGATCCCAGACTGGGGAGGAGGGCGGTGGGGAGATCCCCATTCCCAGGAGCCCCGGTGACGAGTCCCAATCTCCTCCTCTCCTCAGGCAGAAGCCACGAGGACCATCGGCAGGATCATCCAGTCCACGGATGACGTCGCGGCACTGGAGGCCCGGTTCCCGGAACTTCTGCTGGCCTTGGTGAATAACATCATGCAAGCCGCCGGCCTGCAGAGGACGTCCGAGGGATCCGAGAGCCAAGACATCGGCTCCCTGCCTCCTAAGTAAGTCACGGCACAGGGAAATCGGGGGCAGAAGGGGGCTGGTCTCCCGATGCTTCAGTAGGCACGGGAAAGGCTCCCTGCCCCACGTTCCCCGGCAGTGGAGATGTTTGGGACAGGGAGGCGTCCTCTGGGCACGAGGGCCCTTCTCCCCAGACATGCCATTTCCTGGCTGAAAAGGCCCCCTTCGCCCGGGCAAGCGGTGCCTCGGTGACTCTGGCCTCCCCCTCTCCTCTGCAGAGAAACGGTGGCCATCATGCGGATGCTGCTGAAGCGGGCGGCAGCACACGTGGCGGTGGACCCAGTCTGCTGGTACAACTTGTGCCGCCCTAAGACCTGCCTGGACGGAGTGGCCGTCCTGGTGAGGTAAGAGGGAGCGTGGCGCCTTTTGTCCGAGGGGGCCCGGAGGTCAGCTCCTCCTGCTCTCCGCGAGGACGTTCCCTCGCAGTCAGCCGGGACTCTTGTGTGTTGCAGGACCCTCCTCACAGCATCGCCCTCCACGCAGCAGGGCCTCCAGGAACACCTGAGGTCCCTCATGGAGAGAGAAGAACCCACGGAGCATGCAGTGGCAGCGGTGGCCTTCTTCATCGAGGTAGGAGCAGCCGTCGCCCGCGAGAGAGACTGGGCAGGGCTTGTACTGGAGAGGCCGGGGGGTCCAAGCCAGTCTTTCCCGGGGGCCACAGGGGCCCAGCCAGCGCTTCTGCTGCAGCTGGAGATGGAGGAGTGCAGGGCGGGAATCCAGTTGGGTGGGTGCTCAGGGAGCGGAGGTTGTGCCAGTCTCTCTCAGCTGTGCCCAGGGCTGCCCATGCGGCCTCGTCTTAACGCTGGCGGGGGCTGCAGCTGGGCCCTAGTCCGGGCATAGGAGGATCAGAGAGGATCATCCAAAGGAGCTGGAAGTCAGGCCAGGAGTCAGGCAGGAGAGGGTCCAAGCATTAGAGGGGCAGAAGCAGTCCGTGGGACGGGGCCCAGAAAACGGGGTTCCCGCACCTCCCCTTGTGGGAGCAGAGCAGCCTCCTCCTCCTCCTCCTGGAGAGGCCTGGTTCCTGGGCGAGGCTGGCCGTTCCTCCTGTGCTCCCGCTGGGGTTTGGACGTGGGGGGTGGGGAGGGGACACCCACAGCCCCTGCAGGGGCAAAGCGATGTGCAGAGTGGTGGAGGTGAGCTGATGCGCTCAGGGCTGGAGCACCCAGACCATCACCTTTCGGTGGGGCTCCAGGTATTGATGCGGTTTCTGCTGGCTTCCTCCGTTTCAGCTGCTGCTCAACGACACGTGCCCTGTCTCCCTGGAGAAGACCTGGCCGCTCCTCGCGGGCTGGCTGGTGCACCCCAGTCAGACCGCTTTCCAGCTGAGCAGGAAGGGCCTTCTCCACCTCTACGTCAGCTGTAAGAGGGTAAGTGGCAGCAGCCACACACAAGCCCAGGAGTGGCTCTCGCCCTTCCTACTGAGGAATTGCCACTCTTCGTGCACCCACGGCTAAGGGGGCCCCTACGTGGCACCCACACACACACACTCACTTTCCCAGCGGTTCCTCTGTCTCGGTCTGCTGGCTTTATTTCTGGGCAGTAACCGAAGTAGCAGGATGGCGGACCGGGCCCTGGGTTCGACAGCTCCTGTCGCATCCAGGGTATTGCAGCCGAGGGAGGGGTTTCTTGATGCTTCCCTGTCCGTAGCCAGCTCATGGTGGGATCAGGCGGGATCCTTTCCGTTTTATTGCACTTTTCCAGCGGAACTTTGTCCCTGAAAGTGCTCGCTGTTCTTACCCCTGTGGTATCCCGGCGGGTGGCTGGAAGTTCCAGGGAGGACTCTTGGCTCAGAGCGAATGCAGGGCTTTCCTCACAAGGGAGTCATCTGGTCTCACCCGGAGGGCAACCTCTTAGGAGATAGGACAGGATCCTCCTTCTCTCCCCGCAGAGGAAGAGGCCCGAGGAATTCATCCAGGGCATACTTGGGTCCTTTGACGGAGACGCCACCTTGGCGGCCCTGGACTTTGCCCAGCAGCTGTGGCGCCACCTCCCTGAGCAAGAACAGGTGCCTCTGAACGCTCCGCTGGCTGCCCAGGTCTGCCTTCTTTTCCACCACGTGAGTATTGCACGCCAGCCCTTGAGGGGCGCTCCGTCCAGCACAGAAGCTGGGGCAGGCGTGACCGACGGAGACTCAGCCCCGGGCCCCGTCTCTCGGATTCTCATCGGTTGGGGAAGAGGGCATCTCCGTGGTGACAGAGGCGAGGAAACGATTCTGACGTTCCTCTTTGTTCCTTCTTCGTAGGAGTCGGCTCAGGTCCGAAAGGCAGCCCTGCATTACTACCGGGTTCTTCTGCAGCACCAGGAACCTCATGAGGAGAGGAGGCGGAAGGTCACAGACCTCATAGCAGCCCTGATGCACGTGGAGGACGAGGACGAGGCCGTGGCAGAGGTGAGGCCCCTCCGTGCCCCTCCAAAGGGCTTCTGGCTCCCCCACGGCAAACGTCCTCCGTGGCTCTTGCGGCAATTCACCCATGGATGCCACTCCTGGGGATCTCAGCTCCTTAGTCTCTGTGCAGGAGCCCTTCCCTGCCTGGAGATCTCTTTCTCCCCCTGCTAGCATCTCATTGTCTGCTTCTGTTCCTTCGAAGGCAGCGAAGGACATCGCCCGGCGCCTGACGGAGGACCTGCAGTGGGACCTGCCCTGGCACGTTCTGGCGAGGGAACCCTTCAGCCTGCAGGAGCTGCTGCACAAGATCTCGAAGCGACTGGTAAGAGCCCTTCTCGGTCCCGCTCAGGCAAGAGCGGGGGGCGGGGAGGGGGGACGACTTCCCAGAGGGCTCAGCGTTTGCGCTTTCCCGTGTCATCCTAGTTACGGCACTTCATGTCGAGGTGTGTGCTGGAGAGCGAGGTGTACGACATCATGACCTACTTCCGCAGCAAGCAGGCTTCAGTGAGGAGGACGGCTGCCATGTTCCTGGGTAAGGAAGCACAACCTCTGGGTCTCCCTTCGTGGACAGCCCCAGGTCAAAGGGCAGATGGGATGCAGACCGTGGACGTGGACAGCTCAGGTCTCCTATGGCTCCCTCCGTGTCTCTCCAGGTCACCTGATGCACAAGGATGGCAGCGTCATCATTGAATGCGTCGTCGACACCTATCATGCTTGTAAGTGAGGAGCTGCGGGTGTGACTTCCCCCGGGTGGAAAACTGTAGGGTGCTCAGCCCACGTTCCTCCCTTTCCTTCCACTTCCCTCCCTGGGTGGATGGCGGTGCGGAGGACTGCAGGGGACGGGTGCTCCCGCTGGCTGGGCATTTTGTGGCGCGTGGGTTGGTGTTCCCAGTAGGACTGCCACCTCTCAGGGCGGAAGGTTGCCCAAGGTGTCCCTCCGGCCGTGGTGCGCTTCAGGGCCCGGAGAGGGTCCCCTCGGTGTCGCCAGGCCTGGCTGTGAGCTGCCTTTCTCGTGCGTCCCCGCAGTTGTCGACCTCCTGATCCGCGACAAGGACCCTGCCGTCAGGAGAGTCGGCTACCGGACAGGGGACATCCTGCGGAAGAACTTCGCTCTCCACTCCCGCCGCGGTCTGCGGGCCGCCGTCCGGCGCTTCGTTGCGGGCTGTAGGCGGACGAGGTACCCGCCAGAGTACGACGACCTCCCTGCCTGATGGAATGGTAATTGGAGCAGGACGGCTGAGGGCCTGGCGGGTTGCAGGAGCCCTCCCTCCAACGGGGCTTCGCGGCCCTTGCGGTGGCTGGATTCTGCTGGGCTCCACCAGTCCGGGGCTGCGCATCCATGAGGTGGTTCTATGAGGAGGCCGAAGCGCCGAGGAACACGGAGCTTTTCCCAAGCGGATGCTGCCTTTGGGACGTTTCCTCTGGAGGAAGACAGACCAGAGGAGGCGGGGCGGAGGGCTGGAGTTTTAGGGAAGGCTGGATTCCCTTCCGGTCAGGGTGCCATAGCGAGAGAGGCTTATTTCTTGCGGACGTTTCGCGTGAGGAGTAGGCTGGGAATCCACAAACCCCCTAAAGATTGCTGTTGCTTCGCTTAGCGGCTGGGAAGAGTCCTCCTCTCCCTGTCTTCGTGTCCCTGGGAAAGGCTGGCACAGCCCCAAATCTCTCCTCTCTCTGTGTGTGTCTTTCAGGAATGAGATCTCCTGGACTTCTGGCTCGGAACACCGCCTGGGAGCCATGCCGCAGCCCCCCAGGGAAGTGACGTGAGGCCGAACAGCGAGGGGGAACCTGGCTCCGCCCCCTGAGCCCATGCAGCCCCACCCCTAGTCTCAGGAGGCCCCTCCCCTGCACAAGTGACCTTCTCTGGGATCCTTTGCTGGGTCAGGAGGGGCTGTGGGGCCGCAAGGGAAGAGGAAGGAAGATCATCTCCCCTCTCCTCCATCTGCTGGGGGGTGGAGTGCCCCCTTTTTACTCCTGAACCCCTTTCCCCTGCTCCCAAACGGCCTCTGGGCCACTGCCCCTGCCCCCTTCCCCACCGGGATGTGCTGCTCCTCCTCCCCTCCCTCTCCGGCAGCCAAACCCCGCGTCCCCCTTCGTTCCCTGCCGCCTTCCCCAGGCAGCGTCAGCCGCAGAGCAGCCCCGGAAGCAGAGAGGCCCCTGGGAGCCCAAGAGGCTAGTGGGAGGAGGAGGAGGAGGAGGAGGAAGAGGAGGTCAGGTACAGGGCCGGAGCCCTTGTTGAACGCAGGTGGATTTATTAGGAATCCTTTTGGATTGTCTGTGCAAGCGGAAATCTGTGGGAAGTTCCCGTGGGACTAGCTGTCTCGCTCCCTGGTGTGGCCTTGAAGCCCGAAAGTCTCCCTGGGAACTTGGGACTGTTTTGGAAAGGAGGGGGCCCACTTTTTGAAGGAGTCACTTTGAATAGGCTTATAAGCGAGACTGCAGAGCTGAAAGCCTTGCTAGGTTCCATCCCTCGAGGCAAGGCCTGAAATCCCGGCTGTTTGGATTCCACCTCCGATTGGGACTTTGAAAGCACTTTGCACGTGGACGCGCTGCTATTGGGACTCTGGATTTCTAAGGACGGTGCCATGAGGAGAACTTCCAGCTTTACAATCTCGCTTATCAGCCCCTTCACAGCCACTTGACAGACAGGTCCTCTGACCTGAGCACCATGCCCATGTGCCAACAGGGCGGGAGCGCACAAGCCACGAAGGTGAGGCTACCATCTCAGGGACCCCTTGACTAAGGGGGCCCCACCTTTCCAAAACACTCCCGAGTTCCCAGAGAGCCTTTGGAGCTTCAAGGCCACACCAGGGAGCCCGAGAGCTACTCCCGTGGGAGCTCCTACAGAGACCCGCTTGCCCAGTCATCCCAGAACGATGCCTCATAAATCGCCCTACCTTCAACCAGGCCTCTGGCCTTGTACCTGGCAGAGGAGGAGAGGCGGCCAGGCCAGGGAGCAGCGGGGGTGTCTCCGGCCCCTGCCATTGCTGCTCCCCCGGTATACGAGACGGGGTCGGTCAGGGAGCTCCTCCCGCCCTGGCTCCGCCCTCCCCTCTCCACAACTCCGAGGCTGGGGTCCCCATTGGGAGGGGGCTCTCCTCTGCTTCCTGCCCCCCAAAAGCCCAACGCTCCCACCTGTCCTGGCCCGGAGGCAACTCAGAGACATCCCTTTGCCTGCTACGGTGGGGGCCGGGGCCAGGCCCTTGCTGCGTTTTGTGCTCTCCCCCCCTCAGGAGGAGATGCACCGGGGAAGAGGATTCTCCCGGCTGCATCCGGGCCCCACCACCGCCACCCAATCCCCGAGCGAACCGAGCTGGACGTGGCTTCGGCTGCCGGAGTGGGAAGGGGGGAGGAGCAGAGCCGATGAGACTGACGCCGTTTTCTGGTCCTGCAGGTGCCCCTTGCCCTGGAGCCTCCTGGGACATCGAGGGAGGAAGAAGAGGCGGTCTGGAAGATCGGGCCCAGGAAAGAAGAGGCCGTGCCGTTTGGCCCTGCTCCGCGTCTCCTCCCTCAGGCCCGTTTCCAGCCTGGCAGCCTCCGGCCGGCCCTTGGTGCAGTGTGGGAGGTTCTGGTCGCCAGTTTCCATCTGGGGCCGCGTAGGAATTTCCCCCCCTCCAAGACCCACAGAGGGGGTTTTCGCCTACGCCGCACTGGCCAGGGCCGGAGCCATCAGGAGTTGAGGCTGACGGGAAGCGACTGAGGACCCACACCGATTCACAGGGACCAGCACGGGCGAGAGCATGTAATGTAACCCTTTATGTAACCCTTTATGTAACCCTTGTCATGAATAAACTTTGTTTCCCTTTTCAAACCTGGACTGTTGCCTCGTCGCCTCGTTGCTGGGTTCTGGATGCAAATCCCCTTAGGAAGCTTTTCATTTGCGTCTTTTAGCTGTCGTCCGAACAGATAGAATTCAGTGGAAACGTTGAGAATGATTCCTCAACCGTCACCAGAGAGTTACCTGGGCCCAGTGAGCAGCCCAGCAGCCATCTCCTGACCTGATGCGTCTCCAAAGAGCCCCAGGTGCAACGACTTCCAGCAGCCTCGTCTGGAGAGCAGTGATGAGAAGGGGGGCTTGAGCTGAGGCCTTGGAGCCCTCTGAGTCCTCGTCGCCAGCTTCAGAGAACAGGAGAGGAGGGCAGACGGAGAAGAGGCGTGTGCTGGTGTGTGTGGCAGAGAGCACTAGTTCGTTAGTGACGTTTATCCTGGAGTGTTGAAAAAGGTAAAAACTCATCAGCTGAGCCTATTGGCTGATCTACAGCACAAATTCCACCATTAATCCAATTCCTTCACACACACAAAGGTGCTTCTCCATTTTCCCATCAGGATTCCCCTAGGAAGTTTAGGTTTCCCCTGAGGCCAAAGTTTTCATTTGCATCTTTTAGCTTGAAACAAATGAAAAACAATGTTGAAGATTTCTATGCTGTGATGCAATTAGTAATTAAAACAGGACAATCCAGTTTGGGTTGCAGATGTGTAGCAAAAATAGCTCGCTCCCTGGTGTACCAAGTCCAGTTCAGCACACAAGGAGGAGAGGAGGAGAAGTTTGGGTCAAACAGTGTTTATTCTGCAGAATAAAGAGGCACGGGAGCTAATTGCAGCAAAGCATGTGCCTACCTCACAAGGGCGGTAGCTAGGTATTTACACACTACCTTCTCAGGCGGCTGCATACGCACGCACCATCTAACAGGAACTTTCTAGCTGAAAAGGAAGTACATGGAAATACAGTCTCTGTTCTTTTAGGCATCTACTAAAAGAGATAGGTACTCACTGTTCTTTAAGGGAACATTCACTTGATTTCGGTTGCCTAAGAATTTCTTGGCTTCTTAGACATTTCAATTTTGCAACATTTCGTTAGCAACTACCGTAGGTTACTCTGGTTCAGAGCTGGGCACTTCTCCAGCGGATGTAGATGATACAATTTAAAAGGATATGAACCCTTTGGACTAGAGGGGCTTATGGGCATTTATTATAAAACATTCCTTGGTATTTTAGACTTTTTTTAAACAAATGTACTAACACAACAATCTTGTGGAGGCCGGGCCTCTTGCCAGGGCTTTCAAAAATGCAGTGGTAGCCAAAATCCAAGTGGTCAGATGGTTGAAGATAAAGCGCCTGCCCTGCCCTGCAAGTAAAGGCTCATAGTAGCCCCAGGGCAGCTAAGTTCTTATAGACATAAAGAGAGCCGGTGTGGTGTGGTGGCTAAAACGTTGGACTGGGAGATCTGGGTTCTAGTCCTCTCCCACTGGGTGACTTTGGGCCAGTCACAGACTCTTAGCCCAACCTACCTCACAGGGTTGTGGTGGTGTGGATAAAATGGAGAGGAGGAGGAGGAGGGATTATGTACACCCCCTTGGGTTGTTCATAAGGCAGGATATAAATGCAATAATAAATAAATGAAATAACAATTTGCTGCCCTTTCATGACACCCAAAATCAGCTGCCTGAGGCAGGCTGCTGCCACAATGATGAACCCACCACGAATGTTTCAAGTAAAAACAACAACACCCACTTTTAAGTGGATCGACATGCCAGCCTCCTGGGGGGAAATGGTGAAACACAGCCAAGGTCTGCCTGAAGCAAGGCGGGAAGTGCTGGGAAGGTCCGTGCTAAAGCCGGAGCCCGGTCTGCGCGTCCATAGAGAGGCCAAGCTGCTACGTGGATGTAGAGACAGGGCGGGGAGGTGCGTGTATGTGGACCTCACCCCACAGCAGGGAAGCAGGGACCTACTCCTGCCAGGAGACTTTTTAAAGCCATTTAGAGTGTGCATCTGTTAATATCAAGAACATTCCCCCACCCCTAAATGGACAGCATAACCTACCTGAAGTCTTGCCCAGGGTCATTGTGGCCACTCCCAAGGGTGCTGTTGGAGGAGCATGGCAATTAGGGGGACAAACACCACACTGCTGCACTACTGTCTCGACCTGTTGGGCTATTCCTGGCCACCACACATAACCACGTGCTAGCCCCTTCAACAGCACAATGTCAGGATGCGCTTCACGTAGCCACTTCAGCGCAGCAGACCGACTCCCTGGTGGTACCACTATCTGGGATCCCCATAACAGACATCCATCCTGGATACTCAAGGACTCTCTACACTGAGAGTAGGGTTGCAAATCTGTGCCTCCCCCAGCACTCCATCCGTTTGTGACCATTCTTCGTACTCTAAACAGAGGATCTTGGTCAATCTCCCATTTAAACTTTGCTGCCTCTATTAGCAATGTGGACATCAGTTCAATCAGTTCAATGGCGCCAGCCAAGAAAAGCCTCGGAATGACGCAACGCGAGGTGGGCGGGGCTGGGGGCTGCATTCCTAGAAGTGTGGGAATGCAGCCTCCAGCCCCGCCCATCACCTCGCGTCGCACATCTGGGACCGACGTGAGGCTAGTGGCAGGGGGCTGCGTGCAGGAACTTCCAGCACACGACCTCCAGAACACACCCCAGCACTGAGGAAGAAGAAGAAGAGGAAGAAGAGAAGAGGAAGAAGCAGCAAGTAGAAGGTAAGACTAAGGTGTGTGTGTGTGTGTGTGTGTGTGTGTGAAAGTGAGTGTATGGGTGAGGGTGCCTGGTTGTTTGAGTGTGCTTTGGAATGGGTGATCCCTATGAATGGATGCATGTTTGCAGTGTGTGTGTGGCGGGGGGAGCTGTAGTTTGTTGCAATTTGTGGGGGATGATTTGGACGTGATATCCCTATTTAATAATGCATTTTGACCCATAGACCTTCCTCCAATTTGTTTGATATAATTGGCATGATGTATATTTTGTAACAATGGCTGATAACTGTCTATCGTTCTTAAAAAAAACTTTTAAAAATTAACAGGGTTGCCATTATTATTATTATCATCATCATCATTTATCTCTCTTTTCTTGCTCGTGGTGGTTTTTCTAGATGAACATCATGGGCTTTGCCAAGTCATGCTGTCTTTTACTGATTCAGAAATTTCCTGACTATTGAACATGTTTCAATTATGACTGATTTCTGGATGTTGGCGTACATGTAGGTTTTCTCTTAAAAATATATATATGATGTGATGCTGGTGACTGATGTGACTAACTTAATAATTGTAACTTTTTCCTCTGGCCATGGTTCTTTAATTTACATAGCCAGTGGTGTTTCCTCTTCCTTTTCTGAAACATTTTTGTCATTAGGTATGGCTATGTCAATGAGGTGAGTGTGTTTTTCTTGGTTGTTTTCTTTACTGTTATCTCTGGTTGAAGTTGAAACAAGCTAAGAGGTACTAGCCTTTAGTCCATTTTGTTCCATGGCTAATGTTTGCAGGGTAATAGTAGTTTATACTCTTTCTGAATGCTTGGTTGCTTGGTTGTTGTACTAGATTTTTCTGTACTTGTCAACTGCTTCATTTGTTCAGTGGTTGCAGTATGTTGAATCTGAGTATGGATATGAGAAAGGTGATGGGGAAAGAGTGTTAAATGTTAGGAAAGGTGAGACTATGGTCATCCAGTGAAGGATTTGCAGTCAGCAAAGATTATTTGAGGGAACGGGAAACTGTATCACACAGAGTATAGCAAAAGCTTCAAAGTACAGCAAAAGCTACAAAAGTACAAATGAGTGAAGTTAATTTCAGATACATTGTTCTTTATTCCAGTGATTTTAACATTAAGATGTTATGTAGAACAGGTTTGTCTTAATTGTGTGCTGTGAAATCAGGCATGTAACGAAGGCCATGTTTAGGTGGGCACGCCCCCTTGGGGCCTGGGCATGTTGGTGGGCATGCCCCTTTGGGGGCTGGACATGTTGGTGGGCACGCTCCCTTGGGGGCTGGACATGTTGGTGGGCACGCCCCTTTGGGGGCTGGACATGTTGGTGGGCACGCTCCCTTGGGGGCTGGACATGTTGGTGGGCACGCCCCTTTGGGGGCTGGACATGTTGGGCATGCCCCCTTGGGGGCTGGACATGTCCTCCTTTTTGGTTTCCAAAATATGGTCACCCTAATTTTCTGCCATGGGATCTTGTTACTTGCACTAGTGGGGACACGGGGTCAGCAACCAAAATATTCAAACCAGAATTATGCAAACCAGCATTAAATGGGAAATCAAATGTTTATTACACAGGAAAGAAACGTTTATGTCTACTCCTCACTGTAAAACACACATTATGCAACCACTTACTTCCTTTAAATCTTCCTCAAAAAACCACCTTCTCTATTAAGTCTTATTTAGGCCAAGTCCCTAGACCTGAACCCTACCTGGTGCCCTTCAGATGCATTTCACTACAGGCATTCTCCAATCAGCCACGAGTTCCATTTATGTGATGTAAAGCTGTCCATGTATGTCTGCTTTACAAAGAATGAGAAGGTAAGTCTCTACGCCAAGGAGCTACTATCTAGAAAATTGCTCAAGGGGGACTATACAGTTATTGCCGTTACACATACTTCAGGTTTCGTAACAGTTAGGGATGTCTGAGAAATCCGTAACGGATTCCAATGAATTCACATTTCTTTGCATCTGGCCTGAAAATTCTGCAGTGGACTGGCTTTTTCTGAGTTGGACCAGGTTTTGTTTCTTTTTTTACTTTGAGGGAGATTTATGTGCAGGTGTACATGCAATAATGCACATTTTCAAACAGGAACAAAATTCTCATACATCCCAAAAACAAGAAAATCCAGTCCCATGAATGACCGACGATGGAATGAAAGACACCTGACAATCTGTAAACACAGATGGAATGGATTTAATGATATTCGTTACCTCCCTAGTTACAGTATGTCTGAATGCACTGAAACCTCTATGTACTGAATGGCACCTATATGCACTTAAGAGCCCTGCTGGATTAGTAAAGGTCCATCTATTCCAGCATCCTGTTAACCACAGGGAGTAGCCAGGTACTTGTAGGAGGCCCACCGTCAGGGCTCAAAGTTGTTAGTCATTGACAGACCTCTTCTTCATCAATGTGTCTAATCCCCTTTTAAAGACATCTGTGCTAGTTGCCCTCACCACCTCTTGCAGTGAATTCTTGATGTCAATTATGTGTCATGAAGTAGTCATTCCTTTTGCCTGCCATGAAGCTACTGCAAATTTACCAGTGTACACCCATATTCCATGGGAGAAGAAAAACTCTCTCCCATGCAAAATGTTATAAATTATGGCTCTTTCCCACCCTTCTAACTCATATTTTGTTGCCCTTTCTGTATTTTTTTTAGGCCTATGTCAGTGTTTCCCAATTGGTGGTCTGTGGACCCCAGGGGGTCCGCGGCACCATTCACATATTGACCATTCATTTCTGGAGTCCACTGACGACGAATTCCTACCAGAAGTAAAATATAACATCACTGAGCACCTGTGTGATTTAGCGACTAGCTTCAGAGATTCCTTCCCTGCACCTAATCCTGAAAACTCATGGAGAAGGAATCCTTTTGAATGTGGTGATGTACAACTAACAACTCTTATCTGCAGAAGAAGGAATCCTTTTGAATGTGGTGATGTACAACTAACAACTCTTATCTGCAGAAGAGCAAGATGCACTTGTTGATGTCACTTGTGATGGTTCATTGAAACCATTTTTCAAAGAATACAGACTGGACCAATTCTGGGTGAAGGTTTTTCCTGATTATAAGAAGTTAGGTGAAAAAGCTTTGAAACATCTAGTTCCCTTTTGTTCCACATATCTTTGTGAACAAACATTTTTGACATTTTGTTCTATGAAGAACAAGCATAGAAATTGGCTCGATGTTGATCCAGATTTGAGATTAAAGGTAGGATACATTGAACCGGATGTGGAAGGGATTGTTCGGGACAAAAAGAGGCATGGTTTCTCCCATCACATTTAGGTTTAGTAGCTGCTAGACATGTCATAATTTGTTCAATTGTAAACTAGATGTTAGTAAAATTAAATTCGTCTTTATATTCCTAACTAAATCATTGTCGTGGTAATATCACGAATTTTATGGTCTGTTTTTTTAGTATACCTAAAATCCTTTGCTTATTAGGGGCTACCCCTTTTCTCCAAAAAATTGCTTCGCACAGGTAACTACCATAGAGATTAATTTTTCAGAAGTAGGGGGTCCATGGCTTGGCATTTGAAAAACAAGGGGTCCGTAGTACTTAGCTAATTGGGAACCACTGGCCTATGTGATATGATTAGAACTGTACAGCACCATACCATGGACACATAAATAAAATTAATATACTGGCCATTTCCTCTTTCCTAATAAACTCAAGCAAAGAATTCACTACACAGTCCATATTTTAATCGCTCCAAGATTTCTTTCCTTGTTAATCACTGCCAATTCAGAACCCATCAGCGGATATGCAAAATTTGGAGGTTTTGCTACAATATGCATGCTTTACATTTAGCTGAACTTGTGCTTTTTCCACTTACTTACGCCTCTGCTCTTACCCACCATATGCTTATGTATTCCAAATTCTGCAAGTTCTCAAATATCTGCATGCGAACAATTCTATTTGATATTCAATAGTACGCAAACTGTTTCCTCGGTGTGTTACACAGTAAACCATATCTAGACTTTAAATCATGGAAAGACGCTCCCCTTACAAGCAAAAATAAATAAATTGCAGGTTGCTTTTTTATTGGTAGTATTATACACAAATGAAGAAAAACATTTGGCACACAAATGCCTTTATTTTTTTGGACACATGAACACAAAATCCCTGCAGGCTAAAAAAGAAAAGAAAAAAATACATTGCAGTTATACACAGCCAGCATATCGCAATGGGGGGCTATTAACCCACCCTCCCCAAAACAGGGTTTATTTTTTTAAAAAGAAAAGTACCTCGTATTGCTATAGACATACATCCAGTCCAATTTTAATAAAATACAATTTAAAACATTACAAGTCTAACAATATAGAAACAAAAGAAAAATACATCAGAAGTCAAAAATGAACAAATGCAAACAAGTTTTACATACAAGTTTCAGGCTCTAGACATAGAAATATCACAAAAGTATCAATAGCAAGGTATAAAGAAACTCTTTAGTGATATTCACATATGATCTTTCCTCAAATTGCACAAGGGAAAAAACCTTGCAGTTGAAACAGTATTGATACAATGCCCTCGGAGCTCTACTTTCTGAAAATGAAAGCAGAGTGACTGCCTTGCTACTGAGCAAGAAGGGGAAGAGATCTACACCACATCCACAAAGGTAGTTTTTTTTTGGGGGGGGGAAGGGGAGCTGGGCGATTTATTAACCTGTCAGAAGAATGGCCTTGCCACCATTGAATGGCCAAAGGCTTTTGATATAAAGGAAAGGGTGGGGGAGAAGAGACATTTCTGGATCATACGAACATTGAACATCTTTTGCATCCTATTATGATGCCTCTTTGGATGTCATCATTAAAATGCCAGGCAAAGTCAGAGCCTTCAGCGTAAGAGCAAGCAACACCTCCACCCCCTCCCTCCCTCCCTCCCTCCCTCCCACAGACACACACTCACACACACACCTGCTACAGAGCAAAAGCTTTTTAGAGCCTCTTCGGAACTTAAGTGCTCACAAAATGCAGAACAGGACTGAGGAAAAGAACAAGGTATTTGCTACTCTATAAACACCAACTGCTCCTCCTTTTGATTCTCTCCTCCCCACTGCCCCATTCCCAAATTGCTACATTTGAAAATCTTCCACAACATATAGCTAAACAGTACCCAGTAGGCTTTATTTAAACGAAAGGGGGGAAAAACATTTAATAAATCCCAAACACCTTAAGTACTACAGCTACAGAATGCACGTCTTCCCATTGATTGACACATGCATTAATGATTCAGTTCATCCCCCGGAAGGGTGGGATTTGTTCTGATGAGCAGAGTCGAGAGATTCTGCCACACAACGGTCCTGCTGCAACTGGATCTTGCCGTTATTATTTTGAAGACCTTTGCTGCTGCTGCTGCTGCCATCCACACTCCTTTCAATAAATCCTCAGCTTTGAAACATCCACCCAAAAGACATCACGGCACTCTTGAGTGACTAAGAGATAACCAAACACGTTTTTGCACACAAAAAAATGTCCAACAGGGGCAACAAACCCCCCCCAAAAAAAGGAAAAAAAAAAAAGGAAAATTCATGAAAAATTCCAAGAAAGTGCAAAAGTTGGCAAAAAAGTTTCTTTCCATAGACATTTTTGGGATGATAAAATTCACTGTGACAATAATCATTTAAAAAGAATCCTGCTTATATATATGTGTGTGTGTATATATATATTTAAATACAGAAGACTTCAAAATATAGCTGCGGCATGTAATACACAAGAAAAATATAAAGATCAGAACAGCTTTCTTTCCTATGATAGAAGATTAAAAAGGCCCTTTTCATCTAGTCCCGGCCTTATTTTATTATGAATTGGCCAGAAAAGCCCTTCTAGGGCTAGTTAAGATTCCTGTCTGCACGTTGGGCCAATCTATGAATTACGTAAAGTGTGCATTTTAAAAAGCATGCTTGCGACTGGTCACTCCCTTCCTTCAGCAAATGCAGCTATGTTGGAGCAGTGATGGGTGTTCAGATTTGCTTCGGTAGCAAATTTTGGTGGTGCTTTTGCAGAGCAACCTTTGATAGGAAAACGGCCTGGGAGAGCGTTAAACCATCCTTCTCCTGCACAGCTGCCCTGATCCGGATTTCAGAGCAAAAGCTGCTTCTGCAAAGGAAGAGTGGCCAGCTGTAAGACATGCAAACGAGGGTGTCTCTCTGCTCCACCCGTGCTCGGAGTGCTTGGTCAGCTGCTACCTGTTTATTTGATGATACAACATGGATTTTTCTTCTTTATGTACCCTCTCTTTCTCTTGCCATGTCCTTACCTAGTGCAATAAAAAAGCGCTACACACTGAACAGGTGCTTGCTTATATTCTCTTCAAGGTGCCTCAGTTCTCCATATGTTTGGGGCCAAGCAGGAGTTCAATTCTTGCATTTTCTCCCTGAACAAGTATTAAAAGAAAAGGAAAGGAAAGCAGCAGGCTAACTGAAGCAGCGGTCACTCTTCCTCCCCACATGTCCTGATATTTATCCCAAGTGAGGTATACTTAAGGGGGGAAAAGACTTAAATAAGTTTAAAGAAATCTAGTATCTGTCCACACTGTGTGTCAGAGCCGAGTTTGCTTCACTCCTGTTTCTGAGTAGGGAAGAGAAAACTTTTTAAGTCCATCCCCATTGACATACACTTCTGGAAATAGCTTATGAAATTGCTATTTGAAGACTAACTTCAGTGCACTCTGGTACGGCTGAATGACAGTATTTGGAAATGTAGACTTTCCAAGTATCTACAAGCTTTATCTCAAAAGACTGAAGGAAAATATAAACCACAGAGCATATTGCTGACCTTGAGGTCTGGATCTGAAAGCTCACAAGGTCGCACAATGCTGCGCCACCACCTGCTCATTTCAGAGACTAGAGTGCAATTATTGGCAAAATCCCAATCTTTCACAGTGGCGTCATCTCAGTTAAAAACTAGGAATTTAAAGCATCTTGTGCTAACACTCACAAGCTAGTCTCAACGCAACACTACTATTGTCTGCAAGTCCCACCTCCCACCCCTGCTTTTTGCATTACACATTTTCGTGGAAGAGAGCCAAGCAAATAAGAGTCCTAATTTATAGAAATGGGTCAAGATCAACATTAAATTGTACACATCACACATGCTACTGAGTGTCACTGTACATGCGGGCAACCTAAATTCTCAAAGAAACAATGTTTTTAAATGCTGGTAAAAGTCTTCGATTGCTACTGTCACACTATACACAACTGTACATATTGGCAAAGCCTTTCCTATATAGAACACCCACTTTCCAAGCTTATAAAAAGGGGTAGACAGACCAATGGTGAATATAAAACAGTTAAAAATAACCATTTGTAAAAAGCATGAAGGGAGCCTTTTCTGATCCTTTGTTAAGAACTAATTTTCTCTTCAGCAAAGATAAGTCAATCTACACAAGAATGCTGGCTGTAACTCATGTAAAGTATTCAACTAGAAAAGTTACTGCCAGGGTATTTAAAAAAAATTATTGCCAAAGTTAAAACCTTCTATGAAAAAGAGTATTAAAAATGACTTCAATTCATCAAACACAGCAGCATAAAATGGGCACTTTTGTTAATGTCTGAAAAATACCTAAAACTAATCTTTTAGAACTTCGCCACATACTTTAAAGGGGGAAGCAGTTCAGCATTCTGAACCAACCATACAGTGGCTGTTGTGTGTAGCCATTGATTTTATTATATTAGGCCTGCCAAAGGGCATTCCTGTCCGCTTACGTTACGCATTCACAGAACAAGAACCACCTAGTTGAATTCGCAGTTATAGTGCAATTGCTTTGCAGCCCATGACTGCAGAGAGATTTACAAAAAGAGAACTAGTAAAACTTGACAAAGCAAAACAAACAAACAAACAAAGAAGAAAACCAGCAATACCTCTGAAAGTTAATGTTTGTTGAAAGGCGTTTACAGTAAAAGTTCCATTTATAAAGTCTCTATGGCCCCACACAGTAGAACAGTGGAACACGATGTTTTGCCATATCTGAAGACTCACTAAGCAGTATGAAGAAGCCCAGGAGGAATTCAGCCTCTTGATAAGCTTAATGGGGACGAGGAGGTAACTTAAAATTGATTAGCAAAATATTTCAATAAAAACCTTTCGTGCCAAGTCCTTTAAAAATTTCTTTTAGGAGGATCAGCCTTTTGCGCTTTGAGGTAAAAATTCAGTCCAATGCAAAGACTGTCTATGAAATTTCTATTTACTGAAAATCACAAAATAAAAATGGCTCAATTGCATCTGCATCAGATGTTGCTGCAAGCGTTGATTCAGTGCAACCGTCCCAAGCTGCTGGTGGTGGGCAGCCTGAAATAAAACTGAGCCCTAACAACCAGTAGTTGTTGGCAAGCCCAACTGGGCTACTGCTTCTGCCTCATCTTCTCACATTCTCATCAGGCAAAATACATGGTGTGCTGAGTGTCATGGTGAATCTGTACTGCCTTGGCTAGTGCTTGGGGGTCACGCCCGTTGCTCTGTCCTGAAACATGGCTGCCTTCAGCACTGAAAAGAAACGGAAGAGGAAATTAGAAGGCAATTGGAAACATGGCTCGACTGCTCTCCTTGGTGTCTGCCGCAACTGCCTGCACTAGTTAACAATGTTCGCTTAAGACAGAGGATCAGCAGTTCCCAGGGTCTTGGGCAGAGCTTGTTTCTAACCATACTTCCAAGATACTTAAACTTTCTGGAAACTGAAATTAACATCTTCTGTATGCGATGCATGCACCCCTCCATTAAGCCATGCCTTCTTTAGAAGTACCCCAAACCGTGAGCAGATAAATGTTCTAACTGTGGAACAGTGAAATAGCTTAACCAGGTTCACCGGAAACTTCTTTGGAGTGCACCTTGGATCAACTTAGCAGAAGCACCTTCTCTCTATTGTCTTCATCCGGTACACTGCCAAGCTCTGGTCACGACAATGCAGGAAAGTAGCGCATTGCTCTTTATGAGGGCAGTCACATAAAGGCTGCCTATGCAATAAGGATCAATAGCAGTGCCCCACTCCCCCAACCCCAACTATATACACAGTGCAAAACATATAACTTGCTTCTGAAACTCAGATTACTACATGTGGAGGAGCTCACATGGCATAATTAGCTAGTTCTTTGCAGTTGAAGTTCATGATAAAAGACTGAAGAGGAAAGTGACTGCTATTCACATAGAATACAATCTAATAATCTAGGAATTCGTTGAACGGAAGCATGCACACTGTTCCAATGACTGCTCACCTGTCGTGATCTTTGTCCACAAGATGGTATCTTGCCCTAAATGCTACCAGCCTGGCATAGTATGCAGGAGCAGGAATTGAGACAGACCGTGTACACCGAACGTAAGTGTGACACAGCTGGTATGTCAGTAGCTGCAATTCATCTGCAGTGAAACAGTTGTCATCCCACAAGACTTGATAGTGAGAAGGGCGGCTGGTTCCCTGGGAGAGGAGAAGGCCAGTAAATCCACCAATCAGACTGAGAAAGAGAGACGTATGACACAAAAGTGGTGACTGGATGCCTGCCACCGAGTCCCTTTTCTCTTTCTTCCAAGAGTGAGTAACCTATACCCAAAGGCTGAGAAATCTATTCATTCTTCTCCTTTCCAGATGTTTCCTCCCTTTCCCACCCCCACCCCCCAGATACAGAGAGATTTTCTACAAGGAGGAAAGAAACAAGGTTTCTCAGTCCATGGGTGAAGTCCCTCCACTGAGGAGAAAAGCAGAAGGGATTATTGGCATAACTGCATCTACTTATGCAGTCTCCCTCAGCGCACATTCTAATGGCTTAAATGAAGCTAATACAGGTGCTGTAGGACAGTCCCAGTTAATGTAAATCGGCAAACGAACGAAATACTGCTCATGAAGATGTCATAATCCAGACGTCATATCGAACACTGTAGATGAAACTCCCGATTACCTGAATTCCTGCATGGCTACAGAGGTAAAAGTCGAATTCAGAGGGATGCGTGATAGTGCTGTCCACAGTAGTGCCTGCTGGAACATTGCCACTTTTCCCCACCTATTAAGATACATCAAATCAATAAGGACCTTGACATCTACATTCACTTCTGGCACAGTTTGTATCGAACAAGCAGTTCTTATGGTCTTGGTACCTGATCAATGACACACATTTTAAAACTTACCTTCTTTCACTAGCCTAGCAGAATGGGTTGATTACCAAGGCCTAATCAGCAACTGAACTGGTTCTCTCCATCTTGCTCTTCAGCTTTGTCTCAGAAATCAGCTAGGTCCAGCTGTACATAGAGCAATACTGGGTATGGCTGGGCAATATGAACAGAACTTGAAGTATGTGATTGCCTTATTGCAGCTATGTTTCTTGTGATTATAAAACAAGCAGTAGAGCGAACCATGTGCGATGCTACAAGCTCCTTGGCAAAAGGCAAAATATAAATTAAATAAATGTAACACTGTATCAACTACCAATTTTCTAGCATTTGCACACCTCAGTTTTTAGCTTTATTTTTCATACCAACTTTTCTAAGCTGTAGGTTTTGAAGTTCCTCAAGAACGGCTGGTTGTCTTAAAGGTCAGGAGTCATAGTCAGGAGTTGTACCATGTTACCCTATACAGTGTTGGGAGTTGGAACTTAGGCTCCAATTCTCACTGTGGCTTTCTATGATTCTGACCATTTCGTTATCAACACATTATACCGTACGGAATTAACAACCTTAAGTCATGCCCTTCAAATCTCACTGTAGCAAACAGACATGAGAGCATAACCTTATGAAAGTTATGTGCTTATCCATCCCCTCTTTCTAGTAAGAGCCATTCAATACCATCCTATGAGCTATAGGATGCCTCCCCATCCCCAAACCCCACATTACCTACCCTTTCAGTTTTGTCAGCACAGAAGAGTCTTGTGTGATGCCTTTTCTGCACAACAATGTAGGTGATTCCTGGTCTGTAATCTTCCTCCAAACTGATGCAGGCCTTCCGGATTGCAATTAGTTCTGGCCAGGCTACCTAGAAATTTTAAGTGTTTGACATCAACTGCGGACATGGACTGTACAAGGCAATGGGTTGGATCCAGACTTTGTCATACTTAGAGTAGACTCACTCAAGTCAATGAGACTTAGGTTGTGGCTAAGTCCCACTGATTTCAATGGGTCTACTCTAAGTATGTGTAAGAATGGCTACAACCCAATGTTTTTTCTTCGCTTCCCCAAATAACTACAAGCTGGGGAAACATTCAAAGCAAAGCATGACTAGCTGCTTTCTTTAGAGGAAACAGATAAGGAGGGCTTTACAGTCTGGATGACCCAGCTGCTGAATTAAATGCCTTTAAAAAAACAAAACAAAACCAGACCTGCTCTCAGCCTCCCTCATGGCACAAATGCCTCTGTACAGAAAAGGAGTGAGTTTTCCTAGCGCAGAGTGGTAAGCGGCAGTTACTGCAGCCGAAACTCTCCCCACGGCCTGAGTTCGATCCCAGCAGAAGTTGGTTCTCAGGCAGCCGGCTCAGGTCGACTCAGCCTTCCATCCTTCTGAGGTCGGTAAAATGAGTACCCCGCTAGCTGGGGGAAGGGTAACCGTGACTGGGGAAGGCAATGGCAAACCACCCCGCTACAAAGTCTGCCAAGAAAACATTAGCGAAAGCAGGCGTCCCTCTAGGAGTCAGCAATGACTCAAGTGCTTGCATGGGAGGCTCCTTTCCTTTCCCCTAAGTTTGGGAAACAAAACTTCCATTCAGATTAAGGATGTTAGACCAATACCTGTTTCATCTGCCCTTCTGACACGCCTCCCCTATAGTAGATGATCCGTGTGGGCTTGAAGCGAGTGGACTTATAGAACTGGATCAGCAGTTCTCGCACCATGTTGGTCAGGTCCTGGATCACTTCCTGACTGTACAGCAGCTCCTGGGAAGTTTCCTGGCGGGAAGTCTGCACTCGCACCGTAGCACAGTAGCGGCTAGGGTGGCCGTCCATGCTGCCTACTACAGCAGCAATGGAAGGCTTCTTCCCATCCCCAGCAGGTGGGTGAGTGACATCTGCTCCAAGAAAGATCACGGGCTGCTGGAACACAGAGGGCCTGTTCGTTTGAACAGAAAAGGGTTTCAACTGGAAATCAAGGAAGGAAGGAAGGAAGGAAGGACGGACAGCCATCTTCACGTTCCCTTCCCAGATTTCTGGCTTTTAAACAAATGCACTGATGTAAAATTACGCTATACAGCAGGGGTGGGCAACCTTTTTACACCTAAGAATAAGAGCCACATGCAGGATGTGGGCAGGGCCTGGCCTCTCCCATCTCTCTCTCAGGCACAGCCTTCCCCTTCCTCCCCTCCCCACTCTTCTCTCAGCTCTTGAAATAGCAAAGATTTTGGCTGCATCTGGATCACTGGAGAGTGGGGGGATTTTACCTTCTCTCTTTTACACACACACACACTGACACCAAGTGACTGCATCAGGTTTGCTGGGGCAAGAGTGAGATTAAACCCTTCATCATCCATCTTGTAGTGTGTGTGTGTGTGTGTGTGTGTGTGCGCGTGTGCCAATCTGCAGTTTAGACTCATTATCTCAAATGGCTCAAGTTCCATTTTGAACTCCCAATTCTGCCTTGGAATGCAAAAGCAGCTAATCTAAAGGCCGCTGCTATGATTCATCCTCATCAAACTGGCCTTCATGCCCAAAAGCATCTTTACTGGGACCATGGCCCCTTTGCCTCCTGCCCTTCCTGGAGCCTATAGGGATAGAGCCAAAGAGGCATCTCCTCAAGTATGGTCATATCGAGCCCTTTGAAATTCAAAGCTTTGTGTGCTGAAATACACATGGCTCATCTGACTCAAATAAATCAGCACTAGATTATTTCAGGATGTCACAGTAAACAAGCTTTCTTTGTATGCAGTTCTTAACTATCCAGATTCCTTTGTGCAAAACTGTTTAAGTTGTACCTTAACTCTTGGAAATTAGGAGCTTTCTGTACTGCAGTGGCTGAATATTTTTCCTCTCTTGTCCAGAGTGCAAATAATAAATCTATGCTGAAATCATGGCATGGTTTCCTATTTCATCTACCTAGGAAATTTGATTCCCAATTAATCCCTGTCTTTTTCTTCGGGGCTACGGGGGATGCTATTTAGTATATTGTTACCCCACCCTTGAGTAAAAAACTCAGGGAAGAACACAGTCAAATGAGAAAATGAAAACAATAAACATAAAAACACAATTGCAAACAGCAGAAGACGTTTCATGTTTCCAAACCCTCAGCATGCCGTTTTTGGTGTCTGTCAAGGTCTACAGGGGATTTAAGAAGGACTTCTAGTAAAGCTGTTTTAATACTGCCCTCCCGTCCCACCACAGCAGGTAAAACAATGGATTGTGGTATGGAAAACTGTATAGTATGGGCAAACTGTACTGTACTAATCTAGTTTGCCATACAATGACAAAGACACACACATGAAAATACAGGAAGAATTTTAGTGGCATTTGGATGTCAGCCCTGATGGGGCCGAGAGAGAGCTTTTAGAGTTTGTATATTACTAGTGAGAAATCTGGAAGAGTTTTATCTAGTACAACAAGTATTCCAATTCTAAGCACTTTGCTCTCCAACCAAAATCAACCAATGTGCCTGCTAGATTCCAACAGGTGTTTAAGTTTAAGCTGACCTCTGATGTGGTACAAGCACGTTGTTTATCCCGCCAAGTTTTGCATTGATCTTCAGACAGAGGTTAGACAAAGTCTGCGGAGAGGTTTTTACCACATTTTTCACCTGAACACACTGGGTGGCCATGCCTAGGAGAGTATCCCCAACACGTTTAACTTCAGCTGTAAAGAAGACAAGAATTTACTTCAAGCAGTCTTAATTAAATGTTCCATCTATCCCCCTCCCACCAAAACAACAACAACAACAACAACCCAGAAGCTAGCTGAACTGAACGACTTTCTCAGTAAGTAGAGTGTTTTTAAAATACTGGCTTGCAGAAAAACATTAGGGAGGAAAAGGTGATGCCGGGCATCGAAAGATACCTACATAGACTTCAATCATGATTATTGAGTTGGGGATTGTATGAAGTCTCATTTTCCTTACCATACACTGGTGTCTTTCCAGGGAGAATCACTACAATTAGCTGCAGCCCAACGTAAGTCAGCTTCAAGTGTTTGAACATGGGCTCCACACTGTCTGCACCCTGTGCATATTTACAGAAGCATGGTTGGCCCTGAATTGGCATCCCTGCGTCCTTGGAGATTTTGCGCAGCTGATCAGTAAAACTCCTATGAACACAAATTAAGGCTTTTAGGTCTCTGGCATGGCAATCCAACAGTTACAAATACAAACCGTTTGATTTCAGTTATTATGGCCATTATGAGATTCATAGCTACAAAATGTAATGGCCACTAGGCAAGATACCCTTGAGAAATGAATTAGGCCAATTCCTGGAGGCCAGGTCTCTCAACAAGCATTAGCTTTGGTAGTTAAATGCAACCTCCATGTGCACTAGCAGTATAAATCTGAGAACCAGATGCTGGAGACAAATCAGACAATTCCTCTGTGCCTTGCTTAATCGTTTATTGGAAATTGGCTGGCCACTGTTGGAAATAAAATACTGGACTAGACAGATCTTAGTATGATTTAGCAAAGCAATGCTTAGGTTTTTAATCAAACATTTAAAATTAGAATAAGCAAACTGTATTGGCAATTCTTATCTAGGATTTGGAAAATATCTTCCATGACACTTTCAGAACCCCACCCGCCCCAAACGGTTGCTCTGTTGTGTAAATTCTTTTTTCTTTTCTTTTTTTTTAATTATTATTTTTTTAAAAACATCCAAACAATACAACAATACAATATGAAACAATGCCCCATAATACACAATAATATAAAGTAAACAATTTAATAACATATGTTCTAACTTAATTCCATTTAACATAACATAATTAACGTAAGTGTGCTCCCTCCAACCCCAGGATCTTATTCATATTTCCAAAATCTCATTACTTACTCTGAGGTGTTTTCCATCTTCCCTTTAATAGTACAAATTCTAAAAACTGTTTCCATATTCCTTCAAAATCATTCGTTTTTATCATTCCTCTTCTAACTTTCATGT
This sequence comes from Elgaria multicarinata webbii, assembly GCF_023053635.1. NCBI lineage: Eukaryota > Metazoa > Chordata > Lepidosauria > Squamata > Anguidae > Elgaria > Elgaria multicarinata. The sequence continues at coordinate 7,567,991 of NC_086183.1, forward strand.
TACATGTTAATTTATAATTAATAGCAATATCCCATATTTCTTTATACCAATCTTCTATATGGGTTGTGTAGATTCTTATGTACCGTCAATTTAGTTAGTTTGCCAATTCCCACATACAGTATGACTGCGAAACACAACGCTCCTCCAGAAGGTCACCAGACATCAGTTGCAAAAAAGAAATTTCACTCTGTTTAAAGGAGAAACCTACTTACTTCAACAAGTCTTCCCGGCATTGCTTCTGAGGAGCAAAGCAGGCAACAGCCCAAACTTTAATTTCAATGCCAGCGTAGAACTGCTTTCCTCTCATATCCCAAACACCCTGATTTGGCGTAGCAACAGTCTTGTTCTAAGGAAGAGCACACACAAAACACTGTTCTTCCAGATCAGCTTTTACAAAAAGCTTTTAACTTCTGTACAAGTGAAGGTTTTGTGCTGCCTTTTGATGATTGGTGAAATTTTACTTGCATAATTTTAGCAGTATTTTTAAATTATAAAATAGTTGCCAATCCTGTGTCTAAAAGGGATTGGGCAGGCTAGAAACCCAACTAACAATTAAATGATTCCCGATTTGTGTAATCTATTATTTTGTGAAAACTGTAGAAAACTTACCCTGCCTCCATACTGCAACATCGGTGCAGGAAGCACCCTGCCAGTCAGCTCTGTCATTTCGTTATGGACAACAATACCAAACTCCTTCAGATATGGATCAGGACCACCTACCATGCTGTTACTCTTCACCTGGGGATACAGAAAGCACCGCATGGACACACATAAAGACTCAAATGAATATTTTATTTGCACAAGTGTGGCTCAACCCACAGCCAATTAGCTGCATTATTTCCTTTGCCATTGTCACTCTCGGCTTCATTCATCAATGCTGGATGTTGTATTTCTATTATCACACATTGTGTGCCACAAACTCACCAGATGACAAGCCCACTGGCCAGGAACCCAAGAAAGTAGTTTGGAACACTGTCCTACTGTTACAGACTTATTTGATGCTTCTTACACCCCATAAGATTAAGTCAGAGTTACTCACTAATCTACTAATTTCTTCCTGCCTATCAGGTGCAGACCGTGCTGTTGCTTTGATCATAGTTGACGTCTGATTGTCTGTTAGCTTCTTGATGCAACGTTGGCCTGCTACTATATTACACACCTAGGATCAGAAAGACAGTAGGTAAGCAAGCATACTGAAATACAACAGAACAGAGCAGCTAAATCCTGACTTCTTTTACCTCAAGGGGTAAATATGTATGCTTCTGCTCCTGTCCTACTTGGAGGCATGGAAGATGAGGGTATTTCAGCTGCAAACTGTACTTCTGCTTAAAATACTGAGCTACTGTACACTCCATAGCCTGCCCATTTTCCAACTGCAAAGGGAACCTGTGAAGGGAATATATATGTGATTGGTCTTCACAAGAAAAATGTTCATCATGTTAGAATATCACTTGTCCGCTCTCTGTTACTAGTTCTGTATTGCCTTGTACTGTTATTAAAGTTACAGCTATAAGAAAGATAATTTGTGACTTACAGATTACTATTCCAGATATTTGATAAATGGGTAGGATAGGGTATGGTATGGTGGATGCATACTATTGATTGCTTCATCCAAAAGCCATCATTAAAAGGAGCCAAAATTAGTTATTCACAAACATACCATGAACACGTTACCTGAGACGGAAGGCCACCTGCTCCCACACAAGACTGCAGCTGAGATCAAGAGAACCTTCTCCAGGTGCTTGTGGCTATGTTAGTTGGATGGCTTCCAGAGGGAAAGCCTTCTCTGGTAGTACACCAGTGATGGACTCCCTCCCAAATATCTGCCTGGCACAGTTGCTACTATTGTTTAGGCACCTTGCAAAGTCTGTCCTGATCATTCAAATTTTGGTTAGGTAGTTTGATTTGGTGTGCATGGTGTCTCTCCCCTGGCAGTTTTAACACTGCTCTTCATTACTTAAGGAATGATTTTTAACGGCTACTCTTATCGTATGTGTTTTTTTTTGGGGGGGGGGGCGTTCTCAATCACATATAACTGCCCAGAGAGCTTCAGCTATTGGGCAGTATAGAAATGAAATAAATAAATAAAATAATGGGCTGTAGTTTTGATTTAATTGCTGTTTTTGTAGGGTTCTATAACATGTTGTTCACACATATATAATAGAAATATGGTTAGCTACACTAGATCATCATGTAGTCCATTCTATAAAATGCGTCATCTCAAGTAAAATGTAACAAATTCTAAGTTGCTTGAAGTCTAAGTTTGCTGGACAGGTATTCTCTAAAATGAACATGTTTTCAATAGTTAACACTTTAAAGTCTCATTCTTAAAAGCAAAGAATGGGTATACACACGTCTGATGGCTGGCTGGTCGCCTAGTAACATTGCAAACTCTGTATTTTCTTTTCATCTGACCACAGTGAGTAACCTCTACTTTTAGACCTGCAAATCCAAAAGAAAGAAAATAATCAAGCAACACATAAATATGGTCCAGCGTGATTTAAAGGAGAAGGGTTCAGGGTTTTGCATCAGACCCCAGGTTCTAATCCCTGCTCTTTTCATGAGTACAGTTACTGCATACATTAGAAAGTCGATGTGACGTCCACTTTATTTGGCCTGCCAATATCTAGAGCTCAAGATGGACAGGACTCTCAAACAAGAGTTAAAATATCCCACCTATTAAAGCTTAACCCTGGATATCAAAAATCAGCCCAAGTTAAAAGGTCTGAATGCTTCCAAAGGATGCTCATGCAAAACCTCATGGGAAAGAGAGTCTCACAGCTTAAATGAGAAGAACTAACAGAGTTTGAACATAGAAAAAGCCTTAGGAAATTGTCATAATGGTCCAGGCCAATTTATAATTTTTCAAAGATGAAAACATATAAGAAGAGGCTCCAGAAATCAAGTTCTTTGCTTATAATAATTCAACATACATGGAAAGATTTTATTTACTCCAAAAGATTTACCTCTGATTTCTTTGGTAAACTTAACACGCTGGGAATCTGTAAGGGGTTTTGTTTGTTCATTGATGTTCTGAATATCCAAGACCTCACACATGAATTCAATAATAGGCTGGGCACGATAGAAAGCAGTTGCTGATACTAAAACAGGGAGAAAAATATATACTAAGACAAGGTTGGTGGGAGAGATTTAAGTTAATTTAAGCAAATGGGTTTCTTCCATACCATCAATGTTGAGCATCATGTTCCACATTGCAGGCCTGACAGACTGATGGAAGCCAAACCAGACCTCCCGTCCCCCTCCCAGTGGGTGATAGTATCCTTCAGGGGGAGAGAAGAAGGAACGACCCACTGGGGTGTACCTGATGAAAATAGGACAGTGTCAGTTTTGACATATAAGTAATATTTTTGGCAGTTACAGTCTATATTACAATGAGCCCCATCCATTTATCTATTATGAATGTCCTCTTTAGTTTTACTCAGCACCACAATTAACCTTAATTTACCACATCTGGGCTCTAACTGCCTCCAGCACCACATAAGGACTCAGGCAGCTAAGCATTCTGTTTCTGCTAGCAGCCTAACACCACACTGAAAATTACTACAAGCTGTGCTAGACCTGTTGCATGTAAGTACTCTAGTTCTAAATGTATACTACCATTCTACATCACTATATAGGAGTTTTCTCAAAAAAATTATTAACTACCAATTCCTCAAACATGTTTCTTATACGTACTTTTAATTCTAGAAAGAAAGTAGCTCATTGTCACTTCAAAACTACCTTACCAGGTGGGACATGAGGGCCTAATTCAAAAGCTATAAGTTTCATAACATCTAGAATTCAGTAGGCTATTTTCAGCCTTCAGAAAGCAACAGTGTGAAGTGGTAAGATTAAGGTTAAATAATTTTACATTGAATTATATTTTTGTAAACTTGTGGTTCTAGCACTAGTATGAATGTAGCTAATACCATATTCTTTTGATTTTCAGGCTAAGACGATTCAATTTTTTTTTGCATTTTATGATATATATTGTATTATACCACTGAAGAAGACCTTGCATAGTCAAAACGCTTTTGGTATTATTGCTTTTATTGTTGGTTTATGTAACACTATATAGTTCAGATTCATTTGAATTATACAGAATAGCTTCCGGGCTCATAATATTAAAGGTATCTTAAGCATTGCACTTATCTCTATGTGACTATTGACAGAGATACGGTCATCAATATTTCCACCCCTTTTCCCATTTCACCGCTTTAACTGCAAGGGGTCAGGATAAGTTTTTTTGCTTATTTGAAAATAGGAGTGTGTCAGTTTTGACTTCTTCAGAGGATTTTTGAGGAATTTTGTACAACGTATTGAAGCATTAAACGAGTGGGACCTACAACAAAATGTTGCAGTTCAGTGTTGCAGACGTTCCTGCCCGGTGTTCCCACCAGCCACTAAGGCCCTCTTTCAGAACACTTCATTCCCCCTCCCTGTCTTCCCTCCCCCGCCCCCAAGTCAAGTCAGCATTCTGTGCTCACTGAGCATGCTCAGTCCTCATTGGGCAGGAGATTTTTCCTAAAGGTTTTTTTGGTACTGCTACAACCCTTGGGGTTCTGCCAAGCCTGCCAATACCTCCCTCTCCTGTGTGAATGGTGCCATTTCGGTTACATAAGAATAAGCACTCGGAGAATAAGATTGCTCTTTGTGTATGTATGAAGCGTTGTACAAATGTTATAGTTTACAAACAAGCGAGGTAACACCCAGCTGTACAAAATGAACTGCACTCTACCCTCTTCAGTCTGCCCCCACCCCCCATTAATAGTTTTGCCTGTTCACTTGGTTATTTCAGCAGGAACAATGGAAAATGTAGAGGCGCAGCCACGAGAGGCAGTCCACCTAGCCTCAGACGTGGAAAGAGCAGTCTGAAAATAGATTGTGGGAGCTCACCTCATAGAGGGAAGGTGCCGTGTGATGACATCAAGTGCTTGTACTGAGTCTTCTGGGACTTCATTCAGATGCCCGGCCAGAGCTTCCAGGAGCAGCTGAAGGCTGACCACGGACACCCACTGAACTGACACTTTAAAGGTTTGGTCCTTCCCTTCACCTGGGAGCGTGACCTCCATATCCACCTGAAAAGTCAATGATAAACTCAGTCATACAGCTGATACAGAGGCACAGTGGTACAGCTAGATGCTTTTAGATCCTGGATGTAATGGTCTTATCCCCACCCACCCCAACTATTTTAGATGCCCATGTGTATTACTTCAGTTGTGAAGTACACAACTAACATTTTTCTTCTCCGTCCACCCATCACCCCATGCTTCACAACTGCTTCTACACTCCTAATGTCAGAACAACAACCAACATAAACCTGATTGCTAACCTGGCTATTTTTAAAAATGCTTTATGTGCAGTTTCACCTTTTAAACTCATTTCAATCAAAGCACCAGCATAACGACAGAAATAAAATGGAGTTTGCTTCTAATACCCTAATGTGAAAAACATTTAGTTGGGAATAAGCACCACTTTGTTGTGGAAAAGGATAATATATGTTTTAAAGCAGAATAATACTAAAATGTTCATCTTTAACCATGGATGTCATAGGCCAGTTAGGAGGAACTATGATTTTCTTTCAGATGCCCATGCCATGCCTGTTGCCACTGCCCTGGACCCTGCCTTCACGGTGCTGCATTGGCACCACTCTGTTGCCAAACCCCACAGAATTGCTGCTGTGGGATGGCGGCCAGTAATCTTCACAGGAGGAGGTAATGTGGGCTTTCTGGTGGCCATTCAGCTCGCTGGACTTGCCCCTTGCCCAGCTTCTGGTGACCAATCAGAGGTTGCCTTCCACCAGGGCTTTCCCATGCAGCTGCGCACTGTAAAAGTAGGGGACTTTCCCCGATTTTTCCTGCCGAAGAGAGGTCACGACAGTTCTCCTTTTCCTGCTCCCTCTATGTATCCGGAATGCTTTTGCAGCTCTGTAGTACTGGCACGTAGAGCAACTGGGTTTTGTTTTTTTACTGCTCTTGTCTGCCATCTCTGTAGCCTGGCAAAACAATCCATGATCAAACCATGTTTCTGGGTGCACAGATAACAACAACCCATTCTTTTCACATCCCAGAGTTTAAGCCCATCAACAAGCAATGGGTTCTCTTCCTAGGTTGTTCATGATTAATAAATCATGGTTTGTTAGCATGCGCACAATCATACATCATAACAAACCAGGATTCAACAACCTTTATGGATTGGTTAACTGTGTGAACCAAGACACAGTCAATAAACATCACTTGAAGCTCTTGCAGAATGTTCAGTTTACATAGCACTGCTTTAATTCCTAAAATGAACCAGTAATTTGATACTTTGTATTCCTGTAATAATGATGGTCAGGATAAACATGGCATCCTTAGAATATAGACACTGGGCCACAGGATGGAGCATAGCATCTACTGAAGGCCACTTACCCTATCCCGGCCAATAGGCAGGGGAAGTGCGGTGTACATGTTCCTTTTGCCATCATAGCCAGGCTGCCGATCCCCAAATATCTGCATCTTGAAGTGTCTTACCATAGTATCCACTACCTCCCTGGAAAGTGTTTTAAGTTAAATAGAGTTTAATAGAGAAATCTGACAAACTTAGTTACTCACAAGCACTTAACAGCCTAGATCCAGTTTTTCAAAACTGTGTTTATATATCATCCAAGTTGCATGCCGAGCCAGAATAAATACAATTATCAGAAAACATGATTTTAGTCCAAGAACAAGTGGTTTATACAATATCAGATTGTCATCAATCTGTTGAGGAGGTGGGTGCAGGATAGTTCCATGGTACATCCAATTTTAGTACTCTAATACTCACAGTATATTTTAGTTCTTTAGTTCAAAACTGCAATCAGTAACAGTTGGAGAACTGTTAAAAATAGGCTTGAAATGATCAAGTTGAGGCTCACCTGTTCACCCTCCGGGGACGCTTTTCTGGTTTAATATCCACATCATAATGATAAACATCAATTTTAGGGATCTGCACTTGGAAATGATTGGCTAAGAGACGGATTGGTTTCCCAACTGTTCCCAGGCCAGGGCGACGGGGCGGCTGGAAGAGGCTGGCTGGTGGCCCTATGAAAAACGGAAGATGTGAGAGGAGAACCAAACCACAAACAATGGCACTCCAGGCTCTCCAAGCATTCTACTAATTCCAGATCAATTTAAGGCCATGACCCATGTAAGGAGAATAAAGTTTGAATTTACTTGCCCAAGTGACAAGGTTTATCACGCACTACTCAAAATAGCTGACAGTTATCCAACATTTACTTCTGTGTGTGTGCTCTACAAGTACAAAAGCCAGAAATGTGATTTCAAAAACCAGAAATGTGATTTCAGTGGGTCATTTTGCATCTCTTGTCTATAAAATCAAAGAACTGTGAGGGAATTCTGTAAGTTTCATAGTTTTCTCCCACCTCACAGTATCCGTAAGGAATATACTCCAACATCACTGCAGAATTTTGTGTTCTATCATTATTTTAATCATTTTAAACAAACCCAAATGGCTTTAATTAATCCTTAATTTAAAAAGTGACAAACCTGGGGATTTAAGAAGTGTGTGTGTGTGTGTGTGTGTGTGTGGGGAGGGGGGGGTTGCTCTAGAATAGCACCCATATTCCCAACCCAACACTCGCATCCGCTCTGACTTGGATGCTATAGTTGATACAGACCCAATAATAAGACCCAGTAATAAGACCCAATGCTTAGTAATAAGACCCAAGCTTGTGCTGGATGAGGTTACACTCCCTCTGAAGACACAGGTCTGCAGCTTAGGTGTACTTCTGGATTCAGCCCTGAGCCTGGATGCCCAGGTTTCAACAGTGGCCAGGGGTGCATTTGCACAGTTAAAGCTAGTGCGCCAGCTGTGCCTGTTCCTAGGGATGTCAGACCTGGCCATGGTGACACATGCCTTAGTTACATCTGATTGGTTTACTGTAACCCACTCTATGTGGGGCTGCCTTAAAAGAGTGTTTGGAAACTTCAGCTGGTTTAAAGAGTTGCAGCCAGAGTGTTGACCGGGGCTGGTTACAGGGAGCAGAGAACTCCTCTGTTAAAACAGCTCCATTGGTTTCCAGTCTGTTTCCGGGAACAATTCAAAGTGCTGGTTATGACCTATAAAGCCCGATACAGCTCGGGTCCAGGTTATCTGAAAGACCGTATTCTCCCTTATGAGCCTGCCGGTGCTTTGAGATCTTCTGGGGAAGCTCTTCTTTCAGTCCCACCAGCATCACAGGCACACCTGGTGGGAACACGGGAGAGGGCCTTCTCGGTGCCTGCTCCAGTGCTCTGGAACTCTCTTCCCAGGGAATCTAGACTGGCTCCCTCCTTGATGTGCTTTTGGAGGCAGGCAAAAACATTTTTGTTCCAGTACGCCTTGAGCAATTAATCTGGGCCTCTGTCTGTGCTAAGGACTTTTAAAATTGTCGTGTATTTTAAATGTTTTAATATTGGAATATATTTTAACTTTTCTATTCATAGGTTTTAAAATGTATATGTTTTAAATTTTGTAAGGCCACCTTGAGGCCAAGTATTGGGCAAAAGGCGGGATACAAATAAATATAATAATAATAACAACAACAACGATGCTCGACCTGCAGGTCACCCACACAAGCAACAAATCTCCCAGCTACAGGATTTTCAAACCTTCATACTACTGGCATGAACATAAACAGAACTTCAAAATTAAGGGCAATTAGTTTTTCTGCCTTTACTTTTCAGTAGTTTTATTGTTATTTTTTAAATATGCTCTGGGAATCAAGTTGAAGGGCAGTATAACAATGCTTAGTAATAAGACCCACATTTCAATAAAGATGCATGATTGTGTGCTTTAGGAGTATCTGTTAACCTCACAGAGCTCATACTGACTGAACATCAAGGTACACACACAAAAATCTGTCCTTTCATCCACTATCCCTAACTAGCTAACTAACTAACTAACTAACTAACTCTCTCTCTCTCTCTCACTCACTCACTCACTCACTCACTCACACACACACACACACACACACACACACACACACTGTGGCGTTCCTGTGATGATGTTAAGTTTACTCTCCTTGATAACATTCAGCTTCCTTGTTAGTAAACAGCAGCCTACTCCTGACTTACTTAAGACATGAGGTAGATGCCTATCAACATACTTTTCCTTAGGCAAAAATGTGACACTGACAACCAAAAGCTAAGCTAGTAGTTCTTTCCCAGGGGAAAGAGAGGACGGGAGAGCAAGAATGAAGAGAATCCACTTTTTTCTTACATAAAAGCCAGAACCAAACATGATGGGAGACATGTGCCTACAGCTCAGCACCGTTGAGTCCTCTCTCCTTGTTAACATCCCATGATGTGATGTCAGCCTGTGACATGTTTCCTGCCAATCACAAGCAGCAGCTTTTCATGGCTCCTCTGATGAGTCTTCTTCTGAGGAGGAACTTGGATTACTTGAACTTGAGGACTCTCCTTCTTCTGAGGATGTTCCAGAGGCAGCATCACGGAAGGGTGGCATTTGTGCAGCTGAGGAAGAGGATGAAGGCCCCCAACAGGCATTCTAGAGGAGCCTGGCTCCTCTTCAGCTGCACTTCCACCATTGTCATGTGACACTGCCTCTGGAACATCCTCAAGAGAGTCCTCGAGCTCAGGTAAGCCAAGTTCCGCCATGGGAGAATACTCCTGGGAAGGGGGAGATGACACAGCTAGTGAAGTGCAGCAGGAGAAAACTTGTAGCACAGGGATGTCACGGCATACGTTTTGTATTATCGAGGGTTGCAAGGAAGAAGCAATTCAAGGCTGCTGGTTTTGGTGGTAGTCTTGAATCTACACCTAACTCCATCTTGCAACAAAAATGGAAATACATAACCTTTTTAAAAAAATTAGGAAGATGATCTGGAGTTTGGGCACTTCCACAGGAGGCCTTTATAGCACCACTGCCCTTTTTCATTCACAGAATTTTATTCTGTGTTCAGGTGTTGCCTTCTACTAGTGACTCTCCTGTGTTTCCTTATTGCTTCTTCCATAGTTTTCTTTAAATCAGACAACATACTAACCCACGGTGGTCAAGCATTTTGAGCTAAACATGTTGTGTAAATCTTGACTTAGCCTGTCCTGTGAACTGCTCCTATCATTGATAGATTAAAGCACGCTATTTTAGTTTGACCCCCCCCACAAATGCCTTATATTTTACTTACTATTTCATAAAACGTCAAGTACATATAAACACCCTCACAGCAGAACTTGCTTAGAAGGTGACATTTCGGGGGCCAACAATAAAAACATACACCTGATATTTCAACTGACACCTGGCCCCTGTCTTTATGGGAGCATTTTGGCGCCACGAGGCGCCTTGCTTCTGCACTTGCGGTCCTTCCCGGCATCTGCACAGGAAGGAACACAAGTGCGGACTTCCCTGCTTTTAAAAGCAAAAAAACAAAACAAAAAAAACGGGGGGGGGGAGGAGAGGAACGAGGCAGCTAGAGGAGGACGCGAAGAGAGGGGGCAGGGACTCAGGGAGAACGACCTCTACTCCCTCTGGCTGCCTGTTCCTCCCCCCCATTTCGTTTTATTTTTATTGTCTGTATCTGTGCAGCTGCGGAGATACAGATTTTTTTTAAAAAAAAGGGGGGAGAAACAGCTTTGTTCCTTCTCCTCCCCATTTTTTTTTTTTACTTTTACAGGCACAGGGCCGCCCATGGCAACCAATCAGGGGGTGCCATGTGCTCTGCTGCCAAAAAAGTCGGGGTAAGTATCTGACTTTTTTGGAGCACAGTTTCCAGGGTTTGACCCTGGAAGGCTTCACAATGGCGGGTGCGTCATGTAGATGACGTGCCGCTACTGCGAAGCCATCCTGGGGCAAACCCTTCATGTAGACATGCCCCTATATATTGTGAAACTAAAAAAATGCCAAAGAACCCAACTTAACTCTCATCCATATCTTCTTCTTTTTTGCATTCAATTTTAGAATCCTTTTCACATTCAAGTATCTATCCATGTATCCCAAAACATGCATCTCATTGAACATGCTAATAAAATAAGCCAAAATTCCCAACAGGGATAGCAGTTCACAAGTACAGGCCAGTTCAAACAACTGTTCTGTGTGTAGCCAGCTGCTTTCATCTACAGGCCCAAGAGAACTGTGCTGATCTAAATTATTTATAATGAAAACAACTCAAAAGTTAACCCACTTCAGGAAAGGTTGGGTCAGTGTGCAAAACCCTAATGACAAGTGAGGCAGAGCACTTATTTGTCATGTGTACAATGAAATAAAGGCTTGCAATTTTATTTTTTGCAACTCAGTCTTACTACATCTTTAGCAAGTGTGGTATAGTGGGTTGTGTGTTGGGTTTCCATATGGAAAACCCAGGCATTAGGTTCAAAGGGCAGCCTTGGCAAGTCAGCACTACCATATGTACTTTGTCTCACAGTCTTCATACATGGATAAAAGAGTATACAGAGCATTCGAAGTTATTTAGAGGAACCTGCTTATGAAGTTCAGCAACCTGCTAATGTGTTCCTCTTTTCTGAAAGTGACAAAGGAAGTGCAATGACCATGTCAAAAGCGAGGTGGTTGTCCCTGCATGTGAACTTTACCATCTTAATTAAATTTGTTTGACTCAACTGTGAGTTGAGTTACAATAAAAATCTGCATGTCATCTTCCAGCACTCAGTGGCTCAGTTCAGACAACATGTTTCTCAGTGGTGGTTTTAGAAGTCCATGGTGGAGTTTTTACACCACCATTGAGATATGTGTTGTCTGGCATGAAAACTCCACCCCATGATAGAGTTTTTTTGGGAAAGCACTCCATGAAGAATATCCACACTGCGCAGAGGAGAGTTCCTGCACAACTGTTGTGTTGCATGTTGTGTGGAGGGTTCCATGGAATTTTCCGTTGCGTTCTTTAAAAGAATCCCATTGGAAAACCGTCTATACCCACGTGGAGATGGCAGTATCGAAACAGTAGCTCATGTATTATTATTTTGTACTTTTTACAGAGACTTGAAGAAAGAGGTGATCACTCCACTACTATTATCTATTCCAGGGCGGTCAGTCATTGCTTCTGTGTCTTTTCTTCTTGCAGACCAAAATAAGCAGGTGACAGCAAAAACTGCAAAATTTTTAGTAGGTGCTATTAAAATAAGAGCTACCATTTTATCAGAGTCCTAATTTCTCACAGTTCCTTTGACTGAACAGAAGTTTATTTAATTTATTTACTTATTCTTATTTTATGTGTAAAGACTTGTATTAATTTTGGAATATGTATTTAATGTAACTTTTTAGACTTCGACTTGGGTAATTTTGGTCAAGTACAATATTGCTTTTATTTTTTGTACATTTCATTTCAAATACTAAGGCCTGTGGCTGATGCAAATAAAAATCAATCAAAGAAAAAAGTAGAGAGACATTCTTTGTATTTAAATGTACACATAAATTTTCCACCTAAAAAAGTACTCAAAAGGGTATACCATGAATTAACACATAAAACAAAATCAATTCAATTTTAAAACATTTCATTTTAGAACAACCTTAGGACAGCTCTGGAAAAATGACGGCATCAGTATTAGGGAAAGGCCAGGTGGAACCACCACAGCTTTTCTAGACACAAAAAGTCCTCATTGGAATGCACCTTTAGATCTGCTCTGGGGATGGAGGGCCACAAACCAGGCACCACCACTAAAAAATACTTGTTTTAGGGGCAGATACTGCTGGCACCCAAAGCAATTCCTGTTTATCAGGACTCACAATATGACAGCATTACTCCTTCCCACAGATAATTTTAACAAAACCAGTTAAGTCATCTCCTACTAAAGCTTTTTACTAGCCAAGACCAAAATGTTCGAGAAGACAACTTGTCGAAGGCATCTCTAAGCACCCCATATGCACCCTTAGGTGTTAGCAACTATAGCTCCAGAGGCAGCTCCGGACAATTCTGCAATTAAATATACCTTCAGTGGTATCCAAGCTGGGATATGAGGTTCTTATATGCAAAGTACTCATTAACACGGTCACACTGTGCTAGTAAGAGCTCTAACAGTCAAGCTAGAACTGGGATTGGTTGAACTAATCCCCTTCCCTCTCTATCCAGAAGGGGTCCACCAGATAAAAGGAAATGGGCCCACTACAATAGAGTAAACATTCAAATATGCTCCCAATTCTATTCAGTCAGATTTCATGAGTCTTCATCCACCTCTATTCAAGCCATTATATCAACTATGCCTTACTGCTTGCAACTCTTCAGCCCAACTCACCGAACTATTTGGTCAACTGTCCATGAGAGTGCCATATTCCAGGAATGCACTACAGCCAAGTCAACTGGACATTCCCTGGAAGCCATTTGGAGCCATCAACCTTGGAAGATAGTCTCTAAGTGGGCTGACCCCATGAAAGCGAGTCCACCCCCTCCCATGATGTCATTTGTGCTGAGGCACACAGCTCCGTGCCTCTCTTTGCATGGAATGCGATTTGGACAGCACTCCCGCAAGCACTGGCTGAGTCAAGCGGTTCCTTCCTACTCTGCTTGTGACCGAGTGGGGCACAATTGGGGTGGGAAGGGATTCTGCTGGTGCAGGGGAATCCCTAGCTTATCCTTGGTCTTTGATCCGAGATAGAACGGGGATTCCTCTTCCCCAAGAGGAGAGGCTTGGATTTAATGATCCTTCAATGAGTACATCGTAAATAATTTGTGTTTTATTTTGGATCTACCAGACATGAAAAAGGAACGATTGAAGGAACAATGGGACCTTAATCAGGTTCCACATGAGTAAAGGGTTGGGTAGAAGGCCAGGAGAGCTTGTAATTAAATGATCTATTTTCCTTTAAAACACCCTATCACTCTCCCTTGAGAAAGCAATAAAAACCATAAGATCATAAGAAGAGCCCTGCTGGGTCAGACCAAGGGTCCATCTAGTCCAGCACTCTGTTCACAGTGGCCAACCAGCTGTCAACCAGGAATCCACAAGGACACAGTGCAACAGCACCCTCCCACCCATGTTCCCAAGCAACTGGTGCACATAGGCTTACTGCCTCAGATACTGGAGGTAGCACATAATCATCAGGGCTAGTAGCCATTGATAGCTTTTTCCTCCAGGAATTTATCCAACCCCCTTTTAAAGCTATCCAAATTGGTGGCCATCACTGCATCTTGTGGTAGTGAATTCCATAATTTAACTATGCACTGTGTGAAGAAGTCCTTCCTTTTATCTGTCCTGAATCTTCCACCAATCAGCTTCATGAGATGACTCGGGTTTCTAGTATTTTGAGAGAGGGAGAAAAATGTCTCCCTACCCACATTCTCCATACCATGAATAATTTTGTACATCTCTATCATGTCTTCCAAGCTAAACAATCCCAGCTGTTGTAACCTTCCTTCATAGGGGAGATGCTCCAGCTCCTTATCATTTTAGTTGCTCTTTTCTGCACTTTTCTCAGCTCTATAATATCTTTTTTTAGGTGTGGTGACCAGAACTGTACACAGTATTCTAAGTGTGGTCACACCGTAGATTTGTATAATGACAGTGTGATACTGGCCGTTTTATTCTGAATTCCTTTTCTTATAATGCCTAACATGGAGTTTGTCTTCTTTATGGCGGGGCAGACATTTTCATCAAGCTGTCCACCACAACCCCAAGATCTCTTTCTTGTTCAGTCACCACCAGCTCAGATCCCATTATGTTATACCTGAAGTTGGGTTTTCCCCCACAACATGCATCACCTTACACTTGCTTACATTGAACTGCATCTGCCATTTTGATGCCCACTCTCCCAGCTTGGAGAGATCCCTTTGGAGCTCTTCACAATCCTTTTGTGCTTTGACAACCTTAAATAATTTTGTATCATTGGCAAACTTGGCCACTTCACTGCTCAGATTCCAGATCATTTATAAACAAGTTGAAAAGTATTGGTCCCAATATGGATCTGTGTGGGACCCCACTATTTACTATAAATGGAAGAATTTACCATTTATTCCAACTCGTTGTTTTCAATTCTTTTTTCAATTACTGATCCATAAAAGGACCTCCTTCTATCATTCATTGCTCGAGTCACATCCATTCATCTTTGCTCAACACATCTAGATCTCAAACACACAAGTCAGCTGACCAGCAAGTAGGAAAGAGCTTTTTAAAAAGGCAAGGCAAGAGGAGAGCAGAACTGCTACAAGAAAAAATATATCCAACATGACAGGTCCTCGCAAATTACATTCTGTTTATCACAGTCTCATCCTCACCATGAGCAAGAAGACTGAATAGAGCAGCCACTCTCAACTTAAAAGAAAGGCCTGACAAAAATTGGTTAATTGTTCAAGCAAAGTTACCCCAAAATAAAATTCTCAACTCCTCTGCCCATCCCCTAATAACTGACCAAAAGAGGCAATCCTTTGGATGTCTTGAGAGCTGACTGAGGCTAATTCCCCTCCAAAAGCTCACCTAATCAAATTTAATTCTTAGACTTTTATCTGCCCAATAACAAACATTTCTTTAGGTAGATTACAAAAACTAAAACAATAAAATACAATGTAATAAATAGTCAGCCATAAAATCTAATAAACTAAACTAAATACCTGGGGAAAAAGACAGGTCTTTGCCTAGCACCAAAATGAAAACAATGTAGGCACAAGGAGAGCCTTCCTGTTTAGGACATCCCATAAATGGGGTACCATAAAAGCTAAACTGAGAAGGGCTTCTACCTTATAGCCATCTGCCTAATTTCCTCCAGCAGGGGCACCAGGAGGAGGAGCTCTAAAGATGACACAAATGTTCAGGTAGGTACATGCAGTAGGAGACGTTCTTTTAGACAGTTTGTTCCAGACAGTATGTTCCCAAGCTGTTTAGGATTTTAAAGTTAAACACCAGCAATTTGAATTGGGCTAAGAAATGGACTGGAAGCCAGTACAGCTGATGAAGCACTGGTATCACATAATCACACTGACAAAATATGATAATCAAATATGATAACAATGATGGTAATCAGCAGCAACTGGGTAGAACAACTTACATCACTTCCATTTCTGGTGAGAATTTGGTCCAAGGATAGTCAACCTGTGGCCCTCCATATGTTTTTGGACTGCAACTCCTCTCAGCACCAGCCTGCATAGCCAATGCTCAGGGATGATGGGAGCTATAGTCCAATAATATCTTCAGGACTGCAGTTTGCCTGCCCTGAGAGGGGTTTGAAGGGCCTTGTCTGGTTGCAGATGTAACAAGGCTACCTCCACTCTTCTCGGTGGGCAGTGCATGCTGAGGAACTCTTTGGGCAGTAGCGACAGGCTCTTGCAGGCTCTCTCCTGGTCAGTTTCCTGGGAGCTCTGCGGTGGCCAGAAAGCCTGGGTTTAGCAATCCATTTTCCTTCTCCTAGGTTAGCTGCCTCCTTCCCTTCTTAAATGAGTGTCCAAACAGATAATCATTGAAGATACTGGCTGTCGTGGAAACACGACACTGGCTGCTAGAAGGCAAATGGAGACCACTTATTTGTTTATATTTATTTATTTATTACATTTATATACCGCCCCATAGCTGAAGTCCTATGAGGACTTAAGGTGACAACTATTCCTTCACTGGGTGCATCTAAAACACGATATTCAATTATATTTTTATGTACTTCATTATTGTGAAGATGTTAGCTGCTTTAGGGGCTCCTCATGAGCTGAAAGGTAGGATAAAAATGGAAAATGCAATACATGTGACTCATCTAACAGCACGAAGTAACAGCTTTTAGCCCTCACACATTTCAGATAAGAAATGTATCAGGGAACAGTAAGTTTAGCAAGGGAAAGGTCTGGCATCTACCAATATCATAAAGGCATGGTGAGGATGCCAAACTTCTGATCAAGGATTTATCAACTACCCACATGAGAACTCCATACTACCCAAGCCCATGCGAGACTGTTTTAATTACCATTGTCTCAGATACCTAAAAAACTTAGATGTTATACAAAACACACATAAAGACAGGCCCCATCTGTCTAATCCAGACAACATAAAACCAGAAACAAAACTAAAAATAAATAAAAAGTGGAAAAGATCAAACACAATTAGGCAAAGGTTGGCTGCAATAAATAAGTCCTAAGAATTTCTTTTTTTAAAGGAAGGCAATAAACTGAATAACTTTGTGGGGCAAATATGTGAACACCCAATGCAAAAGGCCCAAGAGGATGCAGGAATATCTCACTCCTAAAACTGAAAAACAATTATTATTCTCAGCACTGTCTTCATGAATATATCTCGTTCTAATTTCCATCTATAAAATAAAATTTACTTTTACACTTTGCATTTGGGCAAATGAATCAAGAGTTGAAGTGCATTTGGGCAAATGAATCAAGAGTTGAAAAGAATCAGATCCATTGGGGACATCCATTACTGTTCTGAAGCTTGACTGGTTCCTCTTCAACTGAAAATCTTGGCTGCCCCCTAAGTTCACTTCAATAGCCTAAACTGAACATCCCTCCTGTGTACTAACTACTACTATATTTAATACTTTATTTAATACTCTCCCTTTGGATCGAGGCGGGGAACATTAAATACAAAAATGCTATAAAATACATAAAATACTAAGAACCCCATCAGACACAGATTAAAGTACCACCAGTACTACTGATACATACTTCCGCTGTTATTACACCAGATTCCTTGAGCCACAACACCAAGGGGAACAGATCCTATATACAACACACTTCCACCACAGGGCCACTCAAGTACCACATCTCCTTATCATAACCACCCACCAATATCTTCTGCCACTGGTGTAAGACTTTCCTGTTTGAACTGGCTTTCAGTGATCATTGTACTACAGGCATATTTCGTACACTGACTAACTATTCCTCCCCCTTTAATTGTTACTCACGCAGCAGAAATGGGAACAAAAATAGAAATATACACCTTAACCAGATAAATTATGTTCCCATACACCCAGAACATTTGTTACATTTATACCCCATCTTCCCATAATAATAAAAAAAATGCTCAAGAAGCCAACAATAAAATCCACAATAGAAAATAACTAATCCATAAGCAAGTAAGCTAGACCAGAGTACTACTATAATACAGGCTTATCCATCCTCTCGCAACAATCCCAGCCAGGGCCCCTGTCCCTGGAAGGTTAAGTTCACACCAAGGTGCACTCCCCACCACAACACAGGTTCACTACACAGATTGCAATTTGGGGGTAAACACTGAAGACATTTAAGCATCTACTGCAGCCTTTTCCCCAACCTGGTGCTTTCTAGAGGTTTTAGGCTGCAACTCCTACGTCTTCTAGCCAGCACAGCCAAAGGTCATGCTGGCTGGGAATTATGAGAGTTGCTGTCCAGCACATCTGGAAGGCTGATCTACCTAAAAACAGCATGTGCTAAATGTTTGAAAACATCCAGTATCATACAGGTACTTTCAGCATGTCACTAATTTACCACATTGTTCCTCATTAAGCCCGACGGACTAGGTGGGGAAGTTGGGGTACATAATGTGCGAAATAGCCCTCAGGTATAGAAGTGACAGCTCCCCCCACCCCCGGTTTCAGGCTCTCAGTCCCCTCCATTAGTATACTTAAGCATGGCTTTCTTCCTACCTCACTCAGAGGGGGCCCATGTGAACCTCCTGGCCAAGCCCCACCACCCCTTTTTAAAAAAAGAACTCACCCCCAATGCCACCCCTGCACCCTCCTCAGCTTGAATCACCCCCAAATTCTCCTTCAGTGTCACTCAAGGCAAAACATGACAGGCTGCCCCCCCTCCCTCCCGGGCCCCAAGTCGCCCCTCGCCCCCTCCCCTCGGCTTGACTCTCGTGAGCCCCTCCCGGACGGCCCTCGCGGGGACCCCTCCCCCCAAACACCCCCCTACACCTGCAGGCCGCGCTCCTCAGCCTCTCACCTGGTCCCAGCGCCTCCATGGCGACGGCGGCGGCCTCGCTGCGGTCCCCCCCGGACCCGGCCGCCCCGGGCCCCGCAGCTCCAGCCGCCGCCGCCGCCGCAGCAGCGTATCTCTTAATTTCGGGAATATTGGCTCCGGGATGAGAGTCGGTCTACAGGGAACGGTGGGGGGGGGGGAGAGGGGGCGGGGGGCGTCCCCGCCTCACAAACAATCCGCGGCCGCGGCGGAACCAGCCCGCTGGCTCGCCTGCCCTCTCTCTCTCTCTCTCTCTCTTTTTCTCGGCTGCTTCTCCTCCTCCTCCTCCTCCGCGCTCGCTCGCGTGCGTAGTTCTGTACGCGCGCCCCCAGCCGCGGGAGCGAGGGGCCGGCCCGGGATGGAAAGGACGGCGACGAGAGAGGGACTGTCAAGGTGCGTATGCGCGCTGCGGCTCAGGCCCAAGCCGTGCGCGCGCGTGTGTCTGCGTGCGTGCACGTGCCCAGCTCTCTTCCTCCTCCTCCTCCTCCTGCTCCTCACAGCTGTCACCTCAGGCAAGCGGGGTGGGTGGGGGGCGCTCCGCCCACTTCAGCGACAGGAGGCCGAGAGCTCGCCCGCCGGCCGGCCGTGCTCTCGCTCTCTTTTTAATTTTACCTCAGATGTTTGGGGTGCGCGCGTGCGCGCGCTTGGGTCGCTTGGCTTCCTTCCTTTTTCCGCCTCTCTCTTCTCCCCTGCCTCCCGTTAGGCAGAAGAACCTGACGGGCGCTGCGCTCTCCGCCGCCTCGGGAAAGGACGCGCCCCGCACTCTCCCCGAGGCAGCCGCAACCTCACCCGGCCGACTTTTAAGGCATCGAAACGGAGCCTCACCCGGCCATTCTCGCCGTTAATGACGGGGACAATAACAACAATAAGCGGGAGGGAGACCGCGACACCGCAACCCCCCACCCCACCCCCGCCCGTTAATCCCCGAAGTTTTTTCCGGATAGTTTTTAGGCCTCGGTCCTGGAAGCGTGCGAGGTGACAAGAGGGCCTCTGAACACGTGGGGAGTGTCTCTCACCCCCCCTCCTTTTACACACCTTCCGCAAGTAGTCACAAGCACGACCCACACGCCTACAGTTGCGATTACATCATGGGGTGGTGGGAAAGTCCCAGCGCACGTGAAGGGCACTGTGTTCCGTGTCTAGTCAGAAGCGAGCCCACCTACTTCACCTGACACGCCTTCAGCACTTCTGCATTTGTCGTTTCCCCTGATTACAATTCCTGCACACATAGGAATCAAGCAGTTAGCATTTACAAGGGGTCTATGTGGGATACTGTGGCTCTAATCTAGCATTTTTAAAAACTCTTTAGCAAAGTACCTTGGATAGTTCCTTTAGAGTTCTGACTGAAACCTGGAGCGGATTTAATGTCCGACCCCCATCAGACCCACTAGCCTGCACTGCTCTTCAGATATCAGGCTTAAGAGCTAATTCTGCATTGAGGGATCCATCAACCTCCTTTATTATTGCCATTCAACATTTTATTCCCAAATAGGCTCTAGGACAGTGGTTCCCAAAGTGGGTGGTACTGCCCCCTTGGGGGCGGTGGGATTGCATAGGGGGGCGTTAAGCGGCAAGGGGGCGGCAGGGGGGTGGTCTTTTCTGAGAAGCGCCTCTCCAGAAGGTCTTAAAACCCAGAGACATTTTTATGGGAGAAGGTAGTTTGGTCCCAAGCCATATAGGGGAAGAATCCACACATGTATTAATACCGTTTAAGAAGAGTCCTTTTAACGGTGAATTGAAATATTTCAAAAGCACCAACACACTAATGAAGTGACATACCCTGAATGGTGTGCCCCGCCACGCTGGCTGCAAAACAGAGGCGTTCGCTCTCTTTTCCCTCCCTCGGCAAGCCTGTGGCGGGTGCTTCGGATTTTGAATAAATATTCAAATAATTGTTACTGTTTTGATTTTTGTTATTATCTTCCTTAGTGGGTCGTTGAAAACAGCTATTCTGAATAATGATTTTTATAGTGTAGGGTAGGGGGCACTGGGCATGAGTTTGTGGAACCAAGGGGGCGGTTACCTGAAAAAGTTTGGGAACCACTGCTCTAGGATGACAGGATGTCCAAGCAGAATAGCCTTTGAGCTAGTCCTCCCCCACTATCTGCCCATCTTTTAAAACAAAGGCACAATCCTATGCATGTTTAGACAGAATAAAAGTCATACTATTTCGAGTATGGCTGGCTGGGGAATGTTAGGAGTTGTAGGAATTCCCCCCCACACCTTAAAATAGCAGTCAACAGTAGTTGCCACTGCTCAACCAGGATAACAACAGATGCTGGTCTTTAAGGAGCCACAAGATATTTTAAAATATATTTGCTGTGTAATAGGTTAACACAGCTACCCTCTAAAGCTTTTATATTGGTATTAGTGAGGTTACAAACTTCTATTGGTTTCAGTAGTTTAGAGCCACCATGGCTTCCCCACCCCCTCAAAAAAAAAAGAAAAAAGAAAAAAAAAGAAAGAAATTCTGGGAAATTGGGAATGATAGCCTGAGGAGAATGCTGGGAATTCCACCCCAGATTCTTATCCCAGCTTCATATCTCTACAATTCCTAGAGTTCCCTAGGAGGGGGCCTATGAAAACTTATGCAGCTATCAATGAGAAATTAAGCCCAACACCCCTAGACAGTCTACTTTTTCAAATGGATTACATTTGTTTTATTCATGGTACTCCAACAAGCTCTGTAATGCTGATTCTTTTGTCCTAGCTCCCAAACTAATTGTTAAACTAGGAAACTACTAAAAAGAATTTTGTCTTGTCCTACATGTATGATCCCCCACCCAAAAGGAAACCTCCAGTCATAATATTTGTGCCAGCAGCCTGACAACCCAATCAACCCCTGTCAGATGTGCCCCCATAACTTAACATTTGGGAATCATTCTTGTGGAAATAGTTCTGAGCAACAACATTTTTCAATGTGCAAAGCCATGTACTGAAAAAGATACACAGCAGCGATCCTGCCAGCATCAAATGTTAAGCAAACTAAGAAACATCTACCTCAAGCTAGCATCACTTTCCTTCCCTCAGCCTGCTTTCTCGTTCAGTTTGAAGACCACCACCCCTGCTGTGACTGTTCATTGTTGGCTTAGCCCACTCACTCCTTCACACACTTTAGTTTCTTCTCAAACTAACATGGATAGAAGATTACTGGGCCACAGGCAGTTTCGGTCACATGTTGATGCTAGCTGGATTTTCTCCATGTGGCTTTCAAAGTTCAAGTCACAATTTGTAGTATTATTCCATTATTCTCTGACATAGTAAATTACAAATGTATTGTTTCTGAAGGCAAGTAATTACAATCAATGTTGCATATATAAAGCTGCCTGGAAATAGGGACATTTGAATTGCAGGTGACTGGTCTCAGTGGTAGTACCAATGCATAAGCTTTACTATTTTCTGCTTGTAACACACTTATAATCTGAACTCTGCATGTGCTTGGAAGCAATCTTCTGTATTTCTCCATCTGTGCCTCTATTGTAGTATTGAAAACAGGTTCTATGTCTGACTTCTAGTAGGCCCTGGAAAAAATTATGCTCCACCTATCACTGTCTTTATAGCAAGTTGATACAAGCAACATTTTGTTTCTCCCAGGACTGGTTATAAATGGAAGATCAAACTTTCCACAATCAGTACCTATCTAGGATATGTATGCACACACTTAGGCTGCTTCCAGATGAAGGGCTTCTAGCACTACCTGTTTTTCTCCTCCTTAACAATTTTTGTGTGAAAAAAAAGATGTATGAAGCAGTGGGGAAACAAAGGAGGACTAGAAGATGAAGGCAACATCATCTGGACCCCCTGTAAAAATCTACGATTGAGGCAGGATGATTGCACAAGAGAGCTTTGGCTATTGGGTGGTATAAAAATGTAATAAATAAATAAATAAAAGCCTCATCTGGAAGCACCCTCACTAAAGGGCTATGGTGGCCATCATAACAAAAACTCTCTTTAAAAAAAGGACAAAAAGATGATACTGGTTTGCATGAAATGCGCATATGCTAATTATATATGTATAGATGTAAATTTAGAAATGGTTATTATAATTTAAATAAAAATACATGCACCTTACCATAGTGTAGAGGACTGTAACCAGGAGACCTGTATGCCTGGCTGTTTAGAGCAACAGTTCTTACGATTCTTCTATCTTTAAACTGGAATTGGACAGGACAGCCCTTCGAATATAGGATGATCCTGTGTAAAAGAGGACACATGGCCACCCTGAGTTTGTTTTAAAAACAGAACAGCAACAACAAAACCTTCTTTACATAAATTTACCAAAGTCAATAAAGCAGGTTGTTTCTCAATAGGTCTTTGGCTGAATTATTACAAATTCGTTTTGCCTTCAAAATGTGTTGCAATCAAATCCTTCACTCCAGCAGGAAGTTGAGGGAAGAAACTACACATACAGTTAACACTTGCCCCCCACACATGAGAAAACATTTTTTTATAAGACAGCTACTATAGAAATAATATTTTTAGAAGGCTCACAAGGGGAGAAAGGGGTGAGGAGAACTGAAGTTACGCCCCCCTCTCCCATCCTGACACTTCACTGAGTTTGTCAATAACACAAACTTCGTTAGGCTGCCCCTCCCTTCACACCAATCATTTTCTAACCATGGAAAAGACAGGTTGTTAGGTGAGTGTGTAATTAAAAAGGGGGAAATTGGAAGATTGGATAACAGGAGGATGTGGGATTCAATGAACTACAGATTAAACATTTCTCCCACCTCCAAGAAAACTACACTCTTCAATCATAATCCCATAGAAACCAGCAGGGGTTACTTTTGCATAAACACGAATACGATCTGCTCTTAACCGTGGGTTACCGGCATTTAAGGCTTTTTGAATACAGCTGGACCTACTTCAGAGGAAACATACACAATTTCCATTTATACAGATGCACTCTTAAACCCAGCTAATAGGAAGTAGATAGTTTTGACACCATTGGAACTTACTTCCAAGTTAGCATGCTTTTAGAGTCTGGCTGTAACCCTGGTACAAATTTGAGCTATGATCCTTAGGATCACAGCCTCAGGATCTCCGTTTCCATTTCTGAACATTTCACTGTTTGTAATTAATTGCAGTGTGTGTGTGTGTGTGTGTGTGTGTGTGTGTATTTGTAGTCCAGTGATAAATGTAATAGTTCTTCTCACTGGCATTAATGATTGATTAGTACCCAGCAGCTAATAGTTAACACAGGGAGCAGAGATCAATAGCAATCACGGGATGTCACTCAGAATTTGGAAGGAATGAGAGACATTGTAGGGAGGAAATTAGCTGATATCATTAGCCCTTAAGCACTTAAAATATGATAGGTCCCAATCCTGAAAAGGTATTAAACACATGCATTACCACACACAATTCATCTTTAAGGTTGCAATCCTATGTAGTAAGCCCCATTGAACAGTGGGACTTAACTCCAAGTAAACATGCATAGTATTGCACTGTAATAGCCTGAAGCTACAACCCTGTGTTTACTTCAAAGTAACTCCATTAATTTCAACAAGGTTTCTCTACTTCTAAATAAATTGTTGGTATATACTGAATTAACATTGTTGTAGATCACAAGCTGAATATGAGCCAACAGTGTGATGTGGCTGCAAAAAAGCAAATGCTATTTTGGGCTGCATTAATAGAAGTATGGCTTCCAAATCACACAAGGTACTGGTTCCCCTCTATTTGGCACTGGTTAGGCCTCATCTTGAGTATTGCGTCCAGTTCTGGGCTCCACAATTCAAGAAGGACGCAGACAAGCTGGAGCGTGTTCAGAGGAGGGCAGCCAGGATGATCAGGGGTCTGGAAACAAAGCCCTATGAAGAGAGACTGAAAGAACTGGGCATGTTTAGCCTGGAGAAGAGAAGACGGAGGGGTGACATGATAGCACTCTTCAAATACTTGAAAGGTTGTCACACAGAGGAGGGCCAGGATCTCTTCTCGATCCTCCCAGAGTACAGGACACGGAATAATGGGTTCAAGTTACAGGAAGTCAGATTCCAGCTGGACATCAGGAAAAACTTCCTGACTGTTAGAGCAGTATGACAATAGAACGAATGTCCTAGGGAGATTGTGGGCTCTCCCATACTAGAGGCATTCAAGAGGCAGCTGGACAGCTACCTCTCAGGCATGCTTTAATGTGGATTCCTGCATTGAGCAGGGAATTGGACTTGATGGCCTTATGGGCCCCTTCCAACTCTAGTATCTATGACTCTATGATCTAATATTGGAATTGATCTGAGAGGTGACAACTGTACTTATCTGTACTTTACAAAGAGGTGATAATTGTACCCTAAAGCACTCCATCTAGTCCAAGGTTTGAGAAGTACAAGCACACCAAAACCCAAAGCACAAGAGGAATAGTGATTTCTTTAATGGTTTTATAGCGACAAAATTTCAGAAGGACAAACAATGAGTCTTGTGGTACCTTAAAGACTAACAGGTGTAGGGTGCTTCCAGATGTACAGTTCCTAGTGGTACCAGTAATAAGACATTGCTTAGCTATCCGGTCATTTTCTCCTTAACGGTTTTTCTGCAGTAAGAAAAAGAGGAAGAATTGGTGGAAAAATATGAGAGTAAACATGCTGTAATGGTGCAATTTTATGAAGTAAGTCCAATTATGTTCAATGGAATTTACTCTCAAGTAAGTGTGCATACAAGGGAGTAAACCCCACTGACTACAGGAGACATATTTCATGTATAGGATTGCACTGCAAATCTGTGTGCTTTAAGTGATGCTAACAGCTGTGGGAACAGGAAATCACTCACCCACCCGACTTTACTGCCTGTACAGTTTTACAATCCCCACAAAATCATCTATTTTATAGTTTCCCTCTGTTGGCAATTCACTCTTCTATCATAAAATAAGCTACAGCTCGAGATTTTGAAGGCGGCAGCATTTATTACTTCTATGGGAAATATTTAATAGGTACGAACTCCAGTGTAAGATTTATTTCCTTTTGATATAAACTAATAAAGACTGTTGTCCAAACCAGTAATTATACAAAAGCTTGGCATTTCAACAACTCACACATTTAACTTTAGGCATTTGGAATAATTTTAGCGAATAGTTCTCAATCCTGCCGGAGTCTTTGCAGGATCACCAACAGGCTATCTGCTACTCTTTCTGTATATTACATTGCTTTACACAGAGCTCAGATTAATGGGAATATTATCTATCTTTCTGTCAGTCAGTCAGTTCCCCCATTGGAATTTTTAAATCCTGCTCTTCTCCAAACAGGTCAGGGCTGTATACAAGACCCTTCCTGCAATTTTATCCTCCAATAACCCCGTCAAGTAGGTTAAACTGAGAGATAGTAACTGACCTAACATCACCCAGTGAGCTTCATGGGGGTGGCTAAGAGGGGATTTGAACTTTTAGTTTTGTTTTATTACACATTGCTATCCTTGTAGGTTAGGGCACTTCCAGATAGAGGGCTCCTAACACTACCAGTAAACAGACATTGTGCAACTATTCCATCTTAACAGCCTTGTTGTTGTAGTAAGAGAAGAGTTAGATACAGTGGTGGGAAAACATGGGAAGTGGAAAACGAAATCCCCCAGACCCCCATAAAATTCTATGTATGGGGCTGGCCACAATAAAAGCCTCATCTGAAAGGACCCTTATATATTATGATTCGAAAGCAAATAGTGACAACCACTATTCATGGTTACATATTTTGCAATAACTTCTCAGAACAAATACTTTCCAACATGGTTTATTATAGTTTTGGGAACTTGGGAAGCTACATGTTTAATATTAAAAACTAATCCTGATGCTAATCTCTGTGTTCATTCCTCTGCTGTGTGCTTTTAAGCACATTTCATGTATTTTTTTTAAAAAAATGGCGGTGCTGCCAAGTCTCAGACAAGTAAAGGCATGCAGTCTGCTCAGATAGAAAAACTTAATAACAATACATCACACCAAGTCTTTCGCTATCAAACCAAATAAGGTATTTTTGTACTCTACACTAAATCTAATGAACAAGCCTCTTCTCATGTAAAATTCATAGAGGATGCCTTTACTCATGTGTACCTACCCCACTCCCTTTGATCCATGGATGAGGCATTGTTCCATCTTTTCAATCTATCGACTAAGGATCATGACAGTTTTTTCCCTCAATGCTGGCAGCACCCACACTCTGAGGCATCCTCCTGTGAGAGATCCATTTGTCAACATATTTGCCTCTGTTTCACTGTCAAGTGAAGATTTTTTTTAATGTTATTTGGAAAGATGTCTTCTAACAGCTTATATCTGTATTGTTTGTAACATACCATGGGACACTGGTATCTGATGGAATGGCTCTCCATGTACCAACCTGCTCATGCTGTTAGACTGGGAGTGGGTGAGTGTTCAGGCCACTCTAGTCCCACCATTAGGTGAAATTAGTTTTGAAATCTTTGAGGCTCCTACGGTGATCATCACCAAAAAAAAAAAAAAAAACAGGACAAAAGAGGCCATACTCAACCACCTTGCAAAAAGGGGAGACTGAAGATGGGCTTCTCAACATAAGGAGATTTAAGGAAGGATTTCTTTTCAATAGATGTCTTGCAAGCAAGAGAGGACAGCATTACTCCTTCCCACAGATAATTTTAACAAAACCAGTTAAGTCATCTCCTACTAAAGCTTTTTACTAGCCAAGACCAAAATGTTCGAGAAGACAACTTGTCAAAGGCATCTCTAAGCACCCCATATGCACCCTTAGGTGTTAGCAACTATAGCTCCAGAGGCAGCTCCGGACAATTCTGCAATTAAATATACCTTCAGTGGTATCCAAGCTGGGATATGAGGTTCTTATATGCAAAGTACTCATTAACACAGTCACACTGTGCTAGTAAGAGCTCTAACAGTCAAGCTAGAACTGGGATTGGTTGAACTAATCCCCTTCTCTCTCTATCCAGAAGGGGTCCACCAGATAAAAGGAAATGGGCCCACTACAATAAACATTCAGATATGCTCCCAATTCTATTCAGTCAGATTTCATGAGTCTTCATCCACCTCTATTCAAGCCATTATATCAACTATGCCTCACTGCTTGCAACTCTTCAGCCCAACTCACCAAACTATTTGGTCAACTGTCCATGAGAGTGCCATATTCCAGGAATGCACTACAGCCAAGTCAACTGGACATTCCCTGGAAGCCATTTGGAGCCATCAACCTTGGAAGATAGTCTCTAAGTGGGCTGACCCCATGAAAGCGAGTCCACCCCCTCCCATGATGTCATTTGTGCTGAGGCACACAGCTCCGTGCCTCTCTTTGCAGGGAATGCGATTTGGACAGCACTTGGACAGCACTCCCGCAAGCACTGGCTGAGTCAAGCGGTTCCTTCCTACTCTGCTTGTGACCGAGTGGGGCACAATTGGGGTGGGAAGGGATTCTGCTGGTGCAGGGGAATCCCTAGCTTATCCTTGGTCTTTGATCCGAGATAGAACGGGGATTCCTCTTCTCCAAGGGGAGGGGCTTGGATTTAATGATCCTTCAATGAGTACATCGTAAATAATTTGTGTTTTATTTTGGATCTACCAGACATGAAAAAGGAACGATTGATGGAACAATGGGGCTTTAATCAGGTTCCACATGAGTAAAGGGTTGGGTAGAAAGCCAGGGGAGCTTGTAATTGCATGATCTATTTACCTTTAAAACACCCTATCACTCTCCCTTGAGAAACCAATAAAAACCATAAGAACATGAGAAGTGCGATGTTGGATGCATAAGTACCAGCTGTCGACCAGGAACCCACAAGCAGG
The DNA here is from genome assembly GCF_023053635.1 of Elgaria multicarinata webbii. Taxonomy (NCBI): domain Eukaryota; kingdom Metazoa; phylum Chordata; class Lepidosauria; order Squamata; family Anguidae; genus Elgaria; species Elgaria multicarinata. The sequence goes on from NC_086183.1 coordinate 7,596,580, forward strand.
ACATGGTGCAGCAGCACCCTCACACCCATGTTCCCCAGCAACTTGTGCACATAGGCTTACTGCCTCGGATACTGGAGGTAGCACATAATCATCAGGGCTAGTAGCCATTGATAGCTTTTTCCTCCAGGAATTTATCCAACCCCCTTTTAAAGCCATCCAAATTGGTGGCCATCACTGCATCTTGTGGTAGTGAATTCCATAATTTAACTATGCACTGTGTGAAGAAGTCCTTCCTTTTATCTGTGCTGAATCCCTCCCCCAACCAATTCCATGGGATGACCCCATTCGGTTCTAGCTCTCTATCCATATTCTCCACACCATGAATAATTTTGTACACCTCTATCATGTCTCCCCATTTTTCCAAGCTAAACAATCCCAGCTGCTGTAACCTTCCCTCAAAAGGAAGATGTTCCACCCCCTTGATCATTTTGGTTGCCCTTTTCTGCACTTTTTCAGACATGTACACAGTATTCTAAGTGTGGTCACACTTTAGATTGCATAAAGGTAGTACTGGCAGTTTTATTCTCAATTCCTTTCCTAATAATTATGCGCAACATGGAGTTTGCCTTCTTTACAGCTGCTGTACACTATCATGACATTTGCATTGAGCGGTCTACTATAACGCCAACATCTCTTTCTTGGTCAGCCACCACCAGCTCAGATCTCATGAGGTTATACTTGAAGTTGGGATTTTTTGCATCAAGGTCATGCACCCCTTTATACATTGAACCACATTTGCCAAAGTGCTGTTAATGCCAGGTGGGCCTACTGACATACCGGAGGGCGCTTTGCTGAGAACTCCCTCAGACCTGGATCTGGGCCTGGTCTTGGGTGCCTGGAACATATGTATAAAAAACAAACAAATGCCCACTGCCAACATGTGGAATCAACATGGAACGCAGGATGATGGTTAAGAAAAGGCTGTAAATGGTTCAGCGTGTGCCCTTTAGTGAAGCCCCGTCCCCTATGCCGAGAGAAGTCAGGCTGGTAGCAGCAAATCATACTCAGATAAATAAAGCCGCACTACTGAGGCTCATCCCCACATTCCATGCATTCAGACACCAATTTAGCAATTTCACAGCCATGTCCTGACTTGGCACAAATGGCTATAAATAATAACAATAAAAAAGCACACACAGAGATGGCTGATATCTGCAGCAGCAAACAGGCTGTGGCTTGCCAATCATTCCAGTAGACTGTTGACAGTTTGCAATTTGGAAATGTGTTGCGCTATTGCAGGATTTTGATAACAGCTGAACCTTCAATGCATAGGCTATTGCAGAAGAATGAAACAGAATGGCTATATGAAAACAATCCAGGGCCAGATATTAGGGGTTAAATGGCTTTATGTACAAACCAGGCTTATAAAACAAGATTTAAATGGGGTGAGTGAGATGTGTTGGACAAAACTGTAAACTTGAGATATATATATCTCAAGTATTATTTCTGAATTCTTTAAAACTACCCCAACAAATATTGCAAAAAAGAATCCAGATAAACAAAGCTCAACACTGTAAAGTACCATCTCCACCTTGGTGTCAAAAATTGGGTCCAGAGCACCTTAAGGGTGGGGTAGAAAAAGAAATTAAGGTGAACAAAAATTCAAGGAGAGATAGAGAGACAGACAGACAGACAGCCCTGCAAAGTGGCGGGGTGGGGGGTTGAACCTGCTTGAAACACTGAGGAAGGACAGTGAAAGAAAACAAAACATAACATCAGGAAGCACAAAGGGAGGAAAAGAAGAGAAATGTTGGTTTCTTGCATTAATACTAGTTGCCTCTTTTCATTTCCCAATGGGAAGGGGCAGTATTGATAAAAGTGAGGAGCAGGCCCGGGCCTACTCTACTGGAAAAGTGGTGCATAGAGGCAGGGTATAGGGACCTACCCTACAGTGGCCACTTATGAATCAATAAAGTTCAAGAAAGCATACTTACCTGGCAGTATGGCTGAATGAACTTTTAAAACTCTTCAGAGCAACACGTTTCAGATGAGGATGAATTGAATATATCACTGTGATAAGCTATTAAAGATGCTGCCTCCCAGGGAAAGTTTAGTGTCTCTCAGTCCTTTGAGAAAGCTAAATATTTTTTCCACCTTGACCTTAAACAAAAGAGAGCTCATCATAGAGGCTGCTGCTGGTTGTTTCCCCCCCACAGATGGTTCCAGGCTCTGTTTGTATCTCAAAACAAAACTTGCCTGTCTGTGTTGGACGACTTCACGCACAGGACTCCATGCCTTCAACTCTCACCACCACTACCCAACCTTTTGTGTTCGGTCTGTTTCATAGTTTATCCTTTGATAATAGGGCTCATTAACAACAGCATGTGGCAGCCAGCTCCCGCTTCCTTTGGGAATGCTGCCATTACGTTCAGGTGGAGTAGCGAGGTCAGCCAAATTTCCATCATGCACAGCCTTTCACATACTTCTTCTTTGGCATCAGGAAGCCAGCCTGGGACTGGCACAAGTGCCAGGCAACCTTGGGCAGCTGCTAAGACCTCAGTAGAGCCCATTACTAACACCTGCCCTGCGCCACTGTTTTAAAAATGGCCACAAAGAGGTGGCCATTTATATTTTCCCCAATGCTACCTTGGGTGCATTTTGGGAAATGTAAATAACAAACCCACCCACATACTTCACCATGTTTTGTCTACAGGGGAGGAAGTAAGTGCTTCCTGTAGAAATCAGTGCAAAAATCCAGGATGTTATGCATATTTATGATTAGTCTGCAGGAATTCTAACCCTGGTTGTGCTTTTATATAGTATTTTATATTGTGTTTTTATACAGTTTTTTGTTTTATTTTTTGATTCGTGTCTGATTTTAATTTTTGTGAACCTCCCAGAGAGCTTTGGCTATTGGGCAGTATAGAAATGCAATGAATAAATAAATAATTCTTTTTCTTTTAAAGTTGCCTTATTTTGTGAGAAAAATGTGGTAGATTTTCTATCCTGTAAAGAATCCACAGGTCCTCAATTAGTCTTATGGATGATTGTTTAACATTGTTTTAGTTATATGTTTAGATATATACACTTTGCATAATGTATTTTAACACTTTCTAATTTTTATAAACATCCAGAGAGTTTCAGCTATGGAGCAGTACAGAAATGTAATAATAATAATAATAATAATAATAATAATAATAATAATAAAAAGCCACCTGATTGCTTGCAAATCAAAGGAGCACAATAGGTCTCTCGGTGGAATTGAGAGCTGTGATATTTGACTGAGGAATGTTGCATACAGAAGCAGGCTCAGGCTAGCTCGCAATATTAATACTGGCCTATACTGCAGGGCTGTTGTATCCTATTTTCTCAGCCTCAGATTGACCCCCAGCTTAAAATATTAACAGTGAACTAAATTGCAGGGCTGTTATAAACTATTCCCTTTCAGTCGCAAAAACAGAGCCCCACCTCCAGCATGGAGTTAATCCTGGAGGGAAAGAGAGAGATGTAGTAATTTTCATGTGGACCTCTCACTTCCGCCCCTGGAGAGAGAGAGAGAGAGAAAAATAACGTCAAGAGAAACCAGGAAGTCTCTTCCCTACAGGATGCGCTTGTCATTCTTTTCTTTTATCTCCATGGTCCTTCTACGAAGCCAAGGAAGGGTGAGGCTTGATTCATGGAGGCGGTGCCGCAGAGGAAACCCCATTTCCCAATTGGTCTGGAAAACATTCGAGCAAGTAAAGCGACCAATAGGAACGAAGAGTGGGGCGTGCCCGATTGGCGTGCTCAAGCGGCGATTGGCTAGAGTCTGAGGGGCGGGATCAAACTCTGAGCAAGAGCGCGAAGACTCGAATTTAGCCTCTCAAGGGCGGCTTCGGCGCTTGAGCGGTGCGTATCGGTTGCTTTCTCGGTCGTTGGTGTCTGGCGCCATGGCGGCAGGAGGGACGACAACGGCAGAGGTGAGCCCGGTGTGTGGCTGGTATCAGCAGGCCTCGATGGCGACGCTGCTTCGGTTGATGTGGTTGGCGCGGTACTCTCCTCAGAGGACCGGAACTACGACTCCCGGGGTACATTGCGACTCAGCTATCCCGGCATGCTCAGGGCCTTTGTACCTGCTGCTGCTTGGGAGAAGAACCTCGCTTTGAGTTCCTTTGGCGTCTCTTAGGCCCTTTGCAACTCCCCAACTGGGGATGACGGAGGGCCCCAGGTTGGGGAAGGCTGTCTCAGGCTTAGTGTAAACACTCGAGGGATGCGATGGTAAAACCGACTGTTATTTCAGGCTGTCGGATGGGGGCCTCATTTTAGGAACCGCATTTGTTTTTTTGTTGCACTTATATCCTAAGTTTCCTCCAAAGAGCTCAAAGTGGTGTTCGTGGTTCTCTTCCGCCCCTGCCGGCTCCATTGTATCCTCACAACGGCCATATGAGATAGCTTTCGGGAGCCTTCCCCAGCCTGGGGCCCTCCAGATGTGTGGGACTGCAACTGGCTGGGAATGATGGGGGTTGCAGTCCCACATATCTGGAGGGCGTCAGGTTGGGGAAGGCTGGGCTAGGGCCTGACAGTGATTGTGACATCTTTATTCCAAGAAGCCTTTCTTTAACATGCAGCCTTGGATTTCTGTTTTTGCTTCTTTTTAAATTTTGTTTTAACTGTTTTATTTTTATTTTACCTTGTACACCGCTCCGAAATTTTTCAATGGGGAGCGGTATATAAATATTCTAAATAAATAAATAAATAGTCTTCAGCAAACGTGGATTTTCTGGAAAATGTTGAATTGGACTAATTTGCATTGGTAAAATCTCAGTTTGCACTGGAAAAATCATTACAGAGTGATCTAATTTAGCATGTTTGTTAAATACAAAAAAGTTAAAAAAGAAAGTACCCCGTGTTAATTTTTTTTGACCCAATACATCACAAATATTTGAACTAAAATATCTGAGGGGCAAAATTAAAGCACGCTAAGGGTGCAGTGCCAGGACTGCACCCTCACTGGTCGGAAATTCCTTGAATCTTGTTTTATGGATATGCTGTGAGCTTTGTGGCTAAGTGGGGGATTTGGACCTGTCTCTCCCCAGTCCTAATTTGATTTAACTTTTTGATCTTACTGGAAATTTGGTATATGGGTTATAATTAAAACTTAAATACATTTTTAAAAATAAATGACTTTTTCATCCTGTAGGATTCTTCCACATCGTTACAATATTTTATGCCATTTGGGGAATGCTGTATATTTTTATTTATTTACTGCATTTCTATACTGCCCAATACCTCTCTGGGCTGTTTACAAAAATTAAAACCATAAAGCACAACTTAAATATAAAATTTAAGCCACAATATAAAACCACAGTAGAAAAGTACAACCAGAATAAAGCCAAGCAGCAATGCAGAGATTAAAATACAGATTTTAAACAGCAAAGTTAAAAGACTAGGATGGTAACACGTTAAAATACTGGAAAAATAAAAAGTTTTTCATCTGGTGTCAGAAAGAGAAGAATGTAGGTGCCAGGCAAACCTTTCTAGGGAGCTCATTCCACAGCCAGGGTGCCATAGCAAAAAAGGCCCTCCTCCTGGTAGCCACCAGCCTCACTTCCTTTGGCAGAGGCTCATGGAGAATGACCCCTGAAGATGAACTTAGGGTCTGGGCAGGTACATATGGGAGGAGGCGTTCCTTCAGATAACCTGGCCTCAAGCTGTTTAGGTCTTTAAATGTTAATACCAGCACTTTGAATCAGACTTGGACCTGGTCTCGTTGGCCAGTCCCTGTTAACAATCTTGCTGCTCTGTTTTGGACCAGCTGAAGTTTCTGGACCGTTTTCAAAGACAGCCTCACGTATAATACATTGCAGTAATCCAGACGAGAGGTGATTGGAGCATGGATAATTGTAGCTAGGCTATCTCTCTCCAGATAAGGACGCAGTTGGTATATCAGCCTAAGCTGATAAAAGGTGCTCCTTGCCACTGAGTCCACCTGTGCCTCAAGTGACAGTTCTGGATCTAAGAACACCCCCAAGTTATGAACCCGATCCTTTAGGGGGAGTGCAACTCCCACAAATGGTACTTTTGGGATAGTACCATTTGCTAAAATGCAATAAGTGTCCTTTTTATATCCTTCCTTGTAACTAAGAGGCTGAAGTTTTAAGCCTGTGCACACTTCACCTGGGATTATGCCCTACTGAATTCTGTGGGGCTTAATTTCTGATCGGACACACATATAGTATCAATGGCTACTAGTCTCGATGAATAATGCAACCTCCATTATCAGAGGCAGTAAGCCTGTTTACATCAACTGCTGGGGAACATGGATGGGAGAGTGCTGTTGCACCATGTCCTGTTTGTGGGTCCCTGGTTGACAACTGTTGGCCGCTGTGTGAACAGAGTGCTGGCCTAGATGGACCCTTGGTCTGATCCAGCAGGGCTCTTCTGATGTTCTTAAGTACTTGGGTTGAACCTTGCCTCTGCCATGAAATCACTAGTTGGCCTTAGGCAAGCTGCACTCTTTCAGCTGCAGCACCTCCTCCCCTCTGAAAGATGGAGAAAATAACATGGACCTACATTACAGGGGTGTTGTGAGGATTGTTGCAATTCAGTAACGTAGGGTTGCCAGAGATGGAAGACACAATGAGGGGCAGGCGGGTGCTCTCTCAGCACACAGACAAATTTTCGGAATGTTTGAAAGAAATTGGTTAACAGTCACCTAAATAAGGTTGTCAGGATTCACTTATGTATTTTCAAAGTCTCAAAATTCATTTGGAATTGTTGATATGTGATTGTATATATGTATGTATGAAATGGCTATATTTTAAGGCAGAGCTAGGCAGCTTTTCAGGGCCCATTTTTCTTGCGCCTCTTTCTTTTGATTCTCACCTTTCTTGTCTCTCCCCTCTCTAGATGCATACCTTTCTTAACCCACCCCTACTTCTAAGGATTTTTACCTTTCCTGCCTCCCCTCTTCTCTGGATTCTCACTTTTCTTGCCTTCTCTTTTTTTTGGAAGAAGACTTTTGTCCCCACCTCTATTGCTCCATTGACTTTAATAAAGGTTGGGAAAACAGTTGGAGGAAGGAGGAAGCCCATGTCTTACCAGGACCCTTACTGCCCCAAGTGTCCTTGTTGGGGAGTGGCTTTCTCCCACCCCCCACCCCAAGCTATTTTTGGTAGGGCACCCTTTCCCCGCACCTCCATTGAGTTTAATAGATATAGGGCAAAGCATGCCGATAAGGAGATGAAGGCACAGCGGAGGTACACGGAGGGCAGTGTTGTGGGAACTGGACTAGATGTTCTATGTTGCCAACATCTGCTTTCTGTTAGGTTGCCAATCCCTGCTTTAAAGTATGACGATAAGGAAGATAATACTCCACAGAGTGGGAGATATTTGAAGACCCTCCAGACTCTCACATGGATATAAACATGCAGTGAAGAAAAGCTAAATGTTTCTTCTTTTGCTAGTAAACCATCAGCTGCCATGTAGTCATTAACTTCTGGAAAGCTGGGGCTACCAACCAGCATAATTTATTTTTTTATTTATCATACTTATACCCCGCTCCTCAGCCAAAAAAGGCTCTCGGAGCGGCTTACACTTAGGAAAAAAGACAGTCCCTGCCCTCAGGCTTACAATCTAATAAAGACATGACACACAAGGAAAAGGAGTCAAGGAGGGAGGGAGGGAGGAGAGAGAGAGAGAGAGAGAGAGAGAGAGAGAGTCCAGCAGGAGCAGGCCCCGATGTTACTTCTGCCTGCTCCTGTCCCCTCGGTCCTTCTTCTTCCCCACAGGGCCAAGATGGCAGTTTGCCCTGTGGCGGGGGGGGGGGAAGAGTCCAGCAGGAGCAGGCCCCGATGTTACTTCTGCCTGCTCCTGTCCCCTCGGTCCTTCTTCTTCCCCACAGGGCCAAGATGGCAGTTTGCCCTATGGGGGGGGGGGAAGAGTCCAGCAGGAGCAGGCCCCGATGTTACTTCTGCCTGCTCCTGTCCCCTCGGTCCTTCTTCTTCCCCACAGGGCCAAGATGGCAGTTTGCCCTGTGGCAGGGGGGGGGGGAAGAGTCCAGCAGGAGCAGGCCCCGATGTTACTTCTGCCTGCTCCTGTCCCCTCGGTCCTTCTTCTTCCCCACAGGGCCAAGATGGCAGTTTGCCCTGTGGCGGGGGGGGGGGGGGGAAGAGTCCAGCAGGAGCAGGCCCCGATGTTACTTCTGCCTGCTCCTGTCCCCTCGGTCCTTCTTCTTCCCCACAGGGCCAAGATGGCAGTTGTAGGCCTTGCTGAGGGAGTTTGGTGTGTCACTGTTCTAGGAGGTTTCAGTAATAAAGGAATCCAGCAAGGAAAAGACTCTGAAGTTATTGCCTGGTAGTCTAGGGGCAAGTGGCAGGCTGAGCAGGTAAGCTCACCCGTATGGTCCCTATGCCTGAGGGACACTACATTTCTGTCTTTGAATCAAGTCTTTCTGTTTGTGCTCATCTACACAACCACAGCTTCTAAGCACTGGTACATAACTGCAATTAAGTCTCTGGATAATCTCACTATACAGCTTCATGTGGACATGAAACCATAGTGGGTATTGAGTGGAACCCTGCAGGATTCTATTCTGAAGGGTGTAATGTTACTGTTTTTGCAGTTGGGAAATGAATAGTGCCAGGTTTGTCCTCCATGTTAAAGCTCCGATACTAAAATAGCTACAGGTGTTCATCTCTCTGGTCATACTTATAAATAAATTGTTCTTGGATTATAGCTTCCCTTGGATGTCCAGGATTTGAAACCTCCAGAAACCTTTGACAGTGATTCAGATAGTGGAAAGGGCAGCTGTGAAATAAACTCCCCAGCACCGATAAGCAAAGGAATTGCATCTGTTGATGATGGTCAGTAACTTACTATTAAATTTCCTAGATTCATAAACAAATAGACATCTCAGAACTCATGCATTACTTCAAAGAAATCTTGCATACATCAGTAAATGCAGCTTTCATTTTAACATAAATCTTGCAGATATTTGGTTTGAGAATCGTTTGGTAGACAATGGCTGCAATCCAGTTTGTTTACCCAGCATCGTGTACACAGTTTTGCTGGTTAATCTGTTTTTCCTTAGCTGCCCCTGAAAGTACCTCTGGCGTCGTACCTGCAGCACCTACCCAGAGTTTGAAAGCCTATATTGGTTTGAGGACTACTAGGCTAAAGCTAATTTAACAATAAAAGAATTGCATGTATAGATTTGGGCCTTGCATTCCTCTGATCTGCAATAGTTTGCATTCCTCTGAGCTGCAATAGCTTTCCTGGGAAGCTAGACTGGCTCTCTCCTTGATGTGCTCTCAGAGGCATGCAAAAGCTTTCTTGTTCTGGCAGATTATTATTTGGCGAATAATCTGGACCTCCATTTATGCCTAGGATTTTTTAAATTGTCATGTATTTTAAATGTTTAAATCTTTTAATATTGGAATGTATTTAATATATTTGAAACTTTTGTATATTTGTATTTATAGGTTTTAACTGTATATGTTTTAATTTTGTCGCAACGCCTTGAGGCTCAGCGTTGGGCAAAAGGCAGGATACAAATAAATATAATAATAATAATAATAATAATAATAATAATAATACCCAGTGTGCCTAAAGGAGCTAAATTGTCTAATAAAGTTCAGTTAAATGATACTGAGCTTAGTACTAGTTATCCTAAAAGATGTATGTAATTGAATTTACATTGCGTAAAGTAAGGAAAAGGATAAGTAATGGATTTATTAATTGCTTTTAGAATATGTAGTATTTTTTTTAAAAAAAAGGATGGATACCATAAGAATGTCTATTATATATATTTTAGCATCTTCAGATGAAGAGATTTATGTGAGTAAGAGAATCAAATGTAAAAAGGTACTCCTAGACAGTGACAGTGAAGGAGAAGACCTTGTCCCTGGGAAGTTGGAAGCTGCATCTGGGGAAAGTGTGAAGGAAAATGAAGAGAAGAAATCCAACCTCACCTTCCAGGCTCTGCTGGACCGCGATGACAGTGATGCAGAGAATCTGTCTCCTGAGCTTGAGTTGGAAAACTCTGGAAAACCTGGGAAAAAACACAAAAGCCACAAAATCTATTGTGTAAAGCAAATCGATGGAAAAGAAAAGGGAAGCCCAAGGAAAAGGAGGACGAAGAAAGAGAAGAAAATGAAGGCCATTAGACAGATGATGAAGAAAGAAAAGATACAAGAGCAAAAGGTATGATGGGAAGAGAACACATTTAAAGGAGTCGGCTTTCATGCAGTGTGTGTGTGTGTGATGTAAATCTTTACAATGTACACACAATATTAAGGAAGTTTGGTCTAATGCTAGGTGGTGTACTTATGTTTGATGAACTCAGATTCTTGTTTTCTATTTTTCTTGGGTCAGGAGGATGGTGAGGCTATTTCTTTCAATGACAGCGGCTGTCTGCTGGCTGATAAAGACCTTTTCGAGAATGGCTTGGAGGAGGAAGATCCCCCTTTTCAAGATGAAGAGTCGCTCGAGTTAATAAAAGCTGCAGCAAAAGAAAAAATGAGAAAACAGAAGGTACATCATGCTAAACCTTCCAAGGAAACTATGCAAAGTATTTTTTTCTGCTTATCCTGAACTTACTGCCAAGTATTGGGTGACCAGAGACAGAGCCTTCTCTGTTATGTTATTCTCTCCCCATAGAGGCCTTGCCTGATGCCAGCATTATTAATATTTCAGAGCCAGGAAAATGTGTTTTCATTCTTCCAAGTTTTTAAATGTCTCTTAGAATCATAGAATAGTAGAGTTGGAAGGGGCCTAAAAGGCCATCAAATCCAACCCCCCCTGCTCAATGCAGGAATCCACCTTAAAGCAGCCCTGACAGATGACTGTCCAGCTGCCTCTTGAAGGCCTCTAGTATGGGATAGCTGTAAACATTGCTGTAAACAGCATTGGAAGTTTTTCTGAAGGGCACATAAACATCTTTTAAATAAAAGTCACTATATTCTTAACTGGAAACTGTAGATCAATAGAGTTAATATTTCCTCTGCTGCTTAAAAGGTTGTGCCCATATAAGCAACTGCAGTCTTTGTGTATGTATTAGATAGACAAATGTTGGATATATGAAAGCAGGATGTACAAAAGTAGCGTAAAATTGCTTTCCAGAACATAGTGTGTATTTTTGAAACTGCATAGTTGAGACTACAACATTGTTAGTGTTGCAAAATCCAGCCTTTTCTTCCACAAAAATATTCTATCCCTTGGTCAGTGTTCTTAGTTTAATAGCAGGTAGCATGTGTACATTTTGGGAGAAGCATCAAATAAATGAATGGGACATAGTCTAGCTGACTGAATCACTTTTTGACCCAGTTCGAATAATCAACCCATGGTTAGCAAACCATGGGCTGCGAGTGACCATGCTGGGTCCTGCCCGCTCCCAATTTCAATTAACAACCCAGGAATGCCCTGTTCTTGAGTTGTTTTCATCATGTCCTAAATTGAAACTTTTTGAGTTGTCTTGAGGTTAAACAACCAAGAGTTAACCCAACAATCCCCCATGCTTTGCTGTTGGGTTAACTGTGTTATTTAACCAATTAACAACCCAGAGTTTCTGAGTTCGGACATCATGAAAGCAGAAGTGGTGAGCGAGTGAAAGGCAGTGTGCTTGCTTGCTTCCGCACCCCCCTACCAATTCCTGGGTTATTCAACTCAGGAATTGGCTGTGACATATGAATGTAGAGGCGCTTATCTTATGCATGTTTAGACAGAAAAAAGTCCTACAACTCCCAACATTTCCCAGCCAGCATGATTTCCATTGATTACAAATTTGGATTGTACCGTAGTCTTTAACTTTGAGATATTACAGTTTTTCCACATCTGCTCAACCCAGACATTCCAAATATGAAATGCAAGTGGAATGGTTGCGAACATGCTCTTGGCTGATATTAAATGTTTTGCTCGTTCAAAGCGGGAAAGAACGTTTCTAAAGTATGGAGAGTCCCAGCTGCTATGGCTTTATAGGCCGGTGTGGATGCGCTCTTTGCAGGAGTGGGTCGCACAGAGGTGGGCCCACTGCACTCTGTGCCTACGTAAGCTTTAAGGCAGTCGTCAAGGAGATGTGAAGAGACCAGTATGTTGAAGGGAGGGTTGTAGGAAGCTTCCAGATGGACTGCAGTGGGATACCGCCAAAGTATGGCAGTCCAATGTGCTGAATTGCAATCAGCAGTGATTTGCAGCAAATGGCACAAACTTTAGAAACTTTCTGGCTCAAGGAAACTAAGATTGTGTATGGTAATTCTATAAACAATTGTCTGGACAGCAATCTCTTATCTGAGATGAAATTTTACTCTCTTACCTCCATGTTGGTACAAACAGCTGTTTTCCAAGAGTGAAGATTACAAGCATGTGATGGATGTAAATGAGGAACTGCTCTTAAAGGAACCTAGAAAGGTGAATATTTTCTCATAACTTATTTGTTTTTAACTTTCATTCTATTACATTTTTTGTAAACTCCTAGGCATTTGCATGATACTTAGGAGAGCTACATCTCCCATCCTCAGCATGCCTGATTTTAATTGTATTTAAGCAACATGCTAGCTTACTACTTCTTTAAATGGCTTACAATTGCAAGGTTTCTTTCTTTTTTCTTTCCTTTTTAGGAGCGGAAGGCAGCCAAGCTAAGTAAAGAAGCTATGAAGCAGCTGCATAGTGAGAGCCAACGACTTGTTCGAGGTAAGACTTTTCGGCTTTGTGAAATTCTGTAATATAATAAGATACATCCTGGTCATGGTTTGTCCAGGAGCCTGTTAATGAGCACGGATCCCAGAAACAGAGGTGGAGGGGGGGGGGGCTCCCCTGAAATAACCAGGCAAAAAAGGCTGGCCAACGTTACGCGTTTTGATCATTGATTATTTCTTAGATTTCTCTATTTTTATTCAAGTGTACCTATGATAGTGACAGCAGGGACTATGACATTCAATTTCAGCAAATTGGATGTGATTGATAATAATGTTATTATTTGTCTATTAAATAAGCAGATGTAAAAATGCACCTGAAAAGTAGGCAGCATTCATCACATCCTAGCTACCTTGCGCCTCCCCTCCCCTTGCCCACAGGCCCCCCATTGCATGGGTCCCTGTTATTAAGCCTCCATGGGTTGGGAGTCATCTGGATGACTATAGCAAGTGTTGGTTCTGGTAGTTACTGCAGTCACTTGCAGAGAGCATCCTCCCAAACCTTCTCTGGGTGCCAGTCGCCCTCTTACCCTTACTCTGGTAGTATCTGGCTCCAGGTCCAAGAAGAAACCAACTGTTGCCAGAAGGAGACAGAGAGAGTAGGCAGTGGTTCTGAGAGAAGGTTGGAGGAGTGCTGTGTAAATGGATGCAGCAGCTATAGGAAGCCCTACCTACTGCAGATAACATTAAGAGGGTTTTGTGTGAATTAAGGCATGGTGGGTTTTCTTTTAATAATTTCTAACTTCAAAACGACTTTTGGGCAGAGCTTGAAACTGTAATGTCCTTTGGTGTGAATGTGGCTCTTGTACTAAGCTTAGGCAACTTATATTCCTTCTTTGAAGAGTTTTGATTTTCTGGAGAGGCTGCAAATATAGTTTTGAGACAGCAGGGACCGTCTTGTCACAAAAATCCTTCAGTTACAAGTTCTGGAATGTCAGAGTTCAGACTTTGCGTGCAAGTTATATTTGTGATAGAGATAACCATGACTTTATTGGGGAAGGAACTATGGATCAATGCAGAGTATGTGCTTTACATGTAGAAGGTTCCAGGTTCTCAAACCACTGGCATCCCTAGTTGATTTTTTTTAAGGAACTCTGACTTCAGAAGCGTTTGAAACCTTGGAGGTAAATTGCCAGTCAGAGTAGACAGCCTGCTAGGTAGATCTAGATGGGCCGACTCATTTATAACAAGCTGAAGGCAGGGGCGGAACCAAGGATAATCTTTGCAAAATATCATTTGTATGAAAAAGATTTAATGAAGGTGCCTACGCATTTCGAACAAAAAACGTCCTTCCTCAGGGCTTATTCAACAAGGTTTTTACAGTCGTTTGCTCAATGAAATCATAGGCTTGATTGGTACAGAGAGATGTAAGATATATAGAACCCGAAACACGTAGGCACCTTCATTAAACCTTTTTTATGGAAATAATATTTTGCAAAGATTATGCTTGGTTCCGCCCCTGCCTTCGGCTTGTTTTTTCACTTCCTCACGGGGTTTCCCTTCTCTTCCTGCACCTGACTCATTTATAAGGCAGCTTTATATGTTCATTTAAAAATTCTGGTGGATTATCATTAAAGTTCAACCAAGGCTGTAACAGTAAAACATTCCTTCATTGTGCCATATATGTCTTCCTGCTCTAACCATCTTGTTTCTTCTCTGATAGAAAGCACCATACCTCTCCCATACCACTTACCAGAAGCCAAAAGCATCCATGAGTTCTTCAAGCACAAACCACGTCCTGCTTTCCAGGGGAGTGCTATGACTTTGCTAAAGTAAGTCAAGCCTGCTTTAACTTACACCCTTCTTCTCATTTCTTGCTACTTTTCATGGTACACATATCTCTGTGTGTGCTACAACTGCATGATAGTGCTGAAATAGCACAGGGTGTGACATTGGGTACAGAATTCTGCTTCTCTGGAAATCTACTTTTCATTTTAGAGAAAGAAAGAGGACATTTCTAAAAAAGGCGGGATATAATAATAATGTATGAATTCTCCCTCCTGCCCCAAATAAGGAGGCACTGTGCACATAACTGTGTCTAGCAATTGGCAGGAATCTGTGATAATTGTGAAAATGTTCCATTTTCTTGCTATCTTTTCAAGGATAATAGTTTAATTAGCCAAGTTCTGTGTTTCTTTAGCTCCACTTTCCCCAACCTGATGCCGCTAGATGTGGTGGTGGACTGCAATTCCTATCCTCCCCAGCCATTTGGCCCTCGGTCAACATCTGGAAGGCACCAGGTTGGGGGAAGCTGCTTTAGTGTGATTTTCTGTCATTTTCAAGTCATCACGTTATGGGCAGAGGAGGATGGTGGTGAATTGGCTCTGTTTTTCTTGACAGATCGACTAAATATCAGCCCAGTCTTGACGAAGGAACTGCTGCTTCAAAGAACCCGGGGGTCGGCTGCATTGAGAGTGGGAAAGAACAACTTGACCAGTCGGCAATGAGGGAATCGGGAACAGGACTTGATCTGCAAACTTCAGCCCTTGTGAACCCTGCGTTTGCTAACATAGACAGATCTTCTGCTGGGGAAATGGAACAATTGACAGAAGCTTGTGTGGACCAAAATGGACAGAAGAGTGATTCCAAAACTGAGTGCCTTACAGAGGAGCTGGCTTCTGGAAAGCAAGGAATGCCTAATCCAATTGCTGCTGAATCCATGGAATCACTGGAGAATAAAGTGGAAGAAAATGTACTTGAACAAAGTGACGAGCAATCATCAGAATCATGCCCAGGACCCAAAGAACCTGTTCAGCCTGAGGCGGCAGCGGCATCGCTAGCTCCTGGTGAAAGAACAAGGAAGTCCAAGCTGGATCGGCTTCGGGAGCTGGGAGTGGACCTGACGATCAAGCCTAGGCTGTGTTCTGGGGATGATTCGTTTATTGATCTTGACGAGCCTGAATCTAACAGAGGTGCAGTGCCAGCTTCTAGCATCTTGCTAGGTCCTGTTCCTTATTAGCTTGTTGCTATTTAGATCGCTTCAAGTGGGCCAGCAAAGGGTTGGCAAGGTGTGCCGTGTCCTCTTTACAAAACATCTTCTCTTAAAATGGTTCTGTTTCATTGCTCTGATTTTGGTATTGCTGTGATTGACAAAGTGGTGCTTGCAGGCATTACAGCACCCCTGGATACCCACCCTGGCACCTGGCAAGGCCCCTTGCCCCTCCCAATTACCTTAGGCAGCTGAAAAGCAGAAAAGCTCCAGCTGCTTGAGCCTCCTCTTTTCCATTTCCCAGAATGCCTCTGGTTCCCATGGGGGCCCGGAACATTCTTCAGAGGAAAAGAAAGAGATTGAGGCAGCTGCAGGCTGGAACTCTTTCGCTTTTCATTCAACCTGTCTACCCAAACTTGGGTGGGATGGAGATAGTGGTAAGAAAGGCAATATTGGGTGGGATAGAGGAATAGGAAAGGAAATAGGGAGAGAGGCCAGTAGGGAGCAATTTGGGGAGAAGGGGGTGTTTGTGAGATGGATGAGTGGGGTACATGGTGGTTTGTGGATGGCTGTGTGTATATTTGCAGGGTGGGGGTAATTCTGAGTGTGATTTTGTGTGTGTTTGGGGGGAATGATTTGGGATAGATCTTCCTGTTTGCGGGGGGGGGATGCATTTGGGGAAATCTTATAAGAATTTATTTAGTGGAGATTTCGGGATTTTGGCTTGCCTTTTTGTGAAATAAGCGTTTTGTGGCAGACACCTGGGTTGCAAGGAGTGTGTTTGTCTTCTAGCATCACCAGCTTCTCTGAAATGGTTGTTTTGCTGTAGTAGTACATTTGTTATTGTCTGCACTCCGTAGCAGACATTATATGACTCATGCCCCCCAGTCTTCAGTGTCCAAGGCACATTATCAAAAATTGAGTTGTGCCCATGGGCCCAAAAAGGTTGGAGATCCCTTCTATATTGAAATAAGCAGTACTTATTTCTTTGTAATGTGTCTAGAATGATGCCATGGTGAAGTTACATCAGGTTGCTTGTCTCACATAGCATATTCCCCTAGTGTGATTTATATCAATCTGACCCACGTTAATTTTAATGTAGTTTACGTTTAGAGCCGGGATACTTTTTCATAAGCCTACGTGCCCACATGTCCCTCTGTTAGTCATTATGGCAGGTCTGATGGGTGGGGTGGGGGAAAGAAACCAGCATTCCTCCTACAAATGCTTCCTGGGATGGCTGCCTGGAGACAGTTCCTCATCTGCAGAGGCACGTATAAGCCTGCCCCACTGTTCTTGACAGCTGAGGTACCCTTTGAGGGATGTTCAGGCTTATACCAGAGCGGCACTTCTGAAATGAGAAGTGTCTTTGAGTAAGCACAGTCATTGTTTCATTTAATTTGGGGTCTTATCCCAGATTTGTGGGTTCTTGTGCTTTATTCCTTTCAAGAGGAAACTGACTCTCTCCACCTTCCAACAGCAATTTAAGGAACGCTAGCAGATGCTGGCACAGGGTTAAGTACTTAGCAGGAAGGGTGCTGATTTCCAATTTCACTGATTTTAGGCAATTTAGGCAACTATTAAAATTACCTTTTTAAAAATGGAAATCTCGAAAATACTCCACAGAAGAGTGATGATAGTATTATTATTATTTTTTCCTTTTTTGAAAACAACAACAACCCAAAACAGAGCTGGAAGCTTTGAAAGAACGCTTTGTGAAGCATGCAATTCATGCAGCCAAACCGAAGACGGAACGAATGGTGAACTTGAATATTATTCGTAAGGAGATGACTAAAGAGGGCAAGGAGGAGCTGAAAGCAGATGTGGTGCCGGTAACCCTGGCTGCAGAGGCTGAAGAAGAGGCCACCCACATGAAGCCAGGTATGCGTAGGGGAGCGCAGGTGGGACATTTACTGGGACGGTGTTGGCCCTCGAAGTACTGTGACGCTTGTCGCAAATAAAGCTGTAACATTGGACCAACTAAAACCTTTTTGATACACCAAAAAGGGCCCCCTGATCTGGATAGCAACTTTTCAATTTATTTATTTTTTTAAAAAGCCTTCAATTCAAATATTCACACTACTGATGGCAAGCACCATCTTAAAAGGTGGAGCGGAGGGGACACCTATTGGTCCACCCAGTTCAGTATTTTATTTTATTATTGCATTTATATCCCGCTTGTGGCTCTCCAAGGTTTCAGGCAGGTCCTCTTCCATCCCTAACTAGAGAATTGGAGATTAATCCAAATTGGGTAGCAGAAGATGTGCTCCCTACTGCTGAGTGACAGTGGGCTTATAAAGGGAGGGGTGGGCCTTATGAGATGGTATTGTGTGTAGGCTCCCAATCAGTTACTCTGTTGTTTGGATAAACTTTATAAATGTATAGCTTGTCAGAAGAATCTTTCTTAGAAATCGAAAGCTTATATCAGTATTTTAAAAGAAATATATACTATCTTTCAAAATACAGCATTAAAATAAGAATAAGTAAAACATGAATAGACAAGCAGCACATAAAAATAAAGTAATAGTACTTATTTATTACTATTTTACTCTTAACATTTATATATTTATTTTATTATTGCATTTATATCCTGCCTTTTTTCCTCCAAGGAACCCAAGGCGGTGTACATAATCCTCCTCCTCTCCATTTTATCCTCACAACAGCAACCCTGTAGGGTAGGCTGGGCTGAGAGTCTGTGACTGGCCCAAAGTCACCCAGTGGGTTTCCATGGCTAAGTGGGGACTAGAACCCGGATCTCCTGATTCCCAGTCCAACACTTTAGCCACTACACCACACTGCCTTATTTGTTACAAAAGCAATGAAGGGAGTGTTTAAAATGCCAGAGTGAACCACAGTTTAACCTGGCACCTGAAAGTCAACAATGTTAAGAACAGAAGAAGAGCCATGCTGGATCAGACCAAGGGTCCATCTAGTCCAACATTCTGTTCACCTCAAATGAAAGAAGGCCCACAGGAGAGGCCTTCAAGGGCAGGCAGGATGATATGGGAATAGGTGCTTGGTCACTCACTTCTGAGTGAAGCTGTTGGCAAATGTCTTCCCATGGCTTCATTAGAATTTCACATCATTGGGGGGGCAGATACAATTGCCTCATAGTGCCTGTTCTTGCCTGATTTACTATCCCTGATTTATACTTATGAAATGAGATCTAGACATTTAAAACAAGCTGAGCTTTTTTCTCCAGGTTTCTGGGGAAGCTGTTGAGTTCTGTGTTGTTTTTTTATTGTGGTTATGGAGATTTCCTAATCTGCCTGTACTCTTCAGGCCTCTGAATAAAAATAGAATGTTATTTGTGTGTGTTTCAAATGAAGAAGTGAGTATCAAAACTAAACAGGTTCTGATTCACTTGGAGCATTTATTTGTCTAGACTTGTCAGTAGTGGATGGGCATCATTTCTCTGCCTTGTTACCAGGGCCCTAGAGCAAGGAACTTGCTGTCATGCCTTCACAAGGCATGAGAGGAGGAAGAAAGACCCTGTTCTGGCATGTTGAGTCATCCAGTGTCATGGATCAGCCTTGGCCAGGTCCTGATTCATATTGAGGGTGCTACATGAATAATATTTCAGCCCTGCTTGAAATAAAATTTTTTTTCTGGCCCCTGGTGGTACTGACAAATTGTAATCTAAAGGTAATAAAGTGTTTACCTGCAGTTCCATTTATAAGGAAGGGGTGGTATATTTCCTACTCATGAAGAGGTAAGAGAGAGGCTACATCCTTCATCTTACATTCAGAATACAACAGGGAGATGTAATACCCCAGCTATGCCTGAGTGCTTGTGCTCTGTCACAGTCAAGTTCTTAATTGCCAGATAGTACCAGCTATCATGGGGGCCTTACCACAAGGAGGTCTGTTTGTTTAATGCAGGGCCAAAAGCATATTTTGCCCAAGTCTGGAGAATGGAGCAGCCCTGAGAATACAGAAACTGGGCATCTCTGGTAACAAGCACGGAGTCACCTTGAGTGATCAGCCGCTGTAAACTCAGCATATCCTAGCCAGAAGGCCTGGCTCTTTCAGTCAGCATATATCAGTTCATGAAACTTTCAAATAAACTGCCATTGCTTTTTAAGTTAATTGTGTATGGCTCCATTAAAATGTTTGCCTGAGGCAATGAAGTGTGTGTGTGTGTGTGTGTGTGTGTTTAAAATGTGCATCTAATATTCATGCTGTCTTGGCTGCCCAGGTGAAAAGTTACGCATGCTGAAGGCTAAACTGCAGGAAGCCATGAAACTCCGCAGGGCAGAGGAACGCCAGAGGCGGCAAGCATTGTTTAAACTGGATAATGAGGAGATGATGGAGGAAGAGGAGGAAGAGGAGGAGGAGATGACGGATGAGTCTGATGAAGAGGAGGAGGAAGGCAATCAGGAGGTCTTTCCCTTTTTTTTCTTCTTAAGCTCTCTTTCTCTTTTGCCTAGTTCGGCAAGTTTTAGTGAGCTGCTGACTCTTCATAAATCATCCAGGAACTAAGAGACTTGTGAATTTGTGCCATATTTAATATTGGCCTCTTGCCAAAGAGATAAAGTTCTTTGAAACAAAAGCACACATCATAATTAAGTACTTAAGCACCCTAAAGGCTTCAGCTGCCCACAGCTAGGCATTGAAATGCAGGCCTTTTGTTTTGTATACCCAAACTGTTGGCTAAGGATTGCAATTTTGCAGTCAGAAGCCTCATTTGCCACCCACTTCCCCATGCCCAGAGCAGTCCCAGTGAACCCTCAAGCAATTTGCGCCCGAGAAGAAGGGGCAAAGTTCAGAAATTCAGGAGCCCAGACGTGGAATCCTGAAGTGCCACCTCCTACTGTGCCTCACAACAGCGACACAGTGGAAACCGAACGTTAAACTGTAAGAAACGAGGCCAAGGGCAACACTGCTGTGCCCTACCCAGCCAGCAGCCCAGCTTAGCAGTTCTGACCCAAGGAGCTGGAGGAATGAACAATTTGGCTGTGAGAAGCACAGGGTGCGTAGTTCTCCTTTCCCCCTATCATCTTTCCTGCAGCATTTCCCTTTTTCAGATGCTCCCCTAGCCATTGTAAGGTGCAGTGGGAGGCAAGCCAGGGGAAATGCTTCAGGATTCTGCAGCTGGGTACCTGACCTTTGGCTGTCCCCTCCCAGCTCCGTGTTGTGGCACAGCTATTGGATGTCCTTTGGTGTGCAGAGATGAGTGCACGTGTGGCTTGTAGCTTCAGAACTGTGTCTTTGGTTCAGAAGCAACTGTTTGTTCAGATATCTCTCCTGCTTTTCAGTACATTGCAAAGCCAGAATTCTGATGAAAAGGTGCCTTAGTTTGCTTTAAATATATATGTCTGCATCCTAGAATGACGTATTCTGCAAGTGTACCACAAGCAGAATAAATTAAACACAAGACAATGAAGATTTGATGTCAGCTCTGGATCTCTACAAAGCTCTGGCTTATTTAAACAGACACTCTTTGAAGTAAAAGCAAGTTGAGGTACAAAGTTAATACAATAAATCAGTAAAATATAGCAATAAAACAGTAGGGTAAATCACAATCCAGTAAGAGCAGATGCTAGTCATAAAGCAAATGCAAACCATAAACAGCCTTCCTAAAATGAAATGGTATTTTGCTGTCATCTTTAAAAAGGGCAAGCCTCCTGGACTAGACTGCACGGTTCATGCTTACCGCACTAGTTCAGGCCCCAAGTGCGAAATGGGATGTACCACAGGACTGTGTTTCTGCTAGGACGTGATTTTAGATTGTAAGCCATATGGCAGAGTGTCCTGTTTTGTTTTATTCTGTACAGCACCATGAAAATTGATGGCGCTTTATAAATTATTATTATTATTATTAATAATAAATGCTAGAGATTAACCCTGGAATACAGGAAGGCAGAACGGAATGAAGTGACCTTGAGCTGAATTACTGCAAAGGATCCTCATATACTAGGAAGGACTTCTGGATTGGATTATATTCATTCAAGAATGTTTTAAACATGTTTGTATGTGCCAAGAGCAATACCACATCCTGAACTCCAGAGAGAGAGAGAGAGAGAGAGAGAGAGGCTGCAATAGTTTACTCATTTTTCTCAGAATAAGCCTTGCTGCACTCAATGGGACTTATTCCTGAGCAGACATGAATAGGTTTACACTGTAAGATAAGTACATATCTACCTATGGTGTGTGTGTGTGTGTGTGTGTGTGTTGGTAGCTAGGGCCCATCTTCTGGATATGTAAACTATTATGCTCCTGTCTGCAATTCTTTCCTATCTATAAGCAGGCTAGTAGGACATTTTGCAGGCTAGTAACTTCCGTGGGCTTATTTAAAAGGCTACAATATGGCTTTTTTACAAGGCTGCACTTGCCCTGTAAGATGATGTACTTCAAGCAAATTGTTTGGTTTCACTCACTGTGGAATTTTGTGTGTGTGGATGTGTTCCGTTAGAGTGCAGAGTATCTTCTTGGTGAGGCAGAGGAAGATGAGGAGGAGCTAGAAGAGCAGGGCCTTGAAGATGGTGACAAAGAAACTGACAAAGAATCAGTTGATGAGGGTCGAGGGGCCAAGTCTGTGCACTGTAGCGCTGTTCCAAAGCCTTCATCTACAGAGTCGACATTGCTGCTGTTCAAGGATAACTCTTCAAAAACAGGGTAAGTTTTACATCTTCCAGAAGCATAACATACAGCATAATCAAACTGAAAGATACGTTTTAAGGTAGATGACCTCCAGCATATTGAATCCCATTTTGAATAATAAGTTTTTATCTAACCCATTGGGCTGTAAGGGCAAACGTTAATATATTTGTAATATATTTGACCATATTGCCCAATAGGTAACTAAGCTTCTCCGTACTTTTCAAAAAATGAACTCAAGGATCAATTTCAAAAAAAATTCCTTAGAGGAATTATACAGATAGCAATACTATATAACATAACGGGCAATGTCTGTCACCTCTTTCTCACCAGAAATCCATTAACAAATCCATAAACCCTCTAAATATGCTGTGGCATAATTTAGGAGCTGAAAGCAGTAAATACATTCCACAGCACACCAACAGGTAGCTCAGACAAGTAATTTGATAAGCCAAAATCAGATTTTTTAATCAAAATAGTAAAATGATAAACTGTAAGTGGTGAAGACATCTAGTTAACAAAAGTGTCCACTTTTCAGTTCTTGGATTTTAAGGGCACCAGGAATCAATCCTTACTTAATTAAATAGTTCCAATTTTATTTGCCCAAATATGAATAGTTGTATTAGAAAGGTGCTCTAAATAGCATTTTGGGGGCAACTTTATTTATGGCTTGTGCTGTAACTTCAGCCGGTATGAGATCAAAACAATATAAACCCTGGGCAATATTGAAGAATACCCAACCTCAAATCTTATCACCTCTAATACAAATACTGTGACCCACTACAATATATCTGTTGTAATATTTTTGGTATTACCAACAGCATGACAAACAATAGTTTCATTCGCATATATTTCTCTACATTCCTCTGTATACTGCCAGTTATAGATTGATTCCTATTACCTTTTTAATGTGATTATCCTGCATTTAGCCTAAAATTGTTTGTTGCAGGTGTTCTCTTCCAGGTGAAAAATCTGAGATGGAGGAAGCCATGGGCAAAAGACCAGACAAGCCAGGTAAAACATCTGACTTCTGTAGTTGCCATCCACCATCTCGCTTGTCTCCATCCTGTTTCTTTCTGTTTTGAACAATGCACCTCTGTATTAAGAAGCTTCTCTTTAACTCCCTTGCATGTATTACAGAAACCGAAAAGATATGTAATAGTAACTTTTGTGGACTATGTTTGTCTTATTACTCTTTTCTTTTGGAGTGAAACCATGGACAAACATTTTATCCTAGTTTGGTTAAATTTTGATAAGGCCTCTAGGGAAACCACCTCTGGAACAGATTTTGCCCGCAAGCGGCCCTGTTTTAAACAGTCATGTCACATGATCCTTTGGATTTGTTAAGGGGAAAAGTGAGGTTGGAAGTCCCTGACTGCTAGAATATCAAATCTACACTTGCTGTATGTGAAGCAGTGTGTGGAGAAGAGCTGTGTGCGTAGACCTTGGAGTGAGATATACAGGATATGGTGGTTAGGCGGAATAGAGAATTCCAGGGGCAAGGAGAGCAGAAATGCTTGGCTTTGAAGAGGGCAGATCTGTTGTATCTAACTCGAGGATCTGTGCCTTATAGTGTGCTTGTACTTTTCAGATGCTTCAGTAGTTCCCAGGCAATACTGGAAACGTTTGACTTGACTGGTGACTTCTGAAAACAGTACTTCTTGCGAGTCATTATTGCAAATAGGATGTTTTGTAGGATTAATTTGTACTTCTGCTCCAAGGCAATCTTATTTCAGGGAGGCCCTGTGAATGAATTTTGCTTCACACTTCATATCAAACTCTGTCATTCCCATAGTTAGGGTCTGAAAAGATTCTCCCCATAACCATCAGCGTGTCAAAATGTTTTTGTTTGCATTTGAAAGACAGCGTGGAGTGAGTGAGTGTGGTTTATGTAGTAAAATCTCACTGCCTCTAATAATGCACTCAGGATTGGAGCCAAAATGGGGCTTCTACGAAAAAAGAGGGAAGCGTCAGCACGCTTGGGTGAAACCCCAAAGTATGACGAAGTACAAAATGTAAAAGACAAAAAAACCCACCATCCCAAAGTAGGGGCAGTTCCCTCCAAAAAACATCAGGTTTGATCTTTACT
Organism: Elgaria multicarinata webbii; assembly: GCF_023053635.1. Classification (NCBI taxonomy): domain Eukaryota; kingdom Metazoa; phylum Chordata; class Lepidosauria; order Squamata; family Anguidae; genus Elgaria; species Elgaria multicarinata. The sequence goes on from NC_086183.1 coordinate 7,620,802, forward strand.
TGCTTTGATTCCTTTAAAGCTGGTTGGAATTTTCTCTTTTTCTCTTCCTCCCTTAGAAGATGAAGATTCATTTTTAATGCCAAACTTGGCAAAGGAAAATAGCCACAACAGCAGCTTTGAGCTCATCAGTTCCATGATTCCCTCCTATCAGCCTTGCAATAAGCAAGTGGCACGAGGCGGCAACTTCCTGCCTGCCATTGGAGCTGTCCGCTCTCCTTCTCCCGGCTTTTTCAAAACAAGCTTTATCAGCTCCGCATCCAAGGTAAGCTTTGCTTCGATACTTTTGCTGTTTTGGAATATTAGCTGATTCCAGCCAGTCACTAGAGGAATGATTATGTAGCAGTTTGTAACTTAAAGAAATTGGTACTTGTGTTTGCTGGTTTTCTTCTTCCCTCCCCATTCCTTTTTATATTGTGTCTGTTAGATGATGAACCTGCAAGCAGGGAATATCTCCTCTTTTAATCTCTGTGCAATACCTAGAAAGTGCTTTTAGATATGGTGAATAGTAAGTTTTCATGAAGTTTGCATCTTGTATGGAGTGTTTACCATACCTGAAAAAGAAAATTGCACACACCAGTACAACCTTCCTGACTGTCCAGAGGGTTACCGTGGCGGATATCAAAAAGCTGCCAAGAAATCTAGGAGAATTAACAGAGTTGCACTCCCCTTGTCATTCTCATGGCCTAGTCAGCCAATCGGGTGTCCAGTGCATTTCAGTCTCAAAGTTGGGCCAGAAACCAGATTGAAATGGATGGCAGCAATTTTCTAGACGCAAGATGGTCTGGAGTTGTTCTGCATTAACCATCCTTTCAAGCACCTTGCCTAAAAGGACATATTTGTAGCCAGCTGATAGTTGGAATTATCTTGAGGGTCCGTAGAGGGCTGCTCAAGGAATGGCATTATGACTGCCTCTTTTGAGCTAGCCAGAACCACTCTCTTTTGCAATTAGGCATTTATAACTTCCTGGATCCAGCCAGTTAACCCTCTCCTGCTTGATATTAAGAGCTGTATCTTTGTAAACTGTTCCAGTATTTTAATTTCATCCGTCTAATAGCATAAAAACTATGTGTGTGTTTTAGTAAGTCACATTGCTATCCCTCCATTGATAAACTTCTCGATAGCAGTAATTAGCCCCCATGAACTGCTGTGCTAATCCATTCCCTTCGGCAACACATTTGGCACCTGGACTTTCTTTATTAGCTATATCTAGATTTATTTCTTTTTGCAAATGGATATGTGTGTGTGCAATTGTTAATCATTGATTTAAATTTTGTAGTATTTCAGTTTATAAGCTACAGAATTCTAGTCTTCCTCTGCCTCTGTCTTCTCCTTTTCCCCTCCCAGTCTGAATTCTGGTTTGCGTTCAGTTATGATTTGCCTTTTAATCAGTGTTTCATCAATCTGTGTTATGTTTGGAATCTGCTTAGAGTTCAGGAAAGGCATCTGAGCCTTCCTTACCCATAGAGGATTCCCAAGATCTCTATAACGCTACACCTGAAGAGAAAAGCCCAGTTCCAGCGGCTGGGAGGTTCCAGTTTCAATTCTCCATCGAAGATGACACCCAAAGTCAATTGCTTGATTCAGACGGGTATGTAACCAGAAAACTGGCTCTCTTGTGCAGGCAGCACTTCCAAAAACCCATTTTAATGCTGCAACCCTAAATCCACTTTTTAGGGAGCAAGCTGTGTTATACACTCTTTGAGCACACAAGGAATTGTGTTGCATGAATTTTTGAGTCTACAGAACTGAGTGATAAAATATATCCATGCTTCTGTGATTGGTTTCTTGCTATCAGAAATGGCTAATTTACTGTTGCAAAGGTTAGGCCAAGAGTGCTTAGGCATGGTGCTGCCATCAGCTTCTACTGGTTGCAGAAAGATTCCAAGCTTTCAAATTACACCAATGAGGTCTTCTTGAGGTGGTCTGGAAAGGGGATGAGCTCACTTTCAATAGAGAGGTGTGTGTGTGTATATATGAGAAAAAATGGGATGGATGGAAATCACTGCAGGTGGAAGTTGAATGTGGTGACGATAGCTACCTTCCACGTGGAATTCTCAGGGTCCCATCCCCAATGTCCTAAAACACTTAGCAGCTTGCATATGAAATCAAGTGACAAATTTTTGATGTGTTAGCCAGTTTTCAGAGTTCTTCAGTTCATACAGGTCTATTGTGGAACTGTGTATTTCTTGATCCCTTTGCTGAAACAGAACGATTGTGGCATTTGTCCCGTGTCTGTGCCATGCAAGAAGCCCATCCCTCAGTCCTTCCTGGAGATCTGTATCCCATTCCGCTTGTCAAGCCATCTGAGCCAGTTCTGGCAGCAGACTTCTTTTTTTTGTTTTTGTTTTTAAATGAAAGCTAGTAATGAATTTTGCTTTCAGGTTTTTGAATGTTGGCCATCACCGGAGCAAATATCAGGTATCCAAGAACCGCTTACCGTTGGCCAGCATGGATGAGAACGCAATGGATGCCAATATGGATGAACTATTAGATCTGTGCTCTGGCCAGTTTGCTTCCCAGGACAAACACCCTCCTAACACTTACAGCGGCCCGAAGCCAAACATGGAGGAACTGCTCAACCTTTGCTCTGGAAAGTTTTCATCTCAGGGTGAGTCCTGAGGAGAGACCCTGGTTTGTGTGTGTGAGTAGGAGTTGTGCCCTGCATCTTCAGTAGGCTTTGTACTAAATTCTATGCCCAGATTATATTGCTGGAATCAAAGTGCTTGCAGGCAGAACAAGGAAAAGAGACTAATGGATACCTAGTAAACCCGGTAAATTTAACTTTGTCTGGTTTTTTAATGGCTATTTTTAATAATTTTTACCCTCCTTTCTGTTTACACAATGCCCATTGCAGCTTACAGCATATTTAAAACAACAATAAAACAATAGATAAAAATAGATAAAAATGCAACTTGGTTAAAACCACTAGGATAAAAAATAAAAACAACCAGCAAATTTAATGTTTAATAGAGGAGAGAAGTTTTCATGCTTGTTTGACTGAAGCATAGAAAAAATAAAATTGCTTGTATCATACTGCCTTTATTCAAATGTATGGTGTGAAAACACTGTTCGGTTCTGGTCACTGCACCTCAAAAACAATATGGTAGAATTGGAGAAGGTGCAGAAAAGGGTAACCAAAAGGACCAAGGGGCTGGAGCCACGGCACTGTTGCTGTCATGCCACTTCCAGTGTCAAGGGAGGCAAGAACACTCTATCTGGGGCACATTGGATTCTGGCCATAGGTTACCAGCTGGAGCCTATTGAAATGGCCTCTCCATTCTGGTTCCTTTCTCAGATTCTCCCATTCGAGCCTCTTCAGCCACCTCTAAACTGGAAAAAGAGAGCAGCCCTGAGGATCCAATGGATGAAGCACTCGCTCTTTGTTCTGGCTCCTTTCCATCTGACAGGTGAGACTTGGACATGGGAAATGCGCACAATTTCCAATTCTTCAAAGGTTTTCCTATTCACTTCAGTGGAGGGGAGCATATAAGGGTGTGTTTGTGTGTACAGAGCTGTCCTTTGGATTGGGGTAATAGGGGGGTGTCTGCTTATACAGCAGGTATGTCCATGTGTCCCATGTTGCATGCTCCAGATTCTAAATTGGACTGAATACCTTTTATTAGGCTTGATGTCATTACATCTGAATATCAAAGCTTTTAGGTTAAAAGGAAGTCTTTGTCTATCTGATCCCCACCAGGTGGCGTTACCTTTCCTTATTATGAATAATAATGGAATTGACCTTAGTGTAAAAAGATTAGCCATGGCTAAACATGTGTTCTGGCATCTTAGAGATTGTCATGATAAACAAGTCCACCTCTAAGGTGCTCCGACACTACTTCTCTTGTTTGTCCTCTTCTGTCTTGGCTAATTAGGTGAGGCAGGTTGCTCAGCCCGTTACATTCCAACTGCTAAGTAAGAATACTGTTGTCTTCTTTTAAACACACACACATCCTTTTCTTGTAGAGAAGTGGAAGATGAAGAGCAGGAAGAGTTTGGAGACTTCCAGCTTTTAACGGATGACCATGCTTTTGATAGTGAAGAAGAAGTGAGTACCATGCCCTATTATAGTTCCTTCAGAACGAGGGTGACCATATGAAAAGGAGGACAGGGCTCCTGTATCTTTAACAGTTGTATTGAAAAGGAAATTTCAGCAGCTGCCATTTGTATGTATGGGGAACCTGGTGAAATCCCCTCTTCATCACAGCAGTTAAAGCTGCAGGTGCCCTGCCCTCTTTTAAATCTGGTCACTCTAGTATAGCTCCTGCAGCTTTAACTGTTGTGATGAAGAAGGTATTTCACCAGGTTCTCCATATATACAAACGACACCTGCTGAAATTCCCTTTTCTATGCATCTGTTAAAGATACAGGAGGCCTGTCCTCTTTTTCATGTGGTCATCCCTATTCAGAACGGAACATAAAACATGCCCACCTGCCAAAACCTTAAATACCACTGCTCTCTAACTCTGCAAAAAGTGCATCAAGGCTTTGCTCAACTGATCAGTTCAAGTTATTTTGTATTGATCAGTTTTGGGGAAAGCCAGAAGCTCATTGGTAGGGTTGTGTGCAGCCCAAGGAGAAAGCACGGAAATTCTGCATTGAGAAAAACTATTCTGCAACCTGAAGAAGTTAGGCGTGTATTAAGCAACTGCATATTTTCTCTTACTTTGCATAATTTACTATAGCTTTGCTAGTCATGGAGTGATGGCCATCAACTTGGAGGAGTTATGCGAGGCACCGAAACCTTGCCCTTAAACACTCACAGTCTTGTTCAGCCCACCCATCCCCCCAGCTTCTTTTAGCAGATGTTGCCCATGTTCTTTCAGGTCTCTTTTCACTACCATAAGGCCTAGAAACCTGCTCTTTTTCCCCTAAAATGAAACCTTTCATGAATCTATATTCTGCATCCGGTAGCTCATTCGGTGGGCTTTCTAGGTTCCTGAGCAATCTTGGTGTAGGCACAGTCCTGCTTAATGACATTAAGAAGAGCCAAGCAGAATCAGACCAAAGGCCTGTTTAGACCAGCGTTCTGTTCCCACAGAGGCCAGAACCTAAATTGGCCTATAGGAAGCTTACGGCAGAACCTGACTGCAAATAGCGCCCTTCTGTTTGTGTATCCTAACAGCAGGAATAGAGAGGTATACTCTGACTCTGATACTGGAAGTAATATATAGCCATCAGGACTAGTAGCCTTATTATCCTCTATGAACTTGCCTAATCCCCTTGAAGCTTCTTTATTTATTTATTAAAACATTTGTATCCCACCCTGTATTACTAGGATCTCAGGGTGACATACAGATAAAATTATACAGCAATATAAAACAATAAATATACACCGCTAAAAACAAATTAAACCAAGCTAAAACCAGGATAGAATTTAAAAGCAGTAAAACCAATTAAAACAATTCAAACAGTGTGCAAGCTTGGTGAATTTAGCCATCAAAGGTTTTGTTAAAAAGCCATGTCTTTACTTGGCACCGGAATAAAGTCAGCATTGGTGCCAGTCGGGCCTCCAAGGGGAAGGCATTCCATATGTATGTCTTGCATTGGTGGGATGCAGAGGAGGGCTTCTCCAACAGATCTCAAGTCTCGGGTAGGCATATATAGAGGGAGGCACTCTCTCAAGTACCAAGGTCCCAAGCCGTTTAGGGCTTTAAACGTCATTACCATTACCTTGAATTCCGACCAGAAGTGTATAGGCAGCTAGTGCGATGCTTTTAAGACCGGTGTTGTATGGTCTTTGTGGGATGTACTGGTCATCAGTCTAGCTGCTGTATTTTGCACTAGCTGCAACTTCCAAGTCGTCTTCACGGGCAGCTCCATGTAGAGTGCATTGCAGTAGTCTAATAGGGAAGTTAACAGTGCGTGCAGTACTGTGGCTAGGTTATCCCCATCCAGGAAAGGTCGTAGCTGGCAGATCAGCTGAAGCTGGCCCCAAGTAATCTGAGCCACGGAGTCCAGCTGGGCCTCTAGTGGCAAAGATGTATCTAGGAGTACTCCTAAGCGACACACCTGCTCCTTCAGAGGAAGTGCAGCCCCATCCAGAACAGGTCACTTACCCAATTTCTGGACTTGGGAACCGCCAATCCACAGAACTTCCGCCTTATCAGGATTCAGCTTCAGTTTATTGGCCCTCATCCAGCCAGAGGTTCTCCATCCCTAGTATAAGAGAATCATGATATTTCAATGTGTTTTCTAATTGTGCCCAATATGGAATTCAGCTCTTTAATAGCAGTTATTTAAATAAAATAACATGTTGAAATGGTAGAGTTTAATATAGGGCGCAATAAGATACTGCAGACATTTCTGAACTCTGTTTTACGGATTGATAGGATAATGACGAAGAAGAGGAGGAAGAGAATGATCAGGAGGAAGAACAGAGTGAAGACGAATTAGAAGTTGATGATGAAGAAGAAGTCTTGAGACGAAGAGAAGGACAGAAGAAGAAACTGTATGTAAACCATTCTGGCCTTACTGGCAAAGAGAATGCTATTGTAGTTTTGCTTTAAACTGGGTTAATGCAGCAGCTAAAGCTAAATAAAACAAAAGGATAGGCTTGAAGGATGTATTTCTAGGGGCTTGCCTGAGTAGTCTAATAAATGTTATGCTGTGAGAGCAGGGTGGTTGGCGTTTCAGTTAAAGCGTCACAATGGCCAACCCAGCCATAGCGCTGCTTAGACCATGACTTGATTTTAAATGGCGTCTGGAGGCTAGTCAATGTTTCAGCAGGCTTACGATGTTTGTGGACTCATTTGCAAGTTGGACAGAATGCTGGAAACTTCCATTTCAAACTAGGATTCCTCCTAACCTAGTAGGATGCGCAATATTTTCGAATGTACCTTGAAGTCTTGCACTCCTGCACAATGACTCAGTGATTCAAGTACAGGCTGCATATGTATGGGGGCTCAGGCTTGGCCCCAGCGTTGCCAGGTAGAAATGTTCTCTAGTAGCAGGGCAGGAAGAGAGCCTGTATTTGAGACTCCCTGCCAGCCAGATGTTGGCACTTCTGGGCAAGATGAATCATTAGGCTGCACAGTAGCTCCTTAAATCCTTTAGAACTCAACTTGTTTCCTCACCCCATCCCCATGAACCTTTTAGCAAATTGCAGGACTTCATGGAAGAGGAGGCTGAGCTCTCAGGAAGCGAAGTGGGAAGCGAGGATGAATACGATGGCGAGGAACTCGATGAATATGAGGAAGAGGTTCTTGATGAGGACCTGCCTACCGATGTTGAACTCCAGGATCAAGTCAACAAAATACACATGTCAGTAGCTGCAGACACATCGAAGCATGCACTTAAGTTTGTGGTTGTGCTTTCTTGGAAGGCTGATCTAAGTTTCCTTTCCTTACACGGGTTCCCTTTAGGAAAGTGATGCTGGATGATGACAAACGGCAGCTGCGCCTGTATCAGGAGAGATACCTTGCTGATGGAGACCTTCACAGTGATGGCCCTGGGCGGATGAGGAAGTTCAGGTGGAAGAACATAGGTACAGCATCCTATTATTATTATTATTATTATCATTTATTTATTTATTTATTTATTTATTTATTTATATAGCACCATCAGTGTACATGGTGCTGTACAGCGTAAAACAGTAAATAGCAAGACCCTGTCGCATAGGCTTACATTCTACTAAAATCATAGTAGAGCAGACCTGGACAACTGGTGACTCACCGAGCTGAATGCTGTTCTTCAGCCATGTATAACTGTGATATAGATTGCTAACCCCCCTTGTTTTGCAATCCCAGGCAGGCGGAAAACTCAAGGAAGTTTGCTAAGGGTTTAGAGCAGGGGTGATGTTGGACTCCAACTCTCATCATCCTTGACCATTGGCTGTGCTGAATAGGGCTGATAGGAAATGGAGTCCAATCTGGAGTGCCACATGGCCCCCCACCCCTGGGCTAGAGGACCGTTAAGCATGGCTTGTCTGTTTGGGCAAGAGGGTCACCTTTTGGGCAATCCTGTCTGAGAGTGAGTGAGAGAGCAAGGCCTTTTCTTTCTTAACACCTTAATTCTAAACATTTGTGACTAAATATCTATCTGGAGGATGTTTCTTAAGCAAGTTTTGGGATTGGGTTGCCAGCTATGTTTTAACTGAGAGCCAGTGTGACGTAGTGGTTAGAGTGTTAGACTGGGAGACAGGAGGTCCGGGTTCTAGTCCCCACTCGTCCACGAAGCTCACTGGGTGACTTTTGGCCAGTCACAGACTATCAGCCCAGCCTACCTCACAGGGCTGTTGTTGTGAGGATAAAATGGAAAGAAGAGGGGTTATGTACACCACGTTGGGTTTCTTAAGGAGGAAAAAAGGCAGGATATAACCGTAATAAATAAGTAAATGAAATAAATAAATAACTGGGGAAGGAATCAAAATGATTTAATCATTGGTCAGAGCCAGAGGCAGCAATGGCCAATGATAAAAGTGGGCTTTAAGGAACATGTGGAAGAGGAGCACGTCGTCCACTTTAGAGAGGATGCTAAGGATGTGCTTCTTGATGCTCTGCCTGCTCTACCCCAGCAATCCCATTGGGACAGAGCATCAGAGAATGAAATAGTATAGCTGCTCCCCTTTTCCCCGTGTTATACTGATGTAATTCTGTGAAGCAGGTGTATTTGGTTTCAGTTGCTAAGCCAGAGAAAATGCAGTGGGCCTTGTGTGGAATCTCCTTTTTGCGTGGCTTTAAAGGAAACATCTTGATTTTAACAAATGTACAGCTCTGTTGCTTGCAAGTTCTATATCTAGAGGCAAGAGTGAGTTCACCAAGCTTCCTGGAGCAAACCCTCGGCCTCTACCTTCGCCTGTTCCCACCGCAACTCCACTGCAGAGATGGGCTTTGAGCCCAGGTCCAGATCCTCATAGCTTCTGCATTGGGTCATGTTGCTGTTCTATAGTTACACTTTTGCTTCTAAGTGGAGCATTTCAGTCTGCAGTGGTGAGAACTGTTTCTCTTTCTGTTTTTCTTCTTAGACGATACTTCCCAGATGGATCTGTTTCACAAAGATGCTGACAACGATGATGAGAATGAAGACCAACTTGACGAGACAGAGGCCAAGTGGAGGAAGGAGCGCTTTGAGCGGGAGCAGTGGCTTCGGGAACAGGTGACCCATTTATCCTGGCTTAATCTTCCCCAACCTGATGCCTTCCAGGTTGTGTTGGACTGCAACTCCCATCCTTCCCAGCCAGCATGACCAATGATCATGCTCGATGGGGATTATGAGAGTAGCAGTCCAACACACGTAGTATGTGAACAAGATACAAATGTGTATCATTTGTCAGAGAGGCAGGGTTGGCTGCAATTCTCTGCAGAGAATTGTACATTCTGTGGCAAATTTAGTTTTGCTTCTACATAACAAATAGAATGGCCTTAACTGAATGTATTCTTTTTAAAAAGCATAACGCTGACTAGTAAAGATGACTATTCAAGCTACATCCCTTCTGCATTTTTATTTACTTTTTGCTGCTAACTTAGAACTACCTTAGCTAGCTTAGAACTAGCACAGAAGTGCAGGAATGGCACCAGGAAGGCTAAAGCTGAGAATGAGCTGAGGCTAGCAAGGAATGCTAAAAGCAACAAAACAGCTTTCTTCAGGTATGTGCATAATAAAAGACAGCGGAAAGAAATGGTGGCTCAACTGCTAAATGAGGATGGCAAATTGAGAACAGATGACAAAGAAAAGGCTGAAGTGCTCAATTCCTACTTTGACTCAGTCTTCTCCCAAAAGCGGGTCTATGACCCCCCTGGAAAAAAGTGAAGTACAAGCTGAAGGGGCAGGATTGCAGTTTGAGATTGATAAACAAATGGTCAAGGAACACCCTAATTTCTTTGAATGAGTTCAAATCTCCAGGACCCAATGAACTGCATCTTAGAGTAATAAAGGAGCTGGCAGAAGAACTCTCAGAACCACTGTCTATTATCTTTGCAAAATTATGGAAGATGGGTGAGGTGCTGGACGACTGGAGGAGGGCTAATGTTGTCCCTTTCTTTAAAAAGGAGGATCTTGGGAACTATAGACCAGTTAGTCTGACATCCATCCCTGGGAAAATTTTGGAACAGATTATAAAGAAGTCAATCTGTAAGCACCTTGAAAACAATGCAGTGATTACTAGAAGCCATCATGGTTGGTCAAGAACAAATCCTGCCAGACTAATCTGATCTCATTCTTTGATTGGGTAACCTCCCTTGTGGACTGGGGTAATGCTGCGGACATAATATATCTTGACGTCAGCAAAGCTTTTGACAAAGTGCCCCATGACGTTCTGATTCACAAACTAGCTAAAAGTGGGCTAGATGGAACAACTACTAGATGGATCCACAGTTGGCTACAGAATTGGACTGAAAGAGTGCTAATCAATGGTACCTTCTCAAACTGGGGGAAGGTAATGAGCAGGGTATAGCAGGGCGCAGTCCTGGGCCCAGTGCTCTTCAACATTTTTATTAATGACTTGGATGAGGAGGTGCAGGGAATGCTTATCAAATTTGCAAATGACATAATTTGCAAATTGGGTGGGATAGCTAATACCCTGGAAGACAGAAACAAAGTTCAAAGTGATCTTGACAGGTTGAAACGCTGGGCTTGAACATAACAGAATGAAATTTAATAGGGATAAATGCACCAAGAAAAAAGAAACCAAATGCACGGTTACAAGATGGGGGATACCTGGCTGAACAATACTACAAGCGAGAAGGATCTTGGAATTGTTGTAGATCACAAGCTAAATATGAGCCAACAGTGTGATGTGGCTGCAAAAAAAGAAAATTCTATTTTTGGCTGTATTAATAGAAGCATAGCTTCCAAATCGCTCAAGGTACTGGTTGCCCTCTATTTGGCCCTGGTTAGGCCTCATCTTGAGTATTGTGTCCAGTTCTGGGCTCCACAACTCAAGAAGGATGCAGACAAGCTGGAGCATGTTCAGAGGAGGGCAATGAGGTTGATCAGGGGTCTGGAAACGAGAGACTGAAAGAACTGAGCATGTTTAGCCTCAAGAAGAGAAGATTGAGGGGAGGCATGAAAGCACCCTTCAAATACTTGAAAGGTTGTCACACAGAGGAGGGCCAGGATCTCTTCTCGATCATCCCAGAGTGTAGGACATGGAATAATGGGCTCAAGTTATAGGAAGCCAGATTCCGGCTGGACATCAGAAAAAACTTCCTGACTGTTAGAGCAGTATAGCAATGGAACCAATTGCCTAGGGAAGTCATGGGCTCTCCCACATTAGAGGCATTCAAGAAGCAACTGGACAGCCATTTGTCAGGTATGCTTTAATGTGGATTCCTGCATTGAGCAGGGGGTTGGAGTTGATGGCCTTATAGGCCCTTTCCAACTCTACTATTCTATGATAACACCTAATCTAATGGAAGTTCTGTTTATTTGTAGTCAGAGAAAGGGGAAGAGGAGGATATTGATGAAAATAGCCAGTTCATGAAACTGGCAAAGAAAGCCACTGTTAAGTCCCTACAAAAGAAAGGTATGTCTGTTTCTTTCCGAAGAGGTATGGGTGCTAGTAAAATGTTTGATTGGGGTGGAGTGATGAGGGAGTAAAAGTTCTGCACTGAACTATCCAGTTTTTTTTAAATCAAAGCTCTGATGGACTGAAACTGTTTTGCACCCTAGTGATGTTTTTATTTTATTAATTTTGTTTTAAACATTGGTAGGCTATGAAGTGCCTCACTGTCATAAAACTTATAAATAAAAAACCTGCAGAATGAGAAGCCCCAGTTTAAAGTGAACAGGTTAGCATACACGTGTGTATGAAAAATATATGTATACTCTGTGTACTCGGTTGCTTTCCTGTTGCTTCTTTTGCCAAGTTCTTGCCTGCAAAACAACTTCAGGGTGGTGCTTGCTCTTAGAGACATTTTTCAACTTCCCCTTCTGCTAGTCCTGCTACTGGCTGCACTTAAGAGCGGTTTGCTTAGTCATCTTAAAATCTTGTTGCCTCTGCATTTTACAAGTGGTAGCTGGTGGGGAATTAGAAGAGATGCAACAATGTAACAGTTTAGTGATATTTTAAATATGGACAGTGGAAGGTACATCTATTAAACAAATCACAGATAAATATTTCACCATTCCACAGATAAATATTTCACCAATCTTTCCTCCTAGCAATCCCCACAATAGCTGCACAGGCAACTAAATCGCTAGCCAGAAATCCATTTGAAACTTTCCGGACTACTAGCAACCCACAGGTTAGTAGCTTAATGGCATACATCTGAGGGGGGCTGGGGGGCTTTTTTGAAAATTGATTTGGGCCCAGTTTTTTGAGTCATGGATGTCAAACTGAGAGCCTGTTGCAGAGCCATGTGCCTTGCATGGAGAAGATCTCAGGCTGAACGCTGCCTTCACCAGTTACAGAATCCCAAGGCCGGGAAGAACCCTGCAACGGATTGCTGGCAGCCGGAATTTACAATGTTCAGCCAAATGGATCAATGGTCTGGCTCTGATTCAGGCAGCCTTATGTGTTCCTAACAGGTTTCCATTATAGCTCACATATGTATCTACTGAAGATTAAGAAACTGAGATGTTAAGTGAATGTATTTTCCCTGCCTTGACTGGCTGTTCTTCTGAACCCCTAAATAGTGTTCAGTTTACTCAGTCATGTTGCTTGAGCGTTGTGCCTCTGGCTACCCTTCTCTCCCACTTTACAGCTGAAGAACGGATCGCTGCTGAACCGGCCCAAAGCCATCCTGCAGAAACTAGCAGCCATGTCGGACCTCAACCCAAATGCCCCCAGGAACTCGCGGAATTTTGTCTTCCAGACGCTCTCCCCGGTTAAAAGTGAGGAGAAGAAGGAGAAGTCCAAACCCCAGGTAGAGGCCTGGTTTATTTGAGTGGAGTCTGTTATTTAGGCTGTATTTAAATGTTTCATTCTTTGAACTGGGTATGCTTTGGTAAGAATGGCTTGGGGAAGACTTGAACTCTCGCCTGGCAAGCAGATCCAGACCTAAAGCTCATCTGCCTCCTTCATACCTTCATGTGTCCTGTACCATGGCTGTGGCAGGCTTCTTCTTTGGAGATGGTCCTCACATCAAATGCTTAGGGGTGGCTTAACTTTACTGGGGGCTGTTTGGGAACATGGAAGTATGGGCAGAAGCTAGTTATTATTGTCAGGAGTATGAAGAGTAGAGGTGAGCTGGAGAAGACACAAAAATAGGCAGCTGAAATGACCAGGGGGTACAGCATCATTATTATGAGAAAAAGTTTAAGGCATCTAAATCTTTACAACTGAAAATGACTAAGGTGTGTGGTGACAGAGGCTGATTATAATTACCAGTCGTGGGGGGCAAGCAGGTGATGCCTGTTGCCTTACTTGTGAATTTCCTGGTGCGTCTGGCTGGTGGCTGTTATGCCAGATCAACTGGATCTTTTTGTTTGATCCAGTAAGGTAGTTCTTGTTCCCCATCTACCAACAATCCCCCTGCCATTCTTATATGCGACAAAGATGCTTCCAGTGTGCTGGTGTGTTTGTCTGCTTGGGGTCCTGGCCCAGCCAGCCATGTTGCCTGGGCCGGATTGGCACATCACTTCCTTTCAGCCTGTGGCTATCCTGTGGTCGGCAGTCTTTACATGCGGACAGGTTTGGTTTATCTAATGTAAACTCGGAAAGAGCCGGTTGCCCATGGCAAATAAAAATGGTCTCTGGGTTACATAGGCAGGGATGTTTCTGTGAACTGAGAGCATGCTGGTTCTTTTCGCAGCATCAAATGATCAGTAGGTATGTCTGGGCAGATTATGGGCTAGAAAAGCATGGACTGACTTGTGATGCTGGTCTTATGGCTCCCGCCATCTTCTAGGTCAAGAAAAGAGCTCCTGTTTCCATTGTCACCCCTTCTCCCAAACGACTGCGGCTCGATGGCACTTCAGCTCAAGAAAACCGGAGTATATTCCAGTACTTGGAGAGATAAGTTACAGATGGGCTGCATCAACTGCTCCCATGCCTGTTCCTGTTCCAGCGTCCGAAGGCAAGGAACTGACGCGTGTGTCTCTTGTCCGAAACAATCCAGTGCTGCATGGATAATGGCCATTTGCAACCTCATAGGTCAGGCCCAGCTCATCATTCCACCTGAAAACTTGAGTACAAATAGCAGGGGAATGAATGTGTTTTACCTATTGGATGCAGCTCCAGCTCGAGCATTACTTGAGCCAGCATTTCTCTGCAGTGGTCTCCTTTGTCAATCTGCGTTGCACTCCCAAGGAGTACTCTGAGAAGGCCAGGCGTTAGAGGCCTGTGTTTCCATGCTTTTTCTTCTCCACTGTGGAGGCTGGACGTATCCTTATGTCAGTTGTTGAAGTTTCCTTGACTCTATGTGTATTGGAAGTTCCAGCTTATTTTTTTTAATCAAGGGGTTTGTTTTAACTTTTCCAATGACAGTTTTATATTGTAGAGCAGGATATGTGCTTTGCCGTCTACTCTTCCCCACACGTCATTCTTGGGCTCAGTTATTCTATTTTTTTAGTTTAAAAAGCAAACCAACGAATTTGTGTCAAGGAAGACAATGGAGGAAGGAGGAAATTCTCTTCTGCCCGTTGTGTCTGTGCTTTTCAGTCCTCCATAAGTTTATTTGAACACTTGAAAGCTTTTCAAATGAAAAATAGAGGTTTGGAGAAAAAGGATCTTATTTACAGCTACATTCAGTTTTGAGGCAGGATTTGGAATCTGGAAGATGAATGGAATTATGCAACACGCTTCTGGCTACGTTTTGAATGAGTTACACCGAAGACATTTTACGGCAAACATCCTGCCTGGTTCTTAACATGCTCTAAATTCATTCCTCCAAGGTCTCAAGACAGTAATCCTGGATTGTAAATTTATTCTCTGAGTGTGTGTGTGTGTGTGTGAAATGTGTAAATAAGTAAATAAAGGATGTGATGCTCTATAAGCAGGCTTTCATAATAAATGGGTAGTTCTTAATCTTTAGAAACTGGAATGGATTATGCCCAAAGTAAAATTTTCATAGGAAATTCTTTGGATTGAGTTTGTGGATGGGGTGTCAAGATTTTGAAAGTCATTTCTCTTTTCAACCTGAGTTTCTGTTAAGAGCTTATGATTTTATTTATTTGATTTCATTATAATTTATATTCCACCTTTATTCCAAAGCATGCATGGAATTCATTCTCAGGCATTCTTCTATCCAGAAACTGATCAGTCGAAGACCTGCTTAGCTTCAGTGAGGTTGCTGCATCAGCATTAGGCTCCTTCTGGCCATGCCCTGATGCTGATTTTTGCAGTATTTTTGATTAAGAGCAAAGTAGTTATTGTCCTTTGCTGGTGCCTGTGATCTATTTCTATATTGCAATCCTGAAGGAAAGGAAAGGAACCTCTCCTGCAAGCACTTGAGTCATTGCTGACTCTTAGAGGGACGCCTGCTTTCGCTGACGTTTTCTTGGCAGACTTTGTAGCGGGGTGGTTTGCCATTGCCTTCCCCAGTCGCAGTTACCTTTCCCCCAGCTAGCTGGGTGCTCATTTTACCGACCTCGGGAGGATGGAAGGCTGAGTCGACCTGAGCCGGCTGCCTGAGAACCAGCTTCCGCTGGGATCGAACTCAGGCCGTGGGGAGAGTTTCGGCTGCAGTAACTGCCGCTTACCACTCTGCGCCACACGAGGCTAATGAATGTGAGCAAAAAACAACACCCCCAGTTTCTTATCCCACGGGGCTTACAAATTAAAGACTTAACAGTTGAGAGACAATGGTGGGGGGCAACAAAGGTAACGGGATGGATATGTGCAATTCCATGCACACAGGCTCAGGCGCAGTTTTAGTTCAGAGCAAGGACTAAGGGGTTAAGCCAGAATCTTCATGGCACAGGTGGGTTTCAAGGAGGTGTTTGAAGAGTGGGAGGCGTCACCATGCAGGTGTTCGAGGGGCAGGTGGAGTTCAGGTGTAAGGATCACAACCGGAGGAAGGTTCACTGCCTTGTGCCTCTGGTAGTGGTCCACCTGCTCATTTAGCCTGTTTCGAATCTCGTTTAATTCTAGTGAGATGCCTCTCGGTTTGGAGATGTCATCCTAATACTTCCAGTGACTGAGGTATGATTGGTTTCCCCCCTCTGAATTAATAGTGGAGGCACTTTGCTCATACACCTCACAAGGTTTGCTTTTATTTTTATTTATTTTTTACTTATTGCTAACTAGGAGAATTTCTTGCAATGCTTTTTGGTGACAACCATCCCCTGAGGTGGCTGATGATAGTCCATGAAAAAACAAATGCATAACGGCGTCTTCAGAACAAAAGACCAACACAGGAGTGTGCAATTGCCCACGCTCAGAGGAGATCATTTCTATTTCTCCCCACTCCGTTATATTTCCAGCCACAGGAGGGAGCAGTTCAAAAACAAAAGCTGTCTGGTTAGGTCCAAGGGATTAGAATTGAAGTAGTTAATAGATTCCCTTTTATGAAGTGACTGGTCTTAACTGAAAACTCTGGCTGCTGAACTCTTCCAAGCTGCAGCTGCCCAACCCCGCTGTCTTCAATATTCTGTGCTGTGCTTTCTCTTGCACCAAGAAAAAAAAAAGTTTGAACAAAGCTCATTGTGTATCCTACTTTTGCAGAGGCAATCTCTTGCTGCTGTTGCTGGTCTTGGACTTGTCCGCCACCCCAACTCCTCCTTTAGCCACAGAGAAGAAAGGAACGTGCCACGACATTTTATTTAACAGAGTGGCTCTCGGCACACCGCAAATGCCTTCTGATCCCTATAACTGCAGCCTATCCACACGCCTTGAGAATTAAACCTCAGGGCTTCCTTCCAGAGCAGGTGGTAGAGACCTCCACGTAGGCTTGAGCTATGGCACGTCTCCTTTTTTAAAAATGAAGCCCATTCCCCCCACGGGCAGGATGATCGATGGGCCCTCCCCTTTGCAAGGGGCCTTCCAGATCCCAGCATCACCTCCTACCACGCATAGGAGAAGGAATTCACAGGTAAGGCATTATTTTCTCCTATCAATACTAAGACTGCAGCCAGATGTCAGCTGCTTCTATACAGTAATGCTACACTGAAGAAAGGCCCAGCATGCAAGGGCTACTGGTTAGCTTGAACATGGTAGCTTAGCTCCACCACCACCAGCCACTCGCCCGGTTTGGACATCGTGACAGCCTGTGCCTGTGCGGGTACTTACGCTAATTAGGCGGCTCACGACCAGCACGTGCAGGAAGGAAAAAGAAGCCACCGTCGCTTATTTCCCCTCTGTGACCATGCGAACCCCCCCCCCCTTCGTGTGGAAGATGCTCTGAGAAGAGCCACCCCAGAAGATCTTAAGGGCACGGGCAACCTTGTGTGGGGAGATGTGTTCTTTCAAATATTTGGACCCAAAGCTGTCAAAACCCTTTTAGGAGGGGATTAGACTCATTCATGGAGGACAAGGCTGTTGATGGCTACTAGTCATACTGGCTATGTACTGTTTATTTGTTTCATTCTAATTATAAAGTTCTTAGGCTGGGTGATATTAAAACAACATAAGAAAAGACTAGATTGCAGCAGCAATGTAAGACTCATAAAAGACTGGGAAAGCAGATGGGGCTTAGCTTGGTGCTGAAATGTCAGTACAGCTGGCATCATGTGTTCCTCTTTGTGGAGGGCATTCCAAAACTGGGGCGCTGCCATGGGGAAGGCCCCACCTTGTGTCACTACCCTTGAAGGTGGGGACAACAAAATGGACTTCCCTCCCCCACTGCACTCTCACAGGCCTAAGAGCACGGGCAGGCTGGTACAAGGAGAGTCATTTCAGACACCTTAGGGCTTCGTAGGTCAACACAAGAACCTTGAATTCATCCCAGAGACAGACAACAAATGCAGTTCTTTCAGGACTGATGTTACATGCTCCCTGGCACCTGAATTTTGCACTAGTTGTGATTTGGGGATCATTTTCAAGGGCAGCCCCACATAAAACCCATTACAATAATCCAAATGAGAGTTTAACCAGAGTGTGAGTCACTGCCGCTGCTATCGCTGCCCAGGGCCTGCTGAAATTAAGCAATGGCACTCCATGCCACCGAAGCCACTTGCACTTCCACCGACAAGGCTGGATCAAGGAATACCTCTGACGAGGCACATGCGCTTACAGGAGTTGTGCAACCTCCATCCAGAACAGGCTGTTTACCCAATTCCTGGGTCTGAGAACCACCAGCTACAGGACCTCCATCATGTAGGGATTCAGGCTTAGCTCATAAGACTACCTCCAGGTTCAGGGGCATTTGTCCTTGAACTCCAGTTGGTAGGGAACAATAGCAGGGGAAAGCAATGGCCCTTCTGTCCTGCTTATGGGCTTCCAATAAGGATGATCAGGAGTCTGGAAGCAAAGCCCTATGAAGAGAGACTGAAAGAACTGGGCATGTTTAGCCTGGAGAAGAGAAGATTGAGGGGAGGCATGAGAGCACTCTTCAAATACTCGAAAGGTCTCACAGAGGAGAACCGGGATCCCTTCTCGATCCTCCCAGAGTGCAGGACACTGAATAATGGGCTCAAGTTACAGGGAGCCAGATTCCAGCTGGACATCAGGAGAAACTTCCTGTTAGAGCAGTACAACAATGGAACCAATGACTTAGGGAGGTGGTGGGCTCTCCCACACTAGAGGCCTTCAAGAGGCAGCTGGGCAACCATCTGTCAGGAATGCGTAAAGGTGGATTCCTGCATTGAGCAGGACTTGATGGCCTTATAGGCCCCTTCCAACTCTACTATTCTATGATTCCCATTGGGACTTCTGCTCGGTCACTGGGGGAAACAGACTGGTGGACATGATAGGCCTTTGGCCTGATGTTCTTGCATTTTTGAGGCTTATATTGTTTGGCTGTTTGCTAGATCACCCAAGAGAACCATCCAGACCAATATCCTGTTTCCAACAGCAACTAGCTTAATGCCTTGAAAGCGAGGAAGCAGGGTACGAAAGTCTATGGTCCTCTCCCCTTGCCTAGTATTCACCGATACACTCCCCTTGTATATGGAGGCTCCGTTTAGCCACCATGGCCAATTCCTTTGATAGGCTTCTCTTCCGCCATTGATTTGTCTGTTCCCTCCCCTGCCCATGGCTGGCTGGGGAATCCTGGGAGTTGTAGGACCTTTTTCTGTCTAAACACGGCATGGCAGTATCTGCCACCTTTTGTGGTAATGGCAGGGCAGGGCCACAACTCTTTATGGGTTCTGCTAGGGAACACTGGCCCGCAGTCCGTGCACACTCATTATTTATTGCAACATTTAAATCCTGTCTTCCTCCAAAGACCTTACCTCATATTTCCATTTTCATAGAATCATAGAATAGCAGAGTTGGAAGGGACCTACAAGGCCATTGAGTCCAACCCCCTGCTCAATGCAGGAATCATTTTAGGAAAGGCTGAGCGTCAGTGACTGGCCCAAAGTCATCCAGTGAGTTTCATGGCTGAGTAGGGATTCGAACCCAGGTCTCCTGAGTCCCAGTCCAACTCTACAGCACACTGGCTCTGTTTGCCTGCTGCGGCCTAAAAGATAGCAATGAAAGGGCCTGGTGAATGAGCCTTGAGTGAGAATTCCACAGTTTGGGTACCACAGCTGCAGGATCCGATGCTCTTACCACTACACCACACTTCCAGTTTTCCCCGATGTGCTCCGGTTTATCTGTCTGCATCGAAAGCAGGTGAGATGCTGCCGGAGTTGTTGAGTATTGCTCTGAATCCTCTTGCAATCCTGAGGCTTAATAGGAACCGTAGAAAGCCAGAGAGCTGTTAACCTGCTGGCCTTGTTAGCAGCGCTAGTTCACGGGACAGGAAATTAAAAGGCGTTTAAAAGGCACGGGAGGCCAGGAGCTGCCGATCGTCTGTGTTAAAGGTTAACATTGCAGACACGTTCCTAATCATCACTCTTCTAACCCCCTTTCCGCCCCTCTCCCTGCTGCTGCGACGGGTCTTCGGGGGCTGCAGGCACTTGCTGAATTATATTTGCTTTCGTTTTCTTTCCTGAGAGACTGAGAGGGGTAGAAGCGGAGAAAGCGGGGGTCGGGGAAGCAAAAAACCTATTTGTTTGTCTTGTCTAATTTAATTTATGTTATTTATCAAAGAGACAGGCTATTTGAGAAGCCAGATGGACCCAGGCTAAAAATGATCTGTATTTTTCAAAGTGTGAAAAATGGCTTTTGAGTGGACAAGCCAAGAAGAAGCGCTGTGTTGTGTTTTGGGGGAGCTCCTTTGCTCTCTTCTGTCCTGGCCCTTTCATCTCCCCCCACCCTCAAATCCTGGCCAAGGGGTCAAAGCACAATAATTGCGCCCCAGGGTGAGGGAGGCCAGTGAATGTCGCTTTGGGGAGGGGGGGTAGAGAGAGAGAGAAATAACGGGCCCATCACAATTTTTGTTTCATTTGTTAGAAACTATCTCATTACTTTAAATATCATCAGTGAGGGATGACTGGTGTATTTCCTTGGAGCCATGAAATATGTATTTAAATAGGTTCTTCTGCGGCAGCATGCAGGTGTAGAAATCAACAGCCTTCGCTTCTCCTTTGGGCTTCATTTTTTTATATATATCAAAAATAAAATCACAAACCACAACAATGATTGCGTAACGTAGAACATTTTTAATTTTTGTTTTGTTTTAGCTTACAGCTATCTGATGTCTTAATTGACAAACTAGTCTCTCCTTTTTGTTGCTGGGTGGGGTGTTTTATTTGCTTTATATAAAATAGAGGTGGATGATAAATGAGTGACTAGCAGGAAAACAATCCGTGTTGCATTTGTCATCTTGGGACTGGTCAGTGGCTGTTCCTCGCTGCTGTGGGCTCCTTTGCCCACCCACCCTTTCTGCTCTCCCCCCACCCCCGCTCCACATCCCTATTTTGGCACCAACAGTTGCTCCCCCCCCCCCCCGTGCTGCCAGCAGCTCACTTGCCCACGATGTTTACTTGCTACTGTCCCTGTCCGTTCAAACACTTGCCCCACCAGGGAAGTGAATGGTCAGCAGGAGCTACCGCAAAATCTACTGGGCCTCTCCTTATCTCGCCTGACTAGCAAAGGACAAAAAACGCTGCAGTAACTAACAGTACAGTTTAAAACAACACATAACAACAAAAACCATTTAGTTGGTGACATGTCTCCCCATTTTGGGGTAGAGGGGACTGTAACTGTTAAGGCCCTGCAACTTACTACTCAAGTTTTCACTTCCCTACCAGAAATAGCTTGCAGAGAAGCCATCCCAGTGGGCAAAGAGGCGTGTCCCCTCTCTGAGTGTCTCTTTATTTAAAGCCAGGGGTGCAGAACTTTATTTGGGTCAGGGGTAGATTGCTAGCCTTTCGATCGGCTGGGGCTGCAGCTACTACTGAGAGCATTGCCCTGCTCCAGGCCTGTAGCCAGTTTAAAAAGTTCTGGGCAGGTGGTGGGGAGCCTTTTAATGAGAAAATTGTAAATTGCTTTTTAAATTATTTGCAGGGGGGCAGAAAAAGTTTTAGGGGGTTGCAGACTCCCCAAGTCCACGCCTGGTTACAGGCCTGCCCATTTTGCCTTTCCCAGCATGGAGAAAGAGCCTGAGCCTGCACTGCCCACATCCCCACTATTATCTCAGATGCTGGATCGGAGATAACAGCAGGGATTCCTTCAGGGGGAGGGGCTTGGGGGTGAAGCCCCACCCACTGGAAGAACACAAGGAGGTTCTGTGGGCCGGATGAAAAGCCACCATGGGTTCCGCAGCTGTGATTTAAAGTGTATGCGCTTCAATGGGCCCCCGAATTTGAGTCTCTGGGCTAAATCCTGAGACCTGGCAATCTTAGACCTCATCAAGCTGCCAGAGGACATGTCCAGGGGCCCATGTGACTTTTGAGCTGGCAAGCCAAACACAGCTGTGCGCTGGGGCTTTTGCACCCCCATTTGGCAGCCCCAAAAGGCAGCAATAAAGGTGCCTGGCTGAACCCTGCCTGGGCCAGGTTTGGTTTGGTGGGCTGCAGATTGTGCAAGATTGTGCAAGAAATTCTTGGTTATGTACATTATTATTATTATTATTTATTTATATAGCACCATCAATGTACATGGTGCTGTACAGATTAATGTACAGGTTTGTAATTACCCTTTAAACAAGAAAACAAAATAGTTGCCAAAAAATAAAGTGTGTGTGTGGGGGACCCAATCTTTGCCTTTCAAAGTTGCAGAGAGCAGCATGGATGATACCATTTCATTTCATTTTATTTTTTGCTGAAGGAGAACATTGCACTCCAGTTTCTGCGGGGAAAACCTGCCCCAATCTCTTCTTCCAATGACTACAAAATGTTTGGCCTCCTAACCATGTAAGGGCCTTTTAGCCCATCGTATTAATCTGCCTCTGACAGACCAGAGGGATGCTCAATTTATCACTGCCCTGTACTGGAGCCTTGATAAAGTTAACGCTGCGTTGAAAGGTGTGTGTGTGTGTGGGGGAGAGATAGTGAATCCTTGGACTCTTGGTATGTGGACATCTTTTAACAAATGGCCTGGAGTTGAAAGGGGAAATTGAAATTTAACGGACTGGTGTCTCTGCCTGCCCTCGCCTGAAGGGAGCTGGCATTAGGTTATCATTTGAGTCGAGGCTGGAAAACAGCAGTCTTGTGGCACCTTTTAAAGACTAACAAATGTATTACGGCACAGGTTTTCATGGACTCGCACCCACTTCATCAGCTGCGTGAGATGTTATCCTGAGCAGCAGGTACATACACACCCATGGGGTTTGGCAAAGCAGGGATGGCTAGGAGCGAACAGGTCAGAGGGAAATGAAATGCAGGAAGTGGGGCTAGTGATGATTCCATATTTAACAATGGTCATTCACCAAGCAGTTGCTGGTGATAACACAAACATCCCTGCATCCACGAAGCTCAGAAAAATGCATAGTGAATCACATGTACTGTATTTTTTTTTTAAAAAAATGCCCTCTTTACCCTGACTCAAGCTGCTGGAGATAGAATTGTGCCTTTTGATGACTATTAACTCAGTGGTTTCTTGTTCTGGACTCCCTTTTCAACTTTGTTTAATAAAGAATTGCCACTGAGGTGAGTTCTAGTTGGTGAAAGCTTGTGGCCATAATAAATTTCTTCGTTTTGTAGGTGTTACAAGACTCTTTGTTGTTTTTCTGTGGCAACAGACGGACATAGCTACCCCTCTGGAAATGATGGAAAAGATGGTTTCTTAAGGGACCTAGAAGTCATGAAAAAGGAGACGGCATATGCTGCTTCCGTAACCCGAGAGGTAGCAAGGAGCAGCAGGAGTTATGCCTGCAATGTTGTTGTTGTTTATTCGTTCAGTCGCTTCCGACTCTTCGTGACTTCATGGACCAGCCCACGCCAGAGCTTTCTGTCGGCTGTTGCCACCCCCAGCTCCCCCAAGGTCAAGTCTGTCACCTCCAGAATATCATCCATCCATCTTGCCCTTGGTCGGCCCCTCTTCCTTCTGCCTTCCACTTTCCCTAGCATCAGCCTCTTCTCCAGGGTATCCTGTCTTCTCATTATGTGGCCAAAGTACTTCAGTTTTGCCTTTAATACCATTCCCTCAAGTGAGCAGTCTGGCTTTATTTCCTGGAGTATGGACTGGTTTGATCTTCTTGCAGTCCAAGGCACTCTCGGAATTTTCCTCCAACACCACAGTTCAAAAGCATCTATCTTCCTTCGCTCAGCTTTCCTTATGGTCCAGCTCTCGCAGCCATAGGTTACTACGGGGAATACCATTGCTTTAACTATGCGGACCTTTGTTGTCAGTGTGGTGTCTCTGCTCTTAACTATTTTATCAAGATTTGTCATTGCTCTCCTCCCAAGAAGTAAACGTCTTCTGATTTCCTGGCTGCAGTCAGCGTCTGCAGTAATCTTTGCGCCCAGAAATACAAAGTCTGTCGCTGCCTCCACGTTTTCTCCCTCTATTTGCCAGTTACCAATCAAGCTGGTTGCCATAATCTTGTTTTTTTTGAGGTTTAACTGCAACCCGGCTTTTGCACTTTCTTCTTTCACCTTTGTCATAAGGCTCCTCAGCTCCTCCTCGCTTTCAGCCATCAAAGTGGTGTCATCTGCATATCTGAGGTTGTTAATGTTTCTTCCTGCGATTTTAACTCCAG
This sequence comes from Elgaria multicarinata webbii, assembly GCF_023053635.1. Lineage (NCBI taxonomy): Eukaryota > Metazoa > Chordata > Lepidosauria > Squamata > Anguidae > Elgaria > Elgaria multicarinata. The sequence goes on from NC_086183.1 coordinate 7,644,810, forward strand.
CCTTGGATTCGTCAAGCCCAGCACGTCACATGATGTGTTCTGCATACAAAGGGGCCCAAAACGAAACCGTTAAAAAAAAAAAAGTTTCTTGTTCTCAAACTTGCAGAAGCAGCTTTCAAAATCACAGAGCCAGAGCGTGCTTTCACATCTCTCTGTTGCAGTTACAGCTAGGGAGATGCTGTAGCCCAAGAGAGCATCTGTGCTTATGCAGAAGGCTCTGGATTCAATTCCTGGGCATTTCCAGCTAAAAGGATCAGATGGCAACTTGTTACAGCGATGTTCAGCTTGGGTTACATGTGCATTTTATATTTTTGGTTGGCACCACCCGGGCACCTTGGCTAAAGAATCCATGTTGTTCTGCGAATGTTAGCGCATTGACTGGAGAAAGCATCATCTTTTTGTGATGCTGTCTGTCTCTACCTAAGTGTGTCCTGGAGACATTCCTTTTGGAATGCTGAGCCACCTAGTTTTAAGTCCATGAAGTACCTGGAAACCTCCCTGAGGTTCTCTCTCATCCCCCTGAGTCAAGCTATGGATCCCTTTGTTCTCCCCTGTCCTGGATCCAGCCCTGGAGCTATTGACCCATTTGAGCCCTTTTTGCTTTGAAGTCTGTAACTGCCCTGGAGTCAAGGCAACTAGCGTGTTCTTTCTGCCATCATGGCACTCAGTGTGAACAGGCTGTTTGTCGCACAGCCTTAAACGTCGCCCAGCTTTGCCGACCCTTTAGCCTGTTCCTGGTGATGCTTCCCAGCGCTCTCTGTTCCCTCCTCTGGTACCTAACCCAGGTTTCCAGGGCCAAACGTTTTCTCCCTCAACCCTCTGCTTGAGCCACAATTGCTACCCAGATAGATCATCAGCCCCTTGTGAAGCACTCATTGAAGCTCTCCATATGGTTTCTATACACAGCACTGTGAGCTCATGAGCTCCATCACACCAGCGATTTATCGCACACTCGCCATGCCTGGTAAGTGGATTTGCAGCATGGGACTCACATGACATCATCCCTGCCCTGCACTCATCTTGCCCCTTCCCAGCCCTGTTGCGTTTTATTTTGGTGCGGGGAAAGTCTGGATTATATTTTCCCCACTCACTTTTTCCTTTGTTGGGGGCGTGTGCTAATGGAGTCTTGTTAACGAAAGGGGAGGGCGGGGTGGTTCTCCTCCAGCACATTGTCGTAGGGACATGAAAGTGGGTTGAATGGACTTTTTAGTGCTCCCCCCCCATTTCCTGCAGAAACGGAGCCCAGATGAAGCCTTAAATCAGTAATCTCTAGATAACAAAGCCAGAGCAAGGGGCGGGGGTGGGGAAAGAGCCCACGCCCATCAGAGTACCACAACCAATGAACTGGAAGAGGAAGGAGAAGGGGTGGGGTGGAGTGGAGTGGAAGAGCAAACAAGCGAAAAACCACGTGAAAGGGACCCCATGTGATGGAGCCCTTGATGGGCTTATGAACTGGAGGTAAAAAACTTGGAGGTAAACCAGAGGGGGGGGGGAAGTAGGTGTGATGCAACCCCGTAAAGGGGTTCTGTGCCTATCAAGGAACTGAGCCCTCTGTACAAGAGCTGATTCTGAGCTCATTCATTTGGTGAGCTAGTGCGGAGGCTTGGCACCCTGGTGGGGTTGTCCAAGGATCTTGAGTCAAGCACAACCACTCACACTCTTCGTTTCTCTCCCCCACCATCTACTTTTCCTGGTTTCCTTATCGTGTGTCTGTATTTTGTTATTTTCTGCAAAGTAGTTAGGGTACAAGGAGAGAGCTCAATCCTCCGCTGTGCATCCCAGGAACCTAAATCAAATAAGCTGTATTCACACACAGTTGTACTCAACAAGTGGTGATCTTGGATGGGGGGTGGGATCAGAACATCCTCTTAAGTTGTTGGAAACTGGGTGACCATGAATACAAAACTTTCCCAAGTGGTTCAAGACCTTCCTTGATGGATTGAGGCCCCTACACTTCCAGTGCTCCTCTGCTCCTCCCCTAAAGAAAACTGACTCTGACTCCTCCCCTAAAGAAAACTGTAAATTGGTGGTTTTCAATTCAGTTCTGGCTGGGCAGCCCCAGGGTTCCCTGGAAACTTCTCTGAGACTTCTCCTAGAGAGGATCAATAATGGTGGATACGCTTCTGAGAAAGACAGCTTGCCCATTACGGCCTCTCTTGCCCTGTAATGCACAACCAGGTAGGGGTGTGTGTGTGTGTGTGTTAGGTGCATACTCGGTTCTTGCAGGACAATACTGAGGCCTGATAGAACTGGACAGTCTTTCACCTGAACTGAATGAGTGCCATAAAAGATGTGGCAAACTCTTCTGCAGTGCATTGTGGTGCAGCGAGGGTGTACTGAAGTCCCTTGGCAGACACGCCGATGTGCTTGAAAACACCCGCTGTAAAGGCTTCCCCACAAATTCCACGCATTGAGAATTGGGAGCGATGGTCCTAATTGCCTTGCAGTGTTAAAAAGATGCTATCTTTGGCCACTAGATGGCAGCATCATATCACCACCAACCTCTGCAGTTTATATCCGTGCCAGATACAAAATGCAGGTTTTAAGAAGAAGGCAACACTTCCACTGAAAAGAGGCTCACCGGCTGTGAGTGCCTTCCTCTGAGTTCTCCATCTCTCTCTCCCTCTCTTTAATGTAAAGGAGTGTTCAGATGAGGCTTTTATCATGCCATTGCCCTGCCTCATTCACAGAATTTTATGGTGTCCGTCCAGACATCATCGTCTTGAACTTGTAATCCCCCATCCATGTTTTCCCACCACTTCTTCCATCTCTTTTCTTACTGCAGAAAATCTGTTAAGGAAAAAATGCAGAATGATTGAAAAATGCCTTTGGATTGTTAGTGCTAGGACCCCTCTATCCGGAAATGCCCTAAGTGTGCCAGCAAACTGGATGCTGGTATATGTCACTTTGGACATTTGGAGGGAGAAAGCAGGGTACAAGTTCGACTATAGCAGTAGAGTACCAAATAGACTCATAGAACAGTACAGTAGGAAGGGGCCTACAAGGCCATCAAGTCCAACCCCCGCTCAATGCAGGAATCCACCTTAAAGCATCCCTAACCGATGGCTGCCCAGCTGCCTCTTGAAGATCTTACTGCTCTAACAGTCAGGAAGTTCTTCCTGATGTCCAGCTGGAATCTGGGTTCCTGTTACTTGAGCCCATTAGTCCATGTCCTGCGCTCTGGGATGATCGAGAAGAGATCCTGGCCCTCCTCTGTGGGACAACCTTCCAAGTACTTGAAGAAGAGTGCTATCATGTCAAATAAATATCCTACGGGTCCTGGCTAGTTCTTCTGTTGCCACCTGCTTTTCGTTGCTGGAGCACCTGAGAGTCAGCTGCCTGAGGGAGGAGGAAGTGGTGGTGGTTGAGGTAGCAGCAGGAGCAAGGAGCACAGCGAACACACAGCCAGGTGAGTGAGCAAACCACTAGAGAAAGAACGTGGCTGCAAGCTCCTTCATTCCTCTGTGCAATGGCTTGCCACTATAATACTATAGCTGCAGCTGGAAAAGAAAAGCACCCTATCGCTGACTGCCTGTCGGAACCTCCTTAAGTCTATGTTATTGACTGCTGGTCAGTTCCTGCCCCAAGAGGAAGAGTAGGAGGCAACAGCAGCAGGTTAGGCACCACTAGGCAGCATCCTTGAGCAGCTGATAGGGCTCCAGCAGGGTTCATTGCTAATGCCTGGTTTGGGTCCCCCTTCAATCCCCCCGTTCCAGTGCTCCGAACAGCGCTAGGTGGAGTACCACTGCCGCAAAACAGTTTAAGGTTTTAATACTAGTGTACAAAAGCCCTAAACAACTTGGGACCAGGATACCTGAATGAAAGAGCCTTCTCCCTTACCAAACTGCCCGGTCACCGAGGTCATCAGAAGGCAGGCTACTGGTGGTTCCACATGGACAGGTGGACCAACTGGAGTCCACCAGGAGGAGAGCCTTCAGTGTGGTGGCCCCCATTCTATGGAACTCCTTGCCTCCAGAGGTCAGGCAGGCACCAACACTGTGTTGTGTTTGGTGCTTCCTGAAAACAGCTCTTTTCCAAGAAGCCTTCCTTCTTTGACCAGCCTCTGGTGTTTTTTTTAAAAACAAACAAACAAACCACTCTGGGTTTTTTTAAAGAATAATTTTAATATCATGTTTTACTCTTTTTATCTTTGTTCATTTTATCTCTTGTTGTTCACCGTTCTGGAATAATTTGCAGCAGGCCAGGCAATGGCGTTAGTCGCATGTACCAGCCTTTCCACTTGCGGGAGAAGCAACGTGCCTTAAAAAGAGAGCTGACGCAGCCTTTGCAGCATTGTGATCCTCTGTTTTGTAAATGACAGCAAGTCTGCACCCTTAAACCAGTCTCAGTCCTGGTGCTCCTAACTCCTTGCCTACAAATAGAGCTTCGGCTATTGGGCGGTATAGAAATGCAATAAATAAATAAATAAAATGCAGCCTGGCCAGCGCTGTGCACACACATAATTTGCAGAGTGGTAAAGCAGCAGTTTCTGCAGCTGAAACTCTCCCCACGGCCTGAGTTCGATCCCAGCGGAAGCTGGCTTCAGGCAGCCGGCTCGGGTCGACTCAGCCTTCCATCCTCCCGAGGTCGGTAAAATGAGTACCCAGCTAGCTGGGGGAAAGGTAATAACGGCCAGGGAAGGCAACGGCAAACCACCCCGCTATAAGGCCTGCCAAGAAAACGTCAGCGAAAGCTGGCGTCCCTCCAAGAGTCAGTAATGACTCAGTGCTTGCACAAGAGGTTCCTTTCCTTTCCTTTCCTTTATCTGCAGCATTGTTCACATGCTTTATTTACAAGGTTTTTAAAAAGGAATAATTGGGGCTCCATGGCTGTTTCTCTGACTGTTGTTCTTAAGGCTTTGGGATCCCCCACCCCCACCCCCCTCAAATAGACCGGAAAGGGTGTTTTTATATGAACCAAAGGTAAGTGTTTTCTGTCGGGGTAAAAATGAGGAAAGTGACAAATTTTGTGCCCCCATGTCCTTTATGTTCATTTTAGTTAACAAGGAAGCTGGCCTGTAGCTGGAGAGGGGCAGCTGCTACCCCCCCAAATTTTATCTGCCCCCTAAATTATTTTACAAACAAATAATAATAATAAAAAAACCCTACAATTTTGTCTTTACAAGGCCTGCAAACCAGGCCTTTAAGGGTGACTACGGGCCTGCAGGGAAGGCCATGTTCACCAAGAGTGATGCAGGATTCCGCTTCTTCAAGTTAAGTGGGTGTATTTTTTACCTTCTGCAGGCAATCGGGAAGGGGGGGAGGATTGGAATGGGCCCGTATAATGCTAATGTGCCCGTATGTCTGTTAAAAAATAGTGGGTCCCTACTAGGGATGTTGGAGCAATCTGCAATGGATTTGACTGAGTTTGGATTTCTGTGAATCCAAACCATGGATTCTGCAGCAGACATGGGGAGGGGGGTGGGTTTTTTTTGGTTTTTTTGAGTCCTGCAGATTTTGCGGACTTGCCAGTTTTTCACTTGGGGGAGATATTTGCACTAATTCACATTTACACTTGTGCAAATGCACTAATCCACATTAATCAGTGCGCAAGTACGCATTAGCACTAATGTGATTGAGAGCAAGAAGAACAACATCCTGGTAAACAAGTTTCAGTTCTGTCAATGGGCAGATGACGGAATGGAAAATGCCTGACAATCCACAAAACACAGACAGAATTGATTTGACAAAATGTATACACCCCTCCTATTTACCTTTGTTTAAAGTGTGTGTGCGTGCGTGTGCGCGCGCACGGGGAGTCCTCTTCAGTTTCTTCTCCTTCCTCCTAATTTAAATTCTTTCCCCTGTGTGGCTGGAATAGAAGATTAATCCCAAGGAAATCTATAAAAATATAAGAAGATTCCTGTTGGAACAGATCAAAGGCTCATCTAGCTGAGCGGCATCGTGCTTACTGCAGTGGCCACCCAGATGCTTCTGGGAAGTCCACAAACCCATCTTGCTGTCAACAGGCCTCCTCCATTGTTTGTTCTCAGGGACTGGTCTTCAAAGATAGACTGCCTTGAACTGGGAAGCTCTATTTGGCTACCTTCACGGCTAATACCTATTGCTGCTTCCAGGCCAGTCCTGCCCAACCTGCTGTGCTCCAGAGGTGTCTTGACTATAACTCATAATCCTCAGCCAGCATGTCCAGCAGTGCTGGCTAGGGCTGATGGGAGTTGTAGTCAATCACATCTGGCAAGCACCAGGTTGGGGAATGCTGTTTGTCACCGCATCTGGGGCAGTGAATTTTGTAATGACGTCTTCAGTTTATTAAAATGAAGTAATGGTGTGTTTGAATTTATATTCTTTCTTTCCGTTAAGGCACTGATGGTACCGTCCATTATTTTCTTCCCCTTCTTTAGTCCTCCCAACAATCCCCATGTGAGGTAAGTCAGGCTGAGACAGAGGCTAGATCTACACTCCTGCTTTATAGTGGTATTGAAGTGCACTGGGCAAATAAAAGGAAGGACTTCTTTACACAGCGCAGAGTTAAACTATGGAATTCACTACCACAAGATGTGGTGATGGCCACTAATTTGGACGGCTTTGAAAGGGGCTTGGATAAATTCCTGGAGGAGAAGGCTATTAATGGCTACTAGTCCTGAGGGTTATGTGCTACCTCCAGTATCAGAGGCAGTAAGCCCATGTTCCCCAGTTGCTGGGGAACATGGGTGGGCAGATGCTCTTGCACTCCTGTCCTGCTTGTGCGTTCTCCGTGGGCAGTTGGTTGGCCACTGTGTGAACAGAATGCTGGACTAGATGGACCACAATGGCAACGAGGATGATCAGGGGACTGGAAACAAGGCCCTCTGAGGAGAGACTGAAAGAACTGGGTATGTTTATCCTTGAAAAGAGAAGACTGAGGGGAGACATGAGAGCACTCTTCAAATACTTGAAAGGTGGTCACACAGAGGAGGGCCGGGATCTCTTCTCGATCCTCCCAGAGCACAGAACACGGACTAATGGGCTCAAGTTACGGGAAGCCAGATTCCGGCTGGACATCAGGAAAAATTCCCTGACTGTTAGAGCAGTACAATAATGGAACCAGTTACCTAGGGAGGTTGTGGGCTCTCCCACGCTAGAGGCATTCAAGAGGCAGGCAGACAACCGTCTGTCAGGTATGCTTTAGGGTGGATTCCTGCATTGAGACTCGATGGTCTTGTGGGCTCCTGCCAACTCTACTATTCTATGATTCTATGATTCTCATCCAGCATGGCTCTTCTTAGGTTCTTGACTGCATTGGATTCCTGCATTGAGCAGGGGGTTGGACTCGATGGCCTTGTAGGCCCCTTCCAACTCTATGATTCTATGACTGGAGGTGGGGGAATGCCATATGCTCCTCTGCCTCTGGTGACAGAACATCTTAGGCCAGCCAGGGAGGAATATATTCATACTCCAGTGTGGGAGAGACAAGAGAGAAACACGTCTTTGCTGGGGGCCTCAGTCCACAAGGATTCATTCAACCTCTGCTCCTGGTGCGCCTCCTTGGTTGTGAAAACTGGCTCTGAGGTAGCCTATGCAACCCAGGAGGATGAAAGGAGGGGGGAAATATGATTAATTTTCCCCAGCCTTGGAAATCTTTGAGGGATAAGAGCCCGAGGCGTCTTCAGAGATGGCAACCTTAGCTGGTGTTTGTGCCTGAAATGAAGTGCTAACTTTAAAAAAAAAAACCATTTTGTCAAATGGGAGGAAGCACCGGGCTGTCCGAGGCGGAGCCCTTCCCCTGTATCAAAGGAGTGTTTCCATGTTGTTCTCCCCACCGATGCAGCAGTCATAATGCCAAGCGCAGCTGAGAACAGCTGTGATTAATTAAAAGGAATCACAAACCCTTATCGAGAGCATCTGGTGCAACATCTCCAGGGGGAGAGCAGTGGGGGAACATACCCCTTTCCCCCAAAATGAACCTGGTATCATTTTCTGTGTAGCCGTGTTTGGGGGAGAAGGTGTGGTGGGGATGGGGTCCTGCTATTCTACAGGAGTCCTGAAGGGGGCGCTAAGATCTACCTGGTCTCTTGGCAACAGAAGGGTGGTCGCAGTCCATGTGGCTGGGGATTTGGAAGGAATCAACCCAGCAAGAGAGGGGCAGAACTGCCCGTTCTTGATTCCCCACCATGCTGGGCTTGTACAAAGTCAATACCAGGCATGGGGACCGTGTGGTCCTCCTGATGTGACGGGCCTGCAATTCCCATCATCCCTCACCATTGGCTAGGCTGGGCTGATGGGAGTTGCAGTCCAGCCACAGCTGGCGGCTGTACGCCCACCATCCCTGCTCAACCCCAAGGCAGAAGTATTCAGGGGCAGGTGAGGAAAGTAGAATAAAAAATAGACATCTCTGACTGTTTTGACTCCCTGACCGTACGTCCCCTATAAAGGGGATTGGACAAACTGTCAATGGGGACGTGATGGCTATCTAGGGCAGGGGTCCCCAATGTGGCACCTATGGGGACCTCCAACGGGTCTTACAAAGCTCTCTGCTCCCTGCCCTCTTCTTAAAAAAAAAAATAAGAAAAAAACTTGGGAAATGTGAATGCAGCCTTCTTTCTGTGTCTTTGTAGCCTGTAGGGCCTCTCTTCCTTTCCTTCTACGCCTTTGCCTTGCTGTTCCCCCCTCCCTCCTGGCCTCGCTATTCCCTCCTCTTTAGCTCGCTGTGTCTCCCCTTCCTAGACACTAGCCTTGCTGTTTCTCGTAGGGTGACCATATGGAAAGGAGGACCGGGCGCCTGTATCTTTAACAGTTGTATAGAAAAGGGAATTTCAGCAGGTGTCGTTGTTATGCATGCAGCACCTTTTGAAGTTCCCTCTTCATCACAAGGGTTAAAGCTGCAGGAGCCCCGGCCTCTTTTGTATCTGGTCATGCTAGGCAGGGCTCCTGCAGCTTTAAATGTTGGGATGAAGAGGGAATTTCACCAAGTGCTGCATGATACCTGCTGAAATTCCCTTTTCTATACAACTCTCCTCCTTTTCATGCGGTCACCATAGCCTCTGACAATTCTAAAGGTCAGATGGGTATATTATAAGGGAAGGTAGATATCCTGGCCCCAAGTTATTTAGGGCTTTGTATGACAATAACATAATTGCTTCTCCATCTTCCTCATTTTGCTGTGTACTGATATGTATTTCATGTTCATTTTCTCCCTGTGGTCATCTTTGACTATGCATTTTAAAAAATAAAATAAAAGGTGACCAACGAATTAATGATATTAATGGACCCCAGAACTTTTGTTTTTAAATGGATACTTTTGTTTTTATACTGTTGTTTTTATGTTTTTGTTGGTTTTAAATTTTGTATACTTTTTTAATGTTTACTGTTTTTAACTTTTGTAAACCGCCCAGAGAGCTTCAGCTATGGGGCAGTATATTAAGTAGATAAATAAATAAATACATGTCTACGTGTCTGGGAGTTGGTTTAAATTGGCCCTCCACGATAACGTGTATACTTGTCTCTGTGCAAATCCAGTAAGGTTTTAAGTATTTCTCAGCCTTCTTTAGGCAATATTTAATATCTAGAGTGGCGTTGGTGAGGAGGTGGGGTGGAGGAATGTCTGAGCCCTCTCAGCTTTTGAGCAGTGGGCGAGGAGAGGGAAAAGGTCAAAGGTCCTGAAGACACCCCTAGGGAGAAGCTCCCCTCCTGTGGCCGAACATTTCACCTCAGCGAGCTGTGAAGAGGCCCAGGGCGGCAGCTAATGCAGCCATCAATCAACCCCTGTCCCTGAGCTCAACAGGCCTGCCAATCATCCCAGCCAAGACAACGGCCGTCCCAGACCTTTCCTAGAATGTGCACCTTGCCTAAGTTACAGATTCCAGGTCACTTCCAGAGCTGGCTGCTAAGCTTGTGCACAGTACTGCTGATTTTCCTGTCGCCTTGGGATATTTGGGGCCCTGCACTGAGCCGCTGAGGAGGTAGCGAGTATTTGCATCCCCACCCCACCCCCAAAGGCATGTGGGTGCCTCCCTCCTTAGCTCCTGCCTGAACTGCTGTTGTTGCAGTTTTACGTCCAGTCTGAGATGTCGTCTCTGAGGGCACGTCCCGGTTCTCTCCTGAGCGTCTGTTGGCTGCCTGCTTGCCTGCCTTCCTCTGCTCCCTTCCCAAAGAGCAGAGCCTTGATCTGGCTTCTGTTGGCCCACAGCAGGTCACCACTTTGCGGCGAAAAGTGACGGAGATAAAAAGAGTTGCCCATTGTCTCAGACATGCCAAGAAAAATGGTCCCCAAGACACACACTTATTCATTTATTGTATGGGTTACAGGATGCTTTGGGGTCAAAAATAAAGGGCCCCAAAGTGGCACATGGCCAAAACAGTATCTCTTGATTTATTATCCTGCCCTTTCTCCAAGGAGCTCAGGGTGCAGAAAATGGTTCTGACCCAAAGGCGTGCGCAGCACGTTTCATTAGGGTATGCAGCCAGGGATTTTTTTTTTAAAGGCGAACATTTATAGCTTACTCAATCATAAAGGACATTATGAAGCAATCTGAACATGGTGTGACTCCCAGCGCCACTGCTTGTCTCTGTCCCTTCGTACTGCAGCAGGAAGGAGCCAGGGCCAAGCAGGGAACGTCTATGAGCCACTCGCCCGGCTGGGGAGCATACACAGTGAGACATTAGGGTGTGCCTGGGCACATCCAGCATGCCCCCTGCGCATGCCTATGTTCTGACCTCCCACCTTCCAGTTTTATCCTCACAACAACCCTGTGAGATAGGCCAGCGTGGAAGATAGTGAGTAGCCCCAAATCTTCCAGCGACCTGAACCTGGGTCGCCTAGGGTTTAATCCAGCGACATAGTTGCCACTACACCATGCTACTATAGTCCATGCAAAATGGAGTGTTGCCTCTTGGGTTTTAAGTGCTAAACTTTGAAAACAAAACAGTGTCTCCTTTGTATTTGGAAATTCGGCCACAATTTGGCCAGGGTTAAACACTGTAGGGGGAAAAGAATCCTTTGGGAGCGCTTCTCAATTTCTTTTTGCTTTAAGCATCCTAAATAATTTCATGTCATCAGCAAACTTGGCCACCACACTGCTCACCTCTAACTCCAGATCATTTATGAGCAAGGTAAAAAGCATCAGTCCTAATACAAACCATTGGGGGGACGGGACTGTTTACATCCCTCCATTGGGAGAATTTACCATTTATTCTGGCTGGACAACAGGAAAAACTTCCCGACTGTTAGAGTAGTATGACAGTGTAACCAATCACCAAGGGAGGTCATGGGCTCTCCTATACTAAAGGCATTCAAGATACAGCTGGGCAGCCATCTATCAGGGATGCTTTAAGGTGGATTCCTGCATTGAGCAGGGGGTTGGACTTGATGGCCTTAAAGACCCCTTCCAACTCTACTACTCTATGATTCTATGTGCTTCCTTTTAGCTGGATCATGTCCTTCGTTTTCAATATAAACCATCTGTAATTCTTCTGTGTTTATTTGTTCTTATAAGTGTGTGTCTCACATAGAAAAATTAACGCATAACCATGGGATATGCAGCATTAATTTCCACTGGTCTTCTGATTACTGTTGGTTGCAATGGAATGGCTGCTTTGGTGTGCACTGTATGCTCCTAAGTTCTGCTTCCTACATGAATAGACCTCTTACGTGATCTGTAATTTGCAGATGCTGTGTTTGTTTTCTGGGACCAGTGGTAGTACTGCTTCGTTGTATATGATTGTAGGGAAAATATGGTAAAATTAAGGAGAGCATGAATCAACGGTGTGAGATAGCCACTAGAAGAACTAATGCAGTTCTGGGCTGCATTACAAGAAGCATTGTATCAAAGGTGCATGAAGTCCTTATTCCTCTCTTCTCAGCACTAGTAAGACCACATCTGGAGTATTGTCTATGATTCTGGGCACCACATTAGGACCCAAAATAATGGGTATAAGTTACAGCTACTTATATTTCGATTAAATATAAGGAAAAACTTCCTGACGGTAAGATCTGTACAGCAGTAGAACAGTCTACCTAAGGAGGTTGTGGGTTCTCCATCTCTGGAGGTCTTTAAGGAGAGGCTGGACAGCCGTCTCTCATGGAGGGTTTAATTGTTTTTCCTGCACATTGCAGAGGGTTGGACTAGATGATCCTTGTGGTCCCTTCCAACTCCACAATTCTATGATTCTACATTGCCTTCAGATGGAATGTAAAAGCTGATCTTAGACACCTGTGTCCTTCATCAGCCTGATCCTGGTCTCTCTTACCTCCCTGTTGCCAGGGAGGTTACCGGAAAGGCCACCTTCCCCCACATGTACAACCAAAACCTTAAGATCTTCTTCAGAGGCCCTGCTCAGGGTCCCCCCGCCAAATCAAGTGAGGCAGGTCACCTCTAGACTCAAGACAGGGGCTTTTGGGTGGTGGCATCCTGCTTCTGGAGCATCCTGCCCAGAAAGCTTCACCTGGCACCTTTCAAGGGCCTTTTTGGCATCTTATTCAGCCAGACCTTTTAATTGAAGTATGTGGGTTCTTCCAGATGTGACTTTTATGGTGCCACTGTCCTTCTTCATGCACAGTGTGCTGGGGGTCCAGACAGCATTGTCTTCTACTTGTAGCTCTCCTGTGCTTTTTTACTGCTTCTCCTGTCTCTTTCCGTAATGCAGAAAATCTGTTAAGGAGAAAATAGATGAAACAGCTTCACAGTGCCTTCTGATTGCTGTCACTAGGAGTCCTCTGTCTGGAAGTACCACTCTCATAGCTTGGGCTTTTAAGGCATTTCTACCTGAGGATTTTATCCTGCACCTTTACCAAAGCTTCTGCTTTCAGATTCTTTGTGGGGTTAAGCTTGGCTCCTTTACATGTGCTTTTCCCCCAGAAGGGTTTATTTCTCGTCCTTTCTATATGTTTCATTATACAACCACTAGATGGTGCTGTGGTATAGCAGAACTGGGCAATTACAACGCTCATTCTGCCATTGCTAAAGAATGCCAGGCTTTCCTCATTAGGGAAAAAATGTGTGATAACGGTTGCAAAGCATGGGAGAAGCCCTGGAAGATGATGATGTCATGTAAAGAGCCCACAAACTACCATGAGTGGGCAATCACAAGCTGACAATAAAAGCCTCATGTAGAAAGGCTCTTAAGCTTAAAATCTAAGTTCTAACTGTGTTTTAAACAGGTTTTTAAAATTGTTTTATGACATAATTTAATGTTTCATTTGTTTTGTGAGAACTTCTGGGACAGCTATATAAATACAGTGAATAAGTAAGTATGTAAGTAAACAAACATATAAATAATGTTTTTAACTTTTGTAAACTGTCCAGAGAGCTTCGGCTATGGGGCGGTATATAAAATAAATAAATAAATAAATAAATGAGTGTCCCTCTCTTAACTGATGTATCTCAGGAGACCCAATGGTTAGATGTGTTTTGGATCTAGTGGGCTCCTATAGTTGGTAATTATTAAAATGATATAAATAATGTTTCAGTTTGAAAAAGGAGCACATTCCTTTCCTATGGACTGCAGGGCCCTTTCTAGGGTCACCAGTATTATGGCTCACTGTATAGCAGTGAGGGTTCTAATGCTGGTATTACCACCACAACCTCTCAAGACAAAGGACCCAAGACTGGCCAATTAATTTGGCAGTTGGGGTGTGTGTGTGTAAATACTACAAGCACCAATGGCTGTGCTGTGCTGGCTGGGAATGATGGGAGTTGTAGTTCAACACATCTGGAGGGCTGAAATAGTCATGGTAGCCAAGGCCTATGTTGGATGAAGAAAAGCACTTTATGGACCAAGAGTAACGGAGACCAAATTAGCAACAATGCATGAACAAAGGCAATCATTTGAAAATAACAATTGGGCCAAAGTTAATTAAAGCAAGAGGAGACTCAGCCTGACATGTGTTCTTGATTGTGCTTGCATTGAGGGCCAGGGGGGTCTTGGAATAGCCCTCCCTGAGAGTTGTTCTCCTGGGGAAAGGATATCAAAGTTTTATCTGGCCTTGTTATGATAGCCTCAGTTCTCTCATCTCACTCGCTCCCTTTGCACATGTCTGGGGAAGTGTATTACACGAGCCAAGAAGTATGATAATACATCTGCGAAGAAGGGCTTCCTTTTCCGGCCTTCGGCGGGGGGTGATGATGGCGAAACTCCACACAGAGAAAAAGCGAGTGCCGCCGCCACCTCATCAAATCGACATGTGTCTTCCTTATGCAATGTGTTGGATAGGCTGATGCGCTTGGCTGAGGCAGCGGAACACCCGAGCTGGCCTGGATGGGACTGAAGACACCCCACCATTTTGCAACGAAATAACTGCAGCAGAATATGCTCCACCTGTTACGACATGCTGAAAGCAGCCTATAACATCTTTTTTGCTCATTCATTTTCTCGTTTGGCGATAGGCAACTGGCCAGTGGTCATGGTTGATCCATTGATGGACGGTATTTGAGTGCATTGAAAAAGCTAGCTCATTGGGGCAGCCTGCACCCTGATGAGCTAGCTTTGCAGAATTTGTTGTCGGCTGGGAGAACACTCAAGCATCTGGTGTCCCCTCATCTGCATTCTGGACTTTGTGCTAACTGTGAAGTTTCCTCTTTCCCTCCCTGTACTAGCTTACCCGTTTATCAAACGATACCAACTCTTGTAACTCTTGTCCTATTTACCTCAGATGGTGAACTTGGACTGCCTCACTTTTGCACTCTATGCAATGGCTTACATGTATTTTAAAATAGTTATAGCTCATTTGGAAAGAAATAAGCAGCATAAGCCAGTGTTGCTTCCATGTTGCCTTGAAAGCGTTCAGCTGTTTTAGCCACAAGAGCCACAATCTCTTATAGTTTCCAAATGCCCCAGAGTTAGGAGGAATTAAGATTCCCCAAGGAATTAGCTGCAACATGGATCAGCAAGAGCCAACAACTGCTTTTCTTTAAATCCCTGACCCTGAAAGGTGTACAAGAGTTAGCCAAGTTTTATTTTAGAACCTGCCGCATACCTGCTCAGCGTCAGTAACCCCTGGGCATCATGCAGCTGGTCTAGAGTAGTGAGAGACAGATGGAGATTAAGGTCCATTCCACACAAATGTATCACTGATTGAACAGTTGGTTGGTTGGTTTGGGAGATTTATATACTGCTCTTCATCCGAAAAGATCGCAGGGCGGTTTTACATCAAAATGTCAGTAAGGACGTAAACTATAATCAGCACAAAACAAAACATGGATTAAAGATGCAGGTGGTGATCTACAATCCCTAAAAGATCGTGAGAATATAGAAATCGTTTTGCCTGATTTGATACTGGAAGGATAACGCAGTAGGTGTCTGTCGGGTCTCTTTGGGGAGAGAGTTTGAGATGTAGGGCACCACAGCTAGAAATGTCCTCTCCTTAGCTGCCTTAGCTGCCCACAGCAGAAGGAGAACATCAGCAGATGACCTTAATATCTGGACAGGTTGAAATGGAGATAGGTGTGCTTTTAGGAAGGAACACGGGCAGTGTGATGTAGTGGCTAGAGCATGCTGGACAGGGAGACCGAGGTTCAAATCCCACTCAGTGATGAAGCTCACTGGGTGATCTTAGAACAGTTACCTTGGCTCAGCTTAATCTACCTCATGGAGTTGTGGGGAGAGACTCCATGAATGCTGCCTTGAGCTTCTTGGAGGTAAATTGGAATATAAATATAATAAATAAATATAGATACCTGGAACGTGGGTTCCTTCTATGCTAGGCTTTTATTGTGCAATCACCCAGCCTTATTCATGGAATTTTATGGGTGGGGGGATGAATATTTATTTACAGTTTTTATATACTGCTCTACATCTGAACAGATTCCAGAGTAGTGAACAATAAAACATAAAATGATACAAAGATAAAGGAAATAAAACTCTATATTAAACCCTGTTATTTTACAAAACAGGAAGCAATAAAAAGCATGGCTGGTCAGTTGAGGAAGGCTCCCTGGAACAAATGTTGCCTAACCTCCAAAGGCAGGGAATTCCATCGGAAGGGAGCCACCACACTGAAGGCTCTTCTCTGGGCGGACTCCAGCTGGGCCACAGGTTCATGTGAAACCTCCAGAAGCCTGCCCTTTGATGACCTCAGTAACTGGGCAGGTTGATAGGGGAGAAGGTGCTTTCTCAGATCTCCTGGTCCCAAGTTGTTTAGGGCTTTATTCACTAAGTACCAACACTTTAAACCTGGCCTGGTAACGAATAGGCAGCCAGTGCAGTTTCCTCAGCAAAGGAGTTGCAGGCTGAAAAGAGGCAGCTCCTGACATCAGCTGAGCTGATGCGTTCTGTACACGCTCCAGCTTCCGGAGCAGCTATAAGGATAGCCCCACATAGAGCACATTGCAGACGTCATTATCTTCAATTTGCAACTGAAAAATCTGTTGAGGAAAAGATAGAATGGCTGCACAACACCTTTTCATTGATGGCGCTAGAAGCCCTCTATCTGGAAGACACCCCCCCCAAAGTGCTTTCGAGCACATATGGGGAAACTTCAACCCTACAGATGTCGTTGGACTCCAACGCGCACCAGCCCAACCAGTCTGGCCAATGTCCAGGGCTGATGGGAGCAGGGCCGGTGCCAGACTATTTTGCGCCCTAGGCAGGTGCACCATTCTGAAGCTGCCCCCCCCTGCCCCCCATCCCCAGCGTCCTGGCTTTGAAGCCAGGAGTGGGCGCTGGCTTTGAAGCCAGGATGCTAGGGTTGGGGGGTGGGGTGGCAGCTTCGAAGCAGCGCACCCGGAAGTGGCTTCTGGGCGCGCCGTTCTGAAGCTGCCGCCCCGCCCCCCAACCCCAGCGTCCTGGCTTTGAAGCCAGGAGCGGCCTCTGGCTTCGAAGCCAGGACGCTGGGGTTGGGGGGTGGGGCAGCGGCTTCAGAACAGCGCGCCCGTAAGGCGCTCTAGGAGAGCGGCTTCTGGGCGCGCCATTCGGCGCCCTCCTTTGGTTGGTGCTCTAGGCCGCTGCCTTAGCTGCTTCTATGGCAGCACCGGCCCTGGATGGGAGTTTATTCCCACAACATGACGAGGGCCAGAAGTACCCCCATTCTGGCTTAAAGCGGAATCCTATGCATGTTTAGACAGAAAAAAGTCCTGCAACTCCCAGCATGCTGGGACTTGTAGGAGTTTCTGTCTAAACATGCATACGATTGTGCTCTTAAAGTCTTAAATGGCATCACCAGCACCTTGAATTGGACATGGAAACAAATTGAAAGCCAGTGAAATGCTTTTAATATTGGTGAAATATGTTCCCAGTGCCCCATTCCAGTTCAAAAATACTGCAGGTGTAGTTTCTGGAACAATCTTCAAGGGCAGCCCTAAATACGGTAGCTGCCAAGGAGATGTGGGCAGTTCTGACCCAATAACAACAACAACAACAACAATATTTCTTACCCGCCTCTCCATTTTGATCGAGGCGGGGAACAACAGTAAATATAAAATACATAAAACTGAATTAAAAGATAATATACATTGTTAAAACATGAGCATACTTGTATAATACACTTGTTTCCAAAGGAAAAAAAGAATATGGGCTTGTTTCATTCACACATTGTATTTTTAGGAGTACAGCTATAAGTAGAATGTGAAGAAAGGCCCCAAAGTTACTTACTCCTTAGAGGAATCATATATGTGCTGAATAAAGATACAATACTATGAGTAGTTCTTGGGGGTTCTGTGATTCTGCTCAAGTGCAGAATTTGGTACGGGACACAAATTTGGTACTGAAAAAAATCATTTCAGTTTGTTTCCATGTAAAGTTGCAAAGAGAGGCTTTGAAGGAGGTGGGCGACGGATGATTAAATCTCAGGAGCCTGGGCAGAGCTGTCATACCCTGCATAGCTAGAGTGGCCACTTAAGAATCACCAAAAAAGAGGCCAAAGTTTATTGATTTGCGTAAAATTGGCAATCCCTTTTTGTTTTAACCAGCTTAAAAAATATTTATTTATTTATTTCATATACTGCCTAACAGCCTAGGCTCTCTGGGTGGTTTACCACTAAAACCATAATATAACAATCCAATTTAAAACTTTAAAAATGTCATATAGAACCAGAATAAATTACAGTCCAGGGAAAGCTTGTTAGGTGTTTGAAGAATATTATATCTTCCACCTCCTGAACCACATGAGGGAGGCTTTTCCAGAGGGTGGGGTGCTACTACAGAGAAGGCGCACCATCAAGGTTCTTCATCATAGCATTCTGTTCATGTTCGGCCTCCTCGGAAGATCATAAATGTTGTCCTGGTGTATATAAGGGAAGGCAGTCGGCTAGGTATCCTGGTTCCAAGTTGTTTAGGGCTTTTTAAAGATAATAACATGACCTTGTAATTTGGTGTTATTGGCAAACATGGCCAATTCACCCCGGCTGTGGAATGAGCTCCCTACGGAGGTTCACTTGGCACCTACATTATATGCTTTTAGATGCCAGGTGAAGACCTTTTTATTCTCCCAGCATTTTAACAGTCTATAAAGAAATTTTAACTTGGTGTTTTAAATTTGTAATTTTGCATTGCTGCTGTTTTTATCTGGTTGAGCTTTCATATTGTATTCTATATTATGGTTTTATACTGTTGTTTTATACTTTGAATGGTTTTAATTTTTGTGAACCGCCCAGAGAGCTCCGGCTATTGGGCGGTATAGAAATGTAATAAATAAATTAAATAAATAAATAAATAAATAAATTCACTGCTCACTCCTAATTCCAGACATTTATGAACAAGTTGAAAAGAATTGGTCCCAATACCGATCCCTGTGGGACCCCACTATTTACTTCCCTCCATTGGGAGAATTGACCATTTATTCCTACTCTCTGCTTTCTGGTCTTTAAGCAGTTGCTGATCCGTAAGAGGACCTCTCCTCTTATTCTATGACTGCTAAGTTTGCTCAGGAGGCTTTGGTGAGGGATTTTATCGAAATCCTTTTGGAAGGCCAAGTAAACAAAGTCCACTGCATCTCCCCTAGTCAAAAACCAGCCAGAACTCAAAAGGAGGTATCCAAGGTGCTGAACCCTTTGGGCTTCTGACTGAAACCTAGAATAGATTTGCAGCCCCACCAAAATCGATAAGCACCAGAGGAAACCCCAGAAGACTGTTGGAAAACTAGAGCCCAAGTTAGCATTTTCAGTCGATTGTTCGTTGGCTCATACTCTAATATGACCTTATATTACCTAATTTCACATTTCTAAACCAACAAGCAAACCAGTACTTAGTTATCCTACAAAATTTGCACTTCGCCACATTTTGCAGTGGAGTTCTCCCATTAAAAAAATGCTTCCAACATTGTGAATTAGGGAAACGTGCGCACAAACATGGCTATATTACTGAAAACAGTGTTCAAAGATGTGTATATCACACAAAATTGTGTAGAAAATGCATGTATTGAGAGAACAGCGTACACGTTTTGATGCAAATGTTCATCTCAAGTTCAAACTGAACTTAAACTTTGAAAAAAGGAGAAAAACCAAGAGAAACCTAAACTGACAGTTTCTCTGACCCGTAGCATCTACATGTGTGTGCACTTCGCATGGCGGCTGCTTTGGCCTATGGGGTGTTTGCACATTTCGCAGTAAAGACCACCCGCTTGTGAAGACCTCAGATGGGCTCCAAGCTTCATGTGCCTCCCTGTCAGAGTGGCTTGGGGAAGTCAACTTTCTCCTAAAACATCGCTTTTGGAGGCCCAACAAGTTGTGTAAACCCAGCTCCTTCATTTCACTCTCAGACCATCTCCGTAGGTCTCTATTAGAGTCCCTTGTTGGGGAAACAATGACTGGATCATATTGTCACTCAGGATCCAAAGGACAAAAGTGTGTGTAGAGAAAGGGACTCCAATGGTCTTAAATCCTCGCCCCCCCTAAAAGGATGCTTTTCAATATATTCCACCCTCTCTGAATTGGTATGAATAAATCATTGTTCTCTTAAAGGGAAGCAGCTGCTTTTTAAGATGTGGAACACCCCCTTTAGTATCTATACAACCTTTCTGTCGCACATGCTTCAACTCCGAATCCCCCATTGACAAGCTGTGGGGCGTGGAAATTTATATACACCCAGTTCCCCAAATCCTATTGAGGATGGCTTTCTTGCACGAGCGGGCCTGAAAACACCTAATTCACTGCTCTTTTTGTTGCCGGGGTTAAGTGGTTAAGTGTGTGTGTGTGTGTTTGTGTGTGTGCAGTGCCACAGCAGAAAAAAAGGTCTTTAAGTCCATGAAAAGCTATATTTACATTGTAATCACCAAAGAACGATTTCGGAGATTCAATGGACGGCATAGAAAAAGCAGCGATTGTTGCCTTGATACTCGAGGGCCATTTCCCTCCATTCCAGAAGGACCTCCGTCTGAACAGAAGAAGTGATTATGTCCCACTCAACCAGCTGCCAACCGGTTGGGGGGCGGGGAATGAACACGGACAAGGATGCAAACAGCTTAGCTCCACCAAGTTCAGTGCAAAAAGATGTGTTTCTTTATGTAGCTCAAGCCAATAGAACAGCCTCCATGACAGGGCCTGTGAAAGGCTTGAGGGAAGATGAGAGAAAGCGCGACATCTTTAAAATGGTAAAGAGTCTTTCCAGACAACCCACAGTCTCTTAGGGCGAAACCCACAAGTGATCCAGACGTTCTCTGACGGGAATCTCCTGATGGGCTTTATTTACTTTTAAAAAGCCCTGCACCAAATTTGTCCCCCCCCCAGGGTTCCCCTAATCTAGATTATCCCCCCGAAGCTGTGAAGTCAGGGTTGGGGAACACAGGTACCGATGAAAGGTGTTTAAAT
Organism: Elgaria multicarinata webbii; assembly: GCF_023053635.1. Taxonomy (NCBI): domain Eukaryota; kingdom Metazoa; phylum Chordata; class Lepidosauria; order Squamata; family Anguidae; genus Elgaria; species Elgaria multicarinata. Next base: position 7,665,484 of record NC_086183.1, read on the forward strand.
CTATTGCCCATCTGTATTTCGCATACTTTCTTTCTTAAGCCAGTTTCTATTTCTGCTTTAATCTGCAATTTAAAAAATAAACAGATACAAGCATCCATATTGAAATACAAATGTATTATCAAAGGGGTTTCCCCCTACTTTCACAAGACACACATTTCTAAATGTATTTTATTCTAAAATAAATATTTTGGTTAGTGGATGATGGGTCCTAACCAAACTTCCTTTGTTTATTATATATATATAAGAACTTAGCAAAACTCACAATTCTTTTCATAAACAGGATGGAAAGAACTTGAGTTTTTTTTTAAAAAAAGAATATAGAAGAAAGCAAAATTGACAGATCCATGTATCCTTAATTTTGGAAGTTTTTTTGTTGGTGCGAATTCGGATTACAAAATTCGGAGAAGTGTGACTTCCAAAGGATTACTGCATTCCAATTTCCACATTAGCTTCAGAGATATGGATCAGGTCAGTTTGCCCCAGAATTTGCAAAGAACAAATTCCTCAAATATCCCTCGAGGAAGGGGAATTAGATCCAGCAAATGGTATGGGGGAGAAAGGGTTAAACAGCCAATTTCCCCTCCTTCCTCCTCTGGTGCTGCTGTTTCTCTGACCAAATTCAGCCCCCCGGAGCTGTTTTCAAATTATAAAAAACATCAGGAGATCTGAGCTTGGAACTCCTGCATCACACGTAGTTTGGCCCTTCATCCTGTGGTCTCCAACTGCTTTAAAGCGCTTTATAACAGTTTTGACAACTGTTGGGGCCCAGGACACACTGCATATAAAGTTTTCAAAACGTTTTCAAAGTGCTTTAAAGCACTTTAAAGCAGTAGTGTAGATCCCCCCAAGCTGTGTTTTTCTGGGGAGCCTTGAGAGGTACCTCACAATCTTATCACAGGTTCCTCAGTTAGAAGAGCATTAGTGGGACAACTTCCTTGAAAGGCACAGTTTTGTAGGGCGGACTCCTTTGCAAAAGGCCCACAGCTACCAACATGCCCCACTTGTGCCTTCCCTTAATGACCCACTGCAGTTTTCTTTGCACTTTGTTTCTTTAAAAACACATTTTAATGTGTTTTTATTCTGTTTTTATTCTTTTATTGTATTTGTTTGCCGCTTCGAGATTCTTGAATGGGGAGCGGTATATAAATATTGTAAATAAAATAATAAATAAATAGATAAGGCTGGGAACTGCGGGAGATTTCCCCCCATTTCGTTTATTATATTTCTGCATCGCCCAATAGCAAAGCTCTTTGAGCATCTTACAAAGATTAAAAATGCAATATTATGCATAATATAAAAAAACAGTTTAGCTACAAACATAGATTTGCTTTGGGAATGTCTCTCTCTTTGTTCTACTCACCTCACTCTCCCAATTCTGATGCTGCAAACATATAATTAAAAGGAAAGAAATATTATATATGCCTTTCCAAGGCATTAGTCTTTCGGTTTCTGTTGTTTTAAATCTGTTATTGTATTTTAAATCTTTGCACTGCTGCTAGGCTTGTTTTTCATTCTATTTATCTATCTATCTATCTATCTATCTATCTATCTATGGAAGGACGTCTTCACACAGTGCATCATTAATCTATGGAATTCTCTACTACTACAAGCCACACTGATGGCCACCAACTTGGATGGCTTTAAAAGGGGGTTAGACCAATTCCTGGAGGAGAAGGCTATCAGTGGCTACTGGTTTTGATTGCTATTTGCTACTGTTATAAAACTGTGGAATATGAACCAATTAAATCCAATAAAAAGACATCCAGATGTAGTTTTGAAAAAGATTTATTTCCACCCTTCAGGTACCAAGAAATCTCTTTGCGCAAAGGTCCCCTCCCCCTTGCCAATCTAGAGGAAAAGGGCCCTGAGCGGAAATTAGCTTCCAGTCTTATACAGGGAGGAAACATTACACACACACAATTGGCTAATAGCCCAAACCGTCACAGCTGATCCTTCTCCCCAATTTCCTGACATGCCCAGATGGGGAGAGTCCCCGGGCAGATCTACACCAAGCAGGATATAACACTTTTAAAACGGTATGAAAACTGTATATGTAATGTGTCCTGGGCCTGAACAGTTGTCATAACCATTATAAACCGTTATAAACTGTAGTGTAGATCCTGCTCCAGTTGACCTTGCAAATACGCCATTATCACATGATTCCCTTAGCAATGCATCCTGGAACATTCCTGCCATGTATTCCATCGTCTGGAGAAGGTTTCCCGCTCCCATTGTTCTTAACTAATCCCAGTCCACCATTCCCTCCCTGGTTTCCCGCCAAGCCGTGGGGAAAGGAAAAAGGTGTGTGTCTGCGCAAGCAAGTGCCTGGCAATTTAACCAGCGGCTAGGGCTCGTCCCTCACACTTGAGTAAGCGACCTTACCCAAATAGGTAAATGGGGCTTTTCTTCCCTACCTAGGAGTAGAGGGTCTACTCTACTCATCTAAAACCAAAAGCTGGTGGTTGGGGATAGGGAAGTGGAGGATGACAGGGGGAAAAGAAGGGGAGGGGGGAAATGGGCGAAAGGGATAATTGGAAATTAACCAAATTTACATGACACTACCTGTACTATAAGAGGCAGTATGCCTATGTACACCAGTTGCTGGGGAGCATGGGTGGGTGGGTGGTGCTGTTGCACTCATGCCCTGCTTGTGGGTTTCCTGTGGGCAGCTGGTTGGCCACTGTGTGAACAGAAGGCTGGACTAGATGGACCCTTGGTCTGATCCAGCAGGGCTCTTCTGATGTTCTTAAGTACCTTCTGAACAAGAGGAGGCAGAGGAAGCAAAATCTGGTGAACATAGAGAGCATCAAATTCTGCTGGAAAACACAATTAACCAAATATATATATATATCTGCCAATAGAAAGATCCACAAAGCGTTAAATCTTACACTTCTCTTGTGCCAGTACAAATAAATGAAGGCCAGAAGAGTGCTGCATCCAGCAAAGCGACAATTAAATCTACATTTTAAGATCAGAGTGAATAACACTGTTTCCAGGCATACAAAGCGATAATAAGCCCACCGCCACTCGAGGACTGTGGCCAGTTCTGGGCTCCACTATTTTAAGAAGGACACGAACGAACTGAAGCGTGTCCAGAAGAGGTTGGCCAGGATGGTGAGGGAGGGAATCTGCAAACCAAGTCCTATCAGGAATAGTTGAAAGAGTTAGGTTAGGGTGACCCTATGGAAAAGAGGACAGGGCTCCTGTATTTTTAACAATTGTATAGAAAAGGGAATTTCAGCAGGTGTCAATTGTATGAATGCAGCACCTGGTGAAATCCCCTCTTCTACCCTGCACATTTCACTACATGGACTTTTTAGCCTGCCTAGCGAGGGCGCTTCGGAGGGGGAGGAAAGGAGGCTGAATGAGGCCTCTTTGGTCTCCTCCTCTCCTGCCCACAGGAACAACCCAGTCCCTCCTCACCCGATGTCGCTTTCCCGACCTTGGAGGGCAGCTGGCGCCGTTCTTTCTGCACTGGCTATGAGGGAGCAGGGATTTACCCCCCCCCCCGGAATTCTGACTCTCCCTTCTGAGGTCGGAGCACTATCTCTGACCTCCTTATGAAGATCTTCAGGGCATTTCACTGGGGCATTCTCTATGCGTATTGAAGAACCTTCTCTATACTAGGCTGGATCCAAATGTAGTTGTATGGAGAGTAGACAGACCTAGGGCCCTGCTAGACCATGCCGAATAAGCCGGCAGGGAGGTGGGGCGACGGCGCGCTAACTTTAGCGCGCGCCGCCCCGCCTCCTAGACAGCCGACACGCAGGGACTCCGGAAGCCCTGTAGCATTGGCCATTTTTCTTTTTATTTTAAAGGGGCCATGTGCGCCCTGGAGCCGCCGGACAAGGTAAGCGCCTTTTTTAAAAAAATTAAGGCCCCCCCTGCTCCTGATCCCTCCTGCCATCCCCTATGCCTCCCTGCCCACTCTTTCCCCGCCCTTCCTCCCTCTCTTCGATGCCCGTGTTGCCCGTCCTCCCTCTCTTCGATGCCCGTGTCGCCCGTCCTCCCTCTCTTCGATGCCCATGTCACCCGTCCTCCCTCTCTTCGATGCCCGCGTCGCCCATCCTCCCTCTCCCTGATGCCATCCCGGTGCCCGGACTTCTCCCCCCCGTCTCCTGCCGGGTCCGGCCTCCCCCCCCCGGGATCCCCCCCCGGCCTGATGGGCACAGTGCTCGTATGAGCGCTGTGCCCAGTCCGTGGCTTTTCCCAGCTACTCGCGAGTAAGCGAGTAGCTGCAAAAAGCCACGGACCTTGCTAGATGTTCCGCAGCCCTGGCCTCAGGCCGGGGCTGCAGAAAAGGTGCGCCATAAGCGACTTCACTTATGGCGCGTTAAGGGAGGTTTCAGTGCGGCCTGACCTCGGATTCCCCTGTGCATCATTTGGATGCACAGCAGGGAAACCGGGCCTCACAGCGTGCTAAGGCCTCGTCTAGCAAGGCCCCTACTGATTTCCATGGGTCTACTCTATATGTGACCTAACCCATTGCCTGCATCTGATCATATACTGTTTATGCATTGCTTGGGGAATGCTCTCCCCATCCAGATATAACCAAGGGTACCATGTGTTTCCGGCATTCCGGCAGCACAAGAAAATGGATCTTTTTAAATGGACAGGCGACTGTGCGGCCATTTTTGCCCCCACCCCAAGAACTGCACCCCCTCTGAAGGCTGAAAAATAAAATAACAATAGTTTAAAAATGGCTTCTGTATCAGCTGTAGTGTGCGAGAATGGTCAAAATTAACTTGCAAACAAACTCGCTATGAACATCATCCCTCCCCTCAGAAAAAAACCTTTTAACCAATTTTGGGATCGTGGGGGAGTGGAGTGGCAGGAGCTGTAAAAGGAAATCCTGGAATATCCTACCTTAAATCTCAGCTTCCTAGCAGCTCAGGTCTAGCAAGGTGTACACGCTTGCTGAGGTGCAACCTTGCAAAGCACAGTCCTAGGATTCCTGCATTGAGCAGGGGGTTGGACTTGATGGCCTTAAAGGACCCTTCCAACTCTACTATTCTATGATTCTATGTTTAAGGAAAAAAAAGTTCTACAGATTCCAGCATTCCGCAGCCGAAATGGCTGGCTGGGAAATGCTGGGAGTTGTAGGATTTCCCCCCACCCCATCTAAACATACCTAGGTTTGCTCCCTTAGAAACTCACCACTTGGAAAGTTTACTTTAATTGCTAGCACCATCATTTAGGAAACTTCCGTGAGGGTTAACGTCACCAGGAGAAATGGGAAATTGGCTTACAAATCAGGAGATGGAGCCTTAAAAACCAGGAGTCACCTGTTCCAAGTGGGAAGGCTGGCATGTTTCTTACAGTTTAAATTTGGGGCTGTTCCAAAGCATTTTCATTTTCTTTTTCTTTTTTTTCTTTTTCTTTTTTTTTTAAAAAGGTTGACATTATTCCCCCTCATGAAATGTTGACATCTCTTTTGACATTTCTTAAGAAAGCTCCTGTCACGGGCACACTTCACACCAGCTTCATTCAAAATAAAATGTCAAGAATGTTGAAGTGAAATGTCACACTGTTTATATGTTTGATGTGTTTGACAAGTGGAAGCCTGTTCCCTCCCCCCATCGCCCCACAATGGCGCTCAATTTCCCCTCCTTCCTCGCTGTTGCAGTTCCGCGCCCAACCACCTTTCCTTCTTTGCCTTCTGCCTTCCTGCAGCATGGGCATTATTTATTTATTTATTTATTTATTTATTACAATAATATACCGCCTCACAGCCGAAGCTCTCTGGGTGGTTCACAAAAGTTAAAACAGTAAACATTAAAAAGTATACAAAATTTAAAAACCATCAGAAACATAAGAACAACAGTATAAAAACAACATTATCCATTTAAAAACAACAGTTCTGGGGTCCGTTAAACAACAAATTTAGCGTGGTTTAATGCTGTTAAATGCCTGGGAGAAGACAAAAGTCTTGACCTGGCGCCTGAAAGATAACAGTGTTGGTGCCAGGCGAGCCTCATCACGGAGATCATTCCACAGACAGGGGGCCACCACCGAAAAGGCCCTCTCCCTTGTAGCCATCCTCCGAGCTTCCCTAGGAGTAGGCACTCGGAGGAGGACCTTAGATGCTGAGCGCAGTGTATGGGTAGGTTCATGTCGGGAGAGGCGTTCCATACGAAATTTGGCTTTTGGTCTTAAGCACGCCAGTTAAGCACCTGTGGGCAGATATAAGCCACACACCCCATCCCCACCCAACACAGGTTCTGCAGTGTCATAGTTTGGCACAAGGTGTTCTCCTCCTTGCCTACAACTGGTCATTATCAACAACTGATTTCCACAGCAAGACTTATTTGGGACTCACACCTGCTCAGAGGCCTTCCCCGCTTCCATTCCCAGATTTGTCGGGGTTGGTTGTTGTTTCTCAGTGAAGAGGAAAAGGCCTTTTGCATATGCTCAAAGGCACTCTCTTCTTCTGGATTACTTTGTTCATTATTCACTTTTTTATAGATGCAAAAGATTTATGCCCTGCCTTTCCAAAAAAATTAGTCCAAGACAGCAAACAGCATCACTGTTTTAGAAAAAATAAACAAGTGTTACAAAGGCAATCAAAGAGCGTCATCACACAGGGGAAAATCGCGTTTGCTTACTGTCTCTTCTCCGCCCCTCCGTTTGTCCCTCATTACTTCCTCTTTTGAAAGATGAAGTAAACAACGTGCACGTGGCCTGTTCAGTGGGCCGTTTTGATCCCGCTGCTTCTCTTGCACACAGCAGGAGACAGCGGCAACTTCCACCTTTAAAAATAAGTCAGACTTATTCTGATGGTTTTTTGTGGCACAAAGAAGGCTAGAAGGGGCGGGAGGCAGACTACGTCGTGAGAGGGGACCTGCGAAAATCCGTGAGTGCCCAGTAACGAGCCTGCAATAAAATACTTGTCTGATGGAGCTCAAAGTCTAAGCAGCATATAAACAGTCAGCTAGAACATAATCCGTAAAAAGCGTAATCTGTACACGCAGCAATAGAAACTAAAACAATAACTACAATTAAACTGGCTGATCTCTGGTATTGAAACGGATCCTGGAGCAATGCCGTGGCTTCTTGCTTGTCTTTATGATAATCCTGGGAGACAGGGCACCGTCCCTCCCATTTTACAGGTAACAGAAGTCTGTTCAAGGGAGGCTGACTGGGGAGTCCCAATGTTGTTTGGGAAGCAAGCTCTGCTTCCAGTTGAATGCGATGCTTTGGACCAATGCCAGGCAAACAGGGATTCCAGCACCAACATGTGGAAAGAGAGTATCTCCACCACCCTACCTCTGCCATGATTCTGCCATCCACATAGTGGAATTTGAGTCCGGAGCCAGTGTGTCTTTCCCCTGCCTTGTCTGTTCCTCGTTGCACTGGGCTACTGATTTGATTGGGCTGCCTGAGTTCCCATCTGTATCTGGGCCCAGTCATGGGGTTACCTCCTCTATGGAGCCCACGTCTGACTCACTGGAAGGCCATGGCATCCTGCCTTCAATTGTGGGGAGGGGGCCATAGATCAATGTGATGGAGCACCTGCTTTGAAGGTCCCAGGTTTGATCCCCGGCTTCTCCAGGGGAAGCGAGGAAAAGAATCCTACCTGAAACCCTGGAGAGCCCTTGCTGCCAGTCAGTGTTGACAATATTGGGTTTGATGGACCAATCGTCTGACTCAGAATAAGGCACCTTCCTATATTCCTACGTTCCTATGTACAGGAGCTGGGTTCAAATGGTATTGAAGACGTCCTTCCTTCCTTCCTTCCTTCCTTCCTTCTTTCTACCATGAAGCAAAAAGGCCACACAGCCTCTTGCCCAGGTACTCCTCTGCCCCCCTCCTTTCCCCTTCATTATTGCCGTCACTAACTAATCTACCTTGTATCAGGGCCGTTTTTCGTCCTTGTACGTCTCTGCCTGCAAAGTGCTCGCTGATTAACAAGATTAATTGAGCACAGCAATATGATGGCATCCAAAGGGAAATTAACTTGCTAGGAGCCGGGAGAGAAAGGGCGGCGGCTCCCTTCACGGGAGTCGGTCGTGTTTTCCAATTAGATGAGGTTTCGGCTGATGTGCCGTCAACGGGGAAGATACTCCGCATGGATGGGTGGGGCTAGTCCTAGAAAGCAGAGCCGCCCCCACCCCATGACGTGGATCAAACCCATCCTGGAAGGACCAGACAGGGTCATGGGCAGAATTGCGCTCACTTCTGTGTGAGCTCTCAAATGTTTGAGACATTTTTGCAATATCTATGTGACGCAAACCAAGCCGATTTTGGTGAACTGCCCAGAGAGCTTTGGCTATTGGGCGGTATAGAAATATAATATATAAAATAATAAATACATAAAATAAAAATAATTGAGCGTTCATCTTTCTGATCTTGCATAACAGTGTCTACTCTTGCTGGTCAGGTGATGACGGATGCTGCAGGATGTGAATTAGGGAAGGGAGAGAGAATTCCTTCAGTTCGCACCTAGTTTTGCACCTTTGAACGACGATGCAAACCGAATTTCAAGAATCCTTTGAAATTTGCACTACTTTGAATTTTGTAAGGCAGTTTCCCAATCAAAAAGTGCATGTATTAGGGGAAACAATGTTCTTAAAATGCCTTATACTAGGAAAATTGCTTGCAAAAAATGTGTATTAGGCACATTGAAAAAATGTGTACTAGGCACACTGCCTCTTGAAGTCCTCTCCCACACTAGAGGCAGCTGGACAACCTTCTGTCAGGGATGCTTTAGGGTGGATTCCTGCATGGAGCAGGGGGTTGGACTCGATGGCCTTGTAGGCCCCTGCCAACTCTGCTAGATTCTATGATTCTAAGAATGCAGACTCACTTCTTTTTACTGGCCTTTGCTATTATCTGTTCTTGTAATGTTTTTATAGCATTTCCTTGGATATGTATTGCCTATTGTATTTGCTTGTTGTTGTATTTTTTTTATTATGTACGCCTTAAAGGTGGCCTAAAACCTATTTAAATTAGACAGATAAACAACCCCTCTGATGCCATTGGAGGCAAGGCAAAACTTTGTCTTCTCCTGCCCATTCCCACCTTGGTCCTAGGAAGCTGCCAACAGATTGGTCCATCTAGCACACTATCAGTGGAGGCTGGTGGCTCTTATATCAGTGGGGTGGAGAATCCACTCTGAGCTTTAGTCAGAACCAGTCAGAACTCTAAAGGAGTTTTAGGGTTCTACTGCTTTACCTTTAAAATGGACTTAGACTGGTTAGCCCTTCAAATAGAGGCTGCCTTCAAATATTTATTAAAGACATTTCATACATGGATTTGTATATATCCACAGCAATGGATACATGTGAAATGCATACAAATTTCTAGCAATAATACATAGGCTTCAACAAAAGTAGACCATATATCCAAAGATGTATCCATTTGAAGGTGGTGTCTATATACTATCCATTCAAATATTGGAAGTGCTGTAAGGTTCTCAATCCATTGCATTACTGGAGGTGAGGGTTTATCCTTCCAGTGTTGGAATATCAGGCTTTTAGCTGTCAAAAGGGCACAGAGAATCCATTAATGCTGACCATTTGTTAATTTTCCTGAAGTAGGTAAATAATGTAAAAGGTTGTGTACATCAGTGAATATTAAAGACTGTTCCAGTACAACATTTATCTGTGTAATAACATCCTTGCAAAAAGAAGCAACTACTGGACATTGCCAAAACGTATATTTAAAAGTAGCATTAGCTGTATGGCCAGCAATTAGCTGAATTAGTGAATCCCTTATTAACGGGGCATTGCTGTGTCCAATAGAAATGAAACAAAAGGTGTGGCTGAATAAGACGCAGCATAAGATCTATAGTTGTGACAGGTAGGTGCCAAAGCGGCAATCCGTTGATTAGGCACTTTACGGTGGTGCCCATAGCGATTTCTCAACAAATCTGCCTCTAAAAAGGTGGAGGACCCCTGAACGAGATGGTCTTTTGGACATGTCCAGTTCTATAGATTGGTTTACATCCCTTGTTGATGGAAAATGGTTGGGGAACCAGTGGTAGTTTCTAGCGGATGTTGTGGAACCCTAATCAGGAGCTGTGTGGAGTGACCACTAACCCCCTGCTGGCTAGACCTACAGGCTGCTCCAGCTGGGATTTTGCTTCTGCAAGTTGCAACATGTGATCCACCTGGCTTGGGAAGTCAGGTGATGCTGGAGGGCCAATCAGGTGCTACTGAACACTATAAAAGAGTCACCGAGGGCTCATCTACACCAAGCAGGTTTTTCCCCTATGGAAGTGGTATATAAAAGGCAGAAGCCACACTACTGCTTTATAGCGATATTGAAATGCACTGCAGGATTTACACTACTGCTTTATAGTGGTAAAAATTGTGTGGTGCAGAGCGGTAAAGCAGCAGTTTCTGCAGCTGAAACTCTCCCCACGGCCTGAGTGCGATCCCGGTGGAAGCTGGTTTCAGGCAGCTGGCTCAGGTCGACTCAGCCCTCCATCCTCCCGAGGTCGGTAAAATGAGTACCCAGCTAGCTGGGGGAAAGGTAATAATGGCCGGGGAAGGCAACGACAAACCGCCCCGCTTAAAAGGCCTGCCAAGAAAATGTTAGTGAAAGCTGGCGTCCCTCCAAGAGTCAGTAATGACTCAGTGCTTGCACGAGAGGTTCCTTTCCTTCCTTTATAGTGGTACTGAAGTGCACTGACAACTGTTGGGGCCCATGACACATCTACACCAAGCAGGATATAACACTATGAAAGTGGTATATGGCATGTGTCAATGGGCCCCAACAGTTGTCAGTGCACTTCAATACTGCTCTAAAGCAGTAGTGTGGCTCCTGCCTTTTATATACCGCTTTCATAGTGGAATATCCTGCTTGGTGTAGATGAGCCGGGGTAATGCATCACTGGGCCCAGTTTTCCTCCAGTGAACCTTTCTGGCTGGACTGTTCCCAGCCTGCTAATCTCCGGCCTGCTACCCCTCAGCCTGACCCTGTGATGTCTGCTGGCTCTTAGCATGACAGTTTCCACCTGATGATGATCAATAAATAATACAACTCCTTGATAGCCCAGGCTAGACGTAAGTATCCTTTCTGAAGGTTTTGGATCCATGAGCCTTGTCTTGCTGGCTGCCAAGGAGAGAAATTAATTATTTTTTTCTAATGATCAATTACATACCCTGGCTTTTCTTGGTGCTTAATGTGAGGTTTAGGAGAGAACAAATTTTAAAGCATTTTATTGCGCCCTCCAGCTGCATGGAAATTGTGATTTTAAGGCTCAGCGTTCTAGCAAAGCAAGGGATGAAAAAGCTGATTTTCCTTGACTGGGCAAAACACACACGATCGGCAGGGACTCAGTCCGCCCAGCGCTAGAGAAAAGGAGCCCCCGGTCATAGAAACTGGACCGCTGGAGGCCCCAATTCAAAAGATGCAACCCAGTAGCACTATCGCTACCGCAGGGCACAACCTAGAACAGGCTACAACGTGGTAATCTGGGACTGACAGCTGTTTAAAAGAACCTTTGATTATGTCACATTTTCTTTTCAGGGTGGGAGATTTAAGCTTATTTTTAAAACCACCGCGAAAAAGCTGGATATTAGCTTGTCTGGAGGATTAGCGCAGGCAACAGATAAGAGTGTCACAGCTCCATATAGCCCCAGTGCCTGCAGCCTAACACAGTAAAGTGCATTTGGTGGCTGCCTAGCTTATTGGGGAGGAGAAAACTGAACCTGATGGCATCAGCCAATAGATTCCGGAGGCTAACGGGAGACCTGATAGAGGTGTACAAAATTATGCCGGGTGTGGAGAATGTGAATAGGCAGACATTTTTCTCCCTCTCCCATAATACTAGAACCCAATGGAGTCATCCGATGAAGCTGATGGGTGGGAGATTCAGCACAGATAAAACAAAGTCCTTCTTCACACTATGGAATCTTCTACCACAAGATGTGGTGATGGCCACCAATTTGGATGGCTTTAAAAGGAGAAGGCTATGGCTACTAGTCCTGATGACTATGTGCTACCTCCAGTATCAGAGGCAGTATGACTATGTACACCAGTTGCTGGGGAACATGGGTGGGAGAATGCTGTGGGTCCCTGGTCGACAGCTGGTTGGCCCCTGTGCGAATAGAGTGCTGGACTAGAGGGACACTTCGTCTGATGTTCTTACGTCCTTATTCTGTTAACCCTCCCTACGACTTGGTTTTAGTAGCTGTGTCCTTGAGGGTCTACAATATTCATTAATCAACCTGCGGATTTTATTGAAGGGTGGGGTGTACAGTGGTGTCTGGTGTCATAGAATCATAGAATCATAGAATAGCAGAGTTGGAAGGGGCCTACAAGGCCATCGAGTCCAACCCCCTGCTCAATGCAGGAATCCACCTAAAGCATCCCTGACAGATGGTTGTCCAGCTGCCTCTTGAATGCCTCTAGTGTGGGAGAGCCCACAACCTCCCTAGGTAGCTGATTCCATTGTCGCACTGCTCTAACAGTCAGGAAGTTTTTCCTGATGTCCAGCCGGAATCTGGCTTCCTTTAACTTGAGCCCGTTATTCCGTGTCCTGCACTCTGGGAGGATCGAGAAGAGATCCTGGCCCTCCTCAGTGGGGCTATGAATCCGTTCTGTTTTTCAGTCAGCTAAAAGAGCTATCTAAGGTGCTGAACCCTATCCCCAAAAGGGGTTCAACGCCATTGAAATAGGAGCCACCAGGCTCCACAGATTAAGAGGGGATCTACACGTCGTACTGAAGGCGCTTGCGTGCGCCTCCAGTGTGCCCCCAAAACGATCGTGTAGATCCTGCCTTCGAAGAGACGGAGGAAGAGGCGGAGGAGGTGGCGGCTGGGGAATCCGGCCGTGCCTTGCCGCCGCTGCCGCCCACCTCCCCGCCGGCCTCCTGCTGCTGGGGAAAGAGCCACCCGGGTCGGAGAGCTCGGAGGAAGAAGGCGCCTTCTTCCTCCGAGCTCTCCGACCCGGGTGGCTCTTTCCCCGGCAGCAGGAGGCTGGCGGGGAGGTGGGCGGCGGCGGTGGCTGGTTGAACAGTGTGTGTGTGTGTGTGTGAGAGAGAGAGAGAGAGAGGGAGGGAGGGAGGGAGAGGGAGCGGCAGCGGCAGCGGCAGCAGCAGCGACCAGGAGAACTGGTAATTTATGCTGTCGCCAATCACAACTCCAAAATAGCGACATTTCCCACCTTTTAAGGGAAATGCCCCTCTTTTTTGACCCCCCACACACCTGACACGAGCAAGGCAATCCTATATACATGTCTACTCAGAAGCCCAATTGGGTTCAACAGGATTTACTTGCGTGTAAGCGCGCTCAGTATTAGAATCCTGAGCTGATCAACAGCAGCTGGGAATCTCCCCGTTGAGAACTGAGGAGAATAGAAAAGGCGTCTTTTCCCGCCTCTCAAAGGCAGGGTCTATATGTGGAGCTTCGGGGCGCTTGCCTGCGTCTGGAGTGCGCCTTCGAATCGACGTGTAGATTCCCTCTCTGACTTTCCCTGAGAAAGAAAGAGGAGGACAGTGCACTGGGCTGCTGCAATGAATTTTAAAGTTCTGCTGGCTCTGGTTTGACTGGGGAAGGTGGAGAAGAGAAGCGGGAAGCAGTACAGGGTTAGCTGCCCCCGTAGCCCCCGCTGTTGAGATATTCCTTGAGGTAATCTGCTCCCTAGCGATTTAGAAACTTCCCTGTTCCCTCTGAGCTTAGCTGTGATTCACACATGAGAATATGAGAAGAGCCCTGCTGGATCAGTCCAATGGTCCACCTAGAACAGCATCCTGTTCACACAGTGGCCAACCAGCTACCTATGGAAAACCCACAAGCAGAATATGAGTGCTATAGCACCCTCGCACCCATGTTCCCCAGTAACTGGTGTACATACACTTACTGTCTCTGATACTGGAGGTAGCATAGAGCCATCAGAACTAGTGGCCGTTGCTAGCCTCTATGAATTTCTCCAATCCCCTTTTAAAGCCGTCCAAATTGGTGGCCGTCACTAAACCTTGTGGTAGCGAATCCTATAGTTTAACTCTGCACTGTGTGAAGAAGTTCTTCCTTTTATCTGACCTGAATCTGAAGACCGTGAGCTGAAGACCTTTTTATTCTCTCAGTATTTTAACACTTAATTTTAACTTAAATTTAATTTTTACTGTTTTAACTCTGTATTTTAATCTTATATCAATTTTGCTGCGTGGTTTTTATCCTGGTTGTGCTTTTGATACTGTATTTTGTATTTGTGCTTTTAACCTGTTGGTTGTTTTATTATGGTTTTCATTTTTGTGAACCGCCCAGAGAGCTTCGGCTATTGGGCGGTATAAAAATGTAATAGATAGATAAATAAATAAATAAATAAATCTCACCCTAACCTACCTCTCAGGGTTGTTGCAAGGATAAAAGGGAGAGGAGGAGGATTATGTAAATTGCCTTGGGATGCTTGGAAGAAAAAAGAAGGCATATAAATGTAATAATAAAACAAATATATAACAATAAATAAATGCCAGACAGAGGCCAAGCAATGGGAATGGCCTTTGTGCCCTGCTTATAAGCTTCCCAGTGATTTGGTCAGTATTTGAAGAAGCAAAACAGAATCAGCAAGAAAATGTTGCAATGCGGAGTGCTCCTGTGAAGAGTTCCAGCCAGCCAGCCAGCCATGCCATTTCGGAATGCTCCATTACAGTTCCCCTTCCCTTGTTTTTCTGTCTTCAGAATTCCATGCCCACTGAGCATGCTCAGTCCTCATTAAGCAGTTTTGGGATTAATCCCCCCTTGAGGGTTTTTTCCCCTCTGAAGAGCTTTTGAACTTCTACAAAACTTGAAGTCCCCGCCCCCTCCAACCTTCAGATACCTCCTTCTGGTGAATGGGTGGCACTGTTTTGGCTGCATAGGATCCTCACTCAGCGAACCAAGTTTGCTGCTAGTATGTGTAGGATATATGATGATCATACCAGGCTAGATGGATGGATATTTATTTATTTACCGAAGTTATAGACTACCTTCCTGCAACGAAGCGCCCAACGCAGCTTGTATAATCCAAATCAAAACTTAAAGAGAAAGGACAACACCAAATGAGCAGATTCAAGCAATTAAACATTTCAGAATTGTCTTGGTTCCATCCAACATGAAACAGTTCAATGAGCGCAGGTTCAGCATGGCTTGTCTTGGGGTGGGGGTATTTTTCGGGACCGGGGGAGCACAGGAAAATGAATCAGCTGTGAGTCTCTTCTGGCCTGGCCCTGTTCCGTGAGCTTTCAAAGGATCCCTAAGCGCTAGCAGCCAAGGCTTCCCCTTCCCGGCCCAGCTTCCCCGCTGAACACATTGTCTGAATTAGCGTCTCGACGAAAAGGATATTGTTAGTTCCTGTGCGGAGATAATAACCTCTAGTAGCGCCGGGAATTTCACCCATGCAGAGAGAATTTACCAAACTATTTCAGCCGTTGCTCCGTAGCCCTCGCACAGGGATCCATTTACGCTGCGGCCCAAACAACTTAATGGAAACAAACTTGCCACCAGGAAGTCCGAATTTAGGGAGGAATGTTGCTATAATTGCTAAAAGCCCATGTTTCCGCAATTTGAAAAACGGGCGGCCGTCCTCCGTCCAAGTCTATGGCTTCAAAGTAAACAGTGCTAGGCCGGGCCAAGAGATCTTGATTCCCACCCTGACCCCCCTAAGCGATCATAAAAAAAAGAAGGCAGACGTGGTGAGGGGGGGGTGGGTGGGAGAGGATGGGGGCAGATCTATCCAAAGACAAAGCGCAGCTATGAAAAGCAAAGGCCGGTGAAGGCTGCCATCCGTTGGGTGGGAAGGTGGAAGACCTGAGGGGTTCCCCCCCCTCTTCTTTTTGTTGTCTGTGTGAGATGCTGCTGTGCCTTTAGTAGCTCAGGCGCATGCAAAGTAGCACACCTGGAGTGTGTTCAGAGGAGGGCAACCAGGATGATCGGGGTCTGGAAACAAAGCCCTATGAAGAGAGACTGGCCTTAGCTAGACTGGGCTTTATCATGGGGCGAACCTCGGGATGGTCCCTGTGCGTCCACATGATGCACAGGGGATCCCGGGATCAGGGAGGGATGATCCCTCCCTTGTCCCCGGATAGAGCCCTCCATTTTAGGCTCGCTTTTTCCGAATGTGTGGCCCGTTGCTGCAGTTTGACCCGGCTCCGCGCGATTCCTCACGTGGAGCCGGGTGCTGCGCCCATCAGGGGTAGGGTGGGGGTAGCGGGGAAATTAAATTTTTTTTTAAAGTATTCGTACGCTCCGTCTTCTTTAAAAATTAAAAAATGGTGGGCGCAACGCCTCTCTTCCTGACGTCGTTGCACCTCACATGTAAACAGAGGAGGGATCTTGCATTAATTGCAACATGAGATCTTCCGTCCTCCATCACAGACTATCAGGTAGGACTAGCTAAGGCCACTGAAAGAACTCGGCATGTTTAGCCTGGAGAAGAGAAGGCTGAGGGGAGACATGATGGCACTCCTCAAATACTTGAAAGGTTGTCACAGAGAGGAGGGCCAGGGGACTTCTTGATCCTCCCAGAGTTAGGGTGACTATATTAAAAGGAGGACAGGGCTCCTGTATCTTTAACAGTTGTATAGACAAGGGAATTTCAGCAGGTGTCATTTGTATATATGGGGAACCTGGTGATATTCCTTCTTCGTCACAACAGTTAAATCTGCAAGAGCCCTGCCCTCTTTTGTATCTGGTCACTCTACAAAAGAGGGTATGACTCCTGCAGCTTATAACTGTTGTGATGAAGTGGGAATTTCACCAGATTCTCCATATATACAAATGTCACCTGCTGAAATTCCCTTTTCTATGCAACTGTTAAAGATACAGGATCCCTGTCCTCCTTTTCATATGGTCACCCTACTAGAGTGCAGGACACGGAATAATGGGCTCAACTTACAGGAAGCCAGATTCTGGCTGGACATCAGGAAAAACTTCCTGACTGTTAGAGCAGTACGACAATGGAACCAGTTACCTAGGGAGGTTGTGGGCTCTCCCATACTAGAGGCATTCAAGAGGCAGCTGGACAAGCATCTGTCAGGGATGCTTTAGGGTGGATGCCTGCATTGAGCAGGGGGTTGGACTTGATGGCCTTATAGGCCCCTTCCAACTCTACGATTCTATGATTTTCACATCAGGGCTAGATCTACACTATTCCTTTACAGCAGTATTGAAGTGCACTGATAACTGTTGGGGTGCAATCAACATTCCATATACCACTTTCTAGATCTACACCAAGCAGGATACAATACTATGAAAGCGGTTTGAAAGTGGTATGTGTCAAGGGCCTCAATAGTTGTCAGTGCACTTCAATACTGTTATAAAGTAGTAGTGTAGATCCTGCAGGAAAAGCACTCAGCACCTATTGTTCCTGTAGGGTAAGTAGATCACCCACCCCACCCACCCCTTTGTAGCAGACATATTATACAGGATCTTTTGTTAGGGTGGCAACTTGCAAATTGCCAAAAAAAGGGACACACCCACCCACCAATTTGCATGAAATGTATAATGTATATATTATACGTGCACATTTAGAAAAGATATTATAATTTACATAGAAATACAGTACAGTATGTGTCATTATTGCACGGGAGACAGTGACTAGGTGACCTGTGTGCCTGCCTTTTCGTTCTGCTGTCCAGAGATAAAATAGTAAGTCCCATTTAGAGTACACCCGTTGAAATGAATGGGATTTAGGGTAGCCATGACTAATTTAGATCCCGTTCATTTCAATGGATCTACTCTAAATAGGACGTATTTTGGATTTTACCCCCGGTGCTAACTGTGGATGGCAAACAGTTGCTCAGGGCTTATGGGAGTTGTAGTAGAAAACATCTGGAGAGCAGCAGGTTGCTGTGTTATACGATTAAGAAGAATTGTTATATAATGAGGACTAGTGTAATGTCTAAGAAACTGAGCTGTGAACCAGGAAGTCCCTGCTTCAAATCTCACCACTGCCATGAATTGGTTTGGAGACCCTAGGCAAGGACTTGACTGTCAACTGCAGTCCCCATCCAATCTCTTCCACCTGTAATATGAAGAGCCAGAGAGGTGCTGTGGTTGAACTTTGGACTGGGGAGATCAAGGCCACAGCTAGACCTAAGGTTTATCCTGGGATCATCCAGGGTTCTTCAGGAGTGGTCTAATTACTGCCTCTTTTATAGAGGCTGGCACCACTCCCTCTCTTAAGGTGGCATTTACAACCTCCTGGACCCAGCCGGCGATCCCCTCTTTATTTGATGTAAAGCCATGAGGGTCAAGGGTCAAGCACACAGGTGGTCGACCGGACTTGGCCAAGCACCTTGTCCACATCCTCGGGCCTCACTAACTGAAATTCATCCAATAAAACTGAACCGGACGGCGCTCTGAACGCCTCTACTAGTGGTGTCCAATTCATGACGAATCTGAGCGACTTTATCTTCAAGTATTGAAAAAAGATTCAGCTGACAATCTGATCATCTCTTTGCACATGGAATCGAGGTGTGGGGTGTGTAAAGTCTTGTGCCAGCTCACCCTTTGCCTCAGGCAGCAGAATGCTTTGCACCGGCCTTGGCTCTCTATGTGCAGGGGCGTCCTCAATTTTGGCTTGGCTGTTGACACACTGGTTTTCCATGTATGGGAACAGTTTTTCCTGTGGCATGCCTCTCCCCCTCCGGTGTGATACGGTCAAGACGCAGATTTTCTGCCTCTGTGGAACAAGCTCCCCATTCAGAACCTGCAAGAGTTCCTCCAAATTGGATGTCTACTAGTTCCTCAGCAGACAAGCTGGTGGGAAGAAAGTTCCACAGAGGTGAAAACTTTGGGAACCACGGATGAGATGCTCAACCTCTCTAGTCCGTGCTGCCCTATTCTCAAGCGTAGAACAGTTGCTGTTATTTCTGAGGCTCTTAGAATATAGGGGTCCAACTGTAACTCGCCATGATTTTCTTGTCGATATTGTCGTTGTGGGAAGAAATTGGCCTTCCCATTTGTCTCTGTGTTGGCTCCCCTGCAAACATCCCTTTCCCCAAGTTCATTAAAATCCATCATCACAGGTAGCGATTGGGCTTCATTGAGGCAAAACTGCTTTAATAAACCTGCTTGATCTTCTTTTCATGCTCCTGCGCGAGACCATAAAACTCTTGTAAAAGTAAACCTCTGAAGACGTCATGTGGAGGAGCTGGGAGATTGACGTGGCAATTTTAGGCCGAGGGATAGCTTATAAAGCCAGCGTCATGTGGCCTTAAAAGACTTCATCTGCCTTTAAAACCTCCGGTTCTTTTCCTGCCCCCTGCCGAGAAATGAGCTTTCTCCTTTCCAGTTGCTTCCCTCATTTGGAGGGCGGACTCTGGCGTTGGCGTTGTTGTTGTTCTAGAATATATTTTTTTATTGAATTTTACATTTCTAACAAAAGGATGTAACATCCAATCACATCAAACACAACACAATAATCAAACATGGGATACAGTTGATACACACCATCATGTGGCTGCAAAAAAAGTAAATGCTATTTTGGGCTGCATTAATAGAAGTATAGCTTCCAAATCGCGTGAGGTACTGGTTCCTCTCTATTTGGCCCTGGTTAGGCCTCATCTAGAGTATTGCATCCAGTTCTGGGCACCACACTTCAAGAAGGACGCAGACAAGCTGGAGCGTGTTAAGAGGAGGGCGACCAGGATGATCAGGGGTCTGGAAACAAAGCCCTGTGAGGAGAGACTGAAAGAAGTGGGCATGTTTAACCTGGAGAAGAGAAGGTTGAGGGGAGACATGATAGCACTCTTCAAATACTTAAAAGGTTGTCACACAGAGGGCCAGGATCTCTTCTCGATCCTCCCAGAGTGCAGGACACGGAATAACGGGCTCAAGTTAAAGAAAGCCAGATTCCAGCTGGACATCAGGAAAAATGAGCAGTGCGACAATGAAACCAGTTACCTAGGGAGGTTGTGGGCTCTCCCACACTAGAGGTCTTCAAGAGGCAGCTGGACAACCATCTGTCAGGGATGCTTTAGGGTGGATTCCTGCATTGAGCAGGGGGTTGGACTCGATGGCCTTGTAGGCCCCTTCCAACTCTACTATTCTATAATTCTATGAACATCAAACCAAATTAATTAAGTGGCACAGTAGACTGACTGTAGTTGTATACATTCAAAGCTAGAGGAAAATAATATTCCTGAAAGACTTAACCTAGAAGATCTTTCCAGCATGTTCCTTGTATTGATGGAGGTGCAATAATGTCCTTCTTGCTAGTAGCATAGGTAATAAATGTCTCCCAGATTTCATAGAAATTATCAATGCATGATTCAGATCTCTACTGCTTGACCTGTTTTATTAGCTTTTCCATCAATGCCACGGACCAGTGTTTATATCTCCGTATAGAAAAGGATGCTGATTGTTCTTTTTCCCATGAAGATGCTATGATCGTTCTAGCAGCCGCACACATGAAAGTAAGGAGTTGTTTATGTGAAAGGTTTTTATTTTTTCCTCCGAAAATGGCTAATAGAGCTAATTGGGAGAAGTCGATTTTTTTGTTGAGTAGGTTCTGGTATTAACTCATGAAATCCCACCCTTAAACTATTGTGGAAAAGATTGGGACTGCTACCATTAATTAATAGTATTAACAGTATTAATATTAAATAATATTTTATAATAATAATAATAATAATAATAATACCTAGCAAAAATGTGCACCTAGTAACGTGCCATACCTACTCAGAAGTAAGTCCCGTTGAGTTCAATGGATCATTTCATTCTGTAATCCAGTACCCTGAATCTAATTTCAAGAAAATGTATATAACATACCAGTTTCAAGCCTTTAAATAATTCCCTGACTGTAGAAAGCTGAACTCTGATTGGGTGGAGGCTTTTTTAGAGGTTACGGGTGCAATCCTACGCTAGCATAGACAGAAAATAGTCCTTCAATTGTAGGACTTTTTCTGTCTAAACATGCGTAGGATTGTGCCTTAATTGCTTTTAAGTACTCGGAAATAACAGCAAAAGAAGCTATATATACTAATAGTGAAGTCAGGCTCTGAATGTGGATTTGCGTAAGCATGCATAGGGCTGTGGTGTTACTCGTGGGTCCCTAGTTGGCCACTGTATGAACAGAGTGCTGGACTTAGATGGATCCTTGGTCTGATCCAGCATCAGGGATCTTCTGATGTTCTCTTCTCTTCTCTCCTTATTTGTCTTTCCACATTTTTCTCCTGTTTTTTTTCCGGGTAACTCAGCTCACGTCTGAGATTCACTTTATAACTTTTTGTCAGCCTAACTTTTGAATGTTTACCACCAAATAATGTTTCACTTGCAGTTTCCTGCCTATGATTGGTGCTTCTCTATAAAGTCTAATTTCCAGTTTGGAAGTGAATAATAGCCACTATTTGACTTATGTGGCCGTAGGATAGAAAAGTACCATGAAAGAAAGAAAGAAAGAAAAAAGAAAGAAAGAAAGAAAGCTTTCAAATATGTGAAGGAGTCCCTCCCCCGCCACCCCGACCTGATCTTTGTTTAATTTCTTCCTGAAAGAATAGGTTTCTTCATAATTTCACAATTTCACAATCAGGCTACTTGTCGTGATGGCTCTATGCTACCCCCAGTATCAGAGGCAGTATGGCCTATGATCACCACTTGCTGGGAACTCGGTCAGGAGCATGCTGTTGCACTCATGTCTGGTTGGCCACTGTGTGAACAGAATGCTGGACTAGAAGGACCTTTGGTCTGACCCAGCATGGCTTTTCTTATGTTCTAATTTCTGGCATAAATGCTTGTGAATTATTCCTTACGATTCCTGTCTCTTTGCTCTTCCCTTGGTAAATGAAGCTCTAGGAACATAGAAAGCTGCCTTATACTGCGTCAGACCATTGGTCCATCTTTTTGCAGTGGCTCTCCGGGATTTCAGACAGGAAATGTTCCTCAGCCCTATTGGAAGGAACATCTCTTCCCACATCTGGACATTTACATCATCATCTGATGCCCTCCTCCAGGTGTCCCTGAGCTCCATCACACCTGCATGTTTGCCCTGGTTTACCATCGAATTATCCATCCTCATTTCCATAGCGTGTGAAAGCCTGATGAACGTACACCTTTGCGTTTTTACATTTCATTCATCTTTACATCTCTCCTCTCGTGCGCACCAGCTTATCACTGTTCTTTCGTTGAGATGCACATCCCCCCCCAGATCTCCTCGGTACCTCCCTCTACAGTTCATTGGTTGGTGGTAGTTGGACACCGCGCCCTCCCTACGTGGTTATTCCCTGTTGCCTAGGCTACGCCCATTCCCCTCACCCTGCCTGGAGGCTTTGGAGTGTGAACATACTAAAGTCAGATGCAGGCTTTCCTTTGAGTAAACACCCTTGAACAGAGCTCTGTGCCCATCAGGGTGGGTTGGGGGCAGCAGGAGCAGGAGCGGGTTTTTTTTTTTTAAAAAAAGCTACTGTGGCGTTTGAGCACTCATGCACTTATTTTCAGTGAAAAATAAAAAAACCCCAAAATGGTGGCCGTGATGTCCTCCTGGGACATCGCACGCCGCATGTAGACTGAGCAGTGCGACAGTGGAATCAGCTACCTAGGGAGGTTGTGGGCTCTCCCACACTAGAGGCATTCAAGAGGCAGCTGGACAACCATCTGTCAGGGATGCTTTAGGGTGGATTCCTGCATTGAGCAGGGGGTTGGACTCGATGGCCTTGTAGGCCCCTTCCAACTCTGCTATTCTATGATTCTATGATTCTATGAGGGGCAGGATCTCGCAATTGGCATATTGCGAGATCTTCCCCCCTCCCTCCTGGAAAGCCGGGAGGTCTAGACATGCCCAATGAGAGAAGCCAGGCCAGGCCAGGGTCACACTCTGGGGCGGGCGGGCATTGTGCTGGCTTTCCCCCTCTTCTCCAGGTATGGCACCTGCCTTCCTCTACCCTATCTACCTGCTTGGCTATTAGGAGCTTTGGGGCAGGAGGGATTTTAGATGGGAAACCAGCCACCTGATCACAGAAGTCCTGCTTTTTATCTAGTCTGAACTGGGGTCAGGATTTGAAACCTGGTCTTCCGGGCCACATCCAACCTCAGGTCCAGGCGCCTTTCCTCCCTCCCCTCATCATTTGGTGGTTTTCTGGGTTTTGTGCAGTTCCCCCCCTCCCCCCGTGATAGAAGGTTAAATGCCTCTCCTCAGCCACATTTCCTGGCAGTAACAGCTTTAAGCTCTAACCTGCTGCTGCTGCTGCTGCTGTTGTGTCTTTGGCCTCGCCCCCTTTGCCTTTTGGCTCCACCCACTGCTGGAACGCTGCCCCTGAGAGATTCTCCATCCCTTGGGCTGAAAGAGCTTGCGCACCTCTGCTCTCGCCACCGCCCCACACACGGCTGCTCAATTCTGCAGACTTCCCACATGCCCTTCCCAACTGTTCCTTCGCGAGCGCCGACGGAGCGTGTGCATTGTGAATCCTGGTGCTTATTTTCTGTGGTCCCAGTTTATTTTTTACAATAAAGCTAATGTTTAATTATGGGTGGGGGTGTTGGGGGGGAGAGCAGGGGAATAACAACACTCTGCAATACAGAAGTGTCCTGAGGCAAAGTTGCACGGGATAAGATAAACCGAGGCCCACAGTGGCATTCCTGAAATGTCAACTTGCTTGTGAAAGTTGTTATTCTACTTTATTCGTCTCCACAAACATTCAATAAGAAGGGACTTACTGGGAGGCCTGAATGGTCTTGGAAGGCCTTTTTCGGTACATTTTGGGTGTCTGGGGCTTCCGTTGACGAACAGGATATACAAAGGCTCTCATTCAAAACAGCAGGATTTGCCAGCCCTGGCAGAACACGTTGCCTTTCAAGTTGTAGTTATAAAAGTCTTTCATATCTGTTTAGATAGTCAAGGGTCAGCCCATGAGCAAAATCTCAATCTCTCTCTCTCTCTCTCTCTCTCTCTCTCTCTCTCTCTCTCTCAGACACACACACACACACTGTAAGGCACTGGGGAGATGTATCTAACCCTGTAGAGGCTGGTGGCTCAAATGTCAGTGGGTGGTGAATCCGCTCCAGGTTTCTATCAGAACCAGGCCAGATCTACACCAGGCAGGATATGACACTTTGAAAACAGTTTGAAAACTGTATATGGGCCCCAACAGTTGTCAATACTGTACTGTAGATCTTGCCCTCGTCAGAGCTCTAAAGGTGCGAAGTGTCTGACTGGACACCTGGCTTCAAGGGTGCCATCTGGGCTACAGGACCAGACAGCAGCTGACCTCAAGGACCAGGCCCGCCCCAAGGCAGGTCACCGCCTGAAGCAGAAGCCCGCCACGCCCCTCTCCCCTCCTTCAGTCCCATGATCCCCTCCTCCCCATGGCCTCCTCCTGCAATCTGCCTCCCCACCCCCCGTTGCCTCCTCTTTCCCCCACGCTCAATCTGTGCACCTGCCTGCCGCCAGGCAGCTTACAATAATAATAATAATAATAATAATAATAATAATAATAATAATAACAACAACAACAATAGAATACATTTATTTCTTACCCGCCTCTCCCTCTGGATCAAGGCGGGGAACAACATTAAATATAACAATACAATACATAAAACTGGTTAAAAGAGCATATAAAACCAATACAATATTAAAATAACAATCACAACATCTTTAAATTCTTAGGTTTAAAATTCATCTGGGTAGGCCTGCCAGAAGATATTTCCCTAGCCTAGACACGTGCGCCCGCATCGCCAGTGCGCTGCCGGTAAGGTTTTCTGTTGGGAATATTGCAACCTCACCTGCAAGTTACTGGAAGGGGGCAGTGTTGCAGTTTAGTTAGGTCGTGGGAATTTTGAGCACAGCTAATCTAAGGATCTTTCTAGCCTACAATGTGGTTTCCTGTGGTTTCTTCCTTTTGCTCCTCCCCTTCCTTCTCTGACTTCACCATTGCTTGGAGCACATGTCTTTGTTCTCAAGCTCCTGCCAGTGTAATGGAACTCAAAACGGACTGAACAAACTCTTTTGCAACTCGACGCTGTACCTGCGTTCTGTATGCAAGAATATTTATGAGTAAAACTGTTTTCTTCCCTTCACTGAAGAAGGGTGTGGTCTCCTTTATTATTCTAAGATAACCTGTGCAGATGTGGGAATGGTAAATGCTCATTCTGTTTTGCCTTTTGTTTTGGTTTTTCTCTGCTAGTTACCTTTCTAACAGGAGGCATCATTACTGAATAATCTCATCATCTGCAACCTTGTGTGTTTTGGACTACATATACCCCTGGGCAGCAAGGCAGCTCAATGGGGCTTGGCACCCAACAACCTGAGTAGATGCCTGCTGAGGTGTGCAACCCCAAAGTCAACATTCTCTGCCTAAGTATAGCCCTATTCAGATGTTCACATTTGGTTTAAAGGAAACACAGTCCGCCAGTGTCCATAGGACAGCTCCCTCCATTATGGTCAGAAAAAAACGTTAAGCTAAAATATGCTGCTGACTCTAAATTATTTAGATCAGTTAATTTTACAGCACTTTCCTCAACATGGTTTGGGAATGCAATACCTGATGGAATGCCTCTCCCGACACGAACCTCCCCATACTCTACGTTCAACATCTAAGGTCCTTCTTCCGAGGAAGGTTCAGAAGTCGGCAACAAGGGAGAAGATCATCTCGGTGGTGGCCTCCTATTTATTAGGGATGTGCTCCGCTCCGATTAGGAGCGTAGAAGCAGTAGCGGATTGGCCTGCTCCGCCTTACCCAGAGGCGGAGTAGGAGCGGACCGCGGACCCCCTAGAAGCAAGGCGAAGAGAAGCGGCCGTTTTTCGGAGCTCCGAGTTCAGGCGGAGCGCTCCGGTCGCCATCTTGAAAACATTTCGCCATAGGATTGCATTGCGGCAAATAATCGCGCATAACTACGTTGTTTTTGAAGCTATCATTCTGAAAATTCTTGTGCACAGAGAGTCGTGGATGGGGGTCATTTTGAGACCACTCTCACCTCTCTGCATCGTACGGGTCACGGGCTATATTTTTGTGAAAATCGGGTCAACCGCGTGGCTCAAACTGCGTTTTCGGCTTTTCGCCCATAGGATTGCATTGAGGGAAAGAATCGGGGATAACTGGGGGGGGGGGTTTAAGCTATCATTCTGAAAATTCTTGTGCGCAGAGAGTCGTGGATGGGGGTCATTTTGAGACCACTCTCAACTTTCTGCATCGTACGGGTCGCGGGCTATATTTTTGTGAAAATCGGGTCAACCGCGCGGCTCAAACTGCATTTTCGGCTTTTCGCCCATAGGATTGCATTGAGGGAAAGAATCGGGGATAACTGGGGGGGGGGTTTAAGCTATCATTCTGAAAATTCTTGTGCACAGAGAGTCGTGGATGGGGGTCATTTTGAGACCACTCTCAACTTTCTGCATCGTACGGGTCGCGGGCTATATTTTTGTGAAAATCGGGTCAACCGCGCGGCTCAAACTGCATTTTCGGCTTTTCGCCCATAGGATTGCATTGAGGGAAAGAATCGGGGATAACTGGGGGGGGGTTA
Organism: Elgaria multicarinata webbii; assembly: GCF_023053635.1. Lineage (NCBI taxonomy): Eukaryota > Metazoa > Chordata > Lepidosauria > Squamata > Anguidae > Elgaria > Elgaria multicarinata. The sequence continues at coordinate 7,691,865 of NC_086183.1, forward strand.
AGCTATCATTCTGAAAATTCTTGTGCACAGAGAGTCGTGGATGGGGGTCATTTTGAGACCACTCTCAACTTTCTGCATCGTACGGGTCGCGGGCTAGAAGTTTTTAAAAAATCGGCGGGAAAAATACCTTTTTCAAAGGGCTGAGGGGCAGAGTCAGCTCCCGGTCATGATGATCCCAAAGTTGGAGGAGGGCATAGGCAAAACAGGTAACTTGGGATTCTGGGAAACTTCTCTTTCTTCATCTGAACGGGCTTTTCCCCGTGTTTTTTAACACACCTCGCAGGGATGTTGTGTGTGGGGTGCCTGATTTTCAAAAATTCGCCAAAAATCAGGGGATGATGGGATTGCTTTGAAACTTGGCGTGCGTGTGTATATCCCCATGAGGTGTCATGGTGCCAAACATGAGGTTTCTAACTTGAACAGAAAAAAAGTTGTATAATTTTTTAGCTTTCAATGCAAGCCTATGGGGGGGGGAAACGGAGCTCCGGATCCGGATCCGGAGCTCCGGGCGGAGCGGAGCGGAAGTGGGCGGAGCGGGGGCGGGGCGGAGCGGCCCGATCCGAAAAATGGCGGATCTGCAAGTGAAGCGGAGCGGGGGGTCCGTGCACACCCCTACTATTTATGGAATGTTCTCTCCAAAGAGGCCCGCCTGGAGTAGGGCAGCTGGTTGGCCACTGTGTGAACAGAATGCTGGACTAGATGGACCACGATGGCAACGAGGATGATCAGGGGTCTGGAAACAAGGCCCTCTGAGGAGAGACTGAAAGAACTGGGTATGTTTATCCTTGAAAAGAGAAGACTGAGGGGAGACGTGATAGCACTCTTCAAATACTTGAAAGGTGGTCACACAGAGGAGGGCCGGGATCTCTTCTCGATTAATGGGCTCAAGTTACGGGAAGCCAGATTCCGGCTGGACATCAGGAAAAATTCCCTGACTGTTAGAGCAGTACAATAATGGAACCAGTTACCTAGGGAGGTTGTGGGCTCTCCCACACTAGAGGCATTCAAGAGGCATCCGGACAACCATCTGTCAGGTATGCTTTAGGGTGGATTCCTGCATTGAGACTCGATGGCCTTGTAGGCCCCTGCCAACTCTACTATTCTATGACTCTATGACTCTCATCCAGCATGGCTCTTCTTAGGCAGGGTGACCATATGACCGGATTTGCCCGGGTTTTTGGTGGCAAATCCGGAAGGGGGAGGGGACAACCTGTGATGCCCGCCTACACATTCCGTGGTCTCGGGATCATCCCAAGACCACGGAAAAACCATGGGGAAAAAAGGTAGGCCAATATCCCGGGGCAAGGGAGGGATCTTGGCAGGTCTAGCCATGGCCTCTGTGTATGCTGTCAGTTGGGTGTTTTTAAATTTTGTATATTGTTTTTAATGTTTTAATTTTTGTAAACCGCCCAGAGAGCTTTGCTCATGGGGTGGTATTGAAATGCAGTTATTAACAGGAGACTTCCAGAACCTGCGAGTGAAGATCCATCTATCTTCTAGGAAGAGTTCCAGAAACATCATCAGCTGGAATATATCCAGTCCTGCCTCATCCATTCTGCAGCACCTCTTTAACAAATAGGCATTTCATTAACAAGTAGCTGCCTGCAAACAGCACTGTCCTTTGGATGGCTTTTTGGAGTGGTTGGTGATTGGGGTGGCAAAGTTTTATTTTTATTTTATATATACATTTTATGTTTAAAATGTCATCTTTCATTTCACTTGGCCTCTTCTGTCTCCTTCCTGCACCATCTGATTTCCTTAGGCTGTGAGGGCCCTTCAGGACAGAACAATTAGCATTGAAAAAAGTGCTTTGTAAGCTGTTCCGAGCCCATGGGATAAAGATATCAAATGATTAAATAACTGCATTTTAATTGTACCATAACCTTCGCGATCTCTTCTTCTTCTTCTTCTTCTTCTTCTTCTTCTTCTTCTTCTTCTTCTTCTTCTTCTTCTTCTTCTTCTTCTTCTTCCTTACTTTTTCTCTCTTTCGCTGTAGTTTTGTGAAAACAAGGATATTTGTGGTTCTTCTCTCATTTTCATTTTTCTTTTTAATGTTTTTCTTGTGGTTTACATATGTGTGTGTACATATAATCACAAATGACCCATCCTTTGACAGTTAACGGAGTCTTTTACTAGATGAACCCTTAGTCTGATCCAGCAGGGCTCTTCTTATGTTCTTATTGCTTGAGTGAGATTTTTCTAAAATAGGAACTATGGGGCTTCAGGAAAAGGGAGTAACCTCTTCAGGAGGTTCAACCCACCTAGGTCATGGGGTGGGCAGATCTGTCAAGTCCGAGTCTTTGGACTTCTCTCCTTTCCCACCTCCAAGTCTGTTTTGTGGCAGTTCCATGTGGACTGTTGTTTTTCTAAAGGGAAAAAAATCTGTACATGTTTTTGTGCACATATTTCAAATGAACGCATTAATGGATGCAGTCTAAAGTGTGGATCAAATGGTTTTTATGTGCATTTTAGAAATGTACACTGTTTTTTGTGCATTTCTCCCCACCAAATGCATGCATGTTGTCAGACTTCGTTTCTTCCATGGAATGTATCACAAGCCCAGAAATGTACAAATTTCCAAATGCAAATGGCATCCGTTTCTGCGTTTGGTTCCAGTAAGTAGGGATTGAGAAAATCGATTAAAAACAAACAAAAACCCTCAACAGAGTCCATTTCTCATCAGTCCTTACTTAGGTCCCCCAAATTGCTACAAGAAAGTCATCATGTCCTTTTTCCGGATTTTTACCCACAAGCTTGTGCTCTTTAAAAGGACGGTGTGTTTCTAACCACAAGAGCAGGCTGCTGGTCTCGCTATTCCTTGTCAGAGCAGGAACCATTAGACAATTATTCTTTTAAGATGAATCCTAGAAGACAATCCCTTGTGTCTCCCAACCATCTTCCCATTCCCAGCAATTAAACTCACAAGAGCGGCCCTTTCAAATCAAGAGCTCTGGTGTTGGGTTGGGTTTTTTAATAGCGGTGCCCCACATATCTCACCCCTGAGGGGGAAGAGTTGAGGTTTAACTACATCCTGAAAGAGACATTCTTCTTTCTCGTGGGGAGGGGCCATGTGATACACTGAGAGACGTTTTATAAGTTCATCACGCAGCCTGAGGAATTCCACCCTCGGTTTTCGAAACAGTCTCATGTGCTTCATGCCTGTTGGCTCTGGTGCTCTGGCTGGCTGGCTCCTTTCTAGTCATTTCCCCTCACAGACCACAGAGAGCAAAACGCAGAGATCCGAATTCCGGTCTCCGTGCGCTGCCATCTTGACAAGGCCTTTTTGTGGGCAGAACCAAGCCCCTCTGACGCCACTGGCTCTCCCTACCATGAGATTTTTCCTTGGCGGTTACTCCTGGCTAGTGGCCTTGCAGATAGATCCATCATGCACTGGGATTGCCTCATTACCACAGGTCTGAAAAGTCTGATGCAAGAGTCTTGTATAGTTCCAAAGCTTGTGGACTGAAACAACTTCAGAGGGTCACACAAAAATAAAAATCAAGATTCTGAAGGTAGGCGGCTAGCAATTGAAGGCCTTTGGCCAGAACCAGGTAACTGAGAGGAGCCGCTGCTGAGACCCCAGTTGCTGACTCAAAGTAGAGATGGGGGAGAAATTTGTTCAGTTTGCGTTTTCATGCGAACCTATCTAATTATGCACTTTCGAACCCAAATGCATTAAATTAGGAAAAATACTTGCAAAACTGTGTACAAAAAAATGCACGTATTAGGAGAAATGCAGACAAAAATGCAAACAAAAGAATCTCCTGGATCAGGATCAACAGTATGTAAGACTGGAAGTATTATCAAAGTTTGGGGTGAACTGAATTTAAGATTCGAAAAGTGAGAATCAGAGAAACCTTGAGAAATCAAAATAGACATATTACCTTGAAGTAAGAAAGATGGGAATGAAGTGGCAACTGTGGCCACAGAATTCGTTGGTAGCCTGTTTTAGGACACGCGGCTGAGGTGCTTGCTTGCATTCCACCCCATAACCCTCTCGCAAAATGGCTGCTCCTCAGGATTCTGTGGGCAGACCTGCACCCAGATGGGCATTTCCCCACTCTTTCCTGTATCTTTAACAGTTGCACAGAAAGGGGAATGTCAGCAGGTGCCATTTGTATACATGCAGCACCTGGTGAAATTCCCTCTTCATCACAACAGTTAATGTTGCAGGAGCCCTGCCCTCTTTTGTACCTGGTGAAGAGGGCAGGGCTCCTGCAGCTTTAACTGTTGTGATGAAGAGGGAATTTCACCAGATGCTGCATGCCTGCAAATGGCACCTGCTAAAATTCCCTTTTCTATGCAACTGTTGAAGATACAGGAGCCCTGTCCTCCCTTCCATACAGTCACCCTAAATAAGCCCATCCTAGACATTCAGGCCAACTTAATCTTCTTGCACTGTAATGTGTTGACAACACCTGTGAAGCATCATGGGAGCAAATGTTTACACACACCCAAATGCCATCAAAAGCAAGGGAAGGGGGGTTGCTTTACATCCAGTAGGGTCTTGAGTTATTTGCAGGACCTTGGGCAAGGGGACGCCCTGAATAGGCCCTCTCCTTCAGTGAGCCTAGCTTCTCACTGCCCTCATTACCAGCGGTCACTGCTCTTCCTCATCTTTCTTATCAGCACGTAGACAGTGGCATCTGTTGCTCCTCTTCTCACCACCATTGTCCCCTGGAACAGAGTGAGAGGCAAGTAAACAAGCAGGTTGCAGTGGTGAAGGGGAGGAGCAAGTCCAGGAGGCTTTCATCAGTGGGCCCATGCTGGGGTTGTGGGCCGTTGGCAGGTGTCCAACCACGCCTACCCTTGATGCTGGCCCTGGTGCACCTACTTCATCTTTCCCTCTTTAACAGGTGTTCAGCGGTAAGAAGAAAGACAGAAGGAAACACAGGTGGGTTACAAATGGAAGACAACGTTGCCAGAACTCCCTGTAAAATTCTGCGACTGAGGCAGGGTGATTGCACCAGAAGGAGTCGCAACCAACACGATCCACGGAAGAGGACCTATTACTGCTGACAACACCATGGCAAGTGGTAAGACTGCAGGGAGGGACGCTCAGCTCCGTGGTGATCGGAAAAACATAGCTCAGCCCTAACTTAGATCCCATTAATTGTAACAATTCATACGCAGTTGAATTTTAAGATGCCTTTTTTAATGGTGCGCTGCTTTTAATGATGCACTGGTTTTAAACATTTGAATTAGTTGTATTTTATGGTGTTTTTATTTGTGTTGTACCCTGCCTCGATCCAGAGGGAGAGGCGGGTAACAAATAAATAAATAGATAATGATGATGATGAAGAAGAGTTGTTCACATACCTGTAAGAACTGGGCATGTTTAGTCTGGAGAAGAGAAGATTGAGGGGAGACGTGATAGCACTCTTCAAATACTTGAAAGGTTGTCACACAGAGGAGGGCCAGGATCTCTTCTCGATCCTTCCAGAGTGCAGGACACAGAATAACGGGCTCAAGTTACAGGAAGTCAGATTCCAAATGCACACCAGTACGACAATGGAACCAATGACCTAGGGAGGTCATGGGTTCTCCCACACTAGAGGCATTGAAGAGGCAGCTGGATAACCATCTGTCAGGGATGCTTTAGGGTGGATTCCTGCAATGAGCAGGGGGTTGGACTCGATGGCCTTGTAGGCCCCTTCCAACTCTACTATTCTATGATTCTATTATTCTTTGCCTCTCTCTCTCTCTCTCTCTCTCTCTCTCTCGGACCTCAATATATGTAAGGAAACACAATTCCATCATTATTTTAATTTTTACTTCCCTTTACTTCTCCTTGGGTCATTTTCCTGATCAAAACCCATCCCTTCTCCCAAACTTCTTTCCTCGCCATTTTGGAAAAAACACCAGGTCTTCGTATCTTTTCCCTCACAGGGAGAAAAGCTGCTGGGGTGCTTTTCATTTTGTATCTGGACCAAACTAGACGCAGGATACTTTGACCCCATGGGCAGTATCCAATGGTAGTCCTGCATAAACTAGGCCCGTTCACGTCAATGCATCTACTCTGCGTAGAAGTACCATTGGACACTGCCCTGTGTGCTGTCTGGCACATGGCTAGTTTCCCTTGATGAGCACGGGAGAAAGAGGCCTACCTTTTTTTCAAAATCCTTTCTGAGCATCAAGTCGTTCCAGACACAAACCAGTCCGTTGCCGTCTGGATGCCCCCACAGAGCTGCATTTAGGAAGCAGACTGTTCAGTGTAGGAGATGTGAAGGAAATTAAGTGGATTTCGGAAGATGGGGATCTTCCTGACTTCAAGTTTATCCCCCTTGAAATGGACAGATGTGTCTACTTCCTGCCCTAAAGATTGAGCAGCTTAGGGAATGCTGCTTTTCCTTGTTTTTCTTCCATAGCAATCAGACAGTCACCAGGAAGCTCTGGAGCCACAGATCTTTCGCCCAGCGGTTTGTCTGCTGCCTAATAGCTGCTCTGCTTTCGCAAGTGGGCATAGCATCCTTTTTATGACATTGCTGAAAACCAGATTTAATGGACCAAAGTGGCCGCTCACAGGCAAAGGACGGTCCAAATGCCATGTTCTTACTGGATGTTCATTGGCACCCTTCCCCACAGCTCCGGTAGCTCTGCGGTCGCGTTAATGTTGGTGGGGTTCAATTATGGAGAATGGAATGTATCATTGTCTTGGTTTGGAGGGCCGGTGGGCTAAAAGAAGAGGGGCTTCATTATACTCAGTGGAGGCTGGTGGCTCCAATTTGATTGGGCTGTGAATCCATTCTGGGTTTCAGTCAGGACTCTAAGGGAGCTATCCAAGGTGCTGAACCAAAATGTCGAGAGCATCTATCTTGAGTTAGTTAGTGCTAGTGAGGGAGGACAAAGTTCCCAAAGTGGGGGAAGCCGGCAAAAGCTCTAGGAGTTTTATATTAGCTAATGGCACCAGATTGGCCCTCCAGTGTCACATGACTTCCCAGGCCAGGAGGGTTAAGGGTGTGATTCGTCGTTGCTGCTCAGCCTGCAAATTCCTCCTCTGGCCTACAGACCTCGTGGTGTAAGGAGCATCGTCTCATTCTACAGGCATGTGCAGCACATATCATTAGGGTGTGCACCTGGGAAAGGCCCCTTTAACGCACCAATTGGAGCAGTGGGGGTGGGAAAATGTGCTTTCCAGGGCCTCTGGAAAGTGTGCATTTCTCAACCCCCGGTCATGCTACAGAGACATTAGGGCACACCCAGCACACACCATATGCACACTTATGTCTCACCCAGAGATCCGGCGTCACTCTGGTAGCGCCCCACAGGCAGCCTTGACTATATTAACTTTCCTTTATTTATTTACTTATTTATTGCAATTCTATACCACCCAATAGCCGAAGTTCTCTGGGCAGTTCCTTTTAGTCCCATACTGTCATGAAACCCCATCTATGGCTGCCTTGAGTTGTTTCAGTTGAGCCAGTGCTGAGTTTAAATGGCTGGAAATATTCCCTTCCCTGCTGCCTCTTTTTCTGGCTTCTAGCAAACGGCTCGTCTTTACTATTGCAGACCAAGCGGCTGCCTTGATGTGCGTCAAGCTCCTGGGCTTTTGAGGGTTGAGAAATGGAAAGAATGTGATTTAGAAAATGACTCAGGCCATGCCATTTATCCCGCTGCGAAGACTCGCTGAGCCCAAAGGTTGCCAAAACCGTTTTAGGCAAAGCCATATTTGGATAGCTGGTGAGTCCACCCCCATCCCCTCACTGCACAGAGGATACACACTCCATCCGGCACAGCTCGCTCTCCTTCTACTCAAGATACTACTCCTTCTACTCTCCTTCTACTCCTTCTACTCACTTATGAATCACCCCCCAAACAAAAGTGGATTACCCAAAAGAAAGGACAACAATTTGCATAAAAGTTACACCTGCTAATTTATATGCATCAATGCAAACTTAGAAATAATTATTCTAATTTAAATAGAAATACAGCATAGAGCTTCAGCTATTGGGCACTATAGAAATGCAATGAATAATAGTGCATACGACTGTGCCCACGGGGCCTGTGTCTGCCTCGCTGCCCAGGTGCTAACTGTGGATGGGCAACAGTTCTGATAGTTCTTTATCTTTAGGTCAGACTTGGACAAAACAGCCATTCAAACAGAGGATGGTTTTCCAGCCGCCCTAGAAATAGAGGGCTGTCTTCCATCTACGTTGGCAATGTTGTGTAAACGGCTTCTTTACAGCCGCCATTTGCACAATATTACTTTTACGGACATCCCGAGCCATCACTGCTACACAAATGGTGGCTTCCTATGGGGGTGGATGGCTGCCCAGCGAGCAGGTCTGGGGGAGAGGGGGAGCAGCAGCACAGGTTTGCCGGGCGCCTGCAGGGACCAGGTGGAGGTGAGTGGGTCCATCCTTTGCCTGGAGTCAAGGCAAGTGATGCTGGATAAAGGAAGGTCTGGCGAACACTGGCTCTTCCTACACTGTACAGGTGTAGAGGGAGGGGGGGCGATCCCGGACTTACCTCCTTCACCCATGTCCAAATGGCCAGCGCGAAGGCCAGGATGGGACGATGCGCGAGTGGAGGTGGCCATTTTTTAAAAAAAGTTACAGGAGCTGGAGCACACTCGCACTCCAGCGAAAGGTAAGTGGGAAAACCCCCCCCACCGCTCCCCCATCCACCCCCGATTCCTCCCGGCCTGGCTCCTTCCCTCTACTGATCCCTGCTACTCACGGGGAGGAGGGAAGAAGCCAGGATGGGCTGCCCCACACCTCCCGCATTCTTGGGATGATTCTGTGCCGCAGGAGGAATCGGGTTTTCCCAGGGATTATTTATCCCTGGGGAAAAGTGTGCTCGTCCCCCCGCCGCCCCCAGGAATTCCTGCGTGTCATTTGGACGCACAGAGACTGGGCCATGACCAGCCGTGACCGCATTTTCGGGCTGGTGTAGCAACGGCCATTGTTTCCAGCTATCCAATCAGCCTTTTATGAAGAGGCTGTCAGAGCCACTGTGTGCAAGAGACGAATCCAACCAAAGTTACATCTGCACAAGCGTGGTTACGCAGGCAGTTTGCATTTTGCTTGTGCAATGTGTTGTGCAACCAGTTGTGCAACTGCTTTGTACCTGTTGTGCAACTGGTTGTGCAAGAGGAATGGGCAACCGGTTGCACAAGGAAAAGTTTCAACAGAGCTCCGCTAGCGTTACTGAGTTTGCGGAATGTCACTGTTTAAGGTGACCATATGAACAAGAGGACATACTAGACAGTAAAAGCTGCAGGAGCTATACTAGAGAGACCAGATAGAAGAGAGGGCAGGGCTCCTGCAGCTTTACCTGTTGTGATGAAGAGGGAATTCCACCAAGTGCTGAATGCATACCAATGACACCTGCCGAAATTCCCCTTTCAATGCAACTGTTAAAGATACAGGAGCCTTGTCCTCCTTTCCATATGGTCATCCTACCTAAATGAAGCTGAGGGCTGGGGGGGGGGGGAGCACCAACCTGGGCAAAAGGTATGAGTGGTGCTTCTTCTTTCCTCCGCAGTAGGTTTAAAACAAAAAACAAAAAGCACCTTTTCCCTCCCATTGGTCACAACAGGAGGCCTGTGCAGGTCATGGGGCCAAATTGCCCCCCCCCTTTCTATTGAACGGAGTGCTGTTGGATGCAATTGACCCAATTGCCTGCTCCTGCAATGCCCGTAAGAACGCACCTTTGGGGGCTTTCCACCTGCTACCGCTAGCAGGCGCTCTCCACCCACCTGGGTGCAGCGGCGACCTCTGCCACGGTGGACCTCTGCAATCCCAGAAGTCTCAGAACTTCTCTCTGAAGATGGTGATCAGCAGAGGGCCACCTCACTGGCATCCTAACCTCGTCCAGACGTCAAGGTGTGTGTGTCTGTGCGTGTGTGCATGCATGCGTGTTAGGATTGCTTTCAAGTTTAGGAAGAACACATGGGGGTATTACGTGGCATTGCTCAAGGATCAGAGGCGGAAAGAGTTGGATCAAAATTATGTCAGTCCAACAAACAGTCTAAAGCAGAAAATGCATCTTGTCCTCAGACTACAGCCCTTTCTACACCTAAGGGTTATCCCAGGAAAATGGATGGATTGTCCCTGCCTGCTCCCAGCCGGGATCCCCTGTGTGGCATTTGGATGCACAGGAACAATCCCGGGATATAGGGCTGGTGTAGACATGCCCAATGTAAGCTGGTCTTGAAAAAAGGGCCAAATGATATTCTGATGAGAATTTATGGTGATTCCCTTTCAAGATTATCCCATCAAGCAGCATGAGAGAAGCTGGAACTTGTGAGAAATCAGGTCTATGTTTGATTGATGTCAGACCTTTTTCCTCAAGGCATTATGAAAACAGTGATCTTTGAAACATTTAAGTGCTATTTTAGGGCAGTAAAATATTAACTGGTTGGGGTTTTCCCTATACTATATATTTATATATATATATATATATATATATATATATATATATCAGACAACATACATTGGTATGTCTGACAAATGCCAGGTGTTTGAGTTTGGTTAACAATTTATTTAAAAAAGCATTCTAAAGCTCTTATGTACCTTTAAAGTAATTTATTATCTTTATTCCCCGCTCTTACATGGGTCTTTTCCTGGTCTCTCATTCAGGGACAGCTGAGATCCACACCTTAGCCATAGCAATAATTTGCTGTGTCTGGACCTGTTTCAGATTGTTTGCTGGGTCTGCATTTAATTAATTACACAGAGCACAAAAGTCCCCTGTTACAACAGCTCCACTGGGCACAATTCAAAGTGTTTCCGGGCACAATTCAAAGTGCTGGATATGACCTATAAAGCCCTATACGGATCAGGTCCAGGTTAGCTGAAAGACTGTATTCTCCCATATGAGCCTGCCTATGCTCTGAGATCTTCTGGGGAGGCCTTTCCTCAGTCCCATCAACATCTCAGGCATGCCTGATATGTATGCAGGATAGGGCCCCCTTGGTGGCTGCTCCAAGGCTCTGGAACTCCCTTCCCATGGAGGCTAGGCTGGCTCCCTCTGTGCTACACTTTTGGAGGCAGGCAAATACATTTTATTCTGGCAGCCTTTTGGAACTACTCTGGATCTGTGTTAATGAATTGGATTTTTTAAAAAATCTGTTACTGTTTTGAATTTTTAAAAATAAATAATTTTTTTTTTACTGCAAGTTTAAAACTATTTTAACTTTAGTAAATTTATATTTATATGTTTTAATTGTACATGTTTTAATCTTGTAAACCGCCTTGAGTCCCAGTACTGGGGAAAAGGCGTGATATAAATAATAATAATAATAATAATAATAATAATAATAATAATAATATGCTGCATACTCTGCCATCATGTAGGTGTTCAAATTTTTAAAAGGGGCGGGGAAAATTAAGATGAAACAACAATGTAGAAGTCCTTGGCAATGAAAGAACAATGGCCAGCCAGGAGTAAAAGGAGTTGAACAAAGTTTTGTTCAAATGGCTTGTTGTGATGGCTAAAGAACTTTGTGGCAAGGAAAGTACCTATTTAATAATAATAATAATAATAATAATAATAATAATAATAATAATAATAAATTTATTTCTTACCCGCCTCTCCCTCTGGATCAAGGTGCGGAACAACACAGAATACAAAAATATTATAAAATACATAAAAGTGATTAAAACATATACAACTAATACATTATTAAAATAACAGCCAGACATCTTAAAATTCGACTGGGTAGGCCTGCCGGAAGAGATCAGTCTTTATTGCTTATTTATATTCAGAGAGACTGTTGAGTTGCCGCATCTCTCCCGGCAGGCCATTCCACAGTCTGGGAGCATTAGAAGAGAAGGTCCTATGGGTAACAGTTGTAAATCTAGTTTTTGCTGGCTGAAGTAAATTCTTCCCAGAGGACCTGAGTCTGCAGGGCGGATTGTATGGGAGAAGGTGATTCCACAGGTAACCTGGACCCAAACCAGGTAGGGCTTTAAAGGTAACAACCAACACTTTATACTTTGCCCAGAAACTAATTGGCAGCCAGTGTAACGATTTTAAAGCTGGTGTAATATGGTCACCCCTAGATGTACCAGTGACCAACCTGGCTGCCATATTTTGCACTAGTTGAAGCTTCCGGACTAGGCACAAAGGTAGCCCTATGTAGAGTGCATTGCAGAAGTCGAGCCTTTGCAATTACCAGTGTGTGCGCTACTGTCTTTAATAGTGTACAAAGTGCAGTGTTAAAAACCAAGATAGGAATATGCATTGTGACATGCCATGGCATTAGCTGCAAATAGCCGAAGCTATTAGCATTATCTATTTGAAGTGAGGATTCTTTATACATATGAGAATGCTGTTGTCTTTTCATGTTCAGCTCTTTGAGCATGACATGTTAGGGTATCATGAACTCATGTGCAGGCTTGTAGCCAGAAATGTTGTTGTGGCAGCAGACTAGAGCGAACATCATACATCAGTGATAAATAGCAAAAGCCCAAGTATAAATAGTTTAATAAGTTATTTAATTCATCTAAGTTTAATACAATTACAGTTTAATAAAAAAAGTAAAAAATGTAACCGCCACCAATTTGCTCTCAGGCCTTTGCATTCGTCGGCCAGGATACTGGAATGTCTCAGCAAGTGAGTAATTAGACAGAATATTGTCTACACACTTTCCTTAGATCCCTTGAGAACACGATGCCTAAGGAGACTGAAGGCACAATCCTATGCATGTTTAGACAGAAAAACAGTCCTATGATTTCCATGCTGGAAATCGTAGGACTCCCCCGCCGTCTAAATATGCATACGATTGCACCCTGAACTATATACCAGGACACCCTGGGTTCCAGTCATGCTTCTGCCATGTATTTACTGTCTCTCTAGGGCCTCATCTACACCAAGCAGGATATTGCACTATGAAACTGGTAAGAAAGCGATATACAGCAGGTAGAAGCCACACTACTGCTTTATAGCGGTATTGAAGTGCACTGACAACTGTTGGGGCCCATTGACATATCGCATAGACCGCTTTCATAGTGCAATATCTTGCTTGGTGTAGATTAGGCCTAAGCCTCACCCCACCCCAACAGCAATATGAGGTGTAGTGACCTACCTTACAGAGTTGTTAAGAATTACAACGACATAATTCACGTGAAGCACTTTGAATGGATCATGTAGAATTAACAGATCTTGCAGAAGAGTTGGATAACGGGTGAAGCATTTCCAAGCTCTGCAGGAGGGGAGCACGAGCCAGGATGAAAGCAAGGTGGGGTATTTTCACTCTCTCCCCCAGCCCATTTTAGAGGGTTTTAAAAAAAAAAGTTTTCCTCCCACTGATCACAATTTCTCCAACCCTCCTTTTAAAGCCAACTGGGGAACGTGGATGGGAGGTAGGGTGACCATATGAAAAGGAGGACAGGGCTCCTGTATCTTTAACAGTTGTATTGAAAAGGGAAATTCAGCAGGTGTCATTTGTATATATGGAGAACCTGGTGAAATTCCCTCTTCATCACACCAGTTAAAGCTGCAGGAGCTATACTAGAGTGGCCATTTTAAAAGAGGGCAGGGCACCTGCAGCTTTAACTGTTGTGATGAAGAGGGGATTTCACCAGGTTCTCCATATATACAAATGACACCTGCTAAAATTCCCTTTTCTATGCTGTCCTCCTTTTCATAGGGTCACCCTATGGGAGGGCACTGTTGCACCATGTTCTGCTTCGTTGGCCACTGAGTGAACAGAGTGCAGGACTAGATGGACCCTTGGTCTGATCCAACAGGGCTCTTCTTATGTTATTATGGTGGCCAACACTGCATCTTGTGCTAGTGAATTCCATAATTTAACCATGTGAAGAAGTCCTGAATGTCCCACCCATCAACTTCATGGCATGACCCCATTGGGTTCTAGTATTATCTGCGAGGGAGAAAAATGACTCCCTGTCGACATTCTCCACGCCATGCATAATTTTGTACACCTCATCAGTGTAGGGTGGCCAGCTGTTCTACATTAGAAAAGGCAGTCCTCCGTCTGAAGGCATCCTTTGCCGAAGGGCTGGGCCAGTCCAAGTCAGGTTTAAAGATAAAGAACCATAAGAAACCATGAGAAGGGAGAGCAGCAAAGGCCTTGAAGCTGCCCAGCAACACTTAGCACCCAAGACACCTGGGCAGGATCTGCACCACTGCTTTAGAACGGTTTATAACGGTCTTGACAACTGTTGGGACCCATGACGATATGCTGCTTTCAAACCACTTTCAAACTGTTCTATCCTGCTTGGGGTAGTCTCCCCCACTCTTACAATATGTAAGATGTAATATATTTCTATTTAAATTATGGTGATGATTTATGCAATTTTTGTGCCATCCTGTGTCCTCTTTTTTCTCAGTCTGTAACTGGTCGCCCTAATGGTGTGACATAAACTCTATTTTTGTTGTTGTTGTTGTTGTTATTGTTGTTGTTATTATTATTATTATTATTATTATTATTATTATTATTATTATTATTTAGGCTGACCATATGAAAAGGACGGCAGGGCTCCTGTATCTTTAACAGTTGCACAGCAAAGGGCATTTCAGCAGGTGTCATTTGTATATATGGAGAACCTGATGAAATTCCCTCTTCATCACCACAGTTAAGGCTGCAGGTGCCCTGCCCTCTTTTAAAATGGTCACTCTAGTATAGCTCCTGCAGCTTTAACTGTGGTGATGAAGAGGGAATTTCACCAGGTTTTCCAGATACACAAATGACACCTGCTGAAATTCCCTTTTCTATGCAACTCTTAAAGATACAGGAGCCCTGTCCTCCTTTACATATGGTCACCCATTATTATTATTATTATTATTATTATTATTATTATTATTATTTATTTATTATTATTATTATTTCACAAGTAAAAGTGCTAGAGCAGATATGGGGGAAATTGCTTTCAGCCCAAGGGCCACATTCCAGTGGCGGATGGCGTCAAAGGCAAAAGGGATGGGGACCCAATACCAGCATATTTTAGCTAAAAGCTCTGACTACAGATGTATGTAGGGTAACCATATGAAAAGGAGGACAGGGCTCCTGTATCTTTAACAGTAATGTAGAAAAGGGAATTGCAGCAGGTGTCAATTGAAGAGGGTGAAATTCCTTTTTCATCACAACAGTTAAAGCTGCACTAGCTATAGTAGAGTGGCCAGATACAAAATAGGGCAGGGCTTCTGCAGCTTTCACTGTTGTGATGAAGAAGGAATTTCATCCTCTTCAATTGACACCTGCTGAAATTCCCTTTTCTACATTACTGTTAAAGATACAGGAGCTCTGTCCTCCTTTTCATATGGTCACCCTAGATGTATGGATCGTGCAAAAGCCGTTCCGTCTGGGTTTCATGGATTGGCAGGTGCCTTTCATTCCGTCCTCCACCTATCACTGGAATTGGTTTTTTTTTTTTTCAGTTTCCGAATTTTGCACGTGTGCAAATGCACAAATACCTCCCAAATGTGTATTTCCACTCTTTAGCTTATGGGGAAACCGTGCATTTTTGACCGTGCTATTTTTATTTTGGCAGTTTTTTCTGGGCTGAATTTTGCGCAAAATCCCTGACGGTTAGGAAACTGGTCCACATGTCCGCAGACTCCTCCTGATAGTGGAAAAGCTGTTCTACTACAGAATGCACAGGTTGGTAAACGAACTCATTTGGTTCCACTGTGGATTTCTCCAATAGCCTTAGCTCTGACTGCCAGTAACTTACATTTAATAGAGGAATTTCAACCTTTTAGAGAGTAGGTGGGTGCGTGGGGAAAGAGTGCAATAGCTGGAAAACCACCAAATGGTTGGTGGTAATGGCAAAGAGGGTGTGTCCAGGAAAAGGGTTCACCATCTGGAGAACCCTGAAGGACTGGATCAGGACTTTGGGCAGGAGAGGAAGCCCATCCCTGAGCTAGAGAATTGGAGTGCAATCCCATGCATGTTTAGACAGAAAAAAGGCCTACAACTCCCAGCATTACCTATGTTGGCTGGGGAATTGCTGGGACTCGTAGGACGTTTTCCCCCCCTGCCTAAACAAACATGCGCGGGCTTGCACCCTTAACTAAACAACAACACGACACCTAAACCGTCAGGTAAGAAGCCTGGCCGCTTCAGCTCCCACCACAGCTATGACTACGCCCCTACCCATGTGCCGCTTTGGCTTCCAAACCAGATGATGCCACAGACAGGCTGCGTCAAAGTGAGAAAAGCGGGAGCCCGGCAGCGGTGGACGAGCGCACAGCGGGACCAAGCCAACTTTCCCCTGCTTGCTTGCTCGCTCGCCCGCTCAGTGTTGGCTCAACTGGAGCGTGGAGCCTGCTCCTCCCCGTCCTCTTTCAATTTCCTAAACAATTTCCTAATCAGAGCTTTCTGTCTGGAGTTTATTAGCAATTCACAGAGCAGGAGGAAATGGTGGGGTGTGTTTCTTCTTCTTCTTCTTCTTCTTCTTCTTCTTCTTCTTTCCTTTTTGGACCCTGCGTTAATGGAAGGGAAGGAGCTGGCCTCAAAGTCCTCCTTTTGTAGCTGAGCGTCAGATAAAACAAACCACAGAGGAAGCCTCTAAGGGACACCAGGCCTTGCTCCTGGCAGGCAAGCAGCATCTGCGGGAGTGGAGATAACTCTTCAGCTCTACTGCCCCACCCCTTTTTGTGTTTGGCGAGGTGCGGGGGGGGGGGGTAGGGGAAAGAGAGAGGGAGTCAAGAAAGCAGAGAGCAAAGTGAGAGAATCATCTCCCTAGATAAGGTAAGATGACCATACGGAAAGGAGGACAGGGCTCCTGTATTTTTAACAATTGTACTGAAAAGGGAATTTCAGCAGGTGTCCTTTGTATGCCTGCAGCACCTGGTGAAATTCCCTCCTTATCACCACTGTTAAAGCTGCAGGAGCCCTGCCCTCTTTTCTTTCTGGTCACTCTAGTGTATATAAAAAAGGGAATTTCAGCAGATGTCATTTGTATGCCTGCAGCACCTGGTGAAATTCCCTCTTCATCACAACAGTTAAAGATACAGGAGCCCTGTCCTCCTTTTCATTTGGTCACCTTACTAATGTGGTTCCAGGCCCAGTCTAAAAGTGCCAGTGCTGGCCTTTAAAACCCTAAATGAGCTTTATCTGAGAGAGCACATTCTCCTTTATCAACCTGCCCAGTCACTGAGGTCCTCTGATGGCATCTCCGGGTGATTCCGCATGGACCTATGACGGGATTGGAGTCCACCTGGAGAACAGCCTTCAGTGTGGTGCCCCTTTCCTATGGAACTCCCTGCCTCTGCAGGTCAGGCAGGTGCTGTGTTGTTTTTGGCACCTCCTGAAAACATATTTATTTCGGGAGGGCCCCCTTGACTGATGAGTCACAGTTTTTACCGGTATTCTGTTTTTTAAAAAAATAATGGATTTTTAATGTGGCATTTTGTTCTTTTATTTTGTTATCTGTTATTGTTCACTGCTTCAGAATCTATTCAGACGTGGTGTGGTATGTAAATGCTGTAAATAAATAATGACTAAACAGTTTGGGTACAAGTTACCAACCTGCCCGTACTCTGAGATCAGCATCAGAGGCCCTACTTGCCTTTCCATCTATAAGAGCAATTAGTCTGGCAGGCATGATGGACGGGGCTTTCTTGGTGGTAGCCTCCCATTTGTGGAACTCCGTCCATCAGGCTCCATCTTAACAGGCCTTGAAGCAGGCCCTAAAGTCTCTCCTGTTTACCTGGACTGTAACTGAGTTAGGATTCTACTAGAGGTGTTGTGTATATGGTTGTGTTTGGTTTTAACTGTTCATTTTGATACTGTTCTTATCACTGTTTTATGATGTTTTATGATGTTACAAAAATAAATAAATAAATAAATAATAGATAAATAAATCTAGTGTCCGTGTCCGTGTGTGTTGGTGAGAGACCACAGTTTCTGGCTCCTCCCACTCTATGACTACCAGATATTTGGGGCAAAATAAGGAAAAATGCAGAATAAATTATGGAAAATATGAGACATTATGCAAATTTGATTAACTTCATAATGTGGTACAGATCTCAGGGTTTCAGCTTTTTTCTTAGTGCAGTCACGGACAGTATTTCGAGTATTTCCCCCCTCCCCCTCCCTGGAGGGAATTTGAGGTCAGTGGCTGAGATCCGTAATGAGAGGAGATCTCTGCCAAACCGTCGTTGCTGATGGTCATGATTGGATCTAGGGATGTCGGAGAAACCCGCAATGGATTCAAATGAGGACTGATTTCCATGAATCTGACTAGTGGATTCCACAGCGGACCAGCTTTTGCCAGGTCACACGGATTTTGCAGACTTGCGGACCGGTTTTTCATTTTCAAAGGTTCCCCCCCTGCCACTACTTCACATTAGGGTTAATATCCATCAGCGCAGGTGCACAGCTGCGCAAATGCGTTAGTCCCCATTAGTCAGTGTGCAAGTGCGCATTAGCGCTAATTTTTGTGAACCACCCAGATAGTTTGGGCTATTGGGCAGTATAGAAATTCAGTAAATAAAAAAATCAGCACAGACAGAACGGAGTTCTGGTAAAAAATAATAATCAAATGCATCAATAAGTGGATGACAAAATGAAAGATACCTGACAATCTGTGAAACTCAGATGGAATGGACTGAAGGGAGTCTGTATGCCTCTAATCGGATCCCTTTGACTGGGCCTTGATTGAGAGAAAGGGGCTGAGACAGGGTTGGGATCAGCATAGGGCTGGTGGAAAGAGCTACAATACAGCATGGCTGAGCACCGGCTGAGGGTCCACGGCCCAGCACGGCCCCACCGACAAAAGCCCCCCGGCCTGGCACCTCTTCTTCACCATTGCAACCTGCATGTTCACTCACTTCTTGTTCTGGCCCAGACAACGGAGGAGGTGGTGCAGCAGTTGCCCCAGGCAACTTGCTCTCTGCCTGTCAAGCAAGCAAGTGGCAGGAATGATCTGAGAGAGGGTGAAGAGTGAAAAAGGTGCCTTCCCTAAGCTCGATTCCCAAAGGTTTTCTAATAAGTAATCAAAACCCCGGAGCTGACGTTGCATGAGCACCTGGCATTTGGGGCCCCGAGCAGATGGGTGTAGCCATCCTTTAAATTTCCCGCAACGATCTTGGCATGGCGTCTCTCAGAGGCACTGTGAGAAATCAAAATGGCGCCTTGCCCAGCTGTCGGGAGCTATTTGGGATGTTGTTACTGCCAGGTGGGAGTCCCACAATGGAGAAATGAGTCCCTCAAAGGACACTCGGAACCCTCTCCAACCTGTACAATAAGGAGTGGCAGGAACAGGGGAGGCTGGGAGCTAGTGGGGAAATATCAAGGGGTCAGATTGGATCCCCAATCATATATCTGTATGGTAGGAAAGACTTTTTTTTAGGGGGGGAGGGAGCCTAAAAGAATTGCACATCAATTATACCATAGGAAAAAACTGGCTGGCAGAGAAAGAAATGCTAGCTATTCAATTTCTGACTCCATTGACAAGTGTCTCTACTGGGACACTTTTCTCCCTCTCACATAATACTAGAACCCAGTGGAGTCATCCCATAAAGCTAATTGGGGGGAGATTCAGGACTGATAAAACGAAGTCCTTCTTCACACAGTGCAGAGTCAAACTGTGGAATTCACTAGCACAAGATTTAGTGATGGCCACGAATTTGGATGGCTTTAAAAGGGGGCTAGACAAATTCATGGAAGAGAAAGTTATCCGTGGCTATTGGCTCCGATGGTTATATGCTACCTCCAGTATCAGGGGCAGTATGCATTCATGTTCTACTTGTGGGTTTCCCAAAGACAGCTGGTTGGCCACTGTGTGAACCGAATGCTGGACAAGGTGGACCCTTGGTCTAACCCGGCAGGGCTCTTCTAATGTTCTTATGCAGTCCCAGTAACTGCAGATAATACTGAGCTAGAAAACCAATGATCTCACCCGATGTAAAGCAGTGTCCTACTTTTCTTCACCTTTACTTCTGTGTGAGGATCCTTCTTTCAGGGAATAACTTTGACTGAGGCCATGGCTAGATGACGGGGGTGGAGGGGTATGATCTCGTGATTTTATGATCGCGAGATCGCCTCCCTCAGTCTACACGCGGCACGTGACGTCCAAGAAGGAAGAGGACGTTGCGCCCGCCATTTTGTTTTTTTATTTTAATCGAGAAAGAGCACAGGAGCACTCCAACGAAAATGTAAGTTAAAAAAAAACACCTGCTCCCACTCCCCCCACCCCACCCCTGATGGGAACGGAGCTCAGCGCCCCGTGCCCGGGTCCTGGCTCCCTCTCATGAGGAGCCAGGACAAACTGCGACGCCTGGCCACACGTCCCGTGGTCTCGGGATCATCCCAGGACCATGGGGAAAAACGCAACAGAGGTGTAGGGCAATATCCCAGTGCAAGGGAGGGATCATCCTCCCTACTCCCGGGATGCCCTGTCCGTCATGTGGATGCACAGGGTTTATCCTGGAGCGATCCTCAGGATAGTCTAGCCATGGCCTGAGTGACTTCCTATATATCAAGATTTCTAGGAATCAGGGAAGTGAAGCCCCTGATGTTTACAGACCCTTTAGCATCTTGCCCACAAAACCCATAGATGAGACCACCATGATTCATCTACAGCAGAAGTGCAGCACCTCAGGCTTGCAGACGGGAGGCGAATCCAGCCACCTGGGGCCCTCACACTGGCCCTCTGGGATTCCCCAGGTGGTGGTGCCCCTTCTCCTGGCTCCACCCCACTTACTCCAAGACCATATAGAGTTGGGTGGTTTCTTGGCTTTTGTGCAGTTTCCCCTCATTCTACAAGGTTGAGATGCTTCTCCTAAGCGTTACTTTCAGGCAGTAAGAGCTTTACACGTGTGAACTATTTTTGATGCTGGTATTCTTGCCCTCGCTCTCCCTTTGGCCTTCAGCCATGTCCACCACTGGAAAGCTTCTCGGAAATGGAATCCGGCCCTTAGGCTGAAAGAGGTTGAACACTCTGATCTACAAGGTTCTTGTGGAACCACGAATGGTTCTTTCCGACCCAACATTTGGGAGATATGGCTATGACCACACTCGGACGCAAACCATGCCTTACGAGCTGAGCAGGCTTCTCACCCTGAGGCGGTTCCTCCCGGTTGATTTGCTCACAGCTGTATCCAAGGTGGCCTCCGGCCCACATGCAAGGGCTTTCAAGAGAGCAGTAGCTGCCTCTTTGGTAGTCAGTCCGCGGCCCTCTCAGCTGTGTACCCCCCTCCCCCTTTCCCCTGCCTGCGTTCACATGGGAGATTTCCTCCGGTACCCTGGGAGACATTCCCCTGCTATTTTTCACCCGGTGCTTGATGGACCCCTTTGGAGCTACCACCAAATCCTGGTGTATTTTCCCAAATGTGTTTACAATTAAACAAAAACGCCAAGCCGTCTGTAACCGTAACAACAGACCCAAGTCAGCAGCAGGGCAATGAGAGGCTGGAGGTCAAAGCATTGTTTACTTTAATTTCTATGAAAGCTTTTTGGGAGATTTCTCCAACTCCCCCCTCTTGCCTTATTAAATTCAGATGAGGCATTTGGGGAGGGTTAGGGTTACAGATGGTCCGGGGAATTTTTTTATATAAAGAAAACTGAAGCTTTAACCCGTTGCTGAGGAGGATGAACTTCTTCATTTGGATGTTTCTATGCTGCAAGTTTAAACCGGTTTCTCAAAGCGCTTGTAACAGTCCTCCTGTCATGGCCTGACTTCCGGACTCCACCAGTGGTGATTGTGAAGAGCAGGAGTCCCCCAAGTGCTACTAAACTCTTTCGAGAGGGAGCCTGAGGGAGAACTCTCTGAAAAAGATGTCTGAGGAGAAGAAAGATGAACTATTCTCCTAAAGCTGGGACGTGTCATGGAGTGGATTTCTCAAGTCAAGAGTCTGAAACTGCTACTCTGTTAACCTACCAAACACCTAAAGTAGCCATGAAGAACCTCAGCTCCTTCGGCCAAATAGGGCCTGTGTGGGGTCCCAATCCAGCTCTGTGGAGTTTCTCACATGGTCACACCCTCTTCCCTCAACCACTAATTGTTTGGGTGTTCGGTGTTTTCTGGCCTTGTAGGCTTACTTACTGACATTAAGAGCTTTAAACTAAAATATAATGATTTTTTTATTGTTTCAGAGTCACCCTTTTTGCTTTCAAGAATTTTATCAAGAATTATATAAGGGAAAGGATACTCAAAAAAAGAAGCTGGAAGCTTATATAGAAAAGTATATAAAGAAGGGAATAAAAATAGAACACAAAGAGTTAATGGAGAAGGTAATAACTCAAAGAGAAATAGAAGAAGTAATTGAGAAGTTGAAAGTGTGTAAATCACCTGGGGTAGATGGTTTAGGCTCCTGTATCTTTAACGGTTGCATAGAAAAGGGAATTTCAGTAGGTGTCATTTGTATGCATGCGGCACCTGGTGAAATTCCCCCTTCATCACAACAGTTAAAGCTGCAGGAGCCCTGCCCTCTTTTATATTGTGTCAAAAGGGCAGGACTCCTGCAGCTTTAACTGTTGTGATGAAGGGGGAATTTCACCAGGTGCTGCATGCGTACAGATGACACCTGCTGAAATACTGTTTTCTATGCAACTGTTAAAGACACAGGAGCCCTGTCCTCCTTTCCATATGATCACCCTACAGGCCAGAGCTTCTCTGAAATAGAATTTGGCTCTCAGGCTGAAAGAGGTTACAAACCCCTGACCTAAAGCAACCACTAGAGGTGGTGAAAATCTATCCATGATCATCAGGCCCTGTTCAGGGTATACTGAAATCTTCTCTCTCTCACCCTCATAACCTTGTTCAGATTAGAGTGACCATGTCACTGGAGTTGCCCAGATTTGACCAGCAAAATCATGCTTCAACAGAAGAGCCAGGGCAGGGGTTAATTTGGCTGGAAAAACAGATATGACCAGGCGGCAGCCGCCGCCACACAAACAACCCCTGCTGCGCAATGCCTTGTGCATACCTGTGGTGGTGGCAGCAGCAGTCCACTAACCCATGTGCTGCGCTGGACCTCGTATCTCCCCGCCACAGCACCATGCCGATATGCTCGCTAACACTTTGTGTTTCACAGTAAGTGTGTATATACACAGCGTTAAGAGGTGGGGAAGCCAGCGAGCAGCTGGTTTCCTTGCCTCAAGTCTTGTGAGACTTCCAGGATGATGTGTCTGAAGTCTCGCGACATTCCTAACCATGGTGGCTACATAACCTAGGGTGACTATATGAAAAGAAGGACAGGACTCCTGTAGCTTTCATAATTGTATAGAAAAGGGAATTTCAGTAGGTGTCATATGTATGCATGCAGCGCCTGGTGAAATTCCCTCTTCATCACAACAGTTATAAGCTGCAGGAGTCATGCCCTCTTTTGTAGAGTGACCAGATACAAAAGAGGGCAGGGCTCCTGCAGATTTAACTGTTGTGATGAAGAAGGAATTTCACCAGGTTCCCCATATATACAAGTGACACCTGCTGAAATTCCCTTGTCTATACAACTGTTAAAGACACAGGAGCCCTGTCCTCCTTTCCATATGGTCACCCTACATAACCACAGTTTAAACATGCTCACTAACCATTTGATGCAAAAGGGTTAGGGGCCTAGCCATGGCTTAGTGTGTCATCTGTACAGATCCCATGTAATTTTATTTCATTTTGAAATAAAGTTAAAAAAAAATAAAGGCAACAAAAATAAGAACATACGTAAGAATATAACAAGATCACTAAAGAAACAAAGGCATTCACTAATTATAACTCTTAGTCTATGTATATGTGTGCGGGGGGAAATATATTTGGCATTTCAAAAATAAATAAAAGTAATAAATATAATGGTGGGGCTGTGAATTCGCTCCAGGTTTTAGTCAGAACCAACCAAAACTCTAAAGCAGCTGAACCCAGTTTGGGGATAGAGTTTAGCACCTTGGATAGCTTTAAGCTCCCAGTTGTCTCCTCCAAAATTTTGCTGCCACCACTCAGCATTTGCCGCTTGATGCAACTGCCTCATAGTAGGGCCGGCCCTGGCCCAGAATTTCAGAAGGAGAGTAGTAGCTGGGGCATCTGAGTTTTAGAAGAAAACTGGTATACGTCTTAGCTCCTCCCTAGAAACCCTTGCCCATTTTGTTTTAAGGGGGCATAGGTGAGGGAGCGTAGCTCAATGGTAGAGCACCTGCTTTGCATGCAGAAGGCCCCAGGTTCGATCCCTAACTTTTCCAGGTAGGGCTGGAAAAACTCCTACATGAAACCCTGGGGAGGCGGTGGTGTCAACAATACTGGTCTAGATGGACCCATGGTCTGATGCAGTGTAAAGTAGCCTCCTATCTTCCTATGTTCCTAAATCCGCCTCAAGAAATTTGGTTATTAGGTGGGGTATACATGCTCCACATAAATAAATACCCCCTCTTCACAAAGTTCTTCAGAATGTTCTCACTCGGGGTCAAACTACTCAATATGCTAAATAGGTTGTGTGCAGCTGTCCTTCTCTTTGTTTTTACTCCCAAGAAAGGGAGCACAATCCAGATCCAGAATTGGATCGCAGCACACTTGAAAGGGTTTTTTAAATCTTCCTTTCTCAGTGGCTCATTTTCTGAAGTTCCCCCCACTGAGTGGAGGCTAAAAAATGCGTGGTGGAACATCATTTTTCTTTTTATGAGCCCCTGCATCCCCCCCCGGAAATATAACAATAATAATATTTTTAAAATGTTTTTAAGGGTTCCAAAAGTGCTCCAGCTATATGTGGAAAGAATGAGTGTTACTAGCCAATACACACCTGCAACAGTGACATTAAACCAACTGTGGGATGAGAAACTCATGTCACCTAGATCAACACATCTGGAAGTCACTATGTTGGTTAGGGTTGCCCTAATTCCAGTCCAACTTTATTGTACTCTCTTTTTCTTTCTCTCACTCTGCCTCAGTTTTCCAAGCTGTAAAACTGGGATAACACTGGGAGTGGTAGATGTCGGCCTCCTTGATCCTTATGTCCACATGTCCTGCTTGTGGGTCCCTGGTTGACAGATGGTTGGCCATGGTGTGAATAGAGTGCTGGACTAAATGGACCTTTGGTCTGATCCAGCATGGTTCTTCTTATGTTCTTTGGTATACCAAAGGTGGCATTTCCCACCCTGGCACCCTCCAAGTGCTGGCTGGGAACAGGGCCGGTGCTACCATAGAGGCCATTCAGGTGGCCGCCTAGAGCACCAAGCTAAGAGGGGCGCCGGGCCCAGCGCAGCACTCACGCGCGTTGACTGTGAGCCAGGCTGGGCCGAGGATTCAGCTGGGCCTGGGAGGGCAAGATGGCGCCCCGCGCCCACCCAGCCGAAGTGAAGCCAGGGACGCTGGGGTGGGGGTGGGGCGGCTCCACCTTCGGACTTCCGGAACACGCCCGGAAGAGAGAGAGAGAGAGAGAGAGAGAGAGAGAGAGAGAATGTATGGGTCTTTGAGTGAATGCATGTGTTCATGCGTATGTTTGTTTGGAGTGAGTGATGCTGAGTGTGTGTGTGTGCGCACGTGCGTGAGTTGGGGAGGATGATTTGGAGGTGATATTCCTATGAAATAATGCATTCTAGACCCATAGACGTTCCTTTCCAATTTGTTTGCTATCATTGGCATGACGTATTTCTTGCACTTCAAAATAAATTTAGCAGTTTCAAGTTTTGTGCTTCTTATTTTTTCCAGGAAACATATGTTCTTAAAATTCAAAGTTGGCATTTTGGGGGTGGGGGGTGGGCGGGGGTGAAAGTAGCTCACCTTGCCTAGGGCGCAAAATAGTCTGGCACCGGCCCTGGCTGGGAATAGGAAGAGTTACAGATGGCAAGTGTTTTCCTCCTCCCTGTGGCTTCCCGGATGGCATGCTCCCCGTGCCATGGGGCAGGTGTGGTGACGCAGGAGGGAATGGGATTACTCAGGTGAATCAGGCTCAAGGGAAGGCATCCACAAGTCTTCTGGATTGGATTCTGCGGCCTCCTGAGCAAGGGTGTCGCTAGGCACTTAAAAGATTCAGGACCCAGGCCCATGGGACACAAATCTGCATATAAATGCTAATTTATATCTATATATGCACATTTCAAAATAATTACTAGGATGTGTTATTATTTCACAGGAGGCAACACTGGCTGATTAAGCTCTCATCCAAATTGTCTCAAATGAAATCAATTCTTCAGTTGATTTACAGCCTGAACCACATCATCGCAAACCAAACCAAAGGAGAAAGGTGTTTTTTTTCTAACCTGAATTGCCATGAGGAGGAAGAATTTTTGGTGTGTGCGGGATATGGGAATTCACTGCCATTTCACTAGGTCAGATAGCTTTAAAAGGGGCCAGGGTCGGACAAATTCTGGCGTGATTGGTCAGTCAATAGCAATTAGTGATCAAAATGGAGAGGCGGGTAAGAAATAATTTATTATTATTATTATTAATAATAATAATAATAATAATAATCATGGCCATATTATTTATTTGTTTTATTTATATCCTGCCTGATGCCACTGGGAGGCAACAGCAGAAGAGAACTTTTGCCTTCATTCCCTACTTGTGGGCTCCGGTGGAAACAGAATTCTGGACTAAAATTTATTTATTTATTCATTCAATTTAAATACCACACCTTTCCACCATGAAAATGATGCTCGTGATAGCTAACAACAATAAAAACAGTTTTACAAAAGAGATAAATCTTGAAAACAAGTTAAAAACAATTAATAAAACACATTGTGCCTGCTCAAATAACACCCCAACCCAGAGTGCTTAAGCACTTTGAGCTAAATTCTATGGCTTGGTATGTCGTGTGAACCATTCCTAACCATGGTGGTTACATAACTACAGTTTAAACATGTTCCCTAACCATTTGCTGGAAAAGGGTTAGTGCCTAACCATGGCTTAGCGTGTTGTCTGAACAGGCCCATTAAAATCACAGATCAGCACACACACATTACCAGATTTTTTTTTTTAAAAAAGCAGCCTTCCGCAAAGTGGTGCCCTCCAGGTATTTTGGACGACCCCTTCCTTCCTATCCAGCCAACATGCCAACTGTCAGGAATGATGGGAGCTGTAGTCCAAAGCATCTGGGACAAACCATGTTGAGAATGGCCGGACCAGATGTACCTTTGGTCTGATCCAGGCAGGCTCTTGTTATGTTCTTGCTGGCTTCTTGTTCTCTGCAGATTGTTGGACATTACAGGAAAAGACAAAACGAGCTAATCTGTACCAGGGCTGAGTTGTGGATGTAGTTTGAAGAAGCTCAGAAGAGCTGGCCAAGAGATGAGTCTGGACTAAATGGCTTTCGCGCAACATTCCACCCCTCCGACGTGGTGGTTTTTGCCCCGGTGTCTTGCGCCTGGCTGGGTTCCCCATCAAAGCCTCCCTCACATGCGGGATTGGTTAGGACTCGATTATTCATCCTTCCTGACGGAAAAAGGTTAGAGCAACAGGCTCTGGTGACACACGCCGACGTCACCAGGCTACGGAGCGGGGTCCTTTGGCTTCTGCTGGGAACAATTTTGTTCAAAGGCTGTGGCATGATGGGCTGGATCGGTTAATGGAAAACACAGCAGATGAAAAGCAGGTGGGCACAGTTACTCACACAAATCCTGGATCAGGGCTTGAGCTGAGCTGTTATCTTTGCTGCATAGCAAATAACAGGCCTGAATGTCCAAGGACTCCTCTTGGCCTCCGTTCTCAGCTAAGGCTGACAGATCAACATTGCAATAAACTGGAAGGGCATTCTGGAGTGGTGGATTTCTGTGGGGACCCTGGGACATAAGAAGAGCCCTGCTGGATCAGACCAAGGGTCCATCTAGTCCAGCAGTCTGTTCACACAGTGGCCAACCAGCTGTCAAACAAACAGGACACGGGTGAAATAGCACCCTCCTGCCCATGTTCCCCGGCAGCTGGTGTATATAGGCTTCCTACATAGCCATCAGGACATGTAGCCACTGATAGCCTTGTCCTCCAGGAATTTATCTAACCCTCTTTAAAGCCATCCAAATTGGTGGCCATCACTACATTTTGCGGTAGTGAATTCCATAGTTTAACTATGACCCCAGTCTACTGGTGTTGTGGCAGCTTCCAACTGGATTCCTGGCTTAGTACAAGGTGTTGGCTTTGGCTTGTAAAGTCCCTGCGGAGAATGAGAACTGCTTAGCTTACAGAGCGCCTCTCGTGGGCAAATGATCTCCTGGTACACCCACACCCACACCCACACCAAATTTGCTTGAATTTGTAGAGAGGGAAGTTGTATCTGTTGTAAGGATGTGTGGAGTCTTTTCGGTTGTAGCCCCACAGCTGTGGAATGAGCTCAGCCCAAGGAGGGGTGTGGCTCTGCAATCTTTTTTGGGGGGTGGGAGGAATGGCAAGGCCCATTATTTGGAAATTAGGTTTTAAGGAGTAGTACTCCTTTAAAAATAAATAAATGTTCATTGTCCTTTTACTAGGGTTATCAAGTGATAGTAGGGAGGTTATAATCATGGTTTAGTCACAGCATTCTTCCTTAGACGTTCAGGGGAGCCTGCCTGTTTCTCACCCCACCCCTCATTATTTCATCCTCATAACAACCCTGTGGGTAGGTGAGGCTGAGAGATAGCAAGGGGAGCTTCGTGGAGGATTTGAATCCAGATCTCTCAAACCTAGGGCATGACTACACCATAGGGTATAGAGGAAGGGAGGGGGGACGATCCTGGACTTATCTGCTTCCAGGATCGTCCCTGGCCATCTAAATGGAAGCACAACAGCCCGGAAGGGAAAAGGGACGTTGCACTGTCGCACCCGCCATTTTTAAAACAACAACAAAACAGGAGCTGGGGCGTACTTGTGCTCCTGCAAAAAAGAAAGTTAAAAAAAGAAAAGAAAAGAAAAAAGCCCCGAACCTGCTCCTCCTGCCCCCAGTGTCCCTGGACTCTCCTTGGCCTGGCTCCTTCCCTCTGCTGATCCCCGCTACTCGCGGCAAGGAGGGAAGAAGCTGGGACAGGTGCCCATGATCCTCGGGATCATCCCGGGACCGTGGGAAAAACGGGAAAAAAGGGCTTCCAGAAATCCCAGAGAAATGGAGGGATCATCCCTGCCTGCTCCTGGGATCCTCTGTGTGTCATGTGGACGCAGAGGGACTATCTAGGAGGGAAAGGCAGGTGTAGACATGCCCCTAGCCTGATCACACTATCTCTCAAGAGTTGATTAAGTTTTTTAGTTGATTAATAATCTGCCTTTAATCAGGATAACCTTGACATCATTTACATTTACAGCAGTCAACCTTCCCCAATCTGGTATCCTCCAGGTGTGTTAGACAAGCTGATTTACATATTGCCAACATTTTAGATAAAGGAAGCCTGAGGTAACTTACAACTAAATGCACACTAATGGTTAGAAAGAAATGCCATGTTTAGTATTTCGTTATTTCATATTACGGTGAACACACCAGTATCTGCTACAGAATGTCATCAACTGGGTGGTGACTTCTTCATCTCCCATCATATCAGCCACTTCTACTGCTGGCTGGCGGCACTCCGCTTATAAATATATCTCTGGTGCTTGTGCGACTTTCAAAATGGCGGCCAAAGCCGAACTCCTTCAAATCACCAAGTTGGCAGCCGAGAGCTTTCCTTTGCCTGCCTTCCCTTTGGGTCCAGTTTGTAATGAGACACATGATTTGCGCAAGCGAGCAAAGCCTCTGTGCATCACCTTTCCTAAGAATAAATGCGCCATTTGCATGAGAAAAGGGAATAGAGGAGGTCCTCTTTTCTAAGTGGAGCATCACGTTCTTTTGATTCGTCACCAGGTTTGCTGTCAGTGTTGGCTGTAAAAGAAACTATTTTTGGCACAAATGTGCCATGTGTTAAAGCAGCTTTTCCCAGTCCATCTGTGGGGCCACGTAGCTGTAGTCTCACACAACCGGAGGGCAGCAAGTTGTAGAAGGGTGTGTAAACCTGACAGTTGCATAGAGATGCAATGCACACAATTTCCCAGCAGTTGCATAAGATAGACATCTACACCCACCCACACCCACCCTCCAGAGCTGTCCCACATCCTCTCTGGGTCCCCTCCCCCATTTAAAAAAATTATTCCTCAAAGCGAGCACACACAAGGCCGCCTTTATTCCCGCTTCCTGTGTGACGTCTCATGTGACCTTACCCTCCTGTGTGCCTTACACTCTTCCAGCACTTGGTCTTCTTCCAGCGGTCTCCCTCTTTTCTTTCAAAGTTTACAAGCAGCCTCCGGGGTCTGGAGAACCAACGAGAGGCCCTTTAAGAACGTAGTGCCTGTGGGGGGTCGGGGTGTGTGTGTGTGGGAAGAATGCAGGAGACATGAAGAGGTTTGGGTGATCTGTAAGAACCTGCCCTTCAGCTGGAGCTTTCATATTAAGCTGTCTAAGACCAAGTCAAACCATTGGTCCATCTCGCCCAGTATTGTCTTCCTACATTGGCGGTGGCTCTCCGAGACCCCAGGCAAGTGTTTTCTCCATGCCTGAGACACCAGGGACTGAACCTACAATCTTCTGCATGTGAAACATGTGGTCTAACATTGAGCTACAGCCCTTTCCCCCCTACTTTGGTAGATATTGCAGCATTGCATCTTCTCAGTGTCGTCTGGTGGAGCTTTTCCGTGTGGTTCGTGGCCTGTTACACTCTGGGCCAGGGCGAGAGATGGTGGAACCCTCAGTAGCACGCTGTGACGAGTTTGCACGGCACTTTGAAGATAAAGTCGCTCAGATTCGTCATGAATTGGACACCACACTTAATGCAGCTCCACTAGTAGAGGTGTTCGGAGCGCCGTCCGGTTCAGTTTTATTGGATGAGTTTCAGTTATTGAGGTCTGAGGATGTGGACAAGGTGCTTGGCCAAGTCCGGTCAACCACCTGTGTGCTTGATCCTTGCCCCTCGTGGCTCATTACATCAAATAAGGAGGGGATCGCCGGCTGGGTCCAGGAGGTTGTAAATGCCTCCTTGAGAGAGGGAGTGGTGCCGGCCTCTTTAAAAGAGGCGGTAATTAGACCACTCCTGAAGAAGCCTAATCTGGACCCGGAGGACGTTAACAACTACAGGCCGGTGGCTAATATCCCCTTCCTGGGCAAGGTGCTTGAGCGGGTGGTTGCAGGACAACTCCAGGCACTCTTGAATGAAACGGATTATCTAGATCCATTTCAATCGGGTTTCAGGCCTGGTTTTGGAACGGAAACTGCCTTGGTCGCCCTGTGGGATGACCTCTGCCGGGAGAGAGACAGGGGGAGTGCGACCCTGTTGGTTCTCCTGGACCTCTCAGCGGCCTTCGATACCATCGACCATGGTATCCTTCTGGATAGGTTGTCTGAGCTGGGAGTTGGAGGTACTGTGTTGCAGTGGTTCCGCTCCTACTTGGATGGCCGATTCCAGAAGGTGGTGCTGGGGAATTATTGCTCTGTGCCGTGGCTCCTAAGCTATGGGGTTCCACAGGGCTCTATCTTATCCCCTATGCTGTTTAACATATACATGAAGCCGCTGGGGGAGGTTATCCGGAGATGTGGACTGAGGTGTCATCAATATGCGGATGATACCCAGCTCTACATTTGCTTTTCATCAAACCCAGGTGAGGCAGTGGCTGTTCTGAACCCGTGCCTGGGCACGGTAATGGACTGGATGAGGGCTAATAAACTGAAACTCAAGCCAGACAAAACGGAGGTACTGTTAGCGGGTGGTTCATCTGTCCAGCGAGGTGATGTTTGCCCTGTCCTGGACGGGGTTGCACTCCCCCTAAAGGATCGGTTCCGTAGTTTGGGGGTGCTCTTGGATCCAGAACTGTCACTTGAGGTACAGGTGAACTCAGTGGCAAAGAGCACCTTTTATCAGCTTAGGTTGATATACCAACTACGCCCTTATCTGGACAGAGATAGCCTAGCTACAATTATCCATGCTCTGATAACCTCTCGCTTGGATTACTGCAATGCGTTATACGTGGGGCTGCCTTTGAAAACGGTCCGGAAACTTCAACTGGTACAAAACAGGGCAGCACGGTTACTAACAGGGACTGGCCGATGAGACCACATTACGCCAGTCCTTTTCCAGCTTCATTGGCTGCCAGTCCAGGTCCGGGCCCGATTCAAAGTGCTGGTATTAACATTTAAAGCCCTAACCGGCTTGGGGCAAGGCTATCTGAAGGAACGCCTCCTCCCGTATGTACCTGCCCGGCCCCTAAGGTCATTCTCAGGGGTCCTTCTCCACGAGCCCCTGCCAAAGGAAGTGAGGCAGGTGGCTACTAGGAGGAGGGCCTTCTCTGCTGTGGCACCCCGGCTGTGGAATGAGCTCCCTAAGGAGGTTCGCTTGGCACCTACATTATATGCTTTTAGACGCCAGGTGAAGACCTTTTTATTCTCCCAGCATTTTAACAATCTATAAATACATTTTAACATGGTGTTTTAAATTTGTAATTTTGCATTGCTGCTGTTTTTATCTGGTTGAGCTTTTATATTGTATTTTATATTATGGTTTTATACTGTTGTTTTATACTTTGAATGTTTTTAATTTTTGTGAACCGCCCAGAGAGCTCCGGCTATTGGGCGGTATAGAAATGTAATAAATAAATAAAAAATAAACGTCTAAAATTAATGAAAATGGTGTTGGCTCCAGTTTTTGGAGGGCCTTTGGGAAAGATATCCTCAACAGGCCCCCTCCCTCAGTGCATCTAGCCTTTCACCATCATGGTCACTAGCTGCTATTGCTCCTCCTCCTCCTCCTTAATCCTATCACCGGCTTGCTTGGCAGGCTGAGAGCCGGTGAGCAAGGCGGCCATGGTGGTACCTCCTAATCCTCCATCTCACCACCACTATTGTCTGGGCCAGAAGGAAAAGCAGGTGAACAAGTAGGTTGCCATGGTGAAAAGGAGCAACTCCAGGGGGTCTTCTCAGCCCTGTATATTATTATTATTATTATTATTATTATTATTATTAATATTTAGTTACCGCCCCATAGCCAAAGCTCTTTTGGCGGTTTACAAAGCATAAAAAGGTTGAATTAAAAAGAATGAACATTAAAAATCAATATACAAAATTTAAAAACATAAAACCAGTTAACATTAAAAACAAATTTTAAACACTCAGCCAGGCCAAACCTTGCCTAATTGACTGTCAAGATGGCTCCTCCATACCCCAGGGAAATAATTTTGTGAGGGTGCTCAGAATTCGCCAGGATTTTCAACCCTCCCGCCTTCGACAAACCCGTCTCCCTCTAATTACGGATGCAAAGCATTTGGTAAAGAGTGACAAAGCTGTCCATGGCTTGCACCAACGTCTAGATTGCAGGTGAGGGAATTGCATGTCTGAATGAACCACCATTAAAACATCTCCGCATATTTTTACGCTGTACCTTATGGTTTTAATTTTTGTGAACCACCCAGAGAGCTTCAGGTATTGGGCGGTATAGAAATTAAATAAATATATCCTTCCTTCCCCATGGGGTGCTTTTTGATGGAGGACTCTTAGCACTACCAGACGAAAGACATCAAGGGTGCAATCCTATGCAGGTTGAGACAGAGAAAAGCCCTACAATCCTATGCATGTTTAGACAGAAAAAAAGTTCTACAACTCCCAGCATGGCTGGGAAATGCTGGGAATTGTAGGTCTTTCTTCTATCTAAATATGCATAGGATTGTGCAATCCTATGTATGTCTTCTCCAAAGTGAGCACCATTGAGTTCAATGGTATTTACTCCCAGGTAAGTGTGTACAGGATTACATTGTAAGCAGCTATTCCATCTTTTCTTCCTGAACAGTTTTTTTTTTTTTTTGGAAAGAAAAATTCAAAAGGAGTGGTGGGAAAACACAGGTGGGTTACAAGTTGAAGCCAGTGTTGTAACTGTTTATGAAGAGGCAGGTCACTAGTCCCCTAAAGGAGGAAGTGCAATTTAACAATAAAATTGCAGAATAGTTTTGTGGAGCGCCCCAGATTTCACAAAATAGATGGACGCTAAGCTAGAACCCTTCTCCCTATGTGCCTGGACTGATCTCTCTCTCTCTCTCTCTGCTTGCACATTTTAAAATTATCTTTGAGTTTGCCTAACAAAAGAACTATACTACCTATTACATGGATTTTGGACTGCTTCACATCTGAAGCAATACACATCGCTATCTAAAGGGACCCTGTACGATTACACACACAGAGAGGGAGGAGCACTCTAACCCCAGTAACAGGTTTGCCACTTGATCTACTGCTTCTCTTGACCAGGGCCACAGCTAGACCTAAGGTTTATCCTGGGACCATCCAGGGTTCGCCCCTGCCTGAGCACTGGATCCCCTGTGTGTCACCTAGATGAACAGGTTTGACCCCTGGACGATCCAGGGATAAACCTTAGGTCTAGCTATGGCCCAAGAAACCACAGATTATTCACGCACAGTACGGCCCACTTTGAGGCATTCTCCTTCACGTGTGCGGGAGTGGGGGGCATTGCTAATCAAACCATCTCATCTTGCGGCCCTGAGTGTGTGTGTGTGTGAGAGAGGGAGAGAGTAAGGAGGTGGCACCCACGTAAACGCCGTCACGCACCAACCTCCTTCTACTCGCGTCCTCCTTGACACGCTAGTTAGGTCGTGTGAACCCGCCCTGGTTGCGGGGCAGGGCTGGTCTTCTGCAAATCAGCCTAGCAGGAGGCTCGCCCTTTCCCCTAGGGAAGGAGGCAGGAAGGAGAAGGTGTTGCTCCTGCGCAGCCTTCTCCTCCCAGGCGGCGGCGCCCCCCACCCCCGTGCGGCCGCGGCCACCGCGCGCTCTCCTCCTCCTCCTCCTTCTCTCCTCCTCCTGCAGCAGCGACAGCCGCCGCCGCCGCCTTGGCTGCTCTCGGAAGCGGGCGGTGCGTGACGCTTTCCTGCCCCGTTGCCTAATCGCGCTATTTCCGCTCTCCACCAGCTCCGCAGCCGCAACGGGGGCGGCCTGAAACAACGCAGCCCCCCACCCCCGCGCCCAATCCCGGTGGATTTTCTGCAAGGCGCCAGCGGTGAGTGCCCGGCGCTGAGGGTCGGTGCTGCCAGCTGCCGCAGGGGGCTGCCAGACCCAGAGGGGGCGGGCCGGGCCGGGCCACCAGAGCCCCCTTCCCCTCGCCCCTTCTCTCGCCAAAGTTGGGCCAAGCCGCCTCTCCCGTGGGCCACTCCGGCAGCTCCGGCAGGTGGGCCTGGGGCGGCGCGCAGCTGGCCACGGCGCCGCCCCTTGCGCGCACCCACCTGCACCGGCGCCCGCCTGCCTGCCTGCCTCCTCTCCTCTCCTCTCCTCTCCTGGCGTGCCCTGAAACAGCCCCTTCCAAACGGGTGGCCGACAGGTGTTTTGGACGGCCATTTCCAGCATTCCGCATGACTGGCTCTGCTGGTTGGGGCAGATGGGAACTGCGTCCCAAAACATCGGGGGGGGGGCACCTGGTGAGGGAAGCCAGGCCTAAAAGGTCCACTGTGTGATGGGGTTGGAGAAAGACCAGGGGTTGGGACAGCGCAGTCCAAAAGGGCTAGGAGGCATTAGGGGCAACTGCCCAGCTCCGGGTTTTTTCCATCCATGCTTTTGCCCTGTGTTATTTATTGCTATTAATTGCTTATTATTTATTATTATGAATTATTAATATCAATAATAATCACAATATATTATTGTTAATAATACTAATAATACTACTAATAATAATTTTACTTTCAGTTCTCTCTTCCCCCTGACATGGTACAGCTTAGATCAATCTTCCCCAACCTGGTGCTTTCCAAATGTTATGGACTGCAGCTCCCATCAGCCACAGTCTGCATGGCCATTGCTGAGGCATGATGGGGGTTGAAGTCCAAAACGTGCAGCAAATTGGGAAATGCTGGCTTGGATTGTATGGGAGCCAGCTGGGGTGTAGATGAGTGCCAGGGACTCTCTCTCTCTCTCTCTCTCTCTCTCTCTCTCTCTGCTCTGCTGTTGTATTCATAAGCCTCATCATTATCTGTTCAATTGTCCAGCCTCTCCAAGAGAGGCTTACTGTTCATGTTGCAGTCATCCTTCTCTCGCTCTCTCCCCTCCCACCCTCCATCCCAAATCCTCCACCCCTTCCCTTGGTCAGTCTGTAAGCTGCTTAAAGAGATGGGCACGCTGCAGTTTGGAGAAGAGTGGCTTGTTTTTACAAGGGGGTGGGGGTGGGGATGAAGGCGGGAATCTCCACCACGTTGACCTGCAGAACATGCTTTAGAAGCCACCTAAGAATTGCTGCTGGCTCTTGGTCAAAACTGGGGCTGTAGCTAGACCTAAGGTTTATCCCTGGATTGTCCAGGGGTCATAGAATCATAGAATAGCAGAGTTGGAAGGGGCCTACAAGGCCATCGAGTCCAACCCCCTGCTCAATGAACAGGTCAAACCTGTTCATCTAGGTGACACACAGGGGATCCAGTGCTCAGGCAGGGGCAAACCCTGGATGATCCCAGGATAAACCTTAGGTCTAGCTGTGGCCTGGAGGTCTAACTCTAGCTATCCCAATGCCTCACTATGGCCCATTCAGAAAACGCCTTAAACCACGGCTTTAACCACGGTGAATAAAGCTATCTGTCAAGTCTCCCAGTATAGTGGTAGGACACAACCTCTCTTTGAATCATGTTGAAGGTTTTTGTTTTGTATTGTTGTAATAAGGAATATATTTCATGGCACTGCCATGGTTTGCCAGTTTTCTTCGGCCAGAGGGGGTGACGATACTGCAGCCCCTCCCTCATTTGGGGCCCTCCTGGTGTGTTGGACCACAGCTTCTAGCATACCACATCCGGATGTGGATTCACTGCTGGGAGCCTGTGGTCCAGCAAACCTGGAGGGTGGGGGCACTCTGAGCAATCATTTCTCCCAGCCCTGAGACATTTTGCAGTGGAGAAACCGGGGACCGAACCGGCCATCTTCTGCATGCGTGCTCTACCATTGAGCTATCTCACTTTACCATCGTTCAATGTTGGGCAATAGTGATTCTCCTACATATCACAGTGCACTCAAAGGCAGGTTTATCCACAGCCCTCCAGATGTTGTTGGACTGCATTAGGTGCAACAGCCTAGCTCGATTTTTCCCATCTATGCTTTTGTCCTGTATTATTATTTATTAATGTTATTAATTTATTAATTATGAAGTATTGTGAATTATTATTATTATTATTATTATTATTATTATTATTATTATTGAGGGCAGGTAGGTATATACACAGCCCCCCAGATGTTGTTGGACTGCAACTTGAATGATGTTGCCCACCCACTATTTAAAAGGAACAAGAAAGTAACAGGATGATACTGTAAACTGAATAATGTGAATGTGCATCTGTCGCTGTCTCTCAAAAGAGTTTACCGGCCAAAAAGGCTTCTGAGTTTCAGCTGAGGGCTGCCAGCATGTAGAAGGAATTTTCCTGGCTTTGTGGGCCTTGTGAAGAATACCATTTATTGGGGGTAACAGCTAGAGAAGCTCTACCTGGGGGCTTCCTGGAAGATTCTTCTGGCCGTGGTGGGAAAGAAGATGATGGACCAGAACTGGTCTGACCCATCAAGGCTCTTCTTATGCTCCGTAGGACTCACTAAGGCCACAGCTAGACCTAAGGTTTATCCTGGGACCATCCAGGGTTCGCCCCTGCCTGAGCACTGGATCTCCTGTGTGTCACCTAGATGAACAGGTTTGACCCCTGGACGATCCAGGGATAAACCTTAGGTCTAGCTATGGCCTAAATCAAGGGTGGGCAACTTGTGACCCTTCAGGGGTTGTGCTTCTCTAAAAGAAGCTCTTCTGTCTACCTTGGTTAGCAGATTATGCTACCATACAAATAAAATCATAGAATCATAGAATAGCAGAGTTGGAAGGGGCCTACAAGGCCATCGAGTCCAACCCCCTGCTCAATGCAGGAATCCACCCTAAAGCATCCCTGACAGATGGTTGTCCAGCTGCCTCTTGAAGGCCTCTAGTGTGGGAGAGCCCACAACCTCCCTAGGAAACTGATTCCATTATTGTAGTGCTCTAACAATTAGGATGTTTTTCCTGATGTCCAGCTGGAATCTGGCTTCCTTTAACTTGAGCCCGTTATTCCGTGTCCTGCATTCTGGGAGGATCGAGAAGAGATCCTGGCCCTCCTCTGTGTGACAACCTTTTAAGTATTTCAAGAGTGCTCTCATGTCTCCCCTCAATCTTCTCTTCTCCAGGCTAAACCTGCCCAGTTCTTTCAGTCTCTCTTCATAGGGCTTTGTTTCCAGACTCCTGATCATCCTGGTTGCCCTCCTCTGAACACACTCCAGCTTGTCTGCGTCCTTCTTGAATTGTGAAGCCCAGAAATGATAGGTCACCACTAATGCAAGAGCATCCTTTGCTTCATGGAATATTTGATGGCTGTCAAGTAATAGACCATCAATATTTGACTACTCAATTGGCAGGTCTCCCAGTTCTAGGTGTGTAGGATGCTGCTTTATACTGAATCAAAGTTTTGGTCCGTCTAGCTCAGTATCTAACTGATAATAGTAGGGATGGTTTGGCCACAGTGGTACAAGCACTAGCAACCTCAAGTCTGGATTACTGCAATGCACTCTATGTGGGGCTGCCCTTAAAGCTGCTCTGGAAGCTAGAGCTTGTGCAGAACGCAGCAGCTCAGCTGTTGTCAGGAGCTGCCCCTTTTCAGCATGCAACTCCTTTGCTGAGAGAACTCTACTGGCTGCCTATTCACTATAGGGCCGGGTTTAAGGTTTTGATAGTGTATAAAGGTAGTGAGAGCGCCTTCTCCCCTATCAACCTGAGGTCATCAGAGGGTATGCTCCTGGTGGTTCCGCATGAACTTATGGCTCAATTGGAGTCCACTTGGAGAAGAGCCTTCAATGTGGTGGCCCCCTCTCTCTAGAACTCCCTGCCTCTGGAGGTCACGCAGGCACCCATTGCATCATTTCTGGCGCCTCTTGAAAGCCACAGTTTTTATCAGTACTCTGTTTTTAAATATATATATATTTTTAAGATGGTGTTTTATTTCTTTTATCTTTTTATCTTTTATTGTTCACCGGTCCGAAATCTGTTTAGATGTGGAGCAGTATATAAATGCTGTAAATGAACAAATAAATAAATTATGGCTCTCCAGGTTTTTAGGCAGGTTTTTCCCCCCAGCCCTACTCACCATTGTCA
The DNA here is from genome assembly GCF_023053635.1 of Elgaria multicarinata webbii. Taxonomy (NCBI): domain Eukaryota; kingdom Metazoa; phylum Chordata; class Lepidosauria; order Squamata; family Anguidae; genus Elgaria; species Elgaria multicarinata. The sequence goes on from NC_086183.1 coordinate 7,730,803, forward strand.
AGGACTGAACTTGGGACTTTTTGCATGCAAAGCAGGTTCTCTACCCTACAGGAGAGCGATGGATAGGGCGTTTCAAGAAGAGATGGGTAAGATGGCCGGTATTTTTCTGCCTGATGATTATACATTTCGTTCCTTTGTTTCTCTCTCTCTTTCTCTCTGTCTCTTTCTTCCACAGCTGGGAGGGTGCACGCATGTTTGCCATGTGCCAATCAGAGCTGCCCCTCAACCCGCTGTTCAATGAGGGAAAGGGAAACTTGCAACTCGACGCGGCCTACCTTGGCGGAAGGGATTGTAGACCAGACAAGAACCTCAACTTCATGGGGGAAGAGGCCTATGACAGCAATGAAAACTGGAGCCAACCCACGCATGGGGAACCAGAGCAGCTAGGAGACAATGCAGCCAAGGCATCTGATAATCAAATCGTACATATGCATAGGCAGAAAGAAAAGATTAGGCCTAGGGACGTCCCCCAGGACCTCAAACCTGACAGCATGTTCCTGGCCTCTGAAGAAGAAGAAGAGGAGGAGGAAGAGGAAGGAGAGGAAGAGGAAGAGGAAGAAGAGGACATCCGCAGACCTCCTGAGGGAGCTGAAGTCAGTGGCATGGAGCAAGAAAACACCACCAGCAAGGAGAGGATGAAAGAAGGTGGGAAGCTGGCCAGTTCCCCTTTAGAAGACAACGGCTACGCCAGCAGCTCCCTAAGCATCGATAGCCCTGACAGCGGAGGCGCCATTGCTTGGGACACATCCGTGGTTGCCGCTGAAGACTGGAAGGGTCACCTAGAACTGCGGTCCCCTGATGCTGAGTCTGAAAACTCTTCGCCTGGTTCCGAGACACTCTTTCCGGCGTTGGCAGAGGCTTTCCGGAACCTACAGGACAAGAAGAAGTTCAAGGAGCGGGAGAAACAGAAGCACCACGTCCACCTGGTGATGTACCGCCGCCTGGCATTGCTCCGCTGGATCCGCAGCCTCCAGCAGAAGGTGGTTGACCAGCAAAACCGACTCCAGGATAGCTTTGACACCATCCTGGACAACCGCAAAGAACTCATTCGATGCGTCCAGCAAGGCATGGTGTGTACCAAGAACCCAACGCAGGCCGAGTTGTGAAGGACAACGCCTCCCACCCATATCTTCCCATGGGTCCTGCAGTCCTTCGCTTGGTCAGCCATGTGAGCGGCCTACAAATGCCCATATCTGCCTGCACCCTGCATGGGCGGCTTGTTTTTCTTTAATGTTTGATGTTCCTCCTTATAGCATACCAGAACATCAGCAGTCCATGAAGCGTCAACACCCCGCGCCTAGCCAGTATTTATGCATAGATCTGACTTTTCACCATCATTTCACCTTTTCATTGTGGTGCATGGCTTCTGTGGGTGAATGCAAATGCAATGCATAACGAAATGAAACAAGGAGCATATAGGATCCTGTGGTGAGATCTAGCAGTCATGGAGAAAAACCAGAAAAAGACAGTATATATGCTTAGAAGCGTGGTGTTGGGCACTGGGGTAGGCGAGGGGATTGGGTCCCATATAGGTCAGTTGCCTGTGCCACTGCTTGGAGGAAGGCACAAACAGCTGGCTCACACCGGGATAGAAATCCTCTGGAATGAAATCCTCATGATACTCAGGATCAGGACATGCAAGAGAGCCAATGCTGTACCTGTGCCTGCTATCTGGCTTCTAGATCTGTTGAGCTCCCCGCGTCTGGGCAACTAATCTTACCGAGGAAAGCCAGAAGGCTGTTCAGCTGTGCTTCCAGATCACTTCTCTGCTGTCGGCCTATTTTGCCTCCCAGCACCTGCCCCTTGGCCCATTCCTATCCCTGTCCTGCTGTGTTCTTCAACTCCTTGGCGTTCGCTTGGTTTCCTAGCCATGCTTTCTGTCCCAGTCCACCTCCTCTGCTTCCAGGTGCCTACAGCTTCTTCAGTCATCAAGGCCTGATCCTGCTGGCACTCAGAACGAGGTCCCTGAAACCAAAGAAGGTCTGGAGAGGTGTAAAATGTTCAGGAAACAGCCGGTTCTCAAGATTATTTTTCTACTTTTTCTCCGTTTAGCCCAAACAGGTTTCCTTTTTAGCAGTGGAGGCTGGTGGCTCTGATGTCAGTGGGGCTGTGAATCCACTCCGGCTTTAGTCAGAACTCTAAAGCAGCTATCCAAGGTGCTTCACAGAGTGTTCACCGTGATGGGATAAATGCTTCTCACCTGGGGTAGTTGCTTTAGGGTTCTGATTGATACCTGGAACAGATTCACCACCCCACTGGCATCGGAGCAACCAGCCTCCACTGCTTTTTGAGTATGTTTGAGTAAGAATGACTCAGTTTGCATGCAACTTTACTTTGACTTAAGTGGAGTAAAGCAGCCCTTAAGTGGAGGAACAACAGGAGGAGCACCCGTCATGCTGTTCTTCTCCTCGAAATGATTTCTCTCTCTGGGAGAGAAGGAAATACAGTTACCTCGACATTGTGGTCTTCAGTTCTTATCCCATGTCTTAATATCTCATCCCAAATCCTATTTTACCTTTTTCAGCACTTTACATGAATGAATACCAAATTCCATAAAAAAAATACTCCCACCCTCTCCAGAGAGGGTACAGCAATTTAAGTAAATGCACGTCAAATTTATGCAAAAAACAACAACACCCTGATTCGTATTGCAGAATATTGGCTTTCTGTTTGCAAGGTATAAGATTAGTATTTGATTTTGTTTTTAAAACATTCATACCTTGCAATTTCCCCACTGGAAATAGGGATTAATAGAACCCTGGTGGGCTAGGATTTTAGAGCCTTTGCTCTGAATGTTTTTCCTAAATAAATTATACCAAAAATATTATGTTTGGGGAAGTTACCCACCCAACTACAGAAATGCAAAACAACGATTGCAGTGATGGATCTGCTAGTGCACATTGAACGGTGGCAGTCATGTGGCTTGAGGCCTATGAAGACAGTGGGTGTGCAGCTGGTTGCTCCATGTCTTGCCTGCTCCTCATTGCCAAAGCAGCAGGTGCCCACCTACCCTGTGTCTCTGTGTGTCAAAAGCCAAATGGTTCTTCAGAGAACAGATTGGACACGTCTCGCCTGTTGTAGAAGAACGGATAAGACGCCTCGTTTTTCCAACTGAAATCTCTTGCAATGTGTGAAGACCTCGGATGGCACAGGTCCCATCTGGTTGAAATGGCATCAATGCAGCAAAGTGCTTTGGCAAGCTGAGACGTCACTCTTTCTGCCTTTCTTTCCTGTGATGTTTTTGTCTTATCTTGGACATTTTCAGTATCGCTGCCCAAGATATTAAGGATGTGTCTGCTTTTTAGGGTAATCAGGTGTACATGAGATAGCGGCCTAATACTATCAATGGGCCACTTATTCAACCATGGTCAAATAGTGGCTGGGTTCAGACAACATGATAGTCAACAGTGGGGTAATAATCAACTCAGCAGTTGTTTATCTAGGGGGTACTCCCTACACAACATGGTAATTGTGGTGTGGATAAGGATCAACATTGAGTTGACTATTAGTCCACGCTGAGTTGACTCACTCATCCCTTGCTCTCCGCCCCCAGTCCTCCCACTAGTATCCCATCAGCCATTGCTGTTGAAAATCTACCCTGCTGGCTGGACTAGAGCAGCAGCCACCACTTTGTCCACTCTTGCCTTGTGACTCTGTGGCTGACGAAATAACCAACGGTGGCCGAGGAAATAACCAATGGTACCCTCCACACAACACGATAACCAATGGTTGTTCAAATAGCCAACTCTGCACAGCATTGATGATTTGCATTGGTTATTTCAGTCAAATAACCAACTGTTAAAAAAACTCCCTCCACACAACAGGATAACCCATGGTGGGTTAAATAACCAACCGTTGACTATTTAAACCACCATTGGTTATAGTGTTTGAACCCAGTCAGTGTCAAGCATTCCATGAAGTCAAGAGCACCCTTGGCTATGCAGAAACTTCTCCCTTTTTGAATCCTATCACTTTATCAACTGTAATCAATGGCAGGAGTTTCCACACGTCCGTGCTCTGCAGCCTTGCAGAATTTGAGGACACACATGTGCACTCCCTCCACCGTTAGGAGGTACCTCCTGCCCCCTCATTATTCCCTGAAAACTTCTGCCCTCCTCCTCCCACTGCTCCTAATGTGGGGTAGGTGCTATAACTGCAGGCATCTCTGAACAGGAAGGAGCACAGGGTTTGGGAGAAAACAGGAAGCAAATGGGCGTAAGCTCAGGGTACAAAAAGCAGTAGTGGATTTCCGCTGCCTGTTTTGCTACGGAAAGAAAGTGTTTTCTTAGTGTGTGCAGTAAAACATCTGGGAAGGATTGGAATCTAAGTTCCTAGCCATTATTTGAATGTAATCGACTTGTCACTTGACCAAGGATTTTCGTTTGTATGTTGCTGCTGCTGCTGCTGTTTTTTGAACTTGTAAAATGCCAACCTCACCCAGCATTTAATTCAGGGATGGGCACCTTGTGGCCCTCTAGATATTTTGGGCCTACAGTGCCCATCAGCCCCAGCCAGCATAGCCAATGGGGAGGGATGATGGGAACCAAATCATCTGAAAGGCCAAAAATGGCTCACCCCTGATTTCAGTCCTTAAAATTACTATCCATTGACCCCAACTTTATTTAAAGCAGGGGTGATCAACTTGTGGCCCTCCAGATGTTTTGACCTACAACTCCCATGATCCCTCACCATTGGCTATACCGGCTAGAACTCACGGCACGTTTAGGCCAAAATATGTTGCCCACTCCTGGTTGAATGTAAATTCAAGTTTTATTTTTTTACAAATATAATTTTTATTTGAAGAATCATGATTTAAAATGTGTTTATTTAAAATTTGTTTAATAAGAATGCAGATGTCTCTATATATGGGGGTGCTGTTCACACAACACGCTAACCCACACTCAGTGGTTCAGTGTGAGTTGCTTTGAACTGTGGGTTGTTTGTTGAACCATGGGTTTGCATGTTGACTTAATGCAGCCAGGGTGGCTTGTTAACCATGCAGTGTGGCTTATTTTTCTCAAACAAGCCACCTTGAGAAACCATGGTTTGTTGTTGGGTTGTTCAGGGTGGATATCAATCCACACAGCATGGTTAACAAGCCACCCTGGCTGCGTTCAGACAATACGATAACACGTCCTGCAGAAAGCGTGCTGCATTCAGACAACACACTAACTCCCATGGTTCAGCAAAGAACCCATGGTTCAAGACAACCCACACCCAAACACTGAGTGTGGGTTAGTGTGCTGTCTGAATGGCCCTTGTATGTGTGTATTTTAAACATCTTGTGCCATGTCAGGAAACACAAATCCTCCTTAAATTGAAAAAAGAAAAAACAGAGAGTCTTAACGTTGATATAGAAAAGAATGGAGATTATATGTGGCGAACATCAGAGAGGAATTTTGATGTGAATCATGTATTGCTTTTGTGTATTTTTTTACAGAATGAATTTATTACATAGTATTACATATTTATATTGGTGGGCTTTGTAAAAGGTGTGGGTTAGCATTACTACCAGGGAGTAGAAATTGGGTGGTAATTGCAATAAGAAATGCAAATCAGGATGGGCCCTGCTCGTAAGTGGTGGGCAGAACATGCCTGACACAGTGATCCCTGCATATGGCTTGGATTTTTTAGCCCTTGTTAGCAAGTATACGTCCAGACAGTTGAGGCTGGTGGCTCCTATTTCAGTGGGGCAGTGAATCTGTTCTGAGTTTCAGTGAGAACCAGTCCGAACTCTAAAGGAGCTCTCCAAAGTGCTGAACCATATTCCCCCAAAAGAGTTCAGCATCTTTGCTAACTCCTTTAGAGTTCTGACAGGTTCTGACTGAAAACCAGAGAGGATTCATCTCCCCACTGAACTTGGAGTCACCTGCCTCCAGAACAACTGTTTGTGATGAACTAATCCACAAGAGCATGGAATGAAAATTCACTTTTTGTTCCCCGGCAAAGCATTGAATGTGATGTTCCGGTAGGGCAGTGATGGAGGAACCTCAGGTGCGTAGGCCAAATCTGGCTTGCCCTTAGTGATTTCCTGGCTTCTGTGCATCCCCCCCCCCCGCAAATTCTAAAAGTTTGAAATACCTCTCCTAAGACATAGCTACTGGCAGTAAGAAGCTAAAGCTAAAATGTGCTGGTGTTTGGGGGTATTTTAGCCCCACCCCTTTGTCCCTCATCTGTTTTTGCCTTTGCCCCGCCCCCCCGGAGTGTGGCCCCCAAGAGCTTCTGCTAATAGGAATTCAGCCCGTGGGCTGTCAGATGTTACCCTTCCCTGCTGTAGGATGTGCACATTTAAGTAAGAGCCAGGGACTAGAAATGACTAGAGCAGAGAAGAGGGAGTCTTTTCGCATCGCCATCACTGGGCACATTTGGAATTCGGAGAGTGTCGTGGGTGCTCTCACAAAATGGCTGCCACAGGGCAGCTTGCCCATTCATAAAACAGCTGCCATGATAGCCATGATTGGTCACAAAACATTCATTTGCCAGAAGTCAAAATGCTGAGAGTAAAAGAAAAGTACCTTGCTCAAGAACCTAAGCACCAGGCAGAGGTGGGGTCTGTGCTCCAAAGCACAAAACCACTGTTTTGAACCCAAATAAAGATGATGCTGGATGGCAGCATGCACACGGGTGCCTAAAGGATGCAAGCTATCTTGCAAATTTTCAACAGCCCCGTCACACACTCGGTACCCATGGAAACTGCCTGCCTGAATATAGCTGTTGTTTTAGTTGTGGAATGGAACTTTTTGTATGGAGCTGAAACCCAGGGACTGTCTGTACATCTTCTAAGCCCTACGGATATGATGCAGTGGCAGATTTGCAGCCACTGTGAGGCTTTTCTGCAAAATTGTGCTGTTACCCCGACTTTTTCATTGGGAGCGAGGTCACGCTGGCTTTTCCACAGTCTGACCTCGCTCTGGGGTCGATCTGGGGGGCAGTCCGGGTGGGTAGCGACCAATGATTGGTCACCGGAAGCCAGAAAGAGAGCTCCAGTACCACGAAGGCTGCCAGAAACCCTGCGCCCCCTCCTTGGCATGGGGATTACCCAGTGCAACCTTGCAGGAATGAAACAGCGGGGCTTAGGGGGAACGTGGCGCCAGTGCGGAGCCATCAAGGCAGCACCCCAGACTCCGTGGCATTGAGCTCAAGAAGCCAGTGTATCAGTGCTGCCCAGTACAGATATTTATTTATTATTTAATGCACTACTTCGCAGACCGCAGTCTCAACTGCAAAGATCTGGCGAGGGCTCCTTTGTATTGCACTAGGCATTCTTGCGGTGGGCCAAAAGGTGACTGGGAAAGGTCACAGCATTGCTGAGAAGACAACCTCGCTAGCCTGAAATGTGCCAATGTACTAAACGTTGTAGCATCTACTGCCTGTTATTGCTGTCATCCGCCCACTTTTGTTATATGAATGAATAAAAGTTAAAGAAAACATGGCACCTTCTTCAACCAGACTTTTATTTCCGTTTCCTTTTTATACTCAGTTTCTCATCCAAAGGTTTACCTTTACGTTCTACTTTAGTGCCAAGGTCCAAAGTAACATGAAAGTCAAGGGAACTTTGGAGCCCCTCGAAACATAGCTGCCTCCAGCTTCACCCTTTGCCCTATGGCAAGCTGCTTTCTGAGCTGTAGGGCAGGGGCAGGGAAACATTTTTGGCCAGCCATTTGGAGAAAAGCAAACATGCTACGCAGAGCTCTTTAACTGTAAGCTATAAGTCAAACTGCAGTCGACTTCCTACACCTCTGGGGGGTCGTGTGTGTGTGTGTATAAATCCCATTGTCTTCCATCCACACAAGTGGGCATTTCGTATTTGCATGGGCAGGGAAAGGACAATTCATGAGTGGTCCTTTTTTATTTTACGTATTTTTCTATGACTAAAGTTGCGTGAAATTACGGAACGTAAAAAACAGGTCTGCAAGTCTATGGAATCTGTGTGACTCAGGAAAAGTTGGTCCGCTGAAGAATCTGTGGGTCGGAGGCATAGAAATCTGAGTTAATTTGATTCCATTGCAGATTTCTCCAATGTCAATATTCAAAAGTAAGATCCGCACAGTTCAGTTCTGAGTAAACAGGTATAGAACTGGCCTCTAAATTCCTTTGCCTGGGTGGGGGTGGGGGTGGGGGTGGGATACCTATTTAAATTTTACTTACTTGCCATGTCCATTCAAAGGGAGCAAGTCTGATAAATTCTAACCTGCAAAGAGACCCTGCCAGTCATAGTACACAGTACAAACTGGCCCGAATTAAAGGCTGCCTTTTCATGACTGGGATGATGATGATGATGATGATGATGATGATGATGATGATGATGATATCGATATCTCTCACTCATGGCGTTTTTTTCTCGGTGGACATGACAAGCTTTGTCAGGACATGCTGTCTTTTGGGAGTCAGGAATTTCCTGACAATTGAGCATGTTTTTAAGTATGGCTGCTGTCTGGATGTTGGTATTGCTGTATTTTGGTAGTCCCAATTTCTGAAGGTTTTCTGTAGTTTTTTGATGTGATGCCAGTGACATCATCATCATCAAGCACAAATTACATCTATACGTTGGGTGTGTCCTTACCTCTACAGCCTTCCTCAACCTGGGGCGCTCCAGATGTGTTGGACTGCATCTCCCAGAATGCCCCAGCCAGGCTGGGGCATTCTTGGAGTTGTAGTCCAACACATCTGGAGCGCCCCAGGTTGAGGAAGGCTGCATCTAGCAGGAATGTTCCTCTTTAGGGTTCCTTCCAGCCAGCTGTGCCTTCCTGCAGGGTATTCCATTCCATTCTCAATGTTCTTTACTTTCTTCAGACTGATACTTCAGCCATAGCTAGACCTAAGCTTTATCCCAGGATCATCCCAAGTTCGTCCCTGCCTGAGCGCTGGATGCCCTGTGTGGTACTTAGATGAACAGGTTTGACCCCTGGGATAAACCTTAGGTCTAGCTAGAGCCTCAGTATTCCATGACTAGCGTGTGCTCAGCGCTCATTGAACATTTGTTTTTTAGATCCTATTTTTAAAAAGTTTTTGTATTGCTGCAAAGCTTTCATATCTGCAATACAGTTTGCTGGTGGCAGTTTGCACTACTCAGTTGTGAGTCATCCAAAGCCAGTTCACACATAATAGTTCGTCAGTTGATGAACACAGCTTCAAGTGCTGACATGTGTATGAATGGGGTCAAAGATCACCACAGGCCAAATATTCCTATTGACTTGCACAACACAACACTTCCCCAGCAGAATCAGTTCTCACATTCAGTAACGGGAAATCAAGTGATGTCCATGCATGTGTGAATCAGCCTCAGAGGAAAGTGCAGCATAACTACAGGCGTAACCCCTTACGCCTGGAACGCTCTTCCAGAACATTTGAGAACTACAACTTCAATCGCAGCTTTTAAAGCTCAACTAAAAACTTTTCTTTTTCCTAAAGCTTTTAAAACTTGATGTTGTGCAGACTTTATACTGTTAGTTTTACCCTACCCTGTGCCTGCTTACCCTACCCTGTGCCTGTTTGCATTCTCTTCCCCTCCTTATTGTTTTACTATGATTTTATTAGATTGTAAGCCTATGCGGCAGAGTCTTGCTATTTACTGTTTTACTCTGTACAGCACCATGTACATTGATGGTGCTATATAAATAAATAAATAATAATAATAATAGGTAGGTAGGTGGGTGGGTAGGTGAGAGGTAGGGGAACAAGCTCCCAAGAGAAGTTTGCAGCACTCCAGGTGATTAAATTCTTCAGATTCTGTGATTCCCACCTGCCCGGGGGCCTGTAGGTTAACAAGGAGAGATGGGTAGCTTTCTAGAGGCAGCTATAAACACCTGAGCCGTGATTTAAAGGTGACTCTGCCTCAGGCTTTGGGGAGATTAAATAAAGGGTTCAAACACTGTTTTGGACCTTTCTTCACCTTCTCCTCCTCCTTTTCAGGCTGCTGAAATTCAAGGATGCTAAAGCCAAACATGTAATCTCTATTTGGAATTTGCTGGGCACTATCTCAAAGATAGAATTTCATTTAAAGAAAGAGCAAGAGAGGAGATTCCCACAGTATTCTCCATTCTGTAGAAGTCAGGGAAGCTGTTGTTTTTGAAGTGTCTAGAAATTAATGCAGCATCCTCAAAGCAATTTACTTTGGAGTAAATCCTATTGAAACCAATTGGCTTACTGCTACCTCCAAAGGCACAGGTCGATGTGGGAGACCTTCTATAATTATGATCTGAGTTTCAACACTCAGTTGGGTTTCCATGTTGTACGTACAGAGTTTGTGGGCCTATTTTGTTAGTTCAGCCTTCCCCAGCACCCTCCAGATGTGCCAGACTACAAGCCCCATCATCCTGGGCAGGGCCATGCCGCTTGGGGCTGATGGAAGTTATAGTCCGACACATCTGGAGGGCGTCAGGCTGTGTTAGCTTGTCAGTTTAATTTTGTTCGTTTACTGTTTTTGCTGTTTATTGTTCTTGGTCTGGAAGCTTCTTGGATCAAGCTAAGTTATGTTAGGCCCGGAGCTCACGCTGCATTTGTTTTCTCCTTGAGGAAAGGGCTGGAGTTTCTCTGTTTACTTTGGTCAAGTGCTCAACGTAGAAGCTCATTTCCAAAACAAATATTATGAGCGAGCTTTGGTTATTTTCTCAAGCAACTGAAGAATAACTCAGCAACTCTGATATCAAAGCCGTGGCTGCCCGTATAAGTAACTGGCTTCCTTCCATAAATAAGACCAAAAGCCTGTCTGTTCCTGCCTATTGTTTAAAGGGACCCTTTTGTGAGTTTGGGGGGCTGCGGGGCTGGGGTGGGAGCTGCTTTAGAGACACTCATCAATTTTATACAAGTTTACCTGCCATGGCTTCCCACTGGAAATGGAAGCTTGGTGGGGTGGCTGAGGATTCTTTGATATTTATTTAATTTATTTAGGGTGCAATCCTCTGCATGTTTAGGCAGAAGGAAAGTCCTACAGTTCCCAGCATGCTTACTGGGGTGTGCTGAGAGTTGTAGTACTTCTATCTAAACATGCAGAGTATTACATTTACTGTACTTTTAAATTGCCCAATTACCATTTTTTTCTGGGTGGTGTGCAATGCATTAAAATCCTACAGTACAAATATTTTTAAAAATATGTTTTACTTTTAAATCATTCCCCCCCACCCAAATGAATATAAATTTGTACTGTAGATATATGCCCTAAGAAGATGTGGGAAAAACACTGGCTCAACTTTCTTGAATAAGAAACTCAATGGATTTTACTCTGATGTATATGCCTTACAGGGTTGTTGTTAGAGTTACCCACTTTATTTTTTAGCAGGACTCCAGTGTTTCTAACAACTGCACTCGAGGCAGACATTCCACAGGTTCAGGTTTCCCCTCCTAGAGTTACAGCATGGTTCCAGACAGAGGTCTCCTAGCACTACCAGGTAAAAGGCATCGTGCCTCCTTTTTGTGGCAAGAAGAAAGATGAGGAAAAAACTGTGAAAACACAAGAAGAACACAAATGCAAGAAGACGACATATGGACCTGCCTCATAAAATTCCATGAATTTTATGATTGCACAATAAAATCCTTCTATGGAAGCACCCCCAAATGACTACAATACTACAAACAAGAAGGATCTTGGAATTGTTGTAGATCACAAGCTGAATATGAGCCAACAGTAAACTGCCCAGAGAGCCCTGGCTATGGGGGTGGTATATAAGTGTAATAAATAAATATAAACAGTGTGATATGGCTGCAAGAAAGGCAGATGCTATTTTGGGCTGCATTAATAGAAGTATAGCTTCCAAATCACGGGAGGTACTGGCTCCTCTCTATTCGGCCCTGGTTAGGCCTCATCTAGAGTATTGTGTCCAGTTCTGGGCTCCACAATTCAAGAAGGACACAGACAAGCCGGAGTGTGTTCAGAGGAGGGCAACCAGGATGATCAGGGGTCTCGAAACAAAGCCCTATGAAGAGAGACTGAAAGAACTGGGCATGTTTAGCCTGGAGAAGAGAAGATTGAGGGGAGACATGATAGCACTCTTCAAATTAGATTGTAAGCCTATGTGGCAGGGTCTTGCTATTTACTGTGTAATCTGTACAGCACCATGTACATTGATGGTGCTATATAAATAAATAATAATAATAATAAAAAAATACTTAAAAGGTTGTCTCACAGAGGAGGGCCAGGATCTCTTCTCAATCATCCCAGAGTGCAGGACACGGAATAACAGGCTCAAGTTACAGGAAGCCAGATTCCGGCTGGACATCAGGAAAAATGTCCTGGCTGTTAGAGCAGTAGAGCAGTACGACAACGGAACCAGTTACCTAGGGAGGTTGTGGGCTCTCCCACACTAGAGGCCTTCAAGAGGCAGCTGGACAACCATCTGTCAGGGGTGCTTTAGGGTGGATTCTTGCATTGAGCAGGGGGTTGGACTCGATGGCCTTGTAGGCCCCTTCCAACTCTGCTGTTCTATGATTCTATGACTCTGGCCTGGATTCTCATTTTTCCCTGAATGCAAGGGGCTTCTGCTCATGGATAGGGTCTTTCTATAAACGGAAGGGAGTGCAACTCTCCTGGGAGGGAAAGCCCCTTTCCTGACCAGAGTGTGAAATTAGGATCCAAGCCAAAGTATTTTTAATTTGATGCAACCTACAAGTTTGCCTTGTGGAGCATTTGTAGGTGCTGTGGGGTTTCTCTTCCGAGAGAGAGGAAGTGATTTTGTCTGGTTCAGGCCATCCATTATTTACACGTGACCAGGCCCACTGACTGCATTAGCTTCCTCTGTGGGGTTATCCAGGAGCATGCAACTTAACTTTGTTTTATTCAAACATTCCTTACGCGCAGGAGTAAATTCCCTTCTTTTTAGCTCACAAATTGGACCAAGTTGAGGGAAATTATGGAAAGATATTCCAGAATCCTCTGCACTCTTTTCTAGCCTCCTAGGAACCCACTCTGTTCACATCTCCCAAATCAACATTTCAGAGGTAGGAACATATATATGAAGGTTGACGTTCACCATCTATCCTTCTCAAGTTCTCAAGGAGTCTATCCTTCTCAAGTTCTGGCGGTGGGTGCTAACGGATTCTAGAACTTGATACATATAAGTGCTTACTATCCTGAAATCACAACAAATATGTGTTAAAATAGATTACCATAAACCATCCACAGGTTCTCAGTCTTAGCCGGCACCTGTAATTTGGGGGTGGTCATATTGGCCTACCTCACGTGCCTGCTGTGGAGATTACCGAGAGAAAGTATGAACAACAGAGTCTTGTGGTTCTCTAAATCATTTGGACACCTGAAATGCACTCTATAAATGCTTCTCCTCATGTTACTGGCATTCTAAGTTTTAAAAGCCTGCACCTTGAATTGATGTCCATTGTTTGCCTAATTTGGATATTCCTTTTCCAAAGTCATTTTTGCTTTTGTCCCTTTCTTGGCAACATTATAATGGGCAAGATACTGAATGTTTAACTAGGCTGCAGTATCTGATGAAAACGCAGTTTGAGCCTGCCTTCTTTAATGATTCCGTTTGAAATGCCATCACGTGCTCAAAAGACCCTTCAGGGAAGAATATTAAGCAAGAGCAACTCAGTTGGAAATTCAGATTGTTTTTTGTGCCTGTTTTCATTTACATTCTGATGATCAAGGAACCTTCCGAAAAACTGCCTTTTTCACCAGACATTTCCTCAAAAACCACACACCGAAAGCAAATCACCTCAGCTTCTTCTGTCTCAGATTGGGACTTTATAGTCAGAAACTCCTGGCAAATGCCTCTTTTCTTCCATTTTTCGTCCTCCTCCTTTTCTATTGATGGACTGACCTTTCAAATGGATCTGGCAAGATCCCAGTTTGAATGTGCTCCAACTGCCTGGTGCTACTAGGTCAGGGAGCGGATGCTTTCCTGAGGAAAAGTGTCACATTGCTTCTTTTTGACCAAGGGCTATTTATTTGTTTTTAAATATGCATATGCCACTCCTTCATATTTATTTCAAAAGCTGTTTATGAACTAAAAATAAAATAAAACACCCCTAAATAATACAACCAGTGTGGTGTAGTGGCAAGAGTGTTGGACTGGGAGTCAGGAAATCCGGGTTCTAGTCCCCATAGAAGCTCACTGGGTGACTTTGGGCCAGTCACATACACTCAGCCCAATCTACCTTACAGGGTGGTTTTGAGGATAAAATGGAGAGGAGCAGGGTTATGTACACTGCCTTGGAGTCCTTGGAGGAAAAAAGGCGGGATATAAATGCAATAAATAAATAAAATAAAAATAAACAAAAACATTATGCAGAGGCAAAGCAGGGTGTGTGTTTTTACTAAGTGTATGCATTAAAAAAAAAAAAGCTTTAACCAATCACCGTTCCCTAACTAGTGAGTCTGTGGGCATGGCTAAATGGGGCAATATCCCAGGGATTGCCCCGGGATCGTCCCTGTGCGTTCACGTGATGCACAGGGGATCCCAGGAGCAGGGAGAGATGATCCCGCCCTTGGCCCGGGATATCGCCCTACCCTTTTAGCCCGCTTTTTTTAGCCCGCAGAACGTGTGGGCAGGCGTCACGAGTTATCCTGGCTCCTGAGGAGCTCTGTGCCCATTGAGGGTGGGGTGGGGAGAGTGGGGGAATTTATTTATTTATTTAAAAACTTATGGTTTGCATTCGAGCGCTCGTGCACTCCTCCTTTTTTTGAAAAAAGGCGGGTGCGACATCCTTTTCCTCCTCAGACATCGCACACCGTGTGTAGACAGAGGGGGAGATCTCACGATAACCATATCGCGAGATCCTCCCCCTTCTGTCACTCTACACCTGGTAGGTCTAGCCATGGCCTATGGGATACATATGTTTTTCACATTATAATCTCAAATGTAGACTTAAATGTTTTTTAGATGTTCACCTAAAAAATGGGAATAGTGACACTGGCAGGATTGTTTGTTGCAGTGGCATCATAAACATTAAAGCAAATCTTAAATCCATCATTAAAACTTATGTCTTGTGATTTGAAAGCACCCTCGAGATTTAAACTCTATGGCTGTCAACCAATTAAATAATTTGTAATAAATTAATCACCTGCCTCGTAGCTGATTAATCAGTTAATTACTGGATGATTTGTTTAATGAACTTGCATATTATCAATACTTAAATGCATATTATCAATACTTAAATGCATATTATCAATACTTAAATCCACATGACGCACAGGGGATCCCAGGGTCAGGGAGGGATGATCCCTCCCTTTCTCCAGGAAATCGCCTTACCCTTCTATCCTGACTTTCCCCGCGGTCCCGGGATGATCCCGAGACTGTGGGACGTGTGGCCAGGCATCCTGTTTTCATCCCGTCTCCTTGCGAGTAACCACGAAGAGCCAGGAACTAGGCACGGAGCTTCTCAGGAGCTCCGTGCCCATTGGGGGTGGGGGTGGAGCGGGACTATTTTTTTATTAAAAAAAACTTACGTTTGCGCAGGACCGCTCCTGCGCTCTTTTTTGATTAAAAAACAAAACAAAATGGCGGCTGAGGCATCCTCCCAGAACGTCACACACCACGTGTAGACGGAGGCTGACAATCCTGGAAGTAGGTAAGTCTGGGATCGCCCCCTCTCTGGCCCTCTACACCCATAGGTGTAGACATGTCCCCTCACTCCTTATGCTCTATTACAGTAACACACCAGAACCAATGTAGTTTCAACAAACAACTGTCCCCTTAACTCTCAGCAACACCAGTTAATCATCTAACATTTTAGCTGATTAAGGGTGCAATCCTATGCATGTTTTAGACAGAAAAAGGCCCTACAACTGGCAGAGCTGGCTGGAGAAAGCTGGGAATTGTAGGACTTTTTCTGTCTAAACATGCATAGGATTGCACTCTATATGGATTAAAGCTAAACATTTTGTTGTCACCAGACCTCCTGAGGCTCTGACCCTAGAGATGGAGGAAGTAGAGTCTTGGCTTGACAAATCAGAGTTTTGGGATCTCACCCCAAAATTTTACTTCTTTCACTAGCGAACCTGAGAAAGAGGTTAAGGTCCTGAAACTTTGAGCCAAACCCTAAGCCCTGGGAATCCTGCTGTACATTGATTGTAGACACACAGGGCTGGCGCTGCCATAGAGGCAGCTCAGGCGGTGGCCTAGAGCGCCAGGTAAGGGGGGCGCCAAATGGCACACCCAGAAGCCGCTCTCCTACAGTGGCTCTGAGAGGGCGGCTTCCGGTTGCGCCGTTCCGTCCCGTCCCACCACCCCAATGTCCTGGCTTCGAAGCCAGGAGCGGCTTCCAGCTGGATGCTGGCTTCGAACCCAGTACGCTCGGGTAGGGGAGCAAGTGGGCGGCTTCAGAATGGTGTGCCTGGCCAGAAGCCGCTCTGGAGAGTGGCTTCTGGACACGCCTTTCTGAAGCCGGCCGCCCCCCACCCCCTAGCGTCCTGGCTTCGCTTCGGCTGGGTGGGCGAGATGGCGCCCCACGCCCAGGTACGCTGGGGTGGGGTTGGGGGATGGGGATGCTGGGGTGGGGGATGCTGGGGTGGGGTGGGGACGCTGTGGGTGGGTGAAAGCAGCTCACCTGCCTTGGGCGCAAAATAGTCTGGCACCGGCCCTGTAGACACATCTATTGTTCAACATGTTTGCAATTTGATCAGGGAGGAAGAAATGCTGTCATAGCCAGGGACAAGAAAAGCCCAACAAGTGGAGCTGCTGACGTGTAGAACCTCAGAGCTGTGGGCCAAATTCGGCCAACCTAGATGGCCGTGCCTCCTTCCCCCCACCTGCTTTCCCCCAATTGCTGATCATTTGGTGGTTTCTTGGCTTTTGCATGCCCCCTCCCCGGATTCCAAAATGGATGAGTTCCTGGTAGAGCAAGAGCTTTAAGCTAAAATATGCTGGTATTTGGGGGTATCTTGTCTCCTCCCCTTTTGCCTTTGGCCCCTCCCACCACTGGAACGTCCCACCCCCCAACAGCTTCTCTGAAATGAAATTCAGCCCATGGGTTGAAAGAAGTTTAGGCCTCTGCTTTCCAGCATTCACCTCATGAATTTCATAGCTGAGGAGGGGGATCTGAACCAACGTCTCCCCATCTCCAGTGTCCATCTATTACACACAATGCAACAAGGGCCAGTGTCAAACCAAACCAAATTTGCACCAAGCCAATGGCCAGTGCCATTAATAACAGTAAAACAAACATAAAACGCACAGTAAAATGTCTAGTATTTAAGAGAATCCTTAACATCCATACACTCACCAAGCAAATAAAGAAATTAATACAGTTAGGACTAAAAATTGTAGAATTTAGAACTCAGGGACAGTGTTAGAATCTGGCATTCATGGGCAGTCACTGGGGACCCAGAAGGGCCCACTACTAACCCCCACCCTGGGTCTCCCCATTAAAAATAAAACAAAAGCCATCCTAGCTGTCTGAGCAATCTAGCTGCCATATTAATTTCTCACCACGATGTAGCATCACTTGGGGGGGGGGGCTTTGTGGGGAATTAAAATGGTGGCTAGACCAAACCAACCAGGGCTGCTTGTAGGTCTACGGCCGGGGGCACTTTGCACTGGGCTCCCACAGACATGGAACCAGCCCTCCTACACTGAAAGGACAAAACCCCTTTGTCCTTTCATAAGCATCCTTCCTGTACACTCACAAAGTCAACGAAGCACCAAAATCAACATAATGTGCATTTTAAAAATCCTGATTCCGTGCTGGCTGTATGGATGAAGGCAACAGAGGAAATAAATGGCATTTTCTTGTGTTATGTTTGCAAAGCCTGAACAGCGAGAAGGTTGTGTGTTTGTTTGTTTGTTTTAAATTGTTTGTTCTCACGCCAAACTAAAAGTGTACCTAAAACCGCGGCAAAACGTTGAATGGGTTGGAGGGCTGTGGTTATGAGGTGAAAGCACGGGGTTCGAAATCCACGGATAACTTTGAAATTTAAAGAGAAAAATACAGCAAGAAAAGAATCCCGTGGGGGTGGAGAAACAAAGAATGCGGCTCCGTGGCATATGCGGTTCATGGAGGCACAATTTTTTTAAAAAAAATCTTTTTGAGGGGGAGGCAAAGGAAGTTTTTTTTAAAAAAAAAAAAAAAAAATCACCCCTAAAGTAGAAGACAAAAGAGAATGAAAGGTAGCCAGTAGCGCCGAAACAGAGTCTGTTTGGTGTTGATACTGTGTAGAATTAAGTCACATTGCTCTTACTCATGGCCAGAGGGTAGGAAAGTAGTTCCCAGTGGAGAGGGGACCCAGACTAGGGTGGGCGATTTTGAGCTTTGGATTGATAACCCAACTCAAGAGGGAAGGAGGGAGGGTTGGGCCCGCCTGTAGGCTGAAAAGTCTGCATTTATCCTTGTGATAGCAGGCAAGCCAGAGCTACGGGCCTTGGGGGGGAAAAGAGCTTAACCCACCCATCCCAGCACATGCTACATTTATCAGGCAGCTAAGGCGGAGGGGAGGTGGAAGCAGGGCCCGCAGCCTGCAGATCGGACCCTGAGTGTATTCATGCCATCTCTGACTTCACGAAGGTGGCGCGAAATTGCGTCTTTCCCGTCTGGATCAGTGCTGCCTGTCACGCTGTACGGCGGGCTGTGCGAAACAGTCACCGTTAATAACATCGTGCAGCAGCGTGTGGAGATAGATGCTGTAAATAAACAACGATCATTCGCTGATCTGTTGTTTCTATTGCGTTGTTTTCATAGGCCGCAAGAACAAAAAGGGAATACATTTTAGGTTTTTGAAAAGCGCAAGTAGGGGCCTGCTCAAATTCGGTTAGGGTCGCCACTTATGAATTGCCAGAAAAGAGGAAATGCATCCCCCCAAAAAGAGGGTGAAAGAGGATGCTGATGCGTATAAACGTTGCATATGCTAAATCGTAAGTATCGATGCAAATTTATAAAGTGTTATTAGAATTTAAATAGAAATACAGCACATCTCATCTTATTGTAGGGACCAGATGAACAGGTGGGCCTACTTGTCAGACTGCTATTCAGGTGGTCACTGGTGCTGGGCAGCACTTCTTAATGGTTCTTTTGTCTTTAAACCAGAATTGGACAGGGCAACTTTCAAATAGAGGATGCCTTGAAATAAAGCAGGGGTGTGGAAACTTGGGCCCAGGGGGCCAAATTGCACCCTCCTGTGATTCCAACCAGGCTCTACAGCAGCCTTCCTCAACCTGGGGTGCTCCAGATGTGTTGGACTGCATCTCCCAGAATGCCCCAGCTGGGGCATTCTGGGAGATGCAGTCCAACACATCTGGAGCACCCCAGGTTGAGGAAGGCTGCTCTACAGGGGTCTTCTTATGGCCACACCCATTTCTCCCAACCACTGATTGTTCGGTGGTTCCCGGATCTTGTGCTGGTTTTTCCCCCCATTCGAAAAGCTTCAAATGCCTCCCCTGAGGCGTATTTACTGACAGCAAGGGCTTTAAGTGAGAATATGCTGGTATTTTTGGCCCCACCCTCTTTTGCTTTGGCTCCGCCCCGGTATTGGAATGCGGCCCCTGAGAGCTAGTTTGAAATTGAATCTGGCCCCTGGGCTGAAACAGAGGATGGTCCTCTGGCAGCCCATCAAACAGAGGGCTGAAAAAGAGGACCAGCATTACACCAGCATTTGGCTGGTGTCTGAGAGCTTCTCTAAACAAGCGATTTATCGCACGCTCGTGACTGGCCACTCACGGAAGTTTGCACATCATTCTGATGTACACCTCCTGTACGTCTCCCTCTCCTTCCCCCAGTTTGTGCAACAAAACACCCACTAGAGGGCTCTGTCCCATTCAATACTATGAGCATCGAGAGGAGGGGAAGTTTTCTATTACAGACCATGGGGTCGCCCCTCTCCTCCCATGTAATTCAGTTCATTACAATGGCACAAGAGAAGCAGGAAGAAAAGCGCCAGTAAGTGAATGAGATTCCCCTTTCATCTAAAGAAGCCCTGAGTATTCACTAGCTGTGCACACTTTTTGCCATTAAAAATCAAGCCTCCTCCTCCTTTGTATGTGATTGAGGAATAATAACATGAGAACATAAGAAGAGCTATGCTGGATCAGACCAGGGGTCCATCTAGTCCAGCATTCTGTTCACACAGTGGCTAACCAGCTGTTGACCAGGGCAGGACATACTGCAACAGCACCCTTCCACCCATGTTCCCCAGCAACTGGTGCACACAGGCTTGCTGCTTTGAATACTGGAGGTGGCACATAGCCACCAGGACTAGTAGTCATTGATAGCCTTCTCCAAGAATTTATCCAACCCTCTTTTAAAGCCATCCAAATGGGTGGCCATCACCATATCTTGTGGTAATGAATCCATAGTTCAACTATGCACTGTGTGAAGAAGTCCTTCCTTTGATCTGTCCTAAATCTCCCACTAGCCAGCTTCATGGGATGACCCCTTTGGGTTCTAGTATTATTATGGGAGATGGGGGGGGGGGGAAATGTCCCCATATCTACATTTTCTGCACCATGCATAATTTTGTATTCTGTGTAAATTCGGGTGGCCATATGTCCTCTTCTTTTGCGAAGGACTTTCCTGTATTTCAAGAGCTGCCAGAGGACTCTCCTCTGTTTGGAAGTGTCCTGTGTTTGAAGGGTTGTTTTCACCAATTCCAGTTTGAAGATCAAGAACCATCAATCCTGTTGCCCATCAACACTGGTAGCACCTGGACAGCAGACTGAGCAGGCAGGTACATATGACACCTGGTCACAGTCATCTGCACTATGGTGAATGGGGCTGCATTCCCATTTACATTATAATCAGTATTTTCACATTTGCATCTGTACATATAAAGTGGCGCATGCAAAGGATGTTCTGGGCTCATGCAACGCACTTCACATACACCTTAATACCGCACCTCTGTAGTTTTCCATTTTCTTTTCCAACTGACACAGAATTCTATGACTCTCAATAAGCATGCTCAATCTTGTTTGGCGTTGTTTTGGGATGTCGTTTGTTTGTTTCCTTTCCCCTTAAGTTTAAAAATAATTGGTTCCCACCACCACCCTCAAGCTTGTTGATACCAGAATAGCAGAGTTGGAAGGGGCCTGGCCATCGAGTCCAACCCTCTGCTCAATGCAGGAATCCACCCTAAAGCATCCCTGACAGGTGGTTGTCCAGCAGCCTCTTGAAGGCCTCTAGTGTGGGAGAGCCCACAACCTCCCTAGGTAACTGGTTCCATTGTCGTACTGCTCTAACAGTCAGGAAGTTTTTCCTGATGTCCAGCTGGAATCTGGCTTCCTGTAACTTGAGCCCGTTATTCCGTGTCCTGCACCGTGGGAGGATCGAGAAGAGATCCTGGCCCTCCTCTGTGTGACCACCTTTCAAGTAGTTGAAGAGTAGGCTCCAATCCTGTTGACATGCACCACTTGAGTTTGCTGTTAGAGGAAATGATGACTGTGGTCTCAGCTAGACCAGGGTTTTTTACTGCGCCGATCTCGCGATTTTATGATCGCGAGATCGTCGCACTGGTCTACACGCAGCACGTGACATTGCGGCCGCTGTTTTTTGTTTTAAAGAAGAAGGAGCACTCATGCGCAGAAGGCAAGTCTTTTTTTAAAAAATAATTAATTTCCCCCACTCCCCCCACCCCAGCCCCGATGGGCACTATGTTCCAGAGGAGCTCCGTGGCCTGTGCCCGGCTCCTTGCGAGAAGCTGGGACAAACCACAACACCCGCCCACATGTTCCGTGGTCTCGGGATCAGCCTGAGACTGCGGAAAAAGCGGGCTAGAAGTGGAGGGCGAGATCCTGGGAAAGGGAGGGATCATCGCTCCCTGCTCCCGGGATCCCCTGTGCATCATGTGGACGCACAGGGATGATCCCAGGGATTGCCCCGGGATATCACCCCATCTAGCTATGGCCTGAGAACGGCCAAGGTTGCAGTAATACTGTAACTAGGGTGACCCTATGAAAAGGAGGACAGGTCTCCAGTATCTTTAACAGTTGTATATAAAAAAGGGAATTTCAGCAGATGTCATTTGTATGCCTGCAGCACCTGGTGAAATTCCTTCTTCATCACAACAGTTAAAGCTGCAGGACCAGATACAAAAGAGGGGCAGGGCTCTTGTAGCTTTAACTGTTGTGATGAAGAGGGAATTTCATCAGGTGCTGCAGGCATACAAATGACACCTGCTGAAATTATTATTAATATGTATTTATTTATTTATTTATTTATATAGCACATCCCCTTTTCAGCACAACTGTTAAAGATACAGGAGCCCTGTCCTCCTTTTCATATGGTCAGCCTATTTAAGAAACTATTGTCGTGGAAAGAGGGGAGGGAGAGCAGTGCTGAGCAGTCAGATCCCATGTAGGAAATACATCATTGTGACGGGGCAAAGCTACGGAACCTTGCTCAGACAAGCTGCACATAATGCTCCCTCACAAGCTGCCATGCGGAGGGAATTCCACCTGACAGCAAAATGCAGGCAGCCAGCAAACTCACATTTGCTCAGAAGCTTTACAAGGGCAGCCGTAGCTGGCTGCACAGAGACAGGGAATGGGAAAGAATTTATACAGAATGTGGCAAGTCGTGCAAACATAGTGCTTGTGGCAAACTATTCTGTGATTGGCAGTCTCTCTTCTACTCAAGTTGCCATAGTTCTTTCTCATCTCAAGATCTACCGGTTGAGCTTCTGCAAAGCATAAGGGAGCATGACCACCTACGTACCTGTTCCCAATTTATTTATTTATTATATTTATATCCCGCCTTTATTTCTGCAAAGCGGTTTATGTATCCCTCCTCGTCTCCAATTTATCCTTACAGCAACCTTTTGGAGGCTGGGAGTCATTGACTGCCCAAGTCACCCGGTGAGCATCATGGCAAAGTTGGGACTTGAGCCCAGATCTCCTGAGTCCCAGTCCAACGCTCTAACCACTATACCATACTGGCTCTCTGAATAGATGAATCTGTTCATTTGAGTTTCTTGGAGTTCATAATTTTCCCCAATATTAAATTCAGTTTATTTTGAACTTTAAGAATTTCATCCAATTTATCCCAAGCTTTGAGATTTTTTAAAAAAGTTTGCATGAAAATTCATAAACAATTTTTGGTGTACATTTCTCTAAATACACACATTTTCGTGTGCATTTTTTGGCCTAATGTACACATTTCTTTTGTAAACAACCAGTGCTTGTGTGTGCTTTGGTAATGTAGAAGGTGTGGTCAGAGTGGTGGGGAGGGAAGAGCAGACACACGTGGACAGGAGGAACTGAAAACGGTGGCAGCAACAGAGGGCTTTGCTAGACCTACCTTAAAATCCGTGTGGGAGGAGGCGCCAGCCCGCGCTAGAAGTAGCATGGGCCGTCACCCCTCTCTACAGGTCAGACGTGATGGGGTCAAGGAAAGCCCCGTCACATCGGCCATTTTTGTTTATTTCTTAAAGGTGCCAGATGCGCAGGAACGCACCAGCGATCAGGTAGTGTTTTTTTTTTAAAAAAAATGGGTTCCCCGCTCCCCCTCTACCCCCGATTTACCCCCCTTGGCCGCCATCCCCCCACCTGCCCACCCACGATGTCTGATCCCCGCCCGCCCCCCTGGCCACCATCTCCCTCCTCCCCGGCTGCGATCTCCCCTCCCTGGCTCCACTCTTCCCCCCCCATCTCTCCTGCCGGGCCCACTCTTCCCCCCCCACAGCCCGATGGGCACAGCGCGGCTTCTCCTGGCTACTTGCGAGTAAGCCGTGTAGCTGGGAAAAGCCATGGAACCGGCTAGACTTTCTGCAGCCCAGGGCTCAGCCCAGGGCTGCGGAAATAACGGGCCACAAACGGCGCAGGTTATCCCGGGTCAAGGAAGGGTTTAGCCCGGGCTGACCCCGGGATCCCATCTGGATGCACAGGGGTGAGCCCGGGTATCAGCCCAAGCTAAACCCTCGTCTAGCAACGGCAAGAGTGTGTGTTTGGCTATTTGAAAAATGGAACCTGGGGAAATGCCCAATGCAATGGGGGGAAAGGCCAAGTAATCTGAGGCCTCATCTACACCAAGCAGGATATTGCACAGTGAAAGTGGAGTGAAAGTGGTATATAATTGGCAGGAGCCACACCAAGCAGGATCTAGCGGTATGAAAGCAGTCTATGGTATGTGTCATGGGCCCCAACAGTTGCCAGTGCACCAATACCTCTATATAGCAGCAGTGTGACTCCTGACTTTTATATACCGCTTTCATACCACTTTCGTAGTGCAATATCCTGCTTGGTGTAGATTAGGCCTGAGGCTCCAAAATTCAGGGAGAGAAATGTGAATGATAGAAAAGAATGATGGAAGTTTATCCATTTGTCAGGAGGCTCAATAATACAGCACATCCTTTGCACGGAGAAGGTTGCGGGTTCAATCCCCAGCATCTTCAGAGAGGGCCAAGAAAGACAATTATGGGCTATATTGACTAATGGTCTGATTCCATATAAGGCAGCTCCGGGTTCCTATGTGGCACAAGTAAGGTTGCGCAACACAGCTGGTTGGCCCCTGTGTGGACAGAGTGCTGGATTAAATGGACCCTTGGCGTGATCCGGCAGGGCTCTTCTGATGTTCTAACGTTGTCGGACCATATTTCACAGCAGAGGCTGTTCTCTCCTTTTGCAGTGGGATGATGAATCCTCTCTGGGTTTCAGTCAGAACCGGTCCAAACTCTAAAGGAGCTAGGGGACAGGGTTCAGCACTTTGTAGAGCTCCTTTGGAGTTCTGACTGAAACCCAGAATGGATTCCCTGCCCAACTGAAACAGGTGGCATCATCCTCCACTGATATTTCATGAGCAGCATTTCAAATCCAAGGTGTATTAAACGCTGCAGCATTTTCCGTGGCTTCCCCCCCCCCTCCCTTCCATACTTTGACAACAATCAACCTGCATTGGCAGATCCATCTTTTAATCGCTTTGTTGATCGTCGGTTCGCTTTGGGGAGAGATTAATCAACAGGGTAATTTGGGAGGCAGCTTTTGCCCTACGGGCTCACTTTCATCTGTGAGCAGCTCTTGAGAAAGTCCCACCTTTTGCTGTCGCTGGACTTGCTCTGACACATCCCATGACTGGAGCTGAGGAATGGCCTCCGTCGAGCGGGAGAGCGGACCGCAAGGCCCCCAGGGGCCCGGCAGCCAAAGGAAAACCCGACAGTTTCTTCTCTGCTTCGTCATTTGGAGAACCTCTGCTAGGTTGCAAGGCCATTCCTGAACTTCATTAGGTGCTGGCAGCTTCAGAGATAATTCCGGAGCAAGTGATAGGAGAAGCTGCGTGTCTGAAGAAATAGCGTGATTTGATGGATGTTTGGCCTTAGACCCTCATCAGCCGGGGGGGGGGCGGGGGAATCGCATTTCCCTCCCGTCGCTTTACCTCCTGCTCTTTCCCACAACAGGGACGAGCAACTTCCTCTTTCTTCACACAGGGAAGAAAGAGGAAACAAGCAACCATTACGTGGCCCATTCAGTGGGCGTTTTTATCGGGCTACTTCTCCTGCACACAGCAGGAAATGGTGGCACATTTCATTAGAGTAAAAAAAAGAAGAAGCATTTTCTAGGTCTTACTTTTTGATGGAAAAAAGAGCAGAAGGAGGCGGACAGCGGCGTGAAAAGAACCCGCGAACATTCGTGAGTAGCCAGCAACGTGTGTGCTATAAAACACTCATCTGATGATGCTCTTAGAAAGGCTTTGGCACTGTATACATACTGGGTTATTGACGAATTTCCAGGAGGGGTATGCATCTGCTTTGGTAAACAAACAAATACTGAACCAAACTGGGCAGTTTTGGAGGCATTCAGACCTCCTCTGAAGAGAAGCAGGACTTGTCCAATGTGGGCCAAAGTGAAGTGGCCCTGCTCCTGGACCTGCTTGTTTTTAAAGTCCCCCCCCCAATAGTCAATGGGTGCATTTCTGAACCACATCCAAGTTGCCTATCAAAGGAATACCCCCAGCAGAGGGGAGGGAGAGGTGGGGTGTAGTTCCCAGCCAGGAAATGGTGGGTGTAGTTCCCAGCCAGTGCTAGGGTGACCCTATGGAAAGGAGGGCAGGGCTCCTGTATCTTTAACAGTTGTATAGAAAAGGGAATTTCAGCAGGTGTCATCTGTATGAGTGCAGCACCTGGTGAAATTCCCCCTTCATCACAACAGTTAAAGCTGCAGGAGCCCTGCCCTCTTTGGTATCTGGTCACTCTCATATAGCTCTTGCAGCTTTAACTGTTGTGCTGAAGAGGGAATTTCGCCAGGTTCTGCACGTATACAAATGACACCTGCTGAAATTCCCTTTTCTATACAACTGTTAAAGATACAGGAGCCCGGTCCTCCTTTCCGTAGGGTCATCCTAACCAGTGCTCTCCAATCACAAGTGCTTTTCGGAGGACATTGAAGTAACTCTCAGAAGTTGCTACAGTGTTTTCAGTGCTCTTGTGCAAGTTGACTCTCCTAGGAGCAGCAATGTTGAAAGAATTGTGGAGCGTCTTCTTTCAGTCTAGACGAATCCTTCCTTAAAACCCAATCATTTATGTATTTATTTATTTATTACATTTCTATACCGCCCAATAGCCGGAGCTCTCTGGGCGGTTCACAAACCTTGCACCCTAAGGCCTTAGCTAGACCTAAGGTTTATCCCAGGATCGTCCCATGGTTGTCCCAGCCTGCTCCAAGGATATCCTGTGTGTCATTTACATGAACAGGGATGACCCCGGGACGATCCCGGGATAAACCTTAGGTCTAGCTAAGGCCAGAGTCTTCTTCTGCTTGTATCTGCTTTTGAGGGTTACCGTATTTCTTCGATTCTAAGACGCCATCGATTGTAAGACGCACACTAATTTCAGTACCACCAACAGAAAAAAAGCTTTGATTCTAAGGAATAATAAATGACCTGCGATTCTAAGATGCACCCCATTTTTAGAGATGTTTATATGGGGGGAAAAGTGCATCTTAGAATCGAAGAAATACAGTAATTGTTAAGTAATTCACTTTCTTTCACCTGTGCAGCATTTTGGGCTTAGATGTGTTTGATTTCATTTCCGCGTTAACTATTTGTAGGCCTGTGTGGATTCTTCCAGACAATGGTTTTATTGTGCCAACCCTCTGCCTCATTCACAGAATTTTACATGGGATCCAGGCAGTGTCACCTCTCGCTCATATAACCCTCCCGTGTTTTCCCACTGTTTCTTCCGTCTTTTATGTTACTGCAGAAAATCTGTTCAGGAGAAAAAGACAATGCTGTGAACACCCCATCTGGGAGCAACCTTTGTTTCTGATTCATATTATTGGATGCTTCCAGTCTGAGGGCTGCTAGTGCTACCAATCAACAGATACTGTGCAACTCTTTCATCTTTTCCTGTATAATATTTTTTTTTCTTTATAGGATGAAAAAAGATGGCGGAAGCAGAGGGAAAACCCTAGAGGATTACAAATGGAAAGTGTTGTCATTGTGACATCATTCCCCGCTCCTGGAAATTTTTTGTGAGTGGGCAGGATGATTGTACAATGAAAACTCCCGTGGAAGCACCCATAGCAGGGTCCCCAACACCTGGCACCTGTGAAGGGGTCCCCAACGTGGCACACGTGGTCACTTGCAAAAAACAAACAAACCCTTTTTCATTTTTTTTCATTTTTAAAATATGTGTACATGAATTTGTATAAATCCATAGCAATGAATGCATATGAAATTTATTTATTTTATTTTATTTATTGCATTTATATACCGCCCCCATAGCCGAAGCTCTCTGGGCGGTTATCAAAAGTTAAAACAGTAAACATTAAAAACAAATATACAAAGTTTAAAAACATGAAAAGCATAAAAACAACAGTATTCGTATAAAATGTGTACAACTTTCTAGCAATTATACATAGGCTTCCAAAAAAGCAGACCAAATATCCAAATAAGTATCCATTTGAAAGTGCCGTTTATATGCCACCCATTCAAATATTTAAAGTGTTGGAATCGATCGCACTGGAGAAGGTGAATGTTTTTCCTTCTAATGTTGTAATATCAGTCTTTCAGCTGTCAAAACGGAGTGGAGATCCCATTTATACTGAGCATTTGTTAATTTCCAAGAAGCAGGTAGATAACTTAAAATATTAAGTTAATATTAATATTAAAATATTAAGCAAATATTAAGGACTGTTCCAGTACAAAATTTATCTGTGTAACAACCTCTATTCAAAAGAAGCAACTACTGGATATTGTGAAAACATGTATTTAAAAGATGGCTTGGCCATATTGCATTGTCAGTAATTAGCTAAATTAGACCAACACTGATAAAAGAGACATTGCGGTGTCCAATAGTCATGAAACATTTTTCTTTTTTTTTGCTGAATGAGACGCAGTCTAAGATCTATAGATGCAACAAGTAGATGCTGAAATGGAGTTCCGCTGATGAGGCATTTTGCGGTGGTGCCCACAACAGTTTCTCAAATCCCCAAATGTGCCCATGGGTTCAACAAGGCTGGGGACCCATATTTTCTGTGTGACTTCTTTCTAGAAGAAGCTTCTGTTGTTCAATTGTCCTGCCTCATTCTTGGAATTTGACAGTGTTTTCCCAGTGCTAACAACAACAACAACAACAACAACAACAACAACAACAACAACAACAATTTGTTACCCAGCTCTCCCTTCTGACTCTTTTCTTACCACAGAAAATTTGTTAAGGAGGAAATGACAGAATTGCTGCACAATGTCTTCACTGGAATCACTAGGAGCTGTCCATCCGTTTCTGTGCTGTGTGTGCACACTGTATATGATTCCATTACTTACTTACACACACACACACACAGGCCACAGCTAGACCTAAGGTTTATCCTGGGATCATCCAGGGTTCGCCCCTGCCTGAGCACTGGATCCCCTGTGTGGCACCTAGATGAACAGGTTTCACCCCTGGACGATCCAGGGATAAACCTTAGGTCTAGCTATGGCCACAGAGAGAGACACACACACACATACAGAGAGAGAGAGCTATAGTGTGCTCAAACAATACATTAGTAAACACTTTCAAATGTTGTTAAATTGTCTCTCCCTCGACCAAGGATGAAGCAGGAGTATAGCAAAGCTTGGGTTGTCCCCAAGGCGGTTTCTGGGAGGAGAAGCAGGTATAGCCAGGCCAGTGTCCTCCAATCAATGTTAAAGATGCCTAGCACTAACACCCCTGCACCTATCTGTTTGAAACTTGGCAGATGTCATCCTTTCAGGAGGGGATATGATGCCAGCAAACTCCATCCAATTTGGCCAAGAAATAAAAAAGGGATAGGCATGTCCTTAAGAAAAAAAAATCAAACTTCAAAGGCCCCTTACATGAGGAGTAGACAGAAAGTAGATCTCCAGATGTTTTAGATGTTAATTTCCAGCATTCCTGTCCATTAGCCATGCTGGGAGGGGCATTTAGGAGTTGAAGCCCCAAACATTTGAAGATCCAACTTCTGCCCACCATTGCCTTACACAACCCTCTGCACCCATCACTCCCAACCAGCGTGGAGAGACTGGCTGGAGATAATGGCAGTTGTAGTACAGCTGCATGGCGTCAGGTCTGGCAAGGCCGCAGAGTGGGTGCTGAATGGGGTGACCGCTTAAATGCATCACCAAAACAAGAAGACGCACACCTGCATGCAATTTCCATGTGACAATTTATAGTGAGAGATGCAATTTTATTTTATTTTCTTGTTACATTTGAATTCTGCCTTTTCCTCCAAGGAGCCCAAGGTGGTGTACATGAGCCTCCTCCTCTCCATTTTTATCTTCACAGCAACCCTGAGAGGTGAGCCAATAACTTGCCCAAAGTCAACCAGTTGGCTTCATGGTGCGAACTGGGGAAATCCTGAAACACATTTCCCATACATCCTTAAGGAATACATCATCTGTAAAGTAGGACACATGGCAGTATTTTAAGAAGGCAACCTATAAAAGCAAAGATAAGGCCAGAATAGCGATAGTGATGTACAGAGGCGTGGGACCAGGAAACACAGCCTCTCTATTCACAGGAACACTTGGCGCTCATCTACACCTGTAGCCCTTTGGGGAGTGGGGAGGGACAATCATGGAGTTTTCCACTTCTGGGATTGTCCCTCAGGGGCCACACGCCAGCAAGTTGTCTTGGAAGTAAAGAGGGATGTTCTAGGGTGC
Organism: Elgaria multicarinata webbii; assembly: GCF_023053635.1. Lineage (NCBI taxonomy): Eukaryota > Metazoa > Chordata > Lepidosauria > Squamata > Anguidae > Elgaria > Elgaria multicarinata. The sequence goes on from NC_086183.1 coordinate 7,760,791, forward strand.
CATTATTATTTTTTTAAAAAAAGAGACAACACATTTGCTCAATTGCGCAATTGCGTGGTTATGATCCTGCATTAAAAAAAACCCACCAAGAAACTTGGCGCTGGAAGATGCCAAGCTCCATCCCAAAGATGGCAAAAATGCTCTCCCCCCTCACCCCCAGTGCCCATGAACTCCCCCCGCACAGCTGCGTGCCCACTTCCTGAGCCCTGCTACTCATGGGGAAGAAGGCGGGCCCTGGGTGGGGGAGCCACACCGCCCTCTTTTTTCCAAGAAGGTGGGGGAAAAGCAGCCCCAGGTATCCCAGGAGAACTGAGTGCTCTTCCCCGGTTCACCCCGGGATAAGCTGTGCATCACTTGGACGTGCAGGGATGACCTCATGACCTCCCCAGGATAAACGGCAGGAGTAGATTAGGCCTTGGAGTGTATGTGAAGATTCTGAGGCCTTGATCTCTTTAGCATCCGATCAGACACCTGAGAGAAGGGCCAAAGGATGGGCGAATGTCAGTTTCGGTTCCTCCCACGTTCACATTTTTAAATTCTCAGGTGCTGTCCATCCCGAATATGGAGAAAATTAAATTTTTTGGCAAGTTCTAAACAAAAATGAACTTGAATGAAATTCCAACCCACCGGCACAGTCTAAACTCGGTATGTACAGCTTTTCCCAGAGGGAGAAGGCCATGTTGTACCTACCTGCTGTGTGGCTGTTAAAGATAAGGAGCCTGACAAGAAGAAAGGGGGGAAAATGTGGCAGCCCCAATTCAGCACCAGAAATGTGGTTGAATTCCCAGGGATTCAAACTCAAACTTGGAAGACGTAAGGGATCAGTGTCCTGGGCCTGGCTAGATGTATCCATCAGGTTCAACTTCTCCCACATTCCATTTTTCTTTTCTTTTTTAATCTCAAATTCTTTCCTTCCCAAATATGAGAAAGGTTGTGAAATTTTGGTGAATTCTTATAAAAACGAACGGAAACAAATTTCTCACCCATCGCTAGAGGGATCTTGGATGGGCGAGGTGGACCAGCAGGCCTGCTGGAGAAAGCTAAGGAGGAGTCAGGCAGGGTGTCAAGAGAGGCAGCTCAGCCCCGCTGCTGCGTCTGGTGGTCCTTGTGCATCCCCGGCGCTAATACCTGTGAAAATGCAGGCTTAGCTTGGCCCATGCTTCATAATCTTCACGCTCCGTGACGGGAGACAAAGGGCCCAGCTCTTCAATGGAGTTCTTAGAATAAACCCTAAACCTCATCAAATCCAATCCACCAATAAAAATCACGCCTCACAAAAGGCCGGCAACTGAGCTGCCTTTTTTGCCGCACTAACAAGTTTTCACAAGACTGTTTATCCGCACAATTCGGAACGACACTTAAAAACTCTAATCCCAACAGGCGTGAAAGTGATCAGCCCGGCCCAAAGCAGGTGCATTGTTCCCTTCGCCGAGCTGCCGGCGTGGCATTGGGGCGCCCGTCGGGAGTTGTTGGGAACGGGGCAGCTGCAGTCTGAATGCTTCTGTGACCTCAAAGACGCCTCCCCTTCCCCCCGGGTTCTTTTTTTTGATCCACCCCCCCTGCCCGCCCCATTCAGACAGGTTTTATTTATTTATTTATTTTAAAAAGGAAGCAAAACGGTTACAAGGTTCTTAAGCAGAAGCAAGCAAAAAGCTCAACAATAAGGTAGGACAAAAGGAAATTTGGGGTTGCAGCCTAATCCACAGACACATGATTATGAAGAGTACGGAACTATGAGCCTGGCAGAATTAAGCCCTGCTACCAAAGGGACTGGAAGCTTAGCACGGTTCTTTCCCCCCTCCGGCATGTTAGGAATCGGGAAAGACCTTTCTGCCAAAAGAGGATAAGAGGTGCTGGTTCTGTACTGAAAAAAACCCACCTGCTTTTATGCCCCCCAACCTCTCCTTTGCATGAACAGCATTCATCTGATGGAGAGCAACCGGCGCTTATCACCCAAACAGACCCGGTCACAGAACGAAATTACGGGAAGCATAAGCAAATCGCCATCGTGGCAAAGTGAGGCACATTTTTGCCCTGGGGGTGTGTTTAAAACACAGACACACACACACGTGCACACCGATCCTTTATCTTTCTAACCCAGTGCTATTGTGACTACTCTCTTTAATCGCTAGATGGACGACAGTTGTTGGATTTCAGATGTTGTTGTGGCTTTTTCTCTCCGCTTGACAATTTGTGCCAACCAAAAATGGGATCTTTGATGCCATGATTAGTGCTGGCTCCAGGTTTTTGAGGGCCTTCAGGCAAGGCCCTCTCCATGGGCCCTCTCCCACAGTGGGCCTACCTTCTCACCACCATTGCCACCAGCTACTACGGCTCCCATCCCTCTTCCCCATCATCGCTACCACTTACTTGCTTGACAGATAAGAGAACCAGTGAGCAGGTTGGCAGTGGCTTCTACTGCTCTTCCTCACCACCCACCTTGCCTGGGCTCAGAGCCAGAGGCAGCTGGACAAGCAGGTTGCAATGGTGGATGGGAGGAGCCATTCCAAGGGGCTCTTATCAGTGGGCCCTTGCTGGGGTGTGGGCCCATGGCAGGTGTCCGACCATGCCTAACCTTGATTCCGGACCTGGACATTACAAAAACTGCAAGAGGCCTGTCCTTGCTTGAATCCAGAGGTGGCATTCCTTTGAACAGCAGTTGCATGGGGAAAGGAGGGAATCAAAAGGCAGGGGGCTGGGGGGGGGGACACTGTTGTCACCATTCCCTGCTTCCACACCAAGCAGGATATTCCACTATGAAAGCGGTATATAAAAGGCAGGAGCCACACTACTGCTTTAGAGCAGTATTGAAGTGCAGTGCAGGATCTACGCTGCTGCTTTGTAGTGGTACTGAAGTGCACTAACAACTGTTGCACTGACACATCTACACCAATCAGGATATAACAGTATGAAAGTGGTATGAAAGCGGTATATGGCATGCATCAGTGGGCCCCAACAGTTGTCAGTGCACTTGAATACTGCTATAAAGTAGTAGTGTGGCTCCTGCTTTTTATATACCACTTTCATAGTGGAATATCCTGCTTGGAGTAGATGAGCCCTAAGTTTCCCAGAGGCATCTGGCTGATCACAGTTGAAAACAGGACACTGGGCAAGAGATGCTGTAGGTTTGAGCCGACAGTGCTCTTTGTGATCTTCTGATGGATCTTGTTACCTGTAACTCTCGTCATTCTCAGCCAGCATCTGGACAGCACCAGGGTGGGAAAGGCCGTCTTTGGCATCCCTATGGCTCAAGGGGGCTGACATCTACCACTCCATGAGATAAGAGGACTATTATCCCACTTTTACAGCTTGGAAAACTGAGGCAGAATGACAGAGAGAGGCAAAGACAGAGCACACCAAAAGTCACCTCTTGAGTTCATTATTATTATTATTATTATTTATTTATATAGCACCATCAATGTACATGGTGCTGTACAGAGTAAAACAGTAAATAGCAAGACCCTGCCGCATAGGCTTACAATCTAATAAAATCATAGTAAAACAATAAGGAGGGGAAGAGAATGCAAACAGGTACAGGGTAGGGTAAGCAGGCACAGGGTAGGGAAAAACTAACAGTAGAAAGTAACAGTAGATGGATTCATGCTAACGCCTCAGCCAGCTGGTTCAAATGTGTAAACCTATGACAAAGCAAGACGCCTCTGGAAAGCCAGCACTGAGGCTCCCTTCTAAAAGAGTGCAAGGTGGGCGAGCATCCAAGAGGAACACGACAAGGGGAGAAATCTCAGGATGCTATATATTAGGGGTGTGCACGGACCCCCCGCTCCGCCCCGCGGGCCGATCCGAAAATTTCGGATCGGCCTGCTCCACTCCGCGCCGCTCCACCCATAGTCCGCTCCTCTTCGCCGCGGAGCTCCGGCTCCAAATCGGAGCTCCGCAGTGGAGGGGAGTGGCGCCAGGTAAGGCCCCCCTCCCTCCTCTCCCTTACCTACAGAGACCAAGGGGGAGGGGGGCCTTACCTGCGTCCGTCCGCGGTCCCTCGGCTTCTTCAATTGAGCCCGTGGCTCAACCAGGAAGTCTGGGCCGTGCGGCCTAGACTTCCTGGTTGAGCCGCGGGCTCAATTGAAGAAGCCGAGGGACTGCGGACGGACGCAGGTAAGAGAGAGGAGGGAGGGGGGGTTTACCGGGCCCTGCCGCTGTCGCCGAATGGGCGACAGCGCCAGCGCCAGGGCCCGGTAAACCCCATTTACCTTTCTTGCGGAGCTCCGGATTGAGGCGAAGGATCCGCCTTCACCTCGATCCGCTCCGCAACGCTCCGCCGGCCCCCAAATCCTCTTCGCCTCCGCCTTTAGGGTAGGCGAAGCCCCCTGCTCCGCTCCTGCTTCTCCGGTTTGAGGAGAAGCGGAGCACATCCCTACTATATATATACTCTTACAGCCCCCCCGAAGAAGCCCCCCCCAAAAAACAAGAGGCTGAAATTCGTCGAGCTTTTGTACAACAAACTTTTCTATACCATCCTGAGTTTTCTCCCCTTTTTGTGTTTCTCTTCTAAAAGAAATGGTTGGTTCACCCGGATGATCCTGACCAAAAGATAACTGGGCAAAAGACACAGTGCGTAAACGATGGAATTCACTACCACAAGGTGTAGTGATGGCCACCCATTTGGATGGCTTTAAAATGAGGCTAGATAAACTTCTGGAGGAGAAGGCTATCAATGGCTACTAGTCCTGACGGCTATGTGCTACCTCCAGTAACAGAAGCAGCAAGCCTGTGTACACCAGTTGCTGGGGAACATGGATGGGAGGGTGCTCTTGCACCCGTATCCTGTTTTGGGGGGATCCTGGTTGAGAGCTGGTTGGCCACTGTGTGAACAGAGTGCTGGACTAGATGGACCCTTGGTCGGATCCAGAATGACTTTTCCTATCTTCTTTTGTTCTTCAGTCACAAACATCACACTCTGACCTTCTGCGATCAGTTGCTGCTGTACATTGACTCAACACGCAGGAGACAATGGCCTGGTTCAGAAGACACTTTAAATCATGCATTTAACCACAGTTAAAAGGGCTTTAACCATGGTTAAATCACTTTAACCATGGTTAAAGACATGGTTTAAAGTGTCTTCTGAACCAGGTCATTCTGAATTATAAATGCTTTACTGGTAATGTGCACACTATGCCTTACCTTAGGAAAAGAGCCTCCCTCTTTCTACCATAGAAAGTTGGCCCTTCAATAAATGGAGACTTTTAAGCAGGGACAGGCTGATTTTCATGTCCCTAGATGCAATATTTATTCAACTCTGATAGGCAAAAGATTGTAACGTTTTATGGAAAAATACTGGAAGGACATAGGTATGAATAAGAGGTGCTCCCTGTTCATTTGCTCTACAATATTTATTGTTTGTAGATCCTGAGTCCGGCTTCTCTGCCATGAGACCCCCCAAATGACATTCCGCTAGGTCACCCCTTATTTATCATGCAAGTTACTATGCAGCTTGTAAGACTTGTATCTTGCAAAATTGAAGATCTGTTGTAGTCCTTTAGGAAAGCTCTGAAAGAAAAACACACCGTTTGTTTTCATTGCCTTTCCTCGGAGCTGTATATCAGGTCGGTGGCGTTTAGCTGCAATGGTTTATGGTTTTGGGGCCAGATGTTGGCTAGTATTATTGCTGGCATTTATTGATTTTATTAATTTGTGCTGTGTGTGTTTTTTAATTTATTTTTACTGTGCAAGTCCCCTTGAGAGAGCTATGCCCTCAAAGGCAGCCCCAGATAACTTAAAATAAGTGCTCAAAATAATGTACCAACATTTGCAGGGGCAAAGTTATTTTAGGATATGATACTTTTAGAAGTGCATACATTTAGATATGTACATTTAGAAATGTTTATCTTGTGAGAAAATGTGCTCAAAAATACATATTTAACTATTGATATGTGGATGTTTGTGTGATTCCTTTTAAAAAAACAAACCAACCTCATCACTTTAATTTTCTGTGCTGCTTTTCAACACAATGTGCCCCCAAATGGCTCACAACATAAGAACAGCAATACAAAACCCAGACTGCAATTAATGTTTGGGTTATTAATTGCAAATAATAACCCAAACATTCTTTTAAGAATGAACTCCTGCAAAATTGACATGAGCTAGAATTAGACTGTTCTGTCCATTCTTATCTACAGCCAGTATTCATGAGATGATAAAAAGCCTTCGCAAGTAAAAAGGCCTTCATTTGGCACCAAAACGGCATCAGAGTTGGCACCAGATGAGTCTCCATAGGGAGAACACAAGCAGGGTGCCATCACCAAGAAGGCCCACTCTCGTCTAACTTCAAATGGTAGAGGGCTATGAAGAAGGGCCCTCTGAAAAGAACAACAAGATTAGAACCCAGTTTTTCAGGCTCCCAAATCACAAGCTCTAACTCACTTCAGCCATAGGTAAACCTAAGGTTTATCCCAGGATCATCCAGCGTTCGCCCCTGCCTGAGCACTGGATCCCCTGTGTGTCACCTAGATGAACAGGTTTGACCCCTGGATGATCCAGGGACAAACCTTAGGTCTAGCTATGGCCATAGTCACACGGGTTAAAATTGCACCACCACCCCAATAACAAGTTGATGTCTTCTTCTTTTGGTAGCATTGTGTCGCTCATCTTTCTCAAATTAAAGAAGAACGTCTTCACACACCAACCTCATCTCCTTCTGCCTTACTGTTTCAGTGTTATATCCTGAAGCAAGGAACTGTCCAGAGTTTCTTGAGCGTAGAGGAATGGATAAGGTTGCTAATGTGTTTAGCGCTCCAGAACTATCAGCCAGACAGCTAACAATATTGGGTTCAAAACACACACACACACACACACTTCTAAACCCATTGTTTTGTTTGCCAGATGAGAAAGAGGCACTTAAAGAACAGTACATCCAAACTATTTCCAAATGGGAGAAGGACCCAAGCCACAGTCTAAAAGTGAAGGCATGCTGGGGTGGGTGGGGTTTTTTCTGTTTCTTTTACGCAATCACACTTCTTGTCTGACCTCAATGCAAAGCTGCGTTTGCACAAGCCAGGACAAATGAGTGTTAATGTGAAGTCAATCACACCTCCAGTAGCTACCGAGGTTGAAATGCTCACCCTACATTTCATCCTTTGTATGCATTTATAAACATATTTCCCCCTGCTAAAATGCATATTTGAAAATGCATTCTGGTAAACGTTTTGAGCCAAAGCACTGTAACGTTAGGAGAAGTGCAAAATCCGAGGGACTAACCCAGTTATTGTAAACTGGCCAGAGAACTTCAGCTATTTGGCTATATATATATATATTTCTGAAGCTCTCTGGGCAGTTTACAACAATTCATAAAACAATAAAATACAGCATTAAAAATACAACATAAAATTTGAATACCCCAAATTTAAAACAATTTAGAAAGTTAAATACAGTTTTGATGAAATACTAGACCTGTTTAGTCAACTGGCAAAAATCCCCCATCATATGGCATTAAATGTCTGGGAGTAGTTGTTGTTGTTTATTCGTTCAGTCATTTCCGACTCTTCGTGACTTCATGGACCAGCCCACGCCAGAGCTTTCTGTCGGCCGTTGCCACCCCTAGCTCCCCCAAGGTCAAGTCTGTCACCTCCAGAATATCATCCATCCATCTTGCCCTTGGTCGGCCCCTCTTCCTTTTGCCTTCCATCAGCCTCTTCTCCAGGGTATCCTGTCTTAATCTGGCTCCAAAAGGATGACAATACTGGCACCAGGTGGGCCTCTGTGGGCTCCGTGGGGAGCTCATTCTATAGTCAGAGGCCACCACTGAGAAGGTCCTCTCCCTTCTTGCCAACCTCTGAGCCTCTCAGCTCGCTTCGGAATCCACCAAGATGAATTCCCAGTGGTGTGGGAGGACTTGGAGGTGTTGAATGGAGGACCTTTTGAGGGTGAAATGGAACCCATGTCCCATGAAGCATAACCCCATGGTCCTTAAAATCCTCAGATCTTCTAGATCCCAGGCATATTCACCAGTCCTTTTCCTCACATTCTTTTCTGCTGCCATGTGATTGATCACTGGTCATCCCTGTTTCTCTTCTTACCTTCAGACATGGGATGAATATGGAGGACCTTTCTCCGAGGGACAACTTACTACAGGGTTAGGGTGACCATATGAAAAGGAGGACAGGGCTCCTGTATCTTTAACAGTTGCATAGCAAAGGGAATTTCAGCAGGTGTCATTTGTATATATGGAGAACCAGGTGAATTCCCTCTTCCTCACAACAGTTAAAGTGCAGGAGCTATACTAGAGTGTCCAGGTTGAAAAGAGGGCAGGGCACCTGCAGCTTTAACTGTTGTGATGAAGAGGGAATTTCACCAGGTTCTCCATATATACAAATGACACCTGCTGAAATTCCCTTTTCTATGCAACTGTTAAAGATACAGGAGCCCTGTCCTCCTTTTCATATGGTCACCCTATACAGGGTGCATGTGACCTCTTGATCAGCTGACTTGTTCTCCTTCTCCACTTTGCTGGGGTTTGGATCAGCTGTTGACATGTGGTAATATTTTCTTCACAACTTGGCAGGGCAATGCAGCAGTTGCCAGATTACTTACCAAGAGTGGAGGCCCTACTCTTGGGGTCTTCCCTACATTTGAAGTAAAGTGGGTGGCGTCCAGGGGCAAGGCCTTTTCTGTTGTGGCACCTCACCTTTGGAACTCCTTTCCCAAAGAGGTTCACCTGGTGCTATCCTTACTCCCTTTTCGGCACCAAGTGGAAAACTTTTCATTTGCCCAGCCCTTTATTCTTCTTTCTTGATTATGTCTTGTAAATCTGGCCTAGAAATGATTTTAGATAGATAGATAGATTTTAGTTATTTATTATCACCCAATAGCCGAAGCTGTCTGAGCTATTCACAACAATTAAAATCATAAAATACAACACAAGTTACCCTATAAAATGTAAACATTTAAAAATACAGTACAAAATAGAAGTAAAACCCAAAATAGATGGTGGTATATTATGTCTGCATTTTACTCTGGCTTTTTAGCAGCCTGTTGTGATTTTATGCCTGTGCTTAAGTTTGGGTTTACATCAGTTTGTTTTAAGCCAACCTTCCTGAACCTGGTGCCCTCCAGATGATTTGGATTACAACTCCCATCAGCCCCAACCAACATTGGCAATGGTCATAGAATCATAGAATCATAGAGTTGGAAGGGTCCTATAAGGCCATCAAGTCCAACCCCTCCACTCAATGCAGGAATGGTGAGGAATGCTGTGAGTTGTTGTTCAAAACATCTGGAGGGAACCAGATTGGGGGAGGCTGTTGTAAGCCATCAGCTTTTTTTCGGGTGTTCGATATACCTAATAGGCCTGGGATGAGGAGCTCTTCCAGCCCAAGGGCCGAATTCAAGGTTTCCATTCCAGTCATGGGCGGGACCAGAGGCAAAAGGGTGGAGCTAAAGTACATGTATATTTTCGCTTAAAGCTGAGACTGGCAGTCACTAAGCCTAAGGAGAGGGATTTCAGCTTTTTATAATGGGGGGGGGAATCCTGCAAAAGGTGGGAAACCACCAATGATTGGTGGTCACGGGAAAGGGGCGTGGCCATTTGGGCAGCCCCAGAGAGCTGGATTGGGACCCCAGGAGGGCTGTTCCCCATCCCATTACAGGTGAACATGCAATCCAGGGCCGGAGCTGTGTTATGTAGTCTTGCCGCTGACATCATGTACATGTCATAATCCTGTCTCCTTCATCTGTGCCCAGAGTACGGATGTCTATGTAGAGGGGCTATATTCTGTCCACCTGGGTGACAGCGCTATGTTACACATACAACAGGGCTACTTGCAGATTGCGAATTCACCTACAACGTAGCCTGAACACACCCAAACAGGGCTGTTTGGGAGCTTTATACACAGATGCCTTAGCTAGACCAGTCGGATAATCCTGGATGGAGGAGGGGTGATCTCACATTGTGATTAACGCGAGATCTCGCCCTCGTTCACACGTCAGGCGCGGCAATCTCCGGAAGAGAGGCATTGTGCCCGCCATTTTTTTATTTTTAAAGAGACAGGAGAGCAGGAGGGTTTGAGTGACTAACTGTGAGTGTTTTTTTTAAAAAAATTGATTTCCCCTGCTCCCCCCACCCTACCCCTGATGTGCGCAGCGCTCCTGAGGAGTACTGTGCCCTGTGCGTGGCTCCCGGCTCCGCGCAAGTAATCGCGTGGAGCTGGCTCAAGCCATGGCAACGGGCCACACCTTCTGCGCTCCCGGGCTCAGCCCGGAACCGCAGAAAATGTGGGCCCAAAGTGTAGGGCTTATCCCAGGACCAGGGAGGGATGATCCCTCCCTGATCCCGGGATCCCCTGTGTGTCATCTGGATGCACAGGGACGGTCCTGGGGTTCGCCCCGGGATAAAGGCTGGTCTAGCTAAGGCCTAAGAGCAGATAGATATATTGAGGGTGAACAGGCCACAGGTATGAGCTGCAGGTAGACCAGAAACAATCAGGGGACAAGTAGCAGGCAGGTGCAGCAAGGGGCTGGTGGCTCCGATGTCAGTGGGGCAGTGAACCCACTCTGGGTTTCAGCCAGAACCAGTCAGGACTCTAAAGGAGCTCTCCTGAGTTGCAGCACCTTGCTTCGCTTCTTGGAGAGCGCCTCTAGAGTTCTGTCTGGTTCTGACTGAAACCTGGAGCAGATTCATCACCCCACTGACATCGGAGCCACCAGCCTCCATTGGACAGGTGATCTGGCTGAAGTCCCGTGGTTTGGTGTGTGCTCTGATTCACGAGGAGACCTGCATGGCCTCATCCACCCTGAGCCAGCCGGACTATGGGTGGTTATACTTTCTAGCAACACCAAAGTGGCCCTCCCGTATCACCTGACTGCAGGACAGAGGGATTGTGGATGGTTGTGGAGACTCCCAGTTGGAATTCCTCCAGCCAAAAGCCCTGGTGGTGCAGGGCGCCAGGTCCACAAGGTTTCTGATTAGAGCCCTGTGCCGCCTGTCCACAATCTGGCTAGGACTCCCTTTGCTCCTTGGCATAACTAGTCCTAACAGCTCCTGATCGTCACCCTATTTTGTCTGCTTGGACTATTAGCTAGCAAGCGAGGCTGAGCCCTTCTCCTTGGCCTGCCAGTATTTCTATGTTCAGGGTATTCTTTTGCTTGTCATGGGGGTGCATTGCAGTATGCAATGCCCCCTCCCCCCACCCAGATTTGCATAGTATTTGTTTATTTATTTATTACATTTACATACCGCCCCATAGCCGAAGCTCTCTGGGCGGTTTACAAAAGTTAAAAACAGTAAACATTAAAAAAAGGTATACAAAATTTAAAACCATCAAATGCATAAGAACAACAGTATAAAACAACAACATCCATTTAAAAACAACAGTTCAGTCCAGGTAAAGCTTTCCCACTTCTTCCTATTGAAGCTCATTGATGATTTATTTATTTATTTATTACATTTTTATACCGCCCAATAGCCGAAGCTCTTTATCGATGATGGGCACTTACTATTTTTAAAGTAGCTTAACTAATTAATTAATTAATTAATTGCATTTCTATACCTCCCAATAGCCGGAGCTCTCTGGGCGGTTCACAAAAATTAAAACCATTCAAAGTATAAAACAACAGTATAAAACCATAATATAAAATACAATATAAAAGCTCAACCAGATAAAAACAGCAGCAATGCAAAATTACAAATTTAAAATTTATTTATAGACAGTTAAAATGCTGGGAGAATAAAAAGGTCTTCACCTGGCATCTAAAAGCATATAACGTAGATGCCAAGCGAACCTCCTTAGGGAGCTCATTCCACAGCCGGAGTGCCACAGCAGAGAAGGCCCTCCTCCTGGTAGCCGCCTGCCTCACTTCCTTTGGCAGTGGCTCACGGAGAAGGACCCCTGAGGATGACCTTAGGGTCCGGGCAGGTACATACGGGAGGAGGCATTCCTTCAGATAACCTGGCCTCAAGCCGTTTAGGGCTTTAAATGTTAATACCAGCACTTTGAATCGGCCCGGACCTGGACTGGCAGCCAATGAAGTTGTAAAAGGACTGGCGTGATGTGGTCTCGTCGGCCAGTCCCTGTTAGTAACTGTGCTGCCCTGTTTTGTACGTGTTTAAGTTTAACTGTTTAAGTTTAAGTGAAGTTTAACTGTACCAGTTGAAGTTTAACAGCAACTATGGCCTACAAAGTAGCTTTTTCAACTATTATTTAAGTACATGCCATTAGTAAAAGTAATTGGAACTATTTTTGTAACTATTTTAAAGTAGTCCAGTCATTTCAATGACTTAAAACAATAACAACCTCCCCCTGTTAGATTTAAAACATTTCTTGTTGTTAAATACCTCAAACAAAACACTTGATCCAAGTTGTTCAGACAGGCTATGCAAATTGTTTTGTATGAGTGGACCCATTCATAAAAGAAATAACTTTCTCTGCTATCGTTTTGGAAGGAATACATTTACTGGGCTAGATGGACCCTGGGTCTGATCCGGCATGGCACTTCCTAATGTTCTTATGTTCTTACTAGAGCAAGGGAGGGTAATCTCCGGCCCGTGGGCCTGAGCTTGCCCATGGAGGAGCCTAATTTAGCCCGTGGAGGGTCAGGCGCCCTCTGCTGGCTCATCCTGGAGTCTTGAAAAGGAGAGGAAGCTCCATGTTATCTCCAATATCAGTTCAGAGGACAAGCGGCATGAAGGAAAACCCTTTTGTTATCACCAATCAGAGATCGGAGATAAAATGGGGATCCCCTCAGTCTCCCCTCCCCCACCCCAGGTTACAGGACTGGCGCTTGCAAGTCCTGGCTGGGTTCCTTTCCCATCCTGTTTGCAAGCAGCAGCTGTGTTCCTTTCTCTGTGCAGAGAGAAGTGTGGAGCTGTGTGCCTCTCTCTGGATGGAGTAAAGAAAAGTCCAGTCCAAAGTGTTAGGGTCATTGTGGGTGGTGTTGCAGCACACGTGCAGAGAGTTTTCTAAGTTGAAATGGCTGTGCAAACTGCAGAGTACTGCAATAAAGGTTGCAATAAAGTCACTATTTTGCAGACCTGCTGGATTTTGCCGTAATGTTCCATTTCCGTAATGGCTTGTGGGATTACCTGGTTGTCGCTGCTTCAGTCTCTGGACTGGAAACCAGTCATCCAGGACCGGGAAAAGAGAAAAAAAAGTGACAAGAGCTTTAAACTTGAGCTAAACAAGCCCAGTTGGATTATTCTGTCTTTCCGAGCTGATGATTATGTACTCCGATTTCTGGTTCACGCTGCAAATCAGGCAGCCGCTCCATCAGGGCCTTGAAAAGCTTAGCCATCTCTAAGTTGGAATCTTTTTTCTTTGGCTATCCATCACCTCGCTCCACCAGCCCTCCGGCATTTTGACGCCCTCAAAGGTCCTACTGGCTGTTTGTTTTCAGAAGCGTGTTAGGGTGCTCTCAATATCGTGAGTGACCAAGATGTCTAATCCTCCCTCATTTAATTGATTCGACCCAAACCTCCTTCTACCCGCGGGCAATGAGAATGGGGGGGGGCAGGAAAGGGAGGGGACCCACACTCTATATAGATTAGCACCCTTTAGTTAACAGATCTGCCAGGTTTGCCTCCCCCCCCCACCTTTCCCCCTCTAGCTACGCATAGAAATAACACTAATCTCATTAAAGCACAGAAAGGAAGCCTTCAGAGTTTATTAATAATGGGAACGGACAAGAGAGAAAGCAATGTTTAAGTGTCTTTCTTTTCTGGTCTGTTTCAGATCCAAAAGCCGAGACAAGTAACAGGGACTTGTCAAAGGCCTTGGATTTGCTGGGGCCGAGAGTGAGGTGGCTATGGCGAGCAATGGGTTTATTTTAATCTGCCTGTTTTTAAGAACCACATGGAGAAAAATCCGGCAGCCAACTCCCAAGTGCAGAATTGCAGGTTTTGTTTTTAAATAGTGTTAGGAAACTGTTGGGAGTATCTGGTCATAGAATGACAGTCCTGCTTTATAGCAGTATTGAAGTCCTCTGATCACTGTTGGGTCATAATCCACCTACCATATACCACTTTCACCATGTTGTTTCCTGCTTTTTATTTCACATTCGTAATGTTTTGACCCAAGGTGTAGATTTGGCGTAGAGAAGCTACCCTTAGAATTGCTACGGTGCCCTGAAATGTGATTTATTTATTTTTAGATTATGTATGGTCTACGTAGTGTTGCTTGGATTGTGACAAACTTTTGTTTTTAAAGTCAAGCTGCTAGTCCTTGGGATTGCAAACAAAAATAAGAAAAGTGGGAGGGTCGGGGGAAGAGGGTGAATGGCTCCTGCTCCCTTTCCTTTGCCAATCCGGAGGTGATGGTTGGCAGCCGTATCGCTCTCTTTTCTCACTCTGTATAAAATAGAAAGAGACCAGAAAGGGAGGGATGGTTCCAGGCTGAACCATTCATTCTAATTTTGAAATTGATCACAGAATAAGTAAAGGACACTGGCATTTGCTAACATCTTTGTCATGTGGCTTCCAATCGATGTATTCAAAGAACTGTGAACGTTCCCGCACGATATAGCGAGAAGCGTTTTATGATGGATCATTCCAATTTCCTGTTGGTTTCCTGCGGGCTTTGCAACTCCGGGAAGCCTGTTTTTCAAAAATATATTCTGCATAAAGCGTTGGGTGCTGAGCTGTATTTTAAAGAGAGTTTCCTTGATTTATTGGCCGACTTCAAAGTGGGCAAGACGATACAAATCCTTCAGCCGCATGATTCATGGCTCTTCTGTGTGCACCTTTTGCACAGGGCTTGTAGAAGCAGACGCTTTCCCAAAAGGGGCTTCCTGTGTTACCGTAGAGAGATGGGAGCTGCACCTCTGTCTGCTTCGGCTTTGGGCCATGCAGGGTGGGGTGAGGCAGAGCTGGAAGGAGGGATGTTAGAGAAATCAGTGGAGGCTCCTTTAGACTTCTGGCTGGTTCCGGCTGAAAACCAGAGCAGATTCACCACCCCACTGACATCGGAGCCACCAGCCTCCACTGGGAGAAATCCAAAATGGATTGAAATGAATTTGGACTTCTATGAACCTGCAGTGCGCTGACCTCTTCCAGACACTTGCAGATTGCTTTTTTTACTATTATTATTATTTTCCAGAACTGCATGTAAATTTAATCATACAAAAAGTACGAAGGTTATTGGAAAAGACGTTAATAAATACACACACACACACAAAAAAAACACGCACATGCACACCATGCACCATGTTTTATGCATCCGTGATCTCTCTTCAGCCGCCACCGTGTAACACACTTTTTTGTGTGCTCTGCTCATTAACTGTATGATGAGCTAAGAAAAATATGAAAAACATTACATGCCAGCGAAAGTTATGTCAATCGCAGCAGATTTATTTATTTTTTTGCAGGGGGGGGGGAACAGTGAATGGACAACAGAACGAAAAATGCCCAAGCCTCCACAGAACGCAGACAGAACAGATTAAACTCTCTCTCTCTCTCTCTCTCTCTCTCTCTCTCTCTCTCTCTCTCTCTCTCTCTCTCTCTCTCTCCTAAGTTCAGCAGAGGAGGCCTTGCTGGTCATTCCAAAGCAAACGGAATGTCGCCATGACGTATCCAGATGGTGGGCCTGCCTTCTCAGTAGTGGCACCCACCATCTGAAAAAACCTTCTTTGTGCAGTTTGGGGAGCAGAAAACGTTACAGCTTTTAAAAGCCTGCTGAAAACACACTTGTTCACCCAGTCTTTCCCTGGGCTGTAAGTAAATTAATTATGCTGCTCTAATTTTACTAACTTTGTATTTTATTGTAATTTTGGAACTGTTTAATGATGTACCTTACTGCTGTGGTTTTAATGTTGTATTTTAATATTGTGAGCCACTTTTAAAGTACGTGATCTTTTTCTATAAATAAACATTATTTATTTATTTGGTTTGTACCCCACCTTTCTAACAAGAAAAATGGTGCTCAAGATAAACGTGTTGAGGATCAGGGCAGCAAACTCCGTTTCACTTCTGTAGTCATGGTGATGCTAGGATTTAAGTGAGTTTAAATGGCAAAACTGCATATCCACAGAATTTGTCTTTTCTTTGTTTTGTTTTCTTTTATCCAAACTTGGCAAACAGATTTTTTTTTACTGTAACTTATCAGGAATGAAGAAGCAGTTGCAAAGCATGGAATGGTGGTGGTGAGTGGAAGAAGGAGAGACATTTGTGTGTGTGTGTGTGTGGGGGGCATCTAAAGGCCCACCCGTATGTCCAGAATCTAAAATTACCTAGCTGTAGCACTGTTTACAGTCTCAGCTCCTGACAAGCTCCGGATACTAAGGCCTTAGCTAGACCAGGCTTTATCCCGGGCCCGGGGCGAACCCCGGAATCGTCCCTGTGCGTCCACATGATGCACAGGGGATCCCGTGATCAGGGAGGAATCATCCCTCCCTTGCCCCGGGATATAGCTCTCCCCTTTGGGCCCGCTTTTTCCACGGTCCCGGGCTGATCCCGAGACGGCAGAACGTGTGGCCCATTTCCGCAGCTTGACCCCACTCCGTGCAATTACTTGTGCAAAGCCGGGAGCCGTACATAGGGCGCAGCGCTCCTGAGGGGTAGGATTAATTAATTAATCAATTAATTAATTTAAATTTATTTATTTAAATTAATTTAAATTTATTAAATCAATAAATTTATTACATTTAATTTATTAAATTAATAAATTTATTAAATTAATGTATTATTAATTTAAATTAATTTAAATTTAAATAAACACTTACCTTTGTGCACAACCATTCGTGTGCTGCCGTCGCTTTAAGAACATTTTTAAAAATGAGTTCGTTGCGCCTTACGTGTAAACGGGGGAGAGATCTCGCGTCAATCCCAATGCGAAATCTCTCCTCCTCTGACCTACAAAGGGTAGGTCTAGCGAAGGCCTAAGTCAGTATAGTTCAGTAGTCCAAGTGCACGGTTAGATATCCAGGCACCCAAGTTCAAATCCTTACTTAAGGCAGTGATGGGTGAGAATTTATTTATTTATAAATAAATAAATAAATAAATAAATAAATAAATAAATAAATAAATAATTTATTACATTTCTCTACTGCCCAATAGACAAAGTTCTCTTTAGTTTGGTTTAATTTTTATTTTTTAAAACGCCAACTAAACATAAGAACTTACCAAAATTTCCAAATTTTGTCATAAACGCGATGGAAAGAACTTCAGATTTATTTATTTATTTATTTATTTATTTATTTATTTTAAAATGATGTAGGTGAAAGCGAAACTGACAGATTCATCTATCCAAGCAGAAGGTTTGGGGGTGTGCTTAGCAATTCAAAGTCTGATTTTGATTCCCTGTGCATTCAAACCTATATGTGGTGATGAATATGGAGGCTGGTGGCCCTGATTTCGTCGGGGCTACGAATCCGTTCTGGGTTTCAATCAGAACCAGCCAGAACTCTAAATGAGCTGTCCAAGGCACGGAATCCTATCTTTAAAATATGTTCAGTACCTTGGATAGTTCCTTTAAAGTTCTGGCGGCTTCTGACTGAAACCTGGAGCAGAGTTGCTGCCCACTGAAATGGGAGCCACCAGCCTCCACTGGGAGAAACTCAGAACGGGCCATTTGCTTTCTTATCAGTAGAACGGGGTGTGTGTGTCTCTCTGTGTGAACTCATCCATGGCTTTGCACCACTGCCACGATGGTTTTCGCTTGGCTCTTGCAAACTGACGCTGAGTTTGGAGACAGGCTGACAGAATGTCCTTCTCCCATCAGGCTCCGATGCTCAGTGATGTTTTCCACACCTCCCCAGCTCTCTTCTCGGTGCTCCTTCTGCCGGCACATGGGCGTTGGCAGGCGCTGCGGCAGAACTTGCCACAGCGCCCTTTCCGCAGCGCCAGCGCCATCTCTATTTTTAGCAGCAGACATTTTCATCTGAAGGGGATCCATCCATCGCAGGTTCCAGTGATGACCTGGATTTGTCAAGGTTGTTCTGATACTCACCAGAGTCTCTTGCAGAAGGGTCCTGCTGCCTGCTGCAGAGTGCTCGGACGTTACAGTCTCTGCAGGCTCCAATGCTTGACTCCGATGCTTGGCGCTCCAATGCTCTGACATCAGGACGTGCTAGCCAATCTCTGCTCCGATGCCAGGGCATGCTAGCCAATCCCTGCTCTGACATCAGAACATGCTAGCCAATCCCTGCTCTGACATCAGAGCATGCTGGCCAATCCCCACTCTATCGGAGCGTGCTAGCCAATCCCTGCTCTGATGTCAGAGCATGCTAACCAATCCCCACTCCAACGTCAGAGCATGCTGGCCAATCCCTGCCCCGACATCAGAGCGTGTTAGCCAATCCCCACTCTGACATCAGAATGTGCTAGCCAATCCCTGATCTGCTCTGTAGGTTCTGACGCCTGACAATCCGATGCTTGGCTCCAGTGCCAGAGCCTCTGCAGCATCCAAAGTAGGGTGGCCATGTTCCATCTTTTACAGAGGACAGTCCTCTCTTTGAAGGGCTGCCCTTTCCAATTCTGGTTTAAAGATAAAGAACCATCCAAACCATTGTCCATCCGCAGGTAGCACCTGCACAGGTAGGCAGAGAGGACGCCTGGTTGCAGTCATCTGCACTGCAGTGAGATGTACTGAATTTCCATCTAAATTATAATAATTATTTCTATATTTGCATCACTCTGTAGAAATTAGCATATGCAATTTTTTAAATGTAAATTGGTCTTCTCTTTTGGGTGTGTGTGATGCATTTCCTCTTTTGGGGTGATTCATAACTGGCCATCCTAGTCCAAAGCCCTGCCAGGATCATTTTAGCAAACTGGGAGAGCAGCTAATATTAGGAATGTGCAAATCAGCAAATCTTGAGCTTGCCAAAGTTTCCAAAATTACATCTTGAGGCTCGTTCCAACTCTGGTCTGCATCAGATTGCGAGATTTCTTTTGTTCTTTTCGCATGAAAATCCATGCATGTTTCCATGCCTTCTCCCCACACCACCCCAATATATGGATCCATTGTGTGCTTCTTTGAAATGTACGCATTTCTTCTCTCAATGATTAGGAACGTAAGAACATAAGAAGAGCTTTGCTGGATTAGACTGAGGGTCCATCTTGTCCAGCAGAGCTCTGTTCACGCAGGGGCCAACCAGCCATCGGCCAGGGGCCAACAAGGCAGGACATGGTGCAACAGTAGCCTCCCACCCATGATCCCCACCAACTGAGGCACACAGGCTTCCTGCCTCTGATACTGGAAGGAGCACATAGCCACCAGGACTAGTAGTCATTGGAAGCCTTTCTGAGGAATTTATCCACCCCCCTTTTAAAGCCATCCAAATTGGTGGCCATCACTACATCTTGTGGTATTGAATTCCAGAGTTTGACTCTATGCTGTGTGAAGAAGTCCTTCCTAATGTTGTGTGAACTTGCCCATTCTCCCTCTCCCTCTCCCTCTCTCTGGGCATGTCTAGAACAGGGGGGTGGGGGTGGAGGGAGAGGATCTCACGATATCATGATCAAGAGATCCTCCCCCTCAGTCTACACGTGGCGCGCGACGTCCTGGGAGGAAGAGGAGTCATTTTATTTTGTTAAATCGAAAATGAGCACAGGAGCACTCCAGGAACAAAGATAATTTTTAAAAAAACCTCCTGCTCCTCACCCCACCCCCAATGGGCACAGAGCTCCATGCCCCATGCCTGGTTCCTGGCTCCTTGTGGTTACTCGCAAGGAGCCAGAACAAACCAGGACTGCTGCCCACATGTCCCGCGGTCTCGGGATCATCTTGGGACTGCGGGAAAAAACGGGAAAAAATCTTCCCTGCCTGTTCCCGGGATCCCCTGTGCGTCATGTGGACGATCCTGGGACGATCCCCGGGATATCACCCCGTCTAGACATGCCCCCCCTCTCTTTCTCGCCAAATATTCTGCCTATGACATCCTTTTAATAACATTTTAACAAGTTGCTTAAAACTGGACCAAGAGTGATAGGCTGGGCATCTTGCGATTTATTTATTAAAACATTTGCAGACCTTTTTTCAGCTCTAACCAGTTCCTCCAAGGTCGGTTACAATCCCATAGAAACCAATCCAATCATGGAGGCTGCGACCCCACGGTCCCTAGACAGCATCCCATGGGCCGTAGGATCCTGCAGGGAAACCCCCTCGGAGGTTCTAGTCAAGAGCTCCCGGCTTGGAGGGGGTTTCACCGATGACGTTGCAGTCCGCTTCCTCTGACTCCAGCCACCCTGTTTATATTGTGACCCACCAGTGGAAGACAAATACTTCCATCATCCCCAGCCAGTATGGTAGCCAAGTTGGCCGGGGATGATGGGATATTAATTCCAAGAGTTCTGGGGAGAGCCAGGTTGGGGAAGGGCAATCTGAATCGCCTTCTTGATTCGCCCCAGCAATTTGAGCTAAGGGTCCTTTCGGTGCCAAACCCACAAGCGTCTGCTTGAATGAGGACCCTTTTCAATTTAAAATGCAAAGTTGTTTAACTGGGTCTAGTGAAAGTCTGAGGGGGGGAGGCAGAAAAGTGGGGAGAGAGAGAGAGAGAGAGAGAGAGAGAGAGAAGGGGCAGCTGAGCTGGGAAAGCCACAGAGAGGGGAGGATGGGTCCTAGGCTGCTCTCCCTCCAGGGCTAACCCTAATCACTATCTCTCTGCTTTATTACTCTACCTAACCCGGCATGCTTTTAAATAAAATATGCAAAGATTTCTCAAATTATTTCCTCGGGGCCTAGCGCTCTTTCTGTCTTCTCTCGTGCATGTTAATCTGAAAAATGTAAATGCCAAAAGAAACACACAATCCCAGCAAT
The DNA here is from genome assembly GCF_023053635.1 of Elgaria multicarinata webbii. NCBI lineage: Eukaryota > Metazoa > Chordata > Lepidosauria > Squamata > Anguidae > Elgaria > Elgaria multicarinata. Next base: position 7,781,487 of record NC_086183.1, read on the forward strand.
CTGTTGAGGTATGGCCATTTATTAAGTTCTTTTTTCTCTTTAGTAATGTGTTTTCTCTCCCCCCCTTTTTTTAAATGTTTTTTTAGAAACCTAATGTAGAAAGTGATCTGTTTTGTTATCTATTCCCATTTTGGAGCCCACATTTATTTAGAGGAAACTCTGTTTCTTTTCTTTTCTTTTCCTCTTGCTATAAAGGATTGCAACACACACACACACACACACACACACACAGAGAACACCATGTTCTTATTAGAGATTACAAGTGGTAGGGTGACCATATGAAAAGGAGGACAAGGCTCTTGTATCTTTAATAGTTGCATAGAAAAAGGGAATTTCAGCAGGTGTCATTTGTAGATATGGAGAACCTGGTGGAATTCCCTCCTCATCACAACAGTTAAAGCTGCAGGAGCCCTGCTCTCTTTTGTATCTGGTCACTCTGGTATAGCTCCTGCGGCTTTAACAGTTGTGATGGAGATGGAATCCTCCTTTCCATATGGTCACCCTAACAAGTGGGGGCCGGTAGCGAACTGTTGCATGGTTTCCCCCGCCCCTACCAAGGCTTCTCCTGTTCAGAGGCCCAGCCTGGAATAACAGCCTTGTAGTACTGTTTGTCCGGGCTAGCAGAGGACAGGAAGATTTCAGAGGGGTTTTCTTAGGAGGTAGAAAGGAAAAATGATACCTTTCCCCTTTCCCAGCCTCCTGAAACCTTCCTGTGTTGTTCCCATTCAGTGCTAAAACAGCGCTCCCTGACCAGAGGCTCTTCAAATATGGTGGAACTACAATTTCCATCAGCACTTGGTGAAATCCCCTCTTCATCACAACAGTTAAAGCTGCAGAAGCCCTGCCCTCTTGACCAGATACGGAGAGCATGGCTCCTGCAGCTTTAACTGTTGTGATGAAGAGGGGATTTCACCAGACGTTGCATGAATACAAATGACACCTTCTGAAATCCCTTTTCCCCTCCTTTTCATATGGTCACCCTAGTGTCAGCAGGCTTGGGGGAGCCTGAAGGTTTGCAGAAGAACATTAACAAATAAACAAGCCGCACCCACCCCTCTCCCCAACAGCTCCATGAGGACTGAGCATGCTCAGAGTCCAAGGAATGCTGTTAAGAGGGAAAAAAAAGGAAATGGTGTTGAATAGAGCAACAGGCTAGCAGGAACCCTGAACAGGAGCGCACCATGCTGCAACATTCCGTTGCAGGTTCCACCTGTTCAAAGTAGCTGCAAATAACCTTCAGGTTCGTTGTAGTTTGTAGGTGTGTGTTTAAAACAGAGTTACTGCATGTGAGAACAAAGTAGGAGAAAAAAAGGGGGGTTTATAAATATTTCTAGACTCTACATCATTCCCTTGTCTCTAAGAATCTGTCCTGTTGGTATTAAGCAGGCAATAAAGTTTTGCCCCATTTCTTCCCTCTGTGCCAAAGTTTCTGCCACATATTTATGCACTCAAAAAAAAAGAAAGAAAAAAGATAAAGAAACGAAAAAGAAATGACCACCAGTAGCAGATCCAGTTTATAAATATATAAAGTTTATATTGGGTTTAACTTGATTAATGGTTTAATTTGTCTTTAGCTGTGTATATTTATTATTTTATATTGTGTGATTTTATCTGCACGCCACCCTGAGATCCTAGTGATATAGGGCGGGATACAAATGTTATAAATAAATAAATAAATAAATAAATAAATACACGGACAGTACTAGAAACCCTGATTTTGGAGGGGGGGATCAGGAAGGGCCTCAAATCTCCCTTGGCAACCATCCATGCCTCTCCAGAACAGCTTTCTGGAATCAGGTACCCTAGAGAGGGGTTGGACTACAACTCCCATCATCCACATCTGGCCTGGGTGATGGATGTGCTGGCTGGCGATCATGGGAGTTGTCGGTCGACGTGTCTGGAGGGTGTCGGGTCGGGCAAAGCTGTGCCGGAGGGCCTTACCTCAATTTAAAACCCACGGGTGGCCATAGATAGCCCGAGCACGCCGGCGCATGGCTGAGACGTTTCGTTTCCGTCCAGCAGAGGGCAGCGCCGTTCCCATGTGCACGGGAGGCTGGTCTAAGGCGCTCTCAGCTGTCCAATGCGATATCTGTGGTATTTATGAGGCTTCTAGGCCTGCACGGGGGAATAGCAGAGCCTGGGGGACGTTAGTGTGGGAACGCCGAAGCATCCTCTCAGCAGATGCTCTGGCCTTCCCTCCAGTTCTGTCTTTAGGGTTCCACTCCAATGTCATTAGAGGAATGCATTAAAACGAACACACATGCACACGTACAGTCCGAACCTAGATTTCCATGACAAGAACCTAAACTGACAGGAGTTCAGTATTTTGAGTCTAATTGGCAGCTTCCTCTCAGAAAAGAGCCTGCAAACAAAACTTGCTTGAAGTCTAAATTATTTCTCATCCCGCTCCCCCGGCCGCCACACTCCCGGTCCTTCCCCCATCCCTGTGCCTCCAGGTGTCCCTGGGAGAGGCTGAAAACAGGGAGGTGGGGGGGGGAAGAATTGGGATTACAGAGCAACGGGCCCAGCTTGCAAGCTCTGCATGCCTTGGGGAATGTCAGCATTCACCTAAGTAATGAGACAAAAAGGGGGTGTTCGTGTGTGTGGAGAACGAACATTTAAAAGGGAAAGAAAACACACACATCAAGGCTATTATAAGAGGAGAGCAGATCAAAGTTTTACCTTCAAAAAATGCTGTCCCGCAGCTATATGGAAACTTAGCAACGGCTAATTGTCTTAGCAGCGTGTTCTTCTCTCGTGAGTCGTAAAGGGGGGAGAGGGGGAGAGGGAGAGAGAGAGAGAGAGAGAGCATCCCTTAGAAGGGCATTGCAAACCAAGATGGACGAATAGATACTTTGCGAGTGAGGCATCAGTCCTGTACATTGTTCTCAAGCCTAGGATTGTGAAATGGAGGGACGACGATGAAGAACCCTGAATTGCAGGATAAAATGGCACGCCATGTGCTGTGACCCTTCTGTGAGGAAATGAGGCCCATAGGAAGCTGCTTTGGGCTGAATCAGACCTTTGGTCCATGGCCATGCTGGCCGGGGATGATGGGAATTGCAGTCCAATACATCTGGAAGGTGCCAGGTAGCGATGTTGGAGAGTTCACTGAGCTTCCATCAGCTCAGCCCCCAACCCCCGACGTCAGCTTCCCCTCCCCCCCATGATCTGGCCCAATTCAATCTGCATCGGATCAGCCAGTTTGCGGATTTTTACTCTTCCTTCACCTAAGATCCTTTTAGCCAAGGCTCACATCTGGCAGCTTCCACATGCAAAGCACATGCTCTCTACCAGTTGCGCTCTTCCTCTGAGGCTTCCTATGGTATAGGCAGGCATCTGATCAATTTCCCTCTGCCAGGATTCAATCCCACAATTTCACGGATACACATGTATAGACGATTGATGTATTTGAAGTGTTCTCAGCCTGCCATTCCAGGTAACAGCAGCTAATGCAACCAAAAATAGCTAGACAGCAAGAAAGCCATTTTTAAAAAAGTATTAAAACACAACTTAGCAGGACAATACCTTAAACGAATCTTATATAAGAAAACGTAATAGGCTTATTACTCAAGATCTACCAGACCAATTCTGCTCATTTTTAAACTGAAGCTCAAGCTGTGTAGACATGCAGAAAGTTTTGAAACTTCAAAAGATTTCAAAGCTCGAGCTTTGGGAAACTCAGGAAGAGGGAGAGATGAAACGAAGGGGTAATGCATATGTCCCACTCTGTGCATGTAATGTGCCGCGTGACACAGTGTGTGCCCGCACGTGTAATAATGCTTCCTCCTGTGAGGTCCTGGAGCGCTGGACCAATGGAAGGACAGGCCCAGAATGTTGGGAAAGCGGCTGAAGAAAAGTCAGTGGGTGATAGTTAGAGGAGGAGGAAGAGAAGCCGAGGAGAAAAAACTGAAAGGACACCAGAGGGGGAAAAGAGAGAGAAATCTTACATCACATGTTTTTGACCTTAAATTTCAAGTAATGGTAAACAATCCATTTAAAGAGAACAGCACTAGTAAATAAATAACAACAAGGGTTGGATAAATCTGTTAATTTTAGCTTCTCTGTTTGTTTGTTTTCCAGTCTTTAACTTCGGTTCATCCCATAGTTTGAAGGTTTTTTTTAAAGTTTGCATGAAAGTTTGTATGCATTTTTTGGGTCCATTTCTCCGAACGCATGCATTTTTGTACACAATTTTGCCTAATCCCCCCCTTTTCAAGCATTTCCCCTAATACAATGTATGCTTAAACCTTATTTTCACTAGTATACACATTTTCACGTGCATTTCCCCCTAATGTACACAACTGGAGAACTTCTTTGCAAACTTCGTAGAAGCGCGAATCTCGATGGAACACTGAGTTTCGTTTGATGCATTGGTTCAAAAGTGTGCCACTGGGTATGTTTCACATTAAAATATGAACTGGATGAATTACTTCTCCATTCCTATTAATAACTAGAAATAGCAGCAGATCCTCAGCAAATGCACTGTCCTATTGCCGCAGGCTTTCTGAGACAATGAGGGTCTTTATTAGATTTCCTGAGAGAATTCCAGAGCTGAGGACAAAACTTGAAAAGCCCATTCCGCTCTAGCCACTTCCAGGAATGGAGGAACATGGATGAGAACCCGTGATAGCTCCCCTTACCTGTTGTGATGCCCCATACCTGTTAAGATGCCCCCTACCTGTTGCAGTGGACCGCTTACCTGTTGTGATGCCCCCTTTAGCTACTAGTATCCCATACCCCATAATTCAACCACTTCTCCTACTACTCAGACATTGTGAGAAACTCAATGCATGGAGTCTCTGTATTGGACTAAGGCCTTAGCTAGACCTAAGGATTATCCCAGGCATATGGAGGGATCATCCCTGCCTGCCCCAGGGATCCCCTGTGTGTCATTTGGATGCACAGGGATGATCCCAGGACGATCCCGGGATATAGGCCTGGTCTAGCCATGGCCTAAAACAGCCATTGCCTTCAATTGTTAGAGCTTCCTCCACTCCCTACACGGCTTCCTTTATTTTATTTAAACAGAGAAACCACCTGTTTTAGTAGTTAGAGTGGCTAGATCTCCTAGTCAGAGGACAGTTCTCTATTCGAAGGTGCCAGTGGAGGCTGATGGTTCCGATGCCAGTGGGGCTGTGAATTCACTACGAATCCACTGTGAAGAAGAGCCCTGCTGGATCAGACCAAGGGTCCATCTAGTCCAGTATTCTCTTCTCACAGTGGCAACCAGGTGCCCATGGGAAAGCAATATATGAGTGCAATGGCACCCTCCCACCCATGTTCCTCAGCAACTGGAATATATAGGCTTATTGCCTCTGCTACTGGAGGTAGCACATAGCCATCAGGGCTAGTAGTCATGGATAGCCTTCTTTGGGAATTTATCCAACCCCTTTTAAAGCCATCCAAATTGGTGGCCATCGCCAAATCTTGTCGTAGTGAATTCCACAGTTTAACTATACACTCTGTGAAGAAGTCCTTCCTTTCATTTGCCCTGAATCTTCTTAGGTCCTCATGTTCCCTATCGTGGCAGTGGTGTAAGGTGGCCAGTGCCTTCTTTTACAGAGCATGGTCCTGTATTTGAAGGGATGCCAAAGACCACCATATATTTGGAGGTATCTTCTGTTTGAAAGGCCCTCCTATCCAATTTCTCTTTAAAGATAAAGAACTGTCACAAGTAAGTACCCAGACAGTGGCACACTGCTCACCTGGTCACAGTATTCTGCAAAATGGAGAGATTTACAGCATTTCTATTTAAATTATAATCGTCATTTCTAAATGTGCCCCCCTCTCTCCTCCCTCTCTCTGTAAATCTGATGCAAATCTGTGCCTCTTTTTGCCCTCTGTTTTTGGTGACACATTTCCTATTTGGGGGCAGGCTCAAAGTAGCCCACCCTGCTGTGGTGATGGGGGCCTCCCCCTGCGAGGCGCTGTCTTTCATTAAGGTTTCCAAGTACCGAATGCCTCCTGTGAAGCAAGCGCACCTTTCCCCACTAGAACACTTGGATTGCTTTGGAAGGTGGTTATCTCCATCCGGGCTAATTTGTTTTAGAATTGAAATGACAATAGGGACACGAGAGGTTGTTATTGCCTTTCAGGGCCTGGAGATGGAGTTTAAGATATAAATTGGCTGTCTTTGCTACGTATTTCCTCCAGCCCCTGACGTGGTTCTTTGGGACAGTTCTGCCGCACAACTCTGGACTGAACATTTAGGAGAGAAGGAAGCCAGGACTGGCCTGGAAGGAACACTTTGTGTTAAATATAGTTTTATTAGCGTAGCTTCCCCCGGAACTTTGTATATTTTTTTTTAAAAAAAGGCTCACGGGCGGAAATCAAGGGCTTGGATATGGTTCTGATTAGGGAAGAACAAGATATCCATGGGAAATGATTAGGAGTGTGTGTGAGAGATATATGGAAACCAGTGGAGGCTGGTGGCTCCGATGTCATTGGGGTAGTGAATCCTCTCCTGGTTTCAATCCGAAACAGTCAGAACTCTTAAAGGAGCTCTCCAAGATGTTTCTTGGATGTCTCCTTTAGAGCTCCTGCTGGTTCTGAGTGAAACCCGGAGCGGATTCACCACTTCACTGACATTGGAGCCACCAGTTTCGATTGATGGAAACGTATCTGTGAAGAGAGACTTGGCGAAACATAGAGGAATGTCATGCTGAATTCACACACACACACACACACACACACACACACACACACACACACTGTGCTTCTACCACTTCCTCTCCTCAAGAGAGAGCAAAAGATAACATGCATACAGAAATGTGTGAATCTCTGCAGGAGGTTTACACACCTGCGTGCATTCTATGAAGATGCTGTTGGACACTGACAGATCTGATAAGGTAAGAAATGTGTTTTAAAAATTGCCAGGCAGGGTCAAATCAACCGCTTGTCCAGCCCAGTGGTTTAGTCCTGATACTTCCTTCCATTTTGGCCGGGGTTGACGGTAGGCAGAGAGCTTCGGCTATTGGGTGGTATAGAAATGCAATAAAGGAATAAATAAATAAATAGGCAGGAAAGACATAAGAACTGTTGCCCATTTCAGTTATCACCTGGACAGCAGTTTGAACGGGCGTTTAGAAAGGAGGCCCGACAGCTCTCAAGTGAAAGGGTGTTCCAGAGCCTTGGCACCTATGGTGGGCACAAGTACTCTTTTATAGAGGATAGTCCCATATTTGAAGGAGTCCTCTGTTTGAGGGCATAGCTAGACCAGCCAATATCCTGGGGATTGCCCCGGGATCATCCCTGTGCATTCACATGATGCACAGGGCATCCCGGGAGCAGGGAGGGGGTGATCCCTCCCTTTCCCCAGGATATCAGCATAGGCTTTAATCCCGTGGTCTCGGGATGATCCTGAGATTGTGGAACAAATGGCCAGATGTCATGGGTTGTCTTGGCTCCTCGTGAGGAGCCGCGAGGAGCCAGGAGCTGGGCACAGGCTCCCATTGGGGGTGGGGGGAGCAGGGAAATTATTATTTTTTAAAAAAATACTCACATTTTTCACTCGAGTGCTCATGCGCTCCGTGTCCTTTAAAAAAAACAAAAACAAAATGGCGGGCACAACATCCTCTTCCTCCTAGGATGTCACACGCTGCATGTAGACAGAGGAGAAGATCTCGCAATAACTATATCATGAGATCCTCCCTCCTCCGTCTAGCTAGACTGAGTAGGCCTAGCCATGGCCTGAGTGACTGCTCTTTCCAAGTCCAGTTTAAGGATAAAGAACCCTTAGAACCATCCACAGTGGTCACCTGGTCACTGTCTTCCAGACTATGGTGAAATGCACTATATTAGTGGTTCCCAATTGGTGGTCTGAGGACCCCAGGGGGTCCACGTAACCCACCCAGGGGGTCCGCGGCACCATTCATATATTCACCATTCATTTCTGGAGTCCACTGATTATGAATTCCTACCAGAAGTAAAATATAACATCACTGAGCACCTGTGTGATTTAGCGACTAGCTTCAGAGATTCCTTCTCTACACCTAATCCTGAAAACTCATGGATAAGGAATCCTTTTGAATGTGGTGATGTACAACTAACAACTCTATCTACGGAAGAGCAAGATGCACTTGTTGACGTGACTTGTGATGGTTCATTGAAATCATTTCTCAAAGAACATAGAGTGGACCAATTCTGGGTGAAGGTTTTTCCTGATTATAAGAAGTTAGGTGAAAAAGCTTTGAAACATCTAGTTCCCTTTTGTTCCACATATCTTTGTGAACAAACATTTTCGACATTTTGTTCTATGAAGAACAAGCATAGAAATCGGCTCGATGTTGATCCAGATTTGAGATTAAAAGTAGGAAATATTGAACCGGATGTGGAAGGGATTGTTCGGGACAAAAAGAGGCACGATTTCTCCCATCACATTTAGGTTTAGTAGCTGCTAAACATGCCATAATTTGTTCAGCTGTAAACCAGACGTTAGTAAAATTATATTCATCTTTATATTCCTAAATAAATCATTGTTATTTTTGTGTGGTAATATCACAAATATCACAAATTGTATTGCCTGTTTTTTTAGTATACCTAAAATCCTTTGCTTATTAGAGGCTACCCTTTACTTTCTCCAAAAAATTGCTTCGCACAGGTAACTACCATAGAGCTAATAATTTTTTCAAAAGTAGGGGTTCCATGGCTTGGCATTTGAAAAACAAGGGGTCTGCAGTACTTGGCTAATTGGGAACCACTGCACTACATTTCTATTTACTCATAATACTTTCTAAATTTTTATATACAGATAAATTAGCATATGCAATTTTTCTGCAAATCGGTGTCCTGATGCATTTCCTCCTCCTCCTCCTCCTCCTCCTCCTCCTCCTCCTCCTCCTCCTCCTCCTCCTCCTCCTCCTCCTCCCCTTCTTCTTCTTCTTCTTCTTCTTCTTCTTCTTCTTCTTCTTCTTCTTCTTGGACATTAGGGCTCTTGCAACTGCCCAATGGTGCCAGGTGTTGGCCCCTGATTTATCTTGAAAGTTGCAGACCTCTCTTTCAGCAAGGAGGAGGGGGAGTGTGGACACCCAACCCCTTGAGCAATGGTTTTTTCCCCAGGCCCTTTGGGCATCACAGAGGCGGGAATGCCTGTGACCTTCTCTTGTGTACATTTGCTGACAAACCAGGTTTGCTGCTGTGTGATGTGTTAAAAAGGTGTAAGATCCTGTTCTAAGAAAGTATCAACTACAGCACCCTAAAAGTGAGTCTTGTAGTGCATCTTGGGCTCAAATAGGTGTCCCGGGAAACAGAATCACGAAAAGCACCCATTCGGTTATTACAGGACATGCGCTGCATAGAGGAGTGGTGTGATGGAATCCATAACACACACACACACACAGAGAGAGAGAGAGAGAGAGAGAGAGAGAGACAGCTCAGGCCTCTGGCCAATCATCATTCTGAGAAGAAAGATGCTGACCAACTGCATCCTTCCCACCACACCCCTTTGATCAGGGCTGAGCATTTCGGAAGGCCAGGCTCTTTTCCAGAGCAGCCACCTGAATGTATGGCGCTGGCCCTTTAAAAAAAAAAAGTGGGGGGACAGAAAAAAGGCAGCCTCCTCTTTATTTTTTATTTATTTTTTCTTGTTAAAAGATGTCTGCAAGGGGAACTGCCAGTCTGAAAAATGATCCTTGCTTTTCCCCCATTTTCTTGGTATTTTCCTTCTAGCTTGTGATAATCTGTTCAGGTAAAACCGCAGGCACATTCATTAAATCTTTGTCTTTTGACACCTCAGCTGCTTTGCTGCCCAGGGCTTCTTTTTCCCTCTGCTTCCACCCCGCCCCACCCACCACCCCCGTTTTGCTTTTTCCTTAAAAAACAAAACAAAACAGTCTTATTCCCCACCCACCCCATGGCCGGCTTCCTTCTACCCCCCTCCTTCCTTCCCCAAGCTTGCCTGATCAGCACGGATCAAGGCTGAGGGGTGTGTGTGTGTGTGTGTGTGTGTGTGTGTGTGTGTGTGTGTGTGTGTGTGGCATAATTGCTGATTGGCTTAATTTGCAGACATTTGTCTACAGAAGGCAGGGTGGCAACAGATGCATTACAGGAAAGGAGGACTCAGATCTGCATGAAATTTGCACATGTGAACTTATAGGTACAGATGTGAATTTAGAACGGGGTGTGTGTGTCGGTCCGATCATTTAAATAGAAATGCAATGCATCTCACCCAAGTGGGGACATCTGTAACCAAGTTGACCACCTGTGTGCCCTCTGCTTGCTCTGCTATCCAGGTGCTGCTATCTGTGGATGGGGGACTTCAAGCCTGGCTCCCCCTTGTTAAGGGTCTTAGGGTGCAATCAGTGGAGGCTGGTGGCTTCAATTTCGGAGGGGTTGTGAATTTGTTCCGGGTTTCAGCCAGAACTCTAAAGGAGCTATCCAAGGTGATGAAACTAGGTTGGGGAGAATGATCAGCACCTTGGGTAGTTTCTTTAGAGTTCTGGCTGCTTCTGACTGAAACACGGAATGGATTCACAGTCCCACTAAAATCGGAGCCACCAGCCTCCACTGGGTGCAATCCTATGTATGTTTAGACAGGAAAAAGGGGACTATCCCTTGCATTCCCCTGGGAACTGACCCTTAAAACAGACCACTCTTCCACATTGTGTTAGGGTGACCATGTGGCCTACTTTACAGAGGGCACCCTATGCATGTTTAGATAGAAAATGTTCTACAGTTCCTGGCATTCTCCCAGCCAGTGTTTAAACAAGACCATTCTCATTCAATTTGATAGAAAAGGATTTATTTACTTATTTAAGAAATTCAAATGAGAAGAAAAAATTGGAGAAATTCTCATGGGGTGTGCGACACCACCACCTCACACACAAGGCTTTGACGTGCACACCTCCCTCAGGCTAAGCACCACCACTTAAATACCTGAGGAAGGGGTAAAAATAAAATAAAAGTATAACCTTTCCCTTATAGCAGAGGGAAAAGGTAAGGAGATTTGGAAAAGGCTTCTCTGTGAATATAGCAGGCTGAAGGTTTAGTGTAATGGGTTTATTTAAGAAACAATAGAGCAGGAGACACAGCCAAACTGACACGTGGTTTTATGGTAGCAAAATAAAGAATTTTTTTATTGTTGTTTATGAGCCTCGTGTGGCGCAGAGCAGTAAAGCAGCAGTTTCTGCAGCTGAAACTCTCCCCACGGCCTGAGTTGATCCCAGCGGAAGCTGGTTTCAGGCAGCCGGTTTGGGTCGATTCAGCCTTCCATCCTCCCGAGGTCAGTAAAATGAGTACCCAGCTAGCTGGGGAAAAGGTAATAACGGCCAGGGAAGGCAACGGCAAACCACCCCGCTATAAGGCCTGCCAAGAAAACGTCAACGAAAGCTGGCGTCCCTCCAAGAGTCAGTAATGACTCAGTGGTTGCACGAGAGGTTCCTTTCCTTTCCTTCCTTATTGTTGTTTACAGTTCTTAGTTCCTTCCAATTCTATTCAAATCCTGCCTATTCTTAAGAATACTGGTAGTAACAAATCTAATAATAACAATCCTTAGTCCTTATGATCTTATTTTCACTCACTCCTCACACAACTCCTGACAAGAAATCACACAGCTAAACACATCTACCCTCCAAACTCCATCACCAACCGAACCCTCAGACCACTCAGCTCCCCCGTATATATAGACTCCTCCCCCTTTCCAAAGCATCACCAGCCACACCCACTCAGTCCAACATTCTGTACTCTCTAAATGTACTCAACCAGACATACCTAAGGGAATAGAAATGTGGGTAACGGTGGGTTTGGGGTTCTTGTGCTTAACTTTCTTATAAGGTGGCCAAGGCCCCTGCGTGACAGCCTGTGGCCTCCTCGACTTCTTGCACTCTCAGAATACTAGAACCCAGTGGGGTCCTTATCCCATGAAGCTGATGGGTGGGAGATTCGGGACAGATAAAAGGAAGGACTTCTTCACACAGTGCAGAGTTAAACTATGCAACTCACTACCACAAGATGTATAGGGTGACCATATGAAAAGGAGGACAGGGCTCCTGTATCTTTAACAGTTGCATAGAAAAGGGAATTTCAGAAGGTGTCATTTGTATATATGGTGAACCTGGTGAAATTTCCTCTTCATCACAACAGTTAAAGCTGCAGGTGCCCTGCCCTCTTTTAAATCTGGTCACTCTAGTATAGCTCCTGCAGCTTTAACTGTTGTGATGAAGAGGGAATTGCACCAGGTTCTCCATATATACAAATGACACCTGCTGAACTTCCCTTTTCTATGCAACTATTAAAGATACAGGAGCCCTGTCCTCCTTTTCATATGGTCACCCTAAAGATGTAGTGATGGCCACCAACTTGGATGGCTTTAAAAGGGGGTTGGATAAATTCCTGGAGGAGAAGGCTGTCAATGGCTACTAGCCCTGATGGTTATGGGCTACCTCCAGTATCTGAGGCAGTAAGCCTGTGTGCACCACTTGCTGGGGAACATGGGTGGGAGGGTGCTGTTGCACCGTTTCCTGCTTTGTTGGTCCCTGGTCGACGGCTGGTTGGCCACTGTGCGATCGGAGTTCTGGAATAGATGGACCCTCGGTCTGATCCAGCAGGGCTCTTCTTATGTTCTTCATGATTTTTTATATGGTGGCCACCTTCCCTCTCTTCCCCCACAATGCCCTGGACTTATACTAGGTTTAGGACATTGTGGAGTATGTAAAGAGATGCTGCTGTTGCCACTTGGAGTAGCAGCACAACCACCCCCCAATCCCTCTAGAAAGGAGAAATAAGCTGTGCTATAACCTCTGCCTATGGTGAGCCCTACCTGGGAGAAACAGTTGGAGAATTTCTCTTCCCCATGGAGAAATTCAGTGAAATACCTTGGTGCTGGCCTCCTTATTGCAACTCAGAACGTTGTACAAATATTCACAGAAAGAAAGGAGAGGGAAAACTTTGGGGCCATTGTTCCTGGTCTTGCTCTGTTGGGATGCAACAGCAGAAGTTCCACCGTACAGTAAAATAGGGACGGTCCCCCTGGATGCACGTCACAATGCACAGTGGAATGTGCACCCAGGTACAGACACACGCATCCAATTCACACCCAAATGTGCACGCCAGGGGTGGATCTGGGAAGGCAATCTTCACCCTCACAGTGATTAACATGCAGCCCGATCTGATTTGCTATATGATGCTGTGGTGTCATCATATTCACACTACGTGATCCCTGATTGGCTGGGATCAGGTAGTGAAAAAGAAAGATGCCCTATCATGGTGCCTGTAAGGGAGGCACCAAAGAAACAGCTGATGAACAGCTGTGAAAAGAAGATGGGGAAATAAGAACTTGGGTTTGGCCATCTCAAACTCATGGGGTTTTTTTTGTTTTTGTTTTCTTGTTACTAATCTAAAATTGTTTGCTGGTGAAAATTTGGTGCAACACTACTTGCTGCACCCCTTGACAGTCACGGTGCTAATTTAGAGGGAATTATGGCCCCTTTGGCACGTAGTAGCAGCGATGGATGAGTCTCCTCTTTGCCCTACTAATGATGGATCCAAAATTGCAGGGTGCCCAAGGACAGGCTGTGCTGAGAACCCTTTAAGAGAAATCTGGGTCTTTATTTCTTATATCTCTGTGCTAGCAGAATCCCGGGGGATGCAACCACTGCATTTCCCCAGCCATCTTCACCGCTCCCCCACTCCAGATAACAAACACACCTCATCCGTGATGAGGTTCGTCCTCTTTTGCTTTCTGGGTGAACGCTGCTGTTGCTGGTGTTTTTGCAGTTAAACAGGCGCAAGAGCCATGTCAGAACCACAAGTGTGTGTTTCATCAGGCAGAGGGTGTGTGCGTGTATGCGTAAATGCATAGGTATGAGAGACACGTGTTCTGCATATCTCTGCAAGAGGGATGAGTGATTCTACTTGTAGGTGCAAGAGGAAGTGTGTGTGTGTGTGTGTGTGTGTGTGTGTGTGTGTGTGTGTGTATACACATATGCACACATATAGAAGGGTTCCTCTTTGTTATTATTTAATTATATTCCCCCCTCCACTCCCATAGCTGCCACATCCCCTCCAGTCCCTGCTGGGTGTGACTTTTCAAGGCATCAAATGTTCTAAGCAAAGAAGGAAAGGGGGGAAGTCATTACCGGGGTGTGTGATCTCAGCCCACCCAAGTGAGGCGTGAGGTTATTTTAAGAATCTTGGAAGGAGGGAGAAGTTTCATTTTACTTAATTTATTTATTTATTGACTTCCCTGGGTTTTGGAGGGGCTGGAGAACGAGGCAGGTGAAAAGGTGCCTCTGTGCTGATGGTCTCCAGTAGTAAACAACAATACTGAACCCGAGGTCTTGAGTGTCTGATCTGTGTAATTCCCCCCTTCTACCCCTGCTTCATTATATTGCTGAATTACTTCGCGCAGGAGTGAGGAGCATGTTTTGTGCTCTTGAGTCCCCCTGTTAAAACCCAGCCAAATAATAACACTTCACATTTATTTATTCATAGCAACTTTCGTGGCACACCCAGGGCTTCTTTCGATTGCATTTCTTTACCCGGGCTTTGCTTCCTGCTTTTCTTGCGCAATCATAATGGGGCTGCATTACACGGACAGACGGGCGACCTCATGATTTATAATGAAAACTTCCCCTCCTCTCACTGCTCATAGCCCTGAATGGGACAGCGCCTTCTAGTGAGTAATTTGTAGTGCAACTTCCCCTTTATAAGGTAGGAATTCCTGAGATATTTCAGCAGAATCAGGATATCACAGGTTGTTTTTTTTTAAAAAAAACAGAATTACCGGGGAAAGCTGTGGGAGTCATGCAGGAGGTTGCCAACATTGTCAAATGGACTGGTGAACTTCCATGAGTGGCCAGTCACAAGTGTGTCTTATTTAATTTGTGTGAAGAAGCCCATTGTCTCCCCCTACAACCCTTAATATTCTCACAACAACCCTGCAAAGTAGGGCAGGCTAAGAGATGGTGGCACACTCAAGGTCACCTACTTATCTTCATAGCTCCATGAGGGTTTGATCTTAGGACTCCCTTTTCTAACCATTGTACCACACTTCCTCTCACATAGCCTTTTCTTAAAGCTCCATATACTTTATTCCAATAATCCTTAGACCAGCTGTCCCTAACCTGGTGCCTTCCAGATGTGTAGGACTACAACTGTTGAGCATTCCTGGCCATTGGTCCATGCTCATTTGGGCTGATGGGAGTTGAAGTCCTAAACATTTGAAGGGTACCAGGTTGGGGAACGCTGCCTTAATACTGGAGATGGGGGAGAAATTAGCTTGCTCTGCATTTCAAGGCACACTTATCTAATTTCACATACATGAAGCGAAATCCAGTTATTCTTCAAAATGTGCACTTCCCTAGACGTTGAAATGGATTTTGTCCAATTGCCTAGAAAAATGCTTATATTAAGGGAAAATGACATTGAAAAATGCACTGTATTAGGGGGGAAAATGGCTTTCCAAAATCCATATACTAGGACAAAACGCATGGATTATAAGAAATGTACACAAAAATGCATATGAATGTTCATGCAAACTTTTTTTTAAAAAATTCTCAACGTTCAAGACAAATCAAATTTAAGATTTTTCAAATTCTCAATGTTCTGGACAGTCTGAATTTATGACTAGAGAAAAAAGAATCTGAAACTAACAGATTCATCTGCTCCTGCTTAGAGCTACCCTGGAGGGCCGGGGTCAAGAGTAGGTGTGGTTGGGCACCTGCTGAGGGCCCACACCATAGTAGGGGTAGAGTAACCATATGGAAAGGAGGACTGTTCTCCGTGGGCCCCTACTTAGGCTGACCATATGAAAAGGACAGGGCTTCTGTATCTTTAACACCTGTACTGAAAAGGGAAATTCAGCAGGTGTCATTTGTATGCCTGCAGCACCTGGTGAAATTTCCATCACATCTCCATCTCCATCACAACATTTAAAGCTGCAAGAGTCCTACCCACTTTTGTATCTGGTCACTCTAGTATAGCTTCTGCAGCTTTAACTGTTGTGATGAAGAGGGATTTCACCAGGTGCTGCATGCATAATAATGATACCTGCTGAAATTCCCTTTTCAATACAGGTGTTAAAGATACCGAAGCCCTGTCCTCCATTTCATATGATCAGCCTAAGTAGGGGCCCACAGAGAAGAGCCCCCTGGAGCTCCTCCTCTTCCTCACCATGGCAGCCTGCTTGTTCCCCTGCCTCTTGTTCTGGCCCAGACAATGGTGGTGGTGAGGAGGAGTAGCTAGAGATGCCACGGCCTCCTTGCTCCCCACCTCTCCACTTGCAAAGCAAGTCGGTGACAGCAATGAAGGGAACGAGGAGGAGGAGCAATAGCAGCTGGTGGGAAAGGCGTGAGAAGGTGGACTCACCATGGTGATGGTGCCTTGCCCAAGGGCCCCCAAACATCTTGAGATGGGACTACTAACCTGTAAAGCTTCCTCATCCTCAGCTTGCATAGAGCGGTTTGCCTGGGGAGTTGGTGGTAGCGATGAGATAGGAATGGGAAATTTTCCCATTCATTGCCTAGTTTCTCAAGCACTAGAAAGCATCTCTGCTGAACCCTGGAAGGCCATTACCTTGACAGCAACTGTGAGTAGGAAGCAATTATGTGGTGATGGGAAGGCCCGAAGACACGGGGGCATCCTTCCCTACCTGGCCCCCTCCAGATGTGTTCAACTGCAAGTCCTATCATCCCCAGCCAGCACGTAGTCCAGCACAAGTGTGGGTCATCAGGTTGAGAAAGGCTGCACGGGGGGAATTTTGCAAAACCAAGCAAAACAACCACCATCTAAACACGAGCCTTAAATTATTTTAAGATAATTTAAAATAATTTAAGATAATTTAAAATAATTTAAGATATTTTAAAATAATTTAAGATATTTTAAAATAATTATTATTTTAATAATTATTTTCATTATTTCATATTATAAATGAAATAAATAAATAAATAAATAAATACATAAATACATAATTCATTTGAAGACAATAAAATTTGATGGTCCTTTGCCTTTTGTTTTCTCCTAGCGTTTGTTGGTTGGTGCAAAGGGCACAATGTGAAGTACATTGGCTTCATACTGGGGGGAAAAGAAAGAAAAGGTAGATGTCTGTCTGCATTTTTTCCTCCGATATTTCTGTAAGAATTAAAGATCAACTATAAAATAAACAAAGCAGAAAAAGGGTGGGACGAGACCTGGAATTAGCAATAGGCGAACGAGCAATGTCCAAGATTGCCCAAGTTCTTTGAATATCGTCTCACTGCCCATCATGCCCGATTCCTGTTCATGTCTCTGATCGCTGATCGCTCCGCGCAAACAGAAACTTGCACAAATCGAGCAGCAATCGAACGGCAGATTCACGCAAATCTCCCCAAATTTGTGCAGATTATCTAATTTGCATGCATTTCCTCCCTAGGAGCTGATTTGGTCTACTGGGGAAATTTGCGCAAATTAGGAAATTTGGGCAAATCGAAGTGGGAATCCAGAATGAGCGGCGCACAAGCACATGTTCGACCATTTGTGAATATTTTCAGCGGCCATTTGCTCGTGTTTGCGCTCATGTTCAGAGCTTTGCACAGGGCGTGCCCTTGTGCATTGCAAAGCAAAATTCTCACACATCCCTACCTGGAATATCCTGGGCCAGGTGGGTGCCTGAATCTTGCACATCCTGCTAGCCCTGTAATGCTGGATCTGAACTCTTTGGCCAGGAACACGTGGGGGCAATCTGGCCTAGTGCCTCTCAGCTCTTCTGCAGACAGTATGCTTGGCTTGTCCATCGCTCCAGCTGGTAGCCGGAGGTCACAAACGGTGGGGTTTAGTTCAGCCCTGACGAAATCCAGTTATTTGTCCTGCCCTGGAGGGCCTCTTTGTCTCTTGGTAATGCCACAGCCGGTGCTGCTGGCACACGCCAGCTCTGGTTCTTCAGATCAGTGGCTCTGGAGGGATTCCCAGCTTTTTGGCTTGGACTTCCCTCATGGAGGTAGCTTACTTAGCTCTCGCCTGGCCCTCGACCATCTGGCCTGCTTGGATATCACGGTGGCAATGAGGTCTGCGTGTGTGGCAGCAGGAACCTTCACAGAGTGGCCTGCACAATTCAGGGTGAAGTTGGCAGGTGTGCAATCAACGCAGAGCAGGGGTATACAGGATGCACAGGGATACAACGCCCGCACCTTTTAAAAATCATCACTATTTGGAAGGATGCTGACATTATCTGCCACCCTTCCCCCCACCCACCCCGGACTTCCCTGTGTCCCTCTGAGTGTAGCTGCCATTCTCACAGTAGCTGGTTGGGGTGGGGGGGTGGGATAAATTTGCTCAGCAACAATATATTGTCCCTGGTTGTAATGCAAAGCATCTTCAGGTGGCCTGGTTTTCCAATGGGCAATGAAGACCCATTCCCTTTACAACCCTGCACCTGGTGGCCGTGAAAATGGCTACTATTGGTTTGTTGATATGGATCGACACAGCTGCCTGCCTCTTTGGGGACGTGGCCGGGGGACCGTCGTGATTGGCCTGCACGTCAAAAATGTATCGCTTCACCACTGACGTAGAGACCTGGTTCGTGTGATCAGGTCCTACAGAGGATATGGCAAGTCACAAAATGGCTGCCATGGCATTAGGGCGACCCTATGAAAAGGAGGATGGGGCTCCTGCATCTTTAAGAGTTGCATAGAAAAGGGAATTTCAGCAGGTGTCATTTGTGTGCCTGCCGCACCTGGTGAAATCCCCCCTTCAACAAAACACTTCAATTATTTCTTTTATTGTAACGTTTTCAATCGTTTATCATTTCATATCGTTCTTACACTGTTTCTATATTCGTTTTATACTGAATTCTAAATGTACTCTGAGCTGCTTAGGCCATTTCTACACCTGCCTTTCCCCCCGGGATCCTCCCTGTGCAGGCAAACGACCCACAGGGGATCCCGGGAGCAGGCAGAGACGATCCCTCCATTTTCCTGGGATAATCCTTAGGTGTAGAAAGGGCCTTGCAGGATATTACATGGGATGCCCATGGTATCAATCCATCCACCCTGTGGTTTCCAAGAATGAAGCGCTCGGCCATTTCTGGTACACGCGACTTTCTGCAAAATGGATGGAGCACAAGGAGCAACCCAGACCTGGTCAAGGCGTGCGCTGTGACACAACACCATCCAAATGGGCCGTGCCCCGCGTCTCAGGATCCGACATAGAAAGGCGTGTATCGAAAACTCCTCTGCCTTGGTGCGTTTCTGGCAACACTGCACATCGCATGTCGCGATGCGGAGCACCCGGGGCCAGGGTGGTTCGGGAAGTGTAGACGTCTCAGTGTCCCGCGATGCTGTGAATTCCTGCCGCGTTTTGTTCGCAGGAGCAGCGCGCAGCCCGGTGCCCTGCTCCGAATTAATTATCCGCTGACACGATTTCGCTTCTCTTCCTCTTTCTGTTATTTTAATTAACGGAGCCCTCCTCCGAGCAAGCCAGCTGTCATGTAAATTGTAAAATTGTCAGCGTGTACAGGAACTTAACGGGGATATTTTTTTTTTTTTTTTGCAGAAGGAAAAGCCATAGCACAAAGGGGAATGTGATACTCCTCTCTCTCTCTCTTTCCTCTTCAGTGCATTTGTAAACTTTAAATAAAGTGCGAAAACTGCTTGGGTGGAGGCAGGCTGAGGAGAGGAGTGGAAAAGGCTCGTTCATTTCATAGCCACTGATCTCAAGGGCTAAATCTTGGGGCAGGGCCAGAGGCCCGTGGCCAAGCACATCTCTTGCATGCATTTCCAGTTTTAAAAAGGATCTGGTGACAAGAAAAAGGTCTCTTTCTGCCTGAGACTCTGGGGAGTCACGTCCAATCCGAGAAGACCATACTGGGCTCGATGGTCAAATCGCTTGACCTATCATAAACCAGTTTACGGACTGTTCTTCAGAGCTCCTCCCTTTTTATTTCCTTGGCCCAGTTTGACGCCAAGAGCTTTGCAGCCTGGAGAGCCGAAGGAGTTTCTGTTCCCCAGAGCAGGTCAAAAACTCAAGCGCCGCGTTGGTCCAATTTATTATGACATCTGCTGGGATGGTAAATCCGGGATTTTGTTAAGAACACCCAATACACCAGGATCTCCTCAGCTTGGATGTTAAAAATGAAAATGCTGGAGCGAAACAAAAGACGCGCAAACGTGGCTGCAGTTTCTTTCACTTTGAAGGTGGCGGCAGAAGCCAGGCCCACCGTCCGTGGTTGGCATGAGAGGGCAGCTGCTGAGGGCTCTGAGGTTCGGCAGGGCCCCTCCTTGCCCCTGCCCCATCCGCAGCTGGCACCACGCTCCTTCTCGCTTTTCCGGCTGGCCCCACTGGCCTGTGGACCCCATGGTGCCCCATTTTAAAAGTTGTTTTTTTAAAAAAACAACAACAACCCAACTTAACATTTGAATAGCACCGATCTGAACCAATCAGATGCCGCCTTTGTGGGGGAGATGGGACCCAGCCAATGAGGGTATAGGGAGGTGTTTACGTTGCTCCTGTGCCCTTATTATCCGAGTCCCCCGCAAAGGCAGCATCTGGTTGGTTCAGATTGCTGCCACTCAAAAGGTAAATTCCTATGACATATTTGGGGGGATATGTGGCCATGCTGGCTGAGAATGTTGGGAGTTGCAGTCCAACCATCAGGAAAGACCCAGGTTGGGAAAGTTGGTATACACAAACTCACATCTTTTTAGTGGGATTCATAATATGTAGGTTACAGTGAAGGCTGGTCCGAAGTATCTAGGAAAGGTTCTTTGTAGTTTTGCCTGGTTCTGACTGAAACCTGGAGCGGATTCAACCTTGGAGAGCTCCTTTAGAGTTCTGACTAGTTCTGATTAAAACCTGGAGCGGATTCACCTCCCGACTGACATCGGAGCCACCAGCTTCCAGTGGGCTTACCTGGCAGCAAGAGTAGCAAACAAAATGGCGCTCTGAACTGGGAACTGCCATTTAAATTTCCCATAATGCCTCAGAGCAGAGTGTTGCTACACTGGGGTCACTGTTCGGTAGCCACTTAAATAAAGGAAATACATCACCCAAAAAAGTAGACCGCAATTTGCATCACGTTTGTATATGCTAATTTAGATGTATAACTGCAAATTTAGAAATAATAATAATAATAACAGAAATAGAGTACATCTGTTAAGTGTTGAGGGGCAACACTCCTTTACACTGGAATTGGGCAGGACAGCTCTTCAGCTATGAAAGAAGGCACTGCTAAGGCTACAGAAAGCATCAAAAGCTGCAAAAGCATTGTCTCCAGTCTACTGAGAGAAATTCATAAGTGCCCACCCAACCCGGTAATACAGAAATAGGTCTACACAATTCTGCCATCTGTAGAACTCAATGTTTTCATTGGAAGCTCTTAAAACGGGGGGGGGGGGGGGAGGAAGGCAGAGAGCACCGTGTTAATGGAACTCATATGTCTTTGTTTAAAACATGCTTCAAAAGCAAGAATGGCAGATGCAGAACGAAGCAAGCAAGGCAATGTGTGTGTGTGCGTGTGTGTGTGAGAGAGAGAGAGCGCACCCTGGAGAAGTACACTGTGGAGGGAATTCACGCGAGGATACTGGGTGGACATCTCATTTCCTGCCATTTCGTTTTGTTATGATTTTCACATACCACACTTTTCTTCTTGTCATACTCACTAAGCACCAAAAGTTAAGAGTTTCCCACCACCACCGTACATGCAAAATTTAGAACTTGATACTGAAGAGCAAAGCAGCTTGAGCCAGGAAGAAGTGAAGTAGAACGTTGCGCAAATTCAACCTTTGGCAAAATTTCAGGATTTCTCTTGGAATTCTTGGGGTTGGAGCATGATCAGGTTGGCGTTGTGAAATTTGACTTGGTGGGGCCTACTTCCGGGCTTCAGCATCATCAGCAGTGGAAGCCGCCGGACGCAAACCGGCGGTGGCGGACAGAGGTAAATGGGGAAGTGGGGAGGGGGGTTTACCTGCTTCCTCCGTCACCGCCGCCATCTTATCTTAAAATCTTAGAATGCAACAAAACCCAACTAGGGCTTCCTCCCCCTTGGATAGGCACATTCCATTCTGGTACAGGTGTTGAGTCAGGGATGGCCGACGAAGCAGAGAGAAAAGATTACAAATCTGGCATCGGAGATCCATACCGGAACATTGATCGTCTAAGGCCTTAGCTAGACCTAAGGTTTATCCCGGGATTGTCCCGGGGTCATCCTTGTTCATGTAAATGACACACAGGATATCCCGGGAGCAGGCAGGGACGATCCCGGGATTAACCTTAGGTAGGGTGACCATATTTTGGAAACCAAAAAGGAGGACATGTCCAGCCCCCAAGGGGGCGTGCCCACCATCATGTCCAGCCCCCAAGGGGGCATGCCCACCAACATGTCCAGCCCCCAAGGGGGCGTGTCCACCAACATGTCCAGCCCCCAAAGGGGCATGCCCACCAACATGCCCAGGCCCCAAGGGGGCGTGCCCACCCAAACATGGCCTTGGTCACATGTCTGATTTCACAGCACACAATTAAGACAAACCTGTTCTACATAAAATCTTAATGTTAAAATCACTGGAATAAAGAACGATGGATCTGAAATTAACTTCACTCATTTCTACTTTTGTAGCTTTTGCTGTACTTTGAAGCTTTGATACAGTCTCCCGTTCCCTCAAATAATCTTTGCTGACTGCAAATCCTTCTCTGGATGACCATAGTCTAACCTTTCCTAATATTTCTTCCTCAGCGCTGGGGTGTGTGTACTGGAGGCCGCATGCTGGAAGTTCCCGCACGCAGCCCCCTGCCACTCGCCTCATGTTGGTCCCGGATGTGCGACGCGAGGTGATGGGTGGGGCTGGAGGCTGCATTCCCGCACTTCTGGGAACACAGCCCCCAGCCCTGCCCGTCGCTCCGAGGCTTTTCTTGGCTGGCGCCATTGAACTGATGTCCACATCTCTAATAGAGGCAGCAAAGTTTAAATGGGAGATTGACCAAGATCCTCTGTTTAGAGTACGAAGAATGGTCACAAACGGATGGAGTGCTGGGGGAGGCACAGATTTGCAACCCTATTCTCAGTGTAGAGAGTCCTTGAGTATCCAGGATGGATGTCTGTTATTGGCATCCCAGATAGCGGTACCACCAGGGAGTCGGTCTGCTGCGCTGAAGTTGCTACGTGAAGCGCATCCTGACATTGTGCTGTTGAAGGGGCTAGCACGTGGTTATGTGTGGTGGCCAGGAATAGCCCAACAGGTCGAGACAGTAGTGCGGCAGTGTGGTGTTTGTCCCCCTAATTGCCATGTTCCTCCAACAGCACCCTTGGGAGTGGCCACAACGACCCTGGGCAAGACTTCAGGTAGGTTATGCTGTCCATTTAGGGGGGGGGATGTTCTTGATATTAACAGATGCACATTCTAAATGGCTTTAAAAACGTCTCCTGGCAGGAGTAGGTCCCTGCTTCCCTGCTGTGGGGTGAGGTCCACATACACGCACCTCCCCGCCCTGCCTCTACATCCACGTAGCAGCTTGGCCTCTCTATGGACGCGCAGACCTGGCTCCAGCTTTAGCATGGACCTTCCCAGCACTTCCCGCCTTGCTTCAGGCGGACCTTGGCTGTGTTTCACCATTTCCCCCCAGGAGGCTGGCATGTCGATCCACTTAAAAGTGGGTGTTGTTGTTTTTACTTGAAACATTTGTGGTGGGTTCATCATTGTGGCAGCAGCCTGCCTCAGGCAGCTGATTTTGGGTGTCATGAAAGGGCAGCAAGTTGTTATTTCATTTATTTATTATTGCATTTATATCCCGCCTTATGAACAACCCAAGGGGGTGTACATAATCCTCCTCCTCCTCTCCATTTTATCCACACCACCACAACCCTGTGAGGTAGATTTGGCTGAGAGTCTGTGACTGGCCCAAAGTCACCCAGTGGGTTTCCATGGTTGGGAGAGGACTAGAACCCGGATCTCCCAACTCCCAGTCCAACGTTTTAGCCACCACACCACACCGGCTCTCTTTATGTCTATAAGAATTTAGCTGCCCTGGGGCTACTATGAGCCTTTACTTGCAGGGCAGGGCAGGCGCTTTATCTTCAACCATCTGACCACTTGGATTTGGGCTACCACTGCATTTTTGAAAGCCCTGGCAAGAGGCCCGGCCTCCACAAGATTGTTGTGTTAGTACATTTGTTTAAAAAAAGTCTAAAATACCAAGGAATGTTTTATAATAAATGCCCATAAGCCCCTCTAGTCCAAAGGGTTCATATCCTTTTAAATTGTATCATCTACATCCGCTGGAGAAGTGCCCAGCTCTGAACCAGAGTAACCTACGGTAGTTGCTAACGAAATGTTGCAAAATTGAAATGTCTAAGAAGCCAAGAAATTCTTAGGCAACCGAAATCAAGTGAATGTTCTCTTAAAGAACAGTGAGTACCTATCTCTTTCAGTAGATGCCTAAAAGAACAGAGACTGTATTTCCATGTACTTCCTTTTCAGCTAGAAAGTTCCTGTTAGATGGTGCCTGCGTATGCAGCCGCCTGAGAAGGTAGTGTATAAATACCTAGCTTCCTCCCTTGCGAGGTAGGCACATGCTTTGCTGCAATTAGCTCTCGTTCCTCTTTATTCTGCAGAATAAACGCTGTTTGACCCAAACTTCTTCTCCTCTCCTCCTTGTGTGCTGAACTGGACTTGGGGCAGATCCACACTTAACCTTTGGGAAGCCCTGACGGCGATTTGGGGCGTCCCGAAATCGATGTTGAGAACCCTACCTTTTGCGTTTCAAAAAGAGGCGGCAGAGGAGAAGGCAGCCCTCACGGGGACGGGATTCAGAGTTGCTGCACCCGGCGCCTTCGCCGGGCAATCAGCTGCCACCCCCGTACCCGCCGGCCTCCTTCTGCCGGCGAAAGAGTCACCCGGGGCCCACCCGGGTCGGAGAGCATCGCGGAAGAAGCCCCCACCGGCTTCCACCCGGGTCATAGAGCTCGTCGGACAGATGTGACATTGGCCAATCTGGGTGTCCCAGAGGGGATCTACACAGAGTCGTCGGGGCACCCTGAAGGCTCTTGCGTGCACCTCCAGGGCGCCCCGAAACTCCTAGTGTAGATACCTGTCCAGAAGAGGCGGCGGCGGCGGCGGCCCCACATCACCCCTCACGGGGACGGGGCGAAAAGTTCCAGGGCTCGGCAGCTTCGCTGGTGAGTCCTTGCCGCCGTCACCCACCTCCCCGCCGGCCTGCTGCCGGCGAAAGAGCCATCTGGGTTGGAGAGCTCGGCGGAAGAAGCCCGCCTTCTTCTGCCGAGCTCTCCAACCCGGGTGGCTCTTTCGCCGGCAGCAGGAGGCCGGTGGGGAGGTGGGCGGCGGCGGCGGCAGCAAGGACTCACCAGTGAAGCCGCCGAGACCTGGAACTTGTGAGGGGTGATGCGGGGCCGACTCCTCCTCCTCCACCTCTTCTGGACAGGTATCTACACTAGGAGTTTCGAGGCACACGCAAGCGCCTTCAGGGCACCCCAATGACTCTGTGTAGATCCCCTCCTAATGTCAGTCCCTGCGCCTGGCTTTGTAGGAAGGCTCTCAGTTGGTCCGGCCTGCCTGGTGGAAGTGCAGGCAGCCTGGCCTCCTGGCCTTGGCTGGGGATCCACGAGGTGGGACCCCTGGCCCTGGCTTAGACCCAAGGCGTCTCCTGAGCCATCACTGCACCATGACAACATCGCCACCCGTGGAAGGATGCTTCTCTGGCCCGGTTTGCGACGTTGCCGAGGTTCTGAACCGGGTTTGCAAACGCCGATGCACAACAGGGACTTGGCCACAGGGGCTTCGTTGGAGGCTGCAGCCTGAATCCGTGCTCAGCTCTTCATCTGATGGCCCCACAAGGACTTCAGGCATGCCTCTGTTTCCTGAGGTCGAGAGAGGGCCGGCTTTCTTCTCTTGAGGAGAGCTCATTGTAGCACTACTTGCCAGAGGGCTGTCAATGTGAGCTGGCTCTGCGTGGCGTGACGGGGCGCTCCAGGTGGAGCAGGCCCTGAGGCTGGCTTCGCCTGCCTCCTTGCCCCTCCATGGCCATCTCCCCATCCTTTTCCAAGTTGGCTTCCCTGATCCCCAAGATGGAGCATTCACATGTTCTTTGGATTTCCAGATGGACCACCTGGACCAGCAGGAGGCCGAAGAGGCAAGGACGGGGGACAAGGGATGCCTGGGATTGCAGCTCCCTCGGGTGTCCCCGGAAGACGCCACCCTGAACCCCAGCTGCC
The DNA here is from genome assembly GCF_023053635.1 of Elgaria multicarinata webbii. Classification (NCBI taxonomy): domain Eukaryota; kingdom Metazoa; phylum Chordata; class Lepidosauria; order Squamata; family Anguidae; genus Elgaria; species Elgaria multicarinata. The sequence goes on from NC_086183.1 coordinate 7,807,618, forward strand.
TAGGGCCAGTCAACCTGGCAGAGGTAAGGCCTGAAAGCCCAGCGAGGTGTGGTATGACTTCCTTCCACGCCACCGCCTCTCCTGCCCACCTTTTCCCGCTCCCGGAACGTCCTCTCCTGGCCGGACGTGGAGATGGCCAACGGTCCTGTTGGGATTCGGGCACATCTGTGGGAAATCTCAAGAGGTGCCCAACATCATTTCCTCACTGAAACATCCACACTGACCCCTCACATTTTCTTGGGGTTTGGGTTTGCAGAAGGAGGTGGCCCAGGAGAGGATGGACGACATTTCATTCTTCCTGAACACCATGGAAAACCAGGTAGGCAGCTCTGAACATACGTCAACAGGGACACCTAGAGCGCCCCCTCCCCTCCCCAGTGCCCCTTTCTTCCAGCACCCTCTGGGCCCAGCCCCTTTCAAAGGGTTTCCTGGCCTGCACATGCGGCCCCAGCTGAAGAGAACCCTTCCTTGGCCCCAGGGGCCGTTTTCTCTCGAGGCCTCGCCTGCCTGCAGCTCCAGGCCCCTCCCCTCCCCTCCCTTCGCCCCACAGGTTCCAGCGGACCTAAGGGGAGTTCCCCCCAAGAGCACTCAGGGCAGGGATTTCCCATTGGCCTCATCCAGCAGCCATCTTACGTCGCCTCTGCTTAGATGTAGGAGCCGCCTGGGACAATGCCGGCAGAGATGTTCGGAAACCTTTGGAGTTTTGCTTCCATGCAGCCCTTCAGCCCTTCAGCCCCCTCGCTGTTTGCAAAGGCTCTGGGTGGACAGCCTGCCTTCGGCAACATTTGGGGACAGGACAACCGTGGGGGGGGGGCAGCGGCAGAGTCCAACCCCTGAGGGTCAACAGATCCCAGACTGGGGAGGAGGGCGGTGGGGAGATCCCCATTCCCAGGAGCCCCGGTGACGAGTCCCAATCTCCTCCTCTCCTCAGGCAGAAGCCACGAGGACCATCGGCAGGATCATCCAGTCCACGGATGACGTCACGGCACTGGAGGCCCGGTTCCCGGAACTTCTGCTGGCCTTGGTGAATAACATCATGCAAGCCGCCGGCCTGCAGAGGACGTCCGAGGGATCCGAGAGCCAAGACATCGGCTCCCTGCCTCCTAAGTAAGTCACGGCACAGGGAAATCGGGGGCAGAAGGGGCCTGGTCTCCCCACGCTTCAGTAGGCATGGGAGAGGCCCCCTGCCCCACGTTCCCCGGCAGTGGAGATGTTTGGGGCAGGGAGACGTCCTCTGGGCACGAGGGCCCTTCTCCCCAGACATGCCATTTCCTGGCTGAAAAGGCCCCCTTCGCCCGGGCAAGCGGTGCCTCAGTGACTCTGGCCTCCCCCTCTCCTCTGCAGAGAAACGGCGGCCATCATCTGGATGCTGCTGAAGCGGGCGGCAGCACACGTGGCGGTGGACCCAGTCTGCTGGCACATCTTGTGCCGCCCTAAGACCTGCCTGGACGGAGTGGCCGTCCTGGTGAGGTAAGAGGGAGCGTGGCGCCTTTTGTCCGAGGGGGCCCGGAGGTCAGCCCCTCCTCCTCTCCGCAAGGACGTTCCCTCGCAGTCAGCCGGGACTCTTGTGTGTTGCAGGACCCTCCTCGCAGCATCGCCCTCCACGCAGCAGGGCCTTTTAGGAACACCTGAGGTCCCTCATGGAGAGAGAAGAACCCACGGAGCATTCGGTGGCAGCGGTGGCCTTCTTCATCGAGGTAGGAGCAGCTGTCGCCTGCGAGAGAGACTGGGCAGGGCTTGTACTGGAGAGGCCGGGGGGCCCAAGCCAGTCTTTCCCGGGGGCCACAGGGGCCCAGCTGCAGCTGGAGATGGAGGAGTGCAGGGCGGGAATCCAGCTGGGTGGGTGCTCAGGGAGCGGAGGTTGTGCCAGTCTCTCTCGGCTGCCCGTGCGGCCTCGTCTTAACGCTGGCGGGGGCTGCTGCTGGGCCCTAATCCGGGCATAGGAGGATCAGAGAGGATCACCCAAAGGGGCTGGAAGTCAGGCCAGGAGTCAGGCAGGCGAGGGTCCAAGCATTAGAGGGGCAGAAGCAGTCCGTGGGACGGGGCCCAGAAAACGGGGTTCCCGCACCTCCCCTTGTGGGAGCAGAGCAGCCTCCTCCTCCTCCTCCTCCTCCTGGAGAGGCCTGGTTCCTGAGCAAGGCTGGCCGTTCCTCCTGTGCTCCCGCTGGGGTTTGGTCAAGGGGTGGGGAGGGGACACCCAGTGCCCCCGCAGGGGCAAAGCGACGTGCAGCGTGGCGGAGGTGAGCTGATGCGCTCACGGCTGGAGCACCCAGGCCATCGCCTCTCGGTGGGGCTCCAGGTATTGATGCGGTTTCTCCTGGCTCCCTCCGTTTCAGCTGCTGCTCAATGACACATGCCCTGTCTCCCTGGAGAAGACCTGGCCGCTCCTCGCGGGCGGGCTGGCGCACCCCAGTCAGGCCGCCTTCCAGCTGAGCAGGAAGGGCCTTCTCCACCTCTACATCAGCTGTAAGAGGGTAAGTGGCAGCAGCCACACATGAGCCCAGGAGTGGCTCTCGCCCTTCCTACTGAGGAATTGCCACTCTTCGTGCACCCACGGCTAAGGGGGCCCCTACGTGGCACCCCACACAGACACTCACTTTCCCAGCGGTTCCTCCGTCTCCGTCTGCTGGCTTTATTTCTGGGCAATAACCGAAGTAGCAGGATGGCGGACCGGGCCCTGGGTTCGACAGCTCCTGTCGCATCCAGGGTATTGCAGCCGAGGGAGGGGTTTCTTGATGCTTCCCTGTCCGTAGCCAGCTCATGGTGGGATCAGGCGGGATCCTTTCCGTTTTATTGCACTTTTCCAGCGGAACTTTGTCCCTGAAAGTGCTCGGTGTTCTTACCCCTGTGGTATCCCGGCGGGTGGCTGGAAGTTCAAGGGAGGACTCTTGGCTCAGAGCGAATGCAGGGCTTTCCTCACAAGGGAGTCATCTGGTCTCACCCGGAGGGCAACCTCTTAGGAGATAGGACAGGATCCTCCTTCTCTCCCCGCAGAGGAAGAGGCCCGAGGAATTCATCCAGGGCATACTTGGGTCCTTTGACGGAGACGCCACCTTGGCGGCCCTGGACTTTGCCCAGCAGCTGTGGCGCCACCTCCCTGAGCAAGAACAGGTGTCTCTGAATGCTCCGCTGGCTGCCCAGGTCTGCCTTCTTTTCCACCACGTGAGTATTGCACGCCAGCCCTCGAGGGGCGCTCCGTCCAGCACAGAAGCTGGGGCAGGCGTGACCGACGGAGACTCAGCCCCGGGCCCCGTCACTCGGATTCTCATCGGTTGGGGAAGAGGGCATCTCCGTGGTGACAGAGGCGAGGAAACGATTCTGACGTTCCTCTTTGTTCCTTCTTCGTAGGAGTCGGCTCAGATCCGAAAGGCAGCCCTGCATTACTACCGGGTTCTTCTGCAGCACCAGGAACCTCATGAGGAGAGGAGGCGGAAGGTCACAGACCTCATAGCGGCCCTGATGCACGTGGAGGACGAGGACGAGGCCGTGGCAGAGGTGAGGCCCCTCCGTGCCCCTACAAAGGGCTTCTGGCTTCCCCACGGCAAATGTCCTCCGTTGCTCTTGCGGCAATTCACCCATGGATGCCACTCTGGCACTCCTGGGGATCTCAGCTCCTTAGTCTCTGTGCAGGAGCCCTTCCCTGCCTGGAGATCTCTTTCTCCCCCTTCTAGCATCTCATTGTCTGCTTCTGTTCCTTCGAAGGCAGCGAAGGACATCGCCCGGTGCCTGACGGAGGACCTTCAGTGGGACCTGCCCTGGCACTTTCTGGTGAGGGAAACCTTCAGTCTGCAGGAGCTGCTGCACAAGATCTCGAAGCGAGGGGTTTTCCTTCTCCGAGGATGTCCAGGAGGCTGAGGGGACATCCCGGCTCCCATTCCTGCAGAAAGAGGAGAGAAGAAATGCCCCCCGGTCAGAGGGGAAGGGGAGAGAGGGGTTGTGCCCACCTGGGCCACCCCAAAGTGGACATGATGGGCCCCATCCTAGAGTGCCCCAGAGCCCAATTCCCAACAAACCTCTTTGGCTCCCAGGGGAAGGGGGTCAACACTCACTCTGGACCTCGGCTTGACGGCCATCTCTGAGGCGGAGGTGGCGCCCAGGTGCAGGCAAGTGGAGCGGAGCGGAGCGCTGGCAGGAGCGATGCAACGGCGCTTCTGCCTGCAACGACGTCCAGAAATTCAAAGAGCAACAACGGACACTTCGGAATGGGGTGGGCTGGATCGGAACCTCAGCGACCCGGCAACCGTGTAAACACACCCGGGACTGGGCGGCAGAGCAGCAACTGCCATGTTTCGAACCAATACACGTACGGTGGCCTTCTCAGGGCCCAGGGTGGTCATGGGGCACAACTCTTTGACTGACCCGGCTCCTGCACACAGCCTCACATACGGAAAACAAAGACATGGAAATGTTATCTCACTTTATCTCCATACCAAGAAAAGCTTCACCTTCAACTTTTATGCATGTCAAACCTTTGTCAAAGGGACAAGAGCCAGGCCAGGAGAAGAAAAAAGAAGAAAACATTTAGCCTTCCAGGCAGGGACTCAGAGAGAGAGAACATGTGTGCCATCTTCCAAGCAGGGCGTTCTTCTTCAGATTTCACAACGTGTTGCCCACCAAGCCACATCATCAGCATTATTATTATTATTATTATTATTATTAATAATGATTCTAAAATGTATTAAAGCATTGTATACAGATTAAAAACAAGACAGTCTTAAAGACGTGACATCTTTAAGGGGAAAGGAAGCAAAGGCAAGCATCTCCAGGCACTCTTGAATGAAATGGATTATCTATCTTCAGGCCTGGCTTTGGAACGGAGACTGCCTTGGTCACCCTGTGGGATGACCTTTGCCGGGAGAGGGACAGGGGGAGTGCAACACGGTGGATTCCCTTGGACCTTTCAGTGGCTTTCGATAGCATCAACCCTGGTATCCTTCTGGATAAGTGGGCAGGGCTGAGAGTTGGAGGCCCTGTGTTCTACTTGGACGGCCGATTCCAGAAGGTGGTGGTGCTGGGGGATTATTGCTCTGTGCCATGGTATTTAGGCCATGGGGTTCCCCAGGTCTCTATTTTATCCCATCTGCTGTTTAACATTTATATGAAACTGCTGGGAGAGGTTTTCCGGAGATGTGGGTTGAGGTGTCATCAATGTGTGGATGACCCCCTGCTCTGCCTCTCCTTTTCATCAAACTCAGGTGAGGCAGTGGCTGTCCTGAATCAGTGCCTGAGCATGGTAACGGACTGGATGAGGGCCAATAAACTGAGACTCAATCTAGACAGGACAGAGGTACTATTAGCGGGTGGTTCGCCTGTCTGGCTAGGTGATGTTCACCCTGTTCTGGGCGGGGTTGCACTCCCCCTGAAGGATCGGGTCCGTAGTTTGGGGGTGCTCTTGGATCCAGAACTGTCACTTGAGGCACAGGTGAATTCAGTGGCAAAGAGCACCTTTTATCAGTTTAGGCTGATATACCAACTGCACCCTTATCTGGATGGAGATCGCCTAGCTACAGTTTTTTTTATTATTTATTTATTTATTTTAAACATTTATATCCTGCCCTGTATCATTAAGATCTCAAAGTGGCGTACATGCTCTCATAACCTCTCCTTTGGATTACTGCAATGCGTTATACATAGGGCTGCCTTTGAAAACGGTCCGGAAACTTCAACTGGTGCAAAACAGGGCAGCACGTTTACTAACAGGGACTGGCCAACGAGACCACATCACGCCAGTCCTTTTCCAGCTTCACTGGCTGCCAGTCCAGGTCCGGGCCCGATTCAAAGTGCTGGTATGAACATTTAAAGCCCTAAAAGGCTTGGGGCCAGGCTATCTGAAGGAACGCTTCCTCCCATATGTACCTGCCTCAGGGGTCATCCTCAGGGGTCCTTCTCCATGAGCCCCTGCCAAAGGAAGTGAGGCAGGTGGCTACCAGGAGGAGGACCTTCTCTGCTATGGCACCCCAGCTGTGGAATGAGCTCCCTAGGAGGCTCGCCTGGCACCTACAGTATATTCTTTCAGACACCAGGTGAAGACCTTTTTATTCTTTCAGTATTTTAACAGTCTATAAATTAATTTTAATTTTGCTGTTTTATATTTGTATTTCTGCACTGCTGCTGCTTTTTCCTGATTGTGCTTTTATGATGTATTTTATATCATGTTTTTATGCTGTTGTTTTATACATGGAATGGTTTTAATATTTTTGTGAACCGCCCAGGGAGCTTCGGCTATTGGGCAGTATAAAAATGCAATAAATAAATAAATCACTTCTAAAAGTTATAAAGTTTGTTATGGTTTGCCAGCAGGAGGGGCTTAATCCCTCCGGGGATGTTTCAGTCCATGGCAGGCAGCAGCAATGGGAGGGTCACCAAACCATGGGTCAGAGGTCATATTGGGCTGCCAGGCAGTGTTCAGCATGGCAGGTCCAATTCAGCCAGGACCTTCCTAAAAGGAGAGGCTCTGAGGCTCGTGCAGTCCTGGAAGGGGCAAACACTGGCTTGGAAACCCTTCCTCTCAATTCCAGGTGTGCAGGACCTGGCAGTGGGCGCGGAATGCTGAGGGAAGGGCCATCTGAGCACCCTCAGGGCAGGCATGGAATTTTGGCTTCACGGGAATCGGAATGTGAGGAGGGGGTGGGGTTTGGGGGGGTCGTGTTGTGGGAGGGGGAGTGTGGAACGTTAAGGGAAATGGGAGGGGGAGCGTGGAATGGCAGTTAGGAGTAGGAATTTGGCCAGTTGAATGCTGAAAGTGGGGAAGGGAAGAGAGGGGGTTGGACTCGATGGCCTCATAGGCCAACTCTACTATCCTATGATTCTATTAAGGGAATTAGCTGGTGGGGATGAGGTTTTTAGGATATCGCTAGTTGTAGTCAACACAGTACTGTTCAGCACAGTAAGACTGTGAGCCAGTCTTGGTCCCATCCTGGGCAAGTTTGCCCTTCTCCTGACGGAGCACATCTGTAGTCTGATCTGTAGTCTATGGCATGGAGCACCTTCTTCCCGCTGAGGCTGGGGCACCAGCTGTGATCCTCCATAGGCTGTCATTGGCCCTGCTGAGATGACACCTTAAGCAACAGCTTCAACCATGGTGAATAAGGCTTTTTGCCTCATTCACGGTGGTTAAAGCTGTGGTTTAAGGCGTCTTCTGAACAGGGCCATCAAGATCGTTGACAAAGGCTCTTCTCCAGGTGCCCCCCACCAATAGACAATGGCTACTGTGTGGCCATATTATGGGATGCTCTCCCCAGGGAGGCTCGCTGATGCCTATTTTGTTGTCCTTCTGTTCATGCTTTTTCACTGTTTAACATAATCTGTTTGGTCTCTGTTGCTGAAATAACACTGCTCTTTTAGATATCACTGCATCCAGTATTTAAATTGTCTCGTATAGAAAAAACCTCTACTGTTTCATTAAAGACCTTTTTTTGCCACTCTGGGGCAGGCTAAGATATTTTATTAAAAAAACAAATAGGCATAATATTAAGCCCAAACTTTGTTTCAGTCTTAAAAAAATTAATTCTGTGATTCCTATCGGTTTAGTTAATTAGGATAAAGTCCCTGCTTTTCACTTGCAGGGTAATCTCAACGCAGACGTATCTCCCCTCTCTGCTTTTAGGTCCACCACCCTTGCCGCTCTAGTAGCAAGCATACCTGGCTCCAGCTCTAGCATGGGCCTTCATACTACTTCCCTCCTTGCTCCAGGAAGACTTTGGTTGAAGCTTGCCATTTCCACCCCCAGGAGGGTGGCATGTTGACCCCTTAAAAACAGTTTGGGGATTTTTAGACTTAAAAGATTCATGATGGCTTCATTTATTATTATTATTATTATTATTATTATTATTATTATTATTATTTATTTATATAGCACCATCAGTGTACATGGTGCTGTACAGAGTAAAACAGTAAATAGCAAGACCCTGCCGCATAGGCTTACAATCTAATAAAATCATAGTAAAACAATAAGGAGGGGAAGAGAATGCAAACAGGTACAGGGTAGGGTAAGCAGGCACAGGGTAGGGTAAAACTAACAGTAGAAAGTAACAGTAGAAGTCTGCACAACATCAAGTTTTAAAAGCTTTAGGAAAAAGAAAAGTTTTTAGTTGAGCTTTAAAAGCTGCGGTTGAACTTGTAGTTCTCAAATGTTCTGGAAGAGCGTTCCAGGCGTAAGGGGCAGCAGAAGAGAATGGACGAAGCCGAGCAAGGGAAGTAGAGGCCCTTGGGCAGGCGAGAAACATGGCATCAGAGGAGCGAAGAGCACGAGCGGGGCAATAGTGTGAGATGAGAGAGGAGAGATAGGAAGGAGCTAGACCGTGAAAAGCTTTGAAGGTTAACAGGAGAAGTTTATATTGGATTCTGTAGTGATTTGGAAGCCAATGAAGAGATTTCAGAAGCGGAGTAACATGGTCGGAGCGGCGAGCCAAGAAGATGATCTTTGCGGCAGAGTGGTGAACAGAAACCAACGGACTGATGTGAGAAGAAGGAAGGCCAGAGAGAAGAAGGTTGCAGTAGTCCAACCGTGAAATAACCAGCGCATGAACAAGCGTCTTGGCAGAAGAGACAGACAAAAATGATCGAATCCTGGCAATATTATACGGGAAAAATCGACAAGATTTAGCTACTGCCTCAATATGAGGAATAAAGGAGAGCGAGGAGTCGAATATAAAGCCAAGGCTACGAGCTTCCTTGACCGGAGTAAGCGTAACATCATTGACAGTAAGAGAGAATGACAGATGAGGAGAAGGTTTAGGAGGAAAAACAAGCAATTCAGTCTTTGCCATGTTAAGTTTCAAGCGACGATGAAGCAGCCAAGCTGAGATATCTGAAAGACATGCCGAGATACGATCGTGAACATCAGGAGAAAGTTCCGGAGATGACAGATATAGTTGTGTATCATCGGCGTACAGATGATATTGGAGGCCATGAGATTGAATAAGCTTGCCCAAGGGCAACATGTATAAGGAAAACAACAACGGGCCAAGCACCGAGCCTTGAGGAACCCCTACTGAAAGGGGAAAGGAGGAAGACGAGCTGCCATTAGTCAACACGCTGAAAGAGCGACCCGCTAGATAGGAGGCAAACCAGTTATAGACAGAGCCACAAAATCCAAGGTCATGAAGGGAATCTAAGAGAAGATCATGATCAACCGTGTCAAAGGCTGCAGTTAGATCAAGGAGAATAAGAACGGAATAATGGCCTTTAGACTTGGCAGTAAGGAGATCATTGGTGATCTTAGTAAGGGCTGTTTTACATAATTGTAGCTGTCTCGGGCAGCTGATTCTGAGAATAATGAAGGGTCAGCAAATTGTTAGTTATTTAATTTATTACTCTAATAACTTGGCTGGCCTTGGGATACGATACACCATGACTTGGAGCGGGGTGGGGGGTGGGGAGCACCATTTGCTGCTCCATCTCAGGGTGCCTACTCTGGGCACTTGACCCCTTGGATTTTGGTTCCAATTGCATTTTTGCACTGCAGAACATGGAAGTGAATCGGATTCACAACCTGACCTCCATAGGTTAAGTGCAGTTGGTTAAGTGCATTTGTTAAAAATAAGATCTAAAAGATTCATGTCCTTTAAATTATATCAACTACATCTGCAACTAAAAACTGGTCTGTCCAGTTTTAACTTTCATTGAATTATTGTTTAAGAGTTTTTATCATTTTTTTTTACAACATGGCACAAGTTAAAGCATGCAAATGAGAACCTTCAAATTAGCACTTATCCTCAAACCAGAGGAATGAGGAGAAATGCAGTCATTTAGGTTTTAAATGGGCAACAGTCTTTATTGAATACAATTCAAAACAATCCTAGTTCCTACTTCCCTGTCACCAGTGCAGGTCTCTATTAATCAGTGTGAGTCCCAATTAATTTTCCTCAAGCCATCGAATCTTGGGCAAGCTCAGAGAGAAGCAATATTCCTATTTCTAGCCCCTCCTGGATTCACCAAAGTGTTTCTGGCTGTATCCCCACCTTCTCGGCCTCACAACGGTGAAGTTCGCAGACCGAAGGCCTCCCACAGGGTCTCCTTGGTCTGACGGCAGGGGCGCAGGCTGTCCAGAACTGGAGGAACGCAAGACAAGGGCAGCTTGCAGTCTGGTACAAAAGACCCTCTCTGTGCCCAGAAATTCTTGACATAGGAAGGGTGGGGCATTGGAAGTTGCTGGAGGGAAACTTTGAGCCCATTCCATCCCATACAGAAGAGATGTCAGTCTGATTAGGAGAAAATCACCCTAAAGCCCAAGAAATGCCCATCAACCAGGAGCACCCCATCCCCTGCCACCCTCTGCCATTTGCAAGGGCAAATTCTGAGCGCTGTGGGAAGATGCACCTCCCTCATCCCCCAACAGTCCACCCACTCTTCTCTGCTCAGGTGCTTCGTGATCTCATGCAGCAGGTCCTGCATGCTCTAAGTGTCCCTTGCCAGAAGGCTGCCTTCCAATTTCCATTGGAGGTTGAGGAACCATCCCATGAGGTGGAACTAGAGTGCAAAAGGGACCTTTGATATGGGGAAAGCTAAAAGGCCTTTTGGGGGACACAGAGGGTCCTCAACTCTGCCACATCCTTGTTCTCACCCTTCACATGTATCAGAACCACAATGAGATCTTTGATTTCCTACTTCAGTGTTTCTAGTGCTGTTGAAGATGCCAATAGTACTGCAGGACAACTTTTCAGATCTTGATAATTTCCTATAAAGAAGAAACAAAGAGAAAAATCAGAAGCATTTCCCCACTAAAATAATAATAATTCTCCTTCTCCTCCTCCTCCTCCTCCCCCCCCCCCATCAGGATTGGATTGACAGGCTACGTCACAGAATCAGTCAGTCAGCCAGTCCTACTCTAGTATAAGTGCTGAATCGACTGGCCACTGGCTGGTCCCCAGGAGGGAGAAATTGTAGGCAATACTCACATGGTGTGGTACTGGGCAGCCAGCACAGCATTCAGAGGCACCTGGTCTTCCTCTTGGATGTAGTGCCAAAGCTTCTGGGCAAAGCCTACAACCACCAAGTTGACTTCTACATTAGTGGACCCAAGTATGCCCTGGATTTCATCGACAAAATACTCAGGCCGCTTCTATTACAGAGAAAAAGAAGGAATTTGTTACTTCTCCCACCTGTTTCCCCACTGTGATAGATCACAAGACTTCCTGTGGTTCCTTCTGAGGAAAACTCTGCATTAGTTCTGAGCCAAAAGTCCACCATAGAACTCTTCTGGTCAACCCCCTCCCCCAGATATCTCAGGGGTAAGAACACCTAGTGATTCCAGAGACAAACTGTACCTGGAAAAGTGCAATAAACTTTAAAGAATTAAACATGATAAAATAATTAGCTGGTTACAAAGAGGAAACTATTAATTAACCTACTCGTAACACACTGGGACCAAATGAGCTCTCTAAAAAAATTGCCAATTCAGCCATCCCACAAAAGCAAAGAAAGGGGAAGGAATAAATGGGGCACAACCCTCCAGAGGGACCATACCCTTAAGCTCATCTACACCTGCAGAGATTGTGCTATTGTTCGGTTATTGCCAAAAACAAAATAAGCGGACAGAGGAACTACAGGTAAACCACAAGATTTGATTATAATGCCCTTTAAAAATCTGTGAACAAAGGGTGGGGATTTCTCAAGAGTAATCATCTAATAATACCTGACGCAACGCCTCTCCCGACATGAACCTACCCTCTCACTGCCCTCTACATCTAAGGTCCTCCTCTGAGTGGCTACTCCGAGGGAAGCTCAGAGGATGGCAACAAGGGAGAGGGCCTTTTCAGTGGTGGCCCCCCAATTATGGAATGATCTCTGTGATGAGGTTCGCCTGGCGCCAACCTTGTAATATTTTCGGCGCCAGGTTAAGACCTTCCTCTTCTCCCAGGCATTTGACAACATATGCTGAGTTTGTTTGTTTTTAACGGACCCCAGAATAGCTGTTTTTATAAGGACACTGTGTTTCTATGCTTTTTATCTTTTTAAACTTTGTATATTTGTTTTAATGTTTACTGTTTTTAACTTTTGTAAACCGCCCAGAGAGCTTCGGCTACGGGGTGGTATATAAACGCAATAAATAAAATAAATAAATAAGAAGCACTGCAACCGCTCCCGGCTTGGGGCGTGGGCTGTCACTTACCCTCTTACAGTTGGCATAAAGGTGGAGAAGGCCTTTCTTGCTCCGCTGGAAGGCGGTTGGACTGGGTGCGCCAGCCAGGCTCTCGGGAGCTTCCACCTCTTCTTCATGTGGGCAGGCCGCGTGTCTCTCACCAGCAGCTGAAGCAAAGCAAGCCAGTAGAACCCCATCAGTGCCTGGAGCCCCATAGAGAGGGGTGGGTCTGGGTGCTCCAGCCCCGACCACATCAGCTCACCTCCACCACTCTGCACAGCACTTCACACCTGTGTTGCCTGCTTTTGTGCCTCCCCTCCCCCTCCCCCACCTGAGACCTTGCTGGGGTCCCCCGTTGGGAGTTCTTCATCCCCTATCTGAGTGTCCGAGACCCAGTGGGAACAGGGAAGAGATGGACAGCCTCACCCAGGAACTAAAAGAGCTTAAAAACCGTAAGTCAGAGAAATGCTAGACTGATAAAGAGAAGGAAAGTTGGAGGACAGGGAATTTTGCCAGGTGCTGCACGCATACAAATGACACCTGCCGAAATGCCCTTTTGTATACAACTGTTGAAGATGCGGGAGCCCTGTCCTCCTTTTCATAGGGTCACCCTAGAGAAGGAGGCTTCTCTGTTGCCACAGGAGAAAGAAGAGAAGGGACAGGGAGCACCCCTTTTCTCTCAGAGAAGGTGCCGAAACCCCTAATTCTGGGCTGCATCCCACTGACTGCTTCCCTTTGAACCTTGTCTGCCTGATTCATTGTCTGACTTTCAGCTCCTTTGTGTGATCCCAGCTGATCCTCCTAGGCCCCAGCTGCAGCCTCTCCCAGAGTTAAGACAAGGGCTCACGGGCAGCCCTGAACATAGCCAAGAGAGGCTGGAACAACCTTCTCTCCCAAAGCTGGTTTTCGGGCCTGCACTCCTATGTCTCCCAAAGCGGGTTTTCAGGCCTGCACTCCTAGGTCTCCCAAAGCTGGTTTTGGGGCCTGCACTCCTATGTCTCCCAAAGCTGGTTTTCGGGCCTGCACTCCTAGGTCTCCCAAAGCTGGTTTTCGGGCCTGCACTCCTATGTCTCCCAAAGCTGGTTTTGGGGCCTGCACTCCAAGGTCTCCCAAAGCTGGTTTTCGGGCCTGCACTCCTATGTCTCCCAAAGCTGGTTTTCGGGCCTGCACTCCTAGGTCTCCCAAAGCTGGTTTTGGGGCCTGCACTCCAAGGTCTCCCAAAGCTGGTTTTCGGGCCTGCACTCCTAGGTCTCCCAAAGCTGGTTTTCGGGCCTGCACTCATAGGTCTCCCAAAGCTGGTTTTCGGGCCTGCACTCCTATGTCTCCCAAAGCTGGTTTTCAGGCCTGCACTCCTAGGTCTCCCAAAGCTGGTTTTCGGGCCTGCACTCCTAGGCCTCCCAAAGCTGGTTTTCGGGCCTGCACTCCTAGGCCTCCCAAAGCTGGTTTTCGGGCCTGCACTCCTAGGTCTCCCAAAGCTGGTTTTCGGGCCTGCACTCCTAGGTCTCCCAAAGCTGGTTTTCGGGCCTGCTCTCCTGTGTCTCCCAAAGCTGGTTTTCAGGCCTGTACTCCTAGGTCTCCCAAAGCTGGTTTTCGGGCCTGCTCTCCTGTGTCTCCCAAAGCTGGTTTTCAGGCCTGTACTCCTAGGTCTCCCAAAGCTGGTTTTTGGGCCTGCACTCCTAGGTCTCCCAAAGCTGGTTTTGGGGCCTGCTCTCCTAGGTCTCCCAAAGCTGGTTTTCGGGCCTGCACTCCTAGGTCTCCCAAAGCTGGTTTTCGGGCCTGCACTCCTAGGTCTCCCAAAGCTGGTTTTCGGGCCTGCACTCCTAGGTCTCCCAAAGCTGGTTTTGGGGCCTGCACTCCAAGGTCTCCCAAAGCTGGTTTTCGGGCCTGCACTCCTATGTCTCCCAAAGCTGGTTTTCGGGCCTGCACTCCTAGGTCTCCCAAAGCTGGTTTTGGGGCCTGCACTCCAAGGTCTCCCAAAGCTGGTTTTCGGGCCTGCACTCCTAGGTCTCCCAAAGCTGGTTTTCGGGCCTGCACTCCTATGTCTCCCAAAGCTGGTTTTTGGGCCTGCACTCATAGGTCTCCCAAAGCTGGTTTTCGGGCCTGCACTCCTATGTCTCCCAAAGCTGGTTTTCAGGCCTGCACTCCTAGGTCTCCCAAAGCTGGTTTTCGGGCCTGCACTCCTATGTCTCCCAAAGCTGGTTTTGGGGCCTGCACTCCAAGGTCTCCCAAAGCTGGTTTTCGGGCCTGCACTCCTATGTCTCCCAAAGCTAGTTTTCGGGCCTGCACTCCTAGGTCTCCCAAAGCTGGTTTTGGGGCCTGCACTCCAAGGTCTCCCAAAGCTGGTTTTCGGGCCTGCACTCCTAGGTCTCCCAAAGCTGGTTTTCGGGCCTGCACTCCTATGTCTCCCAAAGCTGGTTTTTGGGCCTGCACTCATAGGTCTCCCAAAGCTGGTTTTCGGGCCTGCACTCCTATGTCTCCCAAAGCTGGTTTTCAGGCCTGCACTCCTAGGTCTCCCAAAGCTGGTTTTCGGGCCTGCACTCCTAGGCCTCCCAAAGCTGGTTTTCGGGCCTGCACTCCTAGGCCTCCCAAAGCTGGTTTTCGGGCCTGCACTCCTATGTCTCCCAAAGCTGGTTTTGGGGCCTGCACTCCAAGGTCTCCCAAAGCTGGTTTTCGGGCCTGCACTCCTATGTCTCCCAAAGCTGGTTTTCGGGCCTGCACTCCTAGGTCTCCCAAAGCTGGTTTTGGGGCCTGCACTCCAAGGTCTCCCAAAGCTGGTTTTCGGGCCTGCACTCCTAGGTCTCCCAAAGCTGGTTTTCGGGCCTGCACTCCTATGTCTCCCAAAGCTGGTTTTTGGGCCTGCACTCATAGGTCTCCCAAAGCTGGTTTTCGGGCCTGCACTCCTATGTCTCCCAAAGCTGGTTTTCAGGCCTGCACTCCTAGGTCTCCCAAAGCTGGTTTTCGGGCCTGCACTCCTAGGCCTCCCAAAGCTGGTTTTCGGGCCTGCACTCCTAGGCCTCCCAAAGCTGGTTTTCGGGCCTGCACTCCTAGGTCTCCCAAAGCTGGTTTTCGGGCCTGCACTCCTAGGTCTCCCAAAGCTGGTTTTCGGGCCTGCTCTCCTGTGTCTCCCAAAGCTGGTTTTCAGGCCTGTACTCCTAGGTCTCCCAAAGCTGGTTTTTGGGCCTGCTCTCCTAGGTCTCCCAAAGCTGGTTTTTGGGCCTGTACTCCTAGGTCTCCCAAAGCTGGTTTTTGGGCCTGCACTCCTATGTCTCCCTAAGCTGGTTTTCAGGCCTGTACTCCTAGGTCTCCCAAAGCTGGTTTTCAGGCCTGTACTCCTAGGTCTCCCAAAGCTGGTTTTCGGGCCTGCACTCCTATGTCTCCCTAAGCTGGTTTTCAGGCCTGTACTCCTAGGTCTCCCAAAGCTGGTTTTCGGGCCTGTACTCCTAGGTCTCCCAAAGCTGGTTTTCGGGCCTGCTCTCCTGTGTCTCCCAAAGCTGGTTTTCGGGCCTGCACTCCTATGTCTCCCTAAGCTGGTTTTCAGGCCTGTACTCCTAGGTCTCCCAAAGCTGGTTTTCAGGCCTGTACTCCTAGGTCTCCCAAAGCTGGTTTTCGGGCCTGCTCTCCTGTGTCTCCCAAAGCTGGTTTTCAGGCCTGTACTCCTAGGTCTCCCAAAGCTGGTTTTTGGGCCTGCACTCCTAGGTCTCCCAAAGCTGGTTTTGGGGCCTGCTCTCCTAGGTCTCCCAAAGCTGGTTTTCGGGCCTGCACTCCTAGGTCTCCCAAAGCTGGTTTTCGGGCCTGCACTCCTAGGTCTCCCAAAGCTGGTTTTCGGGCCTGCACTCCTAGGTCTCCCAAAGCTGGTTTTGGGGCCTGCACTCCAAGGTCTCCCAAAGCTGGTTTTCGGGCCTGCACTCCTATGTCTCCCAAAGCTGGTTTTCGGGCCTGCACTCCTAGGTCTCCCAAAGCTGGTTTTGGGGCCTGCACTCCAAGGTCTCCCAAAGCTGGTTTTCGGGCCTGCACTCCTAGGTCTCCCAAAGCTGGTTTTCGGGCCTGCACTCCTATGTCTCCCAAAGCTGGTTTTTGGGCCTGCACTCATAGGTCTCCCAAAGCTGGTTTTCAGGCCTGCACTCCTAGGTCTCCCAAAGCTGGTTTTCGGGCCTGCACTCCTAGGCCTCCCAAAGCTGGTTTTCGGGCCTGCACTCCTAGGTCTCCCAAAGCTGGTTTTCGGGCCTGCACTCCTAGGTCTCCCAAAGCTGGTTTTTGGGCCTGCTCTCCTGTGTCTCCCAAAGCTGGTTTTCAGGCCTGTACTCCTAGGTCTCCCAAAGCTGGTTTTTGGGCCTGCTCTCCTAGGTCTCCCAAAGCTGGTTTTTGGGCCTGTACTCCTAGGTCTCCCAAAGCTGGTTTTTGGGCCTGCACTCCTATGTCTCCCTAAGCTGGTTTTCAGGCCTGTACTCCTAGGTCTCCCAAAGCTGGTTTTCAGGCCTGTACTCCTAGGTCTCCCAAAGCTGGTTTTCGGGCCTGCACTCCTATGTCTCCCTAAGCTGGTTTTCAGGCCTGCACTCCTAGGTCTCCCAAAGCTGGTTTTCGGGCCTGCTCTCCTGTGTCTCCCAAAGCTGGTTTTCAGGCCTGTACTCCTAGGTCTCCCAAAGCTGGTTTTCGGGCCTGCTCTCCTGTGTCTCCCAAAGCTGGTTTTCAGGCCTGTACTCCTAGGTCTCCCAAAGCTGGTTTTTGGGCCTGCACTCCTAGGTCTCCCAAAGCTGGTTTTGGGGCCTGCTCTCCTAGGTCTCCCAAAGCTGGTTTTCGGGCCTGCACTCCTAGGTCTCCCAAAGCTGGTTTTCGGGCCTGCACTCCTAGGTCTCCCAAAGTTGGTTTTGGGGCCTGCACTCCAAGGTCTCCCAAAGCTGGTTTTCGGGCCTGCACTCCTATGTCTCCCAAAGCTGGTTTTCGGGCCTGCACTCCTAGGTCTCCCAAAGCTGGTTTTGGGGCCTGCACTCCAAGGTCTCCCAAAGCTGGTTTTCGGGCCTGCACTCCTAGGTCTCCCAAAGCTGGTTTTCGGGCCTGCACTCCTATGTCTCCCAAAGCTGGTTTTTGGGCCTGCACTCATAGGTCTCCCAAAGCTGGTTTTCGGGCCTGCACTCCTATGTCTCCCAAAGCTGGTTTTCAGGCCTGCACTCCTAGGTCTCCCAAAGCTGGTTTTCGGGCCTGCACTCCTAGGCCTCCCAAAGCTGGTTTTCGGGCCTGCACTCCTAGGCCTCCCAAAGCTGGTTTTCGGGCCTGCACTCCTAGGTCTCCCAAAGCTGGTTTTCGGGCCTGCACTCCTAGGTCTCCCAAAGCTGGTTTTCGGGCCTGCTCTCCTGTGTCTCCCAAAGCTGGTTTTCAGGCCTGTACTCCTAGGTCTCCCAAAGCTGGTTTTTGGGCCTGCTCTCCTGTGTCTCCCAAAGCTGGTTTTCAGGCCTGTACTCCTAGGTCTCCCAAAGCTGGTTTTCGGGCCTGTACTCCTAGGTCTCCCAAAGCTGGTTTTCAGGCCTGCACTCCTAGGTCTCCCAAAGCTGGTTTTCGGGCCTGCACTCCTAGGCCTCCCAAAGCTGGTTTTCGGGCCTGCACTCCTAGGCCTCCCAAAGCTGGTTTTCGGGCCTGCACTCCTAGGTCTCCCAAAGCTGGTTTTCGGGCCTGCACTCCTAGGTCTCCCAAAGCTGGTTTTCGGGCCTGCTCTCCTGTGTCTCCCAAAGCTGGTTTTCAGGCCTGTACTCCTAGGTCTCCCAAAGCTGGTTTTCGGGCCTGCTCTCCTGTGTCTCCCAAAGCTGGTTTTCAGGCCTGTACTCCTAGGTCTCCCAAAGCTGGTTTTTGGGCCTGCACTCCTAGGTCTCCCAAAGCTGGTTTTGGGGCCTGCTCTCCTAGGTCTCCCAAAGCTGGTTTTCGGGCCTGCACTCCTAGGTCTCCCAAAGCTGGTTTTCGGGCCTGCACTCCTAGGTCTCCCAAAGCTGGTTTTCGGGCCTGCACTCCTATGTCTCCCAAAGCTGGTTTTGGGGCCTGCACTCCAAGGTCTCCCAAAGCTGGTTTTCGGGCCTGCACTCCTATGTCTCCCAAAGCTGGTTTTCGGGCCTGCACTCCTAGGTCTCCCAAAGCTGGTTTTGGGGCCTGTACTCCTAGGTCTCCCAAAGCTGGTTTTTGGGCCTGCACTCCTATGTCTCCCTAAGCTGGTTTTCAGGCCTGTACTCCTAGGTCTCCCAAAGCTGGTTTTCAGGCCTGTACTCCTAGGTCTCCCAAAGCTGGTTTTCGGGACTGCACTCCTATGTCTCCCTAAGCTGGTTTTCGGGCCTGCTCTCCTATGTCTCCCAAAGCTGGTTTTCAGGCCTGCACTCCTTGGTCTCCCAAAGCTGGTTTTCAGGCCTGCACTCCTAGGTCTCCCAAAGCTGGTTTTGGGGCCTGCACTCCTAGGTCTCCCAAAGCTGGTTTTCAGGCCTGCACTCCTAGGTCTCCCAAAGCTGGTTTTCAGGCCTGCACTCCTAGGCCTCCCAAAGCTGGTTTTCAGGCCTGCACTCCTTGGTCTCCCAAAGCTGGTTTTCAGGCCTGCACTCCTAGGTCTCCCAAAGCTGGTTTTGGGGCCTGCTCTCCTAGGTCACCCAAAGCTGGTTTTCGGACCTGCACTCCTAGGTCTCCCAAAGCTGGTTTTTGGGCCTGCACTCCTAGGTCTCCCAAAGCTGGTTTTGGGGCCTGCTCTCCTATGTCTCCCAAAGCTGGTTTTCGGACCTGCACTCCTAGGTCTCCCAAAGCTGGTTTTTGGGCCTGCACTCCTAGGTCTCCCAAAGCTGGTTTTGGGGCCTGCTCTCCTATGTCTCCCTAAGCTGGTTTTCGGGCCTGCACTCCTAGGTCTCCCAAAGCTGGTTTTTGGGCCTGCACTCTTAGGTCTCCCAAAGCTGGTTTTGGGGCCTGCTCTCCTATGTCTCCCTAAGCTGGTTTTTGGGCCTGCACTCCTAGGTCTCCCAAAGCTGGTTTTGGGGCCTGCTCTCTTATGTCTTCTAACGCTGGCTTTTTGGGCCTGCACTCCTAGGTCTCCCAAAGCTGGTTTGGGGGCCTGCACTCTTAGGTCTCCCAGCGGCACCAGAAGTTGTCTACATGCATGTTTAGTTCATGTTTTAAGTGTTGAGATAAACTTCAAAACCAGCCTCCTGCTGCACAGGGTGACCCTCAACAAATCTGGAAAGCCTACAAAGCGATGGCAGTTTATGAGGCATTTTTAATTTCTGTTTTATATATGGAGGGACTTCCTTAGCAAGGGCTTTTTACAAGAGAGGAGAGAAAAAATCCTGTTATATATGCTTGGGACCTAGCTTCTTAACAAACTAACTAGTGTTTATTATCTACCTCATAATAGTAAAAAGGGAGAGAAGAACCAGTTTGCGCCTCAGGGCAGTTAGTCAAATGGCTGGAAGCCCGTTCAAGCGTGTATCCATTACCGCCTCCTGTCCCCACCCCACCCCCGCCCAAAACCAAGCAGTTTATTCCAGGGGAATGACTGAAAGGCCCTGATTGATCCTACGTTTGAACTTACATTAGAGCACCCCCGTCCGTGCACGCTGGTGAGGTGTCAGACTTTAGCTACAAGGAAGGGATGCAAGAGGGGACATTTTGCAGAGAGGCTTTCTTTCCTTCCTTCCTTTCTTTTTTCACTCGCACCCTTAAACATCATTGAGCAAGTCCGTAGAGGATGTGGAGCTGATGCCAACATTAACACACCTCTTCCTTCCTTCTTCCTCGTGGAGAAGGGGGGAGGATTTTTTTTTTAAAAAAAACCTGAGCAATATGTAAAGGTCTAGGGAAAGAAAGAAAGCTAAGCTTTAGTTATCTAACACTACAATCCTATGTGTGTCTACTCAAAAACAAATCCTATTAAATTAGGGTGACCATATGAAAAGGAGGACAGGGCTCCTGTATCTTTAAGAGTTGTATTGAAAACGAAATTTCAGCAGGTGTCATTTGTATATATGGAGAACATGGTGAAATTTCCTCTTCATCACAGCAGTTAAAGCTGCAGGAGCCCTGCCCTCTTTTAAATCTGGTCACTGTAGTATAGCTCCTGCAGCTTTAATTGCTGTGATGAAGAGAGAATTTCACCAGGTTCTCCATATATACAAACGACACCTTCTGAAATTTCGTTTTCAATACAACTGTTAAAGATACAGGAGCTCTGTCCTCCTTTTCATATGGTCACCCTAATTAAATTAAATAGGACTTATTCCCAGGTAAATATGCATAGGATTGCAACCCCTCCCTCCTGCTACCAACTGTCTCTGCAGAGGCCACCAGTGAGGGAGGAAGCAGCAGCCAGGCACCTCTCCACCGTGCCTGGGTCCAGCTCCAGCTGAGAGCCCCCTCCCTCCTGCTGTCAGCTGTAATTGCTGAACTTTCCAACTAAGATTGTAGTGCCTGAATTTGCTTTCCTTTCTCCCCTCCTCCTCCTCCTCCCTCCCAATCCCCTTTCCTTTTGTGTCATGTCTTTTAGATTGTAAGCCTGTGGGCAGGGACTGTCAAGAAATACCTTTGTAAGCCGCCATGAGAGCCTTTTTTGGCTGAATGGCGGCATAAAAATCCTTAAATAAATAAATAAATAAATAAATAAAGTACTTAAGCACCTGCAAATAAAAAATAGGCAAAGAATAGTTTAAGCAAACAAACAGAAAAAAATGACACTAAATTACATTTCTCCACTAGTTTGCAAAAGCTAGAGGAGACTTCAGTATGGAGACTTAGGCCGTTGCTAGACGGGGCTGTAGTGCGTTTTACATACTGCCGGCGTCCTTACAGATCCACATGATGTTCACCAGGATTCATGTTCATCCTGTGGTGAAACCTCTGTTGTGCCATGTTTTATGAAACAGCTTTAAGCCCGGTTTTTCCTGTCGGCGCGCACTAATTTGGATACGGGCGGCGGAGGTGTGGGACGAAATGAGGTCAGCGCAGTTTCCGGCGAGGTCAGCACTGGTCAAGAAGAAGGCGTGCTAAGGGGAGTGGCCAGCGGTTTCGGCCAAACCTCATCAGCCCAGGGGGTGGGCATGTGCCCTGGGGCCCCTTTACACTGTGTCAATACACTCCCCTATCCTTCCGACTGCATTTGCTGGGGGGGGGAGTGACGGTGGCAGGCTGCTGACGCCGGTTTCGCACCTCTGCTGGTGCGGAAACTGACGAGCCCCCCTTCTTTCTGCTTGGCCCATGTGTAGGTATCAGGAATGGCTCTGAAGGGGAGGGGGGTCACTTGGCGGCACCAGGAAATTCTAGATCTGTTGGACATTTGGGGAAAACAGAGGATACAAGAGCAGCTGAGGGCTAGCCACCGCAACTTTAACGTGTTCCAACAAGTGGCACGGGAGATGGGCAAGAGAGGCCATAAACAAACCGCAGAAGAGTGTCGCACTAAAACCAAGGGCATGCGGACAGAGTACCAGCGTGTGAGGAACCATAATGAGAGGTCAGGCAGCAATGCCACCACGTGCCCGTGCTATGATCAGTTACATAATATTCTTCGTGGTTCAGAGCTGCTGCCATGCCTACGCCCAGATGTGGGTTGGCTCCGTGGGATAGGGGGGAAGGGCGCAGGGCTGGTCAGCGCCGGAAAAACTCAGAGGCCTGATGGGAGATGTAGGCGCAGAGTGCACATGCAGACGACTGTCCTCGGATCACAATACATCTGTCATCACCCCTGAAAGGAAATGACAGCATCCCTGCCTTGTCAATGTTGCCGTTCAACAATGCCACTCTTTCCCATCCTCCTGGCACCGCTGGCCATGCCCCCTGTGGGTCATCCCCCAATGCCAACTGCCTCCCCTGTGCCCAGCCAAAGGGGGGGGCATGCAACAAAAGCAGCAGCGGCACTTCAGCCGCCGCCACCGCCAGTCACCGCGGATTGCGCTCTTTCGCACGTGCGCAAATCGTGCTGCGGACGGGCAAAAAACCCTGGAAATCAGGCCGGTGTGGCTGCGCATGCCGTGCTCGACCCGACAGCACCACAACCGGAGCAAACTCCCGCAACCACCCCCCTCCAACACCGGGATAACCCACACAAGGTGTGGACCATGAGTCGTCACACCTATACAGGAAAACCCGCTTTCACCCCTCCTCAAGCACGGAACACCCGGTAGGTCTAGCAAGGCCCTTACACTCCACTGAGCAGGCTCAAGGCACCATTTCGGAGGTTGGAATTTCTCCAGCCTGCTGGAACAGGAATCTGGGATTCTTGACTAACTGGCCGGGACATTTTGGAAATGCTTGACATTCCTGGTTTTCCGGGACGTATGGCAACCCTAAGCGTGGCAATGTTACGCCACACATTTTGTAGGAACTTCAACAGCCGTTCTAGCAGAATGTATCAAGGGACAAGAGAGAGGAAGGCTGTAGCTAGACCTAAGGTTTATCCCAGGATTGTCCAGGGGTCAAACCTGTTCATATAAATGCCACACAGGGCATCCAGCGCTCAGGCAGGGATGAACCCGGGATGATCCTGGGATAAACCTTAGGTCTAGCTATGGCCGAAGTGGCATTCTTCCAGCACCTCTGCTCTAAGACTACTTTTTCTTCCCCTCTTCCCTCACCATCCCTTTTTCCTTGTGCGCCATGTCTTTTAAGATTCTAAGTGTGTGGGCAGAGACTATCTTGTTTTACTGGTTGCAAGTATGTGGCCCTGGGAGCCAT
The DNA here is from genome assembly GCF_023053635.1 of Elgaria multicarinata webbii. Classification (NCBI taxonomy): domain Eukaryota; kingdom Metazoa; phylum Chordata; class Lepidosauria; order Squamata; family Anguidae; genus Elgaria; species Elgaria multicarinata. The sequence goes on from NC_086183.1 coordinate 7,830,380, forward strand.
TTTGGCTGAGGAACGGGATAAAATCACTTTAAGGGCACAATCTAATGCATGCTTAGACAGAAAAAAGGCCTACAACTCCCAGCATACCCGTTCCATGCACTGGCTGGGGCATGCTGGGAATTGTAGGCCTTTTTTCTGTTTAAATGTACATGGGAATTGCAAATTAAGAACAAATGAACAAACAAACAAACAAACAAAAGAATGTTACTGGGGTGAAGGGGAGATGCGGGTCTACATTTTTCCATGGCAGCCCCACATCCTTTGTACATGCCTAGTTCTCCAGGTAATTTGAAGGTTCTGCTGTGGCATAATTGCTTAGGATTTGGAGCCAGCTTTCAGACCAGGGTTGATAGAAATCGATTAATTATTATTTATTTATTTATTTTAAAAAAATCAATTTTTTTAAAAAACATAGTTTTTTTAATTTAAATTGTGTTTTTTAATTTAGATTTTGCATTTTTCTTAAAACAATTAGTAAAAGAAAGAGCCTAGGTCAAAGAAGTCATCATGAATACTAATTATATACCACTAATTATGTACATATATAAAATGCTAAGGTAATGCATGGCATGCAGCAATGCATGGCATGTCGGAGATTCCGAGCTATGAGAAGAACTTTGTACACTGGAGGTTCCGAGCCATGACATGCTAGAGGTTCCGAGCTATGAGAAGAACTTTGTACACTGGAGGTTCTGAGCCATGACATGCTAGAGGTTCCGATCTATGAGAAGAACTTTGCATTGCTAAGCAACAAGATATATAAATGTAGGTGGAAATGGCTGGGAGGGAGGGAGCAGTGGCATCAAAACATATCATTGCAAAGGGGTTCATTAGCAGGGGCGAAGCGGCTGGGAGGGGGGAGTCCAATGGACTCCCAGTCATCCCTGTGACCGGCTTTTCTGGATGCTAGCAGAAAAGCCAGAAAAGTGATACTGAGCAATAAAGTACTTGCCCACAGATAGTCTGTGCGAGTCAAGCTAGTATTCTATGAATATGTTAACAACAGCTTATGTAGATGGGAGATAACCTATTCCGCACTGCAGGTGGTGTACAGAAATGTATGTTCTCTCTCGCTCTCTCGCTCTGCCTTGCCCCTCTCTAAGTGCAAAGATAGAGAAGGTCAATGAATAGAGAATTTAGAAAGTGAAAACAATATTGAAGAGAACATATTCATGCAGTTCTGATTCTTGAGGAAACTTATGCTGCATTTATCCCCCACTGCAGAAGGGAAATGCCAGGCATGGCAGCAGCTGGTTGTAAAAGAGAATATTTTGGGAATATTTTGTTTCTGTACCTGTTGTGGTTGAAATTGCCTAGAATTTTTTTTAAGGAACATTTACATTTATCTAAAACCTGAAATAGTTAACCATTCAAAAACCCATCTGTGTCTTTTATTAATGTTGTCATTTACTGAATAAGGAAACTAACCAGAAGAATAAAGAAAAGAGGACAGGGCTCCTGTATCTTTAACTGTAGGATGACCATATGAAAAGGAGGACAGGGCTCCTGTATCTTTAACAGTTGTATTGAAAAGGGAATTTCAGCAGGTATCATTTGTATGCATGCAGCACCTGGTGAAATTCCTCTTCATCACAACCGTTAAAGCTGCAGCGTGACCAGATCCAAAAGAGGGCAGGGCTCCTGCAGCTTTAACTGTTGCGATGTAGAGGGGATTTCACCAGGTGCTGCAGGCATACAAAGGACACCTACTGGAATTCACTTTTCTATACAACTGTTAAAGATACAGGAGCCCTGTCCGCCTTTACATATGGTCACCCTGGTTCTGGTGGTTCTTTATCTTTAAACTGGAGCTGGACGGAACAGTCACTCGAACAGAGAACTCTTTCAGTAGAGGACTATCCTCTGTAAAAGAGGAACCATGGCCACCATAGGTGCCATGACTCTGGTACACCCTTTCACTTGAGAGCTATTGGGCCTTCTCTCTAAGCTTCTTTCAACAAATTGCAAAGATTTTTTTGGTGGGGAGGGGGGCTTTTAACAAGTAACTGTTTTTAAAGAGGCATTCTGGCCGGGGGATGCTAGAATCTGTAGGACCTTTTCCCGTCTAAACCTACATAGGATTGCGCCCTGGGCTGATCATATGTCCGTTGATCCTGGTTTGTCAGGTACACTCCATGGTGAGCAGAAATAAAGGTGGTGTGACTTGAAGATCATCAGATACTAAGCTAAACTGGAGGGGGGGCTGGCGGCTGGCGGGGGGTGGTTGGATAGAGGAATGCAAATTCCAAGGGATCAGTTTGCTGTTGTTTTAATTAAAGTGGAGAGGTGGGCGGAAGGGTTGGGAACAGGGCTGTTGGCTCCATCCAACTGTTCCACGGCTGCCTCCTCTCCTTCCTCTGTGACAAAGGCCACAGCTAGACCTAAGGTTTATCCTGGGACCATCCAGGGTTCGCCCCTGCCTGAGCACTGGATCCCCTGTGTGTCACCTAGATGAACAGGTTTGACCCCTGGGCGATCCAGGGATAAACCTGAGGTCTAGCTATGGCCAAAGAGCACGAGGTATTAATGACCCCCAAGGTTGCCTTTCCGAAGAGAGACGCGGACGCGATTGCCGCGTGATTGACAAACCAAGGGTCCCTTGCCTCTCATTTAAATATGTTCCTAGTTTGTGCGGCCGATGTTAATTTCTACGTTGCCTCAAACAGCCGGTGGCTATTGTCTGTAAAACCGCATCTGATCAGGGCAACAGGGCAGTTAATGTACTGGCTGGTCAGTGAAGCGATCTCGGCTTCCTTCTACTGGCTCCGCCGCAGCTCCGAATGGAAGAGAGCTGAACTGGAAAGGAACCGCCGTGGGCATCGACTGAAGTTCATTCTGTCATCCCGCAAGAGGGGCCGGCCTCGGCACTCCGCCAAGCGGCCCTGCATTTATACACCCTTCTGATCCGATGTGAATCTCGTAGAACTGGGGCAGCCCTAGCAAGAGAAGAGGGTGCTGTGCTTATGTTTGTGTGCGGGCGCACGTTTGTTTTAGGGGAGAAGGTTTGGAATCTCTCTGCAGTCTATGCACCCATCTAACAAGAGGGAGGAAGAGGCCAGAAATCAGTGAAGGGCACAGGCTTCCCACTCAGAAGGCCCCGAGTTCAATTCCTGGCATCTCTAGCTAAGATGATCAGGCAGCAGGTGATATTAAAGACCAGCTTTCCCCAACCTGATGCCCTCCAGATGTCAACCCCCAACCAGCATTATTCTTTATTAGCATTTATTTCATTTCTGTGCTGCCCAATAGCTGAAGCTCTTCTGGGCGGTTCACAAAAATTACAAGCCATAAAATGCAAGATAATAATAATAAAAAAATAGTATAGAATTTTCAACATACAAAATTTAAAACAATTTATTTAGACAGCTGAACAATTTCCAGAAAAGACTAGACCTGATCAAGACGGCTGACATAAATGTCCCATCATATGCCATTAAATGCCTATGAATAGCTGAAAATATGGTGGCAGGATTCATGTTTCTATTCTGCCTTGGCCTGTTTGTTTTGTTTTAATTGAAGGCAGCCCAACTTAGACCAACAGGAGGGCTTTTATCAGTGTGATTATATTATTATTATGAGCCTTGTGTGGCGCAGAGTGGTGAGCGGCAGTTACTGCAGCTGAAACTCTCCCCACGGCCTGAGTTCGATCCCGGAGGAAGCTGGTTCCCAGGCAGCCGGCTCAGGTCGACTCAGCCTCCCATCCTTCCAAGGTCGGTAAAATGAGTCCCCAGCTAGCTGGGGGAAAGGTAACTGCGACTGGGGAAGGCAATGGCAAACCACCCCGCTACAAAGTCTGCCAAGAAAACGTCAGCGAAAGCAGGCGTCCCTCTAAGAGTCAGCAATGACTCAAGTGCTTGCACGAGAGGTTCCTTTCCTTTCTTATATTATTATTATCATCTCTTTTCTCACTCGTGGCAGTTTTTCTAGACAGACATGATGGGCTTTGTTTTAAGTAGGACAGCTTTCTGGATGTTGGTGTAGATGCATTTTGGTAGGCCCAGTTTCTGAAGGTTTTCTGTATAGTTTTTTTGATGTGATGCCGGTGACTGATGTGATTAATGGAATAATTGTGACCTTTCCCCATTGCCATAGTTCTTTAACTTCCATAGCCAGTGGTGTATATTTTTCTCTCTTTTCCTCTTCCTTTTCTGCATTTTTGACATTAGGTATTGCTATGTCAATGAGGTATGTATGTTTTCCTTTTTTTGTCTATAACTGTTATGTCTGGTCGGTTGCAAGGTAATTGTCTTGTCTGTATGAATTGTTCTGTCCCAGACAGATCTCGGCTCCGCCTCTCAGTTTTCGTGGACTATCCCAGACTGCTTTTGTCGCGTTCTTTCTGGCTCTCTCGCATCCATTCCAAAGAATGTTTGCTGTCTGCCCCCCCCCCTTTGTGGGGTCGTTGCTGTTCGCCGTGAATTTCAGGCTCAGCAAACAGCCAATCGGCTGTTAGGGGTGTCTGCATGGGTATCAGAGGTGTGTGGGACTGGACCTGTCCGACATTTCCGCCACATGTTTTGGATGGGTATCAGCGTGTTTTACCGCTGAGTGTGTATGTGTGTTTTTAATACAAACATATCTCTGCACAAGAGTGCATATTCAACAGAGTTCCTATCCCCCCATGTGTTGCTGCGCATCTGCGCTCATGCGCATGTCTCATGAGTCAGTAAACAAACAAACAAAAAAACATCTGGCCAGCACAGCCCACTTTTGCTGATCCCCATGTGCAAGTGGCGTAACGGGGCACACGTGCTCCCGCAACGGCACTCCTGAAATGGCGGTACACATCAGTGCCGTGTGCCCTGTGAGTGGCGATCGCAGAAACGGGGAACATTCAGAAGCATCCCTCTTCCGTGCCGAAATGCCTGCAGGTGTAGATTAGCCCTTCATCAATCACCAGCACCTCGAGCAGAGACCTTTCCCTGCATGGCTGCTTTTTAACTGGAGATGCCAGGAACTGAAGCTGGGACCTTCTGCACACCCTTTGCTGGTAAAAGTAGGGTGACCATACGGAAAGGAGGACAGGGCTTCTGTATCTTTAACAGTTGTACTGAAATGGGAATTTCAGCAGGTGTCATTTGTATGAATGCAGCACCTGGTGAAACTCCCTCTTCATCACAACAGTTAAAGCTGCAGGAGCTATACTAGAGTGACCAGGTACAAAAGAGGGCAGGACTCCTGTAGCTTTAACGGTTGTGATGAAGAGGAATTTCACCAGGTACTGCATGCATACAAATGACACCTGCTGAAATTCCCTTTTCAATACAACTATTAAAGATAAAGGAGCCCTGTCCTCCTTTTCATAGGGTCACCCTATTAATAGGGACCACATAAAGCTGCCTTAAACTATCAGACCACCAGTTCTTCCATCCCAGTGTTGTCCATCTGTTTGGCAGAAGCAATCCAAGATCCAGCGAAGACCTCGTTTGGAGTTCTGACTTGTTCTGACTGAAACCAGAGCAGATTCACCGCCCCACTGACATCGGAGCCTCCAGCCTCCACTGCCAATATCTGGTGCAGAGATCCTGCAACCTAACTGGATATGGGGACCTTCTGCCTGCAAACCTTCTGCCTGCAAACCATGCTCTACCACCAAGCTATGGCCGCTCCTTGAATATTTCACAGTAGTATTCGAGCGAGGTCAAGTCGAAGGGTCTTTTTGTTGTTGTTAACATATTGTGTGCCAATTTCTGTTGTGCTTTGTTCAGCACTGTCCCTGGTCTCTCCCTTTCTCTCTCTCTCTCTCTCTCTTTTCAATGATCCCCCATGCATCAGTCTATGGAATCTGAGCAATTTTTAGACTGTGATTTAAATTGGCACCATTTGGCACCATTTTAGTGTGGGTTTGGTCGCTCTATGTTTCGTTCCTTTTTAAAAAAAATGCAGTGTAATTTCACAGTGCATCAGTGAGTTGAGTGAGGATTCCAGAGTATTGGCCATGCTAGCTGGGGTTGGAAAGCACCAGGCTGGGTTAGGCTGGCTTGAGACATCCAAGTACTTTGGGCATAGCTAGACCAGCCGATATCCCGGGGTTCGCCCCAGGATCATCCCTATGCGTTCACATGACACACAGGGCATCCAGGGAACAGGGAGGGATGATACCTCCCTTAGCCCGGGACATCACCCTACCCTTTCCCCCTGCTTTTCTGCAGTCTTGGGATGATCCCGAGACCGTGGAACATGTGGCCGGGTGTCACAGAGTAAACGCGAGGAGCTGGGAGCCAGGCATGGGGCACAGAGCCCATCGGGGGTGAGGTGGGATGAGCGGGGAAATTTATTTATTTTTTAAAAACTTACATTTTTCGCTCGAGCGCTTGTGTCTCCCTTAAAAAAAAATTAAAAATGGCGGGCGCAACGTCCTCTTCCTCCTAGGCCATCACGCACCACGTGTAGACAGAGGGGGAGATCTCTCAATAACCATATCGTGAGATCCTCTCTCCTCCGTCGGTAGGTCTAGCCATGGCCTCTGTCGGCACGCCATTATTCCATGCGCCATTGAGATTGGCTAGAGAGAAAGCAGTCTAATGAAAAATTATGGTGACTTTCTAGTATTATGTATTATGTTTCAGTCAATTAAAAAAAACAGGCAGCTAATAGGAAACATGGTAAAAGCTTATAAAATTCTGCATGGTGATGTGCAAAAAGTGAATAAAGAGAGATTTTACTCCTTTTTATCATAATTTTTTTTGGGGGAGATAAGAATTAACAAAATAAAGGCAAGGAGGAGGAGGAGGAGGAGGAGGAGGAGGAGGAGGAGGAGGAACTTCATAAATGTCATTTTGTGTGTATTAATCAGAAAAAATATTGGGAACTGTACTTGGTTGGAATTTTATCAAAAGTTCGAAGAGCATCAACATCGGAAATAAATGGAAACCATGGCACCATAATGTCGTTCTTTGAGTTAGGGTTTCTTGCTTGTTGCACTTGCTGAGTAAGTTTATACATATTCACAGGCCTTAGCTAGACCTAAGGTTTATCCCGGGATCATCCCTGTTCATGTAAATGACACACAGGGGATCCAGGGATCAGGCAATGACGACCCCGGGATAAACCTTAGGTCTAGCTAAGGCCATACTCTCCCAAATATTGTCAATCCACTGCTCTTAAATTGGTTGAGATTGACTGCATTTCTATTCAAATTATAGTAATTATTTCAAAATCTGCATCTATACATATCAGTTAGCATATGCAAATATTACCCAAATCAAAATTCTCTCTTTTGGGTGATTCATTTCCTCTTTTTTGGCAAACTAAATAAACTACATTACCAAATCTAAGGGTGACCTCTTGTATAGAGGATGGTCTTCTGTTTGAAGGGCTACCGGAAGATGGTCCTCTATTTGAAGGTGTCTAGGGTGACCATATGAAAAGGAGGACAGGGCTCCTGTATCTTTAACAGTTGCATAGAAAAGGGAATTTCAGCAGGTGTCATTTGTATATATGGGGAATCTGGGGAAATTTCCTCTTCATCACAACAGTTAAAGCTGCAGATGCCCTGCCCTCTTTTAAATCTGCTCGCCCTAGTATAGCTCCTGCAGCTTTAACTGTGGCGATGAAGAGAGAATTTCACCAGGTTCCCCATATATACAAATGACACCTGCTGAAATTCCCTTTTCTATGCAACTGTTAAAGATACAGGAGCCCTGTCCTCCTTTTCATATGGTCACCCTAAAGGTGTCCCCTATCTAAAGGACTGCCCAGTCCAAGTCTGACTTAAAGATAAAGAACCATCAGAGCTGTTGCCCATCTACAGGTAGCACCTGAGCAGCAGACAGAACAGGTAGACACACAGCTCACCATGGCCTCATCTACACCAAGCAGGATATTGCACTAGGAAAGTGGTATAAAAGCGGTATGCAAAAGGCAGGAGCCACACTACTGCTTTACATCGGTATTGAAGTGCTCTGACAACTGTTGGGGCCCATTGACACATACCATATACCGTTTTCATACTGCTATATCCTGCTTGGTGTGGCTCCTGCCTTTTATATAGCACTTTCAGAGTGCTATCTCCTGCTTGGTGTAGATTAGGCCCTTGTCATGGTCTTCTGCACTATGGAGAGATATACTGTATTTCTATTTAAATTATAATAATGATTTCTCAATCTCCATCTATACATAGCATATGCGAATTTTATGCAAATCCCCGTCCCCTCTTGTGTTCTTTTTGGGGTGAAGCACTTTGTGTTTTGAGGGGTGGCCATTCATAGGTGGCCATCTATTTCCAGTGTGCCTGTCTTTTCCTTTTCTTTTTCGGAGGACATCTCCGGCGGGGTTGGCAATGAAACTTGTCGGCCTTAGGTAGCAAGGCCGCGAGGGCCGGGATGTCACATGCGTTCACAACAGGGAGTCCCAAATTCTCCTCCGGAGGTGCAGAAGTCAAACATAAAGCATCCTGGTCTCTCACAACCCCCTAGAGGTGGATTGGATGCTGTTGGTCGCACCAAAGCACTGTTTTGTTCATCGAGGTTCACCCTCAGCCCTGACCTGTTCTGGTCGCTGAAGCAATGTTTTCACATAGTGAGGCTTCTAATTAGCAGGATTTTGAAGCTAATTAAGATGATCATTCCAATCTCATTTAGTCTTTCCGTTAGGGCAATGTCGCTTTCAGTCAGCTGCTGGGAAGGCGCCATTCACCCGCTGTGTCACGTGACGCGAGAGTCTGTCAGGATTCAAAATGAGGGATTGAGATGTCCTTTCCAATGACTGGCAAGCCACAAACTTACATTTTTTATTGTACACAGGCTTTGCCGTTGGTAACTTCAGTAATACTGACACAAAAATCCACCAAAATCCAGTATCAGTCTCCAGGATTAAAAAAATCGAAAGTTAACATTTGAAATTGTGACATTTGATTTTTTAAAAAATGCTTAAACCTTGTTGGTGACTTGGAATAACATGAAGTGTCCCTCTACCAAATTCAAAACTTTTACATCTTTTTCAATGTAATTGGGCCTCATAAGCCTGCTCATCATAAGAACAAGATTTAGGTGTGAACTTGTCCCAAACTGACAGTTTATCCAGATGTCAACATGAGCCCAAGTCAATGCAAGCTGCTGCTCATTTTTGAGATTTTGTTATAGTTGAAACTCTGGATTTCTTTTTGGGGTTCTAAAGCTGAGCTTCCCTCTGTTGCTTTCAACAAAGACTGAAGACAAATCGAATATTAAAAACACAATGAACAATGCTATGTAGATACTGTCAGTTTTCGGTTTATATTAATGTCTGTCTTCTAGCATACCAACAAATTGCTTTTTTATTAATATTCATTTATTTACAATATTTATATATTGTTCCATATTTAAATAGATTCCAGAGCAGTGAACATAGGAATATAAAAGTAAAAAGATGAAAAATATTTTTTTTCAATTTAAAATAGAATACCAATAAAAACAGTGGCTGGTCAGCGGAGGAATGCTTCCTGGAAAAGAGCTGTTTTCAGGAGGCGCTGGAAGCAGCACAGTCTGGGTGCCTGCCTGACCTCCAGGGGCAGGGAATTCCAAAAAAAAGGGGCCACCACACTAAAGGCTCTTCTCCTGGTGGACTCTAACTAGGCTATCGGTCCATGTGGAGCCACCAGGAGCATGCTGTCCAATGATCTCAGTGACTGGGCAGATTGGTAAAGGAGAAGGCACTCTCAAGTTGTTAAGGTCACTATATCTCAGCTTGAAAACTCAAAGGTATCAATATTTTTATACCTTCACATTTAAAACAAAATTTAAAACGGAACAGGAAGCAGGGGATACAACCAGGCACAATGCTGTTATGTGCGTGTACTCCAATAGTCACTGGACGCTGATGGTGGTTCTGTGATACAAAGTTTATTTAAGCATATATACAGTCTGAACATAGGGTGAGAGTTCACAGCACAAACACGCCTGCGGATTTCTGCTCCCTGTCAGATGTCTAGGGGAACCCATTGTGTCATAGGATTTCTTGCAGACCAGCAAGTCCGCTCTCGGCCTCCTTTTCCGATCCATTTGCAGCACAGACTGTTACACACAGACTTAGGCCTCAGCTAGACCTAGCGGTCTAGCGCAATGGAGGGGTGAAGATCCCACAATATTTGTATCGCAAGGTCTCCCCCTCTGTTCACACATGGCATGTGACCTCAGAGGGAGAGGCGTCGCGCCCGCCATTTTGTTTTGTTTTTTAAAGCGACATGAGCACATGAGCGCTCATGCGCTCAAAGGTAGGGTGTTTTTTTTAAAAAAAAAAACATTTCCCCCGCTCCCCCCACCCCACCCCCGGGTCCCGGCTCCTTGCGAGGAACTGCAAGGAGCTGGGACAAACTGCGACGCCCGGCCACACGTTCCGCAGTCTAAATCTTATCCCGGGACTGTGGAAAAACCGGGCCTAAAGTGGAGGGCGAGATCCTGGGGCAAGGGAGAGATCATCCCTCCCTGATCTCAGGATCCCCTGTGGACACACAGGGACAATCATGTGGACACACAGGGACAATCCCGGGGATGGCCCTGGGGTAAAGCTCCGTCTAGCTAAGGCCTAAACTTGCTTCTGTTGTCCTCACCCCAGTCTCAGTATCTTCGTTCCTTAGCGAAGTTGGGAGAAGAGAAAGGAAGTCTACCTGCAGAATCTCTGGTAATCTCTGACAGGCAGCTGCTTCTCAGCCAATCTCTTTACGAATAGGGAATCTGTTAAACTTGTCTAACTGGTTGACTTCTTCTCGTACTCTCTTTTCACAGGGTTTGGGCTGATCCTTCAGAGATCTTTTAGATGACCCCCAAACCCATAACACTACATTCAAACACCAGACAGGACAAAAGAACAACGGTATTCAGCCAACGTTGAGAAACACTATCAAGGAGGGAATCACATGGATCATCTGGGGCAGTCTAGGCCCTTTATCACATTCTGTACTCTAGGCCTTTTTATGAATTCCTTATAAGTGCAGCTCAAATGTTGGCAGGACCCTCAGAAGGGCCTGCCCAGTTACCTATTAATGTGGGGCAGAAAACGGTCATTTGAGTACCTTCATCCTAAGCCTTATTGGGATTTAATGGAAATAGTAACGAGCACTTTGAATGGAGCCTGGAAACAGAGCAGATGTTAATGAGGCTGATATGAACAAGGTATCGCGTGCTCAAGGAACACCGCCTCGCTCTAGTCAAACCATTGCATTTTGGACCAGCTGAAGTTTTCAAATACTTTTTAAAGCCACACCCAAGTCAAGCACGGTGCAGTAATCCAACCTGGATGTAAGAAAAATGGCCTTCCCCAACCTGGGGCCCTCCAGATAGGATTCGTGTTGCGGTCCAACACATCCGGAGGGCCCCAGGTTGGGGAAGTTTGAAGTAAGGCATGCATAGCCATGGCCAAGTCCATGTTCTCTACAAACGGGCTCAGTTGATGCACCAATCTAAGCTGAGCGAAAGCACTACTGACCACAAAGCCAGATCTGGGAGTATTCCAAAACTGTGAACCTGCTTGTTGAAGGGGAGAACACTCCCATACAAAACAGGCTGAATTTCTATCACCGGACTAGCAGTCCTAGTACTGACCAGGGCCTCAGCTAGACCTACGGGTCTAGCATGACGGAGGGGTGAGGATCTCGCTATATTTTTATCACGAGATCTCCCCCTCTGTTTACACGCAACACGCGATGGCCTCGGAAGAACAGGACGTCGCACCCGCCATTTTGTTGGGTTTTTTTTTTTTTTTTGCTAAAGGAGGCGAGCACATGAGCGCTCATGTGCAAAAGGTCAGTTTTTTATTTTTAACAATTTTCCCCGCTCCCCCCACCCCACCCCTGCTCTGCGCCCTGTGCACGGTTCCTGGCTTCTCGCGAATAACCGCGAGGAACTGGGACAAACTGCGATGCCCGCCCACACTTTCCATGGTCTCGGGATCAGCCCGAGACTGCAGAAAAAGCAGGCTGAAAAGGAGGGATCATCCCTCCTTGCTCCCAGGATCCCCTGTGCATCATGTGGACTCACAGGGACAATCCCGAGGATTGCCCCGGGATATCGCCCCATCTAGCTATGGCCCAGGAACCCTTCTCTCTTATCTACAATAAAATTTAGCCTGTGACCCCCATCCAGGCCTTCACTGGGCTCAGATATAAATCCAGAAACTCTCTCAGTGTTGAGATAAAAAGGAGTAGAGATGGGCGAAGTGGAGCTTGCTTACTTCAAATTGGCTTGGAAATAAAGTTATTTCTGAGGATGGAAGAATGGAAATAGCTGGATTTATTTTCATAGCCAACCCAAGGTTGCATCCTTACTTAGTGAGGAAGTGCATTCAAGACAAGAGATGTGAAGGCCCAGAAAACCCCATGAAAAAAATCAGAAAAAAAACAAATTTTCCCATTTTTCCGAAGCCATTTTTGTTTTTTTTCCGAAAAATGAAAAAAAAATGAAAAAAATGGATTATGGAATGTTTTATTTTAGCATGATGAATAAAAAGATTAAGACATAAATAATTTTCTTTGTTACTAAAGGTGATGGTTTCCTCTGTTGTTTTTTAAATTGTTTTTTGCCTGCTCCTCATAAACTAGCAAAACCAGAGAGTTCCATTTGTTGCAAAAAATGTAAAAATTTTAAAAAGTAATTTCAATTTTTCCAAAGATTTCCGTTTCCTCCCGAAACCTCCCGAGGAAAACGCTTTCCCCCCCATGGTTTTAAAATTTTCAGAAATTTTATCTCTACTCAAGACTACAGTAGGGACAAACCCAGAGAAACCTGTCAGTTCCAGTTACTTCTGTCCCAAATATGACAATATTTGCGAATTTTTGATAACTAAACTTGCACCCTGTTGCACTGGCCACGTTCAATAGGTACATGGGGAGAACTGAAAACAGAGCTGGCAACCCTAATTCAGTACCACAAGCATGGTTAAATATGTAGCAATTCAAACCCAGTCTTTTAATATCTAAGCAATCAAAGCCCTGGATCTGGATGAACAAATCTGTCAGTTCTGGTCTCTTCCACATATAGTATTTTTTTAAAAGAAAAAGAAAGAAAGAAAGAAAAAATCTCAAGTTGTTTCTGTCCCCCAAAACTGAGAAATTCATGAATTTTGGGAAATTCTTGTAAAAAAAAAAAATGATCTAAAACAAAATGCTCACCCATTCCTAGCCTGCAGTGAAGAATCTTAAACTGGCAACCTGGGAGCTGTTCGTCTGGCATTTACTCTGTGCATCACCAAAAAGCACAGAGGGAGGCAAGTTCTGCTATTCACAGGACGAAAGTAAGGCCTTTGCTAGACCTACCTTAAAATCCGGAGGGGAGGAGGGGAGATCCTGCGATGCTAGTATGTCTCTCCAGTCTAGACGTCAGACGCGACGAGCTCAAGAAGAGAGCCGTCGCGTCTGCCATTTTTTTCATTCTTAAAGGGCCAGTGCATATGAACGGTCGTGCGCACAGGTAAGGGTTTTTTTTTTTACATTAAATTCATTTCCCCGCTCCCCCCATCCTGCCTCTGATGGGCACAGCACTTCTGGGGAGTGTTGCACCCTGTGCGCGGCTTCTCCCGGCAACACATAAGTAATTGCGTGGAGCCGGGAAAAGCCGTGGAACGAGCTACACGCTCGTGGTCTCGGGCCCGAGACTGTGGCAAAAATCGGGCTGAAAGGGATAGGCTATATCCCAGGGCCAGGGAAGGTTGATCCCTCCCTGAGCCCGGGATCCCCTGTGCGTCATCTGGACTCACAGGGGCGATCCCGGGTATCAGCCCGGGATATAGCCTGGTCTAGCAATGGCCTAAGACATTAATGTGGACACACTCAAACCTTTGGGTGCACCTAACATAGCTCTTTGGCTACCAGTCATGGTCCGTTGGAAAATTCAGTTTAAGAGGAAGCTTGCTTATCCCAGTTGCTGTTGGGGTCGGGGTGACTGCAGGATGGGGTAGCGTTTGCTACGAAGGGCTAGCCTCCCCGTGTCTTCCTAGACATCACTTTGGATTACACCAAGAGCAGCATGATCAGTCCTAATAATACGGCTGCATTGCCCCTAATTAGCTCGTCTCTATCTACCCCCAAGATATCTTTTACGCACCCAGCCTTGACTGTGATTTTGTCCGAGAGATTTGTTTGTGATTCTGGATTGGGGGGGGGGGTGAGGGAAGAGTTTTTTGTGGCCAAATTATTTCCAAACCCATTCTTTGGAGATTGGGAATGAGAGGGTGACTTTCCCTAAGCCGATCCATAGCTCGGAAACCCTTAGTAGAAATCTGAGAAATAAAAATCACGTTCCATTTCTTTTCGGACCCCAAAGACTTTATAACCTGGCCCCAAATCTCTGGGAAAAACTCCCATCTGGGGTCCGCCATGCACCATCCTTGCAGGCTTTCAAGGAAGCCTTAAAAACACTTTATTTCACCGTGGCCTTCCCATGGTGTTATTGCTGCTATTGTTGTTCCGGCTGGTTTTATTGTTGCTTTTATTTAGGGTGACCATATGAAAAGGAGGACAGGGCTCCTGTATCTTTAACAGTTGTATTGAAAAGGGAATTTCTGCAGGTGTCATTTGTATACATGGAGAACCTGGTGAAATTCCCTCTTCATCACAAGAGCTAAAGCTGCAGGAGCCCTGCCCTCTTTTAAATCTGGTCACTCTAGTATAGCTCCTGCAGCTTTAACTGTTGTGATGAAGAGGGAATTTCACCAGGTTCTCCATATATACAAATGACACCTGCTGAAATGCCCTTTTCTATGCAACTGTTAAAGATACAGGAGCCCTGTCCTCCTTTTCATATGGTCACCCTATTTTATTGTTTTAATTGGGAATGACAGTGGAACACATCTGGAGGGCACCAGGTTGGGGGAGGCTCTTGGATAGTGTTAAGGCTTTTAAGGGAGCAAGCCAATGCATGTTTAGATGTGTGGTGGGGGGAGTCTTACAATTCCCAGCATTCCCTGGGCAGCCATGTAGGACTTGTAGGACTTTCCCCCCCCCCCCCCTTAGCAACACTATTCAAGATCCTTCCCCAAACTTCTGACTTTTTTTCCTGTCTAAACATCCACAGGATTGTTTCTTAAAATAAGCTTCTTCTTTTAACTTGATAGTAGGGGGTGGGTAGGGTGACCATATGAAAAGGAGGACAGGGCTCCTGTATCTTTAACAGTTGCATAGAAAAGGGCATTTCAGCAGGTGTCATTTGTATATATGGAGAACCTGGTGAAATTCCCTCTTCATCACAACAGTTAAAGCTGCAGGAGCTATACTAGAGTGACCAGATTTAAAAGAGGGCAGGGCTCCTGCAGCTTTAGCTCTTGTGATGAAGAGGGAATTTCACCAGGTTCTCCATGTATACAAATGACACCTGCAGAAATTCCCTTTTCAATACAACTGTTAAAGATACAGGAGCCCTGTCCTCCTTTTCATATGGTCACCCTAGGAGTGGGGGGTTGCTTGTCACTCCATGGTTCTTAACCTCTGGTAACTGGTCCCTGTGAATGAAAGGAATTAGATTGGTCATGGCTTTGCCGTTCTACTTGCAGCGACTGCAGTGAAAATAGTAGCTGCGATCTGCAAAACTCCCAGCAATAAAAAAAGAAGTTTTGACTGGCTAATTATAAAAGGATAAATTGTGGCATTTGATAGAAATGTCTGTGCTCGGCAAAATGCAATGATGTTTGAGAAACTTTGGCAATTATTTATTATATTTTAGAAATATAAACGCAACATTGATTTAAACATGTTTGGCAGTTTTTCAGTCCTGTAAAGCAACATTTACAATTCTGCACTTTTACTGAGAAGTAGGCCCAATGGAATTCAGTGGGGCTTACTCCCAGACAAATAGGTTTAGGATGCAGCCTGATATGATTGTTGTTGTTGTTCATGTTTTTTTTTTATTATTATTATTATTATTTAACTGGGAATAAGAACAATAGTCTTTATTTGTTTTAATTATAAATATTAGAATTAAAAACAAATTCTACCATGAAAATAAGAGAATCAAAGAGAAACTCCAACATCTGTGTGACGTCTAGGCGGTTGGATTGCACAGGCTGATGATCCATATGACGGAGGTTAGCTGAAGTCAACACCTAAATTGACTTTTGGATCTATCTAGAAGCTCTTTCTCTTGAAACAGATAATAGTTTGCCGAGAGTTAAAAGTGGCACGATAAAGTCATTTTTGCTTGTGTGCACATGCATTTATTGTTACCTTTGGCCCAATAGTACTTGATGGTTTTCAGAGTGTTTCAAAAACCTGCAACACCTATTTAGTTAAAGATTTTACTGGAACAAAAGAAAAGAGTGTGCGCTCCAAACCATCTTCAACTAAGGCCATAGCTAGATGGGGCTTTATCCTAGGGTGATCCCCAGGATTGTCCCTGTGTATTCACATGATGCACAGGGGATCTCGGGATTAGGGAGGGATGATCCCTTCCTTGCCCTGGGATATGGTCCTATACTTTAGGCCCGCTTTTTCCATGGTCTCAGGCTGATCCCGAGAACGCGGAAAGTGTGGCCTACCATCACGGTTTGTCCTGGCTCCTCGCAGTTACTTGTGAGGAGCCGGGACCTGCGCCCATCGGGGATGGGGGAGTGGGAAAATGTTTAAAAAATAAAAAAACTTACCTTTTGCTCACGAGTGCTCCTGCGCTCCTTCCCCTTTAAAAAACAAAACAAAATGGCGGGCATGGCATCCTCTCCCTGTGAGGTTGTTGCGCACCGCGTGTAAACAGAGGAGGAAATCTCGCGATAAAAATATTGCAAGATCTTCACCCCTCCGTCGCGCTAGGCCGGTAGGTCTAGCTGAGACCTAGGTCATGGCTCAGTGGTAGAGCATCTGCTTTGCATGCAGAAGATCCCCAGTTCGATCCCCAACATCTCCAGGTTGGGCTGGAAAAGTGAATGTTCCCATGCGGCATGTGGGCAGGCTGGGAATGATGGGAGTTGTAGTCTGACACCTCTGGAAGGCGCCAGTTGGGGAAGGCAGGCTTAAACCAAGGCAACAATGCCTCTCTCCTACAATCTGCAAGTTTTAGGGCTATAACTATTTAGCGATTGGTTTATTCCAATTTAAATATTTTTATTTGCAAGATTAATACACATGCAAGATTAATTACACTTGGTTAAATAAATAAGAATATGTACAAGTCCTTACATATTAGTTAATTCAGGTAGGCTTAGTGTTAACAAGAAATCCCCACCCTACAAAAAACACCCCCAGATACATATACACTATGAATATTCTGTACTTCAATTTGCTCAGATGTTTATGCTTAGACGCTGTTATAACAGTCAATAAAATAATCTACTAAACAGATACTACCATTTGCCTGGTATTTTTTCATCAACTTTGAGCACCAGAACAGGTGAGGCACAGAGGTCCCCTGGTCACAGTCATCCACTCTATGGTGAGATGGACTTAGGGATGAAAACCTCCAAGCTGCCAATGGATTCCACCTACCTCTTGGCTTTTAAGGTAAAGTGGGCAAATATACATATATGTTAAATGTACTACCCTCTCTCAATAATTAGATTTAAATCCAAGGTGTGAGTTTTTATTTAATTTTCTTCTTTTTCTTTCTTTCAGTCTGTTTAATTTTATTTTTGGAAAATTCATAGTATCATTAAATTGATTTTAAAAAAAATATTAAAAGGATTTCTCCCACCCTGAAGTCACAGTTAGGTGTATGATCTGGGGTGGGGATGGGGGAATTCCCACTGTCCCTTGGTCCCTGGAACACATTCCCAGGGGCCATAAGATTGTTCTCTTTATGTTTTTGGAGATGGAGGGGTGTCTAGGCTGAATTGTTCTCCCTGATGTGCTAATATGCTCTTAGGTTTAAAGCATTTTTTACCTCACTCTTCACCTGAAAAGGGTCCTGGGACATGTCTACACAATTCATTTATCCTGGGTCCTCAAACGGGCACAGAGCTGCGCAGGGTGGCTCCATGCCCATGGGGGTAGGGTGGGGTGGCAGCAATTTCGCCATCCCTGGGATGGAGGGGTGGGGTGGGGTTGGACGCGGAGTTTGGGGGGGGTTAACTTACTTTTTTGCCGCAGGCGCGCAGCTCCTCTTTAAAAAAAATCGCACCTGCGACATCCCTCTTCCCTTCTGGAATGTCACACAGCTGTACAGACACTGGGGGTGGATCTCCACGAACCTCCCCCTCCCTCCTGCTACACCCTTAGGTATAGACATGCCCCCAGAGTGGCTTAGGGATGATTGATTAAAACAACAAGAAGAAGACAACCCCTGCCAGCAGTCTTACAATCTATAAGACACGACACAAAAGGAAAAAGGAGTTGAGGAGGGAAGAGGGGAAAAAAGCAAACCAGGCACCAATTCTTAAAGTTAAAAAGTAGTCCTCGACAGTGCTGGTGTTTCGGCAAAGCTGATGGAATGGCCCTAATTCCCATCTCCTTTTGCTACAGCCTGCTAGAACGGCTGGGAATATTCAAACATGCTATCTTCCCCCCACCCCCGTCGCTTCCCTGTACCCGCAATATAAAGTGTTATAATCCCAAAAAAGATTCAAGACCCATTGTACAATTTAGCGAGCCATCACATTTTGGACAACATGTATTTATCTAAAGTCTAAAACAGGGCTGGGCAACTTGTGGCATCGAGATGTTGTTTTGGCCTACAGCTCCATTCAGCCCTCGTCAGCATAGCCAGTGGTGAGGGATGATGGGAAATGTGGGCCAAAACATTTGCCTGTCCACAAGTTGCTCACCCCTCTTCTAAAGGCTGCTGTCAAAGATGCTTTGAGGGCTGTGCTGAAACTCCTTATGGATTCTCATGTTTGTCTTTCTCAAAAAACGACGTCTTTCAGTCTCCTTTTGGCCCTCATCTCGAAATTTGTGTCTTGGTGCAGGTCTTCCCCACTGAAGCACATCAACAAAAAGCAACATATGTATGGAGCAGGTTTGCTGCATTGCATCATGGGAGATCATTTAGTGACGCTCGACATAAGCACCTTTGCCCCTCATGGCACCATATTTTTCCATTCCTTATACACTGTTCTCATAAGTTGTTTGCACTGAGCTGTCACGTTATTCCTGGGAGTCGCTGTTGAAAAAGGAGACAGCAAATCCCACTTTCTCAGTGGTGGCTTGGAGCTCCCTGTCCTGCCCCACTCATTCACACACATTCACTCCAGGTGCATTATGGGAAAGCATTATGGTGGCAGCAACGACATTCTCAAATAAAAATGCATTTTCCGCTGTGATTTTTAAAATAAATGTTCACTCTTCCGCTTTGTATCCTGAATTAACAAGGCCAGCCAAGCCATTTGGCTTCCTTAGGCGAAAGACAAGATGGCACCCGCTCATTCCACAGACAAAAATCAGCTGGACTGGCAACTGAATCGTATTTTAACACTGGTGCTAGGACAACATTCTCTACCTCACCTGAAGCTAGGGGACAAAGGGCAGGATTCACAGCACATATCTCCAAGACCTCACCACTACTTCCCACCCACTAGCATCTGCCTCACTCTTCCTAATGATAGGGCCGGCTCTGCCGATTAATAATGTGCACACAAATATATAAAGCACAAGAGAGACATACAGCACAACCCTATGTACTTTATGGCCTTTGCTAGACCACGGGCTAGGCCGGTGCAAGCCCTGGGCTCGACCCTGTGTGTCCATAGGACCCACAGGGGATCCCGGGCTCAGGCAGGGGTAACCCTCCCTTGGCCAGGGATAACCGGCACTGCTTGTGGCCCGATATTTCCCACGTTCTCGGGCTGAGCCTGAGTCCGCAGACATGTACACCAGTCCGCCGCTTTTCCTGGCTACCGCAATTACTTGCGAGTAGCCGGGAAAAGTGGCAGACGGGGCGCAGCGCTCCACAGGAGCGCTGGGCCCATCAGGGCAGGGGGGGAGATCAGGAGTGGGGAGATCATGGGGGGGGGAACCGGAGATGGGGGGGAAATCGGAGCCAGGGGGGAGTGAGGAACCCCCCCCTTTTTAAAAAAAAAAGAAAGAAAGAACACTTACCGGTCGATGGTGCGCTCCTACGCACCTGGCCCTTTAAAAATTAAAAAATGGTGGACGCGACGGGTCCTTCCTGCAGCCCGTCGCATCTGACGTGTAGACTGGGGCAACAGCCCACGCTACTTCTGGCCCCTCCTCACCACCAGATTATCAGGTAGGTCTAGCAAAGCCCATGTTTAATTGGGGGGGGGGTTCCTAGGATTTAGGGTTGCAGCCTTAAAGGTGCTAATAGCATTGCATCATGGGAAGACCATTGCAGAACAAAATATATAGCATATGATGGAAGAACAGCAGTTCTTTGATTCCATATTTTGGGTACTTTGAAATGTGCATGATTTCCACCCCTCTAGATTAAATTTTCCCCTCTTGCTAATACAAAAAGAAAAAAAAAGAAAAAAGAAAGAAAAACAAACAAACTGGGGGGGGGGATAAATAATGAAACCCAATGCGTAATTATTCCCTTGAATCAAATGGTTTAAAAATCCAAGACAATTTTGCAAAACTGTAGCAAGTTGATTAGCTGAAACAGTTAATATGAAATTATACCAGCCTCTACGCCCCCCCCCCAACCCACCCCCCTTCGACCGCCATCTCAGGGAAAAAAAACCTAGAATAATAATTAAAAGATGCCTAGAAACCCTCTTGGAAGAGCATAAATTCTGAAGATGAAAGTAAATGATTAAAATAATTAAATACTTCAAGTTGACAAGCAGAAGCAGAATCTTGCCAACGGACATTTGTCGGTAATTAGTTAATTAATCCTAACACAAATTATAAGCCATAACAAACCAGTCAGGCTGAACGCAGCCGGCTGTTCAGAATTAAACTTAGAGGGGAGGGGAGAGAAAAGGAAGCGACGAAGAGCGGAAAAAGAAAGAAGAAAAAGTTTGCAAGTTGCTGGCAAACGGAAATGAAGGTACCAAAATATTTTTGAAGGGGGAGACAGAGGAGAGAACAGGACCACCAGATGAATTCCTGAGGGTGAGCCTTGGCTGAAGCTACCCTTTGCTCCCAAGATGACTAATTCCTAATATTCAGTTTCCAAAGACCTAGACCCAGTCCATACGTTCTATATAAACGTGCTTAATGGGAGCCCAACATCCCCTTTGAATGAGGAAAAGCAACTTCTGCATTCTGTTCATCAGTAGCAGGGCCAGCCTGAGTGAGGCATTTGCTTCAGGTGGCAAAGTTTGGGAGGTGGCAGCAAGGTGCTGGAGGAGAGGGCGACGTGGCCCGCCCTGGGCCCCGTGGCCCGCCCTGGGCCCCCTAAGCTAGCCTGCTGCCTTCAAGTGTGCTGAAATACTCTCCCCTTGGCGGTGCTGAAGAAAGATTAAACTGCTACTCCAGTTGGCTTTCATCCGTGGAATGGGTAGGGGAGCCATCTTGTCCTTCGCCTTGTCCTACACCACATCATCCACATGGAAGGGGCCATCCTTCAGCTTTGAAAATTCGCCAGGATTATCATTACCAAAGCTCTGCAAGAGCTAGAAAATATTCTTGCTCGGCCCTACCATCAGGCACCAATTTGGGGAATACCGTTATAGGTCAGTAGGTTGTTGAATATGTTATTTATTCTTTATTATTAGGAAAAACTAATAATATTAACTACATAAATCTTAGTTAATTTAATCATATGAGTTTTAATTCATCTCATGTAAATTTGTGTACGAGGGGGGAAATAGTTCTAAAGAAAAAAACTGGAAATTCCTTCATATTTTTTAAAATTTTTAATTTTTAAACATCACCCACAAAGACATCACCTGTAATACATACAAACAAAGGTATACATAAAACAACTATACTTACAATAAAAACTTTTAAGGGCAAGGTTAAAGTACATTTTTTAGCCCTCTTCCTGCCAAAAATGCCAACTAATTTCTTAATTACCATTTATATGGCAAGCAATTCAGTTCTTTCTTATGATTTATCTGAGTCACATACATTGGATTCACAGATTCATACTTCATTTCTCTCTAGTTCTTCCTCCTTTCCTCTCTT
This sequence comes from Elgaria multicarinata webbii, assembly GCF_023053635.1. Lineage (NCBI taxonomy): Eukaryota > Metazoa > Chordata > Lepidosauria > Squamata > Anguidae > Elgaria > Elgaria multicarinata. Next base: position 7,852,299 of record NC_086183.1, read on the forward strand.
TCCCCATCTGGGTGGTTTTTGTGAACCGCCCAGAGAGCTTCGGCTATTGGGCGGTATAAAAATGTAATAAATAAATACATAAATAAATAAAAATTAATACTAAAATCCACAAACAAATACATCATTTTTCTCTATCTCTTTCAGATGTTCTATTAAAGGTTTCCATTCCAGCGTAAACATAGTTGTTGACCTTTCTCTCATTATTGCTGTACGTTTCGCCGTATCTGCGAGTTCCAACATCTTCAACATCCATTCAACCATTGTTGGTGTTGTTTCACTCTTCCAATTTTGTGTGTATAACAATCTTGCTGCCGCTGTCATATACAAAAATAAATCCCCCCCTTCTCTTTTAGTTGTTTGTCCATTAATCCAATTAAGAAAGCGTCCAGTTTCATTTTTATATTTGTCTCTAATATTTTTTGAATTAAGGAATTTATTTGAATCCCAAATGTCCTGGCTGACATTTCCTTCATTTTTAGATGATGCACACATCTTGTAGCAGGCATAACTTTAGAAGAGGTGTCCCCTCTTCTCTCACACACAGGATGGAGGCCGTGTAGGAATTATGAATGGAAGCTTTTTCCCCCCTACTTCCCAGAAATTTCATTTAATTTTGAAATAAAGCTAAAACATTGTCAACAAAAATAACATACCGTATTTTCCGGCGTATAAGACGACTGGCGTATAAGACAACCCCCAACTTTTGAGAAGATTTTCCTGGGTTAAAAAGTCATCTTATACTGGGCGTATAAGACGACCCCCAACTTTTGAGAAGATTTTCCTGGGTTAAAAAGTAGTCTTATACGCCAGAAAATACAGTATATAATAATATTAAATGATAGGTATGCACGAGAATTTTGTTTTTGCTCACAAAACAGGAACACACCCCTTGTTCAAAGCCCCGAGCGTGAATATGTGTCTACAGAAAATATTCGCAAATCGTTGAGCATATGCTCACATTCGTGTCATTCCTTTTCCCCAGTTCCATTTGCACAATTTTCCAAATTTGCACAAATTTCTTCAGTAGGCTGAATCAGCCCCGGTTTTGTCTATGGAGGAAATCTGTGTCCATTAGGAAATTTCTGCAAATTGGAGGAGATTTGCACAGATCTCCCATTTGATTGCTGCTCAATTTGCAAAAGTTTCTTGCCTGGGTAAAGCAAGCAGCGACCACAAACATGAATCGGGCGTAAGACAAGCAATGGGACGATGTTGGAAGAATCCCCCGGGATCCCCTGTGTGTCATTTGGACGTACAGGGATGATCCCGGGTCGATCCCGGGGGGAAAGGCATGGTGTAGACATGCTCAAAGGAGTTCACTCATTAAAATTCTTAGTTTATCACTGATATATTTGTGGAACATCTCTAGTCAAACAGCTTAAGTCAGAACTCGACTGTGAATGAAAATACAAGTTATAGAGCACATGAAAGGAGTCTGTGTGAGCGTGTGTTATTCTGTGCATATATGTCTGCATATGCTTGTGTTAGTCAGGAAAGATATAGCCAAGTCTACTTGGTTGGAATTTGATCTAAATGTTCATTTTGAATATATGGATGTTGGAGGAATTCAGTTGGAGGGATGGAGCGCGACGAGCTATTGCTGGCACCGGACTCCATTCCGTCTTCTGCCGGCTGGCCTAATTCTGTCTGCAACGAGATTTTCCTTTAGAGAAAAAAAATGCAGCTTCAGTTTGCATGAATTTATATTTACTCACACACACAAAGTTCCTGGGTTTCCAGAAATGTCCACGGCTTGGCTTGCAAGTGCGGAAGGTTATGGATTTTGGCACATTCTTACGAAAAGTGAACTGAACTGAAATTCTTGCCTATCTGTACAGCTCTTCCCACCATGGGGATGAACATGATGCAACTGCCCGCAATGTTCAAGATGCGGAGCCTGTCATTAAATAAAAGAAAAAAGGTGGCAATCCTCACTAAGCACTCGTGCAACGGAATACACAGCAAATCAAATCCCGACTTTTAAGTAGGGTGACCAACTGTCAGGATTTCCCTGGATTTGTCCTGATTTTTGTTCTTTCCATGGTGTCAGGGGGGATTTTCTATAATTTTCAATAATGTCCTGGAATGACACATCTTCCCCTTTAAGGCTGCCATTAGCATGGCAGGAGGGAATGACATGCTTTCTTGAGGCACATCATTCCCCCACCCCGAGCTACAATTGAGGTCTTAAAGGGGAAAGTGGGGCATTCGTGGACATTATAGAAAAGGCCCCAATTGGAGTGGATGGTGGTGGTGCAGAATGAAATCCTTTCCCCTCCTCCACTCCAATCGGGTTCTTTAAGGTGGTGGGGGAATAACGTATTTTCTGCAAGACTCAGAAAGCTGCTTCCCCCCCCCCCCCACACACTAGGTGTCCTTTTTTGGTTTCCCAAATATGGTCACCCTATTTTAAGAGCAAAACACTCAAAATCCAAGGCTCAGGTAGATGAATTAATTAGTTACAGTTTGTCTCACATTTGAATTTTGTAAATCTCAAATTCTTTTTGTCCCAGATATGGAGAACTTTGGCTCTCTGGCCTCATCTACACCAAGCAGGATATTGCACTATGGAAATGGCATGAAAGCAGTATATAAGAGGCAGGAGCCACACTACTGCTTTATAGCGTTATTGAAGTGCGCTGACAACTGTTGGGGCCCATTGACACATCCCATAAACTGCTTTCATACTGCTATGTCCTGCTTGGTGTGGCTCCTGCCTTGTATATACCTCTTTCATACCTCTTTCATAGTGTAATATCCTGCTTGGTGTAGACACGCCCTCTGGCCATGGCTAGATGGGGCGATATCCCAGGGTTCACCCTGGCATCGTCCCTGTGCATTCACATGACGCACAGGGGATCCTGGGAGCAGGGAGGGATGATCCCTCCCTTATCGCCCTACCCTTTTAACCCGCTTTTTCCGTGGTCCTGGGATGATCCCGAGACCATGGAACATGTGGCGGGGCATCATGGGTTGTCCTGGCTCCTCGCAAGTAAGCGAGGAGGGGGGTGGGGATGGGGGAATTTTTTTTAAAAAAAAACGCCCTACATTTTGCATTCGAGTGCTTGTGCGCGCTTTCTCCTTTAAAAACCAAAACAAAATGGCGGGCGCAACGTCCTCTTCCTCAGCTTGTAAGAGGGGGAGATCTCGTGATATCCCCCTCCATAGCGCTAGACCCCGTAGGTCTAGCCATGCTCTCTGTCTCCAGTTCTAGCTTCATCTTTTTCCTCCCTCTGATCCCTACCTCCAAACCTACCTCTTCCTTCCTTCCTTCCTTCCTTCCTTCCAGCCTGCCCCTCTACTTCCTTTCCTACTTTTTTCCTTGCCCCCTTTCCTCTACCTCTTCTTCCCCACTCTCCAGCCCACTCCTCCCATAACCAACTCAGCATTTTCTCACACACACACACACACACACACACACACACACACACACACACACACCAGCATTGTACATGACTTTATTTCATTCTGATTTTAATTTATGGAGGTAATGAAGATTGATGAATGGGGTAATTATATGAAGGGGAACTGATTTAATTTTTGAGCAGGATTTGAAAGGGAATCAGGAAATGAATTGGGGCTGAACTCCTGATTTGCCCTTGGCTTGCTTTTGAATTAGCAGTCTTTTGAATTTTTGAAATTCTATTATGGTGCAAAGGCTGCCATTTTCATGTGTGTGAGAGAGAGTGAGCGGGCTCATAAAAATAAATAAGCACCTCCAGCCTCTCTCTCTCTCTCTCTCTCTCTCTCTCTCTCTCTCTCTCTCTTTTGTATTTTTCACACCATTGCAAATTAATTGTAATTAAAGAGGAAATACTGATTTGGGATGATCTGGAATAATTTATTTTATTTGAGGCAATTTGGATGGGAATGTAATTGGCTGGTTTTGACTTCTGTGAAATTTCAATAAATCCTAGTAATTATTTCTAAATGTGCATATATAGATATAAATTAGCATATGCAAATTCTGTGCAGGTTGGTGTCCTTGGGCCCTGAATCTTTAAATTGCATAGCAATGCCCCTGCACCCAAGCCAGAAGTCAGCACCATGCTTGCCCCAGCGTGGCCTGCCTGGGAGGGCTGAACCTACTGGAGCCCAGGGACAGTGGGCAGTCGTGTCCTTCCCACAGCTGCCACAAGTGGTCACCTGCTCACTGCAGCGGCAGCAGGGAGGACACGAGTGCCCACTGTCCCTGGGCTCCGGGAGGTTCAGCCCTCCCAGGCAGGCCACGCTGGGAGTTGTAGGCTGTTCCTTCTTTATGGAGGCCTATGGCTGTGAATTAAAATGGCAGTTCCGTCATGAAATGGCAGTTCCGTCATGAAATGGTAGATCCGTCATGAAATGGTAGATCCGTCATGAAATGGTCGTCGTGATTCAATTTTTCGAATTTGAGGCCCGGATTTGCACAGCCCTACAATATATTATGGGACTTCTTAGAAATTTCACAGAATTTCAGCATATGTGCTAAAACTAGACCTTTGGCCCAACTTTTGAGGATGTCATTTTAAATAGCTTTTAAAGTACTGTTTGTTTTAGGTGTATGTTGCTTTTTTATATATATAAAAACATTAGACCCGCTCTTAGCTAAAACCTTATGGGCCAAACTAGAGGTCAAAACAGACTTTTTAAAAAGTGCTTAGGCAGAAGAACATCCTACAACTCCCAGCATGCCCCAGCCAGCATAGCTGCTTGGAGCATGCTGGGAGTTGTAGGACGTTCTTTTCTGTTTAAACCTGCATAGGTTTGCACCCTAAATCTGGGTCTAGCAGCTATGTCATTTGTTTGTTTTTTCTCTAGAGTAGGCTCAGGGGGGCTGAACCAGATCCTAAAAGCCCCTTACCCAATCCCCACACTACTAGGGTCCCAATAAAAATCAGACCGGCTGCCCCTAGACTAGAGGAAAAATGAAAAAAGAAGATGTAATTCCTAGACACAGATTTAAAGTAATGTCTGTTTTGGCCCTTGATGTGGCATTAATTGTGAGATCACATTTAACATGTCCAGTTTTTTAAATTTTAAACAGCAGTTGTGGGGTGGGAGGCAATAAAGATGGAGAGTGCACTACATAGGGCAGAAGTTAACTCTTTTTCCCATGCTATGGTCCCAATGGAACTGACATCCAACTCCAGTCTGCTATTCCCCTGGGGAATATTGGGGCCATGGAAACTTCCCTGCTGGGCTATCAACAGATTTGGAGCAATGGTGGCCATCAGGACCTGCCCTACAATTAGGCATGGCATCAGGCAGGATGGGTGTCCACACCTCTTGGGCCTTAGCTAGACATAAGGTTTATTCCGGGATCGTCCCTGGGTAGGGTGACCATATGAAAAGGAGGACAGGGCTCCTGTATCTTTAACAGTTGCATAGAAAAGGGAATTTCAGCAGGTGTCATTTGTATATATGGAGAACCTGGTGAAATTCCCTCTTCATCACAACAGTTAAAGGTGCAGGAGCTATACTAGAGTGACCAGATTTAAAAGAGGGCAGGACACCTGCAGCTTTAACTGCTGTGATGAAGAGGAAATTTCACCAGGTTTCCCATATATACAAAAAACACCTGCTGAAATTCCCTTTTCAATATAACTGTTAAAGATACAGGAGCCCTGTCCTCCTTTTCATAGGGTCACCCTATCCCTTGGTCATCCCTGTTCATGTAAATTATACACAGGATATCCTGGGAGCAGGCAGGGACGACCCTGGGACGATCCCGGGATAAACCTTACATCTAGCTAAGGCCTCTGTGTGGTCCCGAGACCACAGGAAGAATCGGGTTTTCCCAGGGAAAACCCATCTCCCCCAGATCCGGGAGTCCTTGTGTGGTATATGAGCCTGGTACAATTGTAGAATTTATATCTACAATTGTACCACAGTCACGTACCACAGACCTGTGCATCCTTTGGACGCACAGGGACTCGGCTGTGACCAGCCCAGACTATAGGCCAAGGCATTGTGGTACTTGGGGGGAAATATCTAAATTGCACCTGCCTTCCGCTGATGAATACGGAATCCAACAGAAATTTGGTATAGTTTGTTTTGGTCAGGATTTACCCAATTCACAACATCCAAACTGAACAAGGATTTGGGGCAGACTCTGCAGTTGAAGTCAGTACATTTCCAAGCGTGCCGTGTGATTCGCAGATCCAAAAACATGCATTCGACAGCATGCGTACATTTGAAGAACGCATGTAAAAAATGCCTACTTTTGAATAACGCACACAATGACGCTTTAACCAATGTGACAAGGATGTGTACATTTCAAAGATGCAAACAACTGGGAAAACACACGAGAAAATATACACGGGTTTTCATGCAAAAAGGAAAAAAAGCATACGGTCTTGAGTTGGAACGAGCTTGGAGATGGAATTTGGAGAATTTTTTCAAGTTCAGGTTTTGCGGATTCACGCAACTCTACCATGGGTTGCAGTCTCCCCTGCCCCACACGGCAGCATCAAAAGAAAAATTAGGGCCTCAGCTAGACCTATGGGTCTAGCGCGATGGAGGGGTGAGGATCTTGTGTGCTATGATCGCGAGATCATCCCCCTCTGTTTACACGCGGCGCGCAACATCCAGAAAGAAAGAGGACGTCGCGCCTGCCATTTTTTAAAAAAGAGACGTAGCGCACAAGCGCCGAAAGGTAAGGTTTTTTAAAAATAAAATTACTTTCCCCACTCCCCCCCAGCCCACCCCAGATGGGCACAGAGGTCCTGAGAAGCTCTGCATCCCATGCGCGGGTCCCGGCTCCTCACAACTAACTGCAAGGAACCGGGACAAACCGTGATGGTGGGCCACACTTTCCGTGGTCTCGGGATCATCCTGAGACCGTAGAAAAAGTGGGCTTGAAGGGGAGGGCAAAATCCCAGGGCAAGTGGGGGGTCATCCCTCCCTGCTCCCAGGATTCCCTGTGCATCATGTGGACGCACAGGGACGATCCCAGGGATCGCCCCGGGATTACGCCCCGTCTAGCTATGGCCTCCGGCACAATCCTATGCACATTTAGACAGAAAAAGTCCTGCAATTCCCAACATTCCCTAGCTAGCATAGCTGGCTGGGGAATACTGGGAGATGTAAAACTATTTTCTGTCTAAACATGCATAGGATTGTGCCCTTTAAAAATCAGTGACAAACTGGTAAAGCGTTTATTAAGAAGAAATGTAGCTTGAACACAATCTAAATTTGTACTTTGTGAGCTCCAGCGGTGGCTGCACACAGGGCCGGCGCTACCATTAGGCCAACAAGCAGCCGCCGAGGGCGCAGACCTCAGAGGGACGCAGTACTGACCTTTAAGGGGCACGGTTTTATACAAATTAGCTGTTTTAAGAAAAAACAAAAGTTCAAGTTTTGTGCCTTTTATTTTTTCTACAAAACATCTGTTCTTAAAAATTGAAGTTGGCAATTTTTGGGTGTGTGTGTGTGCAAGTAGCTTACCTTGCCTAGGGTGCAAAATAGTCTGGCACCGGCTACACAGGCTTACTGTGGACAAAACTAGCTTGAAAACGAGCTCCGTTTGTTCTAAATCAGCCTCTGTAGCAGGCTGCCGTGGGATTTTGGTGTTAAACTGGTGATTTGTTTATTTTTAATTCCTGACTTTTGGGGGGTGATGAGGGGTTGGACCAGCGGCGCATGCTGCCCACGGCCCCTGTGTTACCCACCCCTGGGCTAAATGGATGAGCATGCATAAGGCATGTGTGAGGCAGGCATGAAGGCAGTTATATGAGGTGGAGTGGGGAACAGCCTCTTAAAAATAGAAGGAAAGAAATGGCAATGACAGAATTCTCAGCTAAATATTAAAGAAATCCCTTTGTGCTTTTTTAAAAAAAAAAAAAAAAATCCAAGCCCATCCCCCGGCGAAGGAAAAGTTTGGGTCGTGCGTGTGAGTACATGCATGAGTGTGTCTGTGCGTGCGCACATCTTTTTAAGTGTTTTGCATGATGTGAGCTCTGACCTTCAGAGAGGAACAGCAGGAATATTTTCTCGCCTGGGGCTAGTGTTGTCAGTGAAATGTCTGTCTTCCTTAATAATTTCAATCCGGGTGACAGGGGACAGGGCATTTTTGCTCCGAACGAACGTACTGTAAAAACTGTCAGATGGGATTTGTCTCAAGATGTGGCGTTTCCCTCCATTCAGGGTCATAATTACAGGCATCCTATGACCTGTGGAGCAGAGCGTTTCTTCTTTATGCCAAAGAGGGGACTTCTCAAGCGCATGGGCCGGCGTGTTCTGTCACCAGCTCTAAAAATATAATGTAAACTCCTTTTTCACTCAAAATTATTTCCTGCCCCTATGTTTATATCGATGACCTGGGAGAGTATGTTCAGGCTCAGGGTTTTGAGTACTTAGCTCTTAAAAGTCTGAGCTTTTTATCTTCATCTTTAACAGACTCTTCATCTTTAACAGAAATATGGCACGGAGGTACTACCACGGCTCTCCCCAGGTACCTATTGAATTTGGTCAGTACCGACAGGCGAGAGTTTCATTTTGGTTTGTTTTTCGTAGATTTATCAAAATTTGCAAATTTCTTCATAGTCAAGATAGAAAGAACACAAGATATGAAAAGTTCAAATTGAGGAGAAAGTGAAACTGACACATACTAGATAAGAAAGGGTAGTGGAGCACTTCCCCTGTGTCTCCACTGGTGTGAAGAGGAGGGTCATATCTAGATGGGGCTTTATCCCAGAGCGATCCCCGGGATCATCCCTGTGTGTTCACATGACGCACAGGGGATCCCAGGATCAGGGACGGATGATCCCTTCCTTGCCCCAGCATATGGCCCTACACTTTAGGCCCACTTTTTCCATGGTCTCGGGATGATCCCTAGACTGCAGAACATGTGGGTGGGCATTGCAGTTCGTCCCGGCTCCTCGCAGTTACTCACGAGGAGGTGGGACCCGTGCAGGAATTTTTTTAAAAATAAAAACCTTACCTTTTGTGCATGAGCGCTCGTGCTCTCCTTCCTCTTTTTTTAAAAAATGGCGGGCATGACGTCCTCTCCCTCTGAGGTCATCATACGTCATGTGTAAACAGAGGGGGAAATCTCACGATAAAAATATTGCGAGATCTTCACCCCTCTGTCACACTAGACTGGTAGGTCTAGCTGAGGCTGAGGAGTCCACAGAGGGATCTGATTGTCGTGGGACTTTCAGCCCTGGCTCAAATATGGCACCTGCTCAAAAATTAGTTGCTGACTATGGGCCTTGGAGCTTTAGGGCTAGGATGGAAACTATGGCATAATGGTTAACCCAGTGGACTCAGTGGAGGCTGGTGGCTGTGATGTCACTGGGGTGGTGAATCTGCTCTCTCCAAGCACCTTGGAGAGCCCTTTTAGAGCTCTGACTTGTTCTGACTGAAACTCAGAGTGAATTTACTGCCCCACTGACAATTGAGTCACCAGCCTCCATTGATTTGATCTAAGATTAGGGAGTCCAGGGTTAAAATCTCTGCTCCGCCACAGAGCTTGCTGTGTGACCCTGGGCCTGTTGCCATTTCTCAACTCGACCTTTCTTCACAGGGTTGTTGGAAGGAAATGAAAGGAGGGCATAGGAGGGCACGGCACATTTCGTTAGGGTGTGCACCCGGGGATTTTTTATTTTAAAGGAGATCATTTATTGAATACTAAATCATAAGGGACATTACTTTTATTCATTTATTTATTAAACACTGTAGACACTGATGCCCTACTCCGTGCTTGGCTTGTCTGGCTGCGGGAGGGCCATTGCAGGTGACGCCCGGTGGGGGGTGGATGAAGAGATGATCCTGAAGCCCCAACATTGGTGGAGCTTTGTGGTGACACTGCCTGAAGGAGGGGCTTACAAGGTGATATTAGCATTTGGGGTTCCTCTTCCTGGTCTCTTTGAAGTGTGGCTCCCGGCAGAGTGGTTCCTTCTTGCTCCTGCTGCCAGGAGCAAGGGTATGATGTCGGGGTGGTGGCAGCGGATCCCCCTCTGGATCCCTACTCAATGGCCCACTCAATTCGGCGCTTATTGCTTGAGACATTAGGGCACACCCAGCACACCCCTTGTGCACGCCTATGAAGGAGGGCCATGTCTATCCTTCTGTGCTCTTGGGAGGAAGGGCAAATGAAGGGAAAGGACTGACTAGCCCTCCTTTTGGAACAGTACACAGTCAGGCTGCCCACGAGCCTCCACTCCTTTGTCCTTAAAGTTAGTTTCAACCGAATTTGCAATTGGCCTGTGCGATCAAAGCAGCTTTACAAAGTCATAGAATCATAGATTCATAGAATAGCAGAGTTGGAAGGGACCTACAAGGCCATCGAGTCTAACCCCCTGCTCAATGCAGGAATCCACCCTAAAGCATCCCTGAGTCTGACAGATGGCTGTCCAGCTGCCTCTTGAAGGCCTCTAGTGTGGGAGAGCGTACTACCTCCCTAGGTAACTGATTCCATTGTCATACTGCTCTAACAGTCAGGAAGTTTTTCCTGATGTCCTGCTGGAATCTGGCTTCCTTTAACTTGAGCCCATTATTCCGTGTCCTGCACTCTGGGAGGATCGAGAAGAGATCCCGGTTCTCCTCTGTGTGACAACCTTTTAAGTATTTGAAGAGTGCTGTCATGTCTCCCCTCAATCTTCTCTTCTCCAGTCTTCTGTATTATTTATTGCATTTGTCTACCTTCCCTTAGCTGAAGCTCTCTGGGTGATTTACATAAGATTAAAACACTTAAAAACAATATACAAAAATTAAAAACCACAAAAACATACAATATACACATACTTTTAAAACCGGTATACCAACTTAAAAAAACCCCTATGAGCCTAAAAAACAGACCCAGGTTCATCATCATCATCATCATCATCATCATATATTTATGTATTTATTTATTACCCGCCTCTCCCTTTGGATTGCATTTCCAAATGAGAGCCCCTCAGATTGTGGCCTTAATTTTTGCAACTTTAAAAGGGGGGAAACTGGGGTGGGTGGCTTGGGTGGGGGAGCGAAGCGGGGTACAAAGTGGCCATCTCAACTCCCAGTGTAGGGAGGAGGAGACTTCAAACGCAGCACCAGGACCTCCAATAACAGAGAAAGTGAGAGAGAAATCACAGTTAGTGAGAGGATTAAGCCATCCTTTCCCAAGTGGGGGGTCCCAATAAAAACTGGACCCCCCCATTGTTAAAAAAAGAAAAAGAAAAAGGTGGGGAGATGCAGGATCCCCCCAAGGAGAATGGAGAAGAGGAGAGGAGGAAGAAGCCAGGGCTTTAAGACTCCGTGGAAGCCCTTCCCACCGTTTGCAGGTCATGGGAAGTTTCTACGATGATAGGCTTGAAGTGGGTGGGTAGGGGGCACATGAGGAGAAAGTTTCATGCGTGAGCTGGGCTTTCCCAAAGTTTGCACTTACAAAGTTGCAGGTTTAAGGACAGTGAGAACAATTTGGTTTTGGAAAGGGTTAGGGTTAGGAGGAAGCAGAAGGAGGAAAGAATTTAAAAACACCCACTGGAGAGAAGGCACGCCCCTGTCTTTCATCATCGATACCGCCCCTTGAAAACACGCCCACAGAACATTGTACTGAAAATGAGATTGATAAAAATACATGTTGAAGTTTGAGCGCAATACCGGAAGAACTGGACTTTCCGTGCACCAAAATACACCGCTAAGTGTGTGGGGACGGACAGACTGCAATACCAGCTGGACATGGTGTATGTCATTGGAGTTCTTCTCCCTGAAAGCAGACTATAAGGTGGCTGTCATCTGAGTCCTTTGAATGCATTTCACCATGACGGCAGAGTATAATGCTGGTGGGATGAAGCTCTAACTGAGCATTGGCTAAGGACGCATTTGCTCTTGTCTCTCTTTTGCCTCTCTCTACTGTCCAGACCTCGATTTGTCCTGAGCGTCGTTAAGGTCAGGCCGTTAAGTATGAAGCGTCTTTGTCTGGCCAACGTCTCCTCGTCCATATTGGCAGCTGACAGAAGCTCTCGGCCAAGCGAGAGGCCGTAGTAATAGGGTCCCAGTTGGCCTTGCAGTGATTCTCGCCTTTGTTCTCAAGCAACTGGAAATGGATACAGGTGCTAACCACCTGCATTGACACTACTGGACAAGTGGATTGTAATCCATTTTCACCTGCACGCACCAATCGATTTCCCCATCTCAGGTGGAGAGTAAACACCACTTCCGATGATTGGTGAGAAGGAAAAGGGGCCTATTACCAGCAAAGAAGCTGGTTCCATTAACCCATGGGGAGCTGGTTTGGAGGGCATTAAGAGTACAATTTATTTATTTATTTATTTGTTTATTACATTTTTAGACTGCCCATTAGGCGAGGCTCTCTGGGCAGTTTACAATTAAAACCGTAAAATACAGCAATCAGAAATAATATAAAGCATTAAAAGATAGAATAGCAACAGCAACAACACACCATATAAAACCAAAATACATTACAGCCAAGGGAAAGCCTGTGTGATTCCTGCATTGAGCAGGGGGTTGGACCAGATGGCCTTATAGGCCCCTTCCAACTCTACTATTCTATGATCCTATGGCCCTTTCTACACCTAAGGATTATCCCAGGCAAATGCCTGCTCCCAGGATCTCCTGTGTGTCATTTGCACGCACAGGGATGATCCCGGGACAATCCCGGGGAAAAAGGCAGGTGTAGAAACGGCCTATGATTCTATGAAAAGATATGTTTTCAGGAGGCGTTTAAAGGATGCAGACAAGATGGAGCATTTTCAAAGGAGGGCAATGAGGCTGATCAGGGATCTGGAAACAAAGCCCTATGAGGAGAGACTGAAAAAACTGGCCATGATTAGTCTGGAGAGATGAGAAGATTGAGGGGAGACACGACAGCACTTGACAATACTTGAAAGGTTGTCACACAGAGGAGGGCCAGGATCTCTTCTCCATACTGCCAGAGTGCAGGACACGGAATAACGGGCTCAAGTTAAAGGAAGCCAGATTCCAGCTGGACATCAGGAAAAACTTCCTGACTGTTAGAGCAGTACGACAATAGAACCAATGATCTAGGGAGGCAGTGGGCTCTCCCACACTAGAGGCAGCTGGACAGGGATGCCTTAAGGTGGATTCCTGCACTGAGCAGTGGGTTGGACGTGATGGTCTTATAGGCCCCTTCCAACTCTACTATTCTATAATTCTCTGATTCTACATTTTCCGCCTACTAAACCGCAAGAGGGAGTGTTTTTTAGATGTTGGGTGCTGCTACAGAGAAGGCTCGCTGTCGAGGTTCCTCATGGCGACGTTCCGTTCGTTTTGGAAAGACCAGCAAGACTAGGGTGACCATATGAAAAGGAGGACAGGGCTCCTGTATCTTTAACTGTAATGTAGAAAAGGGAATTTCAGCAGGTGTCAATTGAAGAGGGTGAAATTCTCTCTTCATCAACACAGTTAAAGCTGCAGAAGCCCTGCCCTCTTTTGTATCTGGCCACTCTACTATAGCTAGTGTAGCTTTAAGTGTTGTGATGAAGAGGGAATTTCACCCACTTCAATTGACATCTGCTGCAATTCCCTTTTCTACATTACTGTTAAAGATACAGGAGCCCTGTCCTCCTTTTCATATGGTCAGCCTAAGCAAGACCAGCAAGATGCTGGTACTATGGTCACAGGGCATCGAAGAGAGGCACGGTTAGACTCTCCTGTTGAGACTCCAAGAACCCCCTGGGGTTGCTCCTCCTCTTCCCCACCACAACCTGCTTGTTCACCTGCCTCTCACTCTGGCCCAGGCAACACCGGTGGTGAGAAGGAGGGACAGGACATGTCAAGGCTTGCTTGCTCACTGGCTCTGTGCCTGGCAAGCCAGCAAGTTGTAGCAACGATGAGCGAGAGAGAGAGAGGGAGAGAGAGAGGAGGACGAGGAGGAGCAGAAGTGTCAGGTGGCAATGGTAGTGAGAAGGTAAACTCACTCAGGGAGAGGGCCCGTTGAGGGCGTCTTGCCCAAGGGCCCACAAAAACCTGCACTGACCACAAATCAGCTTCCAAAAGAAGGGACCAAAGCATCTCTAGCCTAATCCTTTGGCTTCCTCGAGTCTCCCTGTGGAGCCGTTTGAGAAATCGCAGCTGCGAAGCACTGATCCCGGCCGTTTGACGGCAAGTGTTGATATCCCACTCACACACCTTGTCCTTAAGATAGCTTTCCTAGAGAGCGAAGTGACTGGTGGGCAGCTGTAGTGAGGAGGAAGCCTATAATTGGATCACACAAACTGTTGGCCGTCCCTGTCCAGAGCACTCTTTAGGGGTCGGGGGCAGCTCATTAAGGGGAAGTGATAGGGCTGGGGGTCAGGGGAGGCAGTTGGTAATGGTTTCTAATAGATGGAGGAATGACCGGCCTGTACCTGTGTCGTGCTTCTCAAAACCTCCTGCCTTCTTGGGAGACAATAACGAGGCCTGCTAAGTAATCCACAAAGCTTTATTCAAGCAATAAACATCTCTTCCTACCTGAAGAGAGTCTAATCCCTAGCAACTTTCCCCTAGGCAAAACTATGCAAACTAAGCAAGACAATTGTCCTTTCAAGAAGAATGGAAAGCCTTTTCCCAAGACGTGCTAACTTCAGAGACACTTGGGCCTTAACTAGATGAGAGGTTATCCCGGGCTGATACCCGGGATCACCCCTGTGCATCCAGATGACGCACAGGGGATCCTGGGCTCAGACAGGGATGAACCCTCCCTTGCCCCTGGATAAGGGGCACCACTTGTAGACCGATATTTCCGGCGGTCTCGGGCTGAGCCTGAGACCGTGAGCGTGTGGCCCGTTCTGCAGCTTCTCCCAGCTTCAGTGATTACTCGCGAGGAGCCGGGAGAAGCCGCAAACGGGGCACAGCACAGCACTCGCTGCACCCATTGGGGCAGGGTGGGGGTGGGGAGATCAGGGCAGGGGGGGGGAGCAGCCAAATATTTTTTTAAAACAACAACAACAGCTCACCCTTGCAGCTCAGCGTTCATGCGCAGCGGCCCCTTTAAACCAAAAAGGAAATGTTGGGCGCGACAGGGCTTTCCTTCCCCTTGTTGCGCCTGACGTGTGGATTAGAGCGACAGCCCGTGATACTTGCATCACGGATTCACCGCCCTTCCTCATGCCCGGATTTTGAGGTAGGTCTAGCAAAGGCATAGTTCTGAGGCAGCTTCTGATGGGCTGTGAGCTGGGTGTTAGGAATGTACTTGGGGAGGCCTCCTCAGACGAGGATGAGGAGGAAAGCACTCCTGCAGGAGAGGGAGTGTCTGGTCCCACGGTCGAGCCAGAGATGGGCTCGCAGAGGGAGGAAGATCCCAGAACAGAGGAGGTGCCAGAGTCACAGGTTGACCAGGACCTGGCCTTACCTGAAGTTCCTAGGGAGGTGGAGCTGCCCAGTCCTCGGGAACGCCGACAGCACAAGCAAGTGGTACAGTTGCAGTCAGCCAGAAGGAGTGTGCGCGTGCACAATCGTCAGGAGAGGAATGGGATGCTTAAATAGCAGGCTGATGTGATGAGGCACAGCTGGGGGAGAGGGCGGAGGTCATCTGCCTGGATTAGAAAAGGAGGAAGCAGACACCTGGGGTAATTCCTAGCAGCCAGCCTGTTCCATGTTCTGACTTCGCTTCACCAGACCTTGCTTCCTCTGTTTGGATGCAGCTCTCGTCTTTGGCCTGATTTACATTGCTTCTCCGTTTCGCTCCTGCCTTCGACTTCGGACTGAACTGACATCGCTCCTCCGTCCTGCTCCTGCCTCCCTGGGACCGCGGACCGGCTGACCACGCTTCCTAGCTCCTGATCCATCTTGTTATCTTGGGGCTTGGACTTGACGACCCTTGCTAAGCTCCTGTTCCAGCTGCTGTTGACTGAACTCTCACACACCAAGACTCTGAAACCCGACCCTGCTTCCCGCTTATCTCACTGTTGTGCTGGCTAAGAGATTTATTAGCCGGGTAATTGGAATTGCCTAATAAAACACTTAAAAGCAGATAACGCTTGTGGCTGCCTTCCTAACACCGGGCCGACTTTCTCTCGCCTTCCTTGCGCTCCACCCGTTTTAATCTGCGGCATACTCTACGATTGGCTAACCTCTCTGCACTCTCTCTTGGAAGAATATTAGCTTCCCACTGACTGTGTATTATTTGCCCTTGATGAGATAAGCTCGAGAGAGAGTTCACTCCCAGATGGTGAAGAGCCCGTGAGAGCTTTCTCCCCCACTGGTACAAGCTGGCCTGTTTCTGGCGCCGACTCCTCTACTTCAGAGTCTGATTCTGATTGATCGCTTGAAACACCTTCTTGCAACCCTGGGGAGCAGGGCTAGAATGACAATCTGCTGCTCACTTTGTCACTTGGGGACTGTCTAAATGTGGGGAAAGCCCCATGCCCCCTCCTCGGTGTTGGGATTACCTGACGACGCCCCGGGAAAGGGGAAGCATGGGGTTGAAGAGAGAGGTGGTATCAACCCTGTGCCATGGAGACAGCTTTTTGGCAATGGGGCAAGCTACACCCTGTAAATATATTTCGATGGGGCCCAAGTATGCCATAGAATGAAGTAGTCCCAGGGCAAATTGGTCTATTTCCAATTTGTGTCACTTTTGTATGCATTCATTCATACATCTGTTCTGTCCCCACATTAACCTGTGATTTAAACAAAACAAAATCTGCATTTTTAAAGGCACAGTCCTATGCATATTGTCTGGGGGAATGCTAGCACTTGCAGAACTTTTTTTTCTGTCTAAACATTGTGCCCTAAACATCTTTTCTCTTCAAAATTTGCATGTCTAAACGTATTTTAGGATGTTTTTAGAATGTTTTTAGGAAGTTTTAACAATGTATATTACATTTTAATTCAGTTTTATGTATTTTATATTTACTCTTGTTCCCCACCTTGATCAAAATGGAGAGGTGGGTAATAAATAAATAAATAAATAATTCCATTGTATATTATTATTATTATTATTATTATTATTATTATTATTATTATTATTATATACCAGTCAATAACCAAAACTTTCTGGGCAGTTAATAAAAACTTTAAAATACATTAAAATCATAATATAAAGTCTATTTACAAAACAATTTAAAACACTCAACAATTAAAAAAAACACCTTTCTGGTTAACACGTTATTAGGTGCTGTCAAATATCTGGGTGTAGAGGAAAGTGTTAACCTGGTGCCAAAAGGATGACAATGTTGGCACCAGGTGGACCTCGTTGGGGGGAGTGATCCGCAATGGAGGGGGCCACCACTGAGAAGGCTTTCTCCCTTGCTTCCATCCTCCAAACTGCCCTCGGAGGAAGCACCTGGGGGACGACGTCAGATGATGATAGTAGTGCATGGGTCAATTCATACTGGGTGAGGCGTTCCATCATGTATTTTGGTCCTGAGCCATGTAAGGTGTTGTATGTCGAATCCAGCATCTTTCTAATCATGTTTTCTATCAAAAATTTGTATCTTTAAACATACTTTCCCGGGTCTGGGAGGGAGAAGGAGACATTTGCGCAGAGTGCCAGGGATGGCAGCAGTGGGGAAAGGGTGGTGGCGGCGGCAGGATGGTGGCGGCAGAGACAGCGCAAGCGGTTTCCACGCGGTGGCGGTAGGGCTGGCGGGTGACAAGCGAGTGCCGCCATCCGCCACTACTGCTGCTGCTGGGTTAATAACTTGTGTAAACGCATTTGCAAGACTGTATTTACTCCCTGTTTTGTTTTTTTAATTTGAACCACTTTTGCCTCAGTCCAAATGCTAGGGCTTGTACATACCTGTGAGCCATTGAATGAAGAAGCAGACACCCAGTAACAATTCCTTAAAAACTGCTTTATGCCAAACTATGCCCAAAACTGACGTCAGCCTGAGTTTTGCACAAAGCCAAAGCAGTATTTAAGGTTACTGGGGACCAGCATCAAATTCTGAGGCGCAGGAGAAATTCTGAGGCCACAACATTTTCCAGCCCTGTTTAGTAAAATCTAAGGGAAGCCTACACCAGCCGTTTATTGCAGGATTGTATCGTAGTCGTCACTAATGGGCCGCGTGACGTTCACCTGCTCCCGGGGTGATCTTAGCTCCACTTCTCCCTTTTATCGGAATATCCCTGACTGCTTTTGTCAAAGTTTTTCCGGCTCTCTCACTTCCATTGTGAAGAACAGTTGCGGTGTGCCCCCCCCTTTGTGAGGTCACTGCTGTTCGGCAGGAATTCTGGGCTCAGTGAACAGCCAATTAGCTGTGAGGGGCGTGTGCACAGGTATCAGTGTGTTTTACTGCCGAGAATTTTTTTTAATACAAACTTGTCTCTGTGCAGGAGCGCATATTCAACAGAGAGCATGGCTAGATGGGGCGATATCCCCGGGATCAGCCCAGGATCATCCCTGTGCATCCACATGACGCACAGGGGATCCCGGGAGCAGGGAGGAATGATCCCTCCCTTTCCCTGGGATATCACCCTACTGACTTTTCCCGCGGTCCTGGGATGATTCCAAGTCCACGGGACGTGTGGCTGGGCATCCCATTTTCATCCCAACTCCTTGTGAGTAACTGTGAGGAGCCAGGAACCGGGGGTGGGGTGGGGTGAGCGGGACTATTTTTTATTTTAAAAAAACTTACCTTTGCGCAAGAGTGCTCCTGCGTTCTTTTTCAATAAAAAAATACACAAAATGGCGGGCGCAACGTCCTCCGTCCTCCTGGGACGTTGCGCACTGCGTGTAGACAGAGGGCGACGATCCTGGAAGTAGGTAAGTCCGGGATCTCCCCCTCTCTGGCCCTCTACACCCATAGGTGTAGATATACCCAGAGTTTCTATCCCCCATGTTTTGCTGCGCATCTCTCATGAGTAATTAAAAAAAATCCTGTGCCCTGTAGCCATCTCCCTAGCCCCGCCCGCTTCTACCAACACACATGCAGAACCGCCGTAATGGGGCACACGTGCTCCCGCAACGGCACTCCTCTAATTGCGGTACAGATCAGTCTTGTATGTGCCCTGTGAAGGACGATCGCGGATCATGCCTCTTCTGTGGCAAAAGGGCTGCAGGTGTAGATTAGCCCACAATCAGCTTTGAACTGAACTTCTTGACATTCAAGACATAGTATATATCTTCCTTCCTTCCTTCCTTTTCAAAATGTGGTCTACATGGTTTCCCTTCCTTCTTTCCCATTCTTCTTTCTTTTGAAAATTCAATCTGTCAAGACAATTCATTAACAACTTTAGCGTTTAACTGTACCCCTGGGTGCAATAAAAATCAGCAAGGGTGAGACTTAGTTGGATACCACCACCACCACCACCACACCTCCAGGTTTTGTTTAAACTCCCCTTTGGAAAAATCAAACAACAACAGCAACCCTAAATTAGGCTGCTTGGCTTTGTGTGTGATATGCGCCGCTCCTCGCAATCTACTGGGAAAACATATTTTAAAACTCCAAATTGGATCCACACACTTAAAAAACTGACGTCGGGCTTTGCCATTGTTCGGTAAAGGGAAACATCCTGTTTTGATTTACACATGCGGCGCTCAATTTAACAAGTGTAGCTGTGGGCGATTGGAAAACAGTCAAAATGGTGAATATGCGCCTTAGTCTCATTTATACTGTTCCTTAAAGACAATTTGTTGCTGGCCTCTGTGTGTGTGTGTGTGTGTGTGTGTGTGTGTGTGTGTGTGTGTGTGTGTGTTCTCTCCTGGCATGTTCTTAAAGCAGCAGTACAGTGGGACAAGGGCCAACCTGATTGTGCAGCAGGCCCAGATGCAAAAAAGCCATCACAATACAATCCGTTCGCAACCTTCATGGCCATCTTTTACAGATGATGGTCCTGGATTTGTAGGGTTGCCAAAGGGCCGTCCTCTCTTTGAAGGCGTCCACTAGTTGAAGGGCTGGTTTAAAGATAAAGATGTTTGCTAAGCTGAACTGCTAGTGAAGGGACGGCCTGGACTCGTCTTCCCCTCTCCCCTCGTCCTGCTATTTATTTGCATTCCTTCCCTGATGCCCTGAGCTGAGGTGAGGAGTAGGATCCACACACTATTGCAAAAAGATGGGAATCGTATTAATTTTTAAAGCCCAAAGTCTGTGGAGAAGAGCCTCCTTAAGAAACCGGTTGCTGGGGAACTTGGGACCGGAGGGTGCTGTGGCACTCATGTCCTGCTTGTGGGTTTGCCATTGGGGCATCGTCTGGTTATCCGCTGTGCAAAATGAGTGCTGGACCTTCAGTATGATCCACCATGGCTCTTTTTATGTTCTTAACTGCCTTAGCTGTAGAGTAGAAACAAAAAATCCGGACAGTTTGTGTAGGCCTTGTTGGACAATACAGTTTGTGAATCCTTTCCTTACTGAGGAAGATCCCAAAGCAGAGGTAGCAGTCTGCCTTTATATACTCATGCATATACTCTATGTTGTACAGTTCGTTTGTACATGTCTATTTTTGTAGAATATTTTTGCATAGCTTGTATTGTCTGAATGTGTATTTTCAAAATAGACTTTGGTGTGACTATTTCAGCACCCAACATATGGGTGGAATCTGATGGACTTTCCCCTCTGCTCAGCCCCCCAAACACTATTCATCAAGCCTCAGGGCGCCTGCTCCTCAATGCAAGTCACCATTTTTATGCAACGTGGTGTTGCCATCATTTACATACTTTTAATGTTGTGCAAAATGTCATCTGTAAAGGGCCATTTCCTCAACATTAGAGGTGAAAAGCCCCTCCCCCACACCTCTAATGTTGCAGAAATGACCCTGTATTGCCACCATTTTGCACAATATTAAAAATACAAAATTACAGAGCATCAAGGACTGCTTGCTGAGCCCTCACCAGGCACAGTTGAGTCCGTCCATCCTGAAGTGTGACGTTGTGTCTTGCTATGATTGAGTTTGGAAGCCCATTTTTGCTTAGCAATATAGGGAACCTGTGCACATACACACAATGGAGGAGTGAGGAGGCTGTGCAAGTGAGGGAGAGTCTCTCACCTCAGCAACCTAAAGGACAGAGGGAATCTTCCCCGACTTATTCTGGGCCACGGAGGAGAGCATTGTTGCAATGCTGTCCTCCCTCCATTTTATTTTGCATCCTTTTGCATCTGTGAATTGCTGACCCTGTTCAGAAGACACCTTAAACCATGGCTTTAACCACGGTGGTTAAGCCGGAAAGCCAGGCTGTGTTCAGAAGACACCTTAAACCACGGTGAATAAAGCAAAAAGCTTGTCGGAATGGGATGATGCCAACCCGACTGTGATAATGTTTTAATTTCTTAAATCCTATTATTATGAGTGGGACATGTACGATGTACAAAGTAATTAATTGCCTTATACACCTCGCTTAAAGCCGTGGTTTAAGGTGTCTTCTGAGCAAGGCCTGACTTTCCGGCTTAACCACCATAGGATGAAAGATGAGTTTTGTCCTCCATTCAACTTCCTCTGTTATTAATTTGGTACCTGTTGGAATGGTATGCTATTTATTATTTATTTTATTTTATTTGTACCCCACCTTTCTACCAAGAAAAATGGAACCCAAGACAGAAAGCCAAATTAAGAACACAATAAGAGCTTGCTGGATCAAACTAAAGGCCCATCTAATCCAGCATCCTTGTTCAGACAGCTGTCAGGCGCCTTTTGTGTGTGTGTGTGTGAGGTTACAAAGCAACGCAAGAAGGCAAAAACCTCCCCAGTGGTTTGTCCCCTTGGCACGGGGCTCTATTTAGCCCTCAAGGGATTTTAGCTGAATAGGCCTTCTTTATATGGTTCTCTAACATCTACAAAATGTGTGTATTAATAACTTTCAAGTTAATAAAGTGATTTGCAGGACTGATATTAACTGAGGTGCATATTGAGATGAGATAGCAGCCTTCCCTAACCTGGTGCCCTCCAGATCTTTTGGAATACAAATCCCAGCATGGCTGGCTAGGGGATGCTGGGAATTATTTATTTATTTATTATTATTTTATTTAGAATATTTATATACCACTCCCCATTGAAAAATTTCGGAGAGGTGTACAAGGTAAAGTGAAAATAAAAACAGAATAAAAACAGTTAAAACAAAATTTAAAAGAAGCAATAACAGTAATCCAAGGATGCATCTTAGAGAAATGCTTCTTGGAATAAAGAATTACAGAACAAAACATCTGGAGTTTTTGGAAGGCTTTGATACAACCTATGTAGCTTTCTTCAACTTGGTGCCTTCCAGATGTGTTGGACCTACAACTCCCATCATCCCCGGCAACCTTGGCAGGCTGAGAAAGATGGGACTTGTATTCCCACCAACTCTGGAGGGCGCCAGGTTGGGGAAGGGAAGGTACAGCAACGCCTCTAAAGGTGGCAATAGGCGGGTCTGGCTTTGGGGGAAACACGTGACCCAGCGTAGTCTCGCGATCTGCTGGTAAGTGGAGAGACTTTGAGGGCGGGGCGAGGATAAAAAAGCGGGGGAGGAGAGAGAAGGAAAGGAGCTGATCACGTGCCTCGCGCACGAGAACCATAGAGTCTATGGCTAGAGTTACAACGCTTCGCGCGGGGGCTCTCGCGAGGAGGTGACTTTTTTCCCTTCCGTTTGGCGTTGGCGTCATCATCCTGCGTCGCGGCGCACCGGCTTTCCCTACTGACTCGCTGTGTCATCGTCGCGCGCGTGTGAGAGAGAGAGAGCTTCTCCCTTCAGCCTTTCGTTCACCGTCGCTCCGGGGTCCTAATGGAGTACCTCATCGGCATTCAAGGGCCCGACTTCGTGCTGGTGGCCGCCGATACCGTCGCCGCCTCCAGCATCGTCCACATGAAGCGCGGTCAGTCCCTGGGCTTCAGCGAGGCAGGCGGGCGGTGGTGTTGCGTGGCGGGGAGAGGGGGGAAGCGGGGGCGTCAGGGTGGGTGAGGTGGAATAAAGGCCGGGGCTGCAAGGGGGGCGTTTGGGGAGAGTTCAGCGCTGAGTGAGTAGAGCAGCCTTCCCCAACCTGGCGCCCTCAGGTTGTGCTGGACTACAACCTCCAGCATCCCCCAGCCAGCGTAGTCCAACACACTCTGAGGGCGCCAGGTTGGGGACTTGCACGTCCACCATTGCAGGTTATTCTCCCCTCCCCCATCTCCGCTCCTAAAAACGAAACGAAAAGTATCTATCCGGGTAGGGCCCGCAGCCCCGTGGTAGAAGCCGTGCTTCGCATGCGGAAGCTCCCCGATGCAGCCTGCAGTTAGAGGATTTGTTTTTTATTGCTATTTGTTTATTATCACATTTATGTCCCACCTTTTGTCCTTTTTGGCAAGGAGCCCAAGGTGGCTTATATCGTCCTGCACTTCTCCATTTTTATCCTTCCAACAACTTCCTGAGGTAGGTTAGGCTGAGAATCAGTTATTAGCCCAAAGTCACCTCTAGTGAGCTTCAAAGCAGAGAGCGATCTGCCCACTCCCATTCCACGGCACCACACTGTCTCTCAGGCAGCAAATAGGTGATGGGAAAGGTCCTCCCTTCTCTGCCTGACATCCTGGAGAGATGCTGCCAGTCTGAGCAGGTGGATACTGGTCTGAGTTGGCAACCTGTCAGATTTTCCTAGCAGTTACTCTAAAGCCAGGATGATGTTGGGCTTCATCTTCCATCAGCCGTAGCTAGTGTTGGTAATGGTGGGGAAGGTTGGAGTTGCAGTCCAACAACATATAGAAGGCCACATGCTCCCCATCCCTGCCTTAAAGTTTTCTCCAACCTGGTGACCTCCAGATGTGTTAGACAACAACTCCCATCATTACAGGCAGCAGGCTCGGGATTATGGCATTTGCAGTTCAACTCCTCTAGAAAGCACCAGGTTGTGAAGGATGCATGAAAAATTTGGAAATAGGGATGAAAAATCTTCAGAAATTGTATTGTTTGGCATCTTTATAGAATTAATAGAGCAATTCTGTGCATGTTTATTTTTTTATTTTTTATCATATTTATACCCCGCTCCTCAGCCAAAAAAAGCTTTCAGAGCGGCTTACACTTAGCAAAAAAGACAGTCCCTGCCCTCAGGCTTACAGTCTAATAAAGACATGACACACAAGGAACAGGAGTTCAGGAGGGAGGGAGGGGGGGAGGAGAGAGAGAGAGTCCAAGAGGAGCAGGCCATGATGTTTCTTCTGCCTGCTCCTGTCCCCTTGCTCTTTCTTCTTCCCCACAGGGCCAAGATGACAGTTTGCCCTGTGGGGGGTGGGGGAAGAGTCCAACAGGAGCAGGCCATGATGTTTCCTCTGAAGTAAGACTGAGTCTGTTTAGTGGAGCTTACTCTTGTCACATAACCAAACCTAGGATTGTGGTCTTAAAAGTATGAACCTTCTGAACATGCAAAATTATCAAGCTACCCAATATTAGGGAAAGGGAGCATAGTAAACACTTGTATCTTAGCTTTTGCCATGTGAGAAGTGAGAAACAGGTTCAAAATAGAAACTACTAGATCAGGGCTGGGGAACCTGTTGCCCTCCAGTTAATGTTGAATTCCAATTCCCATCAGCCCTAGCCCAGCTGTAGAGTGATTATGGGAATAGCCCCGCGCTGGAACAAAGTCCACCGGAAGATGGCAAGCAAAGAAGGCCCTCTGCTCCTCTCATAAAGATAATAGCACATTGTAGCTGCAAAGAACTTGTCCACATTATATGTAAAAATTGCTTTCCGGAGGAGAATGCCAAAGAGAAACACTAAGAAGTTTCTTAAAGGAACATGTACAAAGTGTATGAGAAAATTAAACAATCCAGTTGTAAGTGAGCATAAGTCAACAAGTGAAGTAGAGATGTATAGATTAATAAATAGGTAGAATCAGAAGAGCAAAGAACGGAGAACAGCAAGTTGTATAAGAACCTTCTTTCTTGGAACAAAATTCCCTTCTAGGCATATGCTAACTTTATTGAAAGAGGATTTTTGTACTAAACATGAACAGGTACAAACCTTATGCTGCTGGTTAATAAGCTAATCCACCCAGACTGAGCCAAAGTAGCATTATCGTGGCAACTACATGCCCGTATCTTTAAGCATATCTCAGGGATGGGGTGGATGCTGTTTTAAAGTGGAAGCGTGTGGGGGTGGAATCTTTCCATACTGCTGGGTTCTCTGCCATTCCATTGATATTCTGGCTGGGTGAAGCTTCCAGAAGTCTAAGATAAAATGGGAGACTGTATGTGTGTTTCAGAAGGATCGGTCACATTTCTCCAGCTGTTAAAATATTTGGTGACCCATGACATACTCTCACAAAAATGGGGATGTTGTCCCAAATCCAGCCCCCATGTGTTTCCCAGATGGCTCTCTGGGGTTCCCCAGGTGGCTTCTCCCCTTTCCCCAGCCACCAATTGTTTGCTGGCTTCCTGGCTTTCGTGCAGTTTTTCCCCTTTCTAAAAGGTTGAAATGCCTCTCTCTTAGCAGCTGTCCGTAAGAGCGTTAAGCTAAAGTATGCTGTCATTGTTGGTATTTTGGCCCTGCCCTTTTTCAGTTGACCCTGACCCCTTTGCCCCACCCATCACTATAATACGCCCCCTGGAGAGCTTCTCTGAAATTGAATTTGGCCATCAAGCTGAAATAAATTCATCCCCTTTGTTGTTTACAGTAAGTTCTATTGGTCGTTGTGGATTAAGTTGTACTTTGCCCTCTGGTCCACTCAAGATGCTGGAGCATCTCCCCTTCGAGGGAAGGGTACATCAACTGGGATTGTTTAGATTGGAAAAAAGGATACTAAGAGGAGACATGATAGAGGTATACAAAATTATGCATGGTATGGAGTCATCCCATGAAACTGATGGGAGATCCAGGACAAATAAAAGGAAGTACTTTTCACACAGCGCATAGTTAAATTATAGAACTCACTACCACAAGATGTAGTGATGGCCACCAATCTGGATGGCTTCAAAATGGGGTTGGATAAATTCCTGGAGACAAAGGCTACCAATGGCTACTAGCCCTGATGGTTGTATGCTATCTCCAGTATTTGAGGCGATAAGCCTGTGTGCACCAGTTGCTGGGGAATATGGGTGGGAGGGTGCTGTTGCACCATGTCCTGCTTGTTCATCCCTGGCTGACTAGATGGACCCTTGGTCTGATCCAGCATCAGGGCTCTTCTTATGTTCTTAAGAGCATTGCTTGTCAATGCTTTAGGTGGAGCCTGACCTTGTACTTTTAGGAACTGGTGATACAGACACTCTTTTGGCATTTCTTTCTTTTCCTGTTGTATTATAAATGGATGCCAGTGAAGATCTTACTGCCAAATGTAGAAGTTTTTGAAGTATTTTACTATAAAATGCTTTGCTAATCCCATTAAATGTTTGTGACATATCAAAAGCTTTTAAGCACGTCCTCCAGGGAAGATTATTCAGTACTTTGTAAATCAAAAAAGAAAGTGAGATTCTGATATGGAGATTTAGACTGTTCTGTGGAAGGGTCCAAGGACCTACTTTACCCAAAGACAGAAGATGCTTCTGGAAAAGAAACATATTTATCTGTCATCTAGTTAATGCAAGCGAAGGGTAAGATAAGATAGCAGAATCATTAGTGGCACAGAAATAGCACTTTCCTCCTCTTTTTCTTCTTCTTCTTCCAAAAAGCACCTCTTTTTCAAACTTCTGTTTCCAGAGGAAAATACAGCTTAGTGATTTTCAAAACTTTCTACTTCCTTCCCCCTCAGGTGACTTTGAGAACTTTCTAAACTGTAGTTAGGGCTTTCAGATGTTTTTTCTCCTGATTTTTAGTGTTGCCAACTGATCAACCATCTTTTTAACCGATTAAATGCATTTGTATATTATGAAGCCGTCAATATAGATGTCTGAAGATATGACTTTATGAACAAATAAGTTATGTTCCGTTTCTGTAATTACAGTCTTGGCCAAACATCAGGCTGGCAGAATGTACATACTAGAACTCTGTGTTCCACTTCAGTGTATTTTATTTGCGTAGTGTAAAAACACTATACTTAGAATTAAATAAAAAATCAGCCCACAAATTTGTTTTGTGTACTAGAACTGAATGGAGCTCACAGTCCTTCCATACAAAAATCCAATCCTAGTTACCCCAAGATTTCTTCATTCAGTAAAATCTAGGGTCGCAGCATGTGTATGTGTGTGCCATTTTGTTACTGCTTTTGTTAAACGATTGGGAGTCAGAAATCCTTGCCAATCTACTGCAGATCTGTTCCCTGCCATAAAATATCAAACCTTTCAGTTTGGATGTGAAGGGGAGAAAGAGCCCTTGAGCCCATTGGAAGAGTCATTGCTTACTTCAGTCTCTCAACTTGAATAATTCGCATTAGCTTATTCTTATTTCTGACATGGATACGTGTGTGTTTCTCTTCCCCCTCCATCCTGTTTTAGATCATGACAAGATGTTCAAAATGAGCGAGAAAATTCTGCTCCTGTGTGTGGGAGAGGCTGGTGACACTGTCCAATTTGCAGAATACATCCAGAAAAATGTTCAGCTCTACAAGATGAGGAACGGTGAGTGTGTGGCTGGTGCTGAGCTCTCATGTGTGTAGAGTAGGATGTAGACCTTGAGGATTCCACATTCATGAGCTGTACACGTTTTAAGACTATGCACAGAATGCAAGATATGTGATTTACTTGCATCCAGGCTGCTCACCCAACACTCTCACCCCAGATTTGACTTGCAGCTTCATGGGGCCTAAGGACAGGGTATTGGTTCTGTCCACCCTGCACCTTCTTACATCCCAGTCTCCATTGGTCAGACAGTTTTGTTTTCCTGCTTGTGGATGACAGTGCAAGGAGCTAACAGAAATGTTGCAAACGTTAACTTGTAGTTTCTTGAGTCTCTAAGAGCCAGTCAACATGATGAGAATAATCACGTAACTGTTGGCTGGAGTATGCTGGGAATTGTAGTCCAATACACATCTGAAGGGCACCAAATTGGAGAAGGCTTCAGAGTGCAGGTGGTAATTCTGTGGCTGAATGCCCTGACTATTTAGAACAAATGACAAAAGCAAACAAGCATAGCCTCTCTTCCCTTAGAAAACCAGCACTTCAGGAGAATTAGGATACAAATTCTTCCCCTGAAGTGCTAGTTTTCTAAGGATTCATTCAAATATTCATCCTCACCCACCCCACAGTCTGAGGAGGTCAAGTCCCAACAGAGTGTTGCTGCATTATTCTGCATATTTAGATTGGCTCCTAAGTATTCCATACACACTGTGCTACCTTTCTTCTGTTTGTGTGGTCACGGTTATGTGGATTCCTAGTAGTCTTTTATACCCCGTCCTATTTATTTTCTTTTGTAAATGCAGGGCTGGAAAGTAATTTTGTAAGAGCTAACCTCTTCAGAGATGACCAAAACACATAAAAACATAGTTTTAGGTGACCCAGGGACAAGGCTGCTGGGATTTCTCCCCCACATCTGTGGTGGAGTTCATCCAGCCCTGATTCCATGAGATTGGAGTGTCCATATCCTGTTCTTGTACTTACTCAACACCCGCGCCAGGTCCCTATACCACGTTGTCCCTAAGTGAGAGTAGTGGAATTGAGGTAATCCCATATCCTCTCCCTGCTCACCCATGCCTTCATTCTACCCTTCCTCTGTTTTTCCCCCTGAGTCTGTAAGCCTCTTGAAGCAGGGACTTGCTTTACCTGTCCTTTGTAAAAAGGCTGTTTACATAGATGGTGGTAAATAATAGTAATGATAATATTCTAGTCAACATTGGTCTGTGCTATGAAAATGAACTGAAAAAAATTGCCCTGCAAATATAAAATTCTCCAGAACATGTTTCTGTTTGCGTTAGAACTTTATGACTCTGCACTTTTCTTAATGGCAGGATATGAGCTGTCTCCGACTGCGGCTGCCAACTTCACACGCCGAAATCTGGCTGACTATCTGCGGAGTCGGGTAAGTGAGGCAGCTTCCACAAGGCGTGTTTGCCTGAAAGTCCCGTGTCTGCATAATCGTTCATCAACTCTTTTGATACGTGTTCAAACGTTTGTTCTCGTGGGCGTAAGCACATGCCACCTGCATAGCATCTTAGTAACTTTAAAAAATATGTATGCATTTGTGTATCCTTCAAAACATAGGCTTGGATCTTAAGATAAGTTAATGTAAGGATGTTCACGGAAGGGAACTTGCTGGCCTCTTCTTCCCTCCTGCACCCCCCAAAAGTCTCTTTCTTAAGAATATAAGAAGAGTCCTGCTGGATCAGACCAAGGGTCCATCTAGTCCAGCACTCTGTTCACACAGTGGCCAACCAGCTGTTGAACAGGGAACCACAAGCAGGACATGGGGAACATTGGGTGGGAGGGTGCTGTTGACCAACAACTAGGGTATACAGGCTTACTGCCTCTGATACTGGAGGTTCCACTTAGCCATCACGACTAGTAGCCATTCTCCTCCAGGAATATAATGAATCCCATAGGTTAACTATGCGCTCTATGTGCTTCCTTTTATCTGTCCTGAATCTCCCATCCATAATCTTCATGGGATAACCCCATTGGGTTCTAGTATTATGGGAGGCCTGAGTGGATTACTAAACAGAATATAGTCCAGATGTCTGAATATAGTTAAGATTGACTTGACTTTTCAGCTTTTCTTGATGGTTTAATAATAAAACTGACTAACACTTCTTAGTACAAGATTGGCCAAGCTCTCCAGAGGAATTTGAGTGCTTCATTTACATTTATTTATTTATTACATTTTTATACCGTCCAATAGCTGAAGCTCTCTGGGCGGTTCACAAAAATTAAAACCATAATAAAATAACCAACAGGTTAAAAACACAAATACAAAATACAATATAAAAAGCACAACCAGGATAAAACCATGCAGCAAAATTAATATAAGATTAAAATACAGAGTTAGAACTTTAAAATTTAAATTTAAGTTAAAATTAAGTGTTAAAATACTGAGAAAATAAAAAGGTCTTCAGCTGGCGAAGAAAAGAGTACAGTGTAGGTGCCAGGCAGACCTCTCTGGGGAGCTCATTCCACAGCTGGGGTGCCACAGCGGAGGAAGCCTTCTACCTTTGGGTAAAGGTGGCCATTGGCAGCAAAAAACGGGCCTTGTCAAGGCCATGTTGTTTCACAGGAACAAGAAGGTGTGTGCCTCTAGGATTTCTCTTAAATGTTGACAATTCTGGCTGCTCTATTTGCATTGAGAATGGGCTTTCCTCCACGTATATGTGCTGCATTCATATTTGCAAGTATATACATGCCAAAAACACATTCTTAGTGTCTTTTGTAAATGTGTCCTAAGAAAAGGTGCTTGGTTTGTCCCCCACTAAAAGAAGTCCTGTGCTAAGGGTGAATAGGGGAAGGGCCGTAACTCAGTGGTAGAAAGCACATCCTCTGTGTGCAGAAGATCCCAGGTCCAATCCCTGGAGTCTTCCAGTTTGGGCTGGGAAAGACACATGTCTGAGGACCTGGTGAGCCGCTGCCAGTCAGGGGAGATCTGAAAACTGCTGTTTCCTTGTATTACTTAAAGCAACCCTGTAGTGTAGGCCAGTAGTACCCTCGTATTGCATGTGTGGGGCTGAGGCTCAGTTAATGGCTTCCTTAAACCCATCTGGTGAGATCATGGTGGAGGCACAATTCAAACTGGCAGATCCTGATTTGTAGCTGCTACGCTACGCCTGCTCTGAGCGGAAGAGCATAAAGTTTTCTCAGGCCTCTGTAGAAACGTAAAGGACGCATTTGTGTTCTTGTTCTTTCCTCTCTCTCTCTCTCTCTCTCTCTCTCAGTTCCTCGATCCAGCAATGTTTCTTCAGCTCTTTTTGTTATGATTCTTGTTATGTCCTTCTTTGGGGGAGGGGAGAGTAGAATACATACAGGCATGTGCCTACTCATGACTGAATGCTGCAGGGCAGAAAACGGCAAGTAAAAAAACTGGAAATTGCATATGACCAGTCAAGTTTGCTTTGGAAATGGCTGCCTGCTCCTTTAAAGAAGGGCCCTAATGCAGTGGTAGAGTTCATGCTTTATATGCACAGGTTCCCAGACTTGGATCTCCAGCATCTCCAGATAGAGCTGGGGAAGTCCCCTGACCAGAGTTAATGAGGGCCAGTGTGGTGTAGCGGCTAAGGTGTTGGACTGGGAGTTGGGAGATCCAGGTTCTAGTCCCCATTCGGCCATGGAAACCCACTGGGTGACTTTGGGCCAGTCACAGCCTCTCAGCCCAACCTACCTCACTGGATTGTTGTTGTGAGGATAAAATGTAGAGGATGGAGGAGGTTTGTATATGCTGCCTTGGGTTCCTTGAAGGAAAAAAGGTGGGATATTAATGCAATAATAAATAAATAAATACAGTACTGAGCAAAATTAACCAATGCTCCAACTCCATATGAGGCAGCTTCCTGTGTGTGTCCTTGCAGTTATTCTCCTTCAGTCTTGTGATTCCTTAAAATCAGATCAGTTTCCAAGCCTACATGGATGTCACTTCCCAGCATCTGGTACGAGTTTTCCCCTCTGTGGCAAAGGGGGACATGTCCAGTGGGAGAAACTGCCTGGTTGGCTAGGGGGAACCCCTGTGGGTCAGTGTTATACCCAGTCATAGGCCCCACCTCCCAGCATGTTTATTTTTATTTATTTGTTACATTTCAATACCAGCCCATAGCTGAAGTTCTCTGGGCGGTTTACAAAAGTTTGTTCAAAGCAATGGCCATAGTTAAGCGGTCTCTGCATGCTAAAGGCATGCTTTCCTCTGGATTGCACTTGTTGGCATTGATTTTGAGTTGTTGTGGCATGGGATGCTATGCGCCAAGGATAGGGAACCTCTTTTTGGCCAGAGGGCCGGATTCCTTTTTGGAGAAGCTCTCAGGGGCCACATTCCAGTAGTGGGTGGGGCCAAAGGCAAAATGGGCATGGCTGAGAAATGTAAACACACCCCAAATTCCATTGTTACCAATATATAGTAGGGAGCTTGCATACTCAGAAGTAAGCAGGGCAAGCCTCTGCTTGACTACCCAGAAGGAAGGTGGACAAGGCTCAGAAGGAAGCAGGACTGGATTGCTTAGCAGCTTCTTCCCCGAGCCCCTCTGCCCACTGAAGGGAAAAGCTGCTTTTGGCTTTCCCCTATTAAGCACCAAGAAAGGGAGTCTTTTTCAGTGCTAAGCAGGGGAAAACTCTTCTCTCTGATCAGTTTCTGATCTGATACAAGTTTTCCCCTCTGTGGCAAAGGGGGACGTGGCCAGTGAGAGGAACTGCCTGGCTGGCTAGGGAACCCCTGTGGGACTTACCAGGCCGAACGCCACACGTTCCCCATCCCTGCTATACGCTCAGTTGCTTCCAAATGGTGTAGAGAAAATATCCTTACTGTTAATTCAATAAGTGCATAGGAATCTGTTTTACACCAGGCAATTTGCCCCATCTAGCCCAGTATTGTCGACTCTCCAGGATCTCAGGAAGTACGACGCATGGGATTTGTCCCTGAGTTCTGGGCCCAGGGCCCTCCCCAAATCATCCTTATGCTACTTCTGTTTCTGCTCTTCTTTTAATAAGCCTCATGGGGCGCAATCCTATGCATGTTTAGACAGAAAACAGACTCCCCCCACCCCCAGCCTAAACATCCATAGGATTGTGCCCTTACGGTCTCAAGCAACCACTTGACAAACAAAAGTTTTACTGTATCATAATGTTAAATGCCAGCTGCCAAATCCGTTTGCATCCAGTTTCCTATGTTGATGCTCCACAACTACCCTATTTCTTCGATTCTAAGACGCACTTTTTTTTCCAATATAAGCATCTCTAAAAATGGGGTGCGTCTTAGAATTGCGGGTGTGTCTTAGGGGTTTTTTTTCCTGTTGGTGGTACTGAAATTAGTGTGCGTCTTACAATTGCAGAAATACGGTACTTTTGTCGTAAAATATACATGTAATTTAATTTGTTGCAGGAACTTGAGCCATTTTTGTAGTGATAGAGAAGCTTGTGTTTAGCTGGCCGGTTCAAATAGCAGAGCGGCAAGAGCTGAAAGCATTTCTTGACTTCTGCTGAGACTGTGGTGGATATAGAAATGGAAAAGCTTAAAACATCCATAAAAAATAAGCCCGGGGACGGTGGCTCATTTACTTTGGAAAAAATAGTAGGATTTACACAGTAGGCAACTGGACTTACCACACTTGAAGCCAAAACTGAGTCCATGATTTTGGTGTGCTTAAGCCCCATTGATTTCAGTGCTCAACTAGCAACTTAGCTGGAATGCTCTCTGTGTTAACTATGGGATGGCACGAGTATCCAGAGCCGGTGTTTGTCATCTTTGCTGGATCAGACTGTAGTTACTGCAGAAGGCTCAGCTTGCCTGTGGCGCACACTGGAAGTGAACATGGAGGTTCCATGTATGGAGACCTTGTAAAAACAGACACTTGGGACAGACAGGAAGCAGTCATCCTCTCCTTCACGCACCCCTTGTAAGCTTCCAGGAGTACCTGTCTGGCTGCTGCTGGAAACAAGATACTAGACTGGATCTGTAGCAGCACCCAAGTTGTGGGACTTCCTCTGCAGGGTGCTTAGGCTGGCCACCTCTCTGGTGCATAGAGACGGCTGGTGAAGACTCTGTTGCGCCATCAAGCTTTGAACAGTTAATGCCGCCCTCTCATTTTACCACTGATTTGAAATACGTTTTAGGTTTTTGTATTTTTATGTGTTTTGTTCTTTGTGTCTTTATCTTACATCACCTTGAGTGCTCATTGAGTGGATGGGCAATCCAGACCGACTTTAAATAAGTAAAATAGATGGACCTTGGTTTTAGCTCGCTAACAGTCCTTCCTGGACCATGAGCCACACTGCCCCGTGTGCATGTCCACGCTATATTGTGACTTTAAAATGATCTACCCTATGAAGAAGGTATTGAATCAAAGATCCCCGAAAGCACCTTGGCAGGAATTTTTGGGTAGCTGTAAGTGGGGGTAGTTGCCAGAAAGTGTGACTTCATAAGAAGAGTCTACAGAGATAATTGCGCAATGGTTTTCCTAGTAGTACTATCATGTGTCCCAAATGAATTGACTTGGGTTAGCAGGCTTTGCTTGGCACTCTGGGCAGAGCGGGGCTGAGGTGGACGGAGCTTAGTTCTGCCTACCTTGTGGTGGGTATAGTTTGGTCTACGTTGGGGAGAGGCTTCCCCCCTCCCTTGCTGTTACATGATGCAGCTGCATTGAACTGCACTCTGGATGGAGTTTCAGCTGGTGAAAGGTACATAGATGCCTGTTTTGATTTAGATGGTACACTGCATCTCTTAATGTGGGGTTCTCTCAGTTCTACACAGGGCTGCTCAACTTCTGATCCCACAAGTCAAATGCACCCCACCCCCAAATTATGGTTTTTTTTCTTGCCAAGTGCTTAGTAGTAACCCTCCCCTCCACACGTATAGATCTGTTCTTATAGTCCTGGGGAGGAAGCATAGCCCAGGAGGCCTGCTGCTTCTGTCCTGATGAACAAGGGCAGGCTTGTGATAGGCAGGTCTTTGCAACTGCTGCAGTGGTGGTAACTTCTCAGTTTCCAGAGTGAAGGATTTTCCCCCCAGACGCAGACAGCAGAAAGGAATTAAGCCATTAAAACAACAACTAGATAAGGCTTCAGTTCTCATGCAAATGCGCAGATTCTGTTTAAGCTCTCTGAAAACAATTTAATAGAGTGGAGCTGTTTGATGTGCTGAGCCAAACAAGCTGCTTTTGTAAAAACTGAACATGAAGCTTTTGAGTAAACATATGAAGCTGAATTGGGTGTGTAGGCTCGGATGCAATAACTGTGCTTTTCATAGTCCTTTTGCAAGGAACTGCTAACAGCACCCTTGGCTGTCTTTTCCAGCATAAGGATATGAATATATTCCCCACCTCCACTCACTTTCACCTGGTCCCTTCTTCAACTCTCCAGTGGCCATCAGCTGAGACTCTCACTCTATAGCAGGAGTCTGGCTGGGGTTGGGGCATCTTGTCAATTGACCATGACTGGGTTTGGACAGCACGATAACCAACGGTGGTTTAAATAGTCGATGGTTCGTTATTTAACCCACCATGGGGTATTGTGTTGTGTGGAGGGACTTTTTTAACCAACAGTGTGGTTTTTTGGCCAAAATAACCAACACTGTGCAGAGTTGGCTATATGAACCACCGTTGGCGATCATGTCACGTGGAGGGCACTGTTGGTTATTTCCTCAGCTACTGTTCCTTATTTCTTCAGCCACAGAGTCGCAAGGCAAATCGGTCAGATCGGCGACGGCTGCTCTAGTCCAGCTGGCAGGATAGTTTTTGGGCAGCAATGGCTGATGGGATACTAGTGGGAGGACTGAGGGGGGAGAGAGGGCAGGGGATGAGTGAATCAACTCAGTGTGGACTAATAGTCAACTCAATGCTGATCCTAATCCATGCCACGGTTGATTATTATGTTGTGTGCAGAGTACCCCCTAGATAAACAATTGTCAAGTTATTTCCCTACCACTGACTATCGTGTTGTCTGAACGCAGCTCATATTTGCTTTTGATCAGCTATTCCAGAAAGCCAAGGATGAAACGTGTACATGAGGTAGCCTCTCTTTTTAATTACCGTATTTCTTCGATTGTAAGACGCCATCGATTGTAAGATGCACACTAATTTCAGTACCACCAACAGAAAAAAAAACCTAAGACACACCCGTGATTCTAAGACGCACCCCATTTTGAGAGATGGGAAAAAAAGTGCGTCTTAGAATCGAAGAAATAGGGTACTTCATAGTGTCCTCTGGCAGCAGAGGGAAGGGTTGAGGGCTTCTTGCTCACCATCCCTGGTCCAAACAGCCTGAGCAGACCATGGTTTGGCTGTCCGTAGTGTGCAGCATGGCTGCATGCTCCCGCCTCACTTTAATCACTTTCAGCACACCATAGTTTGCCTCCAAATGAGATTTGGGCATCTTGGTGTGAACTCGGTTCTCATTTGGAGGCAAATTATGGTTTGCACAAACCAGAGAGGGAGGCAATTGGAGCACATATGGCAGGGACGAGCCGAGTGTGGCCTCCCCTGGCCAGTTTTGCAGGCCCAGATGTGTTCCTCTGCCGCCACTGTCAAATTTCGGGTGGCAGCAAAAATTACAGTGATTTTGTAAGCAGATAAGGCGTGTGGGGCATGCACGCCTTCTTTTGAAGCAGAAGCTTGTTCTCAGAGGCCTTCCAAAAGCATGATCCTGCTTGGAAGCAAGCCATGTGCTCCCCAGAAAAGCATTGTGATTTTTTGCTGCCATAATAAATTCAGTAGGGTGGGGGTTCCCCACTAGGTTCTGGGGCGGGTGGGCATCAGTGCAGCCCTGTCCGCTCCTGACATATGGGAGTAGGCAGCATGCAAATACGATGCTGATCCATGCCTTCACTAGTATGACTTCAGTCATTGTATGTTTGAGTCTTGAATTGTTATTTTTATTAAAACAGAAGCTGGTCCTGTTTGGCCCAATCTGCGGGTTTGTAATACCTTAATAAGCCGTTCAGTGTCTCTGTCTCTGGTGTGCATTTCAGTGTGCATAGCATCGTTGGGTATAAATAATGGATTAGAACGGCGAATCTCCTGTCATTGTTTCAGAGCAGTTAATGGGTTTTCTTGCCCTTATCATAAATCGTTCCGTCAGTTACACTTCTACAGAATTAATACTTTCAAGGCAAGAACTTCATTTGACTGGCCAGTTGACCCCAGTTCTGTTCCTCCCCCCCCACACACACACACCTTCCCCTGGCTGTTGAGTGTGCCCCTCAACCTAAATTCTACCCTGGTGTGATATTATTTATAAGTATGTAGAACAGTAGTTTACAGAATTCATTCGGATCGTTGGGTTTTAAGTATAGTGGTGGTGCAGTTCCTTTTTTAGAGGGTTATTTGGGGCGGTGGTGGTCTGTTGGTTCTTAATAGGCTATAGGGGAAAGCTTGAGATGCAGCCCCCTCTCCCTCCACCCCCCCACACCCCCCCCGTCTGTAGTCTCTGTGCTTTCTTTTCCCAAGCCCCTGTCGCCGCTGAGCATTGCCTCCTTGCGTTGCTCTGCAAGGTCATGTGACCTCTGGAGCAGATGGTCCAGGTGACACTGGCTTGGAGCATCCTCACTAACGAGGGCAATTTCACATGCTGCTTGGCAAAGCGGGGTTAGCAGGATGCGACATGATGGGATTCCGCCTCCTTCCTCTATGTGCCAGGTCCCTTGAGGCCTGATCCTGCCCGCCTGCCTCCCTCCCTCCCTCCATGCCTGGGTTTGCCTTCTAGCTTACCTGCTCCAGATGGGCCACGCAGCAGGGAGGACACTGGCAGAAGCAGATGTGTTTATTTACCGGAGATGAAATGTTGCGCTCTTGCAGATGGCAGTGCCCTCCAGCAAACGGTGCACTTTGACACCATGGTTGTGCCACTTGGTGGGGAGGGGAGGGGGCTCCTTCCTCTTCGAATATCACCCCAAACTGCATTTGCATGAAAGGCAAAAACACTTTCAGTGCAGGAACTGCAACTCTTGGTATCGGAGAGGGTATCTCCTGGTCACTATGAAGAGCGTGCTTTCATTCCTGGGCTGCTATTTTATGACCTTCTTTCCATAGGAAAAAAACAGTATCTGTTTCTGAATCTACCTCTTCTTGCACTCCTTGTAGTGCTTGTTTGCTTAAACTGGATGAGGGCTAACAAACTGAGACTCAATCCAGACAAGACGGAGGTACTGTTAGCAAGGTGGTTCATCTGTCTGGCGAGGTGATGTTTGCCCTGTCCTGGACGGGGTTGCACTCCCCCTGAAGGATCGGGTCCGTAGTTTGGGGGTGCTCTTGGATCCAGAACTGTCACTGGAGGCACAGGTGAACTCAGTGGCAAAGAGCACCTTTTATCAGCTTAGGCTGATATACCAACTGCGCCCTTATCTGGACAGAGATAGCCTAGCTATAGTTATCCATGCTCTCATAACCACTCGTTTGGATTACTGCAATGCGTTATACGTGGGGCTGCCTTTGAAAACGGTCCGGAAACTTCAACTGGAACAAAACAGGGCAGCACAGTTACTAACAGGGACTGGCCGACGAGACCACATTACGCCAGTCCTTTTCCAGCTTCATTGGCTGCCAGTCCAAGTCCAGGCCCGATTCAAAGTGCTGGTATTAACATTTAAAGCCCTAAACAGCTTGGGGCCAGGTTATCTGAAGGAACACCTCCTCCCGTATGTACCTGCCTCAGGGATCCTCAGGGGTCCTTCTCTGTGAGCCCCTGCCAAAGGAAGTGAGGCAGGTGGCTACCAGGAGGAGGGCCTTCTCTGCTGTGGCACCCCGGCTGTGGAATGAGCTCCCTAAGGAGGTTCGCTTGGCACCTACATTATATGCCTTTAGATGCCGGGTGAAGACCTTTTTATTCTCCCAACATTTTAACAATCTATAAATACATTTTAACATGGTGTTTTAAATTTGTAATTTTGCATTGCTGCTGTTTTTATCTTGTTGAGCTTTTCTATTGTATTTTATATTATGGTTTTATACTGTTGTTTTATACTTTGAATGTTTTTAATTTTTGTGAACTGCCCAGAGAGCTCCGGCTATTGGGCGGTATAGAAATGTAATAAGTAAATAAAATATTTACGGCTGTCTGAGGCTGCTTTACAGTAGTACAATCTGGATAAAATAAAGCTTAAAGTAATTCCAAAAAAAAAAAGAGAAGCAGAAAATCACTATGGCACAAAATAAAATCTAAAGTGGCGAGAAATGTGGCCATTGGATTACTACGGCAGGAATTCTGTGATCCTCATCAGATTTATTAGTCCATCAAAACCGTGATAGAATTCAGTGATAGCTGAGTCCCAGGGTTCTTTGAAGCAGGTGTCTTTGGCTCGAAGTGACTAGCAGTTGGTCCTCCTTCAGAAGGGAATTCCATAGCCCAGGTGCCACTAAAACAGGGCAGGGGAACCTCTTTCAGCCCAAAGGTCCAATTCAGTTTCGGGGAAGCGCTCAGAGGACACATTCCAGTGTTGGGCATTGCTGATGACAGAAGGGCCAGGGCCGAAGTGCTAGGATACTGTAGCGTAAAGCTCTTACTGCCAGTAACTCAGCCTAAGGAGAGCGTTTCAGCCTTTTAGAATGAGAAAACAATGCAGAAGCTGGAAAACCTCCAAGCTGGCAGTCAGGTGAGATGGGATGTGGCCATCGGGGAAGTCCGGGAGTGCCAAATTTGGCCTGGGGGGCTGAGGTTCCCCTGCTCTGCGCTGCAGAGAAGGTTCTGCTTTGTGTAGCAACCTACTATACCTGAGCTGGTGAGGGACACACACACAGCTGGGCCTTTGATGCTTATCTGAGTGTACAGGTGCAGCTATGGGAGGGTGGGGTGCTAATAAGAACAGCCCCCTCTTCCATGGTCTCTTGCTGTCCCCTTCAAAACCTTGAGGTGACCAAGCGCCCCCTCCCCAAGCCACAACTTGGCTGCTGATCCCTTAATCCGGAGGGTCTGGCAGGCGTGCAGTGCTCTGGGTGGGACATCTGCTCTACCCACTAGCAGGGCTGGCTGTGTTGATCGTCGTGGAGCAACCATGCCATTTGTGTTGCTGCTGAGCCAATCATGTGATTATCATCACAAGACACTTTAAAATGGGCTTGTAACTGTTTGCCCCTAAGGCTTAGAAATCAGAAGGAGAGAGCGATGTTTTCTGCCTTTGTGCACATGAAAGTGAAGAGAGACGGGGGCCCACCAGATGCGGAGGATCTGAGGTGGGGCTGTGAAGCTGGAGCAGCAATTGCCTCTTCGGAGAGGCACATGCTCTTCTTCAGCTTCTGGAAGCTTGGCTGGTCACCATGTCTTGGGTTTGGGTGGGATATTTTCTTCTTAGTCGGGCTTCGATGACCCCTCTGATTTTGAGGGCAATACTAATATTTTTAAAAATCTGCACAAAGTTGCTCTTGTTCTATGAAACTTTGACCATTTTGGCCCTGCAGGATTGAGATTGCCATTCATCAAAATGCCAAGAAGCAGACTGCATGCAGGGATTGGAAAATCCACTCATGAGTAATGGGTTCCTGTAGAGTAGAAACTAAGACTTGGGAGTAGGAGTGAGGATATGGGTGGGTGTTTTTTTTAAAAAAAAAAAAAGATGGTGAAGGCTGCACCGTGATGACTACTGGGTTGCCATAGTTGTGTCATGAACCTTCAACTGCAAATGGACCTGCTTACAACGTTATTTTTAAAATGTACGAATGAGCTTTCCATTTTCCCACGTGTCCTGGATGACATACAGAAAACAAGCGCCACAGTTCAAAGCAACTATAGCTTTGCAAACCGTGTGCAAAACTCCCTTTAAAATCAGCTGCAGGTTGAGCTGCTAAACATTTCTCAAAGCCTGGTGGTACCAACAGGCTGTTGCCGGGTTTTGCGAAGATGGAACCAGGTAGGCCTCTCTTGGGAGGGCATTTCAGAGCTGTGGAGCCACAACCAAGGAGGCACTGCCCTCTGCCCTCATCATACAAATCTCCCCAACAGATGGCATGCAGAATGTGGTTTTGATAGCTTGGTTATTCTAGGCAGAAACCCCACAGAATGGAGATTGCTGAAAGAAGGCGGTAGAGCATTATGATGGTCATCCCCCCTCCCCCCCCCCACACACATTACATGGCATAATTGTATTTTTGGTACACTGAGGCATGGCGCCATACCCTCTACGCTAATTCTTCACGCTTCTGCTTTCCATGCCAAGTTGTGCCCACCGTTGGGTAAATAGGATGGGGTGGAATAAAGTCGCTGACTTTGACTCACAAATACAGTTGTATATCGTAACTTATTTTGCTGTCCTGAAGCAGGAAGTGTGTGGAGATGGTGACCTGGTTGCTGTTCCTTCTCTTAATATTTTAAAAAATAAATTGTTCGGTGCCAAGGTCACCCTAATCTTGTGGCAAGAAAAGCTGAATTATACGACCTTCATAAATTATGGAAATTGAGCTTGTGTGCATGAGTTCTCTCACCTTTGCACCAAGTGCTTTTCCTAGTCATTGTGGGAAAAGACAAGCAGAGATGTAGGGCACAGAAACCCCACCCTTGGACCACCGGCAGTCTTACTCAGCCATTTCTTTGGCTTGTGGGACTTCACCATGTATGAAAACTGAGAATGCTAGACTAGCTGGACCCTTGGTCTGATCCAGCATGGCTCTTCCTACATTCTTAATATTAGGAAACTGATATTGAGCAGGGGGTTGGACTCGATGGCCTTGTAGGCCCCTTCCAACTCTGCTATTCTATGATTCTATGATTTATACAGTTGACATCCCAATCTGCAGGCTCTTCTGTTCCAGTATATGCCCTGCCTGGCAGCGGTTGATCTTAATATTGATTACTAAGAACATAAGAAGAGCCTTGCTGGATCAGGCCAAGGGTAGAATCATAGAATCATAGAATAGCAGAGTTGGAAGGGGCCTACAAGGCCATCGAGTCCAACCCCCTGCTCAAGGCAGGAATCCACCCTAAAGCATCCCTGCCAGAGGGTTGTCCAGCTGCCTCTTGAAGGCCTCTACTGTGAGAGAGCCCACAACCTCCCTAGGTAACTGATTCCATTGTCGTACTGCTCTAACAGTCAGGAAGTTTTTCCTGATCTGTTCACACCATGGCCAACCAGCTCCCAGTGGAACGGTTGTCTGGATGTCAGTCTCAAATTTGAGGTAGGGGCTGTCGCAGCCTCACAAGTAAGGTGTATAAGCTCTTTCTTTGGTTATCTGTAGTTGTGGGTGAATATAACTCACAGCTGATTGAAACTGTGTGTTAGTGTTGCCTTCTCATGGCGATAGATCACTGCTATGAGTTCTTTCTGATATAACCCCCCTCCCCTTTCCAAATTTCTCTCTTAGTAGGGGGCGGCATGAGTGAAGATGTTGGTACTTCACTCTTCAGAAGCATATATGTCTGACAAGGTACCTACTGAGATCGGAACTCCCTGTGCTAAATGGCCCTGCCAGAGGCACACGCAGCCATTTCTTTTACTTCTTCGTTTTTGGCTTTTTAAAAAAACACAACCAAGTCCATTTTCCTTCTTCTGGCCCTAATTCATTCAGTGTTCAGCCCAGAAAGGGGAAAATACTTAAGGATGACATTTAGATCATGACAGGATGACATTTAGAATACGATGACTGTTAAGTCCCCACACCCTGACGAGTACCCTTCCTGGGTCTAGTCTGGTGAATGCCATCAGCCAGGCAATGGGAGTAGTAGCTACGAGAGGCTTTCTTATAAGACAGCAATAGAATGCCCAGGCTAGGAGTAAGAAAAAAGGGTCTCTTACCCCACCCACCACAAAAACAGCAACAATTCTCCCCCTGCTCTGAGAAGTCTAAACAGGGCTGTTTGGAGCCCTGAACTCCTCTTAGGGCATGGGGGTATACTACAACATTTTATTGTGAGTCCCATTTGTGGCATTAAAAAGCTAAGCAGTAATGTGGCAATAAAAGCATGGTGCTTCTCTTACCTTGGGAAACTACCTTCTATTTATTTTGGGTGAAATGGTTAGGCAAATTGTTAATGTGCTTTGATTGAAATTTGGTGGGGCTAGCCGGATAGGCTTTCTTCGGTCCACGATCTGGCTAGGTGCAGGGAGCTGGCCAGCCCTCCTTTAAAGCATCGGCCTGAATAGGCAGAAAGCTGCCTTGCAGATTTTCTCCAGGAGTGATTGAGTAAGGGGCAAATGTCCCAAATGATTTTGTTCCCTAAGAGAGTTTCAGTGTTTTGTTGGGAGACAGAGAGAATGGGGGCGAGGAGGGTGCTGTTGCATCTGTGGCATTGAAATTTCACCCACAGCAATGGATTCTTTTCAACATTAGCTGTGCTTAGATAGAGGCTTTTCCAGATCTGGCACAGAGTTGTGCTCCAGCTCAACGTGGTCATTCTGCTCAAGCGACGTCCCTTGCTGCTGTTGCTGTGTTGAATCTTCTCATCTGTGAGTTTTGCCTTGTAAGAACGCTGTGCTCTGTTGCAATTGTATTCGCCACTCGCTAGCAAGTGTTTTGTATTTATAGCACTCCGTCATGTAGTTTTCTGTGTTGTCCCCCTTAAATGAGCTTTAAAAATTGGCTGAGTCACCACTAGCACAGTCTTTCCACAAACTGGTGTCCTTCTGGTGTGTTGGGACTACAGTTCCCATAAGTTCCAGCCAGCGTGGGCGTTGGGCACCAGGTTGGGGAAGGCCCCTCTAGTTAAACAAGAGGGATTGATCAAACTGCAGATGTGGATGACCTGCTATCGACCAGCTAAGGCTAGGCTGTGTGTGTGTGCACGTGCGCTGTGCAAGTGCAGAGTTCAGAATCTAGTGTGATACTTAGCAACCTGAGGCTCTGCTTTTTTTCCTTTTCTTTAAAAGGACTGGGAGGGGTTGAAGAGAAATTCCAAGATTCTACCATTTTAAAAATATATTCACTTGAAAAAAACATTCACGTTCAATTATATATTGTTAAAGTTGCCTGGTTGCTCAACAATTACTCCAGTGGATCGGGACTCAATGGCCTGGATGCTAAAAAGTGCTAGACCAGCCTTCCTCAACCTGGGGCGCTCCAGATGTGTTGGACTGCATCTCCTAGAATGCCCCAGCCAGCAGAGCTGGCTGGGGCATTCTGGGAGTTGTAGTCCAACACATCTGGAGCGCCCCAGGTTGAGGAAGGCTGTGCTAGACTAAGGCATGAGCAAGAGAACACAAAAGGGATGCTGAGTGCACCAAACTCCCTTCCTGAAAAGCGCTAGGCTTTTATATGTGAAAACTACATCCATTGGGTCTAGAATATTGTTGTTGCTGTTGATAATAATAATAATAATAATAATAATAATAATAATAATAATAATAATAATTTATTTCTTACCCACCTCTCCATTTTGATATTACTGTCCTGGTTAGGAAATATATGCAAGTTCCTTCCCACATCCTACACAGAACTGATAAAATAGTTTCTCCCATCTCTGCTTTGATTTTGATATAGGGCAACAGTGAATTCGCAAGATGCTTCAACTCTTTCCGGTTTAGGGGGTGCAAACTGCTGCACTCATAGTTTGAATTTCTATGGCCGGGATGTTATTTTGGATTAGCTAGAGAAACTGGCCAGGAAAATACATACTGTGTTAACTCTGTGGTATAATAAGGCAGCTGTGCCATGTTGCCTCTGAAGTCATTGCCTTTGGAAGTGGGTCTCATTACAGCAGGTGACTGCTGCTCTAACAAGAAGATCAGAGAGTACGGCTGGAGCTGATGCCAGGGAGTGGGAAGTGATGGGAGCACAACCAAAACGAGGAACAGCTAAAGTATTGAGGGCTTTTCCCTTTAGAAATAAGATGGCTGCACATGAGCGAGGTTTGCAAAATTCTGCATGCTTTTGGGGACAGAATTATTTATTTATTATTTATCTATTTAGAATATTTATATACCACTCCCCATTGAAAAATTTCGGAGCGGTGTACAAGATAAAATGAAAATGAAAACAGAATAAAACAGTTAAAACAAAATTTAAAAGAAGCAAAAACAGAGATCTAAGGCTGCATATTAAGGAAAGGATTCTTGGAGTAAAGATGTTTTCAGGAGGCGCCGAATTGTTTCACCTTAGAATTCAGGTTCTCCCAATGAAGTTGATTGGCAGCAGGATCCAGAGTGCCTAAAGGATGTGTTTCTTTGCAGCACTTCCTTTAGGTTGGAATTCTTTGCCGCAGGTTGTGGTGGTAGCTACTGACTTAAATGGCTTTTTTTAAAAGGCTATTTGATGGAAGATAAGGGCTTTCTCTGTGATGGCACCCCGGTCTTGTGGAATACCTTCCCCTTGGAGGCACGACTGGCGCTGATGCTGGCTTCATTTTGGCGCCAAGTTAAGACGTGGCTTTTTATTAAAGCTGTTATTTAAACGCATAGCGGTAGCACGCTGTGACGAGTTTGCACGGCACTTTGAAGATAAAGTCGCTCAGATTCGTCATGAATTGGACACCACACTTAATGCAGCACCACTAGTAGAGGCGTTCAGAGCGCCGTCCGGCTCAGTTTTATTGGATGAGTTTCAGTTATTGAGGCCCGAGGATGTGGACAAGGTGCTTGGCCAAGTCCGGTCGACCACCTGTGTGCTTGACCCTTGCCCCTCGTGGCTCATTACATCAAATAAGGAGGGGATCGCCGGCTGGGTCCAGGAGGTTGTAAATGCCTCCTTGAGAGAGGGAGTGGTGCCGGCCTCTTTAAAAGAGGCGGTAATTAGACCACTCCTGAAGAAGCCTAATCTGGACCCGGAAGATGTTAACAA
Organism: Elgaria multicarinata webbii; assembly: GCF_023053635.1. Lineage (NCBI taxonomy): Eukaryota > Metazoa > Chordata > Lepidosauria > Squamata > Anguidae > Elgaria > Elgaria multicarinata. The sequence continues at coordinate 7,897,283 of NC_086183.1, forward strand.
CTACAGGCCGGTGGCTAATATCCCTTTCCTGGGCAAGGTGCTTGAGCGGGTGGTTGCAGGACAACTCCAGGCACTCTTGAATGAAACGGATTATCTAGATCCATTTCAATCGGGTTTCAGGCCTGGTTTTGGAACAGAAACTGCCTTGGTCGCCCTGTGGGATGACCTCTGTCGGGAGAGAGACAGGGGGAGTGCGACCCTGTTGGTTCTCCTAGACCTCTCAGCGGCCTTCGATACCATCGACCATGGTATCCTTCTGGATAGGTTGTCTGAGCTGGGAGTTGGAGGTACTGCGTTGCAGTGGTTCCGCTCCTACTTGGATGGCCGATTCCAGAAGGTGGTGCTGGGGGATTATTGCTCTGTGCCGTGGCTCCTAAGCCATGGGGTTCCGCAGGGCTCTATTTTATCCCCTATGCTGTTTAACATATACATGAAGCCGCTGGGGGAGGTTATCCGGAGATGTGGACTGAGGTGTCATCAATATGCGGATGACACCCAGCTCTACCTTTCCTTTTCATCAAACCCAGGTGAGGCAGTGACTGTTCTGAACCAGTGCCTGGGCACGGTAATGGACTGGATGAGGGCTAACAAACTGAGACTCAATCCAGACAAGACGGAGGTACTGTTAGCGGGTGGTTCATTTGTCCGGCGAGGTGATGTTTGCCCTGTCCTGGACGGGGTTGCACTCTCCCTAAAGGATCGGGTCCGTAGTTTGGGGGTGCTCTTCGATCCAGAACTGTCACTTGAGGCACAGGTGAACTCAGTGGCAAAGAGCACCTTTTATCAGCTTAGGCTGATATACCAACTGCGCCCTTATCTGGACAGTGATAGCCTAGCTACAGTTATCCATGCTCTGATAACCTCTCGTTTGGATTACTGCAATGCGTTATACGTGGGGCTGCCTTTGAAAACGGTCCGGAAGCTTCAGCTGGTACAAAACAGGGCAGCCCGTTTACTAACAGGGACTGGCTGGCGAGATCACATTACGCCAGTCCTTTTACAACTTCATTGGCTGCCAGTCCAGGTCCGGGCCCGATTCAAAGTGCTGGTATTGACATTTAAAGCCCTAAACGGTTTGGGGCCAGGTTATTTGAAGGAACGCCTCCTCCCATATGTACCTACCCGGACCTTAAGATCATCTACAGGGGCCCTTCTCCGTGAGCCCCTGCCAAAGGAAGTGAGGCAGGTGGCTACTAGGAGGAGGGCTTTCTCCGCTGTGGCACCCCGGTTGTGGAATGAGCTCCCCAGAGAGGTCCGCCTGGCGCCTACACTGTACTCCTTTCGTCGCCAGCTGAAGACCTTTTTATTCACTCAGTATTTTAACACTTAATTTTAACTTAAATTTAAATTATACTGTTTTAACTCTGTATTTTAACCTTATATCAATTTTGCTGCGTGGTTTTATCCTGGTTGTGCTTTTTATATTGTATTTTGTATTTGTATTTTTAACTTGTTGGTTGTTTTATGATGATTTTAATTTTTGTGAACCGCCCAGAGAGCTTCGGCTATTGGGCGGTATAAAAATGTAATAAATAAATAAATAAATAAATAAATAAATAAATAGTTTTAATTGTTCTTATTGCTTTAAAACTTTTCTATTGGTTTTAGCTTGTTAATGATCTAATACATTTTTGTCTGTGTATATTTATTGTTTTATATTGTTCTGATTTTATCTGTACGCCTCCCTGAGATCTCCGTGATATAGGGTGGGATACAAATGTTTTAATAAATAGATAAATGTTCATGGAGGATAAAGCTGTAGTTGGCTATTTAGTCATGATGGCTGTATATCACCTTCGGTATTGGAGATAGTATGCATATCATAGAATCGTAGAATAGCAGAGTTGGAAGGGGCCAACAAGGCCATCGAGTCCAACCCCCTGCTCAATGCAGGAATGTATGTAAGTTACTGGGGATCACAAGTGGGAAGGTGATATTGTTCTCATGTCTTGCTTGTGGGCTTCCCACAGGCATCTGGTTAGCCACTGTGTGAACGGAATGCTGGATTAGATTAATGGAGCTCTTCTTACGTTCTTAAGGTTAAACTGGTGGCCAGGAACCTGTGGCCCTCCAGATGTTGTTGCTGAACTCCCAGATCCCACTAGCTCCTGCCAGCATGGGCAATAGTTGGGTGAAGGAAATTGTAGTCCAACATCTGAAGGGCCACCGGTTCCCCACCCTTGCTTTCAAAGTCCTCCGTAGGAGCTGATTCCTGGAAAGCAGCGAACTGAGTTCTGGCACCAAAACCCAATTCTTGCTCTGCATTTCCATGTTATCAGAGAAGATCAGCTCTGAAGTTGGCAGCATGTGGCCTGCAATGGGCAATTTACTGCTGAATTTTGGAACTACAAAGGCTAAAATGGCCAGATTTTACCTTGTTTTCAAGCTACATTTGTTGACTTTAGCTTTCTGTAGCAATTTGCTACCAAAAATCTACAGCAAATTGCTGGGGAGGGTTTGCCACTGCTGTGTTTGATGGTGCAGCGGCGGTGGGTGTGGGTGAAAATGGCCCCCAAGGTCTCCGAAGTACTATACAGTAGAGGACGGACTGTGTGAGAACGGACCCTCTACTTACAGAGGCCTCTGTAGATGGGGTGGTGCCATTATCACGGCAACAAGGGAGAGGGCCTTTTCGGTGATGGCCCCCCGACTGTGGAATGATCTCCCTGATGAGGCTCGCCTGGCACCAACACTGTTATCTTTCAGGCACCAGGTCAAGACTTTTCTCTTCTCCCAGGCATTTAACAACGCTAAATTTCTTTTCTAACAGACTGCAGAACTGTTGTTTTTAAATGGATACTGATGTTTTTTATGTCTCTGATGGTTTTTAAATTTTGTATATTTTTTAATGTTTGCTGTTTTAACTTTTGTGAACCGCCCAGAGAGCTTCGGCTGTGGGGTGGTATATAAATGTAATAAATAAATATTCATCACTGATAGACCAGTGGTCTGGACTGATGCCCTCATGTCCTGCTGGAGAGCTTTGAGCAGCATCCCTCTGGCCTCTTCAATGGGTTTGGCTTAATTCAGCAAGGCAGTTCTTAAGCTGAAATGTCGGAGCACGTGGCTGGCCTTTTTACAAGATGTGTAAAGACTGATGGGGCGAAATGCGTCACGTTACGGCTTCCCTCAAAGCAGCATGAATGCTCACATCTGTGTACAGAAGCCCCACACCTTTAGCTCACGTTATAATTTACAGGGAGACAAGCTGACATTTCTTTTCCAAACTCTAAAGAAAAGTTTATTTTTATCTTCTTTTTTTAATGGCAAGGGTAAAAGAGCTTTTTTTAAAAAAGTGAGGAAAGTGTAGCTCTCTTTAAGCGAAGAAAAATCTGACTTATAGATTAAAATACTGTCATTTAACTTTTTCACCACTACTGAACAGAGTTGTCCCCTTCATTGAGTTATCCGGCACAATCGCAAGATCACTTTGTTGATTAGTTACTGCTAGTTTAGAGCCTAATAGTGAATTAGGATTTATTGATGTGAAATGAGGATTTATTTGTTTTTTGCTCCTGTGTTTCATGACGGCATTGCAATTCTGCCGTCTTGTTGGCTACACATCCTCTTTTTGGAGTAATCCTTTTTGGAGCTTTTTACAATCTGTTTGGATTTTCACCTATCTACGGTGGTGTCATCCACAAATTAGGTTACCTCACTGCTCACCTTGACTCAGATCATTTCTAAGTAATGACATTTATCCCAATGGCTGTGCTATTGAATTTGTCTGGCGCAGATGGGTGAGAATTTCAGTTCAGTTCATTTTTCCAACATTCACAAAGTTCTTCATATTTGGGAGGGAAAGAACTTGAGATTTAAGTAACTTGAAAGTGGGGGAGAAATTTGTCCATCCTTAGTTGAAACCATATTTCTTTTAGCTTACCGCAGCACAAAGGCCAATTTTTTCACAACCTGGCAAGCCAAGTTCACTGGGAGAAGAGTAAATTAGACAGGCTGGGGAGAAGCTGGTATGTTCACCTGGGTTTGTCTTTGAACTTACCTCCCTCAGCTGCGAGGGCTGTCTCTGCCGTGGCTCCATTCAGACTGGCCCGATTAGGCAAATTCGGAGGGGCTCGGCCTCTCCGCAGCTATTAGCAATGACAGCTTTAACAGCACCACCAAATTTGGAGGCCCTGTACGTCCGAATATCACTTGTTGGAGGACAGGCAGAAAGGGAAAGCTCACAGGTAGAGTATGGGCATATTTGACTAGCCATGGATGGAAACACGATGCTCAGGATGCACCAGTTGCTGGGGAACATGGGCGGGAGGGTGCTGTTGCACCATGTCCTGCTTGTTCATCCCTGGCCGACGGCTGGTTGGCCACTGTGTGAACAGAGTGCTGGACTAGATGGACCCTTTGGCCTGATCCAACATCAGGGCACTTCTGATGTTCTTATATGGTCTTAAGCATGTGTTGTCACTCGATGCCCTTGCATGAGGCAGTGGGCCACCGCACATGGCACATGGCACCCCCCTCTCCTCAAACGCAGGCCTTTTCGATTGAGTCACTTTCCACCGGCCGTCAAGCGTAGAGAAACCAAGTGAAGTCCATGCATGTGTGAACCAGGCCCTTGTGTGCTTTCTGGCCTCAATTGAAGCGGCATTCCCAACACCCGAATCAAATGCCGGAATTGACATGGTATAGAATGAGGGTTCTGGATTCTCTCAGTGCATCCCCTGTCTCTCTTCATCTGCTCTGGGAGCGCAAAGACGGCTGTGCTTGTGCATAGAATTGCCACGTCCCCCCTCCCCCTACGCACGCTTACACTTCCCCAGTCAGCTGCAGCTCTGTACGATGATACATTTAATTATAGGTGGCACAGCCTGGCCTGGGTCCAAAGGGAGGCTGGCAGTTCCTTGCTCGTTGTCCACGCTTGGTAGGGCGCCTTCCTCGCGCCCGGTGCCTCTCCCGCCCCTCCTCTGTGACTTTGGCTTCCGCCAGATGTCACACCGCCACCGCCCCAACCTCCCGTCACTGGTTTTGTTGTTTTGTCGGTTGCGGTTGTCACCGAGGCCCCCTCCAGCTGTAAATTCTGAAGGATTTCACGCGTCTTCCTAATCGCTGCAGATACTTTAAATCGAACAGCGGAGAGGCAAAAGTGCCCCCGCCCCTCTTTCTGCTAAGTGTAACACCATGTTGGCATGGTGGTTGTTTTTAAAGAGTGCTTTACTCTGCCTCTTCCACCAGCCATCCCTTAAAAGAAGCAAAAAAAACCCACCCACCCTATAGCTTTCAGTGCGAGAGTCTAAAATCTCTACAGTGAACCTTGAAGTTCATTGCAAAACTTTGGTGGTAACTATATTTAATCTAAGTTTGAATCCTTGTTGGGCCACTATACTGTATGGAGCAGCTGTGGTCTCACAGCTGAGCCTGCCTCTCAGGGTGGTTGTGTGTGTATATAATGATTCAGTCTCATCCATTGCAAGGATCCCCCACCCATTCACCCCCTCCCTGAAACTGCTAGCAGTTTCCTTGCAGTGCGCAAGTGTGCCCTGGCATATTGTTCAGGAGCTGCTGGTGTACGCCATTGCACTGTGCATTTCTGCCCAGTGTAATAATGGGACACTTAGAGGGAATGTATTCATTTTATTTACTTATTACTTTTATATACCGCCCCACAGCCGAAGCTTTCTGGGCGGTTTACAAAAATGGAATGGAAGCATGGTGTTTTTGCGCTGGGTGGCAGCCTTCCCCCTCGTAATGTGGTAGAGCACCTGCTTTCAATGCAAAGTCATCCTCAGGGGTCCTTCTCCGTGAGCCCCTGCCAAAGGAAGTGAGGCAGGTGGCTACCAGGAGGAGGGCCTTCTCTGCTGTGGCACCCCGGCTGTGGAATGAGCTCCCTAAGGAGGTCCGCTTGGCACCTACATTATATGCCTTTAGACGCCAGGTGAAGACCTTTTTTATTTTTCCAGCATAACAGTCTATAAATAAATTTTAACTTGGTGTTTTAAATTTGTAATTTTGCATTGCTGCTGTTTTTATCTGGTTGAGCTTTTATATTGTATTTTATAGTATGGTTTTATACTGTTGTTTTGTACTTTGAATGGTTTTAATTTTTGTGAACCACCCAGAGAGCTCCGGCAATTGGGAGGTATAAAAATGTAATTAATAAATGAATAAAGTCCCTGGTTCAGTCACCAGGTAGGGCTGGAAAGATTCCTGCCTGAAACCCCGGAGAGCCGTTGCTGCCAGCCAGTGTCAAGAGTGCTGAGCTAGATGGACCAATGGTCTGACTCGGTATAAGGCCATTTCCTATGTCCCTAATGTGTCATTCCTCGTGCGTGCACCCCTGCCCCACCCCAACGATAGCAAAATGGGGGATATGACAATTGAGGGAGACTTGACATGCCTCCTGCCGTTGTCTGTGTCAACTAAGCATTCCCGATCAAGTTGTTGCACAGCTGTCTGGGTCTAATTAGCTTGCACATCATTTATGCATGTATGCTTTGACATCTGACACAGACTCGGATAAAAGTTGGTGTTTAGACGCCATGTTTGTGGCCCGGAACCTGACTCTCCAATTACGGTGTGCCTTTGATTTGCCAGCTTCTGTACGTGCAAGATGCTTAGGCGTAAATAAGGGGGTGTTAACATGGGCTAATTAAATCAATAGTGCTGGAGCTTTTAATCTCAGAAATCCTTCTGAAGTTCTTCTGCACAGATTTACAGCATGTTACCTTAAAGGAACCCACCCTGTGTTGCAGGGGTGGCCAACTTCACTGTGTTGGGGGTTGGCAGATGGTCTCCTGGGCTGCACCCTCTCCCTGGTGGCTGGGCAGCTGGATTTCCATGTATCTGGCTGCAGTGGCAGGGGGACCCACGGGGGCAGCAAAACCACCCATGGGTGCGACCTGTGGGCCTTGCGTTGCTCACCCCTGCTGTGGTTGGAAATAGAATCTAAAAAGGCTGCTTTGTCATATTGGAAATGAATTCTAGTTACCCAGTAGAAAATGCTTGGGGCACATGGGGTGAATGGAAGAGGCATTCGTGGCGTTTGCAGCTCACCAGTCTTGCTTATACTTTTCTTTCCTTACCCTTAGAATATTGACCGCATTCTTTACAGGTCCTTCTGTTTTTTCCAGGTCTGTGTTCTGACCGTTTCTTCTTCTTTGCAGACTCCTTATCATGTCAACCTCCTTCTGGCGGGCTACGATGAACAGGACGGGCCTTCCCTGTACTACATGGATTACCTCGCTTCCCTGGCGAAAGCTCCCTTTGCAGCCCACGGTTATGGCGCCTTCCTGACACTCAGCATCCTCGACCGTTACTACAAACCAGGTAAGTATGGCAAATTTGTGGTGGGGCACCCCGAGGACCGCAGCTGAAATCTTCCTTACTCAAACCCAAATATCTAGCCCTTAAGGCTACAAAAGGCAGCTGTGGCATGGTGTGAGCAACGCCTGAGGGATCAGACATTGGGCCAGAGGGGCAAAACAGTTTTTCTGGGTGTCTGGAAGCAAGTATTCTGAATAGTGCTCTTTCCTCTGGACTAGTAGGAGCAGAAGACTTTTTGGAAAAGGTTAAGATTTCTGCCAAACTGCATGATGGATGCAGTTCTCAGAATTCAGTTTTCTTAGTGCAGGTTCTTGTATTCTATTAAGACATATTAGCTTGGATCCAGACTATGTTGGTTGCACCGCTGTCTCCCAGAAAAAGCAATATGAAAAATTAGTTATGACTATCTTTTAAGGCCCATTGATTTGAATGGGCTGTATGTACAACTGACTTAGCCTGGGTCCAACCTATTACACTCATCCCTGAACACTGTAAAAAAAAATGGGGGAACCATTGACCCTGTTCACATATAACCACAATTCCTCAGTTGTTTATCCCAGGAATTGTCAGGGGTGAGTAGCAGCGAGCAAGTGCATTGCCTCCCGCACACTTGGCACTTCCATTTTCAATCAACAACCCAGGAATTTCCCATTGTTGGGTTGTTGTTAGGTTAACTCTGGGTTATTTGCTGCTGCGCAGCCACAACTAACTGGGTTAAACAACCCATAGTTAGCTGTTACTTGAGAACCGGGTCACTGCTTGCCATACAGCTAGCCCAGTGATCGAGGCAAATGAGCTAGCTTTTTGTAGCAGGGTCACTTGCCTCGGCTATGGGGGTATCCTGAAGATGAAGACAGAGATGCTGGCTGCACTTTGGGACTTATCTGCTTTTCAGCATGTAGCTGAAATGGAGATTCTAAGCTGTGCTGCATTTCTGGTGTCCCGGAATCTGGGAGTGCTATTTAGTCCACACTAGCTAATATGGGCCAGAATAAGTTACCAAAAATAAAAGGAAATTAAGATGTCACATGTTGACTTTTGATCGTCTAATGTGCTGCTTTTATCCTGTTCAAGACACAATAAGATTCATTCAGTGAGGTAGTGGCAACATTTTAATTTGCCCAGGGCACAAAAAGTCTTTGAATCATGCCTAACAAACATGCAAAGAGAGATGCAAAAGATAGAACTTCCTAACAGATTAAAAAAAGCCTTTCCCAGCCCTCTTGTTTTCTGGGCTTTCTAAAGACACTGCCTGTGCATTTCCAAGCTTCATGAGGGCTAGAGGCTCAGATTTTCTAAATGCGATGAACTTACAGATGCCCCCCCCCCAAAAAATGGCACCTTTTGTTTTGTTTTTCAGTATTAACTCCCATAGTGTTTGTGCTCATTAATAAGATTCTACCTGCTTAGGTTTGGAGTAAAGCAGAAAGTAATTCGTTCCCTCAGTTTTTGTCCAGAGTAGTATACTATTGAATATTTATTGAATATTTCTTTTCTCTATTTAGGTTTTAAGATATTTTATTTTAAATCTTTAATAGCTTTTGGTCGTTGACATGCAGTGGTATTTAGTACAGCATTTGATGGATGACCTGCAATAGTGTGTAGTATGTGACTATATTTCATGTTTGACCGCTTATGCCAGGCTTCTCCAACCTGGAGTGTACCACGCTAGGGCAGGCTGGTGTGTGCAATTTCATAGTCGACATCTACCAAAACAATGGAGGCGTTGACAAGTTTAAAACGCCTACATCCCAAACTTTGAATTACAATTTTACACCCAAGTATGCATTGAGCAGTGAGTTGGACTCGATAGCCTTATAGACCCCTTCCAACTCTGCAATTCTATGAGTCTATGTTCTGACATTGTTCATTTAAAAGCCAGGTGGCAAAACTGGAAATCTTGATAAATTTTGAATATTTGTGAACATTTTGTTTTCAACTATTGCTCGGAGCGCACTCTCATTGAAGAAGCAGCTTCAGTGGAAATTCTGCCCTGCTTTTAAACTGCCTCTGCAAGATGTCTTTGGTTGTCTTCTCTTTCCTGCAGTCCTTCCCTCCTCCCCCCCCCCCCGCACCTCCCATGATTGGTGGGAGCAGAATTCTGTCCCCTGACCTAATGTTTTGTCACAGTTCACTGTCCCCAGCAGGAGCAAACCTTTCTTCTCAGGCATGAGAATAGCCGAGGCACTTTGCACACGTGCCGTTCCCATTGTCAAAATGCCGCACTAAAAGCCCAGCACCCCTCCCCTTTGAGGGATTCGCAGCCGGCCGTGGACAGATGGAGCTGATTTAAAGCCGTAATAAGCTCAAGAAGGCTGAGTTGGGCAGCCTCTCCCAGCGCCCGAGCCCCTGGCCGTGGGAGGGAGGACTCTGTCGGGCTTCCCGTTACGGTGGAACAAATCGATTTTCGATGGCTCGTTGGACAAGAGCACTGGGGCACAGGTGATCCCTCATACATGTGGAACGAGTTTTCTCTGAGCTGGGAAAGAGACTTTCGTTCCTTTGTGCCTGGCTGAAAAGCTGTTCGAACTTCATACAGAGGTTTTTTTTTTGGCGGGGGGGGGAGAGACTCGGTTGCTAATCAAAGCTGCCTGTGCTGCCCTCTCTTCCTCCTCCTCCAGGTATCACCCGCGAAGAAGCGGTGGAGGTTCTCCAGAAATGTCTTGAGGAGGTGAGTGACCCGCCTTGGCCCAGGAGACGAATGTTTGGTTGCCTTTGTTCGGCCGGGGCTTTTCCCTCTCTTCTGCTGCTGCAACTTCTCTCCTCCCGCCCCCAACATATATTCTTGCCAGAAGCAGAAATAAATACAAAGCAGCCAGATGTGAAATTGGCTACTGGGGAATAAGCATTTTCCCCCTGTATCGTCCTAGTTTGCTTCCTGTTTTCCAGATTGGAAAGCTTAAATTTCCCTTTTTGGAAACTTTTCTGGTTCTTCCATTTTGAATGAAATTTCTGCTTCTTCCATATTTAATGCTACTAACCCGCCCTTCCGCCTTGTTTAGTGACCAGGGGGTTTAATCCTTCATCGGATTCATATGTTTGCCGCCTAGGTGATGGTATCGCCTGAGCTTGAAGTTGTGTAAAGTTACAGTCGCATTGCATCGATGGAGGGCAGGGGACGATAGGGTCGCAAGAAGGGCCGAACTCGCCCTGTCTTGGGGGAGCGTGGAGGCAGTGCGTGTGCTGCTGGGCTCTGCTCCCTGGGGGGGGGGGGGGGTGGAGGTGCTTTGGCTTGGAACCAGAACCTCCACCTCGGGTTGGCAGAGTCCATGCAGCCTTGGCCCAATGGCAGCATCTCCCAGAAGGGCCACCAGGGTTGAGGAAGTTCCAGCAGCCTTGTGGGGCACATGTTCTCCTAGACCACAGACCCCATGGGAAGCCTCCCTCCCAGTGGGGGGGGGGTGCCATTGCTCAAAACTGCCCCCCCCCCAAGATCACGCCCTTGCTGACTTTTGATCTCACAAATCTTTAAGTAACTGTGCTATTGATTTGTAAGGTGGTATATAAATGTTATTGTTATTAATAATAATTAGTATTATTCTTAGTAGTGTGTGTGTGTGTGTGTGTGTGTGTGTGTGTGTATATATATACACACACACACACACAAGCACAAAGATTACATTTCATAATAAGACCTTGGTGTAAGAGAGCAGGGGGCAGGGACTAACCACTCACCCACTGCAGTGGGGGATGGGGCGGGCGGGCGACTGGAGATTAGGTTCAGAATCCATGTATCATTTGAACTCAGTGCTCCCACCCCATTACTCAAGCAGCTGGACCCCTTCCTGACCGTGAAGACAAGGGTGAACTAACTAATCTAAAGTGCCAGGGAATGGGTCAACTCCTAACGGGCATCTCAATTCTCCTGTGACTTTTTGAAGGGTCCCCACTTTTTTTCTACATTTTTTTTAAGGGACTAAATCTAGGGTCTCCGATGTAAGCTCCTCTCTTGGCATCTCCCAGGCTCCCTGCCTCTCCTGATTTTGATGATGATGATGATGGCATGCTGCAAAATTAAGTGCTATCTTCTAGTGTTGTCTTTGACATCTTTAAAGAGTGGTTTTGGAGTTCAGGCCCCATTTTAGCCTTATGCTTAAGTTCTTGGGCAAGTTCATTTTTCTTTTAGTAGTCTTGCTAGTTGCCTTCTGGGAAATGAGTGTTTTGTGACTGGTCACGTCCACCACAACAACCGTCTTTTCAATGGACAACTCCCCCGTGGCAACCATTTTGTGATAGTGCCCACAGCTCTCTCTCTCTCAAAATTCCAAATGTTCCCACTGAGCCAAGGTAGTTAGGGACCACTGGAATAGATACTAATTCTTTGAGAATGGAAATAAAATTTCAACGTAAGCATTTGGCTCCAGCCCCTTGGATTTCTTAGGGGGGAAAACAAGCTTCATTTCAGGCAGCATAGAAATGAAACCCAAATGGACAGCTGAGAGGTCGTGCAACCTTTTGGGTGACTTGCTGAAAACTCTGAACGACGTGTGCCTCCTTCCTCCCACAGCTTCAGAAACGCTTCATCCTGAACTTGCCTTCCTTCAATGCTCGCTTCATCGATAAAGACGGCATCCACGAAGTGACCAGCATACCTCTCCTAAAATCAGTGGCCTGAACGCCCACACTTCCCGCCTCTCACCTCGGTTTGGCTTTTTGTACTTGTCTGAAATCCAGAGTTCATGTATTACATTTGCAACAACAAATAAAGATTGACTCTTACGATGCTTGCTTTTTTCCTCTCCCACAAACCAACCGATTCAGGGGCGAGATGGTTCTTGAATGAATTAGGTTTGCCTTCCCCAACCTGATGCCCTACAGATGAGTTGGGCTACAACTCCCAGAATCCCCCAGGCATCTGGAGAGCTGAAGTCTGAATTTGCAAGGCCTGGTAGATGGTTTCCTCCTTGTAGCAGGGGGCGGGGGTTCCTCACTCATGGTTTTTTGCTGACTATCTTCTCCATGTTTTGCTTTGCTTGTTTGCTTGTTCGTTTTTACAATACATTTTCCACACACAGAAAAGCATTTTCTGCAACGAAAAGCAAATTAATGATGACAAACCATATATTTCAAAAGGTGGATAAATAGTCATGAAGTACAAACAAGAAAAGTTGTGTTATACAGAGTCAGACGGTCTAGGTCAAAATTGTCTGTAACGGGCCTGTTCAGAAGACACCTTAACCCCTGCTGGTTAAGGCTTTTGGTTAAGCAGCAGGGTTTAAGGTGTCTTGTGCGATGCGTTTTGCTGAACCCTGCTCACTCACTAACCACAGTCGGACCGTTTGGCGGCAGGGTTAGCGGCTCTAACCGTGGCTTAAAGTGTTGTGGGCGGCAGCACGGCTTGTGGCTAGTGCTAACCCCAGAGAACCACAGTTTCGCTAACCACAGAGCCTGAAGTGTTTTCTGAACAGGCTCACTGGCTGGCAGCTGCGGTTACAGACAAGAGTCATTCCAATTCTACCCTGGGAGATGCCAGCAGTTGAATTTGGGATGTTCAGTATACAAAATGGCTGCTGTAATACAGAGCTATGCTTCTTCCTGGTAGTTTAGAGATGTTCTAGCAAGTTCAAAGAGCAGAGAGCCTTGGTTAAAGAAAAAAGAGCCTTGGTGCAAATGAAGCACAAATACCATACCACAAAGGTTGGCAACATGGTGCCCATGGGCCCCAGTGCACACGCACACACACACACACACACACACAGAGACCAGGCATTGCCTTTGTGCCTGCCAAAGTGCCCCTACCACTCTGGCTTGAAAAGAAAACACATTTTATTACCAGCAGGTGGAATTGCTAGGAAATAGGCTTCTGTTGGTGCTGAAAACTGGGTTAAAAGGAGCCGTTTATTATGTTGAGACCTCTTGCCTTGTACCCTGTCTTTTGCGCAGGTTATTTGTCTTTCAGGGTGAAGGCTACGTTAAACCTTCCTGATTTTCTAGTTTTCTACATGCAGGGACGGTTTTATTTTCTCTCAGGGAGCATTTAAAAATACAATTTCAGTAATTTGACTCGCTCTTTGCAAAGTCATGGGAGACTGTGAGCAGAGGGTTCCACTCAAGAGTGTGGGTAACCGAGAAAGCCAGGACTCCACGGGGCTGATGGTGTGTTGTAAGGTTTCCACCATTTAAAACCAAACCAAACACTGTAATGCTGATGCAAATTAAAGTCCAAAAATTAGGAAATGAGAAATGGAGGCATTCCTTTCTTCTGTGGCCAGGACGCTTTGAGGCTGAGTGTCAGTAAATTCAGGAGTGTCAAAATGAAGTTCTGAGCCGGCAACCGATCATTCTGTGCCAACGCAGATTGCTGGAAATCATTTGTGCAATTCACTGCCCCAGGATGCAATTGCTGGCTTTGAAAAGGAATTTGATCAATTAATGGGAGATTAAGGGTGCAATCCTATGGTTATTTAGGCAGAAAAGGAAGTCCTAGAACTCCCAGCATTCCCCAGCCAGGATGATGCCCTCCCTGGCCATGCTGCTTGGGGCTGATGGGAGTTGAAGTTCAAAACATCTGGAGGGCACCAGGTGGGAGGCTGGTGTAGGTGATGCTAGGTAGACGGACCAATGGCCTGACTTGATATAGGCTTTACAAAATGTGTCATATTTATTGTAGTTCTTTCGGTTAGGTAATTTTGCCGTTTTATCGAGTGGCGCCCCCTGGAGGCTGACCAAGGCCTGAATCTGATCAATTGTTGGAAGGAGTATTGAGAAGTTTTTCGCTGGGCCAAGCTGATGGGGGTAAAGCTTGTGTGTGAGACCTCGGTTCCACTCGATAATAGTAGGCCAAATGGACCGGTGTTCGAACTCACTACAAGTCAGCAGATGATGTTCAACTAGCATCTCAGCCCCAGTTTAGGGTGGTTATTAGACAGTCCTTGGGTTGTGCGGTGTGTGCACCCAGACTTGCCCCACCTCTTAGCTGAGAGGCATACCAGCCTCTTGGCCATACAGTGGAGGACCAGCATGGTTGCCAACATCTGGAGCAGCCTTGCCAGACCCCTGACTAAATGTGTGTGTCGGGGCGGGGAGAGCCAACCAGTTCGCCTAGTTCTGGCCAGCCTGCCTGATCGGATCTACCGTTTCTCTGTGAGATCTCTACAGGTATGGATCAATGATTGCAAAAAGGAGTTGGCTGTTAGAACTCTGAACTATCCTGTACCTCCCTGAACCACCTGCTGACTCTCTCACATGTCAGGAACTGGGCGAGGGAGGTTCTTTAGCGCTGCATGTCATCTGGCATTTTCAGCATCGAAGACGAACCCTGCCCAAGCTGACAAAAGGGTAATCCAGTCCAGCCTTCCGCTTCTCTTCTCTGAACTTAAGAGCCGAAGAAGAGCCACGCTGGGATGGACTAAGGGTCCATCTAGTCCAGCATTCTGTTCACACAGCGACGGACCGTCTCCGTGGGAAACCCACAAGCAGGACAGGAGTGCAGCAGCGCCCTCCCGCCCATGTTCCCCAGCATCTGGTGTTTGTTTATTTATTTAAACCTTTGTATCCCACCCTATATCACTAGGATCTCAAGGCGGCGTACAGATAAAGCTATATAACAATATAAAATAATAAATATACGCAGCTAAAAACATTAAACCATTAATCTGATACTGGAGGTAGCTTATATCCATGGGGGCTAGTAGCTATTGACAGCCTTCTCCAGGAATTTATCCAACCCCCATTTATACCATGCAAATAACTGTTCTTGTGAAGAACTCCTTCCTTTTAGCTGTCATAGAATAGCAGAGTTGGAAGGGGCCTACAAGGCCATCGAGTCCAACCCCCTGCTCAATGCAGGAATCCACCCTAAAGCATGAATATCCCACCAATCAGCTTCACAGGATGAACACATCATTGTTGTCGTTGGGTTCTAGTATTTTGAGAGCAGCTCCATTTAGGTACCTTCTCCAGGAATTAGTCTAATCCCTTTTTACATCTGCCTTAGTCCATGGCAGTGAATTCAGTTTTCTAACGATGCATTGTGTTATGAGAGATGCATCATGTCTTTCATCTTGTCCTGAATCTACTGCTCATTAATATCATTGCAAAGTGCCCGGCCCCTAAGGCAAGAGTGGGCAAGGAGACAGCAGGTGGTTCAAATGGGGGCTGGGGAGAAGTGCCTTGATTGTCAGGAGTTTGGGAAATTGGAGTAGGGAATATGAGGCTCAGAGGCCCCGGTGCTTTGAATTGGTAGCTATATATTACATTGTGCTTTATTTCTATGTGGCCTTTTTGGCCAAAAAGACCTTGCAGGTGGCTAACAAAAGGTTAATACACCCTTCCCCAGTATAATGCTTTCTAATATGTTGGGACTACAATTCCCAGCATTTCTGATCATTGGCTGGGGGATCATAGGAGTTGTGGTCCAACACCTCTGGGTCAATATAAAGTAAGCAATACAAGAAATTTAGAAATTTAAAGCACCAATACCTTCGTAGCATGTGTAAAAACAGTTCCACCAAAATTGCAAAGTCAGCTGGAGTACTCTGAAGTGGAGGTTTCGCACTTTCAAGAGTGCCGAACTATGCACGCTTACCTGAGCGTAAGTCTCATTGAACATAAGAGAGCTTACATTCGAGGAGGCGTGGGATTGGGCTGTACATGTCTGCGCAAAGGCCCAACTGCACTGACAACGAAGGCCCATTCCTCTTTGAACGTGTCAGCTGAGGCTGACGGATTTGCAACGCCCTCGCTGCTGTTTGGCGGTTTTCCCTTCATGTGGAATTAACGCAGCTCCTTTTAATAAGCCTTCCCTCTAATTAATTTCACCGCCAATCTTGACTGCTTTTTGCATGTTCCTTCTCCGTGCTGAAGTCACGGTGACGTGCGTGAGACCGAGGCTGTAGAAAGGCTGCCTTTTCTCTGCATACCAAGCAGGAAATGCATTTAGTAGTGTTGCAATTGATGCTGGTCTGTTGTTGTTTTTTAAGGGTAAAAAATTACGTTGTTGTGTCTTTTTACCAATACAAACACTACAACAATTTGCATTGTGGATGATCACCGGCAGACTGAATATGCTTGGAATATTACTTAATTTCTGTGTGTGCGTGTTTCATGGTTAGCTCTTCTTTATAGGCAGGTGATAGTTTTATGTATATTAATGATTCCACCCCCCCACCCCACCCCCAAACAGACTAGTTGGAGTTGGGTTAGAAGGAGCATATGTTCTGCCTGAGGGCAGGGGACCAAGTGCTGAATCCCCCACTGACGGGGAAGATAGGAGAGGTTGTGTGGAAGAGGGCAGAGCAGCAATCTCTTGGAATAAAACACAAAGTGGTCCTCCATTAAGCCACAGAACAAAAGGATTGGCCAAGCCTTCCAGAACAGATCCATAAGTGTAATGTTTTGTGCTACGGGCATCCTTATTTCAATGTTGCTTTGTTTTATTTTTATTATAGGGAATCCCGAGACTTTTAAATGAACACAGAATTGAACTGAGTTTTCTTATTTTTCTTCTGAAGAATTAATAATTAAAAAAACCAAGTAGAATAAGTGACCTGAAAAGCCTAAACAGCAGGGGGCAAAATAAATGAAACAAATAAGAAATAAGTGCCACTTGTAATTTTGAAAATGAGAAGTCATTGCTTGTATATAAATGATATGTGCAGTTTGGCCATAGTGTACAACTTCTTATATTTTGGCTGAATAAATTGGATGAGTACAGGTAAAACTACTAGGACTGAACATTAAGCCAGGCATGGGAACCTGTGCCTCTCAGCCTAGTTTTGTGTCGCCGGATGGGATGGGATGGGATGGGATGGCATGCACACACGCGCACACAAACATAGCACTCATGTTCTGTATAATTCTGCAATGTTGCTAAGGTTGAAACTAGGGCTGTGCTCCGCTTCTCTTAAGATTGGAGAAGCAGAAGCGGATCGGGGTAGTTCGCCTCCCCTTAAGGCGGAGGCGAAGAGGATCGGGGGGCAGTGGAGTGGAGCGGATCGAGATGAAGGCGGATCCTTTGCCTCGATCCGGAGCTCCGCAAAAAAGTTAAGGGGGCCTTACCTGTTGCTGGTGCCACCCATGCAGCGACAGCAGCAGAGCCAGGTAATGGGGGAGGGGGTCTTATCTGGTCCATCGCGGCCCTTCACTGGCTTCACTAGAGCTTGCGGCTCAACCCGAAAGTGTAGGCCCCAAGTGGGGTCTACAGTTCCAGGTTGAGCTGTGGGCTCTAGTGAAGCTGGCGACGGACCAGGTAAGTGGTGTGTGCGAGGGGGGGTTACCTGGCCCTGCCGCCGCCACCCGTGCGGCGATGGCGGCAGAGCCAGGTAAGGGGGCAAGGGGGATCCGGATCCGAATCTGAGCTCCGCAGTGGCGCCAGGTAAGGCCCCCCTCCCTCCTTACCTGCGTCTGTCCGCTGTCCGGCAGCAGCTTCAACTGAGCCTGAGGACTCAAATCGGAAGACCAGGGCGTAATTGCAGCCTGGTCTTCCTGTTTGAGTCCTTGGGCTCAGTTGAAGCCACCGCCGGACCATGGACAGACGCAGGTAAGGAGGGAGGGGGGCCTTACCTGGTGCCACTGCGGAGCTCAGATTCGGATCCGGAGCTGCAAAGCAAAGCGGCCCACTGGCGGAGCGGAGCAGACCCGATCCAAAAGTTGCGGCTCGGGATCCGAACCGGATCGGGGTGTGTGTGTGTCTGCGCACAGCCCTAGTTGAAACCCTCACTTCAGTTTGTCACTGGGAATCAAGAAGGATGGAAAACTGACTTATGTTCAGTACCTCCTGTAGGCCATTCTCACTCCTTGTTAGCATTGGCGAATAACGCTTGTGTGAAGCTGACTTTTACAGAGCTCAAGGAGAGATTCATAAAGCTGTACAAGAAGAAAGCTCATCTTCATCATTACCTACACATTGATGGAATGGAGCAGAGCTGTTTCTCTGAAGCCCTTTCATCTTTGTCAGATTTAATAGAGGACTATAATCTGCTAGATGCTGCTAACTGTGGACCTGCAGTAGATCCACAAAGACTGAAGAAAGCAGTTTTAACAATTGAGGAGCTTGGTAAAAAGATATCAGCAAACTATACACATGCAATCCAGCCCATGCTGAGCCTTCTTAAGTATAACCGAAAAACAACAACAACCGAAGAGCACATCCCGTTCTTAAAAGATTGTTCTTTGCAATGATTGGGATAAATGTTGTTCTCAAAGATGCTGTGTGGCAATTGGCTAACAGTTTCTCATATATTGCACAGATGCTGGATTATATATGTCATGGAAATAGAAGGATATTACAGTACCCTAATACAGTATACCTCTTCTCATATATACTGTTGTTTTTAAAATGGATACCGTTGTTTTTATGTTTTTGATGGTTTTAAATTTTGTATCCTTTTTAATGTTCACTGTTTAAAACTTTTGTAAACTGCCCAGAGAGCTTCGGCTATGGGGCGGCATATAAATGTAATAAATAAATAATAATAAATAAACTCTTCCTCCTCTTGGCTATGACACCGCATACTACTAAATACCGCTTGCATGTCTGCCCTGACAGATTACCCCCAAGGGACTGCAGACCTCAAGCGAAACAAGATTTGCCACCCGTGTTTCACTGTAAACAAATGTACATTTTATTGTTGCAGGACTTACAGCAGTCCCTTAAAGTAGGTTAGTATTACTTGTCTCCATATTGCAGGTAAGAGGCTGAAGTTAAAGAGTGGCTTGCATAAGGCCATCATGGCAGTGGCAAGATTTGAACCCAGGACATCCCTATTACTAGGTGACCATATGAAAAGGACAGAGCTCCTGTATCTTTAATAGTTGCATAGAAAAGGGAATTTCAGCAGCTATCATTTGTATATATGGAGAACCTGGTGAAATTCCCTCTTCATCACAGCAGTTAAAGCTGAAGGAGTGACCAGATTTAAAAGCGGGCAGGGCACCTGCAGCTTTAACCGTTGTGATGAAGAGGGAATTTCACCAGGTCCCCCATATATACAAATGGCACCTGCTGAAATTTCCTTTTCAATACAACTGTTAAAGATACAGGAGCCCTGTCCTCCTTTTCATATGGTCACCCTACTATTACTCATCAGGCTGGGTCTACACATGCAACAGAAAGCAGTGGTAGAACAACCAGGACTTACTACAATCTTGTATTGCAGTGATTCCTCCCCCACCCCCATCACACACTTTTCTGCATCGTGTTCCTGCCATTGGAATGTAAATGTTAGTGTGCAGTTCGTTAGATTTAGAAAATTGCCTGCATGCATGTGTAAAAGAGTTAGAAGGAACTTAACTTCATTGATGAAACTTGAGCATTCAGGGTGGGGGTTTGCGTACCCCTAAAGGCTCCAAGTTCCCCGTGGCCCCCTGGGGCTACAGCCCTGCCCCGGTTTTCATGGGTCAAAAAGGTTTTTTGATAGGCAGCATGAACAACAGCCCTTGTCTTGTCCAAATCTTTGTTAACAATATTAGCCGCTCAGGAAGTAGCAAATACTTGTTATTCCAGAATGGGTCTTTTCATTTTAAAAACAAGCGCGCGCCCACAAAAGTAAACCCCTGCGCCGACATTTAAGCGTTTCCTCTGCTCTGCAGACAGCTGGCTCGAGTTAAGCGACATGAATCCACTTATTGGATAACGACCTAACGGCACATTAGCGCCGAACCAAATGGCTTAAAATGTCACTTTCCATTTCCAAGACGGCTACATTTGTTTTAATGGTTAACAGTGGTCTTAGTGTAAAGGCAACCTTCAGAAAACAGAGCCAAGGAATGATCTACGCACAGGTGGTAGAGTCTGGCGGGGGGCATAGCAGGGACTGTACCACTTCACATTGAGCAAATCACATTTTCCAATGCAGTGGTGCAGCTAGGTAATTCTAGGGTCTGGTTCTCCTGGAGAGCTGGGTGGGAGGCTTTTAAAATGATAATACGTATTGCTTCATTTAATTCCAAGGTGGTCCCCCAGCCCTGCTCTATTTGAGGGCCCTCCTGCACCAGAGCCCTGTCCTGATGCTCCTACGTTTGTTTGGTTTTTTAAAAAAATGCATCAATAACCTAAAAGTTGAACAAATAAATTTATTACATTAAGGAGGAGGCTGGACAAGTATCTTCCCCATACGTGCTAGATTTCTACTTTCAAGGATTATTTTATACGTCAGGAACCATTTGAAATGGTATCTCCCATCGGAGGTGTGAAATGGTACCCCACACATGTGCAAATTTTGCAGGGTGGTGTGGGTGAGGGCTAATAAACTGAAATTGAGTCCTGATGAGACAGAGACCCTCTTGATGAGTGGTTCTGAGGTCCAGGCAGTTCACTTGTTCTAGACGTGTTTGCATTCCCTCTGAAGGAGTAGGTCTGTGGTTTAGGGGTGCTCCTGGATCTATTTTTGTCATGGTAGGGCCAACTAACCTCAGTGATGCGGAGCACCCACCACCAACTTCGGCTGGTACAACAACTATACCCATTCCCGGATAGGGACAACCTAACCACTGTGGTTCATGTACTGGTAACCTCATGACTGGACTACGGTAATGCTGCCGTTGCACCTCATTCAGATGCTGCAAATACTGCAGAAGGTAACAGCTGGGATCCCCAAACATATACACATCACACCTGTGTTAAAAGAATTGTGGCTCCTATTGGTTACTTAGACATGTTCAAGGTGCTGTTTTTCACATTCAAAGCCCTAAATAGTTTGGGGACAGGTACCTAGCAGACTCTAGATACACGCAGACGACTTTTGGGATCTGGGATGGGCAATGTGTAGCCTGCAGGTCGCATATATGCCCCCCTCTACTGCCCTCCAAATTGTAAAACATGTTTAAAACAAAATGGCGCCTGGAACGGCTGTTTTGAAGCATTTTTTACCCTTTCAGTGTACCAGAGCTAGTACAGAGCACCGAAAGGGTCAAAATTAGATTGAAAACAAGCTACCTTTGACCCATTTGGTCCTCTGTAGCTGCTCCAGACACACACACACACATATATATAATCACAGCGAGGGAGGTGCAGCCCTTGGGCAAGTTGCATATCCCTGCTTTAGACCTTCAAAGTAGGCCTTGCTGCTCATTCCACGGCCAACAAAACGTCACCATGGGACAGCTCAAAAGTGGGCCTTCTCCATAGCGGCACCCAAGCTCTAGAATGCCCTCCCCAGGTGATTCGGGAGGCAGGAAATACGGTGAGTTTTAACCGGCTCCTCTAAATGTACCTGTTTACACAGGTTTTCCCTGGCTTGTAATTGCTAACATGATGGTGCTTCATTTGTTTCCTTTTTTTATATTATTGTTTTTCTGTTATTTATTTGTGCTATAGCTGTTTATTCACTGAGCATTTTAAGAGCGTGTTTTTTTTTAAAAAAACGGTGTGTAAACCGCTTAGACAAATGGTGTACGAATATGATTAATAAAATGTGACATATAAATGAATAAATTCAATGTCTTGAGAATGTCACCCTTTAAAAAAAAAAAGAAAGTAGGAAACAAATTTCCAAACCTTAATGAGGTTCGAGCACGAACCATGAGGCAGAAGAGCTGAGACAGTAGGGTGGGTGGCTTTTACTGTAATGTTGTTGTTATTGTTTTGATGCTGTCAGTGGCCTGATATTTTCCATTCGGAAAAAGAAGGTCAGTTTAGGACAGTGGATAAGAGTCTTAGACAAGGGTGTCCTGCATTCAAATCATCCCTCAATTACAAAGCTGAGGTCTAAGGTGACCTTGGGGGATCCAAGGTGGCCATGGGATGGCCATGCCCTCTCTCTCTCTCTTTCTCTCTCTCAAAGTGTCATCAGACAGAGGGAGGGGAATTGCATTTCCTTATCATCACTTTCCCCCCATTTCTGTCCCATGATGCTTCCTCTTTCTTCACATGGGGGAAGGAAGAGGAAGTAAACAATGACCACATGGCCCATTCAGTGGGCGTTTTCCCCCCACTGCTCTTCCTGCACAGAGCAGGAAATGGTGGCACATTCCGTTCCCCCCCAAAAAAAGATTTACTGGGGTCTTATTTGTTGCGGAAAGAAGACCAGAAGGAGCAGGAGTTGCATGGGAGGTGGACGTTGGCGTCGGCATCAAAAGGACCCGCAGTAACGAGGATGCGATAAAACACTCGTCTGATGATGCTCTCAGCCTGTCCTACCTTACAGAGTTTATTTATTTATTTAAAATATTTATATCCCGCCCTATGTCATTAAGATCTCAGAGCAGAGTACAAATAAAAACATACAGTATAAAACAATAAATATGCACAGTTAAAAACAAATTAAACTATGATCCAAGTTAAAACAATATATAATTTAAAAGCAATAGATACAGTTAAAACAATGTGCCAGTGAGTTTAACCATCAAAGGCTTGTTAAAAAGCCATGTTTTTACTTGATAGGGGTGGAGACTGGACTATATCCTTTGGCTGAAGGACAGGCTACAAATGTGAAAGAAATATCAAAGGCAGGATATAAATGTAATAAATGATTATGGAACATGAACACGCTCTCTGTGCCTGGGAAAACATTCTCCCTGCTACATTTCTTTGTGTGAAGGACACAGGAGCAAGGGCTGGTTTAAAAACTAAACAGCTGGCAGGTGTACACCTGCACACCCCCTACCCTTTATCTCCCTGCTGTGTGCCACAAACTGGGGGAGGGGGGTATGTTCATTACATCAGAGAGCGCAGCTACCCCACAGTCCTAGATGAAGGGTTTTGGTTTCTCCCCCAAATCCTGGGAGCTTTCGTTTGGTGAGGTGAGGGTACCACAGAACTGCATTTTCCAGCATTCCTTGTTGTGTTGACACAACAGGGCTCCTGTACATGTCAATAATTATATAGAAGAGGGAATTTCAGCCCTGTGACATGCAGTTGGCCAGAGAATCCCATTTCCGCCTAATTGTTGCCCCTAAAAAACTAGCAACAGGGCTAGTTAAAACCGACCTAATCTGTTGTACCTTCCTATCCAAACACGGCACGGATCCCATCGTCTTCTCACCTGTTGTGAAAAAGATCCCTTAATAAGGCACAGGGAAGTCGACCGTCTGTTTTCCAGACAGGTGCCTCGTACCAGGGGAGAAGCAGGTAAATAAGCCAAGGTAATTGCTAAAGAGCTATTTGCTAGCTCCAAGAAGAGAGCAACAGCCAGAACAGCTGAGGTTAGAAACTAGCGGGGAGGGGAGAAAAAGCCGAGTCTGTTCTGGCCAACTGGATCAATGGAGACATCTGCAGAGTTCTATGTACAGTGGCAAAAAAGAACAGGATTTGCATCACCCAAAAAGAAGACAAGAAAGGATTGCAATTTGCATAAAATTTGCAAATGCTGATTTATGTGTCTAGATGCAAATCTAGGAGCTATTATTATAATTTTAGAAATGGAAATACAGTCCATCCATCTCATCACAATGTGGAAGACTGGGGCCAAACGACCTGTGTGCCTGCCTGTTTAGGTACTTAAGAGTTGATGGATAACAGTCCTTATGGTTCGCTCTCTTTCAAGCAGAATTAGACAGGACAGGACAGGACAGCCCTTCAAAGAGCGAATGGTCCTCAAGCAGATCTTCAAAGGAAGGAAGGGAACGTGGCCACCCTAGTTGCATGAGAATGTATCCCCACCCCACAAGCCCCAAGCCTACCTGTGATTGAATCAGCTCTTCTCCCACACTGGGGTATATTTTAACACTCAAGCTGCCTAATGGCAAATTTAATACACCAAAGTGGTAGAAGCGACGCTGAGCAGCTGGTTCATCATCAGCATATAAGATTGCATGTTTGTTTGTAGGAAGACTAGGGTGACCATATGGAAAGGAGGACCGGGCTCCTGTATCTTTAACAGTTGCATAGAAAAGGGAATTGTAGCATGACTCATTTGTATGCAGGCAGCACCAGTGAAATTCCATCTTCATCCCAACAGCTAAAGCTGCAGGAGCCCTGCCCACTTTTGTATCTGGCCAAGAGGGCAGGGCTCCTACGGCTTTAACTCTTTTGATGAAGAGAGAATTTCACCAAGTGCTGCATGCATACAAATGACACCTGCTGAAATTCCCTTTTCTATACAACTGTTAAAGATACAGGAGCCCGGTCCTCCTTTTCATTTGGTCACCCTAAGGTAGACAAATATATTTTTGACGAATCCAGAAATAAATAGGGGTGGATGGGGGGGGGGGGTGAAGAAAAAAACAAGAGATGGCTGCGTACCATAAGAACATAAGAGCCCTGCTGGATCAGACCAAGGATGCATCTAGTCCAGCACTCTGTTCACACAGTGGCCAACCAGCGGTCAACCAGGGAACTACAAGCAGGGGGCTATCTGTACATGCTCAAAGCCCCGCGGTGGCTGCAAATTGGTGCTGGGTCCGTTATATGACACAGCTGCAGCTTTGCAGCCACCATAGAGCTTTCCCGCGAAACTGCACGGTAAAAAGGTTGGGAATTACCCTGACTTTTTTGGTGGGAGCAAGGTCACCCTGGCTCTTCTGTCTGACTTTGCTCTGCAGCCAATCTGGAGGGCGGTCCTGGTGGTTGGCCACTGGTGATTGATTGCCGGAAGCCAGGAAAAGGGCGGCTGTAATACCCAGATGACTGCTGGAAGCCCAGTATTCGAGGCATAAAAGGAAGTACTTCTTCACATAGCGTATGGATAAATTATGGAACTCACTACCACAAGATGTAGTGATGGCCACCAGTTTGGATGGCTTTATAAGGGGTTGGATAAATTCCTGGAGGAGAAGGTTATCTATGGCTACTAGCCCTGATGGTTGTCTGCTACCTCCAGTATCCAAGGCAGTAAGCCTGTGTACACCAGTTGCTGGGGAACATGGGTGGGAGGGTGCTGTTGCACCATGTCCTGCTTGTTCATCCCTGGGCGATGGCTGGTTGGCCACTGTGTGAACAGAGTGATGGACTAGATGGACCCTTGGTCTGATCCAGCAGGGCTCTTCTGATGTTCTTATATGCTAAGCCCCACATTCCCTCTTTGGCATGGGGATAACCCAATGCTACCCCACAGGAGCGAATAGCAGGGTTTAGGGGGAATGTGGCATCAACAGGACATCTAACGTTTCGTTATTATTATTATTATTATTATTATTATTATTATTATTATTATTTTATTTCTTTTTCGCTCATGGCAGTTTTTCTAGATGGACGTGATGGGCATTGCAAGTCATGTTGTCTTTCACAGATTCAGGAATTTTCCAACAACTGAGCATGTTTTAAGTATGACTGTTTTCTGGATGTTAGTGCGAATATATTTTGCTAGGCCCAGTTTCTGAAGGTTTTCCGTATAGTTTTTTGATGTGATGCCAGTGATGTGACTGACAGAATGATTGTGACTTTTCCTGTTGCCATATTATTATTATTATTATTATTATTATTATTATTATTATTATTATTATTATTATTATTATTTATTTTATTACATTTATATACTGCCCCATAGCCGAAACTCTCTGGGCGGTTTCCAAAAGTTTTATAATGCATAGGCCTACTGATGTCTGCCCTGAGAACCTTAGAGTATAACACTGTTATATTTTTATCTTACCTTTTTATTGTATTTTAATGTATTTAATTGTTTTACTAAGGAGGGGACGCAGACAAACCCAGCATTTTGCATAGCGCTAAACCAGTCTTCCCCAACTTAGATACTTTGGATGACAGCTGCCGTTTTCCTGGATGTTGGCTGGGGCTGATGTGAATTGTAGTCCAAAGCATCTGAAGGTTGCACTGCGCTAAACCATGTTTTTGTTTTATGTGCAAATCATCCCCACTGACTATTTCAGTCCTTATTTATTTATTTATTTATTTATTTATTTATTTATTGCATTTTTATACCACCCAATAGCCGAAGCTCCCTGGGCGGTTCACAGAAATTAATCTGCCTTTAAATGCTTTATGAAAAATTATTTCTTCCCACCATGAAAGTATGACATATCTATTTTGACTAAAAATATCTCCACCCTTTTCTTAAACAATTTTGGACAAAATTACACACACACACACACACACACACGACAGGCTGCCCCAGTTGGGAGATGGTGATACGGCTTTCTGAAATGAAAATGTGCAAAACGTTTAGGTTTAGGCAAACTAGTACCCATTTTCAGTGGGACGAGTACATGGAAAGAAAAATATTCCTGATTTATATAGCAATAGTTTTGACATGTTTTCAGAGTTACAAATCCTACACTTTTGTACAATTTGTTTAATGTTACTTTCCAATTAATTGAAGGTCGGAGCGAGGGGGGGAAAACCTGACTCCATTAGAAGCCAATTAAAGGCGCAATCCGATGGATGTTTAGATGGAAAAAAGAGTTCTGTGGCTCCCAGCATTCCCTAGCAAGCATGGATTCTGCCCGAAACGGTTTTCTTTTGAAAGCCCCAAACCTCAACTTTGGTAGGGAAAAAAGCCCGTTCACTTCAGCTTTTGTGTTTGAGCAATATTCCTGGGTTTACGCATTAATATTTACCTGAGCTTCAAGAGAACGGCAGGCGAATTGACAATGAAAACATTGCCTGGAGGGCTGGGGAGGGGTGTCACTTTGGCTGAATTCTCCAAACATTTGCCTCAGCTGGCTAAAGATTTGAGGTTTGCCACTGCCAATGGTTTTTCTGAGGCAGGCACTCCCCCGTCTCTGCCCAAAATCTCATTGGCTTCCAAAAAAATCTCTTCAAGCTGCTAAAGCAAGAGGGCCTTTATATATATATATATATATATATATATATATATATATATATATATATATATATATATATATATATTTAAAGCTGTGGAAACGGTTGCTCGCTTCTATCCTGGAGCGCCACTCGCTTATTAAACAAGCTGTCTGGCATAGAGTAGAGGGCAAAAAAATACACGGGCCAGACAGAATTCTCCAATTGAGCCAGACATTCAATGCATCGGTAGGCTGTGTTTCAATGAGGATTTTCTATTTGAAAGCAATGGGCATGGCCGGGATCTTCAGGTATTGAGAAAATGTTTGTTGTGAGAAGCATCATGTTCTGTCACACAAAGCTGACTGGCCCAAAGTCACCCAATGAGCTTCATGGCTGAGTGGGGACTTGAACCCAGTCCAACCCTCTAACCACTACACCACACTGCCTCTCTCCAGAGTGCCTAAGTCTCTCAAGTCTCTAAATGGTTGCTTAAGCAGTTGTTTAGTGCTGTTTTCGTTCATGTGTTTCAATGTTTTAATATTGTTATGAGTTTTCCTAACAGTGTGGGTCAGCCTTCTCCAAATGGGTCCCATCCAGGCAGCAGAGGCTGGTGGCTCTCATGTCAGTGGGGGGCGGTGAATCCATCCTGGGTTTCAGTCAGAATTCTAAAAGAGCTATCTGAGGCATGAAGCATCTTGGATAGCTTCTTTTGCATTGTGGTATCCAGGTGTGTTGGATTGCAACTACCTGCATTGGCCATGCCAGCAGTCCACATCTGGCGGACAGAGTTTGGGGACAGCCAGTGTAGGAGGCCCAAGAAAAAGCTGGCCAGAGCCTTGGACTTGTTAATAGCCAAGCATTATGTTGCCAAGGGAAACAAATAGTGAGCCAATTGCTTCTTGATATAGGATTATTATTTTTTAAAGAGATTGTTCTGAAGAGAAATAGCCAGTAAGAAAAACGGCATGTTTTTGCCCCAACCCCACCAAACTAAAGAATATTGAAATCCAAGATTGTGTGTAAAAGAAATCGAAAGGACAAAATTATATTTTGGGGAGAGACTGAAGATAGAGACAGAGAGCCGAATTTCGGGCTCTGAAGCATTTTGAGGTTTTGGCTGTCTCCCTAGAGATTTGAGGTTAGATCCAGACTTATAGTTAGAATAGACCCATTGAGATGGCTAACATAAGTTCCATTGATTTCAATGGGTCTACTCTAAGTATGACTAAATCTGGATCCAACCCCTTATGAGGGGGAGCAATGGATTATTATTTTTCATTTTGGGGGCTATTTGTTAGATCATTCAAGCTGCAGTTCTGCCTGTGCTCAGCGTACAGAAGCACCTTTTTCCTTACTGCTGTTGATTCTTCTCCTAGGTCAAAGCTCACATTCCCAAAACACAATCTATTGCATCCTTGTCCAACTTTTTGTCCCTTTCCCGTGGGCATCGCTGACATGGTTCAGGAGTAAGTCGCTTGACGGACACACTTGCAGATATCAGACACGTTATGATTAAGAGTTATGTAGACATCTTCACCAACCATCAAGAAAATATTGCAGATATTTCAACTCACCCCGGAGTACTTGTTTGCCCTCCTGGGCTTTCAAACTTCCTTGAATTTTTATGCTTTAATAACAGATTTGACTCTAGCAAAGCCTGACTATTCTGTTGTCAGTATCACAAACACAGGGTTGGAGGTTTGATTCCAAATAAAAAGAGGTTTTATTAAGATAATGACTGACATTTTTGTGGTGGTGGCATTGTACATCTATTGCAGCTTTTTAAGAGAAACAACAGCACGTACAAAAGAAAGAAAGAAAAGAAAACCGGGCTAAGTGTCTCGAGTTATTAGCATCACAGGCTATTTTGTCCATGCTTACCATGTTGTGCATCCAAAACTTCATTCCAGAAAATTCCAAAGACTGACTTATCTTTCAAAAAGAAGAAGAAAAAACATTTTTTTTAAAAGACGTCCCAACTTAATTGGATATAAATAACGCGCACTGGACATTTTAAAACTTTTGATTTAATTACACATAAATAAATATATACAGATTTTGAAACAGTTCTGTTTGGCCTCCTTCAAGGTCTGCTTCTTGTGCTTTAATCATGTATTAATTTATTATTATTTATTCATTCTTTCATATTATTACTAATGTTTTGAAAACCTGGGAGTGGAGCAGGTTGTAAAAATCGCACTATTTTGGATGTAGGGCAGCTGAATGTCACTTCAGTGGAGTAGAGGATTTGCATGGATCCTCTTCCTTTTATGGGGAGAACCCCCCCCCCTGCCAAGTCATATGTATTGGTGCTTATGCCTCCCATGTAAATTGTACAGAGAAAATCCACAGCGACTCCCGATTGGTTAAAATGTGTAAACAAAGTCACAGAGCTGCTCAAAGGCTGTGTCGCTGGAAAAGTCCCTCTTCCCTTGGCCGTAGTATTACAAGAAAGCTGAACAACTGCGATTCCCCTCCCCTCCCCTCCTCTCTCTGCCTTACATCTCCAGGCCTGTCCGCAAAAACAAAATCCACCAGCCGTTTGACTCTTAAGCAGTTCTTGATTTCACCAAGACCTCTTCATCTTATGTTGCTCACTTTGAATGGTACCTTGGAACACCTCGGTATTTTATGATTCTGGGCTTTTGAAATAACATATGGAAGGGAAATAAAAGATAATTGCACATGTAACTTGGCTTCTGGCATCCACCACTGAAAATCAAAAGTGTGAACCGAAACCGTCAATTGCTCTCCATTGAATTCAGTCTCTGTGAGGTCTATTTAGATGGTCCTTCCTCTTCTTCAATCTTCCCCAATCTTCACTTTTGGGTGGCTTTGTTTCAGAGATACATCTGTCACAGTTCGGAAAACATGGCGGGAGAGAGGGTGGTGTCAACTGGTTTTTCTTTTCCCGAAGTTGGTAAGACCAGGCCTCCTATCTCATGAACTGGCAAGGGGGAAAAACCCTCTTACTGGGGAAGGCTGGAGAATTGGGAGGGGAGAGGGTCATTTCCGATGTTTCACGTCCTTTTCTGACGTTTTGGAGTCACCGACTGGGTGGCCGTTGCCTGTGCTGTTCATGAACATTTTATCGAGCCCTTTGAGTGACTCCACCAAGTAGTTCTGGAACGCCGTGAGAGCCGCGCAGATCGCTGGCCCCCCAAAACCATGAGTTATTAAGCTGAAGTGGGTCAAGCAACTCTGAACTCCAGGATCCAAGATGAGCGACGGGCGGCTGTTTCCAAGCGGAGAGCGATCTTGAGCCATCAAGTCGGCAAACTCTTTGCAGATTTGCCTAGAATGAAAAATGGTGAGAGGTGACCTTGAAGAAAAAAACAAAATACTGGGAATGGCACATGGAATTCACATTCCCAAAGTGACGTCTTCTTAAGCTTGAGCTGAGCCAGGGATAGCCAGCACCCATGGTTTGGAGGGCTGCCTCATTTCCCTGACAATGGTTTGAGAACGATTAGAGTCTGGGTCAATTTGCTATTTTATTTTATTTTATTGCATTTCGATACCACCCCATAGCCTAAGCTCTCTGGATGGCTTACAAGGATTAAAAAAATACATTATACAAACCAATTAAAAATACATTATACAATGTGTAAAATCATTGAATTCACTAAGTTGGCACATTGTTTTAACTGTTTTAATAGTTTTGCTGCTTTTAAATTACATATTGTTTTAACTTGGTTTATGGTTTAATTTGTTTTTAGCTGTGTATATTTACTGTTTTATACTGTATGCTTTTATCTGTACGCCGCCCTGAGATCTTATTGATATAGGGCGGGATATAAATGTTTTAAATAAATAAATAAATAAAATTTACATATAAACAGAAAGCACGCACACACACACACACACGTAACATTTCTCTAAAAATCAATTTTAAAGAATCAACCATAAGACAATTCCAAAACCTGGTTAAAAAGTCATATGTAGCCAAATACCTGAGAGAAGAGAAAGGCACCAAAAAGATAATAATGTTGTCATTAGGTGGGCCTCATTAGGGAAATCATTCCATAACTGGGGAGCTACCACCAAGAAGACCCTCTCCCATGGAGGAGGCAGCTGGAGGAGGGCCTTAGATGCTGAACGTGTATATGGTTAAGTTCATGCATGTAGATATACACATGATGAATCTATGGATGTGATCCAGGTATATTTTCGCTTATGCATGTTTATTCAAAATCAGGTTCATCTCAGCTTAGTGCCTGAGACTGTAACCTTCAGATTCAATTGATTCTAATAGGGGAGAATTAATCATAAGCTTATTTCAGTTCCATTGAAATTACTGGGACTTTTAAGACTGCAATATTATGCACTCTTAAATGTAGTATTTATTTTATTTTATTTTATTTTATTTTATTTTATTTAATACATTTATATATTGCTCCACATCTAAACAGATTATAGAGTGGTGAACAATAAAAAGCAGAAAAAAATACCACGTTAAAACACAATAAAGACATAACAACATATTAAAAGTTATAGCATATAAAGACATAACAACGTATTAAAAGTTATTTAAAAACAGTCCAACAAAAACTGTGGGTAAATAAGTCTACAGCAGGTGCCAAAAGCAACACAGTGTTAGCGCCTGCCTGACCTGCAGAGGCAGTGAGTTCCATGGAAAGGGGGCCACCACATTGAAGGCTCTTCTCCGGGTGGATTCTAATCGGGCCATAGGGCCATACGGAGCCACCAGGAGCCTGCCCTCGGATGACCTCAGTGACCGGGGAAATTGATAGGGGAGAAGGTGCTCTCTCAGCTATCCTAGTCCCAAAAGCTTTATATACTAGTAGCAAAACCTTAAATTTGGCCCGCTAGCGAATAGGCAGCCAGTGCAGTTCCTTCAGCCAAGGAGCTGCATGCTGAAAAGGGTCAGCAATCGCTCCTGGCAACAGCCAAACTGCTGCATTCAGCACTGACTCCAGCTTTCAGACTCCACATAAATCCCACTGATCTCATTAGAACCTACTTTGGGGGGGATTTGTCCTCTGTAACAGGTAACTCTTGCAAATGTATAATTTGCAAGCCACAATTCGTTTAAAAATATATATGAAATGGTGACTTGTTTTTTTTTTGTTTTTTTCTATTGGTTTGGAAATTAATTAGAGTTTGGTGAACAATAAAATCACATGTGAATTGTGGGACAGGACCTGCAGCCTTAAAATTCATTGGCAAGACTTAATATTAACACTATCCCTCAAAAAGTTGAATTTCAAATTTGAAAATTTTCAGAATTCTAAATAAGTTCCCTTTAAATCTTGATATTTTTTTTGCCAGATTTTGAATTTGGGGTGGAAATGCTTGATGCTTTACTTTTTTTGGGAGGAGATTCTTAGTCCAACCCAAAAGAGAGAAAAAGCATTGTACGGACTCCATACTCACTTGGTTGCCAAAAGCATATTTTTCCGAGCGTGGAGCTCGCTGGGATCTGAATGTTGGCGACAGAGGTACTCTGCTGCAGCCTTGGCCGGGAACTCTGTTTCACACACGTAACCAAAATCTCGGGCCAGGTGAACGGCTTCCCCTGCAAAAAGAATGTACTCGTGAAAAGGAAAGTATGGCCCTTCGCCTGCCACAATCAGAGAGATACCAATGGGCCACAATCCTGTGTGTCTTTACTTCAGAGTAAATCCCACTGAGTTTAATGGGGTTTACTCCCAAGTAGATGTGTGTAGGATTGCAGCCTTCATTAATCTGATAATCTATCAACTTGGAATAAGGCTGCAATCCTATATCTATTTACCTGGGAGTAAGCCCCATTACAATTGACTGGGACTTTCTTCTGAGTAGACCTGTATAGAATCGCATTGCAAACAGGGCTATCAAGCAAAAAATCATCTCCCTTTTAATCAATCGATGAACTGATTGGACAAATCAATTTGTATATCACCGAGACCTCGGAACTGGTGACTTCTGAAGAAATGAAAGGAAGTGTCAGAGAGAATTCACGATTTCGCAAACAAACGTTATGGCTTTTTGTTAGAAGGAAAGCTGTATTTAATATTTTTATAGCGTATATACTAATAGCCATCGCAGGTATCCAACTGCCATTCCTTACGTAGCCCAAAAGGCACCACCCACTCAAAAGAGGGGAAGGAACCCCAAGGTTTGCACAAATACACACACACAAACCCAACAACAACAACAACAACAACATATTTCTGGGGAAAAGCTAAGCAGGCAACCTCCCCGCTCCCACAAACAGCCCAATAAGAACTGAACATACTCCATGGGCATGGAATCTGGGGGTGGAGAGATGAAAGGGAGTTGCTGGAACCCTCAATAGAACTTCTCCACACAGGAGCAATTAGTTGTGGATCTCACTTGTGCAGAAAACAAACTTATTTTCTTTCACTCTCTCTTATGGTAACACAGAGATGGGCTGACTTGGCCCTGTGCCCTCTTTTACAGAGGGCAGTCCTCTGTTTGAAGGGCTGAAAGAGGACTGTCCTCTATTTGAAGACATCCTCCATTCAAAGGGCTGCACAGTCCAATTCCAGTGCAAAGCTAAAGAACCGTCAGAACTCCTGCCCATCGCCAGTTCACAGCGCCTGGACAGCAGAACAGGCAGGTGCAATGGACACCTAGATGCAGGCTGGAAATCGACTTGTCCCCACTACAGTGAGATGGGCTGCATTTCTATTGAAATTATAATAATAATGCATATATTTGCATCTACACATATCAATTAGTACATGCAGATTTTGTGCAAATTGGCTCCTCTTTCGTCTTTATTGGCGATTCATAAGCTTCTATCCTAGGTGGCCTATTATTGATTGATTCCTAGATTCCTCCTGAACACACACACACACCCCATTGTGTTTTAAATTTCCCAAGCAAGAAATACTGATTGAGAGGCATAGCTAACTTGTGTTCTAACAAAAGTTAGTTGCAACAAAGTTCTGTTCAAAGCGATTGGGCAGGACTTACAGGGTCTTTGAGGGCGTAATGCTAAACTTTTATTTGGCTCTGCTGTCAGTGGGACAGTCAACCCGCTCTGGGTTTTGGTCAGAACCAGACAGAACTCAAAAGGGGCTACCCGAGGCACTTCTGACTGAGTTCTGACTGAAACCCGGAGTGGATTCCCTGCCCCACTGACATCGGAGCCACCAGGCCCCACTGTCCATCTCCCCAGCCGTTTACTGCTGGCTGTGCTCCCCACCTCTGCCAGCACTAAAAAGTCCCAGAGGTGCGGCTTCCTTTGAAGGAGGAAAACACTGGAGTGATACATTTCTCCCTTTTCTTCTTCTGATGGGAAGAATAAATCTGTCCACTCACAAAAGCTAGAAACTTGCTAGTTGTGCTGAAGCATCCAGTGCCAAATTCTGCTTGGCACAGCTAAAGAGCAGCCTAGCTTCCTACAAAGAGGGCGAAAACGACACCGGCAACTAGGTTAATACACTTGGGCCGGCCAGCCTAATCCAGCAAGCAGCAGGGGAGCCCAGATGAATTATCTCGGTCTGTCTAAGTAGGGTTTCAGGGGCTGGGTGTGATCGATCGCCATCAGCTCGGATTATTTCCACAGGGATGCCTGAAGATGGATCGATTTCGCCAATGAGAGGGCCTTTCCCTGGAATGACGGACGCCCGGCCGGAGCATCGTGCCCTAAGGAGGCCTCAGTGCTCCGCGCAGAGACAACGGGGGCAGGGCTGTGTCTCCCTTTCATTCTCCCGGCTTCCACGGGAAAAGCCGTGCGCCTTGCTAGCCATGGCCAAAGTAACCCCCCTGCACACACACACACAAACCATGCACCACTCTGGATTTGCTGCATGGCTGAAAAGCGGGGGGGGCATTCAGAAGGGAGGGGGGTTGTTGTCCAGCGGGAGAGCACCTGATTTGCACGCAGAAGGTCCCAGGTCCCAGGTTTCATTCCTAAAGCTTTTAAAACTTGATGTTGTGCGGACTTTATACTGTTAGTTTTACCCTACCCTGTGCCTGTTGGCATTCTCTTCCCCTCCTTATTGTTTTACTATGATTTTATTAGATTGTAAGCCTATGCGGCAGAGTCTTGCTATTTACTGTTTTACTCTGTACAGCACCATGTACATTGATGGTGCTATTTAAATAAATAATAATAATAAATAATAATAATAATCCCTAAGATCTCTCTGTCCAAAGTGGGTAGCGATGACTGGGAAAGCACCTTCTCTGCCTGGGACCCAAGATTCCTGTTGCCACTTCGTCTAAACAGCGCTAGGCCAGAAGGGCAAATAGCCCCACCTGGTATAAAGTGGATTCTGACTTTCCAGAAAAAATACCGAGCTGGGGCTGAACACTTGATGCTCTTTCTCGCCACCTTTGCTCCGCAACTGACACACACACACACACACAGAGTGGAAGCTGGTGGCTCCGATGTCAGCGGGGCGGTGAATCCGCTCCAGGTTTCAGCCCGACCCAGTCAGAACTCTAAAAGATCTATCCAAGGTGCTTCCACACCTTGGATAGTTCCTTTAGAGTTCTGGCTGAAACCTGGAGCGGATTCACCGCCCCGACGACATTGGAGCCACCAGCCTCCACTTGCAAGCACACACAAACAGCCCATGGATCCAAACTGCCCCTGAGCTTTCTTTTCCAAGCACCTGGCCCATTCAAGCGTCACCCCTTGGTTTTGGAGGGGCTTTGCCACCATTGTCACCAGCTCCTCTTCCTCCTTGCCCCCGCTTGCTTGCTTGGCAACCAGTGAGCAAGTCGGCCGCGGCATCTCCTGCTCCTCCTTTTGGCCACCACCATTGTCTGGGCCAGAACAAGAGGCAGGTGAACAAGGTGTTCACCTGAACAAGCAGGTGAAGAAGAGGAGCTACTCCAGGGAACTTTTGTCAGAGGGCCCCTGTTGGGCTGTGGGCCTACAGCACGTGCCGAACCAGGCCTACTCTTGATGCTGGCCCTCAGCATATTGACCGATTCTGACGTTTGCCTGGCCCTTCCATTTCATTGTTTACAACCTCTTTTTACCGTTTTTAAACATTGAAATTGGCTCCGATTGCGAAGGTGACCCCCTGACTGACCGAAGGGCCAACCCAAGCAGTATTGCACCAATCCGGTTTCGGCTGTAACCTGGAACAGGCCGTGCATCCTTCTTTCCGCCCCTCCTCCCGCTCCCAAATACACAAAGCCTGATCTTTAGAAGAAGGCTGTCCATGTTTTGGAGATGCAAGGAAACGTTTCACTGAAGACTGCAGGCTCATCGCAGAAAAGGCATTCATCTGCCTTCAAACCTGGAATGGTTTTTGTACGTCCATTGGCCGGGTGACGCGACCCTTGCCTAGGGAGGGGCACATCCTGGCAGCGCAATCTTGTCCAAAGTCCTGTGTTCCCCCCCCAAGCTCCTTCCACCCCAGTTTTGTGAGAGCAGTTCCCCCCCGCCCCCACAGAAACATTTATACCTATTTTTGTGTGTATTTTTTTTTTAAAAAAAGTGTGCATTTTTAATGCATGCACCCATTAATGAAAGTGTGTTTGTGCACATTTTAGGAAAGCCACTTTTTCCAAATGTGCACATGTTGTCCAATGCCTTTTCTTCCTTTCTTTTTTTTGAGGATCGCAAGCTCAAAAGTGTACAGATTTCTGACTGGAAGTTGCATGCAGGTTCTGGGAGGTATGAATTCGGTAATTCTCATATTAAAATGTGAACCCAACGAATTTCTCAGCTATCCTCGCCCTTGCATCTTATTATTATTTATTTATTTATTTATTTATTTATTTATTTATTTATTTATTTATTTATTTATATAGCACCATCAATGTACATGGTGCTGTACAGAGTAAAACAGTAAATAGCAAGACCCTGCCGCATAGGCTTACATTTTAATAAAATCATAATAAAACAATAAGGAAGGGAAGAGAATGCAAACAGGCACAGGGTAGGGTAAAACTAACAGTATAAAGTCAGAACAAAATCAAGTTTTAAAAGCTTTAGGAAAAAGAAAAGTTTTTAGCTGAGCTTTAAAAGCTGCGATTGAACTTGTAGTTCTCAAATGTTCTGGAAGAGCGTTCCAGGCGTAAGGGGCAGCCGAAGAAAATGGACGAAGCCGAGCAAGGGAAGTAGAGGCCCTTGGGCAGGCGAGAAACATGGCATCAGAGGAGCGAAGAGCACGAGCAGGGCAATAGTGTGAGATGAGAGAGGAGATATAGGAAGGAGCTAGACAGTGAAAAGCTTTGTAGGTCAACAGGAGAAGTTTATATTGGATTCTGAAGTGAATTGGAAGCCAATGAAGAGATTTCAGCAGTGGAGTAACATCTTCTTTCCACGCTACCTCCCAGTACGTTTCTGAGCAAAAAGGACTGAGCCTAACCTTCACACCCCTACATGGCTTAGTACCCAAATACCTGACAGGCTGCCTTCTCCCACAATAAACTTCCTGTCCACCGAGACCATTATCTGAAGCCTTGCTCTGGGTGCCCTGCCATCTGAAGTATGGCGGGTGGTAACCAGAGACAGACTTTTCAGTGGGGACTCCTCAACTTTGGGGGTTGCTCTCCCTAAGTAGTCCTGTCTGACATCCTCCTCACTACTAGCATTAAGGTACCAGGGGAAAAACTCCTCTGTTTTCTCAGACTTTTAAGAACTGCTAACCTTACCATTTGAAACTTAAAGCGATTTTGATTTTCCTGTCTGTTATTGGAACACACTGCTTGCTTTTTGAGTTTGTTGTGTCTGATGGACTTAATTTTTCCTGTGGTTTTATTGTACTTCTATTGTTTCTTATGACTTTGTGAGCCATCCAGGGAAAATAGATTTATGTTGAAGGTGGGGGATACATATGATGTGAAGCAATCAATCAATATCTGAGAGCTGGGAACACGTGCTAATGAAAACAAGGCCTAGGGCTGAGCAGGCTAGGCTCAAAAGTGGGGTTGGGCACCTCAGTGATTACTGCTAGCCTCATTTCTAGGGTGGCCACACATTCTTCTCCCATTGATTAAAGTGTTTACGTGCCTTTTTCAAAAGCATGCATTTTTTATTTTCCAAATGTGATGCACTTTTCGAGCACTTTTTTAAAATTTTTGGTTTCACGAATCGCATAGCAGGCTTAGGAATGTACAGGCTGCAAACGCAGATTTCATTTAGGTCTGGGAGGTGCAAATTGGGTCAACACTGCTCAAGAAAAAAAGTCCTCATACATCCCTAAATGCATCTCACCGCACGGGGCAAAGACTGACCAGGTGATCTGTGGGCCTCTTCCCTCTGCTGTCCAGGTGCTGGGTTTACGGGCAATGTCAAGGTCTCTGCCCTCTCTCCTTAGGGTTACTTATCTCTAAACCAGATGTGGCCCGGACAGATCTCGGAAAAGAGGACTATCCTTTCACAGCCCTTCAAAGAGGACTGCCCTCTGTAGAGCAGGCCATGCAGCCACCCTTACTCGTACCCTTGGTCAAACATGCCATCATCTGTAATTCACTCTGACCCCTTGAACAGCAGCCCGCGACAGCTCCCAGCTGTCTGGGCTGAGTCAAAGATGTGCGTTTCCCTTGCCTCCTCCTCTTCTCATGGAAATCAGCCATTCAAAGGAGCCTGGCCCAACTGCCTTGGGGAACAACCGCTGCCTCACAGACCTGTTCGTTTCATTTGCTGCCAACAAAGGAGATGGGGCGGCTTGTGTTCCCTGCCGGCAGCTGCCTCTCTGCCACAATGGATGTCAGAGCGAAGTAAGGAAACCGCGGGTCCAAGAGCTCCCTTCTGTCTGGGCTGGCTTTTCACACAGCGCAGGCCAAGATGACAACCGCCTTCGTTTGCATTAAGGCCAAAGATAACCTCTCCCCTCCTGCCCGGTCCATTCCAGGCATGTTTAACTCAGATTAATCACAGCTGGGCTGGGCTTCGAAATCCATTTCTGTGCATGAAGAGGCCTAGAAACATGCCCACTCCCTCGGTCTCTCTCTCTCTCCTGCCTTGGCTGTGGCCTTCACTGCTGCCTCCCCCATCCATGATAAGGAGTGTAGATCACAAACATGGGCAGAGGGCACAGCCAGGAGGACCCCATCCATGTCAGAGGAGATGGAAGGGGGTACAGGTGCTTCTAGGCCTCTGCACTCTCTCCCAGTAAGGTGGTTGTGATCACGCCAGGGCCTAGAGGCCTTCAGGCTTTCCGTTGCCTTCCTGGCATTGGCCAGGCCCTCCCTACCACCTTGATCATCTGCCCTGGGCAGTCTTCTGAGGGGCACTGAGGACATGCTTTGCCCTGGAAGGGGTGTTCGGTGAGCACGCAAGGCCTCCAGGCCTCGGTTCTTTCACAATGACATAAATGGAGGAGTAATGGGGCCTACGAATCTCGGAGAAGGTCTGGGTTCTTTGTCATCTTTGCAGAGGCTGGGCATCTCCAAAACTTAGCTTCCAGTTCACTTCAGGGTTCAAATCACAATTTTGGATGAGGATATCTTGAAGAATCTCTTTCTCCCACATAAACCTGCCCGCCAATTGCATTCATCTCCCGAGGCCCGTTGCCCTCTCAGTTGTCTGGGTTGTGAGGCAGGGCTTTTGGGGTTGTGGCACCCAGATTATGGAACTCCCATCCTAGAGGGGCACGCTTAGCCCCCTCTGTTGGCCTTCAGGCAAATGGCAAAGCCATCTTTTATTTCACCAGGACTTTGAACTTTCTTATTCCTGCTATTCCTGATATTCTAGTCTCTATTTTTTTCTTCTATAGGATTTATTGTTGTTCTACATTGGTCTTGGATTTTAATTCTTGTTTTAAGCCACCTTGAGGGCCTTTTACAGTGGATAGATGTATTTTCAATTCACCCCTCTGCCCTCAAATCCCACAGTTAAAATTCAACCTTCTTACTTAGAATGAAAAGTGAGCCCCTTTTGACTACTAAACATCTCAGACGTCTCCTCAAATAAGTCCAAATTCATGCCAAAGCAAAAGAAGCCTTACCTTCCACCAGTGACGTTAGCAAGGTGACATTAGCTGCTTTGCGCCTCCCAGCAGGTAGATTTAACCCTATCTTCTCCAATCTTTCCCTTAAACATCTTCCACCGTTTTTAGATTTTGCCCTAAAAAAGAAAAGCAGAGAGTTGAAACCACTTGAGTGGATGGAGTAGAAAGCAAACAGACGAAAACCAAAACGAAACCCTACATTTTAATTGTTGTTCTTCTTCAGCAACCATGGGTAAAACCATTAGAAGACTATTTTGAAATGGTGTCTGATGTAACAATGCCACTACAAGGCAATTCCATTGTTGGAACATCTACAGACCAGGCCTGTAGATGTTCCGACATGCCTCCAAAGCCATGCCAAAACCACAGCTAACAGTACCAGCGGTGGTAGAAGAGCTGATTTTTGCAATGTCCCCACCCCCAGGAGAAGCACACGCTGGGATGTGTCAGAAATCTGTTGGAACATTCACAAGCCTGTTCACAGTACCGCCACCGCCCTAAAATAGATGTGAAGGACAAGACGTCAACCAGCAACTTCTAGCTGAGGCCTACTCAAAGAGACAACATCCAGGCCTGCACATTCTCAGGCCTCTCAGGGCCATCATGCAACATCAGCCATCAAACTGGGCTGGCAATATGAAGCCTCTGGATTGCCCAGGCCTGGTAAAAATACAAGAAGCCTTGGCTTTTGTTCTTGTCTGGTCCATAGAGCAGTATCTCTTGGCTGACGTACTTAAGGTTCCAGCCTCCTGAGATTACAGCTTCAGCTTCCACTAACTGCCTCGGGAGCTTGGCCTGTGGACCATTTCTTCTAGGGTGACTACTTAAGAATCTTCCAAAAGAAGAAATGCATCACACACAGAAAGAGGACACAAAGGGGCACAGATAAAATGTTAACATAGTGATGTATATGTATAGACGCAAATTTAGAAAAATATATAATTTAAATAGGAATACAGTCCATCTCACCATAGTGACACGGTGCCCAGGTGACTAAGTATGCCTGTTCAGTCTGCTGTCCAGGTGCTCACCAGGCTTAGTTCAGGCTTAGACTGGACAGATAGGAGACACATCAGATAGGGGACACATTCAAATAAAGGATGGTCCCTAGCAGCCCTTCAAATAGAGGACTGCCCTCTGTAAAAGGACAAATGGTCACCCCTAAATTTGGATAAGATCACTTGTAGCCAAGAACCTGAGGTAATATCACTTACAATTCTGGCCCAGTCCTGACAGTGGTCGTTTTTGTATTCATTCATTCATTTAAAATAATTATACCCGTCTTTCCTTGTATGGTTCAAGGTAGCTAACAAAAAGTAATAAAATACAATAGTAACAACAATGCATAGATATATCCTTACCTCACTTTTTTCTCCCAAGAATTCCACCCACCACCACCACCACCACCCAAGCGACAATATCTACTGGGGTTGTCCATTCCTTTTAAAAACAAATGAAAAACAAAACAAATCATTTGTTTCAC
Source organism: Elgaria multicarinata webbii (assembly GCF_023053635.1). Classification (NCBI taxonomy): domain Eukaryota; kingdom Metazoa; phylum Chordata; class Lepidosauria; order Squamata; family Anguidae; genus Elgaria; species Elgaria multicarinata. Next base: position 7,938,516 of record NC_086183.1, read on the forward strand.
TGGTTTTCGCTATGGGAACCCAAATGGATATTCAGTTGAATGAGTTCCAAATGAAAATTTATTCAGTTCAATTGGAGCTCCGCTGGAATAGCCCATACAGGTCACAAAATTATTAGAGGGCTGGGGAAAGAAAGAGAAGTTAGGCTGTAATTGTCTATAAAATGGTGGGAGGTGCTTTGTGCCATATACCTGAAAATTAGTGGCTCTGATCCTTTGTAGTAAAAGAATGCCTGAAAACGTCGTGCCAATTGGATGGAAAACACAGAAGTTGCAAGCAGGAGAAGAGTTGCTGGGTTTCCCCTTGAAAGCAATGGGAAGCGTGCAGAGTGCATGCTTTTGTAAATTGCTTATAAAATGGGGGACTTTCTCCTGTCTGAAATTTCACAGCTCTGGTCTTTGGAGGGGGAGTAGTATGTCTGACAATTTCATACCAATAGGATGGAAAACATTGAAGTTATAAGCATTAGAAGACCAGTGGGGTCTACTGTTGAAATCAATGGCAAACAAAAATGAACACCAATAACGGAAATGGAAGAAACTGGTTCTGAATCAGCAATAAAACAAATGGTTTTTCTGGGTTTCTCACCTCCGGAGGACTCCGCCAAGAAGGGATGCATTGAGACATTCGGGGGGCGAAAGCCGCCTCTGTACTTCGCCGACGGTCACCTTGTACTTTGAGGTGGAGCTGAGGAGGGACAGGCGCCCGGGCACAGAGCAGAAGACTTCATTCGGATTTGTCACCCCTCCTATCAGGGTGTCTTTGTTCATGGACAGGGCAGAGATGGTGCCATTTGCTTTCGAGGGGATTGGGACTGGAAGGAAGAAACGAAAACACATGACCGAGTGAAGAGGGGCCAAGTCCCCAAACAAGGAGTATATCTAAAGAGTCGTTTTTATTACACATCTGACCAGTTTCAGAGAGGTAGAACTGATTACTGGCCTGGGCTCCACCTGCTGAAAGACTAGGCCTGCGAGCCATCCACCATTTTAATTACCCATGATGCTTTGAAGCGTGAGGGCATTGTGGGCAATTAAAATGGCAGCCCGCTCAGGGCCACTCACTTCAGATTACTTCCTGCCACCACTACTGCTGGTTGGTCTTTGGGAAGCCACAGGCCTCGTTGTTGTTACAGATGTAGTGATGTTGAAAAATAACCAAGGAGTTTTGGAAAGTGGTATTTACTATCATCAAAGACAAGGCATAACGGAGATTGAACATCAGTGTTTACCCCACAACTGAATGAGAGGTTATGTCAGGGAAGGGGGAAAGGAGATTGTATTGAGAAAACTGACAAAGTCAGAAGAAACTTTCAGTGGAGAAGTGGTCTGTGGTATGGTATTACTCCCTGTAATAGCAAACTCAGGTGTTGAGTGCGGACAGAAATGGAGACAAAAAGGGACACAGAGAAACAAGAGGGAGGTTTCAGTATGCTCAGGGGCAGGAAATTTGAATCCAGATATCCGAAGACCCACAGCTAGGACACCAGCAGCTGGGTCACTCTGGATTGCCTATTCCTCAATTGGTAGTTAACATTCTGACAATTTTGTCTTGACCCTTGTAGGGCTTTTCTACGCGCTGTTAATCTACTTTTGGTTTCATCACAGAATTGAGGTCCGAGCACTATACAAGGAGTGTTTCCTTTCCTGTTTTTCCACTACATAAACTCTAGGTAGCATGTGATATAACAGAATAGCACAAATACACAAAAGGAAGTCATGATTTCTATTGTCATCAGAAATCATACCCCATTTTCCACTAAAAAAAACTTGCTGAAACTGCTGTTTGCAAACAGAAGCAAAACTGGAGGGTCATGATGTTACCTAAAGGAACTGTAAACACCCATGAGTAGGGAATGATGAGCACATAACCTACACCTGATGTAGAAAAGCTTGTTGGGTTCACTTTTGAGAAGCCCAGCTAGGCGGAGCATGTCTCCTCTTTTACAGAGGACAGTCCTCTGTTTGAAGGCATGCTCTATTTGAGGGGGCTGACCTGTCCAAAATAATGATCCATAAGAACAGTTGCCCATCAACACTCAGCACCTGGAGAGGCAGGCAGAGAGGTCCCCTGGTCACAGTCGCATTATGGTGAGATGTACTGCATTTGTATTTACATTCTAACAATACTTCTAAACGTGCATCTGTTCATATAAATTAGCATAAGCAAATCTGATGTGCAAATTTCTATCTTCTTTTGTTCTCTTTTTTGATGATGCACTTCCCCTCTTTGGGCAACTCACCCTAACCCTAAAATCACATAAAACTGCAATATTTGGGAGCTCAGCTCTGCACGTACAGTGACACCAGCTCATTTCCTCCTTCCCTTTTGGTTTTCTTTTGTTTGTTTTAAGTGTTTTCAGATGCCATCAAGATGCGTTAGTTCTGGTGGGAAAGTCCTGCGCCCAAGTCTGTTTCGAAAACAGGCCTGATTTTAGGGCAGCTTCTCCAAAGCACCTTTGCTAGCTGCGAAAAATGTAACGTCTGTCAGTCGTTGAAGCCTCGGCATTCTTTGTAGGGGTTTGCCGAGTAACAATTGCTCCAGAATGTACGTTCCTTCCCACTGTGCACCCCGCTTAATGGAAAGATCAACAAATTGCCACATTTTATAAAGGAAATACACAAGCCCAAATTGGAAGAGCAGCCTCGAAACTCAATCAGAGAGGACTAAGCAGCGGGAACTCATTAAGAGGGCCGTGACAATCGGTACATTGTGAACCTCAGCTCCCCAACTTGTTAGCAGAACTATAAAAAGCCAGCACATGTTACATAAAAACAGCAAATGCTTTCAGGGCTGAAAGATGAATGCAAGTCAGCTGAAGTATCGGGACTTCTTACGCAGCGTGAGATCCCACCAAAGGGTCGAGCTGGCAGAGTGAGATAAAACCAGCTGCTGGCCAGAGGTTTCCAGCCATTCCGAATTCAAGGGATGCCAATTATACCTTCCTACCGTCTGTGTAATGGGTGCCTAAGAGGGCAGGATCCGTGGCTCTCCCAAAAGATCTGGTGCGGTTCACCAGTGGGAGTCAGGAAGCCCCTGGTTCAAACCACACCTCAAGCACAAACCCACTGCACAGCTTTAGCGAGCCGCTCTGTCTCGACCTCAGTTTCACTTCTGTGATATGGGAATAATATATACCGGCCTACCTGGAAAGGTTGTTGCAAGGATGACTGTGGCAAGGTGTGTGGTGTACTCTGAATGTACCTATATATGCTTGCCGAGTATTCAGATCTGCCAAGGTGGCACCCTCTGCACCCCACTGTTGGAAGCTGTATACTATGTGGAGATGCAAGACAGGACCTCCTCGGTTGTGTTGCCCCAGTTATGGAACCCAGCGGGTGCTGACAGTGGCTGCATTTCAGTACCATGTTAAATTCTAGCTATTTACCTAAACTTTGGGGTCTTATTGTTGATAGATTGGCTTTGATTTGTTTGCTTGGGTTTTATTGCTGATCTTAACGGATTGTGGTTTTACATAGATTGTTTTTATATTTGTACCCCACCCTGAGATTGATTGATATAGGGCAGGTTAGAAATACTGGGTAAAATCCAACCTAAGTCCTGCTTAGAGTAGACCCACTGAAATGAATGGGACTTAGGTTACTAACCTATGAATAAGAATCCTCACATGGTATATAAACGAGTATTATTATCACCAGAAAAGCCTAATGGTAGAGCATCTACCATGCTTGCTGGGGATAATGGGAGCTGCAGTCCAACACATCTAGAGGGTGCCATGTTGGGGAAACCTGATCTAAGGCATGAAGGATCTTGCATCCAATCCCATGGTACTTCCATTTAAAGGATCTTGGGTAACAGGGCAGGGAAGAATCTTCCTGTGACTTTGGAGAGCTACTGCCTGTCTGAGCCAAGATGTGTATCACCTCTCGCCAATACAGAGGCTTCGTACTAACAGCCAATCATAGGGGCTGATGCTAGAAATGACTATTTCCTTCTGTGCCTGAAGGGGGGGCACTGAGGCGGAAGGACACCCAGCCCCAGGTTGCTCCCTAAGCCTTGAGTGGTGAGATTCCTCATTCAAGTCCCTGACAATCGGAAGAGGTGTCACCGAAACTCAGATCAGAAATCAGAATCTCTTGGGGAATACAATGCTCCCAGTGGAGCCTGCTGGCTCCAATTTCAGTGGGGCTGTGACTCCATTCTGGGTTTCAGGCAGGACCAGCCAGGACTCTAAAGGAGCTGTCCAAGGTGCTGAACCCCACCCCACCCCCAACATAGGCTGATGACCTTGATAGCCCATCTCAAATACAAGGTAGCACTACAACCCCCAAATCCTTCTTAATCTGATATATTAATCTCAGCCAGAGAACTCCTTCCCCAAACCGCCACCCAGGATCCTCCAAACACTCTTCCGTACCCCTTTCTGCCTGTTTACCTAGATACTACTTACTGCTGTGGAAAATGGGAGACAGCTTTCTTCATTGGGGGAATAGTTCGGCTTAATTTGATTCAAGCCTGGAGGATCTCTCCCACTGCAAACTACCACTATCCCCGCTAACCAAACCATGTTCCAGGCACGTGGGACCTCTTTTAAAAAAACAACTGTTGCTTCTTCTAAGGCTGTGCACTGCTTAGGTTCCGGATCTGAATTCTGAACGTGTGAAGCAATTCGGACTGCTTCGGTCCGAGTCCGGAGCAGTCCAAAGTGGGTTGGAGCAATCCGAATTGCTTCGGATGATTCTGAAGGCCAGACAGCCTGTCTGGGAAATGTAACAATTTGCTGAAGACAAGGAAGGGGAAGAAGAGGAGTTGGGAGGGAGGAACCGAGCATTGGCAAGTGACATCTTTAGCTGCCAATAGGGGTATTGGCAGTCTCCAATCAGTCTCCAATCACAGCGGTGGAGGAGGGGTTGTGTTTCTTGTTTTTATATCACTATAAAAGAACACTGCAACTTGCTTCCGTCGATAAAGAAACTGAGAATCCTTCCTGACCCTGGGCTGCTGCTAAAGTTGCTTTGCCAACTTAGGTCCAAAACAAAAGTTGTTTCCACTGCTCTCACGGCACATGTGATACCCAGGCATCCAATCAGCCATTACAAAAACATCTTATATAACCCTGGAACTCACAGACAGCAAATACAAATGATGGGTTCATGACTAACCGGTGTTGCCCGCTTCCAGCCGGCCAAATAGTCAATTGTGAATTCATGAGCACCTAATGAATAGTGATGTATGAATTAAGAATTCAGGCAGGACCCCGCCCGCACAATCCCGTTTTCCATTTGTTTCCTATCATGATTGATTATATTAGCAGCAGCGAGCGAATCATAGCTGCAGTCTTGTTCATGGTGATGCCCACCTTTTCCAGGTCAGCCAGCTGCTGGCCATGTGATTCGGGATTAGTTCACACATGCAGGATAGTCCCAGCGATGACTTGTATGTGTGAATAGGTGGCTTATTTGTTTCATTTCATTTCTATACCATCCCATAGCCGAAACTCTCTGGACGGGTTACAAACAATTTATAAAATAATAAAACACAACCTAAAAACACAGCATAATTTACATATGCAAAATGTAAAGCAATTTAGACGGCTAAAGACAGTTTCAGTAAAATGTAAAGCAATTTAGACAGCTAAAGACAGTTTCAGTAAAATGCTAGACTGTCATCTAAACAGGTGTAGCATTTTACATAAACGCCCCATCATATGCCATTAAATTATTATTATTATTATTTATTTATTTATATAGCACCATCAATGTACATGGTGCTGTACATAGTAAAAGAATAAAACAGCAAAACCCTGCCACATAGGCTTACAATCTAATAAAACCATAAGAAAACAATAAGAAAGGGAAGAGAACGCACCAAACAGGCCCAGTGGACAATTTTGTTTTCACCTTTTGTCCTAACTCTGACACATTGTCTTTTTAATCACAGTCACAGGAAATTAGGGGGCTTGTAGAAGCCCCGACATCCACCCCACACCTGATTCTCAACTCTACCTCATCACAGTAAATGCCCGGAAGCGGAAGGCAGCCCTTAACTGGTGCCGAAAAGATGATAGATGGTGCAAGGCAGGTGGGGCGTTCATTCCATAGTCAGGGGGCCGCCACCGAAAAGTCCCTCTCTCTTGTTGCCACCCTCTGAGCCTCCCTTGGAGGAGGCACTCGGAGGGAACTCCCAGATGGGTGCAGAGATAATAGCACAAAGTGGTGTCAACTGGAGCAGTTGGAGCTGCCTCCTAGTGCAGGGGCTCAGAGCCTCCTTTCCCCAGAGGGCCACGTCCCCATACCCCAGTCGCAGCCTCAGCCCCTTCCTCCAACCATTTGGTGGTTTCCTGGTGATTGGAATGCTTCTCCTAAGGCATAGTTACTAGCAACAAGAGCTTTAAGCTAAAATAGGCTGGGGTTTCTTTGGCCTATTAGCCCTGCCTCCTTTGCATTCAGCCCCACCCATTGGGATGGGGCCTCTCTCCAAAATAGAATTCAGCCTTCCAACTGAAAGAAGTTTAACGCTCCTAGCAACACACATGTCAACGCACTCACGAATCTCACTACCAAACTCCGCGTGACGTGGAACTGAAATGCAGCCATGCAGGGAGGGGTATCAATTTGATCACAGCTGCACTGGGGGCAGGATGGGGTGGGTGGGGAATACAGGCTCCCATGTATTGTCAAACAATAGCTATGTGGACTTTCAAGCATGCGTGGGCCTGTTCAGAAGACATCTTAACCCCTGCTGGTTAAGACTTTTGGTTAAGCAGCAGGGTTTAAGGTGTCTTGTGTGATGGAGTGCTGGGCTGAAAACAACAGAATGAAATTTAATAGGGATAAATGCCAAGTTCTACATTTAGGGAATAGAAACCAAATGCACAGTTACAAGATGGGGGACACTTGGCTCAGCAATACTACAAACGAGAAAGATCTTGGAATTGTTGTAGATCACAAGCTGAATATGAGCCAACAGTGCGATATGGCTGCAAGAAAGGCAAATGCTATTTTGGGCTGCATTAATAGAAGTATAGCTTCCAAATCACGTGAGGTACTGGTTCCTCTCTATTCGGCCCTGGTTAGGCCTCATCTAGAGTATTGCGTCCAGTTCTGGGCTCCACAATTCAAGAAGGACGCAGACAAGCTGGAGCGTGTTCAGAAGAGGGCAACCAGGATGATCAGAGGTCTAGAAACAAAGCCCTATGAAGAGAGACTGAAAGAACTGGGCATGTTTAGCCTGGAGAAGAGAAGATTGAGGGGAGACATGATAGCACTCTTCAAATACTTAAAAGGTTGTCACACAGAGGAGGGCCAGGATCTCTTCTCGATCCTCCCAGAGTGCAGGACACGGAATAATGGGCTCAAGGTGCAGGAAGCAATATCCTGGCTGGACATCAGGAAAAACTTCCTGATTGTTAGAGCAGTATGGCAATGGAACCAGTTACCTAGGGAGGTTGTGGGCTCTCCCACACTAGAGGCATTCAAGAGGCAGCTGGACAACCATCTGTCAGGGATGCTTTAGGGTGGATTCCTGCATTGAGCAAGGGGTTGGACTCGATGGCCTTGTAGGCCCCTTCCAACTCTGCTATTCTATGATTCTATGATGCGTTTTGCTGAACCCTGCTCACTCACTAACCACAGTCGGACCGCCTGCGGCAGGGTTAGCGGCTCTAACCGTGGCTTAAAGTGTTGTGTGCAACAGCACGGCTTGTGGCTAGCGCTAACCCCAGAAAATGACAGTTTCGCTAACCACAGAGCCTGAAGTGTCATCTGAACAGGCCGTGTGCGTGTGCTGGGGATGTTGTTGGAGGGAGGGGGCTCATGGACGTGGCTCAGAATCTTACCGATTTTTATATTAACAAAATGGCAACGTTGTCATTCTTTTCTTGCCGGGGGAAAATTATTTCGCAGTAGGAGTTTCCACACACTTCTGCCTGTTAATTGAATTGCTCGGCCAATTCACAAAGAGCAACGTGGGGGTTTTGGACAAAGAAATTGGGGATATTCTTGTGGCTTTTCTACCTTTTTCATTTGCGTTAGGAGCTGGACGCAGTCATCCTCGTAGGCTCCAGGTGCTGGCTTGTTATCAAGGAGGCCGCTGCAGGAAAACAGACCCAGCCTGCCGTCTTCCTGCATCCAGGCCAGGGCCAGCGCCAAAGGTCTGCATGTTGGGGCAGGGGCACTCTCCAGCTGGGGCCCACTAGAAAGAGCCCCCTGGACGTGCTGCTCCTGTTCAACATGGCAACCTGCTAGTTCACCTGCTATGTCACTCTGTCCCAGACTCTACTGAATGGAGTGAGTTGTGTGTGCGTGTGGGGAGAGAGATGTCCCAAAATTGAGTGGAGAATCCTTCCGCAAGCAGAGCATTTTCTTCCACAGATGGTCCTCTCCTCTCATGGAAGGCAGACCTTGGATCCGTCCCTATTTCTTTCTCCACAGCAAAGTACACTTTACACAAACCATGTAGTGTGTAACTGAGACCTTTTCTGAACTCTAGTGTAAGCACGTGCAGTTCTGATGCAGATCAGGACCACTGCAGCCTTTCCCCCACACCCATGGAGATTTTTTTTTTAAAGGCTCCATTGGAGACTTCCTTCCTATACGTGGGAGGTGGGATGGGGTGGATGTCAGGTATAAAACATCCATCCTTCCCTGGACATAGTGGGCCTGATCCAAATGAAGGCCATGCACACTTACACTACACAGTTGGTATAATGTGTGTTTTGGCTCTCCATCAGTTGCCTTTGACCAAGTTTTTCTGCCGCTCTGCTATCCGGTTTCAGAGTGGGGTGACAGAGGGCTTCCCCACATGCAACATTTAAAACCTTCTCTGTCTACACACCCATTTTCCCCATCCTATATATCGCTACGTACAGTTGAGGCTGGTGGCTCCCATGTCAGCGGGGCAATGAACCCCTTGGGGAGCTCCTCTAGAGTTCTGACTAAAACCCAGAGCGGATTTACCTCTCTACTGACATCAGATCCACCAGCCTCAACTGTGCTACATACCACAACATAACCTTACACTGGTGGTGAAGCAGCGTTTCCCTCTGCCCTTTTCTCACCCCCCTTTCTAATCGTGAATCTTTGTACCTTTGCACAAATTCCCTCTCTCCCTCCCTCTCTCAACACTCCCCCAACACATAGCAGAACAAAGTGCTCTAGTGCAACCACACCAGTGGATGGAAGCAGTTTTGTTTCGCGATAGCAAAAAGTACCACATTTTGCCCACTCAGGAAAAAAACGGGGAAAGCAGTTAGAAAGCATGGGAGAGTCGTCATCTAGAGCACCCATAAACTAATGTAAATGAAGACTGATGAGTGCACAATAAAAGCCTGATGTAAAAAATCCCTACTTGCATATGCAAGCTTGGGCGGGGATGGGTGGGCTGTAGCAGATAATGGGTTCCATCCCTGAGTGATGATTTTGCATCTGGCTCTGTCCCCTCTGGTCACCATTTTGCACTTGTCTCTGGCTGGTGGAGCTCTGGAGTTAAGTAAAAAATAAAGTAAATCCACAAGCCTGAACTCTGCCCAGCCCTGCTCCCCTGGGCCTTTTCCTCTGGGAAAAAGCTGTTGTCCGTCAGGGGTTTAGTATGTCCTGTTTGAGGCCTGGAATCCTTTGCCTCAGGCTCCACCGGGTGCGTGTCAAAGGGCCCTGATCTTACTGCAATGGAATTTGCAAAGGGAGCATTCCACCTCCCGATAAATCAAAGTGTCTTCCCTTGACCCCCGAGGAAAGAAAAGCCAGCTAGGATTAACATTCTAAGGCTGCTAGGATTGCTGCCCCACTGGCCTTTTTCTCCAGAACTGAGGAAAAACTGTTCGCCCAGTTATTCTGGACAATCCAGAGAGCGTCACTGCCAACCTTGCATACCAGGCTCTTCCCACCTTTCGGGTTTGATGTCTTCCTCAGGGTTCCCAGGAGAAGCAGGACAGTAACTCAACTCGCACATGCAAATCGAGTCGCACGTGTCGCGGAACTCTGTCGAGTCATAAAAGAACTGCATTTCCCAGCAACCGACATCCCCACTGCGATTTGGGGCCGGAAACAAGGGGGAAGCTGAAGGGTTTGTTGGCATTTGTAGACAGGTTTGGCCCAAGACTTTTTGCCACCTGAGGTGAAGGATAAAATGGCGACCCTTCCTCAGTCCTTGCACAGAAGCTGACTGAACTGGCACTTGAATCTTACTTCAACCCTGGCAATGACTGGATAGCATCCTCCACCATTGGCTACATTCAGTGGGCCCCAGGCAGGTTGTCTCTTATACCCTGCTCTGTCCTCCAATGGAGGGAAACAGCCAGAGAGTTCATGAGAACAATCAAGAGGTTGCCACTGCCGCCCTAAGCAACTGCCGCCTGAGGCAGCTGCCTCATTTTGCCTAATTATTATTAGTATCATTTATTACATTTATATACCGCCCCATAGCCGAAGCTCTCTGAGCGGTTTACAAAGATAGGAGGGCTGGCCCTGTTTGCTCCACCCCATTAGGCTCCACCCATGAGCCACCAGCCACAGCCTGGTCCTTTCTTCAAGCCCAAATGGATACTGCTGGGCTTTGCCACATCCCATCAAGTTCCATCCCTGAGCTAGATCTACACTACTGCTTTATAGTGCTATTGAAGTGCATGGAAAACTGTTGAGGCACAATCCACATTTCATGTACCACTTTCATAGTGTTATATCCTGATATTTATTCCACGTTCATAATGATTTGACATAAGGTGTAGATCTGTGCCCAGCATTGCTCCTTAGTGCTTAGACTCCATCCTCCGTGTGTCATCTGAACTTCAGGGGACTAACAGCAACATTCCCAGATCCTCATGACTAGTTTGAAAGGATGCCAGGAAAATACCGCCAATGAAGAACTCCAAAGCACAACATCTCTGACAGTTGGGGACTGAATCGATATAGGTTTTCCTGGAATGAAGATTTGCTTTCCCTGTTGAATTTCTACCTGATTCACAGGGCACAAGAGCCCTGTCAGGAAAACAAAAGTGGTATCCCTACTTTGGGGGACATCTCCAAAACTGTTGGGCACCAGTTTCATACTCATAGGACACTTATCCAATCCACAATCAAAGTATTTGAATTGGAGCTAGTTTTCTCTTCTTTTGGAAAGGATCTATAGGAGGAGACCTGTTTAAATACAACGTGGTCTGTAGCCCACAAAGGCTGGTACCATAATAATGAGCCACTGGACACTTTTATTGTTATGCCACAACAAACTAACAGGAGTAATCATGTGCAATTCACAGTTGCAAAGTGAGAAAATAGACACATTTAGAACTTTAGAGGTTTCGAACGGCTTCCATGTGTTAACTTGGCCGCCCTTACAACAACCCTGTGAGGTAGGTCAGTACTATATGTATCCACCTGCTCATTTCGATCGTCATCTGGAGCCCTGCTTCGTATTCACCCCCTCCATCTCATGTGCAGCACACAGTTCCAAGAAATGGGGCCTCTTCAGTGGTGGCTCCTAAACTGTGGAACTCACTTCAAAGGGAGGCTCACCTGGCTCCTTCATTAACAGGCATCAGAAGCCAGGTTTAGACAGTCTTGTGTCAGAGGCCATTTGGAGACAGTAGACAATCAAGCATCCCTGGCTTTGCAGTGCTGTTTATTCCTGTTGTTTTTATGATGAATGTTTCATGAAGCTTTTGATTATATGGTTTTATGCAACCCTTACACCATCATGTGGACTGTAATGGATGGAAAGGTGGAGTCTAAAGATTTTAAATAAATAAATATTAGAATTTGTATAGCAGGTGAGGGAGGGGGTACTAAACGGTGAGGGAGTAGCTTCCCTAAAAATGCAGTCCTGCACATGTTGAGACAGAAAAAAGCCCTAAAATCCTATGCATGTTTCGACAGAAAAGGTCCTACAATCATCCTATGCATGTTTCGACAGAAAAACTTCTACAATCCTATGCATGTTGAGACAGAAAAATGTCCTACAATTTCCAGCATTCCCCATCCAGCATGGCTGGCTGAAGAATCCTGGGAGTGGTGGGACTTTTTTCTGTCTCAACATGCATAGGATTGTAGAACTTTTTCTGTCTCAACATGCATAGGATTGTAGAACTTTTTCTGTCTCAACATGCATGGGATTGTGCCCTAAGGCACCACATAAGCTCCTGGCCGATGCAAGCTCCCTGATATGTGGCTAAGCCTCTTCTGATCCACTATGTGATAGCACCAGACAGAACTGGCTCTGGCAAAACTTGCCCTGGCTCTGCCAGGGCACCAAAATTAGCAGAACCTCCCTGTCCCAACGGTGCCACCATTTCCACTTTGCACAGAGTATCTAATAAGACTAGGTGTACCCTAAGAGTAATTCTCAGTTTGCATTTCCTACCACTTCCAGGTTTGGGAGGTGGGGAATCCCACTGATGACGTCATGCATTTTTTTTAAAAAAAAGATCCCATTTTTATTGTGAATATTAACAAAAAAAAAACAAAAAAGTAAATTGTGAAAAAGAAAAGCGGCAGCAGCAACAAAAAACATTGCATAGATGGGAATATCTTCATTTTCCATCAGGTATATCAATCATTTAAAAAGGGGGGGGGGGAGTTATGCATAGATTTTAAGAAAAGCAGACCACATGGCCATGTATTTATCCACTCGCAAGTCGTGCCTATATAACACCCGATCAAATGTTGCTAGTGTTAAGTCCTCAATCCATTGCATTATGGGAGGTGAGCATTTTGTCCTTCCGACATGATAATATAAGTCTTTTAGCTGCCATAAGGGCTCTGAAAATCCGTTTGCGTTGACTATGTGTTAACTTCCAAGAAGCCGGTAGGTAGTTTAAAAGGACACGCACATCATTCCATATTAACGATTGTTTCAGTATAAAGTTTATCCTAATTATGATCTCTTCCCAAAAGGAAGCAACTACTGGACATTGCCAAAACATGTGGATGAAAGAAGCATCAGGTGCATTACACTGATGATGCCGTGCATGCGGGTTCCCCAAATCCTGGAGCCCACGGTGCCAGCAGGGGTGCTTCCAGACAGAGGGGCTCATAGGGCGGCCACTCAGATGGCATTGAACCACTCTTCCATCTATTCCTCCTTTATGGATATTTTGCGGTGAGGGGGAAAAGATGGAATAGGCGGGGGCGGGATGGGAGGCTTACCAACAGAAGACAATGAAATTTGAATCCCCGGGTAAAATTGCGTGAATGAGGCAGGGTCACAGTGGTGCAGCCGGGATTGCTGGACCTCAGAGTCAAAGTCCAGGGCCCCCCAAAAGATCTCCCAGAGGACAGAAGATGATGGAGGCTAGGGATGTTGGAGAAATCTGTTTGAGGGGTGGAGGTCAAATACATTTACCTAAGCTCGCTTCCCCCTCACCCCCAGTCTTCGTTTCGGTTCCCACCATGGTACCCAATGATTCGTACCACAAAGTGGGCCGCCTGGGAGTTTTTCAAGGAATTCTGCGCATTTTTCTGAGCGTTTGAGCAATTTGCGCAAATTGCTCAGAGATTTGCACAAATTGCAGAACCTCTCCCCCGCCCTCCACACACACAATGCAAAACTGTTCTTGGGGAACCGCCTGCAGCTTGGTTTACAGATGCAAAGTGAGTCGTACACGCCACAGAATTCCAACGAGCTAAAAAAAAGAACCAGATTTCCCAGCGATGGACATCCCTAATGGAGGCAGCAACAAACAAGTTCAGCGTCCACACCTGGGCTGTCATGGGAATGCCAGGGCTCACCAACAGTGACTCCGGTTTTCTCCGCATCCCCTCTTACTTTTAAAAGCAAGTTATAGTTGGGGGAGGCTGGACAAGCATGTACGTGGTTACAGATGCTGCTTTAATTGTTCGTAACTTTAAAAATAGGTTCTCCTTCAAACTGATGCTTATTTTCGAGTGAATGAGGACAGCAGAAGCAAACTCCATTTTATTCCTGCAGTCACCGTGGCACTATGATTTCCATGAGTGTCATCAGAAGAGCTTTTTATCACACGCTCCTTACTGGCCACTCATGGATGTTCGCGGGCCCTTTTCACAACGCCATCCGCCTACCATTCATCACCCACTCCTTCTGTTCTTTTTTCCATCAAAAAATAAGACTCTGAAAATCCGTGGTTTTTTTTTTACTGTTACAATACTTGCCACCATTTCCTGCTGTGTGCAGGAGAAGCAGGGTGATAAAAACAGGGCTGTGCTCTGCTTCTCTTAGAATCGGAGAAGCAGAAGCGGATCCTTCGCCTCGATCTGGAGCGCTGCAAAAAAGGTAAGGGGGCCTTACCTGGATCTGCCGCCGCCTGTGTGGCGACGGCAGCAGAGCCAGGTAAGGGGGCAGGGGGGAGGGGGGTCTTACCTGGTCTGTCGCGGCCCGTCGCTAGCTTCACTAGAGCCCACGTCTCAACCCAGAAGTGTAGGCCCCAAGTGGGACCTACAGTTCTGGGTTGAGCCGCAGGCTCTAGTGAAGCTGGCAACGGGCCGTGACGGACTAGGTAGGTGGTGTGTGCAAGGGGGGGTTTACCTGGCCCTGCCGCCGCCGCCCGTGCGGCGACGGCGGCAGAGCCAGGTAAGGGGGCAAGGGGAAGGGGGGGTCTTACCTGCATCTGTCCGTGGTCCGGCAGCGGCTTCAACTGAGCCAGAGGACTCAACCCGAAATAGCAGGCTGCAGCTGCAGCCTGGTCTTCCCGTCTGAGTCCTTGGGCTCAGTTGAAGCAGCCGCCGGACCGCGGATGGATGCAGGTAAGGGGGGAGGAGGGAGGGGGAAGTGGAGCGAACCACTAGTGGATCAGCGTGGAGCAGAGCGGACCCGATCCGAAAGTTACGGATCTGGATCTGAAGCGGTTCGGGGGGGTCCGTGGACAGCCCTAATAAAAACACCCCCTGAATGGGCCACGCGGTCGTCGCTTGCTTCCTCTTTCTTCCCTGTGTGAAGAAAGAGGAAGCTGCTCATCGCTACTGTGGGACAGAAGCAGGAGGCAAAGCGACGGGAGGGAAACGTGATCCCCCCCGCCGCCCTGTCTGATGAAGCTCAGTGAGTTTAAAATGCAAAGCTGCAGATGCTCAGCTTATTTTTGCTTGTTTGTTGTTCTAACATGTTAGGAATGTAGAATGGCGGTGGAGAAATGTTAGTTGTGGGCGTCGCAACTTCAGTAATATGCAGGGCCGTTAACCCCTCCCCTGCAAAAGGCCATGAAGTCCAGGGTCAACCTGCAGTGCTGCAGGGCAATGGCGAGATAAAAGCCTCGTCTGAAAGTTCCCCAAATTTCAAGAACTATCTGGAATGGAATCTAATTGAAAACTGAAACGCAACGCTCTTGCCAGCTGTGTTGGCTAATGAGGGGAGCTGAACCACAGCCTGTGCGCTCGAAGAGAAAGTCCATATAAGACCGACTCTGGCCCGCCTGCATTGGCTGCCTATACGTTTCTGAGCCCAATTCAAGGTGCTGGTTTTGACCTATAAAACTTTATTTATTTATTAAATTTATATACCGCCCCATAGCTGAAGCTCTCTGGGCGGTTTACAAAAGTTAAAAACAGTGAACATTAAAAAAGTACCCTATTTCTTCGATTCTAAGACGCACTTTTTCCCCCATATAAACATCTCTAAAAATGGGGTGCATCTTAGAATCGCGGGTGTGTCTTAGGTGTTTCTTTTCTGTTGGTGGTACTGAAATTACTGTGCATCTTACAATCGATGGCGTCTTACAATCGAAGAAATACAGTATACAAAATTTAAAACCATCAAAAATATAAAAACAACAGTATAAAACAGTATCCATTTTAAACAACAGTTCTGGGGTCCATTAAAAAACAAACTTAGCATTGTTAAATGGTGTTAACTCTTAAATGCCTGGGAGAAGAGAAAGGTCTTGACCTGGCGCCGAAAAGATAACAATGTTGGCGCCAGGCGAGCCTCATCAGGGAGATCATTCCATAATTGGGGGGCCACCACTGAAAAGGCCCTCTCCCTTGTTGCCATCTCCCAAGCTTCCCTCGGAGTAGGCACTTGGGGCTCATCTACACTAAGCAGGATATTCCACTATGAAAGCGGTATGTCAAAGGCAGGAGCCACACTACTGCTTTATAGCATTATTATTATTATTTATTTATTTATTTATTTATATAGCGCCATCAATGTACATGGTGCTGTACAGAGTAAAACAATAAAATAGCAAGACCCTGCCGCATAGGCTTACATTCTAATAAAATCATAATAAAACAATAAGAAGGGGAAGAGAATGCACCAAACAGGCACAGGGTAGAGTAAAACGAACAGTATAAAAGTCAGAACAAAATCAAGTTTTAAAAGCTTTAGGAAAAAGAAAAGTTTTTAGCTGAGCTTTAAAAGCTGCGATTGAACTTGTAGTTCTCAAATGTTCTGGAAGAGCATTCCAGGCGTAAGGGGCAGCGGAAGAGAATGGACGAAGCCGAGCAAGGGAAGTAGAGACCCTTGGGCAGGTGAGAAACATGGCATCAGAGGAGCGAAGAGCACGAGCGGGGCAATAGTGTGAGATGAGAGAGGAGAGATAGGAAGGAGCTAGACAGTGAAAAGCTTTGTAGGTCAACAGGAGAAGTTTATTGAAGTGCACCGACAACTATTGGGGCCCATTGACACATACCATATACCACTTTCATACCACTTTCATAGTGTTATAGCCTGTTTGGTGTAGATGTGTCATGGGCCCCAACAGTTGTCAGTGCACTTCAATACCGCTATAAAGCACTAGTGTGGCTCCTGCCTTTTATATATCGTTTTCATGGTGGAATATCCTGCTTGGTGTAGAAGAGCCCTTGGAGGAGGACCTTAGATGTTGAGCACAGCGTACAGGTAGGTTCATGTTGGGAGAGGCGTTCCGTCAGGTATTGTGGTCCCAAGCCGCGTAAGGCTTTATAGGTTAAAACCAGCACCTTGAATTGGGCTTGGAAACGTATAGGCAGCCAATGCAAGCAGACCAGAATCAGTGTTATATGTTCGAACCTTCTGGTTCCAGTTATCAATCTGGCCGCTGCATTTTGCACAAGCTGCAGCTTCCGAACCATCTTCAAAGGCTGCCCCATGTAGAGGGCATTGCAGTAAACTAATTTAGAGGTTACCAGAGCATGGACGACTGAATCTAGATTATCCCTGTCCAGATGGGGGCGTAGCTGGGCCACCAAATGGAGTTGGTAGAAGGCACTCCGTGCCACCGAGGCCACCTGGGCCTCAAGTGACAGAGATGGTTCTAGGAGAACCTCCAAGCTACCAGAAGAGGAGAACCCCCTTACACGCCTTTCTGATGGAACGCCTCTCCCAACATGAACCTAACTGCTCACTGCGCTTGGAGAATGGCAACAAGGGAGAGGGCCTTTTCAGGGGTGGCCTCCCAATTATGGAATGATCTCCCTGATGAGGCTCGCCTAGCGCCAACATTGTTATCTTTTTGGCACCAGGTTAAGACCTTTCTCTTCTCCCAGGCATTTAACACCATTTAACAACATATGCTGAGTTTGTTTGTTTTTAATGGACCCCAGAATAGATGTTTTTATAAGCATACTGTGTTTTTTATGCTTTTTATGTTTTTAAACTTTGTATATTTGTTTTTAATGTTTACTGTTTTAACTTCTGTAAACCACCCAGAGAGCTTCGGCTATGGGGCGGTATATAAACGCAATAAATAAAATAAAATAAATAAAATGAGTTGTTGCGATTTACTGGCCCTGTTAGATGCTCGGAAGAGAGCAGTAGAGGCTGTTGCTTCCGACTGAAACCCAGAGCAGATTCACTGCCACACTGAAATCAGAGCCACCAGCCGCCACTGGAAGAGTGGCTTGAGAAAAGCAGGTTGAGGTGCTCCAAGTTTGTGGGCCTGGAAACCCCCGTTGATTCCACCCTGAGTCTAGCGCAGCCTGCTTTGGCTTGCATTTTCCTTTGACTCCCTCCTTACTCATAAACATTAATGGTCTAAGCATTATGTATGAACAAGTTTCATGGCTTCCCCAGCCAACTTACCATACATATGATGTTTGTCGTAACTTATACATTTCCTGCACAGATCTAAAGCAGTGCGGAACATCAGAGGCATTTTACGCAAGGGATTGCGAAGGTCTCGTCTCACCATCCCAGTTCAAGCCCAGTCATTTCTGCCGCAGCCTTTCCCAGATGCAACTGCACTGGCCGTGTGGGCAATTCCATTGGCCGTGCTGGCTGGGAATTCTGGGAGTTGGAGTTCATCACATTTGGCACGTACCATGGGGTAGGGGGGCTGCTCTCTTGGAACTGGTAGTGCCTCTCCAAGTTCTCCCACCGGGGTCCTTGCACTGCTGGACTGACCGTGGAACCCAGCTCTGCATCACTCTGCCGCTGGGCTAGGCTTCCTCTCCTCTCCTTAGGGGGCTAGGTTGTCATGAGGTCTGGCAACTTGGGAAGTATGATATAGATAGACAGATAGAGAAAGAGGAGCGCTTTGGCAAGAGGCCATTCTGGGCAGCTTCATTTGGCTTGCGCCCTTGTTCTTAGGGCAGACACCATAGCTCAATGTGACAGAACACCAGCTTTGCATGCAGATAGTCCCAGGTTTGATCCCTGGCTTCTCGGGGGGGGGGACACCTGCCTGAAACCCCGGAGAGATGCTGCTGCCAATCAGTGTTGACAATACTGGCCTAAATGGACCAATGGTCGGACTCAGTATAAGGCAGCTTCCTGTGTTCCTGTGCTTTATTTCAAATGTCCAGTTTAAACTCCACTGCATCCCTTCATTATATAATCTCCACAGAATGAAAACAATTGCCCCATGCTGACATTTTCTGATCCGCAGGGCCGGTGCCAGACTATTTTGTGCCCTAGGCAAGGTGAGCTACTTACACACACACACACACACACACACACACACACACACACCAGCCCAAAAAATGCCAACTTTGTTTTTAAGAACATATGTTTCCCGGAAAAAAGCCGCCCTCGTCCGAACGTGGAGCCGCCCACCCCACCCCAGCGTCCCTGGCTTCGCTTCGGCTGGGTGGGCGTGGGGCGCCATCTCGCCCGCCCAGGCCCAACTGAATCCTTGGGCTGGGCCGGCTCACAGCCAACGCGCGTGAGTGCTGCGCTGTGCCCAGCGCCCCTCTTAGCTTGGCGCTCTAGGCGGCCGCCTGAGTGGCCTCTATGGTAGCACCGGCCCTGCTGATCCTGGGCTTATTACTGATTTGTTATGATTTATATCCCATGCTTTTTTTCCTCCAAGGAACCCAAGGCAGCATACATAATCCTCCTCCTCTCCATCTTTATCCTCATTACAGCAACCCTGTGAGGTAGCTTGAGCTGAGAGTCTGTGACTGGCCCTTGGCTGAGTGGGGACTAGAACCCGGATCTCCTGACTCCCAGCTCAACAGTCCAGCCACTACACCACACTGTCTTGTTTTTAGGCCCAATCTGCAACATGCCTTTTAATTCAACCATCTTTATTGTCTGCCATTCTCTCTCCATCTGTCTTCTTTCTCTTACGCTCTCTCCCTCTTCCCCAACCTTTCTCCTACTTAAAAACAAACAATGAAAAATAATAAGTAAATGGTGGTAATAGGGATGCCGCTGTGTAATCCATCTGACATTGGGGCTCATTCGATTTGTGGGCCAAGACTCACCAATGGACCAACAGTCTAGCTGAACTGCTATTATGTATAAAGGATTCCTTCAAAGCCCATTTCTCTCAAAAAAAAAATATTGGTTTGGGATTTTTTACCTCTAAAATCTGTAAACCTTTTTTAACATCAGTTTGATAGAAAAGTGGGTTAAAAATCCACACAAGACCCTTTCAAACAGATCAGTATGCCTTATTTTCCGTTTCCATTAATCTACCGATACGCGTAACTGATTAAATTTCACGATTGCGGCTGTATCGCATCGCTGGCATGATCATCCTTGGGTGCCAGACATCACTGTTCGCGTCAAGCTTGCAAATACATCCTAAGGCAACAAATGACACGTCACACACAAATGCATGGGCGGGATCCTTGATGCCATTTTGCAAAATGAGGAGCTTTTGAGGCAGAGGGAAATTTAGAACAGAGATATTGTGAGAGTAAACAATCCTTTCTCTGTTCCAGCTTGCCCCTCAAAGTGATATTTGCAAAAGTAAACCTACGATCAGTATCCCTTGGGGAAAACCTGGAGTGGACAAGCAGTGAGTAGTGTTCTAGGCTAGTTCTAGATTTGAGAGAGCCCTGAGCCAACTGCGGGCTCCTTCCTCTGTCAGTGAGCCCTGCTGGGCTTATCTAACAATGGAGGAAGGTAGCAATTGTCCAAGCAGCTCCAGACAGCTGGGTGTCATCGCCATGTCAACGTGCCACAATGCTTCAGATTGACGTTACGTAGGAGCATGGTGGGAAACTAAAACAGCAGCTAGACTGAAGAGCCTGGTGTTCAGTCAAGCTGGAAGTACATGGTTTTAAAGGGAGGCCTAGAGAAGGTGTCAGTGGTGGGCTCTCCCAGGATGCTGGAGCCCTGGCATTTGCCCCCAGACGCCAGATGTTGGTGCCAGCCCCAAGTGGTAAAAGGGCAGCTCTCCCTCTGCTGTGTCCGCACTTTAATTTTCTCTTCCCCCAAAGCAGTTTCTCATTTATTTATTTATTTATTTATTTATTTATTTAATATACCGCCCCATAGCTGAAGCTCTCTGGGCGGTTTACAAAAGTTAAAAACAGTGAACATTAAAAAGTATACAAAATTTAAAATCATCAAAAACATAAAAACAACAGTATCCATTTAAAAACAACAGTTCTGGGGTCCGTTAAAAAACAAACTTGGCATTGTTAAATGCTGTTAAATGCCTGGGAGAAGTGACAAGTCTTGACCTGGCACCGAAAAGATAACAACGTTGGTGCCAGGCGAGCCTCATCGGAGAGATCATTCCGTAATTGGGGGGCCACCCCTGAAAAGCCACCTCGTGTGGCTTTCTCATAGGGATTTGCATGCCACTTTTAGTTAGTCCCTCTGGGTTTGATATAATAGTCTCTCCTCTAGAGATGGAGGAATGTACCCATTCAGTTTCTCTCCATTTCTCATTTTTCCAATCTTAAATTCAGTTCATCCTGAATTTTGGGGGGAAATTCAGTTTTAAGTTTGGTTTTTTCCTGACATTGAGAATTTTAATTTTGAAAAGAAAAAAAAGAGGTTTGCATGAAAAATCCATGTGTGTTTTGTAAATGTGTATATTACGCAGTGTTGCCTAATATTCACATTTTTTTGCCAGCAATTTTCCTAATATAATGCACTGTTATGTTATTTTCACTAATAAATACATTTTTGTATGCATGTTTCGATTGGAAAATGCCATTGCAACATTCGGAGAAGTGTGAATTTTGAACAAGAACCAGGTTTCGGTTCACGAATTGCTTCGAAAGTTATGTAAGTTCACATTTAAATACAGACTGTACAAATTTCTCCCCTGTCTCCACTGTCATCCAAAGAACGTCCACCCCCTGCTCCACTTTCCACCACAGCTGAGGAACAGAGGAAAACAAAGCCGGACTGAGGCCCATGATAAAAGGGCAGTTTGAAGGTGCCTCGCGTTTCCCACAGGGCATCTTCTCCTTCCATAACTCCTCAAGCTTCTCTTTTCAATCCAAAGGTGTTTCAGAGTTCAAATTGTTCCATCTCGCTTGTGATCCAGAGGGGAAGGTATTTATGGCTGCGCCCGCAGAGCAGGTCAGGGCTGTCAGCTATATTTCAACGCCGTCCTCTGTCATTAGCCTTTTCTTCCCCAGAGGGAATTTTTTTGTCAGGTATTCGCCCTTATCTCGAATGCGCAACCTGAGCAAGGCCATTGTGTCAGGTCTCTCAAGAGTACCACAAGCCCCCTTTTGAAATGGGAGGGAGGTGGCTCGGAACCTTCCAGAATCTTTAGAATCTCCCAAATTCTATGCATCACTCAGGTGGATGGAGAGGGAATCAGCAAAAGGTAGGACAGGTGTCAGTAGGCTGAGAAGGAAGTGGGCAACGTGCCGTGCTTAACGCCGGATTACAACATTCCTCCCTAGCAAATGTCAATGTAGGAATTAATGTGTCGCGTATGTATGCAACGTAACATGGCGATGGCCCCAAAAGGCGTGTAAATTATGGGTGCACAGAAGCTGGGATGCTGTGATTGGCAGCCAGGCATTTTGCCCGATATGGAGGCACCCGTGGCTGTTTAAAAATTCAGTACCTGAACAGTAATAATAACATTACTACTTAATATAATTATATATTATATACACACACATGCACACATTTATGCCAATATGTTTTGGATATTTAATATCCTGCTCGTTAATGCAGAAATTATCAGAGTGGCTTCCAGTATGAAATCAAATCAACAATAACCAAACTAATAAACTGGGGCTGTAATCCTGTGCGCATTTAACTGTGAGTAAATCCCATTGAATTCTAAGTAGACGTGTATAGCGCTCTGATTTTTACAAAACAGAAGAACAACATTACTAAATAAAAGCAGAGTTTAAACAAATAAACAGATTTTGAAAGCCTGAGAAAATAAGGCTACAATCCTATATACACACTGATATACACACTATATACACGGGAAGTAAGTCCCATTGAATTCAATGGGACTTACTTCTGAGTAGACATGCATAAGTCTGCGCTGTAAAATGTGTTGCACTAGGTACCAAGACTTTGGAGTCTTGCACTAGGTACAAGACTCCAAAGACAAAGTTTGTATCTGATGCTCTTCAATTACCATTTTAATCTCTGCTATGTTTACATTTTTGTTTGTTTTTAAGAGTATTTTACTGTTTTAATTGCTTTGTTATTGGCTGCCTTGAAGTCTTTTGAGGAAAGGTAGCATGAAAATGTTTTGAATAAATAAGACTTGGCAGGCAGCAGGCAAACCTTTCTAGGAATTCCAAAGCCACCACAGAGAAGGCCCTGTCGACCATCCCCACCTGCCTTGCCTCCAACAACAGAGGGACCCGGAGACTGGCCTTGGAGGCAGATCTTAAGAGACGGGCAAGTTCACGTGGGAAGAATTTCTTCTTGAAGTATCTGCTGTGTCCTAAGCTGTTTAGGCCTTTGGAGGTTAATATACAAGGTCTTTGAATTGTGCGGAGAGCCAGTGTAGATGCTTAAAACTGGCAGAATATGTCCCATTTGCCTGCTGCCAGTCAGTCGTCAAGTGCAGTTCTAAAGGCAGCCTCGCTTACAATGCGTTACAGAAATCCAAAGGGAATGTTACCAGAGCATGGAGAATGACACAACCTCCTGTCAATTCTGTCAACAACTCAAAGCGCAAGTTTGTATGGAGGGAGGACACGTAGGAGGCGCAGCACGTCTCTGTGCACAGAGAGGCATGTTCCCTGTCGGTGAGGGCCAGACTACTCAATTGTCCAGGACGGAGCGAAGGTTTTGCCCTCATCCTGTCCCCCAGAACATGGCTTTACTTTTTCTCCCTTAGGAACAAATGTCAGCCATTCAATTATACGGGAGAAAGTCAAAGAGGCACTCAAAAGCACCATTTGAGTAGAGGGAAACCCTGCTCCCTGTCCCCTGTGACTGCAGCTATTGAGAGTCATGCCCGCCCACTCAACTGCATAATCCCATCCCGGGTTTTGCTTCTTAGTCAATCTAGAGCAGAGGTGTTGAACCTCTGGCCAATGGGCCAAATCCGGCCTGCCTGAGGTCCCAATGCAGGATTCCAAGATGGCCACACCCCTTCCCCTAGCTACGCCCCTTTCCCCTGCCACTGATTGTTTGGCGGTTTCCCAGTTTTTGTGCCCTCTTCCCCCATCCTAAGAGCTTGAAATCTCTCTCCTAAGGCTTAGTCACTGCCAGTAAGAGCTTTAAGATAAAATAATGCATTTGGGGTTGGATTTGGCCCGCCCCTTTTGCTTTTGGCTCCTCCCACTGTAAAGCGGCCCTCGAGAGCTTCTCTGAAATGGAATCCGGCTCCCGAGCTGAAGGAAGTTCGACACCCATGCTCTCGAGTGTGATGGAACTGGCTTTCATACAAGGATAGAGTCCATATGGTTTATACAACACTAGCAAAGGGATGCAAGCCATGGTGTTCTGCGGAGTAACGTGAGCCAGAATATAGCCTCCTCTTTTGGGCCACACTCAGACATATCCCCTGTGTGGTTTTCTAATAAAAAATAGGTAGACACGGTTGTGGGTGTTAGGATAACGAAGTGACGCCCCACCCCAGAGGGGCTTGGTGGTGGTTCATGAACTGCACCCCATCTTTCTTGTATGAGGAAACTCAAGGCGGAACAGAAAGAGTTCTTAGGGAGCCTCTCATCCATGCACTGGCTGGAGCCAATCAGGCTTAGCTACAAGAAGATTGCTACCCTGCAAGCCTCCGGGAGGGTTGTCAGAAGAAACCGTTCAGGGAGTGGAGCTCAGGGAGTTTTTAGCAGCTCTGCCCCACTCCCACCCCACTTCCCATGAGCTGGCCCAGCTTGATCTGCATCGGGTCAGGCCAGTTCGCAGTTCTTCCAAGTGATTTTGTTTTTATTGCATAAACAGCAATTCAGGCAAATTTCAGCCGCAATTATGTAATTTGCACAAATTTCAGCAGCAAATTGAATGATTTGCAAATTTAACCCCCCCCTCCCAAAAAACCCTCAAAAGGTTCCCAGATTTCAGGAAGCAGCCCACAGCTCAGCTCATGAATGCAAGTTGAGTCAGTGGAACTGCGGAAATCCGGAAATCCACAAAAGGGCCGGATTCCCCGGCAACAGGCGTCACCAGCCGCTGGACAATACCGCTGCATTTCTAGATACATTTGCCTGCCAGCTCCTGTGGCTGAAAGATGCGAGCCCAGCTCTGTTAATTCAGCATAGGGGGTCTCCATCTTGCCTGCTCCTGCTCTTTTTGAGGGAAGGGGCCACAGCTTAGCAGTAGGACATCTCCTTTGCACACAAGAAGTCCCAGGTTCAAACTTCAACAGTTAAGAGGAACAGATACCAAGTGATGGGAAAGACCTGTGCGTGAAACCTTGCAGAGTTGCTGCCACTCAAAGAAGGTACCACAGGGCTAAATGGACAATCACTTTGGCCCGACATAAAGCAGATTGCTATGTGGTGTAGTGGTTAGAGTAGGACTCGGGAGATGCGGGTTCTAGTCCCCACTTGGCCTTGAAACTCACTGACTCTCAGCCTAACTTACCTCGCAAGGTAGTTGCAAAGATAAAATGGAGAGGAGGGGGATCATGTATGCCAACTTGGGCTCCTCGGAGGAAAAGGGGGAATACCAATTGGTGGGAGATTCAGGACAGATAAAAGGAAGTACTTCTTCACACAGCGTATGGATAAATGATGGAACTCACTACCACAAGATGTAGTGATGGCCACCAGTTTGGATGGCTTTATAAGGGGTTGGATAAATTCCTGGAGGAGAAGGTTATCCATGGCTACTAGCCCTGATGGTTGTCTGCTACCTCCAGTATCCAAGGCAGTAAGCCTGTCTGCACCAGTTGCTGGGGAAGATGGGTGGGAGGGTGTTGTTGCACCATGTCCTGCTGTGTTGGTTCCCTGGCTGACAGCTGGTTGGCCATTGTGTGAACAGAATGCTGGACTAGATGGACCCTTGGTCTGATCCAGCAGGGCTCTTCTTATGTTCTTAAATGTAAGAAATAAATAAAATGAATTTGCTTATTATTTTGTACAGCTGTCCTGAGTCCTCCAGGAGAGTATAAAGTAGATTTAAATTGCTGGGTTCTTTCTCTCCCACTCCTTGAACCACAGAGGCTGGGAGGGATGTGGACCTTGTTCAACTCCCGAAATTATCACAACTGGAAACAGGGTTATCAGATGGAGCGGACCTCTGCAAAAGAGCAGCAGGCATTTTTCCCTCAGGGGCGCGGGGGGAGGGGGGGATCTTGACAAACAGGTTTGGCCTCCATGCTCAGGGGCTGAACGATCACTCTGTTTGGAGCATTGGAGGAATTTTCCCTGGGGTCAAGTTACCTATTTTTGTATTTATTTGCTCTATTTCTATCTTGCCTTTCTCAGATGAATTGACCTCAGTGTGGGCTAGTAATGACACTAGGTGGGCACTCTGACATTGGATGACCCAAGGCTTATTCTCCCTCAGCCTGACCTACCTCGCAGGGTTGTTCTGAGGATAAATGTGATGTAGGTTGCCTTGAGCTCCTTGGGAGAAAAGTGGGATATAAATCTAATAAAAACGTAATGTAAATGTAATAAGTGGCCGAAGCGTTTTGAACTTTTCCACCACATCCTCATCTCCTCTCTTCATCTCATGTCATAGGGTAGACATGTGTCCTCTTTTACAGTAAACAATCCTCTGTTTGAAGGACTACCAAAGGACCGTCCTCTGTTCATAGCATCTTCTCTTCCGAAGGCCACCAGGAGAAGAGCCTTCAGTGTGGTGACCCCCTTCTCATGGAATTCCCTGCCTCTGGAGGTCAGCCAGGCACCAACTTTGTATTCCTTTCAGCGCCTCCTGAAAACGTTGTTGTTCCAGGAAGCCTTCCCTTATTGACCGCTTTGCACTTTGTTTCTTTTAAAAATGTATTTTAATGTGTTTTAATTCTGGTTTTATTCTTTTAACCGATCTGTTGTTCACTGCTCCAAAATTCTTGAATAGGGAACAGGATATAAATATAAATAAATAAATAAATAAATAAATAAATAAATAAATAAATAAGGCTCTCCTGTCCATCTCCAGCTTAAAGATAAAGAACGGGCGGGCAGGCACACAGCTCAGCTGGAGTAAAATCCAATGTGAGTCCTACTTAGAGTAGACCCAATGAAATGAATGTTACTGATGTCAAACAAGTCCCACTCATTTCAATGGGTCTACTCTAATTAGGATTTAGGCCAGATTTTATCCCTAATCACAGTCTTCCACACTATGGTAAGATGTACAGTATTTCTATTTAAATTACTGGATTGATAGATGGATGGATTTAAAGGGCTATCAAGTCCACTAATCCTGTTTAAAGATAAAGAACCCTTTAAAGATAAAGAACCCTGGATTGTATCTAATAGGAATTATTTCTAAATTTGCACCCCAACTTACAAATGTTATGTAAATCCATGTCTTCTTTTGTCCTTTTGGGGAGGTGAGCGATCTATTTTCTCATTTTTTGGAAATATGCTTTCTCTGTATGATGCAACTCTGCTGTAAGTCACACCAGACTTCCTATCATATTTAAGCCAAAGTGATGTCATCTTAGTTATCTCCAACATATTTTCAGGCCCCTCATAATAAGAGACCCTAAGCCAGGGCTTATTCCTAAATCGGGCACGGTCCAGTAGGCATATACTACCTAATTGCAGCTGCTCCCTCCTTTCAGTGATCTTGCCAATTAATGCAAAGGCACTGAGCTGGTGGACACTTTTAAAAACTTCAGCCATGTTTTTAAAAATACTTGATCGATTTAAAACAAAATGTCAATTGAAACTGTTTCTTTGTTTTGTTTCTGGGTTGTTTCACTGTGGCCTTGGCATCACAGCTCTCACTCCATCTGATCTGTGGCCTTCTCCCCTCCACTATCACCACCCACACATTTCTAGCTATGGGTGTTCTTTCTTCTCCTGGAACTCTCTGTTCAGCCCTGCAAAAACTCTGGGTACATCTTGGCAAAGTATACAGGAGGAGTCTGGATGTGTGTCCTCAGCAGTTAGAATCTGTTTTACAAATAATGCACTTGAGACGCTGTCTCTGTATCCTTTGCAGAAAGGCCTGGATTTATTTGGCTTTGGACATATATGAATCCAAAGAGCTGGAAACAAAGTCCCACAGCTTTTGGGAAAAGGCTCTGCATTCTGCCTGCATATGCCGTGGGAATGTTGCTTTCAATTTGTTGAAATGTGTTTTGCTGTCCTGGAGCCAAGAGACCCTTCAGCAAAGATTATGCTTGGCAAATAATAATAACAACAATGATCATAATAATACTTTTCTAGGTGCAGCACCAGCTGCCAATCCACTGAAAGACTGATGCAACGATACTATAGCAGCAAACCACAGAATGTGAAATACGGCCTTTTCACCTGCAATTCTGGAATATCTTGGCTGAAATTACTCTAGGCGAAACGTACCAGCGTCTAGCCACATCACGTACAAAAGGGAAAAAAGCTGCAAAACCATCTGGATTGCAAGCTTTCTTCTTTCAGGGCTGCGCACACCATATTTGTCCTTGTGGCTTCAGTGAGATTACTCTGGAGTAAGCAGCCAGTGAAAAGTGTAATCCAAAACTTTGTTTACACTCGGGGGGGGGGGGTTGGGGGGGCGGTATCCATGGGTCAGTTCTGATTTGTGGTATAACATAGAGTGGCCAGGTGCCCTCTTTTACATAGGTCAGCCCTCTGTTTCAAGGGCTGCCAGAGGAACATCCTCTATTTGAAGGTGTCCTCTTCTGTCCCATTCCAAGTTAAGGATATAGAACCATAAGAACTGTCACCTATCCAGCAGACTGAACAGCTAAGCACATGGGTCACCCGATCACAGTCATAGCTGCTATTGTGAGATAGACTGCATTTCTATTTAAATTATAATAATTATTTCTAAATTTGCATAGCATATGCAAATTATAAGCACAACTATATCCTCTTTTTGGGTGATGCATTTCCTCTGTTTTGGTGATTCCTAAGTGGCTACCTTATATGATGGGTTGATGCACATTCAGCAGACATCATAAATCATGTGCAAAAATGAACGGCCATAAGCAGAGGATTTTGCATATCGCCTGGTTGATGTGCACAGCCCAACTGATGAAACACACCGGACTCTGATCTGGGAGACGTGGGATCAAAACTCAGCTCTGCTATCAGGACTCTGCTAACTGGCCCTAGACAAATCACAGAGTCCCGAGGCTTCAGATCCTCCTCTGTGAAAGCCGGTGAGGTTGTTGCAAGGTGATTACATAGAGATTTGCAAGCCCTTGGCAAATTAAAAAATGTAAATAGCTGCAGAGACGGCCAGTTCAGGCAGTCAGACACCAAAGCAAACAGGTATGTCAAAGGGTAGGCATGGTAGCTTCCAGTAGCTGAAGGGAGTTTCCCGGACGAAGCAAGATTCTGGATGAACCTCATTCCTCAAAGCAGCACCAGGGACAGAAACCAGCCATGCTGTGGGAGTGCAGATAATTTGGCATTTTAGAGAGCAATCCTCTAGACAGCGGCTGGGGGAACATAGGGTTCTTTGGTTTCTGGGAACCAAGGTCGGAACCAGGGCTCTGACCTCGGAGCCCAGAAACCACTTTCCCTTCCCCCTCATTTTCACATGGTTCTCTCTGCACTGACTACATTCAAGCACAGAGAGGGCTAAAAGGGGGCGGTTCCAGGATGGGTCTCCAGGCTCTTTCCTTTCCCCTCACCGAAGCCACAGCTAGATGGGTGAAATCACCCATCTAGGCAAAATACAGAGTGGCTGGAGCACCGAGGAAAGGACGCCCTCTGTGCTCCTAAAGCCTTGCATCAGGTAGTTGGTAGCCTCTAATTGACCACTCTTCCATGGATTTGGCTAATCCTCCTTTTAAAACCAGCTAAGGATTGCAACCTTAGTTGGTTTTAAAAGGGGGATTAGCCAAATCCATGGAAGAGTGGTTGATAAATGGCCATTAGGAATGAGATGAGCTAAATAGAGATGCCAGCTTCAGATGCAGTCTACCACTGAATACCGATTCTAGGAGGCTACAGAAAGGCTACAGTGGAGGCTGGTGGCTCTGATGTCTGTGGGGCGGTAAATCCACTCCACATTTCAGTCAGAAACAGACAGAACTTTAAAGAAGCTATCCAAGATGTGAAGAAAAGCACCTTGGACAGGTCCTTTACAATTCTGACTGGTTGTGACTGAAACCCGGAGCAGATTCACCGCCCCACTGGCATCGGAGCCACCAGCCTCCACTGACAGAGCACTCTCTGCTTCAAGTCTTGTTTGCGGACTTCCTAAAGGCATCTGGTTGGCCACAGTGAGAAGCCAGATGCTGGACTTCCTTGACCTTTGGTCGCCTGTTCTTATGGTCGCATCTCCTTACGTATAAAGTTTCCAGGGGCCGTGGTTACTGCCCAGGTATTCTAAATGGTTTTTATATGTCCTCTGTTGGCTTTATAGTGTTGTAGTTTTGCTGCCTCTCAGTTTTGTTCTTTGTGTGGAGGAGATTGTGTGTGTGTGTGTGTTGTGTTATGATTTTATGGCATCGGTTATTATCGTACACTATCCTGGAATCCATTTGGAAAAAGGGCAGATTGGAACATTTCAAAGCAAATAAATGTTCAATCAAAAAAGAAAGGGGCATTTTGGAGGTCGGATATGCGAAATAAGTTGGCATGGGGTGCTGGAGTGCGCACCTGTGAGATCCACCTGTTCGGATAAGACATACCTGAAAAGGTATGGGGTGGAGATACGTGACAACTGTATTGCAAGCAGAAAAGATTGCATTGCAGATCCTACATTCTTGGCCAGTCCAAGCAACAAGGTAGCCACTTATTCATCAACAAAAAGGAGGAAATGCATCACCAAAGAGATCCAAAGAGGGCATTGATTTGCATAAAATTAGCTCATTTATATGTATAGTTGCAAGCTTAGAGCTACTGTAATTTAAACAGAAACACAGTACATCTCATCATAACGCAGGGAACGGTGTCCAGGTGACCCAGGCGCCTGCCTGCTCATCAACTGGTCACGTGCTCACTGGTGATGGTTTATCTTTAAACCAGAATTGGACAGGACACCCCTTCAAATAGAGGATGCTCCTCTGGCATCCTTTCAGGTAGAGGACTGTCCTCTGTAAAAGAGGACACATGACCACCCTACTAAACTACGCCTGCTGCTAGATTGTGGCCCAGTGTTTGAGCCTGCATTGGGGAGACCTTCTTTCAAGCTCCACCGGTGCCATAGCCTCGGGATGAAATTAAACGTGACACTGGGCATGTGCAGAAAGCCTTCACCGTGCATAGGCTAACGTTATTGACGTCATGTCTAAAGTAGGATGCCGGCTCCTGCTCATGCAGGACTAGCACGCCAAGGGACTGAGGTGCGGGCGGGCACATCACAGATGTGCTAACACTGCACATAAACCAGCAGCCAGCAACTCCATTTAGATGTGGGTCCCGGGCATGTAGCACCATGCATGGAAACAGGTTTTTTCCTTTTCGTTTCTTTTTTACACACCCACACCATCGCATTTAAACCAAGACGCTCACTTTGTGGCCTCAGGCTGTTCTTATCTGCAGAAGGCCTAGTCAACATGGTTGTTTTGGGGGCAACTGCAATAAACATGATGACGCAATTTGGCAGGGCAAATGAGCACAGGCATGGAACCAGAACTGAAACCCGAGGAGGGGCTGGATCAGCCCCCCTTACAATACGGCCCTAACCATGTCCACTCAGAAATCATCCCCACTGAGTACAATGGGTTTTACTCCAAGCACTATTGAACATTTATGCACATTGACCCAATCCTACTCACATTTACAAAGGAGTAAAAGTCCCGCAGAACTCAGTGGGACGTACCTCAAATTGGACATGTTTAGGATTGGGCTGTTAACATTTCTTTGCGCCATTCCTGCCTCAGTGGCTGCTGAGATGCCTTTCCCTCTGGATGCCTTCCATTTAGGGCGGCTACTTATGAACTGGTCAGGACAAGTCCTTCAAATATACGATGCCTTGAAATCAAGGATGGTGCTCCGGCACCATCAAGCAGAGGAGGCAGTCCTCTGTAAAAGAGGTCACATGGCCACCCTATTAGATGTTGGGGGATATGTTACTGTCTAAGTGTGTGCCAGGGTGAATGAAGACTACAGCCATCGCGGTCCTTATTCCTTTAAAATTGCACGTACCTCAGGGCTTAACTTACATTTACATTAAATACGCAGCATGCAGCATTTATGTATTATTTATTTTTATTTATTTATTACACTTCTATACTGCCCAATAGCTGGAGCTCTCTGGGCGGTGTCAGCATATTGTTTTAACTGCTTTTACTGCTTTTAAATTATATATTGTTTTAACTTGGTTCATGGTTTATTTGTTTTTAACTGTGCATATTTATTGTTTTGTACTGTATGCTTTTATCTGTACGCCGCCCTGAGATCTTAGTGATATAGGGCGGGATACAAATGTTTTAAATAAATAAATAAATCTTTAAAATGATAATCTTGAGCAGGGTTCTGTGTGCTGCGATTGCTGTCGTTGGGACCACAACACACAGGGATGCTTTAGCTCTTCCTTCCCCAGCTGTGATCCCTATGAAAACCACCCCCTGCACAGCAAGTAGCCATAGAAAAAAGGTCCCAGTGGGAGATTTTTTTCTCCCTAAGGGTAATTAATACATTGGGAGGGCGATAATTTTCTTGAGGGTCATTAGCTGGGGAAGGAAGGGCTGCGCCTCCAGTCTCCACATGCTGCAAACGCAGTAACAATTATCCAGCATTACTTCTTGTAAAATGCTGACAACGCTGCACGCCATGCATTTAACGTAACCTGGAGGTGAACTTCAGAAGATGGTGATGGTTCTTCACTACTGGAATATGAGAAAATGTGGCTAATTATAGAAGAAGATGATGATGATGATGATGATGATGATGATGATGATGATGATGATGATGACATTTATATACCACCCCATAGCCGAAGCTTTTTGGGCGGTTTACAAAGATTAAAAAACAATACACAAAATGTAAAAACACCTAACATTTAAAACAATTTTTAACCTCTGAGCCAGGCCAAAGATAGTTCTGGAGTCAGTTAAAACTCAACATATGCTATTAAATGCCTTGGAGAAAAGGAAAGTCTTGGCCTGGCGCCAAAAAGATAACAATGTTGGCGCCAAGCAGGCCTCATTGGGGAGATCGTTCCATAATTGGGGGGCCACCACAGAGAAGGCCTTC
The DNA here is from genome assembly GCF_023053635.1 of Elgaria multicarinata webbii. Taxonomy (NCBI): domain Eukaryota; kingdom Metazoa; phylum Chordata; class Lepidosauria; order Squamata; family Anguidae; genus Elgaria; species Elgaria multicarinata. The sequence goes on from NC_086183.1 coordinate 7,971,267, forward strand.
GTCCTTGTTGCCATCCCCGGAGCTTCCGTTGGAGTAGGCACCCAGGGGAAGACCTTAGATCCAAAATGTTAGCCCATACTATTGCACCCATGTCCTACTTATGGGTTTCCCCTGTGCAGGTGGTTGGCACTGTGTGAACAGAGTGCTGAACTAGATGGACTTTCGGTTTGATCCAGCACGGCCCTTCTTACATTCTTAAGTTCTGATGTCCTTAAGGCGGCTTCGTAACTTCCCATGTTCCTAATCTGCCCCCCTACACACCCAAAAAACATACGTTTAAGGGTGAAGCACTTGAAGGCAGAAGGTATGGTTCTTTGAGACTCAGGCCATAGCTAGACAGGGCAAAATCCCGGGGCAATCCGGGATTCACTTGACGCACAGGGGATCCCAGGATCAGGGAGGGATGATCCCTCCCTTGCCCCGGGGATCTCGCCCTACCTTTTGAACCCGTTTCTTTCATGGTCCCGGGCTGATCCGGAGACTGCGGAATGTGTGGCTGGGTGTCGCGGCTTGTCCCGGTTCCTCACAGTTACTCTCGAGGAGCCGGGACCCATGCATGGGGCGCAGAGTTCCTCAGGAGCACTGTGCCCATCGGGGGTGAGGTGGGGGGAGCGTGGAAAATATTTTTTTTAAAAAAGAACACCTTATGTTTTGCGCACAAGCGCTCGTGCGTATCTTCTCCTTTAAGGAAAAAAAACCAAAATGGCGGGCGCGACACCTCTCCCTTTGAGGTTGTCGCGCACCACATGTGAACAGAGGGGAAGATCTTGTGATAAAAATATTGTGAGATCTTCACCCCTCCATCCCGCTAGACCAGTAGGTCTAGCTAAAGCCTCAGCTTCTTTTAGAAATTGTCCCCCTTTTGAATACTCCCTGTTTGGTTCCCACTGGTAAAGGCTGGGGAGTGACTGCTCCGCCTCAGGTTTTAACCACCCATGATGGGAAGAGACACGTGTGGGGATGGCGGTTAAAAGCTTAATTGGGAGTTGCCCCTGTTTTCTTCGACATTGAGCCTTTTTTCTAATGGAACAGAATTCCTTCCCTTCTGCCTCTCATGTAGACTTCCCTGCTTGAACTCTGTATAAAATTACCTCATCAGCAAAACAAAGGAAACTTTAAAGAGAGTTTTCTCCCTCAGGCTCAGGCCCAAAGAGCAGTTCCTTCTTTAATATGATATTTATAATGCTTAATTAAGGAGAATACAGAATCAAGGTGTGCATGTGTGTATACAAGATAAAGCTCTCTGGGCAATGCGGAAGGCCGTGGGCATTTTCCTCAGCCCTCACCACGCCTGTGAGGCACCCGTTATCGCAAAGTTCCACATACTTTGTTACAACTTGTCTAATTAGAGGGGTGTGTGTGTGTGTGTGTGTGTGTGTGTGTGTTAATGAAGCTGCTTTTTTGCTGCAGGTATGGCTGACATTTTTAAAAACCCAGATTTGGTATTATTATTATTATTATTATTATTATTATTATTATTATTATTATTATTATTTTATTTTGGCACCAGTTCTCTTTTGAACAGCTCTCATTTGTGCAAAGCGAAGGCGTTTCTTGTCTGTTTTGCAAAATGGGGCCTCTGGAGTCATTGCGCTTCGGGGAAGCAGAACACAATTTGTTGTAAGGGGCAAAAGTTCTGACACTTTTCTTCTTGCTTTGTGTGTTTTGCCAGTGAACTTTTAGGCATGTGTTGTGGGGTGCGGAGGGGGACTTTTTGCCACCCATCTCATTATGACATTCCTTATTAAAAATCCCATCTTATTATGATTCTTTATTATGCAACAGAAACTCTCTTCAGCTATTTATTCATGCGTATCAGGCCGAGTGGTCCTCTGCCCCCCCTTTTTTTTTACAGAGAACAGTCCTCTATTTGAAACGCTGTCCAATCCAATTCCCACCTTCCGTCTCAGCTCACCTCCTTGCAGTATGAGCTTTTCTACACAAAGCTGTTAGTCACTGTATCTACTTTCGGTTTTGTCACAGAATTAAGATCCAAACTCTTACACAAAGAGTGTTGCCTTTCCTGCTTTTCTGCTACATAACCTCTAGGTGGCACTGTGCTATAGCAGAATATTGCAATTATACAAGTGAGAAAATTACTTTTCTTTTGCTTTCAGAAATAATACCTCTTTTTCCTCACTCTAAAAATAAACTGGGAACGTTTATTAAAAAACAGAAGTAAAACTGGAGGATATGAAAATGTACAAAAACTATGGAAAATGGCGTTTAAAGAGATAAATGAAATAATTGGATTGAAGTTAGAAGAGACATCAAGTGTAACATTGTTATCAATGTATGGAAAAATTAAATGTACTCAAACGATAAAGGAATTAATAACAAATTTGTTAACAGCTGCAAGGTTAATGATAGCTAGAAAATGGAAGGTTCAAGGGGATTATTACATTGTAGATTGATATAAAGAAATATGGGATATCACTGTTAATGATAAACTAACATGTAATATTAGAGTAAGAAGAGGAATAACAAAAAATAATGATTTTGAAGAGATATGGAAACTGTTTCTAGAATTTGTTTTATTAAAGGGGAGAAGAAGAATGCATCCAGAGGATTCAATGCAATTTTGGAAAGTAGAATAAGATCCCTGGGGATGGGGTACACTTATTAATGTTAATGGGTAATAATAAGTATAATGTGTAGTTAAATATATGTATGTGTATTGTTCATATATGTGTAGTTATAAAAAAAAATAATAAAAAAATATTTTAAAAAAACACCTGGAGGCTCACAATGTCATCTAAAGAACCAGTAAACATCTATGAGTAAGGAATCACCAATTCACAATATCTCTATGACATCCAAACTCACCACCACCACCAGATTTCAATGCTGAGAGATGAGAGAGAAACAGCCTGAATTGGCACAGACTGCAGAAAGGAAGTCATAGGCGGAAGACAGTTTAGCCTCCATCATGGACTGCCAACATTTCCTTGTTAATATCTGTAGTTGGGCCTGTCCCAGATCTTTTTCTGCTCTGCGTAGCACGAACCAATGAAAGAAAAAGAAATTCACAAGTAGGATAGCGAGCAAATGGCTTGACCAAGCCCCACACGAGGCGGGTCTTATGGTTGCTACAGCTCTATGACCAAAACCTTCAAAGGATACATTTCCTGATCTGTCATAAAACTCATTCATTCTGATAGCCAAGACCTGTAAGGCTGCAAAACGTGAAGCGTTTCGTCATGGCCAAAGGTTAAACAATAAAAACTAACGGAATTAAAGAAAACCGGAAAGAAAACCAAAAGCCTGGCACCTATTATTATTATCATTATTATTATTATTATTATTATTATTATTATTATTATTATTATTATTATTATTATTTGTATCCCACCTTTCACCCAATACTGGGCCTCACCTACATTATACTCTTTTCAATGCCTTTTTATTTCCCCAGTATTTTAACATTTTACCATCTTAGTCTTTTAATTTTGCTGTTTTAAAACTGTATTTAAATCTGTATTTTAAATCTCTGTATTGCGGCTTGGTTTTTATTCTGGTTGTACTTTTATATTGTGTTTTTATATTGTGGTCTGAGCTTTACACTTTAAGTTGTACCTTGTGGTTTTAACGTTTGTGAACGGCCCAGAGAGTGGTATAGACATACAATAAATAAATAAATAAATAAATAAATAAATAAAGCAGCTGTCTTTCGCAGGAGCTATGACAGAGGCAGAACTGCGGCTATGATTCCCCAATAGGCTGCGAGGCCTGGAACCACCTTTTCTGTTACGGGGTATTTAAATAAGTTGTTAGCATCCCCCATCCTTGCAGCCTGCTTCCGCTGATGCCTTGCAGTTCAATTACTCCATTGCTAAACAGACTGCGTTAAATACTCACTGACTCAGTGTAAGTATCAATTTGTGCAAGGGGAATATGGATCCGCTCCAACTAGATCTATAATTACAGCGCTGTACTAAAGAGACGGGGAATAATGTACCCCGGGGACTTCTCACACAGGCAGTTCTTCTTGTTTACAAGCTTGCTCAGAGGTCACTCGTGAAGAGTTCCCTTTTCTCATAGCTTGGCTTTGCTTTTGCCCAAATCAAATGCCTCCCCAGCTTCATGGCCAGACGTCTTCCCACGAGCAGCAGTGATGGGAGAGATGGCAGATCTGCAGCTTTATGAAGACTAGGACCAGCCATTGCAAATCGTGGGGCTGACTTTAAAACCACAAGAATTGTTGCTAAAATAATATATAGCCGCTGCCTCCCCCCCCATCCCACATTCCTGCTCTGCTTTTGGAGCCCCACTTCCAAAAGTGGGAGGGTGCTGGTGAGGTTGCCACCCTGCATCCCCTTGCGTAGAAATAAAATGAATGACTTATACATGTCATCTCCGGCAGATATTTATCCGACCTTTAAAATAAAAGTCCTCCTCTGCTAGGTTGCGCTTGAGTAGCAGGAATGGGCAGAGAAGGAGTAGAATTTATCCGTCAGCAGAGAAAAGGTGAAGCTGTGATGTCGCACAAAAGACTGGATGGGTCTTCAAATGGGTTTACACATCTCCAACATCTGTCATGGGAATGTCAAGTTGGATAAAATGGCGGGGACAGGATTTCAAACCTCTGATCCCCATGGAAACCCTTCTCAATTCATTTCTCTGCCAAAGTGGCCCTGCGCATTAGCTACAGAATTCTCCTGTTTGTGCGCCCCCCCCCAAATATTTCACAAACAAAAAATTGGGAGGCAATTGCAACACATCTCAACTTCCACGCCAAGGTCACTGCCTGAGCTTTCTCCTCACCCTCCACCCCCAGCAATACCTCTTGCAAAAGGCTCTATTCTAAGGGTCCCCGGCCTCACTTTGAATTTTGAGGGAGTGTTGTGGGTGCTCTCACAAAATGGCCGCTGGGGGGCTATTCATAAAATGGCCACCCTCTTGGGCCTGGCTGATCAGAAAACACACATTTCTCAGAAAGCAAACTAGTGAGATTAAAAGAAAAGTAACCTGCCCCAAAAATTAAGTTCTATGCTACAGAACACAAAACACTTGTTTGAATGCAAATACTATGAGAGACCACTGCAGACTCCACGTTGGAGACCCTAGGGTCTGCCGGCTTCTCTATGCCTTCTTTATTTACTCCACCATAACCTCTCCCCAATTAAACCACACGAATTTGTTCTTTTCATCAAAGCTATACATTTAAAACATACTTGTCTGCAATAAATTACCAGCCGTTTCAAAATCCACCTCAGCAGCTGTTGTACGTGAAAGGGCAGGCCCTGTGCCTCAGGGCCAAACTAGATTGTGTTACTTTCCCCCCGAATTGTGTGAATTTCCTCCCAAAAGTAAATTGCAGGTGCTACCCTGCCCCCCCAAATTGGATCGGGACCCCCTGGTGAGAGAGTTACAGAGGCTCTCACCCTTTGCCCATTGCTGCGTTCTGCACCTGCAATAAACACTGGAACAGACCTGGCTCTGGGACCATAAGGCAGGGTGGAGCATCTGCTTCCGAAAATATACGCCAGAGGACAAGCAATGACGATAAGGGGTTGGAGAACAGAGCTGCCCTCATGGAAGAGGAGTGATCTATTTCTTTTACTTACTTTCAGGATTTTTTTATACTGCCCACTAACAATTAAGTTCTCTATGGGCTGTGTACACAAAAAAAAATAAAATTATAAAATGTAAAAGATGTAAGTCCAAGACAAATATGAGTTTAAAAACAAGTTACAAAGCACTGGAGTGAAGCCATCCCAAGATGTAAAAAAAAACTACCATAGGTGCAATCCCATGCATGTTTAGACAGAAAAAAAAGGCCAGCAACTCCCAGCGTGCCTCAGCTGGTTAGGGCAGACTGGGAGTTTTAGGCCTTTTTTCTGTCTAAACATGCATGGGATTGCACTCTGAACATGTTTTTATAACTGAAAAGCCTGAGAGAATGAAAAGGTCTTTGGCCAGCACCAAAAAGACAATGTGGGCACCAGGCAAGCTCCTCGATAGAGAGCATTCCACAATTTGGGTGCCACCTCTGAAAAGGTCCTCCCCTTTGTAGCCTCACATCATTTGTATGTGGTCACTCTAGTACAGAGGGAATTTCACCAGGTGCTGCATGCATGCATACATGGAGCTCCGTCCTCCTTTCCATATGGTCACCCTACTCCACACAGAATTGAGCTGTGTTTTTGCAGGCTTGAGAATGGTTGCACTGGAGTTTAGTCCTGAGTAGACTTGCAGAGAATCGAGCTGTGCTTTGTATGCTTGGGGTGTGTGTGTGTTCAAAGTAGTAAGAATTACATGTGCCCTGGCCCCTGCCCAGTCCTAATAGCCCCAACCTGCTTCTGGAATGCTCCCCCCCCCCAAAGACTCCCAATTTGGAATTTTGCCCCAGACAGAAAAAAATGTTTATCACCCCCTGCTTTGAGGGAATGCCACGTCCTCCAGAACAGGCCGGACACCACTCAGATGGACGGATGGACGAACGGACCACCTGCTAATGGTACCTCTACCTTGTCTGGATTGAGGCTCTTTTTATTGGCCCTCATCCATTCCATTACCATGCTGCACTGAGGCAGAACACCCACTGACTCACCTAGATTTGCTGAAAAGGAGAGATAGCGCTGGGTGTCTCCTGCATATTGTGACACCTCAGGACACATTTCTCGATAACCTCTCCCAGCAGTTTCGCATAGATATTGGACAAATTCCTGGGGGAGAAGGCTATCAATAGCGTCTAGTGTTGATGGCTATATGCTGCCTCCAGTAGCAGAGGCAGTAAAGTTATATACACCAGTTCCTGGGGAACAAGGATGAGAGGGTGCCATTCCATGCATGTCCTGCTTGTGGGATTCCTGCAGACATTTGGTTGGCCACTGTGTGAACAGAATGCTGGACTAGATGGGCCTTTGGTCTGAGCCAGCAGGGCTCTTCTTGTGTTCTTATGATCCTGTTAAATAAATGGGGGTGGGTGGGTTTAGAATCCTGTGGAACCCCATAGCATAATTGCAGAGCAATAATCCCCCCAGCACCATCTGAGTAGGCGTGGAACCACTGCAACACAGCACCCAGCCTGGACAGCCTATCCAATGGTACTGAAGGCCACTGAGAGGTCCAAGAGAATCAACAGGTCTGCTCTCCCCACACCGTCTCTCGGCAATGTCATCCCACGAGAAGGCCAAGGGCGCTTGCATTCCAAAACCAATCCTGAAGCCCAACTGAAATGGCTGTATCACTATTAGCTGAGATGGCTATATGGAACATCCGCGTTTAGGCCAATGTGACTCCCAGGTGTTGCAGAAAAACAGCAGGAAAGGCCGATTTCCCTCCTGTCCTGGGGGTTGTCTATATGCAGGGAAAGCCCTCCGTGGCTTTGGCACAGCTTCGCAGCCGCGGTGGGGCTTCCCCCACGATGCTGCGGTTTGAAAAGGTTGGGGATTTATCCCGACCTTTTCAACCGGAGCGACATCAATACAGCACTACCACCATCTCACATTGCTCTGGGGACAATCCAGGATTTGAGAGGGAGGGGGCGCCAACCTGGTGCCATGAAGACAGTCCCCTGCTTTGGGGCTTCCCAGCGTCGTCTGGGGCTTTTCCGCAGTGGCCCCACAGTTTCTGCCAGGCCCCATCACTGCAGGCTTTTAGGAAGGCCCTGAAGTCCTGCCTGTCTAAAGTTTTATCGGACTGGGTTGTAGCTGAGCTGGTGTGTTTTCTTTCATGTTGCTATTGTTGCTTTTAGAATGTTTGCTGCTGTTGCTGTTTTTACTATTTTTATTACCGCATTGGCTTTTATAATGCGAGTTTTATGGTAGTACACCACCTTTGGGGAGGGGGCCTCAAAGGCAGCCAAGAAATATTTTAAATAAATAAAATTAAATAAATAATAATCTGCCTAGCCACCATGAGGAGAAGGATGCTGGATGAATTGGAAGTGATCTAGCAGGGCTCTTTGTATTTTCTTTAATTCTCTTATAATTATTTGAATGTCTTTTTAAAAAGCACCGATACTGCGGATGTGATGACATACAGTTGTATTTGATTCATTCATTGATTCAGTGGTGAAAAGGCAGGTGAGTCATCACCTAAAATTCAATGGTTGACAATACTTACAAGTGTGTGTGTGTTTAAATTGTAGGGATGAATGAGATTTTCATTCAGTTTGTTTTTTTATAAGAATTTACCAAACTTTGCAAATTTCTTCACATTTGGCATACAAAGAACTTGAGATTTATTTATTTTTTTAAAAAAAAATGAGCGTGGGAGAAATCCAAACTGACAGTTTTGTCCATCTTGGCTCAGGGCTTTGAGCATTTAGCTCTTAAAAGTCTGGACTTGAATCCATGTGTATTCAACCATGTTTGTGGTGCTAAATTAGGGTTGCCACCTCTTTTATCTTACAGGGTATCTTTAATATGTATATGGCCAGCAGGATAACACTGTTCTCTAAATATGGCTATTGAATTTGGTCAGTGCAGATGAGTACAATTTTTTATAAGAATTTATTAACATTCACAAATGTCTTCATATTTGAGACAGAAAGAGATCAGGGTTTTTGTTGTTGTTTAAAAAATGAATGGGGCAGAAAGTGAAATTGACACATTCACCCATCCCTATTAAATTGTCAAAACAAATGGTGGATCACCTATAGAGGCTTTTGTTAGATTTATGTACATCAGCCTTCCTCAACCTGGGGTGCTCCAGATGTGTTGGACTGCATCTCCCAGAATGCCCCAGCCGGCTGGGGCATTCTGGGAGTTGTAGTCCAACACATCTGGAGCACCCCAGGTTGAGGAAGGCTGATGTACATGGACTAAACACTCAAGACTGGGAGGAGAAATCCTGTATTTCATTTTGTCTGAGCCATTGGGTTTTGTTTTTTTAAGGATTAAAAAGCAATTTGCTGTCAACGTTTGTTTCTTTGATCCTTATTTCTTCTTCCCCTGCATGCCTGGTTGACAGAAACGTACTGAAGAAGACACGGGGTTTCACTAAATGAGCGATTCATAGCACGCTCATCGTGACTGGCCACTCATGGAAGTTTTCAGGTCGATTGCATGATGTCAACAAACAGGATGTCTCTCACAGTTCCCCCCACCCCACCCCATTCCATTTTTTAAAAGATCAGAGATAAGCTGGAATAAACCCTTAACAGCGCAAAATTGGCAGTGTGTAAAGCTGGCATTGTGCTATGAACGTGCTGAGGAAGGACTTTCTGTATCTATGATCGAGGGAGAATAGAGTAAAATGCCTCCCTGCAACAAAGAGAGGTAGATCTGATCTCCCACCCCACCAGGAGCACCCCTTTAAGTACAATCGGGCTTACTCCCAAGTAAGGGTTACAGACTTACAGCACGATCTTGTGTACTCAAAAGTAACTCCCAATTTGTTTAATGGGCCTTACTCCCAAGGAAGTGATCCTAGAGTTGCAGACTTACAGCACCATCTTATGTGTACTCAAAAGTAAGTCCCATTGTGTTTAATGGGGCTTACTCCCTAGAGTTGCAGACTTACAGCACGATCTTACATCTACTCAGAAGTAAGTCCTGGCTTTCTTGGGAGCTGTGAGGAAACAGTACGGCACAAGGTACGCGACAGAAACAAGACTCCCCTCCCTTTGCACACATGCCAGGGAGGGAGGCACTCCCTGGATTCAAACCCCTTGTGTCTGCTGTATAAAGGAGCCACCTTAACACCACAAAAAAACTGAAAGCAGAAAGCCATGGTACAGATACGTGTGGTTTTGGCAGGTTTTTTTTTGCTTAATGTAGAGACACCCACAGGGCTAGAAATCTGCTCACCTCAAAATTTTTATGGCCTAGCTGTATCAAGCAGCCCTCCCTCATCTGGGGCCACCCAGATGTGTTGGACTACAACTCCCATCATTCCCAGCCAGCCAATAATAAACTGAATCATGATGCTTTGCGGTGCTTCAATGGAAGTCCAAATCCGCCACTTGCCCGGTCTCACACTATACCTGCCCAGCTGATCTACAGTCTGTATGTGTGACCTGGCACTGGTAGGGGTGGGTGGAGGCTTCCTCTTTTGTACCTGGTCAAGAGGGCAGGGCTCCTGCAGTGTTAACTGTGGTGATGAAGAGGGAATTTCACCAGGTGCTGCATGCATACAAATGACACCTGCTGAAATTCCCTTTTCTATGCAGCTGTTAAAAATACAGGAGCCCTGTCCTCCTTTCCATAGGGTCACCCTACTTTAAAATGCACATCAAATTTGCTATCTGGCCTACAGCACCACAAGCCTCAGTGTGTCTGTTGCCACCTGGGGATACGGCTGGCCTTCCAACCCATTGGCACACAGCAGGTTGGCTCCCTGGGGTTTGAGAGGCAGCAGCAAGACTCGCCTGCAATCACCCTCATTGGATTGCTCAGCTGCCCGTGATTTCTCCGGCCCGCCCTCCCTTCAGGAATGACTTCCTCCTCTCCAGGGAAATCTGCCACTGCAGCTTCTTTGGATGGCAGCGCTAACGCGTGGGTGGAGATGAGCAGGGAAGGGGTAATGCAAGCACGGACCAAACTAAATACGGCTGAGAGGCAATGAATTCCACTCAATGCCAATTGAGGCGTAGGGTGGCCACTTTACGGACAAGACTCCCTTATTTGAAGGGTTGCCAGAGGGCAGTCCTCTATTTGAAGAGCTGTCCTGTCCAAACCTGGTCTAAGGATAAAGACCTGTAAAAGGGGAGAGCAGATCAGGGCCTCCGAAGATGCCCATCAGCAGTGAGCACCTGGACAAGTTGCCAGGGCCCGGTCTTCCTCACCACCACAAGATGTACTGTATTTCTGCTTCAATTACAGTAATTTCTCAATTTGCATCTCCACCTATGAATCAGCACGTGCAAGTTTTGTGCAAACCTCATTTATCCTCTTTTTTTATGATGATGCACATGTTGCCACCCTATTAAGACTCCATCTTCCTTTTTCTTTTTTTCAGTGACTTTTCTTTCTTTCTCTTGGGGAGCCCAGAAGTACAACATAACAGGGCTCCTGCAGCTTTAACTGTTGGGATGAAGAGGGAGTTTCAGCAGGCGCTGCAGGCATACAAATGACACCTGCTGAAATTCCCTTTTCAATACGACTGTGAAAGATACAGGAGCCCTGTCCTCCTTTTCATATCCTAAAAAGGACTATGTGAGAATTTCCTCTCCAAATCCCTTTGAGATATACTGCTCATCTTAAACCTCAGCGAAGGCTGTGTGTACTATAGGGAAGGCTGAAACTATGAACTTCAGTTTCTATCAATTTTGCTGTTTTCCAACCTTAAGTTTGTTTCATCCAGTTCCTGAATTAGCTTGCAATTTTTTTTAACAGGCCACACACACACAAAAAGTGCATTTTTGTGCACAGCTCCTAATATATGCATATGTATATGCAGTTTTGCTTAAGATACAAATTGTATGCAAGCATTTTTTTCCTGGACAGAATGCATTTTTGTAAATTATTTTCACATATATTCACATGTTTGTTTTCAGTCGGAGAACTACAATGCAAAATTTGGAGACGTGGTACTGAAGGGTAACTGTATTTCAGTTTGCATATTGATTCGGGCAGTGCAAATTACGCCATTTCACATTAAAATTCAAACTAAATGAGCTTTAAAATTCAAACTAAATGAGCTTGCCCTCCATCCCTAGGCCAACTGCAAACTTAGCCTGAAAAGGTAAATGTCTAAGAGGCATCAAAATGGCAGATAAGTCAACTTGGCACACGCTTCAGCTTTTCAAACGTATGCTCCTTTAAATAAAGACTCTGCAAAAATTCTTTAAGATGTGTGATAACGGATCATAATCCTACCCAAAGAGGCGGGTGGGTGGATTGCCTACATAATCATGAATTTTGACAAGGAACTGAACCAAAAAACAAACCCCAACATTGTAATTACAACCAAATTTTCCAGTCTTGTGAAAACATATAAAAATAAATGGCTGAACCACATTTTCTACATATTATCTCTTGCTGTCTTGGCACGCACACAAAAACGCAAATGGTTACATGTAATGAATGCACAACACACACACTGTGTACCCGGCTGGTAAACCATTTCTTATGCAGTGGTATTTAATGAAAAGCCTGTTATGTTCTAATTAAAGCGAAAATCATTACGGTTGTTAGCTCTCGGCTCGCTTTCTCTCTCTCTCCCCCCCCCCCCCCCGGTTTCTTTCTTCTTCTTCTTCTTCTTCTTCTTCTTCTTCTTCTGATGCAATGAAATGTTTATCTGCACGAATAACAATTTCTCTACAGAAGGAGGTTACCTTGTAGCTTGCTTCTTATGCAACCACAAAAGGTTGCATAAAAGGAAAATAACACTTGTGTATCATTTATCTGGGCCTCCAACATCCATCAAAGCATGTCAATTTTTTAAAAAAGCGAATAAGGAAGGAGGGACCATTTTAATCTTTTTTGTTCTGGTGTAGAAACATTTACAGCTAGCATTAAATGTACGGGCTTATGGGAATTGAGGATCATACTGTAATTCCACGTGGCCAGTTCCCCTTTGAGGGAAGGTTAAACCAACTGGGATTGGTCAGCCTGGAAAAAAAGGAGGCTAAGGGGAGATGATAAAGGTGTACAAAATTATGCACGGTGTGGAGAATGTGGACAGGGAGATATTTTTCTCCCTCTCCCATAATACTAGAACCCAGTGTGGTCATCCCATGAAGCTGAATGGTGGGAGATTCAGGGCAGATAAAAGGAAGGACTTCTTCACACAGTGCAGAGTTAAACTCTGGAATGCACTACCACAAGATGTGGTGATGGCCATCCATTTGGATGGCTTTAAAAAGGGATTGGATAAATTCCTGGAGTAGAAGGCTATCAGTGGTTACTAGCCCTGCTAGTTATGTGCTACCTCCAGTATCAGAGGCAGTAAGCCTGTGTGCACCAGTTGCTGGGGAACATGGGTGGGAGGGTGCTGTTGCACCGTGTCCTGCTTTGTTGGTCCCTGGCCGATGGCTGGTGGGCCACTGTGTGAACAGAGTGCTGGACTAGATGGACCCTTAATCTGATCCAGCATGGCTCTTCTTATGTTTTTATAGCTAAAATCAATGGTTTAGTGATCCGTTTTGAAAGGCAGAGTATCATTCCCACCCACCCCTTCAAAAGAATCCTCTTTGGAGTATTACCTGGACACACACATACCAAGCCAAACACCACAGAAGGGCAACCTGTATCAAGGTACCTTTGGGCAGATCCCTTGGAGGAGATGCCAGTTGGCTTTTCCCCTCAGGATGTGCACGGACCCCTCTCTGAATTGGATGTGGAATGATGAGTAGCCACCTAGCCTCAGGAAGCTCCAGCACCTACAGCTGCAGGTGCTGTTGACTATCAGAGGAAGAAGTGCCTGCCTGAGGAATAAGGGCTCCTCATGAGTAAACCATCCCTCAGGTAACACTGATGTCCTGCACCTGTGCTCTGGGTGGGGCTCTGAAGGATTGCCTTAAAAGCATTCAGTTGTAGGCACAGAGTGGTGGAACAATGGTTGGGCATCCAAACCCAGATTCCTTCTTTGGGTTTCCCCTGACTACCTGGCTCTTCTCTGGACACACCTGTGTTTGACCCTTGGGCTGTCTTCAGTTCTTGCCTTGGATACTGACTGTTGCTAATTTCTAGCTGCTCCCTTTGCATCATGAGAAAGAGGGCAGTAAAAGTTCATCATAGAATCATAGAATAGTAGAGTTGGAAGGGGCCTCTAAGGCCATCGAGTCCAACCCCCTGCTCAGTGCAGGAATCCACCTCAAAGCATCCCTGACAGATGGTTGTCCAGCTGCCTCTTGAATGCCTCTAGTGTGGGAGAGTCCACAACCTCCCTAGGTAACTGGTTCCATTGTTGTATTGCGCTAACATTTCTTACAGCAAGAAATCCACAATGGGTCCAAACGAGTTTGAGGGGCTGTCTTCACGGGGCCACGTCAGGGCCGCCTCCCTCAGAAGCCCCCATGGTTTCCCTCTCCCATGGTGGCATTGGGTTTCCGGCAGCCACCCAGGTACTGAAGAGGCCCCCTGCCATCTTCTTGGTAAAACCTGACCAATTGCCGGTCGCCTGCCACCAGGGACCGCCCCCGGATTGGCCTTGGATTGGCCCCGGAACAATGTTGGATGACAGAAGAGCTGTACTGACGTCGCTCCCATTTTTCAATGCGCATCTGCATCTGCATCATATAACTGACACAGTGCAGCCATTGCAAGGCTTTCCCCGTGTAAAGGCAGCCCCTGGGTTTCTAAGAAGCCAATTTGTGGATTTCACAGCAGACTGCCCTTTTCTGGTTCATGATATTTTTTTACTTTGTGGGGGGGGATTTGTCCTGATGTGCATTAGCGCACAAGTGGAACATAATTCCTGTACATCTGTAAAGAAAATCCCATTCCATTAAGGAGCGGACAATGGAAAGAAAAGATGCCTGACAATCTGCGAAACACAGTTGGGATGGATTCCACAAAATCCACACATCCCTAATATAGCTATATCTGTACAAAAGCAACAGCAGCACCCAGCAAAATGCCCAATCTGTTAGCATCAGTACGACTGCAATCCTGAAGTTACCTGGAGTAAGAACCATTGACCTTAACGGTGCCCACTTCTGACTGCGCAAGTCCAACTTGTAAAACACATGGAAACTGTGACCAAAGATCTTCCGCTAGCTGAAATTCAACCTTCAGCTTTTAATTAGAAATGCAAACAATCCTGCAAAGAAATGTTACTATTTCAACTGCAAGGGTGATGTCAGACCCTCTTCAAAGAAATGGAACAAAGTGCGCAGCTGGCACTTTCTAGATTTCCTTTATGTCAAACTGCCACAAAGAATAGTCAGTCTTGAAAGGTTCATTATCATCTCATTCACTAGCCGAAGCAAGGAGGGCTTGTCAATTTCTCTGGTGATCTGGTAGATGACTTTATTGCTCCTTGGTGCAGTCCTCTGTGTGCCTTTTCCATGACAGCTCGGTCCCCGATGAAGCCTCCATGTACAGAAGCAGTATACCCCACCCAAAGACAAGCAATGCAAAGAACTCAAAAACCCTTCAGAAAAAAAGAAAGGCGCTGCTCTACAGCCCTTGCCTGCCTGTGAGAAATTGTTGGAGAATTTTTCCTCCCTCCTGGAAGAAATTCAGTGAAATTGTCCCGTCCCCCCATTTCTCTACCCACAAATAGGGTGGAGAATGTTTGAGGGGCCACTTGTGCACAGCTATAGAAAATACACACAAAAATATGCATGGGTTTTCATGCGAAAAGGGAAAAAAACAAAGTTCGCTATCTGATACAGACTCGTGTCAGAACAAGCATCGAGGTTGGATTTGGAGAACTTCAGCGAACGGTGGTTTTCCTGATTCACACATCCCAGTTTTACAGTTTGGGGATGAATCCCTGGCCTGTAGTAACTCTGAGGTACATTTATATCATCCCAAGTCGTATTTAGGCATCACTGAAACTGGTAAACAGTGGTGTAGTGGAGGCAGGACTCAGGGGGATGTAGTCACTAGCACTGTTTTATTAGCAGGAACGTTGACATCACCTGCCACCTCCTCAGCCCTCCCTGTTCCCTCTGAGCTTAGCCGTAATCCTTACAGTAGTTAAGGGGAAATGAATTTTCCCAGAAACAATAGACAGTTCCTTGTTGTAACATAAAGTATTTTGCAGGTGGGTTAGTTTGGAATGGGCAAGTAGGACCCATTGGGTCCTTGCAAAAGAGATGCTCTGAGCTGAGATGAAAACTGCCCCGAGATCAGCGCAGCTACCTGAATTTTTTGATGCTCTTTGAGGGTGTGGCTACGAGGACTGCCAGTATTTGATGATAAAACTTAACGTGCGATCAGGAATGGGGTCACACCGGGTCGCCCCACCTCCTGAGGTTGTGCCACCATGTAGCTCTGCCCAAGGGCACCCATGTGGACAGCACAAATGCCTACGGCCGGGAGGCCTTCACATGTGCAGCTGTACACAAGTAGGGTTCCGTGCAATTTAGAACCCCAATTGAGCAGGAGGAGGAGCTGTTGACACAACCCTCCCGGGGAGGAACATACGACTTTTGTAAAACCAATTCCATCTGTGTTTCCTGGATAGTTAGGTGCTGTTTGTTCTGTCGTTCGCTCATTGTCGTAATTGGATTTTTTTTCCAGTTTCCCAAACTTGCCCAAATTTGCATGTGTACAAATCCATACTTGCGGAAATGCACAAATCCCCCCCCCCAAAAAAACGCACAAATCCCCCATGCACATTTTCATGCTTGAGTCTACAGGGGGAATGTGCATTTACGTATTTTTCTAAATTTGCGTAAAAATTCTGGAAAGTAAAAGAGCCAGTCCACAAGTCCGCAGGATCCTTGGAACGCAGGAAAAGCTGGTCTGGTGCAGAATTTGTGGGTCAGATTCATAGAAACCTGAACTTACTTCATTTCTTTGACATCTCTACTCGTTCCATCACTGCCGGCCACCGTGATCTCTTAAGGTCAGCCAGAAGGTGACTTGTGGCAATGCTGAGGCTAGAATGGCAACCAGGAAGGAGGATCCCTTCAACGCCTCCCCCGGCATGGGATGCATTGAGCTGCTGCAGATTCCTGAAAAATGCTCCCCAGTTGTCTCGCTCTCACATGAGCATAAAACATAGAACCTGCTTCACATGTTGCCTGGAGGGCCATCCAAAATATTAAACTCATCTTTCTCTGCCTTTGCAAGGATCACGGAACCTGTGATGCCTCCGCACGGATTCCCTGGCCCTGCTCCATTCTTAGCTTGATGCTTTCCCTACTCCCATGTAGTCCACAGAAGGCGCTGGAGCAAGGAGCAAGACGCAGAAGAGGATTAGGCAATGTAAAATTGGCATATGGCAAAAGCCAGACTCGTGGACTGTGCGTGGCATTAAATTTGTCGCCTGCAGTGTCAGGTGTGGTTTTTCAAAATGTCAGAGGAAGCTTTTTAGAGGGCCGAAATGGACATCACTTTAAATCTGTATCTAGCAACTACATCTTCTTCTTCCTTTAGAACAGGCACAGGGGACTTGATCCAGATTGGACCCCCTGTGTGTGTGGGAGTTAATATCCGGATTGGGGCCCTGTGCCTACTCTAGAGTACAAAATGAATGAAAAATGTAGTTTTTCCTGATGTCCAGCCAGAATCTGGCTTCCTGTAACTTGAGCCTGTTATTCCGTGTCCTGCACTCTGGAAGGATTGAGAAGAGATCCTGGCCCTCCTCTGTGTGACAACCTTTCAATTCCCCTCCACTGGCATCAATTCAATCTGTAGCGAGTAGATCAAATACACGAATTCCTGTGTTTTATTTTTATAATGGTGGCAATTTGTACAAATGGATTTTTTTTTCTTTGTGCAAATGGTGTTTAATAGGTTTTTATCGGTGATCATGCGCACATGCGCACAGTCATAGGTCCACCTGTCCACTATGTAGCCCCAGAAAGGCAAGGGGTTAGAGCCCCCCACTACATTCACGCCAGGGTCCATATCCAAATTTGGTTCCCCAAACTTACTTTTGAGTGGGGAAAGAGGCCACCACTAGCAACAGCTTTACATGGACACCCTGGGATGGACTTGCCCGTGACTAATCCAGGGCATGCTGAAATATTGCTTGGATGAAGGAATGGATCTGACGCATTATGCGCACACATCCAATTCCATTCAGCAGCCTTTCCCAATCTGGTATCCTCCAGGTGTGTTGGACTACAGCTCCCAGCATCCCCCAACCAACATGGTCCAACACATCTGCAATGAAGCCATACAAATTCCCCTGTAACTAGCTGTCTGTTGGGCTTGAACCTGAAGAATGGGACACTGAATTCACAGCCCCCTTTAGAAAAGGAGAAAAGGACCGTTTGCCCCTGCCATTGGCAGGCTGTATGAAACCTCCACTTTAAGTCTATTATGTTAGGTTGCATCCCCCTTTATTTCTTCCACACTGGGCTGGTCACCAGAGCAGGCATTCTCCCTGATGTAGGACTGTGTAAAATCCACTCCATCTGGGTTTCACAGATTGTCAGACACCTTTCCTTCCATTGTCAACGGAATCGGACTTTTTCCCAGTTTCCAAATTTGCACTAATGCGAATTTGCACATATTCACAAGGATCCTACATTTCCCCCAAAACGTGCATTTTTACACTTTAGCCTATGGAGAAATGTGCATTTTGGGCCGAGTTTTTAAATTTTTGAGTATGTTTTCAAGATGAAATTTGCACAACATTTCCAGAGGTTAAGAAAAACCAAAATTTGTCCATCTCCAGAGATCTGTTCATCTCCAGAGTTCCATTCACTTCTGCTACTCAAAACCAGTTCCTGGGCTCCGAATTCTTGAATACTAAGAGTATGTCCTCTGCACCAGGCTCGGGCTGGTGGATAGCAAGGTTCTAGTAAAAAACAAAGTAGATCCCACACACCCAAAGTCTGCTCACCACTGCCACAGAGTTTGGGGGGAGCTGAATTTAGGTGCACCTGCCTTCTGCTCCGGTCCAGATCAGACACTGTGGTTCTTCCTGATCCCATCACTGTGTGTTCAACAATACTAACTCTCTAAAACTGGAACAATCTCCCTATCGCTCTTTCTCTATAAAGACATCATATGCTCTTTCACATCGTCTTCAGAACCAAACGCAGCGCCCTGAGCTACCAGATCTCCACTTCCCTCTCCACTGCCGTCGGACTTTGCCACCACTCATTTTAAGTGCCCGAAAGGAATTTTCTCCCCACAATTATTCTTTGTCAATGTCGATGCCAAATATTCACTGCATCCGCAGATACTCAAATATCAAAGGAAAACTGATACGTATCTGTATTTGACATCATCTAATATTCTATCCCGGTATGATATAGTGGATACAAACATTTGACAATTAGCATGTAAAGGTAGTTAGTATCTGGAAGCATTTGACGGATAACATGCAGCAGTGCATAGTATTTGACAGGGTTTGACATCTAAAAGCTCATGACATTTCGTATCTGACACCATCCAAAATCAAGACTCATATCATTGATCCACCAACCGATTAAAGCATGGGTGGGTAGCCTCAGGGAGTCCATGGGCTGCATGGCCTCCTGGGACCCTGCACCTCATCTCTGCTGCTGTGGAATTCACCATGACGGTGGCCAAAATTGCAAGAATTTTGAAGGGAAACAAAGCATGTGGGGGCACGGGCACTTTTTTCCCTAGCAGATTCCTGCTTCCAGTGGCCTGATTTTGGTAGTGGCAGCAGGGGAATATAATGGGGGCTGCAGAATTGGCCATGGGGGTCACTTCTGGCCTAGGGATTAACACTTGTAGCCTAATTCTTTGAAAACCGTAACAAGGCTAAATATATATATACAAAACCAATTCAGAAACAACTTCCTGCTTCACAATTTGTAATGCTGAACCAGAATGTGGGTATCCATGAATTGTACGTTTCCATTTTTATAAAAATGAAAAGAACCCTTTTTTTTAATAACAGAAAGTAGAATAAATGAAGCCCTAAGTGAATATTAATGTTAGTCAATCAAAGCAATGCCGTGCTGCCAAAGAATACTGATACAGGGTTGTTGTAAGGATGTGAAAAACACTGGGAAAACTCTAAAAAGTGATCGCATTGCTTCTGAATGGTTCGTTGTTGTTCTGTTGAAAGGGCCGCGTCTTTTGGGGGCTGCATGAGCAGAAGTATCAGAACTGACCTCTGGACACGGTAACAGCCTCTGACATGGCGTGTGTGTCCTTGGTTTGGGGCTGCCAAGCCTTGAGACCAATTGGAAACCACTCAAAGGACAACTACAAAGATGATTAACAGGTCTGGAAGGGATCATCCTTTGAGGAAAGGCAGATGAAATTCAGCCTAGGGGTGCAAGTGTGTGTGTGTGTGTGTGTGTGTGGATTTGGAAAGAAGGAATGTTGGGAGTTATGAAATATTTAAAAGAATGTCATGGGGGGGAAGGAGAACTATCGTTTACCATAGCCACTTGGGATCACAGGACACAGAGCCTGGGGGTTTAAATGACAAGATGATGTGTTTGGGAGGATAAGTGTTGTATGCGCGTTGTGGGGACCTTCTTCACTGAAGAGCGGTTCAAGAATGGAGCAGGCTGTTTAGGGGAAATGTAGAACTGCCTCCCTCATAGCCAGGGTCGCATAAAAGCCCCCCTAGGCAGGGCTGGGTCTGGGTCTGGGTCTCACGATTCTGCAAGAGTGCAGGACAAGGAGCAAAATATGGGACTAGATCCAGGTTTCATCTTCCTGAGAACC
Source organism: Elgaria multicarinata webbii (assembly GCF_023053635.1). Taxonomy (NCBI): domain Eukaryota; kingdom Metazoa; phylum Chordata; class Lepidosauria; order Squamata; family Anguidae; genus Elgaria; species Elgaria multicarinata. The sequence goes on from NC_086183.1 coordinate 7,991,444, forward strand.
GCAGCGGTCAGTGTTTTTTAAAACCCAAGTCGTTAGTCCTTATGGTTGTGAAATACATGCGCGATACCTCCAAGGCCATTGTGGGTGGGTGAACATTATTCACAAGGCTGGGGCTTTAGAGGCTTGAATAGCACTGGCTGCCGGACCTGGTCCAGCCCAATTCAAAGTGCTGGTATTAACATTCAAAGCCCTAAACTCCTCCCATATGTACCTGCCCAGAGCCTAAGATTATTTTCAGGGGTCCTTCTCCAGGCACCCATACCAGAGGAGGTGAGGTGGGTGGCTACCAGGAAGAGGGCCTTTTCTACTGTGGCACCTCGGCTGCGGAATGAGCTCCCTAGAGAGGTTTGCCTGGTGTTTACTTTGTATTCCTTTCGGTGCCAAGTGAAGATCTTTTTATTTTCACATTATTTTAGCATCCTAGTCTTTTAGTTCTGTATTTTAAATCCGTATTTTAAATCTCTGCATTGCTGCTGAGTTTTATTCTGGTTGTACTTTTATATTGTGGTTTTAAGCTTCCATATTTTATATTTAATGCTGTACCTTGTGGTTTTGATTTTTGTGAACTGTTTTGGCTATTCGGCGGTAAAGAAAAGTAAGTAAATAAATAAATAGCTCCTTACCACCCACCTCGTCTCTAGCAAAGGTAGGAATACACACACACAGGTTTCAATGGGAACCAAGCCAGGTTTCAATGGGAACCTGCCTAACGCTTTCAGTAGAACTTAAGTTCAACCAACTTAGTCTGGAACCAGTAAATCTTTGGAGCAGCACCAAAAAGAATCCTGGATTCACATTCTACCTCGGGGTCTACTGCAGGTCAAAGATTTGGAATCAGATTTCCCATCTGAAACTCAAGAACTAGTTTGGGGAGAGGTTAATACATGCGCGCACACACACACACACACTCATTGATATGTGAGTCCAAAATCATCACTGGATTCAGTCACATCATGTTTACATTGCCCTACTGCTTATCCTGGACAACTTCATTTACTCATTCCAGATCGTTATATGTTGCAATCAGGGTGTTTCCCAACATGCATAAAACATCAAAATCATATTAATTCTAATTAGAAATCAAACAATAATCTATGATTTGCGCAGGGTGCAACTGAGGGTTCTTCTGTTTTAATAGATTTATACATGTGGGGATTTGAGGCAGGTACAATGTTGGACTGGAGAGACACAGGCTGAAATCCACACTCAGCCAATCACTCCCTCTCATCCTAACCTACCTCAGATGATGAAATGTCAGGGGGACCATCTATGTCACCGTGAGCTCTTTGGTGCAAAGAAGAGACGGAGGAAGAGGCGGTGGAGGAGGCTGCTGGGGAACCGGCCGCGTCCTTGCCGCCGCCGCCGCCTCCCCGCCGGCCTCCTGCTGCCGGGGTAAGAGCCACTGGCTCTTACCCTGGCAGCAGGAGGCCGGCGGGGAGGCGGCGGCGGCGGCAAGGACGCAGCTGGTTCCCCAGCTGCTTCCTCCACCGCCTCTTCCTCCGTCTCTTCTTTCTCAATCTACACCATCGTTTTGAGGACGCACTGGAGGTGCACGCAAGTGCCTTCAGTACGACGTGTAGATTCCCTCGTGGATTCAACATACTTAGCAGAGATGGATAGCGAGTAGGGCTGTGCTCCACTCCGTTCGTAGAAGAGGGAGCAGAGCAGCCCAATTCGCCTCCGCCTAAGGCGGAGCCGAATCACGTCAGGGGAGCTGTAGATCGAGATGAAGCAGATCGAGACAAAGCGAATCACTTTGCCTCGATCCAGAGCTCCGAACACAGGTAAGTGTGGCAGGACGGAGCTTACCTGGTGGTGGTGGCGGCGGCACAGTCCATGCGGTGATGGCGGCGGAGCCAGGTAAGGGGGCGGGGGGGCTTACCTGCCTCCATCGCAGTCCGGTGGTGGCTTCAATTGAGGCCCAGGCCTCAGTTGAAGCCGCCACCGGACCGCAACGGAGGCAGGTAAGGGGGGGGCTTACCTGGCTCCGCCACTGCCGCAGGTCATGCGGCAACAGAGCGGTGGAGCCAGATAAGGGGGCAGGGGGAGGGGGGCTTACCTGCCTCCATCGCGGTCTGGCACCGGCTTCAACTGAGGGCCAGGCCTCAAACCGGAAGAGCAGGCTGCTCAGCTGAAGCCGGCGCCAGACCGCGACAGAGGCAGGTAAGTGGGGAGGGGGACTTATTTGCCCCCATTTTGTCCCCCCTTCCCCACTTGCCTGCCGTGGAGGCAATTAAGTGGGGAAGGAGGGGCAAAATGGCGGGCGAATCTCGATCCAACCCTTCAGATCTCGCTCTGAGATCCGATCCAGAGCGGGTTTGGGGAAGGTTGGATCGACCCGAACCAGTTCGGGCCCGATCTGAAAGTTCCGGATTGGGCCACAAAGCGGTTTGTGGGGCTGGTGCACAGCCCTCATAGCTAGTTAATGCAATCAGAAGAATCATTTGCTAACAGTTTCCTTGGACCGTACCACTTCAAGCTAGAGGTGGGACTCACCTATAGATCAAATGCTTCATCTCATCTCCCTGGTGGTGGTGGTGGGGGTTTGGGGGGGGTTACATACAGGAAGGGTTCCCCCCCCATGGGGAGGAGCATTCAAACTTGCAATGCAATCCCACACACCCACACACCCCTGCAAACCTGGAGTATGAAGTGGTACGATCCTCATAAAACTTCACCCTTTGATTTAGCTAATTGTCTAAACTTGCCCTCTGGGGTCCAACTCAGCTGTGTTCTGTACAGCCCCTAGCACACATCCAACTTTTCGACACTAAGTAATTATAGGATTTTTTCTGTTTGGGAAAATCCCCCCTGCCTCTGCCATTATTATTATTATTATTATTAACATTTATGTACTGCCCCATAGCCAAAGCTCTCTGGGTAGTTTACAAAGATTAAAAGACTGAACATTAAAAATCAATATACAAAATTTAAAAACATAAAAACAGCTAACATTAAAAACAATTTTTAAACTCTCAGCCAGGCCAAAGACAGTTCTGGAGTCAGTTAAAACTCAACATATGCTGTTAAATGCCTGGGAGAAAGGAAACGTCTTGACCTGGTGCCAAAAAGATAACAATGTTGGCGCCGGGCGGGCCTCATCAGGGAGATCATTCTATAATTGGGGGGCCACCGCAGAGAAGGCCCTCTCCCTTGTTGCCGTCCTCCAAGCTTCCCTTGGAGTAGGCACCTAGAAGGGGACCTTAGATGTTGAGCGTGGTGTTCAGACACACCATTTTCATGTCAGAAAATGGTATTTAGAAATGAGTACAGAATTACTTTCTGGAAGCTGACTGGGTGAGGATGAACAGCATTTCTGCACATAACGAGACCTTTGAGGGGCTTGCAAAAGTTTATTATGCTCCCCAGGAAAGAGAAAGAAGGTGGCTTCCTTTTAGCAGGACAACTCCCATGACCGGAGAGGAGAGGAGAGCAGATATCGAGGCCAACATGGAAGTTGGGCTGCATGAGGCAGCAGCCTGAAATTGCGTGGTGAATCAGTCTAAGCAGTGCACAGGAGGCAGCGGGGGATCAGTGCCAAACACCTGGCACTTCAATGCGGGTAATCCACTATGGCTAAAGCAGTGGAGGCTGGTGGGTCCTCTTTTCTGGTGATTCATACGTGTCTGGCCAATGAGTGCAAAGACACTGGGATAGCCAACAAAACATAGGGCATTTCCACTGTATTTAAAATCAGAATGTACTTTGTTAAGAAATAGTACAATTAAATAACTTTAACCAATGGAAGCTGGTGATTCCAATGTCAGTGGGGTAGTGAACCCTCTCTGGCTTTCAGGCAGGACCAGACAGAACTCTAAAGGAGTTAAGGTCTGCCTGGTTCTGACTGAAAGCCGGGAGCAAAATTCACTGCCTCACTGACATCGGAGCCACCAGCCTCCACTGCTTAGCGTTATTTAATTGTACTATATATTAATGAAGTTCATTCTGATTTAAAATGCAATTGAAATGTGTAATGCTTTGGTGGCTATCTCAGTGTCTTTGCACTCATTGGTCAGACAGGGCGGACACTTATGAATCACCAGAAAAGAGGACATTGAACTGGATATGCGTGTGTGTGTGTGCTTATATGCAAATTTAGAAATAATTATCATTTAAGCATATCTCACCACCGTGTGGATAACTGTGACCAGGTTCACACTGTTGTGGATGGGCAACAGCTCTGATTGTTCTTTATCTTTCTTCTTCTTTAACTTTACCTTCAAACAGAGAACAGTCCTCTGGCAACCTTTCAAATAGAGGACTGTCCTCTACAAAACAGGACACATGGCCACCTACATGAACATTGGGAAGTGGCAGTCAGTTGATTTATTAGTGAGCAATTAGATCAAAGATTGCCCACTGACGTTTCCTTCTATCTCCACGGATAAAAGGGACTAGAAACCTAAAAATTAAAACTGGGTGCCTGGAATATCCTTATGGGCCAACGAGACCACATCACGCCAGTCCTTTCCCAGCTTCACTGGCTGCTAGTCCAGGTCCGGCCCGAATCAAAGTGCTGATATGAACATTTAAAGCCCTAAACGGCTTGGGGCCAGGTTATCTGAAGGAACACCTCCTCCCGTATATACCTGCCCGGACCCTAAGGTCATCCTCAGGGGCCCTTCTCCGTGAGCCCCTGCCAAAGAAAGTGAGGCAGGTGGCTACCAGGAGGAGGGCCTTCTCTGCTGTGGCACCCCGGCTGTGGAATGAGCTCCCTAAAGAGGTTCGCTTGGCACCTACATTATATGCCTTTAGATGCCGGGTGAAGACCTTTTTATTCTCCCAGCATTTTAACAGTCTATAAATAAATTTTAACTGGTGTTTTAAATTTGTAATTTTGCATTGTTGCTGTTTTTATCTGGTTGAGCTTTTATATTGTATTTTATATTATGGTTTTATACTGTTGTTTTATACTTTGAATGTTTTTAATTTTTGTGAACCACCCAGAGAGCTTCGGCTATTAGGCAGTATAGAAATGTAAGTAATAAATAAATGGGAATCAGACCTCGTCTGGCCATGGTCTTGGGCCTGAGAAGCTAGATAAATCTTTTAAAGCAAAGGCACTGCTTGGCCTTTGCTTTCTCTTTAGTCTTCACTAGTGATGCAGCTGAAATCCATAATTAGCTGGACAAAACTTGCACGATCGTAACGCTCACCTTTGAGCAAGTTTTGATCGCTGCCTTACAAATTCTGACAGTGGAGGCTGGTGGGTCGGATGTCAGGGGGGCAGTAAATCCGCTCCGGGTATCAGTCAGAACGCCAAAGGAACTCTCTAAGCTGCTTCCTACCTCCACGGATTTTAGAATAGATTGTGAGCTTCACAGCCTGCGCGGTCTGCATCTAAATTAAGGCATTTCTACACACGCACCGATTTTGTCAGATCGACCCAGATTAAATCGATGTCTTTGCCGCCACCGAGGCCCTGGCTCCATGAGGAGCGCTCAGCGACACCATCCGTCTCTCCTCCGTACTGAACTGGTCAAAGATAACCAGTAAACGTTATGAGGCCACGTGGAAACAGCCAATCCGGAAGGAGTACAGAAACATGGCAACGCAGGACGACATGATGCATTTTGCAACTCCAGTCTACGGCTCCCAAGAGGCAGCCTAGTTTGGGCGTGCGCAAAGGCGTGTAGAAGCAGAACGAGATCGCGAATGAAAGGAGAACTCTTGTCCAAGGTTACGTAAATGAAATTAGTTACTTGCCCAGAAAATAACAAAGTCACTGGGGATAAGTTCACCCATCACTAGTCTTCACTAGGCTCACGATCAGGCCCGTAGCTAGCAGAGAAGTTAAGGATGTAGAAAATACACAAATTTTAATATACACATAAAACAATAAACACTAAGCACTTAAAATACAGATTCAAAAGGATGTTACATTTTTAAAAAACTGCTTGATGATCAGAAGCAACTTGGGCCAAACGCGTTTCGACACTCGGTCTTCATCAGTATATATTACACGGAGCTAATATACACTCAAGAATTTCGTTAGACATGTGGGCTGACTTTAAAGTTCCCCAAATAGGGATAAAAACGTCACTCCCTTCAACAAAAAATACAGTGCATCAGCATTTGAGATAAGCCTTTGCTCACGTTGTTTTATGTGTGTATTAAAAATCTGTGTATTTTCTACATCCTTAACTTCTCTGCTAGCCACTGTACTACTTTGGTTAAGGTTAACACCAGTTGTTTCTGTCTGTTTGCTATCAGGCCCGGCCTGACTTGAGTGGCCACCTCAAGCACGCTACTGCCGCTGCCCTGGTTCTTTGTGGTGGGGGGGCTCCCCTCCTTCCTCCCTGCCCATGGCTTCCCCTCCCCCTCCCTGCTCACTTGCTCACCCGCCTGCCCAACAGCAGCTCCCCCTTCCTGCTCGCCCATCCGCCTGCTCGTGCACCAGCTCCCTCACCTCCCTTGGCCAGAAGTCTCACGATATTTCGGCAGAGTCCCTGAGATTTTCAGGAGCCCCATGGCTGGGGCAGAAGGCAGGAGCAGCCAGACAAGGCAGGGAGGAGGAGGAGCCGCCCCGCCACAACGCGGCCATAAGCTTTGGCCAACTGGCCAAGCAGGCAAGGAGGGAGGGAGGTGGCAGGAGGGCAGGAAAAAGAGGCAGGCGCTTCAGGTGGGGAGAACGACGCCATCCACTGCTCTCCCCACTCTGTGCTACCTGATGCGCCTGCCTCGGCCTGCTTCGTTGTAGGGCCGGCCCTCATTGCTATTATCTATTTTGCTTGACACCCTCCCAATTAAGAGTGGCCCAAAGAGAGTGTGCCTGAATAGTGTTTAAAAAAAACCTTCAATGCTGTGACAAACCAGCATGCCTGTGCCTCCAACTCTGGAAAGTAGGAGCCAGACTCCAAGGCACCCTTAGTCTATATTCCTCAGAGATAGGTTGCCTCTACCCATGTATTATTAATTAAATAATAATATTATTACTTAATAGTTCATCACTCATGACCTAAACACATGGGAATGCAGGTTTATGGCATTTAGGGTTCGTTCTAGATGAATGCAGAATGCAAATGTGCAACCTTTTCCCATAGTTTTGGAAGTATGTGCTTGCACCATTGATTTATCTATCGTTCTTTCACAGAACGTCTTGCATTTAATTGTACTGGATGTTACCACACCTGGTTGTACTGTCAAGACATGAAACTACCCGTACACTGTGCTCAACATTTAAGGTCCTCCTCCGAGTGCCTACTCCGAGGGAAGCTCGGAGGGTGGCAACAAGAGGGCCTTTTCGGTGGTGGCCCCCCGACTGTGGAATGATCTCCCCAATGAGACTCACCTGGCACCATCACTGTTATCTTTCAGGCGCCAGGTCAAGACTTTTCTCTTCTCCCAGGCATTTAATAGCATTTAACAACGCTAAGTTTGTTTTTAATGGACCCCAGAACTGCTGTTTTTAAATGGATAATGTTGTTTTTATATTGTTGTCTGTATGTTTCTGATGGTTTTTAAAAAAATTGTATACTTTTTTTAATGTTTACTGTTTTTAACTGTTGCAAACCGCCCAGCGAGCTTCGGCTGTGGGGTGGTATATAAATGAAATAAATAAATAAATGGTCCTATGTCAACTTGTGACCTTGTGCTTTCACTTGCCACCACTAATTTAGTTTGGTGTACGTGTACCTGCATTTTAGCACATAACGCGTATTCTTATCCTGAGTTTCTTCTGTCCTTTGCAACAATTGCTGGTGGCGCCTTCCCATTTGCAATGCAATCCCAGCCACCACTGCAAACCTGAAGTCTGAAGTGGTACAGTCCTCATAAAACTTCACCCCCCTGATTCAGCTAGTTTACTTTGCTGTGCATGTACCTACACGTTAGCATATTCTTATCCTGAGTTTCTTCTGCACTTTGCATCAATTGTGGCTCCGTTGATTCATTTGGTGGAGAGCAGCCAAGCCATAACTTTAGTTATGCCACAGTATTTATAGATGTTTAAAAAAATTCAACAGTGGCTTGGTGTCTTTGCCCAAGTTATCTGGACAAAAAGAGACTGAAGGGCCATCTGACCACTGTATCACATTTATCACTTATTGGTTGAAGGGGCACCGGGGGGCGGGGGGGCTCATGGCCCCCACAATATTCTCAAGCCGGCGCTGCATATTGTGATGGGAAAGAGGTGAGATTCTATTCAAGGTGCCTGAACATTTTAAACTCCTAGTCTTAGCACAACAGCCTATGCACTGAGGACATAGTGCTGAATGAATAGAGCTCCCAGAAAGGAGTGTAGGGTCTTCTTAAGAAAGGCAGGGTCCCCAAAACCCACACGCCCAGACTGGCCACAGCCCTGAAGATAGAGCTGCATTGGTTAAACACAACTAATCATACTCAAAGGGGAACTACAGACACGGCAAAAGCAGCTCTGGGAGATGGGAACTTGTACCCTACCCAGAGAATATCTCTGTCCACGTAACGTTGAACACTATGCAAGACCTTGAACATTACAGGCCTGTTCAGACAACACACTAAGCCATGGTTAGGCCGCTAACCCTTTTGCAGCAAACAGCCCAGAGCATTTTGTGAACCGCCCAGAGAGCTTTGGCTATTGGGCGGTATAAAAATGTAATAAATAAATAAATAAAATAAATAAATAAACAGTTAGTGAATGTGTTTAAACTGTGGTTATGTAGGTTAGGAATGATTCACACGCCACGCTAAATCATGGTTCACATGACATGCTAAGCCATAGTGGTTAGCTCAAAATGCTTAACCACCGTGGCTTAGCGTGTCATCTGAATAGGGTCAATGTGTAGAGATGTAATGTAGTGACCAAGAGACCGAGCTATGAATCAGGAAGTCCCTGGTTCAAATCTCGCCTCTGCCATCAACTTACTACATGGTCTGAGGTAAGACATTCCCTCTCAGCCTCAGTTCCTCGCTGTGTAAGATGGGGATGCTAATAACAGCCTACCTTGCAGGGTTGTTGTAAGAATTATAATTAGATCATGTGTGTGAACCACTTGGAACACTTGAAAGCACCATTCAAATATTAAGTAACACTAATTTTCGGTGGGTGGACCAGGTGTTAACATCTGGCTATTTTTCAAAGGCTTGGCAATCAGAACCACTATGGATATTGAATGTCTAAAGCAGCCGTTCCCAACCTGGTGCCTTGCATATGTGTTGGACTACAACTCCCATTATTCTGAGCCAGCATAGGAGTTGTAGTCCAACACATATGGAGGGCACTAGGTTGGGGAAGACTGCCTTAGGGTGCAATCCTATGCGTAATTAGAAAGAAAAAATGTCCTGCAACTCCCAGCATTCTCCAGGTAGCAAGAACTGAAATTCTTTTTCTTTCTAAACATGCATAAGATTGCACATTTAGAGGATTTAGTTGCATAAACAGCGACTGCACAAGCGAACCTGAACATTATGTTTTCACAATTGCATCCTTAAAACGGAGTCAGTGGCAGAGGTAAACCATCTGTATTTTATGTATGGAAGCAAAGACATGATGCCTTGCTTTTTTTCATTTTCTGCAAAATGTTTTCAATAAAAATCTAATCTACTGTCTATTTTATTTATTTTATTTATTTATTTATCATATTTATACCCCGCTCCTCAGCCAAAAAAGGCTCTCAGAGCGGCTTACACTTAGCAAAAAAAGTCTAGTAGCCACCAATTCTTTTTCTAAAATTAATGTTATTGATTTTAACAAATAAAACATTAATAAACAATTAATAAACAATAAGACAACTTGAGAATACCTTGACTACCATCTGTCATCAATCTCCTACACTGCGACGCCTCACCTATATTCTAGTCATTCATCCTACTCCATTCATATCCTATTATCCAAATAAATCTTTCCATAATTGATCTCTGATGGTTTTAATGTTTTCTTGTGCCTAATCATAGCTGCCAATTCTTTAAAGGAGCAATTTATGCTAGCAGCCATCCCAATACCCAGTGGCAAGGACTTCCACAGATTCAGTGCACAAATGGCTCACTGATATATTTCCTTCTTATTTGGCTTAAACTTGCTGCCCGTCCATTTCAGTGGACCGCTGTAAACGTTTGTATGCTTAGTAGGAAACATTGTAGCCTTCAGTACCTTGAACTTTTAAAACTTGTCCTGTCTCTCCTGTTATATTATTATTATTATTATTATTATTTATTTATTTATTTATTTATTTATTTATTTATTTATTTATATAGTACCATCAATGTACATGGTGCTGTACAGAGTAAAACAGTAAGCTGTGGGTCTATAACTACTTAAAAATGAAATCCTATGCATGTTTAGGCAAAGTCCTACAACTCCCAGCATTGCTGGCTGGGGAATGCTGGAAATTATAGGACTTTTTTCCTGTCAACACATGCATAAGATTGCTCCCTAAGACTTTCTCCATAATAACAATTATTATGCACATCCTCTGTTTTAATTCCTTTTTCTGTCCCCTTCTCTTGCTACTATTTTCCAGATCCATTCATTCGATGTGGCTAAGATCCAGCACCTAATTTGGTATACAAGTCTAGCATGCCATCCTGACCTGAGATCAGTGTTGGAAGCCCATAAACATTTCGCTGGGAGCAAGCCCTATCAAACATAGTAGAACTTACTTCTGAGTAGACATGCATGGGATTAAATCCATACTGGACTGAGGCCCTTATGTGCAACTTATTTTGACAAGTCGCTTAGGACCAATGTACTTTAAAGGAGCAGAACTCTGTCGAATACAGTATGTACTAACAGAACTTCGGCGAAAATTGGTATATAAATATTTTTAATAAAGAATGCCTATTTTCACATATGCCAAAGGCAGGAGAAAAAGTGAAAAGGAACCATGTTTACACAGTGATACAATCCTTCTTGCCAATCTAAATTTTGATTCACATTGCAAACTCCAGAAAATCAAAAGCTGACAAAATGCATCAACATACTTGGTGCATTACAGATGTTCAGCTATTATTACGTATAATGTACTTGCAACAGTTCCAGTAGCATTGGAATCCTTTCTTTTTTGTTGTCGCAAGTTTCATAATCTGGCAAGCCCTAAGCATGACTAATTTGTACTGCCCGCGTGCAAGTTATTTTTAAAACATGGTGTAAATGGACAAATATTGCTTCCATCATTTTTTTTAATTTTTATTTTTGGTTTAATGGTACCACTTATGCATCTTAGGGCACAATCTTATGTGATGCTGGCAGGGAAATGCTGGGAGTTATAGGACTTTTTCCTGTCTAAACTGGCATAGGATTGCTCCCTTATATTGCAAATTTAAATTGCAAACTCAGCCCTTTACATATACACTCCTGAGTTGCTTCTTTTAAAGAGTCACACGTCTGACAGCTGTGCAAAAGCTACCAAATATGAACCTTGTGTGGTTAACCTCTTGTGGGTGTCTGACTTTTAGCCATCCTGACCAGTTTCAATTAATATTTCCACATTATGGGATTCTCAGTTGTTCCTATCAAGCAAACAAGAAGAAGAAAAAGATGGATTTGATTCCGAATAGCACTTCTCAGTCAGAAGTTCTGAGGCAATTCACAGGCACGTAAATGAAAAATAAAATAAAATAACGACACCAACCACAATGAAGCTATTTGGAAGCATTGCCTTCCCACGCATTCTCAGCCATCCCATTTACTGCCCCACCTATTCCCTGGGGAAAAGTACAGACATTTCTTTTCTCATTTGATGCTACACCAAATTTAGGGTGGGGATGGTTTGAGTTCGGTTTCTTTCTTCCTTTCTTTTTAAAGTTAGGAAATAAATCCATCTAAAACAAAGGCCAGAGTCATTTTGATAATGTACTTTGCATAGAAGAAGCAATTGTAAAGGAGGGGTGTTGGAAAAGAAAGAAAAAATCCTATGTATTCAGTTATCATTTATTTATTTATTATTGCATTGATATCCCACCTTTTTTTTTCCTCCAAGGAACCCAAGGCAGTGTGTACATAATCCTCCTCTTCTCCATTTTATCCTCACAACAACAACCCTGTGAGGTAGGCTGGGCTGAGAGTCTGTGACTAGCCCAAAATCACCCAGTGGCCAAGTGGGGAGTAGAACCCGGATCTCCCAACTCCCAGACCAACACTTTAGCCACTACACCACACTGGCTCTCAAAAATAAATAAACGGGAATAGATGGAGATGCAGCTTGACTTTGACTGCAGGAGAGCCTGAAACAGAGCCAGAAGCCTCAATCCAGGGAAGGGCAAGTTGTACTGTGCAGCCCAACCCAAAGCTTGCTCAGAAGTAAGTCCTGTGACAGTCAAGTTATAAACTTGGGACTTTTCTTAATCACATTTATTTGATTTGAATGATTCCTAACTTTCAAGTAAAGGCACATCATGTCCTGCAGTCTTATGAAGGGAATAATCTCTCACTGAAGTCAGTGTGGCTTACTCTCGAGTAAACAGGCATAGTATATAGATCCAGGTCCTCTCATCCAATCAGTGGAGTTGGTGTCAAGGAGAGTTGATGTTTCTTTTCCTAGATTGGGGTCTGTGTATTTTGGGGGATATTCCGAGTAGACCATGACCAGATAAAAGTTCACAGAAAGAAAGATCTGGAATCCTACAACTCAGCCTTCCCCAACCTGGTGCCTTCTAAAGCTGTTGGACTACAACTCCCATCATCCCCAGCAAGCAGAGATTTAGGCTGCCACAGTGACACACCTGGGAGTAACCCCCATTGAACTCAATAGGACTCAATTTTGAGCAGACATAGATAGGATCATGCTGTAAGTCTGCAACCCTAGGCACACTTACTTGGAAGCAAGCCCCATTGAACTTAATGGGACATCCTCTGAATCAACAGAGGACAAAGTGATGGGTGGGTGAACCCGGGAGGGTGGGATAGGGTGACCAAATGCGAAGGAGGACAGGGCTCTGGTATCCTGCCCTCTTTTTTATTTGGTTACTCTAGTATAGCTCCTGCAGCTTTAACAGTTGTGATGAAGAGGAAATTTCACCAGGTGCTGCAGGCATACAAATGACACCTGCTGAAATTCCCTTTTCTATACAACTGTTAAAGATACTGGAGCCCCGTCCTCGTTTCCATAGGGTCACCCTAGGAGGCATTTTACCCTGTTCTCCCTCCAGCAGGAAGAGCCCGAAAAGCAACCTACAACAGCACGCTAAAGACCCGGCATAATTTAGCTTCGCTCGTCTTGCGGCTGCTGCTGCTCCTGCTGTCTCCATTATACACACTTTGGATCAATTTCACCGTATGTTTAAATCCGTTCCACTTCGACCATTTCCTCTGGTTTGTGTGATCATTTTTAACTGATTCATCCCGCAGAAGCACAGGGGGGGGGGGAACCCATTGAAATCCGTGGGACTTACTTCTGAGTAAGTGTGCATGGGATTGGGCTGTCAGTCTAATGTGGGGCTACCACGAGTGGTCAATTTCACCAGGAATAGGGTGACCATATGGAAAAGAGGACTGGGCTCCAGTATATTTAACAGTTGTATAGAAGAGGGAATTTCAACAGGTGTCATTTGCATATGTGCTGCAATTGGTGAAATTCCCTCTTCATCACAACAATTAAAGCTGCAGGAGCCCTGCCCTCTTTTGCATCTGGTCACTCTAGTATAGCTCCTGCAGCTTTAACTGCTGTAATGAAGATGGAATTTCACCAGGTGCTGCATGCAAATAGTGTATTTGAAATAGTGATTTTTATAAATTTATATGTAAACCCATTTAGAGATATTATATTAAGTGGTATGATGTAGTATTAATAAGTAAATAATAAATCATAAATCATAAATAATAAATAGCCTTTCTCAAGCTGTGTAGGACAACAAGTCCCATCATCCCATCAGCCAGGCTGGCTGGGGATGATAGAGGCTGTAATCCAACACAGCTGAAGGCTGCCATGTTGAAGGAAGACAACTGCAGTCACACGTTTATTTGCCTTGCTTGCACCAGTTCCTGAGGCTTAAGAAACCGCCTGGCTTGTGATGGTTCTAGAACTCTCCTTCTTGGGGTCTTTCTGGGGGGTTCTGAATTGAATGGCCTAAGATAGGGTGGAGGGAATTTTTGGCCCTCCAGAGATCATCATCATCCCTGACCATTGGCCATGCTAACTAGTGCTGGTGTCAGGTATACTTTAAGACAGATTCCTGCATTGAGTAGGGGGTTGGACTTGATGGCCTTGTAGGCCCCTTCCAACTCTACTATTCTATGATTCCATGAGTCCAACGACCCCTGGAGGCCAGAGGTTCCCTGCAGCTCTGACCTAAGTAAACAACACAGTTTCTTTCTGGATTGGAAGAAAAAGGGTTGGTTTTGACCCTGATGGGAGAAGACGAATGAAATGGAGTTTGCCTGGAGACACATTTAAACTCACACTCAATTCCATGGCTTTGGTTGAAGACCTCTGGTGGGCAACACCCTTCTGCGAATGAAGGTTTCCCTTCATTCGCTGGTTTCCCCTTCTCCCAAAGATTATCTATTTCTCACCAATGCATTGTCTTTTCTTCCATTTGAATTGGTCTCTAGAGATCTAGGCCTGAATAAGCAGAATTAATGGAATGGCATGCTTGGAAGAGGCCTAGCATCTGCTCCGGAGCAGCCCAAATACATTTGACAGAAAGGGAGGGCTGCAAAAATTAATTGCTTAAAGGCACAATCCTATGCATATGTAGACAAAGAAAAAGCCCTACATTCTCAGGATTCCCCAGCTAACACTAGGGTGACCATATGAAAAAGAGGACAGGGCTCTTGTATCTTTAACAATTGCATAGAAAAGGGAATTTCAGCAGGTGTCATTTGTATTTATGGAGAACCTGATGAAATTCCGTCTTCATCACAACAGTTAAAGGTGCAGGAGCTATACTAGAGTGACCAGATTTAAAAGAGGGCAGGGCACCTGCAGCTTTAACTGTTGTGATGAAGAGGAAATTTCACCAGGTTCCCCATATATGCAAATGACACCTGCTGAAATTTCCTTTTCAAGACAACTGTTAAAGATACAGGTGCCCTGTCTTCCTTTTCATATGGTCACCCTAGCTAACACAGCTGCCTAGACATGCATAGGATTGTGCCCTAAATGAATCAATGACCCCCCACCCCCCAATCCCCACTTTTGATTGACTAAAAAGGTGCCCTAATGAATTGGGCAGTGGGTCATTTAAAAAAAAATACAGCCATTTATAAACATGGCATCATTCCTGCTTCTCTCTCCCTCACATAAGGGGGAGGGATGTTTCTTCTAAAAACTACTCACCAGGAGGCTTCACTGCACACATGTGCAAAGTAAGCTTCAGAGCTATTGGGTTGGATCAAGATTCAGCAATATTTAGAGTAGACCTATTGGAATCCATGGGACTAGTTGAGCTAGTAACATGTAAGTCACTTCCTATGGATTTTAATAGTTCTGGTTTAGGTATGGTTAGTCCGGATCCTACAGACCTACTTTGAGGACACTAGGCTATTTAACTGGGTGGGGTGAATATGAGAACATGAGAACAGCCCTGCTAGATCAGACAAAGGGTCCATCTAGCCCAGCATTCTGTTCACACAGTAGCCTACCAGCTGCCCACAGAGAATCTGCATGAAGGATGTGAGTGCAACAGCACCCTCCCACCCATGTTCCCCAGCAACTGGTGCACATAGGCTTACCATGTCTAATACTGGAGGTAGCACATAGCCATCAGGACTAGTAGCCTTTGATAGCCTCCTCCTCCAAGAATTTATCCACCCCCCTTTTAAAGCCATCCAAATTGGTGGCCATCACCACACCAATTTGAGGTAGAGAATTCCATAGTACTGTATGAGGAAGTATTTCATTTTATCTGTCCTGAATCTCCCACCAATTAGCTTCAAGGGA
Source organism: Elgaria multicarinata webbii (assembly GCF_023053635.1). NCBI lineage: Eukaryota > Metazoa > Chordata > Lepidosauria > Squamata > Anguidae > Elgaria > Elgaria multicarinata. The sequence continues at coordinate 8,007,241 of NC_086183.1, forward strand.
TGTCCCCATTGGGTTCTAATATTATGAAAGAAATGGTGGTCATCACTACATGTTGTGGAAGTGAATCATAGTTTAACTATGACCTGTGTGAAGTATGTATTTTTTCTGTCCTGAATTGAATACCTGGTTGCTGTTGATGATGAGGAGCTTGCTGGAAAAAAGAGGTGGCAACCCTAATTTACCCCTCAAATTCGGATGGATACCCAGGGATTCAAGCCCAGTAAGAGCTAAGCTCTTAAAGTCCTGAGCCTGGATGGACAAATGTGTAAGTTTCAGTTTCTCCCACATTCAATTTTTTTTTTAAAAAAAATCTCCAGTTCTTTCAACAGCAAATATGAAGAAATTTGCAACCTATTGTAAATTCTCATCAAAAACTACCTGAAATGACATTCTCAGCTATCCCTAGCTTTGCAGCGGATGTGAGATTTGAACCGATCAAGGACTTCCCAGCTTGCTCTTTTAACCATGATACACCAGGGGTCAGCAACTTGTGAAGCTTTGCCCTACAATGCCTATCATCCCAGGGCAGCACACTTGATGGAGATGGAACATGGGAGTTGTAGTCAAAAACAACTGAAAGACCATAAGTCAATACCATCAGCTGCTCCATCGTCTACTAGGGAATTTAGGGTGACAACCTGCCAGAAACTGGCCTTCTTGTGGCACTTTCCCTCCCAAATCCAATCCCCCCCCCCAGATCTTTCAAAAGCTGGCAAAGATCTCCTTATTTTGGACAGCTGGAGGACAGAAAGTAGATTTAGCATGATGTCTCCATTTCTGATGGCAAGAATAGTGCAGTTTTGTTCTCTTTCTTTCTTTCTTTCTTTCTTTCTCAATGTTACAGTCATTTCAATCTACTGGTTGAATTTTACACTATTGATTGTATCACAAAGCTGCCTTGGAGGCTTTTTGGAAGATTGAATGGTGAGACAAATTATAAGTAAATAAATAAATACATAAAAACAAAGGAAGGTTTGTTTTTATTGTACTTTTATTGTAATGTGATTACTATTTTCACATTGCAAGCCACGTATTGGGCAGCATATAAATAATTTAAATAAATAAAATACGTTTTATTAAAAGGGAAAGTAATACCATCAGTTTATTCTTAATGATAGGAGTGTTGTAAAAGTAACAGACTTCTGATGGCACACTCCTGTGGTCCCTGATCTTCTACTCTCACCTTTTGTTTTTATAGCTGTGTGTGTGTGTTATAGAAGAGTTGTTCGGAGGTGTTTATTTACCCACTTCAGGTCTGTTTTGATGAGATTTCAATGGGAATACTAACTTCTCTCTCCCCCCCCCCCCTGCATTTCCCCTCCCTAACCCCCACTGTTCCAGCACCCTAGAAACAGCAGGCATCACCAGTCTTTCATGGAATATTAAACATTCCGGCCTCCATGACACAGGGATGCTGCGTTCTGGCTCCCTGCCCATTTGCTAGAAATTAATAGGTGGAGAACAGTTGGTGCTTATCTCAGGACATTTGAGAAATGAAAAGCTCATTGGTTTTCATTGTGAGCTTTCTAGTCAAGAGAAGAGAACTTCCAAATCCCCACCACCACAGAACAAACACCACAGCTGAAAATATTCCATCTTTGCCTCTCTCTCTTCCCCCTTTTCTTTTGTCCTTTGGGCAACCTAACTTTATGCATGTCTACTCAGAAAGTTCCCACTGTTGTTCGGTGGGGTTTGCTCCCAGGGAAAGCTAAAAATAATCAAGAGTCCAATCCTGGTTCCATGGAATCACAAAACTTGATCCAGCTAGAGCAGCCTTCTCTAGCCTGGTGCCCTCCAGATGTGTTGGACTACAAATCCCATCATTCCCAGCCAACAAGGGAATGGCGGGAGTTGTAATCCAACACATCTGGAGGGCTCCAGGTTAGGGAAGGCTGAGATAGAGGATAGGCAACCTGGTGCCTTCCAGATGTTGTTGGACATTATAGGAATGGTAGTCCAATTATCTGCCATGCTGATTGGGAGGATTTGCAGTCCAACACATCTGGAAGGCACCAACTTGGGGAAGGCTTGAAATTTATCTAACTTCAGCAGGTGGGTCAGGGGCCCACTGAATCATAGACTGACCAGAGGTGGATTGCAACAGCAGCAATTACCACCAGGCGCATATAAGGTAAGAGATTATGACATAAGCCCCCAAATGCATGCTTCACCTAAAGGCGGCTCCCAAATCTGAAACGGTTGAAAAGACTGCACTTGATGCTGACCTGGTTGGCATGATTAAACAACCCATGGGTTGCTTGGGAACACATGGGACTGAGCATGCTGGCTCCTCACTGCTCGATGGCTTCCAGTGCGCTAAACATCCCAGAGACACTCCATCCCTGGGCTGTTCTCTGTGACGTGTGAACCTGGAAATCTGAGTAGTTGAGGGAGAAAGAAGCTAGACTTAGAACCCATGGTTTGTTCTTGGGTTACAATTCTGGGTTGTTCCTCCCCTAAGAAACCAGAGTTCTGAATTTGCATATCACAGAGAACAACTCAGGGATAGGGCATCCCCGGATCGTTTAGCGCACCTGCACCGGAAATGGTTGAGTGGTAAGGAGCCTGCATGCTCAACCCCAGTTAACAAATGGTGGGTTGTTTCATCTTGTGAACTGCGACACTGAGCGGCATGCATTTGGACAATGATTTTTGACCATGCCTGCAAGGTGCTGTACAGAAGGCAGTAGTTTTCTCCCTTCCGCTCTCTCCCTCTTTCACACACACACAGCTACTAACTCATTTTACACATCCGCAGCTCTCAGAAATCACTTTAAGCCTACAGCGAATTCTATGATTTGGAGCTAAACAGGCCTTTGCACGGCCGGACTGAAGGGTTGTTTGGTGAATCTTATCTTCCTTTTAATTCATCAGAGACGGCCATTCAGATAAAGGTTAGGAAAACCCTGCACAGATGAGCCGGGATGACTGAAGAGATTTGCTCCCTCCGCCCTGCTTCGCTCCCTCTCCCAAATTGCTTTGCTCCTGCACGAACTGGGGCGCATTTAGATGTGACGGGAGGGGGGGAGCAGTACATTAAAGGGAAAACAACAGACAAGCCAAAAATGCCTTGAGGGGGGAAACACACACACACACACACACACACACACACACACACACCCCGCAAGCCTTTAAAACTGTCACCCGAAAGCCCTTATCTCCCACACTACAGCAGAGAGGGGTAAATCGATACCTCTCAGGTTCTGATCCCCTCTGGAGCACCCCCAAATCCAAGAGCTGGCACCCCCATTGTGAGCGCCTAAGCTGGCATCTACACGGTGCAATTGTAGGCGCAAGGGAGGGGAGCCAAGGGTGAGATTACACACGTGCAGCTGCTTTTCTCTCTCCCTCCCTTCCAAATTCTCACATTATTAGTGTGCTACATATTATGGAGAGAGAGAGAGAGAGAGAGAGATGAAAGGGTGTATTTGATGGATTGCAGGTCAACCTTCCCCTAAGAAATTACTTTTGTCAGAGGGAGGAGCTGGGGGATCCCCGCCCCATAGCGCTTGGCAAAAGCAGTGCTTTAATCAAAACCCAGATCTGGAAATAGTGGCAGACAGATGGGCAGAGGTGGAGGAAAGCAGGAGAAAGAGGCCAGAGGCGGAGGGGATGGACTCAATAGCTTAGTTTTTCTTGCATTAGAACACAAAACATTTTCGATGCCAAAACACCCGATTACAGTTGGAAGGCTGGTCCCACTTTCAAGCTCCTCACCTCCCACCCCAAACTATAAATCCATCACCAAAATGAGATGGGTTCTCTCTTACCTTTCTTGATCACAGACTGGTCCAAGAGATTCATGCCAGTTTCATCCACTGCCTGAAGGAGCAAGGGACAAAGATGATTAAACTGACCTGCCATGCCCGTTCTGTTGTAAGGATGATCGAAATTATATATTGAAGAGTGTTTAACACAATAATAATAATAGCCAAAACTCTCAGAGTGATGTGCACACTATTTATTATTATTGCCATCAGATTAATAATAATAATAATAATAATAATAATAATAATAATAATAATAATAATAGAGTTTAAATGAAAGCAAAGTGGGGTTTGACAAGAGGGAGAGAGAAGGTTTTTTTTTCCATTAAAAAAAAAGGACCCACAAATTTATAAAGTATGTGGCTTCCACAGAGAAATTCAGAGAAATTCTTAAAAGATCTAAAAAGAAGAGAAAATCACCTCTTTAACATGTCCCATTTCTCAAACAGTATTAAAATGTTGTCTTGGAGCACTTGGTGTTTGTTTGTTTGTTTGTTTTAAAGACTATTTCAAATTTTGTAAAGAAGAAAAGTACACAAGCAATAATCTTGGCTCTTTTTTTAAAAAAAAAAAAAACCCCAAAAAACAACAGGAAAATGACGTTTCTGGAGGGAAATAAACCTCAAGAGGGCCCAAAATTGTTCTTTAAAGATATGTGGCACAATTCAGCTAAAGGCAAGCAGTTTTAAGGCCCATTGAGCTCCCATTAGGAGAGATTTATGCATGAGTTTAGCTACCATTGAAACCACTGGGACTTGAGTTTGTAATCCATGTTTAGGAGTAAGCCCCATTGAATCAAGCGTGCCTTACTTCCAAGTAAATGTTGATAGGCCTGGACAGTAAAGCTGTACTGTTAAACACACTTTACCTAAGAGTAAATTCCACTGAACACAATGCAGTTTACATCTGAGTAGACATGCACAGGATTGCACTGTAAGAGTATTGGATTTTTGGTTGGGTCAGGAAGGCTACGTTTCAGAGGAAAACAAAAATCAAAACAAGGGTTGTCCTCCTACATACACACTCCTTTTCCAGCTAGCATTTCTGAGTTTCTCGCATTTCCCGAGTATTTTCAAAACTCAGAGAGCAACTGGAGTTTGTTTTTGTTGTTTGAAAGGACCAATTGTGGGTTTTGTTTGTTTATTTTAAAGTAAAAGACTTTTAAAATTGTTCTTATTAACAAAACAAAACAAAAAATACCCCACAATTTCATGTTACTATTTTTAGTTTCGGACAAGTTGTTCCAACTAGTTCCTGGCAGAGAAAGTTTAACTACCCAGGAACAATAGCAAATACTTTGCAAGCTATACATCTACCAGCATTGGGTTAAGAGTTTTGAAGAGGGCAAAGTTTCCTGCCGACTTTGAGAAGCTGAAACAGTAGCCCAAATTCAGAAATTCAAGAGGATGGAGAGAAAGAGAGAAATTGAATAAAATGATCAAATAAATAGGGAAAGATCATTCAAAATTTAAAAAAAAACGTATTCACGCTTTAGAGTCTATTTTCACTAATATAATATATAACATATTAGTTATATATATTACTAATATATTTAAAAAGACGGGGGGATTGTAGCAGCAAAATCCTCACAAGCCTCCACACAGTCACAGTACATCCAGCACATGACTACTCAGAAGTAAGTGCAAGCAAGTTCAGTGCGACTTTCCCCTAGCTAGATTGCAGCCTTAATGGTGCAACCCTAAACACCTCGACTCAGAAGTAAGCCTTGTTGAGTCCAATGGGACTTACTCCCAGGTAAATGAGTACCGGATTGAAGCCTAAAGAATGAAAAGAAAGCAGGGGGAGATCTAATTTGGGAAGGGGCACGATCCAGCCAAAGTTCAGCGTTTTAAAATCGTATTGAATTCAACAGGACAGAACCGAAAAAAGAAAGAAAACACATCCTAAATTTAAGCCTCCCACCGAAATCAACGGGATTTAAAAACTGGGTCGTTGGGAATGAAGAAACGACTCTCCACCGAAAAGCTCCGCACTTGCTCGAGGGAGTAAACTCCCAATAAAATCAGTGGAGCCGATTTCCTTGGGAGAAAACTGGGTCAAGGTTGAGACAGCAAAACGCAGTTGGAAAAGAATTGAATTATCCGTTCCACGAAGGTGGGAGCAGGCACCGAGCAGGACCAAGCGCCGGACGACGCGCTCCGCTTTCTAAGCCGCTCTGCCCGGCCTTTTCCATTCCCGGGGCGCCCGCATCGGTTTGAAGCCGGTTCGAGGCCATTTTTACTCCCGGCATCGGATTCTCCTCGATTCTTTTGAGGGCTCAACGATACGAGAAGAGGAAGGCGGAGAAGGATCGCCGGGGTGGCTTGGGGGGGGGGCAGTGAAAATGACTTGGGGGGGAGAGATGATTTATTTGAAATAATACAGCTGCGAGGCGTCGGCCTCGCCCGGCAGGGAAGAATCGAACTCACAGCCCTATATCTCGGGATCGTTCCCGTGCATCCAAATGACACACAGGGGATCCCGGGAGCAGGCAGGGGGGGGGGATCCCTCCATTTTCCTGGAATAATCCTTAGGTGTAGAAAGGGCCCGGGATTTGCTTCAAAGACGCAAAACCAATTCGCCAGGAATGGCGAGCGCTTTGGCCAGCCTTACACCGGATTCCTAGCTAGGTCTACTCGGAAGCCAGCCCTCCAAAACGGTTTTTAATAGAAGGTGTTCCCCGGTCAGTGTGAACAGAAAGGGAGCGTTAGTCCTAACGCAGCCATCTTTGTCATCTTTGCTTATTTTCATTTTCTTTTACGCTTGTCGTTGTCCGTTCCCCCTCCCCCCAAGCTCCCCAAAAATGTTTAAAAACCTTTGCCCACCTTACTTCGTTTTTTTAAAAAATCAAATTTAAAAATTGGATTGGGTCAGGAAATTATATATGTACATATACTGTTGGAATTGGCTCAGATAAAAACGAAGTCTGCCTCCCCTCGAAAGTTGAAGAAGTGTTGGGAGATTCAAATATATATTAAATGTGTTAATTTATAGAGAAAGTAATTTGGAGAGGCGGTGGAAGAAATATAGTGCGATCTAGGGCGGGCAGGGTGAGAGAAGGGAACATTTGTCCCCAAACGAGGTTTAAAATTAACACAACCCAAACTCGCGTTTGACGATCCTCCGCCGTTTTACAATGGCTGGATTCGGCTTAAGCGGCGGCGGCAGGCCGAGCGAAAGTCGATTTGGCGCTGGATAGGGCCGGCTTGGAAAAGCGTCCGGGGCGAGCTGCGTTTCCACGATTTCGTGGAGTTTAAAGGGGCTTAAAGTGCGCCGAGGATGGAAAACCAGGCTGCGTTCTCTTGTACCGGCCAATTTCCTCCGCCTTTTTTTCTCCCAAGGGGTTTTTTTTTGGGGGGGGGGGTGGCAAATCGATGGCACGAGACACGCACACCGATTCTGTATTTACCCGAAGTTAAACTGCATTAAACTCAACGGGACTTTTTTCTGCGTAAGCAAACCAGCTCTTCTAAAGCAGGGGATTGAGAGTCACCAGTAACCCACCCTCCCAAACAGGTGGTGGTCTGTTTTCCCAGAGCCCCCCCCTGCCCCACCCAACCCGGGGACGTGCTGGCCGGAGGATCAAGGTTGCGGGGGGCGGGGGGAGAAGAAACCCCGCTTCCCTGCCCCTCCCCCCCCCCGCACCGCAGTTCCCTTCGCCGAGCGCCGGGGCCAGATTGGAGAGGCGGGAGCGCGCCGCGGAGGCGTCCCCTTGGGAGAGCTGCGGGGCGGCGGCGGCCGCCGTACCTGGATGTCGTCGATGCTGTGGTGGCCCAGCGCGTGCAGCCCGAGCGGCCCGTCGGCCAAGGCGTGCGCGCCGTCAGCCAGGCCGTGCAGCAGGCGCGGCACGCCCGGGTAGTCCCGGCGCGGGTCCAGGCCGAGCGCGCGGTGCGTCTGCGAGAGCAGGCCGGCCGCTTCCTCCTGGCGCGCCCGCTGCGCGTGCCAGCCGCCCTGCTGGTGCTGGTGGAGCGGGTTGATGGCGGCGTAGGGGTCGCCCAGGTGCGGGTAGCCGGCGGCGTCTTGGCTCTGCGCGTAGGGCAGCGGCGGCGGTGGCGGCTGCGGGTAAGGCGGCGGGAAGTACGGCGGCTGGAAGTCCGAGGCCGGCGTGTGGCAGAGCGGCGGCGCCGAGGAGTACGCCGCCGCCTGGTTGAGCGAGGACAGCTGCGAGAGGCGGCCGCCGGTGGAGCTCCCGTTCAGCCCATCGGAGCGGTCCTGGAGAGGGGGGGCGACAGAAAGCGGGAGCGGGGACGCACACGGAGAGGGTCAGCAGCGGGCGGCTTTCCCTCCCCGTCCACCAACGCCGCGCGGCGGGGAAGGGCGCGCCGCTCCCCGAACCCCTGAGCCGGAGGCGCCGCCGGGCCCGGGCCCTCGCCTTCCCGCCAGGGCGAGCCGCGCCCCGCCGGAGAAGCCGCCACAGACGGCGGCGTGAGGCGTCCTCCGGCTCTGCCCGCGCGGCCTACAGCAACTTCGGCCCTGTCGGGCGGGGCAGAAGAGCAAAACCGCCCCGGACCAAACCAGCAAGTCGCCGTCGGTGCCTGGCGAAGGGCGAAAAGCCGCGCCGGCTGGTGCGCCCTGCCGGGGATCCTGGACGGTTACCGTTCCCCCCACCCCCACCCCAGGCAATGACCTGGGACCCTACCCTCCCCGCCTCCCTTCGCTTCCAGCCGCGAGACCAAACAGGGACCCCCCGCACGGGCCCAGACACAACAACGTGCTGTTATTTACAAAGAAAGAGCTCGGCTCAAAGCCGCCCCCGCCGCATCGGGCTGGGCTTGCTCGTTGCAAACCGCCGGAGTCGCCTCGGAGGCGTCGCTTTGGGCTCTCCTGTCCTCGCTCTCCCCTTGCAACCAACCACCACCCCCGTTTGGTAATTGCCTGTGCCGTCTCGGTGCGCCCAATCCTCCATATGGGGGGAAAACATGAAACCATCAGCTAGGGACGTCGGAGAGACCAGACATCTGGCCAACATTAAAGGGTGAAATCTCTCTTAATTTGGAGGGATTGGGTTGCTTCAATTAACTTTCCCTTTAAAACGAGCCCTATAGGGAGAGGGAGACGGCTCTTCGCGCGCCTCCCCGCCAACTCCCTCACTCCCCATCCACACGCAAACAAAGTCCAACTCACCATGGCGGAATATGTGTGAACCAACATCTGGGCGGCAGCCAAAACACAAGTACAAATCTTCTAGGAAAATGCCCCCCAAACGGGGAGAGGGGGTGGGGAGGGTCGAGGAGGAGGATCCCAACAAAAGCCCCCCACCCCCGGCGAAAGTATCCGTTAAACTCGCGGGGCGATCTGCGCTCCCATCGGTGCCCCCTCCAGGAGGTCGCCAAGCAATCGCGGCCGAGCCGGTGGCTCCTTCTTGAAATTCGAATCGTTCCCTTTAAAAGCCCTGCGCTTGGCTCCCAGTTCCTGCTCCCTCTGAACCCAATGCAACTCCATGGACTCCAGTTATAGAGGCGGGAGCGCGCGCAGAGCGCCGGGAGCGCGCGTTAAAGAGACAGAGCGCCCGGCCGTTGCCTTGGGTGTTTCGAGGGGTTGACTTTGCGTCAGGGAGGACTTCAAAACGAAAAGGGGGGGGGGGAGAGAGAGAGAAAGAGAGAGAGAGAAAGACTCCCAACGCCTCACAGCCTAAACGTCGTGAGTGGTTCAGAAAAGAAGTCCAACTGAGTTCACTGAATGAGGCCAAGGCTAAGATCCAACGCGCCAATGCCGCACAAATAAACCCCACTGCACACACTGGGGGTTTACTTTCGAGGAAACGACTCCTGCTAGGGTTGCTGGTCACATTTCTTGGGGGTGTCGGATTCTTTAATGTGGTGGAAAGTCATTTAGACTAAAAATGATTGAGGCGGTGGGGGGGGGGGGTCGTCTTCCCAAGCGTAATTACTTGAAAAAAAATACCTTTGAGTACCGTAGAGTTTACTCCCGAGTAGGCTTACTTAGGTTCGGCTTGCATCTTCTTGGTGAGTATGAGTAGGACTCCCTTATCACCAGCAGAAATTAATCTTGTCTTAAATGGCTTTATCTAACTTATCTATCAATAACTGGGGCATAATTATTTCCCACAAATCCAAACTTCCTTTTCTCAGCGTTCTTAGATTTTAATCCGATCTCTCCCCCACCCCCTCCCCACCGCCCGGCCCCTTTCTAGAGTTCCCCTCCCTCATATTTAATAAGGTGCCTGACTTTAGCACCTTGTCTCCTTCTTGCCTGTTCTGTCCTTGTTCGCCCACCAAAATCATCCCCAAAACCGCCATCAAAATCATGGCCTGAAAATGTCGATGCGTAGAAGTGGGGCCTTCCTCCTTGAATCAGAAGGCAGAGGGCAGATATATGTGTACGTGTGTGTTCGTGCATCTCTCTCATATAGAGATATAGATATAGATACACACACACACACACACAATATCTTATTATCGTATATGTTCTTGTCAATTTCGATTCGAAAACACTGCGTTTTTGTTTCCTTTCAGCCCCTAGGGAGAAAGTCTCGGCCTCGGTTATTTCTCATTTGATTGCCCCCCACCCCCACAAAAGCACAAGTTAAGCATCTAAAAAACTTGGGAGCAGCTTGGAACCAGAATTCTCTCCCAAGGCTCCGGAGTGTGGGTTGAAGTGGGGAGGGGGGGCGGTAGAATTGGAGACCCAGCAACCTTCTCCCGTTGCTCTTAGGTTTAATTTTATTAGCCCAAACAAGGTGCTAATTCGCCCCCCCCCCCCCGCGGCTGTTTCTTCTTCCGTATCGAAGAAAGAGGGGGGCCGGGTGGGAAAGCGAAAGCCCCTTCTCCAAGCGCGCTTCGAGAAACTCCAGCGCAAAGCGGATCCCAAACGTGCCTTCCGCTCCTGGTGAAATTGACAAGTTCTTCGCTGCACGGCTTTCCCTGGGGGTGGGGCCGGGGGGAGAGAAGGGGCTCCTCTTTAACGTGACAGCGGCAAGGTATGCGACGTCCAGACGGGAGACGCAGCAAACCAGCGGTCGCTCTTGATCCGTATTCTGTTCTAAAGTTGTTGCTTTTAATTATTGGGGAGATAATATTTTTGGGAAGTGTGTGTGTATCTATATCTCCTTTTGCAGTCCTTCGACTCCGATCCAAATTTTATATAAATTCACCTCGCAGACCTATCACATTCTACTTGGGAGTAAGCGCCACTGGTTTTCCACGGGGAGTATTTTCAGGCTTGTGTACAACTGACGTGGGAGTGGTAAGTCACGCAGAAACAGACTAACCACTGAGATCAGAGTAATTAAGCGTAGGATGCCACTGCTGGTGGGCATAGGGCTGTAGCCTTGCAGCAAGTTTACTCGAAAGTAAATCCCAGTGGGTCCGTTTCAGGGGAATCTACCTCACACATACACATCCCATGGCCCAAATTTGGATTGTTATTTATTTTAACGTCTTGCTATATAATCTTCATGATTTAAATCCAAAAGCCCTGCCTCTTCCTCTCCGCACTTCCTCCTCTTTAGGAAATCAATTTTAATATCAGCGCTTCTTTCTCTTAGTTCTAGCCAGGCAGGGAGAGATTTGCGAGCGGCGGGCAGAGCAATTCACCCAACAGATGCCTTATAAGTCTGAAGCTGGAAATGAGATCCATTGAGTGCAATAGGGCTTACTTCTGAGTAAACAAGTAAAGGATTGCACTGACAGTTAAGGAAAATTCTTAGGGCAAGTCCCAGGCAAAGGGGAGGCCTTTTAAGTCCCATCGATTCAATGTGGGAGTTAAGCACGTGCTTACATTTTCCCGCATAGAATCAAAGGGGAGCCCAGCGCTGGTGACCTATGCACCTCCAATGGGACTTTTCTCGAGTCCCTGTACACGCAGGATGGCAGCCTTAAGCGTTCTTAATTTTGCCTGGATCTTGTCCCTAAATTTGGGGTGGGGTGGGGGGATGGATTAAAGAATTTGAATATAAACCTGTAACTTTTTGCAAATGTGAACTGTTTATCAGAATTTCCGAAATAGCTATTACATTTCTCACTACAAAGAAGGAAGAAATTCTGGAATTATAGAATAAAAATTAAAAGGATGCTGTTAGACCATCGTGTCTCCTCTTTATTGCTGCTATCTCTTGGTCAGATGCCTTCAGAAAACCCAGAAGCCAGTATAGCTGGTAGAACCGGATCCAGGGAACAGCAAGTCTTCTAAGAGTTCCTGAACTCGGATTTGGGGGGGGGGGGGGCCGGTGGAATCCAAGATAAAAATTCGAATTAAAAACAAAACAGTGGGGAGCACTAGGGCGCCCCCCTTCTGTTTCAGGTGTATTGGGTTAGGTTCATTTTAGATCCTGGAGAAAGCTCTGATAAAAACCAAGAGCAGAGCAATTTTTCCCGCTAAAGTTTTTGTACCATTCACAGTTGCAAGACACGCATCACAACAGGTGAGAACGGTCACACAAGATCCCTAATTCCAGAGGCATTTTTCTGCAGAACCGATCAAGCTTCAGTTACACCTGAACGCTTTGTACGCCCACACGTGCAATGTAGTGTTTAACAGGCCACTTGTACCGGTAATGCATGGTGCCATAGGCACGAGTTCCTGTTCTCACATGTATGGGGGGGGATAAATTTGCACGCCTATGCACACTTACTCGGGAGTAAGCCCCAGTGAACACAGTGGAGCTTTACTGAGTAAACGTGCATAGGATCGCGCTGCACGTGTATTTGATAAGCAAATACAAAGAAACGTGTATGTTTGTGTATGAATTGACGTTTTTACTATGCATATATTAGATGAGAGATGTAACCTAAGAATATATCCAGACTCAGATATACACAAAAATATCCCATCCATGGATCGCCCTTCAAATTCCCCCTTTCTACGATCTGTCACTTTTCCTGTATAGGACTCCGTTATAGCTGTCTTGTGCATAAAATCTGTTTATCAACCCATCTATAATCTGTGTTATTTTATCATCTCACTCGCAGTGATCTGCTGAGTGCCATATAAAAGTTCATCCGTCTCTCTTTCTATGTCTTCTTCCCTCCCTGTACACGTCCTGCTAGCTGTCCCCGCACACCCAGGTACTCGTTCAGACGTACAAAAGTAGTCCTGATCCAGCACCAGCTCTTAAGGTGCGCGCACAGCGACACAAGGAAACAGCGCGCGAGAGAAGCACAGAAGTTAGGAGAGAGGCCTGCCTGCCTGCCTCCTTCCCTCCCCGTACTCCCTTCGAGCAGGAGAAAGAGGAGAACCGTTCGGTCCACCTCTGCTTGGTTCCAGGAGTGGCCAGCTTTTGGAAGGCTGCCGCCTGCAAGGACGACATGGCAGGAATGACCGGTTCTCTTGTCTGCCCACAGAAGCTGATATTCAGAGGTAGAGTGGCCCTGTACATGCAGGCTCGATTTAGCTATCGTTGCTACCAGCCCTCTGCGTGCATCCCTCTCCATGGCCTGGTTCAGACAACACGCTAAACCATGCTGCTTAACCACAAAATGGTTAATGGCATGCGCAATGCATTTTGTGGGTATTTATTATTGTTGTTGTCTGAACCAGGCCAATGAATTTGTCTAATCCTTTCTGGCCAACTCTGGCTACCACCAGTAGTGGTAGTGCTGGGCTCCAGAAGTGAGTAAAAATGCTTCCTTCAGGCAGCCCTAAACCTACCGCTGGTCAAGTGGATTGGCCGGGGGAGAGCAAGTGTTTTATCACACACTTCATACAGAGCAATCTTAAGCATGCTTACTCAGAAGTAAGGCCCACTCAGTTCAGTGGGGTGTACTCCCAGGTAAGTGTGCAAGCTTACCTGGGACTATGCTCCCTTTAAATATAATGGGACTTACTTCTCAGTAAACATGTTTAGGATGGAGCTGGTAAGGCTGCAATCCTATGCCCTTTGGGAATAAGCCTCCTGAATTTAACGGGACTTACTTCTGAGTAGACATGCATAGGATTGTGCTGTAAATCGTCTACTTTCTCTCCATCTCCCCCCTAAACTAAACAGCACCCAACGCTTTAGGTCATCTTTTTCGTTTTGTTCCAGTCCTTTGGTCGTTTTGATTGCCTTTGTACGTACCCCTCCCTGTTCTAAAATATTCTTTTTAAAAAATTGGAGGGAGGGTGCAGCCACAAGCGATTCCCAAAGATCTGTAGCCAACTCCAACACACACCCCAAATTCGAATGAAGAAAGAGGAATCGAGGCATCTAGGAATAAATTGCAACACACAAACACAGTGTGTCTCAAAGAAAGTTATTGCAACCATTTATTTGCAAGTTCAAAAAGTAAGAGAGCGAAATCAAGGACTTCTTTCTGGCACTAAAAGTGTCGCTGGATTGCAAAAGACATAATTGTGTTGAGCAATACTGCAGCGACACTTTTTAAAAGATGGTCTGCAGAAGAGAAGTTGGGGGGCGGGGGGGAATAGTATTTTAGGGTCAAACTGAACAGATTGTTTTCAGATACAAGCGTAGACATTTCCACTCCAAGAGAAATGGCGTGTCCTAAACCGGACCCGGGAGAGCAACGTTTACGACAGAGAAAGTGTGGAAGGATCCAAAACTCTCTTCTCGTTCCATTAGTATTTCCGAAGAATCGGATGTTCCGCAAAGTAGGACACGATCCACCCAAATTCGACCCCTTCGAAATCGAACCGAGTTCGTAATGACAGAGGTTCAAGAACGTGCTGAATTCCTCCCACGCTGACATCAAATGACAGCGCGCGCAGGTCTACGCGGAAGTAAGTCCGACTGTGTTCCATGGAGCCTACTTCCAAGTAAGCATGCATTACTTGGAGGGTTGCAATCGCGCCCGCGCTTTCTTGGAAGCAAATCCCATTGAAATCAATAGAACTTACCTCCAAATAATAATAATAATAATAATAATAATAATAATAATAATAATAATAATAATAATAATAATAATAATAATAATAATATAACGTGCTACAAATATACTCGAACACCCCGCAGAGATCTCTCTGGGGCCGCAGGCTCATAATCCCCAAAATGACTTCCTATAACCATGCACAGGACCGGGCTGCACACGTGCTTCACTTGGGCTTGGATTGGGACCTCGCACACCTAGTGGAGGCCTATTTCTGCCTGCAAAAACAACAAAATAAATGCAAACAAACAAATAAACAAACAGGGAGCGACCCGTCGCGGCCCCCGCCTTCGCCCGTTGCAACTGCAGACCCTTAAAGTGTGCTTCATTCATTTGATGTGGCTTTTGAATCTCCTAGACCGTTTCAATAAATCACTGCAAAGCCTTAGGACATGGTCGCGTGGCATTTCTTACAGCTGGTTCCTTTTATTTGGGCGTGGGGGGGGAGAGAAAGAGGCAGGTGCATGGAGAGAGTTGTGGGGGGGGGGGAGAGACCTTCCAAAGCATTAGGGGAAAGGAGAGCATTTTCCCATTTATCATCATCAATAGCAAACAACAGCAATCCTGAGATCCTGGCAAAGTTAAAGACCTCTCACTAAGATCTCACTCTTAAGCAAGATTTACTCATCACAGGTTGCAGTCAATGGGATTTTATTTTTAATTTATTTTTTTAAAACAAGACGTGGCCAGCAAATCCCCTTGCTTTCACTGGGCGAGGTTTCAGCATATGCCTAAGGATCTATGGCTCAAAGGGCATGCGGGACTTACCTGAGAGTAAATCCCGTTGAAGGCAATAGGACTTATTTCCAAGTGAACCAGGATAAGACGACGATGAAAAAATAAATAAATGCTTACCTTCGGGTGTATCGTTCACAGCAATGGTGACAAAGAGCGATAAGCGAATAAAGAGATAATACTTATTCTGGAGCAAGGGTTGTACCTATGCGGTTGAATGGCGAGCTACAAGCTAAATAGTATATTTTAAAATATTCAAATGTATCGTTTTATAATTTCCACCGCATTTTTCAGGGTAGGAAATGCTTCTTGGGTTGGTTTGCCTTTTTGTTTTAATTAAGCACTTTTAAGTGTGATGAGAGCAATGGCAAAGGATCGATATTCTCCTTATTAATGACGCGCAGCGTGAAACAATCACCATAAAACGCAAGTCGCTCTGAAGACACTGGGTGAGTTCGGACGACACGCGAATCAAGGGTTGTTTCCCATTCTGTTCCTATTAACCACCGCCACCCAGCTGATTAGCGTGTCGTCCGAAATCAGCCCATAAAATTGGTCCCTTTGGGGGGCGACCAGGCTGGGAAGGAAAAGGAAAAGGTCTTAAAAAGATTCGCAGAGCGCCAGGGTGAGGGCCATAGCGCTGACTTGCACCACGTTGACGTTAATGGGATTCCTCCGGAATCAAAAGCCAGACCCAAACAACGCCAAAAGACTTTCCCAAACCCCCCTTGGTTTCCGTGGGAGAGGAGAGCGCTTGCTTATGACTCGTGTGTAACGTGGGTTGGATCGTGCCCTCGGAACGACCTGCGACTGCATTAGGTAACTGTTGCTCGCATAGAGCTCAAAGTGCCTGCTGGACGCCCTCGAAGGAACCCTCACAACAGCTTTGCAAATATTATTATGTCCATATTGCAGATGGGAGACTGAGGCGGAGAGAATTGGCCTGGTGAAGGTCATTGCTTGGAACCGAGAGTTCTCCCTTTCCCTGCTCAGATGCTTTCCAGCAACTGTTTTATTATTTTAATGGCAATAATTACTTAACAAACTACACACAGACACACACACCACTGCCAATTGAGTCTGTCACCATACGCGATCTAACAGGCAGGTAAGACATTATTATTATTATTATTATTATTATTATTATTATTATTATTATTATCTACCGAGAAAATGGGCTGGTTATTGTTTTAGGACAATAACCTGAAGGCTGCAGCCGAATCCCATGCATGTTTACTCGGGAGTAAGACTCACTGAGTTTAATGGGACTTACTCACAAGCAGTTGTGCCTCGGCTTTGCCACCTGACAGGGTCATCCAAGATAGATAGATATAGTTAATGGGAGCAACAAGAGCTCCGATCCATTGCTGCCCGATTGAGTAAATCCCCGCTCGGTTTCATAGGCGCTTCCTCCCGAGCAAGCCCACAATGGTTGGGCTTGGATTCCGCGCCGCGCACCCCGGATCGGGGCTGCGACCATCCCAGGCGCACTTACTCGGAAGGAAGCCCCACTGAGCTTAGCCGAGGGCTTGCCTGTCGATCCCACGCGCCTCGGATCGCTTCGCAGCCAAGAGTCTCCCGTCCTTACCTGCAGGTAGTAACGCTCCTCTTTGATGTGGCCCGTCTTCCAATGCATCCCTCCGGCGCAAGGCTTTGCAAGCAAAGCAGCCGGGAGAGTTTAGGGAGAGGAAAGGGGGGGGGGAGAGAGAAAGCAAAAGCAGCGTCCGTTTGCTCTCTCTGTCCGTCTGTCTGTCTGTTTGTCTGTCTCCTCCGCCCAGTCTTCCCACTCCTGTGAAATTCACGCGTGTGCGGCTAGATGAAGTGGAGAGAGGACAGTTGCCGCTTGCAAGCGATTCGGAGTGGCTCCCGCAAAAAGGCACTCAAAGCGAGCGAGGCTGCTGCGTGGAGCCCAGAGGGAGCAGCTGCTGCGCCCGCAATCTCGGCGAGGCCTCCCAGACCTTCCTTCCTTCCTTCCTTTTTTTTTTTAATGCTGCAGGGGGTTGTCATTCCAGGCACCAACACGACAACACCCATAACCCCGAACTGGGAGCAAAACGTGCAAGGAGCCAAGCCCAGGGCGGAGGTGGGGTGTCGCTCCTCGGCGGGGGTCGTTTAAGCCAGGGTTTGACGCCCACCCATCATCCCCTCCTGCTTTCTGGCTGCTCCTTTGGAAGTTGGAAATAAAATCCAGGACAGTGAAGCAGCTGGGAGGGCAGGAGTTGCCTGAGCACGTCTTGGGATGTGGGATTCTGTCCTCCCCTCCAGTTTGAAAAGGTGGGTTTGGGTGTGTGGGGGTGTTTAGAGGGGAGGGGTTCCCAGCGGTGACTGCTTAGGAAAACTTCCTTTGGAAAGTTGAGTTGATTTTTAGGAGCCATGAATCAACGTGGACTGGAAGACACGCCTACCAACTTCTTAGCCCCACCCACAAACTCCAAATTTGTGGGAGCTGGCAGTGGTTATATGCAGGGCTATGTACTCTGAGTATGCTCAGGGGCACTATTGCGTCTTCCAGAGAGGTAGCCATGCTTGTCTGTTGCAGCATTGCTCTGCGTTTCTACTCTTTAATAGTGATTACCTACCTATCTTTCTATTTCGTCAATTGGAGGGAATGGGGCAGTGGGATTAAATCCAATTTCTGCTCCTCTTTAGGATTAGTTGAATGGTGCTATGCAATGCACTCTGGCAGCTGGACTGGGGTAGGAGCCGGGTGTACAGTGTGCTACCATGACTGTATGACCCCTAGTTGAATTGGAGAATGAATGAACAAACAAACGAATGTACACACACACACACACACTTCCTAAATTACTAGCAATCTTTCTACTTCTGAATATTGTTTATTACTTCCTCAGATGGTTTGGATATTTCTGTAATAATACGAATACTAAATAATAATAACAACAACAACAACATGTTTTTCGTTCCACCTTTTTGTCCCATTACAGTGTGAATGGGGAATATGTAGGAATGGATGAATTGGACAGTTTTGCTTTCTCCTGCATTCAAATTGTTTAAATGTCAAGTTCTTTCCATCCCGAACATGAAGAAATGTGCAAATTTTCATAAATTCTTATCAAAGCCAAATTGAAACAAAATTCTCACCCATATACAACAGCCAAATTCCATAGATAAAGGAGAGAAGCATGCTGTATCTGCCTGCATAAAGCCGTTAAAATGAGGGGCCTGCCAGAAAAACCGTGCTGGCAACTCTGATTCAGCACCAACACCAACAGGGATTTAAAACCAAGACGTTTAAGCAGCAATCCTAGGCAGATTTAGACAAAAAACAATACTGGCCTACAATTCTCAGCATGCCCCAGCTAACCATGCTGGCTGAGGCATGCTGGGAGATGTAGGGTTCCCCCCCCCCACCCGTCTAAACATGCATAAGATTGGGCTCTGGATAGATAAATCTGTCAGTTTTTGTTTCTCCCATATTCAAAATCTCATTTCCCCATCCCAGATATAAAGGTTTTCGGGGTTGTTGTTTTTTTCAAATTTTGGTAGATTCTTATAAAAAATGAACTGAAATTAAATTCTCACACATTCAGTTTTTTCATGGCGATACAACAATATTGATTGAGTCTATGGAAGTGGCAAAACTCCACAGGTTTCTGACAAAATCGAGGTGGCTAAAGAGTTGAACCATATCAGAAGCCACCCCCTCCCCACCCTGCTTTTTAGAGTAAAGGCTCTGGCCAGTCTAAGAATATTGAGAGAAACTGGAAGAAGCTGAAAAGCTATTGAGAATAGTATTCCCAATAGGGTTTGCTCAAAATAATTGTGCAATATGGGCTCCACTTCTGGATTTGTGTGCCTCTTATAACATTAATGTTTACTACCATAAGGCTATGTGTACTCTGAAGTTGTTTTTTTTAAAGCTCTGCAGCAGAAAAAAATAAATTGAATTCTGCAGCCTTATGCGAATTAAGTAACTCTGCATGACATCTTATTTTGCATAATTTATTGTGTTCCAGCTTGTTATGAGAAGGGAGAAGGAGTTAATGCAGGACTTTGAAGGCCTGTTCTTCACCACTGGAAATCTCTGACACTCTGTAGCTTCTGTGATTTCACCATACATCTTCGAACATTTTTTTGCAACTATAAGGGCTAGAACCTTCCCTAAGCCTTAGAAGGGCAAACCATCCCCAACAGCTCAAACGTCACTCTTCAAAAATAAAACTGGCTCTCAGAGACCATGCTTAGGTTCAAATCCCAGGCCAACACAACTGACTGAAGCACTGTGGCTCTGGAGCATTTTTGTGGCTTCATGGCTGACACTAGGCGTTGTCAAGATAGAAGATTTGACTAGGCCTTGAAGCCAGCAATGAGCCTACTGACCTTTGAGAGCACTGCCATTTTTTACTTCCCGTGAGGCACTGAGGAAGGTTGGAAGCCGTGGGAATCTAGCCTACTTTGTCTCCAACCTTCCGAGGAACCAATACCCCGTATGTACCTCCGACCCAAATCCTCTGCAATGTGCACAAGGGATCTCCATTTTTCAAAGCTAAGCACCTGACAAATATCAGAAGCAGAGGCCTGGGGGTCGGGTTGGATGAGCACACTAGGACTTAGGTTCACGCCAGGAGCTGGGATGGGACCTCTCCTTGTCCCAGGTGTAGTGAGAGGGCCCCTCACAAAGGCCCAGGTGCTGCATCTCGCTTTGCTCACCCTGTCCACCCTGCTCCCATACCTCACTGTTTAAAGAAGCCCACTGAGGCTCTCCAGGCCTGAAGAGCCCATTATCCCTGACACGGGCAGGTATTTCCAAACTTGTTGTCATGGGCCTCCTTTTTTAAAGACAAAAAAAAGTCCCTGGTCTGTGGAATTTTTAAAAACACCACACTGGAACAGCCCGCTGTTATGCCAAGCCAACGAAGGTCAGGCTGCTCAAAGAGGGCAGGCCCCAGAGAATTAAAAGGCCTGTATGGCAAAAATATGGGGGGTTGGTCTAATGCAGTGGTTCCCAAAGTGGGCGGTACTGCCCCCTTGGGGGCGGTGGGATTGCATGGGGGGGGGGTTAAGAGGCAAGCGGACGGCAGGGGGGCGCTCGAGATGGTCTTTTCCGTACCAGGAGTTTTGGTTACAGAAGGAAATTTCTGATCGCTCTCCTGCACTATGGAGCGTGGTTCAGAAGCTCCTGGTTGCATTTCCAACATCATATTTGGTGGAACGTGGTTTTAGTGTGGTCTGCCTACTTCTCTCCAAGCAAAGAAATCGACTCCAGATTACTAAACGTGGTGATTTAAGACTCATGTTAAGTGACTTTAAACCAGACATTGGGAAACTGGTATCACTTCATCAAGCCCACCCATCACATTAAGAATTTACAGAATAGTGAGGTCCTCTACCCTAGTTACTAAATGTGATATCTAATATTCTTGCTAAATGACTATCAGACATTGAAAAGATTATATCACTGGATCAAGTTCATCAATTATGCTTAATTGAATAAACTAAAAAAATGTAATTGGATTTTGAATAAATATTCAATTAATTGTTACAGTTTTGAATTTTATTGTTATTATCTTCCTTAATGGGGTCATTGAAAACCGCTGTTCTGAATAATGATTTTTATAGTGTAGGGTAGGGGGCACTGGGCATGAGTTTGTGGAACCAAGGGGGCGGTTACCTGAAAAAGTTTGGGAACCACTGGTCTAATGCAATCCCACCCTTCCAGCATCACCCATGGGTGGTATGGGATAGTCAGCCGCCTGGCCACCCAGCAGGGGCGCCATTTTAGTTTTCATCAGGAAGGGGTTTCAGCAAGGCCTAAAGGTTCTAAATTGCCGAAAAGCACTGCATTTGAAGACAATTTCTTGTGGTAACTCTTGCGTACCTCATGCTAATTATTACAGCAATGTTATCCATGCAGGTCAGTCAGTCTAATATTAGTCTTTAAGCGAAATGATTTATGCCTTTGGCATGCACACCTAGTTCATAAGCACATTTAATTGTTTATAACAATCATGTGCAGACCCAGTGAGTTGGCTGGAAA
This sequence comes from Elgaria multicarinata webbii, assembly GCF_023053635.1. NCBI lineage: Eukaryota > Metazoa > Chordata > Lepidosauria > Squamata > Anguidae > Elgaria > Elgaria multicarinata. The sequence continues at coordinate 8,028,567 of NC_086183.1, forward strand.
TATACATGCTTCTGAGGAATAATTACACGTGGTTGAAACACTGGGAGGGATTGGGGGGAGATAAGAACAAAAGCCCTCCCTAAAATTGGGCTGCCACCATCACACCAACAAAGGCGAACTGGCACCCTGCCAACAGCAGACCCGTAAAAACAGCTTCAGTGAAGCCAGAAGGAAGATTATTCATAACTTCCTGTGCATTTCTGCCTTCTGTATTTGGACAGGAGCTGTGGTTTTAGATTGTCCACTACATGGCAGAAATATTCCTGTTTGAGAAAATGAAATGGAGAGGGCGGGGGGGTGGGGGGAGGTCTGGAGAGAAGGGAAAAACACTTTAGCCTAAACTGTAATCCACTGTGATGTGTGATAGACATTAACAAACAGAATACCACATTAAATTTAATTTCATTCCACTCTTCCTGCCCGAAGCGATTGTTCCCTTCATTTTCATTTTTCCTCTGAATTCCCACAACTCAGGCCCCTTTGAATTCCAGGTTTAATTAACAATGCTCATTAAATGAATTTTTATTCCTTTCTTTTAATATTACTCTGCCACCTGTCTTTAGACGTTGAGGGCTGACTGTTTATTCTAATTTATTTCTATTAAATATGGCATTAAAAGGAGCAATGAAAGGGGGCTGAGGAGCAGGAACGGTAGAAGCACCACCGGTAAACTGTCCAAATGGCTCTTTACTTCTACCATCCTCTCCTGTCCCTGATTCCTACTCTTTCTCTAACACAGACAACCTAAAAGGCATTTCAAGGATGTGGTGCCGGAACATTCTGTGGGATTGTACTTATTTTCCACCAGACCTGTTTCATTTGCCAAAATTGGATCAGACATGCTATATTTTGCAGTAATTTTCCACCTCATTCTTAAAGCCTTTCACCCCCCCCCCCCAATTTCGTCTGTGTAAAACCAATTCTCTGGGAAAGAGTCGAAACAGTGCAAAACATCAGAGGGGAAAAGCAGTAGGCTGACAACAAAGGTGAGCATTGCGTTGCGCTTTATTCTCCTTAAAAAGCGAGGAGTGGTCTGTAGAGGCAATGACATCCAGGACGGGTGTTCCCAACTCACCCTGAGTTGTCACAAATTCCAGCAGATATAGAATGAAGACTCTATATCAGGTCTCCAGAACCTCAGATTTGGGGGCTAATTCCAGCTCGCCTGGGATCCCAATTTGACCTCAAATGGGATCCCTAACCCCTAGTCATTGGCCATAGCTAGATGGGGCGAAATCCAGGGTCGATCCCCAGGATCGTCCCTGTGCGTCCACATGATGCACAGGGGATCCCGGGAGCAGGGAGGAATGATCCCCCCTCCTTGCCCTCGGATCTCGCCCTCCCCTTCAAGCCCACTTTTTCCACGGTCTTGGGATGATCCCAAGACCGTGGAATGTGTGTGCAGGTGTCCCGGTGTGTCCCGGCTCCTCCCGAGTAACCGCGAGGAGCCAGGAACCGTGCATGGGGAACAGAGCTCATCAGGAGCTCTGTGGCCATCAGGGGTGGGGGGAGTGGGGTGTTTTTTTTAAAAAAAAATACAGTTCGGCGCTTGAGCGCTCGTGCGCTCCTTCATTAAAAAAAACGGTGGGCGTGGTGTCCTCTTTCTTCCTGGACATCATGTGCCACATGTAAACAGAGGGGGACAAACACACGATCATGATATCGCAAGATCCTCACCCCCTCTATCGCGCTAGGCCCGTAGGCCTAGATGAGGCCATTGTTTGATGGTTGCTAGGCTTTTGTTAAGTTTTATCCCGTTTGAAAGGTTCAAATGTCTCTCCTAAGGTTTAGGTAGGGTGACCATATTTTGGAAACCAAAAAGGAGGACAACATGGTCGCCCCCAAGGGGGCGTGTCCAGCACCAAGGGGGTGTGCCCACCCGAATATAGCCTTGGTCACATGTCTGATTTTATAGCACACATTTAAGACAAATCTGTTCTACATAGCATCTTAACGTTAAAATCACTGAAATAAAGAACAAGTGAGAGATTCAATGTATCTGAAGTTAACTTCACTCACTCCTACTTTTGTAGGTTTTGCTGTACTTTGAAGCTTTTGCTATACTCTCTGTGTTATATTCTCTCCTTCCCTCAAATATCTTTTCTGACTGTATCTTCACTCATTGCAAGCTGCTGTTGTTGTTAACAGGGTTTGCTACTGCCCACAGATCTGTTTCAAATTTGGTATGGCTAAAGCTCTACCTAAAAGCTATCATGGTGCCAACTTTCAGCTCTTTATATTTAAAAATGACAGTTTAAAAAATAATAATTTAAAAACCTCAATTTTAAAAAAAATCCTAAAAAATCAATGGATGAACAGATCTGTTTCAAATTTGGTGTGGCTAAAGCTCTACCTAAATCCTATCATGGTGCAAAGTTTCATCTCTTTATCTTTAAAAATGACAATTTAAAAATAATAATTTTAAAACCTCAATTTTTAAAAAAAAATCCTAAAAAATCAATGGATGAATGGATCTGGTTCAAATTTGGTATGACTAAAGCCCTTCCTAACAGCTACCATCGTGCCAAGGTTCATGTCTTTATCTTAAAAAATGACAGAGTTATAAGCATTTTTGTTAATTCCCATTAGAGCTGCGCTTTGGAAAATCCGGATTTCCCCTCCCCCTCCCGGATTTGTCATAAAAAAAACCCAGGCAAATCCGGTCATATGGTCACCCTAGTTTAGGCCCTTTCTACACCTAAAGGGATGATCCCTAGGATATAGGCATGGTGTAGACACGCCCTTAGGTACTGGTACTAAGAGCTTCAAGATAAAACGTGTAGTTCGTACTCAAACCACTAGAACGAGACTCCTGCGAGCTTCTCTGACATAGAATTTGACCCTCAGGTTGAAAGTTTATCAATGCCCCTGCTCTACAGGGTCAGCATACTTCTGAATCCCAAGTACTGGGGAGAAAGTCAACACATCTTCAGGCTCTACTTGTGATCTAGAAGGTCATCTCATCTGATCTAGAAGGTCATCTCATCTCATCTCCACACCCTGCTGGCTGCCGATGGAAACCTAATACAATGCAAAGCAGGTAGGAAAACATGGATACAGCAGGGTTGTTGTTTTTTTTACATACAATGATCTCAGCAGTTATGCAGCACAAGAGTTTCCAAACTCCTAACTCTTAGGGAATCTCTCCCATGTTGACCTGTTTGCCAGGAAACTGCCTGCATATCTGTCATGGAAAGTCTGTTTGGGGCAGGGCATTCTGGGAAATACTCTTAGTTCATGGCAGGTATCTTTCAGGCCTGCAGGAACTGACCATGCAAAGTGAAAGGGTGTTCGTGTGCTTTAGAATATGCTTTACAACGCCTTGCTGGTTTATATTCCAAGGAAAATTCGAAATGATAGGCAGGCTGTATTTTGATGCAGAGGCCCAGACTCTTCTGCGTTAAAATCACACTTTCTCTGATATACTAGTTTTTTTTACCTGCAGGGAGTTTTCCCCCACAAAAAAAACATACAATGTGGTTTTACTGTGTAGCTTCATCCTTAGGCTGGCTTGTCTTGACAAAGGTTGAGAGGGCAAGGCAGGGTGAGGCAGTTTACCTCAGGTGGCAGACACTGGGGGTAGTAGTGGCAGCCTCCTGGCCGTTCTTTCTGAACTTCCCAGGGGGTTCCTTCTGTTTTAGGACAGGTGTATGCCACACAACCTGTCCTGGGGCGCCTAAACTAGCCTGCTGCCTCAGGTGTGGATAACATCGGAAGTGTTGAAGTAAATTTCAACTATATGGCTATATGACCCTATATGGCTCAGGTCCAGGTTATTTGAAAGACCGTATTCTCCCTTATGAGCCTGCCCGTGCTTTAAGATCTTCTGGAGAAGCCCTTCTTTCAGTCCCACCATCTTCACAGGTGCGCTTGGTGGGAACATGGGAGAGGGCCTTCTCGGTGGCTGCTCCGGTGCATTGGAACTCTCTTCCCGGGGAAGCTAGACTGGCTCCCTCCTTAATGGGCTTTCGGAAGCAGGCTAAAACTTGTTTGTTCCAGCAGGCCTCTGGAGAGTAATTTGGTCCTCCATCTATGTTAATGACTTATAATTTTGTTGTGTATTTTAAACGTGTTTTTTTTTTTAACATTTCCCCCCCTCCCCCTAGGTTTTACAATGTATCTTTTAAACTTTGTAAGTCCGCCTTGAGCCCCAGTATTGGGCAAAAGGCGGGATACAAATAAATATAATAATAATAATAATAAATTTCAACTGCAGCTGGCTTCTGTATGTGTGATGGGGACAGGGCACCATTTTGTCCTCTGCCATTGACAGCAAAATATCTTGGGCCAGTACTATCCATCCCAAGTTTCCAAAATGGGAATTGTGGGCTTCCGGAAAAGTCTGAGACAGTTGCAAGAAGAGACCAGAAGCTTCACCGTGACCCTTGGCTGCCTAGATTTTTTGTGCATCTGGACTGGGTCAAGCTCGGCCTGATCAGAGTAAAGTATGCCGCGGGGTAGACTTCACAGGCCTAGCTGTGAGATCAATTAGCACAGCCAGCTTGGAATGCTCAAAATAGAGTAGCAGTGCTTAGCTCTGGCAAAGGGCTTATGTGATGATTTTATTATAATTCTTCCCACCCCCTTCTGCAACTCTCACAGTGTGTAAAATGTACACACCTGGCCTGTGTCTAAACCAGTCCTCAGATGCTTCAGTAAATCGCCGGCTCTTCCTGTCAGCAGGTGTGTCCGTTGAAGTCTTGTGTTAACAGGGCCAAAGTACCGCTACCTCGAACACGGCATTTCTTTCCTCCACAGGTGTTCATGGGTGTAGGGAAGGAAGACTCGGACACAGTCATGTGTGAAAATCATGCAAATATTGATTATGCCACCTGAACATGTGAAGCTCAAACTGTCTTGTACAGAACAAGACTACTGCCTCAGGCAAAGGGTATTTGTTTTGTTTTGGGGGAGGCTTTCTGCCTTTGAGTTGGGTTGAAGCTGGCACTTTGTACATGCTCTAGGGCTGAGTAGGCCTCCCCCATCACAGTTAACTACCTCAGCAGGAGCTTCTTAACATGCATACTAGCAGCAGAATAGACATATGCCTGAGGACAGGGTGTATGTCTAGAGGGCTTTCCCCTCTACACAATGTATACCTTGATAGGTAAATGCCATGAATGAAAAAGTTCACAGGTACTCTAGGATAGGATTCATGTGGGATGTGAAAAGTCTAAAGGTTTTTACTTAATGTAAGAGTGACCCCTAGTGGTAAATTCTAAGTATTCTGCAAAGGTTATTTTTCTTTCTACCTGTTTATTATCTATTCTATTGGCATACTGTATCAATATACTCAGAAGCAAGTGCGGAGCTTGGGAGTACTCCTAGATCCATCCTTGTCACTGGAGGCCCAGGTGGACTCCGTGGCGCGGAGTACTTGGGGCCAGCTTCAGCTGATCCGCCAGCTACGGCCCTTCCTGGACAGGGGCAGCCTAGCCACAGTGGTGCATGCAGTGGTAACGTCCCGATTAGACTACTGCAATGCACTCTACATGGGGCTGCCCTTGAAGACAACTCGGAAGTTGCAGCTAGTGCAAAATGCAGCAGCTAGACTGCTGGCAGGCACATCCTACAGAGACTACATAACACCTGTCTTAAATGAACTGCACTGGCTGCCTATACGCTTCTGGTCAGGATTCAAGGTGTTGGTAATGATGTTTAAAACCCTAAATGGCTTGGGACATCGATTCTTGAGAGAGCGCCTCTCCTTATATCTGCCTGCCTGAGCCTTGAGATCTGTTGGGGGAGCCCTCCTCCGCATCCCACCAATGCAACACATACGCTATGATGGGACATGGGAGAGGGCTTTCTCTGCTGTGGCACCCCGACTGTGGAATGCCCTCCCCTTGGAGGCCCGACTGGTGCCAACGCTGGCTTTATTCCAGCGCCAAGTAAAAACATGGCTTTTTAACAAAGCGTTTAATGGTTAAATTCACCTGGCTTGCACATTGTTTGAACTGTTTTAATCTTTATTGCTTTTAAATTATATATCGGCTTTAACTTGATTAATGGTTTAATTTGTTTTTAGTGGTGTATATTTATTGTTTTATATTGTGAATGAATACATTTTTGTCTATGGCACAAAGGCCGTTCCGATCACAACAATAAAACAAAATGTCTGTATGACAGGCAAAATTCTTACAAACTCAAAGAGCGAAAGGTCATATAAAAGAACCAGTGTTTTATATTGTATGATGTTATCTGTACACCGCCCTGAGATCCTAGTGATATAGGGCAGGATACAAATGTTTTAAATAAATAAATAAGGCAAGTAAATAATTTACACTCTTACACACACACACACACACCACAGAGAATTATTTTCCCTCCTCAGCCTTTTCTCCCTGTCTTTTCTATTCCTTATAATTGCAGTAGTGTCTTTCTCATGTGAAATACTTAATTGCAACTCAACTCGGAAAATACAGTTAGAGGGTGCTTTGCCCAAGATAACAGGAAAACAAACTAAAATATAGGAGCAAGGGAAGAAAAAGAGGGAAGGACATTACAGGAGATGTTAAATGCCTTTATTTTCACAGAAGCTCAGAGCCACAAATGGTGGGAGGGCTTAAGGACATTTTAGGTCAAGGTGGAAAAGCAAAAACCTGAATGCAAATAGTCAAGTCTAATATGCTTAAAGCATTTAATTCGTAAACTATTCAAAATGTGACGTGGCAATGCATTTTTTTTAAAAAAAAAATGGTGTGGGACGAGAACGACCAGCTATTCACCTTCCCCAGCCTGTGGTTGTGTGGGAAGGCACCACTGTCCTGCTGAAAGTGGCATGGGATGGTATAATGGGATGAGTTCCTCTGAAAGGCTGGATGGCTTACATTGCTTCTGGAAGGTCCAGATCCCGTCTGGTTGCTTCAAAGGGAACCCTGCTTCACCTTAGAGGGCCAATGGCTCTCTCCAAAGGAGCCCGATTTGCAGTGCTGGCTGCAGCTTCTGAGGCCCCCTCCCAGACTGAGTCTACCTGCTCACCACTATTGTCCATCCTCTTTCTCATCACTGCTATCATTTGCTTGCTTGACAGGTAGTGAGCAAGGAGACAGCAGCATCTGCTGTTCCTCCTTTTCACCATCACTTTGTTTGGCCCAGAGCGAGAGGCAGGCAACCAAGCAGGCTGCAGTGTGGAAGAGGAGGTGCAACTCCAAGAGGATCTGGTCCGTGGGCCCCTGCTGACATGTGGGACCTTGGCAGGTGCCCAACCACGTCTACCTTTGACTCCAGTCCTGCTGATTTGACATGAGATTCATCCAAACCTGAAGCACATTCCTACCAGAGATGTATCTTTTGAAATAAAAATAATAATTAGGAAATGGATCTGGAATATAACCATGGTCACGTGTTCATGTGTCCCCAAAGGCCTGTAGCTGTAGTCTTTCCCCAGATATAATGAATAAAGGAGTGATAATCTCTCAGTGCTGAAGACAGCCCTAAAGGTGCTTGATGTAGGCTTATTGTGCAGTTAAGTTACAACAGGTGTCTATAGGTGTCGCCTTGCTGCAAGATGGGGAAATCACCTGGTCGTCATTTCCTCTTCTCTTCCTCTTAAATTGTGTTTGTATGCTCCAGTGCTGGACAGGGGAAGTGCATGAACAAAAGAAAGTAAGTTAAGAATAAAAAGCTTACTGAATGCTCAGGCAATGTTTTTGGGGGCGGGGTGTCTTTGAAAAGACTAGCTGAACATTCCTGCTGGGCTACTCAGACGCGAAGTAACATGATCAAGGGCAGTAAAATTGAAATGACATGGAAGGGAGCGCACCAATGATGTCACTGGCACTAACCAATAGGTTCCTATCATACTCCCACAACTGCAGCACGCAGGTCTATTATTGCAGGAGCAATGGAAACACTTGCTAAGAGAACAACCATTTTCCAGTCATTGTGAACCACACTTGAGAGACTAATCTCTCTACAGCAGAGTTGCTGCTACTTGATGGAAAGATCTGACATGCTTCTGAAGACACACAGGACTGGGTCATAAAAGTATTTTCAGTGTTTATTGTAACACAATGTTATTGCATTGTAATCATCTATTGCATTGTGTCAAGCAAGGTGTTTTTTCTAGACTAAAACGGTTTCTTTAATGAGTATTGATGTTCAATTATTATTTTTTAACTTGAGGGCTGGTGGAAACACTAGGGAGTTTAAAAGGAGCACAAATAGGCTTGTCAAGCACCTGGCAGGACGTAATACAAAGTTGTGTTTGACTTAGCGGATGTCAGAAACGGCCAGGACTAGAATCAGGGCTCTCTCTCACCAGGGCTACAGATTGGAGTATCTTCCTAGAGTAAAGGATTTCTAGGCTTGGAGTGATTTCACCATTCAGGCTGGCCCTTGGCTTTCCTCAACAGGAAGGGCTGCAGAAGCTTCCCATTTGGGCTGCAGCTTTGCCTGGGCGACAGTGGTCATTCCAAGCTCTTGGCTTACTCTCTGGTTCTGACCCCTGGCTCAGCTTTGACAGTGGCTTATAAACCACCTCCCTTTTGACTGATTAAAAGGTTAGTTACCCATGGTGCTCCTTCAAGCTGTTAGGGTTTGTCTGTAAAGAAAAGTAATGCAGCATTATGTGTGACACAGGATTCCAGGGAAGTATTTTGAAGAGATAGGAGCATATTATTTCCCCAATACTGGGCCTCAAGCATATGCATACATGGTATTGGTTATCCATGTAGAATCATCCACGTGAACATAGGAAGCTGCCTTGGACTGAGATGGACCAGCAGCCATCCTCTACTGTCTCTTCCCATCACCTGCCACGTTGTTCTTTGAGTGGAAATCAACCTTGAGAACTGCTGTATTCGAAACACACTTGTCCACTGAGCGAAGACCCCGCCCCTTCAAGGGATGATCATAGAAGCAAGACATTTTGTATTGCGCAGTGCCATCCCTGAACCTGGCTCTGGGGTACCGAATTTAGCAGATGCAGGGTGGGCTGAAGGGTAGAACTATGACCTCAACCTTGACTCCCACATCTCAAGCATCCAATATATCCACAGGGCCTTCTTCTCTCTCCCCGCCCCAGTGTGGTCTTTGCTTCATTGAAATGTTTCATAGGCAAGTGAAGGGATTCGCTTGACCATCCCTCTCTGCAGGCAACAAAAGGGAGCCCAACCACAGATTCACAAGTACACACAGGCCTGTGATTAGGAGTAAGGACAATGCTCTTCAAGCTTTTATAGGCTTGAACGTGAGATAGCTGTTTGTCACCAGCCAAGCATCAATGCCCCTTTGTCACACTTCACACAAGTGTGTAAGCTGCAGAGAACAGTTGTGAGGCTGATAGTGTGAGATTACACCTGTTTTTAAAATACCTTCCTTTCCATAAAGCTGAATTTTAGCTGACCAGGACATCACACACAGAAATCAAGTGAAACAAACAAAAGGACTGAAGGATTGGATCGTGATTTGTTTCTGAACTTTGTCTTGGTGGAATTGGAATGAAGACAACAAACGGCCAGTTGTCAGAAAAACCTTGCCTGCATGGAGCTGAGCGAGTTTAAGCTACTCTTCCCCCATCCTTGCTGTAGAGCAGGGGTGCTGAACCTCAGGCCTGAAGGCCAAATCCAGCTGGCCAGGTGGCTGCACTTACCTTTCCCCAACCATGTGCAGCTCTCCCAGCTTTTGTGCAGTTTCCTTATTCCAAAAAGTTTGAAACAGCTCTTCCAAGCTAAACGATGCTGGCATTTTTGGCCCCCACCCTCTTTGTCTTAGCACCCCCACACAACACTGGAATTCACCCCCCTGCCCCGCTTCTTAAAAACTGAATTCAGTCCTTAGACTGAAAGCGTTTCAACACTCCTGCTTTTGAGTAACGTGGGAAAACTGTGGCCCTCAAGATATTGTTGGGACTTCTATGAAATCCCGCCAGCATGGGATCATAGAATAGGAAGGGGGCTATAAGGCCATCAAGTCCAACCCCCCGCTCAGTGCAGGAATCCACACTAAAGCATACCTGACAGATGGTTGCCCAGCTGCCTCTTGAATGCCTCTAGTGTGGGAGAGGCCACAACCTCCCTAGGTAACTGATTCCATTGTCGTACTGCTCTAACAGTCTGGAAGTTTTTCCTGATGTCCTGCTGGAATCTGGCTTCCTTTAACTTGAACCCATTATTCCGTGTCCTGCACTCTGGGAGGATCGAGAAGAGATCCTGGCCCTCCTCTGGGTGACAACTTTTCAAGTATTTGAAGAGTGACAGGATGTCATAATGACAGGATGTTCTAATTCCTAGGGATGTTGGGAATTGTAAGAGGGAGCTACAGGTTCCATACACCTGTGTTCAAAGTTCTCGGTAGGAGCTGCTTCCTGGAAGGCAGCGGACTGAGTTCTTGCTCCGAAATCCAGTTCTTGCTGTTATTTTTGTATAATCTGGGGAAGAGCCTCTCCGTTCTACTTATACATTATTATTAATATTTATATACTTCTCAATTATCTAACACAGATTCTAGAGTGGTGAACAGAGGTATAAATAGTAAAAGAAAGATTTAAAAAGAAAATTAGAATTGTTCAATTTAAAAACAAAGGAACCAGAAAAACAGTGGCTAGTCAGTTGAGGAAGGCTTCTGAAAACAGAGTTGTTTTCAGGAGCTGCCAGAAGCAGCCTAATGTTGGCACCTGCCTGACCTCCAGGGGCAGAGAGTTCCACAGAGAAGGGGCCACTACACTAAAGGCTCTTCTGGTAGATTCCAGTCAGGCCACAGGAACATGTGGAGCCACCAGGAGCGTGCCCTCCACTGACCTCAGTGATCGGGCAGGTTGGTAATGGAGAAGGCGCTCTCTCAAGTCTCCTGGTCCCAATATCCCCACGCTGTCTTTGACATGCAGGGACCAGAATCAATAGCATACAGTGCCACAAAGAATTAAGGGTGCCCCACGCCCCCCGACCTGTCCTGATACAGATGGGATGGAACTAGAGACAAGCTGGAGAAAATTCCCTAGGAATAAAATCAAGGGACTAGAGGTGCAATCCTATGCATGTTTAGACAAAAGTCCCACAACTCCCTGTATCCTCAGCCGTATCTGAAATGTGTCGCTTGGGATTTTTAATTTTTATTTTTATTGACGGGAGATAATAAATGTATTAGCTAAGTGTAGCTTCCATGTTCAGAGACAATAAATCTCTGACTACTGGGGACTGGAGGAAAAAGGAAAGCGCTTCAAGGGACATCTTGGTTGGCCAATGCTGGAAACAGAATACTGGAGTAGAGTGAGACTTTCGGTTTCATCTAGTAGAGTTCTTTTTATATTCCTCCTGACTTGAGGTTGGTCTGGTTGGTCTCCGCTCCACACATTGCCTTGACTAGCTGCGAGTACAGGACCCCTTTGAGAACACGCTCATGGGAAAGCAAAGGAAAGATGTCTGTCTCAAGAGGACCATCTTTCTATGTGTCGAATAAATCACGTGCAACAGAAGTAACCAGGCATTTATTACAAGACAGAGCACTTTATTTACTGAACTAGAAACACCAGGAGAATGAGCCAAGGCCAAGAGCTTCATGGGCTGAACCAGCCCCCAAATCCAAGAACATAATACTGACCAGCTGCATGCAGGAGCCTACATGCTGAACAATACAGAGAAGCCAAAACAAGCAAGCGTTCACAGTCCGGAGAGTTTAGATCCCACTTTTGTATCTTTGGCCTAGGAGACCCATTTTTTCTTGAACTGCAGGCAATTCAAAGGGAGTCCATTCTTTTAACAGCAAAGTAGCTTTGACCCTCTCGTTGCCCAAGCTTGTCCCCCCTCCTCAACAGGGCCGTGGGAAGGAACAGGAGAGTGATGGAGACAGGCAAAGTAGGCTTCAGCGCCTGCTCCAGATGGACTGTTCTCTCTCCCCACCCACCCACCCACCCAGCTGGTTTGTGGATTATTTCAGTTGGATTTAAATTGTTTGTTGTTGTTGTTTTAGAACATTTGTAAGTTGCCCTTGGGTCGCTTTTTTGAACTGAAAAGTGGGGTATAAATTTATTCAATAAAAAACAAGAGAAACAAACAAGCCAAATCCAGACACTAGCAATCCTGTCGGAAAGATCCTGATGACATGTTCTGTTTTTGCTAGTTTGCTTCTACTTGTAAGCTGCCTTGGAAGGATTTGTATCTTTAACCGTGGAATATAAATAATTACAATTAAATAAAATGAGAGGTGTCCTCCCTTGGTGTCCTCAGGAAAGTGCTTTGACAATACCAGTCCTGAGGCAATGATTAGATGGCCTACCCATTGTGCTCTTCGATAGTAAGGGCACCCAGAAGCCCGATTAAGGCTAGCAAAGGACACTTTGGGCACAATCACTATACCTAGCTAAACATTCCTCCCCTTCCACATTAGAGTACTACCAAAGTTCCTTTAGCACACATTTGCTCTCTCTCCAGAGCAAAACGGTAGCTTTCTTCACAATGCATTAGAGTCAACTGAGCAGCACTAACGTGCATTGGCATACATTGTGCGATTGTTTTACTGCCAGCAGGTAAGACTTTTGCTTCATGTTACTCTACGATATCACAGAGAGCTAGGAAACATGCATTTAGACAACATCATTATCCTTTTCAGTGGTGGTCCCATCTTTGTGGAACTCCCATCCACAGAACATACGCTTGGCCCCCCTCATTAGCGGTTTTTAAAATGGGTCTCAAAGACCTTTTTGTTCCAATCTTTAAACTAGTGACACTGGGCTGGATTTTTATACAGCCGCTGCTTACTATTTTATATGACGTTTTGGTGGATTGATCTGGGCCTGAGTTGGTTGCATGCTGCTAGTTTAATTCATTTATTTTTTTGAAAAACAAAACAAAAATGGTTTCACATTATTTCTGTGAGCTGCCTCGAGAAGGCCTTTCTGCCCTGAAAAGTGGCACTGAAAATATCAAAATAAATAAATAAATAAATAAATAATATCATATAAACCGTATTACGCTTTATCACTTTGTGCAGCCACCTGGTGAGGAGGGAGGCCTGACATATCCCACGGGCCTTTTACTGCTCAGAGAGAGCCTCCATCTGTATGGAACAGAATGGTAGAACTGCTTCAGGGAAAACCCTTCTCCTGCCACCACAGACTGCGGCGCCTGCTCACTGCTCAGAGAGACATTGCTCCAAGGCTGCCATGCCATACAGATTGGCCAGCTCCAAACCCCGGTGCTGCTGGATCATCTCCAAGCAGGGCTGACTAGCTCTGGCCAGCTCCACCAAGATGCCTTGGAAAGCTCTGATCACTTCCAAGTCCACGGAGGCCGGGGCCACACGGCCCAGCGACGACAGCAGCTCCTGAAGCCAGCCGGAGCGCAGGACGTCCTGGGGCAGCCACAGGAAGAGGGGCACGCAGCTAGCGAAGGCCTGCATACCCAGAAACCACAACTCGCGAATGGCTGGCCAGGCTACCTTGTAGGCTGGGGAAGCACTCAAGGTCATCATCACCCCCTCGGGATCAGCTTGGGCGGCGTGCGCGTCTGCCAGGAAACGGATGGCGGCGACAAAGAAGCCCTCGGATTCTGGAGTGCCTTGGAGACCTGCGGGTGAGAAGTGAAGAGTCGTGTTAAGCGGGCCCATACGCCAATGGCATCCGCCTTCCTCAAGTGTGGAAAGAGGCCCGTCCCCTCGGCCGACATTTCTTTGACATGAGGCTGGCCGAGCCAAGGCACTGGCGTCAGCAAGGAGAGTCACAAATTCCTCCTTGGCCCTTCCCTTAGGTCAGGTTACATTTCTTCGATGGGCAAGAAATGGCATGTCAACCCTCCTTTTCCAGTGTGCTAGAGCACTGCTTCTCCAACGTATAGCCCCAAAATTGAAGTGCGCAACTGCAGTAAACATGTGCCTAAACTAGATATTCTCAGTCAGGAAGCCAGATCTGACTACAAGCCCTTTCGAGAATATGTTCAGTCGTAAACTGAATGTAATAAATGTAATGTAATAAATAAATAAATAAACCAGGGTTTACTGCTGCCTGATGTGTAAAGTAGCTTCAAAGTGTAAGCCTGGGATCAAAGTCGCCACTCCCCAGCCATGAATATCGCTGAATGATCTCATGACAAACTGCTCTCTCAATGCACAGGGTTGTTGCAAGGATGGAATGGGATAACCAGTAGAAGGGCAAGTACCTACAAAATATGTTAAAGATATACATGTCACAGTCAGCAGAACCTGGGTAGCTCTATGGGCTGTTTTGAGTGGCAAAGCTAGAGAGTGCATTTTTAATAGCTTTTCTTACTTCTGTGAGGTCCCTCCTGCTACTGCTCCCTTATCCTAGCTCTTTTGATTTCATTTGCCTCAAGCTGTCTGTCAATTCCCAATTCAAGCTGGGGAAGATTATCATTCTGGGCAACCCAAGATAGAAAATGATATTACTACTGCGGGGGTGTCTGTCTCTTAATAAACATCACTTATCTGCCCACATAAGGCTAGTTCTCAGTGAGGAGGTAAATCTACATTTGGGCTGTAGAAGGCTGTTTGGAGTGTCATATACTTTTCTCTACCAAAAAAATATTTTTATATATATTTATATAGCCATATCCCTGCACATAAAAGAACTAGTGTGTCAGGAAGACCAGGACAGAGTCCTTCTCTGCACCGTGTTAGTTGTCTACATGAAGGGATTTGTTTTTTTAAAAATATATGGCGTGGAGTGGGCACTGCATTGTCCTGTGAGCAGAGCCAACTCACAGATGCACCACTGCAGCGAGAACCAAGCCAGTTACTTTCGTGACTTCCTGCTTAATCCCACCTAGTGCTCATCAACTTCCATTGGCTAAATTATTTCTTGCCTGGGTAGGCGAAGAGTTTCCTGGCCATCATGAGCCCCAGAGTTGCCACATTGGCTGTCAGGATGAGATGGTCCCTCTGTGGCAGCAGAGAAGGAAGAGACCTCAGCACCACGTCCATCAAGGCTGCAAAACAATCTTCTCGGCTGCAGAGGGGAGAGAGCAAAACAGGAGATGCCTTCTGGGTTAAACTACATTTGCATTCCACCCTTAGGTGATGCAATCCCTAATTTTTCTCACAACCCTAGGGGGTCACTGCAAGAAAGAGTCACCCAGAGAAATAGAAAGATCTGACACAAGGCCACCCAAACCTTTGAGCTTCATGAGCGAGGATTTAAAGCCGGATCTCCTTAATCCAAGCACGAATTCACATATAACATGTTTAGATACAGACCTAAAAATGTGTCCATAAGACAAATTAATATTTCAAATCATATAGAGATTCTCATCAAGGAGCAACAATTGGCTGCAGCTCCCTATGGGGAAGACACTGAAGCAGTAAACCCAGGTTTGCCTCTGTGTTAGCACATGAAAGTGTTGCAAACGCTCCTTCCTGCTATGCCCATTACCTGATTAAATCTGGAGCAGTGACAACCAAATTCAGGAAAATCTCACAGGAAGTTTGAAGACTGGCTTCTACAGTTTTTGATGTAGACAGGGATTCAGTGTTTGAAACAAATGTCTCCCAGCGGTACAAGAAATATTGGCACAGGAGAACTGGGGCTCCCTCTGAAATGAGAATCTCACGGGGCCGATCCTCTGCAGTCAGGTGGCTTAAGCCAGGTAACAGGAACCTGTAAGGAGAAACAAAAGCACTGGAAATAACCCAAACACTGAGAGTTTAATGACCACTCGCACAGGAGCCTATTAAAGAACCACCACATTGCCCCTTGCCTTGAACTGAAGCTTAGGGTCCAGTCAAGTGGTAGAACGTTTGCAGAATTAAAACCAAGGTGGATTGCTATCCCAGCAGTCTGGTGACAGACTGATCCCCTGAGCAACTCCTTAAGGATCTTTGCCACCTTAA
Source organism: Elgaria multicarinata webbii (assembly GCF_023053635.1). Lineage (NCBI taxonomy): Eukaryota > Metazoa > Chordata > Lepidosauria > Squamata > Anguidae > Elgaria > Elgaria multicarinata. The sequence continues at coordinate 8,044,347 of NC_086183.1, forward strand.
GAGTCCCACCCTCCCTTCTTTTGCCTTTGCCTTCCCAGTCATGTGGGGTTTAGGCTGTAGACGTGGGTGAGTGACACTCCAAAGCCACAACAATTTACTAGAATATTAAAACAACCAAATTATATGTATTTAATCAATAGAGCTGAGTGATACAAAAGCATTAAAAGAAGACAAAAGATGCAAAAATGCAAGTCCTTTACTCTAGCTGCATTTAGGCTTTTCCAGCTGCTGCTTCCTCATGCTCTTGAGCTTTCCTGTTCCTTCCTCATGCTCTAGTCTTTTCTGACTCTCTCCCTCTTCCCCAAAAACAGAGTATTATTATTTATTTATATAGCACCATCAGTGTACTGTTTCAGTCTTGAAGAAATGAAACTTAACTGAAGAAATGAAACTTAACTAGGGAAATTAAATTACTCCTCACAGGGATACCCTCCCTCCAAACAGAAAAAAAATCAGGCCTCTAAGGCCTGACCTTTTTACTTTGCTTCTGCAGGCCTCAAACCTCAACACTTAGTCAGTTAGTTCTTTGCTCTAAATTTCCAGATATCCTACGAACCCCAACATGATAGTTGAGAGGATGAACAACCTCTATCTGTAAAAGAGCAACAGAAAGAAAAGAAAAAACAACAAGTCTTGAGGCACCTTAAAGACTTAACAAGGTGCCAAAAGTCTCTGTCATTTTTGCTACCACATACTAACACGGCTACCCCTGTGGAGAATGTAGTGGGTGTGAGGGCAAGGTAAATAAAGCAAGACCATCAATGAGCTGCATAAGTCAGTATAAGTCACAGATTTTTCCAAGCTGTTAATGTAGTTTAACACCAGGGAGATTGGAAAATGTTCTGCAGTGAACCCAAATGACTCAGTTGGGAGCCTTTGTGCTACAGTCAAACAACAATGGACAAATGCTGCTTGTGTGGGTGCAGGACTTGGAACCATCAATTACAATCATTGCATAATCCTTGTATTACGAACACTGCTCACTTCACAACTGCTGATAGCAGTTAAGAGTTGGTTTAGCCTGTAGAAGCTGGGCAAGTTGGGAGCTTATCCCAAGCAGCCTCCCAGTCCAGCATTGACGGAATGATCCTACTGAAGCAGTATTATTAGCTGTAGCTTGAGTCACTGCAAAAGGAGTTTAGGTTCAAAGTGGAAACCTGGAATGTGAGGCTTCAGGGCTCGTTTGAGAGAAGGCATTCCCAATAGTCAACATCAGATCAGCCACTTAGAGATTTTATTATATTAAGCTGCATATAACTTTTACTAATAAATAATAAACAAACATCAGGACATCTAGTCAGGGTTGGAAGCTTAGTGGCAGTCGGTGCTATTAGCCCAGATCTGAATGTATATGCTCCCTACCTGCCTATGCCCACGTAAAGTTATACTGCAGCATTTATCACTAACTGCAGTTCCTGGATAGCCTTTAAGGGCAGTCCAGCCAATCCTTGAGGTCACAAGTCATGGATAAGTGCTGCAAGGTCCTTACTGTCTAAGAGGTGGCACAGCTGGCCTTATCAGATACAATTCACTGTCAGAAAGCACCCCTGGCTACCATTTCCCAACACCGAGTCCGAACTGCATACCTGGTTCTAGGTGTACTTCATGCACACTAACGAACAACAGATAAATTAGCTGCTGCCAAGAACTCAGGCCTTCCCAAAAGCGTCACTTCTCTCTTGTCTGGATTCAACCTCAGTTTGTTAGCCTTCATCTATCTGGCCACAGCCGAGGCTGCTGCTCCTGGTTGCTTAGCTAATGAAATGTAGAGCTGAGTGTTGTCGCCATACTGGTAACATGCAACCCCCAAAGCTCCAGACAGTCTCTCCCAGCAGCTTGATATAAAGGTTAAACGACAAGGGTGACAAAACAGATCCGTTATACATTTCCTTGGAGACATTATTTGGGGACCATCCTACAAGGAAAGAATGAAAGGCCACTGAAATACAGATATTCTAAAAAGGAGAAATTCACGCTTGTACTTCAGGGCACAAGTGGTTGCCAGAGAGTTCAGGATAGAGATGTGAAAGCCCAGAAAAAAACCCAGAAAAATTGAAAAAAAATGAAGAAAAAACAGATTATGGGATGTTTTATTTTAGCATGATGAATAAAATGTTTAAGACAAGGTGTTCAGATATTTACTTCTCCAAATGTTTTCTAAAAACTATGTATAGTATCAGATTATTACAATTGCTGTGCACCAAGGACAAGCAAGTCCTAGGTTGCAAACTGAGACTACAACTCTCAAATGCAAGAGCAAGATGCATTTCTGCTTATAGGGGGCAGCACTGCCACTGAAGCAGAGACTGAAACTGATAGTGACAGCTATAGCTCAGGAAATGAGTCTGATTGAATTCCATGCATATTCATTGAATCTTGGTCCCCCCTTTTTCTCAGTTCTTTTTAGGGGAATGGCGGCTTTACGTCTTGACTAGCGGAGGCATAAATAATTTTCTTTGTTACTAATGTTGATGTTCTTATATTGTTTTAATTGTTTTTTGCCTGCTCCTCATAAACTGGCAAAACCAATCTGTTCAGGAGCTTGTAGCTCCATTTGTTACAATTTTTAATTTTTTTTTAAAAAAAAAGTAAATTCAATTTGTAGTAATTCTTTGAATACACTGTACTTTTAATATACCAAATGTAATAATTTTATGCCAAACCAACTTGGGACATAATTAAACTTTATGCTCCTGAAGTAACAAAATGATTTTCAATCTGTAAAAAGTGCTAATATTGCATTATTTCAATTTTTCCAAAAATTTCCGTTTCCCCCCAAAAAACCCCAGGAAGAAAAACGTTTTCCATGGCTTTAAAATTTCTAGAAATTTTACATCTCTGGTTCAGGAAAGTGCCCCAAAATGCAGTAGTACATAGATTTATCAAAGGATTCTTCCCAGGTTGTAAGAGGAGCAGCTAAGGCCAAGAGTCAGTGACAGAACGCTCAAGATGAAATTTGAATCAGGGCCATTCGAACTCTCAGCTCATCAATAGGTTCATTCTACTTCAAATTCAAGCTAAACTGCTCCATCCCCGTCACTGGAAACTAGAGGGTTATGTAAAGTAGCAAAATAACCCCATGTCAACAACCCACTAGGCAATTCACCTCAGAGCATCCCCTCGCCAAATAGGCTCCTGGACGCTGCCTTGCCCAGCCTGCTCCACCTCATGCTGCAATCCACTTCTGCCTCTCCTCTCCTCTTCAAACTGCATCTTGGCATAATATATGAGGAAAGGTAGAAGGTCACAGATCTCCTGCTTGAGGGAAGAGGTCTCTTCAGCCAGCCAGGCCCCAAGGATGCGAACGGAGGCAAAAATGAAAGGATCCTCCAGCTTCTTCCGCCCTACCTGTGGGACAAGCAAAACCATCACAAAGCACTTTAGAGTAGAAGGCAGTGAACTGGACAAGCAAAAAGGAGCACACAACCACCCACTGTTTCAAGGCTGTTAAGCAACAACACCTGCAGGACTACAGCAGTAGATGGCTCAGGCAGCACAGAAAGCCGGGGGATTAGTGGAATCTTTCCCCTCTTCCTACAGCAGCCTTCCCAGATGCTTTGGACTACAACTCCCAGCGTTCCTGTTCATTGGCTGCGCTGGCTGGGAGGGCTACAGGGGCTTCTCAGGCCCAGCCTTCCCAACTGAAAGCTCTACATAAACGTAAGTCACAGCACGCCCAATTTGGGAGAAACTGCTACTTGCCTTGACTTCCCTGTTCTCCTTAGCCCAGGCATGCCATTTTTAGGTCCCCTCTTCACTTTTCTGCTCTTTGTACTGTACAAGGAGCAGTACCGTCCCATTTCTGTGTGCAAACTTCAGCTTCCTTCTTCTTACAATAACTGCCCGAACGGATGCCAGATGTACCTGGCACAGCTGAGAGCCTCCAGCTCCTATCAAGGTGGATCATCAACTGCTACCTAAACTCCTGACAGAGGCAGCCATGTTAGATGGGAAGATTTTGGGAGCCCTACTTTACCTGTCTCAGGTAGTGAATAACAGCCCTGAAGGCCTCCCCCAGGATGCCCACTAGCTGTACTTTCTGGGCATCCTGCAGCAAAGAACCCTTCTCCCTTGTGCATTCCATAATCGCAAGCTCCATCAGGACGTAGCAAGCGGCCATCAACTCCTGCTTCTTGTCCACCGCTGTCAGGTCCGGCTCCTCCAGGGTCAGGCGGACTTCCACACAGGCTAGGTTGGCCAGCAAGGCAAAGAACTTGCTGCCAGAGCTCCCTGCTGGGATCCACCTCGAGCCACAGGCTTGGGACAGGCAGGCTGCCAGTTTCAAGGCAGGATCCCGCTGGGAAGGGCTCAGCTTGCTGGTCAGGATGTTAGAGAGGCCTCGGTAGAGGGGCTGGAAGCATTCTGAGCCGGCTGGGAGAAGGGAAGGCACAAAGCGGGGCAGCACTTCACACAGCTGGAATTTGGTCACATCTTCAGCCTTCTGGAATTCTGTACTGAGTAGGTTAAGCACACCCATCAGGTCAGCAGTGGCTCTCTGCCAGCACTTTGCTTCCACTGATGTCATAAGCCCCACCAGCAGCTGGAGGGCCTGATCATAGCCATGGTTGTGACTTATATAGGCCAAGCACAGTGCTGAGAGAGCTCCCCTGTTCACCAGCTCTCTGGCACCCTTGGGAGTGGCCAGGATAGCTCTGAGGCATTGATAAGCATCATCAATCATGGAGCTAAAGGAAGCATCTCCGGGCTTGCAAGTTAAAATCACATCATTGAACACTGGGATTTTGTTAAGGATCTGAGGATGCCTGGCTAAATCTGGATCAGTGCAGAAACAGGCCAGCAGGGTGAGGCCAAGGGCTTTGAATGTTTGCTGTGGGCATCCCTCAGGGGGATCCTTGGAAGTGAGGAGCCGGTTTGGGAATGTGAAGCCAACAGCGTCAAAGATCCTCCGGCGGGTTTTGGAGTTGATTTCTCCAGCTTTTACTGCTTTGGTCACCTGAAAGAGAAACCAGCAGGCATCAGAAGCCTCCAAAGTTCCTGCATGACTCAGCTGGGCTAGCAGGCGGACCAGCCAGCTTCTTCCGTCAGCTTGTTAACTAGGATTCCCCCTCCCCTCTTTTTGCAGATCTCTCGGTTTCCTCAGGCATGCTAAAGGCCCAGAGGCTTTGCTCTCTCTAAATGTTAAAATCTTTGGTCAACAGGACAAGAGTGAATACTGTAACCTGATCAATAGTCTTAATTAGACCAAGCACTTTTATCTCAAACACTTAAATGCTCAAACAGTGCTATACTGATGTGAAGTATTATTTGCAATTGTTCCCATTTTGCAGTTGGGAAACTGAGGTAGTTGTCCCCCAACTACCATGAACAGCTGGATTGAAAGTGATTATCTTGACTTTCATATTTGCCTACCAAGCAGTTTTGTCAGCCAGGGTAGGTCAGGGTCTTACCAGAAGCAGAGCAGCAAACTGTTCACTGTCATTACTTGCATCTCTAAACACATTCAGGCACCTCTCCAGTGTTGAATTCTTGCTGCTCTCGCCATCATCAGAGACGATTCCTGAATTTGAGGCCATGGCACTAACTGTCTGTAAGTAAAGAACAGAATGGTTTTCATATAATAGGACAGGCACAAGGTCACCCATCCTAAATACAAGCCAAGCTTCCAAACAACAGTGGCTGCTGTTACTGGCAGACAAGAACAGGAAGGGACATGAACATTTGTACTGGTAGAGCTGGAACATTGTCAGGTTCCTGGTTGCTCAGATACCGGGATGGGGGGGATGGTATTGCCATGCAAGAATCTGAAATATCTGAATATTCCTTTATAATGTATTTTTCAATTCGCCTTTACAAGGCTGGCATAAAAAAATACAATGCTAGTACATAGAATTATTGGACAGCTTTTAATGACGAGTTAAAAACAGGGCCAAAATTCAAAACCTATTTATTTAGTCATCTATATTCCAAAGGTTTTAGTATCATGAAATAGAGAGCTTGTTGTGAGACCTCAATGAGGAGATTGGTGACAGGTGGGTATCTCCAAGCTTTCATGAAAAACATCTTGACCGATGCCTCTACAAAATGCACCTGTAAGAGAATACTGTGTGTGTGTGGACTCAGTTCATGCATAACAACAATGATGTCTAGTAAGCCTCACTAATGCTGCATGTGAAGTAGGAGCCCTAGACCAGAGGTAGGCAGACTGCAGGCTTACAAGATCTACTTTTTCCTTTTTAATATTATTTTATTTACTATTTATTTTAGAACATTTATATACTTTCATTTAAAAAAAATCCTGACATGGTTCACAACGTATTGTGTTTGCTCAGACAACATGCTAAGCCATGGTTATACTATTAACCCTTTTGCAACAAATGGTCAGTAAGCATGTTTAAACCATGGTTATGTAGCCACCATGGTTCACACCACACACTAAACCATTAGCTCAAAATGCTTAACCACTGTGGCTTAGTGTGTCATCTGAGGTACATGCTAAGCGTAAAATAGTGGTTCAAGCAGGCAGACTTACTCTAAGAATTAACAGGGTGCCTCTGAACACATGCTCAGCCCAGGAATTTGTAATCAATACCAGAAGCAAGCTCACAAGTCCTTTCACCCAAATCCACTCCTGACTCCCCTCTTCCTCAAGCATTAAGAACATAAGAAGAGCCATGATGGATCAGACTAAAGGTCCAGCTAGTACAGCATTTTGTTCACAGTGGCCACCCGTTGCCCATGGGAAACCCAAAAGCAGGACATGAGTGCAATAGCACCCTCCCATCCATGTTCCACAGCAACTAGTATCCATAGGCATACTGCCCCTGATACTGGAGGTAGCCACTGACAGACTTATCCTTTGCGAATTTGTCCAACTCTTCAGCAACTTAATTTAAGGGGAGGGAGAACTTTTTAACTGTTGCTATTTCTGGACAACTGACAGTCAGAAACCCTTGCTAATGACTGTAAACCACCCAGAAATCTACCAATATACACTAATCAATGTTCTGCTGTAAAATATTCTACAACGCATAAGGGTTCTACAGTACGTTTCATGGCAAACACCCATCAACACAAGTCTAAAAGAGGTTTCACACCTGAAGGGGGTAGTGGGGAGTGCTTTTGTTTGCAGCCCAGATTTCCTAGTTAGTTTTGAAGGCTTGGGTGTATCTCACCAAAGAGAAAACAACAAAGAATATTATGGCACCTTAAAAACCAATTAATTGTTAAAGTGGTAATACTGACATCTGCTCATAGGAACCAGTGTACAAAAATGTAGAACTTTTACCACTGCAGTGACTTGGCAGCATCATGCCAGCCTCCAGCCCTGCCTTGAGCAAAGATAGAAATATACACTCTTTCAAATCCAGGTCTTCTTGCGTGGCATAAATCTGAACATTTTAAAAGCTGCTTGCAAACTCTTCCTGTGTTAGGCCAGAAAAAAGTAATTGTCCAGTATTATTATCCTATACTTTTCTTCAGCTCTGCTCTTTTACTGCGGCAAACCTCCTGTAGAGGAGAAATATGGGAACCAGCTGTGAGACATCTAGCCTGGTGAGAACTCCACCACCACTCCCACCCCTGCAAACTGTATTTAGCCAGGCTGTGGAGGTCCCTTGGAATACACTACGACCAGCATTAGTAATGTGGGTTATCTTTTTGGAGGGATTTCAGAACTGTTTTAATTTTGATTTAGCTCAGTACTGGTTTCATTGTAATACTGAATTTATTTTATATTTATTAAATTGCTTTGCATCTAATACTTTTTCTTAAAAAAAAACCCCTTTTCTTTTAAATGGTGTCTTTTGATATATTTCAGAGCCAGTTTAGAAAAATGGAATATAAATATAAATAAATAAATCTGCACTCCATATCTGGTGTGGAGGCTAGGATATCAATTCTAAAAGGGAGGTGTTTATGGCAATTCTAACAGTCCACCATTACCCTTATCGCAGATTGGGATGAGGTACAGAGTAGCTTCCAACATCCCAGTACTGTGGTCCACCCATACTGCAGGGGTAATGAGAATGAGTGACCTACAACAACCCTGTTCCAGCAACGTTATGCACCAACTACTCTAGCAGAGATCTATGGAGATACAATATATTTATATCCTTCCTTTCCTCCATGGTTCTTTCCATGGCCCTTTATATTCATAACCCTGTGCGGTAATTTAACATATTGCTACCCCACCTCTTAAGCAGTCTTCACAAGGCAGCTTATAATAAAAATGTTAAATACAAAAGCAATTGGTTAAACATAATAAAACATCAGGTTAAAAACATATATAAGGTGTCAGCAATAAAACCAATTAAAAAAAGCACCACCTTGGGGTTATTAAAATAAAATGCTTAAAGCCACACTTAAAGGACACAAAAGAGGGGTCCAAGAAGATTTACGGGAGGGGGGGAGGGGGCAGAAGGGGGGTGCCATCACTGAAGGAGCCCCGTCCCTGGTACCAGCCAACCTGACCAGCCTTAGCGGTGGGCAGATTACAGGGCTTCTGCAGCGCACCTTAGGACCAGGGGAAGGTTCACACAGGCAGGGCTTCAAATATTCCAGCCCCAGACCGCTCAGGGCTTTAAAGCTTCATATTAGCCATTTCAGGCTGCATCTCTGTAGCCGTTTACCTAGAGGGCAGCCGCTGCTTTCAGCTCCATAAGCAGACATGCGCTGCAAGTCAAGCCTGGGCAGAAAGGCGTTAACCAGTGCCAACCGATGCACAAAATTGGTGCGATACCATCGAACCGCCCAGCCTCCCCCACCCCCCACCGCACCGCAAGCACCCTCCTGCTGGCGGCATTTTGGACCCCCCGGAAGTTCTCAGACTGCCTTTAAAGGCGGCCTTTCGTAGGGAGCATCGCAATAGCCAGAGACCAAGACTGGGGCAGGTCCAGTGAGAGCTTCGGGAGGGAGGGAGGGAGGGAGGGGGGGAAAGGGAGATTTGGACCGAACCTGCACTGCACCGCACCACACCACACCACCCCATCCCGGCCGGACACCGTAACGACCGGGCGAGAGGTGCTCAGGACCACCAGAAAGCGTGGGCGCCTGCGTCAGAGGTGCGAAAAGGCGCAGGACCTGCCCTAGAGGTCTTGGTTCCCCCTCAGAGAAACAGCCCCCCACATAAAAGAGAAACAGCCCCCCAGCCAGCCCCCCTCAGCAACACACTCAGTTTTATTTATTTTTATTGAATCCCAATCTACCCCACCGTCCATCCCATTCTCCTCACCACTTCCTTCCAGGTGGGGCTCGCGGTGGGGGGAGAGCTGCAGCGAAGAACGACCTTCTCTCCTCGCCTCCAACGCGCCTCCTTCTGCCTGCTCCCACACTCAACTGGCCTCACCCGCTAACTAACCCATCTATCCCCCTCCCTTTGCTTTCTTAACCAATCAACCTGCCCCTTACTAGCCCATTCGCCAATAGCGCGTCGAGTTCAGAAAATGTGCTCTAGAAGCCATTGCCGCCATGATAAAAAAGGGCAATTTCAGCATCGACATCATCATCACCACCGCCACCAGCTCCCCCTTCCCCTCTCACCCATTTATTTCTCTCATGGGGCTGGGGGCAGGGGGAATACAACGTCCCTCGCTAAGGGCTCGCAACCGTAGCAACGGCACTTTTCTCTTTCCGGTCATCAGAGCTCCGATTGGTGGACAAGCGAAGGCCGAGGCGTAGCTTTTTGCGTTTCCGGATGAAGGAAGGGGGAAAAAGTGGGGGGTTGAGCCAAGGAGGATGAGGCGCTGAGGGAGATGTTGGGGTGCGTGTTGGGCTGAGCAGCCTCTTAAACGTGTGTGTGCGTTCCGGCGTTGGTAACCTGCGGCCTACACGGTTACCATGGCGACGGCGAGGCCTGCCGCCCAGTCCGCGGCCCTGAGGGAGAAGTTGACAGGTTGACACCCCTCCCATTTACCTGAGCCACTCTTCCCTCCCCTCCTGCCCAACCGAGGGGCCTACTGACCCCCTTCCCCTCCAACTCCCCCACCCCCGCTGTTGCTGTCAGGCGGGAGGCGCTTCGTTCGCCATGCACCGCTGGTAGGTAAGCGCCGTGCGCTGTATTGCGCCGCCTGGCCGTTCCTTGTCGGCGCTGCCGTCTGAACTAGGGCGCCTGCTTTGGGCGACGGGGCGGACGCCGAGAGGGTGGGGAGCGAGGCGGGGCCTGCCTCGTCCGCCTGTCGCTTCCGCAGCACCGCCTCACACCTGGGCTGGAGAGGGTTTGCGAGCGACGCGGGCAGAAGGACTGCGCCGCCTGGATTGCGCCGAGCGCGTTATGGAAGCGGAGAGGCGTAGGGATCTGTGAAGCCGCTTGCCTGCCTGGTACCGAGTCGGACCTCTCGCCCTGAGAGGAGTGACTCCGCAGCAGCTGTCCAGGATCTTACGTCCTGGGACCGAAGATGCTGGGGACTGAATCGAGAACCCAATGAAATATAGGAGCTGGATTCCACGTCGAGGGGGTAATTCTTACTCTAAGCCTGAAAAGAAGCTTGGGTGTACATGCGGGAAAAGTACAGCTGCAGTTTTAAGCCTTGAACTCTCCCTTCCCCAACCTGGGGCCCTCCAGATGTGGCGGACAGCCACTTCCATCATTCCTAGCCATGGCTAAAGCATGGGAACGATGGGAGCTGCTGTCTGACACACCCGGAGGGTCCCAGGTTGAGGAAAGATGCTTTAACCGGGAGTGCAGGTGTTGGGGATTGAATATGGAAACTTAGTTATGTAAACCAGGTGCTCTAACCCCTCCCTGTCCGTGGATGAAGTGACATAGGGGCTGAGTGGGAGAAGCTGGACTTGTTGGCAAAACAGTCCAAATCAGGCAGCAACGTGTAGTTGATTGTGTGGGAAACTATGTGTTGTGGCCTAGTCTTAAGGATTGCCTATTGGGTCATTTGATTAGATTTTATCTTCAAACTGAAAACTGCTATTTAACGCCCTCTTTGCCATATCTCCCAATAACAGCAAAATTAGCCAGTGAAGTGAGCAAATTTGACTCTGGGTCGGGCAAAGATATATTTTTTTAGTTGAATCTTTCACTATAAAAATAATGAATTCCCTTCTTATTGTTTGTCTGCCCTGTTCCTGCTAAGTCCTCTGGCAATCTGTGTATGTTTTTCAAATGTATCTGGTTATCTTCTATGCTTGTCTTCTCCATGTTTCTCTGGAGCAGGAGGAGGGCATTTCCTTATTTGTGAGGCTGTTCATGCTCCATAACTATGTTGTGGTTTAAGAGATTATTAGCCCCATGAGTATCGGGGTGGTGGTGGAATGGATTTTCTTGTACATACTGATGAAGGTGGGCCTCAAGGCTTGACTTCTGCAATGCGCTCTACATAGGGCTACCATTGTACCTAGTTCGGAAACTTCAACTAGTTCAAAATATGGCAGCCAGGTTGGTCACCGGTACACCTAGGGGTGACCACATTACACCAACATTAAAATCACTCCACTGGCTGCCAATTAGTTTCTGGGCAAAGTACAAAGTGTTGGTCATCACCTTTAAAGCCCTAAATGGTTTGGGTCCAGGTTACCTGCGGGATCGCCTTCTCCCATATAGTCCGCCCCGCACACTCAGGTCCTCTGGGGTGAACTTACTTCAGTCAGCTAAAACTAGGCTGACATCAGTTTCCCAGAGGACCTTTTCTTCTGTCGCCCCCAGATTGTGGAATGGCCTGCCGGAGGAGATTCGTAAAATTAACACTATGTGTGATTTTAAGGCAGCTTTAAAGACTAGCCTTTTCCAGCAGGCCTATCCAGATCAATGTTAAATCATGATTTTTTAAGATGTATTGATTCCTGTTCTAATGTTGTTCCCCGCCTCGATCCAAAGGGAGAGGCGGGTAAGAAATAAATTTATTATTATTATTACCCCAAGTGTTCTAGTTTGGGAGCTTCTAATTTTTATGCAGAGTAAAAACTTTCCCTGCTTCGAATCTGCTTTTTGTCTGAGGCCATAGCTAGACCTAAGGTTTATCCCTGGATCATCCAAGGGTCAAACCTGTTCATCTAGGTAACACACAGGGGATCCAGTGCTCAGGCAGGGGCAAACCCTGGATGATCCCAGGATAAACCTTAGGTCTAGCTGTGGCCTGAGTCTTGTAACTCCCATACTGTGTGCTGAATCCACAGTGACCCACCTACCAAGAAGGCTACCTGTGCACTGTGTCTCTGCATAATTCACTGTTGCTCTGGCTTTGCCTCCTTCCAGTAAACCTCTGTTGGATGCAGGAAATTCTTCCCTATTTCACATTAGTGTAGGATTGGCTACTTTATCCAATCCTGATGTAGATCCACAGCAGAATTACCCAGCAAGGTTGGCTGTTGTGCTTCTGCATTAGTTGCTGCTCTGGGCTTCCCATCATTCAATCTTGAGGCTTTCCCAGAAACATTGGAGGCAGACTCTGTTAAAGATAAGGATGTTCAAAGTTTAGGAAATAATATCTTAGCCTTTACATATTAAGTTGTCTGTTGTTTAAGAAGACTTGAAGAACCTTTCCAATGGACCTTTCCTTTTCAGCTGCAGAAATCCTGTTTTGACTTTGTTAAATGTCTTGTAGTGAATGGAGTGTTTGTTCTAATGTCGTTAAGTCCCTTACTTAAGAGTTTGAGTGTCTATTTTATTTTTTGGCAGCAGACATGCCAGTTAATTGTATCTGTTTGATCAAGAACTTAGGAGTTGTGAAATAGCTGCAAAACATTCAGCCATAATAATAATGAGCAAATACTTCCAAACTGAGTGAATTGTGACAAGAGGGGAGCAGGCATAGGATAATTTGGATTCCTGGATCCGAGGTTGGGGATAGCACTCTGCCTGTACATCTAAGCATCTGCACTCACCACCCCACCCCCTTGCAGCCATTGCGGCGGGTCTCTCCAATGCTGGCTGTCTCCAAGGTAGCAAAGGCAACCTCCGAGAGGGGGTAAAAGGGGAATTCCTGTGGGTGGGAAGGGGACTGAGTAAGGCAGGATATGTCATATCTTGAGGCCTCCCCAGCCTCTTTCTCTGATGTGCCCCTGCTAGATGGGCAAAAAAGCCCATCTAGCCAATAGTGCGGAGTGGGAGGAGCACAGAGACAAAGGCTACCTCTGTCACTCCTCCCACTCTGTATAGGATGCCTGTAAACTCAGAGTTCAGAGGCTTACGGATGTCAACATAGGATTGTGCCGTGAGTGCAATTTTTTTTTTTTAAGAGAAGTAAATATGTAGAATGAAATCCTATTCACTGGCTGGAATTTTGTTCATATTAGAGAATGAAAGTACCTTCTCCATACTTTAATATTATTCTTATGTTCTATTGAACATGGATAAGCTGCAAATACTGTATGCATTTCAAAACATAATGTTATTTATGAATGCATTACATTTTGAAAGCTGATTAAAAACAAATACCTTATCACTTTAGCAGTTGAAGTAATGGTTATGAGTGTATTGGTTAGGAGTGTATTTAATAGCCCCTCCAACTCAGCCGTGTGCGCAACGGTTAATGTCAACAGTCACATTGGTAGGAAATTGTGATAGCGAGGGCAATGTTTAATTTATGATTTTTAGGGGCAGGTAAGTAATGTTTGTATTCATTTGTACAATCAGGTGGCCAAGCTGTGGAACCAATTGTGCAATCTTAGGGCCAAACTAAATGATGACTTAAATGTGTTAATGAATCTAAGGTGATTCTTTCTTGTTTTTAAATAGTAGCTACAGTGAACCGCAACGCTTGCAGGGGTCCCAATAAAAGTTCACCTCCCACCGGAAGCTGCTATTTGCCCCAAGAGAGAAGCTCTGATTGGTTCCTATGGCCACTTCTCTTTACAAGTGACTTTACCAAGAACACATTACATGATGAAAGGGCTAAACAAAACAAAAAACCTCCCTGTGATTCCAATCTTGCTGCTATTTAAGATGGAAAAATAGGCATATTAAATATTTTCTTCTATTAAAGTATTGTCTAGTTTGACTCTTTCTCAGAACTGTCCAACAGGAAAATATTATTTTGGGGTACCTTTTATAGTTTTCTCCCTGGCTTTTGTGCCTTTGGCATATACCTCCATCATGCTGTCCCCTTTTCTTCATTATGTCTTGAACCAAACATGCCTCTTAAAAAAAAAAATCAAACTCTACATGACTTGCAAGTAGGCATAACAAATACTTGAGGGAAGGCACGGCTAGTGTTTAAATTTTCACCTTATGCCCAAAGGCCTCTGGGTAGATGTTCAAAATTAACACCTAATATTGTCACTTCATCCATCCTGTGTGTGTGGTGTTAAACCAGCTGTATATCCTGTTTCACAACTTGATCAAAAGCCTATTCTACGTAAACAAGACTTCCACGTATATAGCTGACAGAACTGAACTATGATCTGTTCTTGTGTCCTCAAGGGGTTTTAGCAAAGCCTTGCACAACAGCGGCAGCAGCCACCTAATTCCATTGTTATTCTGCATATCTGTTCAGAGCAAGACATGAAATCAGATGCAGTTCATAGGTTGATCTCACCACCAGCTGAATGGCACAATTCAATAAATACCTGCTGTGCTGGAAGCAGCATAAGAGTCCAGGCTGTCCAACTTCTTTCAGGATAGCTGGCTCTCATTGCAAACTGGATGTGAACCCCTAAAATCATCTGCAGTATTGTAGGGGCTTTAGAGGAGCACCTCCCATTCTGCAATGCTAGTGTAGAATGCTTTAGCCCAGTTGTTGGCCAGAGCAGCAAGAAGAGATCATATCAACCTCATCCTGAAAACACTGCATTGGAAGCTACCAAGTCCAATTTAAGGTCTTGCTACTGGCATATAAAGCCCTAAATGACTTGGGACCCAAGTACTTGAAGGTGCACATCCCCTATTATCAACAGACCTGAGCTTTACAATTGGCAGAGGATGCCCTGCTTGCATCTCACCAATAGCAGATGTGGTCTCTGTGATGGTGCCTATCTATGGAACTCTCTTCCAGGTGGCATTAGGTCTGCCCCCACAGTCTGGATATTAAACAAAGAATGAAGTCATTTTTATTTGTTCAGACATTAGGAACAGCCCCAAAGAGATTTATTGCTCCTTTTTATTGTATTTTTTTAATGTGAGTGTTATGGCCCTTATTTTTATGGCTGATTTATCTTGGTGGTGTTAGTTGACCTGTGTTCCAGAACTGGAAGAAGGGTGGGGTACAGAAATACTGATTAAGTAAATACATAAATTAATAAAATAAGTCACTGTGGTGCAATGAGTCTGGCGTGGTCACTTCCTCATGCTTTCTGGGTATGTGCCCAGGTTATGGAGCACACTTCCAGGGTCGTATGGGGACGCTTTCGCCTTTTTCCTTCTAGGATGGTAATTAGGATTGAGCAAAGGGTCAAGAGTCTTGGAATGCTTCAGGTTTCAAACAAGCTGACTGAATACATCCAAACCCTGTGAGCTACATGGGAACTGTAGAGTTAGAACTCTTACTAAACTGGACAGTAAATTCTGAGACTACAGAACCAGTACTGGTGGGGCACTCTAATGATGGTGTGCCTTGAGATTGGATTTACTCCCTTCCTGCATTTTGCACCTCCGTTTACCGATTGCCTCCCATAGTTCCTGTTTAGTCCTACTTTTGGCAGCCAGCAGTCTGGGAAGCTACCATCTAGATGGAACCTGAAGTGGCCTGTGTTGATTAGATTTTAGATAACTAGGCTTTGCTTTGGAAAAGGCCTTATATCCCAGTGCAGTTAAGTGATACTTCTGTTATCAAATTCTGAACGTGTTACCAGTGGTAGCTCCCAGTGCCAAGCAGATAGGGCTTACGTCATAAGAGGATTGGAGGGCAGAACCACTCTTCCCACCTAAATGCAGCTTTAGTTTGTGACTTGATGTTCAGGGCTCTAGTTGTTTTTCACTATTGGTTATGCAAAGTCCTAAGAGACAAGAAAACTCTGTGGCAAGTGAAAACATAGCCATCTGAGGCTTTCATGGTCATTTGTCTGTTCAAGACTCTCAGAACCCTTGAGAAGAAATGAATAGAAACGTAAAAACAAATACCCATTGTGAGTTGGAGATGACTTGTACAAGTAAGCCATGCAATGAATCAGTTCCCCTCAAATTCAGTGAACAAGTCTTAAGGCAGTAGGACTAAGGGTGCTGGAATCCTAGCCACACTTACTTGGGAGTAAATCTCATTGAATTTCTGTCTAAAGAGGCACAGAATTGTGCTGTCGATTATCCAGTCCCATGCATATTTATTTGGAAGTGCTTCTGTGTTCAGTGAGGCTTGCTCCCATGTAAGATTGCATAAGATTGTAGTTTTAGATGCTGTGTTCTGTATCTGAACATCTGTTTTATTTCACCTGGAAGAGTCAGAAGTCTTAACAGCTTGCTTGACCAATAACAATGTGATGTGTCTTTCAGATCAAAGTGCATGACTGCCTGAAATGCTTCTCTTTGGTTTGTCTGCTCAGTTCCTGTTTACTTTTTGTATTCTGGCTGGTGCCAGGCAGTACAAATAAGCAATGATGACATTTATTTCCACCTGCTTAGCAGATGGCCTGAGTTTGTTGATGTTTGGCATACCCAGGTTGAACTGGCTGACTGCTACCTCTACCCTGAAGGCTTTCATCTTTCAACAGTATCCAAAACATGCACCTGTTTAAAATCCATTGGATCAGCACTGGTTGCTTGGACTCTGTTTGCTTGAAATTGTATTTTTGGAAACTGCTACTGTCCCAAATGTTTGCTTGTTTCTGAGCTGAACGTTCTGATGCATGAAAGCAGCTGGCCATCAGTAAACAAATGCCATGAAGGCAGCAGTATGGGTTTGTGTGGGCGACTGCTATGGAGAAATGAGAAGATTGGCTTATATCCCATCATGTAGTTGACCATGTTTGATTGCCAGCTGATTGTATAACTTGCAACATGGCCTTTGAGGGCCTCTTTTTGGTCTAAAATTGTGCCCCAGGATATTATTGGGAAAGCTCAAAGGGATTTCTGAATTCAAGAATAAAGCTTGAACTTAATGATAAATTATAGAAACTGGGTTTTCTGCTATGTGGGTGCTTTGTTTGCTCAGGAGATGCTTGAAATCATTTTGGAGAAGGTGGCTTCAATCATGGGAAATCTTAAGCTTTCTTAAAGGTGAACTGTGTGTCTCTTGTGTATTTATAGAGTTCTGGGTCCACCCACAAAGGCCATGGAGAAGAGGTTGGAAGACCATTTTAGCACCAGCTCTCTGAACATATTGGAAGGCTTCCTTAGAAAAGGTGTGAAGTGTCTGGGCCATCTTCACCTGCTCTACATGTGTGCCTGCCTCAATGCCTTCTGTTCCTATACAGGTGACAGTTCACAATTTTTTCTAAAAAATTTTTTGAAAATGCCATTGGATGAATGCCTGTAAATTTTAACATGGATCTTATAATTTTAAACCTACTTGAAAGACTTTCTGGTGTAGAATTCTCAACATGAATGAGTAAAGATTTATCAACTGGAGAAGTAGGTGTTTTAGATTCATGTGAATTTGGAAACACAACAAAGAATCTTGTGGCACCCTAAAGATAAACAGGTTTGTTTTGGCATACAGTTTCATGGACTATGGCCCATTTCATAAGGGACATGAAGCTTTACTAAGATTTTCAGGAAAAATATAAAAATTATTTATCCCAATTGAAGCCTCTAGCAATAGACATCATCAACAGGTTTAATTCTAACTCAGCAATCTCTCTCTTTGAAGTTTGTTGCTCCACAATGGCCAGTTCAAGGTCAGTGTCAGAGTTTCCTAGAAAGTTGAACTGTTCTCCCAGTGGTTTTTAAATATTACCATTTCTGATGTCAGATTCGTGACCATTTATTATTTTCTCTTTGCCATATGTAGAATACAGAACAGTGTTGCTAATGGAAGATAGTATATATCATATTGGAAGCTGAGGAAGTTAATGAGCCCATAATCTTGTGGGTATAATACCTGTGTAATAGTATTTCAGAGTAGGTATGAGAACTTAATTTTATTGCCAGAGGCTTCAATTGGATAAAGGATTTTTTTTATCACACTACTCGTATTAATTGGCTTACTTTGTGTCAGGATGTTTGTGTTACAGCAACTATACTGTGAATGGGCATTGATGATAATGTGATTGTCACTGTCAGTACTTTCTGCATTTAATTTCCTTTTGGCCCAGCTCTTTTCAGTCTCTCCCCACACCAATTATATGTAGTGTATATATTCCTGAAAATCTCAGTAAGCCTCCATGCAACTGATGAAGTGGGCTATAGTCCACAAAAGCTTATGCCAAAATAAATTTGCCACAATACTTTGTTGATTTAACTGCAATAGACTAACACAGCAACCCTCTGGAATCTGCATTCAGAGTGACAATTGCAAACATTACAATAAATGTAGCATCCTGAGTACTATTGTCACTATCATCTTGAGATACTTCTAAGCATGTGTAGCTTCCGTTTTAAGCATGTTCAGAGGAATCAAAGATATAGAACTTCACACAGTGCGTGATTTTCAGCAAAGGCTTGTTAAGGTGGCAACTTTTGCTAGTATACCTTCAGACCATCTGTGTACACTTACATTTTCAGACTGTGGTTTTCAAATACAAAATACAAGACATTTATATTTAATGCAGCCTGTGTATATTTTGAATTTAGGCAAGTATATCAAAGTTAAAAAAAGTAGTATGAGAAACATCCCTCAATCATTTTTTTTTATTTTTAAGAATACTTGACACCTGTTTAAAAGCAAGAAAAGATAGCAGAGTAGTTAAAGCTCTCTGAAAACAAGTAAATCATTTGTCCTAAATTGTCTCAATTAATTCCCTGCTCCTCCTACTTCAAAAGTACTTTAAAAACAAGCCTTCCAGTTGACAAACGTTTAACATGTTTTTTGAAAAGAGCATAGGGGGATCACTTATAGTGACATAGTTGCATTTAATCTCATTGGATTGGTAGTTAGTGAAATTACTCCTCTCTCTCCCGGGCTATTGCTGTAGTCTCTGTAATTATGCTGTGCTGTCTCTGACATTTGGCAAGTGGGAAATTTGATTAAGCTGATGTGCAGCAAGTGAGTCATTAATCTCCAGCTTGGCGTACGTACAAGACAGTTGATTTAAAATCCTGAACTTGTTATCTTTTTTTGGTTGGATTGTAGAGTGTAAGTAGTAATCATTGTGTGTTTAGCTAGAATATCTATGGCTTGTTTTGTTTCACCAAGATTAAGTTGCTTGTTCCCTGGCTTTACCAGAGTCATATTTCAAAAACCACTGGCTTTTTTTTGTAATTGTAGCTATAGTATTTCAAGAGTTCTCCAAATAAAACGTGTCAACTACAATAGCACAAATGTGTGCCATGTACAGCAATTTTATTGACTTTGTTTTCCAAACATATTATTTGTACTGCAGAAGTTTTAGGGGTTTTATTTCCAAACACATTTTCACTGTTCTCCTAACCTCACTCCCACAAACTTTGAGGTTTGTGTAGTGGAAAGTGGTGGCAATATCAAGTAGCCTGGTTTTAATGTTATTGTTTACAAACATACTTTTTTCCAGTGAAACTTCTACTTCAGAGTGCCATGTTCCTAGTTTTGTACACATTATAAAATGAATCTCCAAAGTTTCCTGGAAGGATAATTTTGGTCTGTTTTCATAATTCATTAAATTACTTTGTTTAGAAGGGTTACTCTAGCATTCTAAATTGGCACAGTCTGACCTGGTTCGCACAATCACTGTGGCTTAAACAAGCCACAGTTACTTGTTTAAGCTGTGATGTGTGCTGGCGTGTATCGGGCACCATTTGCCTAATTGCCCACTCAGGCACAGCTTATTGTGTCGTCTGAACCCGGAGTTGTTTCTCCTTGAAACAATCCATGCCGCTCGGGTTTGGCTGACCTGACAAGCCACACTTGGGTGGGTTCTTAGGCTATTGGTGCCCGGCACATACCATGGCTTAAACAAGCCACTGTGGCTTGTTTAAACCATGGTGATTGTGTGAACTAGCTTTCTCTCTCTTAACTTGCCCAATGAATATTTGCATTCTATAAATAATTTTCAAAGAATTCTTCCTATAGACAGCTTTCTCCTCGGTCCTAGCTTTTGGACAAATGGATATTGTCTAGCTCTTGTGATGCTGCAGCTTAAAAAGCCCTCATTGTTTTCAAACAATAATGTGATTGCAAATTCTTTGGCAGTGAAATAAGCGTTTTCTTTGGTTTGTTTTCCTCTCTCAGTTACACTAATGCAGTGGCCTCTTTTGGGAGACAACTACATTTTCTTTGTGCTTTACTGATTTTGTTCTGAACTGTAACCAAGACAAGGCTAACGCACCGTGTTAAATCTGGGATGGGCAACTGGTTCACCCTTGGGGGCTTCAGTGGGGTTATATTACAGACCAGAGGTCTATAACTTAAGAAATAATTTTGTAAGCTGCCTTGAGAGCCTTTTGGCTAAAGGGCAGGATAAAAAAACCCTTAAATAAATAAATAAATATAACTGATACCCATTTTTAGGTTTGTAATGAACAGAAAAGGTGCAAAAAAACTATTATGAATAGGATGGGGTACACTGTATGGCGTTCTCATTACTGACTATAAAAGTAATTCTTATATACACTATTTCTTCAATTCTAAGATGCACTTTTTTCCCCATATAAACATCTCTAAAAATGGGGTACGTCTTAGAATCGCAGGTGTGTCTTAGGGTTTTTTTTCTGTTGGTGGTACTGAAATTAGTATGTGTCTTTCAATCAATGGCATCTTACAATCGAAGAAATACAGTAGCACTTTCCTGAGTGATCAAAATAATTGTTATGTATTACCTTAGCCATCTATGGGGTGGTATAGAAATGTAATAAATCATCCTCATCATCCTCATCTTTACTACACCCTGTAAGATTGTATTAGCCAGTATTGTATTATCCTCATTTTACTGATACATGAGACAGCCTGAGCCTAAGGTCATGGCTAGACCAAGCCTATATCCCAGGATGGTCCCTGTGCGTCCACATGACGCACAGGGGATCCCTGGAGCAAGGAGGAATGATCCCTCTGTTGGCCCGGGATTTCACCCTACCCTTTAATCCTGCTTTTTCTGCGGTCTCAGGATGATCCGGAGACCGTGGAAAGTGTGGGCGGGCATCGTGGTTTGTCCTGGCTCCTCGCAAGGAGCTGGGACCTGGGCATGGGGGTGGGGCGACCTCTTCTTTAAAAAAACTTCACCACTTTTCCGCTCGTGCACTCCTTCTCCTTTAACAACAACAACAAAATGACAGCTGCGATGTTGTGCGCCGCATGTAAACCAGGGCAACGATCTCGCGATCATAAAATCGTGAGATCGTCACTCTCTGACCCCCTTGTCTAGCCACGGTCAAAGAGATTTGAAATGGAGACATCTCAGCTCTTAAACTATTATGCTGCTAAAGTCTGCAGCTGATGCATACTATCTTGAACTTGCATTTGACTGAAACTGTCATTTTTATCAGCTCAGGCTGAATAGCCATGTGGCAAAATGGTCACCTGAAAGTTCTGCTGTGCATCAAGAACATGATTTATTGCACTTTTTTCAATGAACTTTTTGCTTTGCAATAAATATCCATACCAGCTGTGACTTGATTTTGGCATTTGAGCCATGTTCAGGACTATAACTCAAGAGAGAAATGTTGGCTGGGCTTCCTGGGGATCCGTCTTGGTTTGTCTCTGGTTAAACCAGTTGCACTAGTGATTTCCCTATTTAAGTCATACGGACATAAGAAAAGTTGTGCTGACTCAGACTAAAGACCTATCTAGTCCAGCATTCTGTTTCCACAGTGGCCAATCAGATGCCAGTGGAAGCCCACAAGCAGGACACAAGCACAAATCTGAGATCCCCAGCAATTGGCATGAAGAGACATGCTGTGGATATTCTTTTCACGGACAGCCAATCAGGAACTTCAATGGGTTTTGCCCAGAAATAAATCCAAATTCCAAGTAATCTGCTCTACTTGACAATAACTTGATCTTCACCTAAGTGCCATGTCTGTAAAGCCTTTTGTAATTGAAGCTATAGTTATTTTTTTGCCCAGAATTGAGCTTTGGATCATAAAATCTAGCTTTCCAATGTAGAGTCAAATGGTTTCTTGAGAAATTCGAACATCTCAGATGTTTGCTTTTCAAGATCAAGTTCCTAGCCCTCATAGTTGTGTCGAGTTGTGCATCAGTATGCCAGGGGTAGTTTCCGCTAAAGATTCAGAAACTTATAACAGAAAAAACGATGAGACGAAATGTGGGTTTGGGATGTGGGGAAACTCAGAGCTTTATCATACCAGCGTTATACTGTGCAATCAGTGTGAATTGCATGCGAAGGACTCAGAAGTTTTCCACCTTATAATCTGCTTTGATTGTGAAGTACTCCCATGTATCCTGCCTTAATTGTGCAATAATGCAAAAAGATTAGCCGTATTTAGCCCCTACTTTTTGAGAGTATCTTCCAAGCTACTGCTGGGGCGCAGGAGCAGGATTTTAAAGAAATGCTTACATCTGCGTAAGCTTTAAAGATAAAGACACCAAAATTGGCACAGTACTAGATATTAGGGAGAGCTTTAAGCATACCAAATTTGAATTGAATTGGGTCATCCGTTGATTTTTTATGATTTTTTACATTCCCCCCCTTAAACTCACTTCCTGGTATGCAAAGGATCGCTGTCGCCCAGTAACAACAACAACAACAACCTCGAAAGCTTAGCACTACGGGGATAATCCGAGGGAAGCAGGTACGTGGGATGAAGCTCTAAGGCTCAAAACCCAGACTCCAATTACTGATCAACCATGAAGTTCACTGGCAGATCTTAGGTTAGCAAAAGAATATTGCCCAGTTTGTATATACATTCACAAAGCCTCATAAATTGGGAATGAATGTTGGGATCATGTGTTCTCTTTCCGCTCCCCTCCACTGCTTCCCTTGTGTGCTGGTGTTGTTGCAAAGATTGTGGTTTATTTTAAACTAGAGTTCCCCGTTGTAATCAGAAGTGAGGTATTCAGGTTTAATGTTGACTAAGCAGGATAATAAACCAGGAGGGGTGAGGGAGAAGTGTGCTGCCCCAGCGCTTGTTACCAGCTTAGCAAGCAATGGTTCAAGAAGCCAGAAATGTACATCTGACTGGGCTCTCACAGGGTGGCTTTTGGATAGAAGAAGAGAGCTCCATGGATATTCCCCTGGACCACCTGGGAAAAAGGCAGGATACAAATGTGATTAATAAAAAAATAAACCAGAGTTGAGTTTGCTAAAGCTTGGAAGTGTGGGAGATTTCATAAAGCCTTCTTTCTTCTCATTGCTTCTGGTTTCCCATGAATCTCTTCTGTCCCCGTTTTTTCTTTTCCTTCTACCAACCCAGTCCCTGACGCACGTCCATCCACCACCCTTCACTGCCTGCTCTAACAGTGATTCAGTCCGCCTTTTGGAAACAAGCCCCATTTGCATTTGGCCAGAATTTCTTGATAGCTGCTGGCCTCTGCTGGGTTAGAGAATATTTCTAAGAACCAAATTGCCTCTTAGTGTAAGCCTCTTGCTAAATTAACACTTGGGTGCTGACAGGCATGTTTCTTCTCAGTTGTGACTTTAAGGACTCAAGTTAGACATGCTCCGTCAGAAAAATCCAAGCAACCTTGTCTTTATTCCTTGAGCATACAGAGACTGTAGGTGAAGACTGTGATGTAGGTCCTTTGCTCCTCTGATGCCATGTTTCTTACCTGCCCAAGGGTCTTTACTTCCCTTGCTCACCTTCATCTATTTTCTTCCGTTGCCCCTTACACCTGGAACGCTCTTCCAGAACATTTGCGAGCTACAAGTTCAGTCTCAGTTTTTAAAGCTCAGCTAAAAACTTTTCTTTTTTCTAAAGCTTTTAAAACTTGATTTTGATCTGACTTTTATACTGTTTTACTCTACCCTGTGCCTGTTTGGTGCATTCTCTTCCCCTTCTTATTGTTTTATTATGATTTTATTAGAATGTAAGCCTATGCAGCAGGGTTTTGCTATTTTATTGTTTTACTCTGTACAGCACCATGTACACTGATGGTGCTATATAAATAAATAAATAAATAAATAAATAATCCTTAGTAGAGTGAGCTTGCTTGTTCTTGGTTGCTGTTTAAGCAGGTTAACCTGCTGTCATGTGGGTGCAGTGCTAGCTAAAGAAAAACCTTCACCTCAGCCACTTAAAGTGTTTCAGGAGCAGTGTGTGTGCTCAAGCATACACATTGATAAGAAAGTAAACATTTCTTCATTAGTGCAGGGTTGGGAAAGTGGTTAGTTGACATTATTTGGCTGGTGAATTGTTTGCCTCGCTCTTTGCCAGGAAAGGCCAACCCTGCAAACCTTTGAGGCCCTGGAGTGGCTTCAGACTCAGTTGAGTCTTGAATTTTCTAGACAGTATTCCTTTGTATCCTAGAATTCATCCAAGGAGTACAGATTAGTACTTTACTTTCACAGCTGTACGATATGTTAGGCTCATAAGAGTCTGGCTGTATGATACACTCACCAGGTGAGAGCGTAGCCTCACCACTAAGAGCCTGCTGAAGGTTTTCCATGAGTGGACAGAGAAAGCTGTAGAGGGTAGAAAGCACTTGTTCCCTCTTCTCTCAGAGTGGAGCAACTCCTGGTTGCACTTTTACATTCTTTATCTATCCTAGTGCTAATTTTCAGGGGTGGGGGGGGGAGCTGGGTAAATTATCTGCTGAGACAACAGTGTGTACAAATCATGAAGTTCTCAGTTCAAGTCCCCAAGTCCTTTACACTTGAAAATATATGAAATGTCTTTCCCATACATGGTTTTTTAAAAACTAGAGGACAACCAGAGGGGGCAGAAAGGGAACCTGACCAGGGTCAGAACCATGCTATGTGGGGAGGGTTGTTGTCCCCTTTCCTCTGTTGCTGCAACCCCCTAATGAAAATCCCCCCAAAGTTGGTATACACCTGGGAAGAAAACTTATATTAGTTCTGGGACAAAATGGCCACTTTAGGAAATTGATTTTAATTGGTACTGCAGCACAGGAAGAAAGGATTAACCCGCCTCTTGTATGACACAGCCCTGATCCTGATCTCTTCACTGCTCATGGGATTGATATTTAAATTATAAAAAGCAGATACATTAAAGGCATCCACACATTTCAAGTATCACCTAGTTTGCCCCTTGGTTTCTTCTGAGAGAGGTTTGAGACTATCACCTCCACAATGCATCCTAAATCCCTCTGCTCTTCCAAAATTGGTACGACATGTGCAGCAAGTATGAGCAAGGCCAACAAAAGAAGTTTGATATCTGCTCCTTATTTATGAAGCTCTTTTCCCTTGGAGATTTGCCAAAGCCTGAGCATTTAAGAATCAGAATTAAATTTGTGTTTGAGCTGGAATTTGTTGATCATATAGAGGATTTATGTGAGTTCACTATATGTGATAAGGGGAGAGACACATGCAAATAAACAAAACTTGTGTACAACTTTAATCTTTAATGGAAGGCAGCTGGCAAGAAAACATCATTAGGATTATTTTGCTTTGCCCAACTGTTTTCAGGAATCAAAGACTGTTCCCACCACTTCCTCCATCCCATTCCTTCTCAAAGCTGGCAGGAATATTGTGTCATCTGTTTTAATTATGCTGTAATGAGTTTTTATGGTGCCTGACAGATTAATCAGCACAGTAGACCAATACCAAAACTCCAAAGAATCTAAACTCTGTTTTGCATCAAATTAAAGTTGCTTTTTTAAAAAAAGAAGAAAAAAGAACATGTGCTAGGGGACCTATGTGAGAGATCTCTAGGGATCTGTTGCAATAAACCCATGGAAGTTGGCTGTCAACCCCCTTCATTTAAGGGTCTGTTTATTATTATTTAGGTGAACTTTGAGGAAAGCCTCAGCTGTTAAACCCACACATTGTAAGAGCAATCAAAACATAATTTTAATTTTATTTTTAAAGCTGCCAGCTATGGAAAATGTATGGTGGAAACTTTTGCTTTAAAGACATCACACCCTTGTTATTATGACACCTGTCCTTTCTCAGCCTGTGCTATGAACACTTGCGCCTCTCAGCCCCTTTGCTGCAAAATGTGGTGCAGCTGTGTCCTAAACATGGGATGATTTTTGGACACAAGACTGCAATGGTGGGATGTAAGGAGGAATATAGATAACCCCGCGCTTTTTGACCCAAACATAGTGCCATTCTCAGGATTCATTTTTAAAGACTTACACAGCAGTGCCAAAATGCTCATTGACTAATTGTGGGTTCATAGCAAACTTTTGAATTATATAGAACCTTATGCAGACCTCCTTCCAGTTCTACTACTAGCAAGAGTGCAGACTTCTATAGCACACTATTGTTCAAAGCACTTTGGGGCGCAATCCTATGAAGATAGTTGGCAGCCTTCAAACTCAGAGGCTGCCAATGCAGGGAAGCTGGAGGGCAGAGACGATCTTTGCCTCCGCTCTCCAGCCGCCCTGCATTTCTGCTAGATGGGTGATTTTGCCGTCTAGCAGCAGTGCTATAGAGTGGGAGGGAAGAAGGCTGGGGCAGCCATAGGAAAAGTTATATGGCAGCAGCCCCAGTCTCCTCTCCTGCCTGCCCCTAAGAACACCCCCTTTTCCCGTCTCCACGCTCCATTTCTAAGGGCAATTACATAGCCAGAACTGTGCTGGGTACAAGTGGAAGTGGGAGCGGGAGCAGGGGCATGGTTTGGGGGCTATGAGGTCAGAGACCTGTTTCCAACCTCGGATCCCAGAAATCAAAGAGTCTTCTGTCCCTCCAGACTCATAGGTTTACTCGCTTAAGTAATGTGGGGCTGTCTTTGTGCCTGCTTCAGGAGTGCGCTCAGTGCAGAATGCACTAGTAACTAGGGTGCTCAGTGGAGCATTGAGCCATGTTTGCATTACAACTGGGTTAAAAGATCTGCACTGTCTGCCTATTAGCAACGTTCAAGGTTACATTGTTGACATACAAAGCCCTAAACAACTTGGTATCATCATCTTCAATTACATATACCCAGCTGGCCTTTCAGAGGAGGACTTGCTGGGTGGTCCGTGACCAACGGAATGTCACCACGTAATATCCCCAAAGCAGGCCTTCCCAGTAGCGGTGCCCGTTCTCTGGAACACTCTCCCCCATGCCATTTGGGAGGCAGAAAATGTATTTTAAACGCCTCCTCCTGAAAATGTACTTGTTTATGCAGGCTTTTTCAGGCTTGTAAATAATTGTAATTGATCATGCTGCTACTCCATTTTACAATTCTTGCATTGCTTTTTAAATGGTTATTGTAGTTGTATTTGTTTTCTAATGGTGTATTTTAAGCAGAGATTTGTAGTATTTTATATGTAAACCACCAAGAGATTCTATTCTATTAAGTTCAATATCTCAGTCTTTACAATAACCCTATAAGATACAGCCAGTATTGTTACTCCTGTAATCTGCAGTGCGCAATCACATGGCAAAGGGGGAGAATGCTTGCTGTTAAAAAGTAATGGGGTGGGGGTGGGAGAAGGGACTCCTTTTACAGTTATATTTACATTAAAAAAAAACCTCATAGCAGTAAGAATTGCTAGACTCTGCGGAGATCCTAGAAAGAGCGAAGCATGTAGAAGCCTTCTTTTAGGAAGAGGGTGGGAAGCAACTGGAATCCCATCTTTTCTTCCTTGATTTTTATTTTTATTTGCACTCTTGTACATTAGATAAAATATAAAAGAAAAAAGAAAGGGGGGACCTCACACCAAGCCACCCAGTGGGTTTTTGTTGTTGTTGTTGTTGTTAGCGTTGCAGAGTTGGCAAAAATTCCATTGAAAACTAATGGGGCAGAGAGGCATGAATGGCACTACAGCCAGCAAACGGAGAGAGATTACATCATTCACTCCTCCCACCATCTATGCCACGATGGGCCGGGTAGCACATCAGTTCTATTCAAAATAGAAAAATTGTCACAAATTGGGACTGGAAAAAGGCAGAAAACACTGAGTGAACTGAGAGAACGAAGGATGGTAATTCCAGACTAACTGGCTAATGTGGAAACAAACAATCTTTTAAATTGGATGAACATCTTACCAATAAGGCAAGATTGGCACATCAGAAATAAGACACGTTTATTATACATTTGAATAACTTGAACAGATGTGAAATTTACACAGTACTCACAGGAGAACAACAAAATACACATCTGGCAGGCTGGAGGTGTTTTTCTCAACATTCAGACCTGGGTTTGATTACAGACAACAAGATTACACTAAATATAGTAATCCAGAATTACTACACTGAAGAATGGCATACATATCTGCCATACAGCTTAATGAAAATTATTAGGGTAGGAAGGGTGTATGTCAGGAACATCAAAGAAAGAGGCTGAGAGAAAGGAAAGGTGAAAAATTAAAAAATCTGGAAAAGTGTATAAAGTATAACTTCCAAATTGCGCGAGGTACAGGTTCCCTCTATTCGGCACTAGTTAGGCCTCATCTTGAGTACGGCCTCCAGTTCTGGGCACTACACTTCAAGAAGGATGCAATGGGCACTCCCACACTAGAGGCATTCAAGATGCAGCTGGATAGCCATCTGTCAGGTATGCTTTAAGGTGGATTCCTGCATTGAGCAGGGGGTTGGACTCAATGGCCTTAGAGGCCCCTTCCAACTCTACTGTTCTGATTCTATTAGCCTAGCCAAGCTTTGTGGCCATTGAAGCCAGGGGAATTTGAAAATATCAAGCCCTCAAGAGAAAGTACAGTAGAAATTTTAGATTTAGAAAGAAATATCCTTGCTTTATGAAGAGCAAACTTGAATTGCAGGTGAAGATCTAGGGGGGAAAGTAGGTTTGATTTCATAAATGTGTAATAACCAACTCCTTAATTGCTGAGATAGCTTTATTATGTTTGTATTCCCTCACTGTCGCTGTTTGTTTAAAAAGCCAAATTTAAATTTAACTGAATTAAAAAACATTTTTCTGAATGGCTCAATAGCAGCTGAGAACATCCTGTGTGAATCAGGGGGCCTGCTCTAATGGTGTTGTGAGCCCTGTGTAGTTCATGAAGACATGACCCAGTTTGTAAATTAATCTCCTGGAGGCCAGCTATCTATAGTAGAGTTCCTTTAATCCTTGGGACACTGAATATAAGGATCTAATCCAGCTTTCTCCAACCTGGTGCTGCCAGATGTGTTTGATTAAAACTCCCATCGTCCTGAGGAGCATGAAAGGGAGGGTGCTGTTGCACTCATGCTTCCTGCTCCAAAGGTTGGGATGAATCTCTGGAACAGTATTTCATGAGTCATGGGCTTGCCTTTGGAAGGGCAAATTGGGGCTACGCACACACTTGAGAAAATGCTTTTCGCACACAAGATCTGTTTGGATTTTGGCCTATGAGTCTTGGTCACTTTAGCTTTGGCTTTGAAAATCAAGTAGCTCAGATTCTTCACGAGTACTTTGAAAAACATTTTGATTTTCTAAAAAACTGTATTGGAACATCTTGATTGCATGCGTGTGTTAGGATGGAATCTCAGCCAATAATCTACTCCATGGTCAAGAAAACACACACCTCACCTTGCCCTTAGGCAGTGCTGTGAGTTTTAGGTAGTGCTGTTCTGAAAATCCCACCTGCACTTTTGCAGCCTTATCATTTCCCTGCAAAAGCGCCAATCATTTTTCTGCTCCTTATGTTGGGATGTTGAGAATTTTGGAGAAATCTCTCAGCTTTGGTGCTTAATGTGCTGTAAGGAGGAGGCAGAGGGGTGTTGTACTCTTTCTTTGACGATTCACACCCCCTTTCTGTTCTTGAAGCCTCTCCAGCGGCTGCTTGAGCATCTTAGAAACCCCCCTAGAAGACTTCACTGAGACTTCCTACCTTGGGGTTTTCCAGTGTTGCTATTTGCGGAGTATCTGAAAGCTGAGAGAGGCATTTTTGGTTTTCCTTTGTTGTTATTAAAAGTCCTTTTAACACATCATTACCAGTGGTGTTAGATGCTAGCTTTGTAGTATTTCCATTCAAAGCCTCCTCTATCAAAGTTAGCCATTAAGAAGTGCTTTAGGCTGAAACCTGATAGACAGTGCAGGTGCCTTGTGTTATTAGCCATTTCCCCCCACCTGACCAACAAACCAAAAGGATTGGTCTGAAGGGATGGGGAAATTTTGTAATAATTTGAGCAGGCATTATGATGGATGGTGATTTTATTGCAAATAGTCTTTTCCTGCTGTACGTTCTTGAGGGAAATCTTTGTCTGACTCGGAGCTGCCAAACCCAGACATATACAATGTATGCCCACAGTGGCCATGGTCATTTGCTATTCAAGGTAGTTGAGTCAGTGGACTTCATCACACGAGCGATTTATCGCACACTCACCGTGCCTGGTATGTGGTTTTGCAGCCCAGTACTCACATGCCGCCATCCCTGTCCTGCACCCATTCCACCTCTTCCCCTCCATGTTTTGTTTCTTTTTGGAGCGGGGAAAGTCTGATTCCCCCCCCCCCTCCATATGAAATAAATACACTCCTGCCTGCCATGTGTTGCTGTCCTTGCATTCTATCAGACAGACCATCCCATTCTTTGTCAAGGGCGTGTGGGTCTAAGGGCGATCTCAGGCCGTCTCGCTAACAACCGCGGGACGGTTCTCCACGCAACCATGAAGGGGGAGGGAGAGAGATCCCATTTAACTCTATGTTCTTACTCCTGAGTAGGCATGACCAGGGGTACATTTTCACCTTAAAAGAAATGCGGAAAATGTACTGGGACTGGGGTGGTGGCGGTTGACCCCCACGCTTCCCTCCAACTGTGAAGCTTCGTAGTTAAAGATTTGGGTTTTTTTAGAAATGGAGCGAGGCACTGGTGCACCCAGTTCCCAGTCTGCAGTGCATGTTCGCTCCTCCTCCCCTGTAAACCTTGCCCATGCCAAGCGGCAGCAACAGTCTCGGCCCAGGCGCTCCCTCCTGCTTCCTACAAACGGCCTCCCTCCCTTCTCTCCCCGGAGTTTGTTTAATATGATCTTAAGGGAAAGTATAATGTGTTGGTTTACCGTAATTGTGCAGCTCCAGGCTGCCGTACTATTGTATGTGCACAGAAATCAAAAAATATTTTTTTTAAAATAAATTAACTGCATGGGAAAGGGAAATGTAAGGGGTGGGGCAGGAGATTTCGCCGGGCATAGTAGCACTCCAGGTGAAAAGATGCATGTGCTGAAAGAGCGCAACAACGCACACACATGAAAGTGCCCAGCGCTCGACTCGCTAAGGAAAGGGAGGGGGAAACCGCGGATGAAAACCGGATAAAAAAAGTAGGTGTGATGGAGCTTAGTATGCATAAGTATTACGTACTTAGCATAGCATTACTTCACACAATGCATAAACTATGGAATTTATTACTACAAGATGTAGATTGCATATCATGGTGGCAAGTCATGGGCTTTTAACCCCCGATTTCCTGGGACATGTGCCGCCTGGGAGCTGCTTCCAATTTCTGTATACCACCTCCACTTGGCACAATCATTGGTTGTCAACATGACATGCAAACCTGGACCAATATGTTGCTTAAGTGCTAAACAACCAGGGTTGTTTGTTGGGTTAAGTGCTAGGTTGTTTAGGCGCCAAGCGCTTGTCATGCTGACAACGTCATGTGCCCATCAGAGATTGCTTATAGAAAATGGAAGCAGATTGCATGTACAGTGATGTGTGAACAGCACCCCACACACACACCCTAGTGATGGTCACCAGTTGGGCAGCTTTAAAAGGTGATTAGATAAATTCATGGAGGGTAAGGCTATCCATAGGTACTAGTCATCATGGCTGTATATTGCCTCCCGCATCAGCGGCAGTATGCCCTGTCTACCAGTTGCTGAGGAACACGAGCAGGAGGGGACTATTGCATTCGTGTCCTATTTGTGGACTTCCCACGGGCTTCTGCTTGGCTGCTGTAGAAACAGAATGCCAGACTCAGGAGGCCTTTTATCTGACCCAGCGTGGCTTTTCTTATGTGTGTAGATGGGTTGGTTGCCGGTGCTTCTTTGTTTGCGCTCCTGACCTGGGATGAAATGATTTTTCAGACTTTGCAAGACAGTGTGCAGAAGGATGGTGAAGACTTGAAGCTAAGGATCACCTGATCAAAGAGATTAGAAATTGTCACCCAAAGCGACTCTTATTTTTCTCTGGTTTTGCTTACAAGGACCCATATGGGAATGTACATTGTAACACTCTGAAATGCCACCATTGATTCCTGTTTGGAGTATGTTTAGTCTTCTGTTCTTGGATCCCTGGTGCAGGGAAAAGAAGCAACATGCTAACAAGTAAATATGATTGATGTACATGCCTGTGTATGTTGTTCATGCTATATCTTCATCAGGAAATAGCAGGGTATTTTCATCAATCCATGACTTTGAATGATCATAATCAATAGGTGATTCTTTTTACTTGCCTCCTTCATAGGCAGAGCCTGCCACCTCACCTGTGAATGGCATTCACATGATTTCCACATTCAAAAAGGAAGCAGGGATTGATTTGTTCAACCTGCTGCTGTTGGTGGCATACCACCCTGCTGACAAGTTCAATTGACCATATATATTTTAATCATATATATTTAGCTGTTCTTTGCCAGTCGTTGTAGCAGTGGTGATATGCCACCATTGTTGCAAACTGCAGTCAGGAATTAAGTAAGTCCTCAGGCTTGCAGTTATAATTAGGCTAGTGCATGGGAGGGTATTTCCATGTCACTCTTCAACCACTATAATTGTGAGCATAAGATGGGTTATGGGGCGGATAAGATGTTGCAGTTTCAGTAGCAGAGATGGATATGAATCCTTACAACTTCTTTCTAGTTTCTTGCTCTGGCTTTGTTTCTTTGGTGGAATTCATTTTACTCTGTTACAGGGCCCTACTGTTAGGGAGATGGCAGATTTTGAGATACCACTAAAGAACAGCAACTTATCAGTTATTGTTGATAATGCTGATGCTCATTATTATTGCTGGAGAAGGGAGACCTTTTGGATATATATATTTTATTTGGGCATTATAATTTCTGGGATTCCTCTGTTTTGTTGGCTGCTTCTTTAAAACTGTTATTGCTTTTCTTCTCTTTACTTAGATGCAAGCTGGAGCAGAAGCACTTGCCACCCAGGGAGGCCTCTGCGAGGGGGCCATTTGAGCTCAATAGATGGTGTCCGCCTCCAGCTGCTGGAAGGATTTCACTCTGTCCAGTCTTGTCAAGCTGCTTGCTGCGAGAGCCCTGCCTGTGATGCCTTTTGGCTCATTGGAAAGATGTGCATCCAGGTGAACTGTACAAAGTCTCACTGGTGTCAGGCGATCTGGACTGACACCACTGACTCCATCTTGGTGTTTGTATCAAAGTCTGAGCGTGCAATAGGTTCCCAGCCTGCAGTAGAGAGGAGAGCTTACCTTCCCAAGTGGTTGGACTGGAGGGAGGGACATCAAAGTAAAGCAAGGAGACGAAGGTCCTTCAAAGAGTTGCCAGCACAGAGAGTACACTTGGACACAGGCTCCAGCAATGGAAGCCCAGCAAGCCACCCAGTCCCATCACAGCCCTTGGATAGTAAGTCTACTCATAAGGATCCTGCAGAGCCTCAGTCTTCAGAGCAAGAAGCAAACCTTCCCAGAGATGGCGTTAATCCAGAAAAAATCCTGCTGCCAAACAGTGAGAATTCAGGAGCGCCAAAATCCCAAAGCCCCCCATCTCTTCCTCTCAGCAATAATGTGAACAGACCAAGTGACCTTGCTGGGGGTGACTCCATGGGGGTAAGTGCCTGGACAGGTAGCAGTGTTTATGTCAATATTAATGCAAATTATGTTGTGAAAAATGCTTTGTAACCCTTTTTTGTTGCATTACATTGATATCTTGCCTTTCCTCTTAGGAGCTCAGAACAGTATATATGGCTTACCACCACGACCCCAATTTAATCCTCACAACTACAGGTGTTGTGAGGACGAATGGGGTTTAGGCAGAGGTAGTGACAGCTGGTCCCAGCTCACCCAAGAGCTTCCTGGCTGCATGGGGGATTGAACCTGGACCTCACCAGCTCTAGTCTGACGCTCTAACCATTACATACACACCTTATTATTTCTGTGACATTCACAACGCTCCACAAAGCAGTTCATTCTAAACCCTGTACCCCATAGGAAAACCAGGCCACACACACACACACCCAAAAATGCCCCACGGCGAACTAAAACCTACTGCCCCTTTCTCTTAACTGGAGATATTCTGGCTGTTCAAGAACAGAATGCTTCTATTACTAGGATTTGCTTGATCTGTTTCCTTCTGATCCCCATGCGCAGCTTTTGTATTGGAGGCTCTTCTGTGCGGTTTTGCCTCCAGCTTTCTCATATGGAGGCTGATTCACAGCTGAGGCCACCCATGGCCTTAATTTCCAAAAATATATTCAGTGGGGAGGGTTCTGGGTTGGGCATAACTGGACAAATGTGCTGGGGTGAGTGTGGGGTGAGCGGAGCCAGCTTGGCCCTGTGAAGCCAAGGCACTCCAGGCACCTTGGCCACAGAGCTGCCAAACAGCTCCTGACCTTCCTTCCAACTTTGGAGTTGGGGGAAGTGGCAGAGATTGCTGCGCATCCGCTGGGAAAATCCCCATTCATCTCTGTAGCTTCGAAGTTGGGTGTGGAGTTGGTTGCTCACCAGACCATGATGCCACACTCACCATGGCAAGTGGAATGACTGGTGCCGGCATATCTGTTTTTTCACTCGCTTGGCTTGTTGCTTCAAACTTGACAAATGTTCAGCTGGTACAGAAATCGGCTGTGCCAAGTGTACTTCTTTACTCTGGTGCGTGTGCACCAGAGACTCATCGTCATAAGCTCTGCAGACATCTTGGTGGTAGAACCCTTGTCACCAGAGACTCCCTCTTGTTTAGACATCCCTTGCTGAGTTTGGCCTGTTTCAAGTAGATTGTGACTCTTGACAGCTGATATTCCCCTGTATCTATGTGCAGATCTCATAGTGCATCTAAGCGCAGATATCTGTACACAATCTGCATGCATTCACACTGCGGCTGCAATATGAGAACTGCTAGCCTTGTGGAACAGGGTGTGGCCCAGAGCCAAGGGCACTGCCAGGAAACTTGGAGTTGGCCTAGTTTATGTGTGAAACAACTGCATGGCTTAACGTTGCCTTTGCTGACTCAGCTGTCCCTCAGCCCTTGACTTCTTAACAGTCACTTAGGAACTGCTGTTCAGTTTCTCTGTCTCAGCAATACGTCAATAATAATGCTTCTCTGAAACCATAACCATCTGGTCTCTCACAAGAGGCTGTCACTCTAGAAGTGATCCAGTGTGGCAGAGGTTGCACTACAGTCTTTCTGCTAAGATTGATTCCTTCTCGCCCTCGTTGGTAAACAGTAATGTGTCCCTCATCTCCCTGCCAGTTCCAACTTTGGGGTGTTGCGTCCTGACCTATCAGGTGCTCTCCTGATTCCAGCTGAGCAAGGAATGGAAAATTAGAGCTTCTCTAAAAAATTCTCTTGATTGTGATATTTGGCTGCCATTCCAAGCCACTCTCCAAGAGTTGCCAGTAAAGATTCATTTGCAATTTCTCTTATGGCGAATGTGCACAGCTTTGGCTTTCAAAATTATGGAAGGCTGGGGTTTGCAATAACTGAAGGTACCCAGAGGCAAAAATCATCATCATCAGAAGAGATGTGGTAGTTTGCATCACAGCCAACCCTGTCCGCCGTCCACATGCACACTCCAACTGTGATTGTGTACTTGTAAAGTATGCTGCAAGCTGGCACTTGTGCTTCTCATAGTAAATGAAAAGTGGGACCTTTAAAGCACATTGTTGCTGTATATCCTGACCCCCTAAGAGCAGTGGTCTTTTTCAGGGCTCCAGATGACATGGAACATGAGCCTTGTCATGTGTTTAGGTCTGTTGAGGTTGGGATTGGTGACTTTCAGGAGTGGGTAAAGGATGAAGAACACCTCCTTTCCCACTCCCCCACCCCACTATCCTTCCCCTGCTGGGCTACAGAGTGCTAGAGAGCTGTCAGTTCTAACCTGAGCATTTTATAACTAAATAGCTTAGGGGGTGGGGATACATGTAGTTCTGGAGAATGTGAAAGGGAATACTTTTATATAATATTTTCCTTCTTATAGAAGTATATGCTAATACTGTCTCGGCTGCCCACACCCAAGCTGCCTTGATAGTGGAGCTAAGAGCATATGTTGTTGTAGAATCAAATAATACTTGGAAGGATATGAAAGGAGAAAACTAACTAGGATTTTCTGTCCTGCTGCTGTTGTCTGTAGCAAGATGCCGAGGTGGGTGGGATGGAGCACACCTGTATTAATTCTTAGCACTATACTACCATTAAACCAAATCTGTACCCTATCTCCATGCAATGAGGCTGGGAGTTGGAAAGAAAGGCAGGAGTTATCATTCATTACTGATTATCTTTGGGAGTCCGTGACTTTCATGAAACAGCCGCCAAACTGTTACAATAGACCGGTTTTCCCGAACCTGGCATGCTCCAGACGTGTTGGACTAGAACTCCTGCAATTCCCAGCCAGTGTGACCAATAATTCTGGCTGGGAATTCTGGGAGTTGCAGTTCAATCTGGCAGGCAACAGTTTGGGAAAGGCTGCAATAGACACACCAGCTGGGGGTGAGATGGGGAAGGAATTTTGCCAGTAACAAAACATTGAATTTTGACAGCTGGGAAAATGCGGTTTCCCTGCAATGGAAACATTTCCTTAGTACTAAAGTACAGCGTCACTGATTAAGGTGTCTGCTGCATCACTGCAGTATGGCTGCAGAAAAAACTTCTTGAAATCCTATCGTTGCTTAAATGAAACCATTGCAAGAAATCCAAGGCATGGAGCTTTAATCACAGCTTTCATCACAAGCTTGGGGATGCTGGGAGTTGTAGTCCAACACATCTGGATGGCACCAGGCTGGGGAAGTGAGCAACATGTGGCCCTCAAGCCACGTGCCATTCCAGCCATCCCTTGGTGTCCCATAAAATCTGTTTATTATTTTTCATGAAAAAAGAGTTTCTTGCAGCTACGGACTGTCAAAATGGTTAAATTTAGCTTTGAAATAAACGGTGTTTCTTTCTTTTAATCACTTGGTGGGAGGGCACCCCATGGACTGCATGGAACTTGGCAGAGTTCAGCCTTCAAAGTTGTTGGGGGGTGGGGGGCTGTCCGGAAGGTAGCCCCTGAACATCCCATCATTGCTCATCCCTGATGTAATCCATTACTGGCAGCCCTTAGTCGGTCTCTCTGTTTCTCCCAGTCTGCGATGGGCGATTAAAAGTCCATTTTCCTCAGTCCTTTAAATACTAGCAGCATGTTTTGAGCAGCATCTTCCTCCTAGCCCGGCTATATGAAGCCCCTTCTCCTGTCACTGAGCCCAGCATCCAGACCCAGAGCTTTATGCGCTGAAGTCCCCCTTCCCAAATTTCATAGCGTGATAACAAAAGTCATGAATTTCATGCCCTCAGGTTGACCTTTTAAAGTTTTGCTATTGAGTCTACCGCAATAATGTGTGCTACAGTTTTTTTCTTATGAAAATCAAGTCCAGGCTGTAGTTATTTCTGTGTACTGCAATTTAAGTGCTCAGCCAATGGAGAACAAGTCAAGAAAATATGCAGCGTATACAGATAAGCCCAGTTAAAGCCGAAATGTCCGGTTCTTGCTGCCCCGGGCTACCCAATGGAACGGGGAGGGCCTGGCGAAGGAATTTTCTGATGAAAGAAAGGAAATTGTTTTCATCTGTTTCCCTGGGTTGTTTACACTGGTCTGATCTGTCTCTCACGACACTCAAAGGTGGGCGTATTCTATAAGCGACTACACTGAAACCCTTACCCACGTTCTCGACCATAAAGCCGGAAATCCTGTTTGCAGGAAGGATGTGCTTCGTCTGAACAGCAACTGAAATCCAGGGGGGAATCTACACTACTGCCTTTAAAGCGCTTTAAAGCACTTTGAAAATGTTTTGAAAACTGTATATGCAGTGTGTCCTGGGCCCCAACAGTTGTCAAAACTGTTATAAAGCGCTTTAAAGTGCTTTAAAGCAGTAGTGTAGATCCCTCCCAGTTCTGTCCTACTAGCTAGTTTGTGCCTGTCTAATCCCATCATTCTTCCCATCCCATCTCTAATAGGAAAATATTAACACAGATACCTGGCTGATGTACCTCAATTTTATACATTTCACTTGTTGCACAGGGGACCCAAATGGGGTCAAGTAACTCAACATCCTTTCCTCCAGATGACCGAGATGGCACATACATAATTTATTCTTGTTATTTAACATCCAGCCCAGTTGTCCTCAGAGAAACTCAAACATTTTGTTCGGCTGGAGGATTTACGGACAGGGCTTTCTCAGTGGTGGCCCACACTGTTGAACTTCCTCCCCAGGGAAATATGGCAGTAAGCCTATATATATATATATATCAGTTGCTGGGGAACATGGGTGGTAGGATGCTGTTGCACTCATGTTCTGCTTGTGGGTTCTTGGTTAACAGCTGGTTGGCTTCTGTGTAAACAGAGTGCTGGATTAAATGGACCCTTGGTCTGATCCAGCGAGACTCTTCTTATGTTCTTATGTATAGCATCATCACTACTGGCTTTAAAAAACCCACAAACCTCTAACGTGTTTATTCCAATCTGCTTTTGGATAAAGAAAACGTGCAAACCTCCGACATTTTTATTCCAGTACTCATTGGGTTAAATGGTTTTTTTTTAAAAAAAGTAATCATCATCATTGCCTTACATATGATTCTCAGGGCCACAGTAGATGTGATGCTAAATGCATCAGTAGAAACCACAGATGTTTTTTATGTTTTTCAAAAAATTAATAGTTGATGGTGAGAGGATCTGATGGGAGCGAAGTGATAACAGTCTAGGAACAGTTCTACTATCTGCTGAAGCAGTTTGTGCAGACCATGGGGTGAAATTCGCCCTGCCCCTTGGACAGCAGAACTGGGGAAACCTTCATAACTGTCTAGTATAAGAGCTAAGGTCTGAACGCCATTTTAGATGTTATGGTTAATGAATGCTCTCTCAAACACACACTTTAGGCTGCTGCAAGTACCTCCACGGCAGAACCCCCTCCGGCCGCTACGTCCCCCAGTCCTGTCGGGAACCTGGAGAAAGACAAGCCATCCAACCACACTTCCGTCCAGCCCCTCTCCTTGGAGGAGGCCATTCCAACTTTGAGCATCCTTAAGGGAAAGGATACTGGGAAGGTACAGAAGCTTACCCCAGTTCCAACTGGGACCCCCACCAATGGTAGTGTTATTGCAGTCCCGACAAATCCTGCTGTGTTACCCAGCACTGCTGCCCCGACACCAGGTAAGAGCAACTTTTGGCTGAGGAGGTTCCATAAGCCGTCCTGTAAATGCCATTGGCAGGTTTCCGCAGTCTCGGCTCTTAATCTGACTGTTCTTTTGCCAACAGAGCTTTGCAAGAGTTTCTTTTTCTCCTAGTGTTTATTTAAAATAGCAAAGCCCTTTGATTCTATTGTACCAAGTCTGGGGACAGACCATTCTGGTGGTGTACATTTCCTCAGCTGCTCCTTTGTAATGCACATCCCTTGATTAAGCAGAGCAAATATATGTTGATTGATTTCTTGTGCTCAACCTCAGCCCAGCAGTAATTACAGTGAGAGAGGGAGAGGGGGAGGGAGAGAGAGAGAGAGACACAGCCATGGTCTTCATCCTTTCCAGGACCCACCTTTAGTATGAACCTTTAACATGAGGCCTGCTTGTAATTTTTTACCTTTCACTTCTCCATTTTCTACTTTCTCATTCCAGCTTTCTGTTACTTCCCTCCTCAGGCTGCCTAGCTAGGAGTCTTTCATCTTAACTTCTGATGCTCAAGTGCCCAGAAACAGCTACTTCAGAGTTCTCCCTCATACATGCATGTACCGTGCATGGGTTCCCTGTCCTCCCCCATCCCTTTACCTGATTTCTTCCCTGACAGTCAGTAGCAAATAATTTTCTTTTTTTAATTAAGAGGAGAAAACAGTGGTAGCACCACTGGCGCCACTCACTTGAGGTCATAATAACAATAATTAGGTTTTATATAGCACAAATCAAGTATTCAAAGAAGGTCGTATTCATTCATCTTTGTAATCTTCGTGAGGAATAAGGTTGAGAAAGCAGTAGTTTGACTAAAGCCATCTACTCTCACTTTTACCCACTGTGCTATGTCTGTTCCCACAGTGTATTCTGTGCCACAGTGCATTCTGAGGGGAAGGACTATAACCTAGTTGGAAAGCATCTGCTTTACATTCAGATGGTCCCAGGTTCGATTCCTGGCATCTCCAAGTAGGGCTGGGGGAGTCCTCTGCCTGGAGCGCCCCACGGCCACTCGGTGTGTTGGCAATACTGCTCTGCAAGGACCAATAGTCTAACTTTGTATAATTTATTTATTTATTACATTTATATACCACCCCATAGCCGAAGCTCTCTGGGCAGTTTACAAAAGTTAAAAACAGTGAACATTAAAAATATACAAAATTTAAAATCATAAAAAACATAAAAAACAACAGTATAAAAAC
This sequence comes from Elgaria multicarinata webbii, assembly GCF_023053635.1. Taxonomy (NCBI): domain Eukaryota; kingdom Metazoa; phylum Chordata; class Lepidosauria; order Squamata; family Anguidae; genus Elgaria; species Elgaria multicarinata. Next base: position 8,084,752 of record NC_086183.1, read on the forward strand.
AACAGTATCCATTTAAAAACAACAGTTCTGGGGTCCGTTAAAAAACAAACTTAGGGTTATTAAATGCTGTTAAATTCCTGGGAGAAGAGAAAAGTCTTGACCTGGCGCCTGAAAGATAACAGTGATGGCACCAGGCGAGCCTCATTGGGGAGATCATTCCACAGTCGGGGGGCCACCACCGAAAAGGCCCTTTCCCTTGTTGCACCTTCCTATCTTCATATGTATTTTCTTCCTCTGTGCTTCTTTAAAATGAGGGCCTACTTTTCAAGGGGTTTTGCTCTTTTATCCTTCCCCCCCCCCTTATTTTGAAGCTAGAATGCCATCTCACTTTTGTTGCAAGGAGGCATTGAACGACTGACCTGTTTAAGGAGAGCTGCAGTGTTTCTTAAATTGGAACAAGGCTTAAAGATCAAATTCAGAGATACTGTCCCATATGCAAAAGGCACAACAAATACCAGAGGGTTAAGTTTTATGGGATCTGCATACCTACTTGGAACTTAAAATGCATCTCAATTTCTAGCTCAGAATACTGTGAATTCTTGGTATGTTTGCAAAAGGCTACGTTTACAGTTGAATAAATGGAGGCCCTTGTCCCTTCCTGTTTGTAAGAGAGACGCTAGATTGTGTCCTGAAACATATCTGATTGAGCTCTTTTCATCGCTGCTGCACCTGGCTGATAGCCCCCTCAATACAAGGCACAAGGGGCACATTTGATCTCCCAGAAAAACAGGAAAGATTTTTTTAATCACTGGGTGATTTTGTGTGTTTGTATTCACTTTGAGTTCAAAATCTAGAATAGCTTCTGCATTTGAAGGGAAGGATGTTGCAGACAAATCGTTTGTAGCTTGTTATTTCCTGGGCTTTGTATCTAAAGCAGCCTTCCTCAACCTGGAGCGCCCCAGGTTGAGGAAGGCTGATCTAAGGGCTAGTTTACATAGTTCATTTTTTGAGATACGGGATGATTCCTGCAAGCAATTCCTGTACCTGAGCTTATAACACACAACTTCTCTCTCATCAGCACAAGCCTGCTGCTCACACACATAATGCTAACTCACAGTTTTGTGTTGCGTTCAAACTGGGCCAGTGCTACTCACACAAGTATCCAAATACAGGCGTGAAAAATGTGAGGTTTGAATTGTTCCCACCTTTGCCCTGTCTTTTCATTTTAATTCTCTCTCCTGCAGTTATTAAGAAGCTGGCAGTTTCCGCTGGAGACAGCGTCCAGGTAACTCTACCAAAGAACGAAGTGGAGCTGAACGCATACGTCTTGCCTCCCCCACCTAAAGGTAGGGCCCAGGGCTGTGTGTTAGCACACCTGAGTCTGCCACCTTGTAAATGTCTCTTAGGTCGCCGCATGTCAGTGTTATGTCAGTTCAAGGCAAGTGATAAAACTGGGAACTCTCGGTCAATTCTGCGTTGTCCATCAAGGCCTATTCACATGAGCATGGCAGCTGAAAGAAGAACTCGGTCTGGGCTGACTCCCAGTTGCATCAGCCTGTTCTAAGCTAGTTGTCTGCGTGCTGCTGCCACTCACTGAATTCTGCTTTGAACAGCCTTTGGCATGCCCTGAAAATGCAAGCATCCGGAAGGAGTCTTTCCTGGGCTGAGATGGTTATTTGCATGGGGATTGAATTGATACACATAAGTATAAATACTTCAGATACCACAAATGCTTTTAATAAATTAACACTCTTTCTTTGCATTAATTTCATTTTACTTAAAATGAATTTCACTGCAAATAGAACGTATAAATGGTCAATAAAAATCAATCATAATTTCCTTTTAACTGCATGTTAAATAAACATGTATCAATGGAAGTATACGCCTTGTTTTTCCAATTTGCTTTGAAACAAAATTGGGGGATAAAAATCTTTGATGCTATTGTTCCCTGCTTTAATTTTGATGTAATTAGTTTTTGGCATGACAGCCAATTCATTTATTTTACTTCCCCAATCTGCAATGATAGGGAATGGATATGTTTTCCCCTCAGATTTAGCATAACATATTCTGGCCACGGTAATTAGTATACAATGATGTAATGTTTATATATAAATCTAAGCTGATAGGAATGATCCTTTCAGTTACATCTATTTCACTCCAGTATGTCTTTGCCAACCTGTAGGTCCACCACATACGGAAACAACACCGCTTATATTCTAAAGTGACACTGCTAAGAAGACTTAAGCGCCTGAGCTGCTTTGATCCGCCCACCCAGTTTCTTTTGCTGGTGGTCTCCCCTAACCTCTGATGTTCTTCCATTTAGGAACGAGCTACTCCTATGATTGGAGACTGATTACTCATCCTACTGACTATAGCGGAGAGATGGAAGGCCAGCACTCACAGATTCTCAAGTTATCCAAGGTGAATCTCTTGCTACCGAGAGCCTTCAGAGAGCAGTAGACTGCCAATGTCATTGTGCAAGGTTTTGTTTAGAAGACACAAACAAAGCAGGCCCTAATCCTGTATGAAGCTTCCCTGCACTTCCAGGCTAGCAGCCCATCTAACTCCATATTGTCTACTCTGATTGGCAGCAACCCTCTAAGGTCACAAGCAAAGCCTTTTCCCACCACTGCTACCTGGGATCCTTTTACCTAGATATACCAGGGGTTGAACCTGGGACCTTTTGTACGTAACGCCCCACTGCTCAAATGAGTAGAAGAATGAGAGCAAGGCGTGGAATTTGGATGCTCCATTTATAAGTAGTATGCGAACTCTTTAGTGGCAATAATTAAATGTAGATAAATGATCTTTCTAGTAACTAGTAGGCTCTACCTAAAATACGTGTATGGCCCTTCAGTACTGTAAGAATGACCTAGTAACAGCCTTCATCAAACCCATTTGACAGCAGGCCAGGGCAAAAGAGTTTTAGCAAGCAAGAATGCTCAGAGAAGGAGGTTGCATTATAGCAACTAAATTAGGCTGCAAAGAAAAACCTGGAGTAGAGTTTTGGGTGAAAGTTTCTGTTTCCAAGTTCTGAATGGCATTTGCAAAGGTTTCTCCCATTCCCTTCCCCTCCCTTCACAGGGATACTGAAAATCGTATTGGTGGGCTGGGAGTGGGAGGAGCATTGCCACCCCATTTTCAGTTTCTCTCCAGTGCTGCTCGGTTTGTTTCTTTCACTTTCCATCTGCAAAGCTGCTTCCCCTGGTGCAGTTCTCCAGCACGATCCTTCTTTTGGAACACAGCCGCGGCCTGCCCCAGCCTCCATCCCTCACCCTGAAGATATATTCTTCCAAGTACCTCCCAGTCAACAATCTTCTGTGCCGCTTCATTCTAAGTACAGATAGATATTTCTTGTTAAGAACAAGGAATGTTTGCTTTATAACTTGATTAACTGACTGGATGGGAGAAGGCGATGGGCAATTTCAAACCAGACCTTTATTTCCCTCATCCTTTCTTCATTCCCCAGGCCCACTTGCAACTGGCTTCTCTCACTCACTCCCCTTCCTACACCAGAAAGAGAAAAGGGGAAAAGGCCAACTCCATTAGTTTTATCTTCTGGCGGTTGATTAAAATAAGAAACAAAACAACAACAACAATAATAATAATGACTGGGTAGTGAATGGGACCTGCTTCAAGGGAGGAAAGAAAATCTGGAGCAGATTTCTTTGGGAGAGAGGGGAGGACTGTCTCCTAGTATTTCTAAAACTGGTTTTGAAAGATGATGTTTGCTGTGCTGGGTTTGCCAGAGAAATGGGAGAAGTCTTGAATTTTTAGGAAAGGACCTGTAGGGGAGTCAGGCTTGTGGGAAACAATGCTAACTACACTATTAGCCCTTCTAAGCGCTGTGAGAGGGGCAGGCTGCTATTTATTTTATTTTATTTTATTTTATTTATTTATTACATTTCTATACCGCCCAATAGCCAGAGCTCTCTGGGCGGTTCACAAAAATTAAAACCATTCAAAGTATAAAACAACAGTATAAAACCATAATATAAAATACAATAGAAAAGCTCAACCAGATAAAAACAGCAGCAATGCAAAATTACAAATTTAAAACACCAAGTTAAAATTTATTTATAGACTGTTAAAATGCTGGGAGAATAAAAAGGTCTTCACCTGGCGTCTAAAAGCATATAATGTAGGTGCCAAGAGAACCTCCTTAGGGAGCTTATTCCACAGCCGGGGTGGCACAGCAGAGAAGGCCCTCCTCCTGGTAGCCACCTGCCTCACTTCCTTTGGCAGGGGCTTGCGGAGAAGGACCCCTGAGGATGATCTTAGGGTCTGGGCAGGTACATATGGGAGGAGGCGTTCCTTCAGATAGCCTGGCCCCAAGCCGTTTAGGGCTTTAAATGTTAATACCAGCACTTTGAATCGGGCTCAGACCTGGACTGGCTTGGGTAGAAAGGGATGTGCATGAGTTCAGATACACTTTTAATATATTCTTGTTGGCTAATAGAAACAATTTTGGCTACTAAGTGCAGACAACATTTGTGGACCTTTCCATAGTGGAAAAAATAAATTATTTCATTTAGGCTGTGATCCTCTGGTCCCTCGAGAAAGTCCCAGGGACCATAGGACTTTTCAGATTTCTGCTCCTAAAGACATAGACACTGCTATGACTCTGAGAGGTGGACTCCTAAATTCAGTCTCCCCCCCCCCCATCCCTTCCCCCTTGCAGCTGCCATGGAAAGGACTGTGGTGCCTGCTTTCCAAGGTTGCAAAAGCAGCCTCAGAGGACCTCATAGACTGGAGAAGGCTGGACAAAACCTCTTCAATAAAACATAACATTTTCAACACGAATGAAACAATGATGAGCCAAACATTTAAGGAGCATAGGAATATGACAAAGGAATGTTCCACCATGTGGGCACCTCTTGCTTTGCAAGGTAGATTCATTTGCAATATTTACATACCACCTCTCATTTGAAACAAATCCCCAAGCAGTTTACAAAAGAATAAAAACAAACAAAATAGACAAACAAAAACTACACACGCACACGCTAATATTATCATGAGGCTGGTACAAAGACAACTCCGGGCTGGAGGGAAATGAAATTAAACAGAAATGTTGGTTTATGCAGTAAACAGGAGCCGCAATTAAAACATTTCTAAAATTCTTAAGTTTTCACTCCAGTTTCTTTGGCATTCTTCCGTCAGTCTTATATGCCTGAATGGGCAGGTGGCAGCAGCTCCTGGCTTTTTGGGGATCACAGTGTTGGGGGTGCGTGGGGAACAGGGATATAAATAATCCTGACCCCAGCTATTCCTTGGCTCTTGTTGCCTTGCTGGCCTTGAAGTAGCCACAGGACAATAACTCTCCGGCCCTGAGTTCCAGGCCCTCAGAACACACGATGCTATTGTTAAAATGGAGCTGGGGCTTCTCCAGGGCAGATGGTATCAATGGCTCCCGGACCTCGGAACTTGGTTCCTCGAAGTGCAAGAACCTTTTTGGTGATTTCATTTCCTTTGGCAGATGGCCATAGCCTTGTTCATGTCTGAACAGTCCCCATTTGTTTTTTCTTTGCCAGCTCACGGTTGGCCTGTACGAATTCAATGTGATCGTAGACGGCGATAACGCGCATGGAGAAGGCATGGTGAATGTTACGGTGAAACCAGGTATGCTCAGCAGCTACGTTATCGTCCCTTGCGCACGTGTGTGGTGCCTTCCCTGGGCTCGTTCTTAAAGGGCCGGTTGTCTCTGCAAAAGTTTGAGAAGCAAGCTAAATGTTATGAATTCACGATGAACCGAAAGTTCAGTGAAGAGACTTTTGGATGAATTTGTGAAGAGGGGGGAGTCAGGGGAAGGAGTAGGATGGAAATGCTCACCCTGGTTGATTTAATACCCTGCATTTCTGCCAAAAGAAATGGCATTAAATGACAGCTAACAATAAAATCCAGAATCAAAACAAAACCTTAATTAAAACGTCACATGAAACCAATTATATTAAAAGCACAACAATACAAGAAATAAGCAGTACCCACTGATTACAATCCTCTTCAGCAATAGACCGGCTTATATGCCAAAGTCCTGTCTGAAGAAAAATATTTTTTGCCTGCTGACAGAAGGACAAAAGGGAGGCGGCCATCTTAGCCTCCCTAAGCAGGGAGTTCCAGAGCCTGGGAGTGGCCCAGAAGGCCCTCGTTCACACCCCCACCAAGCATGCCTTTGATGGGAGCAGTGCCAAGAAAAGGGCCTCCCCTGAGTGTCTTAAAAACTGGGCAGCCTAATATGGGAGAAGGCAGCCTTTCAGATAGTCTGGTCCCAAGCCATGCGTCTGTTATGCAGTGGCCGGCAACAATAGTACTCCTCTCGGTACCTGGTGGCCACCGTTTTCTTTCCCCTGTAACATAGCTTCGAGACATAGCATCACACACAGAGATCTTTTAGGGCAGCCTTTCTCAACCTGGGGCGCTCCAGATGTGTTGGACTACAACTCCCAGAATGCCCCAGCCAGCTGGGGCATTCTGGGAGATGCAGTCCAACACATCTGGAGCGCCCCAGGTTGAGAACCACTGTTTTAGGGGAAAGAATATGGCAGCTGCCAGTTAAGAAAAGTTGCTACCACCACCCTAACCCCCACCTTGAACCTTTCACCACATTTACTCCTCCATCAAAAAAAAAAAAAAAAAGGCAGCTACCAAATACCTCCCCCCCCCCCATTTTGCTGCCTGCAAATGGAATGGCAAAAATTTTCTGTTCAGTCCCACTCTGAATACTTCAAATGTTTTAACCTTTCTAAAATTTCTAACTATTACCTCATTTTACTTGGACAAAGGACTTGAAGGCTGGAGATTGGCAGTTTTCTTTTTTTAAAAAAAAAAAAATTCTCTACAATAAAAGCATGACTCATTTCCCCTGGTGTGCCCATTTTTGTCCCGCTGTTGTCTCTGGCCACATGGGTTTAGCTCCTTTTAGAAGCACTTGAAAAGTTGCAAGAGGACTGAACAGAGATGGTGGTGGTATGTATGTACCATTTTTACCTGGCCTTCATAGCCAAGCCGAAATATCTAGTTGCTAAGACCCTGCCTCTCCCTTTCATCACAGTCCTGTTCACTCAGAAGTGAATCATATCGTATCCAATTGGGCTTTCTCCTAGGTAAGGCAAGTCCCCTAGTCCCTGATCTGGGACAGAGGACATGGGCTTGTTTCGGCCCACCAAGGAACCTGAGACACCTCAGAGCACCTTCAGTGCCCACTGTCAAAACAGGGCCCATCCCTCCTTCCTAGCTTGAAGCTGGAGGGACAGGGGAGCAGGGATCTACTCCATTATTGCCAAAGCTGAGCACAACTACAGGAATGATCCACGCTTCAGAGGAAGGCTGTAGTGTGGCTTGCCAGAGTGTGACTACACACCCGTCATTGTGGAGGCAGCAAACAGAAATGTGAACCCCTGAGTGTGCACACCACAGGCCATTGTGCCAGTTTCCTCTTCTCTGATAAAAGGCCATTGCCTCTCTCCAGCTGTAGTCATTCCCCCATATACTTGACCTATAATAGCTCATGCCTTTGAAGGGAGATACCCTATTTCTTCGATTCTAAGACACACTTTTTTTCCTATATAAACATCTCTAAAAATGGGGTGCGTCTTAGAATCGCGGGTGTGTCTTAGGGTGGTTTTTTTTTCTGTTGGTGGTACTGAAATTGTTGTGCGTCTTACAATCGATGGCGTCTTACAATCGAAGAAATACGGTAGATGAAATCTGGTGAGGTAGGTTGGTAGCCATTTTGTTGGAAGAAAACAGCACTGCTGTGACAGAGCAAAGAGTAACAACATGGTGAACAAAATGGTACATTCTTTTGAGATAATAATAATAATAATAATAATAATAATAATAATAATAATAATAATAATAATAAAATATATTTATTTATTACCCACCTCTCCCTCTGGATCGAGGCGGGGAACAACACTAAATAAAATATAATGCATAAAATTAGTTAAAAGAGCATATAAAACCAATACAATATTAAAATAACAATCACAACATCTTAAAAATTCTTAGGTTTTAAGTAGGCATCAGGCCAGAATTCTGAGTAGGCCTCATGCCAGAATTTTGCCAGTTACTTTTTTTCAAAGTATCTTCTCTACGTGGACTAATAGACCACTGGTTACTATGTAGTTTGCCTGGGTTGTAAATTGTGTGAATCTAGATTTTAAAAAATAACATAATTTAACAGTGTTGGCAGAGTAGGCAAGTTCTACAGAGCTTTATTTTGAGGCCGTCTGCTCTTTGACACGTACCGCCATCCATCAGATTGCTAGTGTGACATTACCTGCAAATGTCGCTTTCCTCAGCATGAGAGAGAGAGCGAACAAGCTGTGTGGACATAAATCTCTTTGATGGAGTCTGCTGGCTGGCTGGCACTGCCCATTAAAGAACTTTGGAAGGCTTATACACAAGATGTACATCCTTACCCTCCACCTAGGAAGCAAATTAACAGCTGGATACTACAAATGAGAGAAAGAAAGAGAGTGTTAAAATATATCCAGCAATATTATCTGGCCATTTTTTCTTTTTTCTTTTTGCACCTGCTATCCCATTGACCCTTGGGCTGCCTCCCTGTTTAGCTGTTTTCTTCTGTCAGTCAAAGAGGCTGCAACCTATTAATGCAGAGGATCCCAACCTTTTTGGACCCATGGGCACGTTTGGGAATTTGAGAAACTGCTGTGGGCGCCACCGCAAAATGGCTCCAACAGAGGATGTCTGGTGACATAATGGCTGCCGTGGGGGCCTGGGTAGTCAGAAATGAGCTCAAGAGGTAGCTGTGGGGGGAGCAATAGGGAGCCCAGAGGCTGGCAAGGAGGGAGGGGAAAATAGCAAGATAGAGGCTGAAAAGGGAGAGGAAGCAGTTACCAGGTTTTTATTTAAAGAATGGTTTTGAAAGGAGGCAGGGAGTGGAGAGCTTTGTTGGCACCATTAGACATCACTGACAGGCGCTGGGTTGGATGCACCTGCATTAGTGCCTCTGCTATTACACTGCTTACTTGATCCGTTGGAGGAGCTGTCTGAATTGTCCCCAAATCCAGCCTTTTACCCATGGTAACCAAATGTATTGTAAAAGATACATCCAGTGACAGCAGCAGGGCTGACCTGTTTTTTTGGGAGGTGGTGGCATCAGGAACTCCTCCTCCTCCTATATACTGTAGACAGTGCCTTAGGCGACTGAGTGGATTCAATCTGAATGGTCCTTCCTGTTAACAGGAGATCAGTATTCAATGCAAACCTAGCAGGGCTGCCTGTTACTATACCCATCGCTCCTTCAGCAGGGTTAGAAGCCAGGTGTTACAGTCCGTTCATCCTCCACCTTTGTTAATACTGTTGTCTTCAGATGTACATGATCTGGCATATAAACAAAGATATTCGATAAGGACTGCCATCAGCGTAAAAGAGCTTGGATCCTGTTGGATCTTCCTCCTGTAAGAAAAGGCAAGGAGGTGGTCTTGGAACCTATAGTTGCCAGCGATTAACTTCTAGAATAGAAAGTGCCAGGACTCAGGACTCCCTCCATCTTATTTAGGGTGGAGCTGGTTGTGATTATACAGTGGGCAGGTTCACACAAGCTGCCTAATTAGCATAATTATCCTTGCCGAGCGTGGGTTGTTGTGATGTCTGAACCCGGCTTTACAAACCACCCAGCAACCCTAGAACAAGCCATGACTTTCTGGGTGGTTTGTAAACCACCCCAGCCATCCACCTTTGCCAGGTTCGGATGTCACAACCTACACCTGGTGAGGATAATTATGCTAATTAGGCGGCTCGCAACCAGCACGCACAGGTAGGGAAAATAAAGCACCATGGCTTATTTTCCCTCTGTGATTGTGCGAAGCCGGTCAGAATCATTAAAAAAAAATGGACACAGCTGTTCTTGAGACAATGGGCCAGTTCGCATGATCACAGAAGGGGAAATAAGCAATGGTAGCTTATTGCCCGCTCTGCACATGCCAGGGGCAGCGGAGGATTAAGAATGTAAGAAGAGCCCTGCTGGATCAGACCAAAAGCTCCATCAGATGGGGGGAAATCACACTTGCCTACCGTCGCTTCTCCACCCCTGCTTTTGTTGCTCGATACTTTCTCTTCCTCTGAGGGAGAGAAAAGAGGAAGTAAAGAAGTCGATGTGGCCCATTCAGGGTCCATCTTTACCGCACCACTTCTCCTGCACACAGCAGGAGATAACGTCAACTTCTGTCTTTAAAAATAATGCAGACTTACCGGGGGCTGTTTTTGTCGCGTGAAGAACCCTAGAAAGGGCAGGAGGCAGACAACGTCGTGAGAGTGACCCACAAAAATCCATGAGTGCCCAGCAACGAGCGTGCAATAAAACGCTCATCTGATGACACCCCAAGAGTCTCTAGCTAGTCCAGCCCTCTGTTCACACAGTAGCCAACCAGCTGTTGACCAGGGACCCACAAGCAGGACACGGTGCAACGGCACCGTCCCACCCACCCATGTTCCCCAGCAACCGGTGTATATAGGCTTAGAGTAATTATCCTTGGCAACACGGCTTGTTGTGTCATGTGAACCCAGCCAGGGTGACTGGTTGCTGTGGGTAACAAGCAACCCAGAACCCATGGGCTGTTTGGGGTTTATTTCCCCCTCTGTGATCATGTAAACCTGGTCAGTTATTCCCACAAAGGCCACTAGGTGCTGCTAATGGGGCTTAATATGTGCAGAGGTTCATTAAGGCTCTTTCCTGGAATGACAGGAAGAAGACAGTGACTTCAGCTGATCCTGTGCAATTGCCTTTTCTTTAAGCCAGGGTTGGGCAACTCGTGGCCTTCCAGATATTCTGACCATCAGCTCCCATCAGCCTTAGCTACTATAGCCATTGGTGAGGGAGCATGGGAGTTGTAGGCCAAAACATCTAGAGGGGCACGCGTTGCCTATCTCCGCAGAAAGCACTCAAAGCGTTTCATAAATAGTGCCTCAGTAATCTTTACAGCAATCCTGTAACATAGTTTAGTATCTTGTCTAAGGCCACCTAGTGAGTTCAGGTCTCAGGTAAGTTTGAACCACAGACATCATAACAACAACCATTTATATAGGACTTTCAAATGGTTCATATATATTACTTTATCCTTACACCAACCCTGTAAGGTAGGATAAGAATATCCTACGTTGCAGGTGGGGGCAGGGAAGAGCTGAGTCTGAGAGAGAACGTCTTGCGTTAAGGCCACCTAGCGAGTGCATGGCAGAGGTGAGATTTGAACTATAAGATTCACTATCTCTTAGCTACTCTGCTACAACGGAGTAGGATGAATTCCCAGAGAAGCAGCCATCTGTGTTGCAGTGAAAACCAGAGTCCTGTGGCACTTTAAAGACTAATAAATTTATCATTGCATAAACTTCCATAAACTAGAGTCTGCTTCATCAAATGCGTGATGAGGTTGATAGACGCAACCGTGTGTATATACGTTCTTGCCCACTGAGGATAACACTTCATGTCTCTGATGAAGTAGCCTCCAGTCCGCATACGCTTATGCTGTATTATATTTCAAGGTGCCATAAGACTCCTTTCTGTTTTTAATAGGGTGGTAACTTCCTAGGGTGGTTGTCATAGTCCTTTTGTCATTGCAGAACCTCGAGTGAATCAGCCCCCTGTGGCCGTTGTATCACCCCAGTTCCTAGAGATCTCACTGCCAACCACCTCTACTGTCATTGATGGCAGCCGTAAGTACCTAATGCAATTGGTGCAATCTGCTTCCGCGAACACTTCCGGAAAGTCACTTAGAAGAGGCAGAGAAAGACAGTCTGTGAAGGAACGTGGTTCGTGCATCATTTGCATCAGTTCAAATCATACATCATATTTCGGTCCATTCTTGGGCTTGCTCAGCCTTGCTACCTACCAGCCTCCACTGCCAAATGCATTACTTAACCCAGTATTTTATAGTTGAGGGGTTTAAATTGCTTTCTCAAACAAAGCTTAAACTTTGCTTTTGAATTTCCAGAGCTGCACTTTAATGTCACATTGACAGATTTTCATGAAGAGGGTCTTGTGCATGCTCAAATGTAAACCATGCTTGTTGTTTTCAAGTGCAGGAGAGGCTGTGGTTCAACTTTGCACTATAGTAATGACTGGAAATGGTGAGGATAAGATGCCTCTCCAGCAACTGGCAGGAGTTCTTCTCCAGGACCTCAGGCTCAGAGGTCTTCCCAAGTCACGCTATGGAGTTACCGTTAGCTGGAGAAACCTGGAATTGAACCCGAGACTTACCCTACCCTGTACCTGTTTGCATTCTCTTCCCCTCCTTATTGTTTTACTATGATTTTATTAGATTGTAAGCCTATGCGGCAGAGTCTTGCTATTTACTGTTTTACTCTGTACAGCACCATGTACATTGATGGTGCTATATAAATTAATAATAATAATAATAATAATAATAATAATAATAATAATAATAATAATAATCTGTACAAAGCATGGACTATGCCAGTGTGCTGTTGCTCATCCCTAAATAAAACCATCAGTCACATTTTGGGGGGCAATAGTTCTATTATTATCATCATCATCATTATCATTCATCATCATCACCATTTCTATACTGACCCATAGCCGAAGCTCTCTGGGCAGTTTACAAAATATTAAATTTTAAAAGCTGTTTCCCATACTACATTCCACATTAACTGTAACTTTGCAATTTAAAAATGCAATGAGCCTTTGTTGCCTGTGAAAGTGGAATTACAATCTCAAAACAGTTTTAAATAGGGTTTAATACCTCTTAAATATATTAGGAAGGTGACTTTTAAAAAACAAACAAACCAAAATTTCCCTTGTAACGGTTTGTTTTCATTGAATCAGAAAGTACTGATGATGACAAAATAGTCAGCTACCACTGGGAAGAACTGAAGGGCCCTCTTCGGGAGGAGAAGGTCTCTGCAGACACCGCTATCCTGAAACTGACCAACTTGGTACCGGGAAATTACACATTCAGGTAAGAAACCTTTTGGGGGGGTCATACTTCCGGTTCAGATGTTTAAGTTCAAAACATAATGTTAATCTAGATTACACAAACTAAATCATTAAATTGGTCCTCGTAGCAGCACAGAGCCAATTCACCCGTTATATCTTTTAGCTCATTTTCTTTAGCTTACATACGTGTTCTGCTCATGTGAACAGATAACATATCAGGTGGCAATTCACAGAAGAAGCTGGCAGAATTCTTTGCTATCTTTCAGCTATGTTTTGCAGCTCTCCTAACCACAGAAACTGTTGCTGTATTCATAAAATTGTCAGCTCCCATCTTAAACTGTTTTATGTGACTAGACGGCACACGTAAACTGGGGGGGGGGGGGGGAAATAGAGGAATAAATGTACCATGGATTAGCCCTAATTTTTCTTCTCTAAACCTCCCTTTCCACCCCAGCCACTTGCCAAGCTACATCATTTTAAAAAGAAGATTTGGCATAACATACCTATTAAACTGCGCCATGAATATCTCAAATAGATTACTGGAAGGGGATAAAAGGTTCAGGAACAAATTGATTTTTCTAACACACTAAAATGAAAATGAGCAAATTTGGTGTGGATATCTTTAGGTGCGTTTCTTTTACAAAAGCTTCAAGATTGCTAGAGAAGAGTTCCCCTGTAATAGTTCAATTTTCTTTGGATTTAGCATCTGTTTAACAGTCACAGAAAAAGAATGATTCTGAGCGCATTTGCTTTGTAGTAGAAATATTCAAAGGGGTGAAAAAGGAAACTATACTACTAAATTCCTGGAGGCGAAGGCTATCAATGGCTAATAGCCCTGCTGGTTGTGTGCTATCTCCAGTATTCGAGACAGTAAGCCTGTGTGCACCAGTTGCTGGGGAACATGGGCGGGAGGGTGCTGTTGCACCATGTCCTGCTTGTTCATCCCTGGCCGATGGCTGGTTGGCCACTGTGTGGACAGAGTGCTGGACTAGATGGACCCTTGGTCTGATCCAGCAGGGCTCTTCTTATGTTCTTATCATTAGAGGTGTCAGCATTAAGCCAGTGTTAGTAAAGAGTTCCCCCCCCCCCCCAGTATACTCAATGTCATCATCCATGATTAAACTACATTGTGTTCTCCATTTTGGTGATGGTGGGAAAACCGGTATAATGCTTCATAGGTTCTCTCCCACTCTAAAGAGTTGTTTTCAATGTTGCTTTGCCAATTACCTTAAATAATTAACTACTTGCACAGCTCCTATTATAGGGGTCTTCCTAAAGAGAGGGTAAGTAGAGCAAATGATGTACAAAATCCTGGTTTTGCACAGATTTCTTGACTTTTATTTTTAAGAATGCCTCGGGCCTTGGATCATGCATTTTATTATCTCAATTGTGAGTCTCTCCATTCATGCTCCTTTTTAAATGCTTAAAGTTGTTTAGGAAACTGTTTCTTTAATGCTTTTTGATAGCCTTTTAAAATGCTATTTTGATTTTGGCAGTCGATACTAGCTTCAGAACAAACTGTTTATAATTACTAGCAGTTCTTATAAATCAGGCTACCCACAAATTTGCATTGTTGCTGCAGCTTGCAGGCTCCATGTGGGTGTAATTTAACAAGAGCAATTCCAAAAGACTCCCTCGAAAGCACGCAAGACTCATTTGCACAGACTCATTGCTCACACTAGGTGGTTTGCAAAGAGCATTAAACTGCTTGAACTGTAACTGGTGTCATCTTTCCCTCCCACCTAGCAAAGTATTGCTAGGATATTCCTGCGTATTGGACATATCAGCAGCAACGGGAGGAAGTGGAAAGGACTTCCTGAAGAAATTCCTGAAGTTGCAAAGCTGCCAAACGGAATCTGACCATTAGTCCATCTAGCTCTGTAATCTGATTTTCATTTATTTATTTTTCAAAACATTTATAGGCCACTTCATTGGACAAAGTTCACTCAAGGCAGCAAACAAAAACATAAATATAAAACTGTAATAATTCTATTTAAAAACAAAAACAAAACCCCACCTTAAATTAAAAAAATACAGAAAGACAACAATACATTAAATTATAATTCAGCCAATACAAAACAGTTTCCAAAGCAATAAGCAGCTGCATGTCCAATAAAAACACAGCGAAAGATGCTTGGGAAAGGTAGGTAGGTTTTTAACACCATTTTGAATACCAGGACTGGATGTACAAGCCAACTGTACATCCCTTGAGGGAGGGAGCGCAATAGAGTAGGAGTCACTACTGAGAAAGCGATGTGTCTAGTGCCTGCCTGCCTGATGGAATTTAAAGGCAGGCCACAAGCAGTGCTGATCTCAAGGCACGGGTAGGTTCATAGGGGTGTAATTTGGCTACAGATAATTTGGCCTCAAACTGTTTAGGGCATTTAAAGCTCAAACCAGCATTTTGATCTGGGTCCAGAAACGCACTGGTACCCAGTGCAATTGCAACAGATTATATCCTATTTCGGCAGCAATTGTTTTACTCCTGCCACAGTGCCAAATTCAGCAGGTGCTGCACTTAAGGCCAGAGGGGGCACATGTTGCCCACCCACCCTGCAGAGCTTGGGGACTTCTTGAGACCCACGGTTTACAAAGCATGTGCTCTACCACTGAACCAGGGTCCTTCCTTGTTAGAGAGGAGCTTCCCCCTGAGGGGTTAAGATCGACCTCTGCTGATTCAACTCTAAGCTTTCCCCTTGCCTGAGGACTTGGCAGGCAGCTCCAGCCTACCTTTCCCCACCTGTGAATGGAAGTGAATGACTTCAGAGTTACTCCATGGAAGAGTGTGTCATGTGGATGGGCAGTTAACAGTGGTGCCCCAGGAAGCATTGATGCTTTACTAAAGCACCGCTTGTCATGCTGTATGTTTAAGGCAATGTTTTACCCTGCAAGGCCGGAGGGCTGCTGGCAGTTCCCAATCACCTCATGTGCAGCTCTCCACCTCTCTCATTCGTAGAATCATAGAATTCTGGAGTTGGAAGGGGCCACAAGGATCATCTAGTGACCAGCCTTTCTCAACCTGGGGCGCTCCAGATGTGTTGGACTACAACTCCCAGAATGCCCCAGCCAGCTCTGCTGGCTGGGGCATTCTGGGAGATGCAGTCCAACACATCTGGAGTGCCCCAGGTTGAGAACCACTGATCTAGTCCAACTCTCTGCAATATTCAGGGAAACCAATTAAAGCATCCATGAGAGTGGCTCCATTTAGAAAAATAGTGAAGATCGCTGGTTTAAGGCAAACGAAAGGAAGTACATAACAGACAGTCATCCCATGGAACTCATGGCCACAGGATGTTGTGATATAAATAGTTCTGTGGGAGGATTTCCATCATGGACAAGTATATTAGGAGTTACTGAATATGAATGCCAGAAACATGACACAACTTTTCAGAGGTGGAATAGGCCTGGCTTCAAGAATAGCAGGGGACAGATACAGTCATCCTGTTTTGTGCATCCACCTAAGGTATCTGGCTGGCTATGGCAATAGACTGAGTGTTGAATTAGGTAGACTATCGGTCTGGCCCTGTCCTCTTACTCCTTTGCTCTTTGCTAAGAAAGAGCTGATTAACCCCTGCAAGCTCATCATGGAGTGACTGGCGCGTGTGAATGGGCGGTCTCAATATAACACCGCAGATAGAGCTTTCAGATCACTTGCTTTTCATTGGAGTTGCTTCACACGTTCAGCCAGCAATCATCCAATGTAGCAAAATCACATGATGCTTATTCATGTGCCACAAAAGGTTCTCCTGGGTTGCAAGCGCGCTCATAGGTTCCTGTGGTCTGCATGTGTTTACTCAAGAGTACCGAGCAAAGGTGCGGGGTGGATGTGGGGAAAATGAGGTGCCCAAAAATATGAAAAAGAAAGATACCTGGGAAAGCCAAAGGAGAACATGCACAAACATTAAACAATGTTGGCAATCTTTGAATTGTACGATGTTCTTACTGTATATATACAAAATCAATGTTCTGTCAAATGCAGGTTGTATTTATTGGTGACTGAATTCTCAACCCAGCTGAGAGAGCAAGAATTCAGTTTTGCATAGGCTTTGTCTGTGACACTGTCTGGCACTGGCATCTTTATTTTCTTGTTATACATGCAGATGTGTTTGAATACAGTTTATATGGGCATGGTATATTTGTTCAAAATGTGTCACATTTTTAAAAAATGTGTATCCTTTCCTAGGTTTTCCAGATATCCATCTTTGTTTCCTCCAATTTCAGCCATGACTTTGTTCCCCTAGGCCCAGGGGACAAGACAATCTACCCTTCAGACGTCGAGCCTAGTTGAGACCCAGTCATTGTGTCCCATTGAGCCTCCGTTTCAGTCCTGATCCTTCATATTCTTGTTTCGCTTTCCTTCTGTAGTCTCACTGTGGTGGACTCGGATGGTGCCAGCAACTCTACCACCGCTACCCTGACGGTGAACAAAGCAGTGGATTACCCACCTGTGGCGAACGCAGGTCCTAACCAAGTGATCACACTGCCCCAAAACTCTATCACCCTCTATGGGAACCAGAGCACAGATGACCATGGCATCGTCAGCTACGAATGGTCCCTCAGTCCCAAGAGCAAAGGGAAGGTGGTAGAGATGCAGGTAAGGCCTTTGGACGTCCCAGTTATGCCCAATCTGAGTGGAGCCAATGTATTTCCACACCATGTTTCCAATTACACATAGGTCACGTTCATGTAAAGAAATTCTAATCCCTGTAAACATCTGTTTCACAACTATGTTCAGTGTTTCATTATCTAATTAATGTTTTAAAAATACGAATATATGCTCAAACCTCACACAGCTAATAATGTTGTGAGGTTGCGCCCTGCTGTCACATTTGGTAGTCAGGCTTACTGTATTCATTTAGGTACATTTCTGTGCGACACTTATTAAGAGTAATGGATCACCCATATTATCCTTCTAGCCTGTTTCTGCCTGCTATACTAATCTAATTTCCCAAGAATGTGTTAAATTTGACATTTTTAAATATGTTAATACGTTTTTTAGCATGTAATCAGTGTCTTCTATTGTTCTTTTGCTTTTCACAATACCCTTGGGAAGTAAAGAAGATGGAGAATCCCCCATGGCATCTTTATTGCAGCATGCACTGACCTGGTTTGGGTGACATGACAACCCATGTGGGTTAATTAGCCCTTGAACGACCACGGCGCATGCCATCTGCCGTTACGAATGTGCAACTCCCAGCTGGGGGTTACTGCGGCTTGTCGTGTCGTCCGAACCTGGCCAAGGAGGGTTACTCGTGGGTTAAACAACCCTCAAATAACCCTCCCTGGCTGGGTTTAGACGACATAGCAACCCCATTTGGCAGTTGCGTATTGATAATGGCAGATGGCACGCGCCACGGTCCCTCGAGGATTAACTAGCCCAAGATTGGCTGCCTTGTCGTCCACGCTGGCCCATTGTCTGTAAGCAAAGCCTGAGTTCATCTACTGCAAATAAGCTTTCACAAAAGCTCACGCTGCAGTTTGCCAGCTTGTGTTTGAGGTGCTAGAAGACACTTTTTTGATCATCTCTGCAACAACACTTTTTTGATCCTCTGTGCTCCTCTAGGAAGCGTGAAATAAGTTAACCTTTTCCCCCATCAGCCACTGAAGAGCTGAAGCCAGGAAGCAGTGACATGCTAAGGAACCCTTCCCCAACCTGGTGCCTTCCAGATCTATTGAACTACAACTCCCATCTTTCCCAGACAGCATGGCCAACGGGGCTGAGGAACCAAGTTGAGGAACCAAGTCTGGGAGAGAATCCTGAGGAAATTCTAAACTGGAGCAAAGTAGTCATCTTTTTTGAAGAGTTGAATGTAGCTTGTGCCCCCATCCAGCTCTCTCCTCTGGCAACAAGGTTTCTGTATTGTGTTAAAAACTTGCTAGACCTATTTGACCAGAAGTGACAGTGGGACAAAATGCACGTGAGGGAGGGAAAGAGTGGCCGCTTTCCACTTTCTTAAAGACACTTGACTGTGTTCACCCTTTCAATTGTTATGGAGAATTTTAAAAACGAAACAGGTTTGGCCTCTGTGGTTTTCACATTGTCAAAATACACTTTCCCCCCCTCCCTCAGTACTTCCTTGAGGGTTGATTTTCTTTTTCTTCCATCTTTCTGGCTACTCCCACCCTCTTTAACCCCTTGGCCTCTTCCTAGCTATTTGTTCATAAGAGATACATGTTCTTGGTTAAATCCCACATCTTCACTGCCACTGACATATCTGCTTGTGTTCTTTGTAGCAGTATTAGTATTTTCTCCTTCTTTTTTACTCAAGCAATTAACAAAACATAACGCAACACAAGATCAGATACAGCTGAATCACAACAAATTGCTATTAAAAAAAGCACAGCAACTTAAAAATCCAGTAAAATACATGACCAAATCAAACTCCTATAAAAGTCCACTTAAATTTGCATATTGAGGATATTTCTATTACCAAATGTTTTCAAGAAAAAGGTCTTAAAGTGCTTTACATCGTACAAGGTGGCTTACAAACATGTTACAATAAGATTTATTTATTTACTAACTATATATATCTGCTTCGCATGTGAAAGAAATTCTGAAGCAGTTTACAAAAGAATAAAAACAAACAAAACAGAAGAGATCACACACACACACACACACACACACACACACACGTATGCACACACACACAATGGTATCACGAGGTCCAAAGATAGCTCGTGGCTGGGGGGGAAACCAAGGCAAACGGATACGTTTTCAAAAAAATCCCTAAAACACACCAACGTTGAGGCCTGGGGTACCTCAGAGGAGAGATCAATTCGACAGAGTGGGCGCTACGGCCAAGAAGGCCCGTGTCTGCGTCGACACCAAATAGAAATCTGTCTGTTAATTCATTTGCTATCTCCACAGGGGCCAGTTTTTGCATTTAGATCTTCCACCCTCTAAGGCTTCATCTATACCATGCAGGATATTGCACTATGAAAGCGGTATATAAAAGGCAGGAGCCACACTACTGCTTTATAGCGGTATTGAAGTGCACTGGCAACCGTTGGGGCCCACTCACACATCCCATAGAACGCTTTCATGCCTCTATATCCTGCTTGGTGTGGTTCCTGCCTTTTACATTCCGCTTTCATAGTGCAATACCCTGCTTGGTGTAGATGAGGCCTAAGAAAGGCACAGACTCCCTCACCTTAAGCATGATTATCTATGCAGGTTCTGGCTGTCTTGGAGAGTTGTCTCTCCCTAGAAGAAACAACCATCCCCACCCCCTGATCATGGGTGGATCAGCTAATGTCCAAGGCAGTTGGACCGGGCTGCTCTTGTTCTCAGGAAGCTCTTCCCTCAGACAACTGATTTGGTTGCCTTCCTTCTCACTATCAGATGATGATGATGATGATGATGATGATGATATCCCGCCTTTTTTCCTCCAAGGAACTCAAGGCAGCATACATAATCCTCTCCATTTTATCCTCACAACAACCACCCTGTGAGGTAGGTTGGGCTGAGAGTCCATGACTGGCCCAAAGTCCCCCAGTGGGTTTCCATGGCCAAGTGGGGACTAGAACCCGGATCTCACGACTCCCAGTCCGACACTCTAGCCGCTACACCACACCGGTTCTCAGTTGCAGTTCTGGCTGTCTTAGCCTCAGCATTGCAGAAGAGCTCAGCTGCTCCTGTTGTCACACAGTTCTTCACTCAAGAGAGCTGAGTCAATGAAATTGACTGAAGCAGGGGGGTGGGGGGAGCTGCCAGCCCATAGGGTGGATCCGGCCTGTGTCTCATCCTCACCTGGCTCACGGCCCCTCCTCAGTCATGCTTCAGCTTCCCTGCCGCCCAGACCTGCCCAACGGCTTCCGGCGTTTCTTTCCCTGCCCTCCCTGCCAGAAGGATGAAGAGTGGGGCGCCTTGAAACAGCAGCATAGATTTCTCAAGCATCTCATTATCCTAACGTTTCAGTGTTCAAGATTCTTGTTACTAAACTCAGAAGTAATTTCCACTGTGTTCAAGAGAGCTTACTTCCAGAATTGCAGCCTTAAAATGTGAGATGAGCCTCCAGGGACATGGCCAATTGCTAAGGAAAATACGAGGAGAAACTGAGATAAAGAATGGAGATGATTTTTCTTTTCTTTCTCGTATTGGATAAGATTATCGTCCACTTTGACCTGGCATATCAATTCAAGACCTTTAGGGCACAATCCTATGCATGTTTAGACAGCAAAAAGCCCTCAACTCCCGGCATGCCCCAGCCAGCATGGGAGTTGTAGGACTTTTTGCTGTCTAACTTGCACAGCGTTGGGCCTTTAGTTGCTGGGTAATATTGTAACGAACCGGGCACGCCTCACACCTTTTCTTTTCCCTCTTTGCAAATGGGAACTTAAATTCTTGCAACGTGCTGTTTTCAAAGGGAGTGAGGACCTCGACTCTGCAGCTCTCTGCGATGCATGAAGACGACTACACTTACCAGCTGACGGTGACGGATTCTGCGGGCCACCAGTCCACTGCTGAAGTCACTGTGATTGTCCAACCTGGTACGTTTTAAGAGGCGGTCTTTTGTGTATAAAAACCTGGATTTTGCAAGAGGATGATAAAAGCTTCTTAGTCACAGAACTGCTGAGGCAGGGTTGATATCTCTGGACTGAAAGTAGGGTTTTTAAAAAGCAATGTGTGAACTTGGTGTGGAGGGCAGCTCAAGGGGCATGATCCAGCCAAGAGTATGTAGTTTTAAGCCTCATTGATTTCAGCCAGTGAAGCTGATGGGACTTAAAAGCATTAATCTTTGGTTATGACCTTGATTTTTGGGGTACCCTATTTTTCCCAAAGAGCAGTGCCGGTCTCTCCCTCCTCCTCGCACTCCCCCCTGAACTGTTGATATATCACAAAATAGCTTTTGAAATGCCCTCAAGTTTTAAAAGCAGCTGGCTGCACAGCACAGAGAACTGCTGGTCGAGGGGCCAGGGTGGGGTGGGGGGGACGGAGGAAGCCCCACTGGAGAGCAGAAAGAGAGACAGAGAGAGTTCTCTCGATTGTGCGCTTGGATCCTTGAGGGGAATCGCTGATTTGCACGGCTCCATGGAAACGCCAGCCCGATTTCTGAGTTCCCTGAATGCCATCCATTCTGTGAGGAGACAGTGGCCTGGTGTCAGGCTCATCCAGAATGGAAGATTCTGCTTGTTGAGGGCGAGGAAAGACGTCAGAGTTGCCAAATCTGAACTCTGGTTCGGTTTGGGAGATCAGGAGCAGTCTGCAGATCTACTCCCCCGCCCTGCCTCAACCAACTTTCCTGCTTAACCAGGATTCTGGTTATGGGATGCATAACAAGCGAGTGGCCAATTCCAGAGTAACCAAATAGTGTGGAAGCATCTTTGAAGTTTATGAAGGGTCCCTAGCTCTGAGGGTAGAGCGCATCCCTTGCATGGAGAACAGACTTTCTCATCTTAGTGCCCTCCACATGGTTTGGACTTCAGCTCCCAGCATTCCTGACTGCTGGCCATGCTGACTGGGGCTGATAGGAGTTGAAATCCAAACATCTCGAGGGTACCAGGTTGGTGGAGGCTGATCTAGAACGTCCTAATTCAGTTTGCAGCCTCTGTGGTTAAAGCATCTTGAGTAGCGGAGCAAAGCAAGACCCCTGCATGAGACTATTTAGAGCTGTTGACAGTCAGCATGGGCATCACTGAGCTGGGGACAGTGGTGGTGAGGGGGCGGGGGACAGACACCAGTGGCCTGCTGCTAAAAGTCTGCTTCATTTGCATCTCTTCTTCTTTGTGCCTCTCCATGTAAACACCCTGTTCTGTTCTACAATCCATTCCCTCTCTCACTTTCTGACCTTTTGCTCAGAAAACAATAAGCCTCCCAAGGCAGATGCTGGTCCAGACAAAGAACTGACTCTGCCTGTGGACAGCACCACTCTGGATGGCAGCAAGAGCTCAGATGACCAGAAGATCGCCTCCTTTCTTTGGGAAAAAACACGGTGCGTCTCTCTCTCTCTCTCTCTCTCTTTCTCTGGCATATATATGCGCTCACACATGAAACAGAAAAACTAGATTCAGTCCCCCTTCCCTCCCCTAACATAGACTTGCATGTTCAATATTATGCAGGACTGGCTCAGCCTAATAAGGCAGTACAGATGGCTGCCTAGGAGAATACACTTCTAGGAGCTCCGTACTAATCAGGAAAATCTCTGATTGAAATACATCCCCTTCCCCACCCTGTTGGTCTTATGTGTGGGAGAAATTGTGCCTCCACCCCAGTTTGCCCGATGGCACCCCAGTTTCTCTATATTCCATGCAACTGAATGGAGCAAAAGTCTGTTGTTTTCATTCCATTTCCAGGGAGAAGGGTCTCAGTGGGGTGGGGGTGGGGATCCCTGAGAGGGAAACCCTGTTCTTGCCCTGCTGTATACAAGGAGATAGAGGGAAGAGTAAAACTGCTGTTGGGTTAGAGCACGCAGTAGCTTGAGCTGGCCCTCTCCTGGGGCGTCTGGGAGTCTAGCGCCTTGCAAAGGCATCTAGGGAAATATCCTCCACCCCATCCCCCTTTTTTTTCCTGCGTCAAGCATTCGTGTCGCGTGCCACCTCATTCTTTTGGGTTTTCGGCCAGGGGCCCAGATGGCGTGAAGCTGGAGAATGCCAACAGCAGCGTGGCCACAGTCACTGGGCTGGAGGTCGGGACGTACGAATTCACGCTGACTGTCAAAGATGAGCGGAACTTACAAAGCCAGAGCTCCGTTAACGTCATTGTCAAGGAAGGTGGGTAGCTGGAAAGCTCAGAAGCAATGTGGTGGCCCTCGGCTAAGGGGGCGGGGTGGGGGCTCTGCCAAGGAAGATCGTCCGCTTGGGGCAACCCCTCTGCTGTGACCCAGGAGACGGAGTGGCATCAGGGATAATCTGAATGGTGGACTACCACTGGGGAGTTCTGGGCTCAGCTTCCCACTCAGCCCCAAAGCTCCCTGGGTGGCGTTGAGCTAATTGCTACATCTCAGCCTAACCTGCTCCACCCCACGAGGTGGTTGGGAGAACATAACTGGATAAATAAAAGCATTTCATACTTTTAAATATTGTATTGTATTTTATATTTTTAATGTTTGTATTGTTGTCTTTTAATTGTTGTAATCCACCCAGAGAGCATTGGATTATTATTATTATTATTATTATTATTATTATTATTATTATTATTATTATTATTATATTAATATTTTTCTCGCTCATGGCGTTTTTTCTAGACAGACATGACAGGCATTGCCAAGTCATGCTGTCTTTTACAGATGCAGGAATTCCCTGACAATTGAGCATGTTTTAGTATGACTGCTTTCTGGATGTTGGTGTGGGTGTATTTTGGTAGGTCCAGTTTCTGAAGGTTTTCTCTATAGTTTTTTGGTGTGATGGCAGTTACTGATGTGACTTACGGAATAATTGTGAGCTTTTCCTATTGCCATAGTTTTTTGACTTCCATGGCCAATGGTGTATATTTTTCTCTCTTTTCCTCTTGCTTTTGAACAACATTTTTGTCATTTGGCATTGCTATGTCAATGAGATATGTATTTTTTGTTTTTTGTCTATGACAGTTATGTCTGGTTGGTTGCAAGGTATTGTTTTGTCCATACGAATTGTTCTGTCCCAGTATATTTTATGATCTGCATTTTACAGGATTGTTTTGGGTGAGTATGTATAGTATGGTGTAGGTTGTTTGATAAGGTTGAATTTGATGGCCAGTTGTTGGTGAATTATTTTGCAGCTGTATTGTGTCTGCCCGTATAGTCCATTCCTGCCAGAATTTTACATCCTCCTGTTACATGGTATATTGTTTCTTGGAATTAATGGCATTTCCTACATGTTGTTACATTGTTATCTTTTATGATGTATTTTTGGTAGTTCTTGGTTGCTATAACTTGATCCTGTATACCTATTAGGAATCCTTCTGATTCTGGAAATAGCTCACCCTTCCTGAGCCATTCATACGATCGTTCTTTATTTATTTGTGGGTTCTGTATTATGTTGTACTGCTTCCCATGGAGTGCTTTTTGTGTCTATTTTTCTTCTTTCTCTGTGAGTGAGAGTGGTCGTGTTTGGTCTTCGTTTTGTAGTGCTAGGTTGAGTGGGGTGTAGTTTTGATCTGCTTTTACTATGGCTTATGGATGGGGGTGTTTTTAGTGTGGAAGAAGAGTGATTTTATCTGTTCAGCATGGATTGTGTTAATGTCCAGCAGGCCTCTTCCTCCTTCTTTCCTGCTGATTGTTATTCTTTCAATGTTTGAGTTGGGATGGAGCATGTGGTGTTTTGTGACTTCGGTGCGATTGAGTCTGTTTATTTCTTCGAGTTCAGTGTTTGAGCAGTGTATGATTCCAAATGAGTATGTGATTATGGGTATTGCGTAGGTGTTGATGGCTTTGAAAATGTTTTTACAGTTGAGTTTGGATTTTAGGATTTGTGATAGGCGAGTTTTATATTGCATTCTTAGTTGAGTTTTTACTGGGGGGTGATTGATTTTCGTGTTTTGTTGGAATCCTAAGCATTTGTATGTTTCATTTCCTTCCATGTTATCTAGTATTTTGTTATTTGGTGTTCCTGCTGTTTCTTCTTCTTTCCAGTTTCCTCTTTCTATGTGTAGCATTTTGCATTTTCCTATCCCGAATTCCATTTTCATGTCTGTGGTCAATTCTTCAGTGATTCGCAGGAGGCCTTTTATGTGTGTCATCATCATCATCATTGTCACCACCACCATTTACTATATCCTGAGCTGCTTGGAGGAAGGGCAGGATACAGTTACGATAAATAATTAAGAGAACATTACCCTTGCTTTCTGTTTTCAATCAGATCTGGATTCTAGCAGCACCCAAACCATGCTCCTGCCTGTCTTCAAGCCACCAGATCTAAGCATTTCTTCTGGGGCTTTTTCTGAAAAAATAAGGTTCAAAACTGCAATTCATTTTTCTCTTAAGATGCCTTTTTAAACTCTTGAAGCTTGAATAGCATAAAATAAAGCTAAATTCATTTGAGAAGTCAATCATTTAAAGAGAAGTTCTATAATAGCAATGGAACTCTACCTTCAAGATGAGGGCAGCTGATCATAATTGCCTGTCATTATTGCAATTCATTATTCCTGCATCACTTTTCAGTATTCAAAATGTTTTCCGATTGCTCTCTTGGTGAAACTCACAACAACCGTGTGGGGTACACTAGGCCAGCTGTATTGTTAGTCACCCTCCTAGGGTAAGCAGCACTCATGACATCCAGACTGGGGCTCCAAGTGAACTTCTCCAGCCCATGCTCCTCTTCTCCCAGACTTTAAGCTGCAGGAATTCTGAATCACTTTGAGCCTATATGCTACACTGGTGAAGGTGGGTAGATGGATTAGTTAGGGTGACCATATGAAAAGGAGGACAGGGCTCTTGTATCTTTAAAGTTGTATAGAAAAGGGAATTTCAGCGAGTGTCATTTGAATGCATGTAGCGCCTGGTGAAATTTCATCTTCATCGTAACAGTTAAAGGTGCAGGAGCCCTGCCCTCTTGACCAGATACAAAAGAGAGGAGGACTCCTGCAGCTTTAACTGTTTTGATGAAGAAGGAATTTTACCAGGTGCTACATGTATACAAGTGACACCCGCTGAAAATTCCTTTTCTCTACAACTGTTAAGGATACAGGAGCCCTGTCCTCCTTTTCATAGGGTCACCCTAGATTAGTGGGAAGTAGGTTTTCATTAACCGGGCTTGCATGATCAGGCGCACCTATCGTATGCCGGGGGATTAGCTTAATTACCCTTGACAGCACAGCTTGCCACGTTGTGCAACCTGTCGATGGTGGTTTGTTGCCGTGGGTAACAAGCCACCCACAACCCATGGACAGTTGTAGGGTTCTCTGTGGCTTGTTTCCCTGTTGCTGGCATCCAGCAAGCAAGGAATTTTGCTAACGCTTGTGACAGCCTTTTGCTTTTACTTCCATTTCGCTTTTACTACTTTGGCTTTTTTGCATTCTGAACCTCCAACCTCTATCCTCCCTTTTTTCTGCTCAGAGATAAATAAGCCACCCGTGGCAAAGATTGCTGGGAATGTCGTCATCACCCTTCCTACAAACACGGCAGAGCTCGATGGGTCGAGATCTACAGATGACAAGGGAATCGTCACCTTCCTCTGGACGCGGGATGAGAGCAGCCCTGCAGCTGGGGTGAGTCATCTCAACACTGAAACTAGGTTTCCGGCCATGTTTACATCCGTGTCAGCGCCTCGTCCAAATTCAGCAAACCCAGGGAAATGCTGCATGAGTTGCTGCCAAGGAGTTAACAACAGTACAGTGTATCGATCAATTTTTGTTCTCTTTGGTTTTGGGGGGCCTGGAAAATCTTTGTAAAACCAGTTGCCCAGAGGAGCTCACCGGAACCATTTAACGGGAGCTAAATTCCCAAGGGGAAACCATGTTAGCTTATTACAGCAAACAAAAGAGTGGCTACTAGATCCTCCATACCTCTGAAATATATCTGGTTGGCACTATATTTTTAAAGCTGTTTATCCATCATTTGTGTTCCTTTGAACTGTCCTTCATTTTTTTTTTTATTTCACTATGCCTGCGATTGTGCCTAATGATGGTTGTGTTTTGTTTTGTTTTAAAAAAGCAAACTTCTGAATGTTGCCACTCATTCTAAAGTTCAGATGCCGAGAACTATGATGGTAACAATGCTCTGAAAGTCACACATTCCTGCAGAGTCCTGGTTAAAAAAGGCC
Organism: Elgaria multicarinata webbii; assembly: GCF_023053635.1. NCBI lineage: Eukaryota > Metazoa > Chordata > Lepidosauria > Squamata > Anguidae > Elgaria > Elgaria multicarinata. The sequence continues at coordinate 8,112,281 of NC_086183.1, forward strand.
ACCTAGAAAGAGAGAGCTTCTCTCACTTTCCTGGGCCCCTGCCTTTAGGTGGCTGGCTAGAAGTCTTGGAGGGCACCCTAGCCTGCTCCTAGCTCCCCTCTGCACGGAGGAGTCTGGGACCTCTTGTGAATGGGTGTGTGGTGTGTGCTTCAGGAAACATCGACGCTGTTGCTGCGGCTGTGCGGCAGCAACAGCGGATGCTGAAACTGCAGCGGATGCTAAAACATGCCATTGGATTGCACAGGACTGAAAGGTGTGCCACTCACCCTTGTATATTTTTACTAAATACAGGAGGTGCTAAATAATTCGGACCACCATCCGGTGCTTTTCCTTTCCAATCTGGTGGAGGGAACATACAAGTTTCATCTGAAAGTGACTGATGCCAAAGGAGAGGGTGACATGGCCAGGGCCACAGTGGAAGTAAAACCTGGTGAGTTCCTCCTCCATCCCCCCTCGTGTGGCTCTCATACTCCTCTGAGAAAAGGGTTAGTAAATTAAAATATAGTATACAGTATAATTATGATACGCATTCCAAACATAGAACTTCTTCAGTGTCCCAAGGACTTTTCGGACAGTGTCTTGGTAATACATATAACAGCTAGGCCAAAATTGCCGACGTGGGGCTGAGCTAAAGGTAGAGCGTGCCTTCTCTAAGGCCATCCAGTGACTTCATGGGTGAGGTGAAGTTTGAATCGGGGACTGCCCAACTCACGCTCACGGCCACTACATTGCACCAGCCTTCCTGAGAACATGGCAAGGTGTGACCAGTCCTGTGCGTGTTAACTCAGAAACAAATCCTGTTATTAAATGTGCAGCATACTGACCAAAGAATACTGGGTCCCCCTCGTGGTCTCAGAGATCGCCCTTTTTGTTACATCTGTTTGATACTTGGCTCTGTTTACATGAGTAGGAACCTCGCCGGTAATTAGCTGCAGTAATCGTTGTGGTGATAACGTGGAAAAGAATTTATAGCACTGGTGAGAGGGGCAGTCCCATTGACCCCTTTTTCTTAACCAGGGTATGGTGTTAAGGACAATGTTTCCTGAGCTGTGGTTTGCAGGAGAGCAATTAAGAAGGGATGAACAAGAGAATGAGAGAGAGAGAGAAAGAGAGAGACATGGAATGGCAAAAAGAACTGGGGAAAAGGGCAAGAGGGAAGGAGTCAGCTCAGCATGGGATTACAAAACAGTCTCGCTGCCAGGAGCCCCCTGGAGCTTCTGTCCCTGGAGATTTTCCAAAGACTGGATCTTCCTGGGATGCTCTGCACAACCCGTCTATTTGGGCCGGCTTCTGTTCTAACCCGGATGCAAGGATTCATGCAGCATATTCATTTCCTCATCTTCCTATTGGGATTTGAATTGTGACCCACCCTGGGGATGGGGCAAGCTGAAATTCCAAAATCAGCCACAGTGCGTGATCGCGGTGGCACGTGCAGGTGAACGTTCCAGCTCCTACCTCTCTGCATTCTTCCCAGATCCAAGGAAGAACAACCTCGTGGAGATGATCCTCGATGTGAACGTCAGCCAGCTGACAGAACGGCAGAAGGGCATGTTCATCCGTCAGATAGGTGTCCTGCTGGGGGTCTTGGATTCAGACATCACTGTGCAGAAAATCCAGCCTTACACGGAGCAGAGGTAGGAGGCCGTGGAGGGGATCTTTAACTGTCCATTTCTAAGACAGTTAACTGAGTTGCGTCGCTGGAGACACCAGCTGCAATGCGCTTATTTAAAAAAACAGATGGGAAAACAATACAACACAATGCTCCCTTTTGATTCTTATGCTGGGCAAAGATACATACCACTGCGGTATAATGGCTAAAGTGTTGGACTGGGAGTCGGGAGATCCGGGTTCTAGTCCCCACTTGGCCATGGAAGCCCACTGGGTGACTTTGGGCCCATCACAGACTCTCAGCCCAACCTACCTCACAGGGTTGTTGTTGTTGTGAGGATAAAATGGAGAGGAGGAGGATTATGTATGCCGCCTTGGGTTCCTTGGAGGACAAAAAAGGCGGAATATAAATGAAATAAATAGATGTGGGTTGAGTTCTTTATTTAAGACGGGTATATTTCATGGGCAGGCATGTGTACCACAAATATTCACATCTGCACCTGGGAAAAAGTGCTCACTGAGGGATAATGAGAATTGCTGGATGTGTACAAAGTTTCAGCAGCAAAGTCCACTATGAGGTTGTACTCAGTGTGTTTTAGACGATGACGCTCCAGGGAAACCTGTTCTTCCAGCTTGCGGCGGAGTTAGATTTGCACAGTAATGACTAGCTGGCTTTTGTGTTGGTCATCAAGCTGCCGCCGCTCCTTCATGGGTTTTAAGTATTTTTAAGTATTGTTAAACATGAAGAAAAAGAAGCACCAGACAAACGTTTGAGCAAATGACAATGTAGGTGTTTGAAAACCAAAAACCAAAAGAAAGTAGACCAGCCTTCCTCAACCCAAAGCCCTCCAGAGGTATTGGACTGCAATTCCCATTATTCCCAGTTTAGGATTTATGGGAGTTGCAGTCCAGCATATCTGGAGGGCACCAGGTTGGGAAAGGCTGAATTAGTCTATTTGAATGTTTTAAAGATTTTTTTATTTGTAATTCAAACAAACAAAACAAAAGGGAGGAAAAAACTACAAACATTAATACCAAGAACATAAGAAAAATCAGTATAAAAGCAAATCCAATTGCCATAATTGTTCACAACACTGTTGATTGACTGGGGGCGGTTTGTTTCAAGGATGCATAAGTGGATCATATGTCTAAATAAACATCCAGTCGAAATTTACGACTGTAAGGTGTGCGTTCAAATGCAGCAATATCAGTAAGATCTCCAGTGCACTGACGAAAAGGTGGTGGGCGTTTTCCTCTCCCTCCTTGGAGCATGTGACATTGCCAGCATCTAGCTGAGGTAGCCAGCTTTTTCTTAGCCAGCCTCTGAGGTGTCCCCCCGCATTCATTTCAGAGCCTGTGATGTGTATCCTTTGAAAGAATAAAGGTGGTGGTGGGGGCATGTACCTCACAACCAAAAAGCCCGCACCCCACTCCTACTCACAGATATATCTGTTTTCAGCCTTAAAGGCTAGGATCGCACTCTGTGTGCACGCGTTGGTCTTTTTTCCTTTCCCCCCCTGAATCGCTTTTCCAGAAATTTGGGTTGTCAGCTCTGCCTGACCTGCGAACCAAACCTCTTTTGAAAAATAAGGAACGTGGCATTGAGCAAGAGGAGGAAGCAGTCCAGGCCTGGAGCTGTGGAGCGCCTTGTGGAGGTGGCTGAATCTCGCGCTCCGCAGCACACAGCTGTTGGCTGAACTCGTGCCGGAGTTAGGCGCTCTCTCTTCTGCGTACATTCTCTTGATGGACACTGCTGCCGTAACCTGTCCGTTCAAAATCTGGGCTCTCTCACTCTCCCCAGACAGAACCTTCTGCTACAGTAGTGTTTGCTTTTTTTTTTGTTAACCTTGAAAAACTTTTCCCTCTTAATGACTTCTGCTGAGAAACAGTGGCGCTCTGGGCTTTCAGTTCTGACACTGTCTTTCTCCCCTCCCCGCCCCCATCCCTGTCTCAGGCCAGTCATTTACCGTTCTTCCTCCAAGCAGGAGAGGAAGAGGTTTGCTTCTGATCAATATATATTTGGCTGCGGTTAAGAAAGCATCAAGTAAATGGAACGCGTCTGCATTTTCTTCTTAATTCGCGGCGCTTCTCTTTTTCTTTGAAGGAGCAGCTTCTTCCCTGCCAGGATGGGGCTTTGCCTAACGCTACTCTTGCACCATTGCTTTGGTGCTGCTGTTTAACAAACAAGAGGCCCTTCCTCCTCTTGTCCTTTAGAAGCAGAGCTATGCATCTTTTGCTCTGGAAAAATCCAAAGTCTGCAATGTAAATAAATCATGCAAACCGAGCAGATGTGTGTGCACGTGGTTCCTCGTTTTTGCATAATGATTTTGCTTCCAAGATTTGATTCCTCAAAGTACTTGGATTTATTGGCAAAGGTGCTTTGAGGAATTAATGGAAATTTGGAGGGTGCAGCAGCCACGAATCCCTCTGCAGGTCGCTGATGATTTTGTGTGATGGCAATACTTCCTTGCGTCCTTCCTTCCCACCCACCTCCTTCTGCATGTTTCTTGCACCCCAACGTTGTTATCTTTTTGGCACCACATCAAGACTTTTCTCTTCTCCCAGGCATTTAACAGCATTTAACCGCATATGCTGAGTTTTTTAACTGACCCCAGAATAGTTGTTTTTAAATGGATATTGTCTGTTTTTGTTTGTATTTTATGCTTTTTATGGTTTTAAATTTTGTATATTTCTTTTTAATGTTCACTGTTTTTAACTTTTGTAAACTGCCCAGAGAGCTTCAGCTATGGGGCGGTATATAAATGTAATAAGTCATCGTCATCATCATCCCCGGTTTTCTTGTTCACTGCAGCACGAAGATGGTGTTCTACGTGTGGAATCAGCCTCCTCACCAGATCTTCAAAGGTCATGACATTGCCTGGACACTCAAGAGTGAGCTACGGAAGCAGCAGTCGGCCTTCCTCATCTTCCGGGCACTGGAGATCAATACAGTCAGTAAGTCAGAGGAATAGCTGAAGTGGCTGCCGTCTGTCCCTTGCCACCTTGCACCACCTCCTTCTAATCAGAGATTTCACTTTTTCCCAGCCCAGCTTCCCCTAATCCCATTGCTTCCATAATGGGGTGGTGGTGGTGGTGGGTGGACTTCTTGCAGTCAAAAGAGGTGCTGGAGCCTTGTCCCTCTCCCTGAACCCCCAGGTGCTGCACTGCCACTCTGCATCATGCAAAACAGTTGGCAGCTTGCTGTCGAAATTCGTCGGCAAACGATCATGGTTTATCACCGAATTTTGACAGCAAACCGCCAGTTCTTTTGCTGTTGCAGCAGCAAATCCGGGGGTGGCTGGGGCCTTACTTAAAGCTGGGGGGGGGATATATGGCCCAGAGGCTGTGTGCTGCCCATCCCTGTGCTTGGGCTGGGCAAAAGCTACTGATGTATAACTTACAGGCTTGTTTAGTAAGCAGATCACAGCGTCTTGCGTTAATGAGAAAGTCCACTGAGGTCAAGAGATATCTGGTGTATACACCTGCAGTAAGCCTGAACCTTGAGAATCTAAAGTAAATGGGGAGCTGCTTTAATCCCCATTCTTGCACACTTGACCCTAACCATGTCTGCATATGTGTTGATTGAGATATCCTCTCCCCCCCCCCCATCCAAAAAAACCACCCCACAGCATGCCAGCTGAACTGTTCAGAGCATGGGCACTGCAATTCCTTCACCAAGCGCTGTGTCTGTGACCCTTTCTGGATGGAGAACTTCGTCAGAGTGCAGATGGGGGATGGCGAGAGCAACTGTGGTAGGTAATACTCCATCTTTCCCCCCACCCTTCTGTTAAGAATGGAGCTGGCTCAGCAGGAAGTTCTGTGCTAAGGGCGTAATCATCTAAGGGCGCAATCCTGTTTAGACCAAAAAGGAAGTCCTACAATGCCCAGCACTCCCCGCGGGGTCAGCCATGGTGGCTTTGGAATGGTGGGAGCTGTAGGACTTCTTTCTGTCTAAACAGGCATAGGATTGCGCCCTAAATACCACAGAGTTGGTGCCTGCACCGCTATGGAGACAGTGGCATACCGTGAAACGTCGGGCAGAAGGTGGTGGATCTCCGTTTGATGCAGCCTGGGAAGAGCATCTATTGGGGGTAGGGGAGGGTTAATAGATTGCTCCTAAGGAATCTCTGTGAAATCTGAAGTTTTAGAAATCAGCTGCAGTACTGCTGGCCTTGCCTTGTATGACAAGCAGGGGAAGGCTCAGTGATGGATTTCGCCATCCCATCCCCACATTAATGTCCACTTGAGACATCAACAGCAGCATTGGCACCTAGCCGCCCTGTGAATGCACCCTGTTTATAGCCCACACAGGCTTTTCAAGCCAGCCTGGGTATCGCTTCCAAACGTAGCGAGCACTTCCTGAAACTCCCTGAATACTTTCTCCGGGGCCTGTGGCTGCCTGCTCTGCCCTCAGCTCTTTCAAGCCATGTATTTTTCGCATCCCACTCGTCTACCTCTAGGCCGCTCGGAGCAGCTGCGTCTACAGGATTCCACCTCCAATTCCCAGGGGACGGGGCGCATAATTCAGCCTGCAGATAAGCTGCTCCTGTCAGTTATTTTGCCAGACACGTGGCAGTTCACTAAACATTGACTTCCTCCAGCCTACGCAAGCCTGCTAATGTTGTGCAGTGCATGTTAGCATACATGTGCACAGGACGTGGGAGAAGATGGGGCGAGTCCCCGGGGCCCAATGAATGCCGATGTGCTTCCAGTCTTGCTGGGTGTTCCATTACTTTACAAGGAGCTGTTAATTTTAAGTACCTTGGTTTAGATTATCATTGAAACCAGAGTTAGGTAGCTTGGTGCCCTCCAGATGTTTTGGACGACAACTCCCATAAACACCCGCCAGCATGGTTGATGGTCAGGGAGGTGTAGAGTACATAATCTGGAGGGCACAAGGGTAAAATTGACCCTGGCTTGTTTTAACTAACTAGAGTTAGAATAAACCACAGTTCTCTGAGTTCATGCATAATAGGAATCTAGTTGTTCCCAAGTGAAGGGAAAGGCTTAGTTCTCCTTCTGCGGGGAAGGGGAGGGGGAGAGCATGTGGGCCCAAAGCTTGGTGCAGCTCATTCACAGTCATCTATAACCGGGGGTGCACAACCCTTTTGGACCTGAGGGCTATACTGGGAGGCCAGGGGGTGCACAAATGTACGTGCGCACACATACAGGAAATACTTACCAATACTTACATTTTCCCATCAAGCATAGCTCAGTTCTATGCATGGCTATTTAGGCATAAGTCCCATCGCTTTCAGGCATGCAAAGGGCAGCTGGATTCTAAAATGTATAAGTATTTGAAGTTTAAATACCCAGCAGGGTATTTAAAGGTTTAGTGCCTCTTTAAATCGCTCATATATCTAATCACTGATCTGACTTGTGAACAGGGTTTTGCTGCTTACCACTGAAGAAAGCCTCCTTTCTCCAGTCTTTCTGGGGTCCTCCTTTCTGCAGACGTTCCTGGAAAGGGGGGGGGGGCTACCACAGGTTGTACACCCCTGACCTAAACCATGGGTTAGGTTACCGTCTGAAGTTGGCTACTGTCAGCCAGGTCAGGGCCATCACCAAAGGCAGATTTGGGGTTAGATGAAGTCGTACATAAAAGAGTATTGAAATCAATCATGACTCCCATTGATCTCTGCGTATCTACTGTAAACATGACTAAGTCGGGGTTCCAGCCTCCAAAGTGCATTGCTCTCCAACCCAGAGTCCCTGAAGTCAGTTTCCGAGAGCTGGTGCAGCATTTCAGCTGGAGACGCAGGCCTAGGCATGAGCTGGATCCTGAAACGTAGCAGGAAGAAGGAGCTAGCGCTGCCTAGTCGCCATCACAAGACAATTGGCTGGTAATAATTTCTGCAGACATTATAACAACCCCCTGAAGAATGCCTAAAAAACAAGAAGCTGAAACGCATCAGGCTTTTGTATAATAAACCTTTCTATTTCCCCCTTTTCGTGTACGTCTTGGATGCTCAACCGCCTTGCACCCAGGGCAGAAGGCCAGGCTCCCGGCCTAGCTAAGCCATAGGTTCCGTACTTCCTGCCAGTCGCTAAAAGCAATGTTACACACACACACACACACACACACACACACACACTATTCACCCTTCTGGGTCTGAAAAAGGCTCAGAGGCCTCAGTGCACACGCTCCCCCTTAAGCTAACTCTCAGCCCCAGAACAATCACGAGGTTCACTGTTTTTACTGGTCCTTTGTTTTAAATTGAACAATTTTTATTTGCTTTCTTAATCTTCTTTCTTTTTACTGTTTATACCTATGTGCACCACTCCAGAATCTATTCTAGATATGGAACGGTATATGAATATTGTAAATAGATAAATAAATAAATAAATAAATAAATAAGCAATGCTTATTAAATAAATAAATAAATAAGCAAGCCCGGAAGTCAGATGCTCAGGTTGCTCTGCTGTGCCTCTTACAGAATGGAGTGTGCTCTACGTCGTCATCGCGTCGTTTGTTATTGTGGTCTCCCTTGGGATCGTCTCCTGGCTGGTGATCTGCTGCTGCAAGAAGTGAGTGCAGCTCTGAGCGCTTTAAGCACTCCCCTTTTGCCTTGCCTCTCGGCTTAGGTGTTCATCCCCCGCAAGGGCGCTGCAACGCCTCTTAACTTTCAACCTGTCTCTTTCCTTTTTGCTTGTCTCCTTAAGACGCAAGGGGAAACCCAAAAGGAAGAGTAAATACAAGATCTTGGATGCTACAGATCAAGAGAGCCTGGAGTTAAAACCAAATCCCAAAGCAGGTAAGACATGAGAAAAGAGGTTAACCCTGACAGGATGCTGACGCAGGCTGGTTTCTGTGCACAGGGGATTTAAAAACTCCGCATGGCATAGGGAAAGCGCAAAGCTATGTGGGTGTTTTTGCTTGAAAGCTGAGTTTTTATTGATTCAGTTGAGTCTGTTCCTCAGACATGCACGGCGCGTCGAGATGCTTGCTAGGAGAGTAGTAAAATCGAGGCCACTTCTTTGAGTACTATGGTGGAGGATTTGTGAGAGGAAATTCAGAATGCCGTTTATGTGCCTGATATTTAAAGTGATCAGCCTGGGCTTTATTCAAACAGTGTGGTGACTAGGCTGACAGGCCTAGGGGGCTGAATATGCAAGTCTGACCTCATCACTAATGGTTAAATATTACAGACATGAAAAGGTCCTTGCTGCAAACGTGAGATACCAGGAGTAGAAATCTCTTCATTAGCAGGCAATGAAAGGCACCTCAGAAAATGGACACCTTCGAAGCATTTCAACTTTGGTTATGCTTAGTGATGCACTGAATTTATCCCAAGTTGAATTCGTTATTTTCTCAGATAATAACAAAATCGTCCATGTAGGCGCGGATGACCGTTTTCCCTTAAAACGAACTTCCACCCATGTAAATGAGCTTTTGTGTATGCACAACATCATTGTACATCTTGGGTCCTGTAGTTTTGAAATATGTAGAGCGTCATGGTGTCGTGCATCACCACGTTATGTACGTTCTTCCTGGTGAGTTGTTTTTAAATGACCTCTCACAAAAAACGCTCCACCCACCAGCGACAGAAAGTAAAGTACATGTTTATCTACTGAGCAAATACAAAAGAATGTATTGTACGAGCAATGATGACCAAAATCCAATCCAACGAGAGTAAGAGAGAGAGGTGACATCTTCATAGCTTAAGAATTTATCCAACCAACTCAGTGTGTGTGTGCAGAAATAGCGTTATTTAGATACAGGCTGCACATGCTCGGAATCTCGGATCAGTTCTGAACTTAAGAGCGATTTTGTAAAATGCTAGACCAGGCTCGTTAAAAAGGTGAACATTATGAACCTGGCAAAGTTCAGACAGCAAGCTGACTCATGTTGAAATTCAGTGGCATTGCAAGTCAGGCTTCCTGCAGGTGTGAATGACCCCAGGTAGCATGGAGCTATCGTAATTTCCCTCATCAGACATGGTTTGGAACACCTGAAGTCTACATGCTTGCTTTTAATAAATAAATAAAAGGGCGGTCATGTGGAAAAGTTCTGGGGATGGGGAAGAACCCCCAGGATTCTGAACCACAATACAAGCATTCTGGGGTGTAATTCTGGCAACGTAAACCGCCACCTCACTGCAGAGTGAGCCAAAGCAAAGAACTTCATAAGCTCAGTATTACAGAAAATGGACAAACATAAAATTGCCACGACCTGAAAAGTTTGAAATGTTGTCTCTCTTTTCCCTGACAGGGGTGACTGGGTAGGCCGTTTGTATAATGTTTTTTTTGGGGGGGGGGTTTCCTTTACTTCTTGTTTACTCATTGAAAGGAATAGCTTATTGTAGTACTATTTCACAGAACTGATGTTCCAGCCGAGTGAACCGCCCCTTAACAACAGCAATAAAAGGTGCTGCGGCAACGGTTTGTGGCGCTTCTCTCCTTTTAAGAGAGGCTGTGCCTAAGACTCCAGCTCAGCTACCCTGTTCAGAGATCATCTCCCACTGAATTCCAGTTGCTGGGGGGGGGGGGGGGGAGGGGGTGGCGGCAGGGGAGGGGAGAACAGCTCTGGAGGCTTAGTGCCTTCTTGCCCTGCTGGTGAGCTTCCTCGGAGCTTGTGCCTGGAACAGAATGCTGGCCTTATTTAGACGGATCTTAGGTTTGACCTGGCCGGGCTCTCCTTATGTCCGCCCGTGCCCTTTCTGCCCTGGCCTTTCAGACAGGCTCACCCACCAAATGATGTGTTGGTCTGGTGTCACAATCAGTGGCAGGTGCTAAGATCATCTTCCTGGCTCGCCGCTCTGACCATGTTACTCCACTTCTGAAATCTCTTCATTGGCTTCCAATTCACTTCAGAATCCAATATAAACTTCTCCTGTCGACCTTCAAAGCTTTTCACGGTCTAGCTCCTTCCTATCTCTCCTCTCTCATCTCACACTATTGCCCCGCTCGTGCTCTTCGCTCCTCTGATGCCATGTTTCTCGCCTGCCCAAGGGTCTCTACTTCCCTTGCTCGGCTTCGTCCATTTTCCTCTGCTGCCCCTTACGCCTGGAACGCTCTTCCAGAACATCTGAGATCCACAAGTTCAATCGCAGCTTTTAAAGCTCAGCTAAAAACTTTTCTTTTTCCTAAAGCCTTTAAAACTTGATGTTGCTTGGACTTTATACTGTTAGTTCTACCCTACCCTGTGCCTGTTTGCTTTCTCTTCCCCTCCTTATTGCTTTACTATGATTTTATTAGATTGTAAGCCTATGCGGCAGGGTCTTGCTATTTACTGTTTTACTCTGTACAGCACCATGTACATTGATGGTGCTATATAAATAAATAAATAAATAAATAATAATAATAATAATAATAATAATAATAATAATAATAACTAAACGTGTTTGTGGAGATGCCCCCCAGCAGGCCTTCACCAGTGTTCCCGTGGCGGCACCGTGTACAGGAGTACAGCCACTCCTGTTTCCCTGAAGAAGTACTCCTGCTCCTTCAAACGACTCCGCCCTTTCTCCTTTGCAGCCGCACCTTTAGCTATTGTTTTAGAAGGCCATAGGGGGAGGCCAAGATGGGCCCCCATGACCTCCGTGCTTGGATCTCCCCACCACGCCTCCTCCCTTTGGGTGTGTGCCTGGCTGAGGAGAGCAGCCTGGCCTCCAGCTTGCAGCGTGTTCTGTTTGCTTGAGCTGTCTGTCCAGATCCAGCCCTGCCCAGCGTCTGAGAGGCCAGAGGGAGCTCAGCCCTCATAAATTCTGTGATGGCCTCCTTAGCCACTGTTCATAGAAGGATACAGGGGCGAGGAACATGACCTGGCTAAAACCAGGAAGAAATGCGAAAAGAAGGAAAACCCCATAGGGGAGTAAAAAATAAGCCAAAGGCAAGGGCGGAACCAAGGAATCTTCTACAATAATATTATTAGTAAAAGGTTTATTAAAGTGCCAGGTGACTACGCGTTCGAACGCAACCGCGTTCGAAACGCGTAGGCACCTGGCACTTTAATAAACCTTTTACTAATAATATTATTGTAGACGGTTCCTTAGTTCCGCCCTTGCCTTTGGCTTATTTTTTACTCCTAAAACCAGGAAAAGCCTGGGATAGAGCTTGTGGGTTTCATTAAGGCCTTCCCTATTTCTCCCCCTCCCCTTCCCAAAATAATTCAAATGCTGCTTACTGTCACTTAGGCCTCGGACTCTTTCCTAGAACATGTATGTGGCCCTATTTCTGCCCGCCCGCCCGCCCCCCCCCCCCCCAAGTCTAAGGGGCAACTAAAAGCAAAATCCTCCCTCATTCCTGCTTCTTCCATGGACCTTGCGTTCTTCTAGAGCCTTTTCCTGTGACAGGTTTTAGATTGTAATCTCCTTGGAGCAGACTCCTGCTGTCTTGTTCGTTACTTGTTAAAGCTGGCATTCATCACAGCATATAAAATGAGATGTGTGCTAGGGACCGGTCTCCCTCTCCCTCACTCCCAGGTTCACTTTCGGTTTCTTCTTGGTTTATTTTCAAAGGCAGCAAGCAGAAATCCCAGGCCCAGAACACCAGCCTGATGCATTCAGAGTCCGAGCTGGACAGTGACGAAGCCATCTTTACCTGGCCGGACCGGGACAAGGGAAAGCTGCTGCACAACCAGAATGGCTTCCTACGCAATGGGCAGGTGACACCCAAGCCGAAGAACCAGCGGGAGGAGATTCTATAGCTGTGGGCTGCTGTTCGCGGAGGTCCAGCAAACGACGACGCAGAAAGCTGTTCTCCTCGGTTGCACGATGAGCGCGTGGAGGCCGGCGGTGTGGTGTTCAGGGGAGCCCTGCGCGTGTCGTCCATGGAGACGCCCCTTTGTTTACTGCTCTTCTTTTTCCAATTTTCGAGTTAAACTGCCTGTACTTGAATTTGGACTTCAAGGGAAATTTTGGCAAACGAAGCTGTGAATCAAAGACTGTGAAGGGCAGGTGCTGATTCGCAAATGCTGCAGGACTTTTAAAAAAAAACACTCCTGTGAAAAGCGCCAACACGCCCAGGACTGCAACACGGAGCCCCCGCTCTGCCCACCCCAAAATCTGTTTGCCCTGGGGAGGGCAACTGTCTCCATGCACTCCCTCCTGTGGGGGGCTGTTGGTTTGGTATGGAGAACCACCGTGTGGCTCTTGCCCTTTCTCGAAAGCTGAGATGCCTCGGACCGTGTTCTTTCTCAAACGCTCCCCCTTTCCCCATCCCTCACGGGTGTCACTTTCTTCCCAAAATGCAAAAGGAGGCCGGGCATTGCGGTCTCCAGAGCAAAGGGAGAAAACTGCCCTTGGGTCATGTTTACGATGGTAAAGGGTGTTTCCCCCCCTTTATGTTTTAAATTATTGTTAGTCTTGCCACTGGTGGGAACAGAAGTGATGCCTCTGCATCTGTGATTCCCCGACTCCAGCCCTGTCCCCCAGCACCCCATATTAATACTGCTGAATGCCTCCCTCCATGTAGTCAGTCACACTGTCGGAGCTCAAGGGTACCTTCGATACACTCCCTGTTTCACAAAACACCTTTGCACAAGTCGGAAGAGGGAGCCAAAGAGGAGTGGGGCTAGATGGGTTCCTGGGATCCCCGGTAGATCAATGCCTCTTCCTCCCTGCCTCTTGCATTTCCTTATTTGTTGTTGTTGTTCGTTACAGGTCCGCTGTGTGCTCCTCACATGAGCGGTTGGTTGCCCAATGCCCCGGGGATTCACAAAACCTCTCATTTACCCAAAATAACCGCAGCAGCCTCCGCTGAGCGCCTTGTTTGATAGAGGCTGAGAGTTTTCCATACTGTACAAACCAGCTCCCCTCGCTTTGTTTGGATCAACGGAAGAGGCAGAGTTGCGTGATCATTGCATGTGTGATTTGCTCTCCCTCGTCTTTCTCTTCCCCTCCATTTATTACCTGCTTTAGTCCCTTCACCATGACCTGCTTCACACTTGGAAAACATCCTGTCTCTCCCTAAAGGCGAACATGCCTATGATCCACTTTTCCTACCCCTTCTGCTCCTTCTCCCAGTCAACCCTGCCGCTGTCTAACACCAAGGGGCAACCCTTTCACCTGCCTGTAATGTGAGGGGGGGTTGTTCTAATTTTTTTAAAAACAACAACACAACAACCTGTAATGTCAGGCTCTCTCTAAGTCAAGGATGGCCACATCCATCCCCTAAACAATTTCATCTGGCCCTCCAGAGATTGGCAGGCCAAAGTGAAAGACTCTGCAGTACTAATTTTACTCCTTTATTAAAATAATTGCCCGGGGGGGGGGGGGGGTTGGAGGGCAGGAAGATGAGAACGTTATACACTGACACCCCAAATCGGTGTCTGGGGGGTGGGGATGACCCCTGAGAACACAGAAGTTGGCCATCCTTGCTCAAGGTGAAAAATAAGCATTCAGGTTCTCCTGGGTTCTGTTTACATTGCTGCACTACTGATTTGTGAAGGTAATGAAGAATAAATATGCTGCTCAGCTTGTGGGGGCACCTCTCCCCCTTGAATCAAGGCTGCCGGAGTCATTCTTCTCCCCCAGTACAGCTCAGTAGCAAGCATGAAGATACCAGCTGCTTGTTGCTTGAATGGCAATGGCTGCCAGGAAGTGTGTGGTTCCCCCCCCCCCGCCGCCCCCCAGCGCAGAGACAGGCAACATGGACATTGAGAGGTGGTGGTAGTTATTTTTTCATTTACAGCATTTTTATCCCACCCTTTGGCCAAAAAGAATCTCAAGGCGGCTTACAAAGATATTTCGCAAGACCATCTAAAAAAACATCATTCATATATCTCCTGCCTCTCCCTCTGGATCAAGGCGGGGAACAACATAAAATACAAAATATTATAAAATACATAAAACTGTTTAAAACATATAAAAATGAATACATTATTAAAATAACAGCCAGACATCTTAAAATTCGACTGGGTAGGCCTGCCGGAAGAGATCAGTCTTTATTGCTTTTTTATATTCAGAGAGACTATTGAGTTGCCGCATCTCTCCCGGCAGGCCATTCCACAGTCTGGGAGTGGCAGCAGAGAAGGTCATCTGGGTAACAGTTGTAAATCTAGTTTTTGCTGGCTGAAGTAAATTCTTCCCAGAGGACCTGAGTGTGCAGGGCGGATTGTATGGGAGAAGGTGAACCCGCAGGTAACCTGGACCCAAACCATGTTGGGCTTTAAAGGTAATAACCAACACTTTATACTTTACCCGTGTAATGTTGGCAGCCAGTCTAATGATTTTAAAACTGGTGTAATATGGTCACCCTTAGATGTACCGGTGACCAACCTGGCTGCCGTATTTTGCATTAGTTGAAGTTTCCAAACTAGGCACAAAAGTAGCCCTATGTAGAGCACATTGCAGAAGTCGAGCCTTGAAGTTACCAGTGCCTGCACTACCGTCTTTAGGTTTTCCAACTCTAGGAAGGGGCACAGCTGGCGCATCTGCTGAAGCTGATAGTAGGCACTCCTGGCCATCACATCTATCTGAGCTGTCATTTGAAGCAACGGATCCAGAGCACCCCCAAGCTGCAAACATAGTATTTCAGGGGAAGTGTAACCCCATCCAGAACTGGGAGCCCAGGGCAGGGCCCTTGACAGCAAGCATCTCCATCTTGTATGGATTCAGCTTCAGTTTGTTTTTCCTCATTCAGGCCATTGCCGCCTCCAAGCATTCGTTCAGAGGAGACACACTATCCTTAGCTGACACTGTTATTGAAGGCATAGAGAAGTATATTTTGGTGTCGTCGGCATACTGTTAGCACCCCGCCCCATGCCTCCGGATGATCTCTCCCAGCGGTTTCATGCAGATGTTAAACAGTATTGGGGATAGGATGGCACCTTGTGGTACACCATACAACAACTCCTTCTTTGAGGAGCAGCTGTCCCCAAGCATCACCATCTGGAACCTCCCTGAGAGAGAGGACCGGAACCACTGCAGCACAGCGCCCCCGATTCTCAAACCTCCCAGGCGTTCCAGAAGGATACCATGGTTGATGGTATCGAAAGCCACTGAGAGGTCCCAAACACCAGCAGGGACACACTCCCCCTGTCAATACTCAGGCGTAGATCATCCACTAAGGTGACCATAGCTGTCTCAATTCCGTATCCTGCCCTGAAGCCGGTTTGAAATGGGCCTAGAAAATCTGTATCATCCAAAACTGCTTGAAGTTGGAAGGCAACTGCCCTCTCAAACACCTTGCCCAAAAATGGAATATTTGACACTGGTCTGTAGTTATTAAGGTCCAGGGGATCCAGGGAGGGCTTTTTTAGAAGCAGCCATACCACCACTTATTTTAAACATGGTGAAAAACTCCCCTCCCTGAGAGATGCATTAATATGCTGTAGTTGTAATTTAACTGCATCTCCTCCCTGGACGACCAGCCAAGAAGGATAGGGATCAAGAGGGCAAGTCCACGTCCTTGGTACTCACCAACTGAAACTGATCCAGTGTAATCCTACTCATGGAGTTGCTGGACACTCCATTGTCCGCTTCTGCTATAATGATGATGTCTAAGTCAGCTCTTATCTGAGAGATTTTATCTGTGAAATGATCATTAAAAGCATCACTGCGAACTACTGAAGGCTCTAAAATTGGGTTCAGGGGGGAAGGTGCCTGAGTTAGACCCCCTCACCACCCTGAACAGTTCTGCTGGACACAAATTCGCAGACGCAATGTGTGCAGAGAAGAAAGCTGCCCATATTGCCACCCCATGACACAAAAGGAAAGAGGATGGGGAGGGAGGAGAAAAAAAGTAAATCCAGGCACTAAATTCTTAGTTACGAAGTTCAGCAGGTCATGAACACAGTGGAAGGGTTGCTGCTTCCTCTGTCTTTGATGGCCTCATCCAGATCCAGGCACAGCACAGGGGTGCCAGAACACTGCTTCCTTTCCCTCTGATGGCCGCCTCTTAGTCCGGATAGAGCACCACCAGTTGGAAGGAAGAGTCATGTTGACCACAAACTTTTGATTGGGTACAAAGGCGAGCCAAAATTTGTGGAATACTGACTATCACTGGACACTCAAGGGAAGGCTGGCCAAGGTGTATGTACTCATTCTTTTGTGAGCATTTAAATTTAAACCAGCTCAGGTAATATATTATGTGATCCTAAGATCGACAATTAATACATGGTGGGTGTACTCAGTTACTTGTACTGCAACGAATAGGACTTGCAAAGCAAGAATTGCACTTTTTCAAGTGTCCACTAGAGTCTGAACTAACAATTCAGCAGGACTTAGTCCTTCAGCCTAATGCGAAATAGATAAACCCTTTATGAAAGCGAAGGGTTTCCTTCACTGAAACAAAGAGAAATGATGCCTGATCACCCTGATCACTTTCATGACAGGGCTTCAAACAAGACGTAGAAGATGTATGATCAGGTCTCCTGTTATTTTGTAGCCTTCAAGCCACAGACAAAATTTTAGTTCTTTTAAGTTGTCATAACATTTGTTTTAAAAAGTAGTGCCATGTACCCAGCACAACTGTAACCAAAGACATTAGTGTGAGGTCTAGCAATCTTCTCCTTCCTTGCACAACTTAATATCCTTATTAATTTGCTTTGTAAGTATCCTGCGTGTCTTTTGACCTTGAGAACTATTCTGCATGGTTATGCACTGTGATTTCCCAATTAGAGATTCAATGGTTATAATTTCCCCATATGTGGAAGCTAAAACACTAGAGACAGCTGCTTTGGTTAACTCTGCCATCCTTGGTCAGAAATCCTGTTCTGCGCCAAATCGATTTAAACAGTTTATATTTTGTTTCTTCCTCCTCTCCATGGCATCTCGTGTTTTCCCACTGCTTACAGCATTTTTCTTTATACACACACACACTAAGGAGGGAAAGATGGAAAAGCTAACTGTACAATGTCTTTTAAATGTTAGTACTAGGAACTGTCCATCTGGAAGTACCCCTAATCTGAAGTAGGGATGTCGGAAAAATCAATTTGGGGGGTGAAGTTCAACCGGTTTTCTCAGTTTGGCCCCTCAGGCTTTGTTTTGGTTCCTTTGCAGGAACCAACTTGGGCCAGATCTGCATCAAGCAGGATATAAAACTTTGAAAGCCTTTGGAAAACGGTGTATGGCACGTGTCATGTGCCTCAACAGTTCTCAGTGCTGTAACTCCAATACTGTTATAAAGCAGTAGTATAGATCCCGCCTTGGTCTGCAGTGAGTTGGATCAGTTTGTGGGATTTCCAAGCATTTTGTGCCTTTCCCCCCCTTAAAGGTTCTGCAATTCGCACAAATTTGCACAAATTCGGCCATAATTTGTGCAAATTGCAGAATTTGTACAGAGAGAGAAAAAGGGGCCAAAAAGTTCCTGGGGTGCAGGGGAACGCCTGCAGCTCAGCTCACAAACACAAATTGACTCTTAAATGCTGCAGAACTCCAAGTGAAACCAGATTTCCAAGCCACGGACATCCCTAGCCCAAAGAGCTTTATGTGCTGGGTTCCAGTGTGTTAAATCTGGATTGAGAAAAATTATATTCCTCCCCCCATACCACACACACATGCATACCCCTACCTTACTTGCAGATAAAAGGGGCACACTTTTTGCTGCTTATCTTTGCCTATGGTTTGTTCCTTCTCTGAACTGTGTCTCAGAACAGCAGTTTTAAACCATGTCTGTGAGAAAATGTAGGTAAACCATATGTCTGCCAGCCACAAATCGTTATGCTGCTGGGATGAGCCATTGTGTGTATTCTTTTCTACAGCATTGCCACCTCCTTGGCATTTTGTCTTGGGCCAAGAGGACTCCTTGACCAAAGCCCCCTTCTTCATACATAGTAAGGGAAAGTCACTGTCATTGTTAAAGTGGGTGACAAATTATCTGTACATTACACACTTACGTAGCTTTGATCCCACTTTAGCTAGGTTGGCTTTCCTCATCAGATCCTAGGATCTGAGTGAGAGTGGCCTGCCAGAGGTTCCTAATTTGCCATCTCCCAGGATTCCCTGGCGAGGGGAAATTGTGGGTTTTTTTTAATCCAGTTTAACACTGGACTACACACATGTCTACACCATTGCTGCTAACACTTTAATAGTAAGTCTTGGTATAGTGCTTTTCGAGTGCTCAACCTGACTCACATACATGGGGTAAAATCCAACACAAGTCCTGCTTAGACTGGACCCATTGAAATGAATAACTAACTTAAGTCTACTCTAAGTAGGATTTATGTTGGATTTTGCTCATTTTTCTCAATAATTCTTAGAACAACCTCTGTGCTGAATACCCCCGTGAGGTCCAAACTAAATGTTCCTCTAAGCATGCCCAGTGGAACTATGCGTGCTACTTTCATTTACTCTTTGGGAAGTGTGTGTGGCCCCAATTGGTATCAATGGAGGTGTTTCTTTTTTTATATAGAGGAAAGCTTAAACCCTCCTCTCCCAAAGAAAAGGAGGGATTCCAGTGTGAAAGAGGGAGGCAGTTCAAAATCTGTAGCCCATATAATCCCCTTGATGGTTGGGGGGGTGCATTAAAGGACACTCTGTACCCACATCAAGACATAATTGGGGCAACCCTACATTTAAAGACCTGGATCTGCAGCCTTGTCATATAGTTTGACCCGTAGTACCAATAATGAAAATGGATTGCATTTTTTTTTCAGAACTCTGCCCCGTGATTAATGCGGACAATGTGTTTTGCCAGAATATCTTAATGTGAAGACCCTGCCTGCCCACCCACCCCAGCACCTCTCCATTCATATGTGCTATTGCTTCCATCGCTGGTAGCATGCAAATAGCATTGCAGGAAGCAAGACCACAAAATGAGGGTTTAAAACCCGACCTTGGTGAGTCTGCAGAAGGAAGAACTTCTATAACAGGCAGTGCCAGATCTCCAAAATGTTCTTCTCTACGCCTTTGCGGTCTGAACCTGCCCACTAATTAAGAGGATACCATTAAACGGGTACTGCTGATGAACCTTAGCAAAGTGAGGAGGCAGCCTCTGAGATACATTCAGCATCAGCCATTTAGCTACACTTTCCTTGGTCCATCATGTGATCCACACAGAGGACCAGTACGGGTTTTGTGTGGCTTGCAGGGGCAAAGCCAATTGCCCTGGTTCATGCAGCACCTATGTGCACACATGCATAAGGACCACAGCATAGCCATATGGAAAGGTGGCACTTTGTGACCTCCTGGCCATTGGCGATAGGGGCTGCCACTCATCCTCCATATACACCTTTCTACAGAAGTGTACAAAATTATGCATGGTGTGGATAGTGAGACATTTTTATCCCTCAAAATACTAGAATCCAGGGTCACCCAGGAAAGCTAAATGGGAGATTCAGGACAGATAAAAGGAAGGACTTCACACAGCGCATGAACTATGGGATTCACATCCACAAGATGTAGCAATGGCCATCAATCTGGATGACTTTAAAAGGGGATTGGACAAATTTCTGGAGGAGAAGGCTGTGAATGGCTACTAGTCATCCTGGCAACCAGGATGATCGGGGGTCTGGAAACAAAGCCCTATGAAGAGAGACTGAAACAACTGGGCATGTTTGGCCTGGAGAAGAGAAGATTGAGGGGAGACATGAGAGCACTCTTCAAATACTTAAAAGCTTGTCACACAGAGGAGGGCCAGGATCTCTTCTCGATCCTCCCAGAGTGCAGGACACGGAATAACGGGCTCAGGCGACAGGAAGCCAGATTCCCGGTGGACATCAGGAAAAACTTCCTGACTGTTAGAGCAGTACGACAATGGAATCAGTTACCCGGGGAGGTTGTGGGCTCTCCCACACGAGAGGCCTTCACGAGGCAGCTGGACAAGCATCTGTCAGGGATGCTTTAGGGTGGATTCCTGCATTGAGCAGGGGGTTGGACTCGATGGCCTTGTAGGCCCCTTCCAACTCTGCTATTCTATGATTCTATGATAGTCCTGGTGGCTATATGCTATCTCTAGTGTCAGGGGTTATGAGCACCTTTTGCTGAGGAACATGAGCAGGACAGTGCTGTTGCACTCATGTCCAGCTTGTGGGTTTCCCCTGGGCAGGAGGTTGGCCACTGTATGAATAGAAAGCTGGGCTAGATGGACCCTTGGTCTGTTCCAGCATGGTTCTCCTTAGGTTTTTATGTTCAAAACCTCCCCCTAAGCAATTAAGATGTCTGAACGGAAATTGGAGTGGGAAGTGTTAGCGGTGGATTCTGCTTTGGTCGGTGCCCAGGGAAGGGGTAGAGATGCAGATGAAAGCTATTGATTTCACCAGGAGGAAGCAAAAAATGCTGAAGCTTCAGGCATCAACCTTCAGCAAACTGCATCGGAGCACAAGATGTCACCGCCTCTAAATGAAGCCGAAGAGCCTTGATTAATTAGCAGAGTCCTTGAAGAAAATTAGCGAAGTCTGCCGGTTAAGCGAACACATTTCAGCGCTGCAGTGGCCAAATAAGGGAGCACAAATCTAGCTGATGGGTGCACAAGGCAAGGGGAGGGGAGGAAGATAATGTACCTTTCGCTATAAAAAAGGGCTATGCTTGCTTTACATCTCAATAATCCTTACAGGAGTCCATAGGCCACTATTCATACACCAGCTACTGAAACGCCTTGGGCAGAATGTGTGCGGAGAAAAGGGCTGTCCTATTGCTCTCTCAAAATACTAGAACTCGGGGTCATCCCATGAAGCTGATGGGTGGGAGATCCAGGACAAATAAAAGGAAATACTTCTTCACACAGCACATAATTAAATTATGGAACTCACTACCACAGGATGTAGTAATGGCCACCCATTCGGATGGCTTCAAAAGGGGGTTGGATAAATTCCTGGAGGCAAAGGCTATCAATGGCTACTAGCCCTGATGGTTGTGTGCTATCTCCAGTATTTGAGGCAATAAGCCTGTGTGCACCAGTTGCTGGGGAACATGGGTGGGAGGGTACTGTTGCACCATGTCCTGTCTTGTTGGTCGCACAGTGGCTGGTTGGCCACTGTGCGAACAGAGTGCTGGACTAGATGGACCCTTGGCCTGATCCAGCATGGCACTTCTGATGTTCTTCTGTAAAGACCCAGAAGATCCAATGGATCTCTGCACATACAGAGGCATTTTTCACCCCCTGCAAAGATCCCTGGTGTCAAGGTGCAGGACTGAAAGAACTGGGCATGTTTAGCCTGGAGAAGAGAAGACTGAAGGGAGACATCACACTCTTCAAGTACTCAAAAGGTTATCACACAGAGGAGGGCCAGGATCTCTTCTTGATCATCCCAGAGTACAGGACACGGAATAATGGGCTCAAGTTATAGGAAGCTGGATTCTGGCTGAACATCAGGGAAAACATCCTTACTATTAGAGCAACATGACAATGGAAGCAATGACCTAAGGAGGTCGTAGGCTCTCCCACACTAGAGGCATTCAAGAGGCATCTGTCAGGGATGTTTTAAGGTGGATTCCTGCACTGAGCAGGGGGTTGAACTCAATGGCCTTATAGGCCCCTTCCAACTCTACTATTCTAAGATTCTATGAACCATTTTGGCTGTTGCAGCAACAGTGTCCCTGGGTATTTAACTCCTCCATGGGAAACGAACTATGTATTTATATTGAGCATAGTGTGACATAGTGGCTAGAGTGTCAGACTGGGAGATGGGAGATCTGGGTTCTAGTCCCCACTTGGCCATGGAAACCCAGTGGGTGAGGTAGGTTGGGCAGACTCTCAGCCCAACCTACCTCACAGGTTTGTTATTGTGGGGATAAAATGGAGAGGAGGAGGAGGATTATGTAACACCGCCTTGGGTTCCTTGGAAGAAAAATGGTGGGATATAAATGTAATAAATAAATGATTCATGATAATAAATAATAATAAATAATAAAATAATGCTGCCATCATCACAGAACACTGCCTGGTGTCAGCATCGTTGTGCCCCTAAAATAAAAACAAAATTCAAAGCACTTTAAGGTTACAAAGCTAGCTTTGCTCTTGCCTGGGCCTTTCTTTACCCTTGGACCCTAATGAGAGTTTTGCTAACGAGATTTTACCAGTCCTGTTGAAGTTAATGGCCTGCTCATTAAAAAGTAGACAATCCTTTGAAAAGAATTTAATAATCTGTTTTAGGAGGCCCTATGTGAAGAGAAGGTGGGGGGGGGTCGCATTTCCTTGTCTGTTGGAATTCATTTATTTTTGGATTCATATACTGCAATTAATTAATTTATTTTTGGATGTATATATCTCATTTTCTACCGTAAAACATAGCAATATCAACAGCCATGATCCCAGGTAATTCTCCGGGCAGAGGGGTGCAGCATCTCTTTTATCTGGAGGGCCAAATTCAATTTCAGAGAAGCGCTCAGGGGCCACATTCCAGTGGTGGGCGGGGCCAGAAGCAAAAGGGGAGGGGCTTATTTTAGCTTAAAGCTCTTAGTACCAGTGACCGAGCCCTAGGAAAGTCATTTCAACCTTTTCGAATGGGGGAAAACTGCACAAAAGCCAAATGATTGATGGTCAAAAGAAAAGGAGGTGGAGTCAGGGGAAGGAGGTGTGGCTTCCTGGGTTTGCCGGGGGCCAAATATGGCCCCTGGGCTGGAGGTTCTGCATCTCTGTCCTAGCAGATTTCTACTATGAATACTGAAGAACTGGGCTGGTGCCAGGTTCGACAGGGCCCCAGACAAGATGCCATACAGACCCCTGCCCTGTGCCATCGCACGCATCCCTCCCAGTAAGGTTTTCAATGGACAGATGGGGATGAACAGTGATGCTCAGCCTGGTGCGTAGGAGAGGAACACTGGGTGAAGCAGCTGCAACAGTCATTGCTATCTTCAGTTCCCCGTAGTGTTTCCTGCTGGCCCTGAAATGAAGGTGGCAGTTCTCGTTGCAGCCGCATTTGCCAAGGGCTACTCTTTTTACCACCAGGCTAAGCGCCACCTCCCAAAAATGTTTTTAAAGCTTTTTTTTTAACGGGAGGCCAGCCGTCATCATCTGTACACTGTGGGTCCTGAGTCTGCCCCACCATGCTGAGGAAACGCATCAAACCCCCCTCCCAAAAAAGAGGATGAAAGAGAATCGCAACCTGCATAAAAATTTGCACATGCAAATTTTCATGCAGAGATGCAAATGTCAAAATAATTATATTACAATTTAAGTAGAAGTACTGTACATCTCACCACAGTACCTGTGGCTGTGATTGGGTCACCTGTGTGCAAAAGCAGGAGAGAATCCAAAATAGACTCACAACAACAAAAAGAAGAGAAAGAAAGAAACATTTCAGGACGGTGAAACATCCTGAAATGTTTTATTTGTGGAAAAACCCAGGGTTTTTGGCCTATTTGTATTTTAAGGCCTTCTTCTAAGCCTTAACGGGCTCAAGTTACGGGAAGCCGGGTTCTGGCTGGACATCAGGAAAAACTTCCTGACTCTTAGAGCAGTATGACAATGGAACCAATGACCTAGGGAGGTTATTATTATTATTATTATTATTATTATTTATTTATATAGCACCATCAATGTACATGGTGCTGTACAGAGTAAAACAGTAAATAGCAAGACTCTGCCGCATAGGCTTACAATCTGGCTCTCCCACACTAGAGGCATTCAAGTGGCAGCTGGACAGCCATGGGTCAGGGATGCTTTAAGGTGGATTCCTGCATTGAGCAGGGGTTGGCCTCGATGGCCTTATAAGCCCCTTCCAATTCTACTATTCTATGATTCTATGATGTTTCTTTTCTATGTTTATGAACAGCCCAGAGAGTTTCGGCTATGGGACAGTATAGATGTAATAATAAATAAACAAATAACTAACTACATACATAAATACATAAAAAATATGGCTCACCTGTGTACCTACTTGCTTAGTTGTCTGATGTTTAGGTGCTCACTGTGCATGGGTGACAGGCCTGATGGTTCCTTATCTTTAAACCAGAATTGGACAGGCCTGTCCTTCAATAGAAGACACCTAAAGAGTGTCATCAGATGGGGGGGGGGATCACGCCCCCAGAATCACGCTTCTCCACCCTCGCTCCTCTCCCACATTACTTCCTCTTTCTTCCCAGAGAAGAAAGAGGAAGTAAGCAAAGACCACGTGGCCCATTCAGGAGCCATTTTTATCGCATCACTTTTTCTGCACACAACAGGAAATGGCGGCACATTTCGTTTCCCCCAAAGAAAAGGTCGGATTAAAGGGGGACCATTTTGTGACGGGAAAAAAAGGCAAGAAGGAGCGGGAGGCGAAGGGCGTTGTCTAAAGGACGCGACAAACCGTGAGCGGGCAGTAGCGAGCGTGCGATAAAATGCTCGTCGGATGAACCGCAAAGACAGGGGGCGGTCCTTTGTAAAAGAGAGCACGTAGCTACCCACACTGGATTTGAACCTGAGTCTCCTCAATCCCACGCTCAGCCGAACCACAGCATTACCATGGCTCTTGAAGCGAGAGCTTGGTAAAATTCATGTTTGAACTGATGACAACATATTATTGTACAATTATGTGTGTGTTTTCTAGTCTTACTTTTACTAAAAGTTTGTGTCTGTGTGTGTGTGGAGGGGTGCGTGGGGCTGTGAGGCGGTATATGAGCACAGGACAGACTGTTGCAGAGTAAAATGAGCACCGCCGGGCAGAGCAGGGCTGTCAGCAGTGCGTAAGAGCGGTGTGTTTGCGTGGGAGAACTTCAGGCCGTGACCCTTGGCGGGAGGAGAAGGAAGTTGCAGGCACTCAGGAGTGTCCCTCCTTGCGCCTGTGAGAGGTCAGAGGGCCTGGAATAGCTCCTTCATCTGAAACTGGAGCTCCAGCAGTGGGCAGTCCAAGGCCCTGCATGGAGGACGCAGTTTTGGATGCGTGTGGAGAATTGGCTCTCCGCCCTCCCCCCCCCCGCCCCCCGTGTGCGCACACTCACACACACACACACTGTACGTGTGCAGAGGGGCCTGGCTCTGAATTGTCCTGACACAATCTCTTTTCCACGCACTATGCCAAAAGCGTGGTTCGCCTCCCCTCCCTTTCTCTGCGTTCTCTCTCTCTCTCTCTCTCTGCTCCCAGTATATTTAGCTGTGTGGAACCTTCTACCTTTCCTTATATAGCAGAGGCCAAAAGGATTTCTCACTCTCCTTAGTAATAGGCGGAGCAGAGTTCTGAGCAACCTGCCAAAAATAGCAAGCTAGCATTGTATGGTGCGGGGCGTGGAGTGTGAGGGCTGGGGGGGAGAAAGAGAGCCCAGAGGGAAAGGTATGTCCCGGCCTCGCTTTGCTTCAGCGAAGGTTTTCTCTGCCCCAGAGCATGGCTGGGTGGTGCGTTTTAATACTTCGGACTCTGTGGGGAAACAACCTGCGTCCAGCTCCCCTGTTGCTCTTTCGGTGGTGGGCCGTGTAGCAAAACCCTGGAGGTAGGCGTTTGTAACTTCTGTGGCACGACCTCCTTTTCAGAGCGTAATGTTAAATGTTTTTATTTCTGTCCTCGGTTTACCTGCCTTGCAACAACCTTGTGAGGTTGGCCCGGCCCCGGGTGCATTTTACAAGCTGGAGAACTGAGGCTCAAAGATTGGACTTGGCTGAGGTAAGGTCATCAGCCAGTGGGGATTCGAACCCCAGTTGCCTCAGGTTCAAATGGTGAATGACTCTGGTCATGGTTTGCCCTCAGCCAGGATATGTGGTTGTCTGAAGGGGGACGTTACTTCTTGACTTATTGACAGCCATTCTCTCTCGCTGGTTTCCATTACCGTCAGGCAAAATGAGGCACCTGCCTAAGGCAGCTGATTTGGGGTGTCACGAAAGGGAAACAAATCGTTAGATTTTTAAGTTTTAATTATTGCATTTTTACTGCCAGGGAAGACGTAGGGGGAGACGCTTGTGGGATTTTCTGTCTCAGATGCCAAAATAACTTGACTGGACTTGGATCTCATGCACTTTGACATTTCGGGGGAGAGGAAGCACCATTTGCGCTTTCCATCAAAGGCAGCAACATGTCTTAGGGCGGCCTTGGATTTTATAAGAATTGTAGCACCTATATTTTCATGGCGGAAGGATTAGCTAGGAACCCTCCTGGCATCACGGCCTAAGACCCTCCAACTGTACAGGGTGGAGATCATGCAGCACACAAAATGAAAGGCAAGAGAAGTGCAATTTGTACAATGGGACTGCAATCCTATATACTTACCTGAGAGTAAGAAAAGCATAGCAGAGAGCCAGCATGGCGTAGTGGTTACCAGGTCAGACTAGGGCAGGGGACACCCAGGTGCAAGTGCCCATGAAACTCCTTGGATAACATTGGGCCAGGCCGTCTCTCGGCCTAATCTACCTCACAGGGTCGTTCTGTGGATAAAATGGGAAGGGTAAAGCATGTAAGCTTTGGAGGGAAGATCAGGAAATATAGAGATAGAAATAGGATTGCACTGTGGGAAAACTCCAGAGACCTCGGAAGCAGTTTGCAGTATGGGTTGTAAGTTGGGTGAATATGTACTTTTATACTGTTAGTTTTACCCTACCCTGTGCCTGTTTGGTGCATTCTCTTCCCCTCCTTATTGTTTTATTATGATTTTATTAGAATGTAAGCCTATGCGGCAGGGTCTTGCTATTTATTGTTTTACTCTGTACAGCACCATGTACATTGATGGCGCTATATAAATAAATAAATAAATAATAATAATAATAATAATAATAATAATAATAATAATAATACTATGCTTGTGGAGCACGCCAGGTTCTGACAACATGGCAACCTGCGATGCGGCACAGGTAATTAGGGTAATTTCGGTCACCCGTCGGGAGTGTGCAGAGGCAGGGGAAACAACCAATGCTGTGTTGTTTCCCCCGCTTATCATCGGAACAAGCCCATTGTGTGAACCCAGCCACTAAAGAGGAAGAGCTGGGCCTTGAGGTTGTCTACGAACACTTAGCCCCTGTGCCACAGACTGGGCAGCAGGCACAGTGATCACATTGGGAGAGGCATTTTTCTATATAAATTATAGTAATTATTTCTAAATTTGCATCTCTACTTGTAGATGAGCACTTGCAAGTGGTATCAAAACCTTTGTCACGACTGGCGTCAAGAGCAGGCATGGTCAGGCATCTGCTCAGGCCCACAGCCCAGCAGGGGCCCACTGACAAGGCCCCCTCACCTACGCCTCCTGACACAGACAACAGGGGTGGTGAGGAGGAGGAGCGGATGATGCCGGGTTCTCTTTGCGCGCTGACTCTCTGCCTGACAAGCAAGCAAGCAGGAACGAGGAGGAGGGGCGAGAGAAGCTGGTGACCATGGCGGTGAGAAGGCCGACCCACTGAGGGAGGAGGCCCATGGGGGGGGGGGAGTGTCTTAGCCAATGGCCTCCCAAAATCTGGAGCGGGCACCTTAGATTGGTATAGACATCAGTAAACGGCATGGTCCTCTTTAAAAGGGGATTGGACAAATTCATAGAGAAAGAAGGCTCCCTATGGCTACTAGTCCTGATGGCTCTACGCTACTTCAGGTATCAGTTGCTGGGGAATGTAGTTAGAGGATGCTGTTGCACGTGTGTCTTGTTGTGGGATCCCCACTGGCTGGCCACTGTATGAGCAGAAGGCAGGACAAGATGGACCCTTGGTCAGATCCAGCAGGACTCTTCTACTGTTTTCTTTTGTGGCGATGCCTAAGCAGCCATCATGACTTCAATGGTCCCAGTCAATGTTACTCCACTTAACCTTCTTCACAGGATTACAGTGCAGCTAAAATGGGACATATCTCATTCATCGAGGGGACCATATGCAAAGGAGGACGGGGCTCCTGTATCTTTAACAGTTGCATAGAAAAGGGAATCTCAACATGTCATTTGTATGCCTGCAGCACCTGGTGAAATTCCCTCTTTGTCACAACAGTTTAAGCTGCAGGAGCCCTGCCCTCTTTTGTATCTGGTCACACTAGGCAAGGCTCCTGCAGCTTTAACTGTTGTGATGAAGAGGGAATTTCACCAGGTGCTGCAGGCATACAAAGGACACCTGCTGAAAGGGTCAACAAAACCTTGAAGCGCTCACCCTGCTTGGGCTGAAATTCTGCCCCCGGGGCCACTAATTTTATTTATGTGGTTCATTTATAGCCAGAGTTGGATTCAGACTTAGTCATGTTTAAAGAAGACCCACTGAAAGCAGTGGGGCTTAAGTGACTCATGACTTACTTGTCCCATTGATTTCAATGGGTCTACTCCAGGGATGCGGAACCTCCAGCCCACAGGTTTCATCCAGCCCACTCCGGCTCTGCATCTCCCTATCATGGAGGTTCTTTGGGTTCCTCCAGGGGGCTGGCCCCACTCCTTCGTCTGTGCTGAAAAAAGCATGGAACACCATATGCCTGTCCTAGCACAGAGAAAGGCAGGATGACTAGGGGGAGGGGTGATTATGAGCCTTTCTTCACAAGGCTTTTCTTATGCACTCATGATTGCACACTCATGGTGGTTTGCAGGTCTTTACACAATGGCATCCTCCTGCTGTGCTTTGCAACCATTGTCATGGTTGGTTTTTTTCCTAACTAGGAAAGTCTGGTATTACTAGAAATGTCAAAATGAGAATCTCATGTAATTGCGCAATTCCACTATACCACAGCACCATCTAATGGTTGTATAATGAAACATATAAAAAGGCACAGACTTCCCCCCCTCAAAAAAAAGCATGTATAAAAGAGCCAATCCTAATACCACAAAGAATCCGGAAGCAGAAGCCTCAGTAAAGATGTGGGATAATAGAAATGCCCTATGTCAGTGGGTGTGACCACACCTACTGATATCATTTGGCCCACAATGGGCCTGTTGGGAGTCATTCAGTCACACACACACAACACACACACACACACCTTAAACAGTTCAGCACCCCTGGTCTATTCTAAACCATGACTAAATCTGTACCCAATCTCTGGCCTATTTTCCATCATGAAGCTCAAGGTGCCATATTTATTTATTTATTTATTTTAGAATATTCACATACGATTTCTTGTTTTCAAAATCCGAAAGTCATTTACAACAAATTATAAAACAATGCATCCTTATAAAAAGCACAAGAATGTTTAGACAAGTTAATGGTTGGGGAAAGCCAGGGTAAACAAGTACATTTGAATAACCATTGAAAGCACAGCGTCCAGGCGGCCTGACGCATTGCAGAGGGGAGGTCATCCCAGCCCCCACAGAGAAGACTCAGTGCTCTGTTGCTTCCAGGTGGAAGTCTGAGGGATGTGGCGTGACAGCGAGGCCTCCCCTAAAGATCGTAGTAGTCTAGCAGGTCTATATGGGGGGAAACTATCTTTCAGGTCATCTGATCCTAAGTTTTTCCCCAGGTGGTTTCCCATCCAAGCCCTGACCAGAACCAGCCCTAGCTTCAGCAAGGTGATTGTCTTCAGACAGTGATCTGGGCCACTTGTACCATCACCACGGCATGCTCACTTGCACGGATCCCAGGCATCACCTGTGAGCCTGCTCGGAGACCCAAGATGGTGCCGCTGACATTCAGCAGGTGGGGCCCTTAACACGTCTGGGCCCTAGCATTTGGCCAGCACTGCTGGTCTCTGCCAATGGCCATGCCTAGACCTGGCTATCTGGTGGAGAGGTGCAGGTGTGATGGAGGTTGTTCAACACCCACATCTCTACCAGCCTGATGAGGCAAAATCCTTCAGGGCCTGCCAGGACCGAGAGGCAAGTCAGCAGCAGGGCGCGCTGTGCATATTTGAATGTACTGGTGGAAACAGGAAGGCAGGGAAACCTCTCTGCAAGTTGGCACATCCCTGACAATATGGGCTGGTTAATAAAGACAC